>NC_139458.1:385630833-388395000 GCF_057233095.1 Heloderma suspectum | reverse complement strand
AATCTGTGTGTGTCAAGCTGTTATCAGAGGGGTATGAGCAGGGCTCAAAAATGTGTCAGCCTTCAAACCAAGATGGTGGAGAGGACAGTTTGTAGTTTATGGTGGTGTTGCTTTAAACCTAATTTGCAGAGAGCCTCTTGCAACAAAAGATTCTAGTGACATGTCTAGAAAGAAGGTGGGATCTCAGTGCACCCAAGTTTGGGACAAGGATGGTCATAATGCTTGTTAGGATGCATATAAAATGTACATGTAAACAGCATTTCCCCCCTCTCCTGTGGTAAAATAAGCCTGGCTTATTTTACCTTTGCTGCATAAAACCAGACATACTTGCCAGTGATTGCAATGCTGATTCAATAGTGAGTTTTGCCCCCTCTCCTCCCTACTTGCCTTTAATTTTTTTTTTTTAATTGCATATACCATTATTTAATTTAATCTTCATCTGGCACCTCATTTGAAACAAAAACATATTCTTTTTTTAGGATTGTAAAAGTGCAATATCAGGATCCCACCCATTTAGGCAGCTGTGTGATATCACAGCTGCCAGCCAACCAGCATTCACACTGACCCAGTTTGCATGATCACAGTGGGGAAATAAGCCACAGTGACTTATTTTCCCCACTGCACGTGCCAGGGGGATTTGCATAATTACCCTCGCTGGCATGGCGTCCCATGTCATGCGAATCCAGAGAGGGTGGCTTGTTGCCATGATTAACAAGCCACCTCAGAACCCTTAAAAAGCCCATGGCTTCTGGGTGGTTTGTTAACCATGGCAACAAGCCACCCTTACTGTCAAGGGCTCCTTGGCGGCCTCTTTCAGTTTAATCCGGTAGCCAAGTCCAGACACAGACAAAGGGATTCTTTTCAAAGCTTTATTCCTTTTTTACAACTTAACAACTCTACTATCAGCGACTAGCTATGAGCAGCAGAGTACCTATGCCCTAAGTTGGAACAGTTGGTCCCCATTTGAAGGAGAATCACTGGCAGACCCTGAACTTATGGGCTAGGGAGAGTCCCTCCCATTTTCCCTTGGATCCTCTGGGCGCAACCGTTGTTTGCGCGCCAACCGGGCACGTCGCCTCCTTTCCGCACCCTCCATTTGGCGCCACTCCCTGAGTTGGCGTCGCACATCCAGCAAGTCTTCTTCCCACGCTCTCTCACTCCTGGGACTGCTATCTATGCTAGGAATGCTGGTGGGAGGAATCTCTGCCAGCTGTTGGCCCTGGGAAGGTTGAGTGTGCTCCTCTCCCAGGAGCGGCTGCTCTACCTCAGAATCAGAACTACTCTGGGATTCTATGGGCTCAGTGTCCACCCTGACACTTACTGGGATTGCATGACATCGCTGTGCTGGCGATGGTAATTATGCAAATCCCACCAGCGAACATGTGAACAGGTTCATTGTTTGTTTTGGTCTTGTGCTACAAGCCCTGCAGATCCAGGTTTCCCTTGGTCCTAAAGAGAAACATGAAAGTCTGGCCAGAAAGTGGTCAGTAAGCATCTAAAGCTCAGAGGCTGTTGTTTGATGTATGTTGAATGGACCCTTAGTTAGTTGTACTTGGTGGAATACATACATTTGTTTTGCAGTCATCCTGTCTCCAGTGTTGCTATTTAATTTTTATGTCAGAGGAATGAAATTCATTCTTTCTTTCCTTGTGCTCATCTTTCTTTGGTCTTGTTTATTTTAGATTGCTAAAATAAATTTGCCTTGATGAATTGATGAATGGTTTTGAGTAATTTACATTATTCTCTTATCCATGTTGGCTCCTTGAGATAGGACAGGCTCCAAATCTGAGTAAAATACAAAGTTATAGCGACCCTCCATCTCATGTCATATTTCCAGTGTGCATACATACGTATGGCATTTAACAAGTTGTCACACTGTATGGTCATGGAATGGAAAAGGTCATAAACATCCTTCCTCAAGTTAAAACACTTTGGCTGAATCCAGAGATTCCATTCCCATATTTGAGCTTGATTCTAAAATCTAAACTGGAATGGGACAGAATGGAGCAGAGGCAGCAATGAGAGGTCACAATGTTGAGAAACACCCTGAATGTTATATGCAGCAAAGTCAAGCTGTCATTCCATAAAACAAATGAAGTGGACTCATAATTAAATGCTCTACAAGTTGAATGAGTCAGATTTGTAAAAGCCAGTTTATGGGGCAGTGTCAGATTCAATTGGACTCTATTATAAACAAACTCTAACCCTTTACTCATGATCTGTGTGTGTGTGTGTGTGTGTAGGAGAGATCTGTTTTGCACTCTCTGGTCCTGTTTGCATGTAATGGCAACCCATGGGTTAGTTAAACCATGGTTAGTTGCAGCCAAGCATAAGCGCTACCACTTTGCATCTGCTTTCCGAAACAACCCAGGAACATCCTGTTCTTGGGTTGTTAGTTGTGATGTCTGAAGATTAAACAACCCTGAGATTGAACGCATAGTTTGTTACTGGATTACAACTCTAGGTTGTTTAATCCTCAGCAACCCAGAGTAATGGGTTCAGATATCACAACTAACAACCCAGGAACGGGAAGTTCCTGGGTTGTGTCATGATCCCACTGGACAAATCCTCTTTGGAGGAAGACCCAGAGCCTCCAGCAGCTGCTGAGGCTCAGAACCCACCAGGGCCAAAAGGCTTGAAGGAGCCTAGGCCCTCAGTAATGCCCACCCAAGACCTATGCCTGCAGGAGAAAGGGGAATCCACTTCAAAGACAGAAGAGGAGAGACACACACACCCCAAGCCCCCAGGAGCAAAGTAGACTGAAAGGTAGACCAGACTCCTTGAGTCCAGGAGAAATGCCAGGCTACAGCAGATAACTCCTTGAGAGTAAGGGGGCACCTCATGAGGAGACTCTTTCCAGAAGCTACTAACAAGCTGCAGCTGGACTCCACGCAGGGTTCTGACAGCCTCTGCTAAACAGCAGCAATTGGGAGCTGGAAGAGTTGCTGGAAACAACATCTATCCTTTTTTTCTGGCTCCAGCCCTCAGATCCGTAGCTTTCCACCAGACTGAACCCCTCATGAATACCTCTGGTCTGCCTTTTGACTATGCTTCCTGCCTGACCCTTGTCAGCTGTGGTGTCTTACCTAACTCCCCCTTGGACTGAATCTCTCCTGAGAACCTTGTGGACTGCCCATTGACCACTCTACCTGTCTGAATTCTGTTTACTGCAGTGCCTTGGTCCTCTTGCTGGCTGCCTTATCTTTGCTCTCTGCTTATTCATAATCTGTTTGGAACTCCCAAGGCACTCCTGGTTATTGACTTTGGTCTGTTAGTCAAAACTGAGGCTCAGGAAAGCAGGACAGGTTGTTGCAGCCCCATTACGTGTGATCCAGATCCTCGTCTCTGCTCCTAAACAACACATGTTCGTCTGAAGATCTGAATAGACCACACATGTGTGTTCAAATTGTGTACACATAGGCTGTCTTCATGCAACTGGAAACCCTGGAAAAGGAAATATCCCCAGTTGTGTGTGCAGAGCTGTTGTACATACAGCTGAATTATTGTGGTTAGACCTCTTGTGGACTGAAAAAGGGTGGAAAAATTATATTGTTTCAATTTTAGTTATAAAAACTGATGTTGACCAACACATACACACCCTCGCTAACCCTTCTATCATGGGTGTTATCTGTGGACTGAGGCCATCATTTCATTAAGTATAGGGACAATCAAGGGTTATGGAACTCCTCCATCAAGACAATGATCTAGACCAGCCTTTCTGCACCTGGTGCCCTCCAGATATGTTGGGCTACAACTTCCATCATCTGCAGCCAGCATTTACTAGAAGCCCAGCCCTTGTCTGATGTTCAGCCTGGTGATGGTAGATCTAGATTCAATAAAACTGAATTATTTCCACTGTTTAAACCAGGGTGCGCGCACGCGCACACACACACACTTTTGCTGCACTGTGCCTATATTTCCTTTCTCACCTGATTAGACAGTAACCCCTTTATAAACAGTTTTTTCTTACTAACACACATCATTCTGAATTGAGTTAGAACGTAGAGGCCGAAATTTGAAAACTTCATGAATCTTGACAGCTCCCACAGAATCTCAGCTTCCATTTCCAAAAAACAACAAGGTTGTGGCACAGCCCTCATAACACACAGGCAGTCTTTGCTTAAAGAAGCTTAAAAGGGGGCTGGCGGGGAAGCCAAGTGATGAAAAGACTGGGTAAATGCTTCTAACAGTGTGTCTCCACTGAGTTCCTAACAACCTGCCCTTAGCTACCAATTGCCTGTTTAATCTTTGAGAGCTTCATTAACTCCTTAATGGAAAAGGAACTTGCATTTACAAATTTGGAACAACATATTTCTAACCAGAATAAACTTTACAAATTAAATGCAAATTTTGTATGTGTGTGCATAATTTACTCCACCCACAGAATTTGCATTTTCTGATTGCAAAATCTGAGATCAACTTAGCACAGAAATTTTTACTCAATGATTTATATGCTATCTAATACATAGAGCAATACCAATGTACCCCATATTCAATCTATTTCCCAACCCCCATATATCCCCCACTTCTCTTATTTGGAAGGATGACATCTAGATATAGGGAGATCAGCTTCCTTATCTGATTACTTCAAGACTTTTTTTTTGAGACAAAATACAAGAATTCTGTTGAATAGAAGGCTAGTTTCTGACAGAGGCCCTTTTCTTGTAAGAATGAAATTCCAGCCATCAGTTCAGAAGAAAATTTTGGTTTCCTTGGTGGGATCCACTGAACAAGTAGCAAGGGCCTCTTCGCCAGCTTTCTTCCCTATGCTACAACCTTGTCTCAGAGAAGAGAGAGAACATTTTGATCTTGCTTTTAGTGTTGGAAATAGAAAGTTAACAAGCTTCAGTCAAGCTGCCATGGTTGAATGCCTGATTTCTAATTGTTTCTGCGTCCATCCTTGAAGGAACATTTCCATATTACTTCCCTATGGTAACATCAGCCTTATGAACCATTTGATGTATTCTATTCCACTAACCTTATAAAAAGTCATCAGTCCACTCCCAAAGTACCAGAAGACTAGGGCTTTAGAACTCTGGAGGGACATAGCTTCCTCCAAGTCATCACTGCAGATGGCAGCAACTTAGGGTGTTTCCGCATGTGGGTGATTTAGATGCACCCAATTGTTGCTGTTCCACTTCAAGATGCAAGTGAAATTGCAACTCTCCTTCCAGGTTTCTGGAATCCAAATGACAATCTGCACCCAGGCTGGCAATCCTGACAAAAAAAACCCACCCCAACATTTGGGGCTGGAGAAATAGCCAGGGCTTGCAGCCTGCCTACAGATTGTCATTTGTAAAGGGTCAGGTAAAGGGTTAAACACTCTCCTCTTCTTGCTATATTCCTGATCATGACTGGGGTGCTCTCTTGATGAAATTTAGGGAGAGGTGGAATAAAAAGGAAAAAAAGAAACAGATGTAAAAGGTAATGCTATTTGGAAAGAGAAGAGTGACAGAGCTGATTTCTAGAGAGGAATGACAGATCATAGAAAAGTAAATGGCTACAGTAGGGGTGGGCAACTTGTGGCCCTCCAGATATTTTCACCTACAAGTCCCATCATCCCTCACCTCTGGCTATGTTGGCTAGGGCTGATGGGAGGTGTAGGCCAAAGATTGCCCACTCCTGAGCTACAGCAATCTAAACAGGCCACAACTAGGGATGTACGAATCCTTTTGTGGATTATGTTGATGGTGGGGGGGGGGCGTTCTGTCCCTCCCCCCGGAATCCTGGCTGGGGGGGAGGCGTTCCGTTCCTCCCCCCGGAATCCTCAAACGGCCAGCTGTGCTCCGCGGCAGCTCCGCGGAGCAGCCGGCCAGGCCTGGCCCGGCCAGAGCCGTCTGCAGCCGGATTTCCAGCCGCGGAGGGCTCTGGGTAAAAAAACAAACAAACCCGCGTACGCAAATGGTGGCGGCTACGGTAAAAAAAAGATTTACATAGGCTAAAACGGTGAATGAAAAAGGGACGCAAATAGCGCCCGCTACGCTATTTGCGTTCCCCTTTATTTTCGCCGTCATAGTCTATGTAAATATTTACGTAGATTAAGACGGCCAAAAAGAAGGAACGCAAATGGCGGCGGCCGTAGCCGCCATTTGCGTATGCGGTTTGTTTGTTTTTTTAAAACCCACCCAACCATGATAGGCTACGTAAAGATTTACATAGCCTATCACGTCTTTTTTTTCTTTTTTTTAAACCTAGCCATGATAGGCTATGTAAATCTTTACGTAGCCTATCACGTCTTTTTTTTTTTTTTTACACAAGCCTGGAAATGGTGGTGGCAGCAGCCGGTCGGAAGACCGGCTGCCGCCAGAGCCGCCACTGCCCGGAAGATCCACCCCAGGTGAGTCTCGTCCCGTGGGGGATCCGCGGGGGGGCGGGGGGGTGGCAGGCCGTTCTGCCACGGAGTTCGGGGGGCTGAATGCACTGACATTCGGCCTCACCGAGATCCGTGGTGGAATTCTCTGACATCCCTAGCCACAACTGAGCAAAAAAGCTATTGAACAGCTGTGTGATTTACACCTGGGGAAACTAACTATGCAACTGTTCAATTGTGTTCAAAGTTAGATTTTATGAGTTCTGGAGGGAAAAAACTCAGAAAAATTAAGAAAATTGAAACAAGTTTTAAAATGGTGTAAAACTGCTCTGGGGAGGACATTTCTGATGTTGCATGGCAGAATCTCATTGGCTCTGTGTGCAAGTAGGTTCTGCCTCAAGTCACAGAAAGTGCAAGAGGACAGGGATGGATGATGAATGTGGAGGATCCAGTAGCAAAAGGACTTCCACATCCATGATTTTCCAAGCACGCATCCAATGCTACACCCTCTCAGGTCACACAGACTCCATCACTCCTGTTTTAACATGCCTGCTCCTGGGAGAGAGAACTAGCAAAGACCACTGAACACTGGATCAGTCCTGTGGTAGGGTTATCTTTTTAACCTGCAATTGAGATGCCTCCTTCATAGAAGTTTACGGGCTCTTTACATGATGCCATGACCCTCCAGGGCATTCTCCTGCACTAAATGCCCTTTGTTCTGTTTTTAAATAGATTGCAGATAATGAGCCATCAGATTACCCAGGTGTCAGCTTCAGTTTCCTCCATGAAAAGAGTAAAAGTGGCAAGGAGTGAGATCAATGAAAGAAGGAGAGGGAAGGGGGTGGGGGGAAAGGAAGCACATGAAAAAGGGAGTCATTGTGATCTTGCATTTAAAATGGAAGCAGAAAGCCCCGTTTTAAATGCAGAATTTTAGGCTGGTGTAGAGATGCCCATATATTACTTCAGCATCTCTCCCTCAAAGCACTGGGATTGGAAAGCATGGGTAAACCATTCACTGTGATTAGAAGCTACATCTGCCACTCACAAAACTACACCATCTCCTCTTTCTCCCACATTCTCCCCATCCTAGGGTTTTCCTTATACGAAGAGCTTTATGCATCACATTTTGGAGACATGCCCTCCGTGTCCCTCTAAATCCTGAATCTTCAGGGGTGTTCAGATTCTGAGTTGGTCTGCTTCTGAGGAGCTCCACTTCATTTCAGTGGAATTGAATTATCTGAATCAGCCCAATTCGGTTTGGGATTTGGCCGAATCCAAAGCACACCCATACCAAACAGGTATAAGTAAAACAAGGTAAAAAGACCAACTTCACTTCTTTGCCCAAGTTGCAGCAAATGACTGCAACATGACACTGTTTCCAAAAGTCTAACATAAAATGCATCGCTGACCATAATTGATAACAGCTGGGTTCCCTTTCTTGGGCGGGGGGTGGGGTTCAGTTAGCAGAATGCTTACAGTATGTAACAGAAAACATATGTGAACTGTAGATCTTGTTCGATGAGCCATGTACAGCCTTTTGCGTTTCTGAAGTGGTGGCATTTTGTACAGCGTTTAGAGTTTGCATAATAAGCCCTGCTCTGCAGGAAGCACTTTTTTGCCCGGATGCTCAAGGAAGAAAGAGAGCTTGCCAGTAGTAAAAAAATGGATGATACTGAGAACACAATTACAGGGTGGCATATAAATGTTTTAAATAAATATACACATAAAAGAACTTATGGGGATGCCTTTGACAATTGTTTGGAAACTACAGTTGGTACAATTTGGGACCCAGGTATCTGAAGGGTAGCCTCCAGATTCAAGGGCCTACTGAGATCTTCAGAGGCCTTTCTCTGTGCCCCACTGCTGTCAGAAGTGCAGCAGGCAGGAACAGAAGAGAGGGCCTTTACAGCAGAGGTGCTCCAAACCGTTTTATTTTCCCAGGTTTTTTAGGGTCACTGCTACTTTGACAACTAGCAGTTGCATGATTGTTTTTGTAAACAGCAGCTATGCCCCTGCCCTCCAATCTGTGGGGACAGGGAGCAGGGAATGTAACCAATGTTTTAATTATCAGAACTCAGCTTGCAGTCCTTTCACACACAAATCCATTCCTGGTTTTCTTCCAAGTCAGACACCCTTGCAGTTCTACTACAAATCACCCAGAGATCTACAAGTAGATCCTGATCTATTTTCTGCCCACCCCTGTCCTATAGTGTGGTTGTGGTAGCAATCCTATACACACTTAACAGGTGGAAGCCCCATTAAACACTGTGGGGCTTAATTTGAAATAAACAGGCACAGGATCCTGCTGTTAGTTTCTCTTGGTTGTCACTAAACCTAAGACTGGCTGAGTTATATAGGTAGATCTGGCAAATACAGAGGGCACCAAAATTCAAGCGATATCTCCCTCCCTTCTCACAGGTGAAGCTTTCAGCATATTCTGGAGCCACTGCGTTTCTCTAGTCAACTTGCTGGAGCATCAGGAACTCCATGTAGATCAGTTAATGTGAATTAATTACCTTTTTGTAGCCGGTGAAAAGTTCACCCAGGGCAGTAAAAAACTTTGTGCCAACCCTGCTTAAACCTCATCTTTTCCTCCCCACCCCCCTTATCTCCATTGTATCACTCACAAAATACCTAGCCCTCGTCAGCTCAGCTGCCTTTTAAACTTGATCCAATTAGAACTAGAAGAGATCATCAAGGAGGACCTAACACTTTTCAGCTTTGCTGAGAAACTCGGATAGTAATTCGTTGTCCATTCTTGTTTTTCCTTAGTAGCAAGGGATGTAGAGACTGGCAACCCCACGGAATGACTGACTAACTGAATGATTTTCCATTTCTGCAGAACAGGTGAAGCACTGCATGGTGTTCTCTCTCATTCATATTTATAGGGCTGATATTTATATAGGTTCACAGCCTAAACTGGATGCCCCGGGCGCCACAGGATAGCTTGGGTCAAAATCTGGAATTTATGTTGGAGAGTGCACAGTTCCCTAAGTATTTAAAGTAAACCTGGGGGATGGGAGTCCTGTAAAGGTTCACAGAATGAGGTGTGGATGGCAAACCTGAGGCATATCTATACTACAAATGTATCCATTTTATCCCAGTTCATTGACATTGCTCACCCCATCCCCCATCCAACCCCTGGATAATCCTAGGAAACATAGTAGTTTGACAGGGGGACTCAAACTTCTATTAAAAGACCACAAGCATCCCTCACAGATCTGTACTTTCCAGGGTTCCCCCATGGGGAGGGAATGGCTATTAAACCGGTTTCAGTCTGACAATAACAACAAAAAAGCAATAGAAGCACAACCTTGTGGGAAGATGTGTGGATTGCCTCCAACAAGATGTATGACAAGAGTGTGTGTGTATTACCTGAAAAACTGGAAAGTGGGTGGGGGAGTCTTGTGCAAGATGTGAGAAGAGATGACGAATGAGTTGTGGCAGCAACGGAGGCAAATCTGAACAAGGGAAGAAGAATAGATGACGGTGCTGGTGAATCCACTAAGCCTTCTTTAATTACGCTGTCAGCCACAACAAGGCGTCTGTGCTGACATAGCCCTGTGTTGCAATGTGTGCCTCAGCCCTCGGTGAGGCAAATGGTGGCAGCTGACGTTGGTACAGAACTGTACAGTGTCCCGGGGAACCAATCTGCTGAGGTAGCAGCAAGGAACACACTTCATTTTTGTGCACCGGGTGTTCTCACCAGAGCATCTGTCAGGCCCAACTGACAGCATTTACATCGGCTGCAGCCCGCTTGTAATTACTATCATTTTTATTATTGATTTCCCTGTCTTTTCTCTCTGGTGTGTTTCAGGATGTGTGCAGCGAGGCAATCTCTTGGCACTGAAGAGAAATTCATCTTTCGGTTGCTCTCCGCCGAGTTCTGGCCTCAGTTCTGGCACCACTGCTGCAGCCGTAGTGCTCAGAACACAATTGCACTTTAAAGAAGAAAAACACGACCACGACCCATGGGCACATCCATGGCTTAAGGCCCAGGAGAGTTCTTCATCCACTCCATTTTCCAGAGGGAAATGGAAAAACAAACAAAAAACTGATGTGACAAGAGATTAAATCTGAAGGAACACTTGCCCCACAAGGAACAGTTCCTGGTTATTTCCGTAACACCTTTTAAACGCAAAGAATTAAAATTAGAAAGGAATTCATCGCTCCCCCTGCCTGAGAAGAGATGGCCTTGTAAAAACAGCCACATTGCTTCCAGTGGACAAACTCAGCTACAAAAAAATGGCTAAATAATTTTTTACTTGCCCAAAGTTACTAATGGTGCAATCCTATGCATGTGTACTGGGAAGTAGGCCCCATAGAGTTCAATGGGATGTACTCCCAGGGAAGTGCATATGCCAGGGGAGTGTATAGCAAGGACCAAAATTCTGTTTTGGAGAAGGCTTTGGGGGCTGCATTCCAGTGGTGGGCAGGGCCGAAGGCTAAAGGGGTGGTGCTAAAATTCCAAAAATATCAAATATTTTAGCCTGATGCTCTGACAGCCTGGAACTAAGCCATAGGAGAAGCATTTCAATCTTTTAGAATGGGTGGGTGGAGGGGACTCCACAAATGCTGGGAAGCCACCAAATCCAGGTCCAGGGAAAGGCCAGGGAAGGGGGCGTGGCCATCTGGGGAACCCCAGAGGGCTGGATTGGGACCCCAGGAAGGTTGGATTTGGGCCCCAGGCTTGAGGTTCCACACCCTTGATGTATAGGATTGCACCCTAAATGACGCACTGACACATTGGGGAAGATAAGAGTTGCTATCTTGACAAGCCAAAGCATCTCGTCTTTTTTGCCTTTCCATCAGCCAATGCGGCTGGTGAGGTGTCCTGTGTAGTATTTTGCTGCTGCTGTGTTATGTATGGGGGGAGGGGGGAGAGACAGGGACGGAAGGACTGTGGCTTAGTTATTGTTTTGAACCTTGGCAGCACCTGTAGAGCTGGGAGTAGCAACAGCGGGTGGAGCTTCTGCTAAGTTCTTCATTTCCGGGTGTGCTGAATTAAAGAACAGTTGTGTCTGAGGCCTGCTGATTCTCCAGTCATTCCTCCCACCTACACAACACGCCGCTAAGCTGCAACCAGGGCAGAGTGATGTCCCCACTTTATCCTTATCAGCAGGGGCAGAAAGAAGGCATCAGCGCAAAGGGGTCAGCTCCAAATCCAGGAAGATACGGCACTGCTATCTGGCCAGCAGTGCCCTGCCTGGCCATAAGAAGAGCCCTGTTGGTTCAGACCAAAGGTCCTGCTCATCCGTTATCCTGTTCCGCGCAGTGGTTGACTGGATGCCTCCAGGAAGTGCACCAGAGGGGCAGGCAACAGCCTTAACTTGTGTGTTTGCCCCACAGCAACTCGTTTTCAGGGGCATTCTTTTTCTCTAGGCTTAGCACAGGTGTCCCTGACCTGGCAATCTCTAGATGTGTTGGACTACAACCCCCATCACCCCCAGCCAGCATGGCCATGCTGGATGAGGATGGCGGGTGTTGTAGTCCAACACACCTGGAGGGTTAGGGGAGGCTCACCCGCCAAGGTGAGACAGACAGAGGTTTCTGCTACAGGAAGCGGCTCTGCTCGAGGCAGTAGTTACCACTCCCGTTTATGGCTCCCTGCACATAGGTCACTAAAGACTCCAAATATATGTTATTTTGTACGACAGCCAGTGTAGTGTAGTGGTTAGAGTATTGGACTAGGACTTGGGACATCTGGGTTCTGTTAGTCCCCACTCGGCCATGCAGCTCACTGGGCGACTTCGAGCCATCGCTGACTCTCAGCCTAGCCTACCTCACAGGGCTGTTGCAAGGATGAAATGGAGAGGAGGAGGAGGACCGTGTAAGCTGCCTTGGGTTGCTTGCAAGAGGAAACGGGTGGGATAGAAATGTAATCATACATACATACATTTTAGTGACATTGATGCTACTTCCCAATGGCTGGATCCTGCAGTGCTTCAGTAGGATTTGAAAAATGGAATGACATGGGACAGGTAGCACATGCAGGCACACTCACCAGCATCCTGCTGCTGACATTGGGGTGAGGATTACCTGCTCCATGATCTTGGTGGTGTCATGTGCTTTTGTCCTCATCCAGACTTTCTTGGAACAGCCTGTGATGATCCTGCCACAGGGAAGTCACACGGCAGCCATGCTATGCCAGTAGCACTTGCTTTGCATGCAGAAGTTCCCAGGTTCAATCCTGGCGTCTCCACGTAGAGCTAAAAGAGACTCCCTGCCTGAAACCAGGGAGAACTGCTGCCAATCAGTGTAGACCAGGGGTCCCCAATCTCTGGACCAGCTGGCACATTTGGGAATTTGAGAAACTGCTGTGGGTGCCACCGCAAAATGGCTCCCATGGAGGATGTGGGTAGTCACATCATGGCTGTGGGGGGCCTAGCTAGTCAACCATGAGCTAAAGAGGTGATGGGGGAGAGAAATAGTGAGGCTAGAGGCTGGGGGGGAGAAACAGCAAGGTAAAGGGGTGGAGGGGAGAGACATAGTGAGGCTAGAGGCTGGGTGGGGGGAGAAACAGCCAGGGAAAGTGCTGGGGAGAGAAATAGCAAAGTTAGAAGCTGGGAGGGAGGGGAAACAGCAAGGCAAAGGGGTAGAGAGGAAAGAGCAAGGCTAGAAAGGGAGAGAAAGAAGGCTATTCCAGCGTTTTCCAAGGTTTTTATTTTTTAAAAAAATTGCTTTGAAGGGGACAGGGAGTGGAGATCTCTGTGAGTGCTGTTTGAGGTCCCCGTGGGCACTATGACGCCTGCCGCAGGCACTGCATTGGGGACCCCTGGTGTAGACAATACTGGGCAAAAAAGAACAAAGGTCTGACTTGATAGCAGGCAGCTCCCTGTGTTCTAAGCAGGCCTTACAGAGCAATACGAAGTGGCGCTGGGGACAAGTGGAATGGTGGATCTGCTGCCTTGTCCTCAGCCCTGCTAGCGTGCACTGACTAGGACAGAAGTGAGCTGGGTGGCTGGGGCAGTTAAGAAACCACCCAGCAGCACTCCAACAGACTGTGGGTTCTGCAGGATTTGTTAACTACCCTAGCCACGACAAGCCACGCCCGGTGAGGGTAATCAGCTGGCATGTGCGGGGGTGGTTAACAAGCCACCATGGCTTATTAACCACCTTTGTGCCATGCAAACCCAGTCAGTGGATGTTTGCGCAACTGGCATTTACTTAATTACCCGTGCCAAGTCGCGGGTTCCTGTGTTGTCTGAACCTGCCACACAGTGCGGCAGGGGTGGCCTCTAACCCATGCCACAACCCCTACAACAAGCTTTGGGTTGTGGGGTAGGTTAGAAGTGACTTGCGCTGTGCTGCACTCTGGGTTCAGACAATACGGAAACCTGCAACGCAGCACAGGTAATTAGGTAAATGCCGGTTGCATGAGGAGCACGCGCTTGGGATGGGGTGGGGACGACAACCCATACGGCATTGTTCCCCGTGCAGTCATACAAACCTGGCCAGTGTGTGTATGGGGAGGGGGATTCGCTGGGGTTTTCAGCCGTGGTGTGGTGGCAAATTTTGAAGAGCAGCTGCTCATCATGACAGTCCTCATAGCCATGCCCCCAAGGAGAGTCCAAACATTCAGGAAGCGGCTTGATCCATATCAGCAAACCAGTTCAAGCAGTTTTATCTACATCAGGAGCAGGCCTTTTCTAACGCTAATCAGTTTTAATTGCCCATTCAAGGCCAAGCCCCCCCTCCCCCAAATACTCTGCATTACAACTGTGAAAAATATATTGTTGTTGCCTGGAAAATTCATTTCCCCTCCGCTGCTGTGAGAATTGCAGCTAAGCTCGGAGGGAACAGGGAAATCTCAGGGTGGTGGTAGATGATGTTGGCGTTCCTGCTAATAAAAAAAAAGTGCCAGCGCTGCATCCCTGCAAACCCTGGCTGCACGACGCCACAGGGTTTAAGCCTGGCGGATCCATGTATTTCCAGTTTCCCAACCCTGCCCCCATTGACAGCGGTGGTGGTGGTGGTGGTCAGAAATAAACTATGCTGGCTCCGAAGCTGGCATAGCTGACTGGCCCAGATCAGGCCCAGGTCAGAAAGCGGAGCGGCTTTGGATGCAGCCATTCCAAAGCCAGCTCCTCCCCACCCACAGAACGCCCTGTTTCAGCTTGATCTGCCTGCTGCCACCAGTGAGAGAGCACCAGATGGGCACTCACACACTGTCCCCGCCCTCTCCAGTCACCAAAAGTTGAGGGTGAAGATTGCGCTCTTACTTGTGTTTTAAAATATGCTCGTTTGACACCAGCTTGATCTGCAGATGCCGGCAGGTGCTCATGTTAATCTCCGTGTCATGTAAAGCATCACCTCCTGTAAAGATGTTTGCAGGTCAAGCCCCTGATGACGGTGCAAGAGTAGGCAAGGCTGGCATTTGTTTGTGGTCAGTTGGTAGCCTGAGTTAGGGCCTCTTTAGCCCAGGACAATCCTTCCCCATTGCTGTTGCTGGCGGGAGGAAGGAGATGTGTCTGTCTTTCTCCTTATCTTTCTGTGGATCTGCGGCACCTGCAGTTAATTGTATCCATCTTATACATAAAAACAGGATGAGTCTTTAAGCTAGTCCATCAGCAGGCTTACCCATTTCAGGAAGAACGAATGCAGGTTGTTGTTGCTTTGATAAAAATGTAACTCACCCTTCTGTGTTCTCTCCCCTAAACTATGAACATTGGTGTACCAAAAATGTCTAAGTAAGGGTAGAGGGCTGAAAGCCCTTTTGTGAGATGACCAAAGCGCTGGTTCATAGGAGCTGGCATCAGCATGTGCTCTGAGGGTAGCAGAAGGCCTCTCCATCTTTGTCTTCCCTCTGTCCGTATTCCAGGAGGCAGGCGGGCAGGCAGGCAGGCAGACTGATGGAGGGAGAGAGGGAGCAGAGGAGCACATGCATTTCCAATTGCCAGTTTGGACACCCCTGGCTTTATGCAAGCAAACAGTCCAGAGTGACCTAACTTTCAATTACCCAGTTCAATTAAAAAAGGGGAGGGGGGACCAAAGGCAGCCTCCACTTGCAGTCAAGCTAAATACTTCTATAATTAGAATCTCATCATGAATGAGACTGTGGTACAGCTCCAGAAAGAAGTGCACAGAAGGCCTCTGGCACATAAGAGAAGTGTGGTGACTGAATAATTTACACAAGCTCCAGTGATCCAGATCACACACAACCAGTGAACCACAGCAGATTATTCACCCCACCCCAAAGTATTTTCCATGGGTATTATGTTTCTATAAGCAGGATAAGCAAATGTTGTATTGTGGAATGCTCCTGTTCAGATTTTCTTTTCCAGGTTACTCCATTCTGTTCCTCCGGTTTCCCATTTCCGACTCCCAACAGTAAGCATTGTGCAGCAACTGAGCATGCTCAGTGCTCATCAAGCTGTTTTTCGGGTTCCTTCCTCAGTTTTTATCCTTTTGGAGGGGTATTGCTGTAAACTTTGGGGTTTTCTGGAGCTTGCTGGTGCCTCCCTCCTTTGTGTGGAGGTGTGTGGTTTTGGTTATATAAGGACCAGCACTCAGAGAATGAGTTTGCTTGTAGTATATCAGAATGATTGTACTGCAGGTGGGATATTAGTGGAAGCTGAAGCCTGCCATGACTAAGGCTTTCTTCACACGGAGCTTTTATTCTGCAATTGGGATTGCTTCTTCACGGAAGTTTGCAGGCTCTTTACACGACATCATGATCATTCAAGGCGCCTCCTGCACTAAATGCCCTTTGTTCCGTTTTGAAATAGATTGCAGATAATGAGCTATCAAATTACCCCGTTGTGTTCTGCTTCAGTTTCCTCCGTGAAAAGAGGAAAAGTGGCAAGAAGAGGAGCAAGATCAATGAAAGATAAGGAAGACTCAGATACGGGGAGAAGGAGGGGAAAAGGGGAGGGGGGAAAGGAAGAGGGTAAAAAAGGGAGTGGTTGTGATCCTGCATTTGAAACAGAAGCAGAAGACCCCCTTTTAAATTTTAGGATTTTAGGCTGGTCAGAGGTCAAAGGGCATCTTCAGTCAGCAAGGACAGGTGACATCTTTCCCCCAATGCGGCAAGCAGTTGCTATTTCTGGCATCCTTGATGCAGGATTACCTTCTAGTGGCACCTCTAAGTAGGTCACGTTGAGCAGCTTGCCAGGAGAGCTCAGGGTGCCAAGAGCATCCTGAGATATGGATGAGATAGGATATACAGGATCTGGGGCCTTACGTGGAAGAGTGCCTTTTAGCATCCTTTGCTGCTGCTGAGATACGAAATAAAATTGAATGCCCTCCAACATTTGTTGGATGTAACTGGTATATGTGTTTTCCATCAAATGACACACATTACATTACAGGTCATTCCATGGTGCACTTTTGCCAGGGCTGCAACTTCATTAAATGAAAGTTACTCAATTAATTGTATGAGTTTTATAGTGAATAAATTTGCATCCATTTGTATATGGGTGAAAACTAATGGGTTGGATCCAGACTTCATCATACTTACAGTAGACTCATTGAAATCAATGGCAATTAAGTTAATGACTAATTTAAGCCTCCTTGATTTCAGTAGGTCTACTCTAAGTATGATGAAGACCGGATCCAGCCCAATATTTCTGAAGGAGGAAGTGTATTTCCTTGTTTTTAGAAAATGCACGCACATGTCAAAGCAGGCTTCATCTTAGAAGAAGCATTCCCTTCTATGAGAGAGATGTGGGGCAATGCCTCTTTTAAAATGCAGTTTTTAAAAGCATTTGTATTAATAATACATTATTTTAAAAAACATTGAGAAATCATGGAGGACGGGGGAAGTGCCAGATGACTGCAGGAGGGCTAACGTTGTCCCTATCTTCAAAAAGGGTAAAAAGGAGAAACCTGGGAACTACAGACCAGTCAGTCTGACATCAATCCCTGGGAAAATTCTGGAGCAGATCATAAAGCAATCCATCTGGAAGCACCTTGACAACAATGCCGTGATTACTCGAAGCCAACATGGATTTGTCAAAAACAAGTCCTGCCAGACAAACCTGATCTCATTTTTTGATCAAGTAACCTCCCTTGTAGACCGTGGGAATGCTGTAGACATCATATACCTCGACTTCAGCAAAGCTTTCGACAAAGTGCCCCATGATATCCTGATGAGCAAACTAGCTCGAAGTGGGCTAGATGAAACAACGATCTGGTGGATCCACAGTTGGCTACAGAATCGGACTCAAAGAGTGCTTATCAATGGGACCTTCTCCAGCTGGGGAGAGGTAACAAGTGGGGTACCGCAGGGCTCAGTCCTGGGCCCAGTGCTCTTCAACATTTTTATTAATGACTTGGAGGAGGAGGTGCAGGGAATGCTGATCAAATTTGCAGATGACACAAAATTGGGAGGGATACCTAATACTTTGGAAGACAGAAACAAAATTCAAAGTGATCTGGATAGACTGGAGCGCTGGGCAGAAAACAACAGAATGGCATTTAATAGGGACAAATGCCAAGTTCTGCACCGAGGAAAAATAAACCAAAGGCACAGTTACAAGATGGGGGATACGTGGCTCAACCACACTACGAGCGAGAAGGATCTTGGAATTGTTGTCGATCACAAGCTGAATATGAGCCAACAATGTGATGTGGCTGCAAAAAAGGCAAATGCTATTTTGGGCTGCATTCATAGAAGCATCGCTTCCAAATCCCGGGAAGTACTAGTTCCCCTCTACTCAGCACTGGTTAGGCCTCATCTGGAGTACTGTGTCCAGTTCTGGGCCCCACACTTTAAGAAGGATGCAGACCAACTGGAGAGGGTTCAGAGGAGGGCAACAAAGATGATCAGGGGACTGGAAACAAAGCCCTATGAAGAGAGACTGAAAGAACTGGGCATGTTTAGCCTTGAGAAGAGAAGACTGAGGGGAGATACGATAGCACTCTTCAAGTCCTTGAAAGGTTGTCACAGAGAAGAAGGCCAGGATCTCTTCTTGATCATCCCAGAGTGCAGGACACGGAATAATGGGCTCAAGTGACAGGAAGCCAGATTCCGGCTGAACATCAGAAAAAACTTCCTGAGTGTCAGAGCAATACGACAATGGAACCAATTACCTGGGGAGGTGGTGGGCTCTCCAACACTGGAGGCATTCTTGACGAGGCTGGACAGCCATCTGTCAGGGATACTCTGACTTGGATTCCTGCATTGAGCAGGGGGTTGGACTCGATGGCCTTGTAGGCCCCTTCCAACCCTGTTATTCTATGATTCTATGATTCTCTGATTGTCTGCCTGATTAATCACAGCACCTTTTAAATCCATGAATCTTTTAAGAATCAATTAATATAACAGAGTAGTTGATTAAAGATTGCAGCCCTGTTTCCATGAGGGATACTAGTAACATAATGTTCAAAGTGGCCACACACATCAATGTCGTGGTGTGGATATGCAGTGCGAAGCCACGCTTGGCTGCAGCTTCCTCGCATGTAAGCCTGCAGTGAAATTGAAATAGATGTGTGCCATTGCTCCAGATGTGTTGTCACTCGTACTGCGTACACCTGACTCTTGGGGGTTTGATCAGATCTCCTGAATTCTGTTGCTTTATGAGCCTGCAGCTCTGTTGCCTTGGTGGTGGAGGGTGGGGCGCGGGTGGAATGATGCTGGCAGGGCACTGTTGCTGGGGTGTGTGGGTAATGCAAACGGAGTACGATGGGTGGCTGCTGAGTTCCTCTATTTTCTCTCCCCTTCCCCCTCCTTGCGATGAAGCTGGATCAGAGTCAGAAGCCAAATCTCTGGGAATGTGGCAGGAACAGTAGCAACACCAGCACCAGCCCTACCTTTGATGCTCCCTAAAATGCAAATTCGTACAGGGCACAACTGTCCCTTTCTATACCTGCCTCTCCTAGTGAAGGCAAGTGGAATTTATATTTACAATGATTAAAGTAAGTCATGCACAGAGTTTGTACCATCGTTGATTACACAGGCCTAATAGATATGTCGTGTTCACATGACTTGTTTCTTCGATTTAACACAGTTAAACACAGTCCAGGAGGAAGCAGGAGAACTGGCTGCTCTTTAAAGATGAATAATATGGACTCTACTGCTGAACGCCAGGTGTGCCATTTTAGATTTTGGAGGGCATGCGTGTGTGCAATGGGATTTGGAGGGGGCAAGGGTCTCAGTAATATTTAAAGGCTCACCTTGAATATATCCAAGATGTGCAGTGCAACCATATGCCTATTTACTCCGAAGCAAGACCCACTGGGCCAGTTCACATGATCACAGTGGGTTGTTGAATCTGTGGCGTGTGCCAGCACGTGCCAGGCACCATTTTCCTAATTACCCATCCAGGCATGGCGTGTCGTGTCATCCGAACCCAGGCAGCATGGCTTGTTGGAAGGGATAGCAACCCTCAAATAGCCCAGGTTCAGATGACACGACAAGCCACAGCTGGGCAGGTAATTGGGCAAATGGCACCTGGCTCACGCCGCAGCTTAAACAAGCCTGCTTTTAGGGGCCTCAGGTTGAACCAGGTGAGAACGAAGGAGAAAGATCTCACTCTGGGTGGTCCACCCCCTTGGCCCCACCTCTGTCAAGCCCATCAGAGTGGTGATTGGCTCTCCCTGGGAAGGTGCTGATGTCATGGCTGAGCAGCTGCTGCTCGCCAGCCTTTCCTCCCTTCACTGCCGGTCTGCACGCCCACACAAATCACGGCTCCCCGTAAGTGGGGAACTCAGGTTTTAAGAGCATTTTCTTGGGTTGTTTTTTAGGCTTCATACTTTAAAGTATTTTTTTGTAAGTGTTAGGTTTCTAACAAGTGGCATCTGCAGCAAAATGTTGCAATGTGGAATACCGCTATTTAGGGTTTCCATGAGCCACCCATGCCCTTTTCCAGGATATTCCATTCTGTTCACCCTCCCCTTGTAAAAGCAAATGGATTTCTGCTTGTGGCATGTATCTCTAGTTAGGCCCATTTAATTATTTATTACAATAATCACTCAGTGTATTGAACCAGTGAGTTCCACAGGAATAACATCCAAACACAGGTGGGGCAATAGCCCTCACTCATCTCTGTAAATGGAACCCCTGCTGGATACCTTGAGAAGAGAAGACTGAGGGGAGATATGATAGCGCTCTTCAAGTACTTGAAAGGTTGTCACAGAGAGGAAGGCCAGGATCTCTTCTCCATCATGCCAGAGTGCAGGACACGGAATCATGGGCTCAAGTTACAGGAAGCCAGATTCCAGCTGAACATCAGGAAAAACTTCCTGACTGTTAGAGCAATACGACAATGGAACCAATTACCTAGGGAGGTGGTGGGCTCTCCCACACTGGAGGCGTTCAAGATGAGGCTGGACAGCCATCTGTCAGGAATGCTCTGACCTGGATTCCTGCATTGAGCAGGGGGTTGGACTCAATGGTCTTGTAGGCCCCTTCCAACCCTACCATTCTATGATTCTACTTTTACCACAGAGGTGGGAAAAAGACCACAGTCAGGTGCCCTTTAAATGTTCTCTCGGCCACATGGAAGCCACTTATTCATGACTGTATCCTGACATGGATGGGAGATTTTCTCAGTGACTAGACCACATAAGCAGGGCTGGAGATGGCATGTGGGAAAAAACTACTAAATAGCCCTTTTCAGTGTGGTTTGGCCACCATTGCAGTGATGTCTGTGTTACCACATTGTGAATGACAACTGTTAAGATAATTATCACTGTCTATACTTTTTGCATTTCGGTTCCCTCTAACAACACAGTTTACATCTCTCCCCCCACACCTGCCAAATTCAGGTTAACACTTCATGGATGTGATGAAGTGGACATCGTCCATGAAAGTTATGCCAGAATACATTTGTTAGTCTTTAAGGCACCACAAAAGTCTTTGTTGTTTTTGCTGCGACAAATGTACATGGCTGCTCCTCTGGAAATTGTCTCTAGAAAGCAAAGCAGAGAGAACTGTGGGACATCATTGAAAGTAGGGTAGGTGATACTCTCTAGTACAGCCTTTCCCAAGATGGTGCCCTCCAGCTGTGCTGAACTACAATCCCCCAGCCAGGCAACACATCTGGAGGGCACCAGGTTGGGAAAGGCTGCTCTAGTACATAAACCAGCCTTCTCGAACCTCGTGCCCTCCAAATGCTATGCTGGCTGGGGGTGATGGGAATTGAAGTCCAACACATATGGATGGCACCAACTTGAAATAAACAGTCTGTGAACTGTGAAGAAGTGTGGCATGCCTTCTTGAATACTCTTTTCCCTTGAGAAGAAGCTGTTGCCCTTTCCTTTTGCGTAGCTGAACAACATTGCCTCAGAAATAGAGTAAACCTCATAGTGATATTCACAGCACGCAGGAAGGATCATGGGGAGGGGGAGGGGTTTACCCTGCCACCAAGTCTTCAGCATGACCCTTCCCGTTGCTTTGCATGCAATAAATAATACCCATTTGCTCTGTGGGGTGCTGACAAAGGTTGTGGAAATGTCAACGACATTTGCAAAAGTGTTTTTGAGATTCCCTGACAAAGGCTGGATAGAAGGGCAAAGTGTGATTATATTGTTAATTGTTGAATGTAAACAAGAGGCAGCCTAAGGAATGTGGCTTTGCTACACAGCATAATTGCCAGGATGACTCATGTCATTATTTTGCGAGAATGATTCCCGCCAGCTTCGCAGAGGGAAGGCATCATACCCGGCTTTGAACAAATGGTAAAAGCAGCTCCATGGCCATAGCCCACAGTAGGAACAGTGGCAACATTTCAGCTCGTGCCATAGAAGGCTGACGGTTAAATGGATCTTGCTAGAGCCTGAAGGGCCCCTGGAGACTAGCCATCTGGTACTGCCTGGCTGGAAAGCTGAATCTGGTGTCTGGGGAAGGTGTCAATTGCATCCCCTACGATCAACTGAATTGTGTGTTCTGCTGGCTCACACCAAGACAATGGGAAATATTAATTGCACTGTTATTAGCGCATGTCATTTAAGAGCAGTCTTCGTAGAATCATAGAATAGTAGGGTTGGAAGGGGCCTACAAGGCCATCGAGTCCAACCCCCTGCTCAATGCAGGAATCTAAGTCAGAGCATCCCTGACAGATGGCTGTCCAGCCTCGTCAAGAATGCCTCCAGTGTGGGAGAGCCCACCACCTCCCTAGGTCATTGGTTCCATTGTCGTATTGCTGTAATGGTCAGGAATTTTTTCCTGATGTTCAGCCAGAATCTGGCTTCCTGTAACTTGAGCCCATTATTCCGTGTCCTGTACTCTGGGATGATCAAGAAGAGATCCTGGCCTTCCTCTCTGTGACAACCTTTCAAGGACTTGAAGAGCGCTATCCTATCTCCCCTCAGTCTTCTCTTCTCAAGGCTAAACATGCCCAGTTCTTTCAGTCTCTCTTCATAGGGCTTTGTTTCCAGTCCCCTGATCATCTTTGTTGCCCTCCTCTGAACCCTCTCCAGTTGGTCTGCATCCTTCTTAAAGTGTGGTGCCCAGAACTGGACACAGTACTCCAGATGAGGCCTAACCAGTGCTGAGTAGAGGGGAACTAGTACTTCCTGGGATTTGGAAGCGATGCTTCTATTAATGCAGCCCAAAAGAGCATTGGCCTTTTTTGCAGCCACATCACATTGTTGGCTTATATTCAGCTTGTGATCGACAACAATTCCAAGATCCTTCTCGCTTGTAGTGTTGTTGAGCCACGTATCCCCCATCTTGTGACTGTGCATTTGGTTTATTTTTCCTCGGTGCAGAACTTGGCATTTATCCCTATTAAATGTCATTCTGTTGTTTTCTGCCCAGCGCTCCAGTCTATCCAGATCACTTTGAATTTTGTTTCTGTCTTCCAAAGTATTAGCTATCCCACCCAATTTTGTGTCATCTGCAAATCTGATCAGCATTCCCTGTACCTCCTCCTCCAGGTCATTAATAAAAATGTTGAAGAGCACTGGGCCCAGGACTGAGCCCTGCGGTACCCCACTTGTTACCTCTCCCCAGTTGGAAAGGATCCCATTGATAAGCACTCTTTGAGTCTGATTCTGTAGCCAACTGTGGATCCACCGGATCGTTGTTTCATCTAGCCCACTTTGAGCTAGTTTGCTCATCAGGATATCATGGGGCACTTTGTCGAAAGCTTTGCTGAAGTCGAGGTATATGATGTCTACAGCATTCCCACGGTCTACAAGAGAGGTTACTTGATCAAAAAAGAGATCAGATTTGTCTGGCAGGACTTGTTTTTGACAAATCCATGTTGGCTTCGAGTAATCACTGCATTGTTTCCAAGGTGCTTACAGATGGATTGCTTTCTAATCTGCTCCAGAATTTTCCCAGGGATTGATGTCAGACTGCCTGGTCTCTTGTAGGGATGTCAGAGAATTCCGCAATGGATCTCGGTGAGGCCGAATGCCAGTGTATTCGGCCCCCCGAAATTCATCGTGAAACGAAGCCCCCCCCCACGAAAGGTGCGCAGGACGAATTCCCCACTGCCCCCACCCCATGAAAGGCGCGCGAAACGGAGCACTTACCTGCTCCCGTCCGCGCTGCTTTGCGAATGGCGGCCATCCTGCGGCTGCCATTCGCTTCCTCCTCTTCATAGCTGTGATAGGCTACGTAAATACTTACGTAGCTTATCACGGCTAACGCAGGGACGCCATTTGTGTCCTTGCGGAGGCCGTGATAGGCTACGTAAATACTTATGTAGCCTATCACGGCGGGGGGGGGGAACCCAACGTACGAAAATGGCGGCAGCTACCGCCATTTGCATATGCTGGGTTTCCCCCCCCCATGCCGTGATAGGCTACGTAAGTATTTACATAGCCTATCACGGCGGGGGGAGGGAACCCAGCGTACGCAAAAGGCGGTGGCTACCGCCATTTGCATACGCTGGGGGTTTTCCCCCTGCTGTGATAGGCTACGTAAATATTTACGTAGCCTATCACGGCTCAATACAGGGACACAAATGGCAGCGGCTATAACAGCCGCCATTTGCGTCCCTGCAGGGTTGCCCAGCGACCGGATGACCAGCTGCGGGCGGCTGGAGCCAGCCGGCGGCTCCACGGCTTGGCTGTGGAACGGAGCTGGCCGGGCAGGATTCCGGGGGGAGGGATGGAGCACCTCCCCCCTGTCAAGGATTCCGGGGGGAGGGACGGAGCGCCTCCCCACCACTGCGGATTGCCTGGCGCGGAGCCAGGTAGGTGTTTCGTACATCCCTAGTCTGTGGTTCCCAGGTTCCTCCTTTTTACCCTTTCTGAAGATAGGGACAACATTAGCCCTCTTCCAGTCATCTGGCACTTCCCCTGTCCTCCATGATTTCTCAAAGAGAATAGACAGCGGTTCTGAGAGTTCTTCTGCCAGTTCCTTTATTACTCTAGGGTGCAGTTCATCTGGCCCTGGAGATTTGAACTCATTCAAAGTCATTAGGTGTTCCTTGACCATATGCCTATCGATCTCAAGCTGCAATCCTGCCCCTTCAGCCTGTACTTTGCCTTTGCCAGGGGGGCCATAGATCCTCTTTTGGGAGAAGACTGAGCCAAAGTAGGAATTGAGCACCTCTGCCTTTTCTTTGTCATCTGTTATCGTTTTGCCATCCTTATTTATTAGCTGAACAACCGTTTCTTTCCTCTGCCTTTTACTATGCACGTAGCTGAAGAAAGCCTTTTTGTTGTTTTTAGCATCCCTCGCTAACCTCAGCTCGTTCTCAGCTTTAGCCTTCCTGACGCTATCCCTGCAATTCTGTGCTACCTGCCTGTACTCTTCCTTTGTTGCTTGGCCTTCTTTCCAGTTCCTATATGTGTCCTTTGTTTTTTTCAGGTCATCCCTAAGCTTTTTGTGAAGCCACATTGGCTTCTTCTGTTGTCTTCCACATTTTATTTATTTATTCATTCATTCATTCATTCATTCATTCATTTCATTTCATTTCTATACCGCCCAATTGCCGAAGCTCTCTGGGCAGTTCACAAAAATTTTCTTCTTGTTGGAATTGTTTGTAATTGTGCCTTGAGAATTTCCTTTTTTAAAAGCTCCCACCCATCTTGGACTCCTTTTCTCATTAGCGTCGCTTGCCATGGGACCTTACTGATCATTGTTCTGAGTTTATTAAAATCAGCTTTCCTAAAATCCAGGGTATGCGTTTGACTAGACTCGGCTTTTGCTTCCCTTAGAACCAAGAACTCCAGTACAACATGGTTGCTTTCCCCCAATCTTGGGGTTTAAACAACCAGGCTTTTGTGGAAGAGCTGTCAATCAGGCAGAACGTTATTGGCCATGGTGTCTGGAGATGATGGGAGCTGTAGTCCAACACATCTAGAGGGCACCAGGTTGGAGGAGGCTGCACTAGAGAGAGTGAAGGTGGTGCCAAAGCAACTATTCCTAATTGTTTCCACAAAATTCTTTGTCCCTTCTATCCGCCTCTCAATCCTTGCAAAATGGTTTGATGAGCATTTTTTTCATCATCATCATCATTATTGTCATGCACAAAGGTTGCAGAGATAACCTTAGGGATGGTGTTTTCAAACAGGGAACAGGCTTAGGAGCGGTTTTAACAGCAGCACTTACCATTGCTATAAGGTTGTTATCAGACCAGCAGAGCCACAGGGGACTCCTACACATGCAAGCCTACTAATCTAAAACCAAGCCCAAGGATTACCTTTGTTTGTTATGTTTGCATTCTGTTCGTCTTGCAAGGGCCTGAGAGTAGCATTTAGGCCTTACCCCTGTGAGGCCGAGTCGGCTGGGACTGGGAGATACTTGCCAAAGGCTAGCAAGCTTCATAATGAAGCAAGGATCTGAAACCAGGTATTGCACATCCAAGCTCAACATTCAGCGGCCTGCACCGCACTGGCTTACTGTGTTTGGGCACTGCAGTATTAGTTAAGGAGGTCAGTCCATATGTAAAAACTAGTATCAGAAATGTCTGCATTGCATTGTAGCTACACTGCTGCAAAGTTGCCACTGCTTCATTCTGATGCTGCTTTAGCTTTCAGCACACGTTCGCACAAGTCCTGAGCACGTGTTCACAGCTTGCGAGTCCTCCTGGACTTGGCAATGTCTCTGGAGGCACAGGTGGTGTTGGTACTAGGAGTGCTTTTTATCAGCTTAGGCTGATTCGCCAGCTGTGGCCCCATCTAGACTTAGCCACAGTTATACATACCCTGATTACATTCAGATTAGACCAGGCACGGGCATACTTCAGGCTCATGGGATCTGCTTTTTTATTATTTTTGTACTAGAAAGCCAGGGTCCACAGGCAGCAGCCAGGTGTAGAATGATAACTTGGGTGTGGAGCCAGATGCAATGGCTTGGATCCAATGGTGGCCTTTTACCAGCACAGTAGAAACTGCTAGTGGAAGGGATTTCCCCTCCCCCCTGCAGCCCGCTGTGTGCCCCCCAAATCTGCTCTGGATGATTGGAAGACAATCCAATTGGTGGGCATGTGGAGGGCTGCAGGGGGAAGGCGAAGATGAGGAGGTCTACTCACATGACACTGGATTTAAGCCAATATCAGGTGCAAGGCCAATCACATACACTGGGATGACCTACATATACAAAAACAAATTGAAATCGGAGTTACTACTGATTAAAGATGCTAACAACCAGATTTAGAATGAAAGCTGCTTTGTAGTTGCTAAGAAAACCTTGCTGATCTATTGGAAATCATCTACCAGTAGATCCTGATCTACCTTCTGCCCATCCCTGGTGGACTAGACTATTGCAACATGTCCTACATGAGACTGCCTCTAAAAATAGTTTGGAAGCTTTTAACAGGTTTACAATGACATAGTAAATGTATTTAGAACAATATTGGCTCCAGTCTTGAGGCAGCCTGTGGCATAGTGCCCTTTATGGGCCTCCTTCTGTGCCAGTACTCGGTCCTCCCCCACCAATCGTGCTGGGCAGCTGGTGTCTATCCTTCCAAGCAACTCCAGGCAGCTACCATTTTAAATTTTCCACAATGCTTCAGAGAGTTTATCATAGTGTCGTTCCAGCACAGGGTAGGAAATGCAAAATGGTGGTCTCTAGCCGCCAGGCAAAGGGAGCCAGGTTTCCCTGGCAATGTGCCCAAGGGTGCTAGGTGCAGATCTTGACCCTGATTTAGAGTCACAATCTGGGCATGTGCTAAAGTAGTCACATGACAGCTTTACCATGTGCTGAACTCTGCATATATCCATCCAGTTCATCATATTCCCGTCATGCCAAAGGGGCATATTAATTGGCTTTACTTTTCTTTCTTCCTCTTGGAGCGTAGTTCTCCACCATGCCCCCCTTTGAGAATTTTAACTTAGAGATGCTATCTTTGTTTATACAAATGAATAAGAAGAACGTGGCTTTTTGAATAGTATTTATGTAGCTCACTTTCCAGCCAGGTTGGCAACTCTGAACATAATTGATATTTCCTTATTCTTAACCACTGCTGTTTATTGTATTCATTAAATGCTCCCAGGGACTGAAGTTGCTTGGGTTTTTCTTTCTGACTTTAATGTTTATCTGCTTCTAAGAAAAAGGTCAGCATTCATAGTTGCAGTTCTCAGTTTTAGAAAAGTATGCAGGGTTTCTCAGCATGAGTATTTGCGCACTCTGCAGTGTACTATCATGGGGTTCCCTAGATGTGGGGCACAATATTGCTGTGTATTAGATGTGATAAACTGGGCAGCCAATCATGTTCCAGTGTGGATCTTCAGACGTTTTAATAGCTGTATAAGATGTTATACATACTGGTTTTAAACATATACAGAGGATACCACTTAAGAGATCAGGATTAAGAGAGCGAACCTGATATTGTGAATTATTTTTTTTTAGTGGGAATGCAACATGCATGGACTATTTAATTACTGTATAGAATCTTGGCATTTTGATTACCCAGACAAATATTCCAGAGTGCTTCCAGACCAACGGTGCCTAGCACTACTGATAAAAGACTGTATACAAGTATCTATCTTTCCCTCCTTAACAGATTTCCTGTAGTAAGAAAAAAGATGGAAGAAGTGGCAGGAAAACATGGGAGGGTTACAAGTGGAAGATGGGATCCCCAGGAAATTCTGTGAATGAGGGAGGGTAACTGCACAGTAAAGGCCTCATCTGGAAGCATTCCTCCTTAAAATCAGGGAAAGTGGATTACATTTTGAATGTACTTGCTTTAATTTGCCAGGTAAGGTCTCCTTATATATCACATGTTCTAAACTCTGGTCTGTTATATTAGTTACCATGATGGCTCAGCTGATGGACTGGTGTCTCTTCTTCCACTTTGAGATGGAAAAGTTTCATTTAAAAATAGCATGTGCAAAGCTGTAGCTAAGCTCCCACACTGCTTTCCTCATGTCACTGGAGGTAGATGTTATGTTAGATCTCCTTGGTGCAATTGCAAATTTAAAATGCTGTTACTTTCTCTTTGGTTGCTGTGTCTCCTGCCCTTGGCCGTCTGCTGACTCTCTGAGTCAACAAAACCCAAACAATAAGAGATCCTGCCAAGATTCCAGCTGCTACTGCCACAATCACAGCCCAGTAAGGCACTGTGACTCCACTGCTCGTTGCCCCGATTTCTGAACTCTGCTTTTCACTGTTTCTTGATGTGAAAAGAAAGGGTTGTTCCTGTGGCAGAAAGAGATGGTTTACAGAATACGTATGAGAAGATGCATTCTGCCTGCATTTACTCCCAATGACATTAGGGGAACATGCCCCTCCCCGCAAGTACAGAAACAATAAAACAGAGGTGGGAGACTTGTTTTCCCTGCTGAAGGCTGGATTCCCTTGGTCTTCCTTACTGCCACACTCTCCCCCACTTCCTGCAATCCCCCCTTCAGTTCGCATGATCAAGCAGCCCACCATGGCATGATTAGGCAGCCATTTTGAATATTCAAGCTGTGACTGTGGCTTATCATGTCGTATGAACCCCCCAAGGGTGGGTTGCTGGCATGGTTAACAAACCAGCCACAACTCTAAAACAGCCCAGTTGTTTAACCCTCACATAAGCCACCCTCGCTGGGTTCACATGACACGATAAGCCATGATGCCCGCCCACAGCAGCTTGGATATTCAAAAGGGCAGCTGGTACACGTCACAACCCAACATGGCTTAAATAAGGCATGGTGGGCTGTAGTGATCATGCAGACTCAGTCTCTTTCTCCTGGCCTTCTTGCCCAGTGGGCTACTAGTGGAGGGGCACATGCAGCTCTTGGGCCACAAATTACCCACCCCTGCAATAAAATAATATTATTCTGTTTGGTACAACAGAAAGATTCATGATCCATCTTACACTTCCTTAAGCCATAAACTTATTTATTCGCTTGAAGTCTTTGCATTTGGCCTCTGCTGAATCAGCACTGCTTTTAGCACATTTATTTTAAACCTCCAGCTGGGCGTATGCAACTCTAATAAACTTTGGTGAAATGAAGCTTCTTTTTTTTTAATGAAGAGAATGAAGAGTTTAGGGACTAAATCCAGGTTAACAGATTTTCCTAAGTCAGCCTTTCCCAAACTGGTGCCCTCCAGATGTTTTGGACTTCAACTTCAAGCAGCCCCAGCCAGCATGGCCAATGGTTGGGAATGCTGGAAGCTGTAGCTCAAAACATCTGGAGGGAACCAGGTTGGGGAAGGCAGTCCTAAATATATCTATTTTTGTCAGCATAATAGATACAGAATCTTTTAAAATCCTGACAGAGCCAAGAGCTCTGTTCTCCTCCTGTCTTACAAACTGTGGTAGAACTTCTCATTTTTCTACCCATCAAGCCTGATTTGTGTTCTGCTTACAAGCAGAATGCATACCTTCTCTCCTTAGCTAGCTCCAAGGGCCATCTGATTCCCATTTGTCCCCCTCTGTGCTTTGCTTTCCCTTCCTCTTTTTATATTTTCCTTCTTGAGAACTAGTGTCATTAGTGTCTCCATCAAGACTAGTGCAACTGTGGGCCCCAAAGAACCATGCTTCATGTGCTCTTGTCTTCTTCCTGTCTAGTTTTATTCAGGTAACCAGATGATTTTCATGCTACATAAACCCTGTAAAGGGATATTATTGTTTAAGAAGTTTAAAATTGACTGAAGAATGAAATACATCCAAAGTAAGGAGAGCTTCCTTTATTGCAGCATCTCCTCACTGCTGTCCTAAATGGAGCTACCACAATGATTCCCCTTCTCCGATGCTGCAGTCATGCCACAACTCCTTTATTTTCTCCATAGGCTTCTTTTCCTCTTCCATTATATTAGCCTTTGCCTTAAAACATATTTCTGCAGTGTTTTCCTACAGTCTACTCTTTTATCCTGACTCTATTATTTACTCCATTAAGGCAAACGTACAGCTACATATAAGTCTTCTCTGATGGGACAAACAGAACCATAGGGGGAATGGGGGAGGATATTCATTGGGAAAATGGTGTGTGTGTGTGTGTGCGTTTGTGTGTGTGTGTATGTGTTTCTGAGGGGGAGCGTTAACTCCCCCCCCCCCCGTGCCATAGTCCCAGTTCAACAGCCTCCTTCTCCCCCAGCTGCTTTTTTAAATTTTGATTTTATAGAAATGGGAGATTTGATCATGGTGTCTCATCTAGTTGACCCTGCTATTGCAAGTAACAGGTGCCGAATTTATTTATTTATTTTTATTTATTTAAAATATTTCTTGGCCGCCTTTCAGGGCAAAAGCCCTCTCAAGGAGGCTTACTGCAATAAAATACATAAATGTGTGTGTGAGAACCACAGTGAGGTTAGGGTTAAAAGCCCACCACCACCACCGCCATGATCCTTTTCTGTCTCAGTCCCCTCATGCTGGCTATTTATTTTTTAAAAAATACATGGAGGACAGGGCTCTCAGAGGCTATACCTCTGTCAAGGTAGCTATATACCGTATTCAGAGGCAGTATGTCTCTGAATACCAGTTGCTGAGGAACCACGGCGGGAGAAGGCTCTTTCCCTCATGTCCTGCTTGTGGGCTTCCCAGAGGCCTCTGGTTGACCACTGCAGGAAACAGGATACTGGACTACATAGGCCTTTGTTCTGATCCAGCAGGGCTCTCCTTATGTCCTTATTTTTATGTATGTTATGAGGTTAGGATGTTGCTGCAGACCTTTGTTACTTACTGAGGTAGGACACTTGAGTTTCAGCCTTTCATCTGTGAAGTTATTGTACGACTGCTTATGTCCAACTGGCTCCAGCTGAAAGCAAGAGGAACAAATGGTTTACCACTGAAACTTAATTCTATAATCCTCAGGTAACAGGGTGTGTCAGAACACACTATCAAATGACATGTTGCTACTCTGTATCGCAGCACTCCACAATTATACCTACTGTCTTATTGTAGGACTCTGTATACTACTATATTTATATAATTATGGTTTGGAAAATGTTAGCTCCCTTTATGGATACAGAATAATATATTTTTTTAATGGAGTAACCTCTCAAAGGTCATGAAAAGGTTAGCAATCCATCTGGAAGCACCTTGACAACAATGCCGTGATTACTCGAAGCCAACATGGATTTGTCAAAAACAAGTCCTGCCAGACAAATCTGATCTCATTTTTTGATCAAGTAACCTCCCTTGTAGACCATGGGAATGCTGTAGACATCATATACCTCGACTTCAGCAAAGCTTTTGACAAAGTGCCCCATGATATCCTGATGAGCAAACTAGCTCGAAGTGGGCTAGATGAAACAACGATCCGGTGGATCCACAGTTGGCTACAGAATCGGACTCAAAGAGTGCTTATCAATGGGACCTTCTCAAGCTGGGGAGAGGTAACAAGTTGGGTACCGCAGGGCTCAGTCCTGGGCCCAGTGCTCTTCAACATTTTTATTAATGACTTGGAGGAGGAGGTGCAGGGAATGCTGATCAAATTTGCAGATGACACAAAATTGGGAGGGATAGCTAATACTTTGGAAGACAGAAACAAAATTCAAAGTGATCTGGATAGACTGGAGTGCTGGGCAGAAAACAACAGAATGGCATTTAATAGGGACAAATGCCAAGTTCTGCACCTAGGAAAAAGAAACCAAAGGCACAGTTACAAGATGGGGGATACGTGGCTCAACCACACTACGAGCGAGAAGGATCTTGGAATTGTTGTCGATCACAAGCTGAATATGAGCCAACAATGTGATGTGGCTGCAAAAAAGGCCAATGCTCTTTTGGGCTGCATTCATAGAAGCATCGCTTCCAAATCCCAGGAAGTACTAGTTCCCCTCTACTCAGCACTGGTTAGGCCTCATCTGGAGTACTGTGTCCAGTTCTGGGCACCACACTTTAAGAAGGATGCAGACCAACTGGAGAGGGTTCAGAGGAGGGCAACAAAGATGATCAGGGGACTGGAAACAAAGCCCTATGAAGAGAGACTGAAAGAACTGGGCATGTTTAGCCTTGAGAAGAGAAGACTGAGGGGAGATATGATAGCACTCTTCAAGTCCTTGAAAGGTTGTCACAGAGAAGAAGGCCAGGATCTCTTCTTGATCATCCCAGAGTGCAGGACACGGAATAATGGGCTCAAGTTACAGGAAGCCAGATTCCGGCTGAACATCAGAAAAAACTTCCTGAGTGTCAGAGCAATACAACAATGGAACCAATTACCTGGGGAGGTGGTGGGCTCTCCCACACTGGAGGCCTTCAAGACGAGGCTGGACAGCCATTTGTCAGGGATGCTCTGACTTGGATTCCTGCATTGAGCAGGGGGTTGGACTCGATGGCCTTGTAGGCCCCTTCCAACCCTACTATTCTATGATTCTGTGAAAAGCAGGCTATGAAAAACCTGCAGGAATGAAATCCACATCTTACGTTCCAAGGCATAAAAAACAACCTATTACATAGCATCTATACCACACAAATTACATGGCAAATTAACAGGGCAAAGTAACAAATGTAGGTTGGAGGATCATAATATATGGCAGTGAACACAGTAATCTTTTCTGTGACTGGAACGGAAATGTGCATGTGGGGCCAAATGGCCTTGATAGGGATGGGAAGAAATTAGACGTGTGCAACCTGATCCTTGTTTCAATTGGATTTACTTCCAAGTAAATATGCATTTAAAACCCCTTCATGGATCACTGCCTTGTTGTGGCGAAGGGGCTTGCATAACTCAGTGAAGCCATAAGCTATGCCATGCAGGGCCACCCAAGACGGACAGGTCATGGCGGAGAGTTCTGACAAAATGTGGTCTGCTGGAGAAGGAAATGGCAACCCACTCCAGTATTGTTGCCAAGAAAACCTCATGGAACGTATCACAAGGCTAAAAGATATGACGCTGGAAGATGAGCCCCTCAGGTCGGAAGGTGTCCAATATACTACTGGAGAAGAGCAGAGGGTATTTCCAAGTAGCGCCAGAAAGAGTGAAGCGGCTGGGCCAAAGCCGAAAGGACACTCAGCTGTGGATGTGTCTGGTGGTGAAAAGAAAATGCGATGCGGTAAAGAACAATATTGCTTAGGAACCTGGAATGTAAGATCAATGAATCAAGGTAAGCTGGAGGTGGTCAAACATGAGATGGCAAGATTGAACATTGACATCTTGGGAATCAGCGAACTAAAATGGACAAGCATGGGCGAATTTAATTCAGGGGACCATTATATCTACTACTGTGGGCAAGAATCCCTTAGAAGAAATGGAATAGCACTTATAATCAACAAAAGGGTGGGAAAAGCAGTACTGGGGTACAATCTCAAAAACGATAGAATGATCTCAGTATGAATCCAAGGCAAACCATTCAACATCACAGTAATTCAAGTCTATGCCCCAACCAGTGAGGCCGAAGAATCTGAGGTTGATCAGTTCTATGAAGACCTACAACAACTTCTAGAACTAACACCAAAAAAAGATGTCCTCTTCATCATAGGGGATTGGAATGCTAAAGTAGGAAGTCAAGAACTCACCGGGATAACAGGCAAGCATGGCCTTGGTGTACAAAACGAAGCAGGACAAAGGCTAATAGAGTTTTGCCAAGAGAACACGCTGATCATAGCAAACACTCTTTTCCAACAGCACAAGAGACGACTCTACACATGGACATCACCAGATGGTCAATATTGAAATCAGATTGATTATGTCCTTTGCAGCCAAAGATGGAGAAGCTCTATACAGTCAGTAAAAACAAGACCTGGAGCTGACTGTGGCTCAGATCATGAGCTGCTTCTTGTTGCAAAATTTCACCTTAAATTGAAGAATGTAGGGAAAACCACTAAACCATTCAGGTATGACCTAAATCATATCCCTTATGAATATAAAGTGGAGGTGAGGAATAGATTTAAGGGATTAGACCTGATAGACAGAGTGCCTGAGGAACTCTGGACAGAGGTCCGTAACATTGTTCAGGAGGCAGCAACTCAATCCATCCCAAATAAAAAGAAATGCAAGAAAGCAAAGTGGTTGTCTGATGAGCCTGTACAAGTAGCTGAGGAAAGAAGGGAAGGGAAAAGGGAGAAAGGGGAAGATTTATCCACCCGAATGCAGAGTTCCAGAGAATAGCAAGGAGAGACAAGAAGGCCTTTTTAAATGAACAAGGCAAAGAAATCGAAGAAAACAACAGAATGGGAAAGACTAGAGATCTCTTCAAGAAAATCAGAGATCTCAAGGGAACGTTTTGTGCAAAGACGGGCATGATAAAGGACAAAGAAGGCAGAGACCTAACAGAAGCAGATGAGATTAAGAAGAGGTGGAAAGAATACACAGAAGAACTATACAGGAAAGATCTTAATGTCCCTGATAGCCATGATAGTGCGGTCACTGAAATTGAGCCGGACATCCTAGAGAGTGAAGTCAAGTGGGCCTTAGGAAGCATTACTAACAACAAAGCTAGCGGAGATGAGAGTATTCCAGCTGAGCTATTTACAATCCTAAAAGATGATGCTGTTAAAGTGCTGCACTCAATATGCCAACAAATGTGGAACACTCAACAGTGGCCACAAGACTGGAAAAGGTCACTTTACATTCCAATTCCAAAAAAGGGCAACGCCAAAGAGTGTTCAAACTACTGTACAATTGCGCTCATTTCACATGCCAGCAAGGTTATGCTCAAAAACCTACAAGCTAGGCTTCAGCAGTATGCGAACCGAGAACTACCGGAAGTACAAGCTGGGTTTCGAAGAGGCAGAGGAACTAGAGATCAAATCGCCAACATTCGCTGCATCATGGAGAAAGCAAGAGAATTCCAGAAAAACGTCTATTTCTGCTTCATTGACTACGCTAAAGCCTTTGATTGTGTGGATCACAACAAACTGTGGCAAATTCTGAAAGAGATGGGAGTACCAGACCACCTTACCTGTCTCCTGAGAAACCTGTATGAGGGTCAAGAAGCAACAGTAAGAACCAGACATGGAACAACCGATTGGTTCAAAATTGGGAAAGGAGTACGACAAGGCTGTATATTGTCGCCCTGCTTATTTAATTTATATGCAGAGTACATCATGAGAAACACCGGGTTGGATGAATCACAGGTCGGAATTAAGATTGCCGGGAGAATTATCAACAACCTCAGATACACACATGATACCACCCTAATGGCAGAAAGCGAAGAGGATCTCAAGAGCCTCTTGTTGAGGGTGAAAGAGGAGAGTGGTTTGAAACTCAACTTTAAAAAAACGAAGATCATGGCATCTGGCCCCATCACTTCCTGGCATATGGAAGGGGAAGAAATGGAAGCAGTGACAGATTTTATTTCCTTGGGCTCCAAGATCACCACAGACGGTGACTGTAGCCATGAAATTAAAAGACGCTTGCTCCTTGGGAGGAAAGCTATGGCAAACCTAGACAGCATAGTAAGAAGCAGAGACATCACCTTGCCGACAAAGGTCCGTCTAATCAAAGCTATGGTTTTCCCAGTAGTAATGTATGGCTGTGAGAGTTGGACTATAAGGAAGGCTGAGCGCCGAAGAATTGATGCTTTCGAACTGTGGTGCTGGAGAAGACTCTTACGAGTCCCCTGGACTGCAAGGAGGTCAAATCAGTCAATCCTAAAGGAAATCAACCCGGAGTGCTCATTGGAAGGACAGATCCTGAAGCTGAAGCTCAAATATTTTGGCCACCTAATGCGAAGAGAAAACTCTCTAGAAAAGACCCTGATGCTGGGAAAGACTGAAGGCAAAAGGAGAAGGGGACGGCAGAGGATGAGATGGCTAGATAGCATCACTGATGCAATGAATATGGACTTGAGCACGCTCCGGGAGCGAGTGCAGGACAGGAAGGCCTGGCGTGCTATGGTCCATGGGGTCACGAAGAGTCGGACACGACTGAACGACTGAACAACAACAACTAACTTCCCAGAGCTTGCCAGAAATACAGGAATGCGCTGGCTACTATCCAGACAGTGATTCAGCATTACGCTTGGCCTGTGTGCAAGCTATGAGGTTTGGAGGACAGCCCCTTCTCCAAAGCAGGGGTGCAATGTAACGGAGGAATTAAAGTAACCACACCAGCTCGCCATACTGCCAGTTTTGTCAGTCCTTATTAGGATGCAATTCTAGCTGCCTTAGTGGAACCCCTGAAAGAGAGCAACCAGGGTTCTGCCAAGAGTACTCCAGGCATGTGGGGAACATATGTAGCAAGAACCATAGTCAAGTTGCCCACTCTGGATTTAGCTTTCATTCCCCTCCCCCCCTCCAATTTGGAGACACTTTGCTTAACTGCTTCTGCCTCTTAAAGAGAGAACAATGCTGGCACACTTCTATTAGGGCCAGGGCTGGCATCAAGGGTAGGCATGGTTGCGCTCCTGCCCAGGGTTAGTACTAGCTTCTCCTCATAGTGCTAACAAGAGTCCCTGGACTTGCTCCTCCTCTTCACTGTTGCAACCTGCTCGTTCATCTGGCTCTCTTTCTGGTCCAGGCAGAAGCGAAGGTGAAAAGGAGGAGCAACAGATGCCACTGCCTTCCTGCATGCTGGCTTTCTGCCTGTCAAGCAAGCATGTGGTAGCAATAATGAGCAGAAGGAGCAACAGGACGTGGTGACAATGGCACTGAGAAGGTAACTCACTGAGAGAGGGTGCCCACTGAGGATTTCTTGCCCAAGGGCCCTCAAACTCTTGGAGCTGGCACTGATTACGGCCCAATGGGCTGGGCCTTAGCTTGGATGGGGCTGTGATACTATGAGAAGCTCCACAGCAGGGTGATGCTTTGCCCCTCCTTCTCCATGTCTCCCCTCTCAAACCTTGTGTGATGCAGAGGGAAGCCCATATTTTAGTTTGTTAGGCACAAGACAGAGATCAGTTTAGAACAGGGAATTTGCCCCACTTCAACCAAACAAGTATCCCTGCCTCTTATTTGGACAACCTCATGTACTTAATTTGGATTTTACCTGGTCAAGGGGGTTCTGTTATTATTCTTGTTAATTTTAATTTGTCATTGCTTTTAGTATATATATGAAGTTATATATATATATATGTGTGTGTGTGTGTGTGTGTGTATATGAAGTTTCATTTAGATTTTTTTAAATTGAAGAGTGGGGTATTACATATCTAAATAAAGAAATAAACAAGCATAGTATGTAAGGGCTGTTACAGAATTCTACATCGTGGTATGGGTCACAAGTACCAAAAAAGGTGCTTCCTGCAATTGCCCTGCCTCAAACACAGAATTTTACAAGGGTTCTGAGCAATCTCGTCTTCTGTTTCTCACCCTCCAGTGTTTTCTGACTGCTTAAAAAATATGTTACATTGGAAAAGGCAGAATAGATGCATAATGCCTTTTGAATGGTAACACTAGGAGCCCTCTGTCAGGAAGCACCCAAGATGCTTGTTTTTTGTCATCTCTCGATTTCAAATGTTTGCCAGTCTTCATGTTTTGCATCATCATGCCTTGCTTATGAGAAACAAGTTGTGACAGTATCCCTATTTTATCATTATAGAGCTGAGGTCTAAGTCAATTGACGTGCACATTTTCTTAGCCTTGTCTTCCTCACACTCAGCTTAGCCTGTCATTCCCATCGTAGAGATGTTACAGACCATAAGTTGAGGCACAGCCGCTAGTCCAAGACTACTCAATGATTTCCTCAGTGAGCAGGGATTTAAGCTCCAGAGGTCAGTAGAAGAGGTCCCAGGTTCAATTCCTAGCTGACTCAGTATAAAGCGGTTTCTTAATCCTGATTTCCCTGGATCACCCAGTTCTCATCTTTATTTTGACTATTACCAAACAACGCAGGCTGGCATGCACCCTGTGTTTCTGGCTCAGAGGACTTCTGTATGCACAAACGTCCCAAGAGGGATGACGTGGTATGTTGACAGAGAACAGAACAGCTTGAAAAAATCCTGGGAAGGCCAGAAAAGTGGCTGGCTAGCAAGGGCAGCTGAGAATGCGCTGATTTGGCACACTCTCTCTGCAGCTTTTGCTCGCAGGGTGATGGCAAGAATTCCACTAGGGACTCCAACACTGCCTTACCCAGAGAAACCTCAGGAGAGAGGGCAGGAAATAAAGTAAAACTCTCTCTGTTCTCATTCCTTTATTCCAGCAAGAAGAAATTCCCCACTTGTCTAGGTGAGTGCTGTTTGAATCACTCCAATACGAAAGATAAAAACAAGAACTCCAAAAGAGAGAGAGAGACAGACAGACAGAGATCAGCACAACTTTTCTGACCCAAGAACAGAATGGCATGAGCTTGCTAGCTGTTTGCAAGGCAATTCTCAACCTGGGAAATACGACTATGGCTTTGTTATTCTCAGATTTGATTGGAAAATACACTCAGTTTCTGGTAGCATGACTAAAAAGCAAATAAAAGAACCCTGATTATGTTTACAGGCTGATCATGACTTCTTGCATTTTAAAAATCTTTGTTTTGTCTTCCCTTCCCCCTAGCCCTTAAGCCATGAACCGTTCTGCAAAATGTTGACATACCAAATTATTCCCAGGGCTGGCCTGTGGGCCTGTGCCCCGAATTCTTAAGTACTTAGCAACACCTTTGTTCACCACCAACATATTTTGGTTGCAGTCCTAAACACTCTTACTGTGCAGTGAGTCTCACTGAATTCAGTGGGACTTATATCTGAGTAGACATGTATAAGATTGTGCTGTTATTTGTTTATTACAATATGGCTTGCTGCTTTTCAATTGTAAATGAAGGCAGCTTACAAAGTATATTTAAAAAAAAAACCTTTATGGGTGAACATAACCCATCAAATGATCACTTCCAAAGGTTTCATAGTCACAGTCTCCTAATAACTACATAAGGCAAAATGTCATTGCCTACCCTGTTCAAAGGCCTGCTGGAAAAGAGATGGCTTCTGAAAACCATTGGTGGTTGGATTTAAAGTATTTCCCTTGAGATGGGCCCACAATGCAGGAAGCCTAAGTCTGTGCTCTGGTTGTCCTAATAGGATGACAGCAACTGTAACAGAGCATCCTCACCAGATCTCGGGGGGCAGAAGGGCTCCAATGAGGGAAGCATTCCCTAAGACCTAGGTCAGCAACTAGATGCCCATAGGATGTCTATGTGTCCTCTTTTACAGAGAACAGTCCTCTATTTTGAAGGTGTCCTCTGTTTTGAAGGGCTGCCCATTCAAAGTCTGGTTTAAAGATAAAGAACTGTCAGAAGGAAGAGCTGGGCCTTGAAGTTGCCCATCAATAGCAGACTGAGCAAGGCACACAGGTCACCTGGTTACAGTCTCCCACACTACGGTGAGATACTGTATTTCTATTTAAATTATAAGTATTATTTCTAAATTTGCATCTACATCTGTAATAAATAATATACATAAAATTAGCATATGCAAATCTTATGCAAATTGGTGCTCTCTTTTCTCCCTTTTTTCATGATCCATACGTTAGCTGATGGGCCAGTTAATCCCAAGTGCTAGTTCAGGAGACCATTTATTTATCTGTCTTCCCCAATGCAAACCTAAATCTTTCCTCAGCCCAGCTGGAATGATGTTTGCTGGAAAGTCATGCCATCCATCTTGGTGTAGTCACTCTGGCTATCAACGGCTGCTCCACTCCTTAATTTAAAATGACAGGAGTGGTCCAGTCACTCTAAATTGAAATTGGAGGAAACTTTTTGCTAGTTAGCAGCCAGATGTTATCCCCACTACCCTAAAGCACTTTGGTTCCAAGGCATGGAATATCACTGAAAGACAGCACCTTTATAGCATCTCTAATGGCCACCCAGCCATCAGATTTTGCAACCTAGTGGCAGGTAAGGAGAATGGGTGCCCCTTTGGAAACCTGCTTCATCTACATAACTCCACCTCCTATTCGGCACAGTTATTTTGGGGAACTGGGGGAGGGGTAATGTAGGGATATTCCTGTGTGTAGCAGCTTTGCAGCAATGGCAGCTGTTGCAGAGTTCCAAAAATGACTGCCATGAAATCCTCCAAGAAGTCATATGGGCCTTAAAGGAGTTGCACTTGGAACAGAATGGAACACACTTGCAATAGTGAAATAGTGGGTTATGGTTCTATGTTGTATGTGCAATTGGACTGATTTCTATGAACTTATTATTTATCTCAGCGGTTTCTTGTTGTAATGAACTACAAAACATTGGGCTTCTGGTGTTGTTATAGATCAGCTTTCCTCAACCTGGTGCCCTCCAGATGGTTTGGACTCCCAGCATTCCTGACCACTGCCCCTGCCCCTGATAAAACAACTGAAACCATCTTGACAGATTGGATACTGGGTGTCTCTTAGTGCTAATTTCTTCTAAGTTCTAGGGCCCAGTGTGGTATACGAAATGCACCTTTAAGGGGCCTGTAATGGAACAGTCTTGTTTCCCCTCTGATATTTATCTATTCTGGTCTGGTCCCACTGGCTGTGGTTCAGAACCGGTCCGAGACATTTTGCGGCCTCAGACTAAGGACAAGTAGGTCCTCCCTTTGCCTGACCATTCCACATACGGAAGCTGAACAGTGGGTTCTGTGGGTAGCAGCAGTGGGTTCTGATTTTCTTTCACCTCTCTGTGCGTATCTTGGAGCATGTGGACGTCTGCATAAGCTGCTTTGCTTTGTTGTTGTTCAGTTGTTCAGTCGTGTCCGACTCTTCGTGACCCCATGGACCATAGCACGCCAGGCCTTCCTGTCCTGCACTCGCTCCCGGAGCGTGCTCAAGTCCATATTCATTGCATCAGTGATGCTATCTAGCCATCTCATCCTCTGCCGTCCCCTTCTCCTTTTGCCTTCAGTCTTTTCCAGCATCAGGGTCTTTTCTAGAGAGTTTTCTCTTCGCATTAGGTGGCCAAAATATTTGAGCTTCAGCTTCAGGATCTGTCCTTCCAATGAGCACTCCGGGTTGATTTCCTTTAGGATTGACTGATTTGACCTCCTTGCAGTCCAGGGGACTCGTAAGAGTCTTCTCCAGCACCACAGTTCAAAAGCATCCATTTTTCGGCACTCAGCCTTCCTTTTAGTCCAGCTCTCACAGCCATATTTTACTACTGGGAAAACCATAGCTTTGATTAGATGGACCTTTGTCGGCAAGGTGATGTCTCTGCTTCTTACTATGCTGTCTAGGTTTGCCATAGCTTTCCTCCCAAGGAGCAAGCGTCTTAATTTCATGGCTACAGTCACCGTCTGTGGTGATCTTGGAGCCCAAGAAAATAAAATCTGTCACTGCTTCCATTTCTTCCCCTTCTATATGCCAGGAAGTGATGGGGCCAGATGCCATGATCTTTGCTTTGTTACCAGAAGACTACATTTTCATGTTACCAGATATTTTATTTGTTACCAGAAGACTATATTTTCATGTTGCTTTGTTACCAGAAGACTATATTTTCATGCGTTGTCTATATATAGAAAAGGAAGTGTTTGTCCATATGTCTTAGATGGACACAAAAATCTGATTGTTCTGAAACTTTCAGGATTTTTTTCTCCCTCTGCCTGGGATGGTTTTAGGCATAGTGAAAATTTCATCCCCCATCTTGAAACATATTGGCAGCCAATCTAAATTTTTAAAGATTTACTGCTTCAATGTAACTGTTTATTTGTATGCCCTCCAAGACCGTGAAACCTAAACACTTGAAATTTGCCATGCAGACTAAGGGGACCTTACGGGTATACACATCAGAGTTATTTGTTTCTTAAAACACATTGCTTATAATTGATTTAAATGTGTCTGTGAGATTTAAGTCTGCAGCACCATATTCAGGCAGTACATGGCAGACTTTCTTAACAAGGACGTAATTCTGCAGTTCAGACACTTTGAAGCCAGGAGGAAGTAGTCTGAGGGAGAGTTATACGTCTGCCCCCTCCTCTCTGCTGCTAGGCAGCCCCCCCGCCAGGGGAATGAAGTGGACAGACCCCTTCCTCAAGAGGCTATGGGGGTCATCATGGCAGGGGCTGTGCCTGGGGGCCAGGGCAGGCATAATGTGTCCACCTCTGGCAGCTGTGTAGCTTTGTTTGAAGGCTTCGCTGTATCAAAGTACATCCATTCAGAACAAGCACAGATCTGATAAAGAATAATAAGTAATGATTAGCCTAACCTAATTTTTGTGATCTCAGTAACTGCTCTCCCTGTCAGCTCCCACGTCTAATTCATCTAATTCTCTCTCTCTTCTAACCAAACAACTGCCTCAGCTCCTATTCACTGACTGACTTTCCCAAGTGACACTAACTCCACTCATTATTCCACACTGCCCATTGCCACTGGCACGTTTCATTCTCTTCCCTCAGTCTCTTTCTCCTTCTTGATTGAGTCGTTCCATTTGGTGCTTTCCCTGCAACATGGTTTTTTTCTGTTCTTTTCTGCTAATGCTATAACTGAATGTCATCTGCATGATTCAGACTGCATATTTATCAATAAGTTCATGAGATATTACTACGCTCCCTCATTGGGAACAACAACTGCCTGATATTTTGCTAAACCAGTATTCAAATTTGTTTCCTTCACTTTTACAAAGTTTATTGCATGTATTGCTCTCAAAATTAATGCCACCAAAAAGATCCACTTTATGGCAGACACCACGGGATGCTAAAAGAAAACATCTGAGATGTTCCAGTGAATCTGAATCTTTGATGCACATCAAAACAATGTACATTTGATTGCTAACAGGAATTGTAACACTGCCGAAAATGGACCAGATAGAAGCGTTCAACTGGAAAACGATGGCCAGCGAAAGGCAGAGCATAGAAAAGCCAAGATAGATCTGGACAAAAAGGGGGTTTTGTCTTGGAAACGTTTGCCAGCAAACCGCAGAGCACAGAATGTTTCCATGGGTAGGAAAACTAAAATCTCATTACAATTACAACCCATTCGTCAATTATAGAAATGATTATTCTGTCACCATAGGACACATGGCCGACATAGGCCAGTTCCGTCAGGCCTTCAGATGGAAGGATGAGCTGCTTAGGCTATGCTGCTGTAATGGCAAAGTCAGACCACCAAATCTTACAGCACCTCCAAAGTCACTACGGAGCCTTTTGATTAGCCAGCACCAACTGTCAATGCACTTCTTAGAGTTAAGGAGAAGCTACAATAGCACTTTCTGAATGACATCTATATAAATGTCTATATAATTAAAAGGAAGTGTTTGTGTGTATGTCTTTGATGGACTCAAAAACCGTACATCTGATTGCTATAAAACTTTTAGGATTTGTTCTACTTCTGTCTGGGATGGTTTTACGCATCGTGAAAATTTCGACCACCATCTTGAACCAAAAAGGGGGCAAATCAACGTTTTTAAAGATTTACTGCTTCAGTACCATTTGATCGATTTCAACCAAACTTTGCATCATGATTCAGCACTGCAGCGAGCAGGTTTCACCATACAACAGTCATGTTTTCCATGTTTTTAAGACATTTTAAAAGAATAAGCCCCAGATATTGGGGAAAAAGATAGTTAATGTATGAAACAAAGAACAAGCAAAGTCTGAAGCCAGGGAAGGTGAGTAGGCCCAGTTACAGGCCTGTCCCCTCCCCTCTGCTGTGGGGCAGCTCCACCTCAGGAGGATGGAGTGGACAGTCCTCTCCCTCAGGGGGCTGTAGGCATGGGCCACGGCAGGGGCAGTGCCAAGGGTGCCAGCAGGCATGCCTTCCCTCAGGCAGGGCAGGCACAATGTCTCCAACTCTGACAGCTGTGCACGTTTGCTTGAAGGCTTCTCTGTATCAACCCAACGGCAATTCCAACCCACGCGAAGCTGGGTTCTTCTGCTAGTTCCTAATAAAAAGGGAGCTACTTATCATCCTACCTGTCTCTGCTGTGTGCTGGCCTTAGAGGAGAACCTATTGGGGCATGAAAGCCTGAGTGGGTGCTCCAACACTGCTGGTACCCACAGGCAAATCAGGAATGGCACATCCCAAAAAATGCAGTGAAGTAGTCTAAGCAAAGTATGGTTTTATTATATCAACTTTAGTATCAAACAATTACTTAGTGAGGCTACTAAAATATTTAATGGCTTCTTGACTAGGTCTAGCTTGAGTCCTAAAAATATATATCTTAAGCTGGAACTGTTCTAGATTTTAGTATGCTAGGCAAGCACAGAGTGGACTTCTAAACGTTACACCAACTCAGTAGATTGATGCCTTCCTGCCAGAAAGAACTGCCTTCCAAAGCACCTATTAACATTATATTGCTAAGTTTCTGCATGATGGTCTGTGACAAATTATATAGGAAGTTGGCCCTTCTTGCTGTCACACATTATATATGTTAAGAGCTTCATGTGAGCCAAATATCAGACCTCAGATGCATTTTGAATAGCAGGTTTCTTGAATGTTTAAACTGATTGTTGTTACTCAGGTCACCTTTTGGGGATTCAGTTAATAGAGGCCTATAGGAGCTATGGAATAGAATGGAGGAAAAACTTTGGTCAAGAAGAAGTCTGGCTCATCTTTCAAATGTATTGAACTTTTGAATAGCTTCGGGTCACTTCTGGTTACACTCTCTTGTCTTGCCCACTGGAGCAAAGTATGAACCTCATTTTCAATTATAATACCTGAGTGCCTCCAAGAATATGCAGAGTGCGTTCCATCATCACCAAGGAAGCACAGCCATTCCCCACATATAAGGTTACAGTGCAGGGCTTCCAGTCAGAAGGTGTGGCTACCAGGTAGGCTGGAGCTCAGACAGCCTTTCTCTTACCATATTATTCCAAAGTGCCTTGGCCATCTCAGCATGGCCTCTCTCTGAGAGATGAAAGCAATCCACAGCAAAGAAACTCAGGTTTGGTTTCCCATCCTGTGATTAAACACAAAATACAATTACTATGCTTCAGAAATCTCTTATCCCTCGTTAGCGAAGCTCTGGCTTTTCTCATGTATTTTTTGGCTCCTTGTCTCCTGGTACTGAGCCAATCGCCAGTCAAATCCTGTCTCCCAAGACTAGTTACAGTATTATTCTGTACAAAATCAACTTCTACCGCAACCACCAGTTGGGTTTAGTCTTTTTACATAATATGTAAACATCATAGTCAAAGATCAGTAGGGTTGATGATGCACTATTTTTTCAGCTTTAAATGCTGTTAGACTGTGAGGGCGGTATAAGTCACATCTTTTCTAACTGATATTTATGATGAATGGCTACTTTTATTGCTCATATAAAGCAGCAATCAGAGATATCAATGCAGCAACTCGTCTGTGTTGTTTCACTACACTGATGCCCCAATCTGACAATTTAAGGAGGACACAGTGACTCTGATGCACTGATCATCCAACTTGCAAAGAAACTATTAATTTCAGTCCCTTTACTGCAAAGAGGAAAGCCTACATATGCAGTGTGGCTGTGTGGGTACCACTCTGGTTTACACAGAGTTTTGGACAGAGTAAGGAGCCTCTTATTTAGAATCTGAATAGTTATCAAACCATTTTAGTGCTTTGTTGGAAAGAAAAGTCATAAGGATTAATACTCTACGCAAATTCATACATATACATTCATCACCAAGGGCCAAACTATTCATTACCTTTAATATGTAGCATGCAACTACATCAGTGTTTTTTCTTACTCAAATCCAGACCCTATCTGCATTGGAACGCATGTGTGTGTGTGTGTGTGTGTGAGAGAGAGAGAGAGAGAGACAGACAGAGAAGGGGGGTTAACCCTTTCTCTCCCACTGTGGATCAGGTCCCCTGCACCTGCAATTTGCATAGGAAAAGAAGTCCCTTCAGTGGGATCTTTTTCCTTGCAAATCGCAGGCATGGGAGAGTGGGGCGATCTGGATCGGGACCACAGCAGGAGGCAAAGGATTCAAGCCCCCTGCTTCCCCATGGTAGAGTCCCAATCCAGATCAGATCTGTTCACTTAGTTTGGAGTGAGAAAAAAAGGACTGAGGTAGCTGCATGCTATATATTAAAAGATAATGTGTATTTTATCCAGAGAAGGAATGGAAAGATGGCACTGTACAAAAATGAAAAGATGGAGCAACTGAAAATGTGCAAGGAACCAGCTGATTAGGGCCCAATGGTTTTCAAGGCAAGAAGTTCTTCAGCAGCAACTAAACCAGCTTCTTCAGAGGAACTGCATAAATACCCTTACATGCTATCTGGTGAAGTAGAATCTGATGAAGCGGACTCTAGTCCACAAAAGCTGTGATAAATCTGTTAGTTTTTAAGATACAGGAGTCTTTGTTGTTTTATCCAGTAACATGACTTTGGGGCCCTAATTGATACATTGAGACAATGTAGATGCTAGAATTTCAGAATTTCTTTAGACGTTTATGCACCTGGGCCATAACAGTGCCCTACTATCATTTCACTGGGCCTGGTACAAATGTGTAACACAGATCTCCTTCACCCTTGAAGTCCTTGTCTATCTTGAAATGCTGAAGGATTAATTGGTGTCCTTTATATTTTTTAGTTCCCTTTGTTTCAGGCTTTCAGCTTCTTACATTTCTGGCTGCCTGATTTGTACTTATAGCCAGACACAGCAGTATGACATCTATGTACATTAATTATATGTGAGTGACAAATGCCCTTTTGATACTGTTCCCTGTTACTAGGATTTAGTGTCAGTTCTTTTATGTATTCTGGAGACGAGAGGCCCAACTCATTTTTTCATACATGTTCTGGGGCCTGTAATCCTATCAGCAGCATTGGCTCCCACTGTCTCCAGGGGCAGGGCAAAGAGTCAGAAATGCTGTGGAAACTGGTTATTCTGTCTGTCTGTCTGTCTGTCTGTCTGTCTGTCTGTCTGTCTATTTTGCAATATCCCTTGCATAGGCAGCACACATGGTTGGAAGGATGCTATAATCCTCACCCTGGCTTGCATCTCTTGCCAACTCAAGCAAATCCTGGCACACTGATTTGAATGCTGCAGGTAACAAACAGTGACTCACGCTGTCGAGTGGCATGACGGTGTTTCGGAAAAACGGCTGCACAACAATGGCAAAATCCTCCCGCTGGGCATAGCGACCGCTGTTGATCAACACTGCGCTTCTATCCTGTTTGGGAATGTGAAGTACAAGATAACAAGGTCAGTGCTGATGTGGGGCCTCTCTCCAGTTTACAAGAACTAACTCAGACCACATGGACTAAACTATGAGAGTGACATAAGCAGGGGAGTGCCACAGGAAGAGGTGGAAAAGACTGTGGCAAGAGTTGCTCGAGGACAGGGCTGTTGCAAGGATAAAGTTGAAAAGGAGAAAATGCGATCTCCCTAGATCCTTAACGCTCATACAGCAAACTGATAAACTTAATTTATTATTATTATAATCAGAATTATTTTTCAAGTTTCTGTACCATCTCCCAGCAAGACTCCCAAAGCAGTTGTCAAGGAAAGCTCCTAAATCAGTTGTCAAGGAAATCACTAATCATGCTAAAAATGCAAAACCACAGCATGCTCAGCGAGTAAAACAATCAATAAAAAATAAGTTAACAAGCTAAGAAACAGTTTTAGTTCTGCTCAGTAGCAATTATCTCCAGCTACAATGAGTATGCAGAATGCCTTCCAGAAAGGAGCTCTCCATTCTCCTAAAAACAGAAAGGGAGGTTGCTTTTGAGCTTCCCTGATAACTGGGGCACCAGCATCAAGAAGGATCAATACGTCACTACTTCCCATGGGACGTCTGATAGTGGGGGCACACATGACACTTAAACACAAACTACAAATAAATATATGATGATGGTGATGATGAAGAAGAAGAAGAAGAAATAACAATTAAAAGGGCCATGAAGCTTCAGGAACGATGTTAAACACAAGAGTGGTTTTATGTATGAGAAGAGATGATCTCCTCAGCACCAGGTGAAACAAAAAATCACCTTAGGGCTCCTTCACACTGAGCATTTATCCTATGATTGAGATTGCTCCTTCATGGAAGTTTGCGGGTTCTTTACTTGACGCTGTAACCCTCCAGGGCATCTCCTGCACTAAATGCCCTTTGTTCTGTTTTGAAATAGATCGCAGATAATGAGTTATCAAATTACCCTGTTGTGTTCCACTTCAGTTTCCTCGTGAAAAGAGGAAAAGCGGCAAGAAGAGGAGTGAGATCAGTGAAAGATAAGGAAGACTCAGATATGGGGAGAAGGAGGGGGAAAGGGGAGGGGGGAAAGGAAGCAGGTGAAAAGGGAGTAATTGTGATCCTGCATTTAAAACTGAAGCAGAAAGCCCTGTTTTAAATGCAGGATTTTAGGCTAGTGTAGAGATGCCCTTACTCTGACCACCACCAAGTTAAGGCATACAAGTGGGACCTGCAACAAAATGCTGCAGTGTTCAATGCTTCTATTCAGGGTGCAACCCAGCCAGCCAGCACCACCTTTTTCCATTCCATTCCATCCTAGTTTTCCACCCTATTCCCCCCGCCCTACTCCAACAGTCATTCCTTGGCCACTGGGGATACTCAGTCTTCAGTGGGCTGTTTGGGTTTCCTCCCCCTCAGGGTTTTTTTCACTAAAGTTATTTTTGTACTTCTGCAAGCCTTGCTTGTATATGGATAGTGTCATTTTGGCTACATAAAGACCCATCGTTGGATAATGAAAGATGATGATGATGATGATGATATGACTAACTTCTCCTGGAGAGTGCAGAGGTCTTGAAATCAATAGGTGAGAAAGTGCTTACTTTACCTGATAATCTCTGGTAATTCTTTCAATTTCTTGCAGTTCAGGGGAGTTTTCTTGAGGGCTTAGAACACATGGACAAAGGCTCCTGAAAGATAGCAATGCTAAAATCAACACTGATCCAAGATGGTTTGATTCCAAATAGTGTAGAAAAAAAGCAAAATACTAGATGATGATCTCTGTTCCTTCCCATTCATTTTCTATGCTTGTGTCAGAATTGTGTTATTGTGGGATACACGAGGCCCATACCTTGGGGTGTCTTTTTTTTTTAAAGCCAAGTCTTTGCTTTTTCCATGGTTTAATAATAGACTCATGAGAAGAACGTGCATAGGCCCAAGGCACTGTATTATCCCCTTCAATGTGGTTTCCAACTTGCACATAGCTACATGGAACTGGGGCTTTATTAGTTGTCAGTAGCAGTAGGTGAGTGCACTAAAGAATATGAGGCTTAGGGTGCAATCCTATGCATGTTTAGACAAAAAAAAGTTCTACACCTCCCAGTGTTCCCCTGCCAGCATTCCTCAGCTAAACATGTATAGGATTGCACCTTGTTTCAAAATAAAATTCCACGGTTAATAATAGGATTGCACCTTAGCTTCTAATCCTACTACTGCCTGATGGGAGTTTTGTCTGGCTTGTTGCTCTAGGGCAGCCTTCCCTGACTGGTGCCCTCTGGATGTGTTGGACTACAACTCCCACCATCCTCTGCCTGCATGGCCTTCTAGAAAGCACCAGGTTGGGGAAGCCTAGTCTAGTGGTACGATTCTAATTTAGGGTGTAAGAGGCGCTGGGTTCAAATCCCAGACAAGCCTTTCCAAAGGTGTATGGAATTTTGGAATTCCAAACTGTCTTTACTTTTGGCTCTAGACAATAAACTTGGCAACATGGAGAAGACACTTGCAGTGGAAAGGGATGAGCCTTGTTGGGTACTCAAGTTTTAAAGCAATAGGAGACATCTTAGCCAGGACTGTAGTACCTAGGTTAATGTATTTCTCAAATTAGCTAACACAAGAGAGCCAGCATCAATCTGATTCTGTGGATTTGCACTCTACTTTGTTATTAATAACAGACAGAAAACAAGGAGCCCAAAGCGACTCTCTCTTAAATGGCTGCAACTCTAATGGAAATCAATGAAGGCTGCTCCCATGTGAGTAAAGGAAAAACCAAACCCAATATCCTCATTATAATTAGAGCATCTGCTGCCTCACAGCTCCCAGATCCAATAACATCTGACAAGGCACAAGTTTTGTAAGCCCTTTGCGGTTGCTTTATGAATAACGAAGATATAGATTAGCCCTAAAAATAGTATTCGGTACAGATCGCTGTGTGATCTGCTCACTTACGCCCCTGCAAGAACACATCCGGATGCTTCCCTATTTATCTGACGCAGTCCAGTGAGTTCCATTATCTCCACCATGTTGACAAAGGCCCGAGGGAGCTGCAGGAATTACAGTAACCAGGTTTATTGATGCACAAAGCACAGGGCAGTTGAATAACAATGCAGACAGGTTATGCACAGATCAGTACTGGGAGCACTCAGTCTTCATGCAATAAATAGGCAGGGTAATGTGCACAGGCTAGCAGTGGCAATTAACCAAAGTACTTTGCTGGTACAATATAATACTGCATTACAGCTCAAACTGAACCGGCTAAAATGCATGTCTTACTGGATGTAATGCTCTTTGTTCAGGAATCATTAATCAGCAGAGAAAGATACGTATCTTTTAAGAAGCCTCTAGAACGAAACCCTTGCTAAGAGACGTTTGTCTGTAGATTCTCATGGCTAGCCCAGTAGTCCCAAACAGAACTACTAGTGTGACTGTTCTTGAGTCCTTAAGCGCCTGTGGTATTCAGGCAGAGTCCCAGAATATTAACACTTTCAGAACTCAATAGGCCAAGCATCCTTTCCTTTGTAGTAGTTTCACAGCTGGCTTAGCAGATTTTTCATATTGCTACTTAGCTGCAATCATAAACACCCTTACTAAGGAAAAAGCCCCCATTACTTCTGAGTAAAGATACATAGGTTTAAGGGCCAGCGTCAGGGGTTGGCATGGTCGGGCACCTGCCTAGGGCCCATAGAGCAGCAGGGGGCCCACTGAGAAAAGCCCCCTAGATCTACTCTTTCTCTTCACCACTGCAACCTGGTTTTTCATCTTCCTCTCCGTCTCTCTCTCTGGCCCTGACAATGGTGTTTTTGTGGATGCCGCTGCCTGCTTGCTCAGTGGCTCTCTGCCTGGCAAGCAAGCCAGGGCTACCGACGATGGGAAAGAGGAGCAGCAGCTGGTGACAATGCTGGTGAGAAGGTAGACTCCCTCAGGGAGAGGAACGCTTTGAGCATATCTTGCTAAGCGTTCTCCAAAACCTGAAGCTGGCAATGATTGCACCGTTAATGTACACTGGAGAGGGATGGGGAGGGAACAGCTACAAGATGACTTCAGATATGGGCCAGTGAGCACTAACCACAAAAGAAAAGTCAGCCACATTCTTCCTGGGCTGCTGCCTGGTGTGTGCTTAGAAAGAAGAAGACAAGTGGTACCTGGTAGGAAGAAGGGAAACTGAGGCTGGTTTGAACTGTTGGTGGTGTGCACAACTGTGAAAAAATTGACTAAATCCTTAGCCAGCCTCCCTGCTTCCTATTGAGCTATGGTTGGCTACTCAACACACTTTAAGCAGAGCTCTCTATCAGACATTACTTCAGTCACTAGCTATGCATCAGTAGAACCAATGCTGCTGATTACGACTGTTTGCTTGTTTGCTTCTCCAGAGTTGTGCATTTTGCACGCATTACCTGAGGGGGGTGCAGAAAATCCCCCAAAGCCATCCTCAGTTTTGCAGAATGGTAACAGGGCCAAGTAGTGCTAGTGGCATGACATGGGCATTTTGCTGAGAGTAAATCCCCTTCCCAGCACCTACAACCCAGAAGGAGGGCATTTGAGAGCTGTGCAGTAGCCCAAGGAAATTTTTAAAAGCCCTTCCCCATATATATATTTTAAAATACATTGAGTAGTCACAACATCACATTTTTAATGCGATCCCTTGATGTCCCCAAATACATGTGGGGATGTTATGGCAGAACTGGTGACCCACATCACCTTTTGCTGCCATGAACAGCTGCATGGCTGAACAGTTCTGATGTCAGTCTGAGTCCAGGTTCAGACAATCAGCAGTGTGTGTGGGGACACAATGAACAATCAGTTGTTTCCCGCGCACCTGCATGTGCTGGTCACACAATCAGGATTACCCTAATTACCTGTGCCATGTTGCGGGGTTGCTGTGTTGTCCAAACCCGCTGTGTGGTGCGGGTGTAGTGCATTTTCACTCATCCTACAACCCATGGCTTGCAGTATGGATTGTAGGGTGGGTGAAAATGCACTATGCCCATGCTGCACACTGCATTTGGACAACACGACAACCCATGATGTGAAGTGGGTAATTAAGGTAATCCCTGTTGCACAACCAGCATGCGCAGGGACAGAGGAAACAACTGATGCTGTTCCCCCCCCACCCCAATCATCTGAACAACCTCACAGGGATCCCATGAGTGGTCACCATTATGTCCAAATTGGCTCAGAGTGGCAGAGCTCTGTGAGTTGATTGATACAGCTCTTTGTATGGATACCGAATATGATATATTTTTGTGCCTCTATAAACTTCTGATTTCCATTAAGGCAAAACATAAATTCAACTGGGCCACAAGACACCCATGGCAAAAGTAAGAACTTGACCTAATGGGAAGTTTTAGAAATTTGGTGTGTTGGCATGTGGAAGCGATGCCTGAGACAAAGATTGCCAGTGTCTGTCTTGGATAGGGACTCTAATACCCTTAATAGCAAAGAGTTCCTGTTGTCCCAAGCTTCAGGTCCTGTCCCCTTTTTCCTTGCTGTCATGTGGGGAGAAAGTTCTGAAATAAAATGTCCATCCTGTAAAAATCCAGTGTATCTGGCACAATTGCCTAGCTTTCCCATTACATATCAGCCTACACGTTTCAAGCATTCTCCATGCACACAGGCTGGGATTCCCTCCTGATAGTTCTTGACTATTGGGAGTAGATTGGACATCTCTCCCAGCCCCCATCTTTTAGTTCCACCTTCCTGGGTTGTTGGAAGGTGCCAATGGCCCATCCCTCCAGGCACTCCTTTGTCTGTATGTTGGACATGCCATGTACCAAGTGTCAAAGCTTTACAAAATCTCACATGGACATACCTGATGTAGAATCCACCTCTCCCTATTAACCCTTTCCCCTGATTCCACAGGGTTAAAAATGGGGACTAGTCCCTATGAACATTTGTCATCTATTGAACATCATGGCTGATCCTTGCTCCTTGCAAATAAGTTTGAGATTCCTCTCTAAGGTTGGGTAGCTTAGGTTACTAAGAGAGCAGTCCTATGGGCGTCTAGCCCAAATGATAGAGGGATCTGTGAGAAAATGCACTCAGCAGTGACTGGGGAGTTAGCTGGTAGTTTCCCCCCTAGGATGAAAATTAACCTGCAGCTTTTGGAGTTCCTCTCAGAAGAGAGGTAGCAGATTTAAGTTGGAGTGTCACAGACTGGCCATGACTTCATGGAAACAGGGCAAATTCCACACTCCATTTGTCTGTTCTGTCCTTTCCTCAACTGCTGCACAAATATCCATATATCAGCACAAATAAAAATTGGGAAGGTTGGAAACTATATAGAAAGCACATTGCCATCTGCTGTCTGAGACATAAGTTCTTCCTGCTACAGACGGCTTTAGACACCAGCTCCATGTTTTCCATGATGAAGAAAACATCATCGTGTGCTGTCACTTTTCCCATATTAGAATCTCACCACTTTCCTTGTCATTCAATTTCAAGGTCATTGGATTACCTATCAACTATGACTGTACCACTGCCAGCTATCTGAAAGAAGGGCTTGAATGAAACATGATCATGGAAACTCTGTGAGGGGTGAAAAATATGTACATGTTGTTGCCAAGAACTCAGCCTTCTAGAGTGTCTTAAAACCTTACCTCCTTGTAAAGAATATCAAGAGCATCCTGGAGGTGTTTTACATATTTTTCCACTGAATAGGTGTCCTGCAGATAACAGAACACCAGTTTATTCATTTTCAACACTACATTTAGCTGTACAGATTGCTCCCTCCATCCCTGCCACAAAAAATACCCCAGAAGGATGGCCCATTGAATAGCTTGACTTGCAGGAGATCTATTTGAGAGCATAATTTATACTATCAAAGCCTCATACATCTGGAAGAAAATATGAACTTGCCCAGGGATAGGTTACAATCCCTGCAAACCCTGCTTTTGTCCCACTACATAAAGAGGTTCAGTTACTAGGAACTTAAGCCAGGGCCTTCTCTGTTGCAGCACCCCAGTTGTGGAATTTCTTCCTGAAAGAAGTTAGACTATCCCCATCCCTGATGGTATTTTAGAAGGGTAGCAAAGAAGTGTTTATTTCATGTGGCTTTCAATAGTGTTTAATTAGAATATTGAAGTCTTAATTTGTCCGCTCTCTTTGCTTTTAATTTTTCCTCTTAACCTTTTCTTAAATATTGTTTATAGTGTTTTAATTGTTTGATGATTTTATTGTTTTTAGTGCAGCCTTCCCCAACCTAGTGCCTTCCAGATGTGTTGGACTACAACTCCCATCATCCCTAGCCAGCATTGGGATGATGAAGGTTGTAGTCCAACACTTATGGAAGTCACCAGGTTGGGAAGTCTGTTTTAGTATTGTAAACTGATTTGGGTGTCCTTTGTAGGGCTGAAAGGCAATCGAAATGCTCTTATAAATAAAACCAATCAGTAATAAGAGTGTGTTACAAAATTGTTGAGCTTTTCTACATGAGGCTGTTAATCGCTGTATCTACTTTCAATTTCGTCGCAGAATTGAGATCCGAGCTCTACACAAAGAGCTTTTCCTTTCCTGCTTTTCTGTTACATAACCTCTAGGTGGAGCTGTGCTATAGCAGAATAGCACAAATACACCAGTAGAAACAGCACTTTCAGAAATAATACCCTATTTTCCCTGTCCCCCACAAAATGGGAAAGAACTCTGACCCCCCCCCACGAAATCGGAGGATCATGACATTGTGTAAAGAACCCATAAATAACTGTGAGTATGGAATCACGAACACACAATAAATGCCTCACGTAGAAAAGTTCATTATGCAGTTACAGCATATGTATTGCTTACCCAACACATATAATGTTTGCATGTGGCCATTAGTTTACTTTACCCATCCAACCGAAGTATAACCCCCCCCCCCCCAACAGATAAGGACAGCCTGATGCCTGAACGAGTTCAGCAGAAATAGATTTAAGTTGAGTTGGACCTTTTCATTCAAACATGAAATGTAATTTAAGACCTAAAATCAAGCTCACAATTTGCAACAGAAATCAAAATCTGAAAAGCAGTTTCAGAATGTTAGTTCAGAACTGTACAATTTATTTCACGCTGTGAATCAGTCAGAATTCACAACTGGCAAATTCATGTTTTATCATTTGAATTCATATCAGGTTCTCCCCATACTGCCTATGTTAAGGTAAATTAAACAACGTAGGCTGCACTTTCATTGTGTACAATCTTTATTACATTCACAAAAAGAAATTAAATTTTTAAAATGTTCACATCCCAGGGAGAATCTACAAGGCTGTTAAGTACTGGCATGTGTGGGAACTGCATACAGTATCTGTAAGCATAGTATTCTTAACTAAAACGATAAAGGGATATCGAAACCACAACACGATCATTTTCAGAGTAGCACCACGGGATGATTTAATAGCTTTTATCCTAGAGATGTGAAGACCAGGAAAAAAAGTCAGGGGAAAATAGAGGGGTAGGGGGACCTAAAAAATTAGAAAAGAAACTGTTTTACCTCCCATTTTACTCCTGGGATTTAAGGAAAATTTGGGGAGGGGGGAGAGAATATTTTTTGGGTTTCCCCCATTTTCCCCCATAGTTTTTCCCAAGCCTTCATATCTCTATCTGGGCCATTCTGTTAGTCAATGCTGGGGACATTACTGCAGGGAGACAGGGTAGCCTTCGTGGAACCTGACCCTTTTTTTCTCCTTAAAAAGTTAGACAAGCACCTATGCTAGGTAGTACAAAATGGGGAGCACGCAGGCTCTTCGACAACAGCAGGGGCAGCAGGAGCAGCACCTTAAGGGGCCTCTACCTCTGTGTAGTGGTGGCATGAACTGTGCCACTCATTGCTACGGATGTCATAGGTAAAGACAGCTGTACTCCACTCAGAATGGGCTTGATCTTTTCAGAGAACAGAATCACACGGGTGGAAGGGGCCTACAAGGCCATCGAGTCCAACCCCCTGCTCAATGCAGGAAGCCTCATTCCCAGGCGGTCCCCATCCAAGTACTAACCAGGGCTGACCTCGCTTAGCTTCCGAGATCAGGCGCATCCAGCCCTTTACTCCATACTTGGAGAAAGACTGGCTTCCCCTGCCTTTGGTTTCCCCTCTCACCACCTTCTTTCACAAACGTACTTTGCAAAAAATGGGGGAGGGGGAGGGGGAGAAAAGGCTAGGGACATCAGAGGCCCATCTGTAACCGTTCTCACTCTGTCCCAGTAAAAAAGAAAAGAAAAAAGGGACCCTTCACCAGATCACCATATTTAAGGGACAGCAAGAGCAAGAATGCTCATTTCATTTTTTAATATTGATTAAATATAAAGCAAAACTATATCTTATAATTTTAAAATCAAACCAGCTATACTTCCAGCTTGCATACCTTGTCTAAGCAATATTGACACAGGTCGCTGCCTCCAATCAAAATGGTGACTAGCTTCCAGTCTTTCTTATAGTTGATGGCCTTGTGAGGAAGAAAAGAAAAGAAAAGAAAAGAAAAGAAAAGGACACCAATTTTATAACAGCCTAGAGGAGCCAAGAGAAGAATGAATGATGGGGTCAAGTGGGCCTTTGTCAGGGCCTGAGTTCTGCTCTCTGGAACTGCAGGGATTGTTTCCCCTGTTGAGCTGTTGCAGAGTTGTTATAGACCAGGGTAGGCAACTTGGTGCCCTCCAGTTGTTTTAGAATAGAGCTCTCCAAATCCCTGGCCATTGGCCATTCTTGCTGCAGCTGATGGGAACTGTCACCCAAAACATCTGGAGGGCACCACGTTGTGTTGCCTACCCCTGTTTAAACCAAGGGCGGGCAGATGGTAGATCTCCAGATGTTTTGGACTTCAAGTCCAAGAAGCCTATGCCAGCATGGCCAATGGTTAGGAATGCTGGGAGTTGAAATCCAAACCATCTGGAGATCAACTTTCTGCTGAGCCCTGATTTAGACAATGCCAGGGGTTGTAGAATGTCAGGCAGAAGCACTTGCATGCACATCATCTCTATGGGAAAATGCCATTTGAGGGTGGATCCACAAGCTCATATTTTTCATGATACACTTGGTGATTACAATCAAACACCAGCCTAGTTGTTTGAAATGCTGTCATGTCTTCGCTCTCTTTGTGACAACTTTCTCAAGGACATGTAAGCATTACTTGACCAAAGGGGGGAATTAAGTTATGTGCTAAGCTTGTTGCATTATCATTAGCATATGAAGGGGTTTGTCTGTTAGGAGAGACATTAGAGAACAGCAACAGTCAAGAATCTCTCTCTCTTTCTCACCACCCCCCCCCCCGCAATCCTCAGGTTTCTTAGAATCATAGAATGGTAGGGTTGGAAGGGGCCTACAAGGACATCGAGTTCAACCCCCTGCTGAATACAGGAATCCAAGTCAGAGCATCCCTGACAGAGGGCTTTCCAGCCTCATCTTGAATGCCTCCAGTGTGGGAGAGCCCACCACCTCCCTAGGTCATTGGTTCCATTGTTGTATTGCTCTAACAGTCAGGAAGTTTTTCCTGATGTTCAGCCGGAATCTGGCTTCCTGTAACTTGAGCCCATTATTCCGTGTCCTGCACTCTTGAATCCTGGAGAAGAGATCCTGGCCTTCCTCTCTGTGACAACCTTTCAAGGACTTGAAGAGAGCTATCATATCCCCCCTCAATCTTCTCTTCTCAAGGCTAAACATGCCCAGTTCTTTCAGTCTCTCTTCATAGGCCTTTGTTTCCAGTCCCCTGATCATCTTCGTTGCCCTCCTCTGAACCCTCTCCAGTTTGTCTGCATCCTTCTTAAAGTGTGGTGCCCAGAACTGGACACAGTACTCCAGATGAGGCCTAACCAGTGCTGAGTAGAGGAGAACTAGTGCTTTCCAGGATTTGGAAGCTATGCTTCTATTAATGCAGCCCAAAATGGCATTTGCCTTTTTTGCAGCCACATCACATTGTTGGCTCATATTCAGCTTGTGATCGACAACAATTCCAAGATCCTTCTTGCCTGTAGTGTTGTTGAGCCACATATCCCCCATCTTGTAACTGTGCATTTGGTTTCTTTTTCCTAGGTGCAGATCTTGGCATTTACCCTATTAAATGTCATTCTGTTGTTTTCTGCCCAGCGCTCCAGTCTATCAAGATCACTTTGAATTGTGTTTCTGTCTTCCAAAGTATTAGCTATCCCTCACAATTTGGTGTCATCTGCAAATTTGATCAGCATTCCCTGCACCTTCTCCTCCAAGTCATTAATAAAAACGTTGAAGAGCACTGGGCCCAGGACTGAGCCCTGCGGTACCCCAATCGTTACCTCTCCCCAGTTTGAGAAGATCCCTCTTCATTTAGTCAAAAACCACATTGTTGCTCCCTTTGTCCCTGGCAAACCCTCCCAATTATATCATATGGCAAAGCAACGTCTGCTCATGGAATTATGCAAATCAAGCAAATCTGCAACATTTTATTTATTGTGCACAATGCAGCTTGATTACGGGATGTTGAATATCCGTGTGGTGGCAGTTATAAGCTGGGCAGAGAGAAAATGTAGAGCTTTGGCCGGAGTAAAAACAAATCTGAAAACAAGACATACCATGGGCTGTGATGGACTAACCAGTTAAACTAAAGTACTTGGATTGTCTGTGATAGAAATAAACCAGCTGAAATCCAAATTCTTTAATTTCTGGATTGGGCTGAATATTGAGGACAGTGGTGACAGGATCCCAAAGAGAGGAAACAAAAGCTAGGGTCTGATGTTTCCTTGGTGATGCGAATGGCTCTTCATTTGGAGGGAGAAGTTGACAGCTGTTCTGGAGCTTGATTGTATAAGCTGCTCTATGGGGTTCTGTTATATGGGAGGTTTCAATTCCTTTCCAAATGGATTTTGGAGGTGGATCTTGTACCAGGGAGTATAACCCATTTTGCACCAGTGCACAGGCAAGCAGGGAAGGCAGCAAAATTCTTACATGACACATTCCTGCTAGTCCAGAGTAGCTGGAGGCATTGAGAAGGCCTGCCAGCTGCATGTTACTGGGAATGTTGAAAAGAAAGATGGGGTGGGGGGATGCCCAGGAGGGTGGACGTCTGCAGTCCCAAGAGAGGTGACTTAGCTGTGCTTAGCTAAGGCCAGCAGCTGCTAAACCTACGTCACTGTCAGCCGGCAGTAGGGGCTGCTGATAGCTCTAGCCCAGTGGAAAACATTCTGTAACATGCAATACAAAGAAAGGAATGGATGGCAGCTATTTTTAGAGTGGCAAGTTTACATAACAGGCATCGGTGAATCTGTCCTAAAGAAACCAAAGGCCTGGGAATAACGAACGGAGCTGAATTCTTGTCTCATTAATAGGATTTGTTTCCTTGGCCCTTGACTTCAGTTCACATTTACTTCAAAGCGGCACCCAGGGTGTTCAACATCATTCCCTTTGGTTCCGTAAGGCCAAGATCATGGTCTCCTAAACCCAGCAGCTATTCTGACGTTTGTTCAAATGTCAGTGTTTCCACTCAGCTGCTCCCAGAGGGAGGGAGGAACAGGAAAATGCAGAGAAAGAAATGGATTCTCTTTTTCTGCTTATCCTCACACTATTGAGGGAACCAATAAATAAACAAACATTGACAGCAAGGTCAGCTCTCAGCACCTGTTACAAGGACTGTTGCAAGGTCCTGAGTTTTGGAGAGCTCTGCTACACAGAATGAGCTGTCAGTAATTTGATGGTACTAGATCCTCTTGCTTTCCTCCTCTCCTGAAGCCAAGCGACTGGTAACAATGCAATTAACACAGTTTTCCTGTCTATTCCTTGGCATCTGAGCTCAAGCACCAAAAGCCAACCTCACTTAAAAGGTCTTGCTATGCTTCTGAAAGACATTCAGGCAGATCTTGCAGGAAAGCAGGTTCCACAAACATTGGGCAGCTGCTGAGAACACCAATCTTTACATGCGCTTCATGCATAGATGTGTTGTTGAGAAGTTGCTCTCTGCCAATTTGAGAAATGGTGATGGGCAGAGAAAATCTCCTAGGTATATCAGGGAGCTGCCTTATACCGAGTCAGACCACTGGTCCAATTAGCCCAGCATTGTTGACGCTGGGCTCCTTCACACTGAGCTTTCATCCCGTGATTGAGATTGCTCCTTCACGGACGTTTGCAGGCTTTTTACACGACACCGTGATCATTCAAGGCGACTCCTGCACTAAATGCCCTTTGTTCCGTTTTTAAATAGATCGCAGATAATGAGCTATCAAATTACCCCGTTGTGTTCCGCTTCAGTTGCCCCCGTGAAAAGAGGAAAAGCGGCAAGAAGAGGAGCGAGATCAATGAAAGATCATGGAAGACTCAGATCTGGGGAGAAGGAGGGGGAAGGGCGTGGGGGGGAAGGAAGCACGTGAAAAAGGGAGTTGTTGTGATCCTGTATTTAAAACAGAAGCAGAAACCCCTGTTTTAAATGCAGGATTTTAGGCTCGTGTAAAGATGCCCACTGACTAGCAGTGGCTCTCCAGGGTTTCAGGCAGGATTCTTTCCTAGTCCTACCTGGAGATGCTGGGGATTGAACCTGGGATTTTCTTCATGCAAAGCAGCTGCTTCACCACTGAGCTATGCCCCTTCCCTAACCATTAAGGTATTTACAGGTTGTAATTGTCCTGAATTGCACCCAGAAGACATTGGGGAGCAAATGTAGCTGCTGAAAGCACTGCCTTAATGTGCTTGTGGCGGCCCACTTTTTGTAGGAGGTAAGGCACCTTATTTTGCACGTGCTGAAGATGCTGAACATCCATCAGGCACAGATCTGAGTGCCATGTTTCACCATATCCAGTCCCAAGGAGCCAAAGCCCAGTAACAAAGCATACAGCTTCCTTGTGGTCTCCAGCACCACAATGGACATCTTTTAAGGGATGGGCTATTTGTCTCTGCATCTGTGTCTTTCCACCCCTATTATTATTGTTATTGTTATTATCATTATTAATTGTTTATACCACCTTTCATGTACAGATACAAGGTGGTACTTCACAGATATACATTCTATTCAGGTAGTCTTGTCTTCACAAGCACCAAACTGGGGTAGAATCCAAAATCTGTGCAGGAAAAGAGAGGCAAATCAGCTCCAAGTCCCCCAGCTACCAGACTCCTAATGAAGTCTGTGCCATCCTGCAGGCTGCTTTCTCTTCCGCATCTGCAGCATTTTTTAAAACGGGCGGTTAGTTAGAACTGCATATGATATCCATCAGAAACACGGAGGAAGCCAGGCCCGTGCAAATAGTAAAGAAATACATCCTCAGTCTGGATTCTGAACAGTGATTGACACTTGAGAGGTGTGGTATGTGAACAGCAGTAGGGAGAGCTATTTAAGAAACCAGCATCCCAAAAGAGCACAGATTGAGAGCAACAAAAAATGAAAAGTGACTGAAGCAGCTCTCTGCTCCTGATGAAGAACAAGTTGCTTGGCAGAAGCTTGGAAAGAAGACTAACTCTGGTCCGCAAGTGACAGAGCTTAGGGATCCACTCTCCTCTCTGTCAAACTAATTTGTGATTAGAGGGTGGGGGTCTTCCCTTGTACCATGTGACTTGGCCCATTTGCTTGAATCTTCTGGAGCTATTTGCTGTGTGGGCATTTTTCAGCAGCATATCTGATCTTTGCTTTTGGCACCACTGTAGTCTGGAAGGTATTCAATGATCTGCGATGTGGAAGGATTGGCTCCTGCCTTTTGGGCAGGGTCAGGGAGCAGTTCATTTGGATGGGTCTTTGGGGCTTTTCCAGTACCAAGATTTTAAAATAGCATTTGTCATAATGAGGTAGAACAGGTAGCTAGGTTTGCAGCTATAAAAAGAGTAACATTCCTTCGTAATGCACACATTGTGTTACTTCAGGTGGATAGTGGGCTAATCTTGTCCCAACACCACTCCCCTGCTAAAATACATATAATGCAATACATAACAGAGGATTACCAAGTTTTTATAATGATCCCAAGATCTTAACCAGAATGATTACTTTTAGAATTGAGCAATTTTATGGAAAGCTACATCACACTGAGAGCTTCTATGAACTCTTAGATTTTTCACTAGTCTTCTGTAATGTGTACACTTACCAGGCTGCTTTTCATTAGCGCTACCAGTTCACGCGCTTGGTCTGGGAGATTCCTATTGAAACAGAAAAGGAGATTGTTCAAATATGTGCCTTGAAATGGCAAGCTCAATGGAGCCAACCAACATTTTGATGTGTTTAAACTGCCAAGAACTGCATCACAACATTTGGAGAAGTGTGAAATCTGTTAGATGGCTAAGTTTCAGTCTGTGAATTAGTTCAAGATGTGCAGATCAGGTCGTTTTATATAGGAATTCACAAAGATAAAATTTCTTAAACATCCTTAATTTAAGATTGAGTTTGGGTGGCTTCTCTTCCTCTTTCAGCGAGGGATGGGTGAGAAATTCATTTGACTTGCTGCATTTTAATGCTGACTTACCTAATTCTCACTTCCCAAACCAATATGCGACCTGAAATGCTGTTACACTTTGATATTTGCACTTCTCCAAATTTCGTAATTCAGTTCTTCCATCAAATAACGCATACAAAATGTGTATATTAGGGGAAAATGCACACATAAATGCTTATACTGGTGAAAATAACATAAAAATGCATTATATCAGGGGAAATTGTTGGCAAAAATACATACAATAGACAGAATTACATACCAAAAATGAATTTTCATGCCAACTTCTTAAAACAATTGTACACAGATGCAGAAATGGGACAAAACAAATTTAAGATTGGAAAAATGAGAAACAGAGAAACTGATATTGACAGATTCAATTGCCACTTCAGGGACAATAAGAGCTGCACAAGGAAAGAAATTCTTCATAAGCAAGAGGAGCAGATTTAGTATACAATCCTTGAAACGGTGGCTGCACAGGTGACTAGTGCAAACTGCAAAACACCCCCAGCCTGCCCGCCTGCCAGCATGCCTGTGAAAGGCATGTCTGCATTCCGATCCATTATTTTTGTTGAAGGATTGGCTCTGACAGACCGCATTTTAAGTTAAAGCTCTAAATTCTCAAGGCTGCACTTGGAAGCTCTGAACTATTTCACAGCCATGGTACCTAACCTCTAACTCCCTGTGCAGTCAATTTAGTGCTTGGTGAAAGGTGATCAATTGAGGACCTCAGTGTCTCAGGCTGCCAAATGCATTCAGACAGGTACAATATTGCAAAGATTTTCTAGCAAGAGTTTATACATAGATTTTAGGTCAGGCTGATATCCCAGAAGGAGAGGAGTTGAAACAGATAATGAATCGAACCAGCAAATTATCTATGGAAATGTCAAACAAAAATTAATTTAACTGGGCACTAGACGCTCCTGAAAATCATTCAGCCCTGGGATTCATGAGATATGGGTGCGTGAGGTCTGCCCATAATGAATCCCATTTCCATGGCCAGTGAAAGTAAAACCAAGCAAAGGGCTGCTACTCAGAGATCCCACCCTTTACCGCTGCATAATAGGAAAGATCCTTGGACAACTACTTTGCCACCATATCTTGAGCCATACTACATGCTGCTTTCCTCATCTGGCACTTAATTTCCCCCAGCACAGGGTGCCTAGTGGTGAGAATCATGGGAGTTGCAGCCCAACACATCTGGGGGGCACCAGGTTGGGGAAGAGCTTTGATTAAAAGAATCTTCCAAGAATGCTGTATAAGGAAGATTTGTTTATTTATTTAAAAGAATTACCACCCTTTCCCCAAGGTTCCAGGGTAATTTGCAAAATAACAACACTAGCAGTATGTACAGGAAACACTGATCAAATCAAGGCTCTGGAGATGTTAATACAATAAACAACTAGTGGAATAATTCATATTAACAAAGACCCTCAGCTTTGGGACATAGTTTAGTTTGATTTAACATGGTGTTTCAGTGGTTCTTCATTTCATCCTCTTCCTTGCCCAAAAGTGTCTTACCGAGCCATGGCCCCTCCCACTGCTAAGTTGAATCCAGCAGTTTCTTTCTGGGTGCCAGTGGAGAAGCCAGTAAGATTTGGATTAAACGTTTTCAAAATATCTGGCAGAAAAGGAGAAACTCAAGGTAAGTCTCTGTGCAATGAATGAGAACCACATTTTACAAATGTGCCCGTAATTGCAGCTGATCAATTAGTGGAAAAAAATATTGTAGAAAAGAGGACAGAATCTTTTCTACCAAGTTCCTTGGTTCTATTAGCATTGGCAGAGCTGCTGATACAGTCCAAAATGTCAATCTTGAAGGGCAATCATATTTTGACTTGGAGATATTTTCCTCCTTTTAACTGGCCTGTACGAGTGAATCGTACATGTCTGCAATGAACACACTACATACTCCCAAAGAGGTCTGCACACATTACATTCTTTTCACACATTATATTTTACTTCCACAGAACTTGTTTTTGTATAGGAGCAAAATCTGTATTGTGGGAAGTGGGTTTAGTTTTTCCACCATGAATCCACTGATCAGGTAACCACTACCTGTATCAACTGCTTAATCAGTATACTGTCCAAAAAAGAACACTCACATTGCATTGCATTGCAAGGAGTAGAAAGCATTCATTTACCTACACAGAGATCATGTAGGAAGCATATACTACGCAAAGTGGCTCTAAGGCCCAATTTTGTTGCTGCTTTTATCTTATTGTACGCTGAGCAGCATGTCAACACAGCACATTCAATGATCAATAGTCAACTGGGAGAATGCTTCTAGATGGAGGGCTCCTAGCACCACTAATCAAAAGTCATTGTGCACCTATTCCATCTCTTCCTCCTTAATGGATTTTTTCCTGGTAAGAAAAAAGACAGAAGAAGCTTTGACAAAACACATTGGAGTTACAAATTGAAAACAACAACGTCTGCCTCCCACTCTGCAACATTTTGTGAATGGAGGGCAATTACACCATAAAGGGCTAGTCCCGAAGCACCCAGGGATAGTGGCCTAGTCCAGAAGCACCCTGGACTACTTAACTATCACACTGACTCTGGTGCTTTACATTACTTAAATCAAGACTAAAGCCTAATCACTAACAGATTAGGGCCAAAACAAACATTACTTTAAACGTGCATCTTCTAGCTACATCTTTCTCCCCCTTTCATTTTTACTCTAGAGTAGGGCCCCAATCTGGATTGCAGGGCCCCCAATCTGGATTGGGATCCTAGTGTGGGGAGTAGGGCGGCTTTTAAGATCTGGACTAGGCCCACTGGGCCTACTCTAGAATCTTTTTTTAAAACACAGCTGCTAGACACACATTTAAAGTAAAGTCTTTTTTGGCCTTTAGAATCCTCATGGGCTAGAAAAGCAGATAGTTCATGCTCTACAGGACACCATCAGCCTACCTCATTCACTGAGTGGGCGGGGGGGGGGGTGTTTCCAGACAATGAGGTCTTCCACTCATAACCTTCACATGTTTTCCCAACACCACTTCTGTCTTTTTTCCTTATCCCAGAAAATTTGTTAAGCAAAAACAAAAAAAGGAAAAAAAATGTTGTACAATGCCTTCTCACTGGTAGCACTAGGAGTCCTCAGTCTGGAAGCATTCTCTTTCTCCAAGGCATCCATACAACTACGGCACACAGCCCTGGAATTTTTGGCATTCAAGGTGGCTGCCTGGTTTTTTTCTATAGCTGGGCCAGCCCTGTACTGTATTTGTATTCTTAGCATTTGTTCCAAGACAGAATCAGAGAGGCATTGGCTATGTTGGGATTGTAAATGAACACTGTCATGCGGGGCTTAATTTTTTTACTTCCTCTTGGAACGAAACCACAAGTTGCGGTAACATCTGAAATGCCAACTGTGGCTTAGGGGATCCCTTGCAAAGGAGGACCAAACCATAGAAGATTCACTCAAATAACAGATAGCCAGTGTGTATGTCATGGTAAACGATGGTTTGCTTCAAGGAGGAAGTAAGGAATTAAGAACTGCATGCAAGGAGGGGAGGGAAGAGCACATGAAGACAGCACTTGCTCACAGTTCTTCAAATCACGGTTTAGGCGGCCTTCCTCAACCTGGTGCCTTGATATGGCCACTGGCCATGGTGGCTGGGGATGATAGGAGTTGTAGTCCAACACATCTGGAGGGCACCAGGTTCGGGAAGGAGGATTTAGAGTATTGTCTCAGCGTGCCTGTGAACTTTCCTCTTCCATGCTTTGATATGTCTCATGCTACTCACTAGGTAAAGTTGTGTGAATCTCCAAGGTTCCATCACTTCCACTGCTATAAAGAGGATAACACAGAATCAGTCAGTGGGATTAATACCATATCAAGGATATGCCATCTGTCCTACAAATATAGCTGTATCTGCAAGGGTGGAGGAGAGATGGATTTTGAACAAAAGGCAAAAAATACACAATCCCACTTCCAGGCCAAGATAAAAGGATAAACTGTGGAGCACATGTGAATTAATGGAAAGTATTGAAAGATTTCAAATCAAATAAAAGGTGGATTATCCCAATGTCTGAAGAAGCAAGGTAATTTAAGACACTGCGCAGCTAGCCCCAAATTGCAACATCCAGGTTTCCTCATTTTTGTGTATTCATTGCAGGTATAGCAAGATAAAAACCAGGTAGTTGTCAGGTGACATTTGCTCCAGATATTTGGATAACAATGCCCACCATTTTATTGTATTTTTGCTCCAGATGTTTGTGAAATAATGACCACTGTCTTACTGTGCGCGTTGTTGTTTTTAGTAAAATGATCACTATTACACAAATATGTATGTTTAGGTGCGTGTTGGAGACTTTTTTATTCGCCTCGACATTTGATGATTTGTGATGTCTGTCATTCTGATTTTTAGCTGATGGCCATTGGTTATATTTTAGCATGTTTTAGCTATTTCTGTATATTTATACTGTATATTTTTATATTATGGTTCTTATGGTGGTACACCACCTAGATATGTTTTTACATGACATGCTGTATAAAAATATTTTAAAACAAAAAAAAATCTGTGCAAGGAAGAAAATCTGCAGCAGATATCTGAGTTTATTTAGCCACTTCAAAGCCAGACAGTGTTACATCAACACATAAGTATTTAAGCAAGCTGCCTATTACTTCTTCATAACCTCCAAGCCCATCATGCCACTCCTAGTGGAGGCTTGATGGCTTGGGAGTAATCTCCAGCTTTGATCAATTCAGAAATTATTTGCTGAAATTCAACATGCGATAGAAGTGCTGAAATGCAACTTGTGGTTAAAGATTGCTTGATGGCAGCACATTGTTGGAAGGGTGCCAAGAAGGCCTTTGTTCTTAGAAAAAGAACAAGCTGCATGTTTGGGCATGAGGATATGCTCAGAGTAAAGAATTTAAGACACCTTAAATCAGAGATGAACATAAGAGATGTAATTTTCCCATACACATTCTGTTCTCATTTTCATCTCTACAATGGTCTCAACCTATCAACAAGGTGTCTTAAATTCTTTATTCTAGTCTAGTAGAAAGATCTGGGCACAGTGATTCATGTCTTAATCACCTGTTGTTTAGATTACTGTAATGTGCTCTACATGGGGCTGCCCTTGAAAAGTGTTCAGGAACTACAGTTAGTGCAAAATGCAGCACTTAGACTTTTGCCATGATTGTGCTTTGGAGACCGCATTACACCAGTCTTCACTGACGTTCAGTTTGTTTTCAGGCACAGTTCAAGGAGCCCTAAATGGTTTGGGTGCAGGATATCTCAAGGACCATCTTCTTCCATATGAACCTGCTTCCAATCATCTTTGGAGGCCTTATTATATGTGCTACCACCTAGAGAGGCTAGGCTCGTGGGTTAGTAAGACAGGGCCTTTTCGATAGTAGCACCCTGATTGTGGAACTCCCTCCTGAGGGAGGTGAAATTGGCTCCCTCTTGTTCAGTCAATACTGCCCTGTTCTGTCAAAATTTTCATGCTTAATGTTTTGCTGTTCTTTAATGTTAATGCCGCTCATAAGTGTTATTGTATGGATCTTGCTCCTTTGTTCCTTGGATTTAATATGAAATTTTAATGTTTTATTGTACATTGCCCTGAACACCTGTTAGGCAGAGGGTGCAATTTTATAAATTGAATAAATAAATAGTAGAATGTGGGAGAAATTCTGGCAAATGTTCTACCTCCAGGAAAGTCCTCTCCAAGCTGTTTTTAGATCATTCAAATCATTGGCTTTGGCTCCAACAGCAGCCTATAAAGGGAGAAAAAAAATAACATATTTACATGTGATCAGGTGATGAACAAGCAGTGGAGCAGGAAGGACTCTGTTGTCTCTCCTAAGAGACAAAAATCGAACAACTGGATGACTGTTGCCAATGAGGTCATGAATAAAGTCAACCACAGTTTACCAAATAAATCAGCAAAGAGGCAACCACAAAGAGATGTGAAAGAAAAACGTTTATTTATTAAATAAAATAGACAAGGCAGAGTCTTGTGCTCAACTCTGATGCCTAGACTGTAGCAGTACACTGAATTTTCAGGGGATTCAGTTTTCAACATGAAGGATGCTATTTTGGAATGTCTAAAAATGTTTACTACCCCCTCTACACACATATTTTCATGCTTCCATGCATTTTGCCTCATCTGTTCATGGTAGGGATGCTGGGGAAATTCATTTGGTCCTCTAATTTCAAACTTTCGAGCCAATGTATGAACAAAAACTCAGTTATCCTTCAAAATTCGCACTTCTCTGAATTTTGTAATGGCATTCTCCAGAAAAAAAAATGTGTATATTAGGGAAAGCAATGTTAAAAATACATTATATTAGGAAAATTGGTTACAAAAATATGTACGTTAGGCACAGTTGTGTAGAAAAATGCACATATTAAGGGAAATGTGCACACAATTGTGTACAAATTGTTATGCAAACTTTAAAAAACAATTCTCCAAATTCAGGATGAACTGAACGTAAGACTGGAAAAATTCTCAAAGTTTGGGATGAACAGAATTTAAGACTGGAAAAATGAGAAACAGAGAGAAACTGAAATTGACAGATTCATCTGTTGTTCACAGTCATATTACAGGATTGTTGAGGTCTAGAAGTCAAAAAAATATCAAAAGGGAGGTAATCACGTGGGGAGAGGGGAGAACCACTGAATAGGGCCAAAGTCACATCTGAAAATCTTTTAAATAGAAATCCTGTTGCAAGCTGACATGTTAGACTGAACAGATGGCATCCCAAATTGAGTGGATCTTACCTTTGATTGACCAAATGGAAAATGAATTCTCTTTTGCTAAACTACAGGTGTTAACTTTCCATTGCATTTAAGTTGACACCATAGCATTCTTAAAGAGAACAGAATTCCCCAGTGTGTTACGTGTTGTCGACATACCGTCAATGAGTCACCCAGTGCTGCTACCACTTGGATGTCAGCTGGCTGCAGCCTGTGCACTAGACAAGGGGAAAAATGGAGAAAGGGTCTCACTGACATATGCTGAACTTTGAAATTATGGAGAAGCAAGCCAAGAAAAGAGACATTTAACACTTTTAAAGGTGCAATCCTATGCGCACTTACCTGGGAGTAAGCCTTATTAAATACACAAATTTGGGGGACTTACTTCCAAGTAAATATGCATAGCATTGAGCTGTACAAAAAAAGAATAAATGTAAAAGGCACATCGACAATGCAGAACATTCAGAATACTTGCTAAACAATAACAAATATTTTTTATGAGACATGTTTTCCCAACCCTTCATTATCACTGTTTTCATACTCTGAATTTCATTCCCTCCTTGGGGGGCAATCCTGCATACCCATTTTCATACCCCTGAAGTCACTGGGATTTAAGCAGCCTCACTGTGTGCAGTATTTCCACTCTTATCTATACCCACACCAGCCCTAAAGGTACTTCGGCCGAGATAAGAGACTACTTTCAGAGCTCTGAGAATCCCAGTTTTCATTTTAAAATATGTTTATAGCCTTAATCGATGCAGGGAAATATGCTTTGAAAATGCAATGACCTCCAAAATGCTAAAAGATTAGAAATAAAGAGAAAATGAAAAAGACCACATTTATTTACCAGTTTCTCCTCCCCTGCTCCATGAAAATTTGCAGTTACACAGCACTGAGACTTTTAAAAAGTGAAAGCAAAAAGATTGTATTACTTTTCCTTTCTGCATGCTTTATTTCTCACCTGATGCTGCAGCTTGCTTCATTGCAGTGTTTTCAGGGCATGACAGGTTACTACCCCAGTTCTTAAAGACAAATTTGGTCAACACATAATTAGATGTTCTTCATACGCACTGACACAGATTGAACTTAGAAGAAATCCAGTACTGAGTATTGCCTCAAAGGAAGCCCTGTCTCCAGCCATCTGTATTTGCACAAATCAGCCTCAAGTTATTGCTCTCATTCCCGGGCTTCATACCAGGGGTAGGATAATGCCAAGTGATACTAACTACTTTTGCTTATCATTTATATCGCACTTTAAAAATTTGCAGAGAAGTACAATCTTTATTTTGTTTGCTCTTCAAACAGCTGGATGGGGAAGCACATCATCCTTCCCATTCTGCAGAAAGAACCAAGGCTGAAAAATAGCTACGCCCAAGTTGTTCCCTCAGATCCAGAGGGTATTTTCATTGAGAAACAGCATAGAGAAGGAGGGATAGCTCTCTCCTCTAGCATTGTGGACCCAATCCTCATACTCCCCGTGGCTGCTATTCAAATCTTCTTAAACCGCAGGAGCTCTAAACACAGATCTCCTATAATAATTTCTAACTCACACTCTGCAGATAATCCCTGGACCAGCAGGGGACCAGGTAGCCCATGCAAAACAAGGACAGTAATGCTGGTGTGTAGTTCTCCCACACAACATTAACCATCCCTTTATGGGGAGAGTATCTCAACCTTAGCTTAAATTGAAGTGGGAACACCACTACATCCCTTTGCAGATGTATCCCTATGAAGTGGGCCCATCTCAAAGGGCCCCTAATGTGAAATGTGAAAACATCCTGAAGATAGTAGAAAATTTGTACTATGCTCACATATGTAATGCATAGCAAATGAAAAAGGAATCACCTGGTTTGGTTCCTTGCTGTTGTTGTATGTTCCCAGGAAGGGTTGGCGCTAATAGGGAAAGAAAATAAACATCAAGCTCCAAAGATCAAGCACTGTAGCAAGTAAGAGGTATTGTGGAATTCATTCCCCCAGAACAATCTGCCTCATATAGAATACTGTTATGCTGGTCCAAACACTGGTCTAGTTCAGACAGAATGGGAAACCATGGTCTCTTGCTACAAGAACAAACCTGCATGAGTCTTGGCTTGCACACTCAAACCATCTCTTCCTTCATGTGTGAAGACAGGAAACAGAAAGCTTCCACTTTTGGTTTAGAACTAATCACAATTTCCCTTTAAGTCTGAACTTGTCATTCTCCACTCTCTGTGTGTTTGTGTGTGAGAGAGAAAGACAGAATGAGAGAGAGAGAGAGAGAGAGAAGAGGAGACTGATAGCTTCTGCTTTAAAACAAACTACAGTGCCCCATTATGTCCAAACTTGGGGGACTGTGATTTGTTCTAACTGTAGTTGGTTTATTTATTTATTTATTTCATTTCTATACCGCCCAATAGCCGAAGCTCTCTGGGCGGTTCACAATATAAAACCATGGTTTTATATCCTGGTTTGTTAACTAACAACCGTTAGAACAAACCACAGGCACCCCAAGTTTGGATCTAATGGGGAAATGTAGTTTGTTTTGTAGGTTAATTTGTAAAAAGGCATACCAACTCCAGTTTCATGACTTCAGAGCAAACAGGTAAAATGTGGCCATAAAGGAATGGTTGAGTTAACTGGAAAGAGGAACCTCTGTTAATGAGATCTATTCTGTAGTCCAATGCACACTTACCTAGGACCAAGCTCCATTGAACAGAGTAGGATTTACTTCTGGGTAAATATTCATAGGATTGTGCTGCTAATCCATTTAATTACATTGAGTTAAGAATGGGATTTCCCAAAGTGAAGTGGACCAGCTCCCCCTGGGAGAACAGAGAGGAACAAGGAACTGGCAGGGCCAATATTAAATCTGGGGGCATGTTGTGGAAAGTTAAAGCTTCCTGAGTGGCTTGTCTGGTGTGTGGATGAATACCCCTGGGATGTATGTGTAGATGAACAGGGCAATCCTATACTTGTTCATTCAGACACAATCCCCATAAATGGGACCTACTCCCAGATAAGTGTGAATAGGATTACAGCCTAAATATTGCAGAATGGGATGGAAAGTTTCCATCTCTGACCAGAAAGCTTAATTGGGGATTTGCATGGGGTTCAGTCCTATAAAAGGGAGAGGGAAATTAGTGAAAAAATGTTTGAAACCACAAAAACAGCAGATGATAATTTATCGACTGTGAACCTAATCAAGTATGAGTTGTTATACTGTTAGTATCCATATTTTCAGGAATCTATTCTTACCCTTCACTTAGATACCCAAATTGTTAATCCCCACAAAACTCTTTCAGGGGAAGACAGTATAGTGTTTACCAGAGTTGGGCAACTCAGGGTTATATTATCCATGAAGTTGAAGGAAACTGCTTTCTTTCCTAAAGGCTGAAGCTGGGAAACAAAACAAAAAAAGGAATGATTATGTAACAGAGTTTGTTTTAATCCTTGTCATTCATACTAATAATTAATAAATAGTATGGTGCAATCATTGCACAATTTGATCCCCAAGGCACCTTGCAAAACTATTGTTTTTCTCTACCCCCAAACCCCCTCTATTTGATTGCCACTGCAACAAGACAAATTATAGAGCAGTAAGATGAAGTGTTACCTAGAAACAACAAAAGAGAAAACTTGAGAATACAAAAACATGCCATAATGGAATTTGATTTAAAAAAAAAAAAATCTGGACCAGTGCCCTGGAGGATGCTTCCTGATGGAGGGCTCCTACACCACCAATCAAAATACACTGTGCAGCTATTCTGTCTTTCCCTCCTTTTGAATTTGTGTATGTGTGTGGAAAGAAAAAAGACTGAAGAAATGATGGGAAAACACAGGAGGGTTACAGATGGGAGGCAACATCATCTGGACCTCTTGTAAAACTCTGTGAACAAGGCAGAGCAACTGGACAACAAAAGCATCATGTAGAAGCACCCAGGTCTATGAGTGGCTTTTAAAAAGAAAAAGGCTGAACTTCGCTGAGATGGAAGAAAAATTATATTGTTTTGGAGCTACCATAGCACTGGACTTCCCCCTTCACATGCTGTGTCAGCCCTGAGATTGTGGGTTCCATCAGCCAGCTAGCAGAAATGAAAGGGCCTTTGCTTCCAAGAACATATACACTGTCCAAATAAGAGAGTGTGGCTGCACGTTAGCAGAATTCTTATACCTCAGATGTTCATGCCCTACCATATTGTTCCAGAGGGCCCCAGAGAGCTGGGAATGTGATTTTTGGCTCAGGTGAAAACAATCAGGTGCAAAGAAGGAGATATCTGGACGCCCATCCTGAAAATGAAAAAATAATTTCTTTTTGTTTTAAAGATTCAACAACAAAGCAAAATTCTTGGGCACCCTGAAGATAGGACTTGTATTTATTTTTCAGAGAACAGCTACATTTTAACATAAAGCACTTAATCCTAACCACCGCTCTCAAAATACTAGAGCTGAACAGTTGGACATTCAGTACAGACAAATGGATGTATTTCTTTACACAGCATATAGTTACACTACGCAATTTGCTTCCTCAAGGTATAGCGATAACTGCCAGTTTGGATGGTTTTAAAAAGGGATTAGACAAATTCATGGAAGATAGGGCTATCAATGGCTACTAATCATGATAGCTATATATTATATCTAATATAAGAGGCAGCATTTTTTTATTTATTACATTTGTAATCTGCCCAATAACTAATGTTCTAATGTTTAAGCGGATTATGTAAGATTTAACGTGAACACTTTAGGGTCAATCTGGATTTTTGCATTGTCAGAAAAGATTCTCAAACTTTTCACTTAAAAAAAAGCAATCCCTTCAAGCCCCAAAGAACAGTGAAACACGATTAAAGGGATGTACAATGCACTATAAAATGTTAAGTCACATTTATAAATTGCAAAAGAGAAAATTATGCAAGCTGAGAAATTGTTACATAACACAAAGCATGTAAATTGTTGAAATCAGTCAAATATGCAAATTTGATACAGCCTTATTGGCATTTCTGTAAGAGTGAAAAACGAAGCAGCTGTCAATCAACATGAATACTCAGCTTCCATTCACAATTTTACACCTCTACTGATTCTCTTACACGCTGCCAATTCTGTTGTGCAAACGGCCCCCACCACTTGCACAATTGTGATTTAGTGCTTCCGGGGCAACCCAAAGTGAGCAGAAACACACGTTTCTGGAAGGAGGCAGATCAGCGGAGCTCACATGAGCCAGCTCCACCAACCTGCCTCCTTCTAGAAACAAGCATTTCCACTCATTTCGGGGCTTCTCCTAGGAAGCACTTAAATCTCCTTTGTGTAAGTGGTGGGCCCTGCCTGTGCAATGGAATCGGCAGAACCCAGAACTTGTGGAAGGGAGTCAGCGGGGATGTAAAGCACCCCACTGGATTCTGCCCAGTGTTCCCAATTCAAGATGAAATCCAGAAATACAGATACAGCCAAATTAAGGGATACTGGGAATTTATACTGGGAACATCAGTTCACAGACACTGTTAAAGAGCAGGAATTGAACCCGTTCTATATTTTAGCTCTTCAGTTATTTCTGTGTGCAGTTGTATATGGTATACTAGGCCTTTGATCTGAGTGATCTGTGAGCTCACATCACAGTGGTGGCTGATGTGCATGAAGCCCTTCTAATTAGCTGTTTGTCAGTTTTCATAGGCTACTCTTAGTTATTTAAGACAGCAGCAGCAGGACTTGGCCAAATATGTGACTCAGAGTCTGAGGCTCAATCACATTCTATCACAATAGTCTCACATACAAAGCTTCAAGATCCCACAGACGGTCCGCAAAGCTTTGCAAACTTTAGATGATGAGCAGGGTAAACATCCACATTAAATCCAGGACATACCTGTAGAAGGGGTAATGCGATGGTTCGGAGGAATGGCTGTAGTACTACTGTAAAATCTTCTTGAGTGTCATACCTGCCAGTCTCCACAAGTTCTTGTAGGCTGATCTGTGGAAGAAACATAAAGGACAATCTTTCAATTCCTCAGCCTATTTGGGGGCCTAAGAACACTTTGTTTTGCACATTAGCTGACAGCAACAGGAGGTGTGCATTTTGATCCTTGATCCCAAATATCTAGTGATCCAAAATTAGGGATGGACAAATCTGACAATTTCAGTTTCACTCTGTTGCACATTTTCCCAACCATAAGCTTGTTTAGCCTGTTTTTCATCAGTTTGCAAAATCAGCAACCCCCCAACAAGCTCTGCATGAAAATTCACACACATTTTTGTGTGCATTTCCACTAATATACACATTTTGTATGCACTTTTTTCTAGTATGCACTTTTTGCAATTAATTTTACTTGATTACAATGATTTTCTGCATATGCTTCCCTAATGTACGCATTTTTGTGCACACTTTTCCATAATATAAGCATTTTGTGTTCAGTTTTTGAGTTACGAATTGCATTCCAACATTCTGAAAAGTGTGGATTTCAATGCTTATGGGTTTTCTGGTTTGTGTATAGCAGGGGAGTTGAACCTCTGTTAGCCCAAGAGCTGAATTCCATTTCAGAGAAGCTCTCCGGGCCTGCATTCCAGCAGTGGGTGGGGCTGAAGGCAAAAGGGGCCAGGCCAAAACTACCAAATATACCAGAATATTTTAGCTTAAAGCTGTTACTGCCAATTCTGCACTGCTGCTATACAGGTTTGCAAGGTATGAATTGGGTAAGTCTGTATAAAATTCAGACCATATGAAGTTCTCATCTAACCCTGTCCAAAATCCACAGTGACTTTTTTAGATTTCGCACTGCAGGGTCTCTCATTTTGCCTATGACCAGAAAGATTCTAAGGTCAGATGACGTGTATTGTTTATAAAAGATTAGCGGTAAACATCTAGCTACTGATTATGATCAAGAATGAGACTACTGTGCACAAAGAACCCCTCCAAAATTATGAACCAAAGAGCTACAAGTATTACAGCCAATTTATGAAGACCATGCATATCTGTTTATCTAGACACACACGCAAAATACATGTTTATGTTGAACCTCCTCCTTATTATTTACATATCTATACCATCCAATAGAAAATGTTCTCTGGGAAGTTTACAAAAGATTAAAACATTAAAAATAAAATACAAAACATAAAATAAATACCATTTACATATAAAAATGATTTTAAACAATCAAAAATCCCAGGGCTGGTTAAAACCTTACCAAAAGCTGTCAAATGCCTGGGAGTAGAGAAAGGCTTAACCTGGCACTGAAAGGATGATAATGTTGGTGCCAGGTGGACCTCGCTGGGGAAAGCATTCCATAATTGTGGGGCCACCACGGAAAAGGCCCTGTCCCTTGTTGCCATCCTCCAAAGCTCCCTCAGAGGAGGTACCCAGAACAGGGCCTCAGATGATGATCATAGTGTGAGGGTGGATTCCTACTGAAAGACTATACTCTTTTGCTATATTTGGCTTTTGCAGAATGAGAAATTTTTTTTCAAGGACCGGAGTTGCAGAAGGCAAGGACAAACAGAGTGGGATGAATAGAGGTAGAGAGAGTGGGACTAGAAGCAAAGGAGTTTCCTTACCTTCTGACTATATGAAACCTAAACACAGGCCACTCTTAGAATGAATATACTTTGGAAGATTCTGCCCATGCATTTTGTCTGTGCCCAGTGGAGTCAGTGCTGATCCTGTATACTGTTGAAATCTTCAAATAATTCTCTGCAACCATGAGGGCTGGTAACTTACCTTTTTATTTTAAATGAAAACCAAGATTGTCAGGAAGTCAATTTCTGTGCAAGTCCAGATTCTGCACCACGTATGTGGAAACATCACACACAATATATAGTTGGTACAGATTGCAACAAGCCATGAAATATTTGTAGGACTCTTTTTCAGGAAAATGTATAATTCTTGTTTATAATGCACAGTAAGTTTATATTGTGTTACAGTTCAACAGCAATATGTGGTGGCATTTCAATATTGCAATACAGTGCAACAAAATTCATACAAATATATGCAATACACAAAATGGCAGTATGGATTATTTGCAGATATACCTGATAGGCTTTAACTGCTTCCTTCATCATAACCAATTCAGATAAGTTTTTTTGAATGGGGAGGACACAGCTGCAATGATATCTGCATATGAAATAAAAGGAGGAAAGGCCATACAAAGCACTGGCAAAAGACTACCGGAACGTTCAAGAGGCACACACCCACTTCCCCTAACTAGGGACACAACCAGATAGTTATTTGCCCTATTTTCTCATGGGAGTAAATTTTTGCCAATGTTATAAATGTAGTAATGTTTGGAATGCTGGGAAATTCTTCTGCTTTGGAAGATTTTTTTAGTTCTTCAGTGTGGCATAGAAATCCTACAAATAAACAAAGAAATTTTAAAAATCGAAATATGGTTTAGTGCAGCAACCATATATGGATTATTGTGACAGGTTCTGCTGCCTTGTAATTAGCTTTCCAAAATGTCTAAAACAAAGCATTTCAGAAAAATTAGTTTCAATTGTTTCTGCTCTCATGAGTGTTTGCTTCATTCTGGTCAACTGGGAACTCGTAGCCTGCAAGGGATTCCACTTGAAGTTCTTTCCTTGTGCAGGAGAAAATCCATCACCAAACAATTATACAGGGTTCTTATAAAACCTCCAGTGAGCAGGTCACTGGAAGTGGAGGTTGGTGGCTCTCATATCAGTGGGGCAGTGAATCCACTCTGGGTTTCAGTCAGAACTCTAAAGGAGCTACCCATTTGGAGGCTTAGGCTCAGCACCTTGGATAGCTCCTCTAGAGTTCTGACTGGTTTTAAATGAAACCCGGAGCAGATTCACTGCCTCACCAACATTGGCACCACCAGCCTCCACTGGTCACCAAAGGGCCTTCACATCACTGAATAGTTTAGAGGAAAGACTAGATCAAAATGGCCTTACTCTGCTAGATGTGTGGGGCACGGTAATCTGCTATCCAGAAACAGCTGCCTCAGGGGAAGAAGGTCCATTACGTCTACCAGGTTAACCAAAGCTTTAGGCACCTGATTGTGGGGGGGAAAACAACAGCATACAAAACACAAGGCTTGTAAGTTTTCTATCTCACTGTCAAAGGAGTCGTCAAAGCTGAGTCATTTCTTGTCTTGTGTCACCTGATTCCTTCCATATCCCTACTCCTTCATGGGGAATCTTTCACACCAACACAGAAAGACTAGACATTAAGAATGATTAATGTTGCCGTGAGTCTGTCATGCTCACCTACTGGATATGGCTCATGAGTACCATTAGTGATATAGTGATACAACTCCTGCTCAATCACATTCCATTACTTATTCAAGCATGTGGCCTCCTATGACTTTGCATCTATTACATGTTTGCAGGGTGTCATTCTATTGCTGAAAAACATCCCTTCCAAGAGTTTCATACCACTGCGAAGGACTTTTCCACACAATCAAGCAAAAAAAGTCTCAAGGCAAGATCTCAGTGTCAGCTGACCTGTAGTCAGTGTCAGTTCCTATGGACTCATCACAGAAGTGGAACTAACAAGAGGGTCACACCACAAAATAGGCAGGGTATAGGTGGAGGATTCTCGCTACATGCCACTATCTAATAGAACTTTGTGACACTTACAGAATCATAGAATCATAGAATAGTAGGGTTGGAAGGGGCCTATAAGACCATCGAGTCCAACCCCCTGCTCAATACAGGAATCCAAGTCAGAGCATCCCTGACAGATGACTGTCCAGCTTCATCTTGAATGTCTCCAGTGTGGGAGAGCCCACTACCTCCCTAGGTAATTGGTTCCATTGTTGTATCGCTCTAACAGTCAGGAAGTTTTTCCTGATGTTCAGCCAGAATCTGGCTTCCTGTAACTTGAGCCCATTATTCCATGTCCGGCACTCAGGGATGATCAAGGAGAGATCCTGGCCTTCCTCTCTGTGACAACCTTTCAAGGTCTTGAAGAGCGCTATCATATCTCCCCTCAGTCTTCTCTTCTCAAGGCTAAACATGCCCAGTTCTTTCAGTCTCTCCTCATAGGGCTTTGTTTCCAGTCCTCTGATCACCTTTGTTGCCCTCCTCTGAACCCTCTCCAGCTTGTCTGCATCCTTCTTAAAGTGCGGTGCCCAAAACTGGACACAGTACTCCAGATGAGGCCTAACCAGTGCTGAGTAGAGGGGAACTAGTACTTCCCGGTATTTGGAAGCTACAATAGATAGATTCTATTAATAGATAGATTCTATTAATGTAATAGATTCACAATAGAACTATATGTACTATTTTTGGAAGAGGGGGGAAGATGTGAATTTTCTCAGCAACCCAATAATGCAAATTATTGCATAATTTGCAATAATGCAGTTTAAGTGCTGAGAAAATGCAGTATCCCCACAGATATGGTGGAATGTGCCCTTGGCTGAAGTTGGGTAGACGGTACACAATTAATGATGTGCTCTGGTTATGCTCAGGCATGATGGTTTGGAAATGTCCTAAAATATGGTTGCACTACGTTTTGAGTGATTGTGCAGCAAGACCTTGAGACAAAATGAAAAGATGCTCTCCAAGCAGCCACCACCTACCTCTGCGTGAAGAAGGTCAAGGGCTTCTTGAACATGACTTGAAAAGTTTCCAGCTGAATAGTGATGCTAATAAAAATAGAAGATAAAAATAGAGGGTTACTGATCCAAGAAGAGGATCCTAGATGAGTAAATGTTACTGATCCTAGAAGAGTAACAGTGACCAGAACTGCTACACTTGTTATGGTTTACAATGACATGGGGTTGCTCCTGCAAGCCACTCCTTTACTGGGAATCATAATATTTCCTGTGTGGTTCTGGGGCTTTTGTAATATCAAGTAGCACAAAATTACTAGGTGGTGCTGTGGTATAGCGGAATTGTGGGAAACGGAGGGTTTCATGCCGCCATTATGGATATACCAGATTTTCCTAGTTAGAAAAACAAGATGCTAAAATGTTGCAAAGCATGGGAGAGGCCCTGGAGGAGGAGGATATCATGCAAAATACTGCGAGGAAGGAATCATGAGCACATAATAAATGCCTCATGTAGAAAGGCTAAGGGAGCAATCCTATGCGGATAGACAGCTGCCTCTGAATTTGGAGGCGACTGCCTATCCAATGCAGGGCGGGAGAAGCGTGGAGGGGATTGCCTCCTCTGTGCTCCAGCTGCCCTGCATTTGTGGCTAGACAGCTGAAATCAGCTGTCTAGCCGCAGAAAGTCAGATCGTGGGGTGGGGAGGCCGGACGACACATAGGAAGGGTCGTATTGGCACTTCCACACTCCCCGCCTCTCCCCCAGGAATGCCCCTTTTGCCCCGCTCCGCGCTGCTCTTCCAAGTGTGGGGACAATCTGCACCACCTACGAGGCAGCGGGGGAGGGGTGGGGAGGCGGTTCTTCAGGAACTGATCTCGGAGCACGGGCTCTGAGGTCGGTTCCTGGAAACTGACCAATCCTATGGCCGTCTAGCTGCTGTCTAGCAGCCATAGGATTGCGCCCTCACTGTCTCTGCCACACTCCCCATGTGTTTTTACACAACACCTTCAAACAAAACCAGAAGGGGTGGGAAGGAGGGCTGATCCAGCTTTGTCCTGACACCAGAATAATACTTCAGGCAGGGCAACTACTTTTGCTCTGGTGCTGGTAACTCTACATAAGAATGGCCAGAACCTCTAGCCAAGTCATTTAAACTGCACTATGCTCTTCAGCTATGAATCTTTTTTGTAATCACAAAGGGAAGCATTTACTGATTCCCTGCCTACCACCATCTTGGCTTCCAGTCAATATCACAGAGCTTCTAGAGCATTCCCATAACTCACAATGTCTTTGCAATAGTTGCACAAATCATGGACTCCAATGAATACAGTTATGATCTTCCAGTCTGTGTCAAATTTTATTCTCTAAGTAAAGAAAAGGAGGGAAAAGATATGTCATTTCTGGCTTATTCACACAGTTATATAATATACCTATGCCTTAACGAGGCAACATCTCTGACCCTTCATATATTCACAAGTTTCTTGAATGTTGCCAACCTACCGAGTCATTTTTCATTAATTTCACAAGATGCTTTACTTGGTCTGGTAAGTCCCTAAAAAAGAAAACAAACAGTGAATCAGGATGACATGATGATATATGTGATTCCTGAACACATCTATAGATTCATTCTAAAAAAAACAGATCTGTAAAGTTAAGAAATGGAAATTTCCATTTCACTAACAGATGACTATAGTCCCAAGCAGGGCACATTACTTGCCCATCTAACCTAGCAAATCACTGACAATGATAGAACTTAAACATAGGTGTCCTTAGACTCAGAGGAGCACTTTAACACAGGACCACCTAAACTATATTGCCTTTGTTTATAACTGGATCAGGAAGAGAGTGACGAGGAAAAAATCAAGACGGTGATTCATCAGTGAAAGCAGCTGATGACTAATTTCTAGCAGCAATGGAGCCCATGAACCTATCAAACATAATCAGACCCAGGGGAAATGGGCCTGTAAACATCTGAGCAAGGTAAAGTGCAGAGTCAGATACTATTTCCCTCTCATTTTGTGCTCAAAATATTTTTGGGAAGATATAGAAGTTGCAGTAGAGTTAATAGCTTCTGGTGGGGCAATTTAGTGAAAATGCGAAAAGAAAGAAAACAAATTGTTTGAACTTTCCTTTCATAGCCTTGATGAAAGCCAGGGATACACCAACAATGGCAGCATCAAGCCTGCATGCTAAAACGACCTCTTCCTTGAGTTACTTTTTTCCACTCCCAGCTTGGCACTGCAGTTGCTGACTGAAGCAACTGCATGGAAGTGCCTTAGCTGCAATGCAAAACAGAAGAGGAATGGCTTTTTAGGAAGCTCCAGAGCACAGAGTGAGCTGAGACTCTGCTCCTTTATTTCATGGCTTCCCAGCAGTAGGGCTGGTAGGAAATTTCAAATGCTCTCTTGCATTCTTGGTCTTGGTTTACATTATTTTAAAAATGTGTTGCACCCTAAACTAGATAACTCCTTGCTTCCTTTGGCTGTTATACGGAAATCCAGGAACCATGTCAAGTTTATTTTATCTCTCTACTAGATAAGGCTGTAAATAAATTGTGGTAGAAATGACTTCTAAGACGTGTGTGTTTGGGAGTTCAGGGACATAGTTGTCAGAACATTCTAGTTACCATAAGATTTTGCAGAGTTGAGTATTCCCACAACTTTCCAGCTTGTTATTGAAATAACAATTGACCTGGACAAAAGTCCTTTCCAGATATGACATATGACAATTTTAGGCATTTATGAGGAGCTTGAAAAGTTTACTCAAAGCGCGCGCGCACATGCACACGCACACGCACAGGAGGCCTACTACACCTCATATCTCATCTTCAGTTCTAGCCCTATCTAATGCCTTAGACAGACAGAAAAGAAATAAGAATTGGAACTCTTATCATGCGAAAAAAAAGATTCTGAATAATTTTGGATATCCTGTCTAAGGAGCTTTGAATATAAATCAGTATATAGTGCAAGGAATTAACATGAATGTTATCCTTGCGTTCTACAGGGTTCTGATGATTTGGCTCAAGGTAGCACTTCTGTGAAATATCTCATTTTCCTTGCATACAAACTGCAAAAAATGTATTGCCAGAAAAATGCCATTCTTCCACTCAGTTAGAGTGTCCTATGCTGTGGAATTTGACTGCATAAGTGTCATAAGTCCCTATTGGCTAGTGCTCGTGACATCTGTAGTGATGACATACATAAACCTCGTCCCACCATGCCATTTTATGAACCTTTCTTTAAAATTCTGTGTAATGTTTCTTTCATTACATCCTTGGTGTCTTTGTGCACTGGCTGATATGTCAGACAGTTCTGTGTTAATTTTCAAAAAGATTATGAAATCTGCAAGGCCACTCTCTCAGCCCACATTGCCATGCTGTTTCATTAATGTGCCAGATTTTTCTTTAAATGGCCTTATTTTATGTGGCCTTAACTCTACCTCCTACACGCTCAAGCCAGCCAGCCCTGGAGTGCTCATTGAGCCCTATTTGCTGCAACAAACCCCCACACCAGCAGGCTGCCCATATCCACTATATGGGGATCAGATAGGAAATTGCTGGGGGCTGGACTTATTTTAGTTTTCTGAAAAGGCTCTTGCTGTACCCTCTGGATCCCTCCCAGTTCTGTTATTCTAAGGGGAAAATGCCTTCTTGACCCTTTTAAGTAGATAGTAGATTACAACACCAGCACATCCCATTGAGGTGGTATAAGTGTGTGCATGGTGAGAAAGACATACTCAGCCTTTGCTCCTGGAACTGCCTGATTGAGAAAGGTATTCAGCTCACGTAGGACACCTGTGCCTGTCGAATAACCTGTAAGGTTAGCATTAAACTCGCGAAGGATATCTGAAAGAAAAGGAAAACCATATGAAGAAATGCAAGGATCTATGGGAAATTTATTTCACAATTATTAGGTGAAGATGGCTCCTGTGTTCTCCACAAGCCTTGTTGCATCTGTTAATAGAGGTATCAGTACTTCCTAGACTAGGCATTGTTCAAGAGGCTGAATCAACTCACTAAGGGCTTCTCTACCCCAGGTTTTTATCCCACACCTTTACTGGGGCTTCTGCTTCTGGATTCTTTGCAGGGTTAAGAATGGCTCCATTACACATGCTTATACATACTTTTTTCCAGGGATTTCTTTTTTCTGCAAGTTCTATATGTTTCATTATACAGCCACTAGATGGTGCTGTATCACAGCAATATAGCGGGATTCCGGAAATTCACCAGTCGTTGGAACACTTCAAAGCATGATGAAATTTTATTGCTGCATTTTCCCCATTAAGAAGAAAGCTGGGGTAAAGGTTATAAAGCATGGGAGGCGCCCTGGAGGTTGATGTCTTGTAAAGGACCCGCAAACTTCCTTGACTGACCAGTCACAAGCACTCAGTAAAAACCTCATGTAGAGAAGCTCTAAGAAAGATGATGACACATGCTGTGGCCTGTCGCATGTGCTAATAAAATTAATAGACTTGCCAGGAGTGCGGTGGTTACAGTCATCATTGTATCATTTCTTGAAAAGCTCCACTACAGGTAGGTTGGAACACAGGATACTTATATTGTGACAGGCCACTGGTCCATTTTGTCCGGCTGGCAGCAGCTCTCCAGGGTTTCAGGCAGGAGACTTTCTCAGCCCTACCTGGAGATGCCAAAGATCGAACCTGGAACTTTACATGCAAAAGCATGTGCTTTCCCACTGAGCACACTTACCTGGGAGTAAGCCCCAGTGCACTTATTAACACAGGACTGCACTGTCAGATTCATTCCTGCCACACCATTGGGAACAAATGATACCGCCAAGCGGAGCTACGAAGAAATCACATCAGACTTTGAAGCTCTGGGAAGGAAACTCAAGAACTTTGGGGCCCAGATAGTTTTCTCATCCATCCTTCCAGTAGTTAGAAGAGGGATAGAAAGGGTACGAAAAATACTCCGGGTGAATGACTGGCTACGAAGGTGGTGCTGACAAGAGAGATTTGGATTCTGGGACCACGGGCCATACTTCCTGGAAGATGGGCTGTTGGCAAGGGACGGGTTGCACCTCACAAAGGATGGAAAGAATGTGTTTGGCCACAGCATGAAGAACTTCATCAGGAGGGCTTTACACTGAATCCTATGGGGAAGGGAGATGTAATGTTGGGGGTAACAATGGATGTAGGCGCATGCACTGCAACGGAGAGAACATCTCTGATAGCGCCCAATAATAGTCTTCAGACACATGTAGGAAGAAAGCCAGACTATGAAGCGCATGGTCTTCGATGTCTATATACTAGGGATGTACGAAAGTTCCACCACGGATCTCGGGGAGGCCGAATGCCAGCGCATTCGGCCCCCCGAAATTGGTGGCAGAACGGCCTGCCACCCCCCCCCCGCCACCCCCCGGGACGAGACTTACCTTGGGCGGATCTTCCTGGCGGCGGCGGCTCTGGCGGTGGCTCTGGCGGCGGTTCGGCGGCCGATCTTCCGACCAGCTGCCGCCGCCGCCATTTCCAGTTAAAAAAAAAAAAAGAAAATGTGATAGGCTACGTAAAGATTTTTTTTTTAACTTTTTTAAACTTTTTTTTTAAAAAAAGAAAATGTGATAGGCTACGTAAAGATTCCCCTTCGTGGATCACTGCTTTGTTGTGGCGAAGGGGCTTGCGTAACTCAGTGAAGCCATAAGCTATGCCGTGCAGGACCACCCAAGACGGACAGGTCATGGCAGAGAGTTCTGACAAAATGTGGTCCACTGGAGAAGGAAATGGCAACCCACTCCAGTATTCTTGCCAAGAAAACCCCATGGAACGTATCACAACGCTAAAAGAGATGACGCCGGAAGATGAGCCCCTCAGGTCGGAAGGTGTCCAATATGCTACTGGGGAAGAGCAGAGGGTATTTCCAAGTAGCGCCAGAAAGAGTGAAGCGGCTGGGCCAAACCCGAAAGGACACTCAGCTGTGGATGTGTCTGGTGGTGAAAAGAAAATCCGATGCTGTAAAGAACAATATTGTTTAGGAACCTGGAATGTCAGATCAATGAATCAAGGTAAGCTGGAGGTGGTCAAACATGAGATGGCAAGATTGAACATCGACATCTTGGGAATCAGCGAACTAAAATGGACAGGCATGGGTGAATTTAATTCAGGTGACCATCATATCTACTATTGTGGGCAAGAATCCCTTAGAAGAAATGGAGTAGCACTCATAGTCAACAAAAGGGTGGGAAAAGCAGTACTGGGGTACAATCTTAAAAATGATAGAATGATCTCAGTACGAATCCAAGGCAAACCATTCAGCATCACAGTAATTCAAGTCTATGCCCCAACCACTGATGCCGAAGAAGCTGAGGTTGATCGGTTCTATGAAGACCTACAACACCTTCTAGAACTAACACCAAAAAAAGATGTCCTCTTCATCATAGGGGATTGGAATGCTAAAGTAGGAAGTCAAGAAATCACCGGGATAACAGGCAGGCATGGCCTTGGTGTACAAAATGAAGCAGGTCAAAAGCTAATAGAGTTTTGCCAAGAGAACATGCTGATCATAGCAAACACTCTTTTCCAACAGCACAAGAGGCGACTCTACACATGGACGTCACCAGATGGTCAATATCGAAATCAGATTGATTATGTCCTTTGCAGCCAAAGATGGAGAAGCTCCATACAGTCAGTAAAAACAAGACCTGGAGCTGACTGTGGCTCAGATCATGAGCTGCTTCTTGCAAAATTTCGGCTTAAATTGAAGAACGTAGGGAAAACCACTAAACCATTCAGGTATGACCTAAATCATATCCCTGATGAATATACAGTGGAGGTGAGGAATAGATTTCAGGGATTAGACCTGATAGATAGAGTGCCTGAGGAACTATGGACGGAGGTCCATAACATTGTTCAGGAGGCAGCAACTCAATCCATCCCAAAGAAAAAGAAATGCAAGAAAGCAAAGTGGCTGTCTGATGAGGCTTTACAAGTAGCTCACGAAAGAAGGGAAGCGAAAAGCAAGGGAGAAAGGGGAAGATATACCCAACTGAATGCAGAGTTCCAGAGAATAGCAAGGAGAGACAAGAAGGCCTTCTTAAATGAACAATGCAAAGAAATCGAGGAAAACAACAGAATGGGAAAGACTAGAGATCTCTTCAAGAAAATTGGAGATCTCAAGGGAACGTTTTGTGCAAAGACGGGCATGATAAAGGACAAAGAAGGCAGGGACCTAACAGAAGCAGATGAGATTAAGAAGAGGTGGCAAGAATACACAGAAGAACTATACAGGAAAGATCTGAATGTCCCTGATAGCCATGATAGTGCGGTCACTGAACTTGAGCCGGACATCCTAGAGAGTGAAGTCAAGTGGGCCTTAGGAAGCATTAGTAACAACAAAGCTAGCGGAGATGACAGTATTCCAGCCGAGCTATTTAAAATCCTAAAAGATGATGCTGTTAAAGTGCTGCATTCAATATGCCAACAAATCTGGAACACTCAACAGTGGCCACAAGACTGGAAAAGGTCAGTTTACATTCCAATTCCAAAGAAGGGCAACGCCAAAGAGTGTTCAAACTACCGCACCATTGCGCTCATTTCACATGCCAGCAAGGTGATGCTCAAAATCCTACAAGCTAGGCTTCAGCAGTATGCGAACCGAGAACTACCGGAAGTACAAGCTGGGTTTAGAAGAGGCAGAGGAACTAGAGATCAAATCGCCAACATTCGCTGCATCATGGAGAAAGCAAGAGAATTCCAGAAAAACGTCTATTTCTGCTTCATTGACTATGCTAAAGCCTTTGATTGTGTGGATCACAACAAACTGTGGCAAATTCTTAAAGTGATGGGAGTACCAGACCACCTTACCTGTCTCCTGAGAAACCTGTACGAGGGTCAAGAAGCAGCAGTAAGAACCAGACATGGAACAACCGATTGGTTCAAACTTGGGAAAGGAGTACGACAAGGCTGCATATTGTCACCCTGCTTATTTAACTTATATGCAGAGTACATCATGAGAAATGCCGGGTTGGATGAATCAGAGGTCGGAATTAAGATTGCTGGGAGAATTATCAACAACCTCCGATATGCAGACGATACCACCCTAATGGCAGAAAGCGAAGAGGATCTAAAGAGCCTCTTGTTGAGGGTGAAAGAGGAGAGTGCAAAAGCTGGTTTGAAACTCAACATTAAAAAAACTAAGATCATGGCATCTGGCCCCATCACTTCCTGGCATATAGAAGGGGAAGAAATGGAAGCAGTGACAGATTTTACTTTCTTGGGCTCCAAGATCACCGCAGACGGTGACTGTAGCCATGAAATTAAAAGACGCTTGCTCCTTGGGAGGAAAGCTATGGCCAACCTAGACAGCATAGTAAGAAGCAGAGACATCACCTTGCCGACAAAGGTCCGTCTAATCAAAGCTATGGTTTTCCCAGTAGTAATGTATGGCTGTGAGAGCTGGACTATAAGGAAGGCTGAGCGCCGAAGAATTGATGCTTTCGAACTGTGGTGCTGGAGAAGACTCTTACGAGTCCCCTGGACTGCAAGGAGGTCAAATCAGTCCATCCTAAAGGAAATCAACCCTGACTGCTCATTGGAAGGACAGATAATGAAGCTGAAGCTCCAATATTTTGGCCACCTAATGCAAAGAGAAAACTCCCTGGAAAAGACCCTGATGCTGGGAAAGACTGAAGGCAAAAGGAGAAGGGGACGGCAGAGGATGAGATGGCTAGATAGCATCACGGATGCAATGAATATGAACTTGAGCACGCTCCGGGAGAGAGCGCAGGACAGGAAGGCCTGGCGTGCTATGGTCCATGGGGTCACGAAGAGTCGGACACGACTGAACGACTGAACAACAACAACGTAAAGATTTATGTAGCCTATCACAGCTTGGTTTTAAAAAAACAATGTGATAGGCTACATAAACCTTTACGTAGCCTATCACAGCTGACTTTAAAAAAAAAACGCGCATACGCAAATGGCGGTGGCCATGGCCGCCGCCATTTGCGTTCCTTATTTTGGCACGTCTTAGTCTACGTAAACATTTACGTAGACTAAGACAGCGAAAATACGGGGAACGCAAATAGCGTAGATGCTACGCTATTTGCGTTCCCCTCATTTTCGCCGTCTTAGTCTATGTAAATGTTTACGTAGACTAAGACGTGCCAAAATAAGGAACGCAAATGGCGGCGGCCATGGCCGCCGCCATATGCGTACGCACGTTTTTTGTTTTTGTTTTTGAGTCAGCCGTGATAGGCTACGTAAACATTTACATAGCCTATCACGGCTGACTGCAGGGACGCAAACGGCGGCAGCTACAGCCGCCGCCATTTGCGTCCCTGCTAGCCAGTGGCTGGATGTCCAGCTGCTGGGAGAGCTGGCCGGCGGCTCCACAGAATCGCTGCGGAGGACAGCCGGCCAGTCAGGATTCCGGGGGGGAGGTACGGAGTGCCTCCCTCCCCGTCCAGGATTCCGGGGGGAGGGACGGAGCGCCTCTCCCCCCACCATCAGCATAATCCGTGAAAGGTAAGTGATTTTTGTACATCCCTACTATATACTAATGCCCAGAGTATGGGAAACAAACAGAACGAACTTGAACTCTTAATACAGGAGGAAAATTATGACTTGATAGGTATAACTGAGACTTGGTGGAATGACTCTCATGACTGGAATACAGCAATTGAAGGATACAACTTGTTCAAAAAGAACAGGAGGAACAGAAAGGGAGGTGGGGTTGCACTATATGTGAAAAACACATATCTCTGCACAGAAATACAGGAGGATGAGCTTGGTAGCCCCATCGAGAGCATCTGGATCAAAATAAATGGAGCAAAGAATAAAAGGAACATGGTGGTCGGCGTCTACTACCGGCCACCCAACCAAGGAGAAGACGAGGATGAAACTTTTGAAAAGCAAATAGCCAATGTTTTAAGGAAGCATGATGTAGTAGTCATGGGGGACTTCAATTTCCCCGATATTTGTGGGAGACAAATTCCACAAAACATGGCCCCTCCAGGAAATTCCTGACTTGTGTGGCAGATAACTTCCTCCTACAGAAAGTAGAGGAAGGAACTAGAGGATCGGCTATCCTTGACTTGATCCTAACCAACAGAGATGACTTAGTGGACAAAGTAGCAGTTACAGGAACTCTGGGGGAAAGCGACCATCTTGCACTTGAGTTCTTGGTTCTAAGGGAAGCAAAAGCCGAGTGTAGTCAAATGCGTACCCTGGATTTTAGGAAAGCTGATTTTAATAAACTCAGAACAATGATAAGTGAGGTCCCATGGCAAGCGACGCTAACGAGAAAAGGAGTCCAAGATGGGTGGGAGCTTCTAAAAAAGGAAATTCTCAAGGCACAATTACAAACAATTCCAACAAGAAGAAAAGGTGGAAGATAACAGAAGAAGCCAATGTGGCTTCACAAAAAGTTTAGGGATGACCTGAAAACAAAAAAGGACACATATAGGAAGTGGAAAGAAGGCCAAGTAACAAAGGAAGAGTACAGGCAGGTAGCACAGAATTGCAGGGATGGCGTCAGGAAGGCTAAAGCTGAGAACGAGCTGAGGTTAGCGAGGGATGCTAAAAACAACAAAAAGGCTTTCTTCAACTATGTGCATAGTAAAAGGCAGAGGAAAGAAACGGTTGTTCAGCTATTAAATAAGGATGGCAAAACGATAACAGATGACAAAGAAAAGGCAGAGGTGCTCAATTCCTACTTTGGCTCAGTCTTCTCCCAAAAGAGGGTCTATGACCCCCCTGGCAAAGTCGAGGTACAGGCTGAAGGGGCAGGATTGCAGCTTGAGATCGATAGGCATATGGTCAAGGAACACCTAATGACTTTGAATGAGTTCCAATCTCCAGGGCCAGATGAACTGCATCCTACAGTAATCAAGGAACTGGCAGAAGAACTCTCAGAACCGCTGTCTATTCTCTTTGAGAAATCATGGAGGACAGGTGAAGTGCCAGATGACTGGAGGAAGGCTAACGTTGTCCCTATCTTCAAAAAGGGTAAAAAGGAGGAACCTGGGAACTACAGACCAGTCAGTCTGACATCAATCCCTGGGAAAATTCTGGAGCAGATGATAAAGCAATCCATCTGGAAGCACCTTGAAAACAATGCCGTGATTATTTGAAGCCAACATGGATTTGTCAAAAACAAGTCCTGCCAGACAAATCTGATCTCATTTTTTGATCAAGTAACCTCCCTTGTAGCCCGTGGGAATGCTGTAGACATCATATACCTTGACTTCAGCGAAGCTTTCGACAAAGTGCCCCATGATATCCTGATGAACAAACTAGTTCAAAGTGGGCTTGATGAAACAACGATCCGGTGGATCCACCGTTGGCTACAGAATCGGACTCAAAGAGTGTTTATCAATGGGACCTTCTCAAACTGGGGAGAGGTAACGAGTGGGGTACCGCAGGGCTCAGTCCTAGGCCCAGTGCTCTTCAACATTTTTATTAATATCTTGGAGGAGGAGGTGCAGGGAATGCTGATCAAATTTGCAGATGACACAAAATTGGGCAGGATAGCTAATACTTTGGAAGACAGAAACACAATTCAAAGTGATCTGGATAGACTGGAGCGCTGGGCAGAAAACAACAGAATGACATTTAATAGGGATAAATGCCAAGTTCTGCACCTAGGAAAAAGAAACCAAAGGCACAGTTACAAGATGGGGGATACGTGGCTCAACAACACTACAAGCGAGAAGGATCTTGGAATTGTTGTCGATCATAAGCTGAATATGAGCCAACAATGTGATGTGGCTGCAAAAAAGGCAAATGCCCTTTTGGGCTGCATTAATAGAAGCATAGCTTCCAAATCCTGGGAAGTACTAGTTCCCCTCTACTCTGCACTGGTTAGGCCTCATCTGGAGTACTGTGTCCAGTTCTGGGCACCACACTTTAAGAAGGATGCAGACAAACTGGAGAGGGTTCAGAGGGCAACAAAGATGATCAGAGGACTGGAAACAAAGCCCTATGAAGAGAGACTGAAAGAACTGGGCATGTTTAGCCTTGAGAAGAGAAGACTGAGGGGAGATATGATAGCACTCTTCAAGTCCTTGAAAGGTTGTCACAGAGAAGAAGGCCAGGATCTCTTCTTGATCATCCCAGAGTGCAGGACATGGAATAATGGGCTCAAGTTACAGGAAGCCAGATTCCGGCTGAACATCAGGAAAAACTTCCTGACTGTTAGAGCAATACGACAATGGAACCAATTACCTAGGGAGGTGGTGGGCTCTCCCACACTGGAGGCGTTCAATACGAGGCTGGACAGCCATCTGTCAGGGATGCTCTGACTTGGATTCCTGCATTGAGCAGGGGGTTAGACTCGATGGCCTTGTAGGCCCCTTCCAACCCTACTATTCTATGATTCTATGATTCTATGACCACAAGCCCATTCATTCTGGTGTGAGAGGACTATTCCTGTGTTTGCATTCCTGTGTTTGTGGCATTCTTTCCCCGTGGGAGTTTCATTTGGCCCCCCTCTCTTTTTAGATTCTGCTGCCAGGTGAAGACAATTTTGTTAATATGGGCCTTTTATCAATTTTGGAATTTTAAGCCGACTTGGATGTTTTCATTATCTGCTAAACCGTTTCTGTTTTTTCTAGTTTTCAGTTATTTCAATTGTTTAATTATTGTGTTTTTTGTAACGTTGTTAGCCATCTTGCGCACTACTCTAGTAAGTGGAAAGGTAGGGTATAAATTATTCTAATAGATATACAAATATAATGGAAATATATGGGTAGAATGTAAAATGATGGGGCATGGGAGACCTGAGGGACCTGAGCTGGAAGGAGCATACTGTAGAGTGACAAAGCAGGGCAAATGTTGGAGGATGGCAGTGGAAGCCAAACTATTATAAGTTATTAAAAGTGCAATTCTATGCATGGCTAGACAGAAAAAAGGCCTACAACTCCCAGTGTGGCTGGCTGGGGAATGCTGGGAGCTGTGGGCCATTTTTCTGTCTAAAAGGCTGGTAAGCATCCAAAGTACACCCCAAAACAGAGAGAAACATCTCAGGATGCAATGATTTTATTTTTGGAAAGCCTAATGCTTTTTATTTATTTATCTGTTTGTTTATTTATTTATTTTACAACATTTGTATACCACTCCACACCGAGACAGATTCTGGAGCAGTGAACAATAAAAATAAGAGGCATTTTGGCCTTTTATTTAATTTGTAATGCCTTCTTCAACAGGCTATAGTTTGTGCAGGTGGTCCTTAGAGAAATTGTATGTGTTGTGTCATTCCATATCTACCAGAAAGAGAAACGGGGATGCAAAAGGCTGGTAAGAATCCAAAGTAGACCCAAAAAAGGATAGAAACATCTCAGGATGCAAAGATGATGGTGATGATGATGATGATGGTGATGACTGACCCTTGAAGAAGGCCTTAAAAATTAAGTAAGAAGCCAAAACACACTGGGCTTTCCAAAAATATAATCTTTGCATCCTGAGACATTTCTCTCCTTTTGGGGGTCATTTTTCTGTCTAAACATGCATAGGATTGTGCCCTAAATATACACCCTGCCTTATTGTTATCATTAAGCCCTAGGGTACACCATATGGCTTGATAAAAACAAAAAGTCCTGTACCCACTCCTGGCTGCTATTGAAGCAATGCTATTTTGATTTGACTAAAAAGCCTCATGATCAACAAACAGTATGTAATTGTAGAAAGGAATGTGCTAGACTCTTCCATCCAAGCTGATCTAGTACCAACTGCATGAAAGCATTTCTGTAGATTTATTAGAAATATGCAATAGCATGTGCTGTTCACAGATTCTGGCCCTTCTTGACTCATTATTCTTTATGCCAATACACAGAGGGAGAAGCTGTTATATTTAAACTCTGTGACTGTAGAAGCAAAGCATTTACTTACTAGGCAAAGTTGTTACATTCCTTAATGAAGCATCTCCTCCAATGCTGCAGTAAGAAAACAAACAAACAAACAAACTCCAAGTTGCTTCTTAGTTAAGCTTAGCCAAAACAGGTGACAAGCACCAAAAGACAGTTTTTGTGCTTTTGCAAGGAAAATACAATGGATGTAGTATGATACTTTGAATTTAAAGATAGCACATAGCTTAGAGGAGAAACAGGAGAATGGAGGCAAGGATACAAATGTTCACAGGACGTGACTGTTTATAGGGTTTGAGTAAGCACAGATATTTGCTGATGATAGCTCAGACGTTTGAGCTTCTACAGAGCACAATGAGCTGGTTTGCATGACATGACAACCCGACTTGGGTTAATTTGCCCATGGGGGCTGTTGCGTTGTGCTCAGCGCCCGCGGGTGCCATTTTTGCATGGTGCCTATGGACGCCCAGCTTGCCGTGAGTTGTCATGTTGTGTGAACCCAGGTGGCAGAGTTGCTTGAGGATTAGACTACCCTCAAATAATCCCCAAACAAGTACACCTCTATCACGTCTCCCCTTACTCACCGTTTTTCTAAGCAAAACAGTCCCAGATGTTGTAATCGTTCCTCATAGGGTGGGTGCTCCAGCCACTTGATCATTTTCGTTGCCCTTTTCTGCCCTTTTGCCAACTCTACTGTATCCTTTTTTAGGTGTGGTGACCAGAACTGTACATGGTATTCCAAGTGTGGCCACACCATAGATTTGTGTAAGGCGAGTATGATCTTGGAATTCGCCTTTTTCACAGCAGCCACACACTGGGTCAACATTTTCACCGATCTGTCCACTACAACCCCAAGATCTCTTTCTTGGTCAGTCACTGCTAGCTCATATATCTCACCAGCGTATACATGAAGCTGGGAATTTTTGCCCCAGTGGGAATCACTTTAAACCTGCTTATATTGAATAGGGATGGGGGAGAATTTCTCCAACACATTCGGCCCCCCGAAATCGGCGGTGAAATTCTCCGCCACCCCCCCGCCACCCCCCCGGGATGGGACTTACCTTTCACGAATGTCCCTCCCGGCGGCGGGTCCCGGCGGCGGTTTGTCGGGTCTTTGTCAGGGGCGGGGGCGGCAGCCGGTCTTTCAACCGGCTGCCGCCGCCGCCATTACAAGGAAAGTTAAAAAAACAAAAAAACACCCCCCTGATAGGCTACGTAACGATTAACGTGGCCTATCACGGCTAGATTTGCAAAGTCAGCCGTGATAGGCTACGTTAATCGTCACGTAGCCTATCATGGGTGACTTTGAAAAAAAAAAGCGCGTACACAAATGGCGGCCCCCATAGGGAGCCGCCATTTGCGTTCCTTATTTGGTCCTTGTAGTCTACATAAATCTTTACGTAGACTACAGAGACCAAATAAGGAACGCAAATGGCGGCTCCCTATGGGTGCCGCCATTTGCGTACGCGCTTTTTTTTTTTTTTTCAGTGTCACCCGTGATAGGCTACGTGACGATTAACGTAGCCTATCATGGCTGACTTTGCAAATCTAGCCGTGATAGGCCACGTTAATCGTTACGTAGCCTATCACGGGGGTGGTTTTTTGTTTTTGTTTTTTTCGCGGCCGGGTAGACGGGGCGCTTCTACCCGGTCTGACTTTCGCCGGCGAGGGATGGGCCGCCTCCCGCCCGGCCTGAATTTCAGCCAGGCAAGGCGGGAAGCCTCTCCCCCCTCACATGAACTTCGGGGGGAGAAGCGAAGCGCCTCCCCCCCACCGCGAAAAAAGCTGCAGGACAAGGTAAGTCCCTTTCGTACATCCCTAATATTGAATCTCATTTAGATTCATTTAGATGCCCATTCTACCAGTTTGGAAAGATCTTTTCGGAGCTCTTCACAATCTGTTTTTGTTTTAACCACCCTAAATAATTTGGTGTCATCAGCAAACTTGTGGAGTTCCTTTTTGTTTATTCCCCTGCCACTTTTCCTCGGATGGGGGGGAATATGTATTTGTCCATGCATAAAAGGTAATTCAGTTGCTAAATGCAGCACAAGGGCCGCCACCTACCTCCACGCCAGCCCCCGGTACTGCGTATTCATATCCCACATGTCATTTGGTTTGGATCCAATGCCATTGCCAGCCTGCCTCGGAAAGACCAGAAAGAAAGAAGAATGTGGCTATTCATATATTTGGGGTTTTCTTTGCTGCTTCTCATAATGAAACTGTCCTTTTAAGGCTTTGACTCTGGAATACGGGCATCTGAGCTTTTAGTCAAAGGATTTAAAAAAGGAGAAAAGCATCCCTGCATGACATTTTGAAAACTCTACAATAGTTGCTGTGAACACCATGTTCCATCAAAAAGATTTATGGCTGCATAAAGTTGTGTTTGAAATGTTATCAGCTGGGCAACAAACTGGGGAATTCACTGAATAATGTCACAGAATCAGCCCAGTGAACTCTTATACCACACTGTCCCATATTTACTCTTCTGTACAATGGAATAAAGAGAATGCAAAATGCAGCTAGATCAGAGGACAACTTGGTACCTTATAGAATGTGGCAAAGTGGGGGGGGGGAGTGCTGGCCAGCAAAGTGGGCAATCTGTGGTCTAGCTATGGCAGGAGTGCAAAGCCTCTGACCTGTGGGCCTAATTCAGCCTGTGGGGCAGCCCAACCTGCCCCGCACAGCCTCTTGGGGTTCCTCCAGGCTCAGGTGCCCAGCCTCGCCCCCAGAGGAATCCCCTCAAAGGGCATCCCACACACACACTGCTATCTCCAACTGGAGATAACAGTGGGGGGATGAGGGGCGATGGGTGCCAGGACTTGCCCACGCCAGGGAAAGTGGGCACTCTCCCTATGTACAGGCAAGTCCCCTTCTCCTTCATGTGCTCCACCTCCTGCCCCCAAGGAAGCAGGGCGTAGGAAGCAGCTGAGCAGTTGGAGAAGCAAAAGGGACTCAGCCGCTTCTCCTTCACTCACCCCGCCTCCTTCCCCCTTGTGGGAAGGAGGCAGGGCATGTGAAGATGGGGTAAAGCTGAGCTAGTCTGTCACTCCCCATTGGAGAAGCGACAGGGTAGTCTGGTGTGGCTTCACTGCATGAAGGCTTCCCTAACTAGGAAAGCTTGCATGCAGCGAAGCCTGGTTCCTGGCCCAAGTCTGGGTGAGCAAAAGATGTCAAGTGGGTGTACCCACACCCACCTGATGTCATACGGCCCATGGAGGGCTGGGTGTCATCCCCTTCCTCCCCCCCCCCCTCCACACACACACAGGAGTAGCTCTGCATCTCTGAGCTATGGGGATGATAGGGAAGACTGATAGGAAAGTTTAGATGTGGATACTAATCCCTGGACCAGTACACACAACTACCTTACATATACTGTAGTGGCCATTTTAGTGACACCCTCCCCACCCCCACAGTTGTGCAAATGAGCAATCTGACTGTGGTTTCTGCTTTCCACACATAAGTCAGAAGACCCATTTCCCATAAGCAGAGAACTGTCACAAGCAGAAAGCAAATACTGCAACTATAATGCAATGGGCAGACAGTTTTATGCACCGGCCATATGAGAGAGGTGCAGAACCCTAGGCCTGGTGGCCAAATCTGGCCCTCCAGGGTTCCCAGAAGGCCACGCCCCCTTCTCCTGGCCTCACCCCCTTTCCCCCAACTACCAGTTGGGTTGCAAACCATGAAAATCCAACTTCTTAAGTACTGCCTTTGCAAAAATTTGGCACTTGATTTCTTTTTTCCAACCACCGTTATATTTTTTTAAGACTCATAGCTTACATTACAGTTGCTTTCCTACTCGGGTCAGTAGCACTTTGGCCCAGTTGAGAGGAGGGGGTTAATGGAGTTATGATATTTGCCCAAGGGGGCCAAAGCAACTCTCAACACAGGCTAGTCCAACTGTTCCAGGCAGTTAAGGTTGTGACAGGCTGGGTCATCCTATGTTACTAGTATGACAGTACTCTGTCCCTCTCACGGGCTAGCGCGTAAGCCCAATATCCTCTATCTACGCAAGAAAAATTTTGACTCAGCTGTCTTCAGAACAAAATGGCAAAAGATCAATGCTTCTTACAGTCAAGGAATCCCCCAGGGCAGCTATTACTTGCACATCAGCTGGTTTTAGGCCATGCACTGCAGGGCAAAAAAAGAGATGTAGTTAAACTTGTAAGAGGAAGGAGGATCACGCCTTTTCCATTACTATACGATGTGAATTAGTCTATAGTGAATGTTTATGTCCCGCTAATGAGAGATAATGAACTTGCTGTAATGCAAGTGTGGGAAGATGAGTTGTACTGGTGGATCTCTGATCTTAAAATGAATGTCCGGGGGCTTAAAATGAATGTGCAGGGACTTAAAATGAATGTGCAGAGGCAGGCTCCATCGCCAACTTATGCATCTCATGTACAGCCATGCGGAAGCTCTCAACACATATTATGAAGAATTGTGTTCAGGTTGGGGGAAGGTGTCTGCTGCCACAATGCTGCTCTGCCCCATGCTCCTGATGCCCCTGTAACAGGGGTGGGGAACCTCAGGCCCTGGAGCCAAATCTGGCCATTCTGGGGCCCCAAACCAGCCCTCCCAGTTCCCAGATTGCTGTTCCCCCTTCCTCTGGCTCCACCCCTTTCCCCCTGACCACCAACCGCTGGTGGTTTCCAGTGGCAGCTGGTGGCTCCAGTTTAGGAGGGGTGGTGATTCCATTCTGTGTTTCAGTCAGAACCAGCAAGAACTCTAAAGGTGCTGAACCTATTTGGGGGAGAGGGTGCAGCACCTTGGATAGCCAGAACTTTGGAGTTCTGGCTGGTTCTAACTAAAACCCAGAATGGAATCGCCACCCCTCCAATCCTGGAGCCACCAGCCTCCAATGGTGGTGTCCCAGCATTTGTGCAGGGTTCCCCCCCCCCTTCTAAAGGGATGAAATGCTTCTCCTGAGGCCTAGTTACTGGCAGTAAGACCTTCTGGCTAAAATATCCTGGTATTTTTGCCCCCCCCCCAAAAAAAAGCTTCTCCGAAATTGAATCTGGCCCTTGAGCTGAAAGAGGTACTCCATCCCTGCCCAAAACATCTGAAAAGGGCTCAAGAAACATAAACAGATTTCTAGGGAAGACCGAAAATTGAATCTTTTTTACATCTAACAGTCAAAGTGTGGGGCTGGAAGTTTACTTCATAACAGGCCTGTGTTGCAGCACTGAGCAAAGCAAGCTGCCTGCAGGATAGACTGCTGAGCTCTGTGCAGGCTGGTGGTTCTGATTTTGGTGGGGCCATGCATCCATTCTAGGTTTCAGTCAGAAGCAGCTAGAACTCTAGAGGAGCTATAGGGTTCAGCAACCTGGATAGCTCCTTTAGAGTTCTGGCTGGTTCTGGCTGCAACCCAGAATGGATTCATAGTTCCAGTGAAATTGGAGCCACCAGGCTCCACTGGTTGGATGTGAATTGCCGTTGCCTCTTCACAACTTCAACCAGACTACGGTTTGGGAAGGGTGTGGCACTTCCAGTAGCATTTGGGAGCACGTGTCTATGCTTGCAAGTTGCATGCTTCATTATACTAGTAATATTATAAAAACAGAGCCAAGTACAGTAATGTATACGAGGCCTTGAAGTTACAACTAATTATTTACAGCACCTCAGTCCACAAATTTCCTGAAAGGATGGTGGTTTTTTTTAACTAGCTGAGCAAGCATTGCATCCTCATATTTCAGCAAATATATGCAAACTAATTCCAGAAAGTAAGCAGCTGTTCTCAAACGCTGCATGGGAGGAGGGAAAAGGGACAAAGACTTGTGGTATCATACAGACTAATCTATTGTAGGAAGAGCTGTTGTAGGTAAGAAACAGCCTTCTTCATCAGATGTGTGAATGAAGTGGGCTTTTGCCTACAAAAGCTGTCCTATAATAATTTAGACTGCAGCCCTATACACATTTACATGGGTGTAAGTCCTACTGAGCTCAGGGAAAGTTATTTCTGACTGAGTTGGGCTGTACACCTTTTAAGGAGCACCTTTATCTTTCGTGTAAACCAAACATTCTTTATTGCTGTAAAAAGAGTCACTCCATCTAGCTCAATTCAGTCTGCCCTGATGAACAGCAGCTTCCTCAGATCTTACCAGATTTTCCTAGGCCTGCTACCCATGTTGCTTTAATGGCCAGTGCCACAGATTTAACCTGCAGCTTTGAGCGTGCTAAAGTATGTTGTCTGCTGGGAGCCAGTTCATACATTTCTGTTCCCCAGACTGGCCTGAAAGGTCAGGTTGGGAGGAACGAGCTTTGCAGACAGGGCTGGAGGGAGAGACAAGGCAATGTGACGTGCAGACAATGTGACGTGTGGGGCCCCGGGAGGGGATCAGTCTGGATGGCCACCCTCCATAACTGGATGGGTGTGGCCTTGAGCAAGGGATGGGAATTTATGCCCCTCCCCTCACTCAGGGTGGGGTTATGGCTCTCCCGATTAAACATCAGGACTTAACTTGCCTGTAGTTAAGTAGCTTAAATGTCCCCACACATCTTATCCTCCTCTGCAAATCCTGAATTTAATAAATGTCGCCCGTTAGTTCAATCCATTTTTTGTCTCTCATCTCTTATTTATCCGTCTCCCTCTGCAATGCTTTTTTTCTAAACAGAGTTCATTTCCACGTACTGGCATATATTATGCCACCATTGAAAGTGCAGCAACACTTGTCACATCCATGGCTTGGAAAGTTAACATGTGCATTATCTCCATGTACAGAGGAGGGGGCGGAAAGCAACAATTGAAGTAGTCCTGGGTGATGGCCCTTCCCCCTTCTGACTTCGATGTCAAGTAGCTTAGATTACCTGAAGTTGGGTGATTGATCGATGGAAGTCTATTCTTGCACAGCATCTGGCTTCCGTAAACAGAGGTGGACCCATTTGGGTAGGTATGGTTGCTGCTTCTGTGTGTCATTAAATATGGCTGGGCCTGTGGCATAGGGATACCCCCAAGTCCAAACAAAGAAATGATCTTAAAGAGCCCTCTAGAGGCAATTCTGTCTTACGAATAACAAATATAATCCTCTATATCTGTATCTATCTAATAAGGGCTAACTTGGATGAGATGGCAGGAGATCTGTGATTGGACCTCCCACTATTTGACTGGGATTTACTTATTTATTTATTTATTCATTTGCAATATTTATATACCACCCACATCAAGATTTCGGAGCAGCGAACAGCAAGATAAAAGAATAAAATCCTATAATTAAAACAATTAAAACATTTTAAAAGAACAGATTCACATAACATGTTAACCCACACTCAATGGTTGAGTGTTGGTTGTTGTTAAACCATGGGTCATTGTTGAACCATGGGTTGTTGTTGAACCATGGGTTAGCGTGTTGTCTGAACCCAGCACATTTTCCACAGGGTGGCTTGTTAACCACGTAGGGTAGCTTATTTTTTTTTCAAACAAGCCATCTTGAGAACTGACGGTTTGTTGTTGGGTTGTTCAGGGTGGTTAACAAGCCACCATGTGGAAAAAGTGCTGCATTCAGACATGATAACCTGCGGTTCAGCAACAGCGCACACTCAACCACTGATCATGGGTTGGTGTGTTGTGTGAACCCAGCTCATAAGATTATAAAAGCAGCCATTGTGGCAGAATTAGCCACCTTGAGTGCCTTTTTTTGGTAGAAACGTGGGCACAAATTAAGTAAATAAATAAATCGGATTGGGACTGTGGTGTTGTGGGGGAGGAGGATTTAACTCTATCCCCCCACATTGTTTTCCCAATCTAAATTACCCCACTTCCTCCACAGCAGTCTCTTCTTGAGTCACCTCCACTGCTCTGCAGCCTGTGAGGAACTTGGGCATTTCTGCTTGTATGGAAAAGAGAGAATGCTCTTCAGTCATCAAAGCTTGGTTGCTTGGCAGAGCATTATCTCTCTATCTCCAGCCCATCACTTTGTGGCAGCATCCTGTCAGGGCCTGCCCAAGGCATTCTGCTGCTTGGGATGAAGGATAAGAAGATAGCCCCACTCCCATCCCCTGTTCTATGAATATAAGTCGACCAGACGGGCAGTTGAATCCTACTTAACGCTGATGATGGGACAGCATCCTGCACTACACCTTAGGGCAGTGAGCTAACATTGGACACTCAGGGCAGGCTCTCTGATGCACACAGCTCTGTCCCCCAACAAAGAGGCTCAACCCCACCCGCTCCACCCCTCCCCCTTCAGTATCTGCTGCCCGAAGTAGCCACTTCTCTCGCCCAATGGTAGAGCCAGCTCAGCCTGTTCTTCATGTGGACTAGGCCACTGCTGCATAAGTTCCACCAGAAGCCTAACTGATGGGGGAAGGGTACCATTTTGGGGGATTTCTGAAATTCATAGGCCTCAAAGAAGAAACAGGGTGGTAGCAATATTAGTTTCTCTCTCCAACAGGGACAGAAAATATGCCCATTGAATCATGATGGGCATCAGCTAGTTAATAATAGTAACACTCTGCTGTATATCCCTAAGACAATTCACTTTACCTGATTTGGGCATTTGAGGGTAATCGCAGCTTCAAGGCCTTGTAGTATTGTCTTTTCCCCAAGAGGTTCCAGCTGTACCAAAGAATAACAAAAAAGCTCTGTTCTAAGGTCCCAGGGCCTGGTACATGCAATACTAAATGCATTGCTGCCAACCACATCAGGATGTTTTTGTTTATTTAATAGTAATTGTGTGTGTGAATTTTTACTGGGACCACTGTGCACAGGGAAGGCTTTACCCTTTCCTCCCTAGCTGCAATCTCCATGAAAATCACACCCCATGCTGCAATTAGCAAAAGGAAAAAAGCTCTCATTGACGCCAATGAAAAGAGCCAAGTTGTCCAGAAAAATCCAAATCCATGTGGATACAGGGCAAGATTGTCATCTGGGAAGCAGCCACCCAGATATAAATTAACTGTAAGATTACACAAGTGACGTATTGGATGAAGCAACATCTCCACAGTCAGAGACAGGTTTCCCTCCAGGACAGACATGGTCTGTTAAGTCTTCTGTTGTGGATACTTTATGTTTCAGTGCCATTAAATTACCACAGATGTTCTTCTACCATCTACACATAATTTCATTAGCTTTCTGCCCAAAGGATGAAGCTAAATCTAAACAGGTTCTCATATATCAAGAGTTCATTGAGCTAGTTTTCTTCCAACATCTTCCCCCTGAGCTTCCAAGTTACTTTTAAGATATGAGCGGTGTAGAGAAAGATATCCCCTGCCCGCCAGAATATACCACAGGAAAACAATCCAATTATCCATAATATGCCAAGGGGTCTGGAGCATTATTGAACTTCGGCAGATGGATGCAATTTTTGGATTGTTGTGTTGATGCAAATCACATTCATGAATTTAAGAGGATCTAGGGTTGCATTGGGAGTGATTTATCTACTCAGCAACCTCTTACCATATTGTTCCACAGAGCCCGAGCAGCCTGGGAGTGAGTCTTCTGGTGAAAGTGGAAGCAGTCTGGGGCAAAATATGAGGAATCAGGCAACCCTTCCTAGGGAAAGAGACAAGTATACTTATTCCCAGAAGGGTAGCCATGGTAGTGCATTATAGGCCTGGGGGGAGGGGGGGGACTAAGAGTCTTGTGATATCTTAAAGACTACCTATTTTGTTGTGGCATAAGCTTTTGCAACTAGTACCCATTGGTGACAAGCAGGGATCTACACTTCCAACACTGTGAGACAGAACAGGCTGCAAGGCACCCTTTGCCTGTAGTTGCAGCTCGTGGTCCAACCAATATATTTCTGCGTGAATTCACACTTAGGATGAATACAAGTGAACAGGAAACATCTAGAGTCCACAGGCCAAGATTGTGTGGCTCCTATGATTTGTAGCCACTCTGACACTTTATTTCTACTTGAAATGAACTAAAAATGTTGGGAATATGGACAGTAACCAAACCACTTAAAGCAAATGTGGGTTAGACTCGATGGTCTTATGGGCCCCTTCCATCCCTACTATTCTATGTTTCTATGTTAAATGTGTGCAAACTGGTCTTAACATTGACTCGGGTAGAAATTTGGCACATTTGTAAAACGGCATTTTTGTACTTTACCGGAGTCTCAGGCATGCTTGCTTTTTCCATAAATGGCTGCACAACCACTGTGAAATCTTCCCTCGTGTCATATCTTCCACTCTCAACTAAGCGGTGAGTTCCCTCCTAATAAAGCAAAACCCACAGTTATTGCTCCTTTTCTTGTGCACCGCAGTAGGGCTGCTAAACCTGAAATGGGAGGCAGATACCTCAAGGAATACCCATTAGAGCAAGAATTAGTGTTACAGTCAATGCCTCGGTTCACACGGGAGGCTGTGGATGAGCCTCCGCGTGGTGTGAAGTCTTTGGATGACTGCAGCAGCTTACATTCTGACAGCTGCTCAAACCTCCTGTGAAGAGTCCCCTTTTAGCTCTCTCTCAGCACTGCTCACTTGTTTACTCTCCCTGAAGCGTGCCTGACTTGTTTTTGAATTCAAAGTGACAGGGAGGAACAAGAAAGTGCAGCAAGCAGCAGAATCACCTGCTGCAATCAATTGGAGGCTTCTCGATATGTGGAATCTAATTCACAGACGCTTGTATAAAACCAAGCACTCTTTTCAAGTGAGCTGCGGCCAACACAGGGTGCAAGCATATTGCCTAGGGATGTGTCTTTAATTGATGTATGAAAGATGGAATTTCAGCAGGTGAAATTTTTCTCACCTCTGCATGGCAAGCTAGGGCAGAGCAAAATTCCCTATTTTATACCACTTTTAAAGGGATAGAGGCCCTGTCCTTCTTTGTGTGTGGTCACCCTAATATTGTTGCAATGACCATACATACAAGTAAATCAGAAGTATAGTTGGTGCTATTCATGGACCTTGTCTCTGAGTTCGTTGCATGGACAGGGCCAGAGTATAATTAATGAATTCCCCAGAATATTACTTTGTGGGGGGAGGGTGTCAAAGTGCTTCATAGATATTATCTCAGTATTCCTTACAATATCCTGGTAAGGGAGACTCGCATTACCATCCCATTTGCCTGATTGCCTATGGCGAGTAAGTATCTCATCAAGGTGACTAGGCAGCTCTCTCCAATATGCCATAAACAACTGACATAGGCATGTAGCAGCCTTCCCCAACCTGATGCCCACCAAATGTGTTAGACTACAACTCCCATCATCCCCAGCCAACACAGCCATTAGCTGCTTGGGAAAGGCTGATATATAGGGTAGTCAGGGGGAACATATGTAACTCTGTATCATGTGTGGATCTTTGTGCAGCCAAAACAATACCATCTACACACAAGAGAGAAATATAAGCAGGCTTGGGAGAACCTCAACATTCCCAGAAATACAAAAAAAAAAATTGTGATAGTCATGGGGAACCTCAGAGGGAGAATCCAAAACAGACCAATGAGGACTGAGCATGCTCAACAGACACAATTGATTGTTGGTGGCAAGGGGAATCATATAGAGTATGCTGGAAGAGGGCATGGCTGGCTGGAAAGCTGAACAGGAGCATTCCACACTGCAACATTTTGTTGAAGGTCCCACTTATTTAGCTTTTCTACTAAAGGCTGTTAATCAGCTGTTAATCTGCGGCATCTACTTTCAGTTTCATTGCAGAATTGAGACCTGGACACTACACAAGGAGTGTTACCTTTCCTGTTTTTCCTCTACATAACCACTAGGTGGCACTGTGGTGTAGTGAAATAGTGCAAATACTCAAGAGGAAATTGCACTTTCTTTCATTTTCACAATTAAATGCCTCATTTTCCCTGCTCTAAAAAATGCTGTTTAGTGCTGTTTAGACATTGAAGTGAAACTGGAGGGTCACGATGTTGTCTAATGAACCTGTAAACAACCATGACTAGGGAATGACAAGTGCACGATAAGTGCTTTGTGTAGAAAAGCCCATTATCCCTATATTGGAGATGAGGGAACTGGAGCTGAGAAATATACTGGCCAATCTAAAGCCACCTAATGAGTTCATGGCTGAGATGAGACTTCACACCAAGGATACTGAGGGTCAAACCTCATGTTACAGGAATCTCCTGATGGTTGTTTTTTTAAAAATGTGAATGCAGCCATAGGGAGGAGTGGCCAATTTTTTGGAGCTTCTAGCCCAGAGTTCTACTCTGACGGGTCTATCACATCACATCTTTCATGAGTGTCAGGCATGTTGGTCTAGGGTCCTGATTCTGTCTATGGGTGCAAGACAGACAGATCTGAATCCTGGAGAAGCCCATAAAAGCAGGGAAGAGAGGGTTGTGTCTTTATTCCAGAGGCAGTATACCACTAAATACCGGTTGCTGTGGGATAAACAATGGGGGAGGGCTATTGCCTTCATACAGTGTTTGTGGGCTTCCCAGAGACATCTGATTGGCCACTGTGGGAAACAGGATGTTGGATTAGATGGTCTGATCCAGCAAGCCACTTTGTAGTTCGAAGCAACTGGGAAAATGTTGCGGGGGCGGGTGGAGGATGTGGCACATGTGCACACGCACACACACTACTGCTCTGGCGGGGCAGGGGGAATGGCAGGCCCCACAGTTGCACTTTATTAAAAAAAAAATAATCCCCTGTGCAATGTGTAGTTTGGCCCTTAGGTTCACAACTCAGTTTTCCCTGCTACACTACAGTAGCTCACACTTGTACTATGAGAGTTCTTCTACATGGCTCAGGATCACAATACCTGATGGAGTCCCTCTCCCACCATGAACATACATGTACACTATGTTCATCATCTAAGGCCCTCCTCCAAGTGCCTCATCCGAGGGAGGCTCGGAAGACAGCAACAAGGGACATGGCCTTCTCGGTGGTGGCCCCCCAATTATGGAATGAGCTCCCCGATGAGGCCCACCTGGCACCAACATTGTTATCTTTTCAGCACCAGGTTAAGACCTTCCTCTTCTCTCAGGCATTTGGGAGCATATGATGAGGTTTAATCAGGCCCTGGATTTTTCTTATTGTTGATTGTTTAAAATTGTTTAGATATATGTGTGTCTCTCTGTGTGCTGTCTGTTTATAGATTTTTATGTAAAAAAAAATTATATTATGTGTAATGTATTTTAAGGTTTTAATCTTTGTAAACTGCCCAGAGAGCTTCAGCTATTGGGTGGTATAGAAATGTAATAAATGAAATGAACAAAATTGAAATTCTCAGTAAAAAGGCACCTTTTCTTTAATTGCATCTTCAGAGAATAGTTGTTTTCTAGGCTGTTCCAATCCCGTTTCCCCTCTACTGCTGCCACCTTTCTCCACCCTGCCTTTGTTCACTGTCCTACTGAACTACATTTCAAAGCCCAAAGATGAGTGTCCTTCCTGAATCCTTAGCTTAAGCCTCATTTGCCTCTAACCAGGTCACCTAATACTTATCGAGCACATGGCAGCTCCTCTGTCTTTTCAAGTCTATTTGTCCTTTCAACCACTATTCAGGAGAGAAGCTGCTATATAATTCTTCTTCATATTATGCCAGCAAATAGAGATTTTCACTTACAGGTTTCTAAGGCAGGGATAGGGAATATGTGGCTGTCCAAATGTTGTTGGGCTGCGACACCTTTCACCCCTCACTACAGGCTATGCTGACTAAGGCTGATGGGAGTTGCATTCCAACAACATCTGGAAAGGTACATATTCCTAGACCATTCTAAGGGATTTATAGACAGCTAAGATAATTTTGCTCCAGATAAACAAGTACCCCAGTCTACTTGGTTTCTTCATCAGGCCCAATATTATTATTTACCTTTTCTACAGTATTTTGATTACCCAGTCCTACAGCTTGCTGGGCCAGCCTATGTGCAGCGCAAGCCTATGCATGTTTACCTAAAAGTTCCACTGAATTAAACGTGACTTACTTCCAGGTAACTTTGGATAGGATTGCAACTTTTGGCCCCAATCCCACCAAATGTAGTTGTAACAAAGAGCTATTTGCCTGTAAGGCAGGAATGCAGAACGTCAGGCCCTTGGGTCAAATCCTGCCCATCTGGGGGCCAAACGTGACCCGCTGGGGTCCTCCCTTCCCCTTCCCCTGGCCCCAACCCTTTCCCCCAGCCACTGATCATTTGGTGATTGCCTGGCTTTTGTGCAGTTTATTTCCCATTCTAAAAGGTGGTAATACCTCCCCAAGGGTTCAGTTCCTGGCAGGAAGAGCTTGAAACTAAACTATGCTGGTATTTTTGGCACTTCCCATTTTGCGTGTGGCCCACCCACTGCTGGAATGCAGCCCCCGAAAGCTTCTCTGAAATGGCCTGGGATTTACTGACTGAAGGTTGTACCCATTGTTTCTCCTACTTAGAGTAGACCCACAGAAATGAATGGGACTTATGAATACAACCCTAAGACTTGCCTCTAATTTTACAGGTATGTGTTGGACTCCCAAGTAAGGAACTCCATAGGATCTCCTTGATAGGAGCTGTTTTGTGATGTAGACAGAAGGAAAAAATGCTTTGTTATAGAAGTGTAAATGAAGCACTTTGCTGAGGCCTACAGGCCTACATTTATCTATTATTTAAGATATTGTTAAACGAGTGCGATGGATGGTTCAGTTTACTGTGTATCAGAGAGGGTGGGGAGAAATACCCAAGTCAGCGCAGCCAGCAGAAGAAGAAACTCCACATACAGGAGAAGGCCTCTGGCCTAGGATTCACTGACAGAGGCTTCTCCCTACTTTTACAGAGTACAGGCCCAAGCTTTACAGCATGGGTGCAGAACTTCTGGCCCAGGGGCCAAATCTGGCCCTCTGGGAGTCCCAATCTGGCCCTTCAGGAGTCCCAATCTGGCCCTCCAGAGGTCCCTAGAAGGCCATGTCCCCTTCCCGCATCCCTTCCTCCCAAGCACCAATCGTTTCAATATTTCCATGGTATTGTCCTGTTTTTACCCCATTCTAAAAAGTTTAAATGCCTCTCCTAAAGCTTAGTTACTGGAAGTAAGACCCTTAAGCAAAAACATGCTAGCATTTTTTCTTCTCCAAAATGGAAATCAGCCCTTGGGCGGAAAAAGGTTCTGCACCCCTACTTTACAGAGCAAAGGCCCAGTAAAGAGTCCTTTTCAGGTTTCCAGGAGGCTGGGGCCTATACTGTGTTGAGGACTTATATGACGTATTTGTTGTTGTAGAAATCTCTTGCGGGTTTCTTTGCCCTTGTCCTTTTCTGTGTATTTAGTGTACCCTCCTGGAGCAGTACCAAAGAATTTGGAAATTTACTGTTTGATAGATTCCTGTTGCAATTTATTTATTTCCACAATTTCTAATTAAAATACCCTATGTTTGACTATTTGGTTTGTCTGATATTTTTAAAGCAACTTTATGATTTTAGAGCCACAAAGGGTAAAGTCTTGGAACAACATAATTTTTGACCTGTGTCAAGTGGGCCTTATGAAGCATTAGTAACAACAAAGCTAGCGGAGATGACAGTATTCCAGCCGAGCTATTTAAAATCCTAAAAGATGATGCTGTTAAAGTGCTGCATTCAATATGCCAACAAATCTGGAACACTCAACAGTGGCCACAAGACTGGAAAAGGTCAGTTTACATTCCAATTCCAAAGAAGGGCAATGCCAAAGAGTGTTCAAACTACCGCACAATTGCGCTCATTTCACATGCCAGCAAGGTGATGCTCAAAATCCTACAAGCTAGGCTTCAGCAGTATGCGAACCGAGAACTACCGGAAGTACAAGCTGGGTTTAGAAGAGGCAGAGGAACTAGAGATCAAATTGCCAACATTCGCTGCATCATGGAGAAAGCAAGAGAATTCCAGAAAAACGTCTATTTCTGCTTCATTGACTACGCTAAAGCCTTTGATTGTGTGGATCACAACAAACTGTGGCAAATTCTTAAAGTGATGGGAGTACCAGACCACCTTACCTGTCTCCTGAGAAACCTGTACGAGGGTCAAGAAGCAACAGTAAGAACCAGACATGGAACAACCGATTGGTTCAAAATTGGGAAAGGAGTACGACAAGGCTGCATATTGTCACCCTGCTTATTTAACTTATATGCAGAGTACATCATGAGAAATGCCGGGTTGGATGAATCAGAGATCGGAATTAAGATTGCCGGGAGAATTATCAACAACCTCCGATATGCAGACGATACCACCCTAATGGCAGAAAGCGAAGAGGATCTCAAGAGCCTCTTGTTGAGGGTGAAAGAGGAGAGTGCAAAAGCTGGTTTGAAACTCAACATTAAAAAAACTCAGATCATGGCATCTGGCCCTATCACTTCCTGGCATATAGAAGGGGAAGAAATGGAAGCAGTGACAGATTTTACTTTCTTGGGCTCCAAGATCACCGCAGACGGTGACTGTAGCCATGAAATTAAAAGACGCTTGCTCCTTGGGAGGAAAGCTATGGCAAACCTAGACAGCATAGTAAGAAGCAGAGACATCACCTTGCCGACAAAGGTCCGTCTAATCAAAGCTATGGTTTTCCCAGTAGTAATGTATGGCTGTGAGAGCTGGACTATAAGGAAGGCTGAGTGCCGAAGAATTGATGCTTTCGAACTGTGGTGCTGGAGAAGACTCTTACGAGTCCCCTGGACTGCAAGGAGGTCAAATCAGTCCATCCTAAAGGAAATCAACCCTGAGTGCTCATTGGAAGGACAGATAATGAAGCTGAAGCTCCAATATTTTGGCCACCTAATGCGAAGAGAAAACTCCCTGGAAAAGACCCTGATGCTGGGAAAGACTGAAGGCAAAAGGAGAAGGGGACGGCAGAGGATGAGATGGCTAGATAGCATCACGGATGCAATGAATATGAACTTGAGCACGCTCCGGGAGAGAGCGCAGGACAGGAAGGCCTGGCGTGCTATGGTCCATGGGGTCACGAAGAGTCGGACACGACTGAACGACTGAACAACAACAACAACAAAGCCAGTTTTGGCAGGGTTACATATGGATGCGCAATACTTCAGGGAAGAACTCAAATGAAAGTGAGGAGCAGAGAAAATGTAATTTTGACATTTTTAAATGTTAAAATTGCCCAGTGCAAATATGCTTCTGCACAATGTGTCTCATTCTGTTTCCACTTGTTTTAAAAAAGAACGAGATGAGGTATAAATTTATACAGAAAATGTCATCTCATAAGAAATTAATAAATAATTCCAAACTCAGAAACTAGCATAGCTTTGTGAAGATTACCTGCCAGTCATATCCTTCCACCCATCCTGGATTTCTATAGAGCTACAGTAAGTTAAGTCTATTATGGAGCCTGACCACTCATGAGAAAGTCAATTTACAGGGAAACATACATGTCTGGCGCCTGCTGGACCACTATCTGGAGAATACAATGGTCACCAGGGACAGAGAAGCTTGCCATCTCTTACACCCATTAACTATGACCAGTTCACATGGCAGTTACACTCTTCAAGTACCTGAAGGGTTGTCACAGAGGGGAATCTTATTATTGATTGATTGATTGATTGATTGATTGAATTTCTTAATCGCACATCTGGCCGGTAACCCGGCCACTCTGGGCGATGTTCAGCAATACAATTGTAAAACAATAAAATTCTACTTTAAAACATCATATTTCTAAAAATACCCTAACCCGCCCCAAATGCCTGCCTGAACAACCACATTTTTAATGCGTAGCGGAAGCTCATTAAAGAGGGGGCATGGCGGAGTTCCTCAGGAGGGAGTTCCACAGAGTGGGGGCCACCACAGAGAAGGCCCTCTCCCTCGTCCTCACCAGCCTAGCTGTCCTGGCTGATGGGACAGAGAGAAGGCCATCCGAGGCTGATCTTGTTAAGTGGCCTGTCTGGTGTTGCTGGAGGTGCTCCTTAAGATAGGCTGGGCCAGAACCATATAGGGTTTTAAAGATCAAAACCAACACCTTGAATTTGGCCTGGAAAGCAACTGGTAACCAGTGCAACTCCTTCAGCACTGGAGTGATGTGATCACGGCGGTGGCTGCCTTTAATCAGGTGAGCCGCCACATTCTGTACCAGCTGCAGCTTCCGAACCGTCTTCAAAGGTAACCCTACGTAGAGTGCATTACAGTAGTCTAGATGAGAGGAGACCAGGGCATGTACTACCGATGGGAGCAGATGGTCGGGAAGATACGGGCGCAGCCACCATATCAGATGGAGTTGGTACACCGCTGTCCAGCCCACAGCCGACACCTGAGCCTCCATGGACAGCTAGGAGTCTAAAATGACCCCCAGGCTGTGGACCTGGTTTTTCAAGGGTAGCCGTACCCCATTCAACACCAGGTCAACATTCCCCAACCTCCTCTTGTCTCCCACCAAAAGTACCTCGGTCTTATCAGGGTTCAGCTTCAGCTTATTCCTCCCCATCCAGCCGCTCACCGTCTCCAGACATTTGGACAGGGATTCTACAGCCAACCTTGGTGAAGATTTAAACTAGGGATGTTACAGAATTCCGCCACGGATCCCAGGGGGGCCGAATTCCAGTGAATTCAGCCCCCCGGAATCCGTAGCGGAACGGAGCAACCCACCCCACCACCCCGCGAAAGCCCTGCGAAATGGAGCCTACCTGGCTGCGGCTCCGAGTGTGGCTCTGGCTCCGGCGGCGGCAGCAGCTCTGGCTGCTGCCGGGCTGCTGCGGACACAAATGGCGTCCTGAGTAGGGTACGCCATTTGCATCCCTATGGTAGCCCGTGATAGGCTATGTAAATATTTACGTAGCCTATGACGGCTAAAGCGGGAACGCAAATGGCGTAGGGGATGCCATTTGCATTCCCGTTTTAGCCGTCATAGGCTACGTAAATATTTACATGGCCTATCATGGAGAAAATGGGGGCACAAATGGCGTAGGGGACACCATTTGCATTCCCGCTTTAGCCGTCATAGGCTACGTAAATATTTACGTAGCCTATCACGGGCTACCATAGGGACACAAATGGCGTCCCCTACTCAGGACGCCATTTGCGTCCGCAGCAGCCCGGCAGCGGCTGGAGGCCCCGCTGTGGGTTGGCCCGGCCGGCGGCTCTGTGGCCTGGCCGCAGAGCAGAGCTGGCCAGGCAGGATTCCGGGGGGGAGGAACGGATCGTCTCCCCCCTGTCAAGGATTTCAGGGGGAGGGACGGAGTGCCTCCCCCCCACTGCGGATGTCCCTGGACAAAACCAGGTAAGTGTTTCGTACAACCCTAATTTAAACGAGAGGTAGAGCTGCATGTCATCCGCATATTGATGACACCGCACCCCAAACCTCCTGATGATAGCCCCCAGCGGCTTCACATAGATGTTAAATAGCATCGGGGAGAGGATGGAACCCTGTGGCACCCGACAAGGGTTGGATGAGCAGCCACGGGTTTGAAACCTCCTCTCCCAGTGCTACCCTTTGGTACCTTCCAGAGAGGAAGGACCAGAACCACCGTAATACGGTGTCTCCAATGCCCAACCCCTCCAGGTGGTCCAGCAGGATACCGTGGTCAACGGTATCAAAAGCCACTCAGTGGTCGAGGAGAACAAGGAAGGAGCATTCACCCTTATCCAGAGCCCTCCTCATATCATCTACCAAGGCGACCAAGGCCGTTTCTGTCCCATGCCCAGGCCTGAAGCCCAACTGAAATGGATCTAGATAATCAGCTTCTTCCAAGTGTGCCTTCAACTGCATTGCCACCACCCGCTCAATCACCTTGCCCAAAAATGGCAGATTCGAAACTGGGCGAAAGTTGTTCAAGACTTGGGGATCCAAGGAGGGCTTTTTTAAAAGCGGTCTTATCACTGCCTCCTTGAGAGCTGATGGCATCACTCCCTCCTCTCGATCATCCCAGAGTGCAGGACCGAGGGCTCAAGTTACAGGAAGCCAATTCTGGCTGAACATCAGGAAAACCTTCCTGACCATTAGAGCAATATGACAATGGAACCAATTGCCTAGGGAGGTAGTGGGCTCTCCCAACTGGAGGCATTCAAGATGAAGCTGGACAGCCACCTGTCAGGGATGCTTTGACTTAGATTCCTGCATCGAGCAGGGGGTTGGACTCGATGATCTTATAGGCCCCTTCCAACCCTACTAATCTAAGATTCTATGATCCCATTGGCAAGTGGACTAAGAAGGATTTGTGCATTGTAGCTATGATGGCTGTTTCATGTAACAAAGCTACCATTTGATGGTTGCTTGCAATTGTCACTTTCAGAAGATGGGTTTGGTGAGCTGGTTCTAGGGGCAATAAATAGGAAGTTTATTAAATAATTTCCACAATTCTACAATGCATCTTCCTTACCTGATACCTTCTGTTAAAGGACTTGAGCATCTCAATTTCAGCGGAGTTATCATCAGGGTTCAAAACACAAGGACACACAGATCTAGGCAAGGGGGAAAAGGGGGGTACATGGTTCTTAAAGTTGGCCACACATCCCTCTCCTTTCTCCCTTCTGTCAGGCATAAGAAAAACTGAAAGTCCTGTTGTGGTTGCATTTAAACTGCAATTGCATGTCTCCACCAGCTTTATTTTCTGTGTAGGAGTAAATGTATCTGATTCTCTCCCAGCTCTAATGGCTTCCTTGCAGGATGAGTCAGATGCTACATCCCATTGCAAATTAAGTTATTGTGGGGGGAAATACCAATATAAATGATCAAAAGTTAGAGGAGATAGCAGTCAGTGAAAAGGAAGAAGGTGGAGAAATACTCTGCGCTTACCCGACAACAATAAGGAAGGAGGTCATGTACTTCTATTCTCTTTGGCTATAGAAGAGAGTGCCCCAAGCCATATGTCTTCCCCCAGCCCTGAATGATGGAGAAAATAATCTGTCGTCCTCCCAGAATTGGGCAGCAGTTGTATTGGCATCTTCCTACATGAACCCGCCCAAACATTAAGATTGACACAGGAGGTCCTGCTCTGTGTTCCTCCACCAGTGGAGGTTTGGTGGGTGGGCACAATGGACAGTGCCTTTTTTGTCATGGCACCTAGACCCTGGAATGCCTTCCAGAGGAGAAGAAAATTGCAGTGAAGGCCATTTTATTTTCAAGGGTTTTGGCTCCTCTCAAAATGCTTAACTACGTGGCTGCAATATTCTGTTTAGTGGTAACTGATTGGTTTTATATTACATTGTTCTTATTGTTTTACTGTAAATTTTGCAAACTGTTTTGATTATCTTGCAGATAGCAGAGCAGAGTAAAATGTTTCAGAACAAATAAATTCTGGACGAGAAGGGACATTGAATATACCCAGTTTTCACATATACCTATCTGTAACAGTAGAATTTAACCCTCAGTTCTCAGCAGGTGTTGGGTCTGTAGCCTTCTTTCAATGCAAGAACTGAGCTCTGGAATATGTGAAGCAGAGAGAGAGAGAGAGAGATGATAGATGATAGATGATAGATAGATAGATAGATAGATAGATAGATAGATAGATAGATAGATAGATAGATAGATAGATAGATGATAGAAGTGATGGTGCGTGTGATCTAAGCCTCTCACCACCAGGAAACCACAGGCAGTCTCCACATCTTTGGGAGAAGTCAGGGCTCCAAAGTCAGAAGGCTTAACTAGAGGGAAACAGAGCCCCAGAACCTCTCATTTTAAAATAAATCACTGGACTTGCTTCAGACTTGTGGACTACCAAAATGTCTATAGCCCTTTTACCTGAAGGTGTGTAAGGGGGTCATGCTCATTTTTTTTTTTATCTCCATACATTAATTGTACCCATTTTAATCTCCATGCATTAACTGGCTCTGTGTGGCTATATCCATGTAGACTCTGTGGACAAAGAGCGTGTGATTCTGCTCCCCTTCCATTCCGTCAATCTATGTGGTTTCTGACCACATGAAATGGGCTTATGTCTTATTCAGTCAATCAGAAGACAAGCACTCTTTATCTCTGACGTTTCTTAACACACCATGGTCACCTTTGTCTCTCTTGCACAAAGTTCTGTCCTAGAGTATAATCAGCATTCTTATTTTGATGAACACAGAGTATTTCCTCAGCAGAAAGACTGATGTGACTGGTGTGTACTGCCTTTCTTTGCTTTCTATGCAATTTCTCTTTAACTAAAGTAATTGACTGCAACTACAGGTTTATCAGAAGATCCTAATCACTAGACAAGGTCTGGGATGAGAGCCTCAGAGATTAGAGATAGGTTTCTCTGATCTCTTAGAAAAATGATTATCTCAAGATATCTGTGACCTTTCTTACCCTTCCCAAATGCACTGATTCATTATATGCAAGAGTTTAGAGGTTAGGAAGGCCAGAAGAATAATCATACTGGCTTTAAGCCAAGTACACAGTGATTTATGCAGACCGTTTCTCTGTGTGTGCACTAGCATCACTGCCATTGAAATGCATTTTGATTTGCAAGGCAATATAATTTAGACATGCTTCTCAGACACCCTGGATGCACTGCAGAACTGTCTTTGGCATTAACTACTTTCTCTATGCATTGGCTGTTATTCATTATGAACTATCATCTTGGATGTGACCTGATGGCCACTGCTCTTTATAACTGTAAGCCAAGACAATCAAATCAGTTCACTCTGACTCTTTGTGCAGGTCCTGTTCCAACATTCAGTGTAGTGTAGTGTAGGAGCCAGTGTAGTGTAGTGGTGAGAGTGACGTACTGGGAGCCGGGAGATCCGGGTTCTAGTCCCCACTCGGCCATGGAAGCTTACTGGGTGACTTTGGGCCAGTCACAGACTCTCAGCCCAACCTACCTCACAGGGTTGTTGTTGTGAGGATACAGCGGTGAGGAGGAGGATAATGTAAGCCGCCTTGCAAGAGGGAGAAAGGCGGGGTATAAATGCAATAAATAAATATAAATGCAATAAATAAATAAATAAAACATTCAGGCCGCAGGTAGGCCCAGAGGCAAGGCAGGTGCACCTTGGGAGGTGTGGTGGGTGGGATCTTGCTCCCTCACTTCATACGTGCTCTAAACCAGCCTTCCCCAACCTAGCACCTTCCAGAAGAGTTGGACTGCAACTCTCATCGTCTCCAGCCAGCATGGCTATTAGCGCTGTACTCCAGCACACCTGGATGGCACCGGATTGGGGAAAGGCTGCTTTACGCAGTTAGATCTTTGTGTGAACCAGCCATAGTTCTTTGCTGTTTAAAGAAAGGCAAATTTAGGGTGCAACCCTATCGATGGTCAGAGGCCAATGAACTCGGAGGGCTAGAAAAGACCTCATCTGAAAGCCTAGACAGCTGCTGCCGCTCGGTGTCGACAATACGGACCTGGCTGGATCAATGGTCTGACTTAGTATAAAGCCGGTTCCTCTGTTCCTATCACTGGCATTTCTAACACTGAACTGACACTACAAGAAAGTTTTCGTGTCACTGCAGATGTTTCGACCTGTGTTCCTTCCAGGTCTGTATATTTACATCTACACAGAAAACATGTGTATATTTGCACAAGGTAGCCATTCGGAATTACTCAAAGTGATTGCCTAGCTTTCAGACGGAGCACAAATACCAGAGACATTGCGGACCTTCCTGGTTTGTAGCAAAACCTATGTCAATTCATTCCAACCTCATTATCCATCTTGGGCAGGTAACACGCTTCTCCTGATACAATTTCCTCAGTGTTGTTATGTGAAGGATTGTCACCAGGTTCACAAAAGTTCGAGGGGCCTGTCAAGAGGTAAACATAAAACAGAATATGGGTGTACCAGCTTCCCAACGCACATGGTCCTGTGGCAAACGTATCACATAGAATTGTCCCAAACTGCACAGTACATGTTGAATTGCTGAAATTACTGGCAGGGCATCCACATGACATCTTTCACAAGGAATCCTACATTACAGACAATGCTTACTCTCTGCTTTATCTCTGTGGAAGATAAATATTCTAATTTCATTGTTTTCCAAGTCTCTTGCTAGGCCCATAGTCTGGCACTCCTAATTTAAGCTTAAGAGCTCTTCCTTGATAAATAGTTCTTAAGATTTTAAGTGTCACTGAATACATAGGAAGGAATTGTATCAAAACTGCGACCTTCTTTGCCAGAGAAGAGGCTGATTCATAGACATGACATTCCTGCAGAGAGCAGTTTCCTAGCTAAGAAAGAGAAGGCCTTCTTTTCAGTGTCTTGATATCACAGTGTGTTACCAGAAATTAAGAAGGCACCTAGATGCACAATATGGGGTGCCAAGCATAGGACAAATCATGCACCAAACCACTGTGGAAGAACCCCCTTAAACCTGTGCTCACCACCGGGAAGCAGCTATGTCATATCACACAGGGCCAAATCAGACATTACTTTAAAGTCTTAGCTAGTAGCTGCATCTTTTTTTCCCACTGTTACTCTACAGTAGGTGGAGGGGCCCAATATATATTGGGGCCCTATGCTTGCTATTTCAGTTGGAAAATAGTGATCCATATGGCAAATGGATCACCAACTTGCAGTAGAAATTGCAGGTGTGAGCTCCCCAGTCCATAGCGGGGGGGGGGGCTTTTAAAGCCCTCCTCCCCTCATACTAGGGTCCAATATAGATTGGGCCCCCTGCACCAAAAAATGAAAGAAGAAGAAATAATGTCTGTTTGGGCTTTCTGTCTGTGATGTAATATGATCGCTTCAGTAATTCTCTAGAACAGACCTGAACAATATGTCAAATGCAGCCCACTAGCCATGTATGGCAACCCACTAAAGGCTTGATAACCCTCCAGTTGATGCCTGCCTCTGAGTGAAAAAAACAAGATGTTGGATGGTGGGGGGCAGGGGAGACACAATGGGCCGGTTTGCATGACACAAGGGTGGTTAATAAGCAATGGTGACTTGTTAACCACCCCTGCATGTGCTGGTCACATGCCGGCTGATTTCCTTAATTACCCTCGCTGGGCATGGGTTGTCATGACATCCAAACCCAGTGAGGGTGGGTGGCTGGGTGGTTTGTTAACCTCCTAGAACCCACAGTCTGTTGAAGGGTTAACTACCAAAGCCACCCACACTCACTGGGTTCAGATATCATGATAACCTGTGCCCAGTGAGGGTAATTAGGGAAATCAGCCAGCATGTGTGTGGGTGATTAACAAGCCACCATGGCTTATTAGCTAGATTTGTGTCATATGAACCTAGTCATTGTCAAGTGCCTGGCAAGCCACATTAGGGCTTGTGGGGTCAAAAGCTGTCTCCATCCAGGCCCAAATCAAAGTGCTGGTTTTGGCCTTTAAAGCCCTTCATGGCTTGGGTCCAGCGTACCCAAACGACTGCCTGTTTGTACACTATCTTCAGCAGATGTCTTCCTCCAGGTACCCCTACCATCTGAAGTGTGGTGGGTAGTTACTGAAGAAATATCACCCCAAATTTGGAATGCTCTCCTTCCAAGCTGGCTCACCTGAACCCTTGCTTGATGTCATTTCAGCTTCAGAATAAGACCTTTTAGCTTTCCTGGTCATTTTAATCTAACCTGTTTTATCTCTGCTGCTGTCTTTATACCCAGATCTTTATATTAAGTATATATAGATTTACTATATTTTGTTTGTTTTTATTTTTTTTTTTCTGATGTTTCTGATTTCCTGTAAGCCATCCTGGAAACGTGTTTGAAAGATGGGTTAGAATCTCCATCATAAATAAAAAAATACACAAATGTTTTAAAGCAATCTGAATTACTAGCAATTCAGCATCTCATTATTCTTCTCTCACTGGCTTGGGTGGCAAAGTTTCCTTTAATACCTCTTTATGGAGTATGTCCAAAGCTGTCTGTATATTGCTTGTGAAATTTTCAGGGGAATATTGTACCTATGAAAGAAAGGGGTAGTGGTGAGTTTTGTATAAAATGGTCTGCTCATCATAGTCTGCTCCAGTTCATTCCCAATCAGTTTGCTATTCATGTATATTTGGAAGGAGAAAACAGCAATTTATACTAGTATGCATCCTTTATAACTGATATAATAAGCATGTATTTTGTACTCAGGAATCAGAACTTGTGAGAAGTGGCTGTAAGACTTACTGTGCCAGTAAACCGAGTATGGGACTGTTTGTACAGACTTTCCAGTACAGCAACACAAAAGATGACATTACATTCATGTTGCATTGCAAACATATAAGATAAGCATTAAGAACCTAAGCCGAGTTGGGGTCTTAGTAAATTAGTGGGGGGGTTTTATCTGCACAATCCAAAGATAATGAGGGATAATGGTACATAAAACATGTGGAGAATGAGGGTGCTTCCAGACGGAGGACTCCTAGCACTACCGATCAAAAGATATCATGTACCTATTTAGGGCATCTCTACACCAGCCTAAAATTCTGCATTTAAAATGGGGCTTTCTGCTTCCATTTTAAATGCAGGATCATGACTCCCCTTTTCACATGCTTCCTTTCCCCCCTCCCTTTCCCCTCTTGTTCTCCCCACAACTGAGTCTTCCATATCTTTCATTGATCTCGCTCCCTTTCTTGCTGCTTTTACTCTTTTCACAGAGGAAACTGAAGTGGAACACAACGGGGTAATTTGATAGCTCATTATCTGCAATCTATTTAAAAATGGAACAAAGGGCATGTAGTGCAGGAGACGCCCTGGAGGATCATGGCGTCATGTAAAGATTGCTCCTTCAAACTTCCATGAAGGAGCAATCTCAATTGCAGGGCTCAGTGTGAAGGAGCCCTTAGCCTTTTCCTCTTGAACGGATTTTTTCTGGTAGGAAAAAAGATGGAAGAAATAGTTGGAAAATACAGGAGGGTTATAAATGGAGGAAGATATCTGGACTCAGCCCCCATAAAATTTTGTGTTTTGAGGTAAGGCAATTGCCAGATGAAAGGCTTGTCTGGAAGCACCCTGAATCAAAGCTTCATGTACACTCCAATATACTCATAGAGCTCTGTGTGCTAGCTTTGCCATTGACTTCACCACCTTGGGTAACTTTGCATGTGCAATGGAACATGTATATTGAGTCGCTCCAGCTAGCAAAGTGAATGAGGAAGTATTGAACATGCAGACATCAGGAGCGTACAGAGATCATGTACACGGAAAAGCTCTTTTATGTGTAAATAACCTCCAAATAACATTTTAAAAACAATTAGAAGTAGAATTGAGGTGCCACCCAAATACTCCGTAATTATAATCTAAACCACCAAAAAGCCAGCCCAAATATAGATGTTTAACATTTCTGAAGGCTTTGGTGAGTGTAAAACAGAAAACATTGGCATATAACATTTCCCTATATGCGCTTGATATGCTAACTTGGTGATCAGATCTTGGCTGATCTGAAAAACTGCAGTGGGGCATATAGACAAAGTGGTAGACTTTTAGATTTGCTGGATCCAAACAGCAATGGCATAATAAATGTACAGGGCTTGCCAATTTATTATCTGTTATCTAGGCATTTGGCTTTATCAACAGAAAGTTATCTTTTAAATGAAAATAGCAACAATAAAAAAATATATGGGAATTCTCCAAGATATTATTTTATGTAATATCAGCCTCAAGTTGAATGACCTCTAGGCCCTGCATAGAGACATGAATACTCAAACCTATCAGATATTGACTCAACTATGGAGCACCATTGCCATCACTGAAATATGTACACCGGCATGTAAGAATGGCTGCCATCCTTGAAGTAGTGACTTCATTGACTGGACTAATCACTGAGGTGAGAGGGAGTCAGCAATGTGTCATTAGCAACTTACCTACTACACAGGTTCCAGAGCCAGTTCCAGTATAAACCTTTGCAGTTTCATTCAGACAGAAAGCTACAACATCATTGATTTTTATGAATATGGATATGCCAGGATACTTTGTTAGAATTTCTGAGTAAGAGGTTGGGTACCTTCCTGCATCATGCATCATGATGTTGTCAACAGGCTGAACCTGAACATTATTCAGGAGGAATGAGATTACATCAAGTCATTCCAACATTAAATTAAATAATGAGAAGAGCAGTTCCAGTCCTTACATGCCCTCACATATATCCTGGAGGCATTTTCACAATTACCACTTGGAAATATGTACTGATAAGCATTCAAGTGCACAAATAATCTTGGGGGGGGGGAAATACAATTATATTAGGTCAGAATGGCTCTAAAACCTTTGGAAACTTACAGGATCCTTACAATAATCGCACAAGTCATTTCCGCCTATGAAAAGTGTCACGAGCTTCCAGTCTTCCTGGAAATTTATTTTCTACATTCAAGAGAAAGAAGGAGAGACATAATGAAAAGCAAGAAGGAAAAAAAATACTTGAACCAGCAGCCTAGAAAGGATTAATTAAATTTTTCTTTCAGGGGCACAGTTAGCTTGTTCTTTTGGACTGGTACAAAACCTAGGAAACCAGGGCAACAATCCGAAATGAGGGCTTCATGTACCATCCAGTTATGTAAAATAAGAAATCAGAGGTTCAGACTGCAGTGGCCTGTTTCAAAACCAATTGCTACAAAGCACTGATGCTGCCGGAATGTCATCTACATGTTTGAATGAATACTGTCACATCAGGAACCAGTTTCTGTCTTAACGAGCACGTCCAATGTACTTGATCGTTCTTACTCGGGATATGCCCAAGGGCTATGCCCCACATCTACTAAGAGCTGAAGCTTAATAACAGGGGTTATATTTTGCATGTATAAAGCCTTAGACTCAATCCCCATTACTGCCTGTTAAAGATCATAGGTTGCAAGGCTTCTATCTGAGTCACTTCTAGCTGTCAAAATTACAAGAGTCTTTTACACCCCAGTATCTTATATTGCTGAGATATAACACTGGAGAACAGAAGGCTGCTAGCCAAATGCTGTGCTGTATTTAAGTCATGGTTATTAAGATGCAATTGATTTAATGCAATCTGAGAAGTATCCCCAGACATTTGACTTGTTAGATTCAGAAGAGTTCAGTGGGTGTATTAACATTTCCCATGTATGTTATTAGATACCTGAATGATTTCCAGGAGCACACCTGGCAGCCACCATGCTAGAGTGCAATGATACTGTGTTCTTCTTGAGAGGCCCCAAGGCATTGCCCAACTAGCAGCTATGTGAGTTACTTAACCCACAAGGCGTACCTGCACAATTGGTTTGGCAGTCACTGCCTTTCTCCTGGGAACCGAATTCTCAGCTTCCAAACCAAGCTACAACTCCCAGAATTCTTTGGGTGAAGCTGCATCAGTGAAACTGATATACCACTATTATATGTTTGTAGTATAGCTATACTCTATGTCTTCTTAAACAGTTAGATGTTCAACCATACGTCATAGCAATACGCCTGACATTCCATTTGTTTTTATATAGGTGACCTACTCAGATCCTTTTGCCTGATGTTCTGCCGGGCCATTCGTAGCTGTACTACAGCCGTCCAAAGCGAGCTAATTCAAGTCTCAGATATACATTTCAAGACCCATAAGAACATAAGAAGAGCCATGATTGATCATGCTGGATCTAGCATTATGACTTAGTCCAGCATTCTGTTCACACAGTGGCCAGCCAGCTGTCGGTAGGAAACCCACAAGCAGGACATGAGTGCAACAGCACCCTCCCACCCCCAAACAGATTCAGAAGTCTGGATACCCCCAGCTGCTTCCAGTTGTTGCCCCCTTCAGAGCTTTTCTCCCACTTTCCTGCTGTCTGCTGGTGCAAACTTTTGCCACAGCTGCTGACATTTTTTAACTGTACAGCGCATGCATTGGCAGCATGCTACAAAAAGGTCTATTCAGGAAACACTGAGGTGCTGCTGCAATGCAAAGCAGGTGGGAGCAAGAAGTAGCGAGCCATATCTGAAACTCTGTTAGGTCACTCACCGGATTAAAGAAATCTGAGTCAATTAAACAAATTAGTTTTATTCCATCAATTAACTGGTTGATTAAATCTGCCTAAATTTGTATATGACTAAAACAATTTTCATTATACGACTGAAAACCTAAAACAATAGCATTAAAGGAATGACATACCTACTTTGTTTTTAAATGGCCCATGTCACAGCAGGCACCATTTTCAAAGAGGCATTCCATCTTGTGTGAGGGTGAAAGAAAGAGGGATGCCTCTTCTAAGGTAGTGCCTATAGTCTGCTTTGTTTTTAGGAACTTATATTAAAATAATTAACTTTTTAAAAAATGTGTTGCTCAATTAATTGGGGATGACTTTTTTAGTCAATGAAGATGTTTTAAATCAAGTAATCTTGATTAACTGATTAAAGTTTGCAACTCTTAATGCCATCTTAAAGACTTGAACCACCCTCTTCCCACCCCTTGGACATAGCCTTGTAAGATACAGTAAACATTTTTTTTAATTGTATCAGCAGAAACTCACAGAATCAGTCTTCATCAAGTCTATTAGTCTTCTGGCTTGAGATAGAACGTCTCTAAATATAAAGCACATATACATAAAAAGGGCATCAGAATTTTGTGAGCAACGTAGCAATTTGGAATGACATTCCTAGGAATATGGTGGAAGGAAGACTAATTCAAATGATACAAGGTTCAATCCACAGATAGATTTTGTAAGCAACATGGCAATCTGAGTTGCCATGCCAATGAATTAACACAGTGGCAGGGAGGCTAATACAAAGAACCCAAAGGTTATCCCCACAGGGGTTTTGCTATGAGTTTGCTTTGTTTGGAGGTTGTTTGGGGCACATGATGTCATGGCCATCCTGCAATCACCCAGGAGGTTTGCGCCAAAAAAAGGGGTTTTCTGAGACTACTTTTAGTCCAATTCTTTTCCTTAATTCGGCTTGTCTGCACTTGTGTTATGGTGTGCACCAACCCTCTGCATTTACTTCGGCATGACAGTCCTGCCCGGGGTGGTGGTGGTGTCTTTCACCTGGCTGTGACTGCACTGACACCGTTCAAGCGGCATTTCCCCAATGTTTCCTTGCCTGTGTTTCCCAGATGTTTCCACCATTTAGTAGCTGGCAGTTCAGGAGTTCTGAGGTACCTCATGGTATTTACTTCACCTTGCCTACCACTAAACTCCATCCCCGCAAAGTATAGGTGTGCTCCACCGAGCAGCCTCTAACTTTTTTAAAAAGTAAGGCATAAAAGCGCAACAGCAAAATAGCACATTAGCACTACATCATGAACCCATAAGCGCTCCAGGTTCACCAACGACAGATTGCTTCGGCTATTGGGCAGTATAGAAATAAATAAATACATACATACATACATACATACATACATAAACGACAGCCACCTGTAGACTGTAAAGATCTTGGACATTTAAAGTCATTACTGCGGGATAAATAAGGCATATTTATTGGACAAGCTAGTACAGAGGGTTTTAGGGGCTAAGTCTTACACTGGTAAAAGTGCCTTAAGGAATACATATACTTGGCAAGATCACAGTTCCTGAAGTAGTTACTGTGGGACTCCGCAACTGCGTATTTAAAAGCTATTCATGCAGCAATACATATACTCATTGTAGTGCTACACTGAAATAGAGCATTTGTACATCAACACATATACTCGCTATAGCGCTACAGCAAAATTACACCACATCACCAGCAGGACACTGAATAGTGCCGATCGCAGTTGCAGCTAAGCAAAAACATGCTTTAAGTGCACCTTCTAAAGTATTTTGAAAGGCACAAACAGAATTATGGAGGCAGGGCAAAGCCCCTCAGGAAGAAACTACTCCATCTGATAGTTCCACCACCCCACGTTAAATGAAAACAAGGTTCTGCACATTTACTCCTGTCACTATTGTGCTATTGCAGTTTTAGAGGGGAAATAATAAAAAAATGGGGGGGGGAGTTGGGCATAGGTAGGGGAGGCAGGCGCCAGACACACACACACTGGCCAGAGAAAGCAGAAAGTGCATAACAAGGCGAAAGTGGGAGGGAGTGGGAGGGAACAGGCTCTCTAGGTGATGATATGGATGAGACTCCACCCAGTAGCCACCGAAACAGTTCACGATAAACTGCCATGTGACCTGCCCAGAGCCCCAGGTTAGCTTGGAATAATGCAGATTTTCAAGCCCCATGTGTCCCCAGACCGAGCAGATACAACTTCAGTAAAAAGTGCAACAAAGCAGAGAGCAAACCAAACCCGTTGCTGTGAGGATTCCTCCCCAGTCCACAGATCAGTCCACAAAAAGTCACTTCATTCAACTAGTAGTACACCCAGAGCTAAAATTTGCTTTAATATTCAAACAGCAGTTTAGAAAGATAGGCTATTACCACTCTTCCTGTTTCTGCATCTTGAATACCTTGTGTAGGCAGGAGTGCATCTACAGATCTGCTTTCTCAGATAATAAATAATAGAACAGATCTGATCATCAGTTTCTATTGGGCTAAAATATGTGGTTACATGCTATCACTTGTAGGCATGAAATACTGTCTCCAACTCCCTTAATCTAGCAGAACTGGGAGAGATGACAATAATCCAGACTCCTTCAATGGCAAGAATTCTCTAGCCTTAAAGCACCCCTTACAGATGCTCATCCCCTGTCATTGGAAAAAAAAACCCAGAGAACAGCAGTCCCATTTCAATTAGGGTTTTGTCGCTGATATCCTAACTAGGGCTGCAATTCTATAGTATACACATGTATATGGAAGTAAGTCCCATTGAAGTGAATGGGGCACACTTCTGAGTAGACAGGTAATATTTAGAATTGTGCTCTAAAACTACTCTGCAGCAACTTGAACCTATTGCTCCTTGTTCCTTCCTGGTAGAAAGGAATTATAGTTAATTTTTAGATGCTCAGACATTGCTACCACATCCCCCTTAATTTATTTACTTGATGCCAAATATGCCCAGTTCTTTCAGCCTTTTCTCATATTTCCCAAACCTCCAATTCTTTATCTTCTCTATCCTTTGGCTTTCCTCTGAATTCTTTCCATAGAATTCAAACTTCTATGATGTTTGAATCCTCTCTTAAAATTCAGTTACCAAAAATGTAAATGCATACACCATTTGGGACCTAATCTGCGTTAGATAAAGCAGATTACCTCCTGCATCTTGCACACAAGACATCTGTTCATGCTATTAAAAATGGCACTTGTTTTGCTTACAGCAATGCTACACTGTTGGCTCAGGGTTGATTTCTGCAGCAGCTGCTGGTGCTGACCTCTAGCTGTCACAGCCATTGCTGTGTGCAGGGGCAGTCCAGTGTAGGCTGACAGCACCCATAATACTTGGCACAGATCAGCATTTTTGTATACTGCTCCAAGTAGAGATTTGCTGGCACTCACAGAAGCATGGAAAAAGTGAGTGTGACCAAGCATTATATATTACTGGCTGGAGACAGTCCTGAGAATTGGCCTTCATTCACCTCATGATTCAATATAACCTCCCAAAGCAAGCGTCTCCATGGTGTCCTAGCCTAACCAATCCCACTACAGCTACACCCATTTTGTATTTATGCCTTTGGGGCTTCCCTTCCCTTCTAGTATGTAATGCTTCACATTTCCAAAAAAAAGAAAGAAGTTAAATGTCATGCATAACCCTACAAACGAATGCTCCAATTTTTCAGGGTGATTTTGAATTTCCATCCTGTTCCCTGTGGTGTTTGGAGTCCCAGTTTTGTACAATCTGCAGATTGTAGCATTAAATCAAGTAATTAGTGGAATCCTTGAACAGCAGCTGGGCCTGTAGTATACTGTGTTATGTCTCTTTTAACATCAGCAGCAGCAGCAGCACAGGAAGCACTTCCGCTTCAAGGAGACAGATTGTTTTAGAACACCATTCATCACCTTCTCCCAGAGACCCACTACTTGCTAGTGCTTGGAATTAAGAGTGGCTTTCCAACAAACTGGATACCTGTCATACAACCTGCATTTCTCATATTTACCTCAACAAATGCCACATGTAAATTATCATTGGTAGTATCAGGGCTGTATATACTGAATTACTACACCAAAGCAGGCAACTGCAAGTTTAGCATGATGTATTCTTAACCATCTCACGGCAACTTCTCCTAGATGCTTACAAACATTGATTTATGATGGGTTCTTTCTAATGCCTTCCCAGGGACAGAATTTAAATGAATGGAAGCATAATTTCAAAGGGAAGTACAGACTGCTAGAATCTTGCTTTCCTTCAAAGGTGGTCTGGGACAGCACTATCACTTGATTCAACAAACCTCAGTCAATTATTCATATCAGTTTTAATTGATCAACTTATTAAATCTGCATTTAATAAGGAAACTGGTTTTCTGCTATATGAACAAACTGCCACAAGCCCCAGGCTCAAGTGCTTTGCCCACCACCACACATCCTCTTTTGCGCACCCGAGGAGGAGATTGGAAGCATCTGCTTCTTCTTCTTTAACTTGGGGAGCTAGGCTTTGTTTAAACTATGGTTTGTGAGAACCAGCCAGGATCAAGCTGTAGTTTCACATCCTGACTTCTTCTCACTAACCACAATTTAAACAAATTACAGTTGCCTGAGTTCAGACTTGCTTGCCAATCTCCTCCTCTGGCAAGCAAGAGGGGGAGGGGGAGGAAGAAACGTGTCTGAGCCTGAGGCTCACAGTGGCTTGTTTATGTAGGAAGAAATCATTGTTTCCCATTATGTCTGAATCAGGGCACTGTGTCACAGCAGGCACCATTGCAGAATGGGCAACCCTTCCTGTTTGTTTGAGCAAAACTTATCACTATTTCACATTAGAAATTGCAGGTATGTATGTGTGATCCGGAACAGGCCCATAGAGGAGGTGGGGAGAAGGTTAAAGCCCCATACCCCCACATACTAGGGTCCTAATCCAGATTGGAGCCCTTGTGCCTACTCTAGAGTAAAAATTAAAAGTAATCTCTGGTTTGGCCCTAAGATGGCACCTGCTACCTGCAGTTTAAGTATTTGTATTAAAAATAGGTTAAAAAAAAAACAAATAGGGAACTCCCAAACAGACAGGCAAAGATGAAAAAGCAATGGAGTAAACAAGAACAAAATATGATTATTGTAATCCAATACATTTAAGATTTCAATGGTCCTTCCTCAGGGAATTCTAAAATCAATATACAAAAATTATTTTGAATTACCATTTAATACGAGAAGCAAAATAATATCATATATAAACTTCGTATCTTGGAATGATATTCATGTATTTTTATAAACAGACATTGTTGATGGGAAAGAGAGAATAAGTGTTGTAACAAAACAAAACAAAACAAAAGACCAGGAGCACCTTTAAAATTTATTAATCCATTAGATTAATAGAAAACCTTTTGACTGATCAGTGCTGCAGCCCTGTTCTGAGATTTCTTCAACTAGCTCCTTAATTCAGGTGTAATTTTTTGGAGTCTGCAAAACTTAGCTATTAAAATGTTGTTAAATATTCTCCAACCTGATCCTGAACTGTGCCCTTTCTTCATAATGCATTTAGCATGGAGTGGTACATGACGATACCAGGTCATTATAAGAACTACTACGTCACTTCAAGAACTGGTGCCAGAGTTTGTTTTGCTCTTACCTCCTCATCCTTTTTTCCTTTGGGGTCGTGTCTTTTAGACTGTAAGCCTATGGGCTGTCTTATTTTTTAATTGGTCTTATGTAAGTTGTGCTGAGAGCTTTTCAGCTGAAGAGCAGGGTAAAAATGCTTTGAATAAATAAATTACATGGATCAAACACATCTGCTGTTTTTGAGAAGGTGTAATGCGACTAGACAACTGTAGTACAGTATCATTTTTGAACAGTTACTTTTCATTCTTTAATCATTTATAATGAATCCACATTTAACTTGTGCTAGTGTTGTGTATTGCCCTGTCCTTACTACTGACATGATATAGGCGTGATGACATTGGGATATCGGGTATGCTTTCCTCAAGGCCAACTGCCAAGGGTAGGCACAGTCGGGCTCATGCTGAGGGCCCGTATCCCAGCAGAGGCCCACTGAGAAGAGTTCCCTGGACTTGCTCCTCCCTTTCATGATTGCAACAGGCTTGTTCATCTGCCTTTCATTCTGGTCCAGACAAAAGTGATGGTGAGAAGAGGGAGCAGTAGATGCCACTGCCTACTTGCTCATTGACTCTTTGCCTGTCAAGCAAGCGGTAACAATAATGAGAAAGAAGAGGAGGAAGAGCAACAGGAGCTGGGGACAACGGTGGCAAGAAGATAGCTTCATTGAGGAAGGGGCCCAATTAAGGGTGTCTTGCCTGGGGGTCCTCAAAAACCTGGAGCTGGGACTGTTTTCCTTCATTTCACTCCATGTTATAGAACAGGGTTGGCATCAGGGGTTGACATTCTTGGTCAATTGCCAAGGCCTCAGCTCCTTGGGTCACCATTGACCTCTGACTTGTCACTGCTGTGGAGGAAAACCATCAGCGACCTCCACCTGCCCTCTCCTATGGCAGCCAGGACTATTGTCCCCCAGGACAACTGGGTCCCCTCCAGAGGCCCCTTCCTCTGCACTGTCCACTTGCAGCAGCACCTACTTGGGGGTCTCACTGGGCAACATCTTACAAAGGGGTCTCCCCAAACCTGGAGCCAGCCAGCCAGCCCTGGTTACAGAGTGGCAGGGGGAGAAATCTACACCAGGCCACCATTTTTTGGCTGTATTTCTCTATCCTGAAGGGTTGCAGTGAAGCAGACCTGAGGAAGGGAATGTGAACCTTCAACAGTACAGCTTGTTCAGGAAGAACAGATTTGTTATTTAATAATCTACCTTTGGGGAGCGGGGGAGGGGGGAAACCTTGATGCATAAATGTTATTGTGTGCCAATGAACAGATAACTGCAAGGACTCTGCCAGTGGAGATAATGACTTTCAAAAAGCAATGATGGTGATGATAACTGCCAGAGTGATCAGCCCTGCACTCTGTTATTGTCTGTTATCACCCCAGTAAAAATTACTGTTATTATGTAGTATCAGTGTGTATAGTACAGTGTGTATATGTGACTGCCATGCAAGAGATCACTATTATTCAAAAAGGAAAAATAAACTCTCATATTTTCTGAGGAGGAAAATGCCAGAGAAGAGGTAAGTACCTTCCTTTTCTTTCCTTCCTTTTTCTTTAAAGTAAACTCAGCAGCAAAGCTGTACAAGGGTATATGCACTTAAGAACACTTGACGCAGACCAACCTAGGGTCAATTCAAATGTTGCTATCCCTAGTGTCTTCGAGAGAGGAACATTTGGGCCTCCAGATGTTGTTTGGTTGCAGCTCCTATCATTCCTGACCATTGGTCATGTTGGCTGGGGTCAATGGGAGTTGGAGTCCAACTACATCTGGGGGGCCACATGCTCCCCACCCCTGCCCTAGCCAATGTAACTGTGCTGAAAAAAATGTATATCTGCAAGAAAGCTCCAAGTGAAAGTAGGGACATCATAAAGGTCCTTATCACAAATGTATGCAGAATTTCATCCTGTCCAGAGAGGATCAACTCACCCAGGGCCAACGCAAGGTGTTTTGCTGCCTGAGCAGGAGCAACAAGTGGCACCCCTCTCCCCCCACACCCCCAGTCAAAGTACATGGTGCCCAAGGCCAGCCAAATTATTTTTGGCATCTGAGGCAGAAAAACCCACAAGTACCTCTCCCCTTCCCTGGCAGTAAAAACTTTGTTACATCGTTAAGTCGTGTCCGACTCTTCGTGACCCCATGTACCACAGCACGCCAGGCCTTCCTGTCCTCTGCTCTCTCCGTGCGTGCTCAAGTTCATATTCATTGCATCAGTGATGCTATCTAGCCATCTCATCCTCTGCCGTCCCCTTCTCCTTTTGCCTTCAATCATTCCCAGCATCAGGGTCTTTTCCAATGACTTTTCTCTTCGAATTAGGTGGCCAAAATATTTGAGCTTCAGCTTCAGTAACTGTCCTTCCAATGAGCAGTCAGGGTTGATTTCCTTTAGGACTGACTGATTTGACCTCCTTGCAGTCCAGGGGAGTCGTAAGAGTCTTCTACAGCACCACAGTTCGAAAGCACCAATTCTTTGGCGCTCAGCCTTCCTTATAGTCCAGCTCTCACAGCCATACGTTGCTACTGGGAAAACCATAGCTTTGATTATACAAACCTTTGTCGGCAAGGTGATGTCTCTGCTTCTTACTATGCTGCCTAGGTTTGCCATAGCTTTCCTCCCAAGGACCAAGCGTCTTTGAATTTCATGGCTACAGTCACCGTCTGCGGTGATCTTGGAGCCCAAGAAAATAAAATCTGTCACTGCTTCCATTTCTTCCCCTTCCATATGCCAGGAAGTGATGGGGCCAGATGCCATGATCTTAGTTTTTTTAATGTTGAGTTTCAAACCAGCTTTTGCACTCTCCACTTTCACCCTCCACAAGAGGCTCTTTAGATCCTCTTCGCTTTCTGCCATTAGGGTAGTATCGTCTGCATATCTGAGGTTATTGATAATTCTCCCGGCAATCTTAATTCCGACCTGTGATTCATCCAACACGGCGTTTCTCATGATGTACTCTGCATATAAGTTAAATAAGCAGGGCGACAATATGCAGCCTTGTCGTACTCCTTTCCCAATTTTGAACCAATCGGTTGTTCCATGTCTGGTTCTTACTGTTGCTTCTTGACCCTCGTACAGGTTTCTCAGGAGACAGGTAAGGTGGTCTGGTACTCCCATCTCTTGAAGGATTTGCCACAGTTTGTTGTGATCCACACAATCAAAGGCTTTAGCGTAGTCAATGAAGCAGAAATAGACGTTTTTCTGGAATTCTCTTGCTTTCTCCATGATCCAGCGAATGTTGGCAATTTGATCTCTAGTTCCTCTGCCTCTTCTAAACCCAGCTTGTACTTCCGGTAGTTCTCGGTTCACATACTGCTGAAGCCTAGCTTGTAGGATTTTGAGCATAACCTTGCTGGCATGTGAAATGAGAGCAATTGTACGGTAGTTTGAACACTCTTTGGCGTTGCCCTTCTTTGGAATTGGAATGTAAACTGACTTTTTCCAGTCTTGTGGCCACTGTGGAGTGTTCCACATTTGTTGGCATATTGAGTGCAGCACTTTAACAGCATCATCTTTTAGGATTTTAAATAGCTCAGCTGGAATACTGTCATCTCCGCTAGCTTTGTGGTTAGTAATGCTTCCTAAGGCCCACTTGACTTCACTCTCGAGGATATCTGGCTCAAGTTCAGTGACCACACTATCATGGCTATCAAGGACATTCAGATCTTTCCTGTATAGTTCTTCTGTGTATTCTTTCCACCTCTACTTAATCTCATCTGCTTCTGTTAGGTCCCTGCCTTCTTTGTCCTTTATCATGCCCGTCTTTGCACAAAACGTTCCCTTGAGATCTCCAATTTTCTTGAAAAGATCTCTAGTCTTCCCCATTCTATTGTTTTCCTTGATTTCTTTGCATTGTTCATTTAAAAAGGCCTTCTTGTCTCTCCTTGCTATTCTCTGGAACTCTGCATTCAGTTGGATATATCTTCCCCCTTCTCCCTTGCTTTTTGCTTCCCTTCTTTCCTCAGCTACTTCTAAAGCCTCATCAGACAGCACTTTGCTTTCTTGCATTTCTTTTTCTTTGGGATGGATTTAGTTGCTGCCTCCTGAACAATGTTACAGACCTCCATCCATAGTTCCTCAGGCACTCTGTCTATCAGGTCTAATCCCTTAAATCTATTCCACTGTATATTCATAAGGGATATGATTTAGGTCATACCTGAATGGTTTAGTGATTTTCCCTACGTTCTTCAATTTAAGCTGAAATTTTGCAACAAGAAGCAGCTCAGAATCTGAGCCACACTCAGCTCCAGGTCTTGTTTTTACTGACTGTATAGAGCTTTCTCCATCTTTGGCTGCAAAGGACATAATCAATCTGATTTCGATATTGACCATCTGGTGATGTCCATGTGTAGAATCACCTCTTGTGCTGTTGGAAAAGAGTGTTTGCTATGATCAGCGTGTTCTCTTGGCAAAACTCTATTAGCCTTTGTCCTGCTTCATTTTGTACACCAAGGCTATGCTTGCCTGTTATCCCGGTGATTTCTTGACTTCCTACTTTAGCATACCAATCCCCTATGATGAAAAGGACATCTTTTTTTGGTGTTAAGTTCTAGAAGGTGTTGTAGGTCTTCATAGAACCAATCAACCTCAGCTTCTTCGGCCTCACTGGTTGGGGTTGGACTTTGAATTACTGTGATGCTGAATAGTTTGCCTTGGATTTGCACTGAGATCATTCTACCATTTTTGAGATTGTACCCCAGTACTGCTTTTCCCACCCTTTTATTGACTATGAGTGCTAGTCCATTTCTTCTAAGGGATTCTTGCCCACAGTAGTAGATATGCTGGTCCCCTGAATTAAATTCGCCCATGCTTGTCCATTTTAGTTCGCTGAACCCCAAGCTGTCGATGTTCAATCTTGCCATCTCATGTTTGACCACCTCCAGCTTGCCTTGATTCATTGATCTTACATTCCAGGTTCCTAAACAATATTGTTCTTTACAACATCGGATTTTCTTTTCACCACCAGACACATCCAGAGCTGAGTGTCCGTTTGGTTTTGGCCCAGCCGCTTCACTCTTTCTGGCACTACTTGGAAATACCCTCTGCTCTTCCCCAGTAGCATATTGGACACCTTCCGACCTGAGGTGCTCATCTTCTGGCGTCATATCTTTTAGCCTTGTGATATGTTCCATGGGGTTTTCTTGGCAAGAATATTGGAGTGGGTTGCCATTTCCTTCTCCAGTGGACCACATTTTGTCAGAACTCTCTGTCATTACCTGTCCGTCTTGGGTAGCCCTGAGTGGCATAGCGCCCCTTTGTTACAACAAGGCAGTGATCCATGAAGGGGGGCAGTAAAAATACAATAATAATAACTTAGATAACCAACAAATCTGCTGCCCTTTCAGGACAATAAAAACCTGCTGCATGAGACAGCCATCTCACTCTGCCTAGTGGTAGGGCCGGCCCTAAGACTTTCCTTTTTTAGGAAGGCCTTCAGTTTTCAGTGGTTTCATTGAAATCTCTTTTCCTGGTTAAGCTGCTCTTCCTAGTGTTTTTATCTGCTAGTCCTCTGTTGTTTGTTTGTTTTTTAATAATGGTGTTTTTAGTGTTTTGATTCCATTTTAATGTGTTTTTGTTTTTTTCCTTGTATTTGCATACTTTAGCTTATTTTATCAGCCACCTTGAACATTTTAGAAAAGGCAGGATATAAATGTTTTAAGCAAATAAACAAACAGAACACTTCTTTAGGGTCAAACTAGTCGTGCGGGGAAACTGTATAAGTTAAAGATTTGTTTTCCCCACTTATATATGGGGTGGGTCTACTCTTTACACAAAAAAGGTCCATGGGCAGGGGGAAATTTGTGTCCCCCTCCTCACTGTACCTTGCTTGTCTGCTGCTTTTAAGCATGTTTTCCCTTAGCTGATCAGGAAAAAAATTGCCTAAAGCTGCAGTGTGCAACAGTGCAAGGCAAGGGAGAGGGTAAGTTTTGCTCCCTTCCCCACATGCTCCATTCTGTGAAAGGTGTAGACTCCACCACCTCCATTTTATAGGTGAGCAGAGCAAACACCTTTAGGTGAACAGAGCAAAGATGTTTGTCCCCTAGGAGGACATCTGCAACAGGCCAGTTTACACACACACACACACACACACACACACCCTCCAAACTCCTGTCCTTACTTGGAACGTGCTCCTGCCACAGCCTGGTTCAGGTAGGCCTTACGTGTTTGTTCTGATCCTTTGCCAGTGGAAAAGCCTAACAGAGAAGGACTGAACTCCCGAAGGATATCTGAAAAAGAATGAAATTCAGATTCATACATTCGTTGATGCTCTGATTTTGAAGCACAACATCAACTAATTAAGTGTAAAGAATTATTAGGGAGGGTTGTGAAACCCAGCAAGTATTATAACGTCATTATGTAAATCTATATCACAACCATATTTAGAATACTGTGCACAGATTTTGGTACTCCATTTCAGAAAGTATACCGTAGAGCTGGAAATGGTAAACAAAGGGGCAACTAACAGTGCAATCTATACATGTCTACTCAGAAGCAAGCCCACTGAGTTTCATGAGACTTACTCCCAGGTAAGTGTGCAGGGCTGACATCAAGGGTAGGCAGGGTTGGGCACCTGCCAAAGGCCCACACACCCCAGCAGGACCTCACTGAAAAGAGTCCCCTGGACTTGCTTCTCCTCTTCACCATGGCAACCTGCATGTTCACCTGCCTCTTGCTCTGATCCAGACAATAGTGGTGGTGAGAAGGAGGATCAGGAGATGCCCCTGCCAACTTCCTCACTGGCGCTCTGCCTCTCAAGCAAGCGATAGCGATGATGACAAAGAGAATGAGGAGCAACAGCAGCTGCTGACAATAGTGGTGAGAAAGTAGACTCACTGAAAGAGGGGGCCCATTAAGGATGTCTTGCCCAAGGACCCTCAGAAGCCTGGAAATGGCACTGTAAGAGTATATAGGATTGTACCCTAAAAATATCAAAAGGGCAGACCATCTTGCTTATGAGCTTGAGGAAAGGTTATGCAAGTTTCAGATGGGGGATTTGTAAAGAAAAAAGATTACTAGAGGGGGGAATAGGATAGAGGTTTATCAAATTATGAATAATATGGGGTAGGCAACCTGGTGCCCTCTATGGGCAATATCTAATACTGCCATTGTGCTTTTGCTGTTTATGTTGCGTTAGTCAGACCCCAGAAGCACCTCTCACAAGATGCTAGCACAACAGGAAGCTAGCACTTCCTAAAGCAACCATGGAAATGAGATGAAACACTCATTTCCAGAATGGTACAGGTCAGTGGAGCTCCCTTCTATGAGCTCTGATAAACTGCCCTATTCGGGAAATGAGCATTTCGGCTCATTTCCAGTTTCTTTAGGAACTGTTAGCTTCCTGTTGCACTAGCAGTGGGCCCGGCTGGCATATGAGCAATGTTGGATACTGCCCCATGTATTTTGGACTATAACTCCCATAATCCCTAACCATTGGCCATGCCATCTTGGGCTTATGGGAGCTATAGTTGAAAACATCTGGAGAACTCCAGGTTGCCTACCCCAGCCTGAGTGGAAAGACTGAAATGTTTCTCTTTTCCATTTCTCATAATGGGCTTTTCTATATGAGGCTTTTAACCCTCACTTTTACTGAGGCTTGTGTTTCCGGATTCTTTGCAGGATTAAAGCTGGCTGCTTTACACGTGTGTTTTTTTACGTGTGTGTGTGAGTGTGTGTGTGTGTGTGTGTTTCTTTGCCTTTCTATTCTGTTACATAACCACTAGGTGGTGCTGTGTGTAGCAGAATTGCGCAAATACAAGAGACTTCTATAGTGCCATTGAGAAAAATACAAGACTCTCCTCATTAGGAAAACAACAGCAACCCTGCTATAATGGTTTCAAAGCATGGGGGAGGCTATGGAGGATGACAATGTCATGTAAACAACCCGCAAACTACCATGCACGCACAATAAAAGCCTTGTGTAGAAAGGCTCAATGGTAGCACCGAAGAACTAAGGGTTACCAATGGAATGGATTGGTAGTAGGCGCCAGACAACAAAAAGGCAACACTTCTTCACATACCATAATTTATAGTAGCCTTAGGTGGCTTAAAATGGATGGGATGAATATTATGGACATCAGCCATGAAAGCAAAATGGAAAATCTATGATTAAAAGCTGTAGATAACTTTGAACTCCAGATGTAGGGATAAGCAATGGGAGATGGCTATCATCCTAATGCCCTGTTTGAGCTCCCTGTTTGAGCATCCGCATGGCCATTGCCGAAAGCAGAATGCTGTATGCAGATGAGCAGCATCTTGTGGCAATGGGAAGCATAGCATTGCAGGGGGTGCAGATGGACTTGACTCCAATGGAGACTTTTTCTTCTTTAAACCTCCCCCCAGGAGTAACCCTCCCCTCCTGGAGCACCATAGGCCCAATCTGAAGGGGGCGGGGCATGTGCTTACATAAGAGTAAAAAAATAAGACCATCCTCAGCTCCATGCTACATGATTAGCCTAATGTGCAGTTTGGCTCTAAGTGGTTGCCCTTGTTTCAGAATACCAGGGGCTGTGGGCATTTTGGTTCCATTTGGTTGCTGCTTTGAGTTCCTATGCATCTTTTCAGTCCACAAAAAATAACTAAGGGGCCTTCAGACTAACAAGAAAGTGCTATTATTCATTCCAAAATCATATGGGGCTGAATCATAACGATATAAAAAATGCCAGTGAAAATATTGAACCAACTAAGAACCTGGGAAATTACAAAACACGCTGTTAAGTCATATGCAGCAAATTGCCACATTAGCTGTTAGGTGGCTTTCCCCCAGTCCCCCATGTCTCCATCAGTCCTAGATGCTGAATGCAAAGTGGTTTAGCATCCCCGCCTGCTCAGCCTTTCCTCAAGTCCGCTCCATAAATTATGAAAGAGTTTCACAAACACGCTAACCTTAGGGAATCAGGCACTTACTTGCTAATGTTGTGACTGTGCTTATGTTTTCATTTCCACCAAAGCTGCAGAATGGGGTGGGGGTTAGGGGAAGAAGAAGAGAGCAAACAAAGTTAGATAGCATTTGCTTGGAATAAGTCACAGAGTGCCCCCTGGTGATGTTTCAAATCTTCAACAAACGCTTCTTATTTTAACTGCTGGGATAGAGATAGATAGATAGATAGATAGATAGATAGATAGATAACATATATCCTTCTTTTCTATGGGATTCCCATGGTGTCCTATCTAGGAGACTCCATACTGACTTAGCCTCAGCAATGCTGCACCATCAGTTACTTCCAGCCCATTCACAGGATTCCTGTTGTGACTGTTTATTTATTTACTGTATTTATAAACTGCCCAATAATCAAAGTTCTCTGGGTGGTGTATAATACATTAAAAATATAAAACAGAAAAATTAAAACAAAGAATACAAAAAGAGCAGAATAAAACCAAGGTAAAACCAGCAGCAGAATAAAGTACTAAAAGCACTAAAAAAAAATTCTTAAAATGCCTGGGAGAATAGAAAAGGTCTTCACCTAGCACCAAAATGACCACAAAGTAGGTGCCAGGTGAGCCTGTCTGGTGAGGGCATTCCTCAAATGGGTGCCACCACTAAAAAGATCCTCCCTCTTGTAATCACCCATCTCGCCTCATTTGCCAGGGCCTCAAGAAGGGCCTCAAATGATGATTGTAATGTCTGGGTAGCTACATATGGGAGGAGATGATCCTTCTAACCAGACACTGGTAAACTTCCTGTTTTTTCTGCCTGCCTGGGACCACAAAAACAAGGGGAATTTCCAATTCACCTGGCAAGCCACAATACACAGCTGGTGGGCTTGTGAATAATGAATTGTACAGACCTGCTATACCGGAAATGACAAAAAACTTACTGCACCCCTGCAGTTAATTCTATCTTTCTATAACTATTACTCCTGAAAATTCTCCACAATAGTTTCATTCATGTGTATGCAATAGCAAGCAAGGATTAAAACAGTATCAAGATGCTGAGTCTGAAGGCCATGGAATCAAAGACAGAAGCATGCAATGTTACAGAGAGGGAGAAATGAGCAGGATTGTGCCCAATTTGTCATTTCTGATTTTTGAATACTATGATATATATTAACATCTGTCACAAATGTTGGCTTCTACTGATTTATTCATCCAGCTTCTTCCAACTTCATCCCAAGGGTAGGTTATGCTAGATCTTTACATAGGGTTGCCACCTTTGAATCCAGTTTTTTCCTGACATTAGCCTTAAAAAAAAAAAAAACAGAAAGGGGAAACTGGCAATGGGAACAGAAGGTTAAGCATCTCCACTTCCCTCCTCGTGCCACTTCTGGCCCAGTCAGGTTCCCACGGCATGTGGAAGAGCTCTATGCTCATACATTAATATGTATGTAGAGCCCCTTCACATGTTAGCCAAATGCACAGATGACACTGAAGGCATGGCCGCTGTGCATATCATAGTGTGTGCTGGGGGTGGGGGAAGGATAGCCATTTATTTATTTCATTTCTATACTGCCCAACAGCTGAAGCTCTCTGGGCAATTCACAAAAAGCCATTGTGGCCTCACAAGCACTCTCATGTGTTCTTTCAATGTATGGGTAGTCTGAATGCCCCCAGAGAAAGAGATGATTATGCATGATGACAGAATATACATTGTCCAGAGACAGTACAGGGGCTTGTTCATGTTTATATTCCATTTCCAGTCCCCTCATCTACTCCATTTGGATGCTGCTCTAGGGCAGTTACCATCATCATTGCAATGAATGAGGTATAAAAATGAAAATACAGAATGTTTGTAGAAAAAGGTAGTTTTGTTACTTTGGAAAGGAAGGAAGAAATTCAGAGGAATTTGAAAACAGATAACGCCATGCGAAAATGAGAGGCTGGCTGCAATCTGTCAGTAGATGTGTTCTGTGATGTTATGGGTAGTATCCAACACTGTCATTCCACTGGCACTAATGACACTGCATTAGTGGAAGACAATGGTGGCACAATGGGAAGAGTAAGGCATAGGGCGGGTGGGCAGCTGCTCCAGAGGGCTGACGCCTCACTTTGAGGAGTTCTCAGAGTGAAACATCGTAATGAACTAGAGTGGGAGCTATCAAATCTTAAATAAGAAAAATTATTTAAGAAAAATCTGTGGGTTTTCTATAGATGGAAGTGGTGAAGAACATAAGAAGAGCCATGCTGGGTCAGACCAAGGGTCCATCTAGTCCAGCATTCTGTTCACACAGTGGCCAACCAGATGTTAGATGTTCACCTCCTTTCCTCATCTTTAGATCTAAAAAATGGACTTCTAGGGTATTGTGATGGATATCAAATGTGGTGTTCTCATCCTTAGAATTCACCCATTCAGCACAATTGTATAGCACCCCCTCACTACCTCTCCAGATTGTAAACACATTGTCAATATACCTCAACCAAATAATAAGTTGTTCAGCAAACTGTCCTTCAGAAGTTTGGGAGAACTTGTCTCTTCTGAAGGACAGTGTATGGAACAAACTATTATTTGGTTGAGGCATATTGATAGAGTGAAATATCGGCCAGCCCAGCACTGCAGACAGTCATCCTGCCCACCCTCTTAGAGCTCTCGGCATGGCTCTCCAGAGAGCCCACCCAGCCCACATGCCTTACTTTGAGGAGGCTCTCCTCAGAACGAGGCATTCTGGGTGAGGTAGCCGCAGAGATCACCTCTGCTGCCCCTGTACAGGTGGTCCCCAAAACCAGCTCCCTGCCAATGCCTCACTCTGTGGAAGGACCCCTTAGAGCAAGGCACTGAGGGAAAGGCAGCAGCAGCTGCCCGGGGGGCGGGGGAGTGGGAAAGAAAGGAGGAGGGTGGCAGAGGAGTAGGGGGGTCTTGCACTAGCATCAGTTTCTGCTAGTTCAACGTCGTTAGTGCTAGCAGAATGCCAGGGCTGGATTCTATCCTGATGGACCACAGAAGCCTGGACGTCCCATCTGCTGGAGCCCTGGCTTTATTTACTGAAGTGACCTGCACAAGTTCTAAGCATGCTCATCTGAAGATTGCTCCAAAGTGAAGTGGAAACACACTGCTGACCATTAAAGTCAGCCGGGAGGAGACAGGAGCTGATTTCACTATCCAGTATAAAAGGGGGGGGGGCATAATACACAGATTGCAGGTGTCTGAATCTCTAAATAATTTGGTTTATGGCACTCACCTCCATGAAAGGCCTCGATACTGTGTCAGAACGTCTATAATATTGAGTGGTGATGATCCGGCACCATTTCCTGCCTGATAATCATACAAAAGAGAGCCATGGTTAGAGAAATTAGGATGCAGATTTAGTCAGGATTTAGAAATCCTATGCAGATTTAGACAGAAAAAAGTCCTTCAACTCCCAGCATGCTCCAGCCAGCTATAGCTGGCTGGGGCATGCTGGGAGTTGTAGGACTTTTTTCTGTCTAAACCTACATAGATGGTGTCCTTAATGTAATTTAAAATGAAATGAGTGATCTCCTGGAAATACTCGCAACCTTTGCTCCCAAGAAGTCCGAGAGCATTTTCAAATCATTGCCATCAGGTCTACTTCATAATGGGGAAAACCAGAAAGGGAAATTAAATGAAATTTACATGAAGCCTACTTAAAATAAAATGAAAGTGGTGGCCACAAATCAAATCATACTAAACGTATTTCTTTAAAAATATATAATATTATTTGTCACAAGAATACTGATTGGTACAGAAGCATGACTTGATAAAACCATATTGCATCACAGTGATATAGACTAATGAAGACCTTTGCTAGCCTAGAATTAATTGATGCAAGGTTACTTGTGTCAATAGCTACTAGTCTTGATGGCTATGTGCTACCTCCAGCACCAGAGGCAGTGAGCCTATGTACACCAGTTGCTGGGGAACATGGGTGGGAGGGTGCTATGGTGCTCATGCCCTGCTTGTGGGTTCCTGGTCGACAGCTGGTTGGCCACTGTGTGAACAGAATGCTGGACTAGATGGACCCTTGGTCTGATCCAGCACAGCTCTTCTTACGTTCTTAAGGTGAAATACAATTGTGTCTTTAAAAAAGTGGTTGTACTGTCCAGAAACAGTTATAAATGTGTGTATGACATTTTTATACAGGCACCAGCATGAAGCTGGTCAGGCACCAGCATGAAGCTCCCGCAGGTAATGGTTTTCCAGCAATGTTGCTTACCAGAAGTGGCACATTTAAAGTAGCCATTGGTAAAGTTCTTCTCGGCAGAGAAACATCCATTTAGCCCCTGCATAGAGTTGTCACTTGGCTCATTTAAAGTTATTGTAGCCAGGTTATTTAGCACGTGGCCAGGCTATTTCTGTCTCATTCAGGCTACAAATATGTTTGAATGTACCTATACATGTGTATTAACTAACCTATGCAAATGGGCGATAGCCAAGAGAGATGGCATTCCTGGCCTGAAGAAGATTAATGACCCAGCAGAATGGGAGCAGAGCATAAGGAAAGTGTGGAAAATTCCATTGGCCGTGAAGATGTTTTGCTCCCTGTTTCTCAAATTAGAATTCAGAAATTCCTTTTAGATCACTCAGTTTAATATAGCACATTCGGTGATCTGCACTTACTGTTAATGAATCCCCAAGGGCACCTATAACTTTAATGTCTGCTGGCCTCAGGCGATGAACTATAAAAGAGAAAGTGAAAATGATGAAACTTTTAGAAGATCTTTGGCATTAGGAATATATTTACTGGGGGAAAGTTTTACAAAATTGTGATCCCATTTAAAATTCATGTTCAACCAAATTACCTTAACTTTGTTAGTCCCCTGTGGCAAGTATATGATGCTTACCAGAATACCTTATTCTCCCTGTACTCTTTCTCCCAAGAATCTAATGGCACATTAGATTCTAATGGTGCATTATTATTGGTACATTACCTGAGTCTTCCACAACAAGAGTATTTTGCTTGAAAATCTGTCTAAATGTATCATGTAGAAACATGTATATATCTCACACACATTATTAGCTTATTTATTATTTATTTGCTACATTTCTAATCTGCCCAATAACTAATGTTCTCTGGGTGGATTATAACCAGTTAAAAAACTAAAATGCCATTTTAAAACACAATTAAACATATATAACACAATACAAATATTTAAAAGAATAAAATGCAATATAATGCAAAACAATAAACAGCACAGGAATTGATAAAACAGCCACAATAACCTAGAACTAGGTCTCTAAAATGAGAGAAAAGAAAGTTATTTGTCTGGTACTGAAAAGATAACAATGTAGGTGCCAGGCAAACCTCTTTGGGGAGTTTACTCCATAAAGGGGTGCCACCACTGAAAAGGCCTTCTCTATTGTAGCCACCTACCTAGCTTCTTTTGGTGGAGCACCCAGAGGAGGGCCTCTGAAGATGACCAGAGCAGGTACATGTGGGAGGAGGTATGCCTTTAGATTATATGAGTCTTATATGAGCAGGCTGTAGTGTAGCTGCTCTGAGCTTGAGTTATGAGTTCAGTCCTTCCCCTTTCAAATCTCAAGTACCTATATAACAACTTTGGTGGGTCACTATTCTCTCATTCTCAATATCTCCGTGCCCCTGTAATAGAGGGATGATTATACTAATAATACTGGCCTACGTTAGAAGGTTGTTGTGAAGGTGACTACACTTTTTATTGTAGGAGTTTATATGCCACCCTATAACCAAATTTTCACAGTATTGTATGTGAAGAAATTTGAGCACTAATATTCTTATAAGTGCTAAGTATTATTTCTTTTGGTGCCATTTTTGTTACCCAAGAACTAATTTCCTGAAGTCAGATGTGCTGCTGCCTTGATGTTAGAAGAAGTGAGCATTTTTTCAACACAGAGACTTGGTACCATTGAGAACCTGACATTTATGTAAATTGGCGGAGTGGGGTGGCAAAGCCCTCAATATCAAGACAATAATTCACACCATGACTTTTCTCCAAGAAGGTCCTTGTGATCAAGTGTCCAGAGTTTATTGCTTTTATGTGCAATAAGCTCATACTGACTGTACTACACTAGTGTTCTATAATTACATTTTGCACATAATTTTCTCACCTCCTTGGCATGTTTGACTATACTATTTGATTATTAAGCATATGTTTACACATCCTTGCTCTCATAATAACGATCAGATTTTTGAGTAGCGAACCAATGTTGAGGCAAGTTTTTAATTTTAAGATGAAAAAAATCGTAGATGAAAAATGCATGAGAATTCATCTGTGGTTTGAATGGAGAGTACTACATTCTGGTGGCACTGGAACCACTACTGTACAGTTTTCAAACTACTCAGAGCTCTACAGATTCTATACTTGCTGTGGATTATCTCCGAACAGGACTTTGACCAAAGGTGTAATGGGGTGTAATTACTGTGGGAGTAGACGAGGCAGCTTAGCTAGCAAGGAAAGTGCTAAAGTGGAGGATGAAATTAACGAGGGCATTGACAAGAGGGGGATATTGGTATGCTGGGCTAAATAGTGGACAAGTGGTCTTGTGCTTTTGTGCAAGAGCCTTATTTTTTTTTTAAACTAAGATTTAAAAGGCTTTGAATGCGTTACCATCATGTTCATAAGACAGCTTCGGCTACTGGGTGGTATAGAAATGAAATTAAATGAAATGAAATCAATCAATAAATAAATAAATGCTCAGAAAATTAATTCCATTTGGCAATCTGATGTGATGGAGGTGAGGGGAGTTTTCCTTGGGAGCTGGCAACCCCAGTGAACCAACTGTAGAAAGGCTGTTGATGAAGGTACTGAGGAAATGAGGAGGTCTGCCACAAAGGCACTTGGAATATATGCCAGGAGCCAATGGGGGGACTGAGGGGGAAAAACCAGCCATAGAGTGCTTGATTATCTGTTGGGTTAGTGAGCAAACAACCCATGGTGCCTTATTCTCAGGGTGGCCTAGCGTGATGTGCAAACTCGCCCACTGTCAATCAATGACAATACTAAGCAAAGGGTGCAATCCTATGCATGTTTGGGAGATTGGGAGTTGTTTGCCTTATTTCTGTCTAAACATGCATAGGATTGCACTCTAATAGTCTGACTTGTTAGAATAATCCACAAAACAAATAAAAGAGTATTTATTATATGCAATTAGTACTTGTACTAGTATAATTGATTAAATCCACATAAAACATCCAAATGTACATGAATACTATAAATCACCAACTATGGGTCACTGGTAAAAAATAAATAAAAAATGTTATTCACAGTCATATAACTTACTGATGGATTCTAATTCCCCCAGGAAGAGTTCTTCATCAGATTCTGCTTCAATTATTAGTAAGCTAAACTATGTTTGTGCTTTTTATATCTTGCGGTACTGCTGGTACAATGGCTGTCCCCAAATAATTGTGTAGTAAGTGCAGTCCTTCAAGCTTGCAGTGTCATCTTTTTTAGAAAATTACTGCATTTACTTGTTACAAAAAGTGTTTCCATCTTCACTCTCCAAACCCAAGGTATAAAGCAGCTTCCTATGTTAATATGCATACTTCTATACACCTGCTCCTTGCCATGATGGAGTGGCAAAAACTCAGTGATAGACCACTTCCTTTTCATGTAGAGGGCCCAACAATTCAAGCCCTGGCATCTCAGATAGTATGACTGGAAAACAATTCTGCCCGAAATCTTGGAAAGTATACTGTCCCAGACTTCCTATGCCATCAGTTTTTCCCACTCATCCCAGACGTTTCCCTACCTGAAAATATAATTATCTGCCTTGGCCAGATTTATTAATCACAGTTGCATTCCACCCTTCTTCCAATGAGCTCAAGGCAGCCATATATGGTGTTATAATATTTTGTCCTCACAACAGTCCTGTGCGGTAGCTTAGGATAAGTGATAGCAGTGAACTTCAGGCCTGATCAAGAATTTTAATCCAGGTTTCTCTGGTCTAGGACTCACACTTTATCCCCTACACAAATTGGTTGGAATCTATATTTGATTTAGAGATATATCTCTTCTACTCTCTGCAAAAACAGAATGCATTCCAGACTAAAAGGTGTTCTTATTGTTAGGTATTAAAAACACTGTTGGTCTTATCCCAACTCAGTAATTGGCATACTGACAGCCTCTTGCTCTTGTAGATTGAGTCAATACATGGACAAAATCTGTACCTGAGACAGGAATTGCATTTGAGGGGTTACGGTCAGAACATGGAATGCTAGTCCCAAAGCTCCTTTGCTGAAAACAAATAGATAGCAGTGCATTACAGATGGCTTTCAAGATTCCATTAAAAAGAAATATGAACTCCCAAGAAAATGATTTCATGAGATATGCAACATTCTTGTGCCAAATCCCCCCTCCTCTCCACCTGAAGGCAAGCAATAATAAAATTTTATGCAACCAGTGCTTTCCATACTTGAGACTTTGCTTCAGTCTGCAATTCTGCGGGAAAAGATGAGTGGTTGCTATTCCTGTATGTGAAGAAGTAAGGGTGTGCCTGCAGAAATAAGATAGTGAGAGAAATTTAAAAAAGAGAGAGTCATCATTTGGCACCATGGCTCAAGTCAGCAGGGCAGATTTGGCAACCAAAGACAATGATTTAAGATTAATCGGGGAATGTCTGTATCTCTAGTGACCACTCTAATCTCCAGACAGCGGTCAAGGGGCCAAAATTATATTATTCATACCTGTCCCCTTTGTGGATGACCACCGGAAATATCTATGCTAAAGTCAATGCTACTGAGCAAGAAGGGCTTCAGAGCCATGGAATACTTTTGTTTGGGCATGGCCAGGGCATGAAATACAGAACTCAGAGAAATGTAGCACTAACATGTGGAATGGTTCTCTTATACTCACAACTTTTAAAAGCTAATTTCTTCTTTTACTGAATAAAACTTTGTTTTGTTTTTTTAACCACACCTTAGTTAATATTTGGTAGGGTCACCAGCTGATTGTTCCTGAAGGGAGGGGCCATAGCTCAGTGGCAGAGCCCCTGCTTTGCAGGCAGAAGGTCCCAGGTTCAATCCCTGGCATGTCCAGGTAGGGCTGGAAAAACTCCTGCCAGAAACCCTGGAGAGCCACTGCCAGTCAGTGTTGGCGATGCTGGGCTAGATGGACCTATGGTCTGACACACTGTAAGGCAGCTTCTTATGTTCCTAAACAGTAGATGATCCCAGGGGCACATGACACATAGTCCGTTTGCTGGAACTAAGCAGGTCTGGGTCTGGTCAGCGCTTGGACTGGAGACCACCTGACAATCCCATGTACACTGTCTTCCATGATGGAAGATTGGCAGAAAATATACTAAGAGAGCAATCCTATGGCCATTAAACACTGTCTAGAGGACCATAGGATTTTTTGGTTTACTGGCTCCAAGCTTCTAGATGGTGTTCTGAGCTCAGAGCCAGGAAACTGCGCTCCCCTCATAACCTGCACGGGGAGAACCACGGCAGCAGCCTCTCCATGCTCATAAAATGGAGCACAGAGAGGGCAAAAGGGAGGAGTTCCTGGGGGCGGGAAGAAGACCATGGAAGCCCCTTTACATTGCTTCCTACGGGGTCTCCAGACCCATTCCTGCCCCCTCTCTAAAGCCCCTGCTAGACACGCAAAATCGTGCATATAGCCAAGAATGCAGGGTGGGCGGAGCACAGAGGAGAGGATCCCCTCCTCTGTTCCGCCCAACCTGCATTGGATAGGCATTAGCCTCCGAGTTCAGAGGATTGCACCCTAAATAAATCTATTTTTTTTCCCAACATTCAGGTTCAAAATTCTACAACAAGCAATTTTCCTTCTCCAGCTTCACCCAGTCCAGATATGTTCACATGTTCATTCCCATTGTCCTGGGTAATGCCTAGAATATCCCTGGCATATGACCCTGCTAGCTAGCTAGAGTCATCCCTTGTAAGTCTGAGATAAGGCCTATATCTTTATTTATGTATAGCATTTAATTATTGTAGGTACACTCTAGGAATTACTAGTGAAAAACAATAATTACAAATGCAAACGTGCACGGAGGGCATTCTTTCATGGGAGAAACAGCAGCCTTCATAAAGCCATTTTCACAACTGACCTTTGAATCTGTTTTTGCCTTTCCCATGGTTGAACATCAAATGACAAATTTACATGAAAAGTACATTTGGTTTCAGAATGCCTCCCTCCCATTTTCAATAGCACATTCACATCATATATAAGTGATGCTCATGCAAATGAACAAATGACCGTAGTGTCACTTATGAGAATGCACTTACATTGCTTTGAGGGAATGCCAGTACACAGTGCTTGTTCCAGGTTTTTGAGGGCAAGACACCCTCAAAGGCCCCCTTCCCTCAGTGAATCTACCTTCCAACTGCCACTGTCACCAGCTGCTATTGCTCCTCTTTCTCATCATTGGGTAGTACCCAAGAGGGGTGGTGCACGCACACCCAGCCCCACTGTCCCCGGTCCACACATGCCCAGCCCTGCCAGCCCAAGTCTGTGCACAGCCCCTACCACACACGGCTGCAATATAGCACCTCTGGGGGCAAGTCCTGATGCACATGAAAGCGCTGGGTTCTGGAAGGGATGCGACCTGCTCCTTCCAGATACCAATGTTTTTGCGTACATTAGGGCTTGACCCCAGAAGCACTATATCACGGCCACGTGCAGACCTGGGCTGGTGGGGCTGGGTGCTCAGGGATTGGGGCCCAGCGGGGCTGGCCGCACATGCACCACCCCTATTGGATACTATCCATGGCTATCACTTGCTTGCCTGACAGGCAGAGAGCCATTGAGCAAGTTGGCAGTGGTATCGACTTCTCCTCCTTGTCTGGGCCAGACTGAGAGGCAGTAAAAAGCTGGATGAAATAATGAAGAGAATTCAATTCCAAGGGCCTTCTCTGCTGTGGCACCCCACACAACTTCTCTGTTGTGGAATGTCCTCCCCTTGGAGGCCCCATTGGAACAGACATTGGTTTTGTTTCAGTGCCAAGCTAAAACATGGCTTTTCATCAAAGCCTTTGAGGGCTAATTGAATTCCCTAAAGTAGCACACTGTTCTAACTGCTTTATTGTTTTAGATTTTCTAATTGGCATTAGCTTGTTTAATGGTTTAATATGGTTTTAGCTGTTTACATTGTTCATTGTTTTATACTGTTTAAACTGATTTTATTTGTACACCACCCTGAGATCTTAGTGATATAGGGCAGGATACAAATGTTTTAAATAAATAAATAATATAAATAAACTCTGGGGGCTCTGGTCAGAGGCGCCCTGCTGCGGTGTAGGCCCTTGGCAGGTGCCCAACCATGCCTACTGTGCCTGTGCAGCTCCTGTGAAACTAACCATAAAGGTTAGGAGCCACATAGGACGATTAAAGAATACTACTGACATTACCACCAACTAGACTCTCAATGTTTCTGTCCTTGCAACTTTCATAACTTGTTCAACGTTCAGCCCTCTCATCCCACAGATTTGAGTTAATTGCTCCTCTCCTTTATCATTCAGTTCCACAACACACAGTGATGACCAGAACTGCAAACCTCAAGGCATTTACTCTGGAGTATTTTCACTGAGGTTAACAGGTTCCTAAGAACAGAAGAGCCCAGGGACCTTAGAAAAACAGACAACATTTAAAACTGCAGAAATGTGGAAGTTCTCCCACCTGAGAAGGACAGCGGGCCTCAGGCGTCTCTGTAAAATGATAGGGCTGCTTCTGCCCAACTGGTTCCATCTAGAAGAGGAAATGCAAGCGGTGTGAGGCTTGGTCAGTTAATTAGTTTAAAAGTTTGCTCCCATGTAGGATAAACCTGCAAGTCCTAATTTGAAGGCAACAACGCTGCGTCTGAGCCTAGCTGGCATAAACCGTAGATGAGGATGAAAATCTGTTTCTCGACTAAACCACTTGAGCCTGGAGGTGGGGGCTCATAAGAACATAAGAAGAGCCATGCTGGATCAGACCAGAGGTCCATCTAGTCCAGCATTCTGTTCACACAGTGGCCAACCAGCTGCCCCATAGGAAACCCACAAGCAGGACATGAGTGCAACAGCACCCTCCTGCCCATGTTCCCCAGCAACTGGTGTACATAGGCATACTGCCTTTGATACTGGAGGTAGCATATAGCCATCGGGACTAGTGGCCATTGATAGCCATCTCCTCCAGGAAATTGTCTAACCCCCTTTTAAAGCCATCCAAATTGGTGGCCATCACTACTTCCTGTGGAAAGAAATTCTGTAGTTTAACTATGTGCTCTGGGAAAAAGTACTTCCTTTCATCTGTCCTGAATCTCCCACCAATCAGCTTCTTGTATTGAGAGGGAGAAAAATGTCTCCCTATCCACGTTCTCCACACCATGCATAATTTTGTACACTGCTATCATGTCTCCCCTTAGCCTCCTTTTTTCCAAGCTAAACAATCCCAGCTGATATGACCTTCCCTCATAGGGGAGTTGCTCCAGCCCCTTGATCATTTTAGTTGCCCTTTTCTGCACTTTTTGCAGCTCATGTGGCTGAATGCAGCCAAAATGAAAAAGAAAGGAAGAAAACTAAATAAATCCCTGAAGACAGAAAATGAGCTTGTCAGTGAGAAGGCAAAGCCTTCTCCATAGCATGTTGTTCATCAAGGGTTATTATCATTCATTCCATATACCACCTTTCCACTTCACAAAAGTGCCCAAGGCAACTTATAAATGAAACAGATTCACCTCAAAGCAGCCTGAACAGGTTCAGAACATAGCACAGCCATGTGCCCTGGACAAAGAACAGATCAGATAACTTATATTTCATTGTTTCTATTTCTATTTAACACCAGATATAATATTGTAATAACAAGATGACAACAAAAGTGATGACAATTAAAAGTGGGTATAATGGTTTTGCTTTCCATCCCTCAGCATTTTGGGCTCCATCCAAATAAACTAATGTGACTGGCCGTGAGGTATAAATAATAGTTTCCAGTTAGCCTATCTGTAATTTAGAGACAGAATGAGTAGGAAAGTTGAAGTTGACATACACAATAGTTAATAGTGTAAGGAAAGAAAACTGAAAATGGAGAAATAAGACCTGGTGGACAAATTAAGATTTCATGAAACTGAAAGGGAATGGATAACCAACAAAAGTAATGCATATCAAGCCATTAAATCTGTGGAAATTACTGCCACATGGTAGCTTTGCACACAGAAGTATTAAGCTTAAAACTACTATAGATAAGCCTCAGATACTTATATAATTAAGGAACCAATATTCAGTCACATCAGGAAACATCTTTTTCTTTTTAAAATAAAACCATACATCAGTATTCATCCTAGTTTCTGCAAAGTGTTTGAAGAACAATGAATCATTTCTTATGGGTCACTCTAAGGTTTCCTCCCTCTCCCTCTGAGAAATAGTGCTTAGCTCCGTCAGAGGTATCTTTATAGCATAGATGAAGGGCATCTCTACACCAGCCTAAAATTCTGCATTTAAAATGGGGCTTTCTAATTCTGTTTTAAATGCAGGATCATGACTCCGCTTTTCACGTGCTTCCTTTCCCCCCGCCCCTTCCCCCTCCTTCTCCCCATATCTGAGTCTTCCATTATCTTTCATTGATCTCACTCCTCTTCTTGACAGCTTTTCTTCTTTTCACAGAGGAAACTCAAGTGGAACACAGTGGGGTAATTTGATAGCTCATTATCTGCAATCTATTAAAAAATGGAACAAAGGGCATTTAGTGCAGGAGACGCCCTGGAGGATCACAGCATCATGTAAACTGCCTGCAAATTTCTGTGAGGGAGCAATCTCAATTGCGGAATAAAAGCTCCGGGTGAAGGAGCCCGAAATCTGAGCCATATTAAACAGGGCACTCTCAAGCAATACAACAACCCTTTTACAGTCAGGGACAGAAAGGATTTCAAAACCCTGTTGAGGTGAATGATATATGAATTGCTTAGGCCAAGAGAAAACAGCACTTGCATGCCTGTCAGGATCACCTCAAGCTATAATGCTACCCATATACAAAAACACATTTTGCTCTTAGTTTAAGCAGTCAGTGCCAGCTCCAGGTTTCTGAGGGCCCTTGGGCAAGACACCCTCAGTGGGTCCCCTCTCTCAGTGAGTCTTCCTTCTCATCACTATTGTCACCAGCTCCATTTGCTCCTCATCCTCTTTCTCAACATCACTGTCCCTTGCTGACAGACAGAAAGCCAGTGAGCAAGTAAGCAGTGGCATCTACTGCTCCTCCTAGGGCTCCTTCACATTGAGCTTTTATCCTGAGATTGAGATTGCTCCTTCATGGAAGTTTGTGGGCTCTTTATATGAGATCTCCCGGGGCGTCTCCTGCACTAAATGCCCTTTGTTCCATTTTGAAATAGATCAAATAATGAGCTATCAAATTACCACAGATAATGAGCCATCAAATTACCCCATTGTGTTCCACTTCAGTTCCCCCCATGAAAAGAGGAAAAGCGACAAGAAGGAGTGAGATCAATGAAAGATAACAGACGACTCAGATATGGGGAGGAGGGGAGGAGGGGGGGAAGGGGGTGGGGGGGAAAGAAGCACGTGAAAAAGGGCGTCGTCGTGATCCTGCATTTAAAATGGAAGCAGAAAGCCCCATTTTAAATGCAGGATTTTAGGCTGGTGTAGAGATGCCCCTTGTCTGGGCCAGAGCAAGAGGCAGTGAACAAGCTGGATGCAATAATGAAGAGAAGCAACTCCAGGGGGCTCTTGTCAGTGAGCCCCTGCTGGTGTGTGGGCCCTCAGCAGGTGCCCAACCATGCCTACCCTTGATGTTGGCCCTGTATACAGGGAGAATTGTATTATCTCAGTGCATTTCTTGATCACAACCCCTTTCCTCTGCTCCATCAGTGATTGGAGCAAGGGGAAGGGGCTGCAGTTTGTGGAAAATGTAGTTGTTGGGTCCCAGAACATATTGTCCAACTCTCAAACTTGTGGAGTGTGTGTGGGGAGGGTGTGTGTGCTGTGCTATCTCTTTAAGAATCTTCTAGATTCACACTACACTTCCTGAATTCTGAGACCTCAGACAGTGTCCTACATTACCTATTGTGTTGGGCCACTCTGAATGCGAGCATGCATGCTTTCACTCACTCACGTTTAGACCACGAACCAGTGAAGCCATCATAATGCTTGAATCAGCAAGGTAATTCTAGACCTTGGGCTTAATGGTCTTATACGGAGAGCTTTAGACAGCCATGTGCAGTGCATTACTTCAATTGTGAAACACACAACTAACATTTCTCTTCTCCCCCTTCCCCTGCCCCCTAGCCACCATTTGATGCTTTACAACTTGTTCTAGATTCCTGATGTGATAGAGCAAAACCCCCAACAAAAGCTAGTTTGCCAAAGCTGATTGGAGGGGGGGGGGAAAGAGAGATACTCTGAACATGTGCAGTTCCACATACTAAACTCAATTAGATCACGGCACTGTTATCATCAAACAAATAAAATGGTGTTTGCTTCTGCTCTCCCAATGCTAAACACATCACTTGGGAATAAGAAGCATTCTGGAAAGAGATAATATATTTTTTCTAGTAACAATAATAAATTGAGCATCTGTAACTGTGTACATGTCTAGCCACCCAGGCTATTAAAAAAGAAGAAGAACTAAAGGATGCTGTGATGACCAGTGTCAGCCCATGTCAGCTCTGGTGCTGACACCAGACCTGTCTGCCACTACCCCCATCACCCATCACTCTCTAGGACAGGGGTCCGCAACATGGAGCCCACGGGCACATCCAATGGCACGCGTGAAGGACTCTCCAATGTGGTGCCCATGGGCACCCACAAAACCTTTTTAAAATTCTCCCCCCATCCATTTTTTGATTATATGTGCATGGATTTGTATATAACCATAACAATGAATACATATGAAATGCATACAACATTCTAGCAATTATAAGCGGATCAAATATCCAAATAAGTGATATATATATCTGAAGGTGATATATGTATGCCACCTGTTCAAATATTGAAAGCATTGTATGGTCCTCAGTCCATGGCATTATAGGAGGAGAGTGTTTATCCTTCCAATATTGTAATATCAGTCCTTTAGCTGTGAAAAGGGCATGGAGAATCCATTTATGCTGATCATTTTTTAATTTCCATGGAACAGGTTAATAATTCAAAAGACCATGCACATCAGTGAATATTAAAGACTATTCCAGTACAAAATGTATCTGTGTAATAACCTCTCCCCCAAAAGAAGCAACTCCTGGACATTGCCAAAATGTATGTTTTAAAGAAGCATTAGCTGTATTGCACCACCAGCAATTACACAAATTAGATAATCCCTTATTTAAAAGATGTTGCTCTGTCTAATAGACACGGAACAAAGATTTTTGCTGAATGTCAGGGCCGATCTACACTTACGGATTTTTTCGCTTCCAATGAGGTTTCACCGCCCGTCTTTCACACTACGCAGTACCGGCCTCGAATTGGGACTGGAATTTCCTGCTTCCATGCTCCCGCTTTCAATACCTTATATCCTGGTATTTCCCCTTAATGTGCTCTGATTTTCTGCCTTCGCTACCGTATCTGGTCGTAGTCCCCTTCCCTGCCTGTCCATATACGGCGGTGTTTGTATTTCTGTCCAGTCACAGCTCTCGATGGCCCCACGTCGTCTTCTGGCTATCTGATTGCATAGCTTCCTCAACACTCAATGTTTCCTCAGCAACAAGCAAAGGGCTGGAGGTGCACATGCTTGTCTGATCTCGGAAGCTAAGCAGGGTCGGCCCTGGTCAGTAGTTGGATGGGCGACTGCCTGGGAATCAGGCTTCCTGCATTGAGCAGGGGGTTGTTCTATCCCTTCAAATGAGACTAAGTTTTACCCCCTCCTATCCCCCGCTTTGGATTTTTTTTTTTAATTAAGGCATTATCTTCGAAGAATCATGGCTTCTCTGTGATTTTTTTTTCCTAATTCAGGCATGATCTTCGAAGATTCGACGATTCAAAGATGTGAAGCTTCAAATCTTTGAAGATTCGAAAATTCGACGATTTGGAGCTTCAAATCTTCGAATTTTCAAATCTTCGAAGATCATGCCTGAATTAGAAAAAAAATAAATTGTGGACTGCTTGTTGCTGAGGAAACACTGAGTGCTGAGGAAGCTATGCGATCAGTAGCCGGAAGACGACATGGGGCTGTCAAGAGCTGTGAATGTGGTGGGCATGGAATCAGCAGAAACAGGAAGAGTTTCTGATCCTCCAAAGAGAGCCTCTGTCTTTAAGAGCAGGAAAACAGCACAGCGCTCGAGTGTGAACCGAGCTTGTGCATTCAATGAAGCACTGCAATGGGGAAAATGGGTGAGTGCGGATAATCACATTTTAATGTGAGAGCGTTTAACCCAACAGGACACCAAATTCATTGTGATGGCGGGCGCAATGTAGATCGGCCAAGACGCAGCCTAGGATCCATACTTGTGACAGGTAGACACCAAAGCAGAAATCCACTGATTAGGCATTTTGTGGTGGCGCTCACAGCAGTTTCTCCAATTCTGAAATGTGCTCATGGGTCCAAAAAGTTGGGGACTCCTACTCTAGGTGGTCCTGTACAGGCCCTGGACTTTGTTCCTGAGGTTCACTGCAAATTATAAGCAGATTTCCTCCCAAGGACTGTTTTAACCTTGCAAGATCTCATAACACATTTGGAAAACCTTTTCACCCTGCCTTGAGGTGGCCAGGTTTAAGCTCAGAAGAGCCCAGGATTTTAGCATATATTTTAACTAGTTTCATGTAAATGTGTCTTGCTTTTAAGTTGCCACCTGTCCTGAGATCTACCAATAGGACAAGTTAGAAATATAAGTGAATGCATGCATGAATCAGTTAACTAACTGGCTTGTGGCTGCGGAGGCCTAGCTACAAATCCCAAAGGCACAACTGTAGGACTATTCAGAAGAAAACATTTTGTGCCTGAAAAATGTTTAAAGGACTGAAAATATGGTCAGTTCATGAAGAATGATATCACTATGCTGAATATGTATAAAATACACCTTTCCTACTCTATTTCTCAGATTTGTCTTCTCAGTTATATTTTCTAGATGCTTAGAACAGGATTTTTGGATAAGTTTTGTTCTTAACATAAGATAAGGTTTTACACGAGGACACATTATTTAATTAAAATGGAAGGTTCCTACCTCCTAGATATAGAAGGTATACATCCAGAGATATAGCTGCAAGTGTTTTGCCAAAATTAATCAGACTATCTGCATTAAAGAGCAATCATGTGCTGATGGGTGCAATGTTCAAATTAGATGCTCGGTACATTATCAGCAACTGTGTGCCAAGTTTTAATAAATCAAAGTCAGTGACCCTCTCTCTGCTGACTGGTAATGAAATAATTTGGAATTGTCTATGAAAGTGGCCTCCGTTCCCTGCCAGTCTTGTACTTTCTATGCAGGGAACATATTTGATTCTTATTAACAGCCTAAGGGTACCATCCTATGCATGTTTAGACAGAAAAAAAGCTCCGTAACTCCCAGCATTCCCCAGCCAGCTCCCATGGTGGGAATTGTAGGACTTTTTTCTGTCTAAACATGTATAGGATTGTACCTTAAGTTGGCCATGAGTTTATTATTTGTCATTAGTTATATAACTTTGTGTATGCACAGTGTCCTTTGTAGTTTTGTCATGATCTAGGAAGAAGATAACTATAAATCCTGTTTTGCAGATGAGAAATTGAGGCTGAAAGAACAAGTTCATCTTCCCCAGGCCACCATTAAGTAGAGATCTAAACAAGTTTCCTAACAGTGCATTTACCCACTTACCATGTATATTCTCCATTCAAAATGGGCCACCAGGTGGTGATCTGGAAAAATCTGGAACAGTAATTGCCCCCTTCAGTCTACCTCCCAATACCCATTTTAACTGGTCTTTTCTACATGAGGTTTTAACCCGCAATTTTACCAAGGCTTCTGCTTCCGGATTCTTTGTGGGATTAAGATCGGCTCCTTTACACATGTTTTTTTCTATGGCCTTTCTTTCCCTGCTTTCTATATGTTCAGTTACACAACCACTAGGTAGCACTGTTGTATAGTGGAATTGTGCAAATACACCAGGGTTTCATGCCGCCATTCACAGAAATACCAAACTCTCCTTGTTAGAAAAGAAACACGCATACTATAATGGTTGCAAAGCATGGGAGAGGCCCTGGAGGAGGAGGATGTCATGCAAAGCACCTGCAAACTACTGTGAGTGAGGAATCATGAGCATACAATAAATGCCTTGTGCAGAAAGGCTCATTGTTATTCAGTGAATGCATAAAACTGCTTAAAAGGCATAAATCAGGATGTGTTACATTTTGGCTGTAGGAACATTTGGGAAACTACACATCCACTTTGCACTTTTAAGGTCTGCATTTGATACTGGACAGGTGACCATTTAACCATAAATTCTACCACACATCTGCACCTGACAAGTGGTAAAATCCCTCTTACTACTTAGCAGGATAATACTGAAGACCAAGATACACCAGGGTCAGCTTCCCCTGAGCTAGCGCTTTCATCTGTGTGGTTCATTGTCAATCCATAAAAGGAAAACAGATTCCAGTGCCTCAAAGATGTGAACTACCAATGCAAATAACTGACACAGTGAATGGACTAAACAGGCCTTTAAAGCACCTTAAATAAAACACAGGTCCATGCATACATACAGGCAGTACAACGTACAGCATTGCCACAAGTTACATTATTGAGTGTCCTACTGACCTTTGTCTGGTACTAGTTCTCACTGTGATGAACTTGGGTTGTTTCATATTAGCTAGTACATTCTGTTATACTATTCTGATTAGATTGGATGATGATCAGAATACCCTGTGCTTCTTAAATTCTGATGATATCTTGCATATCATCTGATCTTGCTCTGTTTTGTAGCCAACCATCAAACAGAGATTAGAGGTAAGGGAATTACCCATGGGAAACAATTTAATGCAAATCTCTGATAATTTCCCTCTGGAAGCAGGATTGGGTGTTGGAGTGAAGCAGCCCAGTTCTCTGACTCTCTTCTTTTCTTTAAAGCCACCTATCTCAACCTGGCACCCTCCAGAAGTATTGGATTCATGGGTCATGCGGGTCGGGGATGATAATCCAACACTTCTGGAGAGCACTTGGTAGGGGAAGCCTGCTTTAAATGTATGTGAACACTATGACCCTGTAGCAGAGGCCCTGGCCAAGACCCCTCCCAAACAGCAGGACCAGTTTTTTGTTCAAGGTCTTCAAAACACATGGCTCCTCCAAAATACACCCACAGATTAAAGGCGTGAAAACAAAGGATGATTTGCCTGTTTAGCCAAAGGCAGGGGTGGGGAATGAGATTTGGGTGGGGGACAAGACGACCGCTCCCTCCTGCCCTCCACCCTCTGCAGGCCAAATGAAGTCTGTGGAAGAAGGGAGTTAAAATATCTCCCTTGGCAGGCAACTGGATTATCAAGTGGCAAGTAACTAAACGCTGATGGTAAGTTACTATTTGGTAAACTCTTCCTGTTTAAAGAAAGTGAATGCACTGTGTATCTTATCAGGACATCTGACCTGTAATAAAAGGAGGCTGAGACAAGAACTTTGACATTATCCTTAGGAGTGTTTATGGATAAAAGGGAGAAAGATCAAGATAACTGGATGCAGCTCTTTTCATCCAAGGTTGTGAATTTGATTCACGCCTTTGCTTCTTGTCCTGCCATGTGCATGGTATTAAAGTGAAAAGCTTTTTGTTTGCAAATGGCAGTTAGAGCTCATCCTGCTGTTTTAACTGCAGCTGTCCCTAATAGATGAATCACCATACAGACATTTTTTACCCAAGGCTGTTAACTGGCTATTAATCCGCTGTATCTACTTTCAGTTTCATCGCAGAATTAAGATCTGAGCACTACACGAAGAGCGTTTCCTTTCCTGCTTTTCCACTACATAAGCTCTAGGTGGTTATGTGCAGAATAGCACAAATACACAAGAGGAAATCGTGCTTTCTTTCACTTTCACAATTAAATGCTGCATTTCCCCTACTCTAAAAAACCTCACTAAAAGTGCTGATTCGACACAGAAGTGAACCTGGAGGGTCACAATGTTACCTAAAGGACCCATAAACAACCAAAAATAGGGAATGACAAGCACACATAAATGCCTTGTGTAGAATGTCTAATCACAAAGGAACTTTCCCCCCTCTTTCTAGGATACACGCTCCTGTATGTATCCATCGTTTTCAGTTGTTTCAAAAAGGGGTAAAGAGTTGTCTCCACTGTAACAGGGTACTTCCTATGAAGCAAGATTCCTACCCACCTCATCTTATTGGATCAGTTATCCTGTACCAGTCTCAGATAGGGGCTTGAGCAATGGGAACAGTAAGAGAGGAGAGTGCTCCCATCTTACATTTTATTATCTTCAAGTGTTGCAGTGTAGAGTGCTCCTGTTCACTGTTCCACCGAGGGCCACTGAGCACACTGTCCTCATTGGGCTGTTTTGGGTCCCCCACCCTTAGGTTACCCCCTCCATGTTTTTGTAGTTCTGCTAACCTTGAGATTAGCAGAAGTACCAAGCTTGAGGATGCCTCCATCTTGTGCATGAGTGATGTTACAAAAGGAATGACACACATGCCTGAGCATTGGAAACAGAGGGAATGACAGGCTGCCTGTTGATGATATGGCTTATACTATATGGTATAGCAGACTGAGCATACGACTTGGACTAGGGAGAACTGGGTTCAAATTCCTGGTTAGTCATGAAGCTCTCTGAGCTACCTTTGCCTAGTCACTATCTCACAGGGTCATCATGACAATAAAAACATGGAATACACCCATGTGTACCACTTTTTGCTTCTTGGAGGAAGGGTGGCATACAATTGCGACAGGATAGATATGCTGACAAGTAGATATGCTGATCACAGAGCAGATATAGGGTTTTGCTGCCTTCCTAGGATTCCATATCCTGAATATCAGGGAATTGAGGCATCCTCCCTTTCCTAACCACTTGCTGTGCAGGCAAGGGGACACACTGTAGTCCTATTGATAGGGCATCATACCTCTGTTCAAATTCTTTGTCAGCCATAGACTCAGCTATGAATCACTCTTAAATATCTGCTCCCTGTCTGTAAAATGGGAGCAAGGACTGTAAGAGATGTTAAAGCACTTGGTACAGTAAAAGAATTGATGCTTTCGAACTGTGGTGCTGGAGAAGACTCTTACGAGTCCCCTGGACTGCAAGGAGGTCCAATCAGTCCATCCTAAAGGAAATCAACCCTGAGTGCTCATTGGAAGGACAGATACTGAAGCTGAAGCTCCAATATTTTGGCCACCTAATGCGAAGAGAAAACTCCCTGGAAAAGACCCTGATGCTGGGAAAGACTGAAGGCAAAAGGAGAAGGGGACGGCAGAGGATGAGATGGCTAGATAGCATCACGGATGCAATGAATATGAACTTGAGCACGCTCCGGGAGAGAGCGCAGGACAGGAAGGCCTGGCGTGCTATGGTCCATGGGGTCACGAAGAGTCGGACACGACTGAACGACTGAACAACAACAACAACAACAGTAAAAGTGGTATACATCCAAATACAATTTGGTATACATTCCAAAAAAGTTTTTAAAGTGATTTGTCTATAAAGAATGAACTGCCATTTTCACCAACAGAGTTTTAGTATTTGCAACAAAATACAGAAAAGCATATTCTATATTAAAAGCATATTAAAAGGGTGGAGGGCAGAGCAAAAAGATAATAGTAGATAAAAGTACTAATATTCCTTTGCATGATCTCTGAGATAGAACCAGGCTTGTAATTCAATTAACTGAAACATTTTCTAAACAATGCCAATATATATATGTGTGCGTGTGTGCGTGTGTGTGTGTGTGTGTATAGTTGTCCCAACAATGCACTAGATTGACGTTATAGTGGATTCTGCTTCATTAAGGGTGCAAGCCTATGTATGTTTAGGCCGAAAAAGTCCTACATACCAGGGCAAGCTGGGAGTTGTAGCACTTTTCTCTGTCTAAACATGCATAGGGTTGCGCCCTAATACACATTAAACCTAAGCAAGGAAATCTGCCCTATAGAAATTGTGAGCCTGATATGAGGAGGGTAAACATTCATAAGACTTTAGATGAGCTTGGAACATTTTGTGCCATTTATTTATCATTTAAAATATGTATAGGCTGCCTTTTAGGGCCAAACCCTCGCAAGGAAGCTGACATAAAAAGGATAAAAACATAAGGGCGCAATCCTATGCATGTTTAGACAGAAAAAAATCCTACAGTTCCTAACATTCCCCAGCCAGCAATGTGCAACTGTTTTCTGTCTAAACATGCACCCTAAATCCCACAAAATACCTTCATATAAAAACAGCAGGGGGTACAACATCCTAAACGCCAGCACCACACTCAGATAAAAATTAATTAAAACCATTAAAAGAGTAATATAAAATCAATAATTTAAAAGCAGCAGCAATAAAAGCCATTTTAAAAATTCAACCGTGCGTGTTAACTAAAAGCAGTTCAGAACAAATGGGTTTTCAAAGCCCACTTAAAAGCCAGCACTGTTAGGGCCAAATGCACATCCCTTGGGAGGGAGTACCTCAGATATTGGGCTACCACTGTAACGGTCCTGTCTCTAGTGGCTTTTCTAATGCCAACTCGCAGATGAAGCCAGGAAAAAATTAGCATTGCACTTGAGATTCAGCACAGTCACTTCTGAGGCAAGAATGGGAGGATTCTTCCCAGGTTATAAAATTATCTAAAATGTAATTATGACACTTGATTTTTGACAGAAAGAAATTCTGTAAAGTATTTCAAGATGTTATATGCAGAACACGCAATGGAAAAAATGGGGTACCGCAGCTTTGTACAGAGAATAATCTTGCCCAATGAAATGGGGCAGCTGAAAGCTAATTTCTTCTTCTCACCATTGTCCTGATTCCTCCATGATACGCTAAAGTGATAATGCTCCCTCCTGCCTGGGTCACAGGGGTTATGCATTTACGCAACCTATTCAGCAATCCCAACATCTCTCACGTATCTTACCATATTGTTCCAGAGTCCTACTCCTAGAGCAGCAAAATTCTTTCCTGGTATTTCCACTGGTGTCTTCTTTATGGAATACGCTTTATCTCGCTTGCCCTGCAATAAAAATAATTTTTGAATAAAGTATTACTGAATGATAGTCTTGCATTTATTTGCAGAGTCAAAGGTAAAAAAACAAACACCCCAACCATACAAAACCATTTTATAAAATAATCCTGAGAAAGTGGAGGGTGGAAGGAAAGGAAATTTAGGTATTTTCATGTGGCGAAAACTGTAATCAGTTTTGTGCCATGATTATTCATTTCCCACCCAGCAAATGTTTGACATAAGAACATAAGAGCTGTGCTGGATCAGACCACAGGCCTATCTAGTTGAGCATTCTGTTCTCAGGGTGATACACAGCAGGACTTGAGCACCTGGGAGTCAATGGTTTTGTTTTCACTACTTTTAATAAGTTCTATTTTTAGAAAAAAGGAAGTGGAGAGAAGGGCTGTAGTTCAGTGGTATAGCACCTGCTTTGCATGGACAAGGTCCCAGGTTAAATCCCTGGCATCTCCAGATAGACCGGGAAAGATCCCTGGCTGAAACCTTGAAGAATGTAGACAATGCTGAGCTGGAATGTTTAAGGCCGCAATACTATGCATGTTAAGACAAAAAAAAGAAAAAGGCCCACGACTCCCAGCATGCCCCAGCCTGCCATGTTGGCTGGGAGTTGTAGATCTTTTTTCTGTCTAAACATGCGTAGGATTGTGCCTTTAGGTGATGAATGGGGCAAAGTATTTGCTATGTTTTTCATTTGCCCTTTGCATATGTAGAAAATAAATTCCACTTGGCATAGTCCCCCATCCCTACCCCAACCCCGCTACATGGAAAATTGATTTCTTTTGAAGGCTAAAGTGACAAAGCCTAGTTCAGCTGACTACCTGATGTCCTTTCTGGTTTTCTCAGGGGAGGGGCGTGTTGTTGTTTTACCTCAGACCACCAAGTGTGACTCAGAAAGAACAAATGGTTGCAATTCACACTCACTGTCATAAGAGGCATGTCTGCTTCTTGGAGAGGAGTCTGGAGAACTACAGTGAAATCATTCTTCAGGTCATACTTCCTAGAAACCAGCAGCTTTTCCAAAGCATCCTATGCAACAGGAGAAACAGTCAGTTAACAGGATGAGCTCTGTTCCATAACTGCACAGAACAGAGTACAATGCACAGATCTGTCCATGGCTTAACTGAATTTCAGAACTATCTCTACTGCTAATAAACCAGCACAATCAAATTATACAGTCAAAACACAAAAGAAGTAATTCCACAAAAAACATCTTACAGAAGCATCAGAAATGACCCAGCAGCTGTGAGATGAACTGCATAAGCCCACTTTCTTAGAAAGAGCAGGGGCTGAGTACTAGACTTTCCATACCCTGGAGAAATCTCAGATACAAGGACATCCTGGTTAGCTAACAGTATTATGAGAGATTTTTGCCACCTCCTAAATATTCTGACATGCTTTACCAGCACAGACAGCATATTTCATCAGCTTGGTAACAGAGCTTTCATTAGCTATCCAGACTGTTGGCTCCAATGTCAGTGGGGCGGTGAATCAGCTCCGGGTTTCAGTCAGAACTCTAAAGGAGCTATCCAAGGTGCTAGATAGCTCCTTTATACAGTTCTGACTGAAATCTGGAGTGGATTCGCTGCCCCACTGACATCGGAGCCAACAGCCTCCATTACCAGGATGGTATATATCTTCAACTCTCTCCTTTGAGGTTTCTGGAAACTTTGGGTTCTGAGCCTTCCGTTTTTAAGAAACACCAAGCTTATAGCTCTCAGGTGTAACTAATATGTATAGCTTTCTTTCGGCAAGGGCAAAGGGGTAGCAGAGTCATCACTGTGTTATGTAGCCAACTACAAATTGCTCATGAATAGCGGTAAGAACTGGAATCACATTGGAGAGTACTTCAGTGAGAGCAAGTGTGGTCCATGGGAGTGAGGCTTGAAGATGGAAGCACTCAGACTGGCAAAGCTGGGTAAGAAACTCACCCCTTCCCAACAGTAACGAGTGCACACCAAACATGGACAATGGGAACTTACCTCACATCATGAATACAAATAAAGATTGAATAGCACTATTTGCACATTTAAAAAGGACTACGTGACTGATAAATAGCAGAAGTAAAAGGCATGTGTGTAAGATCTTACAGGATTGTATCCAATGACCTGGTTTACACATTACGCTAACCAATGGCTTATTTAACCCATGGTTTGTTATCCTACCCAGGGTTTCTCTGGCAGACAATCAAACAACTTGTGGTTTTCTCAATCCCTGGGTTGTTTGTTTCCCTCCTCCTTTGCTCATTCCTTCCTTGTATCCCAAACATCTTTGTAGTGCTGAAGTACTGGCAAGTAGAGCAGCTGGATCATTTTTTACCACTCTTGCCTGCTGTCTCTGTAGCCTGGTGAAACAAACCATGTACAACCCACAGTTTTGGGTTCACATATAATGACAACCCATAGTTTAAACAATCCAGAGTTCACAACCCAACAACAAACCATGGGTTATCTTTCTGGGTTGTTCATGGTTAACAAACCACAGTTTGTTAGTGTGGCTGGATTCACACATCTCGATAACCCAGAATTCAACAACCCATGGGTTAAAGAAACCATGGGTTAACATTATGTGTAAACCAGGTCGATGTTGACATAATTTCCTTTACAAGTACATGGCCAGTAAATGTACAGGTGGTTTTAATAGGCTGGGGTGGGATGTTGAATTGATTTTTCAATAGACAAGGGCTAAAGCTGACATTACTTCATGACTACTATTTCTGTCTCTTTGCCTAAAGGCATTCCTCCTTTCTCCAGCATCCATCTATGCTCTTTCTTCAGAGCTTCCTCAAAAGGAGGGTTTGTAGCTCAGTGACAGAGCATGTACTTTGTAGCTAAATGCATAAGGTTCAGTCCCTGGTATCTCCTGGTAGGGTTGGGGAAGACTCCTGCCTTGAAACCCTGGGAAGCTGCTTCTAGGGTAGACCAGGGGTAGGCAGCAGGTAAAATGTAGATCTACTGGTAGCTATCTGAGTGGTTTGTGATAGAGTGGCTAGGATTCCTGACTCCCAATCGATTAACAATAGCAGCAAGAAAATGACTCCATCCTGCCTCCAGATCTATACTTCTGAAATGAAGAAAGCTTGTGGTAACCAGGAGTGGAATTTTGTGTGGAAGAACTATGAGATCTGGTACTCAAAACAATTTTCTTTAATGCTACATGTATGTCTTTTGCCCCAGGCTCCAGTTGGTGGATATCAGGGTTCTATTTAAAAAAGAAGACATTCCCACAAGCCCCAAACCAGCCCACCCTGTGGTGGACAGTTTTAAGCTAGAAAGACCAACTGCCTGACTCAGAATAACGCAGCTTCCTAGAGAGATTCCAACTCCTCAGTCATTGATACAAAATTCATTTTTCGCTCTTCGAGGCATTCTACCTTATGCGCACTTGACAAATTAACTCAGTTTGCATAAGCAATAGATTTATTTTGAAAGCAAAGTTGTTCTCATATATCATTTGGGTTTGGGGCCTAGAATGCACAGACACTGTATTCCTAAATGATATTGAATCACTGGCATCTACATTGAGATTACTAGTCTGGGCAAGTTGATTTAGGGCCAACACATCTGATCATCTGTTTTGTGGTGGCTGCTTGAAAAAATATTACCTAACTGATCTGCTCTCTGTCACTGTACGTTCCTTGGAGGATGTGTCTGATATAAATGTGAAAGAGATATGAAGTACTAAAAATAGCTTATGTCAAATGTAAATGATTTTTTAACAAAAATGTACATTGGAAGTAAGTTTTCCCTTCACTAAGGCCCCAATGTGATGCTCACCTGATAGGACCATTTCCATACAACATTATCCAGTCTGGAACACTCATTGAAACAAATACATGGTTTAGGAAAAATATCCCTAGAAAATGCCAAAAGCAAAGCAAAATAAAAATTAAGAATGTTGTTTAGTTCTTCATTCATAAATAGGCAGTGTGTTACAACATGGAGAGGAAAGACGTACACTGTGATTCTTACATGTTTTAGAAACATGTTCTTTTTTAGTCTGCTCTGAGAGCAGTGCTCTCTGTCTGTTGTTTTTATTTATGTATTATTTATTCATTCTACTTGTATACCACTTGAGAGAACAAAATCTCTAAGCGATTTACATGCCAAAGTATTAAAAACCACAATTCATTAAATTTTGAAATCCGGACACTCCTAGATGCCAAAATAGATATCAACCATGAAAAATTATCCAAAATGTCCTATTCAATATGCATAATGTATGACATATTCAATACATAGCACGTACGACAGGTCACAGATTATACCAGTGGTCCCCAGGGTGGCGCCCGTGGGGACCTCTAATGGAGCCCACAAAGCTCTCCACCCCCTGCCCACTTTCTCTCCCACAAACTTTTCCTCACTATTTCTCTCCCCTGTCCCTAGCCTTCTTTTTTCTCTCCCTTAAACTTGCTCTTCTTATCCCCTCTACTCCTTTGCCTTGCTGTTTCTCACCCTCTCAGACTCTAGCTTCGCTATGTCTCTTCCCATCTTTTTACCTTACTGTTTCTCCCCCTCCAAGCCTCTGGCCTTGTTCTTTCTCTCTCCTCTATTTCTCTCTCTTCCCACACACCTCTTTAGCTCAGTTTTGATTAGACAGCCCCAGACAGCAGCCATTATGTGACTAGCCACAACTTCCATGGGCGCGATTTTGTGGCGGTGCCAACAGAGGTTTCTCAAATTCCCAAATGTGCCCATCAGTCCAAAAAGATTAGGGACCCATGGATTATAGTAGATCAGATAGATGGTCAAATTTCCTGTAATGTAAGCTTTAGAAGCTACTGCAGAGGTAAATTTAACTCAATTTAAAATGGAAAAAGTAACCCTTTGAACTGAGAATATCAATATGCAATGATCATTTTCACAACAAAGGAAGTACATCTGGAATTGAAATGCTAAAAGAATTCCAAAGGCGAATATTTGAAATCTCATAGATATGAAAGCAATTTTTGATTTCACAAATCAAATAATTCCCAAATCAGACATCAATGTGACATGCTATTCCCTAATAACAGTGCTGAAAGTCCCCAGAAATCAGCAGAAGTTACTTCCAGCATGCTAAAAAGTAACGTTTTTATTTCTCTTACTAGGCACAGAGACATAATGCCCTTGGAAATGATGATTCCCCCAAACACACACAAACTTAACTACTGATGAACCCTACTTCTTTAGAAGGAAAGAGGTTCCTAATGTGATGTTGGATTCTTCTCATGTGACTATCATAACTATTTGTTTGACATGTTCAAGTAACTAGGACTTGTTATGAATATATAGATGGCATACACTCTAGGGACAAGAAGAAGATGCTACTTGAAAGCTAAGACAAACAAGCTAAGGCTGCAATCCTATACACTTTTACCTTGGAGTAAGCCCTGCTGAACACAGTGGGACTTACTTCTGAGTAGATGTGCATAGGATTGCACCATAAATCTGGCAAAATGGCCTAAGTAGGGTGAAAGGAGAAGATTTACAACAGCTGATCATCATTTTCAGTATATGAAGGACAGTCTAGTCTAGAAGTTATGATCTCTTGAGCTGTTTGTGGTTTGGGAGATTGGGGTGAAAACTATTTGGGAGATTACTATTGATAGGCTGTACAGTACAGGAATCTTTCTACACCAGTCTCTGGAGAAAAGTGAACAATGAACTCCCAAGAATAAAAGAAAGAACTCTGGGCTCTAAATAGTTGGAAGAACATTTGATTTACCCAAAGTAATCCAGTTCAGCATGTGGAAGAGGTAAGCCAGTCAGCAGAGTAGAATCCACCAGGTTTACAAAGGCTTTGGGAACCTACAATGATAAATGTACTAGATTAGTAAAACTAGCAATTGTGATTTCTTAACTTTAACTTTACTATTTTCTTTAATTTGCTCCACCACTGCCATCCTATACTGTTTTAGTTCCACACCCTTCCTCTTTATCTCAAGTCATTCCCAGGTCACTGTATGATTGCAGTAAACTCTCAGCTCAACCCACTTCTGCATTCCTGCAGTGGCACAGCTAGGGTTGGACCTTGGGGCTGAAGTCCTGGGCATCCTCAGCCTAGTGGGGCCCTAACAACCATCCAGAGAATAGCAGATGATGGGGCCAGGGACAAACAGGCCCTGCATCAACACATGGGCATGCCAGTCCCCACCCCCCCAGGTGATGCTGCTCACCGCAGCTTCCTTTCTTCTTATTTTTAAACATTTGAGAATTAGGGGGCAGCCAAATGGGCTTGTACGTGGTTACAGAGGCTCAATTTATTATTTTTACTTTAAAATATATACTATCCATTTCTATCACAAAATGGCGTTTATTCCCAAGTAAATGTGTTTGGTGTCAGGGCAGCAGAAGCCAACTCCATTTTATTCCTGTCATAATGATAGTGCTATAATTTAAGTGAGTTTAAAATGCAAAACTGCAAATCCTCAGAGTATGTCTTCTTCTTTTAATCGGGGTTAGCTAATAGGTTTTGTTTTGTTTGGGGTTTTGCTCTAACATATCAGGAATGTAGAACCAGCTGTGAAGCATGGAAGGGCAGCGCACAGAGAAGAGAAAGTTGTGTGCTTCATAACTGAAGAAATACACATGGCTATCTAAAGCACCCTCAGAAGATCATTAGGCCCTGGGTCCAAAACTACCTAGCTGCAGCACTGCATCCCTGAGGTTATAGTCATGTTACTGCTTACCTTTACAAGGTCACTTATTCTCAGAATATAATAATTGTTTTGGTGGATCAGGCCAAGGTCTATCTAGCCCGGCAGTCTAGATATGAAGCAGAAGCTAACCATAAGCCCCTAATTCATTAGTAGCTCTTTCCTTTGCTTATAAAGAACTTGCCACTGATTTACTACCCCCCAAATGACATTTCTTTCTATCAAAGGTAATCAGAGTGTTGATAGTGTGAAACCTGAGCACAATTACAAGAATACTTTAAAATGCAATGTCCCAGTGCTATCTTGGGCTGCAATTCTATACACATTTACCTGGGAGTAAGTACCACTGAACTTAACAGGGCTTACTTCTGAGTAGACATCTATAGGATTGCACTATCCATGTTTTAACAAGTTTAGCATTCTATTATTACACTTCTTAATCATACGAGCTAAAGAAAATACAAAGCTTAGCTATGTTAAGTTAGGGCCAATGAAGACACTGATAAACGAAGGGATACAGTCTGTATTTCTAAGACAGTGAGATGAAGATCCAAAGATATCGCCTTTATTTATGCTTATTCGACACTCGGGCATTCTGCAACTCTGTATTGTGTGTGTGTGTGCATGCATGCATGCACATACAGTCAGGGCCAGAAATATTGGAACAAGGATAACTGTTTTGGCAGTTGGCCTCTGTACACCACCACATTGAAGTTGAAAGGAAACACACCCAGATGGGAGCGAAGTCAGGACTTTCAGCTGTAATTCAAGGGGTTTGACAAAAGTGGGGTACTAACCATTCAGGAAGTACAGCCAGTGGCATTCACACACACCTGTTGTTGGTGGCTCATAAGTAATGGAACAAACCAACATCATTTCAAACTTAAGGATCGCCTTTAATACCTGGATGAAAATCCTTTGCAGTCAATGACTGCCTGAAGTCTGGAACCCATGGACATGACCCAATGCTGAGTTTCCTCCCTCGAGATGCTTTGCCAGGCGTTTACTGCAGCTGCCTTCAGCTGCTGCTTGTTTGTGGGTCTTTCTGCCTTCAGTCTTGTCTTCAGTAAGTGAGAGGCATGCTCTATTGGGTTGAGATCAGGTGACTGACTTGGCCATTGAAGAACATCCCACTTCTTTGCCTGGAGAAACTCTTGGGTAGCTTTTGTGGTATGTTTTGGGTCATTATCCATCTGCAATATGAAGCGGCGTCCTATCCGTTTGGCAGCATTCGGCTGAATCTGAGCAGAAACTATAGCCCTATACACTTCAGAATTCATCCTGCTGCTTTTATCAGCAGTCAGGTCATCAATAAACACCAGTGACCCAGTTCCATTGGCAGCCATACATGCCCATGCCATAACACTGCCTCCACCATGTTTGACAGATGATGTGGTATGCTTGGGATCATGAGCTGTTCCTTTCCTTCTCCATACTTTTCTCTTCCCATCATTCTGGTACAAGTTAATCTTGGTTTCATCAGTCCAAAAAATCTTATTCCAGAACTGGGCAGGCCTTTTTAGGTGTTTGCTGGCAAAGGCTAACTGGCCTTTCAGTTCTTGAGCGATACCAGTGGTTTGCACCTTGTTGTGAAGCCTCTGTATTTACATTCATAAAGCCGTCTCTTGACTGTAGATGTTGACAATGACATGCCTACCTCCTCAAGAGCGTTCTTGACCTGGCTAGATGTTGTGAAAGGGTTCCTCTTCACTATGAGCAGAATTCTGTGGTCATCCACTTTAGTTGTCTTTCATAGTCTGCTAGGCCTTTTGCTGTTGCTGAGCTTGCCAGTTAATTCCTTCTTTTTCAGGATGTTCCAAACTGTTGTGTTGGCCACTCCCAATGTTTTTGCTACCTCTCTGATGGGTTTATTTTGTTTCCTCAGCCCAGTGATGGCCTCTTTCATTCACATGGACACCTCTTTGGACCTCATGCTGGGAGTTCCAGTGAACAGCTACCAAATGCAAATGTAACACCCAGGAAACAGGACATGCCTGGCCATGTAGCTGCTTGTCAGCCATTCGTTCCATTACTTATGAGCCACCAGCAATGGGTGTGTGTGTATGCCACTGGCTGTACTTCCTGAATGGTTAGTGCCCCACTTTTGTCAAACCCCTTGAAGGTATCTAAATGTCTTAAACAAACAAACAACCCAGCTAATATGTTTGAACCAAGTATTACAGATGTTTTAAAATCTGACACAAATAGTTCTTACTTCTTCGCGTAAAAAATCCAAGACTCCTTCCAGTTTTTTGATGCTGTCAAGGTGGGAAGTCTCCTGTTGAAAGTGAAAGAATGTATGTGAGATAATGGATGAGGATGTGATTATTCCTTTTTATTCCAGATAAAGTGGTTCAAAATAATCCTCCCCCAAGCCCCACCACTTTATTTGTTCTCACACAAAACTAACAGGGGATTGGATACAGATTTATACTAGATTAACTGCGCTGGTGGAAGTGGACTTCCTCACCTGCTCCTTCCCATGGCAGTCCCTCAACCCCCTGAAAATGCAACATGGACACTGGATTTGCATTATCAATGCAGCCCCCCAGGGCTTATTTGCCACAGTGGGTTGTTGTGGTGCTCACAGGAGCCAAGTTGGCAATCCAATCCTCTGCCACTGTGGCATCTCATTACATGTGAACCCGGTGAGGGTGATGTGCTGGGGTGTTGACAAGCCACCCAGAACCCATGGACTCTTTTAGGTGCTTTGCCTGTCTATACTGGACATGCTGGTGCTGTAGGTGATAAAGATTGCCACAAACTACGTTCTAGAAAAAGATGGAAGATAAAACAGAAAACACTGGAACCCAACTGGTTGGCAATAATGAGGTCTGGATTCTCTGTAAAAAGTGAATAAATTAAGGATGGCAGCTCCAGACTAAACAGCTAGCGTGGGAGACAGGATTAGGCCATTTAAGGATGAGAGAACAGAGGTTGGTCTTACATAGAACTGAAAGATATCACTCCACTCTGATGTGAGAATCTGATACTTTTATACATCATTAAATGATCCCTAGACTTGTCCAAATGAGAGAGCCTAGAGGCAACATCGTGGTCCGTATTCTTCCAACACTTTGAGAGGTAGCAATCAAGTGGTGATCAGACCATTACATTTCATTTAGGTTTTTCCCCAAACCAAATTAATCACCAGATCACTGTATTTTGTTTGCCAAGTACCTATGTGGCAGGAATCAAAACTACAGCAGATTTTGAAATGATGACCTGAGAGACAGTAGCCAGCGATTTAGCCTATATGTTACAGGAACATAGAGAGCTGCCTTATACTGAGTCAGACCATTGAACCATCTAGCTCAGTATCGTCAACACTAAAGTGGCAGCAGCTCTCCAGGGTTTTAGGCTGGAATTTTTCCAGCCCTAACTGGAGATGTGGGGATTGAACCAGGGACCTCCTGCATGGAAAGCATGTGCTCTATCACACTAAGCCACAGATCTTCCATGTCACCATCCAACAACTGCAGGGAAATTAGCTACACTAGCCACACCAGCCAATTGGCCAGACCACATCAGCTGATACTCACTGTCCTTTATAAAGGCTTCCAGGTCAGGCTTCCTTGCTGTTCTGAGTAATCAAGGCTCTTGCTGCAGAGTTGGATCTGATACCACCCAAATCGCCTGTAGGATTGCTCTCAGCCCAGTTTCTGTTTAGTTTTCATAGCTTTATGCAATGTTCTAATTGTAATGCAGATTTTATATATGTCTTTGTGGACTGCTATCCTATGCACACCTACCTGGGAGTAAGTCCAACTGAACTCAAAGGGACAGAGATGGATAGAATTGTGCTGCAAGTATCTTTACCAATCCTGGAAAAGGAAAGGTTCCTCCTGTGCAAGCACCGGGTCATTACTGACCCCTAGAGGGACGCCGCTTGCCCTTGATTAAGTTGGGCTAGACTAGAAATGTAAATCTGGAAAAGTAAAGGCAGGAAAGGACCTTTGGTGTATCTACTTCTTTGGTCCTCTTTTACTGGATCATTTCATTGTAACTACAAAAAAATATATCTTTTTGTTTGGCTTACTCCAGAAGCCAAAAAGGACTTTTCCATAGCAAGTCATCTGAGGATTGCATTCTTGGGTATTTTAGAGGGGGGCGGGGCAGGGAGGTAACTATTGCCTTTAAAGTATTCATATACTGTTATCCGTCTGGAGGTGACGGACTCGACCTTGGGGGAGCTGGGGGTGGCGACAGCCGACAGGAAGCTCTGGCGTGGGCTGGTCCATGAAGTCACGAAGAGTCGGAAGCGACTGACCAAATAAACAACAATACTGTTATCACCTCTGCAGACTTCAAACAAAGTAATTTGCAGAGAGTTGATTAAAGACTTGAGGAGAGGATGTTGCAGAGCTTACCATTTAGGGACATTTCATAAAAAGAAAAAGAAAAAAGGACAATTTGGTGCAATATGCACACCAAAGGCAAAGTAATAATAATAATTTTAAAAAACACTGTTCTTTGGAAGGCTTTTTATGGGCCAGGTATTAAATTGACAGAGAAAAGAATTAGACCAGAGGCAAGAGAAACTGCATACCTTCAGTTGGTTTGAATTATGTTCAAACTATGCATGTTTGAGGTTGATTAACAGTGAGGAAAAAGCAGAAATGTTTAAAACATTGAGTGCAATGCAAACAAATTTCCTCCAAATGCTTTAGGGAGCAATCCTATGGCTGCTAGTCAGCGGCTAGACGGCCATACAATATGTGGGTTTCCGGGAACCGACCTCGGAGCCCGTGCTCCGAGGTAGGTTCCCAGAGAACCAACCTTCCCCCCTTCCGCACTGCCTTGGAGGCAGTGCAAAATGGCCTTGCACTCTGTGCTTGGAAGAGGAGCGCGGAGCAGCCAAAACGGGGCATTCCAGGGGGTGTTCCAGGGTGGGGAAGGTGGAAATGCTGGTAGAATCATAGAATAGTAGGGTTAGAAGGGGCCTACAAGGCCATCAAGTCCAACCCCCTGCTCAATGCAGAAATCCAGTCATAGCATCCCCGACAGATGGCTGTCCAGCCTCGTCATGAATGCCTTCAGTGTGAGAGAGCCCACCACCTCCCTAGGTAATTGGTTCCATTGTCGTATTGCTCTAACAGTCAGGAATCTGCTTCCTATAACTTGAGCCCATTATTCCGTGTCCTGTACTCTGGAATGATCGAGAAGAGATCCTGGCCTTCCTCTCTGTGACAACCTTTCAAGGACTTGAAGAGCGCTATCCTATCTCCCCTCAGTCTTCTCTTCTCAAGGCTAAACATGCCCAGTTCTTTCAGTCTCTCTTCATAGGGCTTTGTTTCCAGTCCCCTGATCATCTTTGTTGCCCTCCTCTGAACCCTCTCCAGTTGGTCTGCATCCTTCTTAAAGTGTGGTGCCCAGAACTGGACACAGTACTCCAGATGAGGCCTAACCAGTGCTGAATAGAGGGGAACTAGTACTTCCCAGGATTTGGAAGCTATGCTTCTATTAATGCAGCCCAAAATGGCATTGGCCTTTTTTGCAGCCACATCACATTGTTGGCTCATATTCAGCTTGTGATCGACAACAATTCCAAGATCCTTGGATGGTACGACACATCCTCTGTGTCGTCCGGCAGCCTCCTCCCCCGCTCCGCCTTCCCGTGGCTAGACAGCCGAAAACGGCTGTCTAGCTGCAAATGCAGGGTGGCTGAAGCGTGGAAGGACGATCCCCTCTGTGCTCCACCTGCCCTGCATTGGATAGGCAGTTGCCTCCAAGTTCGGAGGCGGCCGCCTATCCCCATAGGATTGCACCCTTAATTGCTCAGTGCAGCAGGGCAAAGAAAAACATGCAGGGACATCAAAAGCAAACCTGAAGGTCAATATACAAATGCAGCCATCTAAGTGTGGATTCACCCACAACCCTTTTAACATGGTCTATGATCTTTTTATTTATTTATATTAAAATGTATAAACCCCATTTTCCACTCCAAGTGGAGATGCTTGAAGTGGCAAACAAAAGCATACGATGATGCTGATAATAATCAATCATTAACATGCAATAAATATAACAAAAGAACAACACATCAAGAGTAGAAAATCCCACAAAAACAAACCAAGAGATCCAGAACTAGAAAACATCATAATCTGAACTGCAGTAAAATCAAAGGCCAATTGGAAAAAAAAATCTTAAAATGCCTGAAGAATACAGACAAAGGACTGGTTTGCATGATCACAGCGAGGGAAATAAGCCACCATGGCTTATTTCCCCCACTGCGTGTGCTAGCCAGATTTCCCCAGTTACCCTCTCTGGTGCGGCTTGCCATGTCGTCCAAACTGAGGGGGCAGCAACCCTCAAATAACCCATGGGCTGTTGGGTTATTTGAGGGTTGCTGTCCTGTCCCATGATTTCCTCACTTGGCACTGATCAAAATCTGCACCAGCTGAAGTCTCCAAGTTCAAAGGCAGGTGAAGAATGCTGGGAGTTGTAGTCCAACACACCCGGAAGGCGCCAGGTTGGGGAAAGCTGCTATAATAGCCATCAGCCTGAACTTGGTCAATATATGTTTTTGTATCCTATCCTAGCTGACATGACACAATGAGAACTGAACCGAGGTACACTGTTTAAAAGCTATTAATGGGAAGAAATAAGGAAAGGAGGCTAGATGTTTTTAATGTCTTGTACATCCTAGAAAAAAATGTACATCCTAGAAAAAAATGATAATGTTATAATCCATGATAACATTAAGGTCCCACAACTTAATCCATGTTTTGGGACCCAATTCTTTGGTCCATTTGCCAAGTCAAACACGAGCCTCTTACCTGAGAGATGGAGGCCTGGAAAGGGCATGGCTGAAAAACTGTGATTAGCTTCCAATCAGTTTGGTAATCTATCCCCTGGGGGGAAAGAACACAAGGAAAAATAGCTGTTACATTGCAAATTAATGAGGGAATAAAATTCAGGCTTACTCATTTCATCAGTCCTTAGTCTTTTAGACTTGCCAGACATTAAAATTTGTCTCAAGCAGTTTTGGGTTGTGCCATTTTTCCTAATAACCCAGAAATCCTACTGACCTGGCAGTAGCCTAGTGACATCTGATTATTTTTTTGCAAAGACAATTGACGGTAAAGTTAGCAAGCCTACATTAACTGTGGCAGCAGTGTTAATACTGACTAGACCAACCTTGTTGTGAGAGATGTAGATGCCATATCATTTGTGTCAGAGTTAAAGCAAATAAGCTTCCTATTGTACCATTCTCTGTTTTGCTCCAGGCCTCAAATCCCCCACTCAGTGGGACATGTATTCAGGATTGCACTAACCATTATTTGTGGTTAATTGTGGGCCCTAAAGCAGTGTAGTTACCTGAGGCTCAATTTATGTAACTTTTTTTTAACATGAAGTCACCCATGAAGTGAGTTGTGACATGAAGTCACAATTCAAACAACTCTGGGCCAGTCCTTCCATGAAGTAAAGTGAAGTGAGATGCTTCAGGCAGCACCATGGCATAGCCTGAAGGTTCCACGGCATAGTCTGAAGGCACAGGAGGCAGCCACCTTGCTGAAGCTAAGCAGGTCTGGGTTTGGTCAGTGCTTGTAGGGGAGACAACCCAGGAATCACATGTAGCCACCTGGAGCTCCACAATGGAAGAAAGGTGGGATATAAATGTGTCCCTCATTTGGAAGAGGGGACACAGAAAAAAGCAGGAATGGGTGTCTGAATGGCACAGCAACACTTCTTAAAGTGATGGCCTTTGCAGGGGCCAGCACCATTTGAGCTCCACTACAGGTAGCAAAATGTCTTTAGCCAGCACGAAAGCAGCTTAATATTCAAGAGGCTATTACAAACATAAACCTTTGCAGGCCATAACAGCTCACAGCTCTATAGTGTTTATACATATACCTTGTTCTCTTTCATAGTCTTCACAATTTCTTTAGATTGATCAAAAAGATCTCTGCAAAACAAACAGGAAAGGAAAATTGTCAAGTGGGCCAGTCTTCTTTCCTCATAGGCACACATGCACAGCGCAGGCTGGTGGCTCCGATGTCAGTGGGGTGGTAAATCCAGTCCGGGTTTCAGTCAGAACCTTCAATAGCTCCCTTAAAGTTCTGACTGATTCTCACTGAAACCTGGAGCGGATTCCAGGAGAGAGCCTTTTCTGTGGTGGCCCCCACTCTGTGGAATTCCCTCCCTAGGGAACTCCACCATGCCCCCTCTTTAATGAGCTTCCGTCGTGCATTAAAAACGTGGTTGTTCAGGCAGGCATTTGGGGTGGGTTAGGGTATTTTAGAAAATGTTTTTTCTGTAGAATTTTATTGTTTAAAACTGTTTTATTGTATGCTGTACATCGCCCAGAGTGGCTGGGTGACCAGCCAGATGGGCGATTAATAAATTTAATAAATAAACAAAATAAAATAAATTCACCGCTCTGCTGACATAGGAGCCACCAGCCTCCGCTGCACACACATGCAACTGTAGCTACATTAAAATCCATAACAACCCGCTGTCCCTCATTGTTTGCATTGTGACCAAGCTTCACTATAGTCGTTTGCTGAAATGTGATTTTGGAATCTCAGAAGGGGAAAGGAGATCAGAAGTCTTCCAGTGTTCAGGGGCAGGAATTCAGTTTTCTGCAGAGCCTTTTGCTGGTGTTCACGACCAGCCAAAACGAAATAAATTATCCAAAATAAGCAAACATTAAACATTCAAATTTGGACAATATATACAAAATGGAATTCTGCTTTCCTTTAGGTACAATTTAGGTACCTTTGGCAGAAGGTTGTTTCACGCAGAATATGCCCAGGCTAGAGGCCTATTCTCCACTGCAGAATATGGAATTGGCATGTATTGAACAGAAGGCAGCAGAGTAGACATTTCGTCTATGACATCATTAGGTCATTGGTCTGATCTTATAACATTTTCCTTAAATTCCTGGTTTGTGTATCCTTAGGACATTTTTATCTGCGATGTCTTTCATCACTGAAATGATGACTTCCAGGTGAACAAGGAACAGCTAAGCAAATTTTAAAAAGAACTTACATAGTTCCACTTCTTGATGCAGTCCTGTTGTTTTCAAGAGAAGAGTAATACTGCACGGAAGGATTAAATCTGCTAACAAGAGCTGAAAGAGGTACATTCCATTCAGTAAATTCATAGGCTCTGGATTTGCTTGTGTAAACATGATATTGAATCCAATGGGTAATTGGGAGTGGGTAGGTTTAGCCTGGAGAAGAGAAGACTGAGTGGGGACATGATAGCACTCTTCAAATGCCAAAAGGGGTGTCACACAGAAGAGGGGAAAGACTTGTTCTCTGCTGCCCCAGAGGCAGGACTAGATTTAATGGGCTTTAGCTACCAGATGGTATATTTTAGTTGAAGACCGGGGGTAGTATCCAATGTTAGTTCTATGTAGAGTAGACTGACTGAAATGAATGAGACAAGTTAGTCACAACTAACTTAAGCCCCATTCATTTCAGTGGGTCTAGTATATGCAGGACTAACATTGGATACTACCCCAGGATAAACTTCTTCATGGTAAGAGCAGTTTGTTAATGCAACCAATTACCTAAGGAGAAGGTGGTATCTTCTATGTGGGAGGACAGCCATCTGTTAGGGTTGCTCCTACAGAAAGCAGTGGGATGGACTAGACAGCCTACAAGACTTCCTCCAACTCCCTGATTCTGTTTACACAGGGCTAAGCAAAACTGAGAGCAACACCACTTTTTGGAATATCTGGCCACTGAGCCATATGATAGCCTTTTTTCAAGGGTTTATACTATAAGACACACCTGTTAGTGTTTTCATGCTTGCCTGGACAGGATCCTGCTCCGTGCTATAAGCAGAAATATTAATTAATCATTCTTTTTATATGCAAAATATTCATGGAGCCCAGTGAAAGATATGTGCGTATCAGACCTTGTTTCTTCTTTGGCTCCCTCTTCACCCCACCCCACTTAATGCCACACTACAAGCTACTTTTGAAAGTAGCCCTGCGTTTCAGAACGGCACAAGCTTGCAATGTGGCATCAGCAAAGGAGCTGCTGGTCTAGGTAGGGAAAGAAAGTCACCCTGGATCTGGCCCACATGCTTTTTTGGATCATGGAGTTCTTTCATTACAAAATAGAAGGGATTCCTTTTTAGTCTTAATAGCAATGTACTTTTTCTTTCTGTTGGCTGCTAACACTGCTGTATGATTCAGTGTGAGAATGAGAGCCAAACTAAAGGTTACATGCAAATGTGTAGAATGATAGCCCAGTGCCCCATTTGGCGACCCAATGACCCACTGAGATGAGCAAAAATCACTTCCAGTAGGAGCCACTGGGACTGGAGAAGTAGTCCTTTCCCCACCTGTTAATCCCCAGATCCAAATAGCCCCCATAAGGCTCCCCATCCCCACCGTCACGGGGTTTAAAGCAGCACCAGACAGGTCGCTTAACAAGATCAGCCTCGGATGGCCTTCTCTCTGTTCCATCAGCCAGGACAGCTAGGCTGGGGAGGACAAGGGGGAGGGCCTTCTCTGTGGTGGCCCCCACTCTGTGGAACTCCCTCCCTAGGGAACTCCGCCATGCCCCCTTTTTAATGAGCTTCTGCCACGCATTAAAAATGTGGTTGTTCAGGCAGGCTTTTGGGGTGGGTTAGGGTATTAGGATCAAAAACAAAGAAGAAAAAGAAAACCAAGAAGGCAAGATGGCTGTCTGCTGAGACACTGGAAGCAGCCCAAGAAAGAAGGAAAGCAAAAGGCAACGGTGATAGGGGGAGATATGCCCAATTAAATGTAAAATTCCAGAGGTTAGCCAGAAGAGATAAGGAATTATTTTTAAACAAGCAATGCGCGGAAGTGGAAGAAGATAACAGAATAGGAAGGGCAAGGGACCTCTTCCAGAAAATTAGAAACATCGGAGGTAAATTCCAGGCAAAAATGGGTATGATCAAAAACAAAGATGGCAAGGACTTAACAGAAGCAGAAGAGATCAAGAAAAGGTGGCAAGAATATACAGAAGATCTGTATAGGAAGGATAACATCAGGGATAGATTTGACGGTGTGGTCAGTGAGTTAGAGCCAGACATCCTAAAGAGTGAGGTTGAATGGGCCTTAAGAAGCATTGCTAATAACAAGGCAGCGGGAGATGATGGTATCCCAGCTGAACTGTTTAAAATCTTGCAAGATGATCCTGTCAAGGTGATGCATGCCATATGCCAGCAAATCTGGAAAACACAAGAATGGCCAACAGATTGGAAAATATCAACCTATATCCCTATACCAAAAAAGGGAAGCACCAAAGAATGTTCAAACTATCGAACAGTGGCACTTATTTCACATGCCAGTAAGGTAATGCTCAAGATCTTGCAAGGTAGACTCCAGCAATTCATGGAACGAGAATTGCCAGATGTACAAGCTGGGTTTCGAAAAGGCAGAGGAACTAGAGACCAAATTGCCAATGTCTGCTGGATAATGGAGAAAGCCAGGGAGTTTCAGAAAAACACCTATTTCTGTTTTATTGACTATTCTAAAGCCTTTGACTGTGTGGATCATAACAAATTGTGGCAAGTTCTTGGTGGTATGAGGATACCAAGTCATCTTGTCTGCCTCCTGAGGAATCTGTATAATGACCAAGTAGCAACGGTAAGAACAGACCACGGAACAACGGACTGGTTTAAGATTGGGAAAGTAGTACGGCAGGGTTGTATACTCTCACCTACCTATTCAACCTGTATGCAGAACACATCATGTGACGTGCTGGGCTTGATGAAGCCAAGGCTGGAGTTAAAATCGCTGGAAGAAACATTAACAGTCTCAGATATCCAGATGATACCACTTTGATGGCTGAAAGTGAGGAGGAGCTGAGGAACCTCATGACAAAGGTGAAAGAAGAAAGTGCAAAAGCTGGGTTGCAGTTAAACCTCAAAAAAAACAAGATTATGGCAACCAGCTTGATTGATAACTGGCAAATAGAGGGAGAAAACGTGGAGGCAGTGACAGACTTCATATTTCTAGGCGCAAAGATTACTGCAGACGCTGACTGCAGCCAGGAAATCAGAAGATGTTTACTTCTTGGGAGGAGAGAAATGACAAATCTGGATAAAATAGTGAAGAGCAGAGACATCACACTGACAACAAAGGTCTGCATAGTTAAAGCAACTGTATTCCCCGTAGTAACCTATGGCTGTGAGAGCTGGACCATAAGGAAGGCTGAGCGAAGGAAGATAGATGCTTTTGAACTATGGTGCTGGAGGAAAATTCTGAGTGCCTTGGACTGCAAGAAGATCAAACCAGTCCATCCTCCAGGAAATCAAGCCAGACTGCTCACTTGAGGGAATGATATTAAAGGCAAAACTGAAGTACTTTGGCCACATAATGGGAAGACAGGATCCCCTGGAGAAGATGCTGATGCTAGGGAAAGTGGAAGGCAAAAGGAAGAGGGGCCGACCAAGGGCAAGGTGGATGGATGATATTCTGGAGGTGACGGACTCGACCTTGGAGGAGCTGGGGGTGGCGACGGCCGACAGGAAGCTCTGGCGTGAGCTGGTCCATGAAGTCACAAAGAGTCGGAAGCGACTGACCGAATAAACAACAACAAGGGTATTTTTAAAAATATGATGTTTTAATGTAAAATTTTATTGTTTTAAAACTGTTTGTAGTGATGTACATCACCCAGAGTGGCTGGGTGACTGGCCAGATGGGTGAATGAGAAATTTAATAAATAAATAAATAAATTTAAATGCGCATTTTCCACATTTAAAACATGTATTATGAGAATGATGAAAAGTGATACCTTTGGAGTGGGTCTGCCTGGTCCAGTCTGGAATCAGCAATCTTTAAATAAATACAGAATCATAAATATGTCAGTAATACCACAAATACAGCTAGTATCGTCAGTGTCTGAGGAACACACAGTGAAATGTGAATGGCCAAAACATAACTTTGCATCTTTCCCTGTAAACCTTTCCTGCTCTTCATCTACAGCACCAAGAGGGGAACTTAGTGCAACTGTATGATTAGGGAAAGGCGGGAAAATACATGGTGTTACCTGAGAAATCACAAGGCTAAACAGGAAGGACTGCCAAGCCTCGGGAATTTTAAGATCTAGTGCAAGGATAGGTGAAGTTATATAAAGTTTCCTGCACTGCCTTTAATTCTGCAAGATGTGCTACTGTCTATTGTGTGGCAAAAACCTACTACCAAATAGACAAACATGGGCACATCTACAGTTCATTGATCTAGATTGTATTGTGCTTCTAGAGGTGAAACTTTTGACACTGGTTGTCTGAGTTGGTGTGGTGGCTTGGAATTTTAAGCTGTTTGCAGTCTAGTTTCTGTGAGGAAAGAGAAAACTGTCAGTTTGGCTGTGATTAAAACCTCACACAGCAGGAGGCCGAAAAATCAGAAGAGGTCTTGGAATGTAGTGAAACTAAGGGACTGGGTGTCCAGAGGCAAGGAAGCTGAAGGAACAATGCAGCATTGGCAGTGCACTAAGAGGAACTGAGAGAAAGATAGGTTGAGAATGAGGAGGTTTAAGGAAAAGAATAGGGAAGACAGGAGTTGATTCTGAAGAAACTCTACAGTGCTTAAATTTAGGAGGACGGGTTGTGTGCTATGTGGAGGAGGAAAGGCAGGAGTGCTAGGAGGGTGAAAGAAAGTGAGATAAAGTAGACAGTGGCCTAAAAGGGGATGACGGGGCAGAGAGTAAGGGACGTATTTTGCAATGTCGAGGAAGAAGCTAAGAGTTTGGTGATGGATTGAATATGGGGAACGAAGGAGAGAAAGGAGTCAAAGATAAATCCAAGGCTTTGAGCCCATTCAACAGGTTGAATCACGATATTGTCAATAAGAAGAGTGTACAAGGAAAGAAGGGCTTATCTAGTCTTAGACCTAATGAGTTTCAGATGCTGTTGAAGCATCCAAAAAGAAATATAAAAAATTAGAGATGCAGAGATGAAGATTGTTGCAGACCAAACAGCTGTTATAGGCACAGCTATAGGAGCCAGTTCAAAAGCTGGCAACCCTACTGTTGGGGATAGAGATGGAGCAAAGCACCCACAGAACATAGGACACACTCTTTTCTTCTTGTCCACATTTTAAAACTAAAATATAACCTCATACTCCAGTCTAAACCATTCAAAGCGCTGGCAGCTTTGCTGGTCGGTTGAAGAGCATTGAACCTTTAATTGCACAATCCCGTTTTCAATAGCACTCATCGTTGTACTCACATTTCCCAAACTTCCTATAGCAGCAATTGCTTTAATGTCTGAGGGTCTCAAGGCATGAACTGTAGAGATAAAAAATGGGCTCCAGGTTAGAAAGATGGCAGTTGTTCAAAAGTTCATTTGCATTAATCAAAATAAAGGTGATGGGGAAGAAGCTATAATTACTATTTGGCAATTGTACTGGTTTGTTCTGAAAGTTTTTTCACAAAATTATAAGATGGTTAACATTGCATTTTCTGTTCACTTACATTTCTCAAAAAGTGTGTGTGACCCAGTTTCCACATCATGCTGCAATTCTTGAGTTGCTTAACCCAGGAATTGTTGGCGATGGATGCAGCCATCCCCAGCCATGCACTCTCATGCACTCATTGTTTTCACTTCAATTAACAACCCAGGAACATCCCATTCCTGGGTTGTTTCATGACATGTGAATCTGGAAACCCTGGGCTGTGTATGGGCTAAACAACCTACAGTCACAAAAACAAATCATGGGCAACTGTTGGGTTACCTCTGAGTTGTTTAGCCCTGGGTTTTTAACTGAGATATTTTATAATAGTGAATCCCCCCCCCCATTGCTGAGAAATAAGAAAATCCCATCAGTTTCATATGGTCTGTCAGATGTACATTGTATAATTGTTTCTCTAATGGTTTGTCTGAGACTTGGAGTACATAAGTAAGCCTGGCTTCCAAATTTTACACCAGTGAATGTATTCTTTTCTCTCTTCTTTTCCTCTAAATATGTATTTCAAATACATACAAATACCTGAAGATGAGGCCTGGAGAGAGGAATGCTGCAACATGCAGGGATAATGAAACCCCTTCAGAGGCTGAAAGAAGAAGAAACAGCAATTTTAAAAGAAAAAAAATTAGGATGCTTGAAGTAACAAGATGCAGAGAAGTAACAAGAATGGATCTGGATGATATGTCTGAGAACGCTGAAAGTGCAAGTCCACTCACTCTTCCTAGAAAACATTTCCCAATAGACACACCTCCAAAACATACAATATTGTTTTGCAAAGTAAAAGCCAGCAAAATGGCTGTCCACACCCTATATTTCAAATATTGCTGTTACTTCCCCCCACCCAAGACATGACGTATTAAAGGCACCCCCTCGCTCTTTCCTCTCAATCTAAGGTTTGCCCTTGCCAGCGATCTGTCTCCCACAAGGCCTATGTCTAATTTACCCACCCATTAGAAGAGTTATATGGTCTCAGAGACTCCATTCAAAAGTGAGAGAAGAAAATCAGAAGCCTGGAGAACTCTCTAACCCCCAGGTTCCCAAACTGTGGGCTAGACCTCCCTGTGGGTTCTGGGACACCTAAACTTTGGGGATGACATTCCAGGGACAGAGAATCCTGAAGATGGAACATTTCCCAGCACTCAAGCTCTGGCACGGCAGCTACAGAGCTGGCCCTACCATTAGGCAGAGTGAGACAGTATTACATGCAGCAGATACTGTGTGCTGGGGAATAGCAGTGAGGTGTTGAAAGACAGAGCTGTGTGTGCCATGTGACCTGCCCTGCACCCCCTAAGGTAGCCTGCTGCCCTCAGGTGTGGTGGAGGATGCCATCATGCCATCAGCATGGAAATAAGATCCAACTGCCAGTCTGCTCAGCTTCTGTATGTGGAATGGGGGCTCCCTCCCCCATCTTATCCTTTGTCTGAGGCAGCAAAATGTCGTAGGCTAGCCCTGTGAAGCCATCATAGCTCCCAAGGAAGAGGCAAGACAGTGCCAGCATGAGATTCTGGAGGCACATGAAGTTCTAAGGAGAAGAGGATCTTGTGGAGGTTTCCCCTTCCCTTGAGCAGAGGAGGCTTGGCACTGTAGCTCTGAAGAAGTTTAGGGCACGATCCTATCCATGTTTAGACATAAAAAAGTCCTACAACCTCCAGCATGCCCCAGACAACAGAATTAGGCTGTGTGCATGGAACTGCAGGTAAAGGATCTCTATGTATTCACGTTGTATTCAGTTGAGGGTTGGGTTTTGGCCCCCAAATGGTACATCAATTTTAAAAGGGGCCCAAGCTCAAAATGTCTGAGAAATGCCAGTCCACCCCTTTCACTCCTACAATGGGCAGAAATAGATACTTACCTTCCGTTCAGTTTCGTCCTTCATATTGCCCTTGGCTGTCAGAGCATGAGCTGCAGTGCCTTTAAGGGAAAAAATGTTTTCCTTCATTTTCTTGCTTTTTCCCCTTCATCCTTGTGATCTATGGTGACCAGCCAGATGGGCAATTAATAAATTTAATAAATAAAACTAAATATGGTTATTGATTCATATGGCTACTTTATATTTGTAGATTTAAATGTCCATTATAGTAAGGTCAGAGGTGGTTTGAGTTGCAGAATACAAACAAGAGGGCATGCTTGCACAAATACACCAGCCAAAGAACAGTCTGCGGATTTTTAACCATGCTTCCAGTAGGAGAGAGATGATTAAGACCCTATAGACACTTATAGAATTGTATTGTAAATAGGGTAGCTATTTATGCATCACACAAACAAAGGAACTGCATCACCAAAAGAGGTCAGAAGAGGGCACTGATTTGCATAAAATTTACATATGCTGATTTATATGTATAGAAGCATATTTAGAAATAATGACTATAATTTGCATAGAAATACAATAATGTCACCATAGTGGGAAAGACTGTGACCAAGTGATCTGTGTGCCTGCTCAGTCTGCTGTCCAGTGCTAAATGTTGATGGGTAACTTCAAGGGTCCTGTTCTCCCTTCTTATGGTTCTTTGTCTTTAAACCAGACTTCAAGTAAAGAATTGCTCTCTGTAAAGTGGAATGTGGCCACACTAACTGCAACCAAGTATTCGAAATTTTTAATGGAGCTTTTATTGGAATTTTGTGGGCAGCAAACTTGGAAAAACAATGTAGAGAGAGTGACTTGTCTACAACAAAACATTAGAATTCTATTATCTTGCAAATCTGTTCTGGAGCTTTTAATTTAAAAAACAGTGTGACCCTTAAGATATAGCCAGGCTATAGACTTAAACTGGTTTAACCATCATTCTTTCACCCCAGGGAATGATAGGAATTACAGCTCTGTGAGGGAGGGACTAGAAATCTCTAATCCTCAGCACTTCATCAAACTAAAATTCCCAGGATTCTCTGAGGCAAAGCCAAGACAGTTAAAGTGACATATTAGTAATATAGATGCAGGATTGGATCCAAGATTTGCCTTCTGCAAGAGGAAGGGACCATTTGCGAGAGGAAGGGCTCCTCTCATGGAAGGTCCCTCTGCCCAGTTTTTGGGAATCCCCTCCCATCGCAGCTCTCCCCAACCAGCAGGGTCTCCTGACTCCCTGTGTAGCATTTGCAGGGGCTGGAGGGACTGCCATGGGAAGGTGGGGGCAGAGAAGTCCACTTCCGTCACCGCAGTTGATCCAGTGTAAATCTGGGTCCAACCCATAGGGTGTTGCAGTAGTAGAACTCAATGAGCATTAAGCGCTCACACTGTTTTATGAAAAAGTGAAAGCTAGTCCCCTCTTTAATGTTGTCAAGTATGGAGATGAGATTATTTAGTGGGCATAGTGCTATACGGTTTGAGTATCTCTGCATTTTACCATCAGGGTTAACTGTCTGTCAAAAATCCTCATGGGGCAAAGCAACTATCAGCAACCTGTTCCCCCAGTATTACTGCCACCACCATTTTCCTGCTCTTCTACCCAACACAATGCACAGACTCACACATACACCTTTCTTGGAGCTCTAGTTCTTCACTATTTAATACCATTAATCTTCCTACTCCCAGAGACTTTGCTATTTGTCCTGTCTTTTCAGATTGGATCACTCAAGCACAAAGCTCTGCTTCAGGGCATATCTGGAAAGTTTACAGGGACAAGGGCCTTACCTAAGAAAAAGGATAGCCAGAGGGAGATCAGCAGCTTCTTCATGCTTTGTTCCTTTATGAATGAACTCTCCTGGAAAGTAGTTAGTTTTCTTTGACTGTGACCTATGCGTGGTCAAGAAATCATCTCTTCTTTCGACTGCTTTTTATACTTTAGTGAGCAGATAACTCAGCTGTCATAAATTTTATTGGCCTTTTCGCCTTTGAAAAAGCAGCCTTTAGAAGTGAAATGATAAAATATTAACCTTTCAGCGCCATTGCTTAAAAAGACAAGTGTCATGTACTTTACACATCATTAGTTCCCCAAGGAAAGGGTAAAAAACAGGAAGATAATTTGCCCTTTAAATACAGACACAGAACCTGCTTTGCAAGTATCCATTATTGGTATAATGGAACATCTCTTTTCTGTGGCCATCAAATTTAAACAAACACGCTATTCCTCTGGTCACCTATGTTTGCAAACTTCTGCTTTATAATGCCAAGCTGTTTTATATTCAATGTCTCATCTGAAGTTAAAAGAAAGAGAAAAACTATGCAGTATTTATATACGCAAAGAAAGAGAAGCAGGACACACTTTGCATGACTGGACCTGCTATGCAAAGGAGACCTTGAAAGAGCTCTGTTCCTCTACGCAGTGGAGGGGGCAATCCTATGGCCGCTAGTCAGCGGCTAGACCGCCATAGGATATATGGGTTTCTGGGAACTGACCATCCCCCACTCCCATGCTGCCTTGCAGGCAGCTCAGAATGGCCCCGCACTCTGCGCTCGGAAGAGGAGCACAGAGTGGCGAAAACGGGGTGTTCTGGGGCGGGGAAGGCGGAAATGCCGGTACAACACATCCTATGTGTCGTCCAGCAGCCTCCTCCCCTGCTCCACCTTCCTGTGGCTAGACAGCTGAAATCAACTGTCTAGCCGCAAATGCAGGGAGGCTGAAGCGCAGAGGGAACGATCCCCTCCGTGCTTCTCCTGCCCTACATTGGATAGGCGGTTGCCTCTGAGTTCGGAGGCGGCCACCTATCCCCACAGGATTGTGCCCTAAGATGAGCAATGCAAACATTGCAAGAATTTAACTATAAATCAATTCAGATTAGAGTTCACAAACCAAGTCTACTATAATTGACTTATAGCTAAACTCTTGCAAAGTTTACATTGTTTATTTTAATTATGCAGAGGAACAGCACTCTTATAAGGTCTCCTCTGCAATAGCAGCTCCAGTTTTTCAGAGTGTGAAAAGGCAGTTCAAAGACAGGACCCTTGTGTTCATACCTCGGCCACCTCCTAAGTAAGGTAAGCCCAAGAAACCCAAACCCAACCCTTGAGAAGTTCTCGACATTTTTTAGTATTGAATTTCTTTTTGAAAGAAATTTCTCTTCTATCAAACTGAATGAGAATGGTTGAAAAAAAATGTGGGAGAAATTTTCGGCACAAAATATAACATCTCGGGGGATGGGGTGGGGGGAAGAAGGGATTTTTCTACGATAACTGTGTGCTCCTCTAGATTTAATAAAAGCTTTGAATTGGGGGTGGGTGGGGGAAATTATGCATCTTAAACCAAGTGCCTCAGGATAATTCTCAGTCTGTTTTCATTTTCTCTTGGCACTTTCATACAAACCTGGGTCTTAAAGTGCTTTATAGAGCAAACAAAAACAAATAGTCAAGGAAGAGCAATATTATGCAGAGGAATAAGGGCTTTGGAATAATGTTAAGAGTAAGAAGTAGAGTAATTGAAGCACTGGGCCAGCCCTGCCTTGAGGGAGAGAGAGCCAGCTACCTCAAGTGTCATGAAAGGGTAGCAGATTGTTAATGAATTGGGATTTTATGCCTTAGGTGCCAAAATAACTTGGCTGGCCTTGAGTAGTATAAGCTTTGGACTTTGGGGCAACCATTTGGCATGCTGTGCCTCAGGCAGCAAAATGTCTCGGGCCAGACAATACTGAGGGGCAGCTTACAGGAATGTATACAGAAGTTCTTCCACCAAATACTAGAGAACAAATGCAACTTGCAGATAGCATAGGAGAATCTGCACCAGTGGAAGCAGTGGAACTGTGGAACCGATTCCAGGTACTTGCGGATGAGACTGGAGGACAGCCTGCAGAGGAAGAATCACAGGGGAACCTACATGAGAGTGAGCAAGAGGCTGAAGGTCAGTCAAACAGAGGCGATGAAACCCAGGCCTACAACAACAAGAAGAGAAGAGTGGTAGTAGTGGGAGACTCCTTACTACGTGGGATCGAGACCCAAGTATGTCGCGAAGACCTGTGGACTCGCCAGGTATGTTGTCTCCCAGGAGGACAGATTAGAGACATGACTGAAAGGTTGCCTGCACTCATAAAGCCCACTGACAGGTATCCCTTTCTTCTCATCCATGTGGGAACAAATGATACCGCCAAGCGGAGGTACAAAGAAATCACGTCAGACTTTGAAGCTCTGGGAAGGAAACTCAAGAACTTTGGGGCCCAGATAGTTTTCTCATCCATCCTTCCAGTAGTTAGAAGAGGGATAGAAAGGGAACGAAAAATACTCCGGGTGAATGACTGGCTACAAAGGTGGTGCCGATGAGAGAGATTTGGATTCTGGGACCATGGGCTATACTTCCTGGATGATGGGCTGTTGGCAAGGGACGGGTTGCACCTCACAAAGGATGGGAAGAATGTGTTTGGCCACAGCATGAAGAACTTCATCAGGAGGGCTTTACACTGAATCCTACAGGAAAAGAAGATGTAATGTTGGGGGTAACAATGGACATAGGCGCATGCACTGCAACGGAGAGAACAGCTCTGACAGCGCCCAATAATAGTCTTCAGACACATGTAGGAAGAAAGCCAGACTATGAAGCACATGGTCTTCGATGTCTATCATGGAATAATGGGCTCAAGTTACAGGAAACCAGATTCCGGCTGAACATCAGGAAAAACTTCCTGACTTTTAGAGCAATACGACAATGGAACCAATTACCTAGGGAGGTGGTGGGCTCTCCCACACTGGAGGCATTCAAGACGAGGCTGCACAGCCATCTGTCAGGGATGCTCTGACTTGGATTCCTGCACTGAGGAGGGGGTTGGACTCGATGGCCTTGTAGGCCCCTTCCAACCCTACTATTCTATGATTCTATGACTCTATGAGAAGTACATCCTGTCAGGGGCACTATTTAGGGAGACTGGCAGGAGGGATCTGTTCTGCACCCAACCCATATTTGGGGTGCATGTGATTTTTCTTCAGAAGCACCTGTATTTCTCAACCACTTGCTGGTTCTATGCACTGAGTGATTATTGCTCTAAATCAGGGTAGGGAACCTGGTTCTCTCCATATGTTATTCACTACAACTCCCATCAGCCCCAGCCAGCATGGCCAATGTTCAGAGGATATGGGAATTCCAGCTCAAAACATCCGAGGGCACCGCGTTGCCTAGCCCTGCTCTAAATAATTGCATGAGCCTGTGTAGTGGGAATGCATACCAAACCCCCAAAGCCTTTTGTGGGCTCCTTCACACTGAGCTTTTATCCTGCAGTTAAGATTGTTCCTTCACGGAAGTTTGCGGGCTCTTTACATGACATCGTGATCATTCAAGGAGTATCCTGCACTAAATGCCCTTTGTTCCGTTTTTAAATAGATCGCAGATAATGAGCTATCAAATTACGCCGTTGTGTTCTGCTTCGGTTTCCTCTGTGAAAAGAGTAAAAGCGGCAAGAAGAGGAGCGAAATTAATGAAAGATAATGAAAGACTCAGATACAGGGAAAAGGAGGGGGGAAAGGAAGCACATGAAAAAGGGAGTTGTTGTGATCCTGCATTTAAAACAGAAGCAGAAAGCCCCATTTTAAATGCAGGATTTTAGGCTGGTGTAGAGATGCCCTGTGTAATAAAAAGTTTGACTATAGCATTGCTATAATTCCTTTTTTTAAAGCAGCCACAATAATTTTTCTTAAAATACTTTACATATTACATTTCCAGCACAATCCTCTGCATGTCTACTCAAAGATAAGTGCCATTGAGTTCAATGGGGCTTACTCCCAAGTAAGTAGGTGTAGCAGCCTGCTCCAACCTGGTGCTCTCCAGATGTGTTGAACTACAACTCGCAGAATCCCCACGGGCACCAGTTTGGGGAAAGATGAGGTATAGGACTGCAGCCTTAATCTTGAATACTCCTTTAAAATGTACTGAGAATCTTATGCTCCAAGCCATATGAAAATCTCCCCTTGGCCCTAAAATCAGCCCTAGGTGCTTGACAGTGGAGGCTGGTGGCTCCGATTTCAGTAGGGCTGTAGATCCATTCTGGGTTACAGTCAGATCCAGCCAGAACATTAAAAGAGCTATTCAAGGTTCTGAACTCTATCCCCAAATGGGTTAAGCACCTTGGATAGCTCCTTTAATGTTCTGGCTGATTCTGCCTGCAACCCAGAATGGATTTACAGCCCTACTGAAATTGGAGCCACCCGCCTCCACTGGTGCTGGATAGTTCCATAATAGTAGCTTGACACACCCTGACCCAAGTCCAGGTATGGTAGTGCATATTTGTTTGTTTGTTTGTTTCTATACCACCCAATAGCCAAAACTCTGCCACATGAAAGACTGGTTGGCAAGAGTGCATAATATCCTTCCACACTGAAACCAAGATGGACATATGCACCCCAATCCTCACCATATAGTGAGACTGGGGGCCACATCCGATGCTTCACATCTGTACACGCAGCTGCAGCCAGTCCCTGTGTGCGGTTTGCCATCTGGCAGGGGAACCCTCTTTGCAAGAATAGGACATGTACGTTTCTCCAGAGAGAGGTTGACCAAGGGTGTGCCCAACCACTGGGTTTAACAGGCATCAGTGATTTCAAATAGCCCCCACTCAAAAAGGCAGGAAGGGGAGTGTAGATAAAGCTTGACAGTAAAACTGCCTGTTCAAAACTCCCCTCTCTCAGGCCCAATGACAGCTCTCTACTAGAGAAAAGCTGTGCTGTCACATCTCCAGTATCTTCCAGATTCACAAGCTAACATTCCCCATAATGGTTCCTGCCTAGGAACATCTCCATCTCCCTCTTTGTATGTGCTAAAATGCCATGTTCCCGAGAGTACTGGGGGGCAGCGGGGCAGGAGGAGGACAACCTTCAGAACAAAATGGCCACACTTGAATAGTGGATTCTCTTCCCCTTGTCAAACCCCGTCCTTGGGTCTCCAGGCACAAAGATAGGGCTGTTCTTCTTTGTATTTTGTCACCTGTCATCTATTGTCAGCCTTTTGTCAACATGAACAATCACGACTCTTGCACCTGCAAGTAAGTTTACTGTTTTCCTGTAAGACTGCCTGGTGTAGGTTATTTAGAATTGCCTTCCCCAACCTGGCGCCCTCCATAGTTTTGTACTACAACTCCCATCAGCTCCAGCCAATGTCACCAATAATTGGGGATGATGGGAGTTCTAGTCCAAAATATCTCAAGGGCACCAGATTGGGGAAGGCTGATGTAGAGAGTAACTTGTTTTATTGCCTTTATTATGCTACTTACCTGATTTTTCCTTCTTTCCTTATCCATAATATAAATAACACTTCTAAATTGGAATCTGGGGTTTGCATAAGAACCTAAGATGAGCCATGCTGGATAAGACCAAGGGTCCATCTAGTCCAGCATTCTGTTCACACAGCAGCCACCCAGCTGTCAACCAGGATCCCACAAGCAGGACATGAGCGCAACAGCACCCTCCCACCCATGTTCCCCAGCAACTGGTGTACATAAGCTCACAGCCTCTGGTTCTGGAGGTAGCACATAGCCATCAAGACTAGTAGCCATTGATAGCCTTTTCCTCCAGGAATTTATTTAATCCCCTTTTAAAGCCATCCAAATTGGTGCCCATCACTACATTCTGTGGTAGTGAATTCCAGCTTAACTATGCGCTGTGTGAAGAAGTTCTTCCTTTTATCTGACCTGAATCTCCCACCAATCAGCTTCATGGGATGACCCCAGGTTCATTATGTGAGAGGCAGAAAAATGTCTCCCTATCCATATTCTCCACACCATGCATAATCTTGTAGACCTCTGTCATGTCTCCCCTTAGCCTCCTTTTTTCCCAAGCTAAAGAATCCCAGCTGTCCTTGTAACCTTCCCTCATAGGGGAGATGCTCCAGCCCCTTGATCATTTTAGTTGCCCTTTTCTGCACATTTTCCAGCTCTATGATATATTTTTTGGGGTGTGGTGACCAGAACTGTACACAGTATTCCAAGTGTGGTCACACCATAGATTTGTATAGGGGCAGTATGATATTGGGAGTTTTACTCTCAATTCCTTTTCTAATTATGCCTAACATGGTGTTTGCCTTTTTTACAGTGGTCACACACTGGGTTGACATTTTCATCAAGCTGTCCACCACAACCCCAAGATCTCTGTCTTGGTCAGTCACTGGTAGCTCAGATCCCATCAGGTTATATTTAAAGTTGGTATTCTTTGCCCCAATGTGCATCACTTTACACTTGCTTACATTGAACCTCATTTACCTTTTAGATGCCCATTCTCCTAGTTTGGAGAAATCCTTTTGGAGCTCTTCACAATCTCTTTTTGTTTTAACCACCCTAAATAATTTGGTGTCGTCCGCAAACTTGGCCACTTCACTGCTCACTCCTAATTCCAGATCATTTATGAACAGGTTGAAAAGCATTGGTCCTAATACAGATCCCTGTGGGACCCCACTATTTACTTCCCTCCATTGGGAGAATTTACCATTTATTCTTACTCCCTGCTTCCTGTTCTTTAACCAGTTACTGATCTATAAGTGGATCTGTCCTCTTATTCCATGACTGCTAAGTTTGCTCAGAAGTCTTTGGTGAGGTTTTTTGTTTACTTGGACTTCCAAAAGGCTTTTGACAATGTCTGCTGGATCACCCCTGTCTACATGTTTATTGATACTCTCAAAGAACTCTAAAAGGTTAGTGAGACAAGACTTACCTTTGTGGAAGCCATGTTGATTCTTTTTCAGCAGGGCTTGTCCTTCTATATGCTTACTAATTTTATCTTTAATAATGCCTTCAACCAATTTACTAGGAACATATGTTAAGCTAACTGGCTTGTAATTTCCTGGGTCCCCCTGGATCCTTTTTTGAAAATTAGTGTACATTGGCTATCTTCCAGTCCTCTGGTATAGAGATTTATCATAGGGACATGTTGCATATTTAGGTCAGAAGATCAGCAGTGTCATATCTGAGTTCTTTGAGAACTCTAGGATGGATAGCATCTGGGCCTGGTGAGTTATTTGCTTTCAGCTTATCAGTAAGGTTGAGAACATCATCTTTTGTCACCACTATTTGCCTTAGTTCCTCAGACTCCCTTCCTGAAAACATCAGTTCAGGCACAGGTATCTGTCCTATATCTTCTGCAGTGAAGACAGATGAAAAGAATTTATTCAGCTTCTCGGCAATCTCCTTTTCCTCCTTCAGTACTCCTTTAACTCAATTGTCATCCAATGGTCCAACTGCCTCCCTAGTTGTTTTTCTGCTTCTGATATATTTAAAGAATTCTTTATTGTTGGCCTTGATGTTGTTAGCGATATGCTCTTCAAAATGCCTTATTGCATCTCCTATTGTCTGTTTGCATTGCCTTTGTGCAAGCTTGTGCTCCCTTTTGTTTTCCTCACTTGAGCAAGACTTCCATTTTCTGAAGGAAGCTCTCTTTTCTCTAATAGCGTCCTTAACACTGTTCATTAACCATGCTGGCAACCTCTTGGACTTGGTGCTACCTTTCCTAACCTGTGGTATACATTTTAGCTGGGCTTCTATTATTGTGGTTTTGAGTAATCTCCGAGCATTTTGAAAGGATTTAATCCTCTTGACTCCCCCTTTTAACTTCCTTTTCACCAGTTCCCTCATTTTAGAGAAGTTTCCTCTTTTGAAGTCAAGTGTGACTGTGTTGGATTTCCGGGGTAATTTTCCACTTAAATCTATGTTAAATCTGATAGCACTGCGGTCACTGTTTCCTGTATGTGCTGGATAGCGCAAAGATCTCTCCTCTATGCATCAAGTGCTCGTTTATGCTACACTTTTTAACTTGGGGAGGCAAGGGGAAAACAGGTTGACTTCACTTAGAGGTGACTTGGAGGGTGATCATTCACTTATTATTTATTTTCTTTAAATACTTTAGGCCACCCTTGAGGGCACAATTCTCTCAAGGACACTCACAAGATAAAAACAATATAAGAATAAACATCAGAATTAATAAAAGCTAGTGACAAGAGTAAAGCAGATCCCCCAGCCCAAAATACTAAAACCAAAAAACCATTGCAGTCAAAAACATCAGCAGTCCTGTAAAAATACAACTCAAGAGAAGGTCATAGAAAATAACTGAGTCTTGAAATAGGGCTGTGCATTGCTTCAGTATGACTCCTGAATAATGAGGCAAAGCAGGCTGATTCGGAGGTGCCTTGTCATGATACGAAGCGGATCAGACAAGCACCGAGGCACTCCGAAGTAAAGTGGCTTCTCCACAAAGCGCCTTGTCCACCTCATATATTTGGAGCTCTTCTTATGCCTTCTGAGAAGCCTAGACAGGCTGTCTCCAAAATGTATCAACTTCTGAAAGACCACAGGGAGGGACAGGAGGAGGAGGAGGAGGGAGGGGGGAAGGCGAGAGGGCGAGAGGTCGCAGACACGCCAAATGTATCAATTTGAGAGAGATCCAGCCACCAGGAGAGGCGGGGGAAGGGGAGAGGAGAGGGAGGAGGAGGAAGAGGAGGAGGGAGGGAGCTTTGCTGTGAGTCAGCCTGATGGTGGTGGCAGTGGTGGCAGCAACAGGATGTGACGGTAGCTGAGAGGGAAGCTCCATAGCATTTCTCTCTCTGCTCCAGTCGTAGCCACTGGAGGCAACTGCCCTAGTCTCTGCCAGGCGTGGCAGAGGAAGCCTTAACCCTTCCCACTCTTCTTTGGCAGAACAAAGATGAGAAAAAAGCGCGTGCTATGGGGACTGGGTAAAATGAGGATCCATAAATGAAAAAGAGATCCCTTGATGTCATATGATTTTTACAGACCAAATCCACCAAACCACCAACATATCACAGAGCATATCTGCCTCCACAGATTGAACCAGAAAAACCATGGATCTGTGACTTGCAGGCACAACCACAGCTCAAAAACAGGGGAAAATTGCTCCCCCCATTCCCTGGAACAAGACAGCTGCAGGCATGCATCCAGAGGGCCTAGGAGCTGGCAGCAGCAGCAGCTCATCCTCATTGGCAGGAGTCAGCCCCCAACCAGGTGCCCTCTCCTCCTTCCAAGGAAGGGAGAGAGCGCAGTTGGAGGGCGACTCCTGCCCTCATGCCTGTCAGTGGTTGGCAGGCTGCGACAGCCAGTGGTTTCCCCAGTAGCACCAGCAGCAGTGGTAGCCGCAGTTCCCCTGGCAGCGGCATCCCCCCCCCCCGGTGGAACAAAGGCCCAGGTAGGGAGCTGGGGGCTGGGCAGTGTGTTGGAGGGGCCGAAGTGGGATTTGGATGTCTGAATCCTGCTTCGGCTTTGTAGGCCGAGGCGGATTGGGGCCCCCCAAATCAGCCCGAGCAGAATCGGGCCCACCTCAGAAGCCCCGAAGTGGCTTCTGAGTCAGATCGGGGGGTCCATGCACAGCCCTATCTTGAAGGTTTTCCTGAAGGCCTGTAATGATGGGGCTTGATGGACTTCAGTTGGTAATGCATTCCAGAGACGAGGGGCCACTACAAAAAAAATCTCTTCTTTATTCCCACCAACCTGACTGCTCTTAGAAGCGAGCAAGTGAGAAAGGCCTTTAGTGCTGATCTTAAAGTGTGGGCAGGCTGGTATGGGTGAAGGTGGTCCTTCAAGTAATGTGGCCCCCAAACTGCGTAAGGCTTAAAGGTTAAAACCAGGACTTTAATTGGACTCAGAAATGCACTGGCAACCAATGCAGCTGGTGCAATATGGGTGTCACATGAACCAATGACCTAACCCCATGGTGGCCATTTTTTTGCACCAGCTGAAGTTTCTGAACTGTCTTTCAAGGTAACCCCATGTACAGCATGTTACAGTAGTCCAGCCTGGACACCCCTCATAGAGGACTGAATTATCAGAAAACAGGTTCATACAAGGGAATCAGCCCACTCCCAAACAGTACGTCAGTCCCAAGCTGTACATCAAGCCCTATAGTCCTGAACATTCTATTGGAAATTATGGCTAGGATGCCAGTACTGCTCCGCTCCTTCTGTCTGACCAGTCTTCCTTACTCCCAACTCTAATCCTTTTTTGGTGCTCCCTTCCTTACTTTGAGGTTCATCCTCAACTCCCATGAACCTAAGCCTTAGTCCCACTTGGCAGCCAGGCTCTTGATCCTGCTGAAGGAATACCAACTGTTATCTGATCGCCTTAGTGCAAACTTCCCCAGCCTCATGCCCTCCAGATGTTTTAGACTACAACTCTCAGAATTCCTGGCCAATGGCCATGCTGGCTGGGGCTGATGGGAGTTGAAGTTCAAAACATCTGGAGGGAACCAGTTTGGGGGAGGCTGCCTTAGGCCGCCTTCACACCTTGGTTTTTTAGCACGATCATTCTTCTTTAATCACTGGTTTTCCCGGGAGCTTTAAATGATGCCACTGCTCTCCTGCTGCTATCTCATGACTTCCCCTCCCTCTTCCCATGTTATCTGAGAATGGGGAAAACCCGGCATTTTCTGTGCTTCCGATTGAAATCGCCATTTCCTCCCTGTATATTTCTGCTTTAGCACTTTGTCCCACTTTGTGTGGGCGTGTGCTAGGGGGGTGTTGCTGGGCGGTGTTGAATAACATTGTCATGACAACAAATCCGTGGGAGGGTGGGGGTAGGTCACTGACCACGGTTCCAGTGACGGTTAAGTCTCATTGACATCAGTAGGGGTTATTTTTGAGTAGACATCCTCAGACTTGAACTGTAAAGTGGTTAACCATCCCAAATGCTTCAGATCCCCCTGAACACAGCAATGTTTACTTCTGAGTAAACACATTGGCTGTAAGGCTGTACTTGTTTATTTCAAGGGCACAGGGATATCTTCTCTTTCTCCACAAACCTTGCCCTTTACTGCTACGGTCCTCAAACTGTTTAGAGGCCAGTGGCAGTTCTAACTGCAACAGGAAGAAAATCTACATTAAAAGATGGAGTTCTGCTGAACTGACTTGTAGATTGTATTGTGAACTGGAACTCAGGTTGTGGCTTCATAAATACTCCCAACCCTTTCTTTTCCTGGGAGTAGGTGCCATTGAAACCTATGTGGCTTCCTTCTGAGTAGGCATGCATAGGAGTGTATTGTAAGTCTACTTAGAGTAGCAGTCTTAAGGTCTCCCATCCCCTTCAGTGCATTTACTTGGAACCTCCCCCTCCCATTGACTTCACTGACTGCTTCTTCTCCCTTTTGCTCACCAGTTTAATGGGCTTTTTTCTTCACAGGGTGGATGGGGGAGTCTCCCTTCTCAACCATGCAGGAGAAAGGCTTGACAGTTAGAATTTCAGTGGGTATTAAAAGTGCCTTTTCTCCTCCCCTGAATAAATTCATCATGCAGAGCTTGGAATGGTCATTTTAATGGTTTCTTTTTTGTGTGTGGAGTTGTTTTAGATCAGGTAATAATGCTGAGGTGGTTTTCCATAGTGCTCCCTCCCACCTACAGCAAACCACCACAATTACCGCCACAAGGTCTTCTGAGTGGAAACCATCTAGGACGGCATGGAAGAAGGTGGGGCAGACATCTGCACAGGGTTGGCATGTACATGAATACAGCCATTGAATGGTCTTGCACTCTTGCCTGTGAAAACATCTGTATGATTGGGAAGCCAGCCAGCCACTATCTCTTCTTCTAGTCCACCTTACAGGGTCGTTGGGAAGCCACAATAAAGGGGAAGAGCAACAACAGTGTGTTGCGGGGAGGAGCCAGCCACTATCTCTTCTTCTAGTCCACCTTATAGGGTCACTGGGAAACCAGAATAAGAGGGAAGAGCAACAATAGCGCAGGGGTAAGCCACCGAGAAGACTCTCTCTCCCTTGCCACAAAGTTGGAGGAAGGAGAGGCACAGGGGACCAGTTCCCATAGCCCATTATCCCAGTCACTAGAAGGGCTTCCGACTTCCCTCCTGCTGCAGAGGAGTGGAGGGATGGGCAGAGCCATCAATTGGTTCCCGTAACATCATGATCAGTGGAGGGGAGGGGGCAAGGGGCCAGCAGCCCCCTTCTGTCCTGATTTTTCCATGCAGCTCCGCCCAGCCATGCAAAGGTATAGAGCGGAGGGAAGCGCTATGGGAGATGCCTGTATACAGGGCCAGTCCAGATCCTGGGAAGGATCCGGAATCAAAAGGACCGGTTTGTAGTGGGATAAAATGCCAGGTGTGAAGAAAGCCTTAGCGTATGTCTGAGAGAGACTGTAAGAGAGAATGAGTGTGTGTGTGTGTGTATGTATGTATGTCAAAGTAACACATTCTCCCATAGGTAGGCCTTCCCTTCGCCTCTGGACAACACCTATGCCAGCCCACAGACTTACCCACCAAATTAAAACATTTCCTTACCAGTTAATACTTAAGAACAGCTTGTTCCCCTTAACACCCTCCTGAGATCTGTATCCTTTCCATCATGCAATTGGCAAAGTCAAATGAAGAAGAAGAGAGGAAGTAGCAAGAGTCTTGTAACATAAGGGTGATGTCACAACCACTGTTCCTTCACTTCCTGTTCTATTGCTTGCTTCTGGGGAGCATCATGAGCAAGAAACTAGAACAATAAGGCAGGAAACAGACTGGCAAAGTAATATTTCAAAGCACAAGGTCTACTATAAAATTAGAGTTCCAGTGACTGAACACCAAGTTACTCTAAACATACTTAAGGGCTGAAATATAATAAACTCAGACTGGATTATATATAAATGAGTAAATGTTAGAAGCTTCTGATCACTTAATTCAGACTTGTGGCATTTTTAAAACACCTTGACAGCTTTTACTGATGAATTCTGTCAAACTCTGTGTGTGTTTGTCCGTAATGCATAGTTATTGGGCAGGAATTGCCTTCACCTTAACTACAGTACAACAGTGTGGCAGTGAGAGGGATGAGAAGGGATTTAAGTGCCTGAAACCTCACACTGCCAATATTGTGAAGGCTGCTTGCAAACGTACAATCTGAGATTATTAGTGCCATTTTAGTTCTCTCACTTTAAAAAAAAAAGGAATTTGCATGTCAAGTAGGTAGAACAGAGCTAGAATGCTCTGTCCCATTTGCTAAGCATAGGTCGCCATGGTGTATTTTAATTGCATGTGTTCTTTTGGGTTTTGTTTTTGAAACCACTTCCCTCCTGACTCATGTCAAGCTCCTGTGGAAACAAAACTTAAAACAATAAAAACATGGGCAGGTTGTTCTTACAGTCCTGGCTGGTACAATATCATAACACGGGGGGCGGGGAGGAGGCAAAAGGTAGCTCTCCAGATGTTTTGGACTTCAACTTCCAAGCCTCTGCCAGCATGGCCAATGCTGAAAGTTGAAGTCCAAAATAACTGGAAATAAACTTTCTGCCCGCCCCTGTCATAAGTTCTGGAATTTTTAAAAATGTAGAATTTGGGTGCTAGCTTTGTCAGACCACACTGCAAAATACACAGTTTTGTGGTAACTAAATGTAGACATGAGAACCCCATCCTAACTATGTTTACTCAGAAGAAACCGATTTCAATAGGACTGATGTCTAGATAAACTACATGTTGGATTCCATTATAAGCACTTTCTTGGTAGCAGGGCAATGCCTAGAGTTGAAATTAATAGTATGGGATATCTCAGTCACTAGACATCATAGATCCCCTTTCTCACCATTCACTTTCTATCCCCTATAAGGAGTTGTATGTAATATAGTACACTGAGCACCTCTGCATACCTGATTATTTTCTTGCCAGTATTATAATGGCTGTATACAAATCTATGGGGCTGCCACATTTGAAATGGCATGTACTGATCAAGTTGCTGCATCTTAAAAACGATACTGTAATGCTGGAAAAGGTGTGGAAAAGGGCAACCAAAATGATCTGGGATTTTAAGCTGTATGATTTATAATTAAGAATAAAAATAAAAATATTTTACCACATGTATGTTGGGGTGGGAAGCCACTTTTTCTATACATAACAGAAGGGTGAAATTTCTGTTACATGTGAAGCATTTCTCCTGGTTTAAGCACACCAGATTCAGTTCTGATCAGTATTTGCTTATTTAGCACATTTTGATTCCACCCTTTTCCCAAGAAGCTCAGGTCAGCATACTTGGTTGCTCCCTCATTTTATCCTCACAACAACCCTGTGAAATAGGTTAGGCCTCAACTACCCAATGAGTGTAATGGGATTTGAACTGGGTCTCCCCAGTAATGCCCATCACACTACAGCACATTGGCTCTCTGTTATACAATGTTGACTTTACTTATACGGCCTGCTGGATACAAACTACATCCCAATGTATCCTTCCATATATTAATTTGGAAAGGTCCAAACCTAAGACTTCATATTTATGGCACCGTATTTTTAGGGATCTCTACAGAATATTTTCATTTGATCTGCAAAGAAAAACTTCCTCCAGTAACAGACCAGAAGTGTGCATCCCAAGAACACTTCTGCCATCTGTTGGACACAAAGAGAAAATTCTATGCACCTCAAAAAATAAAAATGCTTCCCAGTGCTACTAAGCACATAGCAATAGTCTGGGATAAAACAGAGAGAGACTGTACTGCTGATGACATTCTCTCTCTCTCTCTCTCTCTCTCTCTCTCTCTCTCTCATTCTCTCCTATAGCTCCCAAATAATTTATTTTACAAATAACATCAAACAAAAGTCAACCAAATGGTACAGGTGAAAATAGGGGCATTATGACACCCAGCTCTATTCACACAACCACTTTCTATACACTGTGCCCAAAATATCTCAAGGAAGGGGCTTAGGCTGCAGCCAGTATTGCTAGACCAGTTTAAGGTTGATAGGGCCCCAAAGGAGCAATGTATTTGAAACTCTTTGCAATATAAAAGCTTTTGCACTCTTACACCTATTACATTATAGATGTAATTTGACCTAGACCTCAAAGCCTAGCTCCGTCTTGGGGGGAGCAATCTAATGGCCGCTAGTTAGCTGCTAGACATCCATAGGATATGTGGGTTTCCGGGAACTGATCTTCCCCCCCCCCTTCCACGCTGCCTCGCAGGCAGCACTGAACTGCCCTGTGCTCTGCACTCAGAAAAGGAGCATGGAGCAGCCAAAACGGGGCACTCCAGGGGGCGTTCCGGGGCGGGGAAGGCGACACATCCTATGTCTGGCAGCCTCCTCCCCCGCTCCGTGCGGTTAGACAGCTTAAATCGGCTGTCTAGCCACAAATGCAGGGCAGCAGAAACAGGGAGGGAATGATCCCCTCCATGCTTCTCCTGCCGTGCATTGGATAGGCCTCCAAGTTCGGAGGCAACCACCTATTCCCATAGGACTGCACCCTAAGTGTTCTAATTTAACCACCTCCTGGTGGCATTGTAAGTCTGGTTCTGCACATGTTCAGCAGAATGAGTTAGCAGAATCTACACGGGGCTTTAAAGGGGCTACCTTTAAAGACAGTTTGGACATTCCCCCTGGGGTCCAGAGATGGTAGTCCTGGAACAGTAGCATACTGAATCCTGAGGTGACAGAGTCCTGAGGTGGTTGAATGGATTGTACCACTTCAGGCTGCAGGTGGGGAAGGGGATAAACATTCACCTTTGTTTTTGTTTTTAAAATCTGTTGAAGTAGAAAACTAGCACAACAGGGAGCAGGATGGGACAGTACCTTCTCCCCCTGATATTGTGTGTGTGTGTGTGTGTGTGTGTGTGTGTTTGTGTTTCATTTTCAAGGAGTTCCTTACATTTATCCCCCACCTGCAGTCTGAATGATACAGTCCACCTTAGGGTTTTACCAGCAGTTCTGGAGCATTTATCGACCAGGCCATAACAAATGTGTTTATATTAGAAATAGGCAGACAATAAAGGCAAGGGAACAAGAAAAGGAGAAGTAGCTATGTTAAGGCTTGTACTTGGTTTCTGGGATTTCAGTAGCTTTTCGTTACCAAGATTAAGTCTAAGAAACACTTTGTAGCTCTCTATTTGTAAATCCTAATTTTGTGCCGGCCCTACTATGAGGCAGAGTGAGGCAGCTGCTTCAGGCAGCAAATGCTGTGGGACAGGAAATGGCAGTGATCAGTTGGGGAACAAATCTGTGTGTGCCACAGTCTGTCCTGTGCCACCTAAGCTAGTCTTCTGCTCTCAGCTGCAGTGGAGGACACTGCCCCATCACAACTGTCGAAGTAAAATCAGCTGCCAGCCCAGTCAGCTTATCCATGTCAACTGCATGTCAGGGGATGGGTGTCATCTTGTCCTTTGCCTTAGGCAGCAAAATGTCTTGGGCGAGCCCTGGGGACATGTATGAGAGAAGGGAGAGGGAGAGAAACCAATGTAAGGATTCTCTAAGCTTGCAGAACACTCACTTCATCTCAGCTTGCTTTCAACAAGAGGTCACCAATAGTCTGTATGATCTGTCAGTACTCCAGGCGGTAGGATTTCATCCTCATGCATCACAATAACTTTGATTTTAACAGAAGTTTTCTTTAAAAAGTCAACAGAATTAGTACACCTATTGTAGCTTTCAAATATAGCATGTTTCCACTAGAGGTCACCAGATAATTGCTGATTGCTGTATTCTATTAATCTATTTCCAAACATTGCTTTCTACTGTGGCCAAATAGCAGCTCTCAAAATGGATGAAACTGGTGTTCTCCAAAGAGGATCTTAGGGGCTGATTCACATCCCACATTTGTCATCGGGGCTCATTCTCACCCATGGTGACTTATTGTGCTCACCCCTGATGGCATGATTATGTGGAAATTGTCAGTGCCAGGCCATGGCTGTGGGCAGCAGCAGCAGCAGCCCCCAGATCCAGAACTAGAGTGCACAGTCCACTTGCTGCACTTTAGGCTCCAGCTTCCAGCTAGCCCCTGGCATCAGGTGCCTGAGGTCAGCAGTCTAAGGGGGGAAAACATTTTTATGTTGAGGGCTGTGTTTTCTTGGGAGAAATGTCTTGCGGGCTGCATGCCAGGGGCGGACCAGATCAAATGCAGAGCTGACAGACAGTGCCTCCCCCATTTTCTTTCTGCTACCCTATTTCTCTCTGTGTTACTGTTCTCCCTCCTTCTCTTACACACCTTTCCCTCTCCCCCTTCTCTTTATATTTCTCGCTTTTTATATATCTTCCCCTTCCTTCTTCCCCCCTCTTCCTCTCCTTTTGTGTCTTTGTCTCTTTCTGCTGTCCATTCCCCTCCCTCTTCTGTTTCTCTCTTTCTCTCTTCCCCTCCCCCCTCTCTCACTGGGCATCTCTACACCAGCCTAAAATCTTGCATTTAAAACTGGGCTTTCTGCTTCCGTTTTAAATGCAGGATCACGACGACTCCCTTTTTCACGTGCTTCCTTCTCCCCCACCCCCTTCCCCCTTCTTCTCCCCATATCGGAGTCTCCCATTATCTTTCATTGCTCTCGCTCCTCTTCTTGTCGCTTTTCCTCTTTTCATGGAGGAAACCGAAGCAGAACACCAGGGGGTAATTTGATAGCTCATTATCTGCGATCTATTTCAAAACAGAACAAAGGGCATTTAGTGCAGGAGACGCCTTGTAAAGGTGTCATGTAAAAGGCCCACAAACTTCCCAATCTCAATCGCAGGATAAAAGCTCAGTGTGAAGGAGCCCTCTCTCTCTTCCCCCTCCCCCCTTCTCCCTATCTCTGTTTCCCCCGCCCCAATCTCTTTCTCCTCCCTTCTCTTTCCCCCCTTCTTTTTCTCACCATATCTCTCCTTTCTCTTTATCCCCTTCTCTCTCTGTCTCCCTCTCCCCTTCTCTCCCTGTCAACCACTCCACTGGGGGTCGGTGGGTGGGTGTAATTTTTGTTAAAAGTCTCCAGAAGAGTCAATTGAGGCTTTTTCCCTTTTTTTCAACACCTTGTGGGGGGGGGGGGGATTCATGAAAACATGAGCGAGGCGGGGAGGTTTAAAGCCCTGGGAGTGCTGCAGTTCTGATCTAAATTGGAGCTGTGCATGCTTACAGGAGAGCAGGAAAAGCTAGCATGCATAGCTTCACTGTGTGTGCTTCCCCAAATGTTAAGTCTGGCCCTGAGTGGGTGAGTCATTTCCCCCCCTCCTCGCTGCCCAGAGTGTATCATCTGTTATGATGATACATCAGGGGGGAATATAAAGGCAGCTTGCTCAGTGCAGCCATCTCTCAGCTCCACTGCCACTGCGGCTGTCCATACCCTGTGCCCAGTATGTCATAAGAACATCAGAAGAGCCCTGCTGGATCAGACCAAGGGTCCATCTAGTTTAGCATTCTGTTCACACAGTGGCCAACCAGCTGCCCAGGGGAAACCCACAAGCAGGACATGAGTGCAACAGCACCCTCCTGCCCATGTTCCCCAGCAACTGGTGTACATAGGCATACTGCCTCTGATAGTGGAGGTAGCAAATAGCCATCAGGACTAGTACCCACTGATAGCCTTCTCCTCCATGGTAGCAGGGACTGCTTACATGGGAGGCCCACCAACAGCTGCATGGTCATCCCCCAATCCTGGAACTGATCCTCTAAGTTGTCACCTGAGCCCATAGATGGAGTGCAAGTGCCTTTGTCCTGCAGTGGATGAGAGAGGGATAGCATGGCAATACTAGTTCCTCCTTTCTGTCTTGCCCTTTCTGTGCAGTTGAGCTTGTTGGAGTTGGACGATACTTGAATCTTGCCATAGTCATGGTCTCAGTGAATGGGCATGGGCAAAATTTGTGTTTGTTTTTCCTCAGTCAGTACTTGTGGCCATGGGAGCAGGAGGGCATCTGGGTTTGCACAACATGCTAGCCCACACTCAGTGGTTGAGCGTAGGTTGTTTGTTGAAATGTGGGTTAGCATGTTGTCTGTACCCAGGACATTTTCTGCAGGGTGACTTGTTAACTATTCAGTATGGCTTATTTTTCTCAAACAAGCCACCTTGAGAAGTCATGGTTTGATGTTCAGGATGGTTAACAAGCCACACTGCATGGTTATCAAGCCACCATGTGGAAAATGTCCAGGGTTCAGACAACACCCTGCCCCACGGTTCAACATTCACACTAAACCACTGAGTGTGGGTTAGCATGTTGTGTGAGGCAGAGCAGAACCTTGACTATTCTGTCATACCCCAATGGCAGCAGTTGCAGTGGAGCTGGGCTGGCTGTTTCTTCTTCCCAAATGACTCCACCGTATGATTGATTCCCTGCTGACTGGAGTGAATGAATGAAAAATCCCAGAGGATTTTTGTCTTCCCTGCAGCTTCTAGCTTGCCTTCCTTGCTAAGTCACCAAGAAATATCTGCACTGCAAGACCGTGTTGTGCAAGACCTTATTCAGACTTCCTGTTCACTTGTGGTGCAACTTGCACTAAATTATGTGAGTGAATCTGTGGAAAGCTGATTTGTTGTAAGGCAGCCTTGCCCAATCTGGCACCTTCCAGATGTGTTGGACTACAACAAATGACAGAACTTGCAGTCCAAACCATCTGGAGGGTGCCAGGTTGGGGAAGACTGTTGTAAGAGATCATGCTTGCTGGTAGAATGGCAGGGGAGAAATAATAGGTATCACAGAGAGAAAGGGAAAGGAAAAAAATCATCATCACCATGGGCTGATTGATTCCCTGCCTAGTACATAACCTTGTAGCCATGAGGAAAGCCCTGCCATTCCCCAACCGTGGTTGGCAAAAATTTCTGTGAACATATTGTTTCTGGGGAGTTTGGGCTCTTGTTATTTCAGTGTTCCTCACACCTGTCAGAGAATTCTGGATTTCAACCAGGAACCTTTGAGTCTGAGGGTGAGACTTAGCCTAATGACGTACCATATATGCTTAGGCCTCGGAGCCCTCTTCAGACACAGAAGCGGATAGGGCTGTGCAGCATCAACCTCTGTGATTGGCAGGCAGTACGTGTGAACCGGCACATGACATATCCAGACAATGAGATGGTTTTCTCTGTACCTTTTTTTTTTATATCTATGTGTCTCTTCCTCCATAGTCCTCCAGCCACTCCATTCCACTCTCCCTCCCACCCTTTTGTCAGGTTTTCCCCCTCTCCATCAGTATTCTATGGCCTCTGAGCCCTCCTTGGTCTGTTTCTGGTTTTGGGGGCTTCTAAAGATTTTTTTTTTCTCTTAAGCTTTTTGTTCCCCTGCAAACCTTGTCCTTCCCCCAAGCCTGTTGACACCTCCCTCGTATTATGTGTTTACTGCATATATTGGTTATATTTGCACAAGCACAGGAAGATTTAAAAATCAGAAAAAATTGAAATGTTTAAATCCATCTTTCAGAATGTGACAATATGAGAAGCTGGACTGAAGGAGGAAGTGGGAACTGGGAATGAAGTGTGTATAGGGAAACTACTGCAGGGAAAGGGACTCAGGTGAAGTGAGATGCCCTTTTCTTCTGCTCTGAAAGACATCCTTGGTGACAGCCCTAGGTCTTGTACTAGTTACAGCTGGTGTGGGATACTAACATCAACGTTGTTGGCTTGACATTTGGTTTCATCTTAGTGTAACTTCCACATTTATGTAGCAAGGGGTGGGGGAAGAAATCCCTCACATGGCTGAATAATTGTTGAGAGCCTGTTGCTAATCTGACATGACACACAATGACAGCTTGACACTGTGCTGTCAGGTCATGGATGGTCAACCAGATGTAACATCACGCATGGTACACAGGAATATGCATACACACACATTTTCCTGCTTGAACTAAATTCCAGAGGATGATTTCCACAATACAGCAAAGGATCATGGGGGTGGGGGTGGGGGGAGATGTTGTCCAAATTCAAACTTTGATCAGTGTTCAAAAATGAGGATGGTGGCATATCTGCTACACCCTTATATTGATCTATAAAGACAGGGAGGCCTCTGTCCCCTAGGGATGTTAAGCTTGTAACTTGCCTGACATTTGTGTGTGGGGGCCATTCAGCAAAGCGCTTAAGAATGCACTCACATCCCAGCAAAGCCCTTCAGCACGTTTCAGAATCAAGCCTGCTAAAACCAATGGGATGTGAGCATGTGTCTAAATTTAAATATGCTCAGCTCAAATGCACTTCCTCAAATGGCTTTCGGAAATGTTTGGATACTCCAAAGTTTGGACTTACAAAAATACCAATTATATAAAATCATATTTGTGTGTGTGTGTACATGCACACACAAGTGTGTGCATGTGTGCAAAGTCCAAAATTAATGTACCTTAACCACTGAGTTATATATAGAAGTACAGATAACAGGACCGTAATAGGAATGTGAATTTTTAAGGGTTGTGCTGAGAAAATGTTTACCACTAAATCAAAACTTTCAGCAAAACTTAATGCATATTGACAACTGTATTCATCTGTATAGATAGTTAAGGAAGTTATTTTTTGAGTCAGTTTGGGCATGATAGAATCCCTGCCATTGGTAGGCACCTCTGAGGTTTGCCGACAAATAATGGTGAAGTTGACCAATTTCCTACACACACACACACACACACACACACACAACCTGAGGTCTGGTGGGGGCTGGAGTCAGCTGCACTTAGTGCAGCCAGCCACAGCCCCTTGGCAAGGCTACTTCTAGGCAATGCTTATCAAGTAATGACACTATCTTAGGCCTGATTCTCAGGGTCAAACTACATGTGATGCTCGAATGACTGTTTTCTGAAGGCTGTTTCGTTGGCTTGTTTTTACCGAAGGTAATTGCAGAAAGCTGCAATCTGGATGGAAGTCCACCATTTTTCTGATTCTAATCCTCACCCAAAGTTGCTATTTGCCTTACCGATCTTACATGTCACATCTTATCTGCCCCTTAAGTTGTGAGTGAGAGTGATCACTGAGTATGTCTACCCAGGCCAGCAGTGTGTGTGTGTGTGAGAGAGAGATAGAGAGAGGATGTTGAAATCTGAGTGTGCATGAGAGTATGAGAGAGGCTACTGTAGAGGGTGCGAGAGATAGACTGTCACTGTCTGTGTGTGAGAGAGAGGGGAAGAGAGAGAGAGAGAGAGAGAGATCAGACTGGCTGTTAAATTTCACAGATCAACACGTATGTGTGACATCCCTACCTTCTAGCTCCATACACTATCAGTTGTGAACTTGTTTCCACCACAAAACCCTTTGTGAGCTCTTCCCTGCCCCTGGGCACGTACCTCTAAGGGCAGATAAGCTACTTCCCTATATGTTATCATACATCAAGCACTGCATTGCAATATCAGCAGCAGCAATAAAGGGGTCTGCACATCTCAACTTGCCTTTGACACTTCCCTTTTTGGGTGGAATTTTATCTCCTTGTTGCTCATACTTCTGGAAAGGCGACTGATGTGGAATGGGTGAGTCATGCCATTCGTACGTCATCTGCAGTCTGCTGCAAAGAGGGGTGAATGAGTTCATTTGTCCACAGATCAGGGTTCATAGAAAGGATGGGCATGCACATTTGAGTGTGCCAAGAGACAGGGGAGACATCCCACCTGCCTCCATTCCTCCCATTGCTTCGAAATTCATTACATTATTTTGACTGTGCCGTATAGATTAATACGTTGCCCTCGTACAATAGCTATTAGTTGAGGGATGTGAAGGGTTTTGCAGATATATGACTAAAAATCTCTCATCAGGGATAGTACTTCCTCCTATTGATAAAGTGAGAAACTGAGGCACAAGAAGCTTAACAGGGCAATCTTAAAGTCCCACTGCAGCACAACTAATGCTGACCACAGGGGTGTAGTGGTAAATTCTGAGGAGCAGGCGCTCGTGGCCCCTATGTCAGTGGAGCAGCTAATCCCCTCTGGGTTTCTGTCAGAACTCTAACGGGGCTATCCAAGGTGCTGAACCCATTTGGGGGATTGGGTTCAGTACTTTGGATAGCCCCTTTAGAGTTCTGACCAGTTCTGACTGAAACCAGCGAATGTATTGCCCCACTAACATAGGAGCCACCAGCCTCCACTGGTCCCCCAGGCAAGGAGTGTCCAAAAATGTGGGCATTAAAAAAACAAACAAACCCAAAACTAGTTGCAGCAGTTTTCACCTACACACCTCGAGCAGGTCTTTTGTAAACTAATGGGTCTTAATTAGGGATGGGTGAACTCACCAAAGCTCGCCCCTTGTGCTGCTCAGCAGACCCCTGCAGACCCTGCTCGCCACACGGGGTGAGCTCCTGGGCAGTCCATGGGTGCCGGGTGCCTAGTGCCCAGCCACCTGCTCCCTCACCAAGCTGCCATTTTGCGTAAAAATGCTGGCTCAGCATTTTTCATAAATATTTACACAAATGATGGCCATAAAGGGGCCAATTATGAAACATTACAGGCATAAATGGTCCAATGTTGTGTAGATGGCCACTTTATGGCCATCATTTACATAAAAGGTTATTTACGAAAAAGGCCAAGCCACCGTTGTTACAAAAAATGGTGGCCTGCACGCTTGCCCAACTAGGAGCCCACCAAGTCAGGCAGGCGAAGGGATCCATGGACTGGTGTCCAGGGGCCTGAGCCGGTGAGAAATCACCGAGCTTAGAGCCCATGGCTGTGCCATCCCTGGTCTTAATTGCCCATTCAAGAGCAAGCCACCTCAAAATACTTTGCATTGCAAGAGGAATAAGTCACAACAACATACTGTTGTTGGGAAATCCATCCTCTCCCCGCCCTACTGCCCCAGGTATTGTGAAGACTGCAGCTAAGCTCAGAGGGACCAGGGAAGCTTGAGGAGGAGGGGGCAGTAAATTGTGTCATCATCCTTGCTCATCGAAGGTCCTGGCACTTTGACCCTGCATGCCCTGGCTCCGCTACAACACAGGCCAGAAAAACATAGTCACTGTCCTATGTGCTGCTGGAAACAAAGAATAAAATTAAGTAATTGTTGTAGAAACAAGCACTAACATAACAACACTGTCAGCCACTCCCAAAGCATCCCCGGAAACACCACCATCATGCACAAATCACAGCATACTCACTGACAACCCCCCCCCCCGCCCGCCACGTAGCCATGCACGGAAGTCTCCAGTCAACACACGGTGATGGCTGAACCACCTCATGATGTCATTCAACCCAGTATGTCCACACCCTCCACTCCTCATGGGCAGCAGACAGCTGGAAAGAGACCACAGCCCCTCCCAATCCACAAGACACCATAGCTCTGTGTGTAGGAAGCCTGTTTGAAGAACCCAGAGCCTCCTCAGGAAGGAGCTTGAGCCCTGCTGTGGAAACAATGCCTCCATAAAGACCATGTCCATAATTTGGCATTTATTTTGCTAACTCTGTGAAGGAAACCAGTATTTTGCAGAGGAAAGAGGAGGGAGCTACGTGGACAAGGGAGGACTGAAGCTGCACCACCAAGCTCACAGCAAGCAGCACCAGGGTCCAGGGGCAGCCCTACCATTAGGCAGAGTGAGGCATCTGCCTCAAGTGGCAAAAGCTGGGAGGCATAGCAAAGGAGGCATAGCAGAGGAGAGATCTGTGGGCCGCATGGCCTGGCCTGCACTCCCAAAGTTATCCTGCTCCTTCAGGTGTGGTGGAGGATGCTGTCCCACTGCCAGTGTCAAAGACAAATTTGTCTGCCTGTCGAGTTTACACGGAATGGGAGGGGGCACCATACTGTCCTTCCGCTCAGGCAGCAAAATGTCTTGAGGCAGCCCTGGCAGGGCCTGCTGCAAGCTGGAGGAGGCCCTTGGCAAATTACCTTCCAGTGGGCCAGTCTACATTGTATCCCCTCAATACATTAGTAGGCAGGACTCCTTCCTGCGGATAAGGGATTGCATGTGGGCCTCCTACTCCATAGCTTCTTCCCTTACGCTGCTTGGACGGAGCACTGTGTCATGGTATTAAACTGCTCAAATGAAGAACAGGGACGGAGCACTGTGTCATGGTATTAAACTGCTCAAATGAAGAACCGGGACTTTACAGTCTTTTATCACCATCACCACCATCATCATTACATTATTATTATTATGCTAATGTACATTTGTTTCCCATTTTGATGGTGACAAAAATAATTTCTCACCCAAACTTTATTCATTACATAATTCCCCATGTTCCTATGCTCCCTTTGTGTAGCTATCTGTATCAATAGAGTGTTTGCACCATCATAACATAAAGGCAATAAAATGAGTGATTTCCTCTAGGAAGTGGGCATCCATAAGCTATGATCTCAAATAGGAGGCAGGAGAAAAATACTTGGCGGTATTTCTGAGTGCACAACCCGAGTGTGCCTTTTGCAAGGCAAAACACTCAGTGTGGGAAAATGGTATTTTCCAGACAGTTAAAGTGCTGTCCTGTGTCTCTGAGAAATTTTAGTCTTCGTAATGGTAGTGTGGATCAAGGTTGCACAAATATTACTAGTATTTGGGGGGCATGGTTTGTGACACCGTTCATGATGTAGAATCATGCCACAACTCCCCCTGGTTTAACCATATTCTGTTACTTGCTCAGACAGATAATCTGCATGTTAAGACTTTTTTTTAATTTAAACTTGTTCAGAAGTTAGAGTGCTCTCTCACTCTTCCATCTTTCTGAGATGTCCATATTTGATACAAGGTTGTGAGCTTGGATGCTTGAGCATTTATATACCATGGCACCATCATCCCAGCATCACTTAGATGTGCTTCGATGGCATTGATTGATTCTCCCCCCTTTTTTTAGTCCCCATGTCTGGAAGGGGGAATTTAAAGAAAAAAAAGTAGCTGGGTGGAAAGTTTAACCTCCTCTACTCACATGCGGTGGTCCCGTTCAGGATCAGGGGCCCACAGACTTAAAAGTAAATAAAAGAGTGAGGATCAGCTGCACACTATGTATTTAATGGAGCATGTAGTTTAGCCTCGAGACTACTCCATTTAGGACACATCGTGCAGTTTTAAACACCAGCCCAACTCTCTGCTAGTCCCCTCTCCATGCTTCCTCATGCATTCACAATATTTTATTCAGAGTTGCATGGTCATGTGCTCAAGCAGTTTACTAACTAGATACTGCTTGGACATGCTTCTGTGCCCTCAATATTTAAGGCAATGAGGTATCCGTGTGCATTTTCCAAGGGCTCAGCCCCGATTCTGTATTTCTTTCTGAATACTATGCTACCTCAGGGGTGGACAGCTCATGGACTCTATTTTGTTGGGGGTGGGGGGAGATTGTTGTTGTTGTTCAGTCATTCAGTCATGTCCGACTCTTCGTGACCCCATGGACCATAGCATGCCAGGCCTTCCTGTCCTGTGCTCTCTTCCGGAGATTACTAGATCCCCAATGTCCATCAACTGGGGCCAAGTGTTTACATAGTGGCTCAGTGGGGCAGACATTCACTTAGAATTAAAGAAGGGTAAAAGGTACTCTGAGCCCATGATAAGTAGCCTAGTAATTTGTTTTCATTCCCAGAATTGCAATCACAGATTTTTCACACAATAATCCAGTTCTTGCTCTCCTCGCTCCACAAAATGTCCTTTGTTTCAGCAGCCAGACAGAGAGAGATTTTTAATTGCTGCTATTGTTAAACTATTGAAAGTCAGAAATCTTTGCCCACTCCTGGGCTGCGCAACATCTTGGTAAAACACTTCCATGTATGTACCAACTTAAAGATTTAAAAGTACACCTCATTGATTTGCCAGAGGTGGAGGTGGTAGAAAGGGTATACTGTCTGTCTGTCTATATCTATTATCTAAAATATTTCTAAATTGCCCTTCGTGTACTGGATTCCAGGATGGTGTATAATAGACATAAAAATTATGTTAAAAAATTTAAATACAGTAAAACAATGTATTTCATAACATTTGCACACTAAAAGGCAGCAAAAGACAGTAAAAACTACAAATAGACTGAGATGACTTCACCGTTTAAAATGCCAGGGGAAATAGAAAAGACTTAATGTGCTGCTGGAATGATTGTAATGCTGCCACCCATCATACCTCTTTGGGGAGGGCATGCCAGAGTTGGGGTGCCACTGCAGAAAAGGCCCTCTCCTTACTGCATACATTAGTGTATCCTTAATGTATCCTTACTGCATATATCAGTGCATACCTTAGTGACACCATCACTAAGCAAGGCACTTCTAGAAGAAATAATTCACAGTGCAATCCTATACATGTTTACTCAGGAGTTACCCCATTGAATTCAATGGGATCTAGTCCATGGTAAGTGTGCCTAGGATTGCAGGCTTAGGCTTTATTCCCTTTCTTGGGAGTAAGTTCCGTTCAACGCAGTGGTGCTTACTTCTGAGTAGACATGTGTAGCATTGCAGTGTTATTGCGCTTCGATTATGCTGGTGCTATTGTATATGTGAAAACAGCAGACCTCTTACAAAAACTCATTTATTATTACAACACACTGGGAAAACCCGGGGCAGAAAAACTGTTTTTGGAGGAGTGGAGGGAACAAATACAACTTAAATGAGAATTGTCTCTGGTTACTGGTCTACCTAGGCTCAGGATTTTCTGGCCCTGAGTCTATGCAGGCCCAACCACTCATAGGATTCTGCTGCAAAAGTGAAATTGTTTCTTCCAATTCATTCCTATGGCATGCTCATGCTGGTCCTTCTGGCTTGCCTCTTTAAAAGACATAATATATCAGGTGCAGAGAAGTTAACATACTAGTGTGGTCTAGAGTATTGGGAATGAGCTGTGGCAAGCCTCTGGTTTGCACACTCCCTCTCCCCTCTCTTTCTCCTTCACACCTGAGGAGAGCAGAAGCTTCCACTTTCACTTTAGAACAAAATACATTTTCATTTTACACCTGAACTTGAGGAACCGTGGTTTGTGCTATCCAAAGTTAGTTTAAAAAAACCAGATCATACCATGGTTTCAGATCTTGATTTTTTTTTAATCTAACATTGATTAGAACAAACCACACTTCCTTGGATTAGGATGTAACACGGAACTGTAATTTATTCTAAAGTGAAAACAGAAGCTTTCACTCTCCTCCTCTCATGTACAAAGGAGGAGGGGAGGGGAAGCTCATGAACCCACGACTCACACAGGCCCCATCTACATGAGCCATTTACTCCAGGGCTGTGCAATCCAAGGACCTTCGGGACATATGACGCAGTTACCACTTCGCAGCCTAGCTGTGGTTTTCACAGGGAAAATGCAGATTTCCGCAGAGGCGTTTTGCTGCGACTTTTTTTTAGCTTGCTGCAGGTTTACTGCGGTTGCTGAGCTGTCTGTCCCATCTGTCCATTCCTTGAACTGACTAAGCAGTTTGCGGTGGGTGTGGGGTAGGCATACTTAGTGATTGCGTCACTCTGTGATGCCTTTTCACTCCTCCCCATTCCTCCCTGTTCCTTTGCATCTGTGCGGTAACAGAGAGGTATCCATTTTGGAATGATGAGTAGGCATGTACCTCTCATGTGGGCATGCCCCTTTGCATGTGCGAACCATCACAAGAGTTACCATGCCAAACAGTTGGCATGGTAACGAAGGAACAGACTACCCACATCTTACCAAAGAGGAATGGACAGACACAAAAGAACCCCCCAAATACAAAACAGCCACTAAAACCTGAAGTGTCGCACCCCCACCCTCGCGTGGCTGCGCAGCTGCGCTTTTAAATATAACGGTAAAAAAAAAGAGCAGCATGACCGCTGCAGTTTACTTCACTTTAACAGCCATGTGTCAGGGCACAGTGGATTTTTCTGTTGGAGAAATCTGCAGTAAATTGTGCCTGTACCGCAGCAGAAGCTAATTCGCAATGCTGCGCAGTTACGATAGAGGGAACGTTGAAAGCGGTGCCGTGTAGATGGCCCCACAGTCTCATTCCACATTGTAAACTATGGTTTATAAAGGGGATCATCTGAACCAGGCTACTATCACGACAGAAAGATTGCTTTCAATGGGAGTGTAGTTCCATTGGAATTGCAGAATGAGTTAAACAAGGGCGGGAAACCCTTTGGTTGATCAAATGGATAAGCCTTTGGAGATCAGCCGGGGTGCTTTTACCAGGCTGCCAAAGTTACTAACAATGAAACTGAGTCGCAATCGCTGGAAAAGGATGAGGGCATTGTACACTGTCAAGTCAGAGCTCAGACTAGGGCTCTCCAATCTTTTTGAGCCAGTGAGCACATTTGGAATGTTGAGAGAGTACTGTGAGTGTGCTCACAAAATGGCTGCTATAAGGCGCCTGTCCATTCACAAAATGGACACCATGGTAGGCATTGTTCTTCAGTCGTTCAGTCGTGTCCAACCCTTTGTGACCCCATGGACCATAGCACGCCAAGCCTTCCTGTCCTCCGCTCTCTCCCGGAGTGTGCTCGAGTCCGTATTCATTGCATCAGTGATGCTATCTAGCCATCTCATCCTCTGCCATCCCCTTCTCCTTTTGCCTTCAATCTTTCCCAGCATCAGGGTCTTTTCCAGTGAGTTTTCCCTTCGCATTAGGTGGCCAAAATATTTGAGCTTCAGCTTCAGGATCTGTCCTTCCAATGAGCACTCAGGGTTGATTTCCTTTAGGATGGACTGATTTGACCTCCTTGCAGTCCAGGGGACTCGTAAGAGTCTTCTCCAGCACCACAGTTCGAAAGCATCGATTCTTTGGCGCTCAGCCTTCCTTATAGTCCAGCTCTCACAGCCATACATTACTACTGGGAAAACCATAGCTTTGATTATACGAACCTTTGTCGGCAAGGTGATGTCTCTGCTTCTTACTATGCTGTCTAGGTTTGCCATAGCTTTCCTCCTAAGGAGCAAGCGTCTTTTAATTTCATGGCTACAGTCACCGTCTGCAGTGATCTTGGAGCCCAAGAAAATAGAATCTGTCACTGCTTCCATTTCTTCCCCTTCCATATGCCAGGAAGTGATGGGGCCAGATGCCATGATCTGAGTTTTTTTAATGTTGAGTTTCAAACCAGCTTTTGCACTCTCCACTTTCACTCTCAACAAGAGGCTCTTTAGATCCTCTTCGCTTTCTGCCATTAGGGTGGTATCTTCTGCGTATCTGAGGTTGTTGATAATTCCCCCAGCAATCTTAATTCCGACCTGTGATTCATCCAACCCGGCGTTTCTCATGATGTACTCTGCATATAAATTAAAAAAGCAGGGCAACAATATGCAGCCTTGTCGTACTCCTTTCCCAATTTTGAACCAATCGGTTGTTCCATGTCCAGTTCTTACTGTTGCTTCTTGACCCTCGTACAGGTTTCTCAGGAGACAGGTAAGGTGGTCTGGTACTCCCATCTCTTTAAGAATTTGCCACAGTTTGTTGTGATCCACACAATCAAAGGCTTTAGCATAGTCAATGAAATAGAAATAGACGTTTTTCTGGAATTCTCCTGCTTTCTCCATGATGCAGCGAATGTTGGCGATTTGATCTCTAGTTTCTCTGCCTCTTCGAAACCCCGCTTGTACTTCCGGTAGTTCTTGGTTCACGTACCGCTGAAGCCTAGCTTGTAGGATTTTGAGCATAACCTTGCTGGCATGTGAAATGAGCGCAATTGTAAGGTAGTTTGAACACTCTTTGGCACTGCCTTTCTTTGGAATTGGAATGTAAACTGACCTTTTCCAGTCTTGTGGCCATTGTTGAGTGTTCCAAATTTGTTGGCATATTGAGTGCAGCACTTTAACAGCATCATCTTTTAGGATCTTAAATAGCTCAGCTGGAATACTGTCATCTCCGCTAGCTTTGTTGTTAGTAATGCTTCCTAAGGCCCACTTGACTTCACTCTCTAGGATGTCTGGCTCAGGTTCAGTGATCGCACTATCATGGCTATCAGGGACATTCAGATCTTCCCTGTATAGTTGTTCTGTGTATTCTTTCTACCTCTTCTGAATATCATCTGCTTCCGTTAGGTCCCTGCCTTCTTGGTCCTTTATCATGCCCATCTTTGCACAAAACGTTCCCTTGAGATCTCCGGTTTTCTTGAAGAGGTCTCTAGTCTTTCCCATTCTATTGTTTTCCTCCATTTCTTTGCATTGTTCATTTAAGAAGGCCTTCTTGTCTCTCCTTGCTATTCTCTGGAACTCTGCATTCAGTTGGGTATATCTTCCCCTTTCTCCCTTGCTTTTCACTTCCCTTCTTTCCTCAGCTACTTGTAAAGCCTCATCAGACAGCCACTTGGCTTTCTTGCATTTCTTTTTCTTTGGGACGGATTTCGTTGCTGCCTCCTGAACAATGTTACGGACCTCTGTCCATAGTTCCTCAGGCACTCTGTCTATCAGGTCTAATCCCTTAAATCTATTCATCACCTCCACTGTATATTTATAAGGGATATGATTTAGGTCATACCTGAATGGTTTAGTGGTTTTCCCTACGTTCTTCAATTTAAGCCAAAATTTTGCAATAAGAAGCTCATGATCTGAGCCACAGTCAGCTCCAGGTCTTGTTTTTACTGAATGTATAGAGCTTCTCCATCTTTGGCTGCAAAGGACATAATCAATCTGATTTCGATATTGACCATCTGTTGATGTCCATGTGTAGAATCACCTCTTGCGCTGTTGGAAAAGAGTGTTTGCTATGATCAGCGTGTTCTCTTGGCAAAACTCTATTAGCCTTTGTCCTGCTTCATTTTGTACACCAAGGCCATGCTTGCCTGTTATCCCGGTGATTTCTTGACTTCCTACTTTAGCATTCCAATCCCCTATGATGAAGAGGACATATTTTTTTGGTGTTAAGTTCTAGAAGGTGTTGTAGGTCTTCATAGAACCGATCAACCTCAGCTTCTTCGGCCTCAGTAGTTGGGGCATAGACTTGAATTACTGTGATGTTGAGTGGTTTGCCTTGGATTCATACTGAGATCATTCTATCGTTTTTGAGATTGTACCCCAGTACTGCTTTCCCCACCCTTTTATTGATTATGAGTGCTACTCCATTTCTTCTAAGGGATTCTTGCCCACAGTAGTAGATATAATGGTCACCTGAATTAAATTCGCCCATGCCTGTCCATTTTAGTTCGCTGATTCCCAAGATGTCGATGTTCAATCGTGCCATCTCATGTTTGACCACCTCCAGCTTGCCTTGATTCATTGATCTGACATTCCAGGTTCCTAAACAATATTGTTCTTTACAGCATCGGATTTTCTTTTCACCACCAGACACATCCACAGCTGAGTGTCCTTTCGGGTTTGGCCCAGCCGCTTCACTCTTTCTGGTGCTACTTGGAAATACCCTCTGCTCTTCCCCAGTAGCATATTGGACACCTTCCGACCTGAGGGGCTCATCTTCCGGCGTCATCTCTTTTAGCCTTGTGATACGTTCCATGGGGTTTTCTTGGCAAGAATACTGGACTGGGTTGCCATTTCCTTCTCCAGTGGGCCACATTTTGTCAGAACTCTCTGCCATGACCTGTCCGTCTTGGGTGGCCCTGCACGGCATAGCTTATGGCTTCACTGGGTTACGCAAGCCCCTTCGTCACAACAAAACACCCATTTCTCAGAGACAAACTCGTGAGGCTAAAAGAAAAATTACATGCTGATGAATCTAAGTACAAGGCAGACATGTGCTCTGAACTACAAAATACAAAGCCCTTCTTCTGAACCCACCATTTCCTGCTCCAGTGCCCATTTCACATAAGGCAAATGGATCAGGCTCAGAGACAAAAATCTTGGCCTAGAAACGGAGTACAGGGCAGAGGTGGAGTCGGAGCCCCAAATTCCAAATTAAATATTTGCCCCCACAAAGCACAACAAAATACCCATTTAACAGAAGGCAAATTGGTGATGCTCAGAGAAACATGCACACACACACACAAAACCAGGCAAAACATGCACCACACTAAAGCAAGCAAACAAGCCAGCTAACATCACGCACGCACGCACGCACACAACCCCATGAGGTGCAGGGAATCTGGAGGTCACCATGGGAGGTGTCTGTGGGTGTCTCACAGGCAGAGGCAGCCCTAGACTAGCTGCCAGAAACTGATGCCCTAGGTGAACCATGCAATTGGCGCCCCCACCCCCAAACCCCAAGAGCAGATCTAGGGTGAGGTTTTTTGATAAACTGAGAAACATTTTGCCCCTATTTTTCATTTAATGAAGAGGCACCCACCCCCCATCTTTGGAAGCAGAAATACTATTATTTATCATAAAACACGCCCCCTTTTTAAAAAACAAAACAAAAAACTAAGCACTGTATCAGCACAGAGAGTCTGATAAAAACAACGAAGGAGACAAGCACAGCCCTGGGAGAAGGATCCTTGTTGTAACTTCGAGGCGGCAGGGCCAACAAGGCACAGCCGGCCAGCCCCTGGCTCAGCCCTCCGAGGCAAAGGAAGCGGCTGCTCTGGGGGGCGGGGGATTCTCACTCCCTGCCTCCAACTGGGAGCAGCAGCAGAGCAGGAGGATATCCCACGTCACCTGAGGGAGGGCTGGGTCCTGAAGGCAGGCAGGCAGGTGGCCTGGCTTAGCCCCAGCATCTGCAGTTGGTCCCTCACTCACCTCCACAGCTTCGGTCATATTCCCTCTGTATGCTCACGGGAATTGAAATAATGACCTCTTCGTTATTTTATCTGTATTTTGTAATGTATGTTTTCCCTCAAATTTGGCGCCCCACTTAACTTGACGCCCTAGGCGACTGCCTTGTTCGTCTGTATGAATGGGCCACCCCTGCCCACGGGTACCATGTTGGGGACCTCAGCCTCAGACCATGCAACCATAACAGCTTTGGTTTAATTTTGTCTTTGAAATGGTTGGAGGCTGGATGTGAATGAAATCATATTTTGCATTCATCAACAACATAGAAATATATCTAAATCTATAATCTACATATACACACTCCTACATAATTTTACATTCCATAGGCTTTGGGCACCCCTTCCAAGTCCTCATCTAGTTGTGTCATAGGAATAGCAATCTGCCTTTAAAAAGTTGTGAAATGTGCCTTCTTAATAGCCCCCAAAGGCCTCTTTGCATTGAAAATTTGCCTCAAGCGCATTCCACGTCATCTTAAAGGAAACAGGAAACAGCCAGCTCTGGCCCGGTTGAAGTGTTTGTTTACCACAGCTGAGTAGCTAGAATTATGTAGTGGGGGAGTGGCCTGCCCATTTGCATATTATTACCTATGTAAATATATGCAAATATAAACTGCCCAAGTGGATGTGACAAAAATAAAAATTACAGACAGGTAGAATGGAGGAGCCGGGGACAACAGTAGTACAATGTGTTGTTGCTAGTTAATTTTGCAAATTGCCCCATACTCTAGGGCAACCACCCCCAACAACAACAAACAGGATTTTTAAAAAATGGACCTTCCATGATTGAGTTAGAAGCAATGAATTCTAAGTATTATTTGGAAGTTATGAATGTCATAAGAATTGCCCATGATAAAGAGAGATCCTTAAAATGTGCCGGGAATCATAAACATTGGTTCAGCTGTCTTTTTGTTTGCCAGCCTTCCTCAACCTGGTGCTGTCCAGATGTGTCGGAACCCAGCTCCTATTTGTGGGTGATGGGAATTGGGTTCCAACACATCTGGACCATACCAGTTTGGAGAAGGCTGCAGTGGTGATGGCCACCAATTTGGATGGCTTTAAAAGGGGGTTAGACAATTTCCTGGAGGAGAAGGCTATCAATAGCTACTACTCCTGATGGCTATATGTAACCTCCAGTAGTAGAGGCAGTAGGCTTATACTCACCAGTTGCTGGGGAACATGGGTGGGAGGATGCTGTTGCACTCATGTCCTGCTTGTAAGTTTCCTGTGGGCAGCTGGTTGGACACTGTGTGAACAAAATGCTAGACTTGATTGACCCTTGGTCTGATCCAGCATGGCTCTTCTTATGTTCTTAGGGTCGGTTGTAAAAATCCTGGTTCTAGCCTTTCTTTTGCCCTATTTGGGCATTCTAGCTCCACTCCTCAAGCTCCATGTTCTGCAGAGCAAATGTCTGCATCAGGGAATTCTATCCATCTCTCAGGGATGCTGTAGCTGTAGCTGCATCCTGCATTGTACAACCTGCATTAAGGGGGTTTGGCTAGATGACCTCTAAGGTCTCCTCCAACTTGATGAATCTGTGAACCTGCATGTCAAAGGCTCCTTGGAGGCCTCTCTCAGTCTAATCCAGTAGCGAAGTCCAGACACAGACAAATGGATTCTTTTCAAAGCTTTATTCCTCTTTTACAACTTAACAACTCTACTGTTAGCAACTAGATATGAGCAGCAGAGTACCTATGCCTTAAGTTGGAACAGTTGGTCCCCATTTGAAAGGGAATTACTGGCAGACCCCTGAACTTAAGGACTAGGGAGAGTCCCTCCCCTTTTCCCTTGGATCCTCTGGGCGCAGCCGTTGTTTGCGCGCCAACCGGGCACTACGCCTCCTTTCTACGCCCCCCATTTGGCGCCGCTCTCTGCGTCGGCGTCGCACGTCCATCAAGTCTGCTTCCCGCGCTCTGTCACTCCCAGGACTGCTATCTAAGCTAGGAATGCTGGTGGGAGGAATCTCCGTCAGCTGTTGGCCCTGGGAAAGAGGAGCGCGCTCCTCTCCCAGGAGCGACTTCTCTTCCTCAGAATCAGAACTACTCTGGGATTCTATGGGCTCAGTGTCCACCCTGACACTGCACTGCTCATGAAGGTTCTCTGTGCAATTTAGAACCCTCATTTGCCTGGGTTCTAAATCCCACCAGGAGTCCACATGGGTAGAGCAGGCTCTCCACCTCAGACGTTCTGCCCCCAATGTGCAGAGAGCAATGGCAACCACACTGAGGATGGCAACAGTCAGCGTGGGTGAAGCTAGTGCCCTTGCCCCCAGTTCTGATCACCCAGGGGGTCAGAATGCCCAAACAGGGCTAAGGTCAACAACCAATGTTAGAACATATACATTAAAAACACATGTTGCTTTCTGTTTGTATTACAGGATATATTTTTTTAAAAAAGTAAAATTGCATTGGGGCCTGAGTTTATTGTGCAATGCGGGGCAGTCTAGGTTGTTAATAATTATACTCAATCTTCAGGCTAGTTCCTAACTACTCCCCTAGGTGTGTCACTCTTTTCAGAATGAGGGCACCCGCCCTGATTTATCTCCTTGCTAAACAGGAACATGGAGTACAGAGACAAGATGTGTTTCCTTGAATTTTGGAACAATCAGACAATTACAGGCTGATTAATGAAGTTAAGTTGAGGAGCTCCAGCCTAGCAAACAGAGTAACTCCATTTCGACTCCCTCCCTCAGCTCTTTGTCAAGACATGGCATATTTGGCTGCAGATTTTAATTATTTGGTCACAGCTAGCCAAACATCAAAGTTACAAAAACATTGCTTATTTGTAACGCCAAGGAAGTGAAAAGCAGTGGCTTTTCCTTAATTCGGTCTACGTTGTGAAGATAAAACCTAGGGCAGGTGCCAGCAGAAGGTAAATTTGCAGTAGATTTCCAAGGGTTTCTAACTCCCAATACTGTAACAGAAGCAAGGAAAATTACAAGAAAAAAAATATCTCTACTTTGTGCTAATGGTTTCTTTCTCAGACTCAGTGTTCCTCATCTGTAAAATAGAAGTACAATCTGGTTGCTTTTGACCACGCCTTTGTTCAGCGTTGCTACTTGCTAGCCAGTTTTAGAGCCAGTTCACACAACATGACAGCCGATTGTGGGTTAATTTACCCTCAAGGAGCCATGGCACGTGCCGGCTGCCATGATGAAGATGCAAGCCCTGACTGGGGGTTGCCAGGGGTTGCCGTGTCTTGTGAACCTGGCTGGCAGGGGTTATTTGAGGGTTAAACAACCCTCGTATAACCCTAAAACAAATGGACTGTTGTATCGTGTAAACCCCCTTCATGGATCATTGCCTTGTTGTGGCGAAGGGGCTTGCATAACTCAGTGAAGCCATAAGCTATGCCGTGCAGGGCCACCCAAGACGGACAGGTCATGGCAGAGAGTTCTGACAAAATGTGGTCCACTGGAGAAGGAAATGGCAACCCAGTCCAGTATTCTTGCCAAGAAAACCCCATGGAACGTATCACAAGGCTAAAACATATGACACCGGAAGATGAGCCCCTCAGGTCGGATGGTGTCCAATATACTACTGGGGTATTTCCAAGTAGCGCCAGAAAGAGTGAAGCGGCTGGGCCAAAGCCGAAAGGACACTCAGCTGTGGATGTGTCTGGTGGTGAAAAGAAAATCCGATGCTGTAAAGAACAATATTGTTTACGAATATACAGTGGAGGTGAGGAATAGATTTCAGGGATTAGACCTGATAGACAGAGTGCCTGAGGAACTATGGACGGAGGTCCGTAACATTGTTCAGGAGGCAGCAACTAAATCCATCCCAAAGAAAAAAAATGCAAGAAAGCCAAGTGGCTGTCTGATGAGGCTTTACAAGTAGCTGAGGAAAGAAGGGAAGCGAAAAGCAAGGGAGAAAGAGGAAGATATACCCAACTGAATGCAGAGTTCCAGAGAATAGCAAGGAGAGACAAGAAGGCCTTCTTAAATTAACAATGCAAAGAAATGGAGGAAAACAATAGAATGGGAAAGACTAGGAGGTAACTAGTCTGAAGGCAAAAGGAGAAGGGGACGGCAGAGGATGAGATGGCTAGATAGCATCACCGATGCAATGAATATGGACTTGAGCACGCACGGAGAGAGCGCAGGACAGGAAGGCCTGGCGTGCTATGGTCCATGGGGTCACGAAGAGTCGGACACGACTGAATGACTGAACAACAACAACAATCGTGTAAACCAGGTCATAGAGTGCTGTGTTAGATGTCTGGTAACTCACATGCAGATTTGTATACATCCCAGTGTGTAGTTCAAGGAGGTGCAGTAGATAATTAACACCAGCCTTGAGCCACCATTTTGTGTCTGGCTCTGGTTGGTGGGCCTCAGCATTCTAGTAAAAGCAAAATAGATCCCACAAGCCAGAGATCTGCCCACCCCTGACCTAGGACAGTTTCACACATGGCCCAGGCACAGCTATTTATTTATTTATTAAATTTATTAATCGCCCATCTGACTGGTCACCCAGCCACTCTGGGCGATGTACAACCCACCATAAAACAATTTAAAACAATAACATTTTACCATAAACATTTTTTTAAAATACCCTAACCCACCCCAAATGCCTGCCTGAACAACCACGTTTTTAATGCACGATGGAAGCTCATTAAAGAGGGGGCATGACGGAGTTCCCTAGGGAGGGAGTTCCACAGAGTGGGGGCCACCACAGAAAAGGCCCTCTCCCTCGTCCCCACCAGTCTAGCTGTCCTGGCTGATGGGACAGAGAGAAGGCCATCCGAGGCTGATCTTGTGAAGCGGCCTGTCTGGTGTTGCTGGAGGCGCTCCTTAAGATAGGCTGGGCCGGAACCATATAGGGTTTTAAAGGTCAAAACCAACACCTTGAATTTGGCCCGGAAAACAACTGGTAACCAGTGCAACTCCTTCAGCACTGGAGTGATGTGATCTTGCCGGCGGCTGCCTTTAATCAGGCGAGCTGCCGCGTTCTGTACCAGCTGCAGCTTCCGAACCGTCTTCAAGGGTAACCCCACGTAGAGCGCATTACAGTAGTCTAAACGAGAGGAGACCAGGGCATGTACTACCGATGGGAGCAGATGGTCGGGAAGGAAGGGGCGCAGCCGCCGTATCAGATGGAGTTGATACAGCGCTGTCCGGCTCACAGCTGACACCTGAGCCTCCATGGACAGCTGGGAGTCCAAAATGACCCCCAGGCTGCGGACCTGGTCTTTCAAGGGTAGCCGTACCCCATTCAACATTATCCACAACATGGAACACAAGAGCAAATCTTAATCTCTACCTCCACCCCCCCAATCACATGTATAGCCCATTTCTCATTACTAGTTATTTGCATGGCATGGGAGGGTGGTTCACTCCCAGGTCCTTCCATATGCATAATCAATGGCCAACATGTGAAGTGGTCTTTACATTAGTGACAGTATACATGGGACCTGCTACAAAGTGTGGCAGTGTGGCGTGCTTCCATTCACCGTCCCAGTCAGCTATGCCCTCCTCTATGATACTTCATTCCATTGATTTCAATTGGTCTACTCTAAGTGTGACTAAGTCTGGATCCATCCCATTGACTGGCACTCGGAGAACTGAACTTGCAATTAGTATATATTGTTATGCTCCTCTGCACCCCAATTCTCTGAGCGGTGGAGAACCCAAGGGGTTCAGTTCTTCTTTACTCAGAGTGGGTTTCCTTAGAATCAAGTCCCTGGAAACTGATGCCATTTCTGTGATACAAGGTTTATTTACACATAAAGGGTGAGTGTGAGAAAGGAGTTTGCAACATTAACACCCCGATGGATTCCTGTTCCCCATCAGATTTCTATAGGAACCCATAGCACCATAGGATTTCCTACAGAGAGCAAAGTCAGCACTTTACCTTTATTTTGAGACCCACTGCCAGTACTAAGTGCTTAAAATGAAAGATTAGGACTAGCACCCTTTCCTTAGCCTAATAGGACAAAAGGATGAGTTCTTCCATTCAGTTAACCCTCAGAGACATGTTGGAGGCAGATCTGGCCACATCAGATTCCTTAGGGGGGTGGGGAGGGGGGCAGCTTCCCACTAAAATCCTTCATCTGTTTGGCATCAGAGGTATGGGGCTATAAGAGAACCCTCAAAGAGACCAACCTCAACCCCATATCAACCAGTGGAGGCTGGTGGCTCCAATGTCAGTGGGGCAGCCAATCCGCTCTGGGTTTCAGTCAGAACCAATCAGAATTCTAAAGGAGCTATCCAAGGTGCTCTGCAGCTCCTTTAGAGCTCTGACTGGTTCTGACTGAAACCTGGAGCGGATTCACTGCCCCACTGACATCAGAGCCACCAGTCTCCACTGATATAAACAATAGGATGATTTGCTTTCTCTTCTGCATTTATCAGCCAGTGACATAAATAGTACCAAGGGAGCTATATAAAAAAGCTTTAAAACAAAAGAGTCAAACAAGACTTGATGTTAAACATGTCTTTGAATCCAGTGCTTGCAGTTATTTTTGTCTTTAAAACAAAAACAACCCCCGCCCCCGCCCCCGCCCCAACAGCAGTCTCACCAGCACCCTGAACTGGACTGGGGCTGCAGTGTTGGGGGAGTGGTTAACCCTTTCCCTCCCTGCCATTTTCCTGGAACCTCCTGTTCCCCAAAGCTGCTACATGAAGCCAAGGGCATTTTTATAAGTGACATTTAAGGCTGCAATTCTATACCCACTTACTGGAAGCAAGCCCCACTGAAATCAGTGGGACTTACTTCTGAGCAGACATGTACAGGATTGCACTGTTAGGTTGCAATTATATTCACATTTACCTGGGTGTAAGTTGCATAGAACACTGTGAAATGTATGTCTGAGTAAACATGCATAGGATTGAGCTATGTGAATACCTTTTAGTCTGGAATGGCTCACTTGTGGACACAGTTTAATATGGGATAGCAAGCTGCGAGACCTGCATAGCCACCCGGGTGGTGCTTGGGAGAGGCTGAGCTTTTAGTAGAATGTACATTCTAGTCGGTGTAGATTTAACAGTTACATTACAGATACAGGAAATACCTTAAAAAGGTGCATGTGTCAGTTGTGAAAACAGTGTAACATTGCAGCCCTATACACTTTTACTAGGGTATAAACCCCATTTAACTCAGCAGGACTTACTTCTGAGTGAACCTGCTTACTAAGAACTGAACTATAAAGCAGCGATGGGCAAAAGCAGGGATGGGCAATGTGTGGCCCTCCAGATGTTTTAGCCTACAACTTCCATCAGCCCTAGCCAGCAAAACCAATGGTGGGGGATGATGGGAGTTATAGGCCAAAGCATCTGAAGGGCCACATCCTTGCACCTTTCCTGCCTTTTAATAATCCTTTGGGTAGTGCATCTGCTTTTCCTACCCATCTCCTTGAATACTTTGCAAGGGGGTGCTAGAAAAGTGCTACCGGAAGAGGAGAGGAGAGCAAGGAAGCATCTCAAAACTTCTAAATATTTTGTAAGCGGAGAGGGTTCTCAAAAGTTGTCCTGGGCTGTCTGTTTTGCCTTCAAAGAAACTTAGGGGTGGATATTCCAAAAGGGGCAGGATGTGTGACCCAGGACTGGCCCTACCATGAGGCAGAATGAGGCAGCTGCCTCAGGCGGTAGTCACTGGAAGGCAGAAAGCAGTGCAAGGTGTCAGAGGGCAGAGCTGTGTGTGCCATGCAGCATGCTGCCCTCAAGTTGCAATGTTGAAGTAAGATTCAACTGCTAGTCCAGTCAGCATCTGTATGTGGAAATGGGTTGGGGGGCATTTTGTCTGTGGCCTCAGGCAGCAAAACGTTTTGGGCCAGCCCTGGTCTGTCCCTTTAAGGGTGGAACTGCAGTGACAGCAGCAGACTTGTGCCTTCAAACATTTCATTTATTACCGTTATAACCCATCTTTCCTCCAAAGAGTTATTCCCCTCCCCTTTTTTCCAATAGTAAATTACAAAGAATTATAATAACTTATTAAAATCATTCTACATCTCCAGTTAAACTATAACACACTCAAAATATTAGTAGATAAATATCAATATTGTGAGAATATACCTACAATACTAATATTATACAAATAAATCAAATACAGATCTCATAGATAAAGGACAGAATCCAACAGTGTGCTTACACCTCCACCAATTCCTTTTTGCCCCACTGATTCCCTTCTGCAAGCAGTGGGTCCTGCCAATTCTGTTGCACAAGCAGGACCCACTGCTGCGACAAGGGAGATTTAGCACTTCCTAGGGGAAGCCCCAAAACAAGTGGAAACACTCATTTCTGGAACGAGGCAGGTTGGCGGAGCCCCCTTATGCGAGCGCCACCGACCTGCCTCCTTCCAGAAACAAGCATTTCCGCTCATTTCGAGTTGCCCCAGAAGCACTACATTGCCATTGCACAAGCAGTGGGGGACGCTTGCACAACCGAATGGGGGGGGCATAAGAGAATCGGCGAGGCTGTAACCGCCCTGTTGGATTCTGCCCATAATATTTGAACAACGTTAAGTTCACAATCCTATGAATGTTGAGACAGAAAAAAGTGCTACAATTCCCTGCTGGGAGTTGTGGGACTTTTTCTGTCTAAACATGCATAGGGTTGTGCCCTAAAAGAGTTTAAGGCCACATACATGGTTCTCCCCCCATTTATCCTTACAGCAGTGTATGGGGAGAAAGTACTTAACTGATCTTCTGGCACCACATTCTCCCTGTAATCCCCTCCCACAGTTGCTTCCCTCCCCACGGCCATTTCCCCACCCCCACCCCCACAGCTGAGGGGAAAATGAACTGGGGTCGGGTCTAAACTGGGGTTGGTTTAGATATTATTCAGCTGCATTCCAAACTCTCAGATCTAGGTTTGCCACTTAATGTCTCCATTTCAGCCCCTTCTGAATGGCCTTAAGCTACTATCTACTAATAATACTGGCCCAGCTTTGCATGATTGCTGCAAGGATGATTGAGACAATGTTCGTGAGATATTTTAAAGACTAAATAATGCTAAATGTTAATATTACTTTACTTAAGCAGATGCCCCAGATACCTCAGGTGTGGCAGGTGCCCACAGGGGAAAGGGCCTGCTCAGTGGCGGCCCTGGGACATGGAATGCATCCTGACATGGAAAGCCCAGGGAGGCTTGGCTGATGGGGTGGCCACTTACGATTCATAAAACAGGAGGACAAAAGAGGGTGCAGATTTGCATAACATTTGCATGTGCCCATTTATATGTATAGATGCAAATTTAGAAATAAGTATTATAACTGAAGTTGAAATGCAACACATTTCAGCATAATGGGGAAGACTGTGACCAGGTGAGCTGAGCACCTGGTCCAGGTGCTAACTCTTGATGGGCAACTTCAAGGCCCTGGTCCTCATGGTTCTTTATGTTTAAATTGGACTTGGGCTGGATAGCCCTTCAAACAGAGGACACCTTTACTCTGTGAGGTGGGGTTCATGGCCACCCTATTGCTTGGCATCTACCTTGATGTCATATCAGTGCCAGGCAAAGACTTTTTTTATTTCCCCAGTCTTTTTAATCCTATGTCTGTTTCTTTTATGCTGCTGGGTGTTTGTTTCTAATTCTACTGGCTGCTTTTATGCGGCTCTTTTCTGTTGTGGTGCATTGATGTTCTTTTAATGTCTTTTGTTTTAATTTATTTTAGTGCAATGTTAACGTTTTTGTAAGCCACTCTGGGAACTGGTGGATGGGTGGGGTATAAATCAAATAATAAATAAATACACTTAGACGGTAGTACCATCCCAAACCTCCCTCAGACTTTTGTGAAAGCTAATGCCGATTGCCACACTGCTTGTTGCAGCTGCTCCCCCCCGCTCCCCCCGCCATGCATGCGGCAGCTTCAGCAAACTGGTTGTTTTCAGGCTAAGCCATTCGCCATGAGAAGAAGCTGATGTTTTGCAACCCACATTGAGGAATCTTGTGGTGGGATGCAAAGTTTAGCTTCTGCTTATGACAGATGAGTCAGACAACCCACTCACCACAAACAGGTGGCTGCCATGGGCTCAGAAAATAAGCGGTCCCTGTGAGCGAGGCAGCCATATGCACCATCCATCAAGCAGAAGGAAAGAGCTGCCAGGGACCTGAGTGAGAGCCACTGAACATGTGCAGAGTACCTTGTCAAAGGGAACTAAATGTTCACCTTGGAAGTCCTTCACTGAAAGATGGAGTAAAAATGGTTTACATTTAGCCTTCAATTCTATGGGCACTTACCTCAGATTAAGTCCCATTGAACTCAGTGGAGCTTCCTTCAGGGTAGCCATGTATAGGATTGTACTATTAATTTTTTAAAAATTGACCAAAGGACAAAATATAATTGAGCATGTCTAGAGTATCTTCCTCACCAAAGAAAGCAATCTGGGTGTACCTATGAATGGTTGCTTCTGAGCATGTGCAGTGTGCTTTTCCATCTGAGGATGCACTTTTTAAAAATAGTATCACTCCTATCTGGCTGCATTCAGTTAAGAAGCAGGGCTGCCATTAAGAATGCATACTTTTGAGACATAAGAAAACAAAGATAGCTGCCTGGTTCATGAGGAAAAAAAATCCAAAATCCTTAGTTAGGCAATACCAAAACAACCAAAATGCCACAAAAGACTGTGCAAGTTTTCAGGTTCTCCAGAACTCTTCATCAGTTTAAGGGCATCTGTACATCAGCCTAAAATCCTGTATTTAAAACGGAGCTTTCTGCTTCCATTTTAATGCAGGATCACAATAACTCCCTTTTCCTCCCACCCCCTTTCCCCCCTCCCCTTTCCCTTTCCCCCTCCTTCTCCCCCTTATCTGAGTCTTCCATATCTTTCATTGATCTCACTCTTCTTCTTGCCGCTTTTCCTCTTTTCACGGAGGAAACTCAAGCAGAACACAACAGGATAATTTGAAAGCTTATTATCTGTGATCTAATTAAAAACGGAACAAAGGGCATTTAGTGCAAGAGACGCCTTGGAGGGTCACAATGTCATCTAAAGCGCCTGCAAACTTCAGTGAAGGAGCAATCTCAATTGCAGGATAAAAGCCAGGTGTGAAGAAAGCCTAGGTTAGGGGTAAGCAACTTGTAGTCCTCCAGATGCTTTGTCTTACAACTCCAATCAGCTCTAGCTAGCCTAGCCAATGATGAGAGATGATGGGAGTCGTAGGCCAAAAATCTGGAGGGCCACAAGTTGCCCACCCTGGTTAAGGTGGTCTAAAAAATGCTGCTGAGGCCATCAGAGGGAGAGAAAACAGAAGCCCTCTGTTTTGTCTGTGACCTGCTGAACTTTGCAATTAAGAAGGCAGTGCCTGAATTTGCTTTTTGCCTCTGTCCTCCCATTCCCCTTTCCTTTTCTGTTGTGTTTTTTAGATTGTAAGCCTGTGGGCAAGGAGTTTCTTAAGAAATATCTTTGTAAACCATATTGGGAGCCTTTTTTTTGGCTAAAGGGTGGGCTAAAAATGCTATAAAGCAAATAATTCTTTTTATAGGGGATGGGGGAAGAACAGAAAACAATTCACAGAGACCCTGTGATCAAGGTTTATAAAATTATGCATGGAATGGAGAAAGTGGATAGAGAAACATTTTCTCAATTTCTTGTAACCCTAGCACCTGGGGTCATCTACTGAAGCTGATTGGAAGGGGATTCGGGGCTGACAAAAGGAAGGATTTAATCACACAGTGCAGAGTTAACTTGTGGAATTTCTAGCCACAGGATGTGATGAGAGCCACTAGTTCAGCCTTCCCCAACCTGGCACCATCCAGGACTATAACTCCCATCCTCCCCAGCTAGGCCAGACTGGTGGAAGCTGTAGTCCAACACATCTGGAGGGCACCAGGGTGGGGAAGGATGCACTAGCTTAATTGGTTTAAAAGGGGATTAGACCAACTAACCGCTTAGAGATTTTATTACATTAATGGTGCAATCCTATGCATGTTGAGACAGAAAAAAGCCCCACAACTCCCAGCATTCCCCATCCAGCATAGCTGGCTCCATGTTTGAGGGGCTCTGAATCTACCAGTTGCTGCTGGGGAACTACAGCCATTGCTCTCATGTTCTTGTCATGGGCTTCTCAGGGGCATCTTTTTGGCCACTGTAGGAAATAGGATGCTGGGTACAGCAGGGCTCTTCTTATGTTCTAATCCAGAACCCTGGAGATGGCAAATAACAGTTGCGCAGACAGCTGCCTTGTGAAACATTACTCAGGTCTCAAATAGACTTCCTAGAATATTTCTGGAAGGCCGAATGGCAGACCCTCTCCAGGTGGCTATAAACAAGCTGGTGTAATACAATAAAAACGCAGCCACTCTTTCCCCTATGCGACGCCTTCATGTGCATGCATGTGTGCTGTGACTGCCCACGGCTGTGCATGCACACTGACAAGAAAAACTGGCTCAGCTGGAAAGCTTTCTGGCTTTGCATCCTCTAATTCTGGAAAGGGCAAAATCAGGCTGGTTGGCACCTCTGAGCTATGCTCCTGAGCTCTAACCTAGGCATATCTGTGTCGCGTGGGCGTGGATGTGGGTGCAGGTAACTTAGCCCCTGCTGCTTGCAAAGAGAGAAGAGATGGCTGCAGTCAAGTGGTGTGTCTTCATAATTTGCATGCAATACCTGAACCAATAAATCTCAGCCCCAAATTGCAACACCAGTTGATGTACCACCCTTGCCTTCTCCCTGCATCAAGCAGAGCAGCCAATTCATTGTGTTTAGTCCCAAATTGCAACACTTCCTGCTGTTCCAGTGCTGCTTTTATTATATTTCCATCCTCCGGCTTTGTCCCATGTGTATTTAAACACACCCTGTTGTTTGTGCAATGCAGGTCTTAATGGAGGGAGAACTTGCCTGTATTCGGGACATCCTCTTTTTTTAAAAAAAGTTATGCCAACCACATTGTACTGGCCTGCAAGAGGCTCCCCATGAGGTAGCCACAAAGGCAGGAGTTATGGGAATGCTGTTTTTTGTTTGGGTTTCAAGCTGAAGGATTTCCTTATGGATCTGGAAACTGTGTGCCCTTGGGCAACTCTAAGAACTCGAGTAAACAGGCTATTAAGAAAGATTGGGGGGGATGTATTTCATTGTTTAATATCAAAAGCGAGGAACCACATGATTAACATGCCTTTAGATTGACAACACAGCCCCCCCCTCCCTTACATATTTTGCCAGCATCAACTTTTGCACAGGAAGGCTTGTAGGAGACTTTGCGTGGTGGAGGGAGAAGGTTTTTTCCCCATGCACAAAGAGCCAGTCTCAACTGCAACACATTATAGCTGCTTCCTATTTTAATTTTTTTTTTAATGTAGGTGTGTGTGACTCTGTCTTAAGACACATGGGAAGAACTTCCAGAAGGATAGTCGTAGTCATTTAGCCTGTTGCAACAAAAACAACAAAGAGTCTTTGCAGCACCTCCAAGATGCAATATGGCACGGCATGAAAGCTTATTCCACAGCAAATCTTTGGCTGCTTCCAGATGAGGCTTTTATTGTGAAATCACATGGCCTCATTCATGGAATTTTGTGGGGGGCCTGTCTGTCTGTCTGAAATTATTTCTAGGTGCCTTTAAGACTTGGAACCCTCTCAAGGTGGGTCCAGACAACCTCATCTTCCCTTTGTACTCTTCCATGTTTTCCCACAGTTCTTCTGTGTGTGTTTTCTGACCAGACTAGAAGCCATTAAGAAGCATAATGCTGGGAGTTGTAGTCCAACACATCTGGAGAGCATCCGATTGGGGAAGGTTGCTTTAAGTTGCTACCAGAATCTTTGCAGACTCATTAATTTTCATATGTCTTGAGCATATGGAATAGTGAAAGGGACAGTGTCTCTGAGCATATGCATATTACCCTCACCACTGAATTGCCACAGTCTCCCTCTCCCACTATACAGAGTATCTGTCCAGAGGGTGTGACTTCCAGGCAGGCATGGCATCATAGCACTTATATCTATGGCTATCTGTTTTCCAAATAATACCATTTTCCTCTTCCCGAGTGGCAGGGATTCCTGGACAGCCTTGACAGAACCAATTTCCTTCGGGGAAGAGAACACTGAAGACTTATGGAGACATTGTAATCTGCCACTTATTTCTGAACTTGCAAGATTGTGTGTGGACAGGGGGACATGATGCTGGAGCACTTACCAGAGTTATACAGGCTTGGTTCAGGGCTAAAATGACACCATACATTAAGACAGATATGCAGCTTCGATTCCAAACGTGTAATCTCTTTGTTTGCAAATGTACATGTTCAGCAGGTTTGGCAGAGTTTAGGCAGTAAGAACACTCAGTGCTAATTCCCAAGGAACACCATGTCAAGTCTATGCAAACCCAACCAGCTCTCGGAATGGGAAAATCCAAATCCCCCTTCACACCCTCTCTCCTGGTTTGTTTCTTAGCCATTCCTTTACCAATTCCCAGTTAGATCAGGCAATTGCTTTCAGTCCCCACCCCTTCAGGATGGGTGTGAATTTCCATGGACTTGCCAGTGGCTTGGGACCAAGGAACTTTTGCTGTCACAAATTGGCCATCAGTAATTCATTGGCCCCCATCAGCTAGTTCAGCCTGCCCCATCCTGGGGCACTCCAGCCAGCATGGCCAAATGCCATCTGGAGGACAGCAGGTTGGTGAAGGATGCCATAGGGACTTCCAAGAGGAACACAAACTAGGAAGAAGAGCTATAAATATCTACATTAGTCAGCATCGTTCTCAGGCTGACTGGGCCCTTCCTTTCCTCCTGAGCTCTGCAAGTTGACCTGAAAAGGGGTGAGGTGACTCCATAAAAGATCCTGCCAGACAGGCAAAGCAGGTGAAATGTCAATGTGATTTGTAAAGAGGTCTCCCTCCTCCTCTGGGCAGTGCCATGAGATCACCACTGAATTAATTCCTTCCTCTCTGCCAGAATATGATGTAGGGACGCTGCAGAGCATACCCCATTGTCAAAGATTATATATATATATATATACACACACACACACACACACACACACACACACAAGAGAGACTAGACAGAAATGGGTGCAACAGTAGAAATGACTGCAAAAAGAGCAACCACAATAAGAATGAGACGGTACATTAAAAATGTAGTTCAGGCAGAGAAATTTATTTACTTGTTTATTTATGAAAGCATTTTTATACCGCTTTTTGACCCTAACAAGGGCACCCAGTGCGGTTCACATAACAGAATCAAAGCAAACCAACCCCCATCCAAAGATTAAAATTAAAACTTAAAATCACAAGGAGCAGAGTTTAAACAAGGCCTTCGATCATATATTTAAAACCTTTAAAAACCAAGCAGAATAAGAATCTTCTTGCTGCCCACCTAAATACCATGAGAGATGGGGCTAGTCTCGCTTCCCTTGGGAGGAAATCCATAACCAGGGTGCTACCACCTAAAAGGCCCTGTCTCTTGTTCCCACCAACCAAACCTCTTTTGGTGGTGGGAGATATAACAGGGCCTCCAAAGATTATCTCAGCCTACAGGCAGGTTCATATGGGAGGAGGCTGAGCAGTCATTAGAGCAGCCTTCCCCAACCTGATGCCCTCCAGATATGTTAAGACTGCAACTCCCAACACTTTTATTCCAGTGGGCTTTTAAAAGTTTTCTGCTGCTGTGGATTCCACCAGCTTCTATGGAGGCAAAAGGTTTCAGGCTCTAACTTACTGAGCCTTCCCCAACCTGGTGCCCTCCAGATGTGTTCGACTGCAACTCCCATAATTATGTCTGTCTGTCCTCCTCTTCTGACCTGTACTTGAGCTGATCCCAGCAGCGATACATTCTTGCAATATCATAGCACTGAGTTACAGATGAGCACTGCATCAACCACTGCTGAGGGAGGCAACAAGTAGATGGTGGTAGCCATCCCTTCTTTAGAGGCTGTCTGGAAACCACCCTGAAGATCTGGGTGAGGAGCTGGGGGTGATGTCACTGGAGCTGTCCATCACTCACTACTCCTCTTCTGTGTCCTTCAGGCATGCATTTCTCCAAGACCTTCAACCCATAAAAATAAAGGTGACCCTCGAGGCCTAATTACCAAGTGTATTGTATCAGATTAGGATTTGAATCAGATTAAATGGGAAATTGTGAATGCCACGGAAATGACCTTAGGCCGGTCATGAAAGAATTGTGCTCCTAAAAATCACTGATTAGGCGTCAGCAGAAACCTTCTTTCCCTGTTGAGGTAAAAAGCTGAGGAATGGAACATGAACTGTGAGAATGCATCTTCAGGCTCAGTCAGCATGGTGTAGTAGTTAGAGCGCTGGACTAGGGAGTTGTTGTTGTTGTTCAGTCGTTCAGTCGTGTCGGACTCTTCGTGACCCCATGGACCATAGCACGCCAGGCCTTCCTGTCCTGGAGACCCAGGTTCAAATCCACATTCAGCCATGATGCTGGCTGCCTGGGTGACCTTTGGCCAATCACTCTGGCTTGGCCTAACCTGCCTCCCAGGTTTGTTGTCACAGTAAAATGCGGAGGGGGGGGGAGAAAACCTTGCATGCCACTCTGAGCTCTTAGGAGGAGAGGAAGGAGACAAATCTAATAAATAAATAAATAAATAAAGATATTCTTCTTTCCCATGGAGAGCACTTCCAGCTTAGTCTTAGCTGCTGTCCATCTCATTCAGCCATGATCTTCAGGTTGTGATGCAATTGGTCAGAGGTAGGGAACCATTTTTGACTGAGGTTGAATTGGCCCCGGCCCTGGACTTTTGGGGCTACAGGTCAGCAGTGGGTGGAGCCACTGCTGGAATGACCCTTCCCACATTTTCAACCCCTCCCCCCTATACAGAGTGAAGCGCACACACACTTCCCAGCCCCCTTTCCTCAGCTGATCCATGCAGAACAGCTGAGGGGAGGCATTTTCTCTGCCCCAGTGCTGAGAGAGGAGCCTCTCTCAGTGCTGGGGCAGGGAAAATGGCTGTTCTCCAATCTACAAGGGCAGGAGAAAGGGTGGGGCCTGGAGAAGAGGTCTGGTGGGCCAGGTGCAGAACCCCCATAGGCCGTATTTGGCCAATGGCCATAGGTTCCCCATGCCTGTGAGTTAAGGTCATGAGAGAGAGTGATGCTCACCTATTTCAGGGCTGTGAAATTGCTGGTTAGAAGTGCAATACCTGGTGTCTTCCAGAGATAAGAACCTTCCAATGCAACAGTGAGGAACCACCAAGGAATGCCATAGATATACCTCCAGAAGTTGGCTGTTTTGGTTTTATTTTTACTACTTCAACCCCAACTGTCGACTTCCTGGTGTAACAATCAGGGTATGTTATCACTTGCCACACATTGTCTATGTGACAGTGAGGACAACACTCACTGGAGAGCCAGCACTCTGCTGTAGTTACCACATCAGACTAAAGCTGGGCAAGTTCAAATATATATTCAGCTGAGAAGCTCATTGGGTAACCTTCAGCCAGTCACCCTTTCTCAGCCTAACCCAGTGGAAGCTGGTAGCTCCAATTTCGATGTGGCTGTGATTCCATTCTGGGTTTCAGTCAGAACCAGTCAGAACTCTAAAGGAGCTATCTGAGATGCTAAACCCTATCCCCCAAATAGGACCAGCATCTTGGATAGCTCCATTAGAGTTCTGACTGGCTCTGACTGAAGCCCAGAATGGATCCACAGCCCCACCTAAATCAGAGTCACCAGCTTCCACTGGCCTAATCTACCCAACAGGATATTTGTGACAATATAGTGGCAGGAGGAGGAACTATATACACTGCCCTAAGTGCTTTGGAGTAAAGGCAGGGTATAGAAGTAATAAGAAAAGAATAATAGACACGGTCACCCATCATTCTCAAGTCTTTGCCTCCCTTGAATAACTAAGGAAACCAGCACAGTCAACGAGTTTATTCTTTAATGGCTGCTTTTTAGACAATGTTTTTGTTTTACCCCTTGTGCAAGTTCTTCTTGTCAGCTTCTGCAATCCTAGAGGTGTATGTTTCAGACTACCACAACTGCTCATTCAGAGATGGCCAAGGCAACTCACACAAGTAAAACGATTGTCTGAACAGTGTTTTGGTCCTTCCCAGAGCATTTCTGCCAGTCCACAGCTCCTAACAGGGAGAGTGATAAAATACTAGCCACTGTTCTCTCGAGCCAAGGGTGGTGGTGACTTTATTCAGGTAACTTATTTGAGGTACAGCTTTAATGTAAAGACCAAAGTCTCCGTGGAGCGTCAGCGGAGAGTAAATACACACAGCTGAACAAGGAGACGTCAGGATTACATTGCATAGTTTCATTAATCTTCTCTGACTGACATGTTATGACAGGATTGCGAGGGAGGGAAGGCAGCAATTATAGCCTTTCTGTATCTCCACTTTGTGGGAGGAGACTAGGGTAACTTCGAAAACAGGAAATTAGGCCAGATGGGCACAGCCCCTTCCTTGCCTTTGGTGGCCTATTTCCAAGGGTGAAAACCACAGTTCAGAGTGATCCTGTTTAGAAAACTCTGCTGCAGCCTTCCCCAACTTGGTGTCCACCCCCAGAAATGTACTACAGTTCCCATCATCCCAGGCCTGGCTGGGGATAATGGGAGTTGTAGTCCAACACATTTTGAGGGCGCCCAGTTGGTGGAAGGCTGGTCTGCCTATACTCTCTACCTGCAGCTAACAGAGCACAATCACCTCCATTCTTTTTGACTCTAGGTTGTAGAATTTGAATCTCCACCTAGTATTCTGTAGCAATAACTCTTTCTGACAAGGTTTGAAAACTCCTTCAAATGTTCAGTTCAGCTATGGCAATCAAATGGTGCAATAAGCCATACAACTGTTTAAGGAAGTAAATGGTAGGCCATATGTACACTGTAGATTGAAACTGGTTTAATTTAACAGTTATTTTCTTTTCACTGAGAACTCTGGGAGTTGTAGTTTGACCAGAATGGGGTGGTGGGAAGCACTGATCTTTAGTAGATCTCAGTTTTTTAGTAGATGCTTTAGTAGATTCTCAGCACCACATAAAACTACCACTCTCAGAAGACTTTGGCAACTAAAGTGGTATAAAAACAAAGTATGTCTGTAGTATAAATACATAGGAGAGGGGAAAAAACCTCGAGGACAAGATCTTATATTCTCAACGATTTGAGAATCATTGGTTGAAACATAATGTACAAACATTATGGGTGTGTATGCACAAACATCAGTGCCATAAATTTGCAGTCATGAATCATCTTTGCCTGGTTGTGTAGTGTGACAGTCCAGCATGCTCCTCTGAGCTCTTCCCTTCAAGAACCGTCTTCATTTCTTCATTGAGAAATTAGATAAAATATTGTGCACAAACCCAGTTCTTTCTCTGGTGTGATGTACATACACTTGTCTCAAGGGCCCGAGATGATTTCTTGATAGTTTGGAGTACCTTCACTTCGCACTAAATGTTGATAGGGACGTTGGCTGCACTTCAAGGTTCATACAATCTCCCCCATTCCCCGACCCAGAAGGAGACGATCATATTCCTTTGACAAGCTGCATCAAACAAACAGGAGGCACTTCACCCGGGGAATTATTTGGAAGTTGAATTGTACAAATGAAGGGCAAAAATGCTGTTAGAGGTGCACAACCTTTTTGTCCCAAGGGCCACATCCAGTGTGGGATGCAAGGCTGCGGCCTGCACACATGTGCAGGCACACACCTACAGAATCACACACTCTACCCCCCACACACATACACTCCCCATATGTATATCCCCATACACACACACTCTACCCCCACACACACATATATCATGGGTAAAATCCAACATACGTCCTACTTACTTAGAGTAAAATGAATTGGAATTAAGTTAGGCATAACTAAGTTAACTCCCATTCATTTCAATGGGCCTACTCCAAGGAGGACTTATGTTGGATATTATCCAATGTGTTAAGGCATATACAGTATGTCTCCATATACATCAGTTCCCCCTGCAAACTTAGCCCATGTGGGAAGAGGACATCCCAGAGATAGGGTCCCTACAGCCTTACTGGGCTGCCAGTACTTATTAGCCAGGGCTTGTTGTACTGACACACCCTGGCAACTTGGCGGCCAGCCTATTCCTCCCTCCTAGCTGTGGCCCAGTAAAGACATGAGGTCTGTCAGGGGCTGTAGCACCCCACCAGGTCTGCCCCTTGGGACTGAAGCCTTGCTTCAGCTGGATCTACTACATTGTCTGACCATGAGCAAGGTATAGGGCTGGGCCGGCCAAGGCTTGTGGGGCTAAGGGAATGCCATCTTCACTACAGTTGCAGTTCACCCGGCCTGGTGCTGCAGTAGCAAAACATGGTTCTTGCATGTGTGTATAGCCAGGGAGGGATGACACACTACCGACTCCCAAAAGCTGGTTGTACATATGATGGCCGCTGCACCACGCCAAGGCACGCTCAACCTGGGGTTGCCTCATGTCGCAATGTTATTTTTCTCTAATCACACATTGATTTTTTTTAACCAATGGGGTCAAATACAGGTGGCCACCAAACACTGCCCCATGCTAACCATTTAGTGAGTTTGTGGTATCCATGAGCTGTAAAATAATGTGGGGATGAAGTTGTTAATACGTATCTAGTTCCAAAACTGGAACACAGCAGTTTTTATATTGTTGAAGGGAACTCTGCATTGCTTCTTCAGGCCAACATACTTCTTCATAACCTGAGGCCTTACTACACAGTATGATTGGAAGCTACTGAACACAGTGGGGCTCGTTTCCAAGTAAACCTGTATAGGATTGCACTGTAAATCTGCAAGTGTTTCCTCCACCTTCATGTTACAGCTCAAAAGTGTTGCATACAAGGAGAAGCCAAGATCATACCTTGTTTCAAAAAATTTTAACTTTTAAAAATGTTTATTGAATAGTTAGCCTGAGGGGGGGAAATCAGTGCCTCTCGAAAGCTTGGTTGCTGCACTGTAAACACAGGTTGGTCTTAATAACATACCTTTTATTGGTTTTATCACAACAGGCTCTCTCTAAGCCATGACTCTGCTAGGGAAAGGCAGGAATCCCTGTTGAACTGACGTCTTTATGTGCACCATTTGAAAGATAAGTTCATTTGCTTTTTCTTCACCCAAGCCGAAATCAAGAAACCACAGGCTCCCTATATTGAAAGGAGAATAAGGGCTTCATCACACGGAGCTTTTATCCTGCAATTGAGATTACTTCTTCACAGAAGTTTGCAGGCTCTTTGCATGATGCTGTGACGCTGCAGTGACCCTCCTGCACTAAATGCCCTTTGTTCCGTTTTGAGCTATCAAATTACCCCATTGTGTTCCACTTCAGTTTCCTCCGTGAAAAGAGTTAAAGCGGCAAGAAGAGGAGTGAGATCAATGAAAGATAATGGAAGACTCAGATAGGGGGAGGAAGCGCATGTAAAGGGAGTCAGTGGTGATCCTGCATTTAAAACGGAAGCAGAAAGCCCCTTTTTAAATGCAGGTTTTTAGGCTGATGTAGAAATATCCTAAGTCTCCAAGCAGGAACTTCCTAGAATTATTTGATCCTTAATGGAGACATCCTAACTGTGCTGGCCAGCAACGCAAAGTTAAGGGTCCAATTCCAAGGAGCAAAAAGGTGATGGAGGATGCTTTTCTCACACAAAGTCAGAGTATTAAAAACAGGAAGAAAGGAAGGAGGCAAAAGAACAGAACTCCTGTGGGAAGAAAAAGTGTAGCTTAACTTAGCTTCCCACAGAAAGGGGATTGAAACAGTCATGAGGTTTGCACTGCCATATAATTTCATCCTTCAGGTTCAAATTATAGTAGCTGCACAGAGATTCCACAGTCTGTGGGCTGCATGTTGAGCCCGGAAGACAATCTAGCCTGGAATTGCAGAAAGAATGTTTACAGTCTTTAGAGAAAAGTAGTTGGGACTGAACTTGTGAAGCACACTGTGGACAAATGGGGTCTAAGTGCAGCACATGGTGTACAATGAATCCCAGAAACAACTGGTGAGCATTTATTTATAGTAGCAGTGGAAAGTGCCATTTTGATAACTGTATAAGACCTAGAGAACTTGAAGAGGTGTTTAAAAAACACACACACAAAATTGCATTTAAACTTTTATTCAGTTTGGTGTCATCTCCAAACAGGTCCGCCAGAGGGAAGCAACCATAGCACAGTGGTGGAGCACATGCTTTGCATGCAGAAGGTCCCAGCTTCAACCTCTGGCATCTTCAGTTTAAAAACATATCAGGTTGCAGGTGATATGAAAGCTGTCTGCCAGTCAGCACAGACAGCTGTTAATTTTTCAAAAGTATTTTAGTAGAGAATTAAGTGCCCACTATGCTGTGTTGTATCATATCTCCTGTTTTAAAAACATGCTTTGCAACAATCAAGTTTCTCTCTTTATTGTAAAAAGCCTCACCTGCTGATTTCTTCAAATCATGCTCTGAAGTCAAGAGCTTTTCTACATGTGACATTTGTGCACTTGTGATCCCTTACTCATGGTTGTTTACGGGTTCTTTAGACAGCGTCACGATCCTTCAGTTTCGCTTCTGTTTTTTAAGAGCACTTTCCTGGTTTATTTTAGAGAGGGGAAATGGTGTATTACTTCTGAAAGCAAAAGAAAAGGTAGTTTCCTACTTGTGTATTTGTGCCATTCCACTATAGCGTAGCACCTCCTTGAGGTTATGTAGCGGAAAAACTCTTTATGTAGAGCTAAAATCTCAATTCTGTGACAAAACTGACGATACAGTAGGTTAACAGCCTCGTGTAGAAAAGCTCAAAGACACAGAACAGGCTCTGCTGTCCTTTGGGGGTCAGTTCAAATCCCTGTTCTTAGCTGTCCAGGGTCATGCTTCTATGACAGTGGAAGGAGAGGCGAATGGAGGAATACTGGATTTTTTAAAAAGGGATCAGCTTTGTTGTTTTTTGGTCCATGCAGGGATCCACGAGGGAGTGCTCCGCATCAGTAAAAATCAGTTCACAGAACATACTTCCTGGTGGGGGTTGGAGTGAACATCATCGGATGGGCAGGGGCTGCTCAACCAATACGAGAGGCTTCCCCCCTCCCCCTTTTCTCCTGTCCCCTGAAAGTCCAGATGTACCTGCATTTCAGGAGCAAGCCTCATTGAGCACAATGGGAGTTGCTTCCAAGTAGACACACATATGCTTGTGCTGAGAAAGTGGGGGGAGAACACAAAGACAGGAAACCAGCCCCCATTTTAACCTGCAGGATCTCTATAAGGAATGGTCGAATTAGTTACTTCCTAAGGCAATAAACCAAACAGGGGAATCAAAGCCTCGAGATCGTGCTTTACTGCACTTAGGGAATTGAGCTTTAAACTGTGCCATGTCAATTGAGGGGGATCTCTGTAAGTTCTGATGTGGGCATTCAGAGGGCAAGCCTCATTCAGCACAATGGGAATTACTTCTGAGACAATAATTGGTTTGTGCAGGGATGGGAAACTCACAGGAAACACCCCTTGACCAGGGTCACAGTGAAAGGCACACCGCTGGGCAGGGCTAGTATACCCAACGTAAATGTGGGTGTTGGGGCACACAGCAACTATACTGAGGAGAACCCGACTTAAGGAAAAGAATCGGACTTTAAGCAGTCTCAGGAAATCTGGTTTTTCCCTGATAAGCTCTGGGGTGCTGTTGAATGGCCATGACGTCATGTATCCCTAACAACCTCAACACGCAGCCAGCTCAGAGTAAATCACTGGTGGAAACACCCCCCAGGCTTTTCAGGAAACCCTTCTTGCATGCTTTCAAGCATTTCTCACCTAGGGCTATGGGTAGGATCCAATGGTGTCACAGCACTAGCAGTAATAATGCTGCACTAGCACAAACCAACTCTAGCTCAACGTCATTAGCACAAACGGGGAAACTGTCAATTTGCTGCTGTATTTCAGCAAATTGCTGCTTTTTCCTTTCGCACTACCAAGAACTAATGATGTTGCACTAGTGTTGATTTACGCTAACGCAATATCATTAGCACCAGCACTTCAACACTGTTGGATCCTACCTTTTTTTTAGTTGAACAAATAAATAAAAGGATGGAAGCCTAAAGTTGCAGGCCTTGGAATTAAAAAATAAAAATTAAAGTCCTTTCCTGGCAAGAGCTCCAGTGCCTTTAACAGCTGCATGACAAAAATTCAACAAGTGGCAAGAAAAGCTGAACCTGTTGCTGTCTCCCTGTCATGGAGCCATTAAGCACATAAAGCTGTCTATGCAGGAAAGAATCTCAACTATGCAAACAGAGTTGAGTATAATTAGAGTGCATCATGTTATTGTCATCATTGTCACTATTTATGGAACGAAGAACATTTGTTTAGAACTCACTTTTATAATCTTAGAGGCTTGGAGTTCCTTCGTTCAGAAGTTAATCATTATTGTGCCACCTTCCTTTCTTATAACAACTCCCCCATGATTCTTCCCCAAGGTAAGGAAGTGGTTTTGGTGAAAGGCCTGCCCTTTATAGCAGCTCCTTCATTCAATCTCTCCTTGACGGACCATTTATTCCCATTTCTCAGAAGATGTTTAAGCAACACCTGCTTCTGATGTCTCCCGTGCATGCCATGCAGGGAAGCACCTGGCAGGGCTACTGATGTTTGTTTACACAGAAGGAAAATGCAAGATTTTAGTTTGTCAAAACAAAGAGAATCTTTTAATGACTTCAACTGAAGAGAGAGAAGAATTCCAGGTAGCTCTCACTATACAAAAAAAAAAAGGTGTCCGCAGTGCCATGAAAGCGCAATTTACAAGTGTTCGAACTTGGGGATTTGGGGGAGGGGGAGTGAACATATTCAACCATCACAAAATGAGGAATGACAAGAGCATGGAATGGTACCAGATGGGATGAGGAAATGAAGGGTGAGAGAAAGTAGAAAATAACAAATTATAATTTTATACATGGTGTGTATATATATATATATATATACACACACACACACACACCTTCATTCTTTTCAATCTAGATTGATTTTATTTTACAAAATGGTAGTATTCCACTAAAACTGTAAAAGCACGGCCATTATTTTACTATGTTCTTTCTTTCATAGCAGCAAGCATTCTCTAACCAGCTTCCACAGAATTGTTTTTGTCATCATTGTTTTTAGTGCAAATATCATAGGCCTGTATCACAAGGAAAGGAACGAGAAGATGACAACTCAGCCAAACTTCTCTGCCATAGGAAGATCTACACAAAAAATAAGAAAACGGGTTCCAATTCAGTCATTTTAAAATAACTTTTGAAAGGAGTCATTTCACCCCAGGTTAAGCAAAGGACTTAAAAAACCTTGTGTGTGGTAGAAACATAATGATCTCTACGGATTTGCACAAAATGTTGTGGCACAAATCAGATCACGGAGACCATTTCCTCTGCCAGTGTTATCATTGGTTTACAAACATCTAATGTGACTGCAATGTCACGCAAACAGAATGAAAGTCAGGCCTTTTTATCTTCAGGAATCTTAAAGCATTCTTCCTTTTTACACTATTAAACTATTGTGCTAATAAAGATGCACTATCTCTTACCAAGGTTACTTGGGACTACACAGTAGAACCTCTATATATACACACAACACTTTTATCCGCTCACTGAGCAAAGACAGATCTGACCAATGCCTATTTTCTACACATAATTTCATGTTTTTTTCCACATCAAACAGCCACAAAGAAGAAAGTGGAGCAACCTTTTAATTGTACATAGAGTGGGAAGAAAGGAGAATCATTTCATAGGGCAGGAAAAAAGTTTTGATTAATCTCTTATACAGAGAGAGAGAGAGAGAGAGAGGGAGAGTTCTTCTGGCACCATCCGCTATTTGCAGACGACTGATAATGCATCTTTAGAAACAAGTTCTCTCTTTATACATTTTATACAGAAAACCCCCCACGAACACAGGGAAAAATGCTTCTGAATTTTTCTCCCTGTGAATTTTCCCCAAGGTTTAGTGGTTCCAATTTCTCTTGTCCTGCTTGCAAAGAAGCACAAATGCATTTGCTTTCTTCCATTCTTCTGCCTTTGATTTCCAGAACTTGTAAAGACTCATGCACATGCATGGTTTGCTCTTAAGTAAGCCATGTGCACAAGCATCGATGAACATTAAAACACCAGAAAATTGTGTGGGGTTCTTTTTTCTCAGCATACAGATATGCATGATCGCATCAACTTTCTTTAGATTTAATGGGAGAGTCCTGACTCATTGGTTCACATATTAGTGAAACCAACATGCCCTGGGTGTAATGAAAGGGATTGATTTCTGTAATCATGGTGGAAATTAACTATTGCCCTACTAACAAAATCCACAGTTTTTGGATCCTTCTGCCTGCAAATGCACTTTGGGGACATGCACTAGGATTTGCACTAACATGCAAACTGTCGCCTAAATGGAATGTTGATGTGATCATGCACACCACTGCATGCTGGGGGGAAAAACATTGGAACATGCTTTACATCAAGTCAGACCGCTGGTCCATCTAGCTCAGTATTGTTAACACCAGATATGCCCAATCTGGTGCTCCCCAGATGTGAGGGGCTACAATTCGCATCATCCTCAGCCAGTCTGGCCAATGCCAAAATGACTGGCCGCAGCTCTCCAGGCTTTCAGTCGGGTCTACAGCCCTCCCCCTGCAAACTTTCACAGTGCTTTAATGCACACCACTGGTGTGCATTATGGCTTATTTAAACAAAAAATCATTCCCATGAATGAAAGGAACAGAAAGCTGGGACAAGTAAATTTCATGTGCACAATTTTATGAAATTAATAATAGAAATTCCCCTCGTAAATTTGGAAGACAGGCGGAGCAAATGCAGGGCAGAGCCAAACCACGAGAAAATTACACAAAGCAAGGTTGGGGGGGATCCATAAACCCAAACCGATACATCATTATTTTATAAAAGAAATGAAAAATCAGCATTTAAAAAAAAATCAGCAGGAAAAAAGGTCTTTTTCAAATCCAGATCTGAGACAGAGAAAAAGATGTAAACATTATATATAGATATAGATATAAATAACATAACGAACATGGGATCATTTGCACCTTCTCTTACAATGTTTGACCCACTCTAATGAATGAAAATACTTTGGGAAGTGTTTTTTGTTTTTGTTAATGTTGCAGAATTTCATTTTGGCATTAAGAAACAGGAACACAAGTTTGAGGGATGTTAAATTAATGGTGGACAGATTTGCTGGAGCAGATACACAAAATGTTCGCCTGCCAATAAATAAGAAACCAGTGAGTGTTTTTAGGATTAAGGCCAGGTGGAATATAAAAGCAGCACATTGCTAGGTTCAAATGAACTTAGTAAATCAATTAAATAAAAATAGTTTAAGTGGGGGGGGAACCCTATTGATACCAACATGATGGCCGCTGGTCCTGTCATATCACAACCACATTGCAGACTTAAAGAACACAATCCATTAAAACACTGTAGCTGCACAGTCCTCTATTTGTGTCATCAGGGCTAGAGTAAAATATTTTGAAATGAACAGAGGTCACAAAGCAATAGTTGGATTGTGTTCAAAACTAAATAGAAAGAAACAGTCAAGTACAAACATTAGAAGCTGGAATGGATGATGGGAAGCAAATATTTTAAAAGAGAGAGAGAGGGAGAATTAATATTACTGTTAATTTTTCCCTTTGGTTTTTCCCTTTTAAAAAAGTTGTTAGTTTTTATCAAAAATATTGCAAATTAATGAGTAAAGACATCCCTATTTACCAAGACACGTTCATGTGGGTTTAACTTTAAAGTACGTGGGCAAATGACTGCAGGATCAGAGGTCCACTGCAGGCTTGGTATAAATCAATACCACTGCACATTTGGTATAAACCCCATAGATTTATAATGAGCTTGGGCTTTGCGCCACTGACTAAAGCTTTCATCGGGACTAACGATGTCTTGTCATTGAAAACTGTCGCTGGTATGTTAGCCATCACCATGTCATAGCTCAGATGTCATCCCCCTGGATGTTCTTCCGTAGTGCTCCCAACTAAGGGGCTAAATTCATTCCTCCCAGATGCCATGTGCAGGCAGTCGTGCCAACTCTAAAATCCAGATCCCTTCTATCATCCTACACAACCAAGAGCGAGAGGAAGCATTAAACCACCAGAGGTGTCCAGGAGACCAAAGCTGTAGCTCACGCCATGCAAAGATTCCACTCGGGTTCCATCCATGCAGCATGAGGAAAGGAGTACAATACACGCTTTTCAGATGTATAAGTTTACGTACTAAGAAAAGAAGACTGGAAGAAAAGCAGACTCTGGTGCTAATGGCGGATTCACATGGCAGAACAAGTTATTGCACCGAATCTGAATGTGTTGAACCAATTGTAAGACTTAGATGAACAAGAATATCTGCCATTAAGGCACTCCAGTAAGTTACCTTGGGGAGAAGCTTGATACACTTCAATCCATTTGAAGCAGTAAGGAAAAGCAGGTCACATTTCTGACCAACAAAAGAAGCAAAGGCAAGTTACTGCTGCTAGGCCCAGGGAGGGAACCTTCATTCAAATGGAACACATAAAGCCAATTGGTATAAAACAACTAACACTTCAGCCAAAATTGCCTGAAGAGATATCTGAAGATTACGACTCGAAGCAGTTACAAAAGACTGGATGTCCAGAGACATATTCTATAATTGCTTCTAGTAGCAATCCCAGATTTTTCTCCAGGCAATCTACAAATTGTGCTTTAAAGGGAGCTCTTCCACAGAGTTGGCCCACTACCTATCCTACTTGCCTCAATACAAATGAGTTCTAAATCCTGCCTCTCACTATTTTTGGCCTTTGTTGTCACTGAGGAAACCAGCTGGAACCAAAGGGTTGCCCATTCATATATTTTCTCCAGTCCTCTCCTCCAGGTTTTATGGAACAGGTCTGTGGCCAGCGTGTGCCCTTCAACCCAAGTGATCTACAAAATGGTGGCAGCATTACAGCAGCCAGCAAATGTTAGCCTTAGATCAGCCTTCTCCAACCTGGTGCCCTCCAGAGGTTTACAGCCTGGTGCCCTCCCGGGGATTACAACTCCCAGCATTTCCCAGCCAGCCATGGAGGACACCAGGTTGGGGAAAGCTATTCTACATATAGCCACTTACCAACATATTACCTACATATAGCCACTGCCATAGACACATTTGGACACTACCAGGGGTTTCAGAGAACACTTTCCTCTTCTGTCCTCTTCTAGTTTTTTTTTTAAATTTACAAGCCTAGCAGAGCAGGTGCCTCAGTTACATTCAATGTCTACGTTTCAATGTATGTCTAAGAACAACATGCAGCTTGGGCCAAATTGGCCCAGTGTGAAGTTATATGGGCTGAGAACATGTGGATTTTTATATTTATTTTTGGCCCACCAAGGCAGAGAAGCATTTCACAAAGCACATCTGTGTCTTCAGCCAAAGGGGTCTTGTGCTATTTTTTAAATTGTTTTAACAGGAAGATGGAGGTTCTCTGTCTATCCTGTTATGAACATACAGAGATAATAAATTGAGAGATACTTAGAAAGGAATCTCTAGCAACAGCATAGTCTAAGATGGGAAATGTGAAAAGAAAAAGAAGGCCGAAAGTATCTTGAAGAAAATGTTTTACTTGGAAGATTTTGCATTTAAAAACGAAAAAGCAAGAGTTACAGACGGAAATGTTTATTCTGCGTTTAAGAGACTGCATGATTGAAGAGCAGAGTTTGGTATCAGGGGTAATATCCAGCAAAATCTCAGTTTATACGTGCGCTTTCTCTCTTCTATAATTTTTTGGTGCATTTACTGCTGTGAAGAGAAGCTTGAAAATGCATAGGAAATGCCTGGTGACGTTTTAGAGGCCAACGGTGCACCGAGCACAATTGCCAGTGGCCAGAGGTAGGGTTTCAGTGCTGTCCCTTATTCCTTTCTCCTCCCTATGGCCAGCATAGGCAAAAAATAAATGCAAATTTAGCAACTAGACTCAAAATTTGCACAATTTATTCAAGTCACAGAATTTGGCTTTTCTTGTTGTGAAAAATAATCTTATCTATTTTTTGTTATTAGCAAGAAGCTCTGATCATACAAATAGCCTAGAATTATATCCTTTTCACACTTGAACATATAAGCAGCTGACCTGAAACTATGGCTGTAATCCAGATGCATTAAAAAACAAAATCAAAATCAATGGGAGTTTGGTCACTGAATTAACTGGGAACGCTTGACAAAGACTCAAGATTGAGTTCCCCGGCTGTTACGGCAAAGCTTCTAGGGAGATGGAGATGCTCACCATGGAACTAACATGGCTTGATGATGTTTATAAAGCTGGTCCCGAAACAGCCCAACAAGATCAGGAAATGAATCCCTCAGCCAATCAGCCCTAATACACCCAGCCATCTAATTGAGCAAAATGACAATGGAAAACTGCAAACATAAATATGCTTGCCATAGGAACCCTAGTTAGCTCGGGCTAAATGAGTTGTTCTGCATATAATGGTTTTGAAATGAAGCCATCAGTTACCAGATGGGAACTCAACAAAACTCTCTCCGATTCATCTCTATGCCTCTCCACAAAACCAAGCAGCTGCACGCTGTCTAAGTGCAATTGTCTCGAACAGGATTTTGCCCCGGCACCATAAGAGATGCACGAAGCAATGCGCGCTGCCCATTTCAGTAGTGAGCACCGTTTTTTAAGCAGCCATATCCAGCTGGCAGTTGCAGGGACCGAATGAATGCAGCAGAAGACCAAGATCAGGTGTAGAACTGTTTTCCTCTGGTTATCTCCAGGACCAGAAAAGGGGCAAAGGAACAACTAAGCCCGAAGCCATCAAACAGCAACATACATGCACACATGCATGCACCCCTTTGGCCCTGAACTGATGAGTGAAACACAACCCCCAAAAAACCAGGAAGGAGGAATTCACTAAGGGGGCTCCCAGCTAGCTTCCTGCGCTTTTCACCCTCATCAAATCCCTTTCCCGGACCAGTCACAAGAGAAGAATGGCAGCACTGCTGCAACGCTCGTCCATAGATCCAGGAGCCAGTGGCTTTGTTCAAGAAACGGCACCAGCATCTGAGTCAGGCGCGCCTCAGAGGAGGGTGCATCACACCCAAGGTGGCTGGCAGCCAAAGGGAGAGGAAATGTAGGGTCCAGCAACAGATTTTGACAAACACTAATTACAGAAGAAACCATGCCAGAGACAAAGGCTTAGTGGAGACTCACGCTGGCATCTCCCCAGCTCCCTTGGCACTACTGCTGGCCCACTAATGGAGGCTTTTGCAACACACCAAGAAATTAACGCACCTATCTCCATCTCCAAGGAGACTTTGCCTTTCTTACTGCCCCACCCCCCATCCCAAAAGAATATCCAGCACTTTCAGCTTGCTTGCTTCCACACTGCTACTTTCCCATGAAGGTGCTGGGCGTGTAATTTTTAAAAGAACCATTTGGACTCATTATTGATTCATCTTGGCTCCACCACCACAAGTCCAAAATCACCCTACCACAGCAGGAGTTCCCCATAGGCAGATCCCAACATCATCAGTGGTTTAATGACAATTGCCACAAGCCTTTAGAGTTTTCAAAATGTCATGGTATCCAACAGAAAATCAAAAGGTTAAGGCCCAAAATGAGATCAATTAATTGGAATGTACTACTTAGCACAGAAGGGAACCTGGTCAGACCAGTCCATTCATCAGCGTAACAGGGGAATGGCTAGCAAATCACTGAAGCTCACATCCACTTGCACTCAACTGTGCGTGAGGGGTTTCTCCACCACTGTGCAGTCTAAGCACTTGGGTCCCCATCATGCCACTTCTGCACCCCCACCCTACTCCTTGCATTTGTTCTGGTTCTTGCATTTGTTCTGGTTCTTCCTGCCTCAGGAAGTACCTGGAGCAATGTCATTTCCTCTTCTTGCTCTTGCTGCCCTTGTGCTTGAATGTCATTGTGCTGGTCTTTGAGCTCAAGGGGGGGGGGGTTCCCCCAGTATAACTGGGTGGGGTGGTGGCCAAAGGGTTACAGAGCCAGCAGAGTTGGTGAGTTCAAGGAATCGGAGGACTGGTCACCGCTGCTGCTGCTCCTCCGGTGAGCTTTGGAACATGACTCTGAAGGGGAAAGTGGCGACTCTTGGTCCAGCACGCTGGGGTAGGTGAAGACCAAGTTGGATGTTCCAGGGGTGATGGCAGGTGTCGAGGTCACCACAATGGGAGTATTGAGTGGCTCTTCCCCATAAAACCCCCCTACAATGCTGATAGGTTTGATGACAGATCTCTGCCCTTTTTCGAGGTCAGAAGAAGACGAGGGGATCTCTTCCTCCATGGGCTCCTGCTTCACCACCACGGCACCACTTATTCCCGGCCGGATGGTCTGGAGGCTGTGCGGTGGTGGGGTTCGACGCTCCTCAGGACTAATCTTGCACATGGGGCTGTGAGCCATCAGCATGAACTTCAGCTTCTCCTTCTCTTTCTCCAGATCAGCAATCTCCTTCTGCAACACAGACTTCTCCTCCTCCAGCTCCTCCGTTTCCTGCAGTTCCAAGAGAAACAGGTCGTCAGTGGGGGCAGCAGAAGCAACAAGTCTGAGAAAAAAAGTACTAAGATAAGCTCACCTAAACAGATGGGGGTATAGGAGGTTTGGCCAATATGTGGCCCTCCAGATGTTTTGGCCTAGAACTCCCATCAGCCCTAGCCACAATAGTCAATAGTGAGAGATGATGGGAGCTGTAAGCCAAAACATCTGGATGGCCACAAGTTGCCCATCCTTGGGGTATAATATCACTCCTTGGGGATGGTAGCAGTGTATTTCTGTGATTAGACTACATAACTTTTGAGGTCCCCTCCCACTCACATGATTCTAAGTTCGCTGCCCTGGGAATGCTGATTGGCCATTGAAAGGTGGGATATATGTTTTAGAAATAAATAATAAATACATTTGATGAAACATTGAATCTCTGCTGCCCAAACCCCCCTTTTTAAAAATGGGTACTCCCATTATTCAAGTATCTAAAATCTCACAGGGATATCTTGGGTTTTCTTTACAGCAAAATACAGAATACTCAGCAACTCTGGAGATTGCACCTCACTATCTCATTACCGTAGGCATCTTCCAGGAACAATGCCTTAACGGGGCTGTTTACACAACACACTAATCCACACTCAATGGTTGACTGTGGGTTGTTGCTGAACCATGGGTTGTTTGTTGAACCATGTGTTGTCTGAACCAAGGACATTTTCCACAGGGTGTCTTGTTAACCATACACTGTGGCTTGTTAACCACCTTGAACAATTCAACAACAAACCATGGGTTCTCAAGGTGTCTTGTTTAAGAAAAATAAACCACACTACATGGTTATCAAGCCAGCCTGCAGAAAATATTCTGGGTTCAGACAACACACTAACCCACGGTTCAACAAACAATCCACGGTTCAACAATAACCCACGTTCAACCACTGAGCATGAGTTAGCATGTTGTGCAAACCCAGACATTGGGCACATTCACATGATCATGGGGGATGGGTAGCAGAAGCACGCTGCGGGCAGGGGTAGGGAAACCATGACAAGCACGCTCCCCACATGATAGCGGGACCACTCAGGGCATCGTGGTTCCCTTACCCATCCCCGCTCCGTGGTTCTGTAGCTGTCCTCCTGCCGCTGCTACCACGTATCCCAGTGGCCACTGCAGCAGAAATGGGTCACGCCAGCTGCTCCAGCCGTCGCTACATGGCCGCAACCATCGAGTTCGGCTGAGCAGGCTAGAGCATTACCAGCACCTCTGGGCGCTCTAGGTGGCTGTCTCACTGGTCGCCATGATTCATTTACGGAGCGCCCAACAGATGATAGGGTAAGCCACCCCAGCACTTTGTAGCCACTCTGCAGAGGATGGGAAAAATGCTCCTTGCACAACACACTAACCCACCATGGGTCACATTTGGAAGCGAGCCATGGTGGGTTAGCGTGTCATCTGAACCCAGCCATTGTCTTCCATGTTTGGTCAGAAAGGAGACTGGAGCATTCTTTATATATATATATATATATATATATATATATATATATTCTATATATATAAAGAATGCTCCAGTCTCCTTTCTGACCAAAGGTCGACTGGACCAGCATGAAGGAGAAGAGCATGGGGAAGTAGTAATATTTGCTTTTTCTATGCTCCAGGTAATATGGTACAGCTTTAGTGCTTGCTCCACAACAGCTGCAGTAGCATTCTGCCTAAGTGAAGCAGGAAAGAGCTGGGCACATCTGCCTCATCATTCATATTCTATTCTGCTGAACTAGATCAACCTCTGTCATGCTGCCCCCAAATCCTTACAAAGTAAGCCCCACCGAAAGAGAGGCCATCTTCAAAATATTGTATACAAACTTGACAAAGATCAACTCCAGATGACCTGAAGTGGGGAAGACCAGAAAGGAGGAGACTTGTGTGGAATACGTACTGCCTGGAGTTTCTCTGTCAGCTCTCGACGTCTGTTACGGCACTTAGCAGCTGCTAGCTTGTTTCTCTCTCTCCTAATCCTTCGCTTCTCTTCTTCCTCAGGTGACAACTGTGGCCAAACAAAGGAACAAAAATATCAGTTCCAGCTGGCAAGAGAGGGAAGCAGCTTAACCAGACGATAGATAAACCGCAGGGAGAAAGGAGGCTCATCTGGTGAGCTCACAGCACTGTTGAACTCTCAGGGCATATTCCCACAGAATATGTTTCACCTACTGCAAAATAGCCTCTCCAGAAAGAACCACTAGAGTCATGCTCCCAGCTTTGAATGACAGCCAAAGCTCGGAGATAGAGGAGGATGAGCCAGCTGAGTCTGTGGCCACCGTTGCCACCATCTGAAACACAGAACCAGGTTCCAGTAACCAAACATGAGGCTGGCAGCCATGAACCTGCAGACTTTTCAGTCAGGTACCCACCATGACACCAAAATAACTTCAAGGGAATTTTAGGGATTTGATATAACACTAGAATGGGGGTAAGCAACTTGTGGCCCTCCAGATGTTTTGGCTTCAAACTCCTGTCAGCCCTAGCCAGCATAGCCGATGGTGATGGATGATGGGATCTGTAGGCCAAAACCTCTGGAGGGCCACAAGTTGCCTACCCTCGCACTACAGCCTAGGCCAGAGAGGAAGAGAACTGGTAAGGTGGTGGAGGAGCAAGGGAGTGGAGAAACAAGAGGACGATTGGGAAACAGAACACTGAATCTGCAGATCAAGGCCAAACACACGGCAGATCCTCCCCGTTGTTTCACAACTTGGGTGGCTTGTGAGGTAAAAGCATAGGAAGATGTCGCAAACATCTCTTTCTTGAAACAAACTATCTGCGTCTTCCCATACGCAAACAGTTGTTAACTTGAAGGTCAGGCACGGAGGTCCCAGGTGGGGAGGGGGAGGGGATGGGCAGTATAAAATGGGAGGAGCCCTCAGAAAGAGCGGCCTTGTTTGACATCAGCTTTAAGAACTACTTTCTTCTCCCCACCCCCCTGATTTTGCATAATAATACACTACACTTCCTGAATCATCAGCAACCCTCCAGTGAGAGAAGATAAATGTAATGAAGGAGCCAAAGGAAACCTGACTGGTGTGAAACAGGAACACACACAGAGGCCAAAAGAATATCGTGGATATAGTGGAGCAGGGCACAGGCCATTAATGCTCTGTATTTTGTTCTGTTGTTTTTAGAAAAATCGGTGTCTTGTAGCAACTTTAGCCGTTTAAATTATTGTATGCCCTCTTGTTTCAATGTTTTACTGCTTTTAAAGTTTTTCTTATTCTATTGTGTTAAAGTTTTATTGTTTTAAATTGCTGTTCACCACTTTGATGGCTTTTTAGCAAATAAGGTGGTATGTAGATGTTAATAATAAATAAGCTAAATAACATCCCCCTGCCACGGAAAACAAGACTGCCAGAGCTCAGCTAGCAGCTATCACACCATTGCTACAGCTTCCTGCTCTGCAGAGAAAGGGAAGGGGGAAAATATCCAATTTCAGCTAAAGGTGCTCTTACTGCAGCCAAGTGTCTTTATCCTACAATCTACTCTTTAGACGTGAACATATGACTGGAAGTAAGGAGCTCAATTTCAGGGTAAAAGACTCAACCGGTGTCTTTGCACCTGAGATGGGACCCGTCCTATCCCCAGTAGCAGTGTTATTTCACCAGTGCCTTTCCCCTGTACAGTTTTTGGCGTACAGGTACTGGTGTGGGCAAGGGAAACGCTAGGAGCTCCATCTGGAAGCATCCCCAACGTTACCCGTTAGAAGGCATTGCGCAGCGATTCCATAATTTTCTCCTTAACAGATTTTCTATGGTAAGAAAAACATGGAAAACATGGTGGGAAAACATGGGAGGGCTATGAGTGGAAGACAACATTGGTCAGGACACCACCACCGCCACCCCACCCCAGTAAAACTCTGTGACTGAGGCAGGGGGATGTGGCAATAAAACCCTTGTCTGTAATTGGCTCTCATACACACCATCCCGGTCAGCCACCCTTGGGCCACAAACATCAGCGTTTTGGGAAAAGGAAGTCCATCTATGTGTTTTGTGGGGGTTGTACTGCCAAAGACAGAGCTCTTGAGAGGTTAAAGCACGTATATAGGATCGGGATGTTCACATTTTAATCACCATTTTCTTTGTCTATGGCCAGTTATTTCAGAATGGTCTCTCTGATTCAATGAGCCCCCCACACACCCTGCCACACACAAAAAAAACCTTGGCAGAAGATGCTCATAGTAGCACTAATCTAGAATTAAGTGTTTTGATGATCAATAGCATATGCCTCCCTATTGTATACAAACACAGTGCCCTATAATGAAGATTTAAGCATGGGCAAACCAACTGAGATCCACCCAGGCATTGATCCATACTTGTACTTTATCAATATGAGAATTTTCAACTCTGGTGGTATCCCTGAAAATCTCTATGAATTCAAAACACCACAAGCAACACTGATGGATTAATCCCCCCTCAGATCAGGTGAATAACTCACAGATCCCATTCTATTAAAAAAAAAAACCAGGCTGCCACCAAGTTCCAAACAAGGCATCATTTGCTTACATGCCATCACTGAAGTAACAGAAGCCTCCTGAGTTCATGCAAATGTCTTTTTTCATGCAAATGGAGCCAAAGCTAGGAGTCAATGGAGTTTAGCTGACAAAATCTTTACCTGAGATTACTATAAAGACACCCATCATGGTGGCGGAGTTATAACAAGGACACCTGTAACACTCACTGGTAGCTGCAGCTAATCTTGTCTTGCCCTGAAGATCTTTTCTACAGAAAAGCCTATTTGCTATTATTTATTTACTATTTATTTACAGGCATGTGCTTATGAGGAAACAGACTGAAACAGGAGCATTCTGGCTAGCCTACTGGACGGAACTGGAAAAATCTGAAGAGGGCATACAATAAAGTGGAGAAGGATGGCTCAGAATAAAAGGAAGACTGGGACACTTCAGTGGAGGGAAGCAGTCTTATCTCCTCTTCTTTGATTCAATTTATTTAAAGCCAACAATGTTTTAGGATGTTCTATGGAACTTATTGGCACTAGGTGTGGTGAAGGCCACTAGCTTAGATGGTTTTAAAAGGGGATTAGACAAACTCAACAAAGGATAAGGCTATCAATAGCTTAGTCATGATGGCTATATGCTACCTCCAGGTTCAGAGGCAGCATGTCTCTGAATTACCAAATGCTGGAGAACAACAGCAAGAGAGGGCTATTGCCCCCATGACCTGCTTGGGATCTTCCCAGAGGCATTAGAATGGCCACTATGGGAAACAGGGTGCTGGATGGATTAGGATGGATTGGTCTGATCCAGAAGAGCTCCTCCTATGGTCTTCAGATGGAAACACATATTAGAAAAAACAAAGGGCGGCCACCTTAACCGGCAAGCGTCATGTTGAGCTCCCATCTCCCTAGTCCTTCAGTTCTCAGTCATGTGTCACCAGGACTGGCAAAGTAGGAAGATGTTTAAAAGCCAGCTCTGCTCCATTAACATTCACTAGTAAGCCAAACACAAGCCCATCGCTTCAGGAAGCCATTTAGCTGCTTCCAAGTATATGTTCTGGTCAGGCACCCTTGTAACTACTAATACAACAAAACAGCAAGACTGTCAGATGCTCCTCATTTCTGAAGTTATTGGGGCTGCATAGAAGCCCACTGGGCCACAGCCTGAGCCTTCAGAGCTTCTGAATGGCTTTTTGTTCTCTGATTTACCATAGGTATGGGTCATGGTTAGGATCCAAATCTCGAAATCCATCCTGAAATCCTTTTTGGGAGGAGGCAGCAGTTTATACATTTTAAAAATAAAGTATTCAGGTGAAATGTGAAAGACAGAGGATCTTTAATAATACAGCTGGAATCCACTCATTCAGTAGAACTGACACTGGGGGAAATGCCACTGAAGACTTAATGAACATGGAGACCTAACAAGAGGCATTATATCAAGTCAGGCCAATGGTTTATCTGCTCAGTGCTATCGGTCCTGACCAGTGGCAAATCTCTATCTTAACTCTACAGCTCCTCAATACTTGCTACCCAAGATTTCTTCATCAGAGATGTCAAGGACCAAAGCAAGGCCTCATATATGCAAAGCATGTGCTCTGCTGATGTGCTAATGGCTCCTTGCCATGATTTGTATGGGCCTCCATAAATAAAAGTGCCTGCCCAACTCAGCACTCTCCAAGTTAGCCTCATGCAACCCATGAACCTGCAAAGAAGGATTTGGTCTCCAACAACGATTGGCGCATGAAGTTATCATCTTGGAAATGTTGCATTCAGTTCCCAGTCCACTCAAGTAGGGGATCATGAGCAGTCGTTTCAACCAATGTAGCTACCTGCTCATCTCTTCTCCTCCTGCCCACTGTGGTCCCAATGGTTTTAATAACACCAGGTCTCTGAAGGGCTGTGTGTCCAGTAACTGATGACAGATTTGGCAGCGCATGGCTGTACGGATGAGAGCGAGAGTAGGCACTTGGCATGGAGGTGATCACAGTGGGCTGAACCATCCACTGCAGGTCTTGGCTGGTGGTAATGGCGTTCAGAGTAGGAATAAAAGTGCTGCTCGATCCTGGCATATCTACCCGGAATTTCTAGGAGACAGAGAGAGAGAGAGATCAGTAGAACCAGAACACCAATGTTATTGCAATATAAACAAGGTGGTAATCAAAGGACACCAGCATGCCTTTTACCAAGTGAGACTTATTGTACATCTAGTTCATCGCTGTCTATTCCGACTGGCAGGTACAGAATTAGAGGTCTCTTTCAATGTTAAGATAGTTGAACTAGAAATGCCAGGATTGAATCTGGGACCGAATGTATTTGAAGCTGCGCACCACTGAAAGAAATTAAAGCTCTAAACTCTTTAGACTGAGTGCCAGTTCACACAATATGGTCTTTCTGGAAGTGAGCAGCCCCCAAATTCCTTGAGCATGTTCTTGCCCAGCAAGCATGCTATCTGAACTGGGATCTAGGGATGGCGGAGAATTTCTCCCTGAAACTTCGGGGGGCCGAGCGCCAATTGCGTTGCCCTTATTTTCGCCGTAGTCTACGTAAAGATTTACGTAGACTACAGCAACCAAATAAGGAACGCGAATGGCGGCTCCCTATGGGGGCCGCCATTTGCGTACGCGTTTTTTTTTTTTAAAGTCACCCGTGATAGGCTACGTGACGATTTACGTAGCCTATCACGGCTGACTTTGCAGATCTAGCCGTGATAGGCTACGTTAATCGTCACGTAGCCTATCACGGGGGCGTTTGTTTTTTTTAAAAAAACTTTGGAGTTCGCGGCCGGGCGAGGCGCCTCCTCCCCGGCCTGAATTTCGGCCGGGCGAGGCGGGAAGCCTCCCCCCCGGCCTGAATTTCGGCCGGGCGAGGTGGGAAGCCTCCCCCCCCGGCCTGAACTTCGCGGGGGGAGCAGCGAAGCACCTCCCCCCCACCGCGAAAAGCTGCGAGACCAGGTAAGTGACTTTTGTGCACCCCTAGATCTGAACCAGGTCATCAAAGATATGGCTGGTAGCATTTCCCATCATCACAGTGACACTGTTTCCAGAGGAAACACACATGGGGAGAAAAGGCTCTTATAATCTGAAACTGGACATGTCTCTATCTTCAGCTCTCCTGTAGTTATAGTCACGCATCCCATAATCTTTCGAGCCTCAGTAGCTAGAGAGGAGGGGGATTATTTCTTGAATTTTGGTGCAAATTTGAACCTTTGTGTAATTTTTATGCACGCGTGTGTGTGATATAAAAATTTCAGCATACACACACACATACACCCCTGGCTGAAGTGATAAAGATATTTGCATTAGCAATTAAACTATCTGAAAAAAGTCTGAAGTGTCAATATCTGCATGTTATTTCACCAACGAAAGCTACTCCAATAGAATGCTAGCTTCTGCTGTATCTCATTCTGAGGAAAACTGGAAAAAACTATACTAGAGAGAGACAACCTGACTTCCTCCAGATGTTTGGGACTACAAATCCCATCAGCCCCAGCAAGCAGTGCCAATGGTTGGGGACTGTGGGGGTTGTTTGAAACATCTGGAGGGTATCTGGTTGCTTGCCCCTGCTCTATAGCAATCTCTTTGTGATGTTAGATTGAAGCTCAGTTATGGTCTCCCTGATTCCCTGAAAAGAAGATGAATCATGCACAGTTCTCCCTTCTCCATCCTACATGCTCCATAGCAAGAATGAGTCAATGACAGGCATGAGGTATACTTGGACAAACAAGAGCAACATCTTAATTGGTCAAGATGCAATTTCACCCTTCTTGGATAGTGCAGAGTGGTAGCTACGCAGGTCCATTTAATCCTAGAGATCTTCATCTGCAAGGGAATTGATATACCATAGAATTCGAAGTCCCTGCCAACTTTTGATGCCCGTTTACAGATGAGAACTTTCAGTGGTTTTCCAAAAGTCCAGCATCCAAGGCTATCAGTTTAAATGGAGATTTTTTCTTCTGTTCCTCCACTGTATTAGCCATTTTGAGATATTTCAAAATTACATAAATCATCTGACTATTTGTGGAAAGCAAATTTCATCCTTGAACATGCTATCACAGCAAATATATTGCAGTAAAAGCCTCTTGGAGACATAATCCACTCACAGCACAAACCTATACATCAGGGGTGTTGAACCTCTTTCAACCTGAGGGCCAAATTCCATTTTGGAGAAGCTGTTGGGGGCTGCATTCTAGTTGTAGGCGGGGCTGAAGGCAAAAGGGGCTGGTCCTAAAAACCAGTATATCTTAGTTTAGGGTCCAACCATGCTGGCTGGGGAATGCTGGGAGTTGTAGGACTTTTTTTCTGTCTAAACATGCATAGGGTTGGGCCCTTAAAATTCTTGCTGCCAGCAATTAAGCCTTAGTAGAGGCATTTCAACCTTTTAGGATGGGGAAAAATCTGCACATCTTCCAGGTAAGTGTGCATAGGATTGCAACCTGAATCTCTCACACTGATACAGTCCTTTACAACATGCAGGGTGTTGTTTTTTATGTGTAGGAACATTAAAAAAAATTGAGTGTCCACCCTTCAGTCTGAAGTGGTATAGTCCAGGATTCTACCAACTCAGTCTACCATTTCCTTCCGCATAATGTGTTAAACAGCTGAGAAATAAGTGAAAAGGAAAGAAAAAAGGTGAGGTAACAGGAAATAACTCACACAGGGTTGATGGCTGCCTAAGATTCTTCTTTGGACGTCTTCCATTCATTCCCTCTCAATATCCCAGCAGTCAGCCTGGCATTACCCCACTCAGTTATTCAAATTCCCAGAATGCAATGTGGAAATTCAAAATGAGGAACTGACTCATGGAAGCAGCAAAAGCCACACCAGCCTTTGAGAAGACACTGGCAGCAGGCAAGGAATATCCCTGACCCTTATCCCCAAACATGTGGCCACAGCTATTTGGAGGCAAAAGGAGAGGTGACCCAGCTTAAGCAATCTCTTTTACATATCAAACATGAACACACATATACCTCAGTATGCCCAGTACACTGTTAACCTGCGCGAACCTTTAATAGCAATACTGGTAGTAATAATATGCACCATAGTCAGCAACACACAAACCTCTTTAACGTCTTTTAGAAATAACTTAAGAGTCACTGCTTTTAAAAGGATCTGATGCTGCTATTTACCAGGTTTTTACCTGAGTTTTGCTACCTACTGCTTTACTCACTGTGGTCTGAATGGCTGATACATCCATTTTAAACAGAAAGATGAGGAACTCTTTACTGGTGCCTGTTCCACCAGCATGACACTGGATTTTCAGCTAAGGCACCAGTCAAAAGCACAGCTGTTCAACATCCCCATTCTGGGGCCACACGTAAGGATGGTTTTAAAAGTAGAATATAAAGATGCCTCCAGCTGCAGCAGGTTTACATGCCTATATTTTAATAATACCCTATAAAATGTGATTTGGGATTCAGATCAGAAAAATTCCCTGCAGCTCTTTGCTCTGTCTAGACAAAACAAAGCAGCAGCCTTTTAAAAGACACTGGGTAATCTTCTGCAAAATAAAGAATACGAGTACACCTTGTTTCCAGAATGAGGTAAATCCATCTGGATAGTACGCTGGCACTAAAATGCTAGGGGAATGGAAGAAAAACAAAACAAAACAATAGGCAGTCCCTGAAGGGAAAAATATGAGAAAGAATGCTTTTGTCTAACAAGGGAGCCATTCAGGAGACATACAAATGTTGGATTAGTCTTACAGGCCTATCATGTCCCAGCACTGGCGTTTTTAAAACCTATTAACTAAAAGTGGTTTACAGTCCTTGAAAATCATCCAGACTCCTTTGGCTAATGAATGATGCAAAAGGAGGAGGAAGAGGAAACCCCCATAAAGCGGGGCTGGATCAAAACCAACGTCTATCAGGGCTACAACTCCTTGGTCCCCTAAAGCAGACAGCCAGGTATTGGGAAGTTCACAAGCAAGGCACAATGGAGCCAGCCATCTGCTTGCGATAGGTCCCCTGAATTGAGCAAGTGTGAATGACCTCTGAACATGGAGGCTATGTTCATGGTTATTGCGAGATATCTTCCATGAGATAATGAGAGCACAAAATTATAAATTTTATTTCCACAGAGACAAATCAAACTTCTGGGTCATTTTTCAGTATGTATATAATGTTCATAATGTGAACATTTGCACCTAATTTTGCCTCTCCTCTGCAACCACAATAATCTTTTAGTCTTGATTCCCTGACAATAGTATAAGGGTGTTTCCAGACAGAGGATATCTAGCACTAACTATCAGAACGGATTGTACAGCTATTCCCCCTTTTCTTTCTTAACAGATCTTCCATGGTAAGAAAAAAGATGGACGAAGCAGTGGGAAAACATCCGAGGCTTGCAAGTGGATGACGATGTCTGGACCCCTTGTAAAATTCTGTGAATGAGGCAGGGCAGTTGCACATGCACCTGGTTCGGATGATCGTTGTCAACTAAACAAGCCACGGTGGCTTGTTTAAGCCACTGTGTGTGCCAGGCACAATTTGCATTATCACCTGCCCAGCTGTGGCTTGCCATATGGTCTGAACCCAGGTGGCATAGCTTGTTTGAGGGGGAAACAACCCTCAAATAGCCCATTAGCTGTTGCTGGGTTATTTGAGGGTTGTTTTCCCCTAAACAAGCCATGCCTCCGGGGTTCAGAAGACATGACAAGCCGTGCCCAGGCAAGTGATTATGCACATTGCACCCAGCATAAACTGTGGCTTGTTTAGCTGACAGTGATTGTGGGAACGGGCCCACTAAAAGCCTCATCTGGAAGCACCCTAATATTCTGGTGATTGGCTGGCACGATGTGTGTGCAAGTGATGTTTGGTGATGACAAAACACTAAATTATTATGGTATCTGGATCAAAGGAGGGTAAAAGCCCAGTGAACAAAAATTTGTTGGCCCAAGTAATGCAACGTACGCACGGAAAACAGCAATTTGTTTTCACCAGTGTGTCAAAGACTTATTACATTCTCAGAACAGATAGCTTTCTTGTAAAAAACAAACAAAAATCCCTCAGTAAAATAGTAATTGCATTCGTCATATCCTCCAACTGAACCTATTTAACAAGTAAATGCTGGCAAACAGTTCAGTGTTTTACTATAAGGTCCTTGACAAGGAGACCTATCCTGTCAGATACTGGAGGATAGGTCCTCGCTATTGTGGTGGTGAGGTAAAGAAATGCATTCAAGCTGTTTTATAACCTTTGTATGTAGGCTTTAGACGATGACCTAGGAGTTAAGAGTACACACTGGAGCAAAGTTACATTTCCAGTGTGATGTCTATCCTAACATCTAGTGACTAATAACCAGGGAGTTCATATCTGACAGGTCATATAAATTATAATGACCTCCTATATACCTAGATGAGGAGTCAGAAACAAACTTCTCCCAAACAACTGGGAGTTGAAGGTCAGCCCAGGTATCAACAAAAAGGCTACAATATTCTTTATAACTCGGGAAAGCCAGGTTCAAATCTGTATACGGCCATGAAGCTTACTGCCAGTCACTATCTCTGAGCCTAACCTCCCTCACAGGGTTGTTGTGTGGATAAAAGGGGGGAGAACTATGTATTCGGTCTTGAACTCATTGGAAGAAAGAAGGGATATCAATGTAATAAATAAATAAAATACACGCATGTGCACACCCCGCTTTTCTGCTTACAAAGATGACTCCACTAGTTAAGAGTAGACCCCACAACCATGCAAATAGATTATGAGACAGGATCTTTTCCAAGACTGCTTACCGTACTTTAGTTTTCTTAAGGGCTACTTCACACACCATGGCATTATATCTACATGTGAAATCGTTCACGAATGACGACTGCGTATAACGTGTCTGTTTCATGGCATGTATGCACTGTGGCTCCCAACACGTGCAGATTTAGCAAAATACTCATGAATACAATCTTTATGTTGGTGTTGCTGGGTGCATGCATTTTTCTCCTATACCTCTGTAAGTACAATGTTGTATGTGAAGCAACCTTAAGGCATAGATATGTTTCATTAAGTAACACCTTCCCTATGAAACCCAGCTGTGGAAAAACTTCAAAACCAGTTAATCTCTGAAGTCAAGAAAAGCTTTTCACTCAGAAGAATACAAAGAATCTAGAGTCATCAGATCAAGATTGCAAAAGTGAACATTACCATGCAGCTGTTATACCCAAAGCAAGGAACATCCATTGTGTTCTGTAGAAGTGTGGAAAAGGGCCATCTATGATCAGTGTGAATATGGAGCAACTGCCCTTTATTAGAGGAACCAGAAAGGCCTTATGGTTCCTACTCGTTACACAAATGTTGTTATTAATTTCTAAGCACTTTTCAGCACACAGAGAGCTTTATCATTATCTTATTTACTATCACAACAACACTGTGAGGTTAGCCAGAAAAAGAGTGACTCGTCCAAGGCTACCCTATCAGCCTCATGATGAAAGAAGGCCTTCAAAATCCAAATCCAACACTTTCCACGCTGCATCACAACAACCTCTCTTTTAGGTACCCTTTTTATTTGCTGAAAAGCTCTCCCTGTCCCCAGCAGAAATGGCTAATGATTTATAGAACAAATCTCACTTTACCTATTGTTTTCTGAGCCAAAGCAGGAATAACTATCCATCCCAGAAATAACTTTACCACTTGCAGAGTGGCTAGAAAAAAAATGGGTTCGACAGAACTTAGAGCCCAGCCCCTTCTGACTCAAGTGCTCCTCTAGCCTTAATCTTGCAGGACGTTTTCAAGATAAGTAATCTCATCAGTCCCAGTGTGAGACAACAAAGTACATCCCCCTGATTAAATCCAGTGTTTATTTGTACTGCCCGTTTGTGATAAAACTTTTCACAGAACTTACTATTAACTGTCTTTTGGAGCCCCCAGACCAATGCCTTTTAACTGCTATACCCCTAAAAGACAATGCTGTAGTAGCAGCAGCAGCAGGAGGGTTACGGGTTACAGCAATTAAAAGGCATTTACGTTTGAGCTGCAGAAAGACACGTTCTACTCTAACAGACAAATGTTGTCTCTTTTTGAAGGCAGAGAGAAGAAATGATTAAGACGGGGGCGGGGGGGCAGATGAACTGAAGAGACTCTGCTGACAGGATTCAGCTGATAAGCACAGTAAGGAATTCATGAAACATGAATTCTTGGGCTGCATATAAGTTTTGTGCTTGCTCATAACCTACACCATCTCTAGGTATCAAGGGAAAAGTCAATGAAGAAATCTTCTAGACTCTTATAGAACAGTGGGATTGCCAATAAAACCAAGCACAGCTCCATTATGACATTATGAGCTCAACCTGGAATAAATGGCACAACAGAAACATGCCTTGGAGCATGTGCAGAGTGCCTTTCTCTCACCAAGGAGCTGGCATAAGCACCCAGAACATATTGGGGGTATGATGTCCAGGCACATTTGAATTCTATCTTAGCAGTTAAGCAGTCAGTAGTGTTGCTGACCCTGCAGCTGAAAGGGGATAGGAAATAAGGGTGCAAGTGAGGGCATATATGGGGAGTTAGAGCAGAATGACTTCCCTGCAGCATCTCTGAACACGGCTGAAAGAATAAGGATGGAAACACAGTAGGTTCCATCCAGATTTGATCATACTTGAAATCAACGGGACTTATAAGTTAGTCAGGGCTAACTGAAGTCCAACTGATTTCAGTGGATCAACTCCAAGAATGACTAAATCTGGATCCAATCCAGTTACTAAAACACAGTTGGGCAGATGAGAAAAATAACATAGTTGGTCAATTGCCTGACCAGTAAGTATTCCATTCCTCACAGGGAGGTGAGATGCAGCCACTTAAGAGCAGATCCAGTCCTATAGAGAAGAATTTACAGTAGTGTGTAGTGGTGGATTTAACCCCTGGGTAGCAGCAGGGAGGGCTTACAGAGGTGAAATTTGAAAGAAAGCTTGGCATATAAATATTGGGAAATCGTTGAATCAGAGAAAGAAACGTATTTAATAGAAACTCTTGCTATTTTTTTTTTTTAAATAAAGTCATTTGGGCCACATGTTACAGATGATGCAAGACAAGCTACTCACTCTATTCATACCCCAGGAACATTCTCCACATTTACTGTAAGTGAGCAAATAACTCCTTTCCATTATGTATAATCTCAGGAAACTTTCCGATGTGGAGCAGCCTATAGAGGGCACCAAAGAGATATTTTTGGCATGGACTCAGAGACAGTGAAAGAGTCATTTCTGGGTTTTTTTTAAAAAGGTCTTTGATGTGTGGAATGTCACAGACTGGCACCACTTGGGAAGTTTTATATAGGATAGTTAAGAAAAAACAACACCCAAAAGACCTACAGCTAGATGTGAAACGGGGGCGGGGGGGAGCCCTATGCCTCACTGTGCTGGTAGGTTTATACACATTACACAAGTGGTAAGAAAGCCATCCTGGGGGAAGAAAAGCATAGCCAGCTGGTGTAAACACATTATGAAATATCATAGGTTTGTGTAACTGATGCGATTGTGCAATGCCTTTTACAAAAGCCATGAGGTTTGTCTATGATGAAGCCACTTTAAAAAAAAGGAAAAAGCCCAAGAAAAAATGTGGATTGAGAGAAAATTGGGGGGAGGGGGGAGAAGAGGAAAACTATCCTTCTGGATTTCATAGATTTTCAGTTTCAACAGGAAATATTTCTCATTCTTCGAGTTCCAACATCATTTGAGACTAGACGCCAACCAAGAGAGCTATCCCAAAAATGTAGCCAAATTGCTCAGACCCTGTAAGAACTTGCATTCTGAAGGTCAAAACCCAATCAACAATAAATACCAACAAGCTCCATTTGGTCAGCCCCGGAATGTCTGAACACCCAAGGAAAGCTACAATATCACTCCCTGCTTGAAGATGGAGATGATACAAAAATACATTCCAGCTCCTTCCCGAACAGACCCAGTTTAAAAAACCCGAATGGAAATAGCTACTTTAAAAGGATATTGTGTACGTATGGAAGACTCGTTGTTGCTTTTGTCCATTTGGAGATGGTTGCAGCACTTAAACAGAATTATAGCAGAGAGAGCTAATGGTAGTTTGACACAGTTCTTGAAAGAGCATTTCATTTGAAGGGCGGGGGGAGAGATTCAGGCTAGAACAGAAAGGGTGGGTAACAAGCAGGACTGAGCAAAGAGAGGATTTAAGAAAAAATGTTGTTTCTTTAAAAAGTAGATTTACCTGGCAGATGTCACGGGCTTGCATGGCAGCTATGAACTAATGGCAGTCACAGGAAAACACAGCAAGACTTATCCATTGCAAAATTATTGTGCTGCAGCATGCTCAGAATTGGCCAATGGTAAAGTTGTGCTCAGTCGAGAATAGTCTTCTGACCTATGCGTTGCTGCTAGGTTTTACGCTGGTTTTATTCTGGTTGTATTGTTATATTGTGGTTTTAATGTTTTTGTATTTTAGATTGTTTTACTGTGTGCTTGTTGGTTTTAATTTTTGTGAACTGCCCAGAGAGCTTCGACTATTAGACGGTATAAAAATGAAATAAATACATAAATAAATGTGTGCGGATCTTTTCCCCCTTGTTTTAACCTCATTTTTTTTCACTGTTCTAAACATACTTCTAATTTAAGGAATTGTTGTTTACAATCCTTTGCAATAATTGCTATTTCAGTGAATTGGCAAACTTACTTTGGCCATAAGGGTCAAATTTATACCTGGGATTATAAAAAACATGTACCAGTTTGCTTTCATTACTATACAAAATTAGAAAGCCTGATAGCAAACTTTAAATATAGTTTCCAAGTTCCAAATCCATCCTACTTTCTGTATAAAATACTGTTATCTAGTCTGAGAACTTGAGTCAAGGTGAATTACGAATCAAGCTAACGCACACACTAATCCTAAACCCATTTCTTGTAAATATGTCCATTGATTCCAGTGAAACCTACACTAAAGTAGTAAGGATTATACTTTGTGCAATTTCTAGCCTAAAATCTTGCAGCCTCTTCAGATCCTGAAAATATTAGGGTTGGGGGTTGTTGTTTTTTTACATGCACACATTTTTAGCTCTAATGATAATTGTGTGTGGGTGGGGTAGGGGGAGAGATTTGCAAACACAGAAAGTTACTACTAAAGATTCAGAAACCAAAAGAAATCTATCTGACTGTGATTCTTTGGAGATCAGAAGAAAAGATTTCAGCAGCCCTGCAGTCTTAGGACACTGGCAGAGTTCACTGCAAATGTACTTACCTCCAAGGATTTGTATGGTTCATTTTTTAAAATTGTCTTTTAAATTCCTCACTACTCCCCCCGCCACACACACCGGCCAACACTAATATGTAACTATTTTAAAATGTTTCAGAAATGCAAAACTTCCACTTATATCAGAAAGTTGAAGACAATTATTTGCAAAGGACCACATCTGATTTCCAGAGACGTGGGAGGTGGGTGGAGAGATGCAATGTTTTTCTGTGCTCCACCTTTGCTATAGACCTAAGAAGACCTCTCACATGGTATCCTGGTCCTTGTTCCATATGTATCTGTCACAGCGGCAAGTGCCCCACCCCCCCTTTTCTTTCTATTCACAAAATCAGCTTAGACCCAACACACCACCACTACAAAGCACACTATCCCTAGTTTTGAAAACCGAAATCAGCAAATTCAGTCATCTTATACAAACATATCTAATCTGTAATCTGCAGCATCTGGAGAGAGTTTGATTTCTGATTTTCCCCACACACCACTTTCCAGGTCCCTTCGTAAGAGCCAAATAGAACGAAAACACACTGTAGCTTTCTGGGATTTTGTGGAACCAAACTCAACCACACATTATATTCTATTTCTCTAGGTTTGTAGAGGCCTTTAATAAACATTACAGCTTAATTTACAACCCTATTCAACTGAAAGAAAGTGGATTTTACTCTGGCCTGGTGGCTTTGTGGATAGTCCTGCTTCTTTGGCAGTCAAATCTCCTGCAGGCATCCCTAATTTCATACGCTAGATCTTCCATCATCCCCGCAAAATATCATTAAAAACCAAACCCCAATTCATTTGAGTTAATGGAAGTGTGGAGTCCAAAGAGCTGGCTCAACGCATTTTCTTCCTGGGAACACACGTAACTGCATGTGTATCCAGGACTGTGTCCAAAGCATTTTGGATATTCTTTTCACCATGCCATTTGCCCCTTCCTATATCTTAAATAATGAGATACCTTAAATCTGCATATCTTAAATAAGGAGATAAGAAATTTAGGTAGGGGAAAGAGCAACATGTTTGGGGCAACATGAAATATTTCAAATCCATGTAAGGAAGCAAATTCACCCACAAAGCCACGAGGTGCCACAGAATTCGTCCACTCTTTGCCTCTGCAGCCTGCTTTTATAACCAAAGGCCAGGGAGAGTGTGACTATGATGATGCACTAGGGTTCCAGTTTCTGATCCCAGAACTACTATCATACACCACCTAGCCCATTTAGATGTTATGGATAAGGGACTCCAACGTCCATGTGATATTCAAGAACCAACAGGTCAGTGGCTTGCCGTGTCCCAAGCCCAATGGATTGCAAACTCAATAATCAGGACAAAACGCAGATGTGGGTTCCCACACAATGCTCCATGGAATCCGAACCCACAGCCTTCAGCAATGTCATTTATAAAGTGAAATGCACTGTTATACAGCTTCAGTTTTTGTGACAGAATAAGAAGTAAACCCAAACAAACACTACAGTTAATTCTGAACTACAGTTAAGCTACAATTCAAAAGCCAATTGCTTCTTTTGGCATCCCATTGACTTAAAAAGGAAAAAAATGCGTTGAGGGTTGCAGTATAGCTACTTTTAGGTTTCTGACCTTAGAAGTCACTTGAACAAACTGCATTATTTCCCCCAGCCCTCCTCAGCATGCCCACCAGACGTTTTGGTTTTCCTTCACAGAGTAACGACTGAAGGGCCAGGCCAACATATCCCCTTTTATACTGTTTACACTCCAGCGGAAACCTCCGCATCAACAACTAAATGTCTGTACCACAGTTTTGGAGTACTACTCATGGTTTCCCTTGTTTTGCCCCCCAATAGACATTTCATACTGAGAAAAACATTGTGGCTATCCCACCCCCAGAGTCTCTAAGCAGTGAACATGCAGCATGCTACATTTGAGAAGGACAGTCATTATTTCTCTTTGGAAAGACCTGTGCGCGTGCGCGTGCGCGCACACACACACACACACACACACACACACAGTTCACTCTGAATCCTCAAACTATTGCCGGGTGTCCCTTTACCTCCAATTCCCCTGAGATGCTCAAAATTACAAGTGAGCAAATATTCCGGGACATTACATAGAACTGCCACTGGGGCAAACGTGAACTGGACCTTGTCCAGAGACACGCCTAGATGTAGGTCCAGAACTAAAGAGAAACCCAGAGCCACCTTATGCCCAGCCTTCCCCAACCTGGTGCCCTCTTGATGTTTGGGACTAAAACTCCCAGCATTCCTGATCACTGACCATGCTGGCTGGGGATGATGGGAGTTGAAGTCTAAAACATCTGGAGGAAATTATTAGAGACTCTCCCACCCCGGCCGCGCTTGTTAACACACAGAGATGTGACCGCTCGGTCTCCATTTCACTCCACCAGAGGCCAGCACCAGTCGCAAAGGCGAGGAAAGCCAGCCAGCCATAGTCGCACGAGCACCCAGGGTGTTTTCTGAGCCCAAGAGTTCAAGCACAGACAGCAGGATGCTGCAGGAGACAGGCAGGCAAACAGCAGATCCTTCCGGAGAGGGGAAAGGGTAGAAACACACGCCCGCCCAGCCCCGCTTACTTCGCCGTGCCGCCCTGTCGCTGGCTCGACGTCGCGCAGTCGGCCCGGCGCTCCGCTCCGGCGCGTCCCCAGACTATGGTGCCAAGGCTCCTGCGACTTCAAGGTGTTGTTGTTGCGCTCGCCCCAGAGACCGCCCAAACTCTCGCAAAGCGGCCGCGGCGGCAGGAGCAGCCGTTTCCGCCTCCTTTTAAGGTGTAAGCGTTGAAAGGCAGCAGGCGGCTGTTGGACTCGAGGCCAAAGGAGACGCGCCGCCGCCTCTTATTCCCCCCCTAATCTCCGACTGAGGGAGCGGTCGGTCGGAGCGCACTCCGCGCTCTCGAGAGGTGGACTGGGTGTGGTTAGTGAACTTTACTATTTGATGAAGGAGTTGCTGCGAGGAGCGGAGGAGGGCGGGAGCGGTGGCGCTGCTCGCTCCCTATTGCAAGGAGAAGGGAAAGTGCTCCTGAAACATTAGGGGGGATTATTATTATTATTACTAATAATAATATCAAAACGACCGGAGCAAAATCACGTCTCTCCCCCAAATCACAGAATACAATGAGATCTGCTTACACTGCCTGTAGTTCTACGCAGACGGCTCTCAAAGGACCAAATAGGGAGGGCTGCGTTGAAAAGAGAATGAAAGGAAAAGACCGCTCCAAAACCTCGGTCCTAGCAGCTCCCTGGAAAAGGTGCTTGTGATCGCCCCTACCTACCTGTTGACTTGTGATGCCGGAGTAAGTTTCCGGATGGCCCGGAGAACCGCTGCTGCCCCGGGAGGACGTGTCAAAGTGTCCTGGGAAGTCTTGGTACATTGTCCGTGGTGCAAGCAGGAGAGAAATTAAATTAAAAAAAAAAAAACAGCCAACAACACGCACACAGCTAACCAGCGCACGCTCCCTTGCTCTGTCCCTTCCTGTCTTGCTCGCTTCCGATCTTTTATTGGCTGCCTTAGTATTTTCCAAATGCACTCAATGGAGACTGTTGCGTTTGGCACCGGGTGCTATTTTTTTCTTTCCTTTTCTCCGTTTTAAACAATGAAAAATAAGTCCTTTCCTGGTGTTCTTTTTTTCCCTTGTGACAGGAATGTGGGAATAAAAAAGAATCCAAAAATTCTCGCGTTGAACATATATATATATATATATATATATATAATCTAGAGCCAAGTCATTGAGTCTCATATAAACATCAAAACAATCACAATAACATACAATAATAAAAAAAAGTTCTCTTTCCAAATACGGCTTTTATTTCTACAGAAAACTGGATGTGTCTTGTTTCCCTTCCTTCCAACTTCCTGTCGATCCCTTTCTACTGGTTTCAAAGCCAGTAGCCTGTAGTTTTTAAGTCAGGAGAATCTTTCCTCCTGTGTAATTAAGCCTTTCATAAAAGTGCCAGCTTCCTGCTCGAACTGGACGAGTCAGCGCGGGACCCGAGGCTCTTTATTTATTTGTTTAAAAGACTCCTCTGAATTATTGATCTTTTAGCAGTTGCTGCTGCCCTTCTGTGCCATGAAGGCGATCTCTTCCCCCCTTGTTTCAAGGCCCCCCTCCCTCTTCTCCCCTCTCTCGAGCGTCTCTCTAGTATCCTTGTTCTCTGAGCTCCTTTACTCTCCCTGGATGAGTCAGTGCAATGGCATTTGTTCAAATCCAGTCTTATTATGCCATCTCCCTGCCTCTTAAGTTCTATACCATGTGGATTCGCAAACGTCAAGCTTGCCTCCCGGCCCCGCCCCGCCCCGCCCCGCGGAGCCTCCCACTTGGCGGAGGAGGAGAAAGAGGAGGGCAGTATCACCCTCTCCATTAAATCCGACCTAGCCAAGCCTAGGCAGACGGCACCGAAGCCGTTCTCCCGCTCGTTCGCCGTTGCCGCGAAGGTACAGCCCGGCCAGGGCGTCCGAGTGCTTCGACTAGACCTTCCTCTGTCACCCCCCCCCGTCCCGCTTCTAGGTTTAGTCTGTTCCATTGTCGCAGGTCGCCGTTGCCAAAGATGGTCATTTGCGTTGCACTACGCGAGCGCGGGTTTCCTTGGTTAGAATGACGCGTTCGCGAGAGGGATTCCCTGCTCGCCTGCTGCAACAGCTCGAACTTCGCTTGGGCGAGGGGAGCGCAAAAGGGGGCGACGGCGAAAAGCGGACACTCGGTCTCCTGTTTATTGTTGTCGTTATTCATGGATCTTCCGGAGGCTGCTCGTGTTATGCGCAGAATGCGAGGGCCGGTTTTACATGGCGATCCAGGAAGGGGAGGCCGGAGGACTAGGGGAGGCCGCGGCCCCGTCCGCAGCGTCGGGCCGAGGGAGCGTATTCACTCCCAGGGCTGGCTTTGTGTGACTGATTCGGCGGGGATGGAAGGACGGTGGCTTTTGCAGGTCCCGTCGCACAGGTAGCATCTAGGAGTGTCGGCGAAGGGAGGAAGAGGGAGGTTTACACGTAGCCTGGCCGACGCTGCGTCCCGCGTCGATTTGCATTCCCGCCCCCATCTGCTTTTCTATTCTTGCTAGCCATAAAACGTTAATTAACCATATCCGATGCTTCTGCTGTAGTGTGATCATCTGACCTCGTAATTAACTTCCCGAGTTGATGCCTCGTCTATTTTAAGAGCGTGCCAGATTCTCATCCAGGCTCGCGGGTCATTCACGTATCGAACACGCATTCCTGTCACCCTTGGGAAGAAGCCCTCGCCCCAGGCATCCCGACAGCCCCGCCATTCGTTCTTTTCGTGTAGCCTTTTTCTCGAGGCTGTCCTGGGTCTTCACGCTATAGATGGAGGGACAGAAATCGCCCCCTTGCAAAGGAACCCGGAAGAATTCCGTGTCTGTTTGTTCACAAGTCTAAATTCCCAGCACGCTGAATAATAATGAATAATTCTGCTAACGTTAGAGACGCTTAGACCGCAATCCTACTAGGCGGACTTACATAGTCGCAGGGAAATCAGGGGGCCCTACTTCGGGGAATAAACATATTTAGGATTGCACCGTATCAGCTGCAATCCTAAAGCGGCATTTCCTGGGCAGCAGGCGTAGGATTAGGCTGCAACCCTATTTACTTACCTGGGAAGAAGTCCCATCGAACCCAGTAGGCCTTACTACTGAGTCAACAGCACAGGATCGGGCTGCAAGAGCCCAAGAAAACAACGCCCCGGACAATAACAACAGGCAGGTGCAAGAGGCGTGTGGAAGGGGTAGGAGGAACGGTAATAACATGACCCGCCTTCGCCTCCGGCCTGATTGCAGCCGCCTTTCGCCAGCCCTGAGCACGGAGCTACAGAGCTGGTTTGCAGTAGCCACTGCCAAAGCCTCCTCAAGCGGCGCAAACCATTGCAGGAGGAGAAAAAGCGGGGCCAAGGCGTCGAGGGGGCTACTTTCGCGGTGCGGCCGACACCAGCCCGCCGTAACAGTATACCGGGCCGCTCCTGCCCCGCGCGGCTGCTAGGCCGGTGCCAGCATTGGCTCCAGCGAGAAAGACACACGCTGTTCCCTCTCCCGTCGGGGCAAGCGCCCCGCCCCTTCCAGTAATGCCCAGCCTCGCCTGTGGGAGGAGCGGCTGGCGGCTGATCTGTGCTGCTTTGCACGCACGGACGGCGTTCCTTGCTGGGCTCGGGTGTCTTCCAGTAAAGTTACGTGGCTGCTGGCTAGCCCCCAGAGATCAAGGAGTTCCTGTGGAATCTGGGACGGCCGTTGATGCAACCGTGCAACCCGTTGCGTTAGCAGCGCCCGCCGCGGAGCCAGAGGGCGTAGCGGTGGTGTGGTGACGGGGGCAGCGCCGGGGAGACGAGCGGGCAGGAAATGCAACGAGGGGGCAAAGATCAGTCAAGGCCTGGACGGGGAGGGGGGAAGCGAGGAGGAGGAAGAAAGGCGGCGGAGGAGGAGGAGGGGGCGGCGGGAGATGGAATTTCCTACTGAGCGTTACGTCTGCCCGGAGATTTTGTTTTTGAAAAAGCCGCTCAAGGAAATTAGGTGCAAAACTGCTGCCGTTGTATATATGGAAATTGAGTTTTCATTACTAAAGGTCTTCTCAACAGAGCTTCAGGCTAGTTAGGAGGAAACGTGAGAGAGAGAGAGAGAGAGAGTAGCACACTGACCGACAAGTTGTGCAAGAACCTGATGAATCCTGAAATCCCTGTATTTCCTAAAATAACGGACCTCCTGTTATTCTCTAAAGGTACTTCCATGGTGACAAGTGTCAGAGGTGAAGGCTATTAGAAGCAAACACGTGAAAAGCATCTCTTCACCTTTGTTGTTGTTGTTCAGTCGTGTCCGACTCTTCGTGACCCCATGGACCATAGCACGCCAGGCCTTCCTGTCCTGCGCTCTCTCCTGGAGCGTGCTCAAGTTCATATTCATTGCATCCGTGATGCTATCTAGCCATCTCATCCTCTGCCGTCCCCTTCTCCTTTTGCCTTCAGTCTTTCCCAGCATCAGGGTCTTTTCCAGGGAGTTTTCTCTTCGCATTAGGTGGCCAAAATATTGGAGCTTCAGCTTCAGTATCTGTCCTTCCAATGTGCAGTCAGGGTTGATTTCCTTTAGGATGGACTGATTTGACCTCCTTGCAGTCCAGGGGACTCGCAAGAGTCTTCTCCAGCACCACAGTTCAAAAGCATCAATTCTTCGGCGCTCAGCCTTCCTTATAGTCCAGCTCTCACAGCCATACATTACTACTGGGAAAACCATAGCTTTGATTAGACGGACCTTTGTCGGCAAGGTGATGTCTCTGCTTCCTACTATGCTGTCTAGGTTTGCCATAGCTTTCCTCCCAAGGAGCAAGCGTCTTTTAATTTCATGGCTACAGTCACCGTCTGCGGTGATCTTGGAGCCCAAGAAAGTAAAATCTGTCACTGCTTCCATTTCTTCCCCATTTCTTCCCCTTCCTCTTCACCTTAGACCAGATTTATTCAACTTTCCTTGATCATGTGGGCTCTAGTCGACAAAAGCTTGTGCTGCAATCAGTGTGAGGCTTTAAGGTGTCACAGCAAGGTGCATGTGTGTATTTCGAAGAATATAACATTGATTGGATTGACGGGTTTTCCTCACTATGCCCAATGGTACAAGCCATTGAACAAAATGAACTTGGAAACGGAGTGTAAAGAGCAGGAAATATCCAGGACGAAGATTGTAACAGACTCCACCCTTCAGTGATAATTGATTCCATATATGGTATCATGTGCTGGATTTCTCAAAGGGACCCATTGTTCCACATCAGTGTGTTTATGGCATCTAAGCCTAATGCTTGCTGAGTCAGTAAATGTGCTTAGGAGATGACATCAGTGCACCATTGCCACATAAGAAAAGATGTAAGGGTTACTTTACACAGCAGTTATGTTTGCTACTGCAGCACACTGTTGTGCTTGTTGCAGTAAATGTGTAAAGGGCGAAAGGGAGACAAGCAATTTCATATACTTGGTGGGCATCTACAAGGGAGCTGTGGTCAATCACGGCATGACTTTAGAGATGCAATTATTACATTCTTATCCCACTTGCCTTCCAAGGAGCTCAGGGTGTGTGCATGATCTCCTCCCCATTTTTTCCTCACAACAACCTTTTGAGGTAGGCTAGACTAAGAGACAGTGAGCAGCTCAGGGCTTCATGGCTAACTTGAGTCTCCCATGACCTAGTCTGATACTGTAACCATGACACAACCCTGGCTCTCCAAAATTTGCTAGCTAACAAGGTTAGCTACACAAGCAGTTTATCTGTAAGGTTGTTGTTGTTCAGTCGTTAAGTCATGTCCGACTCTTCGTGACCCCATGGACCATAGCACGCCAGGCCTTCCTGTCCTGCGCTCTCTCCCGGAGTGTGCTCAAATTCATATTCATTGCATCGGTGATGCTATCTAGCCATCTCATCCTCTGCTGTCCCCTTCTCCTTTTGCCTTCAATCTTTCCCAGCATCAGGGTCTTTTCCAGTGACTTTTCGCATTAGGTGGCCAAAATATTGGAGCTTCAGCTTCAGGATCTGTCCTTCCAATGAGCACTCAGGGTTGATTTCCTTTAGGATTGACTGACTTGACCTCTTTGCAGTCCAGGGGACTCGTAAGAGTCTTCTCCAGCACCACAGTTCGAAAGCATCAATTCTTTGGCGCTCAGCCTTCCTTATAGTCCAGCTCTCACAGCCATACATTACTACTGGGAAAACCATAGCTTTGATTATACGGACCTTTGTCAGCAAGGTGATGTCTCTGCTTCTTACTATGCTGTCTAGGTTTGCCATAGCTTTCCTCCTAAGGAGCAAGCGTCTTTTAATTTCATGGCTACAGTCACCGTCTGCGGTGATCTTGGAGCCCAAGAAAGTAAAATCCGTCACTGCTTCCATTTCATCCCATTCTGTATGCCAGGAAGTGATGGGGCCAGATGCCATGATCTTCGTTTTTTTAATGTTGAGTTTCAAACCAGCTTTTGCCAGGGACTTTGGTATTGGACTTCAGAATCTAGACTTGTGGGGAACAGAGGACACTCTCTTATACTGACCTGGTACACACAATCAAAACAAGCCACTGTGGCTTAAACAAGAGCTGCTTGCAGAGATAGTGCCTTCTCCCTTATCAACCTGCCCCATCACTGAGGACATCAGATGGATGCTCCAGGTGGTTCCACATGGACATATGGCCCAATTAGAATCCATATGGAGAAGAGCCTTCAGTGTGGCGGCTCCCTTTCTGTTGAACTTCCTGCCTCTGGAGGTCAGGCAGGCACCAACATTGTGTTGTTTTCGGTGCCTTCTGAAAACATCTTTATTTTAAGAAGTCTTCCTTGATTGACCAGCCATGGTTTTTATTAGTATTTTGTGTGGGTTTTTTTTTTTAATGTTTAATATTGTATTTTATTATTTTTATCTTTTATTGGTCACTGCTCTGGAATTTGTTTAGACATTGAGCATGTTGTAAATAAAATAAAACCTAATTGTCACAAAGTGTGAAGTGGCATTAATGCACATTTTTAAAGTAAAGTACACAAGATGTAGGGTACAAGCCATCCAAAGTAGAGCTCTTCTAAGACCCATTGATTTCTGTTGGAGTTCTTTAAACGTGATCAGTGAGCTGGGTCATGCCCATAATCGCTACTGTTCTCTTGATTTCATTGTCACTGATGTGCTGGATACTCCTTTCTGGCAAAGTTCTACAGTTAGTGAATATGTGGGGTTCACTGACTGCATTACTACAAAGCATAGTGATGGTTAGTTTGCTATACGGTGATAACATCCCCACAGCCTTTGTGTGAAGCAGGCCCAAATTATGGAGACTTCAAAACAAGCTCATGGAAAGTGTAGGGATAATGGAAGCGGTAGGACTACATGCCTACAATGATTATTAACAATTTTGTAGCACTTTTGATTTACAGTGTGGTCTTTCATTAATCATCACAGCAACCTTGCAAAGCAGGTCGTTCTCATTCCCATTTTATATATGAGGAATGCAGGATGGGAGAAAGTAGCTTAGGAATATAGGAGGCTGCCTTATACTGTTAAACCATTGGTCTGTCTAGCCCAGTATTGTTGACACTGACTGGCAGCGGCTGTCCAGCCCTACCTGGAGATGTCGGGATTGAACTTGGAACCTTTGGCATGTAAAATATGTGCTCTGCCATTGAGCTACAGCCCCTCCCACTTGGCTGTGGCTTGCCCAGTTGAATTCTTGAGTGGGCACTGGGCAGGTTTTGCATATGGCAGAACAAGGTTAGGAGTGAAGTACAGTTTAGGCTTGTCAGGGTTTAATTTGAATTGTTCTAGTTTTCCCATCATGGAAGTCTGGGAAAACTGTTGGATTGGAGGCTGTGTGTTACAGACAAGGCTGTAACTCAGTGGTAGAACACATGCTTTGCATGCAAGAGGTTCTAGGTTCAATCCTTGGCATCTTCAGGTAGTGCTGAAAAAGTCTCATGTCTAAACCCTGGAGAGCTGCTGCCAGTCAGTGTAGCCCAGGGGTAGGCAGACTTCAGGCCTGTGGAATTTATTTTGTTTTACTGGAATTCCACAATCCACCAGAGCCCGGTGCAAAAGACATACACTTAGAATTTAAAATTTCTGAGCCCATTTTGAGTACTGTCACTCAAAGCCCTTCTACACAAAAATCTGCCCTGGTTACCCCAAGCTTTCTTCATTACAGTGGTGTAATATGGCGGTGGGAGAGTCATGTTGCTGTTGCTGAAGAATTGGGAGTTAGCAATCTTTGCCGATATCTATTGCAGATCACCCAGAGAGCTACTGGTAGATCCTGATCTACCTTCTGCCCACCCCTGGTGGAGACAATACTGTACAAGATAGATCAATGGCCAGACTTGGCATAAGGCATCTTCCTATATATGGCTTGTGTGGTTTCAGACTTCCTGCTCTATTGCATCCCAGTGTGTTTTTCTTAACGAGCCTAGCTTTGCAGATATTTAGTTAGAAGGTGGTTGCCTGTGGAACTGAGCATGGCTCTACTTTTCCTAGCCTCAAGTGGAAGACAGAACTTTCACCTGCACTCACCCCAAGATGTCTTGTGTTGAATGCATAGCTTGGGTTCTCCCTTCTGCTGTCATTTTGAGGTGGAAGGAAGGAAGGAAGGAAGGAAGGGAGCAAGCAGTATGCCACTCAGATGCTAGCTCTGAAGCAGTTGCTCTGTGTTCCAAGCAAGCAGCCATTCCATGCCTAGAAGCCCACTTCTCTACCTGTTTACTTAGATTAAGTCCCACTGAGTTATTTATGGTGCAATCCTATTCAGATAGGCAGCCGCCTCTGAACTCGGACGTGACCGCCTATCCAAAGCAGGGCAGGAGAAGCACAGAGGGGATCGTTCCTTCCGTGCTTCTTCTGCCCTGCATTTTCGGCTAGACAGCCGATTGCAGCTGTTTAGCCGCAGGAGGGCAGAGTCGGGGAGGAGGCTGCTGTACAACACATTGGATGTGTCATACAGGCATTCCTGCCCTCCCCACCCCAGAATGCCCTCCAGGAATGCCCCTTTTTGGCTGCTCCACGCTCCTCTTGCGAACGCGGAACACAGGGCTGTCAGCGCGTAAGTGGGGGGAGGTCGGTTCTCCGGAAACCACATATCCTATGGTTGTCTAGCAGCCATAGGATTGCTCCCTCCAAGATGTAATTTAATTGATTTAAACATTTTTGCCCTGGAAGGCAGCCAAGAAATACTTTAATTTAAAAAAAAAATCACACCTTTCCTCAATGAGCTCAAAATGAGGCAAAATGATGTAGAATTTTCAAACAATGTATAAAAACAAAAACTACAAATACACTAAAGCTACAAATACACACACCTGGGAATAAGCCCCATTGAACATGACTTCTAAGTAAACATGTATAGCATTGCTCTGTAAACAGAAAAGAATTTTAAAAGTAAAAACAGCTGTACTAATAATTTACCTAGGCAGTTTAAAACTACATCACCCAAAAGCTTTCCTAAAAAGAAAGGTTTTAACCTTCCTGATCCTATGGAAGGCCATTAGAGAGAAGGCAAGACACAGCTCCTTTGGGAGGGAGTTTCAAAGCCTGGGCACATCCAGGCACACTCATGGAACAGTAGAATAGTAGGGCTGGAAGGGACCTACAAGACCATCAAGTCCAACCCCCAACTAAGTTCATGGGGACTTGTTCACATGCAAGCATACACCTGATTACAACCTACAATGGTGAATGGTGACCTCCTGATAGTGGCTGTCATGTGTTAAATAGGAATGGAGAAAGTGCATAGAATAGTGATAAGTACCTAAGTGCCCGTGGCCCAAAATGGAACCCCACAGCTGGCCCCTAGTTGCCAAACCAGAAATGAAAAAGGAGTAGCAGCTGCAGAAATGAGATTCACGATCAGCCACTTTGGAAGGACAGTGATTGGCTCCATAGCTCACCGTTATACCTTCTTAAAGTAGTCGTTCAGTAAAACCAGGGGCATAGAAAATTGTTTTCAGTTGCTGCAGTGAGAGCCAGTGTGGTGTAGTGGTTAAAGCATTGGACTGGGGCTTGGGAGATCTGGGTTCTTCTAGTCCCCACTCATCCATGAAGCTCACTGGGTGACTTTGGGCCAGTCACTGACTCTCAACCTAACCTACCTCACAGGGTTGTTGTGAAGATAAAATGGAGAGGAAGAGGACCATGTAATTCACACCCTGGGTTCCACGCAAGAGCAAAAAAAGGTGGGATATAAATGTAATAATAAATAAATATCTGCGGTAGCACTACTCCTTGCCCAGAAATCTCCAAAGCCCAAACCATTTCTGAAGCAATGCAAGCAGTTTTTCATCTTGATAGGTGTTATTAAAAGCCAGGATTAAGTAGAGTTTTATTGATATATTGTCTATATCATTTGAAGAGTCTGTAAACCACCCAGGCCTACAGCACAAGTTCACTTAAATAAATAACTAATAAGTTGTTTGCATGGGATTCTGTAAGCTTAGAATCTGATGGATTAAATTAGTTCCTGTTTTATAGGGAGAGGATTTGGGGATGGGAACCTGGGAATGGGAATTCAATGCTGTTGTCTCTCTTTGGGCAAGTCACAGAGTCCTCTATGCCTGGGGTTACCCTTCTGCAAGATTAATGTATCTATATCGCCACATGGAGGTGGAGTGCCACTTAATTAATTTTTTAAAGAGCTCTGAGCAAAGGGACCTATTAGAGCACAAAGCTGTGTTGTTAATTACACGCCTCTCATCTTAAGTATTTTAATAAACTCTCTTTCACAGCAACAATTACAAGGTTCCTCTCAATAGACACCAGCTATTTGTTAGAGTTGGCAAATACAGGTCACTTCAGCATGTGGTCTGAATAGGAACCTGAAAAATCAGCATTTCCCTTTGCAGTTTGGATAGTAAATATAGAAACACTTGTGACCCTATTATCTTGAGATGTGACTAAATCCCACAGCTTCCTGCATGTGACATGGTGTGCATTGAGTACATGCGTTTCTGCTGAGGAGGAATGTTTTCCTAACAGGTTATAAAAAAACTGGCTGTTGAAGTCTTCAGAATGTTACAATCTATGAAAACTGGGAATGGAGATGGGCCGGGGATGGGGTATGGAGAGAGAGAGAGAGAGAATGTTTGTATGCATATTGCATACCTTTTAACAATTGTGTGTGAATTCGGGAGCATACTCAACCGCACTCAGGGTGCTGCTTCCAGATGGAGGGCTCCTAGCGCTACCAGTCAAAAAATATTGGACAGCTATTTCATATAAGTGAAAGACGCCAACATTTGGACCCCTGAAAAATTCCGTGAATGAGGAAGGGTGATTGTACAATAAAAACCTCATCTGGAAGCACCCTTAATCTTTGATTAGATTAGGAATGGCCGATACAATATGGCTGCTATTGGAATCAGTGTTCCTGCAGCAAGTTCTTTAATGTATTTGGGCCTTCCCCAACATGGTGTCTTCCAGGTATGTTGGAATACAGCTCCCATCACCTCACCCATCACCCTGGCTGGGGATGATGGGAGTTGTAGTCAACAAATCCAGAAGGAACCGGGTTGGTATAGAAATTGGGTGGGCTGCGGCTCAGTGGTACAGCACATGTTTTGCATGCAGAAGGTTCCAGGTTCAATCCCTGGCTACTCCAGGTAAGACTAGGGAAGAATCCTGTCTAAAACCATGGACAGCTGCTGCCAGTCAGTGTCGACAATACTGGGCTAGATGGACCAATAGTCTGACTCCATATAAGATAGTGTCATATGTTCCTAAATACATCCCGCAATTCTAGTGCCTGCGCACCACTCAGATGCTTATAATAATTTAAAGCCACAATACAATATAAAACTATATGGCTGGTAAGAAATACAGTGAAAACAGAGGCAAAAAAAAAATACAGAGGCAAAAATGTGCTGAAATAGAAATCTCTTCACCAACTGCCCCCAGCCATATCTGACTGGTTAAACATTTTTTGCTGATAGGTTAAAAAAATTTCCTGTTCCAGTAAACATTTGTCTTGCCAGGCAGATGGTTTTTATATGGTAGATTCTCTTTTTAGAACATTTTTATTCTGCCAGGAGCATTGCTATTTTTCTGCTCTTGTTTTATTTCTTTTATGGAATCATTTTGTTTTTAATTATTGCAAGCCGCCTTGAGCAATGCAAATGCACTGGAAGGGCAGAGTATGTTTCCTGAAGAAATAAATAAGTCAATAAATATCCCTTTGGCAACCAACACGCAATCCAGGCCTAAGCTCTTTTACAGTGAAACGCTATGCATGTTTACTCAGAAGTGAGCCCCACTGTGTTCTAAATGGGGACTTCCATAGTTTAACTATGCGCTGCCGCTGTGTGAAGAAGTACTTCCTTTTATCTGTCCTGAATCTCCCACCAATCAGCTTCACGGGATTACCCCAGGTTCTAGTATTATGAGAAATAGAGAAAAAGGTCTCCCTATCCACATTCTCCATACCATGCATAATTTTGTAGACCTCTATCATGTCTCCCCTTGGCCTCCTTTTTTCCAAGCTAAACAATCCCAGCTGTTGTAACCTTTCCTCATAAGGGAGTTGGTCCAGCCCCTTGATCATTTTAGTTGCCCATTTCTGCATTTTTTCCAACTCTACAGTATCTTTTTTTTTAGGTGCAGTGACCACAACTGTACACATTATTCTAAGTGTGGCTGCACCATAGATTTGTATGAGGGCAGTATGATATTGGCAGTTTTATTCTCAATTCCTTTCCTAATTATGCCTAACATGGGGTTTGCTTTTTTCACAGCAGCTGCACACTGGGTTGACATTTTCATTGAGCTGTCCACCACAACCCCAAGATCTCTTTCCTGGTCAGTCACCGCGAGCTCAGATCCCATCAGCTTATGCTTGAAGATGGGATTTCCCCCCCTACGTGCATCACTTTGTATTTGCTTACATTGAACTGCATTTGCCATTTTGATGCCCATTCTCCCAGTTTGGAGAGATCTGTTATTTTAGCACCTGAGGCAGACAAGGCAGAAAAAAAACACAATAATGAATGAAATTACTATTTGTTCCCCTTCCATGACAGCCCAAATCAGCTGTTTGAGGTGGCTGTCTCACTCTGCCTAATGATAGGGCAGCCTTCTGTTGGAGGAGGAGGGATGAGTCATCTTCCCAGGGCTGTGATAGGTTTCACATTCCTGCAATATTTTTGCACTAGGAGACCATGAACAATTCTCCATCCGTTTCCCTAAGGAAAGAAAGAATTGGCCAGGAATGGCTGGCCAGAACATTATCAATGTGACCTCGGAAACATTCCTGCCTTTCATGTGCTTCAGTTTTCCAAAACAACATGGTTTGATTTCCCCAGAATGTAATCAAATAGTGGGGAAGGAGTGCACGGCAGCACATTGTTGTCCTGGGCCTGACTGACCTGTAAGCGATTATCTACTGAATTTCCCCCATGGTGGGAAACAAAGCCATTGATTGTCTTGTGATAAAGGACCATCCGACATGTTCTGTCTGGTGGATAATTTTTAAATTTGACTGGGACGGGAAACAAAACAGAACCATCCATATGCAGTCACATTAGCACAGAGCAGTCCTAGCTTGTTATCCTAAGACAATGGGTTATTTTCCTAAGACAATGGTTTTCAAATTTTATTCATAGGAAACCCTGGGATTTCTTGGAAGCTTCTCAGAGGTTCCTCAGTGAGTTTAGTAATGTATAAGCAGGGCCCTGCAACAACATTTCACATGTAATCAGACGGGGAGCCTTCAAAGCTCCATATTCTCAAAGCTGACCAGATTGAGTGAATGGGTGGGTGCTGGCTGGCGGAAGAGTGAGTGAACATGTGAACGTGTCTTCCTCTGGCTTCCTTTTCTAGCCACTCCACTCCATTCCATTCCCCCTCCCACCTGGTTTTCAGATTTTTCTTCTTCTCAGTGCCCAGTCAATATTCCACAAGCACTGAGCATGCTCAGTCTTCATTTGGCCGTTTCAAGGGGTCTTGCAGCGGAGGCTGGTGGCTCTGATGTCAGTGGGGTGGTGAATTGGCCCCAGGTTTCATTCAGAACCAGTCAGAACTCTAAAGAAAGTATCCAAGCACCTTGGATAGCTCCTTTAGAGTTCTGACTGAAATCCAGAGCCAATTTACCGCCCCACTGACACTGGAGCCACCAGCCTCCACTGTGATCCCCCCCCCCCCCAATAGATTTTTTCCCTAAAGACTTGTTCTATACTTCTGCACACCTCAGAGTTATCCCACAGACTGTGTGCAGTGGGGTGGGCAGAACACAATCCTTAATCTGTCTTGAGTGCCCAACAGAAGATACAAATACTCAAGACTGGCACACAAACACACATGAAGCCTAGAGAGGGAGATCCTACAGATTATGGCAACCCTCTTTCCCCAACCTTCAAGTCTATGCTGGTGCTGAAATGGGTACCTGGGAGCCACAGCTGGCAGAGACTAAGGGCCAACTAAAAGTTCTTTAAATTCATATTTCAAGAAATGATTCGTATTGTGAGTGTGAGACTTCAGGGGCGGCGGGGGCAGGGAGAGGATTTAACTTCAGCGTTGACTTCAGCGTAAGCATGCTTGGCCCCGATTTGAATTGGAACCACAGTGCTCCAGGAAGGGAGATTTAAGTTCCCCCGCCATTTTCGTCCTGATATTCCACCCACACCCCAGGGGGGCAGTGTTAAAAATAAAGAAAGAATATCAATAGCAGGGGTATTGAATGTCTTTCAGCCCAAGGGCTGAATCCAGTTGTGGAGAAGCTGTCGGGGCTGCATTCCAGTGGTGGGCATAGGCCAAAGGCAAGATGGGGCGGTGCTAAAGGTGAAGGGTACCAAAAGTACCAACATGGTTTAGCTTAAGGCCCTTCCTGCTAGTGACTAAACCTTAGGTGAAGCATTTCAATCTTTTAGAAGGGAGGCGGGACTCACAGAAGCCCAGAAACCACCAAACGTGTGAGGGACAAGGTGGGGCCAGGGGAAGGGGGCACTGCCATCTGGGGAATCCAAGAAGGCCAGACTTGGCACACAGGCCTGAGGTCCTGGCTATAGCTTGTAAATTAAGCAACACTCTTCCAGCAATCTGCCAGTAGCATCTACATTCAGAAGGATCGCCTCCTCCCATATATACCTGCCCGGATCCTAAGATGGCCTTCTGTGGTCCTTCTCCTGGAGCCCCTGCCAAAGGCAGTGAGGTGGGTAGCGACAAAGAAGAGGGCCTTTTCTGTTGTGGCACCCTGGTTGTGGAATGAGCTTTCCAAAGAGGTTCACCTGGCATCTACATTGTGCTCTTTTTGGCACCAGGTGAAGACCTTATTTTCTCAGGCATTTTAGTCTTTCAGCTTCTGTTTTAAATCCGTTAGGATGCAATCCTATACATTCTACACAGAAAAAAGTCCTGCAATTCCCAGCATCCCTCCAGCCAGGTATGCTGGCTGTGACATGCTGGGAACTGTAGGACATTTTTTTCTGTCTAAACATGCATAGGATTGCTCCCTTGCTGTTTTTTAAATCTTTGCACTGCTGCTAAGTTCTATTTGGGGAACATTTTTATTTTATACTGTAGTTTTCAACTTTTAAATTGTATTTTGTCATGTTGTATTTTATGGTTTTAATTGTGAACCTCCCAGAGAACTTTGGCTGTTGGACGGTATAGAAATGTAATAAATAAACAAATTCAATGGAAAGGGGCATTTTAGAGAAATGTTTTTTGAACAAAGCAATTACTGAATAACAAAAGTTAGATACCTTTTGATATTCGGTCCTTCTTTTCAGGAGCTTTGCTGTTTTACAGACGTAAATGCATGGGCATCTAGTAAGAGCAGCTATATATATATAATGGATATGAGGTTCTAGTCTTGTTAGCTAGTTGAACAAACGTTCTGCAGACAACCTTGCCTGGTGCCAGCTTTGTAGCAACTGGCTGGTTAGAAAAAGTGTGCTCCAGTGTATAGAGCAGCAATTCTCAGAAGCATTAGGATGCTGCTAGACGGGGGCTGGCAAGTGCATCCTATAGACCTTGCATCCACAAGCCACATAGGCAGACACTTTGCCAAACCCCATGCTAATCATTGCTACTCCCAAAGGGTGTTGCAGTCCAAATCAGTGCTAGACAGCACTGACCCACGTTAGTTAGTATCTCTTCCTTCTGTAAGCACTGTCATCACCAGTGGATGATGGTGTTAGATACAGCCATGCTAGGTGTCATGAGTAGGTTTGCCTGGATAACCTTGGTATCTCCCTGCCCTCTCCCAGGCAGTGTCTTCACTGAGCAAGGAGCTAGAATCCCAGCATATGGAATACTATACAGTATATCAGCATTTCCCAACATGACACTTCCCCGGATGTGTTAGACTACAGCATCCACCATCCCCAGTTGTAGTCTAACACACCTGGGAAAGTGCCATGTTGGGGAAGGCTAGTACACTGCATGATGGGAGTTGTAGTCCAACACATCTGGAGGGCACCAGGTTGTATACTGCATGCCCTATGCCTTATCCCAAAATATCATCCATCAGGTATCCATGAATCTGCCCTCCATTTTACACAATATTAGGGTCTCTCCTATTGGGACATTAATGTGTGTTGTGGTCTCCTATCATTTTTCTTTTGTCTGTTTTCCCCTGAGCTGAAGACTTGAGTGGACAATAACAATAATCAATTGTTTAAAATGGCCTTTCCTCTTATAATTGCTGTGTGTACTCTGTTTAATTTCATTTGAAACACAATGTTTAACTGCTTCGGCTATCCCTGCAAATTCCAGGATATAAGCCAAGAAGAACTATTCATTCTGTTGAATGTCAGTCACAGATGTTTATATTAGTTGACTGTAAATAACTAGAAAATCACACTATTTGGGAGGGAGCGCTGCAGATATGGTATTTCAGTGTATTTTGCATATATTTCCCCCACCCCACCCTCAGCTTCCTTAAAAGGGGACTGGGAAATGGAGTTACGGTGACATTGGAGCCTCAAGCAGAAACGTGCACACTAAGAGTAAAATCCAACCTAAGTCCTACTTAGAGTAGACCCATTGAAGGGAATAGGACTTAAGTTAGTAATGACCAACTTAAATCCCACTCATTTCACTAGGTCTACTCTAAGTAGGACTTAAGTCAGATTTTACCTCAAGGTCCATTGTAATATCTCAATGCTCAGAATCAGCCTTCCCCAAACTGGCGAGCTCCAGATGTTTTAGACTTCAATTCTCATCAGCCTTAGCCAGCATGGCCAATTGTCAGGAATGCTGGGTGTTGTAGTCCCAAAGATCTGGAGGGTGCTAGGTTAGGGAATGCTGCTCGAGAGGTATCATGTGGAGGGGCCATAGCTCAGTGTGACAGAGCACGTGCTTTGCATGCAGAAGGTCCCAGGTTCGATCCCCGGCTTCTCCAGGTATGGTGAGGAAAGAATCCTGCCTGAAACCCTGGAGACCTGCTGCCAGTCAGTGCTGACAAAACTGGGCTAGATGGACCAAAGGTCTGACTCAGTACAAGGCAGCTTCCTATGTTCCTATGTTTTTATATCTTACCTGGTCCCCTTAAAAATAGGTGTGTAGGTGAAACTCTGATTCAAGTGTAGCACTGTATCTACATTAACCTACGTGTGTTAAGCAGCACCAGTTATGAACAGTCCAGCTGTGTTTTTCTGTACAGAATACAGATGAGAAATGTTAAAACCAGACCCCAGGCCCCTTAACAAGAATTCTAATGTCTTGGGTAAAATGAAAATAAAAGATAGTCATCTAGGGGAACAAATACATTTGGAATTCACAAATGGAAATATAGCAGTATTGCTACTTTAGAGATTATTAAAATGGGCTATTAAGATGGGATGTGTATGTTTCTTAGTCTTCCCCTAGAGAATCCAGTTAGCACTTAGCACGTTCCTCTAACAGTTAGAGTCTAACTGCTGTGCAAATTGAGAAAAGTTTAAATTCCAGTGATCAAACCCATTAGGCTGTCCTCTTCAAGCTGTAGTATTATTTTCCCCCTAAGTTTGCTGTGGAAGAAAGCGAGGTCGTTTTCTTGTTGATTTCTGTTTTGGGAGATCACCTCAGAAATTATCCCAGCTCATTTCTGGAAGGCTGGTAAGAAACAGCACATCAAGCTGAAACCTTTTAGCACCTGATGAGCCAGGCATTCGTGAGCAGAAATCCTGCTGATACTGTTTGCTTGGGAAATGCTTTGTTTTCCAGGCCATTGAGGAATTAAAAAAAAAAAAAGCCCCAGTCCAAAATTAGATGACCTGTTTCATGTAGTGCCTATCTTTAGGGGAGGTGTGGTTAGGGCGATAAAAATAGACCATTTGCTGCAACCCATTTGTGTTATATTTAGGCAGTGGGGGAAAGGACTGCTCTAATGGGCACAGTGAAACAGTGACGTTTTCCCTTTGGCCTGTAGATCAAAGAAACAAGAGCCGAGTGTGCATCATCTGTCCTAGTGGAAAGAGAATTTCCCAGTATGTAAAAGGAATTGATCCACAGTGCTCACAGGGTGCTTGGAAGAAGTAAAAGTAACCTCCTCTGCAAATTATTCTTGCTTTGGTTTTATCTCCTGTCTTCAGGTGTCAGTTCCATTTTTGAGCTGAATAAAAAGCTGCCACAGTTAGAAGGAGATTGCCAATTTACTCTTGGAGGATCTCTACACCAGCCTAAAATCCTACATTTAAAACGGGGCTGGATCACAACGGGCTCCTTTTACACATGCTTCCTTTCCCCCCTCTCCTTCTCCCCCTTTCCCCACCCCCCTTATCTGAGTCTTCCATATGTTTCATTGATCTAGCTCCTCTTCTTGGGGCTTTTCCTTTTTCATGGAGGGAACTCAAGCAGAACAGAAGCAGGGTAATTTGATACCTCATTATCTCCAATCTATTTTAAAATGGAATAAAGATCACTGAGTGCGGGAGATGCCCTGGAGGTTCACGGCATCATCTAAAGGGCCCACAAACTTCTGTGAATCCTCAATCTCAGTAGAGGGATAAAAGCTCTGTGTGAAGAAGCCCTTGGACTGGGGCTAGTGCATCAGTGGGTTGTTACCAATGTTAGTCTAACTTAAGCCCCATTCATTTCAGTGGGTCTACTCAAAGTAGGACTAACATGGGACATAACCCAATGTTTCAAAATCCCTCTTAGAATTGGACAGGGTTTTTAATGGAGGGTTCTAGCGCAGGGGTGGGGAATGTGTGGCCCTCCAGATGTTGGTTTGCAAGTCCCATCAGTCCAGCAACATCTGGAGGGTCACATATTCCCCACTCCTGTCTTAGCACCAGAAAATTGATGTCAGGGTTGGAACTGAGCCCATAGAGCCCCAAAGCAGCTCTGATTCTGAGGAAGAGCTACAACCCGTGGGAGAGGAGCCCGATCGTCTCTCAGAGGTGCAGCTGCAGGGAGAGGCCCCCCTGCTTGCATTCCTAAGAGAGATGGTGACCCTGGTAGCGAAAGAGCGGGAGATTGGTTGTTGCTAGACGCAAGGCACTGGCACAGGGAGAGGTGTGAGGTGGAGGGCGCCGAGAAGAGGTGCTCAGCCTGCTTGGCGCTATGGCAATGGCTGCGCCCTGATGCCCCACGGGTAAGGGGGGAGCCTCCCCTCCTAGCCCATAAGTTTCAGAGCTTTCCCACTCTTCTCCTCAAAACAGGGACCAACTGCGTAGATGGAGCTTAGGTTACCCTGTTAGGATACTCTTTGCAGTTCCTTGCTGAGTCGCTGCCAATTAGCATCTGAAAGAGTCATAGAATCATAGAATAGTAGGGTTGGAAGGGGCCTACAAGGCCATCGAGTCCAACCCCCTGCTCAATGCAGGAATCCAAGTCAGAGCATCCCTGACAGATGGCTGTCCAGCCTCTATTCCTTTACATTAAGGAATGTAAATTATGTAATAATTACATTATTCCTTTACATTATTTACTGTCCAACCTTTATTCCTTTACATTAAGTTGTAAAGGAATAAAGCCTTGGAGAGAATCCCTTTTGTCTGCGTCTTGTTTGGGCTACTGGAGGGGACTTTAAGAGGCAGCTAGGGCGCTCCTGACAATTACCATGGTGATTTTGGCATTGTAGGTAAAATAAAATTCCTCCCAATGGAAGAATATGATGCTGCACAGTGATAGCCCAGTGTGTGTGTGTGACAAACAGATTGATAGAGAGAGAGCGCACATCATTTGGTTTCCGTGCTGAAGGCTGGGGTGCTTCCAGATGAGGCTTTTACATAAGAAGAGCCCTGCTGGATCAGACCAAAGGTCCATCCAGTCCAGCTCTGTTCACACAGTAGCCAACCAACTACCTCTGGGAAGCCCACAAAGAGGACATGAGTGCAACAGCACCTTCCCACCCATGGTCCCAGCAACTGATGTACATAGGCATACTGCCTCTGATACTGGAGGTAGCATATAGGCATCAGGACTAATAGTCATTGATAGCCTTCTCCTCCATGAACTTGTCTAATCCCCCTTTAAAGCCATCCATATTGGTGGCCATCATGACATCTTGTGGTAGCAAATTCCATAGTTTAACTGTGTACGTAGTTTAACTCTGCTTTTATTGCCCTGCCTCATTGATGGAACTTTATGGGGGTCCAAGCAATGCTGTCTGCGACCTTCCAGTATTTTCCATCACTTCTTCCATCTTTTTTCTTACCTTGGAAAATCTGTTAAGTAAGAAAAGATGGAATGGCTCCAGAGTGCCTTCTGATTGTTTGCACTAGGACCCCTCTGTTTGGAAGCACCCCTGGTCACAAATTGAATGCCACTAAGTTATGGACAAACCAGTGCCAGGCAAATAGGGTACAGCTCTGCAGAGACATGGAGGTAGACTAGCTCTCCCATCTACATTGTGCTTCTGTTCTGCAAATGGCAGCTTTCAACTGGGAAATGGATGTTCAGAGCTATGTACCACTCAAAGCATTTCTAATGTTATGGGATAGTCCCTTGGTTCTGCTGTTGCAGCAAAATTGTGGCTTCCTATCATTTCTCTCCCCCCCCCCCCCGGGGATATACACACACCATCATGTGCTATTCTCAGGAGACGCACAGGACCGTGTAGCAGTCAGAGCCTTTCTTAAGAAAAGGTGGCATCTGTGGAATGAAGCACCATTTACCAGCTAAGTCCAGTGTGCCAGTAATGTCTCTTGGAGAGAGAGATCCTAGCCACCGTTATTCAAGCTTTGGTAACATTCAGTTTAGGCTGTTGTGATTTGTTGTAAATTGGGTTGCCTTTGAAGTTGACTCGAAAATGTTAACTAATACAAAATGTAGCTGCTTAACTATTGATTGGCATTAGCTGGGCAGAAGATAGCTTGCCAATTTTAAAATGACTTCACTGGCTGACGGCCCATTTCAGAGCACCATTTGAACCTGCTGGCTTTAGCCTTTAACACCCTACATGGATTGGGACATCTGCACCTGCCCAACTCTTGCAACTTTCTGCTGAGGACCTTCAACAGGTGCCCTTGCTCTCAGAATGGGGGTGGGTAGACACTGGGGATGGGGCCTTTTTAGTTATGACGTCCCATCTCTGGAATGCTCTCCCTGGGGAAGTCTGGCGTCTCGTTTTTTGCCTTTTCATCTTTTACACTTCTAGTTCTGCTTGTTAATATTGCTGAAATGTTATTGCTCTGCTGTTTTGCTGTCAGTTCTATGCTTTCTGTTGTTTTTATTAATTGCTTTCACTTTTGTAATGCCACTCTGGGAACTCTTTGGAGCTGAAGGGCGGAATATTACATGTGTGGAATGCATTGTAAAAGGTATTAAAAGGCTGATTCTTATCCTATGTAATGTTTGCTGGATGGTTGTTGTTTATCATTAGTAAGATCTCAAGTGGCTTAGTCACAATTGTACGCCATCCTGTATAGCAAACACACATGTATTTATATAAGCAGGTGTATGCATTCATCATATGTGACAGTGCATGCCTTCCCCTTAGGAATGCACTACTTTAAAGAGTAGTGCATTCTACTTTAGACTACTTTAAAGAGTCTGTTGTTTGAAGGGCTGTCAGAGGATTCAATTCGAAGGTGCCCTCTATTTGAAGGGCAGTCCAGTCCAAGTCCAGTTTAAAGATAAAGAATCATAAGAAGGGAGAACAGGGGCCTTGAAGTTGCCCATCAACAGATAGCAGCTGGAGAGCTGACTGAGCAGGCACATAGGTCACCTGTTGAAAGTCTTCTCCTCTATGGTAATTATTTCTAAGTGTGCTTCTATACATATAAACCTAAATACATATAATTTAGCACTAGAGATGTCGGAGAAATCCATTTGTAGGGTGGAGTTTGACGGGGTTTCCTAGGTTCAGCCCCTGGACTTCATTTCAGTTCCTGCTGCAGTGCCCAAATCAATCTGCAGCAAGTTGGGCCAGTTTGGGCATTTTGGGCATTCCTCCCCACAGGTTCCACATTTTGTGCAAATTTTAGAGCAATTTGCACAAATTCGGCTGTAATTTGTTCAAGTTGCTCAGAAATTTGCACAAATTGTGGAACCGGTGGTGGTGGTGTGGAGAAATGTGCAAAAAAAGTTCCCAGAATTTGAGGAAAAGCCTGCAGTTCTGCTCACAAACACAAATCAAGTCGTACATGCTGCGGAACTCTGTTGAGTCAAAAAAGAGCCAGGTTCCCCAGTGACAGACATCCCTAGTTAACACATGCATATTTTATGCAATTCTGTCTCTACTTTTAGCCTCTTTTTTTGGCAATGCTTTTCCTCTTCTTTGGCAATGCGCGAGTGGCCACCCTACCTTCCCTACATAGAAAATGTGTATCTGTAGAGAAATTACCATTCAAAGAGCAGTCCTTAGGCTGTGTCAGTGGGATGAACTCTCTTGTTACTACCTTGCCGGTTGGCACGTGAGCAAAAATTGATGCTAGAAATGCTGGTGACTACCAAGAAATGTGTTAACCAGGTTTTCAAAAGAGCAATGGTGTAGTGGAACCAAGGCTCACAGGGACGTGGTGTCAGCATTTTTCATTAGCAAGGACATGCATGTCATCTGCCACCTCTTTCAGAACTTCCTGTTCCCACTAAGGATGGCAGAGAATTCCGCCACGGATCTCGGTAAGGCTGAATGCCAGTGCATTCGGCCCCCCGAAATCTGTGGCGGAACGGCCTGCCACCCCCCCGCCCCCCTGCGGATCCCCCCCGGGATGAGACTTACCTGGGGCGGATCTTCCGGGCAGCGGCAGCTCCGGCGGCAGCTTCGGCGGCGGCGGCTGGTCTTCCGACTGGCTGCCACCGCTGCCATTTGCAATTGGTTTTTTTTTACCCACATGTGATAGGCTACGTAAGTTTTTACGTAGCCTAAAAAGTCTGGGTTAAAAAAAAAAAGGCATACGCAAATGGCGGTGGCTATGGCCGCCGCCATTTGCGTATGCGTTTTTTTTTGCAACTGGGTAAAAAAAAAAAGCATACGCAAATGGCGGCAGCTATGGCCACCGCCATTTGCGTTCCTTATTTTGGGCCGTCTTAGTCTACGTAAATATTTACGTAGACTAAGACGGTGAAAATAAGGGGAATGCAATAGCGTCCGCTATGCTATTTGCATTCCCCTTATTTTCGCCGTCTTAGTCTACGTAAATATTTACGCAGATTAAGACGGCAAAAATAAGGAACGCAAATGGCAGCGGCCGTAGCCGCTGCCATTTGTGTATGCGGTTTTGTGTTTTTTTTACCCAGAGCCCTCCGCGGCCGGAAATCCGGCTGCGGACAGCTCTGGCCTGGCTGGGCCTAGCCGGTTGCTCCGCGGAGCTGCCGCGGAACACAGCTGGCGGCGGAGGATTCCGGGGGGGAGGAACGAAGCGCCTCCCCCCCGTCAAAGATTCCAGGGGGAAGGACGGAACGCCTCCCCCCCACCATCAACATAATCCGCAAAAGGTAAGTGACTTTTGTACATCCCTAGTTCCCACGGAGCACTTAGCTGCAATCCCCATAGTAGCGGGGGGAGGATGTTTCCAGCAACAATATATTCTTCCCTGTTATATAATCCAAAGCATTTGGGGGTGGGCTGGTCTTGAATGGGCAGTTAAGATCCCATAGCTTTATAAAAGACCTGCTTCTGGTAGAGATGAAAACTGCTAGAACTGGTTTGGTGATATAAATCAACACAGCTGCCTGCATTTTTGGACTCTCCTTGGGGGTGTAGCTATGGGGACTGTCATGAAGAACACCTGCAATTCAAAATTTGCCACTACAAAAGAGCACTCAAAAGTGAAGGCCCTTTCTGAACCTGGCAGCCCCTGCTCCCTCACACACACACACAGCTGGTATGGCTTTAGGGAGTGACTCTATGATCACTTACACTGGTACCACCCTTGAAAAATTCCATTGGGTTCAGCTGCTTTTGAAGTAAGAGCAGAACTGGGCTTTCCCAGTGACTGATGCTCCCTTGCTCACATGTACACACACAACACGCAGCAGCCAGGTAATCCCATGAGAAAATAATCAGCTGCATGTAACATCTGAGATCTGGTGGTGATAAAGTCTCTTTGTAATAAATTACTTGGCCAAAGTCATTCTAAACAAGCCCAACTCACAGTGCCCCAGACAGAGCTGCCTGCATTGAGCAATAAAACCATCTGTTTCCATACACACAAAAACCACACAAAAAGCAAGAGATAACATGCGTGCTTGCTACGTCCAGTCTTGCCTGAGCATTAAACAAGTTAAGACCGACCTACGTTCCAGGGCAAGGGAGGAACATGACAGGCAAATGAGAGAAATTTTGGTGCTGCGTGTTCCAGGGTAGTTTGCAGAATGGAGCAAATAACTAAAGTAACACCATCACTTTAATGAATCCCCATTCTTACGTACTGAGGTCTTCAGGTCATTGATGGGCCAGGCTCTTTTTAAACTTGAGCAAAGTCACAGAGCTGGTCATGCCAACAGAAGCTAAACTCCCATGCTCTCCGATGACAATGATACCTTCCAGGGTGGCAATGTGTCAGCACCAGATTACTGTGCAATGATGCAATCTTACAATGCACAAAGACAATGAAGGAAATCCCTGACCTGGTTTGAACTTCACAGAGTTCCATTTCTGCACATGTTTTTAAAAATTTATTATTTATTTATCGTAAAATTTGATAGACTTCCACCTTCATCCTGAAAAGGGATTTAAGGGCGGTAGACAAAAAAACCCAAACAATCAAATATTCAGTGCAATAAAAACAGCATAAAAACCTGAATATCAATACAGTAAAACTCAGTGACATAAAAACCCTTTCAACTAGCTAAAAAAGACAATGTTAAAATTAAAATTTAAGGATGCAAGTAAGAGTGAAGTACAGAAGTCTTGCTTTTTTATTATGGGCCTTATTTTTCAGAAACATTACAAAGTTTTTAATCTTAGGACTTTTTTTAGGTTTTTATTAAGTGATGAAGAATCATCTCTGACATGGTGTTAACTGGAAACTCCAAAATCTGGTATCCCCTCCAAATCTATGCCAAAGTTTTGTGCCAGTTTGTGCTACAAAGTTTTATGCCTTCACCCACAAGCGTGTACTGACACATTAAACGTGGGTTGTAGTTAACACACACAGCCCTACACCTCTGCACAGAACCACTGTAAAGGTAAAACCAGAAATGGCCAATTAGTTCAGCACACCGAGAGAGACTTGCTGAAAACATATTGTGAGCCAGAGGGCCATACCTAATTTGCACAGCTTATTTACAGACTCCCAACATAATTCGCACAAACTTGGTGGACTCCACACTGCTGGTGGACATATGGCAACACTTCTGCGATGCCATTTGTGCAATTTCATGTGACAAACAAAATGTTGCAGCTTTTGGGGTGGAATCCGTTGTTCTATTTACACCAAAGGTTCAGCAATTAACATTTCTCTTGTAAATGTATGAACAGGTGGAGATATAAATAGACAAAGCAAGTCTGGGTGTGTTAGAATGATGGCATATCTGTCTTCAGCTGAGACTTCCAAACAAGCTGGGTGATCATTGGTGTCCCAATAATGGCTAAGCCCAAATGAGAAAACCTCAAGCAATCTCAAAGGCACAGGTTCATATTAGAAATGAGTAAATTTGACATAACAAGGGTTTTTTGTTTTTGTTATATTTACTTTCTTTAGTGCTCACTGCCATCATATTTTGAGATCCCAGAGCTATTGGAGCTCAAGACCTGCAGCCTAATCCAGTAGGCTGGTAGGACTCCCAAATTCCCAAACATAAATGTTCACACACAAACACACATCCTCTTTGTCAATGTAAATATTTATGCCAGAGCACAGGTTTACTTTTATTATATCACATTTTAGTCCTGCTTTCCTTCCAAAGAGCTGATAGCAGCAAACAAGGTCTGCCCACCCCACCCCCTGGCCATCGTACTCTCTCAAAAACCATGTGAGGTAGGCTACCAAGTGATCTTAATGGCTGAGACGGGGTTTGAACCTGAGTCTCGCTGGTCCTAGTCTGACACTCTAACCACTACACTTCATTGGTTCAACTATATTAGCTGAAAGATTGGAATAAGGAAGAGTCAACAATGAACCATTTTCTCTAGGGCCTGGAGAGTGGTGGAGAATTAATGCATCTTCAGGTTGGGAAAACTTTAAGGCATTATGTGGTTGGTTCATTTTCAAAAGATCTAGTAATGTGTGCTCACTCCAGGGGAACCTGGTGGTGGGTGGCTATCCTAGAAAGTATTGTTGTTATCCAAGTGTAGCCCAGTGGTATATTTTTCTTTAAGAATTCTGAGTGGGAATATTCCTGCACATGCTCAGTAAAGGGGTGAGCTGGAGAGTGGCCACCATTTTAGGCAGTTACCAAAATGCAGTTTGGAAGAAGCTTGCTTTCTCTTCTCTGTAAGGCCCTGAACCCTTGAGAATTTTTTTTAAGAGTCTTTTTTTGTTCTTCAAATACTATGAGTGCCTTGTTTATTTATGTTCTTTCATACTGTACAAAGGGCTGTCTACATTGTTCCTGTGTTGCTGGATCCTGATCCATTTTTGAGAAGATTGCTGCGGAGCTGGAGTGAACTGAGTACAGGCTGTTTTCTTTCCTTGGCCAGCAGAAAAATCAAGCTTTGGGAAAAATCAAGCTTTCTGTGCTCTGTTTTGTTTTTGGTGATAAATGTATTGTTATGCATGTAAAATTATTACATGTGCATTATTATTGTTTTTAATTAAATTAAAATGATATCTGTTAATTGTCCCTCTACAAGGCCTTTGCTGTGAGTCCCTTTAGAGACCCTGATGGAAAAGTGTTACATAAGCATGAAGATTGTCAGGTTACTGACAGAAGTCTGAGGCCATGCTGCCTTATTATGCCCAATAGGGCTACCTGCTTCCCCAAACTCATATATTCTACCACAGGGGTGCAGAACCTTAAGCTTGTGGGCCAAATCTGGCCCACGTGCGGCCTGTGTCTGGCCCTCCAGAGTTCCCTAGATGGCTACATTCTATTTCCCTGGTCCCATCCTCATTCACCTGACCACCAATCATTAGCCCCCCACCCCCACCTCAATTCTGAAAGGTTGAAATGCCTCTCCTAAGGCCTAGCTACTAGCAGTAAGAGCTTTAAACTAAAATATGCTGACATTTCTGGCCCTGCCCATTTTGCCTTCAACCCACTGGAATGGAGACCCCCTCCCCCCCGCTTTTCCGAAATGAAATTTGGCCCCTGGGCTGAAAGAGGGTCAACCCCTGTTCTACCACATGGCGGGATGGGCATACGTATAGTTGTGCAACCACAGTGCTTTAGTTCTCAGCTAATTCAGTGAGTGTAGAGCTTCAGGGCAACAGCTCTGTGTTGTTCAGTGAGAGATGAGCTGGGTTTTTCCAGTAAAAACGGAACTGTTTTATTGCGTTTCCTTGCAGACAAAAATGAACATGGCAAACCAAAACCTGCAGCTGTTAAAAGCACAGAAGCCCTACTGAGCGGGGAAAGTGGCGATTGTAGACTGAGCCTATATTTTGGCTGCTGCATCCAAAAGAGACCAGAGCTCCCTCCCACTTTCTCTTTGAAAGTCTGGAATGAGGCATGCCTCCCATTTGAGCTGGGGCACCTGCTTGCCTGCCTGTTTTGTGGTAAACAGCTTGTCTGACTGGTTCACCAAGAAAAGCGGCTGAAATTTTGCCCGCCACTGCAAATCTTCTAAACATGGCTTGCAATTGCATAGGCGGTACACAACTTGGAGATTCTGCTTGTGGTAAGCCAGTCAGATGATCTGTTCCTGACTTTCAGGCAGGATCTAGTTGGGGGAGGGGGGAGAGGGGAGAGAAACTGTCAGAAGCAGGCCTACCTTCAGGGTGAGTTACACACATTATGTTTATGTGTTAAACACTGGTGCTGCATGCACACCGGTGTATCCTGCAGAAACGTGGACAACCTGTACGTACATTTTTAAACAAATGTGTAAACTCAACTTGAAATCCTAGCCCAGTTTGGGTACTGAAGTATCTCAAGATATGTGTGTGTGCAGGAATGTTGTCTATATTGCTGTGGGAAACACCAGTGTAACACCAATTATATGTTTGCTGTGTAATGTGTATAGCTTAGTCTTGCCGTTGGTTTTGAGGGAACAGAGCAGTGGTTAGCACCAATGAAGGATTCCCCCCCCCCCCAAAAACCAAATACCACCTTCAGGGGATGGATATTCCTCAGGACTGCAGCAGGGGAAGAAAAGGTTAATTTTCCCCTCATCGGTGGCTGTGATCCTACTAGTTATCAGGTCCCCCTTCAGCTGATGCTATTTGCATTTTTAAAAACCTGCAGGTTAAATACAAAGCTGCATTCCACACATGTCACGTGTAGCTCAGTGAGTGTGTGATACCTTGGAATGGGACATCTCTGGCTCTTAGGGCCCAAACAGACATGATTTTAACTCTGTATTTAGCAGCAACTCTAGAGTAGATGCAGGGCCCCCCCAATCTGGATTGGAAGCCTATGGGGTGTGGGGCTTTTAAGATCTGGATTGGGGGCGTTTGTGCCTACTCTAGAGTAAAAAAAAAAAATCTGTATTTAGATCTCTAACATACAGATTTAAGGTAATGTCTGTTTAGGCCCTAAGTGATGAAAACATCAGAAGGCAGCAGTGAGATTCTAATACTGGCATCCCCAACCCAGTGCCCTCCAGATGTGTCAGACTACAGCTTTCATCATGCTGGCTAGGGGTGATTGGAGTTGTAGTCCAACACATCTTGAGGGCACCAGTTGGGGAAGGCTGTTCTAACATAACACATGTTTTTCATTTCCAAACAACATCCTGCAAATATTTTGCTTCTTTCCTTCCTCTCCCCTCCCCCACACACGCCTTCCTCCTGTCAATGTATTGGAACCACAGTTCCATCCACCTCCCTTGCTGTTTTCCTTTCAGACTGTCATGCAAGTCTAGTGCTCAGGTTAGACTACCACTCTGGCTCAGGAGGGACATTTTCTGCCTGAAGGAGCCCTGCTACTGTGCCTTGTGGAACAGGCAGGTATTAGCATGCGTGCATTCACTCACCAGGGTATTTTGGCTACTATCATTAAGGTAGTGCGAGGCGGGAGAGAAATGAACGTTCTTCGCTGAGGAGAAAGGGAAATTCTCTCTCTAAAGAAGTGAATGGGGCTTCCTCCCCCTACGCAAACTGCAGGCATGCGGGTGGGGAGAGAATCCAGATCAAACCCTCTCCAGCAAGAGAGCTCCCCGGCGTAGCTCTCTGGAGCGCTAGTCAGGCTGATGCCTCATTCTGAGAACCCCTCAGAGATTGGCACTGGCCCGCTGCTTCATGCATGGTCTTCTGGCAGCACAGAGGCATGCAGCTGTTGCTCCCGGCACTGGCTAGGAGGACCTGGACTGCTGCTGCTGGCCGTGGTGCCACCACCTTCAGGGGGTTGTTTGCTGCCCCCAGAATTCGCCACCCAAGGTGGTCATCCCCCCGTCCCTCCAAGGAATGGCCTTGAAACAACTAAAATATCAGTAAGGACACTAATGAAAACAAATCATGCATTGAAAGCCTATTCTAGGCTTTCAAATGCCTGGGAGTACAGGAAAGCCTTGACGTGGTGACAAAAAGATGACAATGTCGGTGCTAGGTAAGCCTCGCTGGGGAGAACTTTCCACGGTCAGAGGGCCAACACTGAAAGGGCGTACTCCCTTGTTGCCATCCAGTCAGCCAGCTTTATTTAGCAATATTAGTTCTCATTCTCTCTTTCTCCCTCCTTAAGGCTGATTCACTTCACACATCACATTTTCTACAGCTCTATAAGAGCCACTTGATGTGCATCCATGTGTTGCAGTGTGTCCATGTAGCAAATATGTGTACATGTAGGAAATGTGTTTTCAAGCTCATGTACAGTATTGGCACACACCAGGTGCATCATATAGATAGACTACATAGACTTGGCTCACCATTGCACATGTAGGCTGCCTGATCCTTTTTCTCATATCAGGGCCAAAAAAGGGGGGAAAGTGTGTGACATTTTGCATATTATACACTTGCAGTAGCCCTTCTACCTATGCCTCGGTCCATCTGTCCAAAACAACATGCAAATTCTGCACCAAGGAAACCTACATTTTGGGCTGAGAATAGCAGGCTGTACACATTTGTATCTTCCTGTGAGCATCAAGGATGAGCTTAACATGCATGCTAATCCAAAAGAAAAAAGCAGGCTGGGCAGGTTTAAAACTGGCTGAGGCAACCCTAATTACACCTCATTTGCACAGAACTGAAAGCCCACACAAGGCTCAAGGTTGTAGAGAATACTCAGTAGGTTAGTCTACACTTACCTTTCTTTTTCAGGAATGATAACCTCCTTGGATTATACCAGTAGTGAGTTACTAATATTCCATTTGCATTTCATTGTCCTTCTATAGGACTACTGAGTATCCTATTTCTGGTTTTTATTCTTGCATTTTTCTTCTAAAAGCTATGTGTTAACTGTTAGCCTTGCTCAGACAGAAGTGAAAGATTGGACAAATGCATATGACAGTTTACCAAGTCCACATAAAACCACATGGAGAGCCAGTCACTGGAGTTTTACTGTATTCTAGCATCTCCATATTTCCAGTTGGCAGAGGAGGTGTGGTGAACTTCTCACCACAGGAATGGACAGACACCATCGTTAAGGGGGGAGCGTGGTCACTTCAGGAATAGACCAAAGACCTTCTCTGAATTTCAGTTTTTTAAAAACACACACCTACAGTTGGACTTTCTATAGGCCTTTTACAGTGCAATCCTATACATATCGACTCAGAAGTGAGTTCCATTGAGTTTAATGGGACATGCTTCCAAGTAAGTGTGGGCAGGATTGCAGCCTTAATTACAGAGATATAAAGAAAAACAAGCAGACCATACATACATACATACATACATATATCGCTGAATAAGAAGTGAACCTGCCCCTGGCTTCCAGAATTCTGGCCAACGGGTGCCAAGGCACTGGGATGACTCACACCTGGTATTTATTTTTCAATGTTATTCAAATTAAATTAATGTTATTAAATTTATTTAATAGCGCTAATAACTGTAGTGAGTTTTGACTACTTGTATTTAGGTCCTTGGTGTTTCACATGGCGCCTACCACTGTACCTTTAGGAGTCTTGTCTCTCCAATCCATATAATTTGAGGCTATGTGTCTGCGCTGCAGATGACTGGCTTCCCCAACCTGGCGTCTTCCAGATGTGTTAGACTACAACCCCCATAATTCCCTAGCCAACAAGGCCATTGGGCATGTTGGCTGGGGATGATGGGTGTTACAGTCCAGCACAACTGGAAGGGTGCCAGGTTAGAGAAGGTATGCTATCATATCTCTTGGCCAGTGGTAATCTGTTTTCACCTAATGGAATGAAGGGGCATTTGCAATATGGGTGCATGTGAGGATACCTCATTTTTATTTTTTGTCATTTTATGCCCCCCAGTTGAAGAATCAGGGTAATGATCCAGTCACACATCTCTGGCTAATTTATACATTAAGGGTCAGCCCATACATTCAGCAGAACAAAATAGTAAGGTTTTTCCTGGACTGTGCAGTTTCAAGTGGGGTGGGATTGCATGTTGAATGCTCCTCCAATTTTTGGTTTAAACACACCTCTCTCTGGTCATAGAAAAATAGCATGTCGGGGAGAAGGCAAAGTTAGACGCCTCTCCCTGACATCCCCCAGGGCTGGCCCTACCATTAGGCAGAGTGTGGTGGTGTCCTCGGGAAGCTGGTTTTAGGTGACATGAAATGGCCATAAATGATTATTTAATTTATTATGGTTGTATCTTTGCTCCCAGGGAGAGGCGCTTGTGGGATTTTCTGCCTCAAAATACCTTGACCAGCCTTGGGAATTGTACCCTTGCACCTTGAGGGTGGGGTGCAAGGGATGAGGGTGCTATTTGCTGTTCCACCTCAGGCTTCAAGAAGTCTTGGGCCAGCCTTGTCAAGCAATGTCTTCGATTAGATGGAGGGAATATTCTAACAAACAGTCCCTTAGCTGCAAGCTGAAATGATACATTAACAAAAGAAGAGCAGTGCTGGATCAGACCAAAGGCCTATCCAGTCCAGTATAAGGCAGCTTCCTGTGTTCCTTTGGGATGCTTTCACACTCCACCCATTCTACTTAGGTCTGGAAGGCCCTGGTCACAACTGGCAAGGTCTTCCAAGAAGTGGGTAATGTAAATGCAATGTTTGCCAAGGACACTGAGTAATGGAGTAGAAAGTTTCCAGCTAAATGGCCCTGTGTACGAGGTCAACCACAGGCAGTGTTATTCCAACTGCATTGCTTTCGGCTGACCTGCTCCTATTACTTAATATTAATTTTATTTAGCACCAGTGGTGAACTAGGTACTGTACAGCACACAGTGGCAACATGGTCCCTGTTGAGCTTGTTTACAGATTATAGTCTTGCTTGGTTGCAGCCTTTTCTATTCAGTTATTTGTAACATACAAATAACGGGGGGGGGGGATGGGATGGAATCGCTGCACAAAACTTTCTAATAGGGAGCACCAGGAACCTGGAAGCACCCTGTGCTTCCGCCTGGAAGCACCCTGTGAATATAACATATCAGACCTTTGTTGACTGCTTCTTGCATCTGTTCCAGCAAGCTCTTGCATGCAAAAGCTCATGCTACAATAAAAAGAAATGTCATTTTTTCAAATTTTTGGCTACAGGAATCTTTTTTATTTTTATATTTTATTTCACAGCAGAAATAAGGAAGGTGAGTCCATGTCCATGCACATCCCTCTTGCAGGGACTGTTATTTTTTTTTTTTTTATCATGTTCTGATTCTCTGACACAAGAGAATTTGACATGTAGACCCAGGGGACTGTGTCTCTGGTAAACAGAACTTATCCCTTCTGGCAAGTGATATTGATTAATAGTTGAGAAGTCCATTTACAAAGACAGCTGGAGAGAAAGCTGAGGGATTTTAGTATAACAGAGCCCTTGGCAGCAACAATCTGAAAATGATTCTTAAAAGCAGAATAGTTTAAAAGAATAATATTTTCAGTTGTGTTTTCGACAGAGGTATTGTGTTTCCGGGTATACTAGCTCAATATTTTCCTCTTTGCCATTCCAGAATTCTTCTGCCAAAATGTAGCTAAAAGATAGCCAAGACCCAGTTGAGAGCCAAAATGGTGTGAAAGGATGCCTGATCGAAACACTATTGGAGTAAGAGCCCTTGGGATCATTCTCGAAAGAGGAACAAGTAAAATGTGTAAGACAGATTCACTAGATCATTTTAAGGGGAAATGTTTGAAGGTGCCTATGTGGGAATGGAAAATATTCTTCCCATAGAATTTGACCTAAAAATATACAGGTTAAAAAAAAGTGAGCTTTTTTTAAGCCATCTTTTCACATGGCTTACTTCACACAGCAGCTGAGATGGTGAAACTGCTCCTGGAGGGCACCACCTTGGATTGCAGGTAGGGGATTGTGTGGCTAAATGCACCTCCATATTAACAACAACAACAATATATCCCAGCACATAGGAATTAAATTATTATTGTGAACTGCCTTGAGTGCCATTTTTGGCAGAAAGGCAGGCTATAAATTTAATAATAAATCAATCGATGTAGGGGTGAAAAGTTCTTACCTAGCCTTGTGCCTGAGTGATACACTTTTTGTATTTATAAGTACTTTTCAGCAGTGTCATCCCCAATCTGCAGTCTGAAGTGGTATCATCCAGGAACAGATTTACCACATCCACTGCTATTTGTATTGGGATTTAGGTTAGGTCATTGTCTGCATGGTCAGATTATTTCATTATCATTTTTATTATTCATCCAACCTTTTCACAGAATGGCGCTCAAGGCAGCCAACAACAAATGTGATAAAATATAACACAAAACAATCTTATAAAATATAAATGTAGGTCTTGCACATGGGACATCCTTGCTATGCTCCAGACATTGGTATGCAAATTTTCTGTGACATATCTGTCCATTCTGATTCGATAAATAGCTTTGTTGTGAATGTTTTCTCCCATTTATTTCCCACCTCCTTACCGATGTTTTCAGGAATGGAGGAACTGTAATTCTTATAGGTTATGCTGGATTGGGAGAGAGGGGTAAATAAGGAAGATATAGTAAGAACATAAGAAAATAGAAAGAGCCCTGTTGGATCAGACCAAAGGCCTTTCTAGTCCCACATTCTGTTCCCAGAAAGTCTACGACATGAACAAAATAGCACCCTCACACTCAAGTTTCCCAGCAACTGGTACTGATATTTTTTATTGTTACATTTAAAAAATGGTGTTATTGGCCAACCTTTATAATTATTAATGACAATTATTTTTATTGTTATTATTAATACTGGTTGCCTGTGTGGTGGGTATGAATTATCTCCTCGAAGCATGAGTAGGGGGAAAGCACCCTCATTTAAAGCAATCCCTGTGGCTCAACCATTTGTTTGGTTCTTCTGATGAGGTGGTTGAGTAAGGTATTCTACAGAAGTTCTCATAGAGAAGACTAATAATGTATTACTCAGCTTTCTCTGTGGAATAGGCTGATGCTCATTTACTAGAGAAGCCAAAGAATTAACAGGCAATTACCTGTCTGACTTGGATGTGCAGACGATAACCAGAAGTATGTATGAGCAAGTTTAGAACTGAAGGGTAACAACAGTCTCATTTGCATGAAGGATTTGAGTTCAGAATACAGAAAGAGGCCTCATCATCCAGAGAACAATAGGGCATATCCAGCTGAAATAGCGTAGCTCTATCCAGCTGTCTCTGCAATTATCAGTGCAACACCTTTGCTAACCATCTGACTTCACTGAATCAGCACGTGCAAGGTGACATACTAGAGCCTAACAGCTGTCACACTTTTTCAATAAAGTGCTCTGCTTGTCCTGCTTCCACAGCACTGAAACAGAATTAGTGCTTTGAGTGACTCCTTTCTTGGAGGGGAAAAGCAGGGTTTTAACAACAACAAGACCTGAATTAAATACATAATTTTATTATTTAGTAGAACATGTTTTTCCCATCTTGTGGACAACAATGTCTGCAAATAAACCTCAATCACCTGGATACAGCCTAGTTTACTCAGGCACAAATTGTGCATTGCATGAAATGCCCAACAACCTGTTTAGAGCAGGAAAGGACATTTCCAACGGGGATGATCAGGACTGGGGATGGGGGAAGGAAGAGCAGGCATTTCCCCCATCACCTGCATTCCCATTCCGAATCATCTTCCCCCCTCCCCCGCCAACAACTCACCTTCCCCCAGGGTTAGAAATGCATGCCCCACATTAAAAACCCTAGAAGGGAAGAAGCTGCTTGGGCAACAGTCTCCAACATTTGCATGTATCCTATGGTTTGGGCATCAGCATTTGGCTGCACTCAGGGATTGGATGAGGTGAACCTACTGAAGGTGAATCTTGGAGTTACAGGGTTATAGTCCTGAATAAGGATGGGCAAATCTGTCAATTTCAGTTTCACACCCAGACCTAGTTTGGATGATTGCAGGGTGGTTAATGTGCCACAGTGGCTTGGTTAACCACCCTGCGCATGCTGGTCACATCTTAATGGGATTAGAATAATTACCCTTATGCGTTCTGGGTGGCTTATTACCCACGGGAACAAGCTGCCCTGGCCAGGTTCACACAACATGACAAGCCGCACTGCCGAGGGTAATTACAGTAATCCCCCCCCACCATGGTAACAATACGTGCAGCAGGGGAAATAAGCCATTGTAGCTTATTTCCCCAGCTGCGATTGTACGAACTGGGCCAGTGTCTCATTTTTCCAACCTTACATTTGTTTTGCCCCATTTCCACATCAGTTTGTGAATTTTTTCTTAATGTCCACACAAAAACCTGTCCACAGTTTTGTGTGCATTTCTCCTGATATATGCATTTTGTACAATTTCGCAGCATATGCATTTTTGTACACAGGTTGCCATATATGCATTTTTGCAAGCAATTTCCCCCAATATAATGCATTCATGAACATTATATTCACCGATATATGCATCTTGTGCATTTTTTAATTGGAGAACTGCATTGCAAAATTTGTAAAAATGTGCATATCAAAATAGAACTGCATTTCAGTTTGCGTATTGGTTTCAGAAGTGTGAATCAGGTGTGTTCACATTAAAATCTGAACCAAGCCATCCCCCCCCCCCATCCCTACTCCTGAGTGCTTTTCACCAACTCAGCCTGTTGAGAAAGCAATAGCAGTCTCTTTTGTGGTTTGGATTTGATGAATCTTTTGAGGCAGGAAAGATTTTCTTGTGTATTTTGCCTTAAAATTGTTGCCCTGCAGGAATTGAGAATGCACAGCCTAGAACATGTACAACAGTCCCTTCTGTCTGCAAATTGGGAATAGTGGGCAACCCATCATTCAGGGTAGCTCATCAATTATTACTAATTTTCCCATTAAGAAGCTTCTCATGAGCTTCCAAGAAGCCCAGAGTTCCTCAGAAAGCACAATTTGAAAACTGCTGCATGTTACATTTGCTCCTGCACGCCATGACCTAGGGTAAACTGTGGGAGGCTGATGTGTTGGAGAAGGACTGGGTGAGGCTGAATGGTGCTCCCTCCATTTGTTCATTTTTGAATACTTTGTTTTTGTGTGGCCTTTGTAGCCCATTTCACAACTTCGATGCATGATTTTCATGCATGGTTTATCCTTGTCGTATAAGATACACATTTGCAGGCATGGCTGTGGTTACAGTCATGCATCATCACTCACACACACCACTTGTTCAATATTATTGAACTATTACTGTTCAATATTATTGAACAGACAATAATATTGTAAAATTTCACCGCTAATTTAAAGAAAACATTCAAGCAATGGCGCTAGCTTTACAAGTGAAGATGAACCGTTGATACGATTATTTCAGCTGTTGAGTAGATAGCCTGTAACAGGCATGCCCTGAATCCCAGGTGGCCACCTCAGTTGCCTGCCCTCAATCTGGCCCTGTGTGGATGATCCTGCTTTGGCCCAAAAGGCTAAACCTCATGTACTCCGGGTTACTTCAGTCCCACTGCTTCTACACCTGCACAGTTTCTTGGATGTGTGAGACACTTGTTCTCATGGCTCTGCAATTTGTTCTCAAATTACATCTATGCTCTCACCCATTCTGGCTGCAGTTGAAGAGTTTTAGATTTATGTTGTTGCTGGTGAAGCACCAGTCAGACTCACAGGTTATGGATTTGCCTAGAAGCCTGTCATTCATTGTTCAAATATCATGTAAACTGGAAAGGCAAGATGCAAACTTCAACCATCCAGATATATCCAACCACTCGATATATTAAGAGTCTATAAGTATGAAACCATCGCAGCAAAGGATCTGCATTAAATGTTTCGAAATGGAAACCCCCAAAAGCTCTTGTATCTGTGGCAGCAGAAAGATTTTTTGCCTCTACCTCCCTTCGCAGAGAAAGAATCTGGAAAAGTCAATTCAGTCCTCAGTTAAACCATGGCACCCACAAGCAAAAGGGGGTCTTCCAGTGGTGGATCAGGATCCACCTGGAATGTTTGGGCAGAATCTGACTAAAGTCCTACTTAGAATAGACCCATGAATGGGACTTGCTAGTCATGACTAACTTATGTCCCATCCATAAGTCCCATAAAATCTAAGTAGGATTTTAGTTGGATTTTACCCTTAGTGGCAGATCCATTTTTTGGCCCAGGCCAGGATTTCAGAATGCCCTGGACTAAGTACAGATCATTCCCCCCAGGATTTATACAGGACTGGCAAGACAAGTGCTAACCTGCCTGGGGCTGTATGCAAGCAAGGAAGGAACAATAAAATAAAGTCTACGTCTTCTATGCTTGGTATGAACTCAGATTCTTATCTCTCTCTGGTAGTCTCTAGCCTCTGAACACAGCGCCACATGTAGCTTTTCCCTTGAACTAAAGTGAGCTGAACCAGTGGAACTGTCTCCATTTTCTTTTTCATTGTTTGGTGTTTTTTTTCTAAAAAAAGAAAAAGAACAGAGAGCAAGAGCGAAGTTGGCCAGGTGCAAAGCAGATCAGGGCTCCTGCGAGTCCTGACCCTTTCATGGTTGCGCAGAAAAGGAATTTTTCACAGGTGCAACGTTTCCCACTTCTGTATGACAAGTTGCCAAATTCCCTGTTCTATACAACTGTTAAAAGTACATGGATCCTGTCTACCTTTGCCAGGGCTGGTGTCAGAATCTGGTATCCTTGGGCTGCAACACTCTGGTAGGACCCATTGTTGATGCCTACCTTGGATTCCCCCCCCCTTTTAAAAAAGTATCAGGCCTAGTGCTCTAAGCACCACTAAGCAGCTGGGTCTAGCTACCGTTTTAAATTTCCCACAATGCCTTGTAGCTATGCTGTGATGCATCATGGGAAATTAAATTCTTAGCTAGATATCCTCACTGCTCAGAGTGCGCCTGCTACCAGCCACCATCAGGTAAGTCAACCAGGGCCTTAGGATATCCTAATTTACAGAGAACAGTCATCTATTTGAGGAGCTGTCAGAGGACAGTCCTCTACTTGAAGGTGTCCTCCATTTGATGGGCTCTCCAGTCCAAGTCTGTTTTGAAGTCAAAGAACCATGAGGAGGGAGAGCAGCAGGGGCCTTCGAGTTGCTCATCAAAAATTAGCAGCATGTGGGTAGCGGACCGAGCAGTAGGCACATAGATCTCTTCGTCAGTCTTCTTGACTATGATGAGATGTCTTGTATTTCTACTGAAATTACAGTTATTATTTCTAAGTTTGCACCTATACGTATAAATTTGTGTGTAGAGATGTTATACAAATTGGTGTCCTCTTTTGTCCCCTTTTTGGGTAATGTGATTTCTCTTTTTTTGCAGTGCTTAAGTGGCCACCCTACATGGCCTACTGACAGAGGAGGTGGCCATCAGAAGGCACTTTTTACAAAGAAAGTCCGGGTTCATTCCCTTTGTGGCTGGCCGGAAAAACAGAGGCCAGTTTCAAGGGAAATATTATTTCTGGAAATCACATTTTAGTTCATTCTAGAAGTTGTGGAACGAAATGAGCCACCGCTACCCTGCCTGGAAGCTTGCGGGAAGCGGAGCCAGCCCTTAAGAGCACGGCGATGTCAAGGAACTGGCACGGCTGGGGCAGTGAATGTGCTGACTCGGTGGATCCCAGAGGCAGCCTCCAGCCAACACACCTACTCTGGAATTAAAAACGCTGCTAAACACCTGCTTGGCTAGCCCTGTGCTGGAGCTCGCCTGCCCCGAGCACAATCAGCCAGGTTGCTTTGGAGAGGCATAATTTAGATTGCTCTGTGGGTGAGGCTTTCTGGTTTTATGGAACACATCCCTCCCTCCTCTTCCCTGCCTTCTCCATGCAATTTTAAAGCACCATGCCGCTTTTATGCTCATTTCTCTCCCCCACCCTTCACTTGCCTTGTATGGGCTCTTCTGGTTTCACAGTAACGGGTCTTTATTTGCTCTGTCCCCCACCCATTCCCCCCCTCTGTAGCAGCAGCTTGACAATGGGCAAGCAGAGGCATTTGAAAGGCTACGGAAACCTGTTCTCTGCCATGCAGTTGTCTGTTCCCTCACGCTGTGCTGGCAATTTTCAAAGCTGTCCATTATCAGCACGTTAATAACCTTTCATAAGGCTTAATTACTTGGAAAGGTAATCAGACCTGGGGTAATTATTTTAAGAGGCCTGCCCACTTCATTTGCTCCTGGCAAAGACTTCTCTTTCTTTCTCCCATTCTTCAAATAAACATGGCATGCCTGATGGTGCTTCACAGCAAGCAGCATCTATTTGTACAGCAAACAGGACTCAGGGGGGATTTCTGGCTCATCCCCCCACCTCACCCCTCCCTGACTCAAGTCTCCTCAAACTTGCAAGGCTGCTTACCATAAAATCTGCACCTGCCTTCTTGGCTCCTGTGCTGAGTTATTGGGCTTCTTCACACGGAGCTTTTATCCAGCTATTGAGATTGGTTACTCAGGAAAGTTTGTGGGTCCTTTAGATGACATTGTCAACCTCCAGGTTGCCTCCTTTATGACCTTTATTCCATTTTTTAAAAGATCAAGAGATAATAATCTATCAAATTACAGTGCTTGAGTTCCACTTGAGTTCCCTGTGAAAAGAGGAAAACCCACAATAAGAGGAGCTAGACCACAGTGCCGTCTAGCGGCTATATATTGAAACATAGCAAAGATTCAGATAAGGGAGAAAGGGGTGGGGAGAAGCATGTGTAAAGGGAGTTTGTGGTGATCCTGCATTTAAACAGAAGCAGAAAACCCTGTTTTAAATGTGGGATTTGAGGCTGATGTAGAGATGCTCACAGAGAGGCAGAGCAATAACATGTTTCCATGTGATTCAGACAGGGTGCCATCCAGGTCACGACACTTCCAAAGGGGCTGAGTGGCCAGAGATCACACTGCCTTCAGCAGAGCCATCAGGATTTGGCCACACTCAACCAAACCCCGAGTTCAAAACAGGAGATACCTTTAAACAGCAGGACCCATTCAAAATAATTCATATAAAACTTTGAGTATGCAAATTACTCTAAATGCTTGTAGTGATTGTGGGTGAGTTTAGGATTGTGAAGTAAACAATATGGGACGAGATGGACTGTGAAGGCTTGAGGCCTACAGAGGCAAGGTAAAAAAGTCAGGCCTAGAAACTTGGGTTTTTTTTGTTGGGAGGGGTAATTTCATTTCCTCAGTTAAGTTTCATTTTCCTGAGTTAGGTTTCATTTCTTTAGGTTTGAAACAGCAGTTTGGGTTTTGGGGAAGGAGGGGATAAAACAGTGAGAGAGCCAGTAAGAGCAGAGTCAGAAGACCAGAGCTGAAGAGAGAGCAAGAAGCAGCAGCCTGGAGAGGTCTATGTGCAGCTAGGGTAGAGGAACTTGCGTTTTTGTAACATTTATTTTCTCTTAATGCCTTTTGTGTCACTCGGCTCTATTCTGTAAATACCTTTAGTTGTAATTTGCTTGCTTTAAATTCACCAGTAAACTGTTACAGTTAAAGCCCAAGTGTATAAAGTGCTAATCACCCTACGTCTACAGCCTAAACCCCATGTTATTGGGAAAGGGAAGTTTAAAAGAAGGAAGATGGAACTCTTAAGAAGGCAAGAGATCCTTGAGGAGTTGCTCAGGGGGTCCAGGTCATAAGGGGAACCCTGACATGGACTAGTAGAATGTGAGAAGCTGCCATATAGCAGGTCAGACTTTCTGTCCATCTAGTCCAGGATTGTCTTCTCCAGCCTTCCCCATCCTAATGATTTTGACTACAACTCCTAGGATTTCTGACAATTGGTTATGTTGGCTGGGGCTGATAGAAACTGAAGTCCAACATGTCTGGAAGGCACCAGACTGGGGAAGAGTTGTCTACTTCAGGGATCCCCAAACTTTTGGGACCTATAGGCACATTTGGGAAGTTGAGAAACTGCTGTGGGCACCACCACAAAATGCCTAATCAGTGGATTGCCGCTTTGGTGTCTACCTGTTGCAGCTATGGATCTTAGGCTGCATCTAATTCAGCAAAAACTTTTGTGTCTATTGAGCATCACAACAACATCTCTTTAAAAAGGGATTGGGGCTTTTCATACAAAATGCTAACCCACACTCAGTGGTCGAGTGTGGCTTGTTGTTGAACCGTGGGTTGTTTGTTGAACTGTGGGTTAGTGTCTTGTCCAAACCCAGGACATTTTCCACGGGGTGGCTTGTTAACCATGCAGTGTGGCTTGTTAACCACCCTGAACAACCCAACAACAAACCATGGGTTCTGAAAGTCACCTGTTCAGGGAAAATAAGCCACACTGCATGGATAACAAGCAGCCCCTTTGTTGAAATGAAAATGGAACATTCCTCACTCTTGGACAATAAAGGTGTAGCTTGTTAACGTCCTTCACTCATTGGGAGAGACGACGCAGTAAAATTTCACATGGCAAGGAAGAGGACGAGGATCTCCATGAAAGAATGGAAGAGGTACAATGGCAGGATGGTTTCACAGCCTGCTGAACTGAGGAATGTGATATATTCACCCTAGGGTCATACCTGCTTTTACATTTTTCAGCCTCATCAACCGTACTGTGCCTCAGAAAAGCAATGCATGGCAAAGTGATAAATTAAATTCATTTCACGCAGGATAGTGCTTTTATCGTAATATGTTTATCGTTGCTATCCTTAGTGGAGCTGTACTGGTGGCAGCCCCACTCCAAAAATCGGGAGAGTGCTCTTCTTAAGAATTCTTTGTTATTCAAAGTAGGCCCAATAAGAAGCACTGTAACCCTCACTATCATTTTCGTCTTTGCAGCCAACACAATGGCAGGGCTCTAAATAATAACAGGTATTGTGAAGCATAATCCACACTGACTATCTTGAGTTTATTCTGGGCTTTGTGGGACATTATTTAGAATCCTATCTGTAGCTGTATTTTCTTTTTCTTTTTTTGAGGATGTGCCTGCTATTGTTATTAAGGTGTTGTCTCCAGTATGAAATATTATTCCCTGGGAATGATGAAAGGTATGGGTGTTAAGATATCAGTCATGAGAATGAACTTGTTCGCTGCTACCAAAAGATTGGCATCTGGAGGAGGAGTCTGTGATCTTTGGAGACAAATGTCCTTCCAGAAATTTATCCAGTAGCTGCTATGTTTCCTTATGACAGCCTTCCCAACCTGGTACCTTCCAGATATGTGGCACTACAACTCCCATCATCTCCAGGCCAGCATAATCTCCCAGCCAATATCCCTCAGCCAGTATTTTAGGATGATGCCAGGTCACTGCTGAGGATATCTGAAGTAATCACCTTTATAATTTTTCTTACAAGCCTGTAATTTAATTTAACCCTACAGTTGCTACCATTCATATAGCAAATTTCCTTGCTGTTTTGGTACAGTTAATGCTCATTAATTTAGTGCTGAATCTGCAGCTCCCAATGAATCTATCACTATTCTACCTACAAATATAGAGTACAGATCTGTGTTGCAAATAAAATATCTCCCATGGGGTTGAACAAATTACTCTGCACTCAGGATAGTGTTGTTATTGTAATATCTTTCTTGTTGCTATCCTTAGTAGAACTGTTGTTGTGGCAGTACAACACCAAAAATTAGGGGAGTGCTCTTCTTAAGAATGAAACCTTTATTTCAGGCCAGTGAGGGACTAAAACAGTGACAAAAGTAATGATGCGGGCGTGGGCTGAGACAGGCTGAGGACAGGTTGAAATCCTGGTCTTATAGATGCCATAAAGTCTGAGGGTCTTCCAAAAGCAGCCTTCCCCAACCTGCTGTCCTCCAGATGTTTTGGACTATGATTCCCTGAATTCCTGACCACTGCTCCTGCTGGCTGGGGCTGATGGGAGTTGAAGTCCAGCATATCTGGAGGTTACCAAATTGGGGAAACCTACTAAAAAGGAGCCTCACCTTTAGCAAGAGAAGCCCATAAGCCAGATCCCTTGGCCTACCGGCTTCCTGCTAGATTCCCAGTCAGGTGCCTCTGCAGAGCACAGCATTTTCCAAAAGCAGATTGATCCAATTCTTTTCATTAGCTGCAAATGAAGCCAGCATGTCATTAATAAACAAAGAGATCAGTTTGGATCCACCTTCTTCCCTGTTCCCATCATTCTTATTTATTGCTTGCATTTGTACCCTGCCTTTCCATAAAAAATGCCCAGGGCAGCTAACAATAAAATCCACAGTTCAAAAGAACCAATCCATATAACATAACAGGCAATAAGTCAATAAAACTGTATCAAACAATCTGATAACAGCAGATAACACACACACACACCCCATGCAAAAAGGCATGCTACTCTCTTGTAATGTAATTTTCAAACAGTGCACGTTATTCCTCTTCCCTCCCAGTATCTGGAAGGATATTTTAGGCTTGATTTCTAGCTTCATAAGAGATTGTGCTGTAGGCAGCAAGCAATACATCCACTTGCACAGGAATGCCCATACAGCCCTTAAGAGAAGGGAGGGCCTTAGGGTGGCCACTTAGGCAGGGCCAAAAAGAGGAATTGCACCACCAAAAAAGTGGACATGAACTTGCATTACATTTGCATTGGCAAATTGATACGTATGGGTGCAAATTTAGAAATAATCACTCTAATTTCAATTGGAATACAATACATCTCACCATTGTGGGGAAGACTGTGACCAGTTGACCTGTGTAGTTGCTCGGTCTGCTGTCCAGGTGTTAACTATTGATGGACAACGTCCAGGCCCCTGCTGCTCTTCCTTCTTATGGTTCTTTGACTTTAAACCAGACTTGGACTGGCCAGCCCATCAAACAGAGGACACCTTCAAAGAGAGGACTGTCCTCTGTAAAGTAGGACACCTGGCCACCCTAGGGCTCCTCACACCCATCTCCAGTTGCTAAAATTGGAAACTCTTCAGCAGGAAGGTGGAGTTGTTGAAAGAACACAAGGTGGAGGGGAGCAAGGGGGCTCTTTGAGGCTGCATATTCTGTGAGGGAAGGGCTTGGCCTGTGGATGTTCAGTGGCTGAGAAAGGAGGGCCTTCCCCTACCTTGGGAAGAGCTGTACCACAGTGGTCCCAGGCTCAATCCCTGCATCTCCAGGTAAGGATGAGAAAGACGCCTGTCTGAAACCCTTCAGAGCCACTGCCAGTCAGTCAGTAGGCTACCCTTCTCCGATGTGGTGCCCTCCAGATGCCCTCCAGCTCCCAGGGTTCCTGACCATTGGCCACATGGGCTGGGGCTGATGGGTTTTGTAGTCCAAAACATCTGGAGAGCACCTGGTTGGGAAAGGCTGTTCTACTCCATCAAAAGCAGTTATGATATTTACTATTTCTTTTAAGCTCTGATTGCTCTACCATTTACCTGCTTGAGCAATCTGCAGTGTCTCTCTGTGTGTGTATGTGTACATGTGTTTGTTAGAAGTCTTGTCAACTTGCAAAAATTATTTTCAGCAGCCTTGGGGGTGAGGATCACACTTTTTAAATCGTCATATTCACCGCACTGAAATGTAGAGACATGCCCATGAATGGGAACTGGCTGTCTTAGCGCTTCTTTTTGACGGGTTGCCAGAACCCTTCAAAAACAACATCATTGCGTTCAGCTCCTTGATATTCATATGAATAAGATAACCTGCAGTTACATACACATAACCAGTTTTCTCATAAGACTTATACCACATGCAAACTTCAAAAGCTGCCTTAGAGAAACAGTAGCATTAGTCCATCCTGTCTACTCTGTACTTTGACTGGCAACAGCTTTCCAAGGCCCCAGGCAAGGAGCATTTCACAGCCTGGTACCTGAACTCTATTTAACCGGGGATACCATGGATTGAACCTGGGGCTGTCTATATCACGGGTACAGAACTCAGGCTCTGGGGCCAAATCTGGGGGGTCCCCAGAAGGACATGTCCTCTTCTTTTTTCCCCTAACCACCAATCATTAGGTGGTTTCCTGGATTTTGGGCACTTTTTCCCAATTCTAAAATATTGGCATGCCTCTCCTAAGGCATAGTTACCAGAAATAAAAACGTTATGCTAGAATATGCTGATATTTTTGGTATCAAAGGCCTTTGCCCTTTTTTTGCCTTTGGCCCCACCCACCATTGGAATGGGGCCCTTGAGAGCTTATCTGAAACGGAATTTGGCCCTCAAGCTGAAAGAGGTTCTGCACCCTGGTCAACATGCAGAAAGGTGAGAAAATTCTAAACAACTGCCTATATCAAGGGTGGGCTACTTATGGTCCAATGGATGTTTGTGGCCCTTGGTCTTATTTCCAGAGCCCTCTGCAAATGATCAGTATAGACCTCTGCCAATAGCAACATGTTCCTCTTCTGCCAGCCTGCAAGGCAGGGAGAGGGAGAGAAGGAAAGGGGGCGTCAGAAGGAGAGAGAGAGAAGTGGGTGTCAGAAGGAGAGACAGAGAAGGGGGTGTCAGAGAGAGAGCGAGAGAGAAGGGTGTCAGAAGGAGAGAGAGAGGGTGGCCCCACCCCCATGGGCTTTGGTCCAGTCCTTGGCCAGCATGCAGCCGCCAACAAATTACCCCTGAGAGAATACAGCCTTCATCAGAAGAAATGTTCCTCCACCCTGGCCTAAATGTTTTCCCCTCTGTGAGTAATAGTAGCTGCTGGGGTGTAGGGAGGCATTTGCAATAGGGAATGGCCACAGGGAAGAGAGTGGACCTCTCTCCCCCATGATCCAGATTGGACCTGCCTGCAGCTACATTTTGCAAAGGAAAGGATGTCAGCGGATCCCACATCATGTTTAGTTTGGGCCTGTTCATGAGAGGCTGACTTAACTGTTCACATCTCACTGGAGAGGGTGAGTAAGGTTATCAGGTCGGCAGTGTCCCATTCCCTGAGATTTCATAGCCAAAACCTGAGACCCAGGGATGGGCCCTTGTGACATCATGGGGTGGGGGGCCTTCAGTAACCATTGCAACATGGTGTGCATGTAAGAGAGACACGCACCCACGTACAAACAATGTGAGCTTCCTGTATGCAATTAAATACAAAAGAAGTATGTTTAGCTATTTATGTTTACAATAACAAACAAACTGAATTTGCAATAACACAAATATTTTCACAGTCCTTAAAATTTATAAAATTTGGAATTTAAAATCCATGCCCTAAGCAACTGTGGTTGCTGCTTTACAATCAGGGCCAGAAATATTGGAACAAGGATAACTGTTTTGGCAGTTGGCCTCTGTACACCACCACATTGAAGTTGAAAGGAAACACACCCAGATGGGAGTGAAGTCAGGACTTTCAGCTGTAATTCAAAGGGTTTGACAAAAGTGGGACACTAACCATTCAGGAAGTACAGCCAGTGGCATGCACACACCCCCATCGTTGGTGGCTCATAAGTAATGGAATGAATGGCTGACAAGCAGCTGCATGGCCAGGTGTGGCCTGTTTCCTGGGTACCCCATGACCAATCAAGCAGATAAAAGGCCTGGAGATGGTTCTGAGTGTTACATCTGCATTTGGTGGCTGTTCACTGGAACTCCCAACATGAGGTCCAAAGAGGTGTCCATGTGAGTGAAGGAGGCCATCATTAGGCTGAGGAAACAAAATAAACCCAACATAGAGATAGCAGTTGCAGCTGCAGTAAAGGCCTGGCAAAGCATCTTGGGGGAGGAAACTCAGCATTGGGTCATGTCCATGGGTTCCAGACTTCAGGCAGTCATTGACTGCAAAGGATTTTCATCCAGGTATTAAAGGCGATCCTTAGGTTTGAAATGATGTTTTGTTCCTTTACTTATGAGCCACCAACGATGGGTGCGTGTGTATGCCACTGGGTGTCCTTCCTGAATGGGTAGTGCCCCACTTTTGTCAAACCCCTTGAATTACAGCTGAAAGTCCTGACTTCGCTCCCATCTGAGTGTGTTTCCTTTCAACTTCAATGCGGTGGTGTATAGAGGCCAACTGCCAAAACAGTTATCCTTGTTCCAATATTTCTGACCCTGACTGTATTTGAAAAATTGGACAGAGTTGAATTCATAACTGAATTTAACACAAAGCTCTGCTTTAATTAGGGGCACTAGCATGTGGTTGCTGTCGTCTGTCCATATGTTTCTTGTGTAAGAAATCATCCTTTCTACGTATGCAGTACTTACTGGGATAGCAATCACAGTACTAAGAACCAGGGGAGGCTGGTGGCTCCAGTGTCAGTGGGGTGATAAATCCGCTCTGGGTTTCAGCTAGAACCAATCAGAACTCTAAAGGATAGCTCCTTTAGAGTTCTGAGTGGTTCTGAATAAAACCTGGAACTGCTTCACTAGCTCACTGACATTGGAGCCACCAGCCTCCACTACTAATGACCTGTGCAAGAGATGGAGTTTTAAAAATATTTCCAAGCTTTTATAGGGGATCGTTTCTCCCAGTCGCCTTCCAGGGAATTCAGCATTGCTGAACTGAATGATCTGCCCATGTGCAGCAATCCCACATGCTCAGTTCATCAAAATGAGCTACCGGGCTACTGGAGGAAGACGGAGAGAAGCCAGCAGTAGAGCAGCAGCACAGCTATATCCAAATACAGCAATATCCAAATGCAAAATATCCAAAATATCCAATATCCAAATACAGCAATATCCAAATACAGCAATATCCAAATGCAAAATATCCAAAATATCCAATATCCAAATACAGCAATATCCAAATATCCAAGCTATATCCAAATACAGCAATAACAGCTGGCAGGATTAGGGAACTGGCGGGAAAAAGACAGAGAGGGAAAGATAGAGGGTGTGCGGGTGCCATGGGCCAGATCTACACCTTGTGTCATATCATTACAATCCCATCATGGTAACGCTGTATCCCTCTTGTGCATTTATACCTCCTTGGTTGTTGCGGTATATTGGATAATGTGGAATAAAAAGCAGAAAGTAACACTACAATAGCAGTATATCAAATGTGCCATGTGCCCCAGCAGTTATCAGTGCACTTCAATACCGCTATAAAGCAGCAGTGTAGTTCTAGCCATGGACTCTGCCTGGCAGTGATGCACCCTCCTTTGCTCTATAAAGGAGCTTCCTCAGCACTCACTCACTCGTCTGTCTTCCATTCTGCAATTGAATCAATCGTGTATGAAGAGCTGCTTTCTCTGATGTCACCTCTTGTGTCTCCTCCGTGTAGCGCCAAGTCTCCACTCCCCTGCCTGCACTGAGCATGCTCCGTTGTGCTTCAGATAGCCTGCAAGGAGTAAGCTTTATCCCTACCCTCTCATTGGAAAGTGGGGAAAATGTTGGTGAGAAGAAAAACAAAAGCCTCTTATGGGAATTTTTTCTCTTTCAGAATGAGGGGTTAAAAAAATACTTCTGTTTTTAAAACAATATTGCTGCAAAACTCAAGATTCAATGGTAGTAATTAGAGACTGGCTGAAACCCTGAGATTCGGCTCACTGTCCTGAGAACAGACCCCCCCCAAACCCGAGTCTCTAGGCCACAGCCGAAAGCCTGGCAATCCTAGTGGTGAAGCCAGCGCTTGTGCCAGCACTGGAAGCCCTCCGATTTGGCTGCTGCTGCATCACATAAAACGGAAGGAAACAGCTGCATTAGGCTGGTTCAACCACTTTTCTATAAAGGGAGGTGGTTGTTTCCATGCAGCAACCCACCGTTCATCTGTGTGTAATGGCAAGATTGGGATTCTCTGAATGGTTGGCGCATGACTACCTTAGATAAGGACTAAATAAATTATTCCCCAAAGTCGTTTCCTTTATCTCCCCCATCTCTCATACTATTTCCTTGTGGCTGTAGTCGCTGGGCCTCCCACCCCTGGTTCCGAGAGCAAAGGCTGCTTACATAAATAGGAAGTTGTTGCACTAATGTATGTACATTTAAAAACCATCCCATGAATACATTTTGTATCTCCTATTCCTCATCCCCCCTCCCCCATTCCTGATAATAATATTACAGGGCAAGGAGGCAAGGCAGAATATGAGCTTGCCTGTCTTGATATTGCCATGAACAACATGAACGTGTGCCTCCTCAAGTCAGAAACCAAACAGCTGAAGTAGCCAAGATTCACCAAGTGTTGGTGGATGGGCAGTTTGTACTGGCTATCTGCCGCTATTCACTGGAACAGCTGTTGGTACTGTAGGAGGAAATAACCAAAACTTTCCTGCACTGAGAATATTATCAACATTGGACATTCACCTCTTAGAAAACCATTCACATCCATTAATAGGGAAGGCAGTGCTTAACTAGATCAGGAGTTCTCTACTGTCAGGACTCAGAACCAGGGATGACCCAAGACATTTTGCTATCGGAGGCAGACAAGATTCCCCCACCACCACCACCCGCCCTTTCCAAATACAGAAGCCAACCAGACTGGCCATTAGTTTTAACTAGTGCTATGCTGAAAATTTCTCCCATATTTCTTTAGGTCATTCTCATTCAATTTGATAGAAAAGAAATTGCTTTCAAAACAAAATTCAAAGGAGAAGAAATTTTGGAGAAAGTTTCATGGGTTGGGTTCAGGGTTCTTGTGCTTAGGAGGTGGGCAAGGGGTGTGCACAAGTGTCCTGTCTTTCATTGTACAATAATCTCTGTGGCAGCCTGTACCCTCCTCAGCTTCCCACGTCAATTAAAGCCCAGGGGAAGATGTAATAAAACCATTCCTCCCATAGGGCTTTTTCAGATCAGTAAGCACAGGCAGCCTGGAAGGCTGCAGAGCAATTGGGAGATGTGTAATAGAAAGAAAACACACATGCACAGCACCCTTCACCACATCACAGTGATTAGGTAAGCTCAAAAACACCACCAAAATAAATCATAACATGCCATGAGAATGAAGCAGAAAAGTGGAAGCCTCAACACTTATAGGGGCAGCAGAAAAAATGAAAACCTGTAGGAAAAAAGAAAGAAGCTGTGCTACAACCCCTGCCCATTGTGATTCCTATCTATGAGAAACAGTTGGAGAATTTCTCCTCCTTGGAGGAATTCTGTGAAATTGCCGCCTCCCCCATTTCTCTGCCCACAAATACTCTGGAGATTTTGAGAGGCCATTTGAGCACAGCTCTAGTTTTAACCCTGGCGATTATGAAACAGCATTCCACCCCCACTGGAGTTGTCTCTAGGGCAGCAGATTAGTTCAGGGGGTGCACGGCAGGTCGTGCGACGCACACAACGCTGTCTTCCGGTACCACACCCTTGTTTGTTGACTGTTCTGCCCTGCGCCTGCTTAAACAAACGTTGCAATACAGCAGCACCAGCAACGCTAGCATGTGTCACATGAGCAGGGCAGCAAATGTGCATGCACAATTCCGGCTGAAGTTTGTGGCCTTGGCGGCCTGCCTCTCTGCCTGTTCACTCGATCCACAGCACAATGTGTGATGTGCTGGGAGAAGGCGACTAGTCAGGACAGACAGATCGCCCAGGCCGGCAACAAGCGAGCTTTGCCACCCTTGAAACATCAACCAGCATGGAAGGAAAGTGGGCAGGTAGTGGAGAAACTGATCCCAGCATAGAAGGGAAGTTGAATGGCTGCTTTGTTGCCTGGACTGCAGAGCCTAGGGGTGGGCTGCAAGCTGAACAGGTTAGCTCCCCCCCAACACACACACACGTACATCAACCACACCCAAAGGACAATACGAGGACACAGGGAGCCAGAGAATGAATTGAAGGTTTCGACTCTGGGTAGTAGAAAGACACTGTCTATACTAGGTCTACCCACTGAAAAACAACAGACGGGAAGACCTTGCATACATGTTTCCCAGAGGCTGTCTATTTATCACAGTAGACCTTGTCTCCAGGCCTTGACACTGCTCAGTCACTAGATCTGCCAGAAATGACCTGTCGTCTGACACCACCTGGGCTTTTTAAAAGTGTGCAACCACAAATGTGCAGTTGGGGGGGGGGATGCAGTTCCAAAATAACATTTGTGCCATTCAAAATGCAAGGAATGCAGAAGTTGTATTATGTTAGCTGATGTACAAAGCAGCTGATAACAATGTGAAAAGCAACATGAGTGGTTCAGACTCCTCTAGGCATACACATTTCTCCTCCCGCCGCCAAAGTACTCCCCTCAGACTCACTCCACTGCTATACACCACAGAGTGTTCACCAATGTTTCCAAGATGAAGGAAATAATTCTAGACTAGCATCTAAAATCATCTCCAGCTTTGTTAACATACAGATTGCCTAGTTTGCCTGGGTTTTCCACTGATAAAGGGATTTGTGTGTTTTGGTCAAGATGAAGACATTTCTGAGTAAAAAGCTGGATTTTATATTTTCAAAAATGGAGGATCAAATGTTTCTGCCTGTCCTGCTTCCAGCAGTCCTAAGGGCAGCTCAAGGCGAAACTTGAGACCATCACATCGCTTCCCAAAACCTTATGTGAATCTCTGCAGGCCCTTCCTCACCCATTCCATCTCAAGATTGTGATCATGCAGACACTATGACTTGAACATCATGTCAGCCTTTGTTCCTCCCCTCCACCTGTTTTTTGTAACATCTTGCCTGATGAAGAGATCAGGAGATCTCAAAAGCTTGCACAGTTTTAGTGACCTTTCAGTTGGCCAAAGGTATTGTACTGATCTGGATTTTGGGATTTTTCTTATGGCCAACTTGGCTACTGTTGTATTCTTGAACATGGGGGCCCTTTTCCCAACAAGTCATGTGAAGTTGTGTTATGATGCCAGAAAATTATCCAATAAGCTATTCTTAAAACTGCTGTACTTTGTGCATATTTTCAATCCCTTGTTCTTTCCCTCCCTTTTTTAAATATCCCCTCACTCCAAATAAAATTTTGTTGGAAGTCTCTTGTGTGAAGCTTCATTTTAATACTCTTCTGCATTAGTGTTGTCAAATTCCCAGGATTTTCTGCCACTCTGCATAGGCTCCTAAATGTCATGGAACATGGTGCTAAACAACAAAGCACGTGCACAAGGAAAATGTACAGGTGTATTGTAACAGCATATACAATACACATGAATTACAATGACATACCACTGTGCAGTCTCCCCGCAAGCTGGACAAATTCCTGAGGATGCCCATGGTAGAGCTTCAAACACATATCACCTGTATTATGACATGAGATTCTTTTTCTCTGCCTCTATATGGTGGCTGGAGAGAAGAGTGTTTCTGAGCAGATGCAACATGCATTTGTCTCCTCACCAAGCCCTCACAGTTCTGGGATCAGAAGGCAGGGCTACCATGCAGCTTTCATGGGACAAACTAAGAACTTGGGAAGGGGATTCTCTGTTGCCAGGCTGGTTATACTGCTTAGAGATTCTCTGGTTACGAAGAGCAGAGAGACCTAGAAGCACCAGCTTTATATCTTCTCTTTGGCAGCACCAGAAGGTCGAGGTGACCTGGAACGTGCTCTAACTTGAGAGTTCAGCAAAATTAGAAAAGCAAACCTGGCACTGATGAACTAAGTTGAACTGGAAGCAGTGTTGATTGTCATTAAGCTTTCTTTGGGGGACATGTGAGGTAACCACTGATCATAGGGGTTTTAATTTCTCCCAGGGTGAGGCACCAGAAGTGATGATTTACACATGCTAATGCTTTTAACTATGCCCCTTTAAAATGGTCACATTGACTACCGTTGCAGGAAACTAAGGTTTATTTTTAAATTTGAGGAAGCAAAGACTCCACCTGGTTATTTCTTTTACACTCACTGAAAACCTATTTTAAACCCATTCCATCTTGAAATACCTTGCAATGAGCCCCTTTTCCTGGCATGTGACAGGAAAATTATTCTGCCCTAAAGACTACCTTGGCAGGAAACATAAGCTGAGGTGAGGTTCTAGCAGTGGAGGCTGGTGGCTCCAATGTCAGTGGGGCGGTGAATCCGCTCCGGGTTTCAGAACTCTAAAAGAGCTAGGCAAGGTGCTTCACACCCGGAGTGGATTCACTGTTCCACTGACATTGGAGCCACCAGCCTCTACTGGGCTCTAGCACTCATCTCCGTATTCATAAGGAATAATTTATATGAATATGGTAAACAAACTCTGGATGCAATTGTTACATACAAATGCTTGTATCAAAACCCTGTGTTGTGTGTGTGTGTGTGTGTGTGTGCGCGCGTGTGTAAAGGGAAAAGTCACTTCAGTGAAGTGATTGAAGAAGAGAAGCAGAAGCGAGGAGGAGGGGGGTTTGACCCTTTCCACCACTGCTGTGCTACAGATTCCACCTCCCCTGCCCCCAAGCAACTTTTTGCCCATGGGATCCCAAGCATAGACTTGCAAACATATATTTAATTGGTCCTGGATGTGTCTGTAGTTATGACTAACTGTTCAAAGTTGTTTTTAATTATATGTTGTTTCTGTATATTGTCTGTGTGCTTTTATGTAAATGGCTTTTAAACCTTTTATATTGTATTGTAATGTTTTAACTTCTGTAAACCGCCCAGAGAGCTTTGGCTATGGGGCGGTGTAGAAATGTAATAAAATAAAATAATGAATAGAATAAATAATATTTGGAACTCCACAGGAATGGCAGGTGAAATATACATAACTCCTGCCTTTCGACACCAAACTGCACTCAAAGCAGCTTACAATAAAATACGTGAAGGAACTTTTCTCTTTAAGGACAAAACAAACAGCAATCTGGAGTTTATTGCATGCATTTGTCTGTTACATTTAGTTAGGCCCTCTGCCTTGCCAGCTGAGGACAAATCAACCTGGAATTGCTGGTGTTCTTGGCTCCATTCACACGGAATGCTAGCAGCCAGGGAACTGCTTCCCCATGGTGATATCTCCTACCATTGTAATAAGGATCTGAATACTGGAACCACATGTGTGGGGCCAATCACATGCGACAGTTTCAAAAACCTGAGTGGAAAAAGGTGTCACTGATTACAGTCAAAGGCTATCCTTTTCCAGTAGCTCATGAAACATAATTTACAATATATCTTTAAGGATAGACTGAGCAAAGGGCTGGATGCGCCCGATCTTGTCTGAACTCGGAAGCTAAGCAGGGTCAGCCCTGGTTAGTACTTGGATGGGAGACCGCCTGGGAATCAGGCTTCCTGCATTGAGCAGGGGGTTGGATTCGATGGTTTTGTAGGCCTCTTCCAACCCTATGATTCTGTGATAAATGTAAAACCATAAAACACCATCATAATAACATTAATAGTTAAAAAGAACCAGCAACAACACTAAACAAATGACATTCCACCCAGTGTGAACAATAAGATCAGATAAATAATTAAAACTAAAATTATATGCACAGCAACTCAGTAAAAATTCTTAAATGAAGAGGAATCGGTGGTCTTGGAGGACTACTTGGAAGTCTGAAATGAGGGAGCCAGGCAACTTCACCTGGAACAGAGTTCCTCAGGTCTTCAGCCTGCAAAGCATACATTCTGACTCTGAGTTATGGCCCTTCCTATTTTTAGATATCTTAGGTAGTGATGGTCAAACGTAACCCAAATGAATTCATTATTTCCTCTGAAAGTAACAAATTCATCCAGGTAATCTCGGACGACAGTTCTCTTTTAATTTGAGACCTCCTTCTGTGTATTGCTCAAGCACAATATCAAACTACATCTTGGGAGCTGTAGTATGAAATCAAGTAATGCATCATAATGTCATGCATCACCACATTATGTACCCCTTCCTGATTGGTTGTTCTGTATGGCCTTTCTACATAATACTCAGCGTTGCCAATCGGTGCATGGAAGACAGATATGGATTGATATATGGACTTGGATACAACCTATGTGGCTGTTTCTTTGAACACCATTCATTTGTGGAAAGAGTTCAAATGCCAACATATCCCTAAAGACTTAAAATTACATTGTCACATTTCCTTCTGAAAGAAAAGAGATCTACCGGCCAACTCAGCTCATGTGCAGAAATAGCATAGTTTAGATGCTCCAATGCTTGCAATTTATTTTGAAATTAATAATGAATTTTTAAGACAGCAGTCCAAGCTCACTGCAAAGGTGAGCATTACAAATGCAAAACTTTTGACCAACAAGCAGACCAATTACGAAATTGGGCATCATCACTAATTTTAGGTGTACACCTATCCCATTAAAAGTATCTCAGGTGTACACCTAAAACACAAAAGTTAAAATATGAAGAGGCCTCAGGTGCTTGGGGTTTAGTACCCAAATTCCCATGGAAGGCAATAACAGTGGAGAAATTCATCACCTCTTAGCTCCTGCCCCTTAACAAAGACTGAAAAGAAAAGAAAAAAACATTAAAATGCAAAGGCTATGAGTCGTGTGTCCTCCCCCACCCCTACCCCCCATGACTTTCCACATAATAATCATGTTTTGTGAGTTACCAGGAAAGGATAGCCTTTGAGTGTAATCAGTGACGTCTTTTGACTCTTGGGTTTTTGAAATTGTCGGTGACTATTCTTCCGTTTTAGTGCCCAGTCCCTGTTTGACTCGAATCGTGGTGAAATGTGCACATTTTGCTGAAAAGCAGCCCTGCTGGTTTTAAAGAGGAAAGTCGGATAAACAACACAGCAGTAATAGTTGCAGGTTTTGTGTGGATTACCTCAAGACGTCACCATCAGTTACCCAAGCGAAATCAGGAAGTCTGTTGCACTAAGCTCCGTTGGTAGGAAGGGGAAAACATTACAACCTTTTGACTTTCACTAACAGTTTACTTGTTCAAAGAAACTCGCACTCTGGTTGTTCTAAAGAGAAAGCATATGGGTGAAGACATACATTCTAAAGTGTGGTGGAAGTGGTTTCAACTTACGTCTGCTGTATTCAGAGTCATTTGTTTTCATGAACATGTGTATGTGGTCAAAAGAAAACCACTTCTTCCATTCTTAGAACATATAACTAGAGAGCCACTGTAAGCCAGAATAGATAGCCCTGGCCTAGATTGAGCATTGGTCAGGGCAGCTTCATATATATTTGTACAATGTTAGCAGATTAACTAGCCAACCTCTCTTCTGTGGTAGCCATGCAATATTATTTAATGAGAAATCTGAGGGTCACTCATTGAGATGAATAGAAGCTGAGCAAACCACTTGCACTTCCTAATTCACAAATTCTTCTTCTTGTTACCTCACAATGCACAGGAGATGGTGGGGAGAAATATAGCCAGAAGAACTGAAAGTCAGTAGTCGCTAATTGTGCCAGAGAGCTACTGTAAAAACATGACCCTACTGGGTGATACTGTGATGCCACATGTCTCAGATTTCCTCTTTCCCCCATTAGTATTCAATCAGTTAATGTACTTTGCTACGTTAGACTTCAAGCACAGGATAAAAGGAAAACACCAACTGTGTCTCTCTGCTTGGCTTGGTGTTCCCAGAAAGCCTGTGAGCAATGTTGTCTCTGGCTTTTTATCTATAATTTTAAAGCCATGTTTAATTTTTCCACATGGAAAAGAAAACATGACACAATTGAGTATTTGTTAATAACTGTCAATATATTATTACATGCTCTTTGATGCCTACTTGGTGCCCTGTTACCCCACCATAATTACACTGAGAAACATTAAATTTTGCAGATGCTGCCGCAGTAAACACATCAACAGCCATCCTTAGGCTAAGGGCTAACAGTGAGTCTTTAAAGTTTCCAAGAAAGCCAAACCACGCTACAAAAGGGGAGTGAATTTTGCTACTAGTTCAATATTGCTGTGGTGCAGCCCACTCTCCTCGACTAAAATGCCTCCCCTTTCCATGCCTTTCTGCACCAGATGTTTCTCTGTGTGATTAGTTAACCATTCTGGCTCTTTCCCACATGGCAATACTGATGTCATGTTGGGTGAGGCCCTTTATAAGACATCTCTGGATCTCTTTTTGCTCTTGGTCTTCTGCCCAGTACAAACTCACTAAGCAGCAAACATGCCTTCAGTGCCCGCCCTTCACCAATCTTTTTTTTTTTTTAATAAACGTTGTTTTAGTGCTGGTTATGCAACCTCAGTGCAGGATTACTTGACTCGTGATTTTATCTTCCTTTTTACTATGCCTAATAGCTTGAAGGTGCTACTTGATTACATTTTTCCAGTTCATCGACACACCGGCAATAACTTGTCTGTCTTTCCCGGCCTCCAAATAAGGTGGAAATCAGAACAGTGTAGTAAATGCGGATGTTGTGGCTGCTTCCAGATGAGATGTCACAACCAGCAGCACACACCTCACATCTTTCCACTATGGATTCAGACAGCTCAAGCAGCAGAGCTTCGTAAAATGTCTTTGAGGTGAACTGCATTGTCCGTGGTTGCTTGTCAGGCTGTGTCACCCATATCATTTGTCTCAGTTAAGACCAAATACCTGGTTTTTCTCCAAACTTGTGGCAACATGACAACTTCAGGAAACCTATGGCAGTGATCACAGGATCATAGAATAGTAGGGCTGGAAGGGGCCTATAAGACCATCAAGTCCAACCCCCTGCTCAATGCAGGAATCTAAGTTCAAATGTTCAAATTGAATCAATGTTCAAATTGTGTTCATGGGAACCCTAGGATTTTTTGGAAACACATCAAGGCTTCCTCAAATATAATAATAACATCAACAACAGCACAACAACAACATAAGATGTATGCATTGCTTCCCATGCAAATAGCGATCTCGAAGTGACTTCCATATATAAATACAGAAATCCATAATTAATATAACAGGAAAAACCAAAATCAATATAAACCATAACCAGCACAATAATGCAAATAAAAAAACAAATACCATAAAAATATTATGTAGAAACACTACAGTACAAAAATACACAATACACAAAATCTCTTCCCCGGTCCCCACCCCCACCCCCTGCTCACAGCCTAGAATGAACAGTACAAAAACATCGCACCACAACTTGTTGTTGTTCAGTTATTCAGCCATGTCCGACTCTTCGTGACCCCATGGACCATAGCACGCCAGGCCCTCCTGTCCCCCGCTCTCTCCCGGAGCGTGCTCAAGTCCATATTCATTGCATCCGTGATGCTATCCAGCCATCTCGTCCTCTGACGTCCCCTTCTCCTTTTGCCTTCAATCTTTCCCAGCATCAGGGTCTTTTCCAGGGAGTTTTCTCTTCGCATTAGGTGGCCAAAATATTTGAGCTTCAGCTTCAGTATCTGTCCTTCCAATGAGCAGTCAGGGTTGATTTCCTTTAGGATGGACTGATTGGAACTCCTTGCAGTCCAGGGGACTCGTAAGAGTCTAGCCATAACTAATGTCCAAATGCCTGGGGAAATAAGTACTTCTTCACCTGACAATGAAAAGATGACAATGCTGGTGGCTTACTTGGGCAGGGCGTTCAACAGATGTGGGGCTCTCACTGAAAAGGCCCATTCCTGAACTGCTACCACCTGAGTTTCGCTGGGAGCAGACGCACAGAGAAGGGCCTCTGAAGCTGACCTGAGGGGCTGGGTAGGCCCACAAGGGGAGAGGCAGTCCTCAAAGTACTGGGGTCTTGCAGAACAGCAGTAAAGGCAAGGAAGCTCCCTTGAAAGACAGCTTTCCAACCGCTAGACATCTTCCCCTGCAAGATGCAGCCGTGTGGGAGTGTTGCGTATATCCTACCTAGGGTGCACTCTCAATTCACACAAGTCCCTCTTAGCTTGGTCAGCACCCTGCTACTGCATTCTGTTAGATACAAAGGGGTTTCTTAGTATATAAGCCAACATGGAAGGGGTACCTTGCAGGCAGAACATTTGAAAACCACTGGCTTATTCTGTAAAAATGATGCCATTCCAAGTACTTATTATTTGCTTGGTAGGTTTGTATCTTGCCTTCCTTCCATCATGGAACACAAGGCAGCACTGTCCAAAGGGTCCCCCCTTCCAGGCCCTGATCACACCCAGACCTACGTAGCACTTCATCCCACTTCAGACTATGCCTTGGGACCTTCTTTGATGTTGTATCCCAGGGATACTGTAGCTTGGAAGAGGGAAGACTACAAAGAATCCAAAAGTATCTTGAAAAAGAACCTTCATAACAACATCACAGTGAAAATCAGAATCAGGTATAACCTGAGTGTAATTGAGATCATCACTGGGCTTGGCGGGAGGGGGGGATCTGTTGCACCTGATCCCTTCAAATTATACATGATACCTCCCCCCGCCACCCATACCGTTTTGCACGTCTGGATTAGAACTAGAGTAGTGAACTGGCAGTGCAGGAATGCACCCTTGCCGATGTGCCCTTACACAAAAATATGCCTGCCTGCTCTTTACTTGCCATGCTCTTGTGCCTTTAACAGCTGTTCAATTTGCAGGCTTTAACTGGTGACAACTCTGAGCTCTAGGCCATTAGAAGCATTGTGGAGAACTGAGCACTGACTGTCCCTGCAAGGCAGACCAGACTGCAACACCTTCCTCCAATTTGCTGAAGTGCTGCTTCCACCAACTTTTTTTTACCCTAGTATTGGGGCAAGAGAATCCCAAGACTTACAGCAGAGGTGGGCAACAGGCCTACAAATCTGATCTGCCGTAGCCTGCATAGTCAATGGTGAAAGATCATGGGAATTGAAAACCAAAACATTTGGAGAGCCACAAGTTGCCCCACCTGTGTCTTATAGGTTCCAATTAACAAGTTTTGTTTGGATAAACTTTATGGGAAAAATGAGAAACCAGAGGAGATAAATAGCCTTAAAAGAAAACAAAATGTTAAACTCTCTAAACTACCTGGGCTATCCAGTCCTTAAAGAGGCTTAAATGCAGCCGCACGGATCACTTCAAAAGTTCCAAGATGGCAAAAGGTTGTCCAAAACAGTGATAATGGCTGGGTGACCCTGTTTAAACAGCATCAGCCTCATCTTTATAGGTGGAGGTTGAAGCGGGAAGGGCTGACAGGGGGATGAGGATCAGTTCACTGGGTGCGACTCTTGGATGAGGGACATTTGGACATTACTCTTGAAACATGACTTGTCAGCATGTAGGCAGGAAGCCTGTGTTAAAATGAGTGATCAGCACCTTCCCACGGTCCAGGTAGTAGGACAGTGGTTGTGAATTGGAGAGATTTCTTCTTGTTTCCTGGCAGACAGGGCGCACTAGGGGGAAAGGCACTCCATCACGTGATGCTTGCTACAAGGACAAAAGGATGTGCTACAATGGGGATTCTGGTTCATGGGGGCCAGAAGCTGTGGATATTAAAGGAGGCAGGTGCTGCCTCCTCAGCTTTTCTTCAGAAGCAGTTTCTGCAGTTCAAGCTGTTGTTAAAAGCCCAGGATCAGGCCAGGGCATAAGAACATAAGAAAAGACTTGCTGGATCAGATCAAAGACCTATCTCAGGTGCCCTCTAGGTATTTTGGACTACAACTCCCATAAGCCCCTGCCAGCATGGGATTGTAGTCTGGAGAATGTCTGTAGGTTTCCTACTGTGCTTGATTTCATCTGATCTCGGAAGCTAAGCAGGGTCAGCCCTGGTTAGTACTTGGATGGGGAACCACTGGGGAATCAGGCTTCCTGCGCTGAGCAGGGGGTTGGACTCGATGGTCTTGTAGGCCCCTTCCAACCCTATGACTCTACGATTCTACCTAGCCTATCTAATGCAGCACACCATTTTCCACAGTGGCCAACCAGATGCCTATGGCAGACCCACAAGCAAGACATGAGTGGAATAGCCCTCTCCAGCTGTAATTTTTTCTTGATCAATTGGCAACACTACACAAAACAAATTTAGGCAACTTGACTCTTTCTCCTCCATCGCAAGATAGGAGGTGGAACCTTGGTCCATCTAGCTCAGCACTTACACTAGCTTTCAGTGGCTCTCTAGCTGGAGTCTTTTTCAGCTCTACCTGGAGATGCTAGAGATTGAAACTAAGAGCTTTGGCGTGTAAAGAATGCCACTGAGTTATAGCCCTTTCCCATGGCCCTTCCTTGATCAAAGATATAGTGGGGCAGGAAAATCAAAAGGGACCAGGGAGTGACTACACTACAGTATTATAAATTCCACAATGGCAGGAGCCCAGGGAAGAAAATAACACCAACAAGAACACTATGAGAGTAAGGTGTTGCTCCACTGCATGGGCTTAAAACCGCTTGATTTGTGTTAATTGGAAAGAAGAAGGCTGGTGTTCCTGGTTCTGGCCACATTTGCAAACTGAGATGAGAGAGGTAATTGGGGAATGCATAGGTAGAATCCAATGTTGCGTGAGCAGACTGTTTCCTCTGTCCCTGTAGCTCCTCCCAAACATTTTCTGGATGTGGAGGCTGCAGATGAGGGTGAGGGGGAAATTGCCCCCTCCCAGTTCCGCTGATGGCTGTAGATTCATCAGCAGAAGAACTCAACTGGATTTCACCCTATGCCTGCCCTAGTAATTTCCTGTGCCTTGGCCTTTGATAGCCTTGACCGCATACCATCTAGAGCCTACGTCTATGTGAGTTAGTTTGCAGTTCATTCAGCCAGCCAGTTGGTTATGAATTGGAAACCTTTCACTGCAAAGAAGCTATCTACACACATGGAAATTTACAGAGTGGCCAAGTTTAGAGGATTTTTCTGTTTACAGTGATAATCACTTGAATTTATTCAAAATTATTCACACAAGTGGTCATGTGTTCCACTATCTAGAAGGTTGGACTCGGTGCCTGGGTCAGCTCCCATCTCAATCAAAGACTCAGTTTGTGGCTATTTGCATCACATACCACACACATGCACGCATGCGCACGCATGCACACACACAGTATTTCCAATATAGCACCATAAGTAAAACGTGGAGGCCATATTTGAATCAATTGCTCAGTATAAATTATCTGCTTTCCTATGCCTTGGCCAATGAGCATGAAAGTGTGTGGATAATTTACTTAGCACTTAGAAAAATCACATGCTATGTTATTAAAATTATTTAATCAGTTAAATAGTATCATAGAATCATGGAAGGGATCTCAGGGGTCATCTAGTCCACTCCCTATTCAGTGCAGGATCAACAATGCATTAAATATAATACAAATAGAATAAACTACCTACATTTATGTGTTTTGCTATTTCATTCTGATCATGCTGCCCTCCCTGAAAAACCTGGCAATGTCTTGGGATGGGGCCTTCTCCTTGGGACAAAATGTCTTTGCCTTCATCTGGTCTGGTCATGTTATCAAACCAGAAGCTGTGTCATTTTTGCATTCTTTATTGCATTCATTACAACCTCTGGACTAAACAAATAAGGGGATAATCCATCCCCTCCTCCACACCTTCCAGGGGAAGAGAGGGAATGTTTAACAAAGGAGCAGACTTGTAACCAGGAGTCTTGGGTTGCTGTGGTGGGGATGGAATTATTATCATTTATTACATTTTTATACTGCCTAAGCTTTCTGGGCAGTTTTCAGAAGTTAAAACATTAAAATACAATATACAAAGTTTAGAAGCCGTTTATGTAAGAGCACACGGGCAATATACACATACAACATATAACTGAAAACAACTTCGAACAGTCAGTCATAACTCAAGACACATCCAGGACCAATTAAAACGCAACATGTGCTGCCAAATGCCTGGGAAAAGAGATAGGACTTAACCTGGCGCTGCAATGTTGGTGCCAGGCGAACCTCATCCGGGAGCTCATTCCACAGATGAGGGGCCACCACTAAGAAGGCCCTCTTCCTTGTTCCCACCTTCTGAGCTTCCCTTGGAGGAGGCACTCAGAGGAGGACCTGAGATGCTGAACATAGAGTATGGGTAGGTTCGTTTCTGGAGAGGTGTGCCATCAGGTACTGCGGTCCCAAGCTATGTAGGGCTTTATAGGGTAAAACCAGCACCTTGAATTGAGCTCAGAAGCATTTAGGCAGCCAGTGCAAGCAGGCCAGATTCAATTAATGAATGCAATTGATGAATAATGTCCTATGTGTTTTAGCAGCAGCAGTAGTTGTCAATATCAGGGAACAGTCCAGTTGCACCAATAACCCAAGTAGTGGTCACTTAGGAGGGCAATATTTTTTAGGTATGTGCATGATCGGAGAGTTGTGCCTTAGCATCTTCCCTGATATTGCAAATTGTCCCTGGACACACCTCTCTAATCTTGTGGTGCAGTTGCTTGGGGGACTAATACCATATAACTGGGCATTTGCATTCACATGGGCAAATCCACAGGGCTGGCTTGGGGGTAAAGAAGAGATGATAAGCAGGTAAAGTGATATATTTTACTGGACCACCTCCTTCTTAGGAGAGGAGTCAGCGAGATGACTTCAAAGCTGATCCAATATTGTCTTACCTAGCCCTTATTTTGTCTTCTTTAGCATTACCATTGCTAACTTTATGGATAAACCTCCATGTACCTTCTCTTCCAATAAAGTCACCTTATGAGTGCCATACTTTGGTAGAAAGTGGGGCTATATGTAAATTAAATAAATAAATAGATTACCACACCTGATTATCACCTGATGAAGATAGACATAGCATTCTACGGATGGACACAATGGGATGGTTCGCATGATTGAACAGCCCCCTGTGGCTTATTTACACCACAGTGGAGTGCAGCATCTGTGAGTGGTTGGCTTTTCTTTAGTTCAAACTGAACCGTGTTGAAACATTGCAGAGACATTTTTCTTTTCTCCACAGCTCACCTGAGGGCAGAAAAACGTTTAAAGGCAGTGGCAATGCTATCAAGCCACCTTAACACTTACATGGTTATGTTTGCCTTCATCATTAAATTAAAGAGACAGACCTTTAGGATTTCCACCTCTATGCGTGACAGTTGCTTTAAAACACTGCTGATTTCTGGAATGACAGACAGGGCAATTTTTTCAGAATGGCAACGCCACATTGGGAACAGTGCCTTTGCCCTGGTTCTCACGGATATTCTAAGCCTTTGACCTAGTTTGCACATAACAATAACCCATGGTGTCTTTAACCCATGGGTTCTTGAATTCTGGATTGTTGTGATGTGTGAACCCAGCCATGTTAACCATGAACAACCTAGAAAGAGAAGCCATGGTTTGTTGTTGGGTTGTGAATTCTGGGTTGTTTAAACCATGGGTTGTCATTATGTGTGAACCCAGAACTGTGGGTTGTTCATCGGTTGTTTCACCAGGCTACAGAGGTGCCAGGCAAGAATGGTAAAACAAAACAAAACAGGTGCTCTGCATGCCAGTACTACAGCACCACAAAGGCCTTTGGGATACAGAGAGGGAGTGGGCAAACCTTGGGCAGGGCAACAAACCATGGTTTATCCATGGGTTAAAGAAACAATGGGTTAGCTTTAGGTGTGAACCAGGGCAGTGTGTCTGGGCTGTACCACATTAGACTGAAAGTGAGGGTTCGCTTGATACTCCTCCATACAGAACAATTCCCTCCAGATATACAATTGGTATGTCAGTGATAGGGATGGATGGATCAATTTATTTCTGGTTTGGGACAGTTCCACATGTGTTCTGTTTTAAGCCCGTTCCATCCTGTTTCTACTTCTACTTGATTTTTTTTTTAAATCTGCACGAAAATTCTCATTTACTTCTGCTGTTCTCAGGCAGTCCAAGGGCTGCTTTTACATTTTAATGACTTTTATTTTTTACAGGTAATGGCTGGTCCAACTGGTTGCTGCCATGACCACCACACACACGTTCAGAATGAGGCTGTGTATGTCCCTGAGAACTATGGCCCCTTCCCTGGGGCACTGTACGTAAAAAACGGTGGCTGTTCCCTTCCCTCCCAAGGAAATTATAGCCTCATTTTAAACACACGCGTGGTGGCTGAAGGGATAGTCAGTCTTTCTAGCTGCTTAGAGCTATTACCTGCCATTTTTTACAAAAGACATGAAAATGTTAAAGGCAGCCCGCAGGCAACGTGAGTAGTGTGAAATCCAGAACATTACCCAATTCCAATCCACACATTAGCCTGGGAGGTGTGGATCAGGGTCAGTTCATTTTGACCTAACAAAATCCCTGGGCATCCGGAGTCAAGAAGAAGGCGAGGTGAGCCTAGAATCCCTCACCTCGGCATCTAGGACTCTGTGTGGAAGATTTTGCTGCTGCTGCTGCACTGAGTAACATTCCGTTATACGAGCCCCCATCTGCAGTCCAAAATGATACAGGCCAAGCACAGGTTTACCACCTCCACTTTGTTTGCCTCCATGTATGTTGTACATACATGTATAACACACACATGCGTACAAAACAAACACATGATCACACACGCCCCCCACAAAAAAAACATTTTCAGCTGGTCAATGTCTGTTTCTGGGTGGGATTATTGCGATCATCTGGTCTTAATCTGTCACTATTTCCCTCTCAAGGAAATATGTTATTTTAATTTCCCCTCCATCTACTGTAATGGAATCTGTGGTCCTTTGCCCTGTTTCAAGTCTTTTTCCATGCTGCTTTTGCTGATTAAAAGTCTTTCATCCAAAACCATTTCATGAGGCTATGTACATAAACACCATCTCACGTAGCCTTTGAGAGTTATTCTGTAAACAAGGATCTCCCACTCCCCCTTCTCTGTGTGTGTGTGTGTGTGTGTGTGCTGGGGGAGAACAAACCCAGTTTAGGTGGTAAGGACATGCAAAGAGCCCTGCTGGATTAGACCAAACGCCTGGCTAGTCCAGCATTCTGTTTCCTACAGTGGCCTACCAGATGCCTATGGAAAACTCATAAGCAGCACGTGAATGCAAGAGCATCCTCCTGCCATTGTTCTCCACCAGCTGACATTCAGAGGCCTGCTGCTCCTGATCCTGGAGGTAATATATAGCTACCGTGACTAGCAGTCGTCGATAGCCTTATGTCCCATGAATTCAGCTTTACCAGATGGCCCTGAGCTCTAGTATTATGAAAAAAACCTCTCCGTGTTCACTTTCTCTACACTCTGCACAATTTTGTACACCTCTATCATCTTCCCCTTCCTCATCTCTTTTCTAAACGAAAAAAACCTTGGACATCTTAATCTTTCCTCATGAGGGAGCTGCTCCAACCCCTTGATCATTTTGCTTGCCTCTTTCTACGTTTTTTTCTAGTTCTACAACATCCTTTTTGAGATGCGGTGACAAGAATTGTATGCAGTATGACAAGTGTGGTCGCACCATAGATTTGTATAAAGGCATTACAATATTGGCAGTTTTATTTTTAATTCCTTTCATAGTGATCCCTAGCATGGAACTTGCTTTTTCATAGCAGCATATTGGGTCCACATTTTCATCAGGCTATCTGCCATGACCCCAATATTTGTTTCCTGGTCAGTCACCACCAGCTCAGACCCCATCAGTATGCATGTGAAGTTGGAATGTTTTGCCCCAACATGCATCACTTTACACTTACTTACATTGAATCACATTTGACCATTCACCCAGTTTGTATTTCTTTCTTTATCTGTTTAAGAAATTTCTTACCTGCTTTGAATTATAAAATTACTCCAAAGCAGGGTACAAGCAATAAAACACAATAAAATACAACATTGTAGAGATAGTTTTGCAGACCTTTGCAATCCCATTTTTGTTTTGACCCTGAGTAATTTGGTGTCGTCAGTAAACTTGCCTCTTGCCTTAGAGACCATGAGAATTGGTCTTGCACCTGAGAAGAACTCCATTCTTGAGCTGGGACAGGCCAATGGGACTCCAAGCCAGTGTGGGATCGTAGAAATCACAAGGCTTGACCAGAGGGAGGCCATAACTTGAGGGCAGGGGGAATAGCTAGGGATGCCTGAAGAAATGTGAGGGTTCACACGTGATCAGTGCCCATTGTTATGAAATGACTGATTTGGACTAATGTGTGGATTGGAACATAGTGTCAGAAATGGATCAGCCTTCCCCTTCCTAATCAACATCACAATCAACAAAGCTTCAGGCTAATACGACTTCATTGTACTAGGGCCTAGTCTCTCTACAAATGCAGATTCCAGGAAACTCTCAGGCTGCCTCCAGGCTCTAAATGACTAATCAACAATCTCTAAGCAGAGGAGACAACCAGAGCGAGAGAAAGTTGTCAGCAGTTTGGGTATGAACCTCCTGGTCAAGCTAGCTTCTCTGTGATGCCCCTCCCTTAGAGTGGCTCCCTCCTACGTTGGCTTCTCCGTGATGCCCCTCCCTAAGAGTGGCAATCTGGGCGGAGCATCTGAGCCCTGCCCCTAACTTTTCCTGGTTTGCTTTGTGTCATGCCCTAGCATCTCTCAAGTCACGCCCCTCCTTCTCCTCAGAAATTTGCGGGAGGGGGCAGGGACTCAGTCTGGGCCATCTGTTGGGCAAGGTCTTGGGAGGACTCTCTTCCAGCGTTTTGGCTCACTAGGGAGGGTCCTGTCAGGAGGTCACCCCTGCTGCCCTCTGAAATCCTCAGGTAGCCAGAATCAACACGCAGACAATAGGGCTCTTTTTCAAGGCTTTATTTCCATTCAACCTAATGATGCTTACAGATGCTAATTGTTTGATCCTACAAGTAAGACTTAAGAGAGCTGCCTACTTGGGGGTTCTAACCTTAGGAATCAGTTGATCTCCATTTGGAGGGGAAGGCAGGAAACCTCTGAACTTATGGGCTAGGAGGAGAGAGTCCAGCCCTTTCCCATGGGCATCGGGGTGCCGCTGTTGCCATCGCGCCAAGCGGGCTGAGCACCTCCTCTCAACGCCCGCCATCTCCCGCTTGACGCTGTGCCGGCGCCTAGCATCCAGAAACTGCTGTTGCGCCTCCCTCTCCCTGCCAGGGTCACTATCACTCTCAGGAATGTGTACTGGGAGGGGCTCTCCCCCTGGCTGTGCCTCTGAACAGTGTGCGGGTTCCTCTCCCATGGTTTCTATCTCTTCCTCAGAATCAGAACTGCTTTGGGGCTCTCTGGGCTCCGATCCAACCCTGCCAGGTCCTTCCCCCATCCTCTGATCTAGCTGCTGCTCCAACTCTGGTTCAGAAATGGAACTGTCAGACATCTCAAGGTGCTTAGACTCATCCACTGACACATAGCCATCTGCCAGATTTCACATCTCTCTGAATGTTGCGACACAACTCTCGGCAATTAGAAAGTATTGAAATACATGTTTTTTGTTTTTGTTTTTTTATTTATGACATTTGTAGACCACTGAATATAATAAAATCCCTCAGTGGTTCACAATCAGTATTAAAATACATTTAAATATAATATTAAAGACACAACGTTAAAAGCACAAAATTGAAACATTTACAGTAAAAACCATTAAGGGAGCAGCAAAATGGAGGTGTGTTTTCAGAAGGTGTTTAAAACATGTCACATTTTCTGCCTCCCGAACTGCACAGGGGAGGGTTTTCCAGAGAGTGGGTGCTGCTACAGAGAAGGACCGCCATCGGGGTTCTTCAGGGCGACATTCCTTTTGTTTTGGAATGACCTGCAAGGAATCACGTCCTCTGATGATCTTAGATGTTGCCTGGGTATGTATAAGGGAAGGCGGTCTGCTAGGTCTCCTGGTCCCAAGTTGTTTGGAGCTTTATATAATAATAACATAGCCTTCTATGTGGCTTGGTAGCTAATAGGCAGCCAGTGGAAGTGTGCAGATTTTTGAGAGAAAGTGTGCAGATTTTTTTTTAATGCATTGTTAATGCAGAAACAGAACAGAATGGAAAGATGGGTAAACACATGCAAATGTGACACAGACCAGAAATGGATTCCCACACCCCAAACATTGTTGTTGTTATTGTTCAGTCGTTCAGTCGTGGCCGACTCTTCATGACCCCATGGACCATAGCACGCCAGGCCTTCCTGTCCTCTGCTCTCTCCCGGAGCGTGCTCAAGTCCATATTCACTGCATCAGTGATGCTATCTAGCCATCTCATCCTCTGCCATCCCCTTCTCCTTTTGCCCTCAGTCTTTCCCAGCATCAGGGTCATTTCCAGAGAATTTTCTCTTCGCATTAGGTGGCCAAAATATTTGAGCTTCAGCTTCTGTATCTGTCCTTCCAATGAGCACTCAGGGTTAATTTCCTTTAGGATTGACTGATTTGACCTCCTTGCAGTCCAGGGGACTCGTAAGAGTCTTCTCCAGCACCACAGTTCGAAAGCTCCGATTCTTTGGCGCTAAGCCTTCCTTATAGTCCAGCTCTCACAGCCATAGGGTTGCTACTGGGAAAACCATAGCTTTGATTAGATGGACCTTTGTCGGCGAGGTGATGTCTCTGCTTCTTACTATGCTGTCTAGGTTTGCCATAGTTTCCTCCAAAGGAGCAAGCTCATGGCTACAGTCACCGTCTGCGGTGATCTTGGAGCCCAAGAAAATAAAATCTGTCACTGCTTCCATTTCTTCCCCTTCCATATGCCAGGAAGTGATGGGGACAGATGCCATGATCTTCGTTTTTTTAATGTTGAGTTTCAAACCAGCTTTTGCACTCTCCACTTTCACCCTCAACAAGAGGCTCTTTAGATCCTCTTCGCTTTCTGCCATTAGGGTGGTATCGTCTGCGTATGTGAGGTTGTTGATAATTCCCCCAGCAATCTTAATTCCGACCTGTGAGTCATCCAACCTGGCGTTTCTCATGATGTACTCTGCATATAATTAAATAAACAGGGCGACAATATACAGTCTTGTCTTACTCCTTTCCCAATTTTGAACCAATCGGTTGTTCCATGTCCGGTTCTTACTGTTGCTTCTTGACCCTTGTACAGGTTTCTCAGGAGGTAAGGTGGTCTGGTACTCCCATCTCTTTAAGAATTTGCCACAGTTTGTTGTGATCCACACAATCAAAGGCTTTAGCGTACTCAATGAAGCAGAAATAGATGTTTTACTGGAATTCTCTTGCTTTCTCCATGATCCAGCGAATGTTGGCGATTTGATCTCTAGTTCCTCTGCCTCTTCGAAACCCAGCTTGTACTTCCGGTAGTTCTCCGTTCACATACTGCTGAAGCCTAGCTTGTAGGATTTTGAGCATAACCTTGCTGGCATGTGAAATGAGCGCAATTGTACAGTAGTTTGAACACTCTTTGGCATTGCCCTTCTTTGGAATTGGAATGTAAACTGACCTTTTCCAGTCTTGTGGCCGTTGTTGAGTGTTCCAAATTTGTTGGCATATTGAGTGCAGCACTTTAACAGCATCATCGTTTAGAATCTTAAATAGCTCAGCTGGAATACTGTCATATCCACTAGCTTTGTTGTTACTAATGCTTCCTAAGGCCCATTTGACTTCACTGTCTAGGATGTCTGGTTCAAGTTCAGTGACCGCACTATCATGGCTATCAGGGACATTCAGATCTTTCCTGTATAGTTCTTCTGTGTATTCTTTCCACCTCTTCTTAATCTCATCTGCTTCTGTTAGGTCCCTGCCTTCTTTGTGTTTTATCATGCCCGTCTTTGCACAAAACGTTCCCTTGAGATCTCTGATTTTCTTGAAGAGATCTCTAGTCTTTCCCATTCTATTGTTTTCTTCGATTTCTTTGCATTGTTCATTTAAGAAGGCCTTCTTGTCTCTCCTTGCTATTCTCTGGAAATCTGCATTCAGTTGGGTATATCTTCCCCTTTCTCCCTTGCTTTTCGCTTCCCTTCTTTCCTCAGCTACTTGTAAAGCCTCATCAGACAGCCACTTTGCTTTCTTGCATTTCTTTTTCTTTGGGATGGATTGAGTTGCTGCCTCCTGAACAATGTTACAGACCTCTGTCCAGAGTTCCTCAGGCACTCTGTCTATCAGGTCTAATCCCTTAAATCTATTCCTCACCTCCGCTCTGTATTCATAAGGGATATGATTTAGGTCATACCTGAATGGTTTAGTGGTTTTCCCTACGTTCTTCAATTTAAGCTGAAATTTTGCAATCAGAAGCTCATGATCTGAGCCACAGTCAGCTCCAGGTCTTGTTTTTACTGACTGTATGGAGCTTCTCCATCTTTGGCTGCAAAGAACATAATCAATCTGATTTTGATATTGACCATCTGGTGATGTCCATGTGTAGAGTCGCCTCTTGTGCTGTTGGAAAACAGTGTTTGCTATGATCAGCATGTTCTCTTGGCAAAACTCTATTAGCCTTTGTCCTGCTTCATTTTGTACACCAAGGCCATGCTTGCCTGTTATCCCGGTGATTTCTTGACTTCCTACTTTAGCATTCCAATCCCCTATGATGAAGAGGACATCTTTTTTGGGTGTTAGTTCTAGAAGGTGTTGTAGGTCTTCATAGAACCGATCAACCTCAGCTTCTTTGGCATCAGTGGTTGGGGCATAAACTTGAATTACTGTGATGTTGAATGCTTGCCTTGGATTCGTACTGAGATCATTCTGTCGTTTTTGAGATTGTACCCCGGTACTACTTTTCCCACCCTTTTGTTGACTATGAGTGCTAGTCCATTTCTTCTAAGGGATTCTTGCCCACAGTAGTAGATATAATGGTTCCCCGAATTAAATTTGCCCATGCTTGTCCATTTTAGTTCGCTGATGCCCAAGATGTCGATGTTCAATCTTGCCATCTCATGTTTGGCCACCTCCAGCTTACCTTGATTCCAGCTTACCTGGAATCTTACATTCCAGGTTCCTAAGCAATATTGTTCTTTACAGCATCGGACTTTCTTTTCACCGCCAGACACATCCACAGCTGAGTGTCCTTTTGGCTTTGGCCCAGCCGCTTCACTCTTTCTGGCGCTACTTGGAAATTCCCTCTGCTCTTCCCCAGTAGTATATTGGACACCTTCTGACCTGAGGGGCTCATCTTCCGGTGTCATATCTTTTAGCCTTGTGATACGTTCCATGGAGTTTTCTTGGCAAGAATACTGGAGTGGGTTGCCATTTCCTTCTCCAGTGGACCACATTTTGTCAGAACTCTCCACCATGACCTGTCCGTCTTGGGTGGCCCTGCACGGCATAGCTTATGGCTTCAGTGAGTTACGCAAGCCCCTTCACCACAACAAGGCAGTGATCCATGAAGGGGCCCCTAACCATAGCTCAGTAGTAAAGCACATGCTTTGTATGCACAAGGTAATTAAAGGTGCAATCCTATGCACATTTAAACAGAGAAAAGGCCTACAAGGCTGGCTGGGAAATGCTGGGAGTTGTAAGCCTTTTCTCTGTCTAAACATGCATAGGATTGTGCCCTAATAGGATCTCAGGCTGGGAGCCTGGAGAGTCACCACCAATCAGTATAGACAGCACAGGGCAAGACAGCCTAACAGACCAAGGCCCTTCGTATGTTCATATCATATGTGAAGGATACTGCCTTTGGGCAGGAGGGATCTCCATGTAGTGCCCTTCTGCTCTCTTCCAGTTTTAGGATTACGTTCCTTGCTCTGCTGTTGATTTGTTGCTGGTGCTGGCATATAGGGTTGCCTTTGTTCCCCTATATGTACAATATGCCCATTAATTGCTTTGCAGGGCTGTTGTGGAGTTTAATTAATTCCTGCATGTGATGTGCTTTGATGCTCTTGGATGAAAGGTTCTGTGTAATTGCAAAGTGTTATTAATATTATAATCCACAACTTCACACGCTGCCTTCACCTGGCAGAAGGGGTGATGTGACACTATCAGTTGTGTTGCATACATTCACAGAAGCTGCCTTGGCATGACTTTCTTCATATTTATTAACAGCTGCTGCCGTTACTATCATCAAGTCAAGCAAAGTCCCATCCAGATACCCACTTCTTGCTATTGTCAGGCAAGGGCAACGTTGATCCTGAGGCTTAATTAGCCAAGGAAATTCAGCAACAATCGTTTCCTAGCATTCCTTCAAAGTATAATAAGATGTAGATACCGTGACATAATGGGGAAGTTTGATTCAAATTTTGGCCATGATGTTTTGGCCTCATATCAAGCACTTCTTTAGTAATGAGCACAGAAGCATGTACTAAACACCCATGTAGTATCCCTTACCTGATTTTCTGAAACTGGATTTCCATTGTAACTCCTGTTTTTCTTGTGTGTTTCAACCAAATATATTGGAAGGAGGAGGACCCTCGCTCACAGGTAAATGAAAGGGAGAATGGCTCAATGCCAGGCAAGGCCCCATCCTTCCTCTGCTTCAATCTCTGCCTCACCATTTTCTCATGTGCAAGAACAAAACACATTCTAGTTGCTAGGCAACTAGGAGAGACATGTCCCCAACTAATCCTGAGAGCCTGTTCACCCATTACCTTCTTAATGAGAGATGTATCCTGCGCACCAGTAGTGGGTTCTTGTCATGACAGCCACCGCAGGCAGCCATGGCTGCAGGGCTCCTTTCCAGCCCCCCGTGATGCCCCACACTCATAGCAAGGAGAGAGCTATTGGCATTAATGTTTCTCTCGGAGTTTGACTTCTAGGTTTAGGCACCACACTCAACCAGTAGTGGAACTGCTAACTCTCTGCCCTTTGGGGCAAGGATCATAGCTCCATGACAGAACACTTGCTTAGCATGAATAATATGCTAGGTTCAACTACTGGCATCTCTGCTTAAAGCAGGGTCCTATTTTGGGACCCGTAGGCACATTTGGGAAGTTGAGAAACTGCTGTGGGCACCACCACAAAATGCCTAATCAGTGGATCGCCGCTGTGGTGTCTACCTGCTGCAGCTATGGATCTTAGGCTGCATCTAATTCAGCAAAAACTTTTTTTCGTGTCTATTGGGCACCACATCTCTTTAAAAAGGGATTGGGGCTGTTCACACAACATGTTAACCCACACTCAGTGGTCGAGTGTGGGTTGTTGTTGAACCACGGGTTGTTTGTTGAACTGTGGATTATTGTGTTGTCTGAACCCTGGACATTTTCCTTCTTTGTGAAAGGAGGTTATTACACTGATACATTTTGTAGTGGAACACTCTTCAATATTTACTGATATACATACTCTTTTAAATTATTTACCTGCTTGGTGGAAATTAAGGAATGGTCAGTGTAAATGGAGGCTCTGCCCTTTTGACAGCTAAAGTACTGATATTACAACATTGGAAGGATAAACACTCATCTCCTATAATGCAATGGATTGAGGACCTAACAACACTATCAATATTTGAATGGGTGGCATATAGAAGATACCTTAAAATGGACATTTATTTGGATAAATGGTCCACTTTTGTTGAAGCCTATGTATAATTGCTAGAAAGTTGTATGCGTTTCATATGTATTCATTGCTATGGATATATAAAATTCTGTATATGTATATTTAAAAAATGGGGTTTTGTTTAAAGTAAAAAAGTTTTGTGGCTGCCCATGGGTGCCACATTGGGGACTGCTTCACGACTGCCATTGGAGGTGCCTGTGGGCACCATTGCGCCCACGGGCACTGCGTTGTAGAACCCCTCTCTTAAAGGATCACAGGTAGCATGGCTCAGAAAACCTTGCAAACCCACTTACCATTGAAAATGAAGTCCAAAGCAGACATGGTAGAAGTCTGTGATCAGCATCTGCTGGGGGGCTTCAATTTGGATTGGAGCAGCATTTTCGTGATCTAAATAATCTCCATTCTGAAGTTGCTATTAGTCTCAATGGGGAGGGTGTGTGTAAGGGAGAACAGGTAATGGTATTATGTCTATCTCCCCACGGGCCCCCCCCCACTCCAATAAGTCTGGTAGCAGTTTGGGGTGGAGGTTGATTTTGATTGAGAAAAAAGGGTTCAATACCTCCTCCCCCAGCACTGTGGCTCCAATCACACTTAGAGCATTCCCCCCCCCCCAGCCCCATGACTGCTTTAAAGTTCACAAAGAAAAAATTAAAAAGAAGCCAGGTGATCTGATCACAGCTCTCCCACATCACATCTGTTTGGGCCCTGAGTTAAGCAAGCAAAGGTGCCAAGTTTGATGTCATTTTGGCACTAGAAGACCTTTTAATATGCCTGGGCATTTCAGCATGTAAATATCCTTGATTACAGGTGTATCTGTTTTGTTCCATTTTATGGCTTTAATTTAATTTATTATATTTCTATACTGCCCAATAGCCAGAGCTCTCTAGGTGGTTTACGGATATTAACATCCTTAACAATACAGTAATTTTACATAATATAACAGTTTACATACAAACATATAAACAAGCAGTACGTGTGCACACGCCCGCATGCGCGCGCGCACACACACACTTTTAACAATAAACAATAAGAAATCCCATGACCTGAATAAAAATGTTATCATTTGATACCAAATCTCTGAGAATAGAGGAGGGTCTTAACCTGGTGCCAAAAAGATATCAATGTTGGCGCCAGGCAGGCCTCACTGGGGAGTTCATTCCTTAATTGGGGGGCCACCACTGAAAAAGCCCTTTCTCTTGTTGCCATCTTCTGAGCCTCTCTTGGAGGGCCTTAGATGATGAGCGTAGTGTTCATGCTGGGAGAGGCACTCCATCAAGTATTTTGGTCCTGAGCTGTGTAAGGCTTTATAGGTCAACACCAGCACCTTGAATCAGGCTCAGAAACTTATGTAACTGCTGCTATTTTTGTAGTGTTTTGGATACTGACTGCTTTTAATTATGTTATTGTATGCCACCCTGAGAGATTTTACTGGAGGGCAGCATAGAAATCTCCAAAATATGTTGCTGTATGAGCAAAAGAGAACAGAAGTATAGAGAGAAGGATTAGTTTGTGAACCTGTAAGTAATCACCTGGAGCTAAAGAGCTTAGTTCAGGACTAATATAGACAAATGAGATCAAACTTTACTTCAATTTTCTTTATGCTTTTATCTCCACCTAAACAAAATCTAACTCAGGGTCTAAGTTGGCAGGCATTGTCCCTTTAATTAAGAGAAAGATGTTAATACATGTTTGCTACGTGCTGGAGAGGGACTTCTGGCAAGTGGCCAGCCGGGCAGGTGTCACGGAGCTATCGGCACCTGTACAGCAAGCTCACTGGAACTGTTTGCACACAGGAAAAGCCTAACAGATGCCAGCCTGCGTGCTGCATGCAGAGGACAAGATGCTTGTCTCTGTCGGCACCTGTACAGCAAGCTCGCTGGAACTGTTTGCACACAGGAAAAGCCTAATAGATGCCAGCCTGTGTGCTGCATGCAGAATACAGGATGCTTGTCTCTGTGCCGTTGGAAAGGAGCAGCAGCCCTGGCGGCCCAGAGCTTGGAGTAAGCACTTTTTAATGGCTTCTCCCCACACTCTTTTGGACAGGGTTCACAGGACGCCAACAGCCCTCACATACTGGTTTGTAGAGAGGAAGTGGAGAAGGCAAAGCCAGCGGCGCTCAGCGCCATCCTTCCTTGTGTGACGGAAGAGAAAGGGAGAGAATGCATTGGGAGGGGAGGGGAAGGACTCCAAGCCAGAATCAGGTGTGAGCAGCCGGACACAACAACCCACACAATGAAAGGAAAAGAGCCAAAGGCAGCTCTAAGACAGCAGCAACAACAAAAGCTCTAGAAAAACAAACAAACCACAACTCAAAGAGACTGCCCTGCTTGGCCATCTCACTTCACGTGTGCAGTTGGGCCCTGAAGACAGACAGCAGAGAAAACTTCATGCACGAGCGATGCAAAGTACGTTATTGGTTGCAGATGCTTCAGATTAATTCTTGCACGTTTCGCAGCTCCTCGAGGTATTTGTGTAGCTATCAGGCAGTAGGTACTAGTACTGAAGTGTAATGACTGACAGCACATGCTTAGACATGTTTTCTCAGAATTAAGTCCCGCAAAGGGGTTTACTCCCTTGTAAGTGCATTTAAGACAGACCCCTCCTCAACGATTGGCCCCTTCAGGGAGCAGCCAGGACCCCATGTTCTGGCAGGGTCCCAACAGCAGTAGTGATATCTGCCTTGGGCCCCTTGTCTGGGCAAAGCTTGTCTGTAAGCTGCCATTTTAAATTTCCCATACTGTCCCTGATATCTAGCATTGCACCAGGGCTAATTTAAAATAGTGGCTCATAGTTGCCTGGTAAAGCCCCTAGTGGTCCGCCAACATGGGAGGAGGCTTACTTTGCTGTGGCCTCCCACAAATCTGGTGCTGGCCCTGGGTTGCTGGCACACTTACTTACGCCGAACCCAGTGAGGCCTATTTAGGAATGTGCTAAGGACCAGTGGGGGCTGGTGGCTCCAATGTCAGTGGGGGGGTGAATCCACTCCAGGTTTCAGTCAGAACTAGTCAGAACCACTGGCATTGGAGCCACCAGCCTCCACTGCATGGGACCATTGGAATTATTTTTTGTCCCCCGAAGGACAACATTCTAAAGCTCAGAATACATTGGGTCATTCAACAGATCTCTGCTTCCACCTATTGACTGATGTATCCCTCCTTGACTTACAGAGCAACCCTATGCCCACTTACCTCAGAGTAAGCTCCATTGCACTCAATGAGACTTATTTCTGAGTAGACATAAGGACATTGCACTGCTAGGGTAGTAGAGAATCTAATCGTAATCTGGTCAGAAGGGATCATATGAGAAAGAGGGGAAAGGGAGCTGAAGTGTACATATGGACTCACTCTCAGCCATCTTTGCAAGCATCTTGTTTACTGCAGGCGCTCGAGGGAGGATGCAACTAAAGTTTGCCCTTCCAGGGAGAAAGACAGCTGACCCACACTTCCATAGCCCCCTTGGCCAAGGTCCATCAGCCCAATGAGAAGATGAGCTCACTCAGTACATTATTTATTTACAGCTCCCACACTTGTAGGATTTCAACCCACGCTTGGTTCCTACTGTTTGAGGGGCCAGTACAAGTCAATTTTGCTCCCACAAGTCACAGCACCACATGATCTGAGTCTGAGAGGGACTCCCCAGAATCCTTTGCAATGGTGCTGAAGAACATGGGGTGCAAAACTCTGGAATGGCTGTGAACAAGAGAGAGAATCCCAGCCTCTTCTGACACGGCGAGGGATCCTGAGCATGCTTCTCTGATTGCTCGTGCTCCAAAAGATGCTGGCACTCCACATAATCAAGCCCTTCATTGTTTATGCTTTCTTCTGCTGCTTTAGGGTTGTTGTTGTTCGTTTGTTGTTATTAGCCTGATTCCTAAAAAGTTGTTTTTGTCTGTGTGATTAAATCTCCAGGCAGAAAAAAACTAGCTTCACATTTTGTACTGTAGAGCAAAAGGCATGGAATTGCAGGAAATGGCCTTACAGAGGTGCAGTTCAGGACACAGTGTGTCTTGGTATTTGAGCTCAGACTAATGTCTTACTCCAGGCATTGCAGCAAACTTTCCAGGCACCGTAGCTGAACACTGAACAGCAGCCCTGCAGCAGCAGAAATGGCAAAATGAGCCCACTGGTACTGGTTGCTATATCCAATACAAAGCACAAGACAGCTTTTCCTAGCGTTGTACCATCAAGATGTTCTGAACCACAACTCCCATCAGCCCCAGCATGGCCAATGCTCAGTGATGGTGGGAACTGTACCTCAAAAAACATCTGGAGAGCACTACAGTGGGGAAGGCTGGCATAGGGTGACCAAAAAAGAAGAAATGCATTGCCCCAAACGGACAAAAGAGGGCAGAGATTTGCATAATGTATGTTAATTTCTTATAGTTATAGATGCGCATTTGTAAATAATGACTATGATTTAATAAAATATAATACAGCTCACCAAAGTGGGGAAATTACTGCAACTAGGGATGTACAGATTTTGAAAAACCAATTCCATCTGTGTTTCATGGATTGCAGGTGCCTTTCATTCCATCATCTGCTCATTAGTGGAACTGGAATTTTTCCATTTTTTTTTATTAGAGCAAATTTGCACTCTCAAAAATGCGCAACCTCCCAAACTGCACAAATCCCCCCCAAATGCACATTTTCATGCTTTAGCCTTCTCCTAACTGTGACCAGGTGACCTGTTTGCCTGCTGAGTCTGCGAACTGTTGATGGGCAACTTCAAGCCCCCTGCTGCTCTCCCTCCTTATGGTTCTTTATCTTTACTTATTAATTTAATTTATTAAATGCCTCATAAAACAAATTTCTCTAGGTTATTTACATAGTTTAAACATAATAGTCATGATAGAATTAAATCCCAATAAAAGCAATCAATAATAATAATGAAAATGCCAATAAAGCAAAAAATATAGTACCAGATATAAGAGGTAAAAACCACATTGCAGGGACTAATATAGTAAAATGCTAAAATATTTTAAAAGACTTTAAGGGTCCCTGGGACCATAGGAAATTTTGGAGTTTCCCCCTCCCAGGCTGTAGACATTGCTATGACCCGGCTGGACTCAATGGCCTTGTAGGCCCCTTCCAACTCTACTATTCTATGACCTCAGCAGGGAAACTCCAAACAGGGATTGTTTCCTTGTGCTCCTTGCAGTGCCACAGAAAGAACCACGGCGGAGCTCCGACCTCTGGTGAGGATGTGAATGAGGATGCAAATGAGGGAGAAGGGGACAGGGAGGCACCAAAGATATGCAGAATCCTAATGTCTCCCAGCTCCTGTCCACGCTCTCAAAAGCACATCTAGTGAAAAAAGGAACAGAAAGGATGGAGATCTGAGGATCACCTCCGTCGCTTCTTCTGCTCTGCCAGGCGTCTGCTGGCAGAGCATGGGACATTTGGAGAACTCTGACATTACAGCGCTCCTTCAGACAGCATAGGGTTGCTCTGTAAAAGACTTTAAAAGCCTAGGAGAGCAGGAAAGCCTTGTGCCGAAAAGGCAGTAGCGTAGGTGGACTTGAATTGGACAGCCCTTTAAATAGAGAATGCCATCAAATAGAGGACTGTCCTCTGTAAATTAGGGCAGATGACCACTCTAACAGTATTAAAAATGTGTAACTACATTTTCAAAGTATTCAATCCCGCCATCCCATACCACTTTAAGCATGCAACTACCCTAGCAGGGTGGTTGCCGTATAATAGACAAGCTGACTCTATGTTGTCACCAACCACTGCCAAGGCTCCAAGCCTATGTAGGCCAGATGATTGCTGCAGTGGAACTCTCAAGGCAGGCTGCAGAAGGCTTTCTTGGGGGATTGGATGTGCGCATTCAGAGTTTTCCAACTGTGGGGATAATGTGTTTGTGCTATGTCAAGGAAGGTGATGCTCCTGTGTTCCTGCTCAGTTAATAGTGGAACACATTTCTTTAAAGGGGCACTTATGCTTAGAAGATGCTTCCTTAAGATGAACATTGATAGCTACTGGCTAGATTTGACCTGTTTGGACAGAGGCTGGAGAGAAACACTTAGGCAGTTTGCATGTAACTGGCAAATGAGACGAAAATACTGAAAGGACAGTTTTTGCAGTTGACTGGCAAGAAGGAGTCTTGGGAGGACTCCAACAGGCATATTGTTTGCTTGGGGTGGGAGATGGATACAGTTTTTAAAGCCTAGCATTGTCTGGGTATTTACCTGCTTCTTCCTTGCTTAACAGGTCAATTTGTAAATAAACCAAGATTACAAACACACACACCTTCGGTGGGCAGAATTGTGTCATAACAGGGAAATGGGCCCTGCAAAAAGCAACTTCCGAAGCAACCTACCTTTCAGAGTAGCAGGAAGCGCAAAGCTCTATCTGTTTGCAAGACAGATTTGTTGAAATACTGGAGCTCGGTGGTTTGCACAAATGTAATGATTGAACAGCCCATTTACAAGTGACAGGCCTTAAGTAAGAGAACACTCAGTATCTCAAGAGTTTCCATAAAATCATGAGATTTTGCAGATCTGAATAATGAGTATAGCTTTCGATTTAGTCATAAGCGGCCAACGCTCTACCAAAGAGTTACATTTTATCATGGGGTTTGCAGGCCCTCCAACTACTTAGAATTACATGCATCATCACCATCACCATCATTTAAATAGAGCATGAGGCTTTACAGACTATGAGAGGGAAGGTCCCTGCCCCAATGAACTTAAAACCTAAAGCAAAGGAAAGGGAGGGAAGTGGGCATAGGGATAAACACAGAAGCAATATGGCAAGGCTGGGCAACTGGCTAGAGGTTGATGGCAACTCTCATCAGCTCTAGCCAGCACTGGCAATGGTGAGGGAGTTGCAGTCCAACATCTGGAGGGCCACAAGTGGCCACCCCAGCAATATGCAGTTGTTTCAGTGGATGTGCTTAGGCTTAGTTACAAGTTTAGTTGCATTAAAGATGGGAAAGACAGGTTGCTTGCCTGTATCTGTCATCATTCATGCCCCCTGGAATTCCAGTCCTTCCAACTAGATGAACAGTAACCCAGTCACATCAAGTCTGGCGATCCTCTCTGATTGGGTGATGGGTGACCATACCATGAGGGAGACCTCCTCTGACATTCGGTGGGTCTGCAACTTGGTATTGGAATCGAAGAGCCATCTCTAATTTCACCCTCCAGTGCAGATGCAACCAGGACAGGGTACTGCACTAATTTGGCCCTCATTATCAGCTCTGTAGGCTGGGATTGCACTGGTATCAGCAAGTCCAACATTGGCCATGGAGGTACGATTGATGCTACTATCGGTAGCGACACATTCAGGTTTGGTGTCGGATCCATAGCTGGTCTGACCTCCTCTTCCTTCTTCTTTTTGTGCACTGGCCTTTTCGTTAGCATTTTTGCCAATGAAAGCTTCAACTACTGCCCAGGTGTGGCTAGGTCAGTATGGCCCAAATCCAAGGCTTGAGTGTTGGGGAAGAAATGGACCCCAGGGTCCCCAAAGGCTGTGGCAAGCAGGAAAGTGTCTTTGACTCCCCAATGGGCAAGTGCCCTTTACCACTTATGCAATGATAGGCCTATCCACTGGAGGCTCCACCACTTCAAGGACTCTTTTCCAAAGAACAGCCTGAAGACTGTCTGAGTGATTGCTCCTTGCCTGCTTTGTGAAGGCTTGACAGTGAGTGTAAGCTTCCACTTTATGTCCTTCTCCAAAACAAGAGACACATAAAGCACGTCCCTCGGTGGGAGAGAGCTTGGTGCCACAGCACACGCACTTTCAAACAGAGGCCCTCAAGACCATGCACCCTCAGGCGATCACGGAGATTGCAAACAAAAATGACAAAGAAAATCCAAAACCAGCACAGCAAGAAGAAAACAAGAGGATAGAGACAAAATAAGAACACCTCAGCAAATTGTAATTTTTTTGTATAACAGTGAAAAATGAGACTGCCACAATGGTGGTTGAAAACAGGTGGGAGCCTGCTAGGGGCATGTACACTGGGATGGGGGGGGGGTCCCTGCCAAAAATTCCTCAGCTATTTCCTAAACGAGTTTCCCGAACAAGGGGAAGTTTATCGAATGATGCTCCATGCAGGTGCAGAGCCCATATGTGTGATGCACAATGACCACAAATAGGAACTCAGGGGTTGTGTCAAAGGCTTCACAGAACAGGTGGGTTTTGATGATAGATTTTAATGAGGTAAGAGAGGTGACATCATGCAAGTGATTGAGAGAGGTGGTGGAGTTCCAAGCATGTGGGGCAGAGGAGGAGGACAGTCTTTTGAGGAATCGGGAAACCTCTGGTGCACAGAACTTCTGACATTCTCTCTCTCTCCTCTTTTAACTGATTCATACTTTTGCTGAATTCTTGCTAAGCCACATCTCCTTCACACTAATATTGATCCAATCTCATTGAGTGTTGCAAAAATGACCTCCCAGACAGCCTGATTTCAGAGTCAGCAGAGCAGATTCTTATGGAGTGTGGGGTAATGCCAATTTCCCCACAAAGCACCACATGATTGGAGAACAACAGAGACAGGAAATCCAACTAGATGGACTGACATTGATGTCAGTGAATCCGGTGCTTCCACTCAGAGGTCTGGTTGTGCTAGTTAAGTCTTCCCCTTTGAGTTTGTCTTTGTATTCCATCACATAACCAGATGTTTATATAGCTTTGCAGTGGCCTCTCTACATTGGCAACGAATGCCATTTTATTAGATGTTGCACAGGAAGATCCAGTTACTTTGCTTTTACATTCAGGTAGCCCATAATTAGGCTAACACACAGGGTGAGTCATTCATAAAAGGAGTCCAAGGTGCTATTAGAGCTAGACATGCCAAAGCTCAGCATATAATTAAATAATCCGCCATCATGTGGAAACTGCCCATTAAGCTACCTGACCCCATTAGAATGAAGATGTCATTTATCCTTGCTTGCTAGAAATACTGTTAGTGCTCTGTACTAAGATGACTCCTCTTTACTCAAACCTCGCCTTGTTCTCACAGAAACCAGAAAATGCTGTTCTAGTTCCTTGGTTCACAGGCAGGTTAACTGAAATTGGGACCTGGAAACATGAGGAAAGCAGAGGATGCTGAGAAATGGTACCTTTCTGTAAGAGGCTTTTCTGAACATCTTCTGCCTTCTGCAATGATAATACATCTAGGGTTAGGGAACCTGGTGCCCTCCAAATATTTTGGAGTAGAAATCCCACAATCCCTGGCCTTTGGCTTTGCTGGCTGGGGCTTATAGAAGGTGTAGTCCAAAACATCTGGCGTGTACCAGGTTGCCTACTCCACTGGATCCAGATGTTCTCCTAGTATTGCTCAGCCTCATGCAATTCTCCCCCCCCCACTTGACTTCTCATTACTACTTGTGGTGTTCTCTGGGATATGTTTGTGCAAATGTCTCAGGCCCCTAGTGGCTAGCAGGCCCAGCATCAAATGCATTTCCATTCCATCCCCTTTCCTACATCATTTTTCACACACACAACCCCCCCCCCCCCCGAGACCAATGGTTTCCCACTAATACTAAAGTTTGGGACATATGTACATGCAAAGCATTGAGAACACCAGCCAGGGAGAGCTAGGGACAAATCACTGCTCTGTAATGGTTGCTGGGTTTCTATTGACCACCAACCTTCTTTACAGGTTTGTTGTGAGGATAAAATGAGGAGGGAAAAGAACCATGTATGTTAGTGGTGGGCAACGTGTGGCCCTCCTGATATTTTGGCGGACAACTCCCATCATCCTTTACCATTGGCTATGCTGGCTAGGGCCCATCCTTGATGTGTATGAAAAAAAGTTGCCCATCCTTGTCGTATATGATAAATTGCCCCGTTGAGTGCACAGCAGCCTGTAATCATAGAGGCAGAAATTCAGGACATTTCTAGGTGTATGAGTGTTCAGTGCTCTGAATCAGAGCCCTGGTCAACCACAATCCACATGTTCGGGCTGACGATCCCCATGCCAGCCACTCCTAGTCCAGAAATATCATGATCAGCAGAAGTGGCAAACCTACCGCTGCACCAAAATATCAGTCTAAGCCCCCTGCACTGGAAGTGCCTCTTGTTCTTTTAGCTGGACAAAACAGAAGCCCTAGTTGGAGATGTGTTAATAGGACAGCTTTTGCTAGCATTACAGTCTTTCCAGACATGCAGAACCCCGATGTGTTTTTCTTTTCAAAGCAATTATTAAAAATCTTTTAGCTGCAGGGGACAATGGGTTAAAAGAAACAATGTGTCAAATTGCGATCAGCTTGAATCATCGTGCACAGAAAAACAGAGGCATGACAAAAGTACCCTGGTTCACTGGCAGACTTAACCAGTTTGCAAAATGACTTGCTACACTGCAAGTCAAGGCCTTTTACAGCTCCACACAGTTGGAGCGGATCAGAAGAGTTTTGCATTTCATTGGCACAACTCGGCAATCCTCACAGGTGGAAAAGAAACATGATGGCTTCAGTACACTTTGATGAAAACATGTAGCAACCCAAAGATCAATTTTCACAGCAGGTGGTTTGCAAAGGACATTTATTCAACAGGAATGTATTAATTCTTCAGCCAGTTCTGGAAACAAGCACGCTCTAGAGAGCTGCAGGCATAAATAATGTTAGACTTTTACTGTCTATTTATTCTGAAGGCACCAGCAATTAAGCACTTGCCTGCTTTGCAGCCATTTAATACAGTGTTTATTCTTTATTGATTCATGAAAAGCCTCATGTTTAGATGCTTTATTTCTTTTTAAACTGCACCAGGGACTCATTTGATGGCTTGGATTGTGGTCTCGGCAAGTTAGCAGGAGCCCCTGCTAAATATTCTAAGCCTGTTTCTTTGCTCATTTCTTGACACTTCCAAGCATTATTTTCAGCAAGTGATCTTGGCTTTCCCTCTTGTCCGCAGTCCTTCTCGACAATTAATTGCTGTACAAATCAACCTGCAGTGCAGCAGCGGAAAAGAGTGGAGTATTTTAACACAGGTGAACGGGCATCCTCATAAGTCCCAAAGCTTGGAAACAAAGGACACCTCTAGAGGTGATGGTTGCAGAAGCCAACTGATTCCTGCTGATTATCTAACATCTGGTCGGAGTGAGAACAGGACAGGTGGGTCCGTGGGAAGGAGGAGGAGCTGAACCTATGCCTTTTCACCTTAAAACTACTTGTTAAAACTATTTTAGTTCAGGAGAGGGTTACTTCTGTTCTTTTTCCTCCATCAGGAGAAAAATAACTTAAAAGTAGTTGGGGGCAGGGAGCACAGGCAAAGAGGGAGATCAGCTCCCAAATCCCATCAGCCTATCTTTTAAACTGTCCCAACCCCACCGGTTTATGGGCAGGGTCAGATTTAGGATGAAGCAACCCAGACAAGCACTTGGAGTGTGCCTGTCACATGAAATCTACTCATCAGCTGAAACAAATAGTACATGGTGTTCCAGCTGCAGTGGTAAAGCTGGAAGCACTGACCTACAATATACTGTATATTGAAGTCATGAAAATGGGCTACAAATTCAATAAAAATACAAGGTATTCAAAGTATGATTTATCCATGTCATATTGAGGTGATATATTTGCACACATGGATCTGATCACAATCACTCACCACCACTTTCATTCATACCTTTTCCTGAATGGGCAGTGATATTATAAATAGTAATAGTAATAGAAGTCAGTGTCACCCATGCATACATCCCTTATTTAAGAGCCCAGACCTCCTGCCCCATAATTCTCTCCAAAGAGTTTCTCTCATAAGAACATAAGAACCATGCTGGATCAGACCAAGGGTCCATCTAGTCCAGTATTCTGTTCACACAGTGGCCAACCAGCTGTCGACCAGGAACCAACAAGCAGGGCATGAATGCAACAGCACCCTCCCACCCATGTTCCCCAGCAACTGGTGTACATAGGCTCACTGCCTCTGGTACTGGAGGTAGCACATAGCCATTAAGACTAGTAGCAATTGATAGCCTTTTCCTCCAGGAATTTGACCAACCCCTTTTTAAAGCCATCCAAGTTGGTGGCCATCACTACATTCTATAGTAGTGAATTCCACAGTGTAACTATGCTCTGTGTGAAGAAGTACTTCCTTTTATCTGTCTTGAATCTCCCACCAATCAGCTTCATAGAATGACCCCAGGTTCTAGTATTCTGAGAGAGGGAGAAAAATGTCTCCCTATCCACATTCTCCACACCATGCACAGTTTTGTAGACCTCTATCATGTCTCCCCTTACCCTCCTTTTTTCCATGCTAAACAATCTCTACTGTTGTAACCTTCCCTCATAGGGGAGATATTCCAGCCCCTTGATAATTTTAGTTGCCCTTTTCTGCACGTTTTACAGCTCTACAGTATCTTTTTTTAGGTGTGATGACCAGAACTGTACACAGTATTCTAAGTGTGCTTGCACCATAGATTTATATAAAGGCAGTATGATATTGGCAGTTTTATTCTCAATTGCTTTTCTAATTATGCCTAACCTGGAGTTTGCCTTTTTTACAGCGGCTGCATACTGGGTTGACATTTTTATTGAACCATCCACCACAACCCCAAGATGTCTTTCTCGGTCTGTCACCTCTAGCTCAGATCCCATCAGGTTATACTTGAAGTTGGGTTTTTTTTGCCCCAACCTCTCCTCTCCTAATTAAGCTATGTGGCTAAACTTCTACTGACCATGTGCTATACATGTAGACAGCTCTGAGCAGGAACATAGGATTCAGGAGGAAGCATTGTGTGCACATATGGACCTCCATGTGAACTTATATGGCTCTCTGGAAAGGAATAGACACTTGAGTATTCCAGATGAGATTTTATAGAGAGCATTTTCTTTTTGTTACTGTTCTAAAAAATTAACACCCTAAATAACTGACTACTTGAAAACCATTACTGGTTTATTGATCAACCCTACCTAGGAGTAACTTCTATATTATGTAAACTTCTATATGCAGTATTCATGCATGATGTAGGAAATCTGGTCTTGTGTGAAGCAGCCCTACATAGGTTTGGCCCTACATGGTCATAAGAAGGTAGAATTGTATAGTCTTTGATGATGGAAAAATCTCCTGCTGAACAGCTTCAAAGTGAAGACAGGGTTAGTATTTTTCTCATTGTCCGTGGATTTGAAACAAATGCACTGACTTGCCCTTGAAAATGGCCTTTGAGCATTGCTCCTTGTTGTTACCAGACACACACATTCTCCTGCTAAGAGTACAATTGTTTTTAAAAGGTAAAATCATTTGGTCGTACCTTATAGGCATAACAGTATTTGTCCTCTTAAGATTCCAAGAATGAATAGAGTTCATCATGTTAGTTATATGCGAATGCAACCTCCCTATAATGATCATATTAGAGAATTGTAGCTGTTTTGAGTACAATAGCAATAGTTTTCTAAATCACAGCAGAATCAAGGTATATTTTCAGCATGCTATTTATAAGACTATGAATATTTTATTCCCTGTTGGAAAGTACCCTGAGCTATTTACAAAATATGGGAAGTTACTCGACTGCTACTCAGAGATAAGAGGCTTGCCTAACTGTATCACAGGAAAGGAAAAATAAATTGCTCCGACGCTGAATGTACTATTCCTGTATTAGAAAGAATGATACATCCAGTTATGTTTTCTCATAAAGTCCTCTAAATCTGAACTGGACTGCAAGTTTTATGTTGAATGATTAAATATTATGTATTAATAAAGAAACTAATGAAGCTTTTGAAATTAAAAGACTGTTTCAGCAGTGGTATCTATATTTCTCATCAGAGTTGGAAAATTAGGTAGAAATATTGTCAAATCATCACAACTTACACAGCAAATTGTTAGATACTATTGGTGCTGAAATGGTAGACATTTCTTGGCAACATTACTGGATGATAACCAGAAGTTTCCTGTCAAATTTTGTAATGAAAACAACAGAAGTATGAAGCTGAATTCTGCAACATGGAGGACTTCTGACTAGAGATACTAAAATGTGCTGCCATCAAGCCCACATTTCTGGCAATTAAACGTTAATCTGGTTGCATTCTTTTAGACTCACATGGGCATGAATCTTAAGCACAGATATCGTGAAGGCAGAATATAGCAGTGCTTTGTCCAATGGCCATTGTTCAGCTAATATGCCAAAGAAGTTGAAATTCCGGCATGTAGAAATTCACAGAATAACCCTAAATGTTAATATAGAAAAAAACAACTTTAAAAATAAGGCATTACAGAAAAAAATCACTATCTAATACATTTTAAAATTTCAGTTAAGCAAGTAAATAAGAAACGTGTTCGCATGTAGGAAAACTGAACCAAAGAAAACATAATATGTATTAAGTCAGGCAAAGTCCTCATTATATATACAGACACAGTGAGTTCAGTCTGTGGCGATCACAATGACACTCCAGAGGCATAACACACCAATAGAGACTGCAGCACAAACTACTTCCAAGAACTCATTTTGCAGTCTGTTGACAGGCATGTGGATATAAGAATCTGTTTGGCATCTTCTCAGGATAAGGTTGTTTCCCCTCCCTTTAGAGCTTTCCATTGGCAAATGCTGCCTCCTGGAACTGAGGGACAAATGATTTGAAATAAGCCCTAGTGGAGAAATAAAACGGTCAACGTTAGTAAAGATCAAAATGAGAACATGATGTACATACATGGACAAGATCTTGTAACATGCAAGCCTTAGAACAGATTAAGAACTTTCCTGATTAAAAATCCAGTTGTGTTATACCTGTGCCTGCCTTGATTAAATCTCACATTGTGATGTCTCACCCCCAAATAATGCATGTTGGAGAGCACTGGTGTAACAGAGGGCTGTATTTGTGTTCATTTTAAAAATGAATAAATACTTGCTCAAGTATTGAATCATAACCAATTTACAGTAGAGTTCTCCGTTTTGATGGAACACAATCTTTATTGCTATTTTGTTATTGAATCTGTTGCCACTCCTGCTGAAACACGTGCTGCAAACAGCTTAGTGTACCTGTGGCAATTGTTCTGTCTCTTGCCACCCTCCACGAGTACAGATCTAATAAATCGAATTCCTTGATTCTAAGCAGAGCAGTATTTTGACGAAATCAACATGAAGAATGTGCTCAAAGAACATCAAGAAATTGACATAGTAGCCACTGTCTATCATACAGTTTGCTTCAGTGTTAGGTAGCAAGGAGACTCTGATATCCTTGATTCTCACCATTATGTCTGACATTCATTCATTCATTCATTCCACTTATTTCATTTATTTCATTTCTATACCGCCCAATAGCCGAAGCTCTCTGGGCGGTTCGCAAAAATTAAAACCAAGGAGCACATAATAAAACAATATAAAATATATAAAACATTAAAACCACAGTATAACAATACAACCAGACGACAACACAGTATAACCAATACAACTATAATAAAACCTAGCAGCAGGTTTTTATGATAGGACATAGATACCTAGTAGATATGAACAATCAACTGAAAACAAAAAGTGCAGCTGGTAGTGAACTATAATTTACATCCAGATATATCTAGAAGTATCCAGATAAGTACCAAATTAGGACTGTCAGTGGCAAAGTTGATCTTAATAGGATTAGTTAAATCAGAGTTTTGAGGAAAAATATTGGAATTTTAGAACTGTATAACTAAAGAATATTGTGTACATTCTAGAACTGAGGACTGCATTAGCTGAACATGTTTGAGGATCAGATTCCGTATCCACCACTGTTCCTATAATGGGCAAAGTACGTCATGTTTACACATAAGGCAGACAAGTTCAAATAATTTAAAGGTGACTTGCATGGTGTTTTGGTATTAATGTACTTCAGTCCTGTAACTGTGCATGAAGAGTAAATGGAATCCATTGGTAGGATCGTGTGGCTGGCCCTGGCAGTGGTAATGCCCCTACTGCCAGCGGTGGCAATGTAGCGCTTCCAGGGGTAAGCCCCAAACGACCAGAAACTTGCGTTTACATTGCCTCTGCCAGCAGTAGGGTCCTGTTGGCTCCTACCCCGTAACTACTTATTTGCAAGGTTAAAAAGAAAAAGACTTAAATCTGAACAGACATAAGCCTCCCCTTCTCCTGCAATTATATTCTTTTTTTTCTGTAGGACAGCTATTTTACATATGAATATTTTTCTCTCCACTCATGCTTCCCTGGGTAGGTTTTTGGAGAGAAGGTAGCTGTAAATCATGTGCTTTGGTTTATTACTTACGACGACTAGTATGATCAAATATGCCAAAAATTCCAGGCATTTCTTAATGCAAAATTCTATGGCAAGCATCCCTAAAGTGAGTAAAGAAAAAACATAGTACTGAATGTCACAATCTGGATAGAGGCTTTAGCAGCTTCTGAACTCCAATTACTCATCTTAATGGTGGAAGCTGATAAACCTGTGTAACCACAGAATCACAAAACTAGAATACCTCAAATGCTATTCCAGCAATTCAAGACTTCCCTAGGCCTAAACGAAGAAATTTTATCAGAGAAAAATCTGATTTATCCTAGAAAGGCAGGATGAAAATGTCCATACAAACAAGCCACCCAGTTTCTTTTTAACGTACTACAGAAGAGGAATCCACAATGATGCTAAGCATTTTTTCCTGAGGTCCTACAGTTTCAACAATTTGCTAGCAACTGCCTGAACACTCATGTAAATGTTCTTTGTCACAACACAAGCTCATTGTGCACTAGCCTTCATCCAGGGGTGGGCACCATGTGGCCCTCCCAATGTTTTGGTCCACAGCTCCCACTGTCCTTCATAATTGGCTGTACTTGCTAGGGCTGATGGGAATTGTAGGCCAAAACATCTTTGTGACTTATAGAAAGCTATCTTTCTTATGAAGTGATGACCATACACACAGGATTCTATTATAACAAGCCACAATCGGAATTGAATGAAATAACACTTTTACTTATGATGCTTTAAAGATCAGAAGAGCTGGATCAGACGAAAGACCTATCTAGTCTAGCATGCTGTTTCCCACACTGGCCAACCAGATGCCAGGAGGACATGAACACAATAGCACCCTCCCAGTTATGTTCCCAGCAACTATTATTCAGAGGCATACTGCCTCTGATACTGGAGGTAATATATAGCCATTGGGACTAGTATCCTCCATGAATTTGTCTAATCCCCTTTAAAGCCGTTCAAATTGGTGTCCATCACTACATTTCACAGTAGGTATTTTCACAGTTTAACTATGCATTATTTGAGGTACTTGAACCTTTGTCCTGGATCTCCCACCACTGTTTCAATGGATGATCCTAGGTTCTAACATTATGAAGGAGAAATACTTTTCTCTGCCTTTATTTATTTATTATTAACATTTAGATATCACCGTATTTGCTAAAAAGCTGTCAAAATGGTGCATGCAATGGTCTTAATGTTTATTAGGATTATATAGAGTAATTAATATTCATCTGTATGGTCACCCTGGAGATTAGATAAATGCATAATAGGAACCAGCCTGCATTCACTGTGCCTTTTGTTGTGTTTATGTATGTTGTTGTTACGTTTATAATTATTTTTAAAATTTTTAAAATTAAATTCTAACAAATAGGTGCCTTTCTAGCATCATCATCATCATCATCATTATTATTATTATTAATTTAATTTCTATACCGCCCAATAGCCGAAGCTCTCTGGGCGGTTCACAAAAATTAAAACCAAACAACACACAATAAAACAATTTAAAATATATAGAACATTAAAACCACAATATAACAATACAACCACAATAAAACCTAGCAGCAGTGCAGGAGTTTAAAATACAGATTTAAAACAGCAAAGATAAAAATTTAGAAAGCTAAAATGCTAAAATGCCTGGGAAAACAAAGAGGTCTTCACCTGGCGCCGAAAGGAATACAATGTAGGTGCCAGGCGAACCTCACTAGGGAGCTCATTCCAGAGCCGGGGTGCCACAGCAGAAAAAGCCCTCCTCCTAGTAGCCACCCGCCTCACTTCCTTTGGCAGGGGCTCACGGAGAAGGGCCGCTGAGGATGATCTTAAGGTCCGGGCAGGCACATATGGGAGGAGGCGATCCTTCAGGTAACCTGGCCCCAAGCCGTTAAGGGCTTTGAATGTTAACACCAGCACTTTGAATCGGGCCCGGAAATGGACTGGCAGCCAGTGCAGCTGGAAAAGTACTGGCGTAATATGAGCTCGCAGGCCAGTCCCTGTTAACAATCTTGCTGCCCTATTTTGGACCAGCTGAAGTTTCCGGACCGTTTTCAAAGGCAGCCCCACGTATAACGCATTGCAGTAATCCAGATGAGAAGTTATCAGAGCATGGATAACTGTAGCTAGGCTATCTCTGTCCAGATAAGGGCGTAGTTGGTATACCAGCCTAAGCTGATAAAAAGTGCTCCGTGCCACTGAGTTCACCTGTGCCTCAAGTGACAGTTCTGGATCCAAGAGCACCCCCAAACTACGACCTGATCCTTTAGGGGGAGTGCAACCCCCTCCAGAACAGGTTGAATATCACCTAGCCGGGCAGACGAACCACCCACTAACAGTACCTCCGTCTTGTCTGGATTGAGTTTCAGTTTATTAGCCCTCATCCATTATCATTATCAACATTATCATGTTGATAGTGCTCTTCAAGAGGAAGGAGTTTACAAGGTGGCCTTTTATAGGGTCAGTTTTCCCATTTAGTTTTCTCTCATTTTGGACTTGTGGAAGCCATTAGAGCAGACACAGCCTTAGGCAGGTCATGAAGTTGTCTACAATATTGGCTTGGCATGTAGAACAAAATGACCTCAAAACAAGATGTTTACTTGGGCTCCCTTGTGCAGTTCACACTGCACTCTGTACTGCCATCTTGAGGAGGGGAAACACAGTAAAAATCAGTACAGATTTTTTTTGCCTTAAAGATGGTGGACGGAACCTGATGAAGCCCTGATGCTACTGGCAACATGCCAGCCTGGGAGCATAAACGCAGATTGCAGGTTTTGCACTCAGCCCACCCCTATGAACTGTTTTAGTACACTGGACAGGTACATGTGCTTTTGGGCCACTAGATCATGAAGAAGGGGATGGGTGGAGGAAGTAGACTTGTAATTGGTGGCACTGTTGGATGGACTGGCTGCTGATTGGTTAGCTGCCCATTTTAAAACTACAAAAGCTATTGTAGTTTCTGCCTCTGGGAAACTGCCCCAGGGTCCCAAAACCTAGCTCCAGAAATGTCATTAATGCAAGTGGGAGGCGGAAAAGTAAAGAACACTGGTCTAGGTGCCTGTGTGTGTTAACAAGGTAAGAAAAGAACGGGTTCTGCTGGGGATATCTGGCAAAGAAATAAATTTTGAGGGGGAACAATTGAAAGGGTATGGATTTGAGATGGGATCTGTATGGAAAACTGGTTTGCCATCTGCAAAAAACTGAAAAGAAAAAAAAGAGTGGTTTTGGGCTCCAACCTCATCTCTGTTTTGCATTAGTTTGTGGCCTTGGGCAAGTCACTTGTCTCTGACTAGTCCAGTAGGCTGTTTCCAAGGATGGCCAGATAAATGCCTCTGGAAATGTAGAAGCAGGGGATGAGGGCAATAGTATCCTTCTGTTTGTCCCAACCCAAGGAAAAAAGAAAAAGACTGTGTATGTTGACATCAAAGCTTTAGAGATGACATGCTCCTCATGTCTAAAATGGGTAAATGTTTTCTAGCAATTCGACATACTTAATTCTTTGATTGTATAATGAGTATGTATATAACAGCCTAAAGTCTGGATTGGCTCACTTTGAGGTATCCGCTCTGCATGTAGGTAATTTCCTGCTTTCTAATTTGTGGCACAATTATATTCTGGATTGTGCTAGGGAGATCTTTGGTGCTCTAATATCATGTGTAGCTAGTACTGCTTGATGGCAGTGGGACTTGAACATGCTCTGTCTAATGTGTACAGCTATTGCATTTTCTGTGGCTATACCTCACGACCCACCAGGCCCTCCTGGTGGAAATGGCTTGGCAGGGATGGTGTATTTAGAGCACCCTTTATAAGCACAATTGTGGAGGTTTGAGACAAGCCCTGAAGGCAGCCCTGAGCTCTTTGGAAGAAGGATGCAACATAAATGCAATACTTGGAAATGATGGGCCAGCTGTATTGATAACATACATAAATTCTTCTCCTCCATCACTATTGCTAAAACCACACAGATTTGTCAATTTATTGTCTTAACTGGAATACTTAATGTTGTTACCAGATACACTACTTATGCACTTAAATGTACCTGGGATAAAATAAAACAAAAGATTAAAATGACAACAGTGAACAGTGATGCTTCTCAAAAGTATTCAATGATGCAAAAACCTGCCTATTTGAGATAGAGTTAAGCCTATCATGTTGGCTCAAGTTCCACAAAGTCAGGAAATTGGAAGCTAAGGCTCCTGCCTTAACTGATGTGCGCTGATGCTGTGCAATGTCACAATTGTGCTTGCTTACAATTTACCCTCCATTCACCCGCGCTTTTGCTTGGTCAGAGAAAATGCCCCATGTTGTCCTGGTTCTGTATTGCCTTATGAAGCATCTAGTCTTACTGCTAGAAGAGGGCTCCCTCTCACTATTTAACTCATCCTGCAGGCTGCTGATGTAGGCAACCAGCTGGCAGGGTCAACTCAGGGAGATGGGGAGGATGGAGTGCCTGGGACCAGCAAAGACACGCACACTGTCCTGGTCCTGGTTATTGAAGCATCTGGGCCTTCCCGTTTTGCTAGAGGAATCATTCTGGTTTTAAACCAGCAGGTTCTTTGGTCACTGAATTTCCCTGGTTTTTGAAAAGGAAATGCATAATTACAGTGCTGGCAATCCTACCCTCTCCCCAACGTATTTGAACCTGCTTTCTTAGAAGTTTACTTATATGATAAATGGGATTATAAATATTTGACTGATGATAATCATTATTTCATTTCAAAAATCAGGATTCTAAAATCTCAGGGAGAACTTCTACAGGTAGAGGAGGCTGTCCTCTGCAGACAGTCACCCTCCACATGTAGAAAGTGATAATAGTGAGAGAGGGATGGAGCTCGTGAGCTCATCCCTACTTCCTGTCCTCATGTGTAGAGCTTACAAACAATGAGAATGACTTAATATGGCTATATTTTCACAACCATCTTAATGAGTGTAGTGTGTCATCGTATGCTCAGTGTATCATGTGAATATACCCCTAGTGTGAGACATGATCCTTGCATGTCCTTTTCCTGCTACATAGAAAGTAAGAGCAAGGATTGGGGCCTTTGCGTTGTGTTTCTGCTTTCAGAAAGGTGGTGTGAGGCCCTGGATCCTTCTGTGCCCCCCACCTATGCATTCCATCCCCAGCCCTCCCAAATTCTCTGAGAGTCAAACTACATGCTATTTTGAAGATGTAGTTAGGGTTTCTTTTTGTTTTACTCAAAAATAAGCTCATGGGACCTCATATGGATCAGGACCCTAGAGTGGTGGATGGGGGGCTTTAACCTTTTGCCCCATGTCTGCAATTTCACTTACAACCGGATGACACTTTGGGAATGTAATTTGGAGGCATGGGGGGGGGGGTCTGACCCAGATTGGGGCCACAGTGGTGGTGGTGGAGGCAAAGGCTTAATGTCTCACCCCAGCCCCAATGTTAGTGTCCCAATCTGTGTTGTAATTTGCAGACTCATTAGGCATGCTACATAGAAGCTCTCAGTAGTTGAATTCCTCTAAAAACAATGGAGTACTGGCACTTCAGAGTGAAACTGAGCATGCCCAACATAACGCTGCCAGGAATAGCTGCCATAGCCTTTCATGGGGCCAAAAAACCTTATTAATTTTTGAACTGATGCTCAGACTTTCACCAATCTGATGAAAGGCACATCTCCTCGACAAGCCAGAATAACATATATCTTTTCACCAAAACTTGAAAGAAATATATGATACGCTGAGCTGCAGCTTGGAGAAAAATGTACAAATGTGTTCATTTCCAGTATTTTTTAATGTGCTGTACTTGAGGCAATTATCAGATTGGTCTGAGATTCTGCGGAATTGTAAAACGAATCAGGTTGATCATGGATGCTCAACAGGTGTCATTTTTATAAGAAGTAGATGCTTGAAACTTATAATGGCAGAACCTTTTTTTTTGCAACTCACCTTAACTAAGGGGGCACTCCAATGCTCCTTTAATATCCTTACTCTGTATCTTTCCTACTAAGTTTTCAGTGTATAAGGTTGTTATAATATCCATATGGTTTATCTTTTCTATAAAATTGAAGGATTTTCTCCTTTTTAATAAGAACGTTGTTTAAAAGAATGAAGAAAACTGGCTATCTGTGGAAAGTAACACAAACAATTTTGCTTTATTGGTTATAGACCTATGCTCAATTCATCTCAGGTGGGTAGGAACAAGGCCAACTTGTGGGGAAGAAGCATAGGAAGTGTAAGAATCAGCTGGATATACTCATTTTGATTTCTAGGCTGTGGTGTGTGTGTGTGTGTGTGTGTGTGTGTGTGAGAGAGAGAGAGAGAGAGAGAGACAGACAGACAGACAGACAGAGACAGAGAGAGACAGTAAGCGGGGTGCAATTTCATCGAGTTTAAGAAATGGTGGTGCATACAGCAAGCAAATAATCAACATTGCTGATAAGAAAGAATGAATTGCCTGCTTCTATAAAAGTTAGAAGTGACAAAATCTGTTGAAAGTTTCTCTATGGAAAAGAACGTGTGTGGGGTGAGCACAATTATAAACTAATGAATTTGCTAACAACTTGAGGTCAAGGGAAGGAGATGGCAGTTCACCTAGATACCATCTGGTATGCACAAAATGTGGGTAGCTGATATCAAGTCTTTCTGCTACTCTGAAAGAGAGCTGGATTGGCTATTGCCCTGCAACAGATGGAAATCGCTTTCAATTCACCATAATTTACAGGATTCACCATAATTTACGAAAGACTGCTGTGAAAGAAACAAAACCAAAGTTAATCTTGAGGAGCAATGAACTCCAGAGCAGAATAAACTTTTCTGTACATGTGAAACATTGTGAGACTCAGTCAGATGTTATACTTATCCCCATGTATGAGTCAGTTCTACATTAATGCCTAATGTCTATCACATGCTGCTGGCATGTTGGATCTTCTAGTTTTCACTTCATGAATTCCTCTCCTATGTGGTAATTTGGCATGGTAAATTTCCTCTGTGATGTTTATATTGTGTTTGTATGTGATGCTGCTTTGGGTATTATATCATATGTACTCCCAAGCAGTTGGTACAGGTATCCTAGTGTGGATCATGCATTAAAGACTCATCCACTGAAAGCAACTGAGTGTGACAACATTGACAACAGGCAACATCCACACTAGGATATACAACCAAATGTGCACACGAGTTATACCCACAGTTCCTGATCAGCAAGTGATAAGCACACGGAGGCTTTCTCTGTAGCAAAAATTGCCTGCTAAGTCTAATAATTTATCTTTAGAAAACATTTAACACAAAATAATATAACATGTTCGAAGTGTTGCATTGTCATCAAAGCAAAACTTTAATGCACTTTTAAGGTGTGTGTCAAATAATGAAGAATGACACAAAATGTGGTAGGCTGGAATTCCCCAATGAACTGGGAACTGAAGGTAGGACTTTAGTAGCAGCACCATACTGGGCAATGGCAAAAATATTGGAAACAGATTTAGTGACCTCCTTTAGGATGTTACCAAGGACTCATGGAACCAGATTCCTTAAAAGGTGCTTGGAGGAGGGGGGCCAAGAGGGAAGCTTACATCGTTGTCATAGAAGGATTTAAAAAACCTTTTAGACACACAACACGTATAAGAGTCTACACATGAGGCAAGTAATCCATGAGGCCCAGATCTGAAGGCACACGATGCAACAAGCTTACTGAAGCTAAGGAGGTCTAATCTGGTCAGTGCCTAGATGAGGGAGTGCCTGGCAGCCCCATGTATGATGCTTTGAGCTTCTGCAGGAAAAAGGAGGATATAAATGAGGTGTGTGTTTTTTTAGGGTATTCATGTCAATCATCATGTTCCAAAATAATGTGATAAGTGGTAAGTCTTGACCTGATCTCAGTTTTAAAAGTAATTTAATAGCATGCATCCTACTCTCCCATATAAGCACTCATGGAAACAGACAGGACAGCAGTGTGTAACTTAGAAGTCTAAATAGAGACTAACAAGTAAACATACACACGTATCCAGCCCATTCTTGTTGAATGAGTTAATGTTCTCAACAATTTAGAACCTCAAGCAAAATATTCCCAAACAATTATAAGCCACATATGTTTGTTTTTTAGACTGGTGACTGACTCATAGTAATAAAAGACTCCAGAAGCAGTTTCAAAGCTCCCTCTCCTCAAAGACTACGATGCATGCTTTTCAGTTCTATTAGTACTGCTATTCTTTATTAGAGTGTCTACATTACAGTAGTAACTAGGAGCACAAAATGAGATCTGGGAGAGAATGTGCCATCTATTGAACACATATGCACACAGAATACCTGATGAAGACAGCAAGCAAACTGAAAAAGGACAGAATAGGAACCAAAAATGCAGAGGGGAAAAGTGTATTCTCAAAGCTCAACCACCAAGGCTAGTTCACATGTTTACTTTTCACCTATCATGAGAATCCTCTCCTCCCTTCCCCCACTAATCTTATGGTGATTATTTGCATGGAACTGAGATAAGTCAAATAGGCGTTTAGCTTCTAGGCGAATTCAATATTACCAAAAGTGGTAAGCAGTAATTGGGTTCCTACAGAAATGCTTTAGCAGCTCCCCAGGAAATCTCTGGATCCTGTGCAACTACATCAATTTTAACTTCTGGACATCAGGATACAGCCTCTGTCAGGAATTTGGGGACGGAGGGAAATAGAGCTGGGGTCTGTTTCCCTTGCTGCTGTTCTTCAGGATTTCAATGGAATTTTTTCAGGCATTTTGTTGTTCTAATGTGTTACTCTTTAACTGCTTTTACACCATTAGCCTCTCTCGCTGTTATACTCTATATATTTTTTATTATTTTTCTTCTATGATTGTATTACTATTTTTATTGTAAATCCACTATGGGAAAGTTACTCTGAAGGACAGGGTATTAATAACTTCATATAAATCAACGATGCAAAACTGGGCTTTTGGAGCTAAAAGGCTGAAAGTCACTGAAATATATGAGAAATGAAATACATTCTTTGGGAAATGCAATACATTGAACTGTACCTACTATGTCCAAGGATGCTGAGGATTAGCCTTATTATTCTTTGCAACAAGACGAAATGTTTTGTTAAAGCAGAGTGAATAGAAAGCGATATGCAGCAGATTAGAACAGATCCTATCAGAAAACCAGAACAGACAAAGAAGAAAAGGCTGCCCTACCTCCTGTGCTAGCCACAGGAATCTGGTAGGGGTCTGCATGTGGCAGAGCTCCACAGTGGATTCCCTCCCCACTCCCCGCCACACAGATACACACTGGTAGGTAGGACTGCTCTGCCTAATATTGAAAGATAGACCGAGGTCAAAACTTCTTAAGTGTAGAAGAGATTCAGTAGTAGGTTGGGGCAGAATGTAGAGGCCAGTTTCCTTGGACAGGCTTATAAAGAGGTAGAGAGGTTCATGCTCCAATTTGGGCACCAAGTGAGAAAAATGCAAATTCTGCACTCAAAAAAAGTTACATAGAATAAATACCATGTATGTAAATTTATTGATTTTCTATTAACTAGTTCAACATCAATATTTTGAGTTTTCTCCTCAACTTGGTGGTGATGGTGAGACAAGAGAGACAGAAGGCATAATCCCATGTGTTTCTCATCCTAACCCTTTTCATCAGAGGCACTGGAGGCTTGGGAGAGGTTTAAGGAATGCTTCCTATGAAACATCCCCCTACGGGAGGTTGAACTACAACCACAGCAGAGCACACGGCAGGGAAAGGAGGTACCGTGCATCCTAATCTATGTAGTGACTGTACGTTTCAAGTTGCTGCTTTCCCTAGCCAGCACAGCCAACTTCATGCTCACAATTTAGAGACATTTTAAATTAATGCAGCACGAGTTGCATGAACATGTAGGAGTGAAGGAGGGATAGGGATATTGATTAAACTTGTGGTATCACAGACTCATGTGTTTGCTTTTCCAACACAACCTGTTCCAATGATAGAGAAAAAAAAAGGAGAAGGAATACACGATGTTTGAACAAATGTCCTTGTGTTGCTCAGGGTTCTAGAGGTGTATTATCTCCTCCTCTTAAGAGTTCAAAATGACTCATTTTGATCTAGCATTCAAACTCTAAGAAACAATCTCAATAAAACACATTACTACATCATACAAGGTAAATCATTATTGTCATTTATCATTCAAACTCAAGATGCCACCTAGGAAGAATTCAATTTTCTCTTGCTCAAGGGAACACTGATGTCATGTTATCTGACAGCAAAAGCCTCAAAGCTTTATTTATATGTTTTAAGTATTCATATTGACATGCTTCTATCTGTTAATACTCTAGCTAGAGTTGCCCCAGTGCTTTAAATGACACAAGGAAGGAAATACAAACACCACTTGATGGTGCAAAGATGGTTGCAAGGGGCTTCACTATGAAGTGTAAACGCAGCACCTAGAGTAGACAACTCATCACCAGTACAGATTGACTTAACCTCAATTTTCAATGGCAAGTGACAGACCTCTAGAACAGACAAATTATGGAGTCATCATCAACGTTATGTAACATGCCATTTCCTTCTACAAGACCATTACCTGCTCTACAGTCATTCTTACCTAGGCAGTGTCAACTACTCTCTTTTATATTTCCCCTTATTGGTGGTTTTCAAGAGATATGTCAATTTCTGGTGTGTTTACCACAGCTAATTAGTATTTCAGTATCAACCTCTCTAAAAGCAAAAGCTAAAACCCATCTTGTAACAGAATATACACAAATATTCTAAATACTAGGGATGATAAATTATGGACACTTCAGAGTAGAAAATGGAAGATCACAGTTTGGCTAAGGAAAAAAACTCTCATGGAGATTGGCAACAGGATGGTTATGTATTGTTGCCCATAAGCACAGAGATAGATGCAGAGAGTTAGGTGAATGGAAAGAGCCCCAAAGGCAGGGCAGCGAAGATATGGGGATCTCCGAGGCAGGAGGCACTACGACTTTGGGATGTAAGGGAAGCATCGGTGTAGGAGGGAAAGGACTGAAGGAATGATGGACAGAGGAGGCTGGAAATCCCTCAGAAGGATGAACTAGGAAGGTGGAATGGGGGCAGGGGGAATCTTACCATGGGTCTTGTAATAGCCTGGTGCTGATGGTGGGTAGATGACTGGGGGAAATGTATGAATTTAATTTTTCTTTAAAAATAATCTGCTAAATTTATCAGTTTTCAATTTTACAGTAGAAAAAATCCTCCTAGAAAAGTTAGCTATGCCAGCTTCTGGAGAGTGTAAATATCTGGCCTTTCCTATGTTAAAGGGGTGGAGAACACTTCCCTACCACATCCTAAATGAGCAACAGAAGAACTACCATGTGTTTGGACAGAACCATGGAATGCTTTGAAGGGCAATTCTACCCAAATGGCATTAGGAGGATCAGCACTGTTTCCAAAGTGCATTTGAAGGTACAAAAGGAGATCTATTTATTGACCTCTCTTCTTTTCATCAACAAACTCCTCAGAATAAAATACAGAATGAACTAAAACACAGAACAAAGAAGTTTCAGCATTATAGACAGAGGCTGAGTTATACTGTGGAAGTGGTTTAAAAATGCCTTTCAGGAATATTAATATGAACAGACTATAGTAGCTTGGTTTTATCAAGCATTTTGGTTCATCTTATTAGAGGTCACCCATCACCATGGTGCCTGACAATTTTGATTTATGCAAGCATACCCGGACAAGGCTTTCACTATCAAATGCTTTCCAGTTCAGACAAAATCCCTCCTAATCAAAACCATTCGGATCAGGGAAAATCAGGAGAGCTCTCCATTTATTAGGTGAAAACTAGAACTAAACTCAAGAAAGACCAGGGCAGAGATCATAAGACTTGGTGTCTTTGACCTATTCATCTCAGACTGTAATTATGGTGCTGCCGATTCATAATAATGTCATGTTACATAAAGGATGTCAACAGTGTGGCCACAAAGTGCATCCAAATTCTTGTAAATCCCTCTGACTATACACTTTTTGAAGCTCAGACTGGTAATTCTAAAGGCTTTATAGTTCCCTGTTCTTGCTGCAACTTGTCCTAAAACAAAGAAAACTTGTTTTGAAAATGCTTGCCACCCACAGCAGTCTGTTCTTGGGCATTTGACGAGGAGAGGGCCAGCCCTTCCCTGACCACATGTAGTCTGGCTGGCTGTTTTTGTGCAACTCCCAGTAATTAACCTTTAAAAGCACAAAAGACAGATAATACGATGCTCTCAAAGACAGGGTTGCCACTTTGCCAGATGCATTGACCCAGAGACACACTCTGGGGTGGGGATGGTTATAAAAAGACACAGGTGATTTCAAGATATTTAGTTATGTAAGTAGTAATAAAACTAAAGTGATCCAGGCAAAAAGGTTAAATGTAAAAACGTGTAGGAACTGATCCTAATGAGTTGCTTTAGCTGTAGTAGCAGACAGAGGTCTGCAGGGCTGTGTGGAAATTGGAACAGTGTCGCTGCCTCCCTTGCCATGGAAAATGCTGCAAGCTCGCAGCATCTCTGGTGCAACACTGCATTGGACTGCTTGAAAGGTGCCCTGAGCTCTTTGGGGAAAAGGCAGGGTATATGTGGAATAAAATTAAAAACATTATGTACCTTCATGTCTAAGTCAGCACAAGTGTATATTTTTTCATGAGTAAAAACTTCAAAGGTGATGGGGTGAATGTTTTTCCTTACATGGAGATTATCTCAGTCTGGAAGAAGAAAGATTTGTATACGAGGTGGCCCTCAAACTGTACATTTCCAGGTCCCTCAGAAACATTAACATTATATTTTACATTCATGTTCCCAACAACAACAACACCAGTGTGTGAGGGATGACAGAAAGCAAGTGGTTCATATAGCGTAACTCCTTAAAAAAATCCAGGATGATTAATTCTGAAAGTTAATGGCTTAAGCTGTAGCTCAGAAAGGATGAAGTTTAAGCTCATATGCAAGGCCAATGCACGAGTTTTTGAGGGCCCCAGGCAAAAGTTCTACAGGAACCTCCCTTGCATGTGTCGAAAGAGACAGAGACACCCTCTTTCATTCATGTACATAACAAGAAACACATAGATACTCTCACACGTGCAAAGGCCAAGATCCAGAGACACTCCCACTCTTACAGGGACCCTGATCCTTGGGCAGGTAGATACGCCACTGCTGCACTCCTTTTGCTATTGTTGTTTTCTTCTGGGCCCAACCTCCATGCAGTGAGCCTGACAGACTGGTGAGCTCATGTGGATGGGCAAGCACACTGGCCAGTTCTGGCATGTGCTAGGGCAAAAAGGCAGGCACCAGAACTGCTGAGAGCTTGGCTGATCTGATTTTGCTCTGCTACTAGGAACACAGCAAGAAAGGTGGGATCAGAGTTTAACCTCCCCTGAACTCCATAGCAGTGTCACTCCAGGCTGAGTTAAACCTTGGTACTGCGGCTGGCTGGGCTTGCCTCTGAAACTCCTGCAACAAAGGGTGTCTAGGAAGCCAGGCCAAATGGGAAGTGACCACTCTGCCACCAGAGGATCAAACTGGGACTAGACCCTTATCTGCCCCTCCCATACCTGCAGCATGAGCAACATAGTGCATGTGCATAAAAAGATACTCCACTAAACATGTTGTAAAAGTCAGCAGCAATTTGGAGGCGCTCCAGTCAGCAGTATACCTTCTACTGGTGCATGGGCTCCTGCAGTTGCTCAACTTTGTCATTGTTGCCAACCCTGTTAATGTGTCCCCAGGTCACAGCTGGTGTGTTGGCAACCCTAACGCAAATACATGCCTCTTCTATCTCTTCATAAACGGGACAAAACAATATAGTTAGATGCTTGTTATTTCCCTGTCTCTTTCTAAACTCATGTATAAAGAGTGGTTTGAAGTGCTGTCTAATTCCACAATGTTTATTCAGATAAAGAACGTGAACTTAAAATTGCAAATAGTTATTGTTTCAAATGTGGTTTGGTATATAGGCCACATTTCATAACAGGATTACTGCAACCTATTATTATATGCCTAAGTATCCTTATGATCCAGAATAGAAAGTCTTGTGTTTTACATTCACCTAATGCGAAGAGAAAACTCCCTGGAAAAGACCCTGATGCTGGGAAAGACTGAAGGCAAAAGGAGAAGGGGACGGCAGAGGATGAGATGGCTAGATAGCATCACGGATGCAATGAATATGAACTTGAGCACGCTCCGGGAGAGAGCGCAGGACAGGAAGGCCTGGTGTGCTATGGTCCATGGGGTCACGAAGAGTCGGACACGACTGAACGACTGAACAACAACAACAATAAACAGAGTTCATGAACATCCCAACGTCACATACAACATTTCAAATGTGCTTAACGATAGATGAAAACATTATTTAAAATGAAAGTTCACTCACGTTAGCATCTATATAAATACAGATCAATATTTTAACATTTTTCTATTTCTAATTACTCTAGTTTAAAATCACTTTTTAAAAAAAGAAAATACTATTTATAACAGCAGCTGTGTTTGACTGTGTACATGAGTCCTAAAGTTTAAATTAATCTACCCATTATGCTTTGAAACAGTTGTGTGGATTGAGTTCCAGTAGAGCAGAGGTCCCCAACCTTTTTGGACCCCATGGGCGCATTTAGGAATTTGAGAAATGGCTGTGGGCACCACCACAAAATGGGTCCCATGGAGGATGTGGGTAGCCACATAATGCCACAGAGGTCTGGCTAGTTAAAGTGAGGGGCAGGGGAGAGAGGCAAGTAGGGAGGAGGAAATAGCAAGGCAGTGGGGTACAGGGGAGAGAAAGAGCAAAGCTAGAAGCTGGGGGGGGAACAGTAAGCTAAAGTGGAGGGGGGAATAGTGAGGCTAGAGGCTGGGAGGGAGGGGGAAACAGTAACGCAAAGGAGTAGAAGAGAGAAAGAGCAAGGCTAGAGTCTAGAAGGGATCAGAAAGAAGGCTGCCTTAATATTTCCCAAGGTTTTTTTTCCAAACAATTTTTGTGAAGGGGGCAGGGAGGGGAGAGCTTTGTGGGTGCCACTGGATGTCCTGTGGGCACCATGGTGCCCACAGGTGCTGCATTGGAGACCCTTGAAGTAGAGCATCTTTTTGGGTTGGTCCATTGAACACGCTATTTTAAAATTAGAGTGTATTTTTTATTTTTCTAAGTTGTTTACTATACATGTATCTTCTAGAATAGGCAATCATATCCAAAACTAGACAGTATCATCCTTAGTTTCCAGACTCCAGTGTGGAGATCACCTCATCCCTTCTATCTGATTGTATGCCAAGTTCCTGTGAATGTCCAAACAGAACGTTTGTATAATACTGTGCCTGCACTAATGAAGGGTTGAATCCAGACTTCGCCATGCTTAAATTAGACCTACTGAAATCAATGGGACGTAAGTTGGCCAGGACTAACAAGACTCATTGATTCCAGTGGGACTATTCTAAATTTGGATCCAACCCATCACTCCTTTTCGTCAGGGCTTCTAAAACTACGTCCTAATGAACCTCTGCAAGCTGAGGCTGAATAAAGCTAATTTAACCTTCATAGCTAAAGATAAAGCAGAGGTGGCTCAGCTGACAGAACTCATCCAGAGCCTGGGGAAATGCAGACCAACCAAAACATTATGGGCTCATGGTAAGTTTTTACATTTTCCAAACAAGTGGCTTAGGGCCTAACTGCATATTACTGTATCACTTTGAAGCAATCAGGGTTAAAAAAACAAAACAAACCCAAAATGTAAGGCCTCTAGATACAGATCAGGATCACAGCGCACCAGGAGGGAGGTTTAATCTTTCTGTACCCCATAGTGATCCTGAAAATAAAAGTCAGTCTGTCTGTCTGTCTGTCTGTCACACACACACACACACACACACACACACAGGTGGCGGGGGGGGTGATAGAAAAAAACATCAATCGACTTTTTTTTTTTTTAGCAATTCGTATTTGCTGATAGCAATTTTCATGACTGAGCTGGCGAAGAATTAAACTTCCCTTCCCTGTCCTCTGTGCTACCAATCCAGATCAGCTCCCATCACACTTGATTTTAATTTTTAAAACCTGGATATCACTTCAAGTAATTTAAATTATGTGTAGTTAGGCCTTTCGGGAAAGCAAGGAGATTGTAAAAAAGTAGGGAGTTGCTCTAATTGCCTCCCTTTCTCACCCAGTGTTGTAAATTATGTCAGCAGTGGAAAAAGTTCCACCTGTTGAGTGAGGTTGATAGAAATGGTTGATCGATTTATGGAAGGCTTCAAATGCATTCTAGTGCCATCAACTCCTTAGTCCATGACTTTTAAGGAGACTGTTCCCTCCAATTCATTGATTATTTTGGTTGTTCTTTTCTGCACCTTTTATTTTCAGTCCTGCTTTAGTTTCCATTAAACTCAACAGGGTTTACGTTTGTAAACATGCATATGACTGCACTGTAAAATTATAAAGATAACCTAAGAACTATAAGTATACAAGATTAAAATAATCTTATGGAAAGCTAGAGGTAAGTATAGTCAATCCATGTACCTCAGATTTCAGAAAAACTAGTTTTAATAAGCTCAGAGAAATGCTAGGATGGATTCCATGGCTAGAAAAAGGAGGATCTGGGAAACGACAGATCTGTCAGTCTGACTCTGATACCAGGATTTATTTATTACATTTCAGTCCCAGCCAAATAGCCAAAGCACTCTGGGTGGTTCACAAAATAGAGCTTAATACCACAAAATATACAAGAATAAAACATAATATAAAAACCTTAAAATAACAGCAAAATAATAAAACCAAAGCAAAGCCAACAGCAGTGCAAAGATCTAAAAAGCACTAACACTGTTTTTAAAAACTGAAGAAAGAACTAAAAAGCATTGCAGAGTAAAAAGATCTTCATCTGGTGCCAAAAAGACCATAACATAGGTGCCAGGAGAACCTCTATGGGAAGGGCATTCCACAACAGAGCTCCACCACTGAGAAGGCCCTCTTCTTAGTGGCCACTTGTCTCACCTTACTTGCGGGGGAGGGGGGGACTAGGCAAGCTTCTAAAGATGATTTTTGAGTTCGGGCAGCTATATATGGGAGATGATACTTCAGGTAACCTGGCTCTGTGACATTTACGGCTTTAAAGGTTAATATCAGAACTTTGAATTGGGACTGGAAATGGACTGGAAGCCAGAGCAGATGCTACAACAGTTTATAAAGCAGTTGCTCTAAGAATTTTGATAACAATACAGTGATTAGTAGATCACCAATTAGTAGAACCAATTACCTCCGAAGGTAGTGGGCTCTCCCACACTGGTGGCGTTCAAGATGAGGCTGGACAGCCATCTGTCACGGATGCTCTGACTTGGATTCCTGCATTGACCAGGGGGTTGGACTCCATGGCTTTGTAGGCCCCTTCCAACCCTACTATTCTATGAGTCTATGATTCTAGATGTCAGCATGGATTTTGGAAGAATAAACTGTGACATACTAATCTTACCTATTTTTGATCAGGTTACTAGGATTGTAGGAATGCTGTAGATGTAATTTAGCTTGATTTCAGCAAAGTTCCCCATGATATTTTGGTTAGCAAACTGATGGACTCACAACTGGTTGAAAAATCATACTGAAAGAGTACACATTAACATCTCCCACCCTATATACAGTTCATATGCTCACGCCTCTTCTGGCCTTATGTTCCCAGGAACACATATCACACCACCATCAGCATAAAGTTGGACAAATACAATTACTTGACATGAAAACCACAGTTTTGATCAATAGCAAAACAAAGCTACTTATCTAAATAATTCAATTGTAACACATGTTAAGAGCAAAATATTTATAGATTCTTTTGTCCTTTAAAGGTTTGAATAGGAAAATGTATTTTACCTATAATAAAACGAATCTCTTAGCTCCACTAAAGCCTCCATTATAAAATATTTCCATCTATATTATCAATGTCATCTGCTTGGCCTTTCACAGTAATAAGTATTACATTACTTTTACATTTGCCTCAGCATATATAAATTTGGTTTCATCAGGTGGTGGGCTGTTTCTCTAGAACACAACAATGCTATTTCTGCTTTCTTTTTTTCTTTTTTTTAAAGTTACATATTCATTTCTGCTTTCTTAACTTCCTTTTTCCATATGACATTAATCTGCACTGGGGTCTGAACTCTTTAGGAAGATGGGAGTCACTTAAAGCTCTTTGACACTATTGAAATATTTCATTTTGGTACCACTGGATCATATGAAACACATATTTAGTATGGAAATATTCTGCCTTAACCATTTACTGGAAGAGATTAATGCTTAAGTTAGAACCGACATTAGTCAGGAAGCATTATTCACCATATTATTTGAATGTCTTTCCCTCTTCCTCCAGGCTAGAGCCTGCCAAAACTATAGACAGCATGTATGCCCACACTCAAGGTGTCAGCCATATTTCAGGTCCAGAAGGAAATGGCCCTGTTCAGCAGAGCAGAAATATATTTGTAAAGAATTCTAATATTTATATCAATGCATAATTAAAGGACATCCATTTCTGGGTACTAGGGGAAAAACTAAACTTAAATATATATATATAATCTGACACAAGATTCCACATTTGTACAGATGACAGATATTAATCTAAATGAATGATTTCCCTTATTTAATAAACAAAATACTTCTCCTTCCTAGGTTTCACTAGATACAATGCTTAGATACTGTACATTCGTTATTTAGAAAACGCTTTATTCTGTCAAGCATTTCACATATACATATCTCCCACCATGGCATTACATCTCTAATCATTGTTTTCCCTTTGCCTCAGTCAAAGATTTAATGAGAAGTGACCAGAAATAAGTTTCCCAGCCCTCCTAATTTGGCTGAAATCCATATTATGCATGACAGCACTGAAGATCCCTGGCAGGCACCTGTCAGAAACCAACATACCATGTCTTAAGAGCTGCACTCAGCTATCCAAGACGACACTTTTCAAGATGTACATGAAAAATGTGATTCAACTAGCCACACACTATTGTACTGCCACCCACTCTCATGAACATACAGAGATTCCACTGCAACAGAAATTGTTGCTCTATTGCAGGCCATTACCTATATTCATTTCTTGGACTATTTGATTTCTATTTATCCCTACAACAGCATCTAATTAAGGGGAATTGTGTTACAGAGCTATTAGACTAACAATGTACTGGGCTGGTGCACACGAACAGTCTATCGTGGCTTATTTAAGCCATGGTGGGCTGTGATGCATGTGGGTGGCCATTTTGAATATTCACTGCACAGCTACAGCTTGTTCTGGGGTTATGTGAGGGTTGTTTAACCCTCCCACAATCCCTGATGCCCAGGTCTGTATGACACGACAAGCTGCAGCCGGGTGGTAAACATTCAAATCTCGCCTGGCAGATGCCGCAGCCTACCATGGCTTAAATAAATAAACAAACCAAGGTGGGCTATTCTGATTGTGTGAACCGGGTCATTAAATAGCTTAAGAGTAAAATATTATGGTGGCACTTGAGCAAAATGTCACTCTCTTTCTAACTGTTAGCATTTTGTCCCACCAGTAACTATGTTTTATTAAGTGAACAGTATCTTGAAATTAAAACATGTACATTTAGGTTACGGTAGGCTTCAACTATGCAGAGAAGGCGGTGTGCAGATGCACAGTAAATTGGACCTTTAGGCTGCAATCATATACACACTTACCTGGGAGTAAGTCCCATTGAATTCAAGAGGGCTTACTTCTGAGGAGATATGTATAGGATTGCACTGTTAGGGTTCTTTCAAAGAACCCACTGTACTCTCCTGTTCCCTGGAAGAAATCTCAGCCCTATAACTTTTAATTAGATCAGCAATCTTTATTTAATTAATCAGTCTGATTAACTGATTAAAAGGCATTCAACAGATTATTTCTTTAATTTGTTAATTATTTTTTGCAATTAAATATTTACCAGAAAGTGGCTAGCTGCCACTTTTCTGAGAGAGGCTCACCTACTTTTCTCTTGCATGTGAATGCAAATTAATTTATGCAAATTAAGTAGGGCTCATGTTTAAGGGGCCTCAGCAAAGTGCTGTCTAGTGGGTCCCTTCTTATTTCATGAGGAGGAGAAGGGGGTGTCTTACCTTGTAGCAGTTGTATTTTGTAGTGCAGCAGAATGGCAGGTTCCCCTTCTCCCTCCTCTTCACCCTGTGAGGAGTGGCAGAGCAGCCTCTCAGCTTCTGCCATGTTGTTTTTCCCACAATGCCCTGGATATTACATCAGTACAGGGCACTGTAGGAAAAAAAATCATACACCACAAAAACATGGCCGTGCCCAGTGGCAACCATTTTTTTCCACCTAAAATGCCATGGACTGACAATATCTGGGGAATTGGGGGAAAAATAAAAAGGCAGCTGCAAGCCAAATTGTGAGCACTGGATGGTGTGAGGGCAGGCCCTGACACGGGGCTGGTGCTCTGGCAACTGCCTGAAGATACAGCATGCTGATGCCAGGTCTGAAATCAAACACATATGTAACTTCTTGCTTAATCTGCATAATTCTTTATCCTATTCATCCTAATCATGGGGAGAGACAAAGAGTTGAAGAACAGAGAAGTCCCACTTTTCTGTTTTTTAAAATTGAAACAACCTGCTAAGGATTCACCATATATTGCCCTATACAGTTTCAAAACTAGTTTTGCACCTATAAGGACTAAAAACCTACCCCCACTCCCACCCCCAGATCAAGGATAAGATTCTCAAGATGCTGAAACACTTTTGCTGTCCCTGTCTGGTCTTGTGGAATATGCATAACTGGCACTTCCTGAATTCAAAATATGACTGATATGGATAAGCCTCAGAAAAAAATGGCTAAAACCAGGCCTCTCTTGCATTTCCTGAATCTTCATGGGAACTTACTTATGGAATTGCACAGAGGATAAATGAGAACAGACACTAAACCGGCATGTGTCCAATAGCTTAATTATTACATGAACAAACAAACAAGTATGCTTTATTTACAATATTCCTACATAAAATTGCCGGCTGAGAGACTGTATGTTCTGTTTACATAGACTTGAATGCCTACTTAAGAAGAGAAAAACACAAGATTTTCCCATGGAAACAAAAATCCAAGGTCTGCTTTATATCTGTACCACGAAAAAGAGCACCAGTTTCCCATAATTAGCCATATTTTATGCCCACCACAGATTACCATGAACTGTGTGTTTCAGTGTGATGGACTGCAGCTGTCTCTGTGCATTCCCCCCACTTTGTTATTGTTGTTGCAAAAGCAGCCTTTGTGCTGTGAGAATGGGACTAAACGTGGGCATACCACAGATGCCCTCTTACCTCCACTTTTCTGATTTTCTGATTCATGACTTATTCATATTTTTAATACACCTGACAACAAACATTTGCTGGGTGGACTGCAAACAGTTAAAAGAACAAAATACAATATGAACAATTTTCTTACATGGCATTAAAGCCTGGGTGAATCTCTGGGCAACCCATTCCAAGCCACCTTATCCATGCCTTCTGTTTTCTGTCCATGGTTCTCCCTGATCATCATAACACGGAGAATAGGCATGTGAACTACAGCTGAAACACATGGCAACAAAACCACACACTACTTTGTTTGTTGTTATTGTTGTTTACATTTTACTCTGTGCCACATCATTTGTAGTCTTGAATAGATTATGTTTTGGCCTCAGAGGGGATAGTAATTCAAATTGTAAGCAGTAAAATAAAGGCACAATTTCAGATCATGTGCCTGTTACGGCAGACTGGCAGTGCACAGAAAAAAAAGATTAATATATTTATTTTGGGACTGGATATAATATCTCTTCAAACCAAGGGTCTACATAGCTCAATAAAGGAGGAAACACAGATTTTTCAAGATAGTATAACTACAAGCTCTTCACTACCAATAAGTACGGTATAGAGATAAAGCCTTTATAAGGGGAAATATATTGAGTTATTGTGCATATAAGAAGCAAAAGAAAAATGGAAAAGAAATTGCTCGGTTGAAGGAGCATAAGCAGAGAGAATTTATAAACTACTATAAGCATGCAGAAGGAAAGTGGATATTTTGAACATCCATGAAGTAAAACAAAAATTAAATTTTCATTAAACAACATTGCAAGTTAGGTAACAAACCTGATTAAGTATCAACATATAAAATAACAAGGAAGAAACAAACTATTATCATTAGTAAAATCAAAGCTAGTAATGCACACTTTGCAACAAGAAATGTTGTGGGAGATTACTAATTTTTATGAAACAATAGGCCAGCGATATATTCTTAATTTCATAAATGTAAATATTCTTCAAATTACTTTAATACATAAAGAGAGTTAAATATGGCCAAACATCCAGCTGGAGACAAAACATAACATAAGCTTAACGCCTGCATACCAGGACTAATAAACATCCATAGCTTGTTATTTCCCTAATAGCACAATGCTATGCATGTCTGCTCAAAAGTAATTTCCATTGATTTCAAAGTAAGTGTGCACAGGATTGCAGCCTGCCTATCTTAAATCCTGGCATATGAACATAAAAATAGCCCTGTTGAATCAGACCAAGTATCCATCCAGTTCAGCACTAGACGAGTCCAATCTGGACATGAAGTCAGCAGCCCTCTTCTGATGTTTGGCCACCACCACCAGCAACTGGTATTCAAAGGAATAGTGCCTCTGACCCCAGAGGCTCTATCTAGCTATCATGGCTACTATAATGTTATCCATAAACTTATCTCATTCTATAAGAACTGTTTCTTCTGAACAGCTAATGCTGGCAAGGCACTATGTGAAGCAGCTTAGTGAAACAAGGCAGTCCCTGCCACAGGCTTACAATCTAAAAGGACACAACACAAAAGGAAAAAGGAATGGGGGGCGGGGCAGAGGGGTGGAAAATAATTCTTTCAGCCGGGCTAGTGGAATAGCTCTGCTTCCCCCTCTCATCTCCCTCAACTCAGCCTGCCAGAATGGAGGGAGCAGGAGCATTCGTGGGGGTGATCTTTAGCACGGCTGGTGGAATGGCCCCCTTTTCCCCTTCTCAGCTCCCTCGGTAGAGCTGTAGGGCCAGCCATTAGGATTTCACACATGAAGCTCTCAGTGCTTCTGCTCCAGGGAACATCCCTTGTGCAGCATAGATATGTTGAAAAGCTCTGGCAAAGCAGTGGCAAGACTGGGTTGCTGTCATAAAGCACACAGTAGGATCCTACTGCTTGGGCGTATGAGCTGCTTTTTAAGTACAGTGGCCATAGGGCTGGGCCTTCAAAACAATGGGAAGGCAACACATGTACTGAGGAGGGCAGAGTGCACATCCAGTGACAGGAAGAGTGAGAGGGAACGAGTGAAACATGATCACTCTCTGACTTTAATATGAAGTCTCACCCAGACTTCTGAACAAATCGTGAAGGCGGTGTATTTTAAATTACTCTTAACAGCAAAATGCAAGTTCTCCTCATATTTTCCTGGTTCCATGAAAGCTACTTGATTCTGTGTTGTAAATTTGATCACATGAATTGTAGCGCTTTTTAATTCACTTTTACTTAACACATGACTCATTTTTCTAGTGTGGACAAACCTGTGGACAAGGCAAATAGCATTTGTCCACATGCTGTTGAGGTCTGTCAAAAACGCTGTCACCCTGCATAACGGGATGTATGTAAGCAACTTACCTAAACCATTCATAGAACTTGGTAGGAGGAAGAGTAAGGAGACCATTAATTCCTGCAGAGAAGCAGGGTTAACTGACATGCATTAGAGATTTACCTGGACTACTTTTAAAAGCTTCTTATAGTGAGAACTTGCAATGACCTCTGCTGAATTGTTACCCTACTTCTCTCGTCTATGCTGTCCAATATTATTGTGGGAAAAGATGCACAGAAACAATAATGATTTATAACTTTTTCTCTTGATCTTTTGAGTTACATCCATACAAGTAATCTGGAAGGGCAAAATAATAAGAACACACCCAAGTCAATAAAATGCAAGCATGTCTGATCTGGCATCATCTCCCATGAAGAATCAATTTCTTTAAAAACATCTACTGTAGTATATCATCTACCATGTTGAAAGGTACTAGTTGACATTTCTGAATTGTACAAATTTGGGTTCTCAACTACACTAAATGTGTAGTTAACTATTTACCATTGTTGATAATGACCCCCCCACACACAAAAACACTGTTGTACTCTAATATGGCAGGATTTTTTTTTCTTTAAAAGCATATTCCACTGACCATCCAACAATAAGCAAAACAGAATAATAGGCCAGGCTAGTTCAGAAATTGGTCACCTTCAATGGTGAAGCTGATGCAGGTTCACAGCTCAGTTTGCATATTGCTAAAAGTTTGTTTACATAGATGAAGCTGGTTCACAGGTTCAAGGCTGCCATCTTAAATAGACAGCCTTTATTTATACCAGCAAAGAATCTTCTCATCCACTATGTCAGGTGGCTTTCAGATGCCTGCGTGCTTACACTGAATTATGACCCATAACCTCTTGTGATAATGACTAGGTCACATACATGCTTCAGAATAAAAGAAAACATGAAGCGAGAAGCCCTCTAATTATCTAGTGGCTGTTTTGCCAGTCAGCTTATTTAGTTTTGGATTAACTGGCAGGTTTCGTAAACCAACTGATCACATCACTGATCAGAGACTGAAGTGAGTTCTAGTGTTATTGTAGAATACTTTTTTCTATATGTTTTCTGGGGGAAATACAAGGAAAATGTTTCTAGGGCATTGACTTTACTCAGTGATCCAATATCAGTTAATTAGAGCTCCCAACTAATTAAGGGTGCAATCCTACTGGATTTCTGCCTCTTAGACAGAAGCCTCTGAGCTTGGAGGCTTCACAAAATCCTATGCCCTGTTGCTGGCAGGTTGGGAGTAGGATGGAGGCGATTTTGCCTCCTGATCCTTCTCAAAAAATCAAACAAAACACACTCAGCTAGATGGGCCTTTGAGCCCATCTAGCTCACTTACCAGCAGTGGGAGGGAACAGGTGACAAGAGAGGCCATAGGATTCTGAGGAACATGGCCTCTCTTCTCTCTCCATTCCCTGCCCACCAGAACACCCTCTTTTTTTAACTCTACAAGGGTGTTGGAAAGCAGTCATTGTGGTTCTTTCTGCAACAGCTGTGATGGGGCAGGAGAGGGGCAGGGGGTGGGCTCTGATGTTGGATGCCTCCTCCCAAGGTTGTAGGAGTGTTTATGGCCTTGGGAGGGCGAGTTCAATATATCCTGTGGTCCCAGGGACCATAGGATTGCTTTCTAAGTGAATAATGCTTTCAGCTATAATTCAGAGAATAACCAAACTTGCAGATACTTCAGTACTTCAATGTCTACTTTATTTAGCCTAAACCCTTCCCATTTAACTGATTTTCACATCTTCAGCTACTTACCTTCACTTATGAAGAAACTTGAGTATTTACACCCATTATTTCCTTTTTGCTCCTGAAGCGATATGCTGCGCTGCTTCATTTATGTAACTTAGTAATCTCTAACCCATTGCTGTTTCAACATGTTTGCAATTTGACAATTCTATGTAAAGAACCTTTATACATTCTTCTATCCTGCTGACATTTATGCCCTTGATTTGCTGTCTCACTTTTGTTTCCATGTTTTCTGGGTTTGCTAAGACTTTAAAAAAAACCCTTAAAAGTACTAGGGCTCCTGATTTGAAATGAAGCAAGGAGTTATTTAGCAATAACGTTAGGCAATGACAATGCACTCAATGATGTTATTATAAAATTTATAAGGTTATTTGTACAGCCCACTACAAGTCTGGGTACAAAAGATGTTGAAAGTAACAATTACATGCCTATGTGAACGGGTGGAGGTAGTCTCAGAGGTGGTATTGAAGACCCCAAGGCTTTTAGACTGGGGTGGGGAGCTCAACATAGATGCCATGCTGAGGCCACTTTGTCTGGAGCAGCTCAGGATTTTCTGGCTGCTATGACAACCATGTGTTTCCAAGCAAGCCCCCCCCCCCCCTCGCTCGCTTTGAGCACTGTGTGATCTTAGAAAATGCCTGTGTCTAAACTAACAACAAAGGGCAGGAAAGGGTTAATACCTGGTGTCAAGAACTCCATCTTCTTTTGGTTCTCTAACTATGGGTTAAGACTCCATTTGGTTAGGCTGAAATGACATGTCATGATGTAACCACCTGTGTATGTGTTATCTTGAGATGTCTCTGGACTCCTAGGTCAGAGCAAGGTTCAGTTAATTGGGTTGAATGATCACAGCTGCATTCCTGTGGGAACTCTTACCCTCCCCTATGGGTTTTGGGAAGGCTGTGCCAGCCAGCCTGTGATTGGCTAACAAAGGTTTTCCTTGATATGTTAGGGTTCTGAGCATAAGAAGAGGGGGCTTGGAGCTACCCATTTGTCTTCATCTTTATGCTTCAACTGGCTTTCGGACTTGTGATTCTCTGGAGCCCAGACTGGGCCCTGTCCTACTAGAAGACCCATACTTAGGTAATGTATAGGGCAGATTTAGGTGTCCTTTGTATTTTTGTATGAAGTGTTGTTTCTAAAAGTTACTCTGGTAGTTATATGCCTTTTATTCCTCTTTCCCTTTCCCCCACTGTAAATACACCTAACACCTATCTCAAGAGTTGTGTGTGCTTCCTTCCGAGTAAGCCTTAGTACTAAATCCAGTGCCTTCTGCTACTGTTTAAAGTTTTAGGCTTAGGGCTTGAAATAGAGGGTGCTGGCTTGGGCCTATATTCCTAAGCCCTAGGGGTGTCCTGCAAAGTCTGAGTCCCCTGGGCTCAGGCTGAGGTAGATGTAAGGGGTGGTGGCAGCCTACTTTGGTAATTGTTTGTCCCTGTATACACTGCTGGGAGCCAGGGTGACCCCCTTCCTCCCCTCACACCTGGACCTCTGAGAACAATGGGTGGAAATTCCTGTGGATGAGTCAGCAGGAACCAGCCCTCTTAGATGCACCAATATGTGTAATATTAAGCTACCAGCTGGATAGTACATGGACACTCCCTGAAAACCTAAGTGCTTTTTCTAGTGCCCCATCTAATCAAGCTATCAGGACCATTCCTGTCAACTGGAGTAAGATGGAGAATGCTTTTACCTAACAGAAACACCCCAATCCAGGTATCATCTTTAAACTACCCCCAGCAAACCTTCCAACTGGAGGTTTGGGCTGAAGTATCATCAGTAAGCAGATGACATGCAGCTCTCTCTTTTCTATCATCTAATGCCAGGGAAGCAATAGGTGACTAGAAGCAATTCTGGGATGGATGAGGGCACACTAGCTGACACTTAATCCAGACAAGACAGAACTACTGCGAGTTGGAAAATCTGCTGTTCTGGATGGAGGCTTGCAACCAGTTTTGGATGTGTTTGTGCTCCCCCTTATTATCTTAGGCTGGTTTGTCAGCTATAGCCCTATTTAGAGAAAGTGTACCTTGCCTCAGTTACACATACTTTGGTTACATCCAGACTTGATTACTGTAATGTGATCTATGTGGAGCTGCCTTTAGGGTTAGAAACTTCAGAAACTTCAGCTGTCAGAAACTTCAACAGGTACAGAATGCAGCAACAACAAAGTTTGTTGGGGCCAGGAGTATGGATGGAGTCAGGAAAAGTGTTGTGATCTGGGATGAAGGAAGGGGAAGAAGTCTGGATGTGAAGGGGTAGGAAGAAAAAGGAACGCGCTCTGTGTGTGTGTGTGTGCGCGCGCGTGCGCGCATGTGTGTAAGAAAGGAGTTTTGAGATTAATTATCTCCACGTCTCTCCCAATCAAATTTGACAGGCACTTAGCAAATTCAAAACAGCAGGCAACTTAATATGAAGTATACTACACATCTATCTCACAGAAAGAAATATGACTTACTTTGCTCTTTTGGCCATCTCATTGCCATCCCATCGTGGACTGTAGGGGTAGTTTTTCTGGGCCTGGGAATAGAGCTCTCCACTGTTAGTGAAGTGATAGACAGATTGAAATGTTAAAGTTGGTTGGTCCCGAGGAAAGTACAGCGGCAGGTCAACTACAGAGAAAGAAAAAGATGATACATCAGAGATTTTTGTTTTTTCTTGCTTTCATCTTTCTTGTATAAGAAGTCTGCAAGAAAACTCATAGGGGCTGATCACACAACATGCTAACCCACAGTCAGTGGTTGAGTGTTTTGAACCATGGGTTGTTTGTTGAACAGTGGGTTAGCGTGTTGTCTGAACCCAGGACATTTTCTTCTTGTTAACAATGCAGTGTGGCTTACTTTTCTTGAACAAACCACCTTGAGAACCCATGGTTTGTTGTTGGGTTGTTCACGGTGGTTAACAAGCCACACTGCATTTTTAACAAGCCACTCTGCAGAAAATGTCCTGGGTTGGGACGACACACTAACCCACAGTTCCACAAATAACCTACGGATCAAAACAACCCACACTCAACCAATGAGTGTGGGTTAGTGTGTTGTATGAACTCAGCCACAGATTAAGAAACACATTCAAATTAGATAGATGCTTAGGGAATGCTCATTTTGTTTCTAGTTCACATTTAATATATAGTTGCACTTAAAGGATTCTTTAAAAATTATTGCTCATGTTTTTGTTAGGTTGGTTACACAAACATGAGACACATAGGGGAAGTTGAAAATATTTTTATACTGGATAACATTACAAAACAATACATATACACAGAGCAACATATTTTACCGATGATGTATATATTCAAAGTCAGTGTTTTATAGGATTTTGCTAAAAAAGGTAGACTTTGAGGCAGATGAGCAAACCATCCTATAGTTGTGTGTCACTGGGGATTAAATGGCGTCACAGATGCACCTACAGTGGCATCCTCTGTGAGGCTAATTAATCCAGCCCATGTTGTGTGTCTATTCCAACACCAGCCTTAGTTCTGACCCATTTTTCACACATCTTAAATTCTGTTCTATGCTACAGTTTTGCCTTCACCATTTCTGTCAAGTATGGCAAGTGTTTTGGGCATAGGAGATCTAAGCCATGTTGCTTTGCTAATGCACAGCATTAGCTCAGTATGCCAGTACATGACGTTGTCTGCATGTAGCATTGCTTGAACTCATGGAAGAAACTAAGTTATATGGTTAGTAAACAGACAGTGCTATCTCAGGCCTTTTAAGGAACAATGAAAACACACAATCTATTTTACTTTGATTTTCCTAACGGGTGTCTGGCGTGGCCTGAAACCAACTCTTTTACACAACTAAAGTTGGTTCAATAAACATATCTGTCTAATTCCATACTTACCCAGAGCCTTTATAGATTAATTTCTATGCTTGTCTATGTAATATCCATAGTTTCAAAAATTTAACATTATGATCAATTATAGCTTCCTTTCAATCAAAGAATTAAAATGGTTTTATAAGACTTAGAATGGTAGTTCTTTACACCCACTTTGGGGGGGGGGTGAAAGAGGAAGGGAGGGAAAGGGTTTACACACTGAATCAAAGTCATAATCTTTATGAGTACCCAAGAATTTTGATGCTAAGAAGTAAATTGGCAAAGGCATATACCAAAAACATCTTTCTTGGGATATACATCTATACAATCGCTGACCTGAACATATTTTTATTCAAATTAGGCATTCTTCTGACTGCACATGCAGATAACAAAATAAATCAACAGACTAAAGAATGATGAGTCCAACAAGTCCTCTTTCATAGATCACTTGAACTTTAGAAAAGTTTAGTTATTATACTTATTGTGATGCACATTTTTTGCATCATCTTTAGTAACAGCTGGGAACTCAAGAAATCCAACAAATGTTTTGGAAGATCTTAACATATAGCAATCCCACTTGGCCGAATCTTCACTGAAAACAAATGCTCCAAATATGCAACTACAAAAAATGCTGAAGAAAGAATAGCTTCTTGTTACAGTGAACAAATTTCAACTATTTGCATTTGTAAGAGTTGGTGCATACAGAATGCTTTTTTGCTAGAAAATTAGTGTGTATTAACTAGGACAACTAGCGATGTACATTTATGGCTTCATTTTACTATGCTTCATAGGAATCTTGCATCTAGAAAGAAATTCAAAGGACCAATTAGGGCTGCAATGTTTAGTTAATTGATCCACTTCAAATTGCATCCCAAGCAGCTCTTCCCCTCTGTGGTTTTAGAACTCTGTGTGGAAAGCTGCTGGGGGGGGGGGGAGGAATGATCTGGAACAGAGAAATGGCAGCTGAGTTTAGCCCCCTCTGCTCTCCATTTTAAATACTCATCTCTCAAAGTTGCTTTTCATTCAAAGCAAACATACATTACTGAGGCTCAGTCATGTATGCGTGCATGTAATGTGTAGTAGACTCTTAGCGCGCTTTCCTATGGAGATACATGTCAGCCTCTGAACTCAGAGGCTGATGTCTATCCAATGCAGGGTGGCCAGAGAATGGAGGCAATCCTCACCTCCGTGCTCTGGCTGTCATGCATTTTCAGCTAGATGCATGATTTCATGCATCTACCTGGGGACTTCAGAGCGGTGGAATGCACCGCGTGGTGCATAGGAAGCCTCATAAAGTGGCTTCTGCAGTCTCCTCCCCTCCCCACTCCCAGAACTGCCCCCCTTTCGCCCTCTCTGCGCTCCATTTCTGAGTGTGGAGAAGTAGCTGGCACAGAAAGACCCATGACGGCTATGAGGGGAGAGGGAGTGCGGTTTCTGGGAACCGAGCTCAGAGCCAGCGCTCCAACCTTGGTCCCAGGAACTGAAAAATCCTAAACAGTGTCTAATGGCCATAGGATTACTCCCTCTGTCTTTCATTGTTATATAGGGGGATGGAGAATCATTCTACATGCCAGCTTATAGTGATGGTTATACCCTTAGGAAAGGCTTTTTGGGCGTTTCAAGGTGTTGCAGTGGCTGGGTATCCCTGTTGTGTGAGCATCCCTGTGCTCATGTGGCATTGAATAGGACCCAATATACTTAACAGATAGTACAACAGCTAGCATTAATGCAATCAATTCTGTTTGGGGGCAAAAAGAACATTTGGAAAGTAGAGGAGAGGATAAAAATTCTTTGTCAGCCTTTTAAATCAAGTGGCTCACTGCTATCCTATGAAGTCATTTATCAGTACACAAACAATTTGCCTCAGAACCATTATTCTTAACATCTAAGAATAAAAAAGTCTGTTCTGCTCTATGGGGTCAATGTAAACCACTAAACCTGGGCTACAATTTTGAGGTTAGAGCTTACTTTGTTGTTTGTGCTTTGTAGTTACAGTTAATTTCCTTTATGTGTGTTGTTATTTTTTAAATTACTTTTTCTCAAGTATCGGTTTCTTAAAAGGAAAGCCAAATAGCTGTGTGCAACTGGTATAAAGCGATGAGAAAGGATAATAAAACTTCAGTGAAGAACGTTAACAACAATATCTGCTGTATTCGTTTCATTTGGTTTAGAGGTTTTTTTTACTGAAAAATTCCAAGTCTCCATTATCTTGATGTTTAAAATTTCTGACTTACTGAAATAGGCAGTAATAGCATTTTTTCTCCTATTAAGTCAAAAGCTTTGTTTTAAGAGCAAAGTATATTGCATTGAAGTCATGTTTAAAAGCACAATAGAGACAAGACTGTCAATTCAGAGAAGCTTTCACTTGAGGTGATTAGCCTTTCAGCAATTGCAGTAATTTTTCCCCAACAGAAGGACTGTTTCAAAGAAAAAGAAAAGATAAAGGATTGTTCTACTTAACTAAAAAACCCCCCACAGGGACATTGTAAAGATTCAATTATGTCCAGTTATCAAATCGATGTGCACAACTAAGTTGCCCTCCCTGCCCATGCCTTCTTAGCTTCCTTGCCCACAGCACCTGTGCATTTCCAGCACCTCTTCTGCTAACACAGAGGTCCTCTCAGTCTCAGCTAATATCCAGTTTCTTTCAGATGTTTCCTCTCCCAGGTTTATGAAAACATACTTCTGTGGTCTTGAAATGTACTGCTGCTGCTACTTCTATTATTATTATTATTGTTGTTATTTCCATAAACAGATATGCAATTTGTTTATTTTATTAACATCATATCCCACCTTTCCTCCAAAGAGTTCAAGGTGGAGCACATGGTTCCCCATCTACTTTTGTCCTCACAACGATCCTATAGGCTGAGAAGTAGTGACTAGCTCATGGTTACCTGGCACTTCAGGGATTTGAACTTGGAACTCACCAGTCTGATTTAGATACTAGAACCACTACACCAGATGGATTCCCATAGCACCATCACTGTATACAGTGCTTTACCAGGTAACGTAAGCAAAAAAAGTTAGGTCCCTGTCTCCAAAAGCTTACAATCTAAATGTCAACAGTGGACACCCAACAAGAGGTAGAGAGGCAAAGGAAAAGCAAGCGGAACAGGTGCAGTCCAACTTACATAGGTTTTGTTTCAGTTCGGGGTGAATTGTAGGTGTCTCAGCCAAAGTCTTAACAGGATAACTTTGAGGAGAGATTTGAACAACGAGCAGGTGGCGGCACTATGCAGGTGTCGTAGGCGGGAGCTTAGAGTACGAGATAGAAAGGGTGGAGGCACTTGAGAGGAGGACACTTTGACAGTAGAGGTGGAAAGCGCTGAGGGAAAGTCATGGGGAGGGATATGGCAGGACATAAGGGCAGACAGACAGGATGTGGGCAAGACTGCGGAGAGCTTTAGAGGTAAGAGCAAGATGTTTGTGATAGATATAGAAGGGACTAGAAAGCCATTATAGAGATATGAGGAAAGGCATCATTTGATCTGAATGGAGTGAATGATTTTGACAACGGAATTAATTATGGATAGAGATGAGAGGAATGAGGTGTGCCAATGGAAGGCAATAGAGCAGGTTGAAGTAGACAAGGTAGGAACTGATCAGAGCATGAATCTGAGTTTTAGCCAAGTGGATGAAAAGGAGGATTTTTACAATGTAGAAGTAAAATGATTTGGCAACAAACTGAATTATACACAAAAGAATTCTACATAGAAATTTTTCATTTATCTCTCTCTTCTTTGCCCCTCCCATTCAATCTCATTGGTGATCATAGATTAGAATAAAGAACAGCTCTGATGATAAAAAAAATTCTGACACCAGGATGCGTAAATATTTTAAGTAGTGACTACACAGTCAAAGCCTGCATGAAATCGCTTTAAGTGAGAATCTGATATCTGAATTAGGCAAAACCATGCATAAGTTTTACATGTTTGCTAGATAAAAACACTGTGCTTGCATTTGCATTCAATGCTGCAAGTACTATTTCCAAACAAGAGTTGATTCATAGGAACTTGGTGCTGTGTCTGCAGACAATAGATGGATGACTCATGTCTGTAAATTCCTGGAAGTGCCAACAGACCCCTTGCTTAGTCATCTTTTTAAGGGATGCTGAGTTCATGAGCTCTGTAAGCCATAATAAAGGCATCTAGCTGTATATCAGGTTAAAAAACACACATTCTGAATAGCACAAATAAAGATTCTAAAAATAACTTCATACATGTGAGTCACTACACCTAACAGGTTTACACAATATTTCGCAATTACTGATTTTAGGAAGTTACTCCTTTTTCCTCTATATCAGGGGTAGGTAATCTGATACCCTCCTGTTGTTTTTGTCTACAACTCCCATCAGCTCCAGTCAGCATGGCCAATTGTCAGGGGTTATGGGAGTTGTAGTCCAAATATCTGGAGGGGATAGGGTTGCCTACCCCAGGTCTACATGAAGCCCTCTGCTCACTACAAAAGCCAGTGTAGGTTCCACAGCTTGTAGTGGTCTCTGCTGGCAAATATGAACTGGAGGGGATCAACGTGTCCTGAATCACTCTGCCCACTGATGGAACTGTACATTTTTTTCCTGTAAGCCAGTCACTTGGATGTATCCAAAGGGTAAATCAAATTTTCACATGATGGCATCTGTGTACAAAGTAATTTCCACATTGAAAAACTAAATTTACTAGAGAAAATACTAACTTAAAAACAGTTTCTATAATGCAATAATGTGCTGGGTGTGCGTGTTTGTATGTGCATGTGTGCAATGGGGAAAACTGGCTCCAGCCTCATACATGGAAGTGGCCACATCAACAATTACCGACAGTACTATGTTTCAGTGTTTGAAATCAGTGTTTGAAATTTCAGTGTTTGAAATTCAGTGTTCTTTTCCTTCCAAGGTAGTAACACAGGTCAGTGAAAATGTAACTCCAGGAGTAATTTCAATACTCTGGGTTTGCCCCATGCTCCCTTTTACTGGGCATTTGACTTTAGTGGAGGGATCTCCTCTTATCCTGTTTGACCTGTAAATTTAGTCAATATATCCTTCCTCCTTTCGTCTTCCTCCCCACAAAACCCCTAGGGAGACCAATAACCTAGCTGATTGCACTGCCCTCCAGCCAGGGAAAAGAGCAATTGTTATAGCCAACAGCAGCAAGCAATATTACCAGCTTGGCCACACTTTAACTTTGTTCCTAATATAAATACCAAATACAAGCTAGACATGTTTTATTTTACTATCTGGATAGTATAAGAATTGGTGTAGCATGAACCAGCTTTGACCCATTACATTTGTCAACAACTCCCATGGAAGCACCTCAAAAAAAGTGCAGCACCCTCTGCAAATGTGCAAATCATAGTGGCCATGTTCAAACCTGGATATTTTCACTCATGGAGGCACAAGTGCTTTTTCCATCAGCAATGGATCCGCACAGAGCCATCCAGCAGAGCTATTCTGAGTTGTGAAAGATCTGTTACAATCCAGGACTGGTGATAGTTGAGAAAGAGGAGTCATTTGCCTGCTGTGACATTACTGCCAGACTACTTTGTGGCTCTGACTTGGATTCCACATTTATAGCAGATCTTAATGATGCAACTTTGGCCTGCTTGTCCTATTGTTGTAGGGATATGTTTCAATTTCAGCCTCAGGATGTGGACAAGATCCTTCATAACACAAGAACAACCACATGTGTGCTTGATCCTTCAAGGCTGATTAAGGTAGCCAGGGGAAGTCTGGTTGAGTGGGTAGAGAGTGGTAAATGCATATTTGGAGGAGTTATGCCATCCAGCCTTAAGGTGGCTGCTGTTAAACCTTTTGTAAAGGTTAATAATTTCTGGATAACTGCAGAGGTTCTTGGATGAAATGGATTACCGAGACCCATGGCAATCTGGCTTCAAGCCTGAGTTTAGTCATCCTAGTAGATTATCTATGCTGGGAGCTACATAGGGCGAGTACATCCATGAACAATATGATCACATGCAGTTTTATTTCTCTTTTTCATCAACTACAAGGGAAACTGTTGAAAATGGCTGGATGAGGGCTACTAAATTGCGACTTAATCCAGACAAAACAGAGGTGCTCTTGGTCAGGAGTCAGAGTCTGGAATAGGAATTCAACCTGTTTTGGATCAGGTAGTGATCAGGTTCACCATTTGGGGGTGCTTCTAGACTCAGCTTTGCACCTGGATCCTCAGATGGTGGCTCTAGCCAGGAGTGCCTTTGCCCAATTTAGACTACTGTACTCAGTGAATCCCATCCTGATGAGATCAGACCTGGCCACGGTGACACATACCTTAGTTCAGCCTTCCCCAACATGGGTTGGGGAAGGCTGGGTTGACAACTCCAGATGTTTGGGTTGACAACTCACACCATCTCTGATCACTGGCCATGCTAGCTGGGGCTGATGGTAGTTATAGTCTAAAACATCTAGGAAGACAACACATTGGGAAGGGCTGCCTTAGTTACATCTAGGTTGGATTACTGAAATATGCTTTATATGGGGCTTCCTCAGAAGAGTCTTTACATTTGCACCTATTTCAGAATGCAGTAGCAAGAATGCTGGGGGATGGGGGTGGGCTCACTTACACCTGTCCTGCAAAAGCTGCACTGAATACTTATTTGCTTCCAGGCACAATTCAAAATGTTGATGATGACCTTTAAAGCCATAAATGGCTTAGCCCGAAGATACCTTAGGGATTGCCACCTTTCATACCAGCTTGCCCATATCCTAAGGTCTGAGAGAAAGGCCCTTCTCTACGTCTCAACTGTGGTGGAAGTATGGTTGACAGGGATGAGAGAATGGCCTTCTCTGTGGTAACACCTAAACTCTTGTGGAACTCTTTGCCCTGGGAGGCTTGATTGGCACTCTTTCTTATGGTATTTTGCTGCATGGGAAAAACGTCTTGTTTAGGCAGACGTTTGTTTTATCAGATTGGTAAGTTTATCTGATGCCTCTGTTTGATCTGCATCAGTCTGATTTTTATTATATTTTTTTCTTTCTTTTTTGGAATGTTATTTTATTATTGGTTTTAATCACTATTAGCAACCTTGATTTGGGTGTAAGCACCGGAAGAATTGTGTGTGTGTGTGTATAATAAATTAAATGTGAATACAAAATGGTATTGCTGGGATCCTGTCACTTTAAGAATAAATTACCGAGACAGCTGAGCAATTGGGTTATTCAGCTTTGCACACGTCTGGCAGCTGGGTATTTGATCAAATCTCTTCAATAATGAAATATAATAAAAAATCATGAAATTTGGAAACATAGCTGGTATTGTAATCATATTTTCCAGGGCAAAGAATATTCCATACTTTCCAAACTGAGGCTCTGACAACTGCACCTCCTGCAAATTATACAACAACATTTCACATGAAATAGCAGCTAATGCAAGGAGAGCATATGAGAAATCAGCTTGCCTCCTACTGACAGGAACTCATTCATTTGCGAAGGCTGTATCAGTGAAAGCTGCCAAGAAATAGCAATTCCGCGCAATCAAGCCATCTAGTGATAACTGCCACTAGGGGTGTGCCATAGCTTAGCAGGAGATAATATTTCATTTAATGGATTTGCGTGCCATCCTTAAGTATAAATATTCTCAGTCATTAAAAAACAATGTCACTAAAAAACAACACAATAAAAAAGCATAATGATGACAGTACCCCCAAAGCCCGCAGATAATACTAGCAACAATACCTCACAATTTAAAAGTTGAAGGCTTGGGAAAATTAAGTTATTGCCTGGTGCAAAAAATACATTAATGTAGGTGCCACCAGGCAATTCCAGGCAAAAATGGGTATGATCAAAAACAAAGATGGCAAGGACCTAACAGAGGCAGAAGAGATTAAGAAAAGGTGGCAAGAATATACAGAAGATCTGTATAGGAAGGATAATAATATTGGAGATAGATTTGACGGTGTGGTCAGTGAGCTAGAGCCAGACATCCTGAAGAGTGAGGTTGAATGGGCCTTAAGAAGCATTGCTAATAACAAGGTAGCAGGAGATGACGGCATCCCAGCTGAACTGTTTAAAATCTTGCAAGATGATGCTGTCAAGGTGATGCATGCCATATGCCAGCAAATTTGGAAAACACAAGAATGGCCAACAGATTGGAAAAAATCGACTTATATCCCCATACCAAAAAAGGGAAGCACCAAAGAATGTTCAAACTATCGAACAGTGGCACTTATTTCACATTCCAGTAAAGTAATGCTCAAGATCTTGCAAGGTAGACTCCAGCAATTCACGGAATGAGAATTGCCAGATGTATAAGCTGGGTTTAGAAAAGGCAGAGGAACTAGAGACCAAATTGCCAATATCTGCTGGATAATGAAGAAAGCCAGGGAGTTTCAGAAAAACATCTATTTCTGTTTTATTGACTATTCTAAAGCCTTTGACTGTGTGGATCATAACAAACTGTGGCAAGTTCTTGGTGGTATGGGGATACCAAGTCATCTTGTCTGCCTCCTGAGGAATCTGTATAACGACCAAGTAGCAACGGTAAGAACAGACCACGGATCAACGGACTGGTTTAAGATTGGGAAAGGAGTACAGCAGGGTTGTACTCTGTACGCAGAACACATCGTGCGACGTGCTGGGCCTGATGAAGCCAAGGCTGGAGTTAAAATCGCTGGAAGAAACATTAACAATCTCAGATATGCAGATGATACCACTTTGATGGCTGAAAGCGAGGAGGAGCTGAGGAACCTCATGAAGAAGGTGAAAGAAGAAAGTGCAAAAGCTGGGTTGCAGTTAAACCTCAAAAAACCTAAGATTATGGCAACCATCTTGATTGATAACTGGCAAACAGAGGGAGAAAACGTGGAGGCAGTGACAGACTTTGTCTTTCTAGGCGCAAAGATTACTGCAGACGCTGACTGCAGCCAGGAAATCAGAAGACGTTCACTTCTTGGGAGGACAGCAATGACAAATCTTGATAAAATAGTTAAGAGCAGAGACATCACACTGACAACAAAGGTCTGCATAGTTAAAACAATGGTATTCCCTGTAGTAACCTATGGCTGCGAGAGCTAGACCATAAGGTAGGCTGAGCGAAGGAAGATAGACGCTTTTGAACTGTGGTGCTGGAGGAAAATTCTGAGAGTGCCTTGGACTGCAAGAAGATCAAACCAGTCCATACTCCAGGAAATCAAGCCAGACTGCTCACTTGAGGGAATGATATTAAAAGCAAAACTGAAGTACTTCGGCCACATCATGAGAAGACAGGATACCCTGGAGAAGATGCTGATGCTAGGGGAAGTGGAAGGCAAAAGGAAGAGGGGCCGACCAAGGGCAAGATGGATGGATGATATTCTGGAGGTGACGGACTCGACCTTGGGGGAGCTGGGGGTGGCGACGGCCGACAGGAAGCTCTGGCGTGGGCTGGTCCATGAAGTCACAAAGAGTTGGAAGCGACTGACCGAATAAACAACAACAACAGAAGATGCCATCAAGACAGCCTTCCTTGGGAGAGAGCTCCATAATCGGAGAGTCACAACTGAGGAAGCCCTCTCCAGTTGCCTCCCAATTCACTTCTGACAGCAGAAGCACTCACAAGAGACTCTCTGGGTGCTTCCAGATGGACAGCTACAAGCACTACCAATCAGAAGGCACTGTGCAGCAACGCCATCTTTTTTTCCTTAACAGATTTTCTGCAGTAAGTAAAGACAGAAGAAATGGCAGGAAAACATAGGAGGGCTACAAGTGGAAGAGGACATCTTCTAGGCTGCCTCTAAAATTCTACGAATGAGGCAGGGTGATGGTGTAATAAAAGCCTTGCCTGGAAGCACCCTATGATGATTATCTCAGTGCATGGACAGGCTGGTGTAGAGATAGGTACCCTGGGCCCAAGCTGTGTATGGCTTTTAAAGGTAAATATTGGCACTGTGGTTGAAAACAGACTGATAACCAGTGAAGATGTTTAACAATCAGCAAGGTATGTTCCACCAACCAGTCTTGCAGTCGTGTTTCAAAACAGTTTTCAAAGGCAGCTCAACATAATACCCACTGCAACATTTTATATCCTTCTGTGATTGAACTCAAGGGTTCCATCATGTAACTCACTGGCTGCCAGGCAGTCTCCCATCCAGGCACTCACCAGATCTAGACTTGTCTTCACATAGAGAGTTCTAATGGTTGTAGGCAGCAAACAATTCTATCGTAACTTTTCCTGCATGATCATTTGTGATGTTGCTAAGAAGCATAAGCATAAGATGCATAAGCGTAAGATCTATGTATTTTAGACTAAGGCCAATTTACAACCTATAAGGGTTTCCTGGCCTTGAATCTAGTTACTCATTGATCTACTTCAAATCATTATTCTTGGATTTAGAATATTAGGAGGGTGCTTAGTACATTAGAAATGCAGATTATGAATCAGGCAGTGTACTATGAAAGTCAGTCAGTGAGGCAAATAGTGATTAATTTACTGGTGCAGATGGCTCTAAGCCGTAGAGATGTCTGCATCAGGTATGCTCCAACAAGCACTGCACACTCACAGTACTTTGCTTGAAACTAACCCAGAATCGTATTACAGGAGAAGCAGTACGCACATTCTAAAAAAACAAAATTCAGAAGTAACTGAAAAGGTCTGCATAGGAAACTGAGTGGTACCTTGTCACTGAGCAAACAAAACCAAAAGAATGGAAGGGGAAGAAAGTAGGGGTTCAATGTGTTAATAATTGCCTATCTGTAGGTGACCCAACAGTACATTGCTTTCTATTACAATAGCTCTATTCATATTTTAAACCTCCTTTAGAGACTGGGCTTGTCTCCCATGTTTATAAATTCTAAGAAAAAGATAAGGTAACTTTATTAAAGGCAAATATATAATCAGATCATAAAAACACAGAAGTTTGACTTTATCTTTCTCCTCAACCTATATTTGACTAAGACCCTCCCATTAGATCAGTTACCTATTCATCCAGAAATAAATTGCTGCACAGCAAACAAGCATTCTTAACAGTTCAAAATATAACCAAAGAGCCAATATGCTTTTGTGCTATGGAAAGAAGTTGGTAGTCCAATCCTGAACATGTTTACTTGGAAGAAAATTTCACTGACTTCACTAGGATATACTTCTTGGAAAGTATGCTTAAAACTGTAACCTTAAAGTTAAATTATGGAGCACAGCTATCACAGTAGTAGATTCTTCTATATTATACCATTTATTACATGTTTTGAGAGAACAGTGCTGGTTTCAGAAATTAAAATCCATACCTACAGCACTTCAAATCTTAGTTACCACTATCTAATTCCCATACAATACATAGTGTACATATTACTAGTAACACAACAAGGCCTGATATTGTTACATTTCCTTGGATGTACACTAAAACCTTTATATTCAAAGAGCTTCCTTTTAGTTCTGACTTTCTATATGACAGAATACTATGGAATTTGACTTCAGAAAGGTAGGAAAAAATAGGGAACTCCAAAACAGAGAAACAAAAATGAAACACACACACACACACACACACACTGAGGTAAATGAGAAAAAGAAATTATTGTAGTCCAGTGTGTTTTGGAACCTAGTGAGCTTTCATTAGGGAATTTCAAAAGGAACATTTCAAATTTGGATGTGCTAACTCTTCACCCTCTTGTTGCAGCATAGGATGTTGAAAAGTCAGCATATCCACATTTGAAATGTTCTTGTCCTGGAAATTCCTTGGTGAAGGATCATTAGGGTGTGAAACATGTTGGACTACAAGAAATGTATTTTTTCTTGTATAGAATCACAGAACTGGAATCAAAATTATGGGAAGTAACAGTTCTACTCTACGCTGCACTTGTCAGACCTCTCCTCTAATGCTGTGTCCAGTTCTGGGCACCATATTTTAAGAAGGATTCAATAAATTGGAACAGGTTCAGAGAAGGGCAACAGTCAGTGGACTAGAAACTAAGTTCCACAAGGAAAGACTGAAAGAACTGGGTATGTTTAACCTTGAGAAGAGAAGGCTGAGGGGGGATATGATAGCACTTTTCAAATAACTAAAGGGCTGCCAAACTTGTTCTTTATCATCTAAGACTGTAGGACATGAAATAATGGGCTTAAGTTACAGGAAGGGAGATTTTGGTTGAATATCAGGAAAAATTTCCCAATGATCAGAGCAGTTACATAATGGAACCAACTGCCTAGGAAGGTAGTGACCTCTCCATTACTGGAGGTATTCAAGCAGGGACTGGACAGCCACCTGTCTGGGATGCTGTAAACTGGATTCCTGCACAGATGGCATTTTTCCCCCTTCATTTTTGCTTCTCAGAAAGTTGGGGCAAAGAAAAAGCACTTGGGGATCCCTGCCCTACACTTGGATACAGCATAACATTGAAAAAAAGAGCTATAGTCATGCATAGGGATGTTGGAAGTATACGTTTAGAGGGTGGAGCTTGGCGAGCTTTTGCTTGCTTGCCCCCCTGAATTCTGACCCAACATCCGCCAGATGGCCGAACTTGGCCCTCGCTGGGTTGGGCCAGCTAGCAGATTTTTGGCCTTTGCATGACTGCAGTGGGGGGTAGGACTCTATGGCCCATGGTGCTCCCCTCTCACCCTCCCACTGCACCACCACTGTCCTTCTCCCTCTGCCAGGGTTGGACCTGGCACAAAGAGAGGGATGACGGTTGCACGCCACAGTGGCGGCGGAAGAGCAGGAGGGGACTGTTCTCCTCCTGCTCTTCCACCATGCTGCCGCTACGCTCAAGTGTCTCTTTCTCCCTCCCAGGGCCCTGGCGGGAGAAGGGGACACTTACGCACAACGACTGGCAGTGGGCAGTTGCAAGTGCCTCCTCCCCCCGACAGGGCCTGTTGCTTTGCTCGGAAGTGCAAGCCAAGCCAGGGGCTCTGGGGAAATGCGGTGAGCCCAAAGAGGGCTGGATTTTCTCGCAACAGCCATCCCTAGCCGTGCATGCCCTTATTAGTGAATACATCAGATTAAGTCCCTACCATGAACACCAACTCAGCAGCAACTAGTTATGTTACTCTAGATTTTAAAGGCCATTCTCTTTTAAATTGGAGGACATAAAGTGTCAAACTTTCTTAAGAACCAGTATGCAGCAGCCCAAGGCCAAGTGTTGAATCCTGGGCTTGTGGCTGAAATACAGCAGGCTACAGCACATGACTTTATTCAATACTGACTTTCCCTCTTGCCCTGGGAAATTTTTAAATTTGAACTGAATCTCTAAGTTTATGAATGCCAGCAGAGGTTTATAAGGCTTGGGAACTCTCTGCCCAGGAGACACAGTCATCTCCCTCTTTGCTTATTTTTAGGAAACAGGTCGAGTCGCTATTGTTCAGTGGCTGACTTGGTTTGGGTGGTTTTATCTTACTGTTGGTGCGGCTTTTATGGATTTGTTGCTTTGAATGTTTTATTGGTTGGTCTTACTGGTTGCTGTTTATTGTGATTTTACATTTATATTGTTCTGTGTATACCGTTAGCTGCCTTGGGTGTCCCAATATGAGCAGAAAGGAGAGATCAAAGTATTTGAATAAATAAATAGAAATGTAATGGTAATACTTTGCAAAACTTAGATTCTTGCATTGAGCAGGGGGTTGGACTTGATGGTCTTATAGGCCCCTTCCAACCCTACTATTCTATGATTCTAATGCTTCAGTGAATCGTCTTATGCTTCTAAAATCACATTATGAAAAGCTAGTTATAATTAATGTTTAGTAAATGACGATTAATTGATTTTATTGACAGGAATCTTTCACATCCATATTCATACACTGTATAAGGAGATCAACAAATCTCTTGAACTGGGTGGAGCTCAGTAATACAAGTTTCTTTCTGTCCAGGTACATCGAACAGTAGCACAGAAATGCTGGGGATTATCTATATAATCTTCTGCCTAGATGAGATTAGCCTATGAAGTCATGATCTCTTTTCTCTCGGGTATAAAAGACATCTTTCACTTGAAGATAAAAGCACACACTTGTTGAAACAAACTGCACATGAACTAATCACAGGCACAATCCTAAGTAAGTTTAGCCAGAAGTAAGCCTCACGGAGTTAAATGGGGCTTACTTACTCTCTAGCCGGTAATTTCAATTGCAGTAATAGCCCTCTTGTGTTTTCCTATTATGAGTTATTCATAAAAAAGTATATGGAAACCTTGTACCTATCTACTTTTTATTATCGCATTAGTATATCATCCTACATTATTAATATTAAATCAATATGACAAATTATTTTGGGAAAAGTGTGGATGATGAGGTGTGCCAACAATTAATTTGCTATAAAATGTTTAGAAGGGCATACCAAGAGATACTCAGAGAGTGGATGACTGTATTGATACTGCAAATCTCAACTGTGAGGGCCTGTTTTTTACAATAAAGTTGTCCCAATTACAGAAAATTACATTTCCCCCATTTCTGTTTTTCAGCTCGTATAACTTCCATATATAAGCAGTAGAAATAGACGGAAAAATAATCATTGACAATAAATATAGTAAAACTAGTTTAATTCAGAATATTAATCAAACACATTTCAGGATAATTTCAGGACAAATATCCTTCCTTCATTATTCATATTGCCCTCTTCAGCAATTATTTTCGTCACTATCTCCATTTACTTAAATCAATACATGCACATTGATTTATATTTAAAGAGATTATCCATAAATTTTCCTACAGAATGAATACTTAAAAAAAAAAACTGAGATATTTTCCAGGCTATGCACATTTTTAAGATCATGAGTAAATTTTTCTCTAACAGATATGTCCCACATTTCAAAAGCCAGTGATGTTCCGTAGGTATCTGAGGTCCCCCACCCACCCACACTGTTGTGCTATTATTACCTTTGCTCCCATGAAAGAAGAACTGCAAACGTTTATTTCCATAGTCTGATTTTGGATGGTCATCCACATTTAAGAGGATATAAAGCAAAACGAATTTTTCAGCTTGTTATTATTGCACTTTTCTTGTACACAATATTGCCAAACAGCTGCATGTTTGGGCATGACAACTACCCATACATGCAATTAGCCAAGCCACAACCCTTCCAACATCTGTCTCACCAAATTCCTTTCTTATATTTTAATTTCTTGGTTGAGCACCTGGTGGGAAATTTGAAGAAGCACTGCTAACTGTTGTGACAAAGAACAAACAATGTGGTATTCTTTACTACACCAGTTGCTGCTGGCCAACAGTGGGAGGTGTTAGTGCCCCCATGACCTGCTTGTGGGCTTACTGGAGGCATCTAGCTGGCCACTGTATGAAACAAGATGCCTGACAATATAGAATTATGGATGGATCCAGTGTGTGTATGTGTGTGTTTCTTCTTATCTATAGTTACAGGACAGGCAGAGTTCATTTTGACAAAAACATAGTCATGTAAAGAAGGGAATAGACAAAACAGATCTGCCTTTCTTGGGACTAAGAGGATTCTAAAGGATGTATCATACTTTTTCCCTCCAGCTGGGAGACCAATTTCAGTATAATAACTAGCGCATATTTTGTTGCATGTTAATGCTGGTTTAAGTATATTTTCCCTTACAGGTAAACAGAATGTGAAGCCAATGCACCTGCGATAGAAAACTACCACTGAAACACTGAAAAATGCACATTTTTACATAAATGCTTCATTTCACAGCAAGGGCCCCTAAGACAGGATTTAGCTATCATTCAAAATGCCAATTTTTGGTTTGGTATTATTTACTTTGGGAACTTTGACTCATCTCATGTGCTGAACTGGGTTTTATGTTTGGCAAAGCTGCTACAAATACGTGTATGTCCTTTAGTTAGTTTATTTCCATGAAAAGCCATATGCTGAATTGGATTGGTATAATTTAATGTATTTGTAGGGATGATTCAAGGACAGGATGAGCAAGAATCAATATTACAGAATAAAATACTGTCAATTTCTTGATCCAAATATAGTTTGCTGCAATAACTCATATTTAATTTTAAAGAAAAGAAGGGAATCAAGTACAGCATTCCATTAAAAGTAACCGAGGAATATAGATCAGCCAAATATAATTACCTGGACTGCAATTGGGCCAGTACCTTAGGGTTAACATCCTATTTCATGAAAAAAAACATGGTCAGATTTTTAAATGTACACTGTCCAATTTGAAAGCTGCATCTAGTAGTATAATTTAGATATGAAATAAAAGAGGTCTGTTGTGCTTTACCTGCTCATGTATTTCATATCATAATTAAAGCTTTCAATTCCATTAAAAATGAATTTCTATCCTTGGTTATCCTGTATGCATGACAAACACGTAGCAGAGGAAACTAGTTCACTATGCAGCTGGATGAAAGAAAGTGATTATGCAATACTTGATATATAAAAGAAAAATAGAAATGAAATATACTAATCATTTTGGATCTTTAGGAGTGAGCATTGGTGTGCATGCAAGCACACTCAAAGAGCAGATGCACTGTACTTATGCTCTCTGAGTGTATACGCGTGTGCAATTGATCAGCGTATGAGAGAGCTAAATTGCTAACTAACGAGGATCCTTTCTTTGCAGGAAGATGCTTCAACAGGAATACCACTTGCCTGTGACACAGGCATACCTAAGCTCCAGGCAAGCAGGATGCCAGCTTCTCTCCATGAGGAGAGGTCAGTTCAACCAATAAGCACCTGCAGCCACTGTTGGTAGGGTTAAAGGTCTCCACCCCCTCCACCCTGACCACACTGCTGCTGTATTTTTTTTTTTTGCAGTATTTGTTGTGTAGCAGTTAGCAAAAACTGCAAGTACTATGAGCCTAAACTCATCTTTCCCTATAAGCAGGAGCCACCCCCAGGAACTATCTGAGCTACCTGCTTATGAGATGCATGCTGTTCCGTAGAGGATGCATCAAAGGTGATTGTGGCAGTTTACTGGGGCAGGGTGAGAAACAATTCACTCTGTCCAAGCTGACCCTGACATAAGGCAGATGGACAGCAACACCACCCATTGCTGCAATGGGAGGTGGAGGGGCGAAAGGGAAACACAGCAATTAAATGCCAACATTTGGTACAGTGGTCTTCAATAAGTGGGCTGGAGACCACAGGTGAGTTGTGCAATGGTGCTACTGACTTTTTGTTTTATGGGGAGGATGGGCTTCATGCCTTTACTTCTGGGCTTCAACCCAGGCCTTTGGAAAAGGGTGCTGTGCTGCAGGTTGGAGTTCTAGGAAGGCCCCAGCTCCTGACCAGCTGTTCCAGTACTGGTCTAGTACCTTATAGGTATGTGTTTGGGGACAGAGTTTCTAAACTCTTGAGTCATTTACTGGAAACCTAACACATTTAAAGAATTCTGTGGAGATGTTTCAGCAACTTTCAGCATCACTCAAAAGTTTGCATCCCACATTTTAAACAATCACTGAATGAAACAAAAGTATGTTCCTACCTGCTCAGAGAGTGCAAATACAGCTAAAAACCTGCAATCCCCTGTGTACCTAAGCCCCATTGAATATAGTGAGACTTAATTCCTAAGTAAACATGCATGCTGTAAGACTATGAACAAGAAATAAGGCAGGTTTGTTATAAAATATAGCCACAGTAGCAAATCTTTTACTGCCTCACTACAGAGTCTTTATAACTAGCCTGAACAAGATACCTGAAAGTACACTTAAAAGGAACAATCACATTTTATCCTACCTTCTGCTAAGGATCATGGGAGTTTGCACCATATCAAATGCAGGCCTAGTCTTAGTGGCTTATACTTTATCTTCCTCTAAGTTCTCAAGGCCTTTCCCCTAGTTCCCAGTTCTTTGCTTTGTTTCTGCTGCACCAGTTTCTATAGCAACCTCTCCTAACAGTGATTACACTGGCAACAATATACGTTTCACTACAGAGTACTAATTATGCCAATGTGAGCCATTTAAAAACCTACACAGAAACCCAAAAGGACACGCAGCACCAGTTATGAAAGTTTGTGTCTTTCATCTTTTAATAGAACACACTGTCCCTCGGTGGTGAAATGGGACTGAATTGTTGTTGGTGTACTACTGTGGGAAGGCATATCTTCTAGCTGTAGATGAGTACTGAGGAGACTACTAAGGAAGAAAGAGGGAATTTTAGACTTTCTGCCTCTAAATACAACTGTGGAAGGAAGCTATAGATTGGCCACATGTAACAGGTAACAAGGAAGTAATTTCACATTTACCACAGAGAAACATTATACATATAGTCAAAACAAATGGTGTACATTCTTTGCAAAACAAGCCATGCAGTTTTAGTATCTTGCTGTTTCTGTGCTTAAAGGTTTAACAGAGTTTACAGTTTTCAATGTTTTGTAATAGTTTCTAGAAACCATGGTTGAATGTCACCTTATGTGCATGTAAGAAAGGTGACTCAGACATTTAAAAAATAAAATGGCAACAACTAACTGAAGGAAAGTTCCTGAAGCATGTTCTGCAGTTCCTGGTTCTGGGTGCTTAACGCAACGGGTGCTTGAAGCAGTCCAAAGATCTCTTAGTTGTACAAATACTGAGGGAAGGATGAACTGTCCTAGACAATCATTCCACGATTTAAATTGCATCGAGAATATGCTGTTAGCTCTTGGAGAAGGAGTGCAGCAATGAGAATAGAAAAACAGCTCTACAGTGCCAGTCATGGAATCATTTAGCTTTTATCACTGCTCTGCCATTTGAGCCTGGCAGCCTTTTCCCTCTGTCTCTTACAAGAACTGCATAGTTCAGGAAGATCATTCCATAAATAAATTAAACAATCAGCATATAACCCACTGTACCAGGGGTGGGAAACTTTGGGCAGTTCGGGGGCCAAGTACCCCCTCCCAACCCACTCTGGGCTGCACTCCCCCCCCCCCCCGATGCGCCACCAAAAAAGGGGGGAGTTTTTTAAAGTCACCATTTCCACCGAAACAAGGTAAATTTGTCCATTCTAAGTGGTTTTCCACCTTCAGAGATCTTGAATGCTTGTTTGCTACGCATTATGTATGTGGAGTGTCAATTATACACAGCACTTGCTGGCTTGGACTGATCTTGATTCTTGGACTTTTCTATGCCTAAACCCATGTAGCGTGGAGATACCAAAGTGAAAGCTATAGTCATTGAAATCTCTGTGTATGTGGGATTACTCTAGATTTACTCTTGAACCTTTACTCTTCTTTTTTATCTTTTGTTCATTTTACTTCTTGTTGTTCACTGCTCTGTTTAGATGTGGAGCAGTATACAAAAGTTGTTAATAGCGACCACCACCACCACCACCACCACCACCACCTGTTTTGACTCTTGAATTTGAAAGGCCTTAACTTGTATAGTGCGGAGGCTCCAACGAAGATTTCAAGGTTGGACTTAATCTCTGCATGTGTGGATTTATATCTTTTTCTAGAACCCTTGTCTTGGATTGCCTGGGATGAATTACACCAGGAATCTTCTAAGCCCCTTGCTGTCAGGATTCCAAGTCCTCCCACTGAGTAGTGAGGCAACAGCGACTGGATGTGCAATCTGCAAAGTCTTTATTCAGTTAAAACACATATTCACACCTGTAGCATCCGTGAAAGCTAAGAACTGTCCTCTAAGCCTAATTAGCTAAACAAAGCAAAGCAGTTGCCTATCTACTACATGAACAGTTTCCTGCCGTGCCTGACTGGCTTTTACTGGGCTCCTCCTTCAGGGAGGGTCCCCTTGACCTAACTTCTGATGGGCAGCCAAGCAGGTGGACTGCCTCTTACCTCCCTTCAATTCCGCCCGCTTACCCTGCATTGGACTCTAGGATCTGTCAATTCTGGTGTTCCCTCCCCCTCCAACAAAGGCTGAGTTCCCATGGGGAGTGGGAAGGAGATGGAAGATGGTCTTTGAACCTGGGTCTCCTGTTAGATAAGCTCTTGGGAAGGTTCATTACTTGCTCCTGGAGAGTCTTGGGGAATTTCCTCCCACACGCTCTGTCCTGACTGGGCTTCTTCTAGCTCTGCCTCTGATTCTGACTCAGAATCTGAAACCAAACCAAACTAGGGAGCCTGGGTTCCATCTTGACATTTGCCCTGTATTCAGAGCTGTAGAGATTACAATGGCGAAACCAAGTTGTCTGGATCTCTGACACAGTTACAGTTATTAGCTTTGGATTGTTTTTTAATTACTTATGGAGCCTAAAGCTAATTGTCACCAGCTACATGATTTCTGGAGATGCAACCATTAAGCTTTTACTGTGGGATTTACAGTGTCCTGATTGTCAAAACGCCAGAGTGTGTGCTTGACAGATCAGGTCCATGACAGTGGCCGAATTTTGGCAAACCACAACTTGTAAAAACGTTTTTCTAATAAAAATAAAATGAAACAGGGACGCGGGGGGGGGGGGAGGTGGCCTCTGGGACACATATTGCCCACCACTGCACAGCACTATTATACTGCAGATCCTTATTTCTTTCACACACAAACTCAGCCCCAACTCTCTGATCTCTGATGGGACAACATTTTGAGAGGTGACAGCATATTTTTTGGTCAGCATTTATTAATCATGATTTCCCAGGAATCCAATGGTTAAGCTTCCACTACTAGATTTTTAAGACACTGGATTACTTTACTCTTTGTCCAAATAACTGGCCTACCAAATGTGGTATTAATTCCCTTTTCAGAGGAAATGTAAAATAATAAATTCATCAATATTTCTAAGGCACTCATATTATAGTGATAGCAGTCTAGATAGCTTCTGAACAAATGTACCTAAGTGCCAATTTTTACTTTTTTCCCTGAGCTGTGTGGCATGGAGAAAGCTACTGTGAAAATAATTGTCTTTCAATCCATTATTTAAAGTGCTTTCCATTTCTGAGCAGATGAAACAATAGTAATATATGAAATGTGTCCGTCACAATACTAATTATCTAAATCTTTTAACGTTTGTGCCCACCTCCACAAGAGACCCCCTTTTAAAAAATATCTTTGCTTTCAATATACCATCAAGGTAAAATATTTCAGCAAAATACCATAATGAGAAGCTATTGCAGGTTAGCTTTTATTCAGCATTCAACAGAATGATAGCAACGACCTGTAAGAAATGAGTCCCAGTAAAAGGAACTGTTTCTTGAGGGGTATTCTTATTAAAGGATAATATTATACATACCATAAATCTACGGTAGAGATGGTAAAGTCAGCTCAGCAATAGCAGAGTTAAAATTTACATTCTGAAATTTGAGAAAACCTTCAACTACGGGAACTGTAGCCTATCTTCAGTCTTCTGGGTAGTATGGATCAGAAGTCAAACTCATTCACTAAAATATCCAACACTAAATGAAAGAGAAACTGAGCTCAGCTGAATGTTCTGGTTCATGTATATCGCTGGCTCAGAACTAGTTGAAGCAACCTTATACGAAAGGGAAAAAAATTGCTCTTTTACTTTTGATTTATATAAAGTACACAGTTGCGAAAGCACCTATTCACTCACCGAATTAAGATAGCATTGATACTGCCTCGATATCTTCTTTAGATCTGACAACTTCAAGGGGTGACCAAGTTGTGGCCCTCCAGATGTTTCGTCCAACACCTCCCATCATCCCTCAGCATCGGCTATGCTGGCTAGGGCTGATTAGAGCTGTACGCCAAAACATATAGAAGGCCGCAAGTGGCCCAACCCTGGTTTAAAGTAACTAGTTTATAATTTAATTATCATGGCCTTAGTTAATAAAAACTATATGCTCCACCCATATTTTATAGAGACTGGGTCATATCCAATTAACTTATCTTGCTGATGGAACACCTTCTGTCAGCAGAATGTAAATTACGGCAATTCACCTTGCCTCCTCAAAATCTGTTTGGGAGAGTTAGGATCCCTCCAGGGCATTTTTTGGGGGGGGCATGCAGTTCTGCAGGGGGAAGAAAAGGGGTGGAAAGTCCCATTGTGTGAATGGAGGTCCGCTTGCACAAACCTGGATTTGTCCTACTGTCAGATTCTAGCACATTTCACTTACTGCACTTAGTTTTGCTCAAGTATTTATTTCAAATATATATCCTGCATATTTACTGTATGTTTCATAAACAAATTAAAAATTGAAAAACTGGGTTTAATATATAAAAAATCGGATTCAAAAACTGAAATTCATCCTCAGATCATTGAGTAGAATGGAAATCTTAGTGGAATAAGTGGAAAAGTTAGCCATGAGTAACTTAACTACCATGAAATTCAAAGATCTATAATTATGTCCACAATAGTTTTCATAACTCTTGGGAAGCTCATATGAAGACTTTGGTTTTGCCTTAAACCACACCACAGGAAAATCAAGTACATATATTTTGTTCTTTTTTGTACTTTTGCACATTTAAAATTTGTCTATTTCTACGCTTTCCTCAGACAACAGAAAATAGACAATATACTATGTTTTCCTCCATAAATGTGGTAACAATCCATGGGCTATTGATCATTTTGTGTTAAAATGCACATCTTAGAAACGAAGGCCAGTATCACATCTAATCACTTCGGAAATGAAGTGAATGTTTGAATGCTTTCTTTGCAATATCCTTTATTACACGGAATGGTTTGCCCTGGGTTATTCAACAAAGCTAGTGACGAAACAACTTGTATGTGTAAGTTGCTGCGTGAGCTCTAAGGCTGTAGGATTAATTGACAGTGACAAGCTATTCAATTGTAATAATCTCCCTCTCAGCAGCTCTGAAATTAATTAAACTGAAAGCTCAAAATATTATTTTACAGTTAAAAAACCTTAGTTACTGAAGACTGAATTTTGACTCTAGTGAAGCACAGTAATTTAAAATTTAATGAGAAAATATTCCTGAGTCTTTCTGACTTCAAATATTTGAACTTTAAGCAAGCTTAAAATATAATACATAGAATTCTTAAAATTAATTTCTATATTGTTACAAATATTTTTTAAAAAACGAACAGCCCCCCACCCCATGAAAACCCCAACCAACAATGTGGCTTGATGAAAGCAAATATATACATTCCATCTCTCAAAAATGCTCCATGTAAACAGAAGCTCAAGTCGACACACACCATAGTTTCACTACTGGGACAAGCAGTGACAAGCCTCAGTCTTGCTCCTTTGTACTTCACTTCCCATTTCCTTTTTGCACCAGAGGAGGAAAATTGAAGTTTTTGCTTTTAATCTTGCTGTTTCACCCAAAGGTAGCAAACGATGGTTTGTGCAAACCATAATTTTCTGCATTTGGATAAAATGGCAAACTAGAAACAGAAGCTTCTAATCTTCTTCCCTCTTATGCAAAGAAAAGGGGGATTAAGGAAGTAAGTCTGAGGCTTGTCAGTGCTCATTCACATAATAACAATCCATAGTTTGTTATGTCCAAATTGAAAGTGATGCCTTTTTCTATAGAACAAAATTCTACACCTGTAGAAACAGTATCGTGATCATAGCTGTGCAGAAGAATCACAGGAAGCAAAGACTCGGCTTAGGTTGTAAACTCCATGGAGTAAGTGCAAAGTCTACAAGACTGCGCAAGGAATCAGGAAAAGCTCAACAAAAAGGTAGATTGAATTCAATGCACATAAAGGAAAACAATAATCCCGGCTGTACAACAATGGTCTCTTAATTAGATCTTGGGAGATGTTGCTTGCTGAAAACGTAATCTCAGTAAGGCTCATCATTTACACTGCATACAATTAACATATGAAACTCTGCCCAATAATGTGGTGATTGCTAAGAGTACAAGGGGATTCAAAATGAGATTCACTTACTGAGAATAAGAGAACAGCAATTCATCCTGACTTGTCTTATAACCTTACCTTGCCATAGGCTAAGAATGAAGGTTGTGTGTCACAACCTAAAGGCAGACCAGGATCTTGCTGAATTCAATCCATGTTATGATTAGTGGCATAAAGACATCATCTGACTAGCTTCTCATGTGTTCTAATCTATTTTCAGCATATATGGTAATTTTGCTCACCCCACTGCAAACTCAAAATCCATCTGATCATATAATTGAGCAAATCACAGGATTGCTTAGCTGCATAATCAGCTTGAATGCGCATTGAATTAGACGTCTACCAAAGACTAATGCTTGTTTGTATGAATCCACCTTGAACAACAGGAAATGGAGCACTTCAAAGTGCCCTGTTTATTTTAAACAATACTGATCATGACTGGAGAGAGACTACCTGGCAAAATGATGTCTCAGCTGGACATATGACTTGACAGAAAACAGTAATTGTAAAAGGTGTAAGGCAGCCAAGGAAAGAGAGGAAGTGATGTCATCTGGAAGTGATGTCCCTGATATCATTAATGCAGAAACGAAGCAGCAGTGTGGAATAAGAGGATGGAAAGCGGGGAGGTGAAACCAGAGGTTGTGCAATTACTACAGGAGAACATAGCTGCTTCCTTACAATACTTGCCCCTTCTCATCACAATAGGCGAACTACTAAATTGTTCAGTAAAGGCTTGGTTTTCCTTGGCAGAATCTCTCTCCTCCCCCCACCCCCCCAGCCCCATTTTACTATATAGTAGAGTACAGGCAAGATATGAATATCATCTTCATCAGATGCAATTCTAGGCTCCTTACAAGATAGGAGGCCTAGGAGTGGGGAGCTGAACATTGTCTCCTCTGCATACTAACAGCCTAAGAGATAATTTCTAAATCTCAGGTACACATATGCATGATCCTAGTCTATGAATCCTTCTGTATGCCACTGTGCTGGGCCTCTGCTAGCCCACTGACTAAGTAGGAGCAGAAGTGGGCAGTAAAACAAGATTTAACAAGCAACATGGGAGATCTCCCGAGCAGTATGCGCGTTGACCTTCCGTGAACAGAGTTCCCCAGTCTGTTTTTCTGTGTGTGCAGTTTCTCTGCACCTTGCAGGTTTTTAACAAAACAACAATTAGATGTTACTAATATGCATAATTCACCTCTGTCCATTTTGAGACTGCAGGTAGATTGTGCAAACATGAGGCCACATAAAAAATACATAAAAATGGAATAAAAATAGCCTAAACCTTTTAAATGTTCTTATAATTGGTTTTTACCTATTTGAATGTTTTTATCTACAAGCGGCTAGACATTTGCGCCCAAGGCAAATAGCTACTCACTGTGAACAAGGAAGCAAAAGTCTTTCCACATCAGCAACAAGGTGAACTTTGTGAAACCTTCAGCATCATATTCTACCACACCACTATTTTAAAAGAAAGTTTTAACTATTAGTCATTAATACAGAAGAATATCATTGGATTCAACTGTGAGCAGAAATCAAGCAGTAGGGTCTTTTGCATCCCATGAATGTACGTCTGTATGCAAGGGATCATCACAGGGCATAATACATTGCTCCTCTCAGCCAGGCATGAGCAGTGTCAAGCAGTCACTGCCATTAGGAGGGACAGCAGTATCTCCCATACATAGACCCAGCAGTCTTGCTCCTCCCTCCTCCCCTAGTGCACAGGCTATTTATGCTCCATTATGCCCTATGAGGATTCCTTCCTGCACATATAGCTCTTCCAGCTGCATACATTGGAGGCCATTAGTATTTACTATTGATATGCTGCTTTTCTACCAGTAAGCACCCAAAGACACTTACAGAAAAGGAAAATAACACATTGAAGAATAAACATTCAATCTCAAAAAGACACAGAATGAAAAACAAACCATGAAATGCAGCAATCAAATTAAAACAGTAGCAGAATTAAATTAAATTTTAGAGTAATTAAAACTTAAAAGGCTGTTGGAATAAAAACATTGGTTGTGTCTAATTGTGCTTTGTGTTAGTGGAGAGAACTTCCACTTGCATATGGCACAGCACCTGGTTTTTGCTGTTCCGTCCCACCCACCCACCACACCTCCTGTGCTCCCTAAAAAGCTGCTCCTTAGATTGGAGGGCCCTCTGGAACTGCACAGGATACGGTATGGAGGGCTGCAGTAGGTAGGGGGATCAGTGACAATCAGGTGCTTCACCTTGAGAAAGTGGAAGTGCTTTCTTCTAGCATAAAGCCACCCTTGGGTACAAGTTATTTTTAATTTCTGTTTGAAAGACAACAGACACCAAGCAAACCACACCAGGGAGGGCATTCCAAGGCTTTGACTATGCCCTGTCCAAATGCAGATCAACATTAGCAGATGCTCGTGTGGTGATCTAATTGTTACTTTGTTTCAATCACTAATTAGCAATTATGTGAATTTTCTTTTAAAGCAGGGGGGCTGCAGTAGAAAGGGAAAGGGGATTTAACTCTTTGCCCCCTCCCCAATCCCGATCTGTCAAAATCTACCATTGCTATCCACCAAGTTTAGTTTTCAATAAAGTCTAAGCTGATACCCCTTGCAAGAGTAGAGATTTTGCCTTTGATCCTATTAATTTCTTTCATTAAACACCTAATAAAATAGATTTCTCTAGGCGTTATCCAATAAATTTAAAAATATAAGAAATACAATGAAAGAAAAACAAAACAACAAAAAACCAATAAACATACTGACACATGTTTAGTTTTAGAAAAACTAAACCCACCATCAGTTACAAGAGTTAAAAACCTTAAGGTAAAGGTAAAGGTGTCCCCAACCAGTCGTGTCCGACTCTAGGGTGCGGTGCTCATCTCCATTTCTAAGCCAAAGAGCCAGCGCTGTCCGAAGACGCTTCCGTGGTCATGTGGCCGGCAAGACTGAACACCGAGGTGCACGGAACGCTGTTACCTTTCCCGCTGAAGAGGTACCTATTTATCTACTTGCAATTTCTTGCTTTCGAACGGCTAGGTTGGCAGAAGCTGGGACTGAAGACGGGAGCTCACTCTGTCATGTAGCACTCGGGTCTCGAACTGCTGTCCTGCCGACCTTCCAGTCTGCAGTTCAGCGTCTTAACCACTAAGCCACCCTTTTACAAACACAAGCGCACCTTCCATTCACGGAAGGGCTTTTGATCCAAAAGAGGCTCCTGTCAGCTGAAAGACTGTGCGTGATATTTGCCAATTCCCGCCTTGCACCACTACCACTGTCCCAGAGGGTCCCCCACCCTGTCCTGAGCAGATTTTTGGAGGAAACAGGGAGAAGGGAGAACTGGTGAAAACTATCTCCCTCCTTTCCACCACTAGGACTGCCCTGTGAGCCTTTTGGTATTGTTGAGCAAATGGTGTCAAGAAAGTGCCAACCAGGGCTGTAATCCTAAACATGAATACTTGGAATTCTTCTTCTTTTTATTATTATTAAAAACATTTGTATCCCGCCCTATATCATTAGGATATCAGGGCAGTGTACAGATAAAATCAATGTAGACAGTATGAAACAATAAATAAACAGCTTAAAACATATTAAACCATTAATAAGCAAGCTAATACCAATTTCAAATCTAAAGAAATAAAACAGTTAAAACAGTGTGCTACTTTAGGGAATGCATTTAGCCCTCAAAGGCTTTGATAAAAAGCCATGTTTTAACTTGGCGCTGAAATGAAACCAATGTCTGCACCAATTGGGCCTCCAAGGGGAGGGCATTCCACAACTGGGGTGCCACAGCAGAAACCCCCCTCTCCCATGTCCCACCATAGTGTATGTCTTGCACTGGTGGGACGCAGAGGAGGGCTTCTCCAATGGATCTCAATTTGGGCAGGAATATATATGGGGAGCCACTCCCTCAAATATTAAGGTCCTAAGCCGCTTAGGGCTTTAAATACCATCACTAGCGCCTTGAGTTCTCACCGGAAGCGTATTGGAAATCAGTGCAATTCCTTTAAGACTGGCATTATGTGATCTTTATGAGATGTTCCAGTCAACAATCTAGCTGCTGCATTTCACACTAGCTGCAACTTCCGAGTTGTCTTCAAGGGCAGCCCCATGTAATGTGCATTGCAGTAGTCTAATCAGGAAGTTAACAGTGCATGCAGTACTGTGCCTAGGTTATCCCTGTCCAGGAAAGGCTGTAGCTGGCAAATCAACCAAACCTGGCCACAAGTACTCCAGGCCACGGAGTCCACCTGGGGCTCCAGTGACAGAAATGGATCTAGCAGTACTCCCAAGCTACGCTCCTGCTCCTCCAGGGGGACTGCAACCCCATCCAGGACAGCCCGCTTTCCCAATTACTGAACTTGGGAACCACCAATCCACAGAGCTTCCATCTTGTCAGGATTCAGCTTCAGTTTATTGGCCCTCATCCAACCCATTACAGCCTCCAGGCACTGGCTCAGCACCTTCACTGCCCCAGCTGACTCCGACAAGGAGAAATAGAGCTGAGCATCATCAGCATACTGGTGACACCCCACCCCCAACCTCCTAATGACCTCACCCAATGGCTCCATGTAGATGTTGAACAGCACAGGGGATTGAACAGAACCCTGTGGGACCCCACAGCTTAATAGCCCTGGGGTAGAACAGGAATCCCTCAGTACCATGGCCTAGAGCTGTGCGCAAATGGCCTTGAGAAATTTGGGAGACAATTTTACCAAATTTCTCCAGAGGGAGAAGAAATTCTCAACAGTTTCTCTGAGGTAGGGCTCCCCATTAGCAGCGCTTGTAGCACATCTTCTTTCTTTTTTGGTAAGGTTTTTGGGAATTTTAGTGCTGCAAAAGCATCAACTCTCTCGGCAGATTAGCCTCCAGTTTGCATCCACCGGAATGCAAGTGGGGCAGTGTTGTGTCTAACTCCAGAGATGAGGTGGAGTTAGTGCTCTGCCAAAACCTGTCCTCCAACTTCCTGAAAATTTTCTCCCTCCATGAAAGAGGCTTCCATTGTTCTGCCTCCTTCAGGATGGTTTATACTTTATTGTTGTGGTGTTTTTGAGCTTACCTAATCACAGCTAGCCTCCCAGGTTTCCTGCACATCCTGCTCTGGAAAAGCCCTATGCGAGAAATTACCTCATGGTGCTTTAAACTGGGCTTTAATTGAAGTGTAGGAAGCTGAGGAGGCTACAGGTGACCAGAGAGATGATTGTACAATGAAAAACAGGACCGTTGTGCTCAATTCTCAGCCACCTCCTAAGTAAGGTAAGCCCAAGAAACCCAAACTTAACCCATGAGAATTTCTCTGACATTTCTTCACCGTTGCATTTCTCTTCTATCAAATTGAGTGAGGGTGGTCAAAAAAATGTGGGAGAAATTTTCGGCACAGCACTGCTTAGAATAACTCTTACTGAAAACTGCTGGCAGTTCTCACTTCTCAGTTAATATAGCTAGGATTAGGCAGCTAGTTAAAGAATACTTTAAATTTTTTTGTTGTATTCCATGAAAAAAGTGATATATAGATACTTACGTTCCAAAGTGACTAAGAAATGCTGCAATATACTCTCGTCTCTTATGGTAACCCTGAATAACATACTGTACCTATAAAAGAAAGAAAGGAGGAAAGCAGTGAAGATATGATAAAGCTCAGTACAAAGTGTTTATTTTGGGGCATTTTACTAGGAAATTCTGCTTACTCCCTATTAATAGCATAGTTTAGAAATTCTCTATTTATACAGAGTTTACAGAATAGGATTCCAGAATATCATTTTCACACCCATATTAGCAACAAAGGATTGGTAGAATAAACACAAGCAAGAAGTACTTAATGTATTTGTCACCCTAAAGATTAACAGATTTATTAATCTTTAAGGTGTCATTACACTCTGCTGTTTTTACAACAGGGTAAAATACTACCCCTTTGGAGTTTACTTATTTGAAAAGTGTAACCTAGGCAATAAAGGTAATCTATCCAAACAAAGCTGCAGAAGGCGCCTTAGATTTCAAAGCCAACTTGTTGTATATCAAATGGGAAATTTTATACTTATTTCAGTCCTGAGATTTGCTATGCCAACAGCGCTTCTTAGGCTAGAAAATGCCAACTGTAATGCCAGCACAATGTCACAAAACATGAAGCTATAGAGTATTGTAGAGATGTTGTGTCTTTGCAACTGTTCTGGACCAGGGTGCCAATCACAAAGCTCTCCATTAATATGAGAAAAGAAACTTTCTCCAGCTTCATACCGACTGAAGGAAAATAAAGTGTGCATGTTGTTTATATTGGCTGTGTTAGCATTGGATTACCTTGGCTGGCAAACAGCTGTGCTAAATTACTTGAAATAACCATGATACAATCAGTGCTAAGAGCTATGTTACACCCTCTCAAAATAAAATAATTCTATTTATAAAATTGGATGTATTTCAGTTTATGAACAAATGCTTATTTTGAAGGCTATATGTGAGATCTAAAATGCTACTCTGGGAATAGAAAAAAAACAGATAAGTTAGGTTTTTTTAAAGGTTAAAAACAGCCTTGTGTACTAAAACTAAAAATCCTAACTTCAATAGAGAGCCACAACAAAACAACTCTAAAGATAGATTCCAGCATAATTACAGAAATGCATTTTAAAGAACGTTTCATAAAGTCATAATTTATAGGCTTCCTTTAAACAAGAAGAACAATTTAAATTGAAAAAAGGACAAATCTGGAAAATTTGATAACCAGATTGCTGAAAGCTCTAACCTCAGGTGAATGTTTAAAAAACTATAATGTTGAGATCTAAAAGGCTATGCAGCATTTTTCCAGCTACCCCTTCCTGTAGCAGCCTTTCCCCAAATCTACCTCTGGAGGTTGGGAGACCCATTAGAGTGGTATTCCATTAGGCACAAGGAACTTCCTCCAGCAGGTAAATTCAGCAACCTGTCCACGTGCACATGGGTCTCTTTGGATCCTGGCCTAAATGCAAGTTTTCTAAGAAACTTCAGATGTATTCTACCCTACTTGCATAAACACTCTCTTTTTAATTGTTTAAAGCACTATAACATTGTAATAAGTAGCGAACAAATGAACAAAAGCAGATGCTTGCATTTCTATGAAACAAAACAGTTCACTCCTTTTAGATATACTTCCAGAGAAAAATCTCAAAGGAACGCAGCTTGTCCTTTACAATATAAAGCACTGTATAAAGAGTATACAGTGATAATCATCATGTATGACTTAAGACAGACAGATCTTTTTATACTGATGACTCTATTTTTAGTATTTACTTGCGAAGTGCCGGAAAATTTTGAATTTTGCATTGGGTCATTTGCAGTGGAAAATGTTGTTTGAATTGGGAAATGTTCCCCTTTCATTGGAACTTTTTCTGATACTCTACAGAGTGATCTAATTTAGCATGTTTATTTTAGTTGTATTTAATGAACAACAAAGATAAAAACTACCCAGTGTTAATTTTTTATCCCAACACACCACAAGTATTTGACCTGAAAGATTTGAAAGGAAAAATTAAACACGCTTAGTGAGATTTAAATGTTATAGTATGTAAAAAAAATATTGGGATACTTGTAAAAGTTTAAAGACAATCGCATGTACTTCCCTTACATTGTTTAAATTGAAGAAAAAAAACAAAGGTGATGAAAACTCTTGACACACACTAATTTTAGCAACCCCAAGCAACCCAAACCCATGTGCATGATATGCTGACAACCACTCATCTATTTCAACAGAGTTCGATTCTCTTCCACTAAAGGCGTTGTCAGGACACCTTCAGTTTCGCTGTCACTACTTATTAGTTCCACCTCACACATTCTATTTCCATTTTGGGACATATATGTAGTTCAATAACATATGTATTCTCTTGCATACTTGCTAGGGATAATCACCTGAAAAATGTTAATTACAACTTTGAAACTGCCACACTTGCCTAATACTGTATTTACAATCGGCATCCAATCATTGTAACTAATTAACTTACGAAATGGATTTTTTCTGCAAAAAAATTAAGCACCGGAAAAATTTCCACCCCACATCACTGTTATTTTCTTTAAGAAATGTATAGGCTGCACTTCCATCCAATAAGACGACTTCAGAGTGGTTTAAATACTTTGATCATCCACTGGGCATTTGTTGTGCATACAGCTTGACACTATCAGCATTGTTCCTTAAAACTAGGAGAAAATCTATCTGATTCCAAGAACTGCTGTTCAGTATTCTATTAGCCATGAAGAAAATACAAGAATTTGGCTAGGACCCCCGAAGTTACCTTAGGCATGCCCCGGAGCTCCAGCACACTCAATGGGAATTTGAGTGTGTCAATTTGGAAAGCACATTGTCACAAAGCAGCATGGGGAGATGGTGCCCAAGAAACACAAGTGTGAAGCCCCCTCAGGGCATATAGTTTTCTATCCATCCATCCATCCATCCATCCATTATAAATACATATTTGATTGACTCTAAGACTCTGGCCTTTGTGCAAGTAACTTATTTATTAAAAAAAAGTAATTAGCTCTTTGTACTATATTACCTTGTTGGTTAACAGTTGGCACACTTGGGGCACATAATCAATGAGGCAGCCTCCACTTGGAAAAGCAGGAATGTGAAGGGCAGAAGATCCTCCAAGAGCACTAGAAAGATAAGTTCATTGAATAACATCAGATACTGCTTATGCATTTCTTATAATACTTTCTCCTTTTTCAAATCTATTATTTATCAAGGACATTGACTTCCCAAACAATATACCAAAATATGATTAAATACAAGTATTCCTACCATATTCAAAGCACACTACATATATAAAACATACTTTACATTAACATAATGCTACTGTATGATACAGAGTATTGCTTATGTGTTTGATGTGTATAGCAGAGACAGGCTCAAATATATGCTCAGTGATGGAGATCACTTACGGGCTTTCAGCAAGTCTCTTTCAACCTAACCTTCCCACACACAGCTGTTGTGAGGATTAAAATGAGTAAGAATTTATTTTTTAATTTTCCTGAGCCTTGGGATATGATACAAAATAAATTAAAATTAAATTAATTATAAATCTAACATTTTATGACAGAGGGAATCTTTAAACATGTATCACTTTAAATCTTACCAAAACGCTTGGATAAAGAACAAGTATTTTTAAATTACTTCTAGCGTGCTCATCATCTAGGCAAATAGAATATATGTAAACATGCACAAAAGACAGAATAGCCTTTTGTATTGCATCTAAACACCCATAAATAATTCTCTCTTGAGCTCTAATCAATCCAGCTTCCTTGGGAACTTATAAACAATTCTCTTCAACTCCACCAAAATGTACAGCTATAAAATCCACACCTCAGCCAGTGGCACACTGCACAACAAGCAAATAAATAGATTATAGTATTTATCAAGTGCTCGTAGTAGTTAGGTGCCAGTGTACAGACCAATCAAGTAGCCACAGGTTTACAAGCTAAAGCAGTTTTAAATCTGACTTTGTCCATTAATAAAGGGAGCCCATCAGAAAAAAGATACTGAATGCATCTCTGTGCCCTACAACAAATAACATGATTATGAAACTAAATTAAGATAAAAAGGGGATGAGTTAGTACTATGATCTGTTTTTATGAAGCAGAGTTTATAAGAAGCAGAGCAGAATACTAGCAGAGCTTCAGAATGGACAGTGATCTATGAACCAGAACTTCTTCATAGCCATGTCTTTTTAAGTTTCATTAAATAATTTTTTGAAATGGTTTTACAAGAACTGTAGCTAGTAGTATGGATGAATGGAATCCCTACTGAATTATATTATTTATTACATTTCTATACCATCCAATAGCCAAAGGGAGAGGCTATAACTCAGCGGAAGAGCACGTGCTTTGTATGCAGAAGGTCCCAGGTTCAATCTCCATTATCTCCAGGTAGGGCTAGGAAAGAATCCTGTCTGAAACCTTGGGGAGCTGCTGCCGGTCAGTGCCGACAAAACTGGGCTAGATAGATCAATGGCCTGACTCAGTATAAGGCAGCTTCCAAAGCATTCTGGGCACTTAATTGTAAGGGATTTGCAATTAGCTACTTCTCTGTGGCAAATAAAAATAGCTCTCAGTCTACTAAGTGAGACCCCCGCTGCTGTGAGGACAAAGCAGTATGGTTCTTTCTTTCTCCCCTCTAATGGTAAATCATTATTTACTTTTTTTAATTTAGAAGAGAGACAGTGAGAGCTTGGTGCATAGCTTCAGTAGTTCAGTGCACAGTGAGGGCATGTAAGGGAGCTCTCTTGTTCCTCCTGTCATGAAGGGTGGCCTCTCTCTCCCTTTCCAGCATCAGCAATCCAAGACCCTGAGGTTGCAAGGGGACAGACAGACCCTGTCAATCTGCATGGAGGAGGAAGAGCAGAGTGTATACAGCCAATCTCTGAAGTACATATAACTTCCTCAATTTTAATACTCATAATCTCTCATAATTTTATGTAACCTTCTAAATAATTCTAAGATGCAACGGTCAGCTGGTTAAGGCAAATGGTTATAATCCTGAATTATTTTGTTATCTTGTATTAGACAGGATGTTGTCTCTAGACAACCCATGGCACAAAGAAATTGGAGGCATTTAGATATTGTGCTGGCTATTTCATCTTCTCCTTCCCTGGCTGGTGGGTTATGGAAATGAATGTGCACATAACCCATGAAGGGCCTTGAAACAATTTAATTAGACTACTGTTTCTTATCTATAGTCTTTCACGGAGCATAATTAGGGGTGCAATATTTATTTGGTTAGATTACTTGAGTTAGATAGCTTGGCTAGATAGCATCACTGATGCAATGAATATGGACTTGAGCACACTCCGGGAGAGAGTGCAGGACAGGAAGGCCTGGTGTGCTATGGTCCATGGGGTCACGAAGAGTTGGACATGACTGAACGACTGAACAATAACAACAACATACTGGAACTATGGTTCTAGTCAAAGCTATATTTTCTTCTAGTGCGTTCTGTAATAGCAAGTGTAAAAGAAAGCACTGAAGAAGATGTCCTTTTCTTGTAACAACACATGGCAGGATTTGTTTGTATTGCTTTTCTCTCTTTTCCTTCAGAAAGGAGCCACTCTTGAGGTATTGGTAATATGCAATATGATTATTAATCAACTAAAATCATTTAATTGGTTGGTGAGGACTGCTAAACAAAACAGAATGTTGCTTTCTGCATGCAAGTTCTGTTTGAACACCAGATCACCCTAGTATAAGCTTGATAGTACACCATGGTCCATATCTGTCCCCTCTTTACCATCTGTTAGACAGGCATCCTCTAAGGAAAGAGATGCTGCTTTGAGCACTCTGTCCTTTCACACAGTCTGAATGTACTGTAGCTGCCAAAAAGGTAGATGCAGTGCTGTGAACTATAGAATGCAGAACAGGAAAAGCATTAATTCCCCCAACCCTTCCTGAGATGGGGGAAATCTTTTTTTAAGTGACTCCACACATACTTTAAAGCAGGCATGGGCAACCTGCAACGATAGGACTGCATATGGTTGCTGCCCTAATTTCAGGCGGCTCGGTAAACAATCAGTTCAGACCTCTGGCAAGAAAGAGGTCCCTGGCAGCCAGTTGGGTAGGGAAGAAGGAAAAGAAAGAAAAGGAGATGGCAGGAAGAGACAGAGAAAAGGGACTGCCCTGCCCCAATACACTAGTGGCTTTAGCCCTGCATGTGATGCCCAAGGAAATGTGGTCCTTGATAGAAAAAAAAGTTCCCCATCCTTGCTTTAAAGGCTTAAAACCTCAGAAGGAAAGTATTTGTATTTTAGCTCAAAAGCTCTCTTGAAACCTTCTTGTTCTAGTTCTCCACCCCCCCTTTTTCTGCCTCCTCCTGCCCTAGTTTCCTACTTCTTTTACCCTTCTTTCCTCATCACTGTTCTACTTAGCCTGTTTTTCTGTCAAATTAGCACATGGCAACGGCCATCTGCATTCTTGGCCAACCAGATGCCTCCAGGAAGCCCACAAGCAGGGCATGACAGTGGCAATAGCCCACCAGTACTATTGCTTCCCAGCAACTTGTTTTCAGTGGCCTACTGCATCTGAACATTAGCACAGCTCAGGCTCTCACTGCCAAAAGCTTGATCAGAACCGTAACATCTCTTCTAGTTAAATTTTCTGGAGAATCACTTTGTTACAGTTTTGAATATTTCAAAATCTACAAAACCTTTAAACCCTTTATGTCAAGGAGATGTTTACACCAGTTATGTAAATTGAAAGCTAAGCACTGTGGCTTACTTCAACACAAACCATGCAACACTGGCTGCTAGTTCATTTCTGGGCACAAATTAAAGTGGTGTTAACCGTCAAAGACCTAAACAGCTTGGAGCCTGATTATCTAAAGGACCTCCAGCTCTATTAGGAACCTAGCCATCAACTGTGGTCATCTTCTGAGGCTCTATACTAACTGCCCATGCTATCAGAAGATGATTATCAGAGCGAGGGCTTTGCAGTAGAGATGCTAAATACACTGAACTTGCCCTACAGACATGTTCACCTAGCATCTTCTTTGTTATCCTTTAGGTGCCAGGTGAAGACCATCTGATTCTCTCAAGCTTTAAACTGTATCTAAGACTCTTTAAACTGCTGCTTTAAACTACTCTTTTATGGATACTTTACTTTCATATTGTATTTTATGTGACTGTTGTTGTTGTTGTTTAAAAAGCACTCAAGATGGCTTGTTGTTCAGTCGTTCAGTTGTGTCCGACTCTTTGTGACCCCATGGACCATAGCATGCCAGGCCTTCCTGTCCTGCGCTTTCTCCCGGAGTGTGCTCAAGTTCATATTCATTGCATCGGTGATGCTATCTAGCCATCTCATCCTCTGCCGTCCCCTTCTCCTTTTGCCTTCAGTCTTTCCCAGTATCAGGGTCTTTTCCAGAGAGTTTTCTGTTCGCATTAGGTGGACAAAATATTGGAGCTTCAGCTTCAGGATCTGTCCTTCCAATGAGCACTCAGGGTTGATTTCCTTTAGGATGGACTGATTTGACCTCCTTGCAGTCCAGGGGACTCGTAAGAGTCTTCTCCAGCACCACAGTTTGAAAGCATCAATTCTTTGGCGCTCAGCCTTCCTTATAGTCCAGCTCTCACAGCCAAACATCACTACTGGGAAAACCATAGCTTTGATTAGACGGACCTTTGTCGGCAAGGTGATTTCTCTGCTTCTTACTATGCTGTCTAGGTTTGCCATGGCTTTTCTCCCAAGGAGCAAGCGTCTTTTAATTTCATGGCTACAGGCACCGTCTGCGGTGATCTTGGAGCCCAAGAAAGTAAAATCTGTCACTGCTTCCATTTCTTCCCCTTCTATATGCCAGGAAGTGATGGGGCCAGATGCCATGATCTTCGTTTTTTTAATGTTGAGTTTCAAACCAGCTTTTGCACTCTCCTCTTTCACCCTCAACAAGAGGCTCTTTAGATCCTCTTCGCTTTCTGCCATGAGGGTGGTATCGTCTGCATATCGGAGGTTGTTGATAATTCTCCCAGCAATCTTAATTCCGACCCGTGATTCATCCAACCTGGCGTTTCTCATGATGTACTCTGCATATAAGTTAAATAAGCAGGGTAACAATATGCAGCCTTGTCGTACTCCTTTCCCAATTTTGAACCACTCGGTTGTTCCATGTCTGGTTCTTACTGTTGCTTCTTGACCCTCGTACAGGTTTCTCAGGAGACAGGTAAGGTGGTCTGGTACTCCCATCACTTTCAGAATTTGCCACAGTTTGTTGTGATCCACACAATCAAAGGCTTTAGCGTAGTCAATGAAGCAGAAATAGACGTTTTTCTGGAATTCTCTTGCTTTCTCCATGATCCAGCGAATGTTGGCGATTTGATCTCTAGTTCCTCTGCCTCTTCGAAACCCAGCTTGTACTTCCGGTAGTTCTCGGTTCGCATACTGCTGAAGCCTAGCTTGTAGGATTTTGAGCATCAACAAAAGGCTAAAGGTTGGGTAAAAATACCTTATATAAATAAATCAAACTACTAAGTCCTAATGACTCAAATATTCAGCTCAATAGTAAATATTTAACCAAACTTTACTAGAGAGTCTGTCACTATGACTGCTAGTCTTGTGCTATTTTAAGCACTCTTTTGTTATCTCATCATTCTCAGAAAATAAACACTGAGTTTTAAAGACAGTTAACTATGGAAACTATGTTAAAAATGTAGTTTCTCCAGAGTTCTTTTGCAATAAAATGTCAACTTTGTGTGCGCGCGCGCGTTTGCGCACGTGCATTAAAATGACAACAATTTGAACTCTTAAGAAAAAGAAACATTAACTGTCCCCAGCTGTCATCTTAAAGGAAATGCTTTTGTTGCCACTGTCACCATATCACGTATACTAATAACAAACTCAATTCCCCAAGTGCCAGATTTTTTATTGCCAAAATGACACCATCCATGCACAAAGGGAGAGTTAGCAGGTTTCAGAGCCCCATGTTTTGCAGAAGTACCTACACACATTAGAAAAACCCTGGGGGTGGGGGTGGGGACTCAAAGCAGTCCAGTGAGGACTGAGCATACTCAGTGGCCAGGGAATGCTCTCTGTTGGAAGAAAAATGGAAAATCAGGGAAAGGGGCAATGGAATGGAGTGTCTGGAATCTTAAACAGCAGCACTCCACACTGCAATATTTTGTTGTAAGGTCCCACTTGTTGCATTGTAATTGCCTTCTGTGATTTGTTCAGGACTTTCCAAGAAAGAAAGAAACAAAAGAGAAAATCATCATGACAGCACTGGCAAGCATAACAGTTAATTCTTGTTAAAGCCAGACTAAATCATGAAGGATAAAGTACATCCTTAGGTAAAGAAATCCAATAACAAAAGAAGAAAAAGCCTCTCTCAGCAATTCTCCTCTCCCTATAGGTGGGTGCATTTGGATGCAGGTAGGGAATTTGTGCAGACTCTGCTCCACTTTATGAGGTGTATGTATGCAACAGCACAGCCCTGAAAATTCCACAGGAGTTAACTAACCCACAGAAATTATTGGTTCACCTACCTCAACATAGCTATGAGAGCAATCTTAAGTGGGATGAGGGAGGGCATCCTCTGCCGCTTCCAAAATCGTGTTGTCTTCCACTGGCCTGATGGGGTGTGTGTGTGTGTGTGTATTTGCTGGGCTTTTCAGCTTGTTGGAACTTTGGATTTTTTAATTCCCCCCAGTTGTTAGTAATGGTGGCAGGGGGAGAATTTGCTATACCAGGCAGCTGAGTTGGGCCCCTCTTGGGGGCATGGCAATAATGTCAAAGGAAAACTACAGGTATGCACAAAGAGTCCCTAACAAGTCAGATCAGATGCCACTCCCATCTCCTTCTTATCTCCCAATGTGAGACAGAATAGGATGGACAGACAATTCAAGGGTGGCCTTATCAACACAAAGCAAGCTCTCACCATTGATTTATAGCTCATATTTAGGATATTTAGAATACAAGTGCAAGCTTATCCTTAAAACATGAACACTGGCGGCTCCCATTCATTACTAAAAATTACTCTGGATGGAGATGCAACCCAACTAAAGAAATGTTAATCAATTAAGCACACAAGTTTTAGCTAATCAATTACATTTGCACATGAATAAAAAAGTATTTCTGAAGCAGGAAGAAGTGCACTCTTTGTTTTACACTCTGTATAATATAAACATAGTAGGCATTACGTCCTATGCAAGAGAAAAAGAGGGAATGCCTCTTAAGATGGTGCTTGCAATTACATTGTTAAAATATTTGTATTAAAGATATAAAGTCTGCTGCCTAATTAATTGGGGGCACCTTTTTATCCAGTTAACAGTTTTTAAACTCAAGTAATCTAACCAAATAAATATTGCACCCCTAATTATGCTCCGTGAAAGACTATAGATAAGAAACAGTAGTCTAATTAAACTACAGCTGTCAACAAAACAAAACAATAAATAGCTGGAATAAACTGAAAAGCAAGTTAGAATGAAATGGAGTTGCTTCTACTGTACAAGTTAGAAGCTAATTCCAACTGGGAAAGCATGTCAAATGTCTGGTTAAGTAAAAGCAAATTATTTTCTCTCGGGGGCATATTTTACAGATCCATCAAAAGAACAACTATGGCCATGAAATTGTTTAGCTTGCAGGCAGAGGGTCAAGGGGAATATAGTTCTTAGATTGAAGCACCCAAGGTATGCTTTCCATACACCAAACCAACTGTATAATTGGTCTTAAGAAAACAACAGTGATAAACAAAAACATCTAGTCTATCAGGCACCACTAACTCTCTTGGTGACCTGAAACATCATATACATGACCATATTTTCTGCTTTTTCGCCTTTCTACACAATCACGCCCCCCCCCCCCCCCCCCGGTTCAGATCTGTAAAACAAATCCAGACTATTCAGCTTCTCCAAGGGCAAAAAACCTCTACTTAGTATAAATTTTTCAATGTTGTATTTGCGGACTACTAAGACACACTGACATATGTGGTTATTCCTGCCTTCCTCCTCCCCACACCTGTACATCACGGTTCCACTTTATTACATTTCATTTAATTGATTTCACAGAGAAAAGAAAAAACAAAAGGAACACAATGATAGAACTCTTAGTTCCATACATGATTTTGCTGCAAAAATGGCAAAGAGTGACTCGACTTTGCAAACCACATGTTAAAAACGTTTTAGTGATTTGCTATTGACACCCTTGAGAATTTTCTAATCTTCATAAAACTGTCATCGCAAATGGATTACTGTACATAATATAATGGCCCATCCATGTGAAAATACGGGGAGCCAACATGGTACAGTAGAAAAATGTTGAACTTGGATCAGAGAGACCTGGATTCCAATCCCCACTAGTGATGTTGGAGGAATCTGTTTGGGGGGTGGAGCTCGACGAGCTTTCATTAGCTCGGCCCCCAAAACTTTGCTCCGTCTTCTGCTAACTACCCCGACTCAGTCTGCAGTGAGTTGGGCCAGCTAGTGAAATTTTTGTGTTTTTTAATTGGCACAAATTATGCCTGTAATCTGTGCACATTTGCATAAATTATGACTGCAATTTCCACAAATCAGCACAAATTTTGGAAGTAATTTGTGCAACTCTCTATTTGCGCTAATTACGGCCAGCACAAGAAAAAAAATACCGAAAAGTCCCTGGAGTTTGGGAGAAAGCTGCAGCTCAGCTCGCAAACACAAGCTGAGTTGGGCACATTGCAGAACTTTGGAGAGCCCCCAAAGGGCCGGATTTCTCAGTGATGGGCACCCCTAATCCCCACTCAGCCATAAAGCTATCTCGGAGACTTTGGGCCGCTCATGCTCTCTCAGTTCTACCTATAGGGTTCGTGCAAGTATAAACACTGAGAAACCCCTATGTATTGCAATCTGAAGTCCTTAGCAAAAACAGAGAGATACAAATATGATGCACAGTTCATGTTTGCTACTGTGCATTACTACTAATCATCTGTGTCTTTCTTCCCCAACCACCACTTTTCTGCTTGTAACTATTTTGTGTTTCATATGGTATTTGAAGGGCCTGGAAATGGCTCCTCCTTGTAAATAAATAAAAAACGTTACCATCTCTTTGCATTCTCATTGAAAACCCGCCCAACAACAATGGTGGTCAACATGAATTAAGAGTGGTTTACTACCATGATTTTAATTAAAGCATGTGCAGCCTTCTCTGCAAATGAATCTTTTCATGAGGAAAATGTCCTCTTTTCTTCTGTCTCAGGACCAGTGAAACAACCATGCTAATCCCTCCCAAAACAGGGAGGAAGGAGTTGGGGGGGACAACAGGGGAGCTGGATGCTCGGGTCATAGCCTTCCCCTGCCTGTCTTATCCAAGTATTGTGCTAGGGGATAAGATGCTACTTGCTTTTTTATGTCAGAAGCTAGCACTGAAACCGCAAGACTCTCACCAAGTTCTTGGCGAGAGGATGAGAAGACTTCTTGGCCTGGGAATTCTATTACCAGTTTTTAAATCTCCTCATTAAAGTTGCAGGTGGGTCGCATACGAGTGTATATACATACAAGACAACTGCACTCTCAATCTCCTTCATGCAAAACCCCACCTTCCTTTCTTTTCCTGCCTTCAATAGTAGCAGCTCAGGTTGGGATCACAGCAGTGCTTTTCAAAATGTGGGGCAGGCTTTTCTAGGGACATAAGAACAGTTGCCCACAAAGCACTTGCTTCTTTTTGATCTTTCCCACCATGTGTCTTTTCCAAGACAGGAGTCAGAGCACCAGCCCCTCCTAACCAGTAAATGCTGTGCAAATTTTAAATGATTATTATTTCTTGGGTGCCTACACTATCAAGGCGTTGCACATACAGGAAAATAAAAAGACACAGACCCTGCACTCAGTCTTACATCTTAAAAGCAGGAACAGATGGTTGCTGTAGCCAACTTACCCGCACGAGCAACTGTTGACACGAGTAGCGTACCAGAGGAGGGGGCTTATGAAGGGTTACTTCTTTTCCGGGATTAACTATGCACGAGCAATTATTCGTACAGTCACGCCTGTTTCAATAATGTTGTTTACTCTTTGGAGAGTGTTCTGACAAAAAGGCAGTCCTTGCAAAACTGCACAATCCTACAAGGCAGAAAGTAAGGGCTCTATGAATGTCCAGATCAGCCTTTCCCAACCTGGTGCGCTCCAGGTATGTTAGACTACAACTTCCATCATCCCTAACCAGCATGGCCAATGATGCACTCCACACAGCATGGAGGACACCAGATTGGGGAAGGCAGCTCTAAGTTGTATACCCCCCCCCCCCCGCTTCCTGGCATTTTTAAATTCTGGAAACAGGTCAGTTTATATATTGGATGATATGGTAGTGGGAGACAGCTTGGGTAAAAGAGTGACATCTTGCTAAAACACTATATCCTTACGCATTGTGCATCCTTAAAAAAAGTGGGGCAAAAGGGCTGCCAATTCACTTGCTGTACGAGGAGACAAGAAAAGTAATCTTGGAGAACTGGAAAGTCACAGGTAGTTACAGATTCAAAAAGGTTTGCCCAAGAGCTGTGAGATCCACAGGGAGGCTCCAAGCTGGTGTAGGTGTCTTTTCAACAGATACAGCAATTTCTATTCTTTTTCAAGAAAGTTTAGTCAACAGGAGTGAAAAGAAGAGAGCCATCTGCTATAGACAGGTATGCGGAGTTAGCTAAGACAAACTTGGAAACATAGGACAAACTGTAGGAGGTCTGATACAGAATAGGACAAGATATCAGGTCAAGATTGTGAAAAGTAGCAAAGGCACACAGTAGAGGCCATTTCGTAGCATAAGACTGCCAAGCAAAGTGTTGCCATGCCATCATCGCATTGGAGCAAGATCCTGCAACGAGTAAGCAATTAGGAATATATAGGAAGACGAAATCCCTTGTGACGACGCACTGCAACTATCAGTATTATGCATTTTGGAACTGTTGATCAATGGACAAGACCCAGTATTGGTAACAGTCATCTCTAATTGCAGAGAAGACATCAATTTTGTTGTGGTCGAATGTCTCTGTGAAAATAACCCTGAGATCTATGAATACAAGCCATGCAATCATCAAGAGTGGAAGAATATCAGTGAGAGAGACCATCCAAAACATCTTGCAGTGGAGAAAATATGGATACCCTGGATACTCACCATCCTTCTTTGGGTTAGGGCAACAGTGGATGTAGAATCCACCTCCCATGTTGTGAAAGGGGGAAGGGCTCCTTTATGCTGCCCACCCCCACCCCAAGCATGAACTTCTTAAAGTAATGCTGGAGTAGGATCAGTTCTCCAGTATGACCAGCAAATTTGAGGGGTGTTGAACCTGATCACTTGACTTACTCTCTGGGTGGCAAGGATCAATGATTCAAGGTGATGAGATCCCATTCTCAAACGTTGGAACTTTGCTATCCACAGCTTCAGCAAAAGGAAGTTCATGCAATGGTTGCTTTTTAAAATGCACAACATTTCATTTTTGTTCCATGCAGGAAATTAATTCTAGGTTGGCGAGCGGAGTTCAGTACAGTAAGAAAACTGACACAAGAATATACATCTATCCATACACATAGTTATGCCCATAGAGCTAGACTATCTATCCAGTACTGAGTTCAGAAATGTTTGCAATCATATATACTCTACATACTACAATTGAAGATATCAGAAAACAGCATTTGAATACTTGTATACCATATGGTTGGATGCTTAACTAGCTCTATGATTTTAAACAATAATATGCCTATTCATCGTTAGTTTAAGGAAGATGCTTGTCCCTTCAATTGGCTAATGACGAGCCTGTCCTATTCCATTTACTTCTGATGGGAGGCAAGCTTTATTGTCCAGAACAATTTCTTTTACTCACACCACCCTCTTCATAACTCTTTAAACACATAGACTTTCTCCTGTCTCATTTTGAAATGGTAGCTTATCTCAAGCATAGGCAATATTGTAAGATTTGTTATTCACAGTGTTTGAAATTGAATAGCAAGCTGAAATAGGCAAAAGGAAAACTTTCCTTTCTTCTTCCCTCCCCCTATTTGGAAAGAGACAGGTAGTATGGGCTTTTGATCTCCATCTGTGTTTCTTACTTCCCCCTTCCTCTCCTCTTTTACTAATAAGTTCCTTTTATCTCCCTGCCCCCCCGCCTTTTGCGCAGATTTATCACTTTTAATACATTTTCCTATTTGGCACAGAAGCCATAAGAAACCACATCAAAACAAAAAGAATATGACCACAAAAGTTGTCCTGAGACCTTTAATTCTAAATCTGCTGTCAGTTTACCAGTTTCAAGACTCAATAATAGTACAACAAAAAGAATTTTAGTCCTGTTATTGTTGTTAAACAGCCAGCACAAGTCAAGAATTCTCCAAGTTTGCCACAGTAAGCTTCCATGAATCTCACATACGTATGGTCTCCAGCACACTCCCTACCAGTGCCAGGAAATGCTATATTTCAATGGCTAAGAAAATGGGCATTTCTACTTTTTGGTGCTATTGGTATTCAGGATGGACACAGTGATGAACTGGAAAGGATATTCAAGACAATGGCCTGGTTTGCATTTAACGACGACCCAGAGTATGGGTTGACCGTGGGTTGTTGTTGAATTGTGGGTTGTCGCTACATGAGAATCCTGCACTATGGTTTGACTATGGATTGTCAACCACAAATAACCCAGGAAGAGAACCCATGGTTTGATGTTGGGTTGTGAACTCTGTGTTGTTCGTGGTTAACAACGCATAGTTAAACCATAGTGCATGGTTCACACATAACAACAACCTATGATTCAACAACAACTCACAATACAACAACATACTCAACCCATACTCTGGGTTGTCTTCACACACAAACTAGGAGGCTTGAAGATGTGTTATGGAATTCTACTGTTGAATCTAAAAAGTTTGGGTCCTCGCTACCATGGCGGTAGGAGATGGGCTAGGAACTCCATGTACAGCCCCTGCATTCTTTGACAAAATGATGGGATACAAATAAATCTAATAAATAAATGGAATGAGTCATGATGGATAGATGGTCTTTTAATAGGCCAAAGGAGCCTTGTAAACTGCTTTGGACTGCCTAGTTTGACAGAATGAACGGATTTCTTAGAACAATAGCCACAAGCCACAGCTGAGGACTAGAAGAACATGTTTGGCTTGGGCTCTGTGATGTAAAAGAAGAAAACAGAGAAGAACCTTGTGGGCTCTTTTCGCCTTTTTCACTTGCACTAATTCAGCTTTGTAATTTCAACATGTAAATTTGTAATCAAATATTATTTCCTGAAATAAGGGTACCTTTACTCTCTAGTCCTCTTCTCTCTTCAGGGTGTCCTGCTAATAAGGAGTGAAACAATATGTTGATCCTAGAAGACAGGATGGGAAGAAGCCTTTCACGGTGGTTGGAGGAAGGAGGTGCAGAAGTAGAAGAGTTTCCATCCACCCCTTTGCCATCACCTTGCATCCACCCACCATGAAGGTCTTGGCTCCCAGAGGGACCTGCCAGCAATCACCATGGAGCTCTGCTGAGGTTAAGCATTTTACTACAGGCAAGGCAACTGAGTGAAAGAAAAAAAATATCTGGCACTTAGATACTTAACATGTATTTAGTAGAAAGTCCCTTGATTTAGGACAGTGGCCTTAAAATGTAAGAGTGTGAAGCTAAATTATTTTTAAGTAACAGCATCCATTAAACAAATACAAACTTTATGTTAGGGTTTGCTCCCCTCCCCAACATAAAATGAACGGATAGCTAACCATATAATTAAAGCTAATATAGATTATAAATTGGGCATACTTGGTTCTATATGGAAAGCAAAGTGATGACTTCAGTAAATCTTTGGCTTTGTTAAGCATAGAACTATTAGGCCTCATAATAATTTGAAGGTTTTCCAGTAAAGTAGTTTATAAGAACCTAACTCTGAAGTCAACAAAGTTTAGCAACTGTATATACAAAAACTGCCCTTTACAAATCTTGCCCATCACAGATCATTTCAAATCTCCCATTTTGCAAGAACTATCAGAAGAAAGGGCCAGCAGAATTCTTGTATATTGGGGAAAATGGGTATAATGCTGAGAGAAAATAGCTGGGAAGATTAAAGTCTGTCTGCGTTAGACAGAATCAGATAATTCTACTGTCTTAAAAGTTCTGTTGCAATACTTGATATCCAGACATTTAAGTAGGTTGAGAATCACTGCAAATCCTCAGCCTTAATCCTGTGTGTGGTATCTCACTCTATTTATCAAAGCTTAATACAATACAGTCAGTTTCAATAAACAGTAGTTGGAACATTTTGCAGGACTTTACTTTCCTGAAGAATAATCACAAACAGATTATCTTGTTCCCGTCTCCTTCAAAGTGTATGAAAGCATATAGTTAAGCCTGATATTCAACACATAGGTTTCTCAAAAACATGCACCCCACCCTCGAACACTCAAGTTAACCAAAAAATCAAGCTGGGTTAAAATGTATTCAGTGTACATTTGTATGATGTTTGGCCTCTAAAACCTGAAGGAATTCAGGCAGCAAGGTTTACAAATCTGAAAAAGCTGGTTTACAGGGTTCATGGCTTTCCAGGCTGTTTATGAAGCAATGATGATTCTTTCCTCACTTGTAATTTGCAGAAGGATAGACTGGTTCCTCTGGTAGCTAGAATGTTGGGTGTAGATGTGAAAAAGCTACTTTACAGAGTTGTTGTAAGGCTATAATGGGCTTCTTCAAGGAAGATCAGGATAAAAATGTAACAAGTAATAAACCTGCAAGTGAAGTAGGATATGGATGGCTGCATTCTTCTTGGTTTAATGGAATCAAAAACTTCTTGTTTGTCCAGTGCTGCTCACAGATTGCTTATTAAAGTATCCTTAATTACGTATCTGGAGAAGAAATTTATAAGTTGTTCATTGTGCTTTTAAATTCTTTTAATGTCTTTTATCATTTTTTTATTGTATTTGGTTTTATTATGCAAGTCACCTGGGCAAATCATAAACTGAATAAACAATAATAATTCTATAAAAGGAAGGGAAATCTGAGAAACAGTGCTGTGCCTGACCTTTACTATTAGAACAACTCATCTGTGTATACCAACCAAATTCTTTCATATATAAATTTATGAAAAACAAAGCCTTAAGAAATCAGTAAGGCCCAACTTTTCAAGTCAGCATTAACTGATGTTCAGATTTTGCATCAGCAGACAGACAACATCACATGCAACCTTTAGATACTTAAACACACAGTACAATTCAGGCACTTGGGGACTTCGGTGACATCAGAAATATCGGCATCCGCCATTTGTGGTGACTAGTCTTATAGCACACACAAGCGCTATCATGTGGAGCTACACCACACATCAGGTTTACAGCCTTACTGTAGACGTGAATTAATGCCAAAAATGGTTGATAAATCAGCAATGAAAGCAATTAATTCAGTCCTTTCCATTATCTACCACATAGTATGGCAGAAAGGAAGCCCATACAGACAAACTCTTTATGAAAGAAGCAAACTAAAGTATGTTGCCAAACAACAAAGTCTCTATATAATTGATCGGGATACAATGAATTCCTCAACTTTCTTCCAGTTTGTTTTATGTTATTGGACAGAGTATAATAAAATAAAGCTGTTTGCACATGTTTATGTAGATGCAACTGAGAATGAAGCAGCAAAGCAGACAATTCAAATCAGTAAACTTGCTTTACTTTTATGTTCTACATTTCACCTGTCTAAGGGCAGGTATTCCCTCTTCTCAGAGCTCTGAATTCCTTTAGTATGGTACTTGGGTTTGGGCATTCAAATCTTATGGCTTAACTCTGCTCTCTTCTTAACATGCATCACCGACTTTCTATCTTTAGAAGCATCAGGAATTATTTTGATAGTGAAGGGTGCAATCCTATTAGGATGGCCATGAGCCTCCAAACTTGGAGGCTTATGGTCAGCCAATGCAAAGCAGGAGGAGTGGCACAGGAGACCTTCGCCTCCACACTCCTCCTGCTCTGTATTTTGGTTAGATGGGCTTTTTTGCTCATTGAACTGGGGTGTGTCGGGGCAGGAAGGAAGGAGGCTGGGGAGGCCTGAGGATCGATCATAAGCCAGCCACTCCAGTTCCCTCTGCTCCCTGCCCACTGGCATGCCCACTTTCCCTCCTCTTCGAGATTGCTTTTGCGAGCTCAGAGGGGCAGCCGGCATGGTTCTGTCTGTGCTGGCTGCAAAAGGGAGGGGGAAGGGAGCTTGGATTCCTGGATCCGAGGTTGCAGCGCTGTCTCTGACCTCAGATCCAGGCATCCAAAATTTCCTATGGCCCTCTAGACTCTGTCTATGGGCCACAGGATTGCTCTTTCTGAGTGTTATATCAGAATGCAAAATCCACATGTGAATGTAAGGGAACAGAAGCCTGGTTGCTTGCTTATGCATGTTTCCTGCGAAATCTACATGTATTTTTATTCCAGTATTTTATTTATATTAAAATGTATAGGCTGCTTTTCAACTCAAAGGGTCTCAGAGCAGCATACAACCATATTAAATACAGTAAAACAAATCAGTGTAACTAAAAAAAATGGAGAACAAAAATACGTTTATAAATGCAAATAGCCAGTCAAACTCAATAAACTGAGTGGAAGATTAAATGGACCTCTGAATTAGGTTTAACAAGATGATCTTTACCAGCTTCCAAAAATGTTAACAGAGAAGGGGCTGAGCGTGCCTCCTGAGGGAGGGAATTCTAAAGCCTGGGCACCACAAATAAGAAGGCAAGAGTATGGCCCAGTTCACACCTACTGAGAAGCCACCATGGTTGAGCTTTCCCGTGAGGTTTCTCACCATGGCGGTGGCCACCATTTTGAATAGTAGGGGTGTGGTGGGGGTATGCCATAGGTTCTCATTACATGTGAACCCAATGAGGGTGGGTTGTTGACAAGCCACCCGCAACCCTAGAACAGCCTATGTGTCCTGAGTGGCTTGTCAACAATTCCAGCAACCCACCCTTGCCAGGTTCACACGTAATGACAAGCCACAGCGGCTTGGATTGGCAAATGGATGCCCATGGATGCTGCAACCCACTGTGGCTAAGAAGCTAAGAAGCCATGGTGGGCTCGTTGACCTGAGAACCAGGTCAACAAGAAAGCAGTGGTTAGAATTGTGGTGCACTTTTTAATTACTGTTGATTTCAACAACGGGATCGGGAATACCAGAAGACTCTTTGCGGTTCTATATGGCTGCACTGGGCAATTCCTTGCAATGTCACAGCATACCCTGGGTGCAATATCTCACATCACACACAATCCTTAGAATTTCCTCTCAGCATCTGCTGGAATATAGCAGAGGATCCTGGAATCTACTTCTTGGGTCATTAGCACCCATAAATATATAATGTCCCAGGCAACTGCTTGAGTTCTTAAACAGCTGGGGTGGCCCTGGAGGGAACTGTAATTAAGCAGTGTTAACATGCAATTTTCAAAGATTGGAAAAAAAAAACGCTTAAAGTTTATATTTCTGTGTTGCTTCCAAGTCCAGATGAAAGACTAATTCTGCTTTTGTATTTACCATAAGAGAGAAGAAAAGCATATGGAATAGTAACGGAAATCTTGCAAAAAAATCCTCAAACAAACCAACAACAGCTGGTAGAATTATAATATTATTAGTCCAGTAAGGGTGCAATCCTATGTATGTTTAGATAGAAAAAAAGTCCTACAACTCCCAGCATCCCCCAGCCAGCAAAGCTGGTGGGGGATGCTGGGAGTTGTAGGACTTTGTTTCTGTCTAACCATGCATAGTATTGCACCCTAAACTAGTTTGAACAGCCTTAACACATGGTCTCTGATCTGATCTCTCTCTCTAGCATTTTATTCTTTATTGTTGAATAAGTCACACATTTGCAGAAATATGTTTACTTCCCTTTTATCAGTACTTTGAGAGGAAAAATATCATGAAAAAGTTATACATTAATTACAAATAACACACAAGGCAGTAGAGGACAGTAGTTCTAATCTAGGACGGCCTGTAAAAGAAACTCCTTTGAACGTATTTCCACATAATTTTTCTATGTGTTCAGAGAAACCAACCTAGGATAAAGATGGCAAACCTGGCTTCTGTTATCAGTTACACCTCAATCCAGCTTTGTTTACTGAGAAGCAAGCCACATTGATTTAAATGAGAGTTATCTGCTAAGTATGTATGCTTAGGATTTAAGCCATAATGTTTGAGTGGTAGTAGCCAATATTCTTTTGTATCTTTACTGATAAACATTTACTAATTTTTCTTGAAATAAACTGGCCTTATAAAAACAGACACCACAGACACTACTTTTTTCTTCAGATTCTTCCACCCAGGGTGAGGATCAGCTTGCTCGATTTAAACATGATGCTTAGAAAAACATATCCATGCATCTAGCGTCTTGTTTAAATATGATTGCCTCTCCTGCTTGTGCAGCAATAAAAGAATTTAAGAGCCCTGCTCAATCGGGCCAAAAATATCTGTCTAGTTCAGCGTCCTGTTTCCCACAGAGGCCAAACAGAGGCCACTGGGGAGCCAGGACATGAAAGCAATAGCCCTTTGCTGCCATTGTTCCCAGCAACTGGTATTCAGAACTGTTATCTCTGAAGCTGGAGTAGCCCTCATTACTACTACCATTGACAGACACTGGACAAATTCCTCCATGATTTTTTCTAATCTAATTATTCTTTAAGTATACCAGAGATCTGTGGCCTGAATGGGTGCTGTGCTAGTGTGCTAGCTATTTTTTTTTATTATTTATTTATTTATTTATTTATTTATTTAATTTCTATACCGCCCAATAGCTGAAGCTCTCTGGGCGGTTCACAAAAATTAAAACCAAACAACACACAATAAAACAATTTAAAATATATAGAACATTAAAACCACAATATAACAATACAACCATAATAAAACCTAGCAGCAGTGCAGGAGTTTAAAATACAGATTTAAAACAGCAAACATAAAAATTTAGAAAGCTAAAATGCTAAAATGCCTGGGAAAATAAAAAGGTCTTCACCTGGCGCCGAAAGGAATACAATGTAGGTGCCAGGCGAACCTCACTAGGGAGCTCATTCCAGAGCCAGGGTGCCACAGCAGAAAAAGCCCTCCTCCTAGTAGCCACCCGCCTCACTTCCTTTGGCAGGGGCTCACGGAGAAGGGCCGCTGAGGATGACTTTAAGGTCTGGGCAGGCACATATGGGAGGAGGCGATCCTTCAGGTAACCTGGCCCCAAGCCGTTAAGGTCTTTGAATGTTAACACCAGCACTTTGAATCGGGCCCGGAAATGGACTGGCAGCCAGTGCAGCTGGAAAAGTACTGGCGTAATATGAGCTCGCAGGCCAGTCCCTGTTAACAATCTTGCTGCCCTATTTTGGACCAGCTGAAGTTTCCGGACCGTTTTCAAAGGCAGCCCCACGTATAACGCATTGCAGTAATCCAGTTGAGAAGTTATCAGAGCATGGATAACTGTAGCTAGGCTATCTCTGTCCAGATAAGGGCGTAGTTGGTATACTAGCCTAAGCTGATAAAAAGTGCTCCGTGCCACTGAGTTCACCTGTGCCTCAAGTGACAGTTCTGGATCCAAGAGCACCCCCAAACTACGACCTGATCCTTTAGGGGGAGTGCAACCCCCTCCAGAACAGGTTGAATATCACCTAGCCGGGCAGACGAACCACCCACTAACAGTACCTCCGTCTTGTCTGGATTGAGTGTCAGTTTATTAGTCCTCATCCAGTCCATTACCGTGCCCAGGCACTGATTCAGAACAGCCACTGCCTCACTTGGTTTTGATGAGAAAGAGAGGTAGAACTGGGTGTCATCTGCATATTGATGGCACCTCAGCCCACACCTCTGGATAACCTCCCCCAGCGTTTCATGTAGATGTTAAACAGCATGGGGGATAAAATAGAGCCCTGTGGAACCCCATGGCACAATTGCCATGGCACAGAGCAATAATCCCCCAGCACCACCTTCTGGAATCGGCCATCCAAGTAGGAGCGGAACCACTGTAGTACAGTGCCTCCAACTCCTAACCCAGACAACCTATCCAGAAGGATACCATGGTCGATGGTATCGAAAGCCGCTGAGAGGCCCAGGAGAATCAACAGGGTCGCACTCCCCCTGTCCCTCTCCCAGCAGAGGTCATCCCACAGGGCGACCAAGGCAGTTTCTGTTCCAAAACCAGGCCTGAAGCCCGATTGAAATGGATCTAGATAATCTGTTTCATTCAACAGTGCCTGGAGCTGTCCTACAACCACCCGCTCAAGCACCTTGCCCAGGAAGGGGATGTTGGCCGCTGGCCTATAATTGTTAACATCCTCTGGGTCCAGGTTAGGCTTTTTCAGGAGTGGTCTAATTACTGCCTCTTTTAAAGCGGCAGGCACCACTCCCTCTCTCAAGGAGGAATTTACAACCTCCTGGACCCAGCCGGACAACCCCTCCTTGTTTGATTTAATAAGCCATGAAGGGCAAGGGTCAAGCACACAAGTGGTCTATCGGACTTGGCCAAGCACCTTGTCCGCATCCTCAGGCCTCAGTAACTGAAACTCATCCAATAAAACTGGGCCAGACGGTGCTCTGAACGCCTCTACCAATGGAACTGCATTAATGGTGGTGTCCAATTCATGGATCACTGCCTTGTTGTGGCGAAGGGGCTTGCGTAACTCAGTGAAGCCATAAGCTATGCCGTGCAGGTCCACCCAAGACGGACAGGTCATGGCAGAGAGTTCTGACAAAATGTGGTCCACTGGAGAAGGAAATGGCAACCCACTCCAGTATTCTTGCCAAGAAAACCCCATGGAACGTATCACAAGGCTAAAAGAGATGACGCCGGAAGATGAGCCCCTCAGGTCGGAAGGTGTCCAATATGCTACTGGGGAAGAGCAGAGGGAATTTCCAAGTAGCGCCAGAAAGAGTGAAGCGGCTGGGCCAAACCCGAAAGGACACTCAGCTGTGGATGTGTCTGGTGGTGAAAAGAAAATCCGATGCTGTAAAGAACAATATTGTTTAGGAACCTGGAATGTCAGATCAATGAATCAAGGTAAGCTGGAGGTGGTCAAACATGAGATGGCAAGATTGAACATCGACATCTTGGGAATCAGCGAACTAAAATGGACAGGCATGGGCGAATTTAATTCAGGTGACCATCATATCTACTATTGTGGGCAAGAATCCCTTAGAAGAAATGGAGTAGCACTCATAGTCAACAAAAGGGTGGGAAAAGCAGTACTGGGGTACAATCTTAAAAATGATAGAATGATCTCAGTACGAATCCAAGGCAAACCATTCAACATCACAGTAATTCAAGTCTATGCCCCAACCACTGAGGCCGAAGAAGCTGAGGTTGATCAGTTCTATGAAGACCTACAACACCTTCTAGAACTAACACCAAAAAAAGACGTCCTCTTCATCATAGGGGATTGGAATGCTAAAGTAGGAAGTCAAGAAATCACCGGGATAACAGGCAGGCATGGCCTTGGTGTACAAAATGAAGCAGGACAAAGGATAATAGAGTTTTGCCAAGAGAACACGCTGATCATAGCAAACACTCTTTTCCAACAGCACAAGAGGCGACTCTACACATGGACATCACCAGGTGGTCAATATCGAAATCAGATTGATTATGTCCTTTGCAGCCAAAGATGGAGAAGCTCCATACAGTCAGTAAAAACAAGACCTGGAGCTGACTGTGGCTCAGATCATGAGCTGCTTCTTGCAAAATTTCAGCTTAAATTGAAGAACGTCGGGAAAACCACTAAACCGTTCAGGTATGACCTAAATCATATCCCTGATGAATATACAGTGGAGGTGAGGAATAGATTTCAGGGATTAGACCTGATAGACAGAGTGCCTGAGGAACTATGGACGGAGGTCCGTAACATTGTTCAGGAGGCAGCAACGAAATCCATCCCAAAGAAAAAGAAATGCAAGAAAGCAAAGTGGCTGTCTGATGAGGCTTTACAAGTAGCTGAGGAAAGAAGGGAAGCGAAAAGCAAGGGAGAAAGGGGAAGATATATCCAACTGAATGCAGAGTTCCAGAGAATAGCAAGGAGAGACAAGAAGGCCTTCTTAAGTGAACAATGCAAAGAAATCGAGGAAAACAACAGAATGGGAAAGACTAGAGATCTCTTCAAAAAAATCGGAGATCTCAAGGGAACGTTTTGTGCAAAGATGGGCATGATAAAGGACAAAGAAGGCAGGGACCTAACAGAAGCAGATGAGATTAAGAAGAGGTGGCAAGAATACACAGAAGAACTATACAGGAAAGATCTGAATGTCCCTGATAGCCATGATAGTGCGGTCACTGAACTTGAGCCGGACATCCTCGAGAGTGAAGTCAAGTGGGCCTTAGGAAGCATTAGTAACAATAAAGCTAGCGGAGATGACAGTATTCCAGCCGAGCTATTTAAAATCCTAAAAGATGATGCTGTTAAAGTGCTGCATTCAATATGCCAACAAATCTGGAACACTCAACAGTGGCCGCAAGACTGGAAAAGGTCAGTTTACATTCCAATTCCAAAGAAGGGCAACGCCAAAGAGTGTTCAAACTACCGCACCATTGCGCTCATTTCACATGCCAGCAAGGTGATGCTCAAAATCCTACAAGCTAGGCTTCAGCAGTATGCGAACCGAGAACTACCAGAAGTACAAGCTGGGTTTAGAAGAGGCAGAGGAACTAGAGATCAAATCGCCAACATTTGCTGGATCATGGAGAAAGCGAGAGAATTCCAGAAAAACGTCTATTTCTGCTTCATTGACTATGCTAAAGCCTTTGATTGTGTGGATCACAACAAACTGTGGCAAATTCTTAAAGAGATGGGAGTACCAGACCACCTTACCTGTCTCCTGAGAAACCTGTACGAGGGTCAAGAAACAACAGTAAGAACCAGACATGGAACAACCGAGTGGTTCAAAATTGGGAAAGGAGTACGACAAGGCTGCATATTGTCACCCTGCTTATTTAACTTATATGCAGAGTACATCATGAGAAATGCCGGGTTGGATGAATCAGAGGTCGGAATTAAGATTGCTGGGAGAATTATCAACAACCTCCGATATGCAGACGATACCACCCTAATGGCAGAAAGCGAAGAGGATCTCAAGAGCCTCTTGTTGAGGGTGAAAGAGGAGAGTGCAAAAGCTGGTTTGAAACTCAACATTAAAAAAACTAAGATCATGGCATCTGGCCCCATCACTTCCTGGCATATAGAAGGGGAAGAAATGGAAGCAGTGACAGATTTTACTTTCTTGGGCTCCAAGATCACCGCAGATGGTGACTGTAGCCATGAAATTAAAAGACGCTTGCTCCTTGGGAGGAAAGCTATGGCCAACCTAGACAGCATAGTAAGAAGCAGAGACATCACCTTGCCGACAAAGGTCCGTCTAATCAAAGCTATGGTTTTCCCAGTAGTAATGTATGGATGTGAGAGCTGGACTATAAGGAAGGCTGAGCGCTGAAGAATTGATGCTTTCGAACTGTGGTGCTGGAGAAGACTCCTACGAGTCCCCTGGACTTCAAGGAGGTCAAATCAGTCCATCCTAAAGGAAATCAACCCTGACTGCTCATTGGAAGGACAGATAATGAAGCTGAAGCTCCAATATTTTGGCCACCTAATGCGAAGAGAAAACTCCCTGGAAAAGACCCTGATGCTGGGAAAGACTGAAGGCAAAAGGAGAAGGGGACGGCAGAGGATGAGATGGCTAGATAGCATCACCGATGCAATGAATATGAACTTGACCACGCTCCGGGAGAGAGCGCAGGACAGGAAGGCCTGGCGTGCTATGGTCCATGGGGTCACGAAGAGTCGGACATGACTGAACGACTGAACAACAACAACCAATTCATGACAAATCTGAGTGACTTTATCCTCAAAGTGCCGTGCAAACTCGTCACAGCGTGCTACGGAGGGTTCCACCGTCTCTCTCCCTGGCCCAGAAATATGTAACGCCAACCACTCGGAAAAGCTCCGCTGGACGACACTGAGAAGATGCAATGCTGGTGGAAATGAACTGTCTCTTTGCCACCCTCACCGCCACAGAGTAGTCTTGATAGTGGGCTCTTACCTGTGTTCGGTCAGACTCAGCATGAGTTTTCCTCCACCTGCGCTCTAGCCATCTCCCCTCTTGCTTCATTGCCCTCAGCTCAGGTGTATACCAAGGAGCTGGCCGGGCTCCGCTCAGAGGGAGAGGGCGCTTGGGCGCGATCATGTCAACCGCCCGAGTCATCTCTGCATTCCACAGAGCGACCTGGGCTTCGACAGGAGCACCAGCCATACCAGCAGGAAAATCCCCCAGAGCCCTCTGGAATCCATCGGAATCCATTAATCTCTGGGGGCAGACCATTTTAATAGGTCCCCCACCCTTGCAGAGGGGGAAGGCTGCCAGGAGTCTAAACCTCAGCAGGAAGTGATCTGACCATGACAAAGGGACAGATGTTAATTCCTCCACTTTCAGATCACCATCCTCCTGCCCAGTCGAGAAAACCAGATCAAGCGTGTGTCCTTTTATATGCGTTGGGCCGATGACATGTTGGGACAGCCCCATGGTTGTCATGGTGGCCATGAAGCCCTGAGCCGCCCCGGATACAGCGGCCTCAGCATGGAAGTTGAGATCCCCCAGGACCATCATCCTAGGGGTCCTCAACACCAAGTCCGAGACCACCTCCGTCAGCTCAGGCAGGGAGTCTGATGGGCAGCGGGGTGGGCGGTACACCAACAGAATCCCTAATCTGTCCTGGGTACCCAACACAAGGTACAAACACTCAAGATCTGCACTCAAATGAGCAGGAAGCCTGGAGAGGGAGATTGAATTCCTATAGACCACGGCAACCCCCCCTCCCTGACCCTCAAGTCGGTGTTGGTGCTGCACCGAGTACCCAGGAGGGCACAGCTGGGAGAGAGTGACCCCTCCCAGTTCCCCCACCTATGCATGCACAGTGACTAGTGCTTGGTTTAAATATGACACTAGGTGCTCAGGAAGCCACACAGTTTTTCTTGCACAGCTAGCACTACTTTTAAAACCAAGCTTCAGGCTTATGTGGTCCATCCCATGGCCTTCTCTCTACAAGGAAGAGGCAATGAGTGTGTTGGGAAGGCCTGAGCTTATTTAATTACTGGATCTACCATTGCACTAGTTATTACCCTCTCGCTGAGGTGAGAGCGGCTTACTTTTCCTCCTGGTCATGAAAAATTGGCAAGGAGTCCACGAGCCAACATATCCATTCCACTGGGGCTGCTTTTTCATTTATGGAATTATTCCCATGAGAAACATAATTTGTTAACACATTAGCCATAGATGTCATGACCTTTCAATGCTCTGAGGTATATGTAGGAAGCCCTGAAAAGTTGCTTGGGCTAAGGTCCCATTTGCTACCAGTTCACACATTAGATTCCCCATGAATATTGGTAAGTCTTAAGAACTGGTAACTTCCATGCCTAAAATAAAGTGGTGCAAGGTAACCACTGTATTGTGTCAAATGTATCCAATCCCATCTGAATGCTCCCTCTGCACAGATGAAGGTTCCACTGCTTTTGTGTCCAGCCCTGGGAAAGCTCAACATTTTCTGTCCACCTAAGATGGAGGGAGAAGGGATGTGGTTTGTGTATGATGTGGAATAAAGGGGTGGGGGGCAGGGAGGAAAGGAGAGAGAGAGAGAATACATTTTCAAAAGCTTGAAGTGTTTCACAGCTTCCACAGGAGCTGGAATGAGCCCAGCGGTTTTCTAATAAAATGCCCACATAGGGATCCAGGGAGCTTAGGTGGATGCATCCATGCATGGAAACTTGGGTTGGAGTACTTTACAGCTTTATCCTAGGACTTGTTCCATCAGCACTTTAATGCTGAGATTGGGTCACATCTATACCAGTAGAGCAACAACACCTTGCCAAGTGAAACAGCATAAGCCAAAAGTCTATGCTGACAGTACGGCAATTTGTACAAATATGATGGCATGTATCCTAGTATTGCATTAAACACCACACAAGTTTCCCTCTTATGCTAATTCTGTGTCAGGTGAACTATTGTGTAGGTGAAACCTGTACAAACAAGAGGCTTTCCTTCTTCTGAGGCACAATTACCCAACCTGTCACTCAGGTGGAATAGGGACTGATTAAATGTGCTGACTAATGCAATGGTTGAAGACACCTAAGGCAGGTAGTGTCTTACTTCTTGCCAAATCATCAGAGATACAGCTGAATGGTACATCCTAGGACTAGGCCCTCATGTGTCCTCCTATTAATTTGGTTGAAACAACGGATATGATGGCGTGAACAGCTATCTCATCAGAATTCATTCATCCCAGGTAACTCTGTATAAAATGTTGCATAGATTTTTCAGTCAAGTATGAGAATACAAAAGTCACGTTGGGTGAGTTAATGAATTACAGACAACTGCAGTTGGTAACATGAATATGTGAATACAGTACAAGATAGTCCTGATTCACACAGTGATCCACTGCGCTTTCATGGCCTGCTGCATGAGGAGCCATTTAATGCATCCACCACAAAACCCTCCTACGTTGCGCAATAGCTCCAACTCTCCAAAACCATATATTTGTGTGTAGTTACTGCCAATGCTGCTGTGTTCTCCTAATTTCTCCTTCCCCGCACAACTAAAAGAGGAAAGGGATAATATAAATGTCTTATAGAACACATGCGGGGCAGAGGAAGAGAGGGGTTATTTTCCTATGAATCCCTGTGGGATAACTGGTGCTGTCTCAAATGTGGCAGGAAAAAGAACAAGTATATATTAATGAATGCTTGTATGCCCCAGATTAGATCTCACTGTTGTAGATGCCCTAAGGTAGCTCCTCCTTCCCCCAAATGAGCTCGCCCCTTCTTAGTTACCTGAAAAACTCTAAATGTGAAAAGGGGGGATAAGGATCCTCTAATATGATTGGATCATTAGAAGAATTTTAAGTGATTATAGTGCCCTTTCTAAAATCTCTGGCTCTTCCTAATTGTGAGGCAGCCACATCCTTGCTGTATGGACATAGCCCATGAATGGTATAGGCAGATGGGTGTTCTTGATTACCATATAGGTTGTGAGAAGAAGGCTATCACCCAGATATGCAGAATTCATTCAGTCATTTATAGGTCAAAAGTGAAGAGCTGTACAAAAGAAGAGCTATGAGAGTGGATCCTTCATTCAGTTGAAACATACTTAGTTTTCTATAAATAAATAAATCTGGGCCCTTCCATCGAGAAATATCTATATATGGCTATTATCTCCTTCATTCTAATCATTACCATGAAGAAGTGCCTGACATTTTCCATGCCACTATGATTTATGTGGCACAGCATATTTTTGAAAGAGAACATGAAACATTGGAGACTCTGTAATGAGAGAGAATGAACTACTGATGAGATCAAAAGAACAGAAAATGAAAATTAAGTTCAGAAAATAAGCCTAAGTCATTACTCATTGGACCAGAAACCACCAGTAAACGCTAGTCTGCTGGATAGTATACAGCATGCCAGCAAACACTGTAAAATTAGCAGAGCCAGCTGGAGACAGGAGAGGTATACCACAGAGTTTACCATAATGACTTCTGCAATCTAGATTGATGGGAAGAATGTGCTCCCTTTGCCTATTCTTGCCTAAAAGAATGTTAACCAATAACACACCTTTCAGGGAAATAATCACATGCAAGATGTACAGGAATGAACACAAGGAAAGTTGAAGGTAAAGGATAGGACAGCCGTAACCCTACCTACTGCCCTCAGTATGTGATGGACTACAACTCCTGTCACCCTCAACTGCATGACTAATGGGGATGATGGGAGTTGTAGTCCAACACATCTGGAGGGCGCCAGCATGGGGAAGGTTGGGATAGGTAATGAAGCCTATTTGATTTAAGCCGAAAGATTTTCAACGAGACAAGGAAAAATTTCTCTAGCCACCAAATTTGGCAGAGACCAAAATTGGGCAATTTTTAAAAAGAAAAGTGTATCTGGGAGGATGTATGTCTGCCTGGTGATGTGGCAGAGGGGAGGGGCTGAACAACCATCCCCCCTACCATTTTTCTGCTGAAACTCCCCTCCCTCTTTCAAGCTGCTTTAACCCTTGTGGAGCATGGGGGAAGAAGAAAGCAGCTTGCCAAGGCCAGGAGAGAGCTGCAGCCAATAAGGTAGGCAGAGAAAAAGGGTTAAGCATGATTGACTCTGTAAAAAAAAAAAAGGGGGGGGAAGACTGCAACACTGCTTTCAAAACTGACCACTGGGGCTACAAGTACTATGTGTAGGTTGCCCCCAAGAAATAATAGTTAAGAATCAAGATTTTAAGAGCTGGAAAATGCGGCTGAGGACTGGATGCAGCTGTGATAATCATCCTGATGTTGGGTTTACAACATTTACACACATACATCCTGAACATCACGTTCTGTTTCCTACTATTACTGCTATCACTATACTAGCTGGCAGAGCAAAATGAGGCTTTTAGTTTACTAGTACACTCTATTGAACATTGAGCTTACAGAATGACATTTTGTATACATGTTTAGCTCACAAATCTACATTTCATTTTCAAATAAGGGTGTGACTCCCTTTTTAGAAAATAAGAGTAGGAGAGAAAAAGAATGCATATTAGTGTAATGAATTCTCTGCTCTGAAGATAGCAGAATGACTGCAGAAATCCAAAGCACACATCTTGATGAATGGGGTGCTATACCTGAACACAGTACATAGCCCAAACATTAATGCACAGCCAGCAAATTTAAGCTACGTATTATGTTGAGACACCAGCTATCATGATCTGTTTCTGCATCAGTATATTTAGCATTTCAAAAGATTCCTGAAACTTGGAAGCAAATAGTGCCCACCAATAGCTTTATAGTTTAAGGATGTATGGGAGGAGGGAGAAAGAGATTAATTCCCATACCCGCCCCAAATTTGCTAGCCTCATCAAAACATTCTCTTCCTTAGAAATTCCACAGATGTGTTTTGCCCAAACATGAGCCTTCAGATCTGCCTCCAGTTTTGGTCTTGGCCAACTTTGGTGGCAACCTAGAGAAATTTCCCTTGTCTTGTTGAAAATCTTTTGGCTTAAATCAAAATTTCTCAGATATTTTGCCAGAGTAGAACCTTTGAATTTACTTCTCATTTCACTTTGGCCAAGATTTCAGGGATAACTCTGCATAGGTGTTCTTGCATTAGTTTACAATATGATTCAAGTACGTGTTTCATATCTTTTAGCTTTTCAATATGTTTGGCTATTACAGCCAACAATGCTAGCTATGTACATGATAGGTTGACATTTCTTCTAGAAAAAAATAAAATAAAAACTGTAAACTTTTATTAAGGCCACTGAGTTCCTTCTATGCCATCTGCAAACACAGTTGAAGAAGAACTGAGGTCTAAAGCCCTCATTAATTTGCCACTGTTGGTTATTTCTACAAAAATAAATATAGTTAGGTTGCCATATAGCTTCCAATGACACAGATGTAAAAGAGATTTAAGTATTCTTATTGATATTCTTAATGTATTTTCTTTGTGATACTGCCAAGCACATTATTGGTACTATTAAAGAACAATGCTCCAAGAGGCCCCGCTTCAGATATGGCATTAACTGTCTATTTTGCATCTTCTCTCGCTTGCCACCTTGTAGCAAAAGAGCATGGTGTTTGAACTTCAAATGGAGACTTATGTTGGAAATCATACCAGATTTATCAATATCTCAGTGCTCAGGGGATATATTGCAATATAGTGTTATGTTAAACTGAATGTTCACCTCAGTTGAATGTTCACCTCCGATATCTCATTCTTCAAGGCAGATATATTGTGGCCTCTTTTAAAAACTGGTATGAGAGATAAGTGGTGTTTGATTTTGAAATACAGAACAGCAACCTGAATGCTCATACCAATGTTCATTCCAGAATGGGGTTGGGAGAGAAGTGGGTCCACCACACCATCCACTACACACCCAGTCACAGTTTCTACAAGGGCATATTTTGTAATATAGTCAATGATCTGACAAGATGCAGAATACAGAGAAGATCCCAATAAATTGCAACCTTAGCAGGCCTATCACGTAACTCACATTCTAGTCCCTACTTTTTTTCATGCTCAAGCAACAATATATGAAGTTACGAATACTATGACATTGTATGAGAGAAACCAACACATAGGAAATGTTTTTATGCTGTTTTAATTGTAGACTTTTGTGATCTTATGATTTTATATGTTAACTGCCTTGAGAGGGCTTATTGCCCTGAAAGATGGCATAAAAATATTTAAAGAAATAAGTAAACCAAGGAGGCTGGGGAAAAGGAGTCTGCAATAAGGACAGTCTGACACCCAGGATGTGATCTTCCCTTCCCCTGCCACACACATAATCAGTGGATGTGGGGGAAAGGATATGTTAGTCAACAGTTAACTCTGGATCTCACCTATCACATGAGAACTTTGCTCTCAAATTACCAGTCAGACTTATTTAATGTTTGCAGAGTTTCTACCTTTTCTGCTTATTCTACTTATTAGTGGAAGTGGAGAAATATCCTGATGTAAAATGCCTTCTTCTTTTCCCCTCTCCTACTCACAGTATCTGGAAAGAGCAAAACAGTATCCTCCTTGCATCGGAGTCATTAATATTTCCAACTACTTCACTCCAACCATTTTTGAGGTCTTAACCCGCTTCAGTTGAGGGAATTGCTTGCTATTATTACACTATTATTACACTTTAAAAGGCATTTCTGGGCACACACACATTATAGATTTCCCACAGATTTTGCCTCATTTCAGAGGTCAAAACACAGGTGCTACTTAGTCTATAATAACAATGTTATTGTAAAGTCACACAATGAGACTAATTCCTCTTGGTGATAGACGTAAACACAAACATGTATTATAGGCTTGTGTATGCTGTGTTGTCTGATTACAGTTGAAGAAAACTCTAGAGAAATTCTTTTAAAAACTACAGTAAAAGAAGTATCATTAGCTTTATTTATTTACCTGAATCTGCATTGTTTTCCTGAAAGATATTCTATTCACTTCCCATTTTACTCTCCAAAAAGTGTTACGTGGATGATTTAAAACCAAAAGGAACAGGATTGACTTAAGAACTGTGGCAACCAATGTTGGAATATCACAGCGCAGCAGGATCCTAACCACATGTTTTACAACTGCACTTGCTCTAAGGCCTGAAAAGAAAGGGGAATGAACACACAAACACACACACACCCCACGCACGCGTGCACGTGTACTGGCAATTGCTGGAAACTGCTCATATGCCTTAGCACGATAAAAGAACCAGTATCCTCTTCATGGAATGCACTATCAGGCAAGAGCAAAGAAAAGGTAAAATGGAAGGTTAGCAGCAGTATCTATGCTACTTATCCAGTCAAAGCTAAGAATCTAAACCCTTCTGATCTAAAACACTGCCATGATTTCCTGTTGCTTTTCAGAAATTGGCACTGCAGGAGGGGGGAAAAATGCTTGACAGCAATGCAATATGTTTCTTGTGGTTCTGCAAACAGTTATCTAAACAAAGGGAACCGATCCCTATGATTTTCTTTACCTAGAGAACTTGGATAAATAGTGGGCACAGTCTGATTGTGAAAATTTATTAACTAGTTTCCCAGAGTTCTCAGATAAGGCACATAAATCTCACTTTAATATACAAATGCTGTATCATGATGAGCCCAGCTGAAATAATCAATACAAATATACTCTTTACATGATTACACTGGAGATCACTATGTTTCATAAAAACTGCATGCTACTAGAGGGGGAATTTCTGTTGTTAGGTGTTCAGCAAAAGATTTCAGAACCAACAATAATACTCAGAGGTGTGGCAAATATTTAAGTCTTTTTATGTGGAAACAGGAGGGACCATAACTCAGTGGGAAAATACATGCTTACATGACAGGACTACAAAATGTGCTATTAGACCTAGGAATGGCACCACAAGAACTGTCAGACAGTTTATTGCTTGCCTAAGATCAAGCTTAGGAAAGCAATTTTAAATATATACTGCTGGCAAAAATTCCTTATTGGCATCCCTCATAATTTATTTTAGAAGAAATAAGTATATTCTTGCTTTTCTTTACCAGCTGACAGCTTTCATTTGGTCTCTGGAATGAGCTCTCTGAGGTACATCAATGCATCTCTCTTAGATTTTTGGAAACAATGCAAGCACACATTTTGGGATTGCTTTTGGTGTTTAAAATATATTGGGTTTAACCATCTACTTTTATAATAAATCAATAAATTCATTTTAATTGTGTAATTATTTCTTCCGATTTCTATGCTTGGATTATTTTATGGTTTTAGATTTTGCAAGCTGCCTTGAAATACATTTAAGTGAAAAAATACATGTTAACAACAGTACAGTATTTCTGGGAATATACAAGAAAATTAACCACAAAGATTATTCCTAGCAGCAACATAACAATCCAGAACTTTTAAGTAATAAGCCTCAAAGTCCTCTACACGAAGGATTCTGGGAGTGCTCCAGCCAAAATTAAGCAATTTTTAGTGACATTGTTTTTAATGCACAGAGTTAAGCAGGTGGTTAAATTTTTCCCATTGAAATAAAAGCACATCCTTTGTATTTCCAAATGCACAACCTGGGGTAAAACAACTACCAGCCGTGTTTATCTCCAGTTAGCTCGGAAAGGTTAAGATGAAACCACAGAAGACTATCTAGAAGGCATCGGATTAAGATGTAACTTCTGTGCACCACAGATAGAACATGTTGAAACAATAGGCCTCAGCTTCACAAATATTAACAAGTTCTATCATCTCAAGGATAGATAATTAAAAAACTGGGAGTTGCCGTGCTGAAAGACAGATTTCCCATTGAATTCAAGTCTATCATGGTGTGGGTGGTTACAAAAAGAATGAACTGTTAATTCACATAAGAAGGGAATGAGTTTGAGGCATCAGTTAAGTTTCCTAACACATAAGCAGAATACATACACCACCACCAGATGCTTTCTTCCACACATCAAAACCATCACCACTGCCAATTATTAGAGGTTTAAAAATACAGCAAAATGAACCCAAAATACACATATAGCTCAGTCAGTTTGAAATCCAACACAACTTAGACCAGCCTTCTTCAACCTGGTGCCCTCCAAAAGTGTGAACTGCAGCTCCCAGCATGCCTGAACATTGGCCATGCTGGCTGATGTGATGGGAGTTGAAGTTCAAAACACCTGGAGGGCACCAGATTGGGGAAGGCTGACTTAGACTATCTGGGAGGGGAACAAATATTGATGTACTTGGCTGTTGACTCATGAGCAGTTGGGGAAACAAGATTTTCTCCCATCTTTTTTAAAAAATATGACAGCACGCTAGAATGTTGGGAGGGGGTTGTCCTGAATAATTGCTATTTAAAGTAATGATAGGTGGAGATCATCTGCACACATCAGTTTTGACACTCACAAACTTTACTTGCCCTTAATGTCACTAGTTTTTAAAATGGGGGTAATGAAGCAAATGCTAAATAGGAGCTTAATAATAAACTGAATTTTGTAAGAAAACAAGCAAATCAGAGATATGTTGACATAGTATGATGCTCCTCAACATAATCCACCAAACTATAACAAAAGAAAGTCAACAAATTTGTTCACAATTAAGAGAAGTCTGAGACCTTCTGTGCATATATTGACCTATATCCATTGGTAAGAATATTACCAACTGCTTAACCTTTTATGTGGTCCTGATGACTCGTGGTATTAGTTGCCCTAATTGAGAATTTCCTTGCCTTTTTAATTATATGACAGAGTCAACAAGAATTATTTTCCCTATAGTTTTGGTGGGGCGAACTTCCATTACTGGTGTGTCTCAAGCACAGACAGGATATATATTTTGGTCATGGAGGAACATGAAGAAGTCAACATGAAATTTGGGTCTAACAGGAAAATACTTATGAATGACCTATATAAGAAGAAAAAAAAGACTTTAAAAAACACAGTCCTTTCACATTGTGCTCATTTGGTCTCTTTATATAAAGATTGCTTCCTTGTTGTCCGAGCAGCTGCTTTTAAGTATTAACAAGATATGGAGGAAGTTGCTGAAGCGTATATAGGATGAATTTATAATACATAGAAAAAGGGTACGGCTACCCTTGAAAGACCAGGTCCGCAGCCTGGGGGTCATTTTGGACTCCCAGCTGTCCATGGAGGCTCAGGTGTCAGCTGTGAGCCGGACAGCGCTGTATCAACTCCATCTGATACGGCGGCTGCGCCCCTTCCTTCCCGACCATCTGCTCCCATCGGTAGTACATGCCCTGGTCTCCTCTCGTTTAGACTACTGTAATGTGCTCTACGTGGGGTTACCCTTGAAGACGGTTCGGCAACTGCAGCTGGTACAGAACGCGGCGGCTTGCCTGATTAAAGGCAGCCGCCGGCGAGATCACATCACTCCAGTGCTGAAGGAGTTGTACTGGTTACCAGTTGTTTTCTGGGCCAAATTCAAGGTGTTGGTTTTGACCTTTAAAACCCTATATGGTTCCGGCCCAGCCTATCTTAAGGAGTGCCTCCAGCAGCACCAGACAGGCCGCTTAACAAGATCAGCCTCGGATGGCCTTCTCTCTGTCCCATCAGCCAGGACAGTTAGACTGGTGGGGACGAGGGAGAGGGCCTTTTCTGTGGTGGCCCCCACTCTGTGGAACTCCCTCCCTAGGGAACTCCGTCATGCCCCCTCTTTATGAGCTTTTGTCGTGCATTAAAAACGTGGTTGTTCAGGCAGGCATTTGGGGTGGGTTAGGGTATTTTAGAAATGTTTTTATTGTAGAATTTTATTGTTTTAAACTGTTTTATTGTATGTTGTACATCGCCCAGAGTGGCTGGATGACCAGCCAGATGGGCGATTAATAAATTTAATAATAAAAAATACTTAAAAAAGGGTGTCAAACTAGTTTTGGTCTGAGGGCTGGATTGCCCTCCCCTGCCCTCTGCCTTGCTCTGGACCCTGCATGGGATGGGTGACATCAGGGGCTAGGGGACTGCTCCTCACATCATTGGGTCTCCAGCCGAAATGCTATCTGGCGGTCCTCTAGCCAACACCTCAGTCAGGGAGCCTACTTGGCTCCACCCAGGCTGTTCCTGGCTAGGAAGCTCAACAAGGCACCAATTTTGCTGACCTGCTGCCTTCCCCATATGGCAAAGGCAATGAGGGAGCAAACAGTCTCCCACCCCCTCTCCCCTCTGAGGGAGTACAGCTTTGGGAAGGGCCTTGCCTGAGGCTTCATGGGACAGATGGGCTGGCCTGGTGAGCCAAATTTAGCCTGTGGGCTAGAAGTTGCCCGTTCCTGAAATAGAACAAGGCTTGAAAAAACACCAAAAAAAATCAAACAGGCAACATAGAGGAGGGACTGAAAGAACCCAGGTAATAATATACAAAGTGAAAAATAGGGATTCCATATTAGAAAATGATTTGGATACCCTACAGTACGTTCTGCTCATTTCATTCAACATTAGGACCACCATGACTTTTTTCCTCTATAGATACACACAGCTCCAGGACAAGAGCATGCATCTGTGCATGTCATCTTCTGTTAAAAAAAATATATATATATATATATATATATATATATATATATCAGGCAGTGCATATTAAAATGGTGTTTGTTTGGGTTAAAAAAGGTCATGTACAATGAATAAACCCAAAATAAAACAATAAAACAATAAACAGTAGTGAAAACGATCACTTAATATACATAGAAACATAAAAGCAGAAGAAGATAAATAGAAACTGCTACAGCAGCCAGTGCTAAAAAATCTCTTGAAGAGCTGGGTGTTTACTCCTTGTAGAAAACAAGTAGTGATTGGACCAGGTGGGTCTCCTTTGAGAGGGTATTCCATAACTTCAGCAACGCAACTGAAAAGGCCCTGTCCCTTGTGCCCACCTTAATTCTGAAAGCGGAAAAGAGTCTCAAATGTAGACCAAAGTATATGGCTAGACAAATGTAGAATAAAAAATTAAATAAATCTGAAGGCTGCCGACAGAAGAGTTAATTAAAAAAACCCTCTTTGCCTTTATAAAACAAATCTTGAAATTTCAGGCTGAAGGGACTGCTTTTGGGAGGTTCCACAACAGAAGAAGCCTTGCTTTCAAACCACATTGATCTATGTTTCCCATACAAAATATTATTTGTTTTGCTGTGCTGAACTGTGTAAGTCACTCTGGGAGCTTTTGAGCTTAAGAGCAGCCTATTCGTGTAATAAATTAAATCCCTGGTTTCCCGTGTCCAAGCTCAATACTTCCACCATTATGCTATGCCGGCTGTCAACAACAGCAACACGCCATTGGAAAAGACAGGTAGTGAATGATTTTTATGTTATCAGAGTTCTGGTTGTTAAGTCATTTGCACACACACTCATCAATGCCTGGTAGGGCAGAAAGTTTCCACTACAGGGATATACCGAAAAAGATCAGCTTGGATATGGAAAATGGCAAGTCCATAACTAAATCCACCCTAACTGTCTGTGACACAGGAAAAAAATCCTCTCCACTATTGTTCCCAGCTCTGTATTGTATTAAAGTATAAGAAATTTATATGTTTATACTGTGGGTGGAGAGATCAAGGATTTGCTAGCCGGGCCTGCTGCAGCTGGATCCTAGCAGACTGAGATGAAGTAGTAGAGACTTTCCTTTGGGCGGGAGTACTTCTTTACATTTGGCCAGCAAAGAAGCACGAGGCTCAGAAGACCTGGTGGAGCCTGTTTTTAACAGGCCTCACCCCTTTTTATCCAGCATCCACCAATAATTTCCCACTGGACCTAACCCTCATTTGTGACAACCTCCTTATTTCTTGTGGACTGCAAGTTATTATTTCTTTGTTGTTCCACTGAAAGAGATGGTTCAATAAAAAAAAAGTTTGTTGGATTTAAAGAGAGGCTTGAGTTAAACTGGCTAACTCAACTATACTTGAGGCAAATTTTTAAGCAGTTGAAGCTCGTTATGGAATCTTTGCTTAGTATTTTCTCAAGGCCTTAAAAAAATAGTAAAATGTTTAAAGCTTATATAATTGTCCTCTTCAATTTGCGTGTACACACACAAAACAGCCAGTTAAAAGACTTATAGGTTTAAAAGATCTTTAAAAGACCTGAGAAAATAGAAAGGTCTTGATATGGCACCCAAAATGCATCAGATTCAACTCTGTGTAAGCTTTCGTAGGGAAAACCTTACTTTTCAAAGACAGGAAAGACAATTGAAAGACACTGTCCCCTGTCACCAACCTTCCCAGTTTAGAAGGCAGCAGCAGGACACAAAGAATGGCATCTGAGGGCAATCTTACCAACTGCACAGGTTTTCTGTGGGAGAAGATGGTATCTAACTCATCAGCTATGAAGCTCATTGCAGGAAGGTCAGAAGTAGGATGCAGATGTCACAAATAATAAATATTTGCACAATCAGATGTGCATATTTGTCAATGCATTGGAATGGATAAGAACATAAGAAGAGCCATGCTAGAGTACACCAAGGAGCCATCTAGTCCAGCATTCTGTTCACACAGTGGCCAATCAGCTGTCAACTGGGAACCCACAAGCAGGACCCAAGTGCAACAGCACCCTCCTGCCCATGTTCCCCAGCAACTGGTGCATACAGGCATTACTGCCTCTGGTACTGGAGGTAGCACACAGCCCTCAGGACTAGTAGCCATTGACAGACTTCTTGTCCAGGAATTTGTCTAACCTTTTAAAGCCATCCAAATTGGTGGCCATCACTACATCTTGTGGTAGTGAATTCCATAGTTTGACTATGTATTGTGTGAAGAACTAATTCCTTTTATCTGTCCTGAATCTCCCACCAATCAGCTTCATGGGATGACCTCAGGTTCTAGTATTATGAGAGGGAGAAAAAAATATCTCCCTATCCACATTCTCCACACCATGCATAATTTTGTAGACCTCTCTCATGTCTTCCGTTACCCTCCTTTTATTCCAAGCTAAACAATCCCAGCTATTGTAATCTTCTGTCATAAGGGAGATGTTCCAGCCCCTTGATCATTTTAGTTGCCCTCGTCTGCACTTTTTCCTGCTTTCAGTTTTTTACATGTGGTGACCAGAACTGTACACGATAATCCACTAAGATAGATGTCCTCCTCTCTTGCATTGAGAAAATAATTTGGCAATAGTTAGCACACACCGGATTCCACACTTTCACAGGTAGCCATTATTAGGTAGATAGGTTTGGGTTAGATTTTGGGGGGAGGGGTGTTCTTAACATTAGCACAATGACAGATCAGCACCGAACTTGTCTAAGAAAGATGTAGTTTAAAAGAGTGTTCAGTATCTGGCTAACATGTTTAGGCAAGTCTGCCTATAAAAAGTGGAGCGGTATCAACTACCTACTCCGACATCATCAATTATTTATATAAAAGTCCCAGAATTGACTAGGCACTGCATATATTCTGCCTCGATTTTCTCTATCAGCTCAAGATAAAGCAAAGTTGTCTTGAGGGTGTGTCAAAAAGTTTGGAGGGAAAAAATGCTATGGGTGTGGTACTGACAAAAAAACTGGGAATCAAATCAAGAATAAAATAAAAAAACAAGGAATCAACTGATTATTAATAGAGCAGAAAGATCCATGGCAGTAGTATATTTAAAAAGTGATCAAAATAGTCTGAGTAAATTCTCTTGGTTAATACATAATCTTACCATGTCACAAACAACTTGCATACAAGCAGCACCCTCCTTCCTTTCCCAAATAAAGTAGGAAAGTACATGTTAGGGTAGAAACTGAGCCCATAGAGCCCCAGAGCAGTTCTGATTCTGAGGAAGAGCAACAATCCGTGGGAGAGGAGCTCGCTCATTGCTCACAGGCACAGCAGCTGGCAGAGATTCCTCCTGCCAGCATTCCTGGGATAGTGACCCTGGCAGCGAGAGAGTGGGGGATGGGGTCTTGCCTGACGCTCAGCGCAGACGCAAGGAGCGGCGGCAGATGGAAGGCGCCGAGAGGAGGCGCTCTGCCCGCTTGGCACTAAAACAACGCTCGCATCCCGAGGACCTACGGGTAAGAGGGAGAACCTCTCCACAGCCTGTAAGTTCAGAGGTTTCCCACTCTTCTCCTTCAAATGGGGACCAACTGCCTTACCTGGAGCTTAGGCTACTCTGCTAACTACCCCAGTGCAGTTCCTTGCTTATGCGCTGGTGATTAGCATCTGAAAGAGTCATTAAGTTGTAAAGGAATAAAGCCTTGGAAAGAATCCTCTTCATCTGTGTCTTGAGTTGGCTATTGGAGGGGACTGTAAGAGGCAGCTAGGGCACTCCTGACAGCACGGTAGAAACAAATCCAAAAGGACATTTTGACCTAGAGAAGTTATTTATTCAAGATTATTTTTTTTAATCCTCAAATTACTGTCAAGTAAGGAGGGCAAAAAATGCAAGCATAACAAGGCGATAGGAAATTTCCAAGGGAATGGTGCAGATGAATGCTCAAAGGCTGTTGGGAGTTATTAGCAAATAGAAGAACAAAGGGGCATAAAGTTAAAAACTGTACACAAGGCAGTCAGCCACAGGCAGAATTTTTTGCATGCAGAACTAAACATATGGAACAGACACTACGAAAAGCAGCGCAAGGGAACAATTAGCATAAACAGTTTTGAAAATAACTTGGAAAGATACTGTGGAATACATCTGCTAACACAGAAGTGGGCAGGGCCCTAGATGTATTTCTCTTGGCCTGCCTGTGTCCTTAAGTGACCTGGGTTTTAATTTGTATGCCTTCACCCAGTATATATGCTATTCAAGGTCAGAACAGCTCTACAGTAGCACAACTCCCTCCAGCGAGATAAGAGCTTGACATTGCTAAGCCTCACAGAAGAGCAGAGACCTTTCTCTTGCTTAAATGGCACATATCTGCAAGCAGAAGTGTTTTGCTCTGTTTGTACAGGTTTTGTTCCCCAGAGCACTGATGTTATTCTTCCCCTGGCTCTAACAAGTTCTGCTAATTAAATATTGTTATAATTAGTTATTGCAAAAGGTGCTTAATATTGCTAGGCTTGGTGGTATCCTTCTGCTGATATAGTAGATGGCATTTAACTTTCAGTGGCAACAGAATAATTGCTTTTAGCTTATATACAGCTACATTTAGTTTCTCACGAGAGGAAAAGCAAACGTTTTATATGACACATTACATTAAAAGTCATGAACATGCAAGGTACAATATGGAATGCAAACTGAACATCGAACTTGAAATGAAGGTGTCTGGATAAATTAATCGATTCTTGGTATTAGTTTTAACATTTCTATAAAAACAGCCTTGGATATTTAAAAACAGAAAGGGAGGATATATTTTATGCGCAATATAATCGCTTCATTCAGATGTATCACTAAATGCCCTCTCATGTACCTTGGTTTTCTGAGGAACTTAGAGCAATAAGCTGCTTAGTTAGATAGCTAGAGACACAATGGAGGAAGACTCGGGATGAATCCAACTTGAACATGGCTTAGAGCCCATTTCAGGGCAGTTCTGTGCCTTCTTGCAGCACACAAAAAGGAGAAAAAGACAACATCATGGGCAGGGCTATGCCCCTTGACATCATCTGGGCTGCGGTGGGCCTGATTCGGGGGGAAATCTGCACCTCACTCCTACACAGTTCTGAACCCATGCTGTAAAGACTGTTTTATTTTAGTGGCTTTAGAGGGGTTTAAAAGTTTTATTCTGCTCTTTGCTTGTTTGAAAGCAGGAGCGGGACCCTCAGGCCAAATCCAGCCCTTTTGGTGTCCCAATCTGGCCCTTAGGGGTTTGTCAGATGGCAATGGCTCCTTTCCTATGACACCAATTGTTTGATGGTTTCCCAGTTTTGGTGCAGTTTTTTCTCCATTTTAAAAGGTTGAAATAACTCTCCTATGGCTTAGTTACTGACAGTAAGAGCTTTAAGCTAAAATATGCTGGAATGCTTTGTATGTTTGGCCCCACCTCTTTTGCGTTGGCCCCACCACCACCACAGGAATGCACCCCCCACAAATGTCTCTGAAATGGAATGTAGACCTCAGCCTGAAAGAGGTTCTCCATCCCTGTTTTAAAGCTTGCTTTGTTCTGTTTTGAAGTTGTATTTTACCTCAAGGGCCATTTTGGGAAGGAAGTTAATTTATAAATATGTTAACAGACGTACACACATGAAGAATACTGTGCCTTTCCCCTAAAACTCTCCCATCTGTCAATCCTATGGTCACACTGACTTAGCACATAGTGGAAAACAGCAGCCCCCATTATCTCGACAAAAATGTGCTGATTAGATACTGCAGGTCCAAACATCTGGTTACTCTTTCATAGTTACCTGCCTACAGTATGAACTATATGGCATACACTATGTGATTGGTTTTTTGGAGGGAGTGTGTGGACACTTGTTTAAGTTAGATATGCAGAGAGATGAGCCACGTGAGGACAGACAATAGAGCTTTCAGTGTTTTCCTACAAATGCTGAAAAACTGTTCAAGCCGAAAGAGAGCCACAAGAGGTCCATATGGGTGGCTCCCCAGTGGGAAGGTTCTAAGCTTCCCTGCTATTTTAAGAACCCTGCAGACACTGCAATGGGAAGCTTCAATCCTTTTGCAGACATGCACTACAGCTTTTTGTGGGTAGGCTGGCTGATCTATTTTGGCAAGTACAGCCAAGCCTGATTCAGTCCTTGGGTATGGAAAAACTTAAGAGCTTCCCAGCTTCTAGATTTAACATGGAGAGTGGAAAGCACAACCGTGAAAGGTTTCCATGGTAAGGGCCACTAGAATGGACAGATGTGTAATGAACTGTACAGTTGTTTGTGCAGTTCTGTATGTGCACAGAATCACCGAGTTGGAACGTACCTCAAAAGATCATCTAGTCCTATCTCTGACCAATGCAGGAAATCCACTATTACAGCATCCCTGTAACTTACCTGAAATGAAAGAGAGTCTACCATGTTCCAAGGCAGTCTGTTCCACAGCTGAACAGTCCGTACCATCAGTAGGTTCTTCTAATGTTTAGCATAAATGTTTTTCCTTGCAATTTGAAAGCACTGGTTCAGGTCCTACCCTCTGGAGCAACAGAAAACAAATTTGCTCCATCATCTATGTCAGGGGTGGTGAACCTCTTTCAGCATGAGGGCCAAATTCCATTCAGGAGAAGCTGTCGGGGGCTGCATTCCAGGGCTGAAGGCAAACAGGAAACGGGCCACAAAATTTGAGGCCCCAAATACCAAAACTACAAGCATATTTTAGCTTAAAGCTCTTACTGCTGGTAACTAAGCCTCAGGAGAGGCATTTCAACCTTTTAGAATGGAAAAAAAAAACTACACAAAAGCCAGGAAACCACTGAACGATAATAGTTGGGAAAATACTATCTGAGGAATTCTTGGGACCCCAGATGGGCTGGATTTGGGACCCTAGGTCTGAGATCCCAAACCCTGAACTATGTGGTAGCTATTTTCAAATATCTGAAGGGCTATGATATCACCTGTTCTTCAACCTAAACATACTCAGTTCCTTCAACTTTTCCTACTAGAACTTGGTCTCCAGAGCCCTCATCATCTTCACTGGCCTCCCTTGAACACAGTTCTAGTTTGTCAATATTCTTCTTAAACTATGGTACCCTGAACTGGGTGCATTACTCCAGGTAAGGTTTGACCAAACCAGAACAGAATGCAACCATGACTTCTTGAGATCTGTTCATTATAATTCTGTTGATGCAAACTAGAACTACATTAACATTTTTAGCTGCTGCACTGCACCACTGATTTTAGTTTGTAGTCTATAAAATGTCTAGATCCGTTTTACATGTGCTGCTGTTAAGCCAGTTGTCACACATCCTGTATTTGTGCAACTAGTTCTTCACAACTAAATGAAGAACTTTACATTTCTCTCTATTGAAATCCATTTTGTATGATGGTCACTAGTCACAAAGATGAACTCAGATCTGAGTAACAGAACTGAGTGGTTTCCTTGACCAGATCCTCCTGACTACATGAAGAGTGCACACCAAACCACAGTTCTTCTTTATAGAAGCTGGAACACCTCTGAAGAATGCCTCAGCAAAAAGCTTTGGGAGCTCCTGTTTTAACAAACATCTGTCCCTTCTAGATTAGTACACTGCTAAACTGTGGTTCAGTGGATGCTTATAAAGAACCAGAATCAAAGTCAGAAATGTAAGGGCATTATGAAATGCAGACAGAAATCCTGACTGAAGTGGGGAATCTTCAAATTGTGTGAGGCTGTCATGTGAGTTTGTTATAAGAAGGCTCACTGTATTTGAAACTGGCCACAGTAACAATAATGAACATTCTGAATGGCAAGATTTCACATCTGGACAGGGTTTGGACTCATACCAAGAACAAAATAAAGTATGTCCACACTGCAACAAAAGAGGGCTTACAGAAGGAGTAAACCAAAAATCATGGTTGTCAAGAGGTTTGAACAATTAACCTTTTTCATACTCATTACAATCAGTATGAGGACAAATCCTAATTAGTTAATTTAAAACTACTGTTATTCATTTCAGTAATTAGTGCCTGGGTTTGTGCTATTTTTGTGGGTGGTGTGAGGGTGAGAGAGCAATATGGCAATGGCTGAAGCTTTCAGTTTAGGAACAGGCAATTTGATGCCCCAATCACACTACAACTGTGATAAGTGCACATTTAAGGGTATAAATTGGCAAATCTAAACAAGACCCTTTGGAGTAGCATTAAACTCTATGGCAGTCAGTAATTTTGACATACTTTTTTCCAGCAGGAGTCATATTTTGTTCTAGCAGAGACATAATTTGTGTGGGTTGGGCAGTCTTTAGTGCTGCTTCAATGTGATTTCCCAGCAATTCCTTTTCCCGCCCCAAAACATTTTGCAAGTGTACCCAACACACCAAAGCGAAGCTAATTAGCTTTTGATCTATAAGCATACAGAGAACCTTAAAAAAAGCTTATTGTTACATTTACTTGAAAAGAATTGGAAAGTTGTTTATTCATATGGGGAACCTTCAACTTCTCTCTAATAGGTTGCTGGTACTGTATTGGAGTAGTCATCCCAGTTCAGTATCCCCAGCCCCCAAATCTGTGTGACTAACTGGTGCTGTTGGCAACAGTTCCTGTCCAAGAGCCATGGGCCTTTGGTGCCCCATTCTGCCCAAGACTGGGTATATAGACCATTGGCATCTGCTGACAATAAGGCGGGACGCAGGCCAGGAACATGGTGCAGGGTTGGGGATTGCATCAGCACATTAGGGTTTGTGGGTTGCAACTTGAGACTGTATACAGATGGCTCCATACACTTTTGGTTGTGTCTGAAGGCTTAGAAACCTCTCTCAAAAGAAGGCCATAAAGCCCATCAAAGGTTTACTAACTTTGGCTATTCAACTTGCAATTTCATCACTGAGGTTTGTTCCACAAATTAGGCTACTGGACAAATATGTGCATTTATCCACCACAGCAGGACATGCTGCGTCGTAGCACAATTTGAAAGAGCACATCTTACTGCCAACAGCAGAAGTAACAATATTGAAAGGAATGACTCTTTAGAAAAGTCGAATTAAAAATTGGAAACAAGTTAGTGTACACAGAGACTCCAAAGCTGACCCATGTGCAGTTTAACACAAAATCATATGCACCCAGAATTCAAATACTGCAATTAATGAGAGGATTAGATTTCATTATGTGATGAAGAAAAACGAACTAGAAAGCCAATATTTGGATGCAAATAACACAAAGTTTTAAGTTTGCTAATTTAAGTATAGTGCTATGCAACAGCCAAATACATGGGGGAACAACTGAAACCTGACTTCTCAAGAGGCATTACTGCACCCATTTATCTAGAGTCTTTGATACCTCTGAACTTTCAAATCTATAGTTAATACTTTTTTCTACTCTAAGCATGTCAAAGCCTGTGGAGATGTTCACATACACATTCCAGGTTAAATCCAGAATCTGCCTCTCATGGATAGAGAGGCTCCTTCTGTCCACAGAAGGCTTCTAATCCAGCGGAGCATTTCCACTGGCCGAATGGAGGAGTCTATTTTCACTAATTCCTCCCTCCCTCTGCAATCTCCTATGCTTCTTGAAAATCTGCTCTGGAGGGTTGGGGGATCCTCTGTAACAGCGTGGGAGATGATGCAGAGGACTACAGGATGAGGGGGTGGAATCAGTGAAACTCGTTTCCCCCACAGCTTCCGGCTGGAGTGTCCCAAACAGAACTCCATTCAGGGAATTCTCTTGTTGGTGAGAAGAAACACTGGATCTAACCCATAATTTTTATAATGTACACCCTGCCAATTTCACAGTGGACATCAGAAAGGATAACATTCTGAAACATCATTACATCTCCATGAAGGCAAAGGGTAGGAAATGCTCACCCATCTCAACAAGCCCCATCGTTTCATACACAAATGCTGTATATGAAAATAAGTGTGAACAAAACACAACAACTCCAGGGGAAAAAACAAAGGTAGTTTATACATTCGGTGAGTTTTCAATAGCCACACAAACTCACTACAGACAGTGAATTCAATATTTATTTACTATTTATTAAAATTAAGGAAGAGGCCTCCAAGTCAGCTCTCAGTGAAAACACAGGATTCTTCTTTTTTAAAAAAAGGCAGTGGTGGTTTATAAAGGCTCAGGGAAGAGGGCAGGATCATGTAAGATCTTTATCCCCAGGCTTTACATCAGGGGTGCAGAACCTCAGGCCCAGGGACCAAATCCGGCCCACCTGGGGTTTCCAAGAGTGTCATCCCCCATTCCCCTTGTCCAACCCCCCTTCCCCCAACCACCAAACATGTGGTAGTTTCCCGGCTTTGGTGCAATTTTACCCATTCTAAAAGGCTGAAATGTTTCTCTTAAGGCTTACGGTAATTCCCGGCAGTTAAGAGCTCTAAAATATGCTTGTATTTTTAGTATTTTGGCCTTGCTCCTTTTGCCTTGCCCACCACTGGAATGCAGCTCCTGAAGAACTTCTCTGAAATGGAATTTGGCCCTTGAGCTGTAAGAAGTTCTGCACCCCTGCTTTAGAGTTGCATCTATTTATATGTTCCACTTTTTTTTTTACAGTGAAAACTGAACATGAAAAGTATTATTATTCAATTATAACTACAAATTATAACAAAACAGCTAAAACAATGTCCCACAAAAACCTCTCAATTTTGCCATATAAGGAAGAGGCCATTTCAAAGGCTCTCTAAGCAATCCTCAGTCACCTACACCCCATCACCAATATACATTTAAATCCTATGAATCATCAAAGTAATATTTATGGTGCACAAAATGCCGTTTTGATGCGGAAGTGACCTATGGCTCCACTCCTGGCAACAAATGTAGTAAAAAGGAAATAGCCTGGATTCTTGTAGTTTCCTGTTTCTGACACTGAGTTCTACATTTTCCTACATTATAAAGTCCTTTATGGAAGTGAACGGAGGGGACACTGTGAATTTAAACTGTAACATGGGAAGTGGCCCAGAGAGAAAGAGAGACCTACGTTCAATATTGGAAGCCATTTCAGTGTTTAAACTATAAACAATTTTCTAATTGCTTTTGCCCAATCTTCAGGTAAATCCTGGTTTCTCCCAATTTTGGGGCATCCTCAAATTTTCCCAGTGTTGGTTTATTTGCCCCATTACCATACACATAGCAGGGTTGGGGAATCTCTGGGCCTACAGATATGGCCCAATCAGATTCAGCCAGAATGGCCAGAGGTCAGGAATGATAGGAGTTGGAGTCCAACAACATATGGGGTATCAGGTTCCCCATCACTACCATATACCATTTATTATCCTCTTTTCCTTTTTCATGACCTTTGCCACCTTATGCATACATACCGGTAGATATTTCAGTTTCCAGAACTGTCAACTCATCACATATTACCAGCATAAGAGCCTCCCTTCATAAACATTTCACTGAGCATTTAAACAAGGATGTCAATTATAACCAAAGGTTTTGAAAACAGTATAGCAAAATGTTACAGATTGCAGTGGGTTTTTTTGTTTTGTTTTAAAGAGAGGTATTTTTGTGAGTCCCCTCTCTTAATTTGTCAGTCAAACCAAGTTACAATGATTGGTCTATTCAGTTTTAGCATTTTATCAATATAGAAACAGTAAAATTAGAATTATTTAGTCACACACATATGCGTACAAGATAATCCTATAATAAGTGTTCCTTAAGAATTTTTTTAATACTATACTATATGTGTGTGCATGTGTGTTTCCTGAGAAAGCCAGCTGTCAGTATAATTTTTGTTTAGCTTTAACAGAGCAAAATTCAAGTTTTAGCCTTTAGAGGATGGGATGTTCTTTTTATTGGTCTACGAGGAAGGCCAGAAGGAATCTGTGTGACTCAAGATGGACTTCCAAGTTCAAAATGTTTTCAACATTACGGGCAAAGTTAAACAACACATACACAAAGCCAAAAAGATATAGATTCAGCTTTTAGACTTCACACGTCTTGGGAGATTAAGAAAAACTGACAGAGAAAAAAAAATCAAGTCATGTGCGATTCTATCTTTGAGTTAAGTATTTATGGAAACATGCTGTTATGTAAATGCAAACAGCCCCTAAGCAAATGGTAAAATTTAGATGCTTTCACCCAGTTATCTTCACAGAGAAGTTTGATGAGCAAAGAGGAAAACAAAGTGAATGTGACAAACAGTGATGGCAGGAACCTTTTCTAGCTTATTGTAATCCTTGCATACTTTTGCATTTATGTAATCCAATTATACAGTTTTTGATCAAAGGAATTACTTATAGTGTATACCTGCTTTCCTTGACTCATGGAGGGCATTCCACTTTGCTTTGGGAGTAGCACAGTCAAGACATCTTAGTTGCTCTGTAAGGGGAAGGGCCTCTATCTCCCATATCGGAAGAGTGGAAAGGACTACTCAAGCCTCTAGACTTTAGGCCACTTGAGCACCCCTTCTGAGTAACCCAGCTCCTCTAAGACCCACCTTTCAGTTTCCAGGCTGTCAGCTAAAATATTTCTGGGCAAGGATGCACTGCTGAACTCTGCTGAAGCCTTCCGCATTCCTGGACAGACATATTCAGAAGGGCTGGGAACCAGGACAGCCTCAGCCAGTGAGATATCACCTATATGACCTCTGCTGCCAACTTCGGTATCTTCAAGGTCTCCCAGGATCATCAGTAATGTGGGAATCCCATAGAGGCACCTTTGCCCACAGCTCCTCCAGTGTATTTGCCCCTTATGCCTGCAGAAAATGGGTGCTGTGAGAAAAATCTTAGAACTTGGTTGTTTCTTGCAGTGGCAAATAGGTCTACCTTTGGCCTTCTGAATCACTGAGTCACCATCCAGAAAGCCTCTGGGCTGAGGCCCTCCTCTGCTTCCTGTATCGATGTCCAGCTTAGCCAGTCTGCTAGTATATTGTTCCTGTCAGGTGTTCTGCCCTCATGGACTGAAGCCAACATTGCCCCACTCCATTGTGGTGCTGGCTTCCTGGAAAAGAGATGTTGTATACATTCTGCCTTGTGTGTTTAGGTAAGGCTTTTGTAGAGACATCCATCCCGACTAAAACACGGTGAGCTTGGATAAGGTCACAGAAGGCTATCAGAACCAGCTTGATGGCCTTTGCTCCAGCCAATGAATGCTTGTCCTGATTTCCTCTGTTGTGTGTCTCCTCACTGGAAGCGCAAACCATTGGTGAGGAGGAATGAATCACTAGGGAAGGGGATTTGCTAGAGGAGGAACTGCTGGTGGAATTGTGTTCCCTCCTCTATCTGCCCTGGGAACCTTTGCCAAGCTTTCCCTTCTTCTCTCTGCGCCTTCAGAGATGTGCTTTCCCTCCTTTAAGGGTAAAGCCCCAATTTAATCTCTGTTGCTATCATGGCATGCATACTGCTCAGAAATTCTACCGGGGTCTGCTCTACAGTTGCAATCAGGGCCTGGGCATTATGTTAGCAGGGGTCCCTAATATTCATCCCTGTCATCGCAGCACTACCATGCTTTGGTGCCTGAAGTGTAGCCAATAAGGTATGTGGTGATACCTGTGGTCCAGCTTCCTGCACAGCCAGTGGGGGGGGGGGGGGAGGCAGACCAAGTACCAAGACCATGGCAATTTCTTGCTAGTTTAGGCCTCTGAACAGCCATGGGATACTCTATGCAAGATTCATCGGTACAGGTGACAGAAGAGTGAACGCTACTTGATCTCCGTGGAAACAGTTTGACCTGTTTTCCCCAGAAGTCAGCAGAGGTGAATGAGAAGCCGAAGTTCTGAGCAGAGAACCCTGCAGTGGTCTGGACTGATTCCCTCTACACACTCCTGTGAATAATGCACTGCTGGTGAGCTGCCCAGAACCTTGACTGGTCCTCCTGCAGAATGCTCCCCAACACTGTGAACCTCCGACACTGCACTGCCCCTTTCTTTCCTAGCTGGTTGGAGAGAAAGTTGTTGCTGTTGATCTGTCCAAAGCTCTGATCAATCCCTATGCCTCCAATGCTAGGCAGTCTGGTCTAGGGGAACCTCTCCTTTCAAAGCATCAAAGGTTGCCTGACTCTCTCTCAATGTCAAAGGGAGGAACCTACTCCCAAAGCAAACTGCAATATTCTCCAGGGAGAACTATGTTTGAAAGGTGAAATTAATAAAGAGGTTCTGCACAAACAGACAACAGCAATGGATGCATTACAGCAATAGCCTCTGTTTCAGTCTATTTCTTTCCCACTGTGGATGCTTCAGCTCATTTGGGTAAAAATGTGCTAGCATGGTTGAATGGACATATTTTCCCTATAATGATGCTATAGCCTATTCAGACATTCAAATCCTATGGACGGTGCAGGACTGGCAACTTGCAGCCCAACACCTCCCCGCCCAGCCCCATACCTGATATTCACTGGCTGTGTATAGGCTCTTATGCAAACATGACTAGCCAAACATGCATAAGCCATGCTTGTTCAACCTATATTCCACCACGTTTTGTAAATAGAGCCCATAAAAACTGTGCTGTCTGCGTGTAGGACCAACGTCAGATAGGGCTGATGCACATGAGCTGGGCTGGTGCAAACTCAATTCCCCCCTGTGTAGGATTTGTGTACCTGCATAAAGACTGGTTCTTTTCTAAAGAGTATTTTGTCCTGGTTAATGAAGGCACAAACACTAAGCCTATTTGACTTATGCCCAAGGAACAGTTTTAAGCCAAGGTGTCAGGACTTGACTTCCCAGAGGCTAGAGTTGGAAAAATTTTTTAAGCAGGCCTAAAATGCAAAAGAGGTCTGTGCAAAATATAAGATAGGCCCATGTTGGGAGCTATGTCCACTAAAAGCATGCCTAGATTATGTCAGGCTCCCAATTTATACCATAAAACGTGCCCCAAGGTCACTTTTTTTTTTTTACACAAGTTCTGAGAGCTCCAACTGAATTGGGTGTGTGTGTGGCCTGAGTACTTCTAGCAGCTGAATGGGTGGGAAGCTTCAGTCTGTTTCCCGCCTCCCAGCTGAGCAGAGCAGAGCAAGCTGCTCTAGCTGGTCCAGGGACTACAGAAGCAAGCAAGCTCCCAGAGAGCAAGAGACCAGAGCGAGCGACCAGGTCCTGCAAGGTGTGTACAATGTTTGTTTTCTTGCCTGAGAACAACATGGCCTACACCTGCAACAAGTGCAAGTTGATCACGCTGCTGGAAGAAAAAGTAAGTGGATTGGAGTGGCGACTGTTGACCCTCCGGGGAATAAGAGAACACGAAGAGTTCTTGGACAGAATGAGGGAACTACAGCGCAAAGGGAAGACCAGAAGCTTGAAGAGCAACAGCAAGATGAGGCAGAAGTGGGAAATGCCAAGGTGAAGAAAAATGGAGCAGAGGATACTTCTTGGAAAAGGGTGACAGTTAGGAGGAGAAGAACTAGACGCCACTCTGCGCCAGTGGAAGCAGTGGAGCTGTGGAACCAATTCCAGGTACTTGTGGATGAGACTGGAGGACAACCTGCAGAGGAAGAATCACAGGGGAACCTACATGAGAGTGAGCAAGAGGCTGAAGGTCAGTCAAACAGAGGTGATGAAACCCAGGCCTACAACAACAAGAAGAGAAGAGTGGTAGTAGTGGGAGACTCCTTGCTGCGTGGGATCAAGACCCAAGTATGTCACGAAAATCCGTGGATTCGCCAGGTATGTTGTCTCCCGGGAGGACGAATTAGAGACGTGACTGAAAGGTTGCCTGCACTCATAAAGCCCACTGACAGGTATCCCTTTCTTCTCATCCATGTGGGAACAAATGATACCGCCAAGCGGAGCTATGAAGAAATCACGTCAGACTTTGAAGCTTTGGGAAGGAAACTCAAGAACTTTGAGGTCCAGATAGTTTTCTCATCCATCCTTCCAGTAGTTAGAAGAGGGATCGAAAGGGAATGAAAAATACTCCGGGTGAATGACTGGCTACGAAGGTGGTGCCGACGAGAGAGATTTGGATTCTGGGACCACAGGCTATACTTCCTGGAAGATGGGCTGTTGGCAAGGGACGGGTTGCACCTCACAAAGGATGGGAAGAATGTGTTTGGCCACAGCATGAAGAACGTCATCAGAAGGGCTTTAAACTGAATCCTACGGGGAAGGGAGATGTAATGTTGGGGTTAACAATGGACGTAGGCGCATGCACTGCAACAGAGAGAACAGCTCTGATAGCGCCCAATAATAGTCCTCAGACACATGGAGGAAGAAAGCCAGACTATGAAGCACATGGTCTTCGATGTCTATATACTAATGCCCAGAGTATGGGAAACAAACAGAACGAACTTGAACTCTTAATACAGGAGGGAAATTATGACTTGATAGGTATAACTGAGACTTGGTGGGATGACTCTCATGACTGGAATAGAGCAATTAAAGGATATAACTTGTTCAAAAAGAACAGGAGGAACAGAAAGGGAGGTGGGGTTGCACTGTATGTGAAAAATACATACCTCTGCACAGAAATACAGGAGGATGAGCTTGGTAGCCCCATCGAGAGCATCAGGATCAAAATAAATGGAGCAAAGAATAAAAGGAACCTGGTGGTTGGAGTCTACTACTGGCCACCCACCCAAGGAGAAGACGAGGATGAAACTTTTGAAAAGCAAATAGCCAATGTTTTAAGGAAGCATGATGTACTAGTAATGGGGGACTTCAACTTCCCCGGTATTTGTTGGGAGACAAATTCTGCAAAACATGGCCCTCCAGGAAATTCCTGACTTGTGTGGTGGATAACTTCCTCCTACAGAAAGTAGAGGAAGGAACTAGAGGATCGGCTATCCTTGACTTCATCCTAACCAACAGAGATGACTTAGTGGATAAAGTAGCAGTTACAGGAACTCTGGGGGAAAGTGACCATGTTGTACTTGAGTTCTTGGTTCTAAGGGAAGCAAAAGCTGAGTGTAGTCAAACATGTACCCTGGATTTAGGAAAGCTGATTTTAATAAACTCAGAACAATGATCAGTAAGGTCCCATGGCAAGCGACGCTAACGAGAAAAGGAGTCCAAGATGGGTGGGAGCTTTTAAAAAAGGAAATTCTCAAGGCACAATCACAAACAATTCCAACAAGAAGAAAAGGTGGAAGACAACAGAAGAAGCCAATGCGGCTTCACAACAAGCTTAGGGATGACCTGAAAACAAAAAAGGACACATATAGGAAGTGGAAAGAAGACCAAGTAACAAAGGAAGAGTACAGGCAGGTAGCACAGAATTGCAGGGATGGCGTCAGGAAGGCTAAAGCTGAGAACAAGCTGAGGTTAGCGAGGGATGCTAAAAACAACAAAAAGGCTTTCTTCAGCTATGTGCATAGTAAAAGGAAGAGGAAAGAAATGGTTGTTCAGCTATTAAATAAGGATGGCAAAATGATAACAGATGACAAAGAAAAGGCAGAGGTGCTGAATTCCTACTTTGGCTCAGTCTTCTCCCAAAAGAGGGTCTATGACCCCCCTGGCAAATGCGAAGTACTACGGATGTACGAAAGTCACTTACCTTTCTGCGGATTATGTTCATGGGGCGGGGAGGTGTTCCGTCCCTCCCCCCGGAATCCTCAACCGGGGGGGGAGGCGATCCGTTCCTCCCCCCCAGAATCCTCGACGGCCAGTTGTGCTCCGCGGCAGCTCTGTGGAGCAGCCGGCCAGGCCCAGGCCAGAGCCGTCCGCAGCCGGATTTCTGGCCGCGGAGGGCTCTGGGTAAAAAAAACCCAAAAAAACCCGCCTACGCAAATAGCGGCGGCTACAGCCACCGCCATTTGCATTCCTTATTTTTCGCCGTCTTAGTCTACGTAAATATTTACGTAGACTATGACGGCGAAAATAAAGGGGAACTTTTTGATTCGCTGTTTTAGCCTACATAAATATTTATGTAGGCTAAAACGGCGAATCAAAAGGGACGCAAATAGCGCCCGCTACGCTATTTGTGTTCCCCTTTATTTTTGCCGTCATAGTCTACGTAAATATTTACGTAGACTAAGACTGCAAAAAATAAGGAATGCAAATGGCGGCAGCTGTAGCTGCCGCCATTTGCGTACGAGTTGTTTTTTTTTTAACCCAGCTGTGATGGGCTATGTAAATCTTTATGTAGCCTATCATGTCTCTGTAAACCCCCCCCCCCCCGACAAGACTGCAAATGGCGGTGGCGGCAGCCGGTTGGAAGACCAGCTGCCGCCGCCGCCCAGAACATTCGTCCCGGGGGGGGGGGGAATCTGCGGGGGGGGGGGTGGCAGGCTGTTCCGCCACAGATTTCGAGGGGCCGAATGCACTGGCATTCGGCCTCACCAAGATCCGTGGCGGAATTCTCCGTCATTCCTACGAAGTACAGGCTGAAGGGGCAGGATTGCAGCTTGAGATCGATAGGCATATGGTCAAGGAACACCTAATTACTTTGAATGAGTTCAGATCTCCAGGGCCAGATGAACTGCATCCTAAAGTAATAAAGGAACTGGCAGAAGAACTCTCAGAACCGCTGTCTATTCTCTTTGAGAAATCATGGAGGACGGGGGAAGTGCCAGATGATTGGAGGAGGGATAATGTTGTCCATACCTTCAAAAAGGGTAAAAAGGAGGAACCTGGGAACTACAGACCAGTCAGTCTGACATCAATCCCTGGGAAAATTCTGGAGCAGATGATAAAGCAATCCATCTGGAAGCACCTTGAAAACAATGCATTGATTACTCAAAGCCAACATGGATTTGTCAAAAACAAGTCCTGCCAGACAAATCTGATCTCATTTTTTGAACAAATAACCTCCCTTGTAGACCGTGGGAATGCTGTAGACGTCATATACCTCGACTTCAGCAAAGCTTTCGACAAAGTGCCCATGATATCCTGATGAGCAAACTAGCTCAAAGTGGGCTAGATGAAACAATGGTCCGGTGGATCCACAGTTGGCTACAGAATCGGACTCAAGGAGTGCTTATCAATGGGACCTTCTCAAACTGGGGAGAGGTAATGAGTGGGGTACCACAGGGCTCAGTCCTGGGCCCAGTGCTCTTCAACATTTTTCTTAATGACTTGGAGGAGGAGGAGGTGCAGGGAACGCTGATCAAATTTGCAGATGACACAAAATTGGGCGGGATAGCTAATACTTTGGAAGACAGAAACAAAATTCAAAGTGATCTGGATGGACTGGAGCGCTGGGCAGAAAACAACAGAATGACATTTCATAGGGATAAATGCCAAGTTCTGCACCGAGGAAAAAGAAACCAAATGCACAGTCACAAGATGGGGGATACGTGGCTCAACAACACTACAAGCGAGAAAGATCTTGGAATTGTTGTCGATCACAAGCTGAATATGAGCCAACAAGGTGATGTGGCTGCAAAAAAGGCCAATGCTCTTTTGGGCTGCATTAATAGAAGCATAGCTTCCAAATCCCAGGAAGTACTAGTTCCCCTCTACTCAGCACTGGCTAGGTCTCATCTGGAGTACTGTGTCCAGTTCTGGGCACCACACTTTAAGAAGGATGCAGACCAACTGAAAGGGTTCAGAGGAGGGCAACAAAGATGATCAGGGGACTGGAAACAAAGCCCTGTGAGGAGAGACTGAAAGAACTGGGCATGTTGAGCCTTGAGAAGAGAAGACTGAGGGGAGATATGATAGCACTCTTCAAGTACTTGAAAGGTTGGCACAGAGAAGAAGGCCAGGATCTCTTCTTGATCATCCCAGAGTGCAGGACACAGAATAATGGGCTCAAGTTACAGGAAGCCAGATTCCGGCTGAACATCAGGAAAAACGTCCTGACTGTTAGAGCAATACGACAATGGAACCAATTACCTAGGGAGGCGGTGGGCTCTCCCACATTGGAGGCATTCAAGACGAGGCTGGACAGCCATCTGTCACGGATGCTCTGACTTGGATTCCTGCATTGAGCAGGGGGTTGGACTCGATGGCCTTGTAGGCCCCTTCCCACCCTACTATTTGATGATTCTATGATTCTGTGATTCTGAACTGCCTTCAAAAAGATGATGTTCATAAAACACTACAGAAATTGGACTATTTTAATTAGCAACAGCAGCTTCCTACCTCACTGAATCAGTATGCATGAGTGCATCAAGTCAAAGAGCCTAAAATGTTTTTCTACATTGTCTGAGACTACACAGCGCACAGAAAAATTTAGCAGTAGGGTCATGTGAACCACTTTGAAGTGAAGTTGCCGCCACAAAGTTGAAATCCCTTATGGCCTTCTCTTAGGACTTCCTGTGCCAGCAGATGTGGTTATGATGAGTCTGATTAGGAAGGACACCATACAAGACAATGATAATCATGTACCCATTCTGGGCAGATATACAGACAATTGTTTTGCATACTAAGTCGTAAGGTGCCAGAAGGACTACAGCCTGCAAATCTTTCATCGTTCCCTAATATTTGAATGGACTAGCGAAAAAAAACTGATTAATAAACATGGTTATGCCTGAGATAATAGCATAGTTTTAAAATTTTGTTTTATAAGTCCTTTCCACCCATTATAAATGTTTCTCTGTGACTTTACCAGATGGATCTCCTTATCTAATGCCTTTATTTATTGAAGCATACTGGAAGCCAGAGGAAGCTACAGTATACTGGTAATAAAAAGACGACTACTTACTGGAAAGAGTTCCCTGGGGATTTATATTTCTGCAATCGGTTTGCTCTCCCAAACATGAGCAAGTGAACTTAATTTGCTGCCCGAATTTGGAAACAGTTGGGTAGAATGAGTCAGACAAGAATTCAGTGGTTAGTGTAATCATAATGTAAATATGCAACTCCTGTTAATACAGTGTGCTTAAAAATTTTTTTAAAGGGAGGCAGCAGGAATATGAAGTATCTCCACACCCAATGTGACAGCTGAATGGTCAAAGCCATGTGTCATTTAGCCTCATTCATCCTTTCCAAATAACATGGGTGTCTGTTGTTACATCATCATCTATTTAACAGTAGTAATACTGATTCTGAATTTCTCACTTGTAGCTGCTGTCTTCAGTTGACCTTCCTTAAATCTTACATGGGCCAGAAAAAGACCAGATTGTATGTGATCTCATTAAAACATCCCTTTCTTCTACCTTTGAAATTTCAGGGAAAGTAAGAGGCTACCCTTTTCACAAAAAGAGGCAAAGAGAAAAGGATTTAAAAATATTGTTGTAAACCAACTTGGCTCCAACTTGAAAGAGGTGAGTGGGTTCTTGCTCTCTTTTTTGATTAGCTGTCTCCTTTAGTAGCCATTGTGGGACCTCTATCTAAACTGCAATCATTCTGTGCAGCACAGGGCACAGAAAAGAGGGAAGCAGGTTATGAAACTAGGATAGGGTCTACTCCAAGTGCATCTGTCACACCTCACTAAAAGATGTTTTATTGAAAGGAAGATCAAAATAATGTTTCTTGCCTATTTTGCATTAATGTGAAATGTGAAAACAGATATTGGATATATTTTCTTAATTTTTTCCATAAAATACTTCTAAGATGGGTTATTTGTTAGTGTTTTAAGATCAATTAGGTGCAGCTCTTTGTGAATTTGTTTATATATAAAATTCAACAATGAACTTTAACAGCGCTTGCAAACTCCCCCGAAGTCACAAATCTAAACAAAATATGTCATGCCCTGTAGCCACTAAAGTAAACTCTGTAGTTTTCTGGAGGCCTTTTACAGTTCTGACACAATTATGATTACAAGTAGCAATTTCACCTGAACATCTAAGACTCTGTGATAGATTAAGTCTATGTTTAGAAAGATATATTTACCCTTCTGAAATGTTAACACAAAAGTGAGCAATACAAGAAAGATCAAACTGAAATGACTTTTCATGTTTTACACGAGATGCCATATGCATGAAGTGAAGATTTGGCCTTTCAGATCCTCTACTATTTGTATGCACTTTACCTGCAAAACTCATGAGGCAAAAATCTAAAGAAAGTAAAAGAGCAGCACAGTCATCCTCTTCTACAATACCACAAATTACCATCATATAAGCAGATGGCATAATTCAATCCATGGTGCCATACATGGGTTATCAATGAAAGTGGATGATCGTTAAATAAATTAATGTTTTGTGTCTTTACCAAAATAGTTACATTGTGTGATATTCTTCCACACAACACCTTTAGTGATTAGATTAGCTGCAGTCAGAATCTACTTTTAAGCAATATAAATCAGGTAGAATGCTAGGCAATTCTTCCAGAATTCATTACGAAAGCGATGAAGTAATCTAGTTAATTCAGTTTTTGCACTCACTTCCTTAAAATAATCTTGTGACACGCATCTAAGCTAACCTTTTCACATGAGAGTGTTATCAGTTATCATGGCTTGTACTCAAAATCAAATCACTCACTTGCTAAAGAAAGTTTAAAAGGTGCCTGAACAATATATTTTGCTAAATAAAGTCTAATACTGCTTAAGAATTATTCCTCAATTTCTGCCCTGCTGGATTTTAGTTAAGCTCACCCTTCACAAAGTTATCTGCTCTGGTTTCCAATAGCCATTTCAATATTTGTAGCTGTAGCACATTGCTATAGCTCATTGCATTCAAGTCATCTATCTGTTTATTACATTTACATGGCCAAAACCAGGGCACTGAAGCAGCTTAAAATCAAACAGAACAATAAAACAAGGATAGAAGAAACCAAAAACAACATAGCACAAGACATAAGAACAGTCATGTCATTTAATGCCTTCCTTAATAGGTGGTCTTGATCAGCCTTCTAAACGTAGGGAGGGAGGGAACCAGCCAAGCCCTGCTCAGCAAGGTATTCCAAAGAGCAGGTAGTTCTTCGGAATGCTTTGCTTTGGAAAAGACCCTCTGGCTGGTTCCCACCTGCAAAGGGAAGAAGAGAAGGCACCAAATGCAGGAATCAAATGGGATGAGGCCTCAAAATGTGCACAAAAGAGAATTTATTGGCCAGCGTTTTTTGAGTATTAACACTTGTCCTCAAGGGTAACTGGAGAGAGAAACCAAACTGTTTACCACACCAACTCATAATATTTTGAGATCCCTGAGGAAGACTTATAATACTTGAAATAGTCCAGGCAACAGACTGTCTTCTGTGCACCTTTGTGGTTATTACTTGCAACACCTCAGAAGGAGAGGGAATCTTTTCATGCAGATCTTAAGGCATACAAGGGAGTATGATAGAGGAGGGGTGGAGAGTTCCTTCAGATATCCTGAAGTCAGACCATTTAGGGCTTGAACAGTTAAACCCAACACTTTGAATTGAAACTCATGGGCAACCAGCGTAATCACTTGAGAACTGAAGTTATGTTGCTTCAGCTGCAGCCAGTCTGCAATCTAGTCAGCATTCTGAACATTTTTTAAAAAGATAGCTCCATATGAATGCAATGCAATAATTAGAGGTTATTGGGGCAAGTATTATGGCAGCCCACATTTCTCAGGAGCAGACACAGAGGGTATACCACCCAAAGTTGAATTAAAAACACCCCAAAGTACCTGGCCACAGCTGCGACCTGAGAATCAAGCAGCAAGGCTATGTCCAGGAGTACTCCCAAATGGTGCGATCAGGATTAATATTAATTAAGGATTAATTTTTTGTTTTGTTTTTTGCAAATGACCCAAGATCGTGTATCTGAGGAACTCACAATCCAAGTATATGTACATTGACAGTGCATTCTTATACATGTCTACTCAGAAGTAAGATGTACTGAGTTTAATGGGATTTACTCCAAGCTAAGGGTATATTAGATTGCAGCCTGAATATCTAATTTAAAAATAAAAAAATACTTGGAGACGTTCTTTTCAATCAGTTTCCTGAAATCAATTCATTCTTCCAATATCTTTTGTTTCCTAAACTAGGTATTTGAGCAACCAGGTTCCCCAACTTAAATACCTTGCCTGTTTAGGGATACTAGAAACCTTAGAAGCCTTTAAGCTCTCTTCCAGGTTCACAATATGTAACTTTCTCCTTGGAAGGCTTCATTCATTAAGATATAAAATAAAATAAGATTTTTTTCCATGAACGCTTATCTCTAAGGTAAAGTACATGTAAGCCTGAAGCTCTGAAGCAGATATTTCAAGACAGAAGCACAAAGGGGGAGGTTAGAAAAGGAACAGAGATGTACTCAACTCCAAAAATGGAAGAAGGGAATCTAATGAGGGCAGTGAATTTTTCTCTCTAAATGCTTCCATTTTAGGAGCAAAATCAGTTTATTGGAAGCTCTGCTTGTTAAGTGTTGTTGTTCAGTCGTTACGTCGTGTCTGACTCTTCGAGACCCCATGGACTATAGCACGCCAGGCCTTCCTGTCCTCCACTCTCTCCCGGAGCGTGCTCAAGTTCATATTCATTGCATCGGTGATGCTATCTAGCCATCTCATCCTCTGCCACCCCCTTCTCCTTTTGCCTTTTATCTTTCCCAGCATCAGGGTCTTTTCCAGAGAGTTTTCTCTTCGCATTAGGTGGCCAAAATATTGGAGCTTCAGCTTCAGTATCTGTCCTTCCAATGAGCAGTCAGGGTTGATTTCCTTAACTTTAAATGTTTAATAACTTTGAAGTGAAATATTCTGACATATGCTTTGACAAATACCTGCAGATTCCTGATTGCAGTCTAACAAATTCATTCCTATAGTGTCCCAGAAATATTGCAAAATCTGGAAAAGCCTCTTCTTATTACTTTAGATCATTTTTAGGGGGAACACTATTCAGCACACACATATAACTCATTTTATAGCTTGAACCTATCCCACATTAAGTACTGCAGCAAAAGGATATGATTAAATGTAAGTGGTGCTTCTACTTGCAGAGTACAGCCCACTGTGTTGCAGTCATATAGCATATCTGAAACTGTGCTGTACCACCAAGAGACAACCATTCCACATACAGCTATGTCAGCGTATCTGCAGTGCCACAGCTGCATGATGGAAAAGCAAAAGTAGACAAAAGAGTTGGGAAAGTAGCCAGTTGTTTGTCATCTTATCCAGCAGGGTCATCACAAAAAACAGAGTTGTTGACATACCTGCTATATTCAGCTACAGCCCCACAGACCTCCCCATTCCCACCCTTGACCAGGCACACTGGAGAACTGGCTACTTACAATCCTATCATGGCACAGTACCAGGCACATATATGCCGCTGGAGGGAAATACACATCACATACTCAAATCCACAGCGTAAGGCCACATCACTCTGCTCCCATCCCTACAGTACTATATGAGATTAAGAGAAATGGATGATGGGAACAATAGTGAAAGGAGAAGAGAAAGTACTGGTGCACACAAACTAACAGTCAACAGCCAAAGACAGTTTCACAGGTACTCGGATTTATGTCTCTGGGCAAGAATATCTATGACCTACAGATGGCACACAAGTTGTAATAACGTAACAGAACACACAGGAAATTGCCTTATACTGCATCAAACCATTGGTCTGTCTAGCCCAGTATTGTTGACACTGACTAGCACCAGCTCTACAGGGTTTCAGGCAAGGGTTTTTCCAGCCTTACCTGGAGATGCCAGGGACTGACCTTCTGCATGCAAAGCATGTGATCTACTACTGAGCTATAGTCCCCTTCCTCTGCAGAAAGTGTGTCCATTGAACATGGGAAAACAAAATGAGGTGTCTACTAGAGGTGCAGCCTGGACGTATGGATACACCGGGTGTTGGCATCTATGTAAATTACGATGTTGATGCATTACAGTTAGCACTTTCATGAGCATCTGTTAGAGTTGCTGGCTACTGTTGAGCAGCTCAGTTGCTACGGAGTGATATTTGTTCCTTTGTTTATTTGGGACACAATCCTATGTGATCTGCCCTAGGTACTCGTAAGCCTATGAACTCAGAAGCTTACAAGGGGTGATGTGATCGTTCTCTTATTCTTTCACAGTTGTGAATTGCTGCTATCAATATAAGCAGTGGCCATCTTGACAGGAGCATAGGATCAAGCTGTCACTGCCATTTATATTTTTCCCTAATTAAGGAATCGGGGAGGAATCTGTCATCCACTCAAAGCCAATATACAGTTTAGTTTCTTTGGGTCAATGGAACACGTGTCAAGAGGAAATGGATGGAACCTTCAATGAATATCATTTCAGGAAACAAGGCTACTTACATTACTGCCACTGATGTAATATGCACTTAAAGATGGAACTGGCAAGAGTTACCACCTGACTTTACCAGCATAGCCACTTAATCATCATATTGGCTTTTGTCAATTAAAACTCAAAGTAGTTTTATGCTACCCAAAACTTCCTACGTAAACAATAAAAGGCATAATTAAATGTTATGAGAACAGGAATATCATATACGAGGTGCTGCACTTACTGTTCAATTCGTGGAGACAGATACAGTTTGGGAAAAACTTGAGTAGCTTCTGTATCCTCAAAGCTCACTGAAAGAAGAGCAACATCTTCTCCAGGGTCTTCATTTGCATCCTAAACACGCACATATACAAAAAGAAAACAACTTTCAGATTGATAGCAGTCATAAGCTTAATAATGGGAGAGAGTCCAAGGCCTGCTCAAGAGGTCTGCAAGTCTGGCTCTCTTAAAAATGTCTTGAGACAGCTTGCTCAACACTGAGGGTCACATTAGAAATATAATATTAGCAGGGACTCATTTGCATATTTTAGTTGCATATGGTTGACATAAATTACATGTCATTACCGTGAACATGGCAGATGTCAAATTACAGCTAGTGGGCATGTCACAATATTCTTATGCGGAATTGCTGCCCTCAAAACTCAAGTCAGCTGTTAAAAAATATCTTGATAACTGGAAAATCTGGGTTGATTTTGGAAGGCTGGGAAAGACCTCTCTCTGAGATCTTGGAGGGGTGCTGCCTTGCAGTAGACAATACTGGGCAAGGTGACCAATGATTTGACTTGGAATAAGACAGCTTCCTATTTTCAAAAAGTGACCCTCTATTTGATTTCCATAAGATATTATGATCACATAGTGAACACACAATAGAGTTCAGTAGATCACTAGTTATTCTACTATATTATAGTTATATAACTATATCATATAGCCTATGTGTTATCCTTCATTTAGTTAACTAAACAAAACAGTGCATTCTGCTTTTACCAAGGCTGTATTTATATGCTAATACAAACATCTTGGAGATACATTTTATGGTTTTGGTTTGTTCAATAGTTTGTGATGTTTACAAGCCTATTTTTGTTATGTCGCCTCTCATTAAGCTCTTATCTGCGCGCGCGCACGCACACACACAGAACATTACAGAAAACCAACATTACAGAAGATCATGTCCTTGAAACAATTTGTCACTGTAATTGTGAGCCTTAGATGCCATGTATTAATTTAAGAAAACATTGAGACAGAGATATATTGTCTAAATCAAAGGCACTATTAACAATAATTATAGAGCATGAAACTTTTTATTATCATTTTTAGTACAGGGAATGTCTATTATAGAACACATCTTTTCAGCAGACTAGGACAACCCTTTGCTCAGAACTCCATAGCTGCACTATGTTTGTTGCTTACTTTTCAAGTTCTGACCTGGCAGCCCGCTAGATCAGACCAAGGTTTTGTCTAGAAACAGCATCCTGTTTCTAATACCAACCATTTTTGAAACTTACAAATGGGGAATAAAGGCAATAGCTATCCTGGTATGAGAACATGAGACTTTGCCTTTTTATCAAGTCAAATCAGTTACACATCTAGGCCAGCATTGTCAACTCTGATGGGCAGCAGCTCCCCTGGGTCTCAGGTAGAGATTTTTTTCTAGCCTTTTTTTTGAGCTTCGGACATTCTACATTTGGACTGGGAAATGTGTGGTCCTTCAGATGTTGTTTGACTGCAATTCCCATCAGCCCTGACCAGGACAGCCAATGGTGAGCGTTGGTGGGATTTGCAATCTAACAACATCTTGAAGGCCACACGTTCACCATTCCTGTTCTACATACAAAGCATGTGCTCAACTGCTAAGCTGTGTGCTCTGGTCACATACAACAGTCATACTGTTTACACGGATGTGGTTGGCTGAGCATATTTCTACTGTATACAAAAGTATGCCAAGCCTGGCTACAGGGAGTCAGCTGTGTGCTATTATGCCAGTAACTACCTGCATGTTGACTGTGTATATTAACCAGGCAGCAGTTGGTTATTTATCTGAAATTAGTGAATAGCTCTTGCTTAGGCTGAATTATCACACAAAAAAACAGAATCTGATGGAATGTTTTCCAGATGGTCACAACTCACAAAATTTGAAAAAGAAATACACCATGGGTGGTGTGGCAGAGGTGACACAAATGCTACAGGCAGTAAGAATTGCAGCATACTGGGACAAGAGCTGGAGGCCCTATAGGCCTACAGAGTCAGACCTTCATTCTGGTCCATTTCTTCTGTGCTGCTGCCTGCTCCCCAGCTCAACAAATTACAGGAAAATATACCCCAAGGCACTGGGGAGGGGGGGTGCATATCTAGCGTTGTGCATACGTTCTTCAATTATACTTACCTGAAGAATGAGGATCTGGCTTCAGACACATCCTGCCTTTGCCCATTTGAACCAACCCAAGTCCTAAGCTCGACATCCAAGCTCCTGCTCACTGGCCATCCTCCCTGGAAATTTAATTTGCAGGTACCAGGAACAGGGCTCTCTCAGTGCTGGCACCATAGTTACAGAACTCCTTCCTGGAAAAATCTGATAGGCACCCTCTTTCCACTTTTTCAAGCAAGTTCTAAAAGTCTATTTCAATAAGCATTTGGTGTTTTGATTATTTTTCTAAATCAGGGGTAGGCAACCTGTGCCCCTCCAGATGTTTTGGCCTACAACTCCCAACATTTATTTTTATTTTTTTATTATTACATTTATATCCCACCTTTTTTCCTCCTTAAGGAACCCAAGGCGGTGTACATAATCCTCCTCCTCTCCATTTTATTCTCACAACAACAACCCTGTGAGGTAGGCTGGGCTGAGTTTGTGACTGGCCCAAAGTCACCCAGTGAGCTTCATGGCTGAGTGGGGACTAGAACCTGGATCTCTCAACTCCCAGTCCAACACTTTAGTCACTACACCACACTGGCTCCCGCCATTGGTTCTGCTAGCTTGTGCTGATGGGAATTATAGACAAAATATCCAGAGGGCCAGAAGTTGCCCACTCCTATTCTAAATCATCTCACGCTGCTTTAGGGCTGCTGATTGCTTTTACTGTAATTTTATTGTTTTTATATATTGATCTTGTTTGGATTATTGTGCCATGCTTTGGCACATTTGTGGAAAAGTGGAATAAAAGTCAAAGCAATCAAATAAAAATATAGTGGTACTCTCCCATGGCATAGCAGTGCAAGGCCAGCTTGAGGCTAGTGTGAATTTGGGTCCAAGAGAAATATATATATTTTTTCTTCTTGAAAGGAAAACCTTAAGACGACTCTGATATTCATACAGGTCCTTTGTAAACCCATTTGTGATGCAGCTGCTGTCTGTACAGCAGTGGCTAAGAGTGAGCCAGAATGTTCCCAGCTCAGATCTCCCCTCAGCCATCAACTCCATAAATAGCCCCTGGCAAGCCACTCTCTCTCAGCTTCAGCTGCTTTTCCATATGCAATATAGAGATGATACTGACCTACCTTCGGAGGCCTTGTCAGGATTATGGAACAGCACTTTCAACGTTTGGAAGTCCTATTCACTTATTGAGTTGGATTTCTTCATTCCCATATCCTTACAGCAATCTCAGTATAAAACAATCATTGGAAGGGAGGATTTTATCTAGTAGCTCCTCTATTCTCATAGCCATACCTCTACAAGTTATCCATCTAAAGGGGAACAACCCCGGTTATGTACCTTTATTTTGCTCAGACTCATTGCAGAGTTTCCCCATCAAAGTGCATGCAAATTATACAAAAGTAAATTAGTATAATGAATTAAATCTGAAAGGAACACACTCTGGCCTCTGTTACTGGCTGTATCTCCTTGCCCTCTAGGAAGAGCATCATGGCAAGGGGAGGATCACCCCGGTCCCACCTATTGGTCAGAGAAGGGGCAAACGCAGGGAGCTTGCTCTGCTCACCCCCCGCCTCCCCCAGAAAGAACATTTGGCTGCAACGGCCAATTGCCCGAGGACTGCAAAACTGAAGGAAAGTATGTCCTGGTCCCATCTATCAGCCAGAGGACTAAGGGCTGCTGGGTTGTGGGTAAACATACACATACGTGCACACACACATTTTGCTTTTATTACAACTGTTGCTTATAAGCCACATTGAGAATCATTAAATTGAAAGACTAGATATACATTTTAAAAATAAGTAAACCAACAGTCATATGCAGTAAATAAAAAAGATTCCATTAAATCCAACCACCTCTGCAATCTTAATTTTTCTCCAAAATTACTTCTAAAAACTCCTACTGCCTTAATGTTATATTATCTTAAAATGTATTTTTTAAATCAAGAAACAAAACCTTTTGTTATTTAGAGAAAATGACTGTCTGCTTGAATATACTTTTGTCTATGCCCTTGTGTATCATCAGAAATTCCCTTTCTTAGCCTGAATCACATTAAGAAGGCAGCCAAGCATCCCTACATCTTTTGAATATTTTATAGAAGCTGCTGTTACTTCAAATAAAGGTTTGATATTATCTATTTATAAAATCCTCCAAATACCATTATTGGATGACAAGCCATCCTATGTGCAGGAACGGGAGACTGACTTGGGTGAGTCTTTGGAAGATGACTGGCAGTGTATTTGGACTTCGTTTGTATCTTTATCAATCACCACTAATATAAAGGAAGCATAATACAAAGTTCTGAGTAGGTGGCACAGTAATCCTGCAAGGCTTCACCTAATACATCCAAATTATAGTCAATATTGTTGGAAGGGGTGTGGTCACATTAGTTCCTAGTTTCAGCTTTGATGAGAATGTTCTACAGTGCAGGAGTTTTGGGACATGATTGTTGATTATTGTGAGGAATTTCTTCATGCTAGACTACTGGTAGCTCTTAAAGCAATGCTGCTTTATCATTTTGAACCTAATGATCTTGGATTCCTCCATAAAGATCGTCTTAAGCAGTTTGTATACAGCTGCAAAGTCATGTATAGCATGTCACTGAAAGTCTCCAAAACAGCCAACTAAAGAGCAGTGGATCGATAAAATTTGGGAGACTATGAGTATGTATAAACTTACTCAGCAAGTTCAGTGAACTAGGAATCCTAACTTGAACAATGGTATTATGGCACCATGGTTTCCATTATTTCCTGTGCTGAAACTCTTCAAACTTATGATAAAATTCAAACAAGTACAGTTGTCTATATATATATATATTTTAATACACATACACATATAATGACATACACTTGCACACGCTCTTTTTATATGTTGTATAACATGTATTTTTACTTTCATTGGTACTGAACTCCTACTTAGGCCATTTTATTGTAGATATTCCATAAGCATAGCAGTTATAGACTAAGATTTATAATTACTGAATTCTTTTATTTCTTTAGTGATTTTGATTTATTATTACGTACATTCTTCTTTTTGTTGTCTTTATTTTGTTAACTTGATTTCAAAATAAAATAAAATTTCATGGTTAAAAAAAAGAGAAAACGGCACTTTTAATTTAAACTGGCAAAAAGATAGATTAGAATTATTGTAATTAACTTGTAGATTATAATTAAAAGCTCCTAAGTTTCAAAACAAAAATTAGACAATTGCATCGCTATACACAGTAATTCTCCATTAAAAGTGAAATCTGCAGCCTAACTAGCTAAGCCAGTGGTTCTCAAACTGTGGCTCCAGGGGGCACATACAAGACACCGGGGGGGGGGGAGTTCCAAGTAGGGAGGGTATGTTTATTTATTAATTCAAAATATTTAGAAATCACTTTATTTCCAAGCTGGGGCCCTCAAACCAAAGTACACTTCAGAACAATACATACACTAAAATTACAATGCACACAAACAGAAACATCACACTCTTTAAAACAGGCCCAAATAATATAAAAATCCATAAAAGGCCTGGTGAAACAGTACAGCTTTTACTAACTGTTTAAAACTCAGTAGGGTTGGTGCCAACCTGACCTACCCTCTGCTCTACAATTGAGGTGCTGCTACAGAAAAGGCCCTGTCTCGTGTACCAACCCAACCTAGCCTGCTTTGGTGATCCTGCAGACAGAGCCAGTTTTCTCTCAGCTTCAGAGGGTTAGCAGCCACCACAACTACTATGCTAACTATGGAAGCTGCAAAGAGAGGAGGTAAAATATTGTGGCCAAAACTTTGGAGAGCTCAGTTTGAGACTTGTCCTCAAAACTTAACTCCACCATCCTTCTTTATTCCATCTCTAGCATGGGTTCCAGAGACCTTCTATTCTCTGTCCTCAGAATACTCCTTTTCTCCCTCATTTGTCCTACTTTACATAGGGATCATCACAGAACTCAGTCCTCTCACCACTACCACAACCGCCAGATTCTCTTTCCTCATACGAACATTTTTAGGCAGTTTCATTCCATTAATGGCTTATGCTACCATCTTGACACTGATTATTCCCCAAAGTACTTTTTTTTTTACTCCTGACCTTTCAACTTCTACCTAATTCCTTAAACTTCACTGACATTCCTCACCCATCCTCAGATGCCTGACCCACATCTCAAGTCAGGCCTAATCTTTCCACAAAACCCCTACTGTCCTATCATTGATGGAAATATGTCCTCCCAAGGTCACAAACCTGTAGCCATCTTTGACTCCTTCCTCCTCATCCAATGAACTGCCAAATTCCACACTTCCTTCTGTATAATAATTACTAAAAGCAAATTATTGCCCTTGGCTATGATTACATCACTCTCTGCATTAAGTCCAAGCTTCTAATTATTACTTGCAGATCTCTTCACCATTCCACCCACAATTGTATTTCCTCCTTCATCTTCTTAATCACTCCTATTCTCTTCAAGTTCCCCAGTTTTCCACCTCACCTATTTCTCCTCCAATACCCATCTCTGGATGTTCTGCCATGCTATTTCTTAAACTCGATCAGACTCCCCATCCTATTCATCAAGACTCTTCCCCAAGCACATCATGATGACCCATTTCTTCAGCAAAACTTTCCAGAGCCACTTTAGTTTTACCTTACTAGGACAACAGCCACTGACTATGCACTACCTCATTTCTTCTACTTATTTGTTAATCCCTAGCATCCTTTAAGAGGAATAATAGCACTTCAAGTGATAAAACTGAGTTCAATGGAACACTTTAAAAATATTGTGAAATTTAGAGGCCCTGATATCTAACTGAATATCAGAAACAAATTCTAGCTTCTCCTCTAGTACCTCCACCTGCAATCTCCCTCACTGCAGTGATTTGTATGGGTTTCCACTTAACACCATACTACTATTAAAACCGACCGCTCTCTACCCTTTCTGCATCAAAGGCACCCCACAATGGGCACTTCAGAATTTAAGTAAGGATACCAGACATATTTCAAATTAATATAAGTATGTGCCGTGAAAATGTTCAAAAAGTCTTCCCCTGACTCCTTTCAATAATAGTCAGTCTTATAGAACAGCCACCAGCTATTTCAAATAAGAATGACCTTGGGGAAGAGATGGAACAGGACAGCAATAGGGATGTTGCAACTGTTTTTGAGATGTTACCTAGGAACAGAAATGTGAAGGCCCAGAAAACACACTCTATTCCCCACACCGCCATTGTTTCCCAGTGTTTGGGGAACACTGAAAAAAACTCCTATGAAATGTTTTCTCTTTTTGAATCTTGAATGCTTTTTTAATGCATTCAAAAGGTGACATATGAAGATTTTAATTTAAGAATCTACAGTATTAGAGAATGATAGTTCCTGTGCATACTGTACACATACACAACACTAAAATCCAAGATGTTTCTGCACCTAGAAGGTACTGCCATCACTACTTATGAATTGCTGCTTGCCTTTACTACAAAATTTATGGCTTCTATTTTCAGCTGTTCAGATGGCAAAAACTAAGAAACATGCACTTAGGTATATGTTTGCAGCTCTCTCTAGTATCAGGTATATTCACAATTTTACTTATACAAAACTAAGTCATTTACACTTTTGAGGATGCAATTTTTTGTGTACTTGCCTGGGAGTAAGCTCCACTAAATAGAAGAGTCTTACTTCTGGGTAAACATGCACAGAATTGCCCATATGTTGTATGTCAAATAGGTCAACTGTATATCCTACGTTATAAATGATGCATTTTATGTTGTTAAAGCAATAAAATAAGTTTAGGTGTCATTACAAAGCAACTATGGACTCTTTTTCAATTTTCCCTAAATCTTCAGTTTTGCAGGGAAGACAAAAACCATGGGGAAAACCCCCTTTCCCCCATGGTGCAAAATCTCCAGAAATGTTACACCTCTGTGTAGGAAATCCATAAAGTTGTGCCTAGTTTTGAAAATCTCAAGACTTTTAATGAGGGTAGCAGAGAAGAGTGCTTAGAACATTCAATCTTAACTCTTTAAAACCAAATGATTTCATTCACAATAAAGCTCTTACACAATTAGTTAAGAGGTTTTGATACTAGTTTTCATTGTACTTGTAAGCTGTCTTGCCATAGCTGCCTGTCATACTGGAACAGAGGGGTATGCATTTCATAAAATAAATCAAAAGATTTAATAAAAAAGCATTTTAAAAATAAAGAATCACCTAATTTGTGTACTGAAATTCTCCCAATTCAACTTTTGTTGTATTCTTTAGAATAATTTAAATAATGTGCCAGTTCTTATTCTTTCTAGTGATGTGGGTTCAAAATACCTTTCACAATTTACTTTTTATTAGACCAGCTAAACAACTAAAAAAAGAGAAAAAAAGCAAGATTCCTGGCAAGTATTAATTCCCAAACATGTTCAAAGCATAAATGCATTGTTTTCCTGCATCCTACTACCTACTGTAACTAAAAACTGGGAGCTTACTGGAACTGAAGATTTATTATGAGTCAGAATGTTAATACCCAGTCCAACCAAAACATCTGCTCTACACTGTTACAACTGCTATAATTCATTTCCTCTTGTGTTTGGAGTAGAACCAAGTTGCATAGTAAGGCTCTTGTTTCTTTTTTAAAAAGAAAAAGAAGAAGCCTAAAAATCAGGTATAACTCAAGAAGGGGTACTGATTTTTCAAAAGAGAATGTTTATACCATTTAAGTACCCATATCTGTTTGTAACAGCCACACTCATGAAAGAGCATGTTCCATGTTTCCAGTGCAGCACTTTGTACAAACTACATAATTATCCTTCTTCAGTTAGACTGAGGGACATCACTGTTTTCCTCTCTTGTTGTTGTTGTTGTTGTTGTTGTTGTTCAGTCGTTCAGTCGTGTCTGACTCTTCGTGACCCCATGGACCATAGCACGCCAGGCCTTCCTGTCCTGCGCTCTCTCCCGGAGCGTGCTCAAGTCCATATTCATTGCATCAGTGATGCTATCTAGCCATCTCATCCTCTGCCGTCTCCTTCTCCTTTTGCCCTCAGTCTTTCCCAGTATCAGGGTCTTTTCCAGAGAGTTTTCTCTTCGCATTAGGTGGACAAAATATTTGAGCTTCAGCTTCAGGATCTGTCCTTCCAATGAGCACTCAGGGTTGATTTCCTTTAGGATGGACTGATTTGACCTCCTTGCAGTCCAGGGGACTCGTAAGAGTCTTCTCCAGCACCACAGTTGGAAAGCATCGATTCTTCGGCACTCAGCCTTCCTTATAGTCCAGCTCTCACAGCCATACGTTGCTACTAGGAAAACCATAGCTTTGATTAGACGGACCTTTGTCGGCAAGGTGATGTCTCTGCTTCTTACTATGCTGTCTAGGTTTGCCATAGCTTTCCTCCCAAGGAGCAAGCGTCTTTGAATTTCATGGCTACAGTCACCGTCTGCGGTGATCTTGGAGCCCAAGAAAGTAAAATCTGTCACTGCTTCCATTTCTTCCCCTTCTATATGCCAGGAAGTGATGGGGCCAGATGCCATGATCTTAGTTTTTTAATGTTGAGTTTCAAACCAGCTTTTGCACTCTCCTCTTTCACCCTCAACAAGAGGCTCTTGAGATCCTCTTCACTTTCTGCCATTAGGGTGGTATCATCTGCGTATGTGAGGTTGTTGATAATTCTCCCGGCAATCTTAATTCCAACCTGTGAGTTATCCAACCCGGCGTTTCTCATGATGTACTCTGCATATAAGTTAAACAAGCACGGCGACAATACGCAGCCTTGTCGTACTCCTTTCCCAATTTTGAACCAATCGGTTGTTCCATGTCTGGTTCTTACTGTTGCTTCTTGACCCTCGTACAGGTTTCTCAGGAGACAGGTAAGGTGGTCTGGTACTCCCATCTCGTTAAGAATTTGCCACAGTTTGTTGTGATCCACATAATCAAAGGCTTTAGCATAGTCAATGAAGCAGAAATACACGTTTTTCTGGAATTCTCTTGCTTTCTCCATGATGCAGCGAATGTTGGCGATTTGATCTCTAGTTCCTCTGCCTCTTCGAAACCCAGCTTGTACTTCCGGTAGTTCTCGGTTCGCATACTACTGAAGCCTAGCTTGTAGGATTTTGAGCATAACCTTGCTGGCATGTGAAATGAGCGCAATTGTACAGTAGTTTGAACACTCTTTGGTGTTGCCCTTCTTTGGAATTGGAATGTAAACTGACCTTTTCCAGTCTTGTGGCCACTGTGGAGTGTTCCAAAATTGTTGGCATATTGAGTGCAGCACTTTAACAGCATCGTCTTTTAGGATTTTAAATAGCTCAGCTGGAAGACTGTCATCTCCGCTAGCTTTGTTGTTACTAATGCTTCCTAAGGCCCACTTGACTTCACTCTCTAGGATGTCCGGCTCAAGTTCAGTGACCGCACTCTCATGGCTATCAAGGATATTCAGATCTTTCCTGTATAGTTCTTCTGTGTATTCTTGCCACCTCTTCTTAATCTCATCTGCTTCTGTTAGGTCCCTGCCTTCTTTGTCCTTTATCATGCCCGTCTTTGCACAAAACGTTCCCTTGAGATCCCCGATTTTCTTGAAGAGATCTCTAGTCTTTCCCATTCTGTTGTTTTCTTCGATTTCTTTGCATTGTTCATTTAAGAAGGCCTTCTTGTCTCTCCTTGCTATTCTCTGGAACTCTGCATTCAGTTGGATATATCTTCCCCTTTCTCCCTTGCTTTTCGCTTCCCTTCTTTCCTCAGCTACTTGTAAAACCTCCTCAGACAGCCACTTTGCTTTCTTGCATTTCTTTTTCTTTGGGATGGATTGAGTTGCTGCCTCCTGAACAATGTTACGGACCTCCGTCCATAGTTCCTCAGGCACTCTGTCTATCAGGTCTAATCCCTGAAATCTATTCCTCACCTCCACTCTATATTCATAAGGGATATGATTTAGGTCATACCTGAACGCTTTAGTGGTTTTCCCTACGTTCTTCAATTTAAGCTGAAATTTTGCAACAAGAAGCAGCTCATGATCTGAGCCACAGTCAGCTCCAGGTCTTGTTTTTACTGACTGTATAGAGCTTCTCCATCTTTGGCTGCAAAGGACATAATCAATCTGATTTCGATATTGACCATCTGGTGATGTCCATGTGTAGAGTTGTCTCTTGTGCTGTTGGAAAAGAGTGTTTGCTATGAACAGCGTGTTCTCTTGGCAAAACTCTATTAGCCTTTGTCCTACTTCATTTTTAACGCCAAGGCCATGCTTGCCTGTTATCCCGGTGATTTCTTGACTTCCTACTTTAGCGTTCCAATCCCCTATGATGAAGAGGACATCTTGTTTTGGTGTTAGTTCTAGAAGGTGTTGTAGGTCTTCACAGAACCGATCAACCTCAGCTTCTTCGGCATCAGTGGTTGGGGCATAGACTTGAATTACTGTGATGTTGAATGGTTTGCCTTGGATTCGTACTGAGATCATTCTATCGTTTTTAAGATACTTCCCCCATTATTAATATTTATAGCTATCTTCCCCAACCTGGTGTGCTCCAGATACAGTCATGTGAAAAAGAAAGTACACCTTCTTTGAGTTCTATGGTTTTACGAATCATGACATAATAAAAATAATCTGCTGCATAAACAAATGCCCACAAACCTCAATGAACTGAAGCAATGTTGTAAAGAAGAGCAGGCCAAAATTCCTCCACAACGATGTGAGAGACTGATAAAGTAATACAGAAAACAATTACTTCAAGTTATTGCTGCTAAAGGTGGTTCTACAAGCTATTGAATCATAAGGTGTACTTAGTTTTTCATACATGGCTTCTCCATTTTGGCTTTATTTCTGTAAAATAAATAATGACACGGTATAATATGTCATGTGTTGTTGTTCATCTGAGGTTGTATTTACCTAATTTTAAGACCTGCTAAGGACCAGAACATTTTTATTATGTACTGATACGTAAAACCATAGAAATCAAAGAAGGTGTACTTTCTTTTTTAGATGACTGTATGTTGTAGTACAACTTCCATCATCCAGAGCCAGCATGGCTAGTTTTATTATGTTCTTATATTTTTTTGGTTTTAAGTCTTCTTTTGTGAACTGCTCTTAGAGCTTTGACTATTGGGCAGTATTGAAATGTAATAAATAAATAAAGCTGGAGCATACCAGATTGGGGAAGGCTGATTTATAGCATTATATTAATAGAAGGACTGGAGACAGCTTCCTCATTCTGGAGAAGTTAGAAGCCAAAAATACTATTTGTACAAGGAGCCTGACAAACAATTTTAAATCTTAACGAAAATATATTTTTCCTATTTTACTCCTCACTGCTAATATTACAATCCCGTAATTGTACATCACTATAGAACAAATGATACAAGCAAGTTATTCCAAGAAAAAAATGGGATGGAAAGACCAAAAAGGATACTAAAGGTATCCAGAAACTCCAGTTGATCCAAAACATAGTTGCCCGGTTATTAAATTTAATTTATCCAACCCTTCAAAAAAAGATTCTAACAGCAGCTTATAAACCTATTAGGAATTTTATCTGGAACCAGGAGGTCAAATTATATAACATTTATCCTTTATCTAATGGTTAGTAATTTGTTTCCAGGCTCAATTCAAGGAATTGGTTGTCACCTTTAAAGCGCTAAACAGTTTGGCCCCATAGTATCTCAAGAACTGCAGCGCTCATACAAGCCTACCTGAGAATTCTGTTCAAGTACTACTGCCATTATGTGTTCCCCACTGTCAAGTGTGCATGGTTATGGTGCCCAGATTGTGGGCTTGATTCCACAGGGAAGTATGCCTGATGGGTCCCATCACTCAGGGTCCACCTTCAGATGGGCAGCAAAGACAGTATTCTTCCAGCAAGCACACTAGAAATGTTGCCTCAAATTGCTTTAATTTGCTGTTGCTTGTTTTTTGATGTTATTGTATATAGTGAAATTTGATGTTATTGGATCATTTGTGCCTTGAATGTAGTTCATACAGAAAGATCAGATATAAATTGTGGAAATACATAAAAATATGCACACACAGGTGCAAAATTAGGCTCTCAATAGACTATGACCATTTCATTACATGGAGAGAAGTAAGAATTATTCACACCGATAGGACTTATTTATATGTAAGGGTCAGGATCAGGGATAAATGCCTAGCACAATCTGAATATACTATTATGCTTCAATAATTGGTAATATTATTTTCAAATATTTTAGATGATTTTAGATTTTATCTTGTGGTTTGGGACTAATGCCAGGCGCGGTGAATGTTGAAAGATTGAACGCAAACAAAAACATCCTTCTTTTGCCGTAATAGCCGAATAATGAAAGGGGGGGGGGTTTAAACAACCTAAAAACTGAATATTGTAAGAATACTTCTCTTAGGAGTCTGAGGCTGCAATTCCAGACACACTTAGTAGGGAGTAAATCCCATTGTATCCAGCGGGATGAATTTCTTATTTATAGCATTTTTATCCTGCCCTTCAGCCAAAAAGTATCCCAGAGCAGAAAAAGCATGTGCAGGATTGCACTGTTATAGACTGAACTATTTCCACATAGCTATTTATGACTGGGGTTAAGCAGGACAAAACTCTCCCTTAACTATATGAAAATAAAGTTAGGGGCAAAATACATGTTACTCAACACACAGCATTGTCTGTTTTGGAAGGAGAAAATTTAGAGGGGGAGAAGTGGTGGTGGTGGTGGGGAAGAGAAGTGTAACCCTTTCTCTCCTCACCATTTCCTGCTCCACATCAACCATCTTTTTCCTCATATGGGATTACAAATGCATGCTTGTTCTCCTCTACTCTAAATTGCCCCTCCCACACACACACACAATGGGGCAGAGCACTACTGCACACGTTAGCATGTAATATGTAGCTGGCCCCTTAGGCAAGTACTTTAGCTTTTCTTTTAAGACTGCAATTGGCTTCTCTGGTTTATTTTGGAATTCTCAAGAAACAGCAGCACCATTGTCTCTGGGCTCGCTCTAGCTTGCAGTCCTCAAGATACCACCTCATGAACTCAAAAGCAGGAGGCGCCCACACAGAACACCATATCTATGAACCAGTGCCTCTATGCTGATTACATAAAATGTTCCTTTGACTAAGTGTAAATGAAATCACCTGGAATGTTTCATCTACCTATCTCCTAGGAGATGTGTGTTTTGAATACTTTTCATGAAAGTTAAGTATTCAATGTAATTTTGCTCAAGTCCTGATGACAAGAGATCCAACCAAGAACAGAAAAAAGACTGCAACACTTCCCATTCCCTGTATCACAAAATATATTTGCTCCATCTATATAATGGCTCAGTGCAAACTATGGTCAAACAACACTAGATAAGCTCTTGCTGAGATTGGGAAAATATTTGTTTGCATACATATTGGTTGGTTTTCTAGCCACATGGAGCCGATACAGCAAAGTTATTTTTGTCTCACTTATGCAGCTTTCTGGGGTAAAAATCATCATAATAAAGCTGGTTAATAAAATCAATAAAGACACTACACGGCTCTTTTCCAAATTAAAATATACATCGATTTCTACATTTAGTGTTCCAGCAGATGGAGGATCTTAACATGAAGATCTTCAGGTACAATAAAACTTTAAATCTTGTTAATGTTTCCTAGGAGCAGTAAAGCTCATTCTGGGAAATATAGTTACAACACAGGACTGAAGGCATACACTGTGTCCTATGTAATACTACAAGTTATAACCTGAGGTACCTTCAGTGAGCCAGGAAATATGAAGATCATTTCAGAAACTCAAAAAATGAATTCATCCACAAATATAGGCAAGAAAACATACCTCATCCCCAGAAATCAAACAGTCATTCGAATTTTCTTTGTTGTTTCCATGAAAGCAGGCAATATTCATTGGCCCAAAGTACAAAATGCTGCCAGGATACTCAGCATTACTTTACAACTTAGCTTATTAAAGGGGAATAGTGTTAATATGTAGTAGCATAATGCTTCTGAGTAGGGATCTAGTTTGCTTCTTTGATGCCGCTAAAGTGGCAACACCACAGGAAACATTGCCAGATCAGAACATGGTTAAAGTGCACTCTGTTCTGGGGCATTATAGCTGGGGTATGTACAAAGAGTAGTTGAAGTTGGTTTGTGCTGTGGTTTGGAGGGCTGTTTGAATGAGCAGAAGATGTATCAGCAAAATAGAGAGTGAGTTGAAATGAACTGCCTCAGCACTGCTATCTTGCTCTTGACAGGCTAGAATAATGGGCCCAAACCAACAAGATGAAATCAACTGAGATAATTGTAAAGTCCTACATTTAGATACAAAAGCTTCAAAGGCATGAGGAAAGGGTAGGGGAGACCTGGCTTATGAAAATGATCTAGGTGTCTTAGGGTGCAATCCTATGAATGTTTAGACTGAAAATGCCCTACAATTCCCAGCATTCCTTAGCCTGCATGGCTGGCTGAAGAATACTGGGAATTGTAGGACTTCTTTCTGTCTAAACATTGCCTTAGTTGATCACAAGCTGTACATGAGGTGGCAGTGCAATGTGGCTACTGAAAAAGCTAATGCAATTTTAGGCAGCAGTAACGTAAGCATACTGTCCAGAACATGGGAAGTAATATCTTCGCTCTATTCTGCATTGGTCAGGCTGCATCTAAGGTATTAAGTAAGTCCAGTTTGGGGAGCCATATTTTAGGAAGGACACTGACAACCTGGAGTGTGTCCTAAGAAGGATGACCAGGATGGTGAGAGGTATGGAAACCAAGCCCTATGAAGAACAGTTGAAATAGGTGGTTATATTTAGCCTGGAGAACAGTAGATTAAGAAAAGACATGAAAGCAGTTTTCAAATATCTCAAGGGCTAAAATGTAGAAGACGGAGCAGATTTGTTCTTTGCTGCTCCAAAGCGTAGGGTAAGAACTGATGGGTGGAAATTGCAAGGAAGCAGATTTTGGGTAAGCATTGGGGAAACTTCTTAATGGTAAGAGCTGTTCGACAATGGAACAGATTGCCTTGGAAGATGGTGGGCTCTCTTCACTGAAGGTATTTAAGCACAGCATAGATGGCCATCTCTCAGAGATAGTGTAGTTCCATATTGTATTAATGACCTCCAAGGTACCTTCCATCTCTGTTTTTATGACATAAGAAGGAGCTACAGAAGAGTAAGAAAAGATGGCAGAGACATCTTAAGAGATCTATGCTCCTCCTGCCCTCTGTTACAATCAAGCTCCTCCTGCTTTACTGGTCCTGAAAATGGTAACAAAGGAAAATTACTTCCATGGGAGGGAGCCAAGGTTGTTTCAGAGCATGCAGCCACAGATAGGGTTTTGAGCTAGAGCTCTTCCTTCAACTCAAGCACCTTTTATATCCAATGGCAGAGTCCTGCCTCTCGTTGCAAAGTCAGGAGATACCTCAAGCTGCTCTGGGTACCATTTTACTTCCTCCCTATCAGAACTTAAAGGGTAGACACTCATTTTTGCCCAGGCAGTATACTGTCAAATGCTCTACACCTTCTCTCAATCCTAGAAATTCAGGATTCACACATCTTTGGGATTCCCTCTGCCACCCCTGCCCTCTATAGGTATAACATCTACTTTCCACAACTTGAAATCTGGTGCATGTTATGACAGCCATAGTTGGATGAAGCAGAATCACTAGATTATTCCACCCAGGCATTTGGTACAGCATTAACCTAGAGATAACAGGGAGGAAGGACAATGCTAGCTTGCTAACATACCATTTCCATTTAAAGCTGATTAGTGAAGAATATTGCCAGCTGTGTACATTGTGCTGGGGATCAAGGAGAGACTGGAGATTCTGTTATTGTATTGCCAGCCTTGCTGCTCAACCAACTTCCTGGCTGAGCAGGCAAAGGTGGACCTGGCATTGTGGACCTCTAACTTGTGTCAGGGGATGTCAATATTCATGTCAAGGCCTCCTTGTGTGGGTCAGCATAGGATGTGGTGGGAACAATAACCACCACAGATTGATCCCCAGTCTCCAAAACTGAACGTCTGATTCATATTATCTTAATTTAGGGGGTTAGCTTTCAGGATGGAGAAATCTTTATATTGTACAGACTGGGCATTGGGAAGTTCTTCTATTCAATGGGATATCCAGAAGAGTCCTATGTAGGAGAACTTCCTGATTATGCCAGTTACTCCTATTTCAAATAAACACAGGGTATCCTTTCCTTGAGCTTTTAGGACAGGGAGAACTATGAATCTAAAGACATACTTTCCTACGTTAGATCTACTGCAAAAATAAGTAGCATTCCTCTGAATAAATAGGATTCAAAAGTGTGTTTTTAAAGGAACATGCAGTTTCATCAGATTATGTTAAAACAGTATTTTAAAAACTGACACATCAAGGGCACAATCCTATGGCCACTAGTCAGTGGCTAGACAGCCATAAGATATGTCGGTTTCCAGGAACTGACCTCAGAGCCCATGCTCCGAGGTCAGTTCCTGAGAAATGACCTTCCCCCCCTCCCGTGCTGCCTTGTAGGCAGTGTGGAACAGCCCTGTGCTCAGAAGAGGAGTGCGGAGCAGTGAAAACGGGGCATTCTTGGGGGCATTCTGGGGCAGGGAAGGAGGAAATGCCGGTACGACACATCCAACATGTCATCCGGCACCCACTTCCCCTGCTCCGCCTTCCCGCAGCTAGACTGCCGAAATCGGCTGTCTAACTGCAAATGCAGGGCGTCTGAAGCGCGGAGAGGGCAATCCCCCCGCGCTTCTCCTGCCCTGCATTGGATAGGCGGTCGCCTCCGACTTCGGAAGCGGCTGCCTATCCCCATAGGATTGCTCTCTAAGTTACTGTAACCTATCACATATTGTCAAAAAGTATAAACCCTCAAACCAAATCAAGTCTAGCTGAAGGAGATTTCTATGCCTATCAGCAATGCTACTAGTATATGAACACCCAACTCAGGCTCTTCAAATTCCCACCCATTAACCATATGTACTCTCTGGATACTGCGAACATCTCAAACTTGATGCAATCTAATTTGAGTCCTGACATCTTTCCTGTTATCATCAGAAGTGTGTCCATCTTAATTCTCAGTGAATTTGAATCACTGAGACCACGTTTTTGGGGGGGGTTGCAGTAAGCATAAAAACAAACTGAGGAAGCTAAAAAGCAGTGCATAGGTTTCAGGTTCATCCATGTGGGTGGCTTCTTTGCAGCATTTAATGCACACTAAAGATAGCTATGATTCCATAACATCATGGTAATGCAGTAAATGATTTAACATTACAGTCATGTGTCCATGTTTGGCCAGTAGGTAAGACACCCACAGCATATTTTAGCTACATGACAAGCCTCCTAATTCTATACCAAGCAGTTTCATATAAACTTTGCAATATTATTATTTGCTAAATGGTGACAGTGTACTCAAGCTATTCGAGACATAAAGGAAAAAGAAGAACACTTGTCTGTGGAGCCTGTAGTCTTAATGTGAGAAGATGAGAACTGGCAACATACTAGAGAATCTAGAGAAAATTATAACATAGGGCTTGATCTTGTGAAGTACAAGTAACAAATACTACTTATTAGTAGTAATACTTAAACTTGACATCTAATTCCAGAAGCTGTATACTTTGTATGTATCCTTTATTCGTTTTTAAGAACTTTCAGTGGGACATCATGAAGATCTTTATACTATGAAGATATATTTTGGTGATAATTTTCTTTTGAGGTATTTTAAATGTGCATCCTCCACTCAAATTTATTTCTCATCTATTTCAGCTTTCTAGTCTGAAATTCTAAAAAAATATCCTGTGAAGATATGATCACAAACCCTGACATTCTGAACTCCTCTACTGCTAGAAATCAATCTTCGTTGCATATCTACATGGGAAGGAAAATGAGAGCTTGTTTCCATAAGCAATATTAGTCTAGCGCAAACAAGGCATTAACATGCTCTACATCAACCTGACTGCACCAGTTTTACCTAACAGGCTACCTATGCTTGACATCCAAGACTACCAATCTCTGACAAGTCCTGCCTGGCAAGGAGGGCTAGCCTGGTCAGTCAAAAAGATGAGCTTGCTAGTGGTAAGTGGAGAGTGCATTTGTGGAGGATTGCTCTTCATTTCTTCTACTGCAATACTCTTGCCTCTTCCCTTGGATCTGTACTATGCTGAATTCTTCAGCAAATCTAAACTGTTTCATTTTTTGCTGTGATAATTTTACTACTCTTCTTCGCTCTTAACATTCTGCATAACTAAGATGAGAATGCTTTCTCCACCTCTGGACAGAAGTTGGATTGCAGGCCCGCTGTATTAGTTCCACCAGGAACTAATACTATCTTTGAGGAATGCAAGGGGAAAACATATCCTGTGCAAGTTCAAGATACACCATAGTATGTCTAGGTTAGTCTAGAGTAACTAGCTCAAGAAGGATCTGGCTTGGATTATCGATACCGGGGTCAGCTATGAACAGACTTCCTAAGAGACTAAGGGAGCAATCCTATGCCCCTAGACAGCGTCTGGGGGACACAAGATTGTTCGGTTTCTTGGCTATGAGGTCAGAAACAGGGCTCTGACCTTGGAGCCAGGAAACCGCATTCCCTTCCCCCTCCCCATCCTAGCCAGCGCAGAGAAAGCCATGCCAGCTACCTCTATGCACTTGGAAAACAGAGCACTGAGACGCGGCAATGGGGGTCTTCCCTGGCGTGGGGAGGAGCCTGGGGCGGCAGCCATATGAGAAATCCCGCAGCCATCCCAGCCTCTTTCCCTCCCCGAAGCTGGAGTAGATGGGCAAAAATGCCCATCTAGCTTAAATGCAGAGTGGGAGGTGCAACGCATTTCCCTCTCTGCACAGGATACTCATATGCCTCTGAGTTGGGAGGCTTATGAGTTCCCGGGGTGCATCCCATAGGACTGCACCCTTGGCCAACAACACTATTTGGGGAGAGGTATGAAAGACAGTAGAAACCCTACCCCACCCATGATATCCAAAACTCTGAGATTGTGTAATTTTGCTTATTGTAGAAAAAGGTTATATTTATGAACAAAAGAAGATCACAATATCAGGCATTTCAATCAGGGTAAATAGAGCTTCGGCTAATGGGCCGCATAAAAACGTAATAAATGAATAAATAAAATCAGTATATCCACCCAAAACAACTAGCAAGGGAAGTACACACGGAGCAGCTTGGTGGCGATTTTTCATTTTCTAATCTTTTCCATGAGACTGACAAAGTTGTGCTTCTCACAAGAAAAATGTACCATTTTAACATCATAAATTGTTTGGCTGCTGCCGTTTTTGGTTAGCAGCTCCCTGCACTTATCCCCATGGGAAAGGCTATCACAATGCTGTGACACATACAAAACAAATTCAGTGTTTTCACTTAGCTGGGCACAAATACAAAGCTAAGTGTAACACAGAAATACTGCCCAGGAAAACAGATCCTTAGGAATAGAATTGCAAAATGAAACTTTCAATTTTAAAGGACTTTTTCCTGCATTATACTTTGACATCAATGCCTCATCACCCATCAGCTTTGCGTGCATTTTATCACCTAAAACAAACAGGAAACAATAGCATTTAAACTGGTTACCTTATAAATATCCCCCTTTAAATTTCAAGAAATCATTAAATTCCACTTTTTGCTTAAAGAAATGGGAGAAGCTCCTGGTTACTTATTTTGTTCGTGTGTGTGTGTGTGTGCGCGTGTGCGCGCGTGTGTGCGTGTTTGTGTTTCCAGGGATATTATTCAATAGCATTCTCTTTGAACGGAAATATTTTTCTCCAGTAAAAGTTTGCTTTACTCCTTTCCCAGTGATACAAAACAGGAAGACATAACACATCGCCTTTTATGGTTAGAAAAATCAGACCACAGCTCTTAACGTTCTTGGACAAGTGATACCCACATTATTAGCCCAACACTACTTTTTATTTTTACTTAACAATCTTTGAAGAGGAAGATGATGCCTCAGATGCTCTAGGCTTAATAAGAGTTATTAGCAAGACAGATCCTGACAGAAATGCTTACCACAATAAGGTCATTGATTAATCAGGCAGAGAGCCTGCTACAAAAAAAGAAATTAATGTATTCATCAATTCTTAAAGTAAGTTCATGCATTTGTAAAAAATGAATTTTTCTTTGTGAGGCAAGGTGAATGCTTGCCTGTGACCCTCCACCACACACAAGTAATGACATCTGAATCTGTATGCAGAATGACTCAGATATTCATGACTGTTCTTAACTTAGAAGTGCAAAGAGTGCAAAAATATGGGATATTACTGAGGAAGCAGTGATGATGCAGGGAGTTCGCTCTGCCATTTCAGTAAATTGAAAAGTCACAGTATGCATGGGGGTTACGCATGTCTACATGCATTTAGGATAATCTGTGCTTGAATGCCTGCCTACCTGCCTGCTTTGCCATGATGGCGAGAATGTAGTGTGTGAATCAGCCTGTCCACAGGTACAGCCACAATGGCCCAGGAGCACTTCCCACTATTGCAATGATACTTCTATCAGCTACTGTGATTACAGAAATTTTTGCAGGGTCACTGTATCTGTATCCGTGGATAGGTCACTTCACGCTTTTCCACTGCCCACATGAATGCTACTTCCAAGGTTATTAACAGCATTCTAGATGGAGCTGATCTTGGCCATGTGAACTGGATCCAGCTTACTGCTATGCACCAATGGCACTAATCATACTTTTATAATATGACTGGGAAAAGCTTTTTGCAGTGTTAACAGAAGATGGGAATGAAAGAGGGGAGGGGGGCACAGAGTGGTCCATCTGCACAACCGAAGGCTCAACAGTGCTACACTATGTCTTCTGTCCCCTTAGCTCATGGCTGGGGAGCCTTTTTTGTGAGGGCCACATTCCTCTGAGGGTAATCTATCCGTAGCCAAAGCCAACGCTGACCTAGATCACAGCCCCCTCCCCGGCGCAACATCCCCTTTTCACTCTAAGAGCATATGAGCCATGTTGGATCAGACTAAGGTTCATCTAGCCCAGCATTCTATTCTCACAGTAGCCAATCAGCTGCCTGTGGAAAACCCACAAGTAGGACATAAGTGCAATAGCACCCTCCTGCTCATATTCCCCAACAAATAATGTACACAGACATACTGCCTCTGATACTGGAGGTAGCAAATAGCCATCACGGCTAGTAGCTTTTGATAGCCTTATCTGCTATGAATTTGTCTAATCCCCTTTTAAAGCCATCCAAATTGGTGGCCATCACTACATCCTGCGGTAGCAAATTCCATAGTTTAACTTTCTCTTCCCTGTTCCTCACCAGTCAGCCTGCTCTTGCCAAAAATATGAACTGATTGCTTGCAGAGGACTGCATGTGATCCAAGAATCACAGGCTGCCCATCCCTACCTTAGCTACAACAACTACAGCATGAGCCAGATGAAGCTCCCACCTTCACTATCACAACCTTCTCCTGTCTGACCTTCCTCTCATATTTCCATCTTCTCATGGTTTTCTCATTGAACAATTACCTTAGAATGGGAGCAGATGTGCCTTCCATGATGTTATGAGAATAAACTACATAGTACACATGAATCATGTATATGCAGTGGCAACATGGAACATATGATAAGACAGAGAATGCTTCAAATCTTAATAAATGAGACTTAAATGAGATATTTAACATGCCCTACACTTGATAATCTAATTTAATAAATCAGGAAGTGGGCACATTAACATCTAAATAAGCATAATTAGAATGGCTGGAATTAGATGGAATTAGTTTTCTGTTGAACAGTCACATTATAAATGCTAAAACAGTGAAAATTCTGATTTGGAACAAGCTGCTGTAGTATTCACTGTTTGAGGTTAAGCAACCCACCAGCCCCAGGGTTCTTCCAAACAAGTAACTGATGGTTTATGTATCATCAGAGAGACATCAGTCAGCTAAGATGATTTTTCCCATCTGTCTAGCATTTTACACAACCTGAAAGCACTTTTCAGTAGACGAGAGGAAATTTGTTGGCTCAAATAATACACACATAAAGAAAACACAGAAAGAGGGCATGTTTGCATGACAAGGTAAAAGAAAAAGAATTTTAGAGGTGGGAAGAGGAGTAGTAGTAGTACAGCCAGAACAAGAGAGTCTTGTTTTTCAAGACTTTTATTTCTTTTTGTAGCAGAATAGTTTTGACTATTTCACAAATCCAAAGCACTGGACTTTTCCTACCAATGCACTAGGAGAGAGGCATCACCCATACATTCATTGTGAACATCTCAGTAACTAATTTTTAAATTCTCACTTCATGATCACTTCCCATGTCTTCTGCAGTCTAACTTCCCCAACCAGTTCCTTGTTCTCAGTATCCAGGAAAAATGAAGAAAAATGAAATTGTTTTCCCAACTTGAGAATGCCAAAGGTAGTTTCCTATACATGCCCAAAGCATTGTGTGTCTCCTGCATTTTCAGAATAGCTGCATATTTTTAGTACAGTTGTCCATACATTTTACTGGCAGATAATTCACATCATGTTCCAGTGAACTACAACAAACACATGCACTTTCTAATCAAGTATGTGTGTTTTATTACTCTGGCTTTCTTTTACCTCAATCAAGGAAAAGCAGCTTTATTTCTGTGACATTCAAAAGCAGAAGATAAAACCCATGAAAAATCAGACAGAGACATAGCTTTTAAACATCTGACTGGATTCCTTCCTGGTGACAGCTGTTCTAGTGCCTGAAAGCCACTAGTATCTGCTTGTCACAGAGGAGGAAGGGGATCCCTTCATGGATTAAAAATACTGCTGCTGAGCTAGACAGTGACTGGGTTCGGATGACACGATAAACCACGATGGGTTAAACAAGCCACAATGGCTTATTTAACCCATAGTTGATTATCATGTTGTCTGCTGGGAATTTTTAAATCTTGTTTAAGATGGCTTGTTTGACCAAAATAAGCCACTCTGATAATCCAAGGTCTACAGTAAGGGTTATTTAACCCACTATGGGTTATCGTGTCATTTGGCGCTCAGCGTGGCTTATTCCAATCGCCTATGAAGTCGCCTGGCAAGAGCAGTCAAACCATTGTGGCCATTCTGCTCCAGCCTGCAGAGCCCTTTTTCTGACATCTGACAAACAGCCCAGGGACAACCACAGCCAAACAAGCACAGCCTTCCCTGGTACCGTGCTACAGTTACAAAAGGACAGCTTTCCCTGAGTACAATGACAACCTCACACTATCGTACAACCCCGCTACAGCAAAGTTACACAATGACAGGCTTCTCTGATTGCTACTTTGAAACTCGGAAACTTGTGAAATAGGGGAAAATGAAGGAATAGGGAAACAACCACTCACTTTTCCATGAAGAAGTGCAGTTCTGCAGTAATCCACTACAGTATCTGGAGGCTCCCCATGAAGGCACTCCACCTGCGCAATTTTGCCCTATTCCAGCAAACTGTCAGGGAGTTACAGCTTCCACCCCCTTTTCATTCTCTGGTCACTTTTCCATGAAGAATCAAAATGACTCGGGGGGAGGGATGCGCAACTCCACTGTATTTTGTGCTAAAGAGCTACAGCTACAGAAGCAGCTCTGCCAGCAATGTGGGTGGGTGGGTGGGTGGTGATGAAATGCACAACTCCACTGTACAGCGCTGTAATGCTCTATAGCACTTTAGCGATTTTGAGACAATAAAAGCTTCATACCAGCAATGGATATGGGGGGGCTTTTGCGCAATTCTACTTTAGACCTTTAGCACTATAGCAAACAGAAGTGGCTCAGCCAGCAATGGCTCTCTCTGTGTGTGTGAAATGCACAACTCCACTTTGTCGGCCATTTTGGACAATACAGGCATCTATGCCAGCAATGGTTATGGGGGGAAATGTGCAGTTGAGAGTTTTGTACTGATCCTGCAAACCCCCACGGGTTTATTTGTGCCACCCTTCTCTTGGGTAATTGTGCAGGGTTTTGATGGTGTACCAGGTGCCTCCCGACTAGGAGAGACTGTGTGTGAAGTTTGGCCCTGACCCTGCAAACCTCCAAGGAGTTATAGCCACCACCCTTTTTGGTACACATGGGATTTCCACTCCTTTGCAAGTAATCACATAGGGTTTTGATGGGGCATGGGCTGCCTCCTGACTAGAGGTGTACAAACTCTGTGATGTCTGGTCCGGGGAGTGGGTTCTGCGGTGGGGAAATCTGGGTGGCTTGGGGTCCCACGGATTTCCCTGGAGCCTTACCGCGTCCGTCAGATTTCGTGGGGTGGCTCTCCTCCATGTGGGCTGGCCATGCTGGGACCCTTCTTCCCTGCGCTGGCTGTTAAGGAAACCCTTGACAGCTGGCACGGGGAGGAAGGGACTCTGCGGCATCCTAGTGCTGTTTAGAATGGAGAGCTGCCCCGCAGGAAATCCGACAGACCTGGAGGTGAGTGGGGAAAATCCACTGCAGACTTTGCAGGTCGAATACTTACGAATCTGGCCTGATTTGAATCCACAGCAGATTTCTCTGCTATCCCTACTCCCGACTAGGGGAGGCTCTGTGTGCAGTTTAGACCCAATCCTGCAAACCTCCAAAGTTGTATAGCTACCACTCCCTTTTTGGTGCACACAGGCTTTCCTCTCCTTTGTGAGTTATGGCACAGAGTTTTGATGGTACATCAGGTGCCTCCCGACTAGGGGAGGGGAAGCTGTGTATGAAGTTTGGTCCTGTTCCTGCAAGTTCCAGCATTTTAGAGCCACCGCCACCCCTTGTTGGGGTGATGCTGGAAGCACTGAATTAAGCCTCTGTACTTCACTCCACATCTCTCCCCCATCACTGGGATATTGTGAAAGGTTAAAACAGGCTGCTGCGATGTTGCCAAAGGGTGAAACAGCACCAGTGATCAGGTGGGAGTACTGCAGCAGGACAAGGGGAGGATGAATCAGATTACACACAGTAGCTTAATAAGCTACTCACACTAGTTTATTAGCCTGGTCATGTGGCAGGGCATCGTGGACTATTTCAAAAATAAGCTGCTGTGAATAGCTTATTAAGCCACCATGGCTTAAAGTGACGTTTGAACATGGCCAGTAAATTATAATCATTCAGCATTTAAGCTTTGCTCAAGCCAGTTCCATCAGAACTGATAAGGCAAATTAAGAGGTGGCCCCATTTGCTGCACTCTGCTCTAAGTGCCAAGCCCATTCTGTCCACCTGGGAGCAGCACCAAGAGCCATGCTGGGCACTGCTAGTTAAGAACAGAAGATGCCGCCATGCCAAGAATACCTCCTCCATTTCTCCCACCCTCAGAAGCATTTGAGAAGATCTTGTCTGCAGATGGCAACAGAATCTGCAATGATGGGATTACCTGCAGAACAGGGTGCCTTAGTCATTATAGAAGAGGGATTAGGATGGCCCAAAATGAAGAGGAGGGCAAGCCATAATACCCTAATAGTTCTCATTTGGTGCTTTCTCCATATGTCTCATCCACTCAAGTGATAACAATGAGGAACGCTGGCTCTAAGAACACTGGCTCTTAGAGAACACTGGCTCTTCTTGCCCTACTAAATGGGCACACACAGTTATTTTGTTCTAACTGAAGCTTCAACTGCAGGTCCATGGGTGAATTTTTGAAGATGTAAACTTCAGGAGGGCTGAGATGACGACAACGATGATTGTGTTTCTGCAAGCAAAAAGCATCTGCACTCTATCTAGATACCTCAATTACCTCTAACTTCCAAACAACTTACACGAATACTGAATCTCAACACAACTTCCTCATATAAACAAATAGAAATCTCATGGACATTTGGGAGAAAACACACTCCTCACCAAGACATGATTCTCTAGGAAGATGACTACACCACTCCCCTTCTTTCCAAAAGCCATGGAGGCATATAAACAGCATAAAGTTTATATGTACAAAAGTAGTTTTACCAACAACTATAATACATTCATATATTCTTGTGTCCTCACTTGTTCTTGTATCATAAAAGCGATTAGCTGGTTTACATCCACTTCCCATTATATTTTTTTTATCAGTATTTCAAAATGAGGGAAGGATCTCAATTCAGAAGTGGCCATTTAGACCCAGCGTTGCTTCAGATGCCTAGCTCTATGCAAACTCTAAAATGGTGAGCTCCTGCAGACTTGTTCCTTGCTTCTCTGTCCCGTAATCCCTATTCCCAGCCACCATATACAACACAACACACTGAAAGGCTTCGGGCAGGGAGAAAGTAGCATCTTCACTAGAAAAGGTTCGACATGTTTATATACAGATCATATTAAATCTAGATCTGTCCATTATAAAAAGGAAACATTTTGGTATTTTAAAATATAATCAAGTTGGGATTTTATTTTTTATTTTTAGAAAAGACAAATGTACTGAACCATTCTTTACTTTCATAAGCCCTATTCATCATATGGGTGTGTTTGCAAACACACCACATTGCACTACTTGAATCAGATTCACCATCTTGTCTGAACCTGCAATTTGTGCCAGTTCAGTATAGTAGTAATATAAATGCTGAATTATGAGACAAGAATGCAATGGCCATAAAAATAATTAAAGGTTATTACTTAATGGCAGCACCTTTTTCTCTCTCTTATCTGGATCAAAGCATTTTATACAAATAGCCAGGCCACACATGAGGTCTAAAAGCAAACATGTTCTCTCAAAATGTTTTTTCCTTATACATCAGTATATGATCTCTGCCTGAAAATAGTCCAGTTCAAGACAGACAAAGCATGTACTGTATCCTGTATCCATCCATTTCTCCATATCTATTAATGTAACCAGTCTATTGGATATTTTTGTTCAGATGTAACTATCATTCCCCAACATCAAGAGCAACTTCAATAAATGCCAGTCTCAAAGTCAAATGAAATTTAACTTTTTCCATTGTTATGATGGATCTATATTAAACAGCAGCGAGGCCTATTTTGAAGAACTGTAATTATGCCCAGATGATATTCTTAATGAATCTCAGTGAATTTCAGTGAATCTCTCCAGTAACTTGGGGTTACAGTCTTAATATCACAAATATCCAGCGCCAAGAGGTCAAACATTCCCAGTATAATGGCACTTGCATTCTGTTTTGAGTATAGATTGACTTTTTTAAAAGTTAATTTTGTGTTCAGTACAGGTAGCAGCTCTAGACTGCCAGGAAGGAGTTTGGTCCCAGAGTAGAAACAGAAACATACAAGTAGCTAGCACCTGCTTTCCAAGATCTCAGGTGGAAGTCTTTCCCAGTACTGTTACCCAATAGCTTTTAGAGATGCTAGGGACTAAACCTGGGACCTCCCACATGCTGAGTGCATGTTCTACTACAGAGCTATGATCCCAGATGCCCAAGAACATTGGTTGGGCAGAATCTCTTCATCTAGGTAAATAAAATTGGTGGAAAAAGCAGGGCCACAATACAGCCCCTCAGGGACTAATTGAAAATGCTGGTTCTCCTGCCTCATACCAGATTTAGAACTTTTTCTAGGGCCTTAAGGCATATCCCCTGTTGTCTCTGGCTGCTTCAGCATCTACAGTAAATGAAGCAGCCTTAAACAGTTCCCTCAGCAGCTAAGAAACACTGCCAGCAGAGTGCCAACTGAGCCATTATAAGAGCTTATGTAGAGAAGGTGAAAGCAAGGTGAAGAATTTCAAGTGTCCATGAAAGGAGTCACTCTCACTCCTGAATCTTTGCAACTGCCAGGGAGGTGCAAGTAAGAACTGGTATCCGCTCCACATCTTTCACATGGGACTTGTGAGGGGTCTGACAAAAACCAACAGAGGTAGTGCTTGCAGGAAGACTGCTAAGAGAGAATGACTAAAACCTAACTTGTCCCCCAAATATGTAGATGAAATATCTGGCACTATACAAATAGTATAGCCGGAATGTGGTGCTCTGAAACAAAGGCATGTAACTGATGACTGAAAATTAAAATGGAAATAAAATACCATGTCCAGTTCTAAACCAAAATATTGAACATAAGAAGATATGACCAACCATTTATCATTATCCATTTTGGTCAGGCTGCTTTGATAAAGCATATCAGGAGAGAATTCTTGAAGATTTTTATGATCACTTGGATCACTCAGCACCTGCTTTCCAAGATCTCAAGTGGAAGCCTTTCCCAGTACAATCAATCAATCAATCAATCAATCACTGAAAGAAAGAATGAATAAATGAATGACAGGATGCACATGGGATACTGAAGCTCTATGATGCTTTGTCCCTTACAGATATAAGAGCTTAAAGTACATGATTTCAGAAGCAGTATCATCTACCCTATGTCAAGGATTATTGGATACCACAGTAAACAGAACTCAAAGGTTTTAGGAGCTGGTCCAAACCAGCTGTCGTCAACACAGAGATTTCAACTTGCCATGAACCAGACCAATGAGGAAATGGTAAGCATTCAGTTCTTTGGCAATAATGTTGCAAGATATTAAAATGGTGACTCTTAAGATTCTCAATTTATTTAAGCCTCAGTTATTTAATAGTTACGGTAAACTGAACAGTAAATCAAGTATTTAATTTCAGGCAGAAAAATATCTTAACATTTCATTGGACTTCTGGGTATTCATTTTAAACAGTCATAAAAGTGTAACTTATTTGATAAGGCTGCACATATTCCTTTGGGTTGGATATTGACAGCATGGTTCCAGTCAGTTCTTAGCAATTACAGTAGTTCTTACTTTATAAATAGAATTCAGAAAAAAATAGAAGGGGAAAGGTATTTAATTTCTGAAGTTCATGACACTGTTGGACCTTTAGACATTTTAAAGGAACAATGCAGTAAAAACTTCTTCCATGAGTCTGTATCAAGTTCTTTTCACATTGTGAAGCCATCCAAAATCAGCACCTACAAAAAGCAATGCAATGATGGCAACAGTAGCCTGTACTTGCAGAAAATGTCTTCAAGATACATTCACTGTGTTCTTACAGACTTGGCACCAGAGCTTTGTAAGACCGTAACACAAGCTTTCATTCTGAAAACACTTACTCCCACACATATTATTAAATCAGAAACATACTCAGTGTGCAAGCATATTTTCAACACACCCGATTCACAGGAATGAGAAGAATTGTTTTGACTACAATATTTATGGCTTAATTCCTTCATTCTGAAGGTAACTAGAAAAATTTTAACAGCACAATCCTTTACATATCTCCTCAGAAGTAAGTGCTATTGAGTTCAATGGGGCTTAGTCCTGGATAAGTGCATAAGATTGCAGCCTAAGGGTCAAAACTCTACAACATATCCAGTAAAATAGTCCAATTTCTGCCTTTTCATTACCTAAATGTTAGGTCCTAAAATATCTCTTTGACAACATTTATGTCTTTGTATTTGCATTTCAATAATGCATCTATTTCTATCACAGTTGAATCTGATGGAACTTAATGAAGGTTTTAGAAGCATTTAAATTAACTAAATAAGTGCCAGATGACCACTGATAGGGATACAACTAGTCTTCCAGGACTCGCCCAATACATGATGAATTGTCAATTCTACCTTCAAGTCCCAGATTTCCCTCATTTCTTTGGACACTATGCTTTCATAGTGATAATATGCTTGCAGTCTATCAAAAACTTCCAAGTGATCATTAAATCTTCAAGAATTCTCTCCTGATATGCTTTATCAAAGCAGCTTGACCAAAATGGATATTGATAAACGGTTGGCCATATCTTCTTATGTTCAGTATTTTGGTTTAGAACTGGACACGGTATTTTATTTCCACGGAATTTTCAGTCATCAGTTACATCCCTTTGTTTCAGAGTACCACATTCCACAACAGAAGGCTCCTGGCCAACCCAAGCCCAGGGGAGACCTATTCAGAGAAAGATTCAGATTCCTCAGCAAACTCCACTCCCACAGAATACATGGGGCAACCTGAAGAGTCTTGTTGCAGGGATGGCTTGTCTGAGGTCCCAACTAATCTCTTCAACCCCACCCTGCGCCCCGCTATGGTTCCTGACTCGTCCCATGGCTCTCCAGAGAACCAGCAGCAACAGACAAGGTGGGGCACTCTGAGTAGTCGTCAGAGCACCCACTTGGCCACCAGAATACTCTTTTGCCCAGGTTTTATTCAAGACAAGGGTCTACACATGAGGAAGAAGACTGGCTGTAGCCAAAGAAAAAGACGACTCAGCTGCAAGTGGTAAATCATGGACAGCAAGTATATAAGCCCTCGGTCTTCTCCCACTCAGAACGAGGCATCTGAAGGTCTTAAAGTTATTTATTTATACATTTATTATTTATTTATTTAATTAAATCTCTATGTCACCCAATTGGCGGATGCCCTTGGGTTGGTTTACAATCATTAAAAAACCCACCCAAAACCAAAACATACGGGAGAAAGCTGCATTTTCTGTTCCTTCATTTAAAGCCCAATTCTTCTTTCAGCTCTACATAGTTGCCAAAGAGTTTGATAATTATCTAAGTTATGTATATATTTTCCTTTTTTGTTTCCTTAAGAATACATTGAAAGATAGAGCAGATACAATTTCCTTGGCTCTTGTTCAGTAGCTTTAGCAACTACAGGAAAGTTCGTATGTGCACCTCCTCCTCAGTTAGCTTGTTGACTCGGTGACAAAATTTCAAAGGCTTAAGCAGACTCTTCTGATTTTTAAGTCTATTCGGATATTAAATGTCATGTTGAAAACTACTGAAGGCCTGTTTGTAAATTTAGAAAGAGTGTATTCACATGCTGGTAATTAAACTAATTTCATTTCTTGCAAGAGAAGGTGTGCCAAAATAGACAGTAAAGACAAGAAAGTGATATAGAGTTGCGTATAGAATGAAATGTTAAAGTGAGGCTGAAAGTAGTCATTCATCATTTTAGACTCCTAGTCAAATTATCAGTATTACTGGAATTTAAAATCATTCCAGTAGTAGTTTTCCCACACACAAGCCAACCAAGTCTTTTAAAATAACGAACTATCACTTCCTTACGGAATTTTCTATGTTTTACTCCTGGGGGAAATTAGCAAGTAATTGAACACTGAATGTCTCAATTCAGATTCTTCTATAGAATATGTTACCTAACATTGTGGTGGTTTATTTTACCTTGAGAAGGTAAATGGGGATGTTGCTGAAGTCCACCGGCAATTTCAGAAGGAAACGAGCTGAAAATTCACCAGTCTGTCAATAAAGAAGAAAAAAAATATGCTAACTAACATCACTGTGTAGCAGAAACAGCAGTTAAGATCATACAACAAACTTCTTGGAACTTCACTGTTTAATAGGGCGCCTTCCTAACCATTTGGAGAGCTCACTCCACTCATGACCGAAACTGAGTAAATATTTATAGCTTAACAAGTAGTACACAAAAGACCGTTAACATTACATGGGAAGAGTCAATGCGGAAAATATACTCAGAACACAGTGATGGCAACAAATAACTAAATTAGACTATGCTAGCCACATTATCTGTTAACTCTTTTTTCAGGGATGGACTAAACTGATTTGCAATATTTGTCTTATTTATGTTATTCCAATAGATATCCGTGAACACTGAAAACTCAAGAAGTGGTGATTACGAAAAAGCATGGTACCGTGCAACTGTTCAGTGACCTGCTTATATTAGCATTATTTAAGAGCCACTTCACAGGAAACGTTGTGGTCATCTGTTCCCCATGTAATCATCCTTGTGTGTTAATGCACACAGGAGAAAGCACTCTGTGAGGCAAAAGTAGACAAATACACTTCTGGATAAGTTTCTGATGTCACTGCAATACTAGAGCTGCTGCTGCAAAAACTTACTTCTGAACTCCTGAATCCTAATTCACACAGTCATGGAGCATGCATGCCTCAGTGCAACTCCATGCATCAGTGAAAATACCTGTTTGAACTTGCTCTTAAGAAAGACATCCTGAATTGTGGTAGTTTATGTGGGAAAGAGCAGGGGAGTTGTCACACTCCACATCACTGTCCATACTCACACACCTCTATTCCAGATAGCAGTACATCACAAAATAAAGGCAAGCTAGAAAACAAGAACGTATTTCCCCAGGAACAACATATTGTTTGAGAGCCGTGAAAATGCAACATACTCAAGGCAGATACACTTAGCTAAAGATCCTGTACATCCACTGTGCTTGCAGTTAGTTCTTTATGCAGCTTATGTGCTGTTGGCTACAAGTTTAGATGGTCTTTAAAAAAGGATTAGACAAATAAATGAAGAACTGGTTTATCAGCAGCTACAACCGATAAGAGTAAAAACAAGCATCTCCATCTTCAGAAGCAAAATATCTCATATTACCAAACACTGGGGAGAAAAAAACAGAGGGTGGCTAGCTCTAACCATGTGCATCTTTCAGGCCACTAATGAAGGCCAGTAATCCTTTTGTAAATTACTTTTGTTTTGATGCAGCAAGGTAATTCTGGAAAGGCCTTGGAAGACTCTAACCCAGCCTTCTCCAAACTGGGTCCATCCAGATGTTTTGGACTAAAACTCCTATCATCACTGAACACTGCCCATGCTGGCTGGGGCTGATGGGAGTTGTAAGCCAAACCATCTGGAGGAGTCCAGGCTGGGGAAGGCTGCTCTAGTCTAACACACTACAAGCCTTAGCGCACATCTAAGCAGATCAAACAGTCAATAAGACATGAACTTATCCAGACCTTAACCAGACAACTAGGAAAATTAGACAATATGAAAGCAAACTGAAGAGAGATTGCTTAATTAAGGAATCAAATTACAAAAGCCTCAACAGAAGGCACATTCCTCCCCTGCCCCAACCAGGATCATCATATAACCATTAGCAAGCAATCCTATCAACTTAACAAATTACAAACTTCTATAATTTATTTTTATTTATTAAATTTATTAATCGCCCATCTGGCTGGTCACCCAGCCACTCTGGGTGATGTACAGCAATACAATTTAAAAAAAAAAAAAATTCTACTTTAAAACATCATATTTCTAAAAATACCCTAACCCACCCCAAATGCCTGCCTGAACCACATTTTTACTGCGTGGCAGAGCTCATTAAAGAGGGGGCATGGCGGAGTTCCCTAGGGAGGGAGTTCCACAGAGTGGGGGCCACCACAGAGAAGGCCCTCTCCCTCCTCCGCACTGGTCTAGCTATCCTGGCTGATGGGACAGAGAGAAGGCCATCCGAGGCTCATTTTGTTAAGCAGCCTGTCTGGTGCTGCTGGAGGCACTCCTTAAGATACGCTGGGCTGGAACCATATAGGGTTTTAAAGGTCAAAACCAACACCTTGAATTTTGCCCGGAAAACAACTGGTAACCAGTGCAACTCCTTCAGCACTGGAGTGATGTGATCTTGCCGGTGGCTGCCTTTAATCAGGCAAGCCGCCGTGTTCTGCACCAGCTGCAGCTTCTGAACCATCTTCAAGGGTAACCCCACATAGAGCGCATTACAGTAGTCTAAACGAGAGGAGACCAGGGCATGTACTACCGATGGGAGCAGATGGTCAGGAAGGTAGGGGCGCAGCCACAGTATCAGATAGAGTTGATACAGCACTGTCTGGCTCACAGCTGACACCTGAGCCTCCATGGACAGCTTGGAGTCTAAAATGACCCCCAGGCTGCAGACCTGGTCTTTCAAGGGTAGCCGTACCCCATTCAACACCACGTCAACATCCCTCAATCTCCTCTTGTCTCCCACCAAAAGTACCTCAGTCTTGTCAGGGTTCAGCTTCAGCTTATTCCTCCCCATCCAGCCACTCACCGTCTCCAGACATTTGGACAGGGATTCTACGGCCAACCTTGGTGAAGATTTGAACGAGAGGTAGAGCTGCGTGTCATCCGCATATTGATGACATCGTACCCCAAACCTCCTGATGATAGCCCCCAGCGGCTTCACATAGATATGAAATAGCATCGGGGAGAGGATGGAACCCTGTGGCACCCCACACATGAGCCACTGAGAGGTTGAGGAGAACAAGGAAGGAGCATTCGCACCTATCCAGAGCCCTCCTCCTATCATCCACCAAGGTGACCAAGGCCATTTCTGTCCCATGCCCAGGCCTCAAGCCCGACTGAAATGGATCTATATAATCGGCTTCTTCCAAGCGTGCCTTCAACTGCATCGCCACCACTTGCTCAATCACTTTGCCCCAAAATGGCAGATTCGAGACTTGGCGAAAGTTGTTCAGAACTTGGGAACCCAAGGAGGGCTGCCTCCTTGAGGGCTGATGGCATCACTCCCTCCTCAAGGGAGGCGTTCACCACCGCCCTGATCCCCTCACCCAATCTCTCTCTACAGCCCATAATGAGCCAAGAAGGGAAAGGATCAAGTAAGCAGGTGGTCGGCCTTACAGATGAAATTAATAATGTTTGGATGGCTACTATCTACCACAAATACAGCTAATCCCAGCAGTAAATATAATTTGCTTAACTTGAATAAAAACTGTTCTCCATTTCAACACACTCCAATCTTCTAGAAAAGATATAAACATCCTTTTTTTAATAAAGCTTTCAAGAAGAATTTTATAAACATTGGGTTGGATCCAGGCTTACCTTCCACAAATAGAAAGGCTCCTTCCTTCATGGATGTACACTACCTCCTACACAGTTCAAGGTCTCTTGACCGACTGGAGAAGCTTTTCAGGGGGCACAGGGGGAAATAGGTGAAACTCATCTCCTCCCCTTTATTCTAGTGGAAGAGTCCCATGGGTAGAACTCAGTCCACATGTAGTCTGGATCCAAACCACTGACTATGGGCATCACTAAAACTAAACTGAACTGTCTTCCCAGTTAATGTCTGCTTACTAGAGATTTACAAGAGGACAGGAACATGGATAAACAAACAAACATGTTTGATATCAACAAATACAACAAGGGGCAAAAATATGGCTGTGATTCTGAATAATAGTATAATCGAACAGTACTGCTCAATCTGTAGCCCAGCAAACAATCAGTTTTATATTCCTAGAAATCCACTTTAAAAAGTGGAAGCAGCACCTCAACCCTCACTACCTAAAGCTGCTTTCCAGCAAGTGCTTTCTCCACACTTCTTTGCCTCTAAAACTGGCAGCAGAGGGAATGAGTAGGAGAAGTCAGCACCTTTTAGGCTCTGGATTTGGCCCAGGCACCTCCAGTTCCTGACTCCTACACTATAGTCAAGTATTAGAATATTTGAGATCAGACAGCAAAACTTAAATCTCTGCATTACTACTGTGGAATCTGGTTTCTTCTTTTTTTTATCTTTAGCCTACCTGACAGCATACCATGACCCTTGACTCCACACAATAGTTCTGGAAATAGCTGCTGACCTGGAAATCAGGTTCAAGTAAGGTAATATAATATAACTGCTGAGCAAAACACGGAGTGGAGAGTAAGGAAGGTAAATTGAGGACATCTCATTTATTTTAAGAGCCACACACCTTTTCTAAACCAATGTCTACAGTTACTATTGGTAAAGAATCTCTAGAAGTGTTACCTTATTTTGCTAGCACACTTACCCAGTTGTTCTTTTTGCCAGCATAAATTTCCATGTTCTCTCCATATTGAGGTTCTTCAAGTAACGTTTGGTATTCAAACATGAGGCGAGAGCTCTCACGTAATCTGCTGCACTGGAACTGGTGATACTGTTGCACAAGTTCTTTCACAACAAGCAGGAGGCATTCCGGGTTTGAAGGGTTCCACGAGGCCAAGTTCTGTGCAATGCAGAGCCAAGGACCAAGTTAACTTACAAGTACAAAGGGGAGTATTGTAGTTGCTCTTTCACTGCCTTGACCTTGAGTCAAGTTCAACCTGTATAGCATTCCATTTGCTTGAGGATCTGTACCAGGGCTAGCACCAAATTCAGCAGGGCCCTTGATGACCCCTGCCCAGTGATGGTCCACTCAGCAGTGCCACCCTCCCATGATGGGCCCCTTAGTGGCAGCAGCACTCTCCCTTTTAGCAGTGACAGTTGGGAAGAGCAGGAAAAAGCCAGCCTAGCCAGCATGCACTTCCTGCTGGCTCCCACCATTTTAATTTCACCACAATACATCTGGGTCCTCACATAGAACTGCTCTTGGGTGATTCTATATTGGCGCCCCAGAGGCACAGTAGGAGAACTAAAGTGGAGATGCTAGCTACAGCCATGCCTGCAATGAGAGGGGCAACAGGCCAGCATTTTGGGTCAGTAGCAGAGTAGGCAGTGGGGCCATTGGCAACTTCCCAATGCTTACGACTTGATACAGGGATAAGCAGTACAAAAAGCTGACAAAGTGGGGATGAATCTTAGCTCTAGAGAAGGGAGAGCATTCCACAATTTGTGAGTGAGGCAGGAGGAAGCCCTTTCACACGTGCCCAAACGGGTCTTTGCAAGCAGGGTGTCCTCAAAATGGCCTCTTCTGTAGACTTCAATTTCTGACTGACTTTCTTCTAAACACCTAACTCCACCCACTATTCAATAGGCTCTCCCTTGCTGTCAATCATTAGGGAAGTTGCCTGTTCTGGATATCATTGCACTCCCTCTAAACGAGCAGGTGCATAGACTGGGGATACTTTTAGATCCTTTATTGTTAGTGCAGGCAGAAATGGCCTCCACAGCAAACAGCACCTTTTTCCAGTTCCATCTGGTATGCCAGCTGCAGCCATTCCTGGCAGGGATAGCCTGGCCACAGTGATCCACTCACTGGTAACTTCAAGATTGGATTATTGCAATGTACTCTATGTGGAGCTGCCTCTGAGAAACGCCAGGAAGCTGCAGCTAGTGCAAAACACTGTGGCTAGGCTGCCATGTGGGAAAGCCTACCAGGAACATATTACACTAGTTCTTGAAGGGGTAGCGCTGACTACCAATATGCTACTGAGTGAAGCTTAAGGTGCTTATGATAACATATAAAGCCCTACACAGCTTAAGATCGGGATATCTGATGGAACGCCATTGCCCTTATGTGCCTGCCTGGATATTAAGATCTAGTGGGGATGCCCTCTTGACAGTGCCACACTTGCTGGGGATTTGAGATGTGGCAGCCTGAGAGACAGCTTTCTCAGTGCAGGCACCTGGACTGTGGAAACCCCTCCACCTTGAGATGCAGTTGGTGCAAAGTCTTTTAATCTTTTGATGCTAACTGAAGACCTATCTGTTCACCCAAGCTTTTGATTTGAATCTGTGTCACCGCGCTTTCTCTGTTATTTATTTGTGTATGTGCTTTCCCCTGTTTTTGTTTTATTGGTTTATTATATGATTTTATTACATTCTATTAGAACTGTACCCTGCTTTGGGACTATTTTGTAATGAAAAGTCAGCAATATATTTTATAAATAAATAATTCTTGTTACACACACACACACACTCACTCACTATACATTTCAGTTACACATGAATTAAAGGAGATGTCTCATGAACAGTCCAGAGATGATAAGTCCTGTGATCCTTGCCACACAGTGACTTAAGAACTGCTAATTGAGCTCCATGACTGTCAGTGTTTCATAGAGATCAACTGAACAAAAAGTATTGCCACCAACCTCAGTTTATCTGATTTAGTTGTCTAAAGTACACAGTGTGTTCTGTAAGAAATAAATCTTGCATCACAGGGTCAGAAGTCAAGCCAGCTAGCCAACAAGCTCTACATAGCTTCCATTTCCTTTTCACAAGGTTTTAGGCAAACACCCTTTCCAGAAAGCTGAAGGATATAATGAGCATGTATAGGCTGACATGACCTCAATGGGGAATGGCAATACAGTCTCTCCCACATTTTTCTATTGTATTACATCACCAGTATTGTGTTAAAGGAAATGACCAACATTTTGATAATTGTCTTATACTTGAAACAAGTAATCCCTCCACCCCCAAGCACCAGTGAGCCAGAGAAACACTGCCCCCCACCCCTGCTAGTGCACACACATTTTAAACAAATAGAAAGAAAGAAAAAGCAGAAAGAGGAAACTATCATTTGTTCTGATCAGATGTTAGGGTTGCTCTTGTCAACACGCTGAACAATGCTGCATCAGAAGAACAGAGGTTTTGAATAACTTCTCCACCCAAATGCATCCATTTTAGAAATAAAAATCATCTCATCAAACAGCAATTTCACTCCAAAGCCAACTAGACATATTTAAAATGTAAACTCATAACAGAAGAGTCACTTGGGAGGGTAAAGAAAAATGAAAGCAGACTATCCAAGTGCAACTTTAATACGTTTGTACTTTATTAGCAGATTCATTTTTTTCCAGTAGATTAAAGTTACATGATCAAAAAACATTTGTTTCCAAGGAGACTCTTATTTTAAGCCAGACTTTTATATTTTAAAGATTTTAGTTACTGCAAGTGTCTTTAAAAAATAACTTGGTTTAAGCTGAAGTCTGAACTTAATATCATAATTTCAAACCCTACACTTATAATCTTAAACTTAAAAGTCTAGCTTTCCATGTAAAAAAACAAATGGAGAAAAATACGACTCAAGTAAAGTCTTTCACTGGGCAAATTACCAGCCCTTGGTTCTAGAAAGTTTTGTGCAGCTGATCATCAAGAAAGACCTTCTTATTGTCTTTGCATGTGTACAAACAGAGCAAAGCCAAAGATCTGTTAATTTCACAATCCTTGTCCAAAATTACACAATTCTGCAGTACAAAAAACACATGGGCTGCATGACTAAAGGCTTTGCTTATACACCTAGGTAGTATAAAGACTCTATTCCTCTTGCAAACCAATTGGTTTTAATTGTTATAGCAGCCAACTAGTATCCAAGTTTGTTCAGGAAATCCATTAATTTAGATCAAGAATTTAGCTCAGTCTTTTTTGGCAATTTAATTGGCTTTTATTTGAATGAAACCACCCTGTTCTTAAAACTGTCATTTAGAATCATCAGCTTAACCAGAGGAGATTTGTGCCCAGCTGTACAACAGAAAGTTAAGGAATAAATATCGCACACAGTAAAGAGTCTTGTTTTACTGAGTTCATGTAAATCTAGGACTAGAAAAAAGGCACCATATTTGCACTATCCCCATTTTAAACAACCAAGGTAACATACATTTTTGGTCCTGATTCAAAAGAATCATGTATATCAGAAGTAAGCATTTCTGCATGTACATGAGGGTGGGGAATTGGGTTACCGTTTTGTCTTCTTACTGCATTCCCTCAAGCCAGCTCAAAGCCTGCTCTGGAGGATCTCACAAATTTCAGGACTGGCATTTTAGGGGAGTAGCTAAAGCTTCAGTGTACATGCAGTGCTGCCTGCACACCCCTTTGGATCCTAGCCATTATGTTTTAACTAACTTGTTTCTGTGCCATACTTAATCAAAATCATATTACTGGCGCAGCAGCAAAACGTCCCACTGGAAGTGTGTTTTATTCATGTTCTCAGTCTTTATCAATTCTCAGTAAGCTTTTTTTGGCAATTGTGCATGCAAAACTCACCCTACTATAGCAGGGCTATGAGCCGTGCACACTTTCCTCACTCCATTCACAAAAACACACCCTTACAATAATATTCTCAATTACTTACACTACTGTCCTGCAGCAGGAACAAACATTAAGGTACAAAGTTGTGCCAATATCATTATTCCAGCTACATGAGTAAGCATTCGTACTAGAGATAGGTTAATGTAGCTACCAGATCTTCAACACAGAGAAATACAGTATAGTGACTGTGCAGCACCACAGATATGGCAAGATACACTGGCAGATGACTACCTTCTTTCCTGGCACATTGCAGGGCAGCATGACTTATGACAGTTTTTCTGTCTTTACCACATGCTTTCAAGTGGGTAAGAGTCCAGGAAGCAATCCATTTACTTGAATTTGTAAGCTAATATCTTTTTAAAAAGAACCCAGTAAATTCACAATTTGGGCAAAACTTTAGTTAGCTTTCATTCCCTAGAGGCTTAAAAGCCAGGAATCACATAGGCAGAGAAAATGGTTCTTTCCTATTAGGCTATACAAGGTTTTTCTTTCAATTTTACATTCAATTTTTATCATGGTAGAGCTATGAACGATGCTTAACACTGCCCAGAGCTTTTTCTACACAGGTGAGGATGGGAGGGGGCGGGCAGGATGAAGGAAAGAAAATGGGTTATGAAGAGTAGTGAATTAGTTAGGAAAAAAATGTTATCATGAAGAAGAGCATAACATGCTAAGTTAAAAACCTCAACGTTGAACAATACCAGCATATTTCCTGCCTTTTTATATATTCAATAATCAAAAAACCTGCCTGTGTAAAACCACAATTAAGGCTATCTCATGTTGGCTCAACCTCCAAAAAGCTAGGAAACTGGAAGCTAAGGCTGATACCTTAACAGACATGTCCCGTGATCGGTGATGATATTGTGCGATGTCACAAATTGTGCTTGCTTATAACTTACTCTCCATGCACCCACACATTTCCTTGGTCTTTCAGGCCCAAATCCAGATGGGGAGGATGGAGTGCTTGGAACCAACAAAGATGCCCCACATTATCCTGGTCCTGTACTGCCTTATGAAGCATCTGAGCTTAACTGTGGTCTTAAATCTGTAGGTTTTTGATGAATAAATTTCCCTGGGTTTTGAAAAGGAAATTTCTCCCCAAGGTACCTAATACTTAAAGGTAAAGGTGTCCCCAACCAGTCGTGTCCGACTCTAGGGTGAGGTGCTCATCCCCGTTTCTAAGCCGAAGAGCCAGCGCTGTCCGAAGACGCTTCCATGGTCATGTGGCCGGCATGACTGAACACCGAGGTGCACGGAACGCTGTTACCTTTCCCGCCGAGGCAGTACCTATTTATCTACTTGCAATTTCTTGCTTTCGAACTGCTAGGTTGGCAGAAGCTGGGACTGAAGACGGGAGCTCACTCCGTCACGCAGCACTCGGGTCTCGAACTGCTGACCTGCCGACCTTCCAGTCGGCAGTTCAGCGTCTTAACCACTAAGCTACTGCGGTCCCTACTACTAATACTTAACCCACCACAAATTGATCACTGCTATCCCACATCACCTGGTATTGCTACATGTACTGACTCTGAGCATGAGGGTTCCATTTGGCTGTCATGGCTAGACAATCCAGATCTACACCAGACATGTACATCCAGCTGGTCTGTGCTACCTTTGTTCCACATGCCTAATTCTGTGGCTGCATTCTCAAACTATGTCCATATAAATATAAAATGGATGGGGACATAAAGTCACATGGGTGCCATGTGGAACAGAAACTTGGGTAATTATTCCTGAAGAAACATGCATAGGGGATTGCAGTGTTAGTCTGGCTAAAAAATGATATTGGATAGAATTATAAAAATTTAAAACTTCAGTAAAAATTAAATACCCTGCATGGATAGAAACCTTTGTGGAGTCTGGGAAGGAAGCAGCATCCTAAACTACTGTTTTTCTCTCTGCCCCTCCTGGAGGAAGGGAGTGATAAGGTTTCTAAAGGTGCTTTGTAAAACATAATCCCCACCACCACAAGGCTGCTTTTCATTAACAAATGTCTGGGTCATTGCAAGTTCTATTTCTTTAAAAGCTCTCTCTTTCTTTTACACAGACAAACACATTAACTATCCCTCTCTCACTTTCTCTCATTTGCAATCAGAGGCACACTGCCTCTGAACATATCTCTTGGATGTTTTCCAGAGCAAATTGAATGTTGCTCCTCTCCCATATAAATATTTTTCTCTCTCTGCTCTTTCCCCCATTTAAAAAAAATGGAGAGCTATTTCATGTCCAATCTATGCACCTTAAAGGTAGATATTTCTCTCTTCTCCCCAACCACTGATTAAATAAAGAATTTTGGTATTAATGATCCTACCCGCCCCCATAGATTGACCTAGCATGTCTTGGCCCAGTATTTCTCTTTTTAGAGGGGGAGTGTTGAAAGAAAAAGTTATTTCTGCCCCCCCCCCCCCCCCGCACGTACATCTCGATATTTCTCTATCCTCCCCCATCTCCGCCCTTAAACCAACATATTTCTTGCCTAGGTATTAAATAGTGAAATCCTATGTTTGTCTACTCAGAAGTAACTCCCATTCTTTTAAACAGAGCATATTCCGAGTTAAGTGTGTATATGGACTGCAACCTGAATCTATAGCTCCACTCTTCACAGACACCCCCGCCCCCAAAGAAAGAAAGGCATGGGATACCTTTTAAATCCCAGTTGCTGCTTTTAAACAGCATACTCTTTGATCTTTGTGAGAAGCTCTAATTTTCAAAAACAAAAGATTCCTCTCCCTTTTTCCTGTACACACATGCAAACATTCCATCTTTCCCTTCCTCAGTCTTGCAGTCAGAGGTACACTGGCTCTGAACATAAGAGGGGCTTTGGACCTTTTCAAGAGAAAAATGAATGTTGTCCTTCTCTATTCCTTCTATGCTTCCTTAAACTGACATGTTTCTTGGCTGGGGATTAAGGCTGCAATCCTCCACCTACTTAAATGCAAGTGAAATAGAAATTCTGAAACATTATGCATAAGGGTGCACTGTAAATCTATGGTTTCCCCCTCCCCAAATTACAGCATGAGACTTTTAAACCTCTGTGGCTGATATTCAGTAATAACTCTTTGCAAAATTAAAAGATAATTAATTTTAAAGATAATCTAGGGGAAAGGAGAGGGTGAAACAAAATTCAAAACAGAAGTAAAATCACTTGCAATATATACAACTATACAGACAGGATGAGGCACGTGTGCACAAACGGATCTATAATCAGCATTTATTTAAAGCATTTATTTAACTTTAAAATATCCCAGTCTACCTTTCTGGCCTTTGCCTGCTCAGTACATACCCTTTAGACTTTCCATCAGATATCCATGGAAAACGAGGCAGCCATTTTTTATGGTGGCAGCCATCCCCCGCCCCACCAGAAAACATGGCATGATGGGGAAAACAAAATGATCACTGCAATGAAAACAAGGCCTATGAAGGCCTGCAGATTCCCCCTGCCCCGTTCCCTCTCAGCATTATAAATCAACAGTTGATAGGCACTAGGGAGGGTTCTGCATCTGTGCAAGCTTATGGCAAGTCCCACTGACTCTCATTACTTGTTAAAAAAGCTTATTTTAAAAATAAAAATGGAAATTAAAAACAGTATTCTACCAACCTCAATACATGAGGAACAGGAAATCATCAATGTTTTAGATTTTAAAAAAAACAGTATTTTTTCACAAATCCTGGGCAAAAAAGGTTGCCAATATAAATTCTCAGTCATCTCTGACCAAGGGAAAGTGTTTTGCTTTTCCTCTTTAAACTGCTCTTTCACCCTCAATATTTCACCAATCGTCCTGAAATTTTCTGGGCAGGTGGCACCTGTAAATTTCAGAAATATTGGTGAAACCCATACTTATTTTATGAAGGTTATAAGGACCCTCTACTCCAATTACCATTTTACATGATGGAATGCTTTAAAAAACACACAAAATTGATGGGACATTAGCATGCCTCCTTTAATGTAGCAAGGTGGTGCACAGTAGAGTCTTAATTCTACAAACTAAGTGAGGTTTGTATGGGACAGAACACAAAGTCTATGGCTGGGCCACTAGAAAAATATTGTTATATGGGCACCTGACAATATCTGAGTGCAGATGTATATTTTATGAAGCAGAGGCTATTCAAAGGCAGTAGCCTACCTTTAAAATCGCTATCACTTAACACCATGAAGCAAAGTTGCAATTAAGGGCTCCTTCTTTCTCATCCTATAGAACACAACCTCACACTCCTCACATTTCTTCTGCTGTATGAACAGCCACATTTAAGATCTCACATGGCTTTTATAGTTGCTGTGTGTTTTATTTGCTCAATTTCCTGTAAATAAAGTTTTAACTACTTGGGCTATCCCTGGGGTTCCAAGATAAAAGCCAAGAACTGCTCCGTCTTTGGATATCATTCACACACATTTGTATAATATTACTCTCTATAAACAATTGATTATAATAGTCTACTTTTTAATAAGGTAATGGTTAACTAACACGGTTATGCTTCATCTCTCTCTCTCTGTTTCAATTCTATTAATATAACAGTTGTCCAAGGCCAGGATCCACGTCAGCTAAGGGACCTTCTAGAATGGTATTCCATGAAGTTTAAGGGACTGCCATGGGTATTTTTCTAACTTTCAAATAGCAACTCTAAGCAGATATGGTCTCTGTCTATAGGAAAAAAGATGGAAATTAAACTAGCAAGATATAGGCAAACAGAAATAGGTTTCAAACAGGTTTTATGTACTTTATTGCTGTGAGCTGCCTTGGGAGGACTTCTGCCCTGAAAGGTGGCCAATAATTTTTTTAAAATAAAATTAGATAAAATACATAAATTCTAAGGATGGGAATAGCAAGAGATCATTATGTTCCCAGCCAATCAAATATCCTAATTACATCTTTGTCATAAATCAAAAAGTCTTTTGAGAAGTTACATTAAACTGCAAAACAACAAAACTGTATTACAGTAGTTTCAGTTCACCTTACATGAATAAGCTCTGCTGAAGACCACCTCCACAAAGACTCCTCATCCCACAACTGTCACCAGCAACAGCCATTCCAGCAAGCTGTACTGAGGGGGGTAAGAGTGGGAAGCAGGGCCACTCCACCAGTCCTGCTGAAGACGTAATTCCACCACTCCACTCTTACCTTCCTCTTCTCTTTTCTTTGTGTATTTTGTCTTTTTTTAGACTGTAAGCCTGTGGGCAGGGACTGTCATGTTTTACTGATTATATGTAAGCTGGTCCACGAAGCTTTTTGGTTGGGGGCAGGATACAAATACCACAAATAAATAAATGGATTTTTGGTGCAGATATAGGAATATTTGCCGAACTGAGCACCCACACTCCAATTATCATTCTATCTCTAACATCCACAAAAATATTATGTGCATGATATCGCCAAAGTAGTTAAGCACTTTTGAGTCCCATTGATTTTAATAGGACAGTGTTAATTACATGCTTAACTACGTTACAGAAGTCAAAGAACCTTAAAAGTGCTTAATACTGGCCGTTCACATACTTTCAGATACCATTTAGGCTACAATCCTAAACAGAATTAAGTTAACTAAGTTAATGAAAACTGAACTGAATGGATTGACCAAAAGCCAGATCCTAACCATGTTTATTTCTATGTGTTCCGATGAGTTGAAAGTATAGGTGGATTTCAACAGAAAGTGGTCATACAAATTAAACGTTGATAAGTTCATTTCATAAGCAATGGCAGTTTGCATCATCTATCTTATACTGAAAAAGGGGGGTACTAGTGCATTTTATTTAATTTTGATTTCCAACTCCCAAAGCTTTGGGGGACAACATCAGAATATACAAAGTAGTTTCGTTCTCCTCTCACACCCACTTTTTAAAAGCCATTCATGGCAAAAAAGACAAATGGAAAACTTGGTAGCTTTTACTATAATTTAAATCAGAGTGACTACTCCATTCTAAAAAGGAAGCAATCTACATTATTTAGTGCAACTGTGCCAGATGACACATAGTTGCAATCCTGGAACAACTGACTTCAGTGGAACTGCTGCTTGTCATTCTCAGTGTGCCTGGTGGCTACCGATCTCAGTCAGCCAGTTTTGGCTCACAGGCTATTTATTCATTCAACCATTAGAAGTCTAAATCTGAACTGTCAGGACAATACTTGTATATCTATAGGCATTTCCTCCATATACAATGAGTTTCTAAACCAAGGAAAAATCAGTGGAAGATTCAGTTTGCTCCTGTCAATAAGAGAATAAGCAAATAGTTTCTTAATTAAATTGAACTTGTTTTTCTTAAGAATGTGCTTAAGCATCCAGGTTGCTGGAATATCTTCCAGGAACGTGACTTTGAAGAAGACAGCTTGCTACTGTTTTTCCTGGCTGCACTACAGAAAACAGCAAGATCTTCAGTTAGTGTACTTTTTCATATTTTTAGGAGGGGGAAATTAAGTGCAATAATTGTCAAGGAAAATAAATGTCAGGAAACACAAGACATCAAGCCCTTGATAGCAGTTAATAAGATGAAATTTATGTAGATCCTTTCTTCACTGATTAATCACAAAAATGACACAAGTTCAATATGCAAGCAAGAGAGAGAGATTTGACTTATTTATAGGGATACACTATAAAAGCTTCATTAAAAAACCTAAAACATTTTATTCTGGAGCATTTTAAAATGTACCGATGTTACTGAATAATCTTCTGTAGACACGTGTACGAACTTCCCCACGTTCTCAAGAAATGCATTTGTTAAGGGACCTTTCGACTTTGGCAACAGGATGTCCGGCAGGAGGAACCCAATGACTAATATACACTCTGGCTTCTTCAAGAAGAGGTGAGGGACACTGGGAGGCGAGGAACACTGAGGGCTTGGAGGCCTGGGTTTTTATACTGTTTTGATGAAGATTTCAAAGACAAAAATGGTGCCAAATGTGACATTACAAAGCCATAAAGATGTTGCAGAAAGATTTTCAGGTGGCAACAATAGCCACAATGAGGTTGTGACAACTCTTAGAGCCGCTACAGGTGCAAAAACGGACAATTTGGGATGGGCAGACCAATCAAGACGGTGTTGTGCTTTTATCTATTCAAAAACAGTGACCTTTCCAAAAAATTATGAAATTGTAGGTCTTACATCTGGGAATCAATTATGTTATTCATGGAAATATCACTTCAGGGTTGGCAAATGCATATATAATTGCATTAGCATTTTATCATCCTAAAGCTACTGGATATTTGCAGTTTTGACCACTAGATATGACCTTGCCTACATGACTGGCAAAACTATTAGGCAAGACTATTTCACTGTCTCTTTTCCCACCTCTACCTTGGCTCTTAAAGTGACCATCTCTTTTGTTGCCAACTCTTTTGGAAGCCTACAGCCCTTTCCCTATGCCAATCAACGTGCTAGCTCCAATGCCACACACCAAAAGAAAAAATAAAACTTGATGATCTGATTGTTCTTCCATTCTCTACATATTCAACAATCTATGCAGCTGCATGAACTTGCCTTCAGTTATTTCCACTGTGTCCACCACACAGAAAGCCTCAGGTCCTCTTCACAACTTATATCTTTAGCTGTACACTTAAGATATTTCAGAGGCTAAATTCAAAGTTGTGCAGAGCAGAACTCTCTGGACATTCCTACTGGTGGAAGAGGAGGAGGCCATTTTTGCCAATTTCTTCTCCTTCCTGAAATCCCCAGTACCCACACAAAACTGAGCCAGAAGGTTGGGGGACCATCTAGAATGGAATAGAAGATAGTACTGGGGGCTGCAGGGGGAAGGAGAAATGTGTGAGGATCGCCTCACCCACTTCCACTTGCAGGAGTGTCAAATTAGCAATGTGGAGGCCTCTGCTGGATTATTTTTCAAAATAAAGTACCCCTTCTGGTTATGGAACATGTCTGGATCCAACCCTAGGTGCATATTTAAAAATGTCTCGTGTAAAATTTGTGGTAATTGTAGTCCCCACACATCTGGAGGGTACCAGATTGGGGAAGACTAGATAGAATTGCAGCTTAGGATTTCCTTTTGAGACAAGGTGACCAGATCTGTACACAGTACTCCAAATGCAGCCACACTGGCATTTATATAAAATTATACTAGCTGTTTTATTTTCAACCCTTTTCCTAATATTCTCTTATATAGAACTTGCTTTTTTCACTGCCACTGCATATTTTCATGGAGTTGTCCATCATGACTCTAAGTGTCAAGGGCTCCTTGGAGGCCTCTCTCAGTCTAATCCAGTAGCCAAGTCCAGACATAGACAAAGGGATTCCTTTCAAAGCTTTATTCTTAACAACTCTACCGTTTGCAACTAGATCTGAGAAGCACAGTACCTATGCCCTAAGTTGGAACACTTGGTCCCCGTTTGAAAGGGAATTACTGGCAGACCCCTGAACTTAAGGACTAGGGAGAGTCCCTCCCCTTTTCCCTTGGATCCTCTGGGCGCAGCCATTGTTTGCGCGCCGCCATTGTTTGCGCGCCAAGCGGGCACTATGCCTCCTTTCTGCGCCCTCCATTTGGCGCCGCTCTCTGCGTCGCGCGTCCACCAAGTCTACTTCCCACGCCTGGTCACTCCCTGGACTGCTATCTAATCTAGGAATGCTGGTGGGAGGAATCTCCGTCAGCTGTGGGCCCTGGGAAAGAGGAGTGCGCTCCTCTCCCAGGAGCGACTGCTCTTCCTCAGAATCAGAACTACTCTGGGATTCTATGGGCTCAGTGTCCACCCTGACATCATCCCCGCTCCCATGAGCCCCCCCCCTCGTGCTCCTCCCCTGGGGCCCCGGGTTTGTGGGGGTACAGCTGGTGGAAGCGCCTCAGCAGCAATGGAGCATGCACATTTTCCGCGGGTTCCCAGGATCGCTCATCAGGCCCGTACCCCTTCCAGTCCACCAGATATTGCAAGCGGCCAAGAGAAAGACGGGAGTCCAGAATCTCAGCGATTTCAAACTCCTCCTCCCCCTCCACCAACACTGGCGGTGGGGGGGAGCCGACTGAGCAATGAGGGTCGCCAGAAACCAGGGGGGACAGCAAGGACCGATGAAAAACAGGATGGATCTTCATGGAGGGGGGGAGAGCCAGGTGAAAAGCAACAGGGTTAATCTGGGCCGTAATCTGGAAAGGCCCTGTGCGGTGAGGCGCGAGCTTCCTTGCAGGCGAGTGAGAGGGGAGGTATTGGGTACATAACCAAACCCAGTCCCCCGGAGTGGGGGACATGGAGCAACACCAGTAGCTCCCTCCAGAAATGGGCAGTGAATTGGGCCCCCCTATCGGAAATGAGACCCTCGGGCCATCCATGGAGGCGGAAAACATGCGCCACGAACAGCTCTGCCATCTCCCTGGCTGTGGGCAACCCAGAGCAGGGGATGAAATGGGCCATCTTAGAAAACAAATCCACCACCACCAGAATAGTGGTCTTACCGTGTGAGTGAGGCAAGTCAGTGATGAAGTCAAGGGAGAGCAGTTTCCAAGGTCCTGAGGGGGTAGGCAGGGGGTGAAGCAAGCCTGTGGGCTTGCCTGAGGGGGCCTTCGCCCGCTGGCAGGTTGGGCAGGAGGCGACATAGGACTTGACGTCCTGACACACACGAGGCCACCAAAAATCCCTCGTCACTCCATGCAGGGTCTTGGTGACGCCAAAATGCCCAGCTGTGGGGGAGTCGTGGCACTGATGGAGAACCCTCTCGCGGAGGGGTCTAGAAGGCACATAGACCCGGCCGGAATGGTAAAGCAGGCCACCTCGCAAAAAGAAGGGGGTAGAGTGGGGGGGGGCAGAGGCTAGCCCCAATTCCTCCACCTTTGTGTGAACAAAAGCATCCTGAGGCTGTGCAGAGAGAAGGAGCTCCTCCCAAGAATGAGGTACCGCAGCTGCCGCCAGGCCTTGGGGGGGAAGCCAGTCAGCCTCCTTCTTGTCAAACACATCCCGAAAAGCTGCATACTTCTCTGGGAGGATGACGGTAGCTGAAGGACTGCCAGAAGCAGACAAGGAACGGGGGGAAAAGGGTTAATACCTGGGCTGGGACTGGCGCCTCCTCCGTGAGGCAATGCTCCCAGCAGTAGGGAGACGCAAACTCCACTTGCCGAAGCCCCCAAGAAATCTGAGGGTTGTGCTTAGACAGCCAGGAAAAACCCAGCACGATTGGGTATAAGGGAACCTTGGCTAAGTGAAACTGAATCTGCTCAACGTGGGACTGGGTGCGCAGAGTGAGCGGAACTGTAATACGGGTCACCTCGCCTGAAGAGAGAGGATGCCCATCAATGGTCTGCACTGCCAAGGGGGCAGGAAGGGGCAGGGTAGGAATCCTGTGGAAAACGGCGAAGGTCTCATCCATGAAACTAGTCGTAGCCCCCGAGTCCACTAAAGCTAGGGCCTCCACCCCACCCCGCTCTGAGGAGCGGAGATGAACATGCAACAGCAGATGGGAGGGTGGGGGGGGTTGGGGAAGGCACCCACCCGGTGGGGAACTGACCCCCACACTGGAGGCCCCCAACAAGCTTGGGGGGCAGTCTAGTCAGGCCTGGGGACGAGGAGGAGGAGGAGGAAGAGGGTGAAGGAGAGGAGGAGGAGGCAGCGGAGCCGTGGATTTAACTTGGCAGGTCTTGGCAAAATGCCCCAGGTTTCCACATCGAAAACATCGGCGCTCAGCTCGCCAGCGCTCAAGTTCCTCTGGCGGCAGTGAGGCTCGGGTAGCCCCCAGCTGCATCAGGGTCTCCTCCACCCCCAGCGCCAGAGCAGGGGGTGGGGAAGGAGGCAGGAAACGTGGGGGAATGGGAGGAGGGAAATCTCGGTCCCCGGCGCCCCGCCGGGTCTGCCAGCGCCCCTTCAGCAGACTATCTATCTGAAGGCAGGTCTGGATGAGCTCCTCCAAAGTAAGCGGGCTGGGCGTGCGCGCCAACTCATCTAAGATCTCGTCGTTCAAACCATCCAAAAACTGAGCCACTAACGCGGCATCATTCCACTGTAAATCCTGCATCAGCAAGCGAAAGGTTGTCACGTAGCTGGAAACTGAGTTCTTGTCCTGCCGGAGGCGGCGAATCTCCCAAGAAGCCATCTGCGTGCGCAGAGGGTCACCGAAAAAACATGCCATGGCTGTCATGAAACCTTGATAGTCCCCGAGCAGGGGGTCATTAGTGAGCAGGAGCCCTGAAGCCCATTTAGCTGCCATGCCTGACAGTAGGTTAATGATGAAACCCACACGAACCTGTTCTGTCTGGAAATCCTCAGGTCTAAGATGCATGTACAGCTCTGACTGGGCCCTGAAAATCTGAAAAAGTCCTTTCTCACCAGAAAACTTCTCTGGCAACGCCACCGGGCACTTGCGGCGTGGGGGAATCGGAGGTGGAGGGGGTTGAAACGCCACCTGTAGATTCTGCACAGCAGCTGTCAGTTGAGCCATCTGATCACGGAGCATCTGGTTCTCTTGCTCCAGAGCTTGCACCGCTGGTCCCTGGCACCCTCCGTAAGGCAACAGGAGAAGAGAGAGAGAGAGGAGAGAGAAAAAAAGAGGAACGGGGACCAAGCTGTCAAGGGCTCCTTGGAGGCCTCTCTCAGTCTAATCCAGTAGCCAAGTCCAGACACAGACAAAGGGATTCCTTTCAAAGCTTTATTCTTCTTTTACAACTTAACAACTCTACCGTTTGCAACTAGATCTGAGAAGCGCAGTACCTATGCCCTAAGTTGGAACAGTTGGTCCCCGTTTGAAAGGGAATTACTGGCAGACCCCTGAACTTAAGGACTAGGGAGAGTCCCTCTCCTTTTCCCTTGGATCCTCTGGGCGCAGCCGTTGTTTGCGTGCCAACCGGGTACTACGCCTCCTTTCTGCGCCCCCCATTTGGCGCCGCTCTCTGCGTCGGCGTCGCGCGTCCACCAAGTCTACTTCCCACGCTCGGTCGCTCCCTGGACTGCTATCTAATCTAGGAATGCTGGTGGGAGGAATCTCCGTCAGCTGTTGGCCCTGGGAAAGAGGACCGTGCTCCTCTCCCAGGAGCAACTGCTCTTCCTCAGAATCAGAACTACTCTGGGATTCTATGGGCTCAGTGTCCACCCTGACACTAAGTTCTTTAGCCTAGTAGTCAGTCATAGCCAAATCAGCCACCATTGGTATATATGGTGGTCTTAACCACATAATATAATATTAACATAAATGTAATCTTATTTAATTTATTAATTACATTTACATCCTGCCTTTTTTCCTCTTTGAGGAACCCAAGGTGGCATACATAATCCTCCTCCTCTCCATTTTAGCCTCACAACAACAACCCTGTGAGGTAGGTTGGGCTGAGAGTCTGTGACTGGCCCAAAGTCACCCAGTGAGCTTCCATGGCCGAGTGGGGACTGGAACCCAGATATCCTGGCTCCCAGTCTAACACTCTAGCCACTACATCACACTGGCTCTCCAATCTTAAAGTAGCAGTTTAATTTTGTTTTATCTATGCTCACAATTTCCCCGTCAAAGGTATATTTATTAAGAAGTCTGCACTCTCTTGATATATGTGAATAGCTACATTACACTCTGGAAGGGGAGACGTGAGAACTATCACTGTGAAGAACATATAAACTAACACATTTGAATCCCCCCCTCCCCCAAACACACACCATTCTTCAGAGTCAACCGTTCAGGGCACTTCCAAAACAGTAGTCACATCAAGCCTATTGTAGCAATACAGCACCAGAACAAAGATTCCCATGACGCTTTAAAGATCAAGAAGTACACCACGCATAACCCTTAGTGGCCTGAAAGCCATTTTGTTAGCTACAAATTCATGACACTGTCTAATGTTCAAATATATTATGAAACCTCAAAACGTTTACCTTAGTTATTTATTTGGAGTATTTATGCTCAACCTACTAACCTAAGTTCTCAAAAGTATATTGAAAAGTAGCAAACAGACCCAGTTTCACATGGTTGGAAAATTCCTTAGTTTAATACAATGAAGCTTTTAAGCAAAGTTATGCACCTGTCAGAGTTGGATACATTGTCCCTGCCCTGTCTGAGTGAAACTACAGCCACTGGTACCCCTAGCCACAGCCCATGCCATGGAGCACCCCTATAGTCCCCTGTGGTAGGAACCTGTTCACTCCATTCCCACTGGGTGCTCTCCCACCACAGAGGGGAGAGGGCAGCCATACAGCCAAATAACTTTGAGGAGCAAACCCCTAGGGTCCCCTTAGCATGAGAAGTTTCAGATGTCTAGGTTTCATGGTCTTGGAGCTATGATGCTGACAGGCAAAAACACATCATATTTTATTATTCTAGAAGAGAAGATACAATAAAAAAGTGTTAAGAGGGAGGGGCAAAAGTACATACATGTTTCTCCACGGGTCCTCAGATGTTCCAACTGCCACCCTGCTTTTGAATCTCTGGGCCACAGGAGGTTTCAGAGGCAACGAACCTGACCTGGAAATGGCTGCCAGAACAGCCAGATGTTAAGTCCCTCACAAGGTGGGGCTCTGTTACTCAGGTGGCTGTCTCTCACTGCTTCTGGCTCCTGACAGCAGATGCAAGAATGAGAGAAAATAGGATAGCAAGCCTTCACTGTCCTCAGATGTTCCAACCGTGTCAGAAGGTAGGATAACTTCTTACAACATAAATGCTGGTAGAAACTCCCCTAACATTTATATCCCACATTTCATCCATCAAGGAACTCAAAGTAACACACACAGGATCCCCTGGGCCAGCCTCCCGTACCCTGGTGCCCTCCACATGTGTTGGATTACAACTCCCAGCATGCCCCAGCCAACCATAGCTAGATGTCACCAGGTTGGGGAAGGCTGGCCTAGGCAGTCTCTCTTGCAGCAACTGACCAGACCCAGACCTGGAAGGTGCTTTCAGACCATGCCACATAATGACTGGGCTAACTCAAGAAAGCAATCCTGATTGGAAAAAAAAGAGGACCAGCACACCAATTTTACCATATTCAAGGCAACATTAAAATACATGAAGTTAGCATAGTTTTGCTATGACAGCGGGGGGAGGGGGGATCAAACTTAGCAAATTAACTGTCTAAGCTTCAGTTTAAATGCACCACCAAGGGCTTACAGAGAAGGAGAGACTTTCCACCCGCATTCAAATAGTGCTTGCAAGAATGTCTTTTAAAAAAATGAACAAAGAAACCACAATCAGCCCTAAACAACCCTAAATAAAAATAGGGGGGTAAGGAAGACTTCTATTAAGAAGTAAAACTCCACTTTGCATTTTTGGAAATAAAATGATTATAATACTTGTTGGTCAGGTTTTTGATTGGCATGAGAACAAGAAGATGGCGAAATTTCTAATTGTGGTTCCTTGACCATAATTAAAATAAAAACATGGTGGAAGAGCTGTAAAATGCTTCTTTCCTAAGCACAATGTTGTGTCCTTCCTTCTTATACACAGCAGTATTTCAGATATATTGTTAGTGGCCACAGCATTGCTCCCCATCAATATAAACATGGTGCAACAAAAACATCCCCTCAAGACAGGGATTATCTGTTTTGGGCTTTGCACAATGGAATCCAAATTTTGCCTGCAACACTATTTATTATCACACTGCCAATTAACAAAGCGCTATCCATCTAACATTAGGGCCGTGGTGGCTTAGTGGTTAAGACGGTGAACTGCAGACTGGAAGGTCGGCAGGTCAGCAGTTCGAGACCCGAGTGCTGCGTGACGGAGTGAGCTCCCGTCTTCAGTCCCAGCTTCTGCCAACCTAGCAGTTCGAAAGCAAGAAATTGCAAGTAGATAAATAGGTACCACTTCGGCGGGAAAGGTAACAGCGTTCCGTGCACCTCGGTGTTCAGTCATGCTGGCCACATGACCACAGAAGTGTCTTCGGACAGCGCTGGCTCTTCGGCTTAGAAACGGGGATGAGCACCTCACCCTAGAGTCGGACACGACTGGTTGGGGACACCTTTACCTTTTTTATCCATCTAACATACATGACTCTTACATCCTCCCTTCCTCAAAGCATGTTTGTCCTTAATTACAACACGAGTGATTAACTCTTCGGTATTCACAGCCTTGCCTAACATGAAGACAAGAATATACCCCCACCTACTTTCCATGCTTCAAGGGATTAATACAGGACAGCAAATAAAGCCCTTCTAAAGTCTGCATAACGTTTACTAAAAAAAGAGCAAGCCTAATAGGCCCATTGCAAAAAATGTTATGATGAGAGGTCTAAAAGATACACTGGAGGGAAGGGGGATCAATACAGAACAGCAAGAAACTAGCCTAAAATATGCTTAAAGTTATTGAACAATATTTAAACTAAAGTTTACTTTTATTTAAAAAATAAATTCATTAAAGTGACTTGTGCTTCTCAGTTACGCCAGTGCTTTTCATTCATTAACCAGAGCCCTGAAAGGCAAGAGCAAGTTTTGTTTTAACTGAGCAATTAGGTAGAACTGTGCCTTCATGCTTTCTTAACATCTTCACAAAGACTAGAGACTTTCATTTTAAAAAGCAGCCTGTAAATTCAGGAAAGGACCTGGAACCTTTCTGATAGGGGCAGCCCACCCCAGTCCCTCTGTGGCTATGTCCCTGTCCATACTCTTTTGTTAAGGGAAGATACTATATTTGATACACAACAGCATTAAAGCTAATTCCAAAAAGCATATTGCACAACATCTAATCTTGCGCTGGGCAAAATTATCTCCAGCACAAATAATGTAGGGATAAAATTATATTTACATTAGAGAGTAAAATAATGTGCATACACTCCAACAGCAGTGAAAATACAAGATGAAAATCTCTGCAAGCTGAGCAAATTTTTGTACAGCCTATCTTCTGTTTCTTTTATTTCGTGCTTATTTTTTATTTATTTTTAGCTTGCTTCTGCAAGAAAAAGGTCAAGGTAGTTAGTAAGAACTAAAACCATTCAATCGCACCATTAGCAAAACACAGTTAAAATACACAACATATTAAAATCCATCAGGATATCCACTAACAATTAGAATAACAAATAATCAACTGAACCCCACCACAAAATGCCTGTTGGAGTAGGCAAGCTTTGCATGTCTTCTAAAAACCTACAAAAAGGTGGACCAATACATCTCATTCCAGAGCTCTAGGCCATGGCTGTGTGTACTGATATAAATGCACACAAACATTAATGTACTCACATGTAAGGCTGATGGATCAGGCAGGAATTCAGCATCTTCTCCAAAGATAAAGTCAGGTGGCAATTCTGGGTAGTGGGCATTAAAAATTATATCCCCTAAAACAAGCAAACAAGGAAAATATCTTAATTGTTGCCAGAGGAAGTACGGTCAATATACTCTTGCTGCAATTGGACAAGAATGAGTCTCAGTGAGCCTTGAGCTCATCTACTCCCCCGCCCCTCCTCCTCCAGCATGACCATAAAGAGACCAGAAGCTTCTGCTTCCATTTCACATTAGCCACAGTTTAGCCTTTTATCTGAACCCTAAACGGGGGAGGGGGGGACAACACACAAATCTGGCCCTCCAGGGTTCCCCAGATGGCCACACCGCCTTCTCCTAGCCCAACCCCTTTCCCTAACCACCAATCATTTGGAGGCTTCCCTGCTTCTGTGCAGTATTTTCCCAATTCTAAAAGGCTGAAATGCCTCTCCTAAAACTTTGTTGCTGGCAGGAAAAGCTTTAAGCTAAAATATGCTGGTATGTTTGGCCTCACCTCTTTTGCCTTTGGCCCCACCCACCACTAGAATGCAACCCTCGAAAGCTTCTCAGAAATGGAATTCGACCCTCAGACTGAGCGACATTTTGCATCCCTGCCCTAAACTGTGGCTAATCTTAACTATGGTTAGTAGAAACAAGCCAACTACATAAACTGTGGTTAGAAGTTGGCTTGTTTCAGCAAAGTATAGTTCAGATTAACCACAGGTTTTCAGTGGTTCAGATGATACAAAAGGCTGTGGCTAAACTAAAATGGAAACAAACGCTTCATGGAAACTTCACCCCATAGCCATGCCAGAGGATGAGAGAGGAAGTGCATGAGCCTGAAGCTTGCTGTCATTTGTTCTTGTAACACTAAACCAGGCCTGTTTTCCATTGGAACTTTTATATAAGAATTCTACACCTTTCCAAAAAGTTTCCCAAATCTCAGCTCAGAAGGAGTAGCTATTTCTTAATTATCCTTTTTAGTTCCTTAAAATACGGATCTAAAATAAAATGCATAATTATGATGCTGTGATACAATTTAATATGAAATATACATTACATCAGATTTACCTTTTAAGCAGTGGCAGAGAGATATAAGGACGTTTATATGGCAAGCAAAAAAAACAAGAGTTAAAATAAAAAATTTACAAGATGCAAAGGAAAGAGGTGGCTTGGGATTACCAGATTTTAAACCTATTTTTCTGCCTGCTGCTTGATGTGGATGAAGGAATGGGTGATGTTGAAAAATAGAAGACTTTTAGAACTAGAAGGACATGAATTTAGATACGGGTGGCATGGTTATTTGTGGTACGATAAAACAAAAGTTAATGTAGATTTTAATAATCACTGTATAAGAAGGGCTGTATTAAGAATTTGGAATAAATATACATTAAGGTTCTACCAAAAAATACCACGTTGGATATCTTCACAAGAAGCAATGCATAGAAGAGAATTTGATAGCACGCATAAATGGATATGATATAATGATTTACTGGAACTGTCACAAGGGGATTATAAGTTAAAATCAAGGGAAAGCTTATTGGAAGAAGGTAATGTATGTCAGTGGTTTTCATATTTGCAAATTAAAGAAAGTTTTAAAATAGATGAGAAAAATGGTGGATTTGAACAAACAGAATCTGAGTTTGAAACAACACTGTGTACAAATGAACATGTTATTGCTAAATTGTATAAATTACTGTTATGGTATGAGACATAGGATGAACAAGTAAAAGATTGTATGATAAAATGGGCACAAAATGTTGGTCATAATGTATCAATGGAGGAGTGGGAAAGTATGTGGGGAAAAGATTTAAAATTTACTTTATGTACAAGTCTTAAAGATAATTTTTATAAGATGATGTATAGATGGTATATGTCACCGTTTAAATTGTCTAAAATGTATAAAAGTGTATCTGGGAAATGTGAAGATCAAGAGGGAACGTTTTATCATTTATGGTGGACTTGTAAAAAAGCAAAAACATTTTGGAAACGAATACAGTCTTTAGCTCAAAGAATATTAAAGACTACTACAGAATTAAAGCCAGAAACTTTTTTATTGGGACTAACAGATAAACACGTAAAAGAGAAGGGGGGGAGCCCTCTTTCTCTACATGACAATGGCTGCAAGGTTATTGTATGCACAAAAGTGGAAGAATGAAACAATACCAACTGTGAGTGAGTGGATCATGAAAATTATGGAGCTGGCAGAGATCGCAAAACTTACTATTATAATTAAAGAAGGATCAACAACTAAATTTATGTTAGATTGGAAACCTTTTATAGAATTTGCACAAGAAAGAGAGAAAAATGATATCCATGTATGTGTATTTTGAACTTCAAGATGGTTCTCTTTGTGGTTGTTGTTAAAAATAGGAGAGAAATGAGATAGTGTCTGTGAACTCAATGTATGATATACAACTAAGATAAGAACTAGAGAATAATAATAAGCATTTGTTGTGTAAGCAAAGCCAAAGGTAGATATCTTACAATCTTAAAGAGATATTTTAGTGTATGTGTATTGTGTGTTTGTTATTGTTGTGTTGTTATAAATATATGAAAATATGAAATATACATGTACCTATAATAAGAATGCCACAAGACTGCATTTGAAGACCACCTGGAAGCAGCAGTTGATCCAGAATGCAGCTAATTTTGAACCTTTTGGCTCTCCATAGGAGCTCTGGACACAATTTTGTTTTTATTTATTTTTTATCCCCCCTCCTGTTTGCAGCACCCATGAGGGAGCCTGGGAGGGGTCTAGGGGGCAAAAATGCCCCCCCCCCCGTCTAGAGAGATATGAAAATCTTTAACCAGTTCATGAAAATTAAACCACTCATTGAAAAGGTACTGCAGGTGTCAGCACCATAAGGTGAAGTGTTAGTTGCAATATTCTCTTTTAAAGGTTTTACTTCCAGACCTCTAACCTCTAACCCATGGCTGAAAATAGAAAGCTTACTTGGCTGTAAGCATTCTTCTTCAGAAGGCATTGTCTTTTACCTTCAAATTGCATGATCTCATGTGTAAACTGCAACACCTGGCACTTAATTCCCTAAATCTATTACAAGAGCATAGCAATAGATCCAGTATATAAGAAACACTTGTACCACAAATACTCTCAGTTTCTTACTGTGGTGTCTTCCACAAAATAAACATAGATGTTAAGAAGCATAAGAAGGAACTTGGCTGATTGACACTTTTCAGGATAGCTACACACCCGCTCAAATGAGAGTGGCCCAGCAAACAGCTGCAAAAACATGGCCAAATCACACTAGCCATTTGAGGGTGCTTTGAGCACAGGTCCTCTGTAATGTCTTAGAGAACTGTAGAATTTGCAAGAGTAAGAGAGTAATGGAAGATTACTCTCAAGGAAGATATCATGATTTGTTAAACTACTGTTTCCTGTGTTGTTGAAACAAGGACACTGTGGTTTAAATGCTGCTTACAAACCAGGATCTGATCCTGGTTTGTAAGCAGCACTTAAATCACAATTCAGGTGCTTCTTGTTACCATACTAATTATGTCCTCTTTTAATTGTTTATGTTGTTTATCATATTGTATTTTCTATCACAAGCTGCTTTAACAGAAAAGTGGGATATAAACAAACTATAATATAAACTAAATTACATCTGAATTAGGCCTAGCTTTCTCACTTCATAGGGTCATAAAGATGATTGATAGTCTTAGCAAAATCACCAGAGGGGTAGCAAAAACAACGAAGCAAAAACAACGAAGACTCATATGGCACCTTAAAGACTAACAAATTTATTCTGCCATAAGCTTTCATGGACACTGTCTACCTGGGCAGTGTCCATGAAAGCTTATGCCAGAATAAATTTGTTTGTCTTTAACGTGCCACATGGCTCTTTGCTGTTTTAGCAAAATTAGTATTTGATGGACTTCGAGAGACTATACAACAACAGCAAGTAAGAAACCAACGTAACAATAGAAGTGGCAATTTGAAAGTATATGTTCACATCTGAAAGCCAAGGAAGGTTTAAGCAGCTATAGAAAAGTGTGAACTATTGATCAACTTCAGTAAGTTTCACTGTGTTGCTACAAATCAATTCCAAACATTGCAAATTCAGTTTCACCAATGACTTCAGCTGGGAGAAAAAGGCGACTATTTCAAAATATTATGGGAAAACAGACTGACTGTGCAGTAAATGGTTAATGCACCAGAACAGACTACCTGGATTTGTAGCATGGCAGCTGTTGTGATGGATGATCTGCAAAAACCTGATCTCTTGCAAAGAGGATGTAGCTGTAGCCACAAAGGAAGCAGGCACTTCAGCTTATGTTCAGCACCATCCTCAGAAGACAAAACTATGGATATTCAATTTTTACTTATTACAACATTCTGTGGCCTTTCTTCATAGAATTATTCTGCTCATGAAAGATAACAGCCACATATCTAGCAACAGGATGTTTGGTGTTCCTGTATGCTGCGGTCTTACAGAAACAGTTTCCACTTGTGGCCATTATCAATGTCTTTTGACCATTAACAGACGTTTTCCTCTGAGCCACAAATCTGTTTTATGCTATAATTTATAACACTTAAAATATTAGCCCATTTCATTTGCTATTTATCAGAAGCTGTATTACTTTTACACTCCCATAGCTTTCAGTCTTTATTCTGTCCAATCACAGCTTACCACATATGCCATTTTCCTTTTGTGTGGCTCTCACTCAAAAGCCTTCATGCTGCTTGTGCATAGTATGTATTTGTAAACATACAACAGGAATATCAGGAAATTATATTCACAACACTGAAGAATACTTTCAGTGTTGATGCCATATTATAAGGGCCGGACATAAGTTATCATAGGAAAAGTCCCAACTGCTGCTTTCTAATTATTTTTATATTTTGTTCAGCTCATTTGCATCTTCCTCCAAGAAGTTCAAAGCAACATACAGGAGGATTATCCTATGTTAGCTTCACAACCACCTTGTGAGGTAGGTTAGAAAGCTACCAACGAAAGGTGCCCTAGATCGTTCCATGGATGACCAGAGATTTGAACCCAGGTCTCTCCAGTCCAAGTCCAAACACTCTATCCCCTGTACCGGAATAGCTCCCTTGTTATTCATATTAATTGCCATGCAGGATACTACAAGGTAATTTGCTAGTTTTAATTAAACTTAAAGCAATCTTCTACAAAGGTTTAGTATGTAGAAATTATCCTTTCAACAGAATTACAAGAATATTCAATTTTTTCTTGCATGCTTTACATGATCTGCATTTGCAATATTTAACATGTTTTTTAAATTCTGCCTTGCCAGTCAAACTGCTGTGCCACCTTGTGAAACATATACATTTAGCAATCTCGTAAAATTCTTGCAGGTTAGAAAGTGGAGCATGATTTGGCACCTTAATAAAAGGTGGCTGGCCAGGGAAGGGAGAAAAGGGAAGACATACTGCCCACCCTACCTATGTTTCCTCAAAAGTAACTCTCATTGAGTTCATGAGGGTTTATGCCGAAGTACATGTGCACATGATTTCAGCAACAGAGTAGATTCATACCCTAAAGCATGTTTCTCAGAAGTTAATATATACTATAAATGGAAAATTAAAGTACGTCAACCTCAGTCCCTCTTGTCCATTTTACAGTGCTATCACCATGAAAACATTTAATACAGGAAGATACACTACTCTTGATGCCATACATCCAATATTCTTAGATTTAAGAGATGCACTGTGACTGTCATACAAATCTTCACCCATCTTAAGTCTTTTTATTCATCATATATATGCATGGAGCCATGCCACCTATATTTTAGCTGCTCATTGAAACCAATCATTAGGATTGTTCTGCAAACAATACAAACATCTTCTGTGACATCAGATATTAAGAGTTTCAACTTGTTGTTGTTCAGTCGTTCAGACGCGTCCGACTCTTTGTGACCCCATGGACCATAGCACACCAGGCCTTCCTGTCCTGCGCTCTCTCCCGGAGTGTGCTCAAGTCCATATTCATTGCATCAGTGATGCTATCTAGCCATCTCATCCTCTGCCGTCCCCTTCTCCTTTTGCCTTCAGTCTTTCCCAGCATCAGGGTCTTTTCCAGAGAGTTTTCTCTTCGCATTAGGTGGCCAAAATATTTGACCTTCAGCTTCAGTATCTGTCCTTCCAATGAGCACTCAGGGTTGATTTCCTTTAGGATGGACTGATTTGACTTCCTTGCAGTCCAGGGGACTCGTAAGAGTCTTCTCCAGCATCACAGTTCGAAAGCATCAATTCTTCGGTGCTCAGTCTTCCTTATAGTCCAGCTCTCACAGCCATACGTTGCTACTGGGAAAACCATAGCTTTGATTAGACGGACCTTTGTCGGCAAGGTGATGTCTCTGCTTCTCACTATGCTGTCTAGGTTTGCCATAGCTTTCCTCCCAAGGAGCAAGCGTCTTTGAATTTCATGGCTACAATCACCGTCTGCGGTGATCTTGGAGCCCAAGAAAGTAAAATCTGTCACTGCTTCCATTTCTTCCCCTTCTATATGCCAGGAAGTGAGGGGGACAGAGGCCATGATCTTTGTTTTTTTAATGTTGAGTTTCAAACTAGCTTTTGCACTCTCCTCTTTCACCCTCAACAAGGGGCTCTTTAGATCCTCTTTGCTCTCTGCCATTAGGGTGGTATCATCTGCGTATCTGAGGTTGTTGATAATTCTCCCGGCAATCTTAATTCCAACCTGTGATTCATCCAACCCGGCGTTTCTCATGATGTACTTTGCATATAAGTTAAATAAACACGGCGACAATATCATATCTACTACTGTGGGCAAGAATCCCTTAGAAGAAATGGAGTAGCACTCATAGTCAACAAAAGGGTGGGAAAAGCAGTACTGGGGTACAATCTCAAAAACGACAGAATGATCTCAGTACGAATCCAAGGCAAACCATTCAACATCACAGTAATTCAAGAGTTTCAACTACTGTTCACAAAACATCTTTTTGGGTATTACACAGTTAGAAAAATGCTCTCACTCAAGTACCTAGGACAAGTAAACTCAACTTTTGAACTGTGTAACAAATGCTACACATGATCCTCTTATAAAATGGTGCATTTAAAGAACAAGTAGGCTTTTATGCATTAAAAATATATATTAACTATTGGCTTTCCAGTTGCCTTTCGCTGACAATTCAAAAATCCAATCCTAGCTTCTAACACAAAATTAATTATTTATTATGATGTTTATATGCTGCCCTGTAACAAAAAGTTCTTAGGGTAGCTCACATGATAATACAAGTTAAGAACAATATAACCAAAAAGTTTCAAAAGGCCTCACAATAATAGAAATCTACAATCTAAAAGGCATGGGAGAAATATCTTTTCAGCACCAGGTGAAGACAACAGTGTGGGTGCCAGGCAAGTCTCCTTTGGAAAAGCATTGCATCATTGCGGCAGCGCAACTGGAATGCCTTCTCTCTTGTAAACATCCACCAAACTTCATTCAGAAGTAGCACCCAGAGGAAGGCCTCCAAAGATGACCTAAGGGTCTGGGCAGGTACATATGAGAGGAGACGTTCCTTTAGAACATCTCCTCCCACATGTTTGGTCCCAAGCCATTTTAGGCTTTAAAGGCAACACTTTCAATTGGGCCCACACACAGACTGAAAGCTAGTGCAACTGATGAAGCACTGGTGTCACATTTGTTTCAACCAGTCCTAGTTGGTAGCCTAGCAGCTCTGTTTTGGATTAACTGAAGTTTCCATTCCAGCAATCTAACCGAGAGGCTACCAGAGCATGGATAACTGTCACCAGGCTATCTCTGTCCAGATAGTGTTGCAGCTGGTATATCAACCTAAGCTGATGAAAGGCCTCAAGTGATGGTGATGGATCCAGGAGCACCCCCAAGCTGCTCACCTGATACTTCAGGGGAGTGCAATCCCCTCCAGAACCAGTTGATCATCACCCAACTGGGCAGATGAACCACCCACTAACAGTACCTCCATCTTGTCTGGACTGAGTTTCAGTTTACTGGCCCTCATCCAGTTGCCTGTTCAGGCATAGATTCAGGACATCCACTGCCTCACCTGGATTAGATGAAAAGGAGAGGTACATCTCAATCTACATTCTGTAAATAACCTCACCCAGCAGTTTCAAGTAGATGTTGAATAGCATGGGGGATAAAATAAAGACATGCAAACCTTATGATGCAATTGCCATGGAACAATGCAGTCATCCCCCAGCACCACCTTCTGGAAACAGCCATCCAAGTAGGCATGGGTCCACTGTAAAACTGTGCCCCCAACCCGGGCAGCAAATCCAGAAGAATAGCATGGCTGATGCTACCGAAAGGTGCTGAGAGGTCCAAGAAAACCAACAAGGTTGAACTCGCCCTCTCTCTCTCTCTCTCTCTCTCACACTCTCTCTCACACACTCTCTCACACACTCTCTCACACACTCTCTCACACACTCTCTCACACACTCTCTCACACACTCTCTCACACTCACTCACACTCACTCACACTCACTCACACTCACTCACACTCACACTCACTCACACTCACACTCACTCACACTCACACTCACTCACACTCTCTCACTCTCTCACCCTCTCTCTCTCACCCTCTCTCTCTCACCCTCTCTCTCTCACCCTCTCTCTCTCTCACCCTCTCACACTCACTCTCTCACCCTCTCACACTCACTCTCCCTCCCTCCCTCCCTCCCTCCCTCCCTCACTCTCACTCCCTCACTCACTCTCACTCACTCTCTGTCACTCACACTTTCTCTCTCTGTCACTCCCTCCCTCACTCCCTCCCTCCCTCCCACTCACACCCACTCCCACACTCTCTCTCTCTCGCTCTCCCTCCCTCTCTCTCCCTCCCTCCCCCCCTCTCCCTCCCCTTCCCTCTCACACACTCTCTCCCTCCCCCTCTCCCTCCCTCTCACACACTCTCTCCCTCTCCCTCCCTCCCTCTTACACACCCTCTCCCTCTCCCTCCCTCCCTCTCACACACCCTCTCCCTCTCCCTCCCTCCTTCTCACACACCCTCTCCCTCTCTCCCTCTCACACACCCTCTCCCTCTCCCTCCCTCCCTCTCACACACCCTCTCCCTCTCCCTCCCTCCCTCTCACACACCCTCTCCCTCTCCCTCCCTCCCTCTCACACTCTCCCTCCCCCCCCCTCTCTCTCGGCAAAGGTAATTCAAGGCAGTTTCTGCCCCCAAATCAGGCCTAAAGCAGGACTGAAAGGGATCCCGACAGATTGAAATGGATACCAAAATTGTTCTTTTGTCTTCTGAGCTATCACGAGTGCAGATAGAAATAGAAGAAAAACTGGGAGCTCCATTTGCAATTTACATTGGTTTAAAGTATGTCCTTTTTCAGATACAAGTGTGCAAAGCTATTTCATACTATACAAGAAACTGGATGACCTAGTAACGTGGTCCAACTAGCACAGGGCAAATCCCTGTTTTCAGCCATCCTAGAAATAACTCATCATTGTCAGAGGCTAGCCAATTAGAGGTCCTTGCAGAGCACTTGAACAGCAGAGGCTTGGGAGCCCCAAACCAGAGAACCTTTGAATGTTTAATTTATATTTATTTATTACATTTATATCCCCCTTTCTGCCAGATCACTGGGAATAAAATCCTCAAACAAAAAGGACATAAGAGAGGTCCAGATTCATACAACTAAAAGATAACTATCAAGCGCATCAATAGCCATCTGAAAGTGGCTAGACCATCTTCCACAGAGTAAATGCTGGATTTTTTAAACAAACCACTATGTGAACATACAGTCCAAGGATGTCACCCACAGTTGCCATATTTGATCAAGGATTGCCCTGCCTATTAATATGAGGCATGGCTCATTTTGTTTGAACTATCTGATTTTATTTAACTTTTTTGGATGAAGGATTGTGTAGTTGTGTTACCTCACTACTGTGGCATGAGCATATCCAGATCCTATCTTAGAGCTGGAGTTTGGACTAAATGACTGTCATGTCCCTTCTAGACAAGCCACCTACAGATATGCCAGAATCCATTACTTGGCTACCAATACAGCCTAGTATAAGCTGTATTCTGGAAAACTGCCTTCCTTGGAAAATGATTAGCACATCTGGCCATTTTCCAACATCAAACTATTGTTAACACATGCAGTACAAGATGACATAAAAGCTATACTTGCATCTTTTTGTTTCCTGGTGCCATGTTTCTTCCATAAGAACATCTGACTTGAACAATTAACAGTTTCAAAGATCTCCAGGTAACATAGCAAATCACATATAGGCAACAGAATGAACTCTAGAAGTGGTAACCCACAAAACCAAATTCTACTACATCATGTAAGATGCCATCTTAACTGCGCCAAATTAGACGTTTCCACCACTGATTTAATGGGTTAGGATTGCAGCTTAGGGGGTGATTCACTGACCACTTCCCACTTACTTTCTCCCACTGACTTCAAAAAGCTTTCTTAATTTATTGTCGGCTTCGGACTAATGCCTATGCATATGAGCAATGCAGTCTTTGAGATTTGCCAACAGACTCCTTATACAGAAGGACAGACACCTAATTCATTATGTCACTGTAAGAAAACCTTCACCATTCGAAAAACACTGTTCACAAAAATCATTCAGAAAAGCTAATATAACGATAAACTCCTGTAGTAATATGGTACTCAGTGGGGCCAGAGAGAAGGCAGGGTTGATCCTGGGAGGAAAAGGGGGGAAGTGAGGTATGAAGCAATCGCATGGATTTCTCTCTCACATACACCCACACCACAAACCATCAGAGACCAAGGGCTGCACAGCAGAGAACAGCATGCAGGTGCAAGCCCTCAGTTCCAGGGCTTGCAGTTAGGCTGAAGGAAGCAATTGAGCCTCCCAAGACCAATTCCTTCCCCTCTCAGGAATTCATAGGATAGAGGACTTGAGCACATATCCTGCAAGGTCAATTCTCTCCCCAACAAAGACATTACTGGGTTTCCTGCTCAGGCAGGAAGTCAGCAGATTTTTTAAAACCCTCAGCTGCTGTTGCTGTGTAGTGAAATAGAAGAACCAACAGGAAGGTAACTGTAAGATCAACTACCCCTTACACACAGAAAATTGGATTATTTCAGTTGCAAATGAGATTAGCCCTCACAGTTTAAAAGGACAGCATGGAAGGGGAGAATTGGTCTTGGAGTGTCTTCCTTCCCTCATCCAGTCTCCATAGCTCAAGTAGGAGTGCTGCTGGAGCTCCTCTGTTCAAGTTGGGCATTTCTCGGTCCAATGGCTATCCATAGAGCCAGAAAGTCTTAGTTGAGGGTAAAGGAGGAAGGTAAAAAGAAGTGTGTGTGGGGGGGAGAATCCACAAGAACAAAGTCCATGACAATCTACTGAGCCAGAGGCACATAGTGATTACAATAATTTAGTTCAACTGAACAGCACTGACTAATCAATTGGTAAAGGGGCTCAACAAGATAGATTTTTATTTTTAGAAGTGAACAGAAATGAGACAAATACATTAGCCTTGTAAATAAGCTAAGCATTACTAGCCTGCTAAAGAAGAAATTACTAACTTTGTTGGGGTATGGCTGAGGAGAAACTGAAAGCTCTGTTCCTACTGCAGCAGCCTGCTACATTTCCGTACCGAGCATGGAGGACTACGTGTGCCCCCTTCAACAGCCCACTTGGTTTCTATGGTGGGCACACTCCTGCATGGAATATGCATTCACCTGCATGCATGTTCTCATTGCCTATGGCTACCAGGAAAAATATAAGGCTGAAATGCATCTTTACATTATTTATTTAAAGCATTTGTTACTCCACGCTTCATTTTAACAACTCACAGGGCAGATTACATTTTTTAAACAATCAGTGTATAAACAATAAACACATTACTAACAGAAGTGAATGATAAAGAGCCACAACAGCTAAAACACAGTTAACCAGTATAAAAACTCCAGATGAATAAAGGCATCTGGCAAGCCACCCTAAGGGGGGCATTCCACTACTTGGGCAATGCAACAGAAATGGCCTTTTCCCCAGTCACCATCAGCCTAGTCTCAGAACTTGAAGCATCCAGAAAAGAGCCTCAGAAGATTATTTTAAAGTTTGGACACTTACATTTCAGTGTTTCTCCAGCATATGGAATATGCAACTTAAAGCGATCACAGCTGGGCCCAAGGGTCAGGGATGTGCAGCTAGAGTGAAAAGATACCATTTATAAATAGAGATACACACAATATCAGATTCTGACAATAATTAACAACGCATTCAACAAATAGAATGACTCTGACATTTTAAAGGTATTACAGAAAGTGAAGAACTTCTTTTTTGTCTTTTAGGGTAACACCAAACATAGGAACTGCTATAGAACTTCAATATAATACACTTTTGCCAAGCAAAAGTATCTTATATTGAAAGCCTAAAGGCTGGAATTGGAGTCAATTATTGTTTATTATAAAGTGCTTAGTACATGTTACGTACTCTAGAAATAAAAAAAAGTGGTGAACTAGGTTCATTTCACTTGCACCTATAACAATAAAAATAAAGTGTTTTGAAACAGCTAGTTGCCCACATTTCCTAATGTGTTCTGAAGTGTCCCTCAGTACTGGCTTTTCATCTTTTTTTATTACATATACCATGACTGGCACAAGTGATCTTCTGGCACCTACCTCCAGAAAGGCTCAGCACCATCAGGAATCAGAGTTGAGGCTGTAGCTTTAGAATTTTTTTTTTTTAAACACACAGCATGCTGTGTGCAAATATGAGACAGAAAGATCCAGAGTTAGTTTTTCTATCAGTAGCTCTCCTACCAAACCCCCAACTGCTTTTTAAGTTTCAGTTAAAAGGGTTGTTTGCATGTTTGATATAAACTGCCAAAAGGGAAACTTTAAAAAAGGCTTGCATGCACTGGAGGAAGTTTCCCTTTGAGCAGTTCCTGAAAACTTTTAGAAGAACATAAGAAGAGCCATGCTGGATCAGACCAAGGGTCCATGTAGTCCAGCATTCTGTTCACACAGTGGCCAACCAACTGTGGACCAGGAAACAACAAGTGGGCCACAAGTGCAACAGCACCCTCCCACTCAGGATCCCCAGCAACTGGTGTACATAGGCACATGGCATCTGATACGGAAGGTAGCACAAGGAGTAGGTTGAGGACCTACTAATGGACCTACTATAGGTAAAGGACCCATAAGGACCTACTAAAACATCAATATGCTATGGCAAAACTCTGCATAGTAAGAACCTGGAATCCCCTCAACAGCCAACCAGTGACCCTGTTTGGATGTTATCAGCAGTGTCTGGCAGCAAATCATGGGTTAATTATTTACTGGGTTGTTATGGGGGCACATGTCGCACACAGGCTGCTTCCTGTTTCCATTAACCCTCGAATGCCACATTCATGGGTTGTTTCCGTGACGTCTGAACAGGGGCACCTGGGGTTGTTGATGTGTTAAACAACCCCAACTTAACCCAAGAACAACCCATGGTTACCCTGGGGTTGTTTAACCCATGAACAACCCCAAGTGCCTCTGTTCGGACATCAAGAAAACAGGAAGCAGCTTAGGCATGGCGCATGTCCGTACAATTTGTGAGTTAATTAACCCACAATTTGCTGCCAGATGCTGCCATTACATCAAAATGGGGTCAATGGCTTGACAGGATATGGCACATGTTGGGGACATAGTTTACCAACAAATGCAGTTGGCCACTAACTCTACTCAAAAACAAAATGCAATCACTGCCAGATTTCTGTTTATATTATATGGAAAGTCTTTCTTCCTGAGGAACACATCCCCATGATATAGGAAAATTATATACATCTCGAGTCAAGCAGCTCCTGCCCTCCACCTGGTCACTAAGGCTGGGAATTAGCTACAATGAACAATGTCGGGAATACTTCCTAGTAAATATGCACAGGATTCAGTTGCCTTTTGGCAAACCATCCTATACCCATGTCAATCCTTTATCTAACTGCCTTTTATGTTTGAATTAATCCTTTTGAGTTGCTATTGTCCTTATTCCCCTGCCTCCGTAATTTAAATTTAAAAATACGCATGTCTTTACTATCTTGTAAGATAAAATCAACAAGATTTGTTTCCCTGTACATATTGAATAACAACTTCAACTATTTTTTTAAAAAGAAAGCAGTTTGGGGATTCTCTGTGAAGAGCTGCTGATGGGGAAGACCTAAAAATAACTCATGTGCTGCCATGGGTGCCTTTGGCTATGCCCAATCTCTTTGCTTTGTGTTATGCAGTCATCACATGCCCCCAAGATGTAGAATGGGACGGGAGATTTGGCAGTGATACAGAATCCAAATCATGCAGTTAGTAACCCACCCATGTGAGAGTTACAGAACTAGAAATAGCTGGGATCAACCAACTGCCTGTGAAAACACTTCCTCACATTCTAGCGTTAAATAGGGCTTCAGATTCAGTTTTGCCCAACACAAACAAGTATTTCTACTGCCTATTCAAACCCACGAATAAATCCACCTTTTACACATTTTTCCCATTATTTTAGCCTCAAGAATGAAGGAACTTCAATATCCATTATACCAATTACATGGAGTCAGCCACCAATGATGGTTTACTTTAATTCACAATATTCCCATACGACTTCAGCAGCAACAGATTATTACTTCATAGACATCAGTTTGAAGTTATCACTGGACATATGATTACAATAAACTTTGTCAGTAATATGGAATACAATAGAAATTTCTGATTTTGCAAATATAACTCTTTCTTTTAGCTTGCGACACAATACCTGGGGGAAAAGGATAATATATCTTACATTATAATAAAATAGAGATATAATAATAATAGCATCCTTAAAAGCAATGCTAAGTATTTTTCTAGGCTGTTAAGATTCTACTTTTTAAATTTTTTTTTACTGGTCTAGAAGTGAAAGTTGACAGCATTTGCAGTTGCATTTTGCCAAATTACTTCTTTCTGATAAAGCTACATAGGAGATTTCAAAAACTGCTATTATCTGAGCAAAAAAATAATAATTAGAAATATATTTGCAAGGAGCTACAAAGGTGCCAAGACAAAGAAAAGGAAAAAAAGTAGTGAGGCAATTAAGCACGAGTGCCTATGCTCAAGATACAAATCCAATAAACACAGGTGACATACAAAACATTTATTTATTATTACATTTATATCCTGCTTTTTCCCCCCTCTTGCAAGGAACCCAAGGTGGCTTACATGGTCCTCCCCTTCCATTTTAACCTCACAACAACCCCGTGAAGTAGGTTAGGCTAAGAGTCAGTGACTGGCCCAGAGTCACAGCCAAGTGGGGACTAGAACCCAGATCTCCGGAGTCCCAGTCCAACACTCTAACCACTACGCCACACGGATTTACTCTTTCCTTGAAAACACACTGAAGTATATCCTGCAGAGTATCGGGAGCATATAAAGCTGCCTCTTGCTTGCTTTTGCTCTACCAACATCTAAACAGCAGAGGAAGCAGGTTCACAACTTTGTAGTATTATATGCATAACTATAACAACAGTTTTCCCAAGAATAAACCTTTCCATGGATGTGTGCAGGGGGAAATACTAACTAACTTCCTTGAAGGCTCTACATTTTCAATACACATCAAAACATTTGTGGCAAAAACTCATTTCCTAAAATGAACATTAGTTAGTATCTAAAAACTAATATTTGGAAACATGATCTCACCCCAGCCATTATGCTAGTAGTGTCAGTAAGGAAATCAGCTAATGTAGGGTTAATTAGGTATTGACCCTGTTTTGGATAAGATTGCACTCTACCTGAAAGATCAGGTTGGGTGTACTCCTGGAGCCAGCAATGCTACTGGAAGCTCAGGTAGCAGCCACGGCAAGGAACATTTGTGCCCAGGATTAGCTGGTGCATCAGATATACTCTTTTCTGGAAAAGGCAGACTTGGATACTGTTAACAAATGCCTTGGTCAAATTTAGATTAGACTACTGCAGCAAGCGATATACAGTCAGGGCCAGAAATACTGGAACAAGGATAACTGTTTTGGCAGTTGGCCTCTGTACACCACCACACTGAAGCTGAAAGGAAACGCACCCAGGTGGGAGCGAAGTCAGGACTTCCAGCTGTAATTCAGGCCTTTAATCTGCTTGACTGGTCATGGGCTACCCAGGAAACAGACCACACCTGGCCATGCGGCTGCTTGTCAGCCATTCATTCCATTACTTATGGGCCACCAACGATGGGGGGTATGCCACTGGCTGTCCTTCCTGAATGGGTAGTGCCCCACTTTTGTCAAACCCCTTGAATTACAGCGGAAAGTCCTGACTTCGCTCCCATCTGGGTGTGTTTCCTTTCAACTTCAGTGTGGTGGTGTGCAGAGGCCAACTGCCAAAACAGTTATCCTTGTTCCAATATTTCTGGCCCTGACTATATTTTTCTGAAAAGTGTTATATTTTAGTCTTCTAACCATCTATAATACTCTCAGAGAATGTTTGTTACTGGATGGATTTAAAATATCATAAATAAGATCAAAAACTTTAATTGGTACAGAACACAGCAGCCAGTGTTCTTGACTAGAGCCTGTCTTTCAAACCACAACACACCAATATTTTTCAGAAGCTCCCAATCCACTTCCAAGTCCAGCTCGAAGTGCTAGTTCCTACCTTTAAAGTCATAAGCAGTTTGGCTATCTGAAGAACCACCTCTACCTGCAGGGATTCCACAGATGCTCTGTGTCCCAATACAATATGAAATACACTGAGTATAAATAAAATTGCCTTTTCAGTAGTGGTACATAGGTGTTGGAATTCGCTGCCTGGGCTCCCTCTTTGCTTATTTTTAGGCACCTAGTCAAGATGCTCCTATTCCGATATGCATTTGACCTGGGTAGTGGACAACTTTGGTAGTTTTTAATCTTACTGCTGTTGCTTTATTTTTAATTTTTTTTTTTTACTGTTTTTATGGATTTGTTGGTTGACTCTTTATTGTGTTTATGTATTGCGTTAGCCACCTTGGACGCCCTTAAATAGACAGAAAAGCAGGATAAAATATTTAAATAAAATAAGCTGCAGGATACTTTCCCTGCAAAAGCGAGGCCTACCCTATGTTATAATTATATGAGCAAATGCCAAGGTTAAGAATGTGCCTATTATGTTGTATGAGCTGCGCTCCATTATTCTCTGCATCTCAGAAATGTCAGCTGTCAGACTGTACCCATTAATGAAGAAATTGGCAGCGAAGCTAGTCTTAGCAGTTGTGCTTGACAGCAGTAGCAGCCACTGAAATTTGTTACTAGTGCCTCTCCGGACTTGTGACTGAGGCTAATACAACACTGAGGGTTCACTGGTCACCAGGAAGGTGTACCAAGTTAGAGCTACCATTCTATGTTTGTTGATGGCATTCTGGTCAGGTAGAAGAATAATGCTGAGGAACACAGGAAGCTGAAGTATACCAAGTCAGACCTTTGGTCCATCTAGGTCAGTACTGTCTACTAGCAGCAGCTCTCCACAATTTCAGCCAGGAGTCTTTCTCAGTTACATCAAAAAATGCCAGAGACTACACTTGGGACCTTTTGAATGCACGTGCTACTCTACTGAGCTACATTCAGAGAGTTCTATTCTTCTGGTTTTATTTTTGTTTCAGTCACAGCAGAAATCGTCAGATGCATTTTCATCCAAGTAATACAATATCCAGGGAAGGTTAAGAAACCAAAACATGGTATGGTGATGAAATAGGATGACTTCTGAAATCAATCAAGAGCTACTGATGAAAAAGAATTCTATTGCAAGTGTTCTGCACAACACTTTAAACCAAAATCTCTACAGGGTTGTTGAGGAAATCAGTAAGAACTTCTTTAATCTCTTCATTTCAGATAAATGAGAAATGTTAAAGGTACTTACTGGCATAGCAAAATCAGCACTTGGACATTATTTGAATTCATTTAGGAAGCTTACCCAGATTTCAGATCTGTAATCCTTAAACAGTTAGTTGCATCTAATCCTACTTTTCCATTTCTGACCACATTGGAAATTAAAGGAGAAAGTGATGGAGAGATTCTGTTCAAGGCAATTTCAGGGGACATATTAATTTGCAAGTTGTACTCAGCTCTGCAAGAAAAATAATTGAGAGTGTATTAAATAGCTATCCCATTTCAATACCTCCTTATATTATAACAAGTGACAACACAGAGGCCTGACAAAAAGACATAGATGAGGCAGGGACAAAGGGAAGAGGACCAAGGAAAGATGAAGGAAGCAGGGAACTTAAGAGAAAGACTGCATGAAGTAGGGACCAAGGGAAAGAAAGTAGGAACAAAGCTAGCTGGAAATAAAAAGGGAGACTGGACAAACATTCATCTATATCCCATATTTATGGTCACATTGCTATATGCATTCCTGCCATTTAGTAAGTATCTCACTCATACACTAGAATAAAGCACGCATCTCACTCATTTTCTCCACTAATCAGTTCTAACATATAACGCACCAAGATGAGCACAGCCCACCACTTGTTTGATAAATCTCCTGGTTTTGCTGCCTGCCTGGGCTGCCAAAAGCAGGGAGGGGTGAGAGTCAAGCACTTGGCAGGCAACCATACATGGCTAGTGGGCTATGTTCAGCTTGTGTTATCACAAGCTGTTCAGATGACATTTACTTCAACACTAGAATTTGGACAGTGCCTGTTTAATCTCACAAAACACATTTAGAATGGTTCAATCTCAAGTCATTTTTAAGTTTGACACCCCAAATATAAATTTATACCCACAGTTGTATACAATATCTTTATGTAGTAAAAACAACAATACCTTGTTAAGCCAGAACTTAAATCAGACAGAGCTTAACAAGGATGCAGAGCCTGGGTTGGACAAAAAGGTTTGTTTATTTATTTACAACACTTGTATACTGCTCCACATCTAAGCAGTTTCCAGAGCAGTGAACAACAAAATGTAAAAGGATAAAAAGAATGAAACATCATATTAAAATTACACACACACACACACAGTGCCAATAAAACACTAGTTGGTCAATCAAGGAAGGCTTCCTGGAAAAGAGCTGTCTTCAGGAGGTGCCGAAAACAACAGTGTTAGAAAAGGTTAGAGCTAATGTTACCAGCACCTTCACACCATCTTCCCCAAAGGGCCTGCATATACCTTAAACAAAAGCAGATCCAAGATTAACTACAAGGAACCCCATATGGGAACTCCTTAGCACAGACTGACCCGCCATACAATCTGTGAGCTAACTACCACTCAAGGATATTCCCACAAATACTTTGAAGAGGTCCTGCTCCCCAAAATGTCATCAATATTACATGGCTGATCTAATCAAAAGTCACCAAAAGACAGGATAAACAGTTTATAATAACCCTACCAATGCCCAGGTATAGAATTCAAGCTCATGAGGACATACAGGGTCAGACACGCATCCAAGTGAAATCTGTAACTGTCTACAAAGGTGATATTATGCCTGAAATTACAAGGCTGCCGAGGTAAGAGTTCGGGAGTGAGATCAATAGCTGGATGGAGAATCCACATCAAGAATGAGATGTGAAATTGCTGGTAATTGGCAGCCATGTATTTAAGAGCACTTGATATCCCACCCTCTAGAAAGGGAACTCCAAGAGCCACAACCTCTAAAGCAGAGGTAGACAACCTGTGGCCCTCCAGAGTTTTTGGCCTACAACCTCCATGATCCCTCACCATTGGTTATGCTGACTAGGGCTGAGATTTATAGGCAAAAACATCCAGAGGGCCAGAGGTTGCCCACCCCTGCTCTCCAGGAACCCAACTTCTAGTAGCTGTTCTTCACTAGTAGGGTAGCATGTCACCAACTGTATCCCCCAACCCCAAACACTCCCTTCATATGAAGTTGCCTTATACCAAGTCAGACCACCAGTCCATCTAGCCTAGTATTGCTAACTCTGACTGATAGCAGCTCTCAACGATCCTATCTTAATGTAAATGGCGGCAGTAGCTTTAGGTGGCTACTCCCTTGGTGGGGTGTGGGGGGGCAAGGCTCCTGTACCTTTCACATTTACACAAAAGGCTAAAACCCAACGTACAGAGCTTTCCACAGCAATGAGACGGGGGTTCCATCCAATATCACACAAACAAGTATCTGTTCATGCAGTGGTTCTTCTCTTTCCTCTTCCCCCTTTGATTGCCCCATACCATCTCCAAATCTGCTCTAGAAGGTCGCCCGACCCTCCAGAGCAGATTTTGGGGGCACAGGGGAGAATCCATTCCACCAACATCTGTCCCAAGGGACACAGCTGGCTTTCACCCAAAATAATAATAATAATAATAATGTTGTTGTTGTTGTTCAGTTGTTAAGTCGTGTCCGACTCTTTGTGACCCCATGGACCATAGCACACCAGGCCTTCCTGTCCTCCGTTCTCTCCCACAGTGTGTTCAAGTTCATAAAAATAATAATACCCTGTATTTATTGACTAGCAGTACTTGTATGCCACTGAATATAATAAAATATCTAAACAGTTTACATGCATACTAATCTATATGGTAGACTAGGAAACTTATCTCCATATTGCAGTCGGAAGGCTGCAGCCAAGACAATTTCAGTGCCCTCCCAAAACAGAGGCCACTCTCTCATCATGAGCGCTGAGACTCACAATCTTAACTGCTACTGGTCTCCTTTTGGATTTTTGCCTGTAGCAAGTATTAGAGGCACATGAAACCTGTAATAATAATTATAACAGCAAATTTTGAGGGTTTGCCTGTATCAACTATTAGAGGCACAGGAATTTATTATCACTGGGTTGTAGCCAATGGGTTGCATCCAATGTTAGTCTAACGTAAGTCCCATTGATTCAATGGGTCTCCTCTACATAGGATTAACACTGGATACAACCCATTATTACAGCACCTGCAGCTAAGCACAGAGCAAACCACAGCACAAACAGAAATACCTCAAGCCATAGGGGGTGAAGAAGGGATAACCCACCCCATTCAGTCCCCCCCCACACACACACACACGCACCTCCCCATAGGATATCCAGACTTGAAGGTATACCCCATATTATCCAGCCACCCACTGCTGCCAACCCAGCCCTCATACTTTATGCTGCCCCCGCCCCCCAAGGAGAAGCATGGAAGGAAATCCCCACATATCCATCCACCACCGGCCCCGTCTGAAGGGGCACAATATTTTCGGGCCTCCCTCAGCCACCGCTAGGGTAGCTACCTGCGGAGCGCGCGGTGGGGAAACGCAAACAAACCTAAAAAAGCGGCACCGACCACTCGCCTTAGCCACGCACTCTGGGCGCCTGCGTGGACCCGCCCACTCCAGCCTGTACGCTGCGTGCGCGCCCTCGAGCACCCTCAAGCGCGCGCCGAGGCCCTCCTCGAAAGCCGAAGAAATAAGTAAAAATCGGGGCTTCCTTAGAGATAGAGGTGTCTAATGCACGCCTGAATAATAGCGATATATATATATATATATATATATATATGATATTTAAGATATATATATATATAAATATATATATATTTTAACGGATCCTGCTTCGGAGCAAGACTAGAATGAGACATTCTAATGATGATCGCGGAGCTCGGCCGTTCACTTGGGGAAAAGGTAGGCGCGCTTTGGTGTGGGAAAAGCGCAAAGCAGCACTCAGGCGCTTTAAAGGGCGAACGCGTCAGGTCGGTGAAGGGCCCCGCAGGCAGAGCGGTTTGTGGAAAAGTAGCAAAGGGCAGTGAGAGCGCTGCCGCTGAGGGCAGGTAGAGCTGCAGCAGGTTAAAGGTCACAGTGTAGAGAAAGGGGCCTCTTGCTGCTGCTAAATCTGCTTCCGACATGGCAGTTGCTGAGGTCGTGGTGGTGGGATCCTGTATGACTGATCTGGTGAGGTTAGTATTGTAAATGGGATCCTGTCTGCTCTCAGGGTGGTTCAAAATCGATGACTTCCAAGAAAAAAAATAAATCAGATTTGTAATCTGATCTTTAAGATTTAAATCGGATCTTTAAAATGTAGATACCAACTTTCTCTTAAAGAAGACGTTAATATTAAATAATCGGAATGGTATGTTAGCCCTACAGTAAATCTCTAAAGTGAATCTGTGCCTCTTCCACGAGTTAAAGGAAGGTTGTCTATGTAAACGAAGAACCAATTTGGTCACTTCTCAAGTATGATTATTTAGACTCTACCTATAACTGTTTTTAATGAGATTAATTTCAAAGTATGCTTAGGATGCACACTTACATAGAACTGTATGAACTCACTGGGGCTTACTTCTCAGTAAATATCCATGGGAGTGAGCTGCATAGGTGCATACACACAGGATCATGCTCTCAAGTCGAAAATAAATGCAATCCTTTTGTAATTGCAGTCAGTCACCTCTCTGCAAATATTCAGTGAACTGAAGGTGCAGATAAAATCTTTATCGCTTTTACTGTGGTGACTGTGGATGCAAAAAGTGTTTTAAAGCATATTAAGGTGGACTAGTCTGTGTTTGTTATTTTTTCTGCATCATAAACAAACTTTCATTTGTGAGACCGTACACACATTTCACGTTCATGTACCTTTTGTGAGGCAGGAAATATTTGAAGTTAAAAGTTCACACATGCTTACAGACAGAAGTGGCCCAATGGAATGGTGTCACCTAAGGACTTTGCCTTTCCAATTCCCTGGAGTTAGTGTGGTAGCAATCCTCAATTGCTGTTATATTAATAGATATGAAGAGACCTGATCCCCAGTTGTTTGATGTAAATAAAGTGACCATTTTCCCTCCATAAGACAAATGTACCTAATTTATTTAAATGAATTATTAATTTAGTTTCCATCAGCATGCACAGTCTTTCCATGCATTCTGCTTTAGATACTCACACAAGGATGAGGTACATTCCGCACTACATTGTTCTGTTGTTGCATACGCTTCATTCCCCAATGTAGCTCACAACATTCATAAAATGTAACAGATCTGTTAATAAAGTACATTTTAAACCAAATCAACAAAAACAGTCCATTTGAAGCAGAAGCCGCCATCTGATGGTGTCTTTGCCTGTCTGCCACAAGCCAGAGTCTTGTATTATCCTGACCATTTTCCTAGCTTGCTAACTTACATGGCAAGTTACAAAAGTGAAGGATGGCTTATTTATTTAGCTAGTCAATTCCAAGCTTCATGCCCTCAGGAAACCCTTCTGTCATTTGATCATCTCTTGAGGTCTGCTGCAAAATTTCTTCAGAAGATTCTGGGGGCAGTGGTAGGGGTAGGCAAACTTTTTTTGGCCACAGGCACATTTGGCAATTTGTCCTGAATACCACCACAATATGGTTGCCGTGGGAGGCATGGCAAATGTACCCAAAAGTCTGAGTACAAGGGGGAGGGGGTCTGAGCCCCAACATACTAAACAACTCCTTTGAACCCACAGTTTCCAGAACCAACAGAAACCTATTGCACAGCAAGCCCACCTACCAATAAGAAAACATGTTAATTAAAAAAAAAAAGTGGGAGGGGTAGGGCACCTTGGCAGGTGCCAATAAAGGTGCCTGGGAGCACACTGATGCCCATGGGTACCACGTTACTTACTCCTGGTTTAGGTTATATATCCTGGCTTTTGACTTTAAAATCCGTCAAGGTGGCTTATAAAACTAAAATTGCATAGAATTTTGATCCTTGCTGTTTATTTTGACTGCCAACAGGAAGGGGAGGAGCCAAATAGCAGTTGACTGGCCAATGGAGGAGGCGCTGATATTTTGCATCTCCCTCTGATCATTTCATCTGGCTTTCCAAAAGGCTCCATCTTGTCTGTTCCTTTTGCTCAACTTGCCTTAACAGCTACAAGCTTCCTCCTTCATTTTCCAACATCTTCCTTGTGGGAAGAGGCTTTACCTGGGGAGGGTCAGTTTGTAACCAAACATAACCTAACTTTATGCTTATGAAAAAATTCTGATGAGTCCCAAAGTTCCTAGGAACACAGTTTCAGAACCACTAATTTGAGGAAATATTTGGTCAGGTTATGTAATACTAATGTATAATAACTGACATGTCTTATGCTTTACTCTAATAGCTTTTATGTGCTTTACTTAGATCTAACTGGATAGGGCAAGTTAAAGTAAAAAAACAAAATCAAAGGTGTACTATCTCTTAGAAAACAAAGAATAAAAACCCTTTTGTGTACACACTGACTTAAGTGAAACACAAAAGATTGGCAGATTTTCTATCTTTTTAGTGCTACAGACAGACTTGCTTAAGATTTGAATCTGAAAGATTTTGAAACATACTTGCGGTGCAGTGCTATGCATGTCTACTCGTTTATGTCTCAGGTAAGTGCAGGTAGCCTTACAAAGTAATCATATGCTCTTCTGCTGCTATGCCAGTGGATAGCCACCTTATCCTGTGCATGCTTAGCCTAGGAGGTGAGGGGAAAACTCAAGTAGAAAATACAAAAATGGCTTTATAGATAACAGGCACACCACAGCATCCCTGGAAACTCTACCAGTCTCACCAATCAGGGTCTGTGCCCCGGGACCATGCCCACATGCTGCTCACACTCAGAGATAGCCAATGCTCATAATGACAAGGACACACCCTCCCCAGCATATATCCCTGCATGACCACATGTACAGTTATGCCACAGCACCCTCCATCCCAGTAGTACAGTCAGCTGTGCTTTTCATACTGCCAGTCCCCATATTGCTCACAACCAGTGTTTTGGAGCACAGTACACACAGGGGAGGAAAGGAGAGCCGATGCAACACAGCATCCTCATAATTCTATGGCCAGGAGTATCGCAGGGGGTTCTGCCAGCATATCTGCCATGCCAGCGGTGTATCTCTGGTTCTGCTGGTATAGCAGGGCCTGCACCAAACCCCGGAGCCCTCAGCTGGCAGTTCTTCTGTTCAGAATTGGTCTCTGAGAAACACTAAAAGTAACTGCAGTTAAAATGGGAAATTATAATAGATGAAATGAAGAGAGCTGCACTGGAATAATACTTCTAATTTATTTGACAACAAGAGATGCGAAAAGGCTGAATCTGAGCACGTATCATTCTTGTCGTAGACAAACAGTATTTGAAATCTTAACCTCTCCTGGGTATTCTTTTTCCTTTGGCTAACTATTTTTACCTCCCAGAGATAGGAACAATATCCTGATTTTTAGTCCCATGCTGTACTCACTTCTGTTAATAATGATTGTAATAAGTTAACTGGCTGAGAGGTAACAATTAGAAGCATATGCCTTGGATCTGAGAAAAGAAAAAGGTAGCCTCAACCCAATAAAGTGTCACAGCAGATCAGAATAAAAAATGATAAATCCATGCAAGTGATTAACAGTGCAATCCTCAGCCTTTATATGTCTGCTCAAAAGTAAGTCTCCATGACTCTCAGGTAAGTGGGCATCTAAATACACTGATATTGGACTTGATGGGATTTACTTCTGAGTAAACTTGTTTAGGATTATACTGTAAATGCAACTCTAAGCTTGCTACAAATCTCTACTATATTGTTTCATCCTGTTGGGAGAGGTGAGTCTTCTGTTCTCTTTTGGCTGTGGCAACATTGTTCAGTGTGTTCCTTGCTAATAAGCTAGCTAGCAAGAGTGCTGAACTTAACCTTAGAGAAAATATATAACAGAGCCATTATCATTCTCTGGAAGGTATGGAGTTAGGCTTAACAAAAACTCGCTCAAGGAGATGTGTGTTTGTGCAAACTTTGAACTACACACAGGTGATGCGTATGAGTCTGTATCTCAGAGTAATTCTGATATCAGAGTCTGAAGGATTCTTTCTTTCTTTCTTTCTTTCTTTCTTTCTTTCTTAGAGCTGCTTGTATACTTTCAGAGTTCAGATCCCCATGCTGAATATGAATATTGTAGAACAAATGAGCCTGTGTGATATATTGGATAGATTGTCAGATTTAGGGCCAAACTAGATGGGAGTCGAAACCATGTCCCTCTGTGCTTGCTGTTTGCAATGGGAGCTTTCCTCCTACTGTGAATAGCAAGTGTGTGTGAGTGTGGAGGCATGAAACCCCTTCTTTCCCCCCATGCCACAGTTCTGATCTAGCTTGCCCCCATGCCCTCTATTTGTTTTTCAAAAATTAGACATGCAATGCCAAACCACATGACAAATGTTACATCTAGTTTGGTCCCTAGATGTGTAAGACTGGCTCACCCATCAAAATCACTGGGTAGACCTGGAAAAATTAGTACCTTTCATCAAGTGTGCAGGCTTGTTGTGTGGCTCGGTTAATAAGGTTACATGATAGCTCAAGATATATTTTCAGTAGAGCCCAAAATACAGAATAGATTGTTTCCACCACCACCCCATGCATCTCAACCCTGCTGTAAAATTTGAGCAAGCAGCTGTCTTGTTGTTTTCCCTGCAGGGCTCCTCGTTTGATGTACACCCATAAACCAGTATTGTTTGAAACATCCTTTCTTTGGTCTAATTATTTCTCTGTTTCCAGTTACTGTAAGTTGTTTCCATTCCCTTCATAGATTTCAAAGAGACTGCTTTATAGATCTGTATCTCCTAAGGTCTGAGAACTGCTTTGGGATCTTTGAGGAGGAGAAGATCTACATAACTGCCCAGTCCTTATCTCTACCTACATTCCTCCACTCCCCATGATCTGCCTAGACTTCTCCACTTTCCCTTTGTCTTCCTCACCTCCTCCAGAATGCCGTGCCTTCTTTCATGTTCCCTAATGTGCCTGGAGCCACCTTCTAGCTCCTGATCTCCATCCAGCCTCAAACAAGTCTATAAACATTTAGGGAAACATTTGAGTGATCATTCCATTTGATTATTAATTAGTCTGTAATTAAATCTGTTCACCCATGCTACTGCAAATATGTTGTGCAGAAATGTATGTGTGCAGTCAACTAAAAGACATAAACATATTAAAGATTTTTCAGAATACCTAGAATTACTGGTTGCAGTTCTGATTTATGTTTTTGGAGGGATCAATCCTGTGGCCGCTAGACAGCAGCTAGATGGCCATAGATGCTAGACAGCAGCTAGATGGCTTGGAAAATCCAAGGCAGTGCAGAACAGCCCCATCCTGTGCACCCGCAAGAGGAGCGCAGAGCTGCCAGAAAGGGATACGGCTGGGGGCATTCCGGGGAGGGGAGAGCGTAGCTACCTGTACGACATCTTATGTGTCGTACAGCAACCTCCTTCCCTGCTCTGTGCTGCCACAACTAGACAGCCACAGCCGGCTGTCTAGCCGAAAAAGCAGGGCAGGAGAAGCGCGGCGGGAACAATACCCTCCATGTTTCTCCTGCCCTGCATTTGATAGGTGGTTGCCTCCGAGTTCAGAGGTGGACGCCTAGCTAGATAGGATTGTACCCTAAATGGTTTGTTGTTGTTGTTTATCCGTTCAGTCGCTTCCGACTCTTCGTGACTTCATGGACCAGCCCACGCCAGAGCTTCCTGTCGGCCGTCACCACCCCCAGCTCCCCCAAGGTCGAGTCCGTCACCTCCAGAATATCATCCATCCATCTTGCCCTTGGTCGGCCCCTGTTCCTTTTACCTTCCACTTTCCCTAGCATCAGCATCTTCTCCCGGGTATCCTGTCTTCTCATTATGTGGCCAAAGTACTTCAGTTTTGCCTTTAGTTTTGCCTTTAAATGGTTTACAGCAAGATATTATATTTCTTGTAGTAATTTGGCATGTGTGGATACATTTATCCCAGACATGCAAATATCCAGAGATCTGGCACCCTGGGTCATTGAAAGTATTATCCAAGACACCAAGATGTGTGTCAGAATTCTGACAGTCAATTGTATTGTCTTTCTTTCTCATGAATTTGATTGCAGAGAAAATCCCAATGATATGACTCCATGTCATATGTCCTCTGCACAGTGTTTCTCCCTGGTAGCCATCATATCTGAATGTAGCCACCTGCCCTGGTCACAACCTGGACACAGGTACAAATGGGCATCAAAGATATTGAAAGTTATTAAAATAATATGAAATTATATCATAGTTTATTCATCGTGTTTTCAAAATGGCACATGAAAAGCCAGACACCCAGTTGCTCAGAGGCTTATTAATGCACTTTCCCACTGGCTCTGTGTTTGCAGTCTTACACAGTAAAGCACAATCAGCGATGGAATGCTACTGGATGGGGAAGAGAAGATGCTTGAACAACAGCATCTGAGCAGGAACAGACTATCTGAACACTAGAAACTTTGAAGTTTCCCCCTTAAAGTTTAATAGCCATTAATTTGCCCTAATGCTTGTTCAAGCTGTGTGTGTGTGTGTGTGTGTGTGTGTAGGACAGGGAGGGAGAGAGAGAGAAAATAAGTGTTGTGGGGATGGAGTTGAGTTGGAAACCTGCCTTGGCACAGCTTCTTGGTTCAGAACATCCATCACTCAGTTCATTGTGCTCCACACCCATATAATTGATGTATTTCACTGATAGCCTACCTTCTCAATATGGTCCCCCCCCCCCCGCTCCATTTACCTTCACAACAACCCTCACTCTAGGGAGGTTAGGATGAGAGACTGGCCCAAGGTCACCTCAGGAGCCTCACGGATAAGCGGGATTTGAACCCTGTTCTCCATGGTCTCTGTCTAACCCTAACCACTATGCTGCAGTGGTTGTGTGACTTACTAGACTGGAGCCCTAAAGTTCACTAGCAGAATGGCCAGGCTGCTGGTAGGATGTTGCGTGTCATTGTGCTGTGTGAAAGGGCCCAGGGGCTCCCCGCTGAAACATCCTTGGTGTGTGGCAGAAATATAAAAGAGGTAGCAAGGGGCCAAGTTGGGAGCTAAGAAAGAGGCAATAATTGTAAAGGTTGGGTGTGGGATAGTGGCACTTGAGCAGAAACAAGTGTATGGAGGGAGAACAGAGCCATTTCACCAGCCCTGCTGAAAGACCTCCGCCGTGAAGGCTCCTCCTCCTTCAGTGTCACCACCAGCAGCCATTGCAGCAGACTGAGCTGAGGGAGGATGAGAGGGGGAAGCAGGGCCATTCCACCAGCCTTGCTGGAAGAATTACTTTTTTCCCTCCTCTTCCCTCCCCATTCCTTTTTCCTTCCGCGTCCTGTCTTTTTAGATTTTAAGCTTGCAGGCAGGGACTACCTTGTTTATTTTATGTGAGCCATTCTGAGAGCCTTTTGGCTGAGGAGCAGCATACAAATTCTAGAAAAAGAAAGAAAAGATTGGCCAGTCTTGAGAAGTCAAGAGTAAATTCTGAGATTTTGTTGATCTTGCAGTTAGAAAAAGAATGCAATGTGAGAGCCTTTCATGCCCTACAATGTCCCTTAAGCAAGTTTGAATTGCCAGTGTGTGTTTAAGCAGACCACAATAAATATTCATTATATTTGAAGGTTGATTTATCCCAGCTGTCATTTTCACTTGACACAGTCTTCCCTGTTTCCTGAGAGGTGAGGTCGCTGTTTGTAGCACTAGCTATTTCCATGGCAGTAGACTTTGATGCCATCAGTGGAAGATTGAGGCATTCCATTGAGTACGGGCAATTAAAAATTATGGATTGTGAGATAAGGCTTGCGTTTACCAAGCTCCTCGGCATTATAGGCCACATGAGGCTTGGAAAGCGTTGCTTAATTCTTAAGGGACTTGGTGTGGGTAATGGAATAAATGAATTACTCTTGTTTGATCCTAGCAGGGAAAGCAGTTACGTTTAAAAGAAAATAAAATCCACCACTCAAAATCGTCTTCTGTACTTGGGTGGAAAGAACAAATATAAGTCACAACATAATAACTGCCATTGATGCACTGAATTTCCCAGAGTTATTCCTGTTGCCATGCAGCAATTTGGAGCGTTACAATTCGCCTGTCACAGAACACTGCTTTTTCCCCTTTGACTGAGTCCAGAGAAACATGCAAAGAAATAATCAGCCTTATCCCTTAAGAAAACAAAATTCATGTAGAATATTACAACATTCTGTGCAGAGCAATCCTATGTACGATTACTCAGAAGTAAGTCACATTGTGTTCAATGGAGCTTACTCCCAGGTAAGCGTGCATAGGATTATGGCTTTAACTTTTCTTTCATATGTGTTTAAGAAATCTGTTCACCATTTTTCAGTAATCTTTTGATAATTAGGGACTATGATTGCAAAACATGCTAGATTAACTAGTTTTTGGACTCTGGGCCTGATCACAGAGACCTCCATCTGGCATCTATCCAATTTCTTTAAATTATATATTTTCTGTCTGCTGCTACAGATGCAGCCCATGGAACAGGTCAGCTAAAAGTTGTTTTTAAGAGACTGAAATGTCATTTGGGGGGAATAATGCAGTCACAGTCAAATTGGGGGTGCAAGTGTGAAGCAAATCTTTTTGCAAGGATATCCCTGAACAAAATGTGCAAGGCCGTGGAGGAGAGGAAGCCCCACCCCCATCCACAGCCAGGGCAGCATGGAAACACAGGCTTCTAGCTTCTTTGCAGGCTAGTAAAACAATGGCCTTATACCAAGAGAACTGGCAAAGGAGCAATTCATTGCTCCTCTACCAGCCCACACACTTGCCTGCATGGAATTCCTGGTAGTCTATGGCCTACATATGCTGCAAAATTAGATGGTGGAATGGTACAACTTCAGACTGCAGGTGGGGAATCACATTTTTAAAGGCCCTGCATTACCACCACCACCACCCCACACACACAAACTACCAAGCAGAAAACTAGCATAGCAGTGAGAGCGTTGTCTTGGAAACTTTCTTTTGGATGCACTAACTTATTTGGGTGTTTTACACATTCTTTTTCTGTGAGGGGGTGAGGGAGAAGCATTCAAAAATGGCATTTCTACTTTAGGACTCTGCCACCTTTTTCTGCTAGCGTGTTTAGACCAAGCCTTAAATGGGCCCTATGAGGTGCTATGGGAAGAAGTGTGTGACATCACCTCAGGCTAGTTCAGACATAATGGTAAGCCAGAATTCTAAACAATTACATTCTGAAGAATATATATAGAATGAGCACAGCACGCACCAGCATACTTGCTTGTTCACAGTAAGTGTGATGTGCAGTTACTGTGATGTACAAACTGGGCTTCTGACTTCAGCAATAGATCTGATGTGCTTTGGTGGTTTATATTGAGGTTTTTTGTTTTTTATGAGAGAGTAATTTCTACATTTTGTTAGCCCCCCGAGTGGTGTTTTTGTACCAGAAGGATGGGGTATAAATATTTTAATAAATGAACTTCAGTAAAAATGGTCAGGAGCTAAAAGTGAATGAGGCATATAGCTGAAGAATTGCCAGGCTGCAAAAAGCAGGCGCTGATCTTTAAGTGTGTTGGAAAGGATATAGTCAAGGATTGCTTACTGCCCACATCTGGATGCTAGAATTATGATACTATTTCTTTTATGCCACCAGCACCTCCAAGTATCCAATATCTCAAATAAATGGGACTTGTTGGTCTTATGTAATTGGTGACAGCTTCCAAGGAATGTAGGAAATGGGGAAGCTTATAAAATTCCTATTGCCAAAGTATGGCTGGATTATTGTTCTGCCGTTTAATCCATTTTTTGCACGCTGCAACAGGCTGCAGTTATCCGGCCATGGCACAAATATGCTCAACTGTCCATAGTCCAGAAATGTAACTGCTCCAAGTATCTTTTTAGTCAGGTGGGAGCAAAAAAAGGGACATTTCTTACACTGTTGTACCTCCTTGCAGGATCACATTGCAGTGGTTCTTCATGGGACGGAAGCTGATCTATCCCTTATCTCATATCTGGATTTCCTCTACTCTCTTGACTCAGACAAGGATAGAGGCAACAGGGCAATACAAATAAGATTCCACATAGTCAGCATTTGAGGCCAGAGCTTTGGCCGTCTCCGCTGCCACTATCCTGACTGTCTACCGAGTGTGTGTCTCAAGAAAGTCTTGATTTTGTTTATCCTAAACAAAGTTATGAGAAGCTGATGGCAAGGCTCCAAGGACATCCCGTGCTGATCCAACCATCAATTAGCACTACTATAGCTTGGGGCTTCTCCCATTCTGCTCTCAGTCCAAACACACCAAACCTCCCTGATGCTAAAGGATTTTTTTTTAAAAAAAAAATTACATTACACCAACAAATCACATCACATTTGCGTTTCTTGGCTAAATTTTCCCCTCTTCGTCCTCCTTATTTGGTGTCACATTTTCTTGGACTTTGGAGGTTGAGAGACGTGCGTTGGATACCCTGCAAGGTTTTCACTCCATTTCGCTACATTTCAAGATATTCACAAACTGAACATTGTGCTGTGTTGTCAACACTCTTATAACATTTTTTTGTGTGTGCCAGGAACAAAGTCCTGTGTAAACATCTTCTGCCATGTGGCATTTAGCATGTTTGCTTGCCAGTACTTTTGCCCGTTTCCTTGGTTATTAAGTGTTTTCTTCAAATCAGTACATTCCCATGTCTTTTAAGACTTTGGCTTAAAAACTCTTGGTGTGTGACCAACCTAGTGCATCTAGGGTCCTTCCGGATGCAGGGCTCCTAGCACTACCAATCAAAAGGCATTGTGCAGCTATTCCGTCAATGCATCACTCTCTGTTGAAGATCCCTATTGAAATACCTTATTTTATGTTTTGAACATACGGAGCCCAGTTAGTGAGAACACTGCATATTATCTGTCTTGTGGAATACAGACTCCTGTATACTAAGAGTAAATTCGTTCTCTTGAGTGTGGATCCTTAAGTAGCCAAAATGGCACCACCAACACACCAGAGGGAAAGGGAGGGCAAGCAGGCCTCAGGAGGACACCAAGGGTTGCAAAAGTAACCCCTCCCCCCAAAAAAAATACCTTCAGGAAAAAAATAAGGAAGGGGGAATCATTCCAAAAAAAACCTTTCTAGGCAACAATTTTGAGCATTCTGGCAGTCTTAATAACTGACAGTGCAAGCCTATGAGTATCTACCTGGAAGTAAGCCCTACTGAGTTCAGTGGTGTAAAGTGTGTATAGCAGGAGTGCAGAACTAATCTTCGGTGGGGGTCCAAATTAATCTCCACCAGGCTCTCCATGGGCTGGATAATGTCTGTGGCTGATACAGCCACTGACACTATCCCTGCCCATTTTCACTTCTTCTGTGCTGAGGAGAGGCACAGGGTTCCATGGAAGGCGGTGAGAGGCACACAAAGGAAGACTCAGCCTGCTCTTCCTTGCATCAGTTGAGTTGGGCACCTCCTCTCTGTGCCTGCATCCCAACTGGCACCCACATCCCGACTTGTTTCCTCCGATCCCACTGTGGGGATTCTTGAAGGGGAGAATCTTCTAGGGGGTGGGGCTTGGCCTCCAAGCCTCGCCCTCTGAAGCAACCCAAGCAGGCTCTATGGACCAGATTAGGGATCCCAGGGGGATGGATTTGGCTCATGAGGTGTGGGTTCTGCACCCCAGATGTGTAGGATTGCAGCTAAAGTTGTTTGGCTTTGTTTGTAATGTTAGATGTTTCAAAATTGTTTCATCTACTATACATAGTTTTTGTAGCACCATCAATAAGTTTAGAACTGAGATGGTTCCTTAATTATAGAGACTACTCACCATTGTCAGTTTATAGCAGAAGGCTGAAATGCTTTTTAAAATAGTTTTGTGAAAAGCAAAATCGAATAATGGCTTCTCATTACAGAATTAAATGACAAGATAATAGCATTACATTACAGCAATGCTTTCTTTTATTAGTAGTTGTATCAGTAAAAATCAACTTTCCAGAACTACATATAGATGAGTGTTTGAAATATGCTTAACATACAAAGAGGGAATGTGCTTGAGGATGAAATTGTTCTTGCTGATATGTGATCTTTCTTTCAAGCTAAATTGGATATTTTAAGTGCTGAATGGTTTTCACCAGATTCCTGGCACAAGTGTAAAATTGCATGGTGTTATTTCTGATTCTTGTTTGATTGAGCATGTTCTCATTATCAACCAAGGTAACTTCCTCATCCTCTTGTGCTAAGCTGTTGATCAACATCAGCACCTATGTCACTGGGGCACTGTCATGATTTGGGTGCTATACCAGGAAGACCCACGTTCAAATCACAGCCATGAAGCTCACTGGGTGAACCTTGGCCAGTCACTCTTTCTCCCTCTGTTGAACCTATCTCATTGGGTCGTTGGAAACATAAAATGGTAGTGGCATATATGCTGTCTTGAGCTCCTTGGAGCATGGGTGGGACAAAAATGTAATAAATAAAATAATCCTGTTTACCCTTAAGTGGTCTGTGGAAGCATTTCCAGAACGTTTTTAATAACCCACATTTTGCCCTTAGTGCAACGCTTGCGCTATATCCAGGCCTACATCAGTGATGCAATATCACCACCCACATGTAGTGGATGGAGCTGTAGCCTTGCTGCACGGTGGTGGAGGGCCAATGAGATAGCCTTGCGGTTGTAGTCGAGCAAATAAGAGTATTCACAGAAGCTAGCCCAGAGAGAACTCACAAGGAGGCAGAGTGGATTTTTAATATCCATCTAGGCATGAAAGGTTCAAACTGAATCTGCCTATTCCTGGTGTGTCCTTATCTCAAATCTACATCCATAGGGCTCTACTGTCAATTCTCTGCGTGTCTCTGGGACTGGATGGTTCTGCAGCTATTTGTTGAATGATCCCTTTATCTAACCAGCCTTTGCTTTGGTCTCTACTGAGTGATCTGTTTGCTTTGCTCCCTGAGTGGGGTGTGTGTGTGTGTGTGTGTGTGTGTGTGTGAGAGAGAGAGAGAGAGAGAGAGACTGTATCACAGAGATTGATTTATTTATACAACATTTGTATACCGCTCCCCATCCAAACAGATTCCAGAGTGGTAAACACAACAAGTACAATAGTAAAAAAAAGACAAAAGATTAAACACCATATTAAAATTATTAAAAACAAAATGCCGATAAAAACCGTGGCTGGTCTTGTAAGGAATGCTTCCTGGAACAGAACTGTTTTCAGGAGGCATGGGAAGCAACGCAGGGTTGATGCCTGCCTGACGTCCAGGAGCAAGGAATTCCAAAGAAAGGGGACTGCCACACTGAAGGCTCTTCTCCTGGTGGACTCCAGTCGGGCCATAGGTACATGTGGAACCACCAAGAGCATGCTGTCAGATGACCTCAGTGACCACGCAGGTTGATAAAGGAGAAGGAGCTCTCTCTCAGGTATCCTGGTCCCAAGATGGGGAACCTCTTTCAGCCCAAGGGCTGAATTATTTTGGAGAAACTCTCATGAGCCACATTCTAGTGATACGTCAGGCTGAAGGCAGTGAGGCCAAAGGCAAAAGAGGTGGGAACCCAAAATACAAAAAGTACCAGCATATGGTAGCTTAAAGCATTTACTTCCAGCAGCGAAGCCTTAACAGAGGCACTTCAGCCTTTTAGAATGGGGAAACAACTGCACAAAAGCCAGGAAACCACAAATAAACAGAGGTTGGGGGAAGGGGGAAGGGGGGATGCCATTTGGAGAAACCTGGAGGGCTGGATAGGGACCCCAGGAGGGCCGATTAGGACCCCGGGCCTGAGGTTCCCCATCCCTGCTGTATCAGATGACAAAGCCAACAACCCACAAATCTCGCCTGAGCCTATCTCAGTCGCAGTGACCAGTCTTTGAACCAGACAGACAACAACAACACTAGTACCATGCTGGACAGGCCAGAGAGGGAACCATTGTCTATCCAGACACCACTTGCTATCTCTCCAAGGTCTTCCCTGCCCTGCCTGGCAAGACATAGGGGAGGGGAGCCAGTCACTTTGAGAGCACAGTAGTATCTCTTGTATGCTGCTTTTTACCCAGCCATCTGTGTTTTGCTCACTCTCCAGAGTTCCAGGCCCACTCCTATCTTCCCTTTCTTTAGCAACCAATATTTGGGTGCAACGTGCTATGGATCTCTTCCAGTTTCTGGGTTTATAATGTTCCCCCACCTGTGATGTTCCCTTGGTTAATAGCCTTTGATTCCTGCTGCCTCCCCCCCACACACACACACACTTTCATCCCTGCAGATGATCTCCAGTATTTCTGCTAGTTCAGACATCTCCCCTCATTTGCCCCCAGCTTTCCAACTCTTGGCTCTGCTGAGAAACCAGCTCCCTCAGGCTCCTCCCTCAACTGTCCTCTAGAAGCAGCCATTCCATCAGGCTGTAGCAGAGGGAAAGATAGAAAGCAGGCCCTCCCTTGGCTGGTTCCGTTGCTGTCTGACTTCTAGCACCTGGGGTGCTGTGGTCTGACTGTTTGTCTAAGACTGATGATGCTGAAGTGCTCTTAGCCGTTGTGTTTCTCCTGTGGCTGGGTCATTTATTTGTAATTCATCTTGCATTTTGCTTAAAATTGCTTTATTGAAAATGTTGATGGCCACCTTGAATATCTGTTATGATAGAAAGGTGAGGTATATATTCTCTTCTTTTTATTGTACAGTCTGTTTTACATGAGCAGTTTTGCAAACAGAACTGGGTTTGTACCTTCCTGATGTGAGGACCAAATTAGGTCACAAATTAACCTAAGGCTTAGACAGCAAAGTACAGAATTCAAGTCACTGTTACCCAAATCAATCTACTTCCCAAAGTGAATGTCTTCTCTATGACACTGTGCCAGTTTGAATGTTAATGCTAGGTAGTTCCGGGGCTGTTTAATCAGGAATTATGGGAGGAGTGGAGCATGCGGGTTATGTGCATGCCATTTCTGTTTTCAGTTAACAACCTCCCACAATGCCTGGGTTAAACAACCCAAGAATTGCCTGTGTTTTATGCGAACTGGGTCAGAGTACCTCCTGTGTAAATAGTGATCCTGATTTTATCATCAAAAATTTGAATAAATGTTTTAAATGTTGTTGAATCCCAAATATAAAGGTTGCTGCGAAACCAGGAAATTACTTTGTTTCCCCTTTCAGGGGTGTGTTTGTTCATCAGAATGCTTACCCATCCCATTGCTCCTCCCAGTCAGTGTTGCAGAAGGAACTGTAAATTATATATGCCTTTCTTCTTGTAGTCCTGCAAGATGTTGGGAATACTCAAGCACCTCCCTTCTATTTTTCTTTTTCCCTGAGGCCTAGAAACTTGAAAGGGTGATTTAGACCTTATGGTTTTGCTCACCACCTTTTGCTGTGACATGTCTGTTAATAACCAGAGTCAGTAAAATAGCTGCAAGGTCTGTTTTTATTTGTGGTAGTTATATTGGTGGGGAAAATTTGAATGGAGAGAATTACAATGAAGGAGACTAAATTTACCCATACTGGATTACTGCTGGAACTCCTCCTGGCTAGACCCCTAAAGCAGTCAAACCCTCCTGTTATGTGCATGCATCATTAGTAGGCACTTTGAGAAGTTAGTAATTTTTATGTTAAAAACTCTTATGAATTCAGTGGTTAATTGAAATCTTTTCTTATCAATTCCAACAGTCTTACCACGCGTCTGCCGAAAGCTGGAGAGACCATCCACGGTCATCGGTTTTTCACTGGATTTGGAGGGAAAGGTGCCAACCAGTGTGTCCAGGCCGCTCGACTTGGGGCTAAAACTTCAATGATCTGCAAGGTGAGCACTGGCTTGCATCTTCTGGTTTCACATCTGCCCCAAATTCATACAGTTAAAAGGGTGTTTTAAAAAGCAACAACAAAAAACAAATTAAGAATGGAGAATTCAGGTCAGTATTCTAGTAGTGCATCTTAAGCTAGCTCCTCAGAAGCCAATCAGAAAATATTGTCTTTATTGATTTTTCTAAGAACTACAGTAGGGTGAGTGTGGCATGTTTTGCTTAGGAGGCAGTTCTGTACAGTGGGCGCCGCCACTGCAAAAAACTCTAGTAGTGGTATTCTTTCTTGAGATGGGGAGGGCTTATGAGTGTTGTAGGTCAAAACATCTGAAGGGCTACAAGTTGCCCACCCCTGTATCCCCCAGCTTCTGACCATTTAGGACTTTAAGGACTAAAGCCCACACTTTGGACTGAGTCTTAAGGGTCACTGACAGCCCGTAGAGCTCTTGAAATCTTGCTGGGATGGGCTAGTTGTTGTTCAGTCGTTCAGTCGTGTCCGACTCTTCGCGACCCCATGGACCATAGCACGCCAGGCCCTCCTGTCCCGCGCTCTCTCCCGGAGCGTGCTCAAGTCCATATTCATTGCATCCGTGATGCTATCTAGCCATCTCATCCTCTGCCGTCCCCTTCTTCTTTTGCCTTCAGTCTTTCCCAGCATCAGGGTCTTTTCCAGGGAGTTTTCTCTTCGCATTAGGTGGCCAAAATATTGGAGCTTCAGCTTCATTATCTGTCCTTCCAATGAGCACTCAGGGTTGATTTCCTTTAGGATGGACTGATTTGACCTCCTTGCAGTCCAGGGGACTCGTAAGAGTCTTCTCCAGCACCACAGTTCGAAAGCATCAATTCTTCGGCGCTCAGCCTTCCTTATAGTCCAGCTCTCACAGCCATACATTACTACTGGGAAAACCATAGCTTTGATTAGACGGACCTTTGTCGCCAAGGTGATGTCTCTGCTTCTTACTATGCTGTCTAGGTTGGCCATAGCTTTCCTCCCAAGGAGCAAGCGTCTTTTAATTTCATGGCTACAGTCACCGTCTGCGGTGATCTTGGAGCCCAAGAAAGTAAAATCTGTCACTGCTTCCATTTCTTCCCCTTCTATATGCCAGGAAGTGATGGGGCCAGATGCCATGATCTTAGTTTTTTTAATGTTGAGTTTCAAACCAGCTTTTGCACTCTCCTCTTTCACCCTCAACAAGAGGCTCTTGAGATCCTCTTCGCTTTCTGCCATTAGGGTGGTATCGTCTGCATATCGGAGGTTATTGATAATTCTCCCAGCAATCTTAATTCCGACCTCTGATTCATCCAACCCGGCATTTCTCATGATGTACTCTGCATATAAGTTAAATAAGCAGGGTGACAATATGCAGCCTTATCGTACTCCTTTCCCAATTTTGAACCAATCGGTTGTTCCATGTCTGGTTCTTACTGTTGCTTCTTGACCCTTGTACAGGTTTCTCAGGAGACAGGTAAGGTGGTCTGGTACTCCCATCACTTTCAGAATTTGCCACAGTTTGTTGTGATCCACACAATCAAAGGCTTTAGTGTAGTCAATGAAGCAGAAATAGACGTTTTTCTGGAATTCTCTTGCTTTCTCCATGATGCAGCGAATGTTGGCGATTTGATCTCTAGTTCCTCTGCCTCTTCGAAACCCAGCTTGTACTTCCAGTAGTTCTCGGTTCGCATACTGCTGAAGCCTAGCTTGTAGGATTTTGAGCATCACCTTGCTGGCATGTGAAATGAGTGCAATTGTGCGGTAGTTTGAACACTCTTTGGCGTTGCCCTTCTTTGGAATTGGAATGTAAACTGACCTTTTCCAGTCTTGTGGCCACTGTTGAGTGTTCTAGATTTGTTGGCATATTGAATGCAGCACTTTAACAGCATCATCTTTTAGGATTTTAAATAGCTCGGCTGGAATACTGTCATCTCCGCTAGCTTTGTTGTTACTAATGCTTCCTAGGGCCCACTTGACTTCACTCTCGAGGATGTCCGGCTCAAGTTCAGTGACCGCACTATCATGGCTATCAGGGACATTCAGATCTTTCCTGTATAGTTCTTCTGTGTATTCTTTCCACCTCTTCTTAATCTCATCTGCTTCTGTTAGGTCCCTGCCTTCTTTGTCCTTTATCATGCCCGTCTTTGCACAAAACGTTCCCTTGAGATCTCCAATTTTCTTGAAGAGATCTCTAGTCTTTCCCATTCTGTTGTTTTCCTCGATTTCTTTGCATTGTTCATTTAAGAAGGCCTTCTTGTCTCTCCTTGCTATTCTCTGGAACTCTGCATTCAGTTGGGTATATCTTCCCCTTTCTCCCTTGCTTTTCGCTTCCCTTCTTTCGTGAGCTACTTGTAAAGCCTCATCAGACAGCCACTTGGCTTTCTTGCATTTCTTTTTCTTTGGGATGGATTGAGTTGCTGCCTCCTGAACAATGTTACGGACCTCCGTCCATAGTTCCTCAGGCACTCTGTCTATCAGGTCTAATCCCTGAAATCTATTCCTCACCTCCACTGTATATTCATCAGGGATATGATTTAGGTCATACCTGAACGGTTTAGTGCTGGAGAAAAACTGTGTTGCTGCATTTTGGACCAGCTGATGTTTCCAAACACTCTTCAAGGGAAGCCCTATGTATGCCATTAGTCAGGTCAAGAAGCTATCAAAGCATTCTAGACTGTGATTAGATCGTTATTGTCCAGAAAGGGACTCAAAACTAGTGAGAAGCACTTTTGGCCACAGACACCATATGAACTTTGAGGATCAAAGCCAGACTGAGGAGCACGCCCATGGTGGGAACCTATAGGAGAGTGTGATCCCATCCAGGGCATGTATGTGCCTCTCCTCCACATTTAACTGGCTATCCACCATCAGCGCCTCCATTTGAACTGAATGAATATTAACAACCTTTAAAGTAAAGGCCTGGGCTTGCCAAGTGTAGAATACAGGAGGCTTCCCAGTCCCAGGTTACTGCAAATTGGCAGGAGTGATGTGCAGATGAATCCTCTGAACCAATACTACTGTTTCCTTTAAATTATACTGTGGGTGCATCTGTCACACTGATATATTTGGAACGCGAATTATGACATCCTAAACTACTTTTCAGTCCACCTTCTATTGTACTAGATTTGATATTTTTTCAGGTTGCAATACTATGCATGTATAGACAGAAAAAAAAGTCCTACAACTCCCAGCATTCCCTGGCCAGCTGTGCTGGCTGGGGAATACTAGGAGTTCTAGGACTTTTTTCTGTCTAAACATGCATAGGATTGTGCCCTTAGTAACACAGTTGGATTCCAAAGACTGTTTTTCCCAATATAATAGCACAGGCAGCACACTTCCCATCACTCCCTGCTAACCCTCCTAGCCCTCCAGGATGCTCCCTACCACCCCCAGCTTATCTTTTTCTTTTTGCAGGAGAGGCTGGGCACGCTTTAAATCAAAGTGCTGGGCTGCAGTGACTCACCATTTTTATTTTCTAAGAATACCTCTGGGGCCCATGTGGGGCCCACAGGCATTCTTAGAAAAAAATTATGGTGCTGGAGTGGACGCTTTGCAGCTTGCCAGCCTCCCAGTTCATCATGTTTTTTAATTTAAAAAAAAACTTCTTTTTTTTAAGTCAGGAGGGGCAGGGAACCTGGAAGGCTCTGAGGGAGGTGTCTGCAGGCATATTAGTGCCTGTGGATACCACTCTGCTTCAACCCATCATACTAACAGTTGGAAAATCTAGTTTTGCAGGCTTTTGGTGGATATCCTATAGCATTTCAAATGTTTGAAAATCAATGTTAAATAATATGTGCCTGGGAGGACTATTGGGCAACTCAGGGGGTCGGGGAGGTGCCACTATAACTGTGGTCACGGGCAGGGGGAGGTATGGCGTTGGGGGATTAACAGGCCAGCTGAGGAGAAGGGGGGCTAGACACCTTACAGCTGTCCCCTCTTCTGGTTCTTCCTCCAACCTGATGGTTCCTGGCAGCCTTACCAGTCTTCCCTCGGGTCTGGTGGTGCTGCTGCTGAATGCCAGGTCGGCCCAAAATAAAATCTCCCTCATCCATGATTTGATTGTGGATGAGGGGGCTGACCTGGCATGTATTACTGAGACCTGGGTGGGGGAACTGGGAGGGGTCACTCTCTCCCAGCTGTGCCCTCCTGGGTACTCGGTGCAGCACCAACACCGACTTGAGGGTCGGGGAGGGGGGGTTGCCGTGGTCTGTAGGAATTCAATCTCCCTCTCCAGGCTTCCTGCTCATTCGAGTGCAGATCTTGAGTGTTTGTACCTTGTGTTGGGTACCCGGGACAGATTAGGGATTCTGCTGGTGTACCGCCCACCCCGCTGCCCATCAGACTCCCTGCCTGAGCTGACGGAGGTGGTCTCGGACTTGGTGTTGAGGACCCCTAGGATGATGGTCCTGGGGGATCTCAACTTCCATGCCGAGGCTGCTGTATCCAGAGCGGCTCAGGACTTCATGGCCGCCATGACAACCATGGCGCTGTCCCAACATGTCATCGGCCCAACGCATATAAAAGGACACACGCTTGATCTGGTTTTCTCGACTGGGCAGGAGGATGGTGATCTGAAAGTGGAGGAATTAACATCTGTCCCTTTGTCATGGTCAGATCACTTCCTGCTGAGGTTTAGACTCCTGGCAGCCTTCCCCCTCTGCAAGGGTGGGGGACCTATTAAAATGGTCCGCCCCTGGAGATTAATGGATTCCGATGGATTCCAGAGGGCTCTGGGGGATTTTCCTGCTGGTATGGCTGGTGCTCCTGTTGAAGCCCAGGTCGCTCTGTGGAATGCAGAGATGACTCGGGCGGTTGACACGATCGCACCCAAGCGCCCTCTCCCTCTGAGCAGAGCCCGGCCAGCTCCTTGGTATACACCTGAGCTGAGGGCAATGAAGCAAGAGGGGAGACGGCTAGAACGCAGGTGGAGGAAAACTCGTGCTGAGTCTGACCGAACACAGGTAAGAGCCCACTATCAAGCCTACTCTGTGGCGGTGAGGGTGGCAAAGAGACAGTTCTTTTCCACCAGCATTGCATCTTCTCAGTGTCGTCCAGCGGAGCTTTTCCGAGTGGTTCGCGGCCTGTTACATTCTGGGCCAGGGAGAGAGACGGTGGAACCCTCGGTAGCACGCTGTGACGAGTTTGCACGGCACTTTGAGGATAAAGTCACTCAGATTCGTCATGAATTGGACACCACCACTAATGCAGTTCCATTGGTAGAGGCGTTCAGAGCACCGTCTGGTCCAGTTTTATTGGATGAGTTTCAGTTACTGAGGCCTGAGGATGCGGACAAGGTGCTTGGCCAAGTCCGATCGACCACTTGTGTGCTTGACCCTTGCCCTTCATGGCTTATTAAATCAAACAAGGAGGGGATGTCTGGCTGGGTCCAGGAGGTTGTAAATTCCTCCTTGAGAGAGGGAGTGGTGCCTGCCGCTTTAAAAGAGGCAGTAATTAGACCACTCCTGAAAAAGCCTAACCTGGACCCAGAGGATGTTAACAATTATAGGCCAGTGGCCAACATCCCCTTCCTGGGCAAGGTGCTTGAGCGGGTGGTTGTAGGACAGCTCCAGGCACTGTTGAATGAAACGGATTATCTAGATCTATTTCAATCGGGCTTCAGGCCTGGTTTTGGAACGGAAACTGCCTTGGTCGCCCTGTGGGATGACCTCTGCTGGGAGAGGGACAGGGGGAGTGCGACCCTGTTGATTCTCCTGGACCTCTCAGCGGCTTTCGATACCATCGACCATGGTATCCTTCTGGATAGGTTGTCTGGGTTAGGAGTTGGAGGCACTGCACTACAGTGGTTCCGCTCCTACTTGGATGGCCGATTCCAGAAGGTGGTGCTGGGGGATTATTGCTCTGTGCCATGGCAATTGTGCCATGGGGTTCCACAGGGCTCTATTTTATCTCCCATGCTGTTTAACATCTACATGAAACCACTGGGGGAGGTTATCCGGAGGTGTGGGCTGAGGTGCCATCAATATGCAGATGACACCCAGCTCTACCTCTCTTTCTCATCAAAACCAAGTGAGGCAGTGGCTGTTCTGAATCAGTGCCTGGGCACAGTAATGGACTGGATGAGGGCCAATAAACTGACACTCAATCCAGACAAGACGGAGGTACTGTTAGTGGGTGGTTCGTCTGCCCGGCTAGGTGATATTCAACCTGTTCTGGAGGGGGTTGCACTCCCCCTAAAGGATCAGGTCGTAGTTTGGGGGTGCTCTTGGATCCAGAACTGTCACTTGAGGCACAGGTGAACTCAGTGGCACGGAGCACTTTTTATCAGCTTAGGCTGGTATACCAACTACGCCCTTATCTGGACAGAGATAGCCTAGCTACAGTTATCCATGCTCTGATAACTTCTCGTCTGGATTACTGCAATGCGTTATATGTGGGGCTGCCTTTGAAAACGGTCCGGAAACTTCAGCTGGTCCAAAATAGGGCAGCAAGATTGTTAACAGGGACTGGCCTGCGAGCTCATATTACGCCAGTACTTTTCCAGCTGCACTGGCTGCCGGTCCATTTCCGGGCCCGATTCAAAGTGCTGGTGTTAACATTCAAAGCCCTTAACGGCTTGGGGCCAGGTTACCTGAAGGATCGCCTCCTCCCATATGTGCCTGCCCGGACCTTAAGATCATCGTCAGAGGCCCTTCTCCGTGAGCCCCTGCCAAAGGAAGTGAGGCAGGTGGCTACTAGGAGGAGGGCTTTTTCTGCTGTGGCACCCCGGCTCTGGAATGAGCTCTCTAGTGAGGTTTGCCTGGCACCTACATTGTATTCCTTTCGGTGCCAGGTGAAGACCTTTTTATTTTCCCAGGCATTTTCGCATTTTAGCTTTCTAAATTTTTATCTTTGCTGTTTTAAATCTGTATTTTAAACTCCTGCACTGCTGCTAGGTTTTATTGTGGTTGTATTGTTATATTGTGGTTTTAATGTTCTATATATTTTAAATTGTTTTATTGTGTGTTGTTTGGTTTTAATTTTTGTGAACCGCCCAGAGAGCTTTGGCTATTGGGCGATATAGAAATGAAATAAATAAATAAACAAACAAACAAATTTGTCCATCCCAGAAAGAAATTGTACTATCCCCTAAGGCTGCAGTACTGTATCAATGTACACAGTAGTAAGCTCTGTTGAATTCAGTGAGGTCTTCCTTCTGAGCAGACATGCATAGGATTGTGCTGTAAAAGAGTTTTGATTTTGCAGTCACTTTATAATGGGAATCAGATGCCAAGTGGGACATCCCAAATCATAATTATGAGTTACAGCTAAATTGCAAGATAAAATGCTTATTAAAGTTTCTGCATTTGCAATGAGATAACAACACAGAAGTGCAGAATACAGATTGTAGCATTAACATTTGCTGGAACTATAGCCTCAATAAGTCATTATAAAAAAGAACATATATCTTCATTCATGGATATACAAATATTTGCATTTTGAAATACAGTACCTGTATACTTATGCACAGCATATAGTTGTATCATGCCAGCTGAATGTGGAAGATCTAAGGTTGTTAATGTTTGCTGTGTAGGTTGGGAAGGATTCATTTGGTAATGATTATATTGGAAACTTCAAGAAAAATGGGATTCCTACAGGTAAAAGTTTCACATTTTAACTATATTTTTAATTAGGGTTTTTTGAAAATTGTCTGTGTATACTGTATATTAAAATTTCTAGATTATAGGAGCTGGTATAGCATAGCACAGCCTTCCCCAACCTGGTGGTGCCCTCCAGATGTTTTGGACTACAATTCCCATAATCCCCATTAGTATGGGAGTTGTAGTCCAACACATCTGGAGGGCATCAGGTTGGAGAAGGGTGAAGTAGTTGTTAACCATGGCATGGAAGTCCGTTGGTTCAAATCTCATATAGGGATGTATGAGAAATTTATTTCACTTCATTTTAGACCAAGAATTTACCCAGTTCGCACTGCCCACACTCCAATGCAATGCAGATGAAGTCGATACATTTCCGAGCTTGTAATGCAATGCACAGATCAAAGAAAAATGTGTTAAAAGATGAATACATTTGAAAAATATGCCTGAAAAACTGCGTACTTCTGAAAAATGCACACAGACACGCTTTAGTCAATGGAAGAAAAATATGTACTTTTCAGAAACGCACACAATTGAGGCGTACCTTTGTAAAAATGCGCACCGAATACTCATGAACTTTCATGCAAACAACAACAACAGCAAGCTCTCAATCTGATATGGACATGAGCCAGAACAACTTTCAAGGTGGAATTTGGAGAACCTCGACGAGCTCGAGTTTCGCTGTTTTGTACATCCCTAATCTCACCTTTATGTCATGAACTCTGGATGGCCTGAGGCAGTCCACCATCTCTCAGCCTCAGTCTGTAATATGAGCATAATGTGTGTCTATATATATATATATATATATATAGACACACATTTATACAAATTCTTTGTTTGTAGCCAGTGACCATTCCAGTATAACCCTCTGTCCAGAATTAGTTGAGATTTTCATCCCAAATTAGCACTCTACCTATTATACTAGTGTATCCTAGTTACAGTATTTAAAATTCCAGCCTAGCATGGTATTAATATGAATAGTATTCAACACAATTTTGGCCTTTTGCTTACCTCTATTCATTTCAGGCTGGAACCCTGTACATTTTTACCTGTACCTACTGAATATAGTGAGACTCTCTTCCCAATAAACATGGGTAGGATCAGGTAGTGTGAACTTCTATCATTCTTCATTACTAGTTATGGAAGGCCTAGAAAGAAAATGCCAGGTAGAGCAAACCAGCCAATGACCAGGCTAGTTTCAGTCAAAGCTAGCAAAGCTAGGTAGCAATTCTTAGAGTTGCTTCGGATATGACCCACAAGCAAAATCAGCCCTCTGTGTGGTCTCCTCCACAATTGCATGGCAGGGCTTATTTATAAAAAGTCCAAAGGGGATCTTGCTTTGAGAAGAAGTGGAGGCTATATTTGCATCTACAGGCTGAACCAGATTTCTATGCAAATTCCCCTCCTTCAGACGAAAACTGGCCTGCAGAGACCTAGGAGGCTTGTAAAATTCTGCATAATGCTTAGAAAGTGGATAGAGTGCTCTCTCTAAAACTAGAACTCTGGGTCACCTGATGAACTTGGTTGGCATTAAGTTCAAGACAGGCAAAAGAAAGGGCATCTTCCCTCACAAGGTGTAATCGAGTTATGGAATGTGTTGATGCAAAATGTGCTGATGGCCATTAGCTTAGATGGCTTTAAAGGGGATTGGACAAATTCAAGGATAATAGGTCTATCTAAATCAGGTGTAGGGCACTTGTGGCCCTCCAGATGTTGTTGCACCACAACTGCCATCATCCCTGATCATTGGCCATGCTGGGAGTTGGAGTCCAAAGCACCTGGAGGTTCCCTACCCTAATCCAGAGTTATTAGGCATGTTGTTGTTGTTGTTGTTGTTATTTACAATTATGCATCACTTCCCAAAGTTAAAGGTCATCTTGAAGTGACTTACTTACATACACAAATACAGAAATCCGTAATTCATATCAGAAAAAGCCACCCCAAAATCAATATAAACCATAATCTGCACAACCATACAAATAAAAATAGACACCATAAAACAATCTAAAAATAATACAGTATGAAAGGTGCACATCCACAATACACAACATCTCCCCACTCCCAGCCTAGAATGAATGAACTGAGCTTCAGAGGCAGTATGCTTCTGAACACCCATTTTAAGAGGGAGGGGAAACAACATAGGAGGGCTATTGCTTTCACGCCTGCTTGTGGGCTTCTAGGAAGCTTCTGGCTAGCCACTGTTTGAAACAAGGTTCAGGCTAAGATAGACCCTTAGGGTGTAATCCTAAACACTCTTACAAGGAAATACGCCCCATTGAGCACAGTGGGACTTATTTCCAAGTGAGCATGCATAGGATTGTGCTATTAGTCTAATCCAGCCAAAGCTGCTCTTATGTTCTGCTTCCTGATCTAAAGGACCTATTTCATGGGCAACACTTTTCCCATATAGGCATTGAAAAATAAGTGTGTACCTGTATAAACTATCAGGTGCGAATGTCATGTAAATGTTTGTTTTGCCATATATAAATGATTAAGCAGCACATGGCAGCCTCCAGTAAAATCTGTGGTAAAGTTCAGCTTTTGCTGAAGCAGAGAATTAGCCATAATTAATTAATGTCAAGCTTGTGTTTGCTGTCTTGTGGGTATAATTTAGCACTTGTGTATGTTTTTTGCTCCTGGCATTGCTATACATGTAGTACAGTTATTAACATTTTTTTAAATGCCAGTGCGTTAACTCTATTTTTTACTCATGTAAATTGCATCATTTTTTGTTTGTTTCCTGAAAGTACCATGTTACACCTTATTTTTTCCCTTATTCTAGAATTTGTAGGTCAAACAGAGGATGCCGCAACTGGAGCGGCTTCAATCATCGTCAATAGTGAAGGTAAATGTCTAGGAATATGCTGAATTCTCTCAACTTCTGTTTTTCATATCAACTTACTGGACTTTGAAGAAATGGTTGTTTTTTGTCAAAATGCTCACTCATTTTTCTGGAATTCTGAAGGCCCAGCTAAACTGCGCTTTGCCGTTTTCTTTACATTGGAGCTGCACTGTGGTTAGGGTGACCACTTACGCATTGCTAAAAAAAAGAGAAAACGTATCAGCAAAAAAAAAAAAAAGGACAAAAGATAGCACCAACTAGCGTAAATCAACATATGCTAATTTTTATATGTAGATACAAATTTAGAAGTCAAAGACTATAATTTAAATGGAAATACAGTATGATCTGGTTCACACATAACGCTAACCGATGGTTTATTTAACCCATGGGTTCTTGAATTCTAGGTTCTTGTGTGTAAATCCAGCCATACTAACAAACCATGGTTTGTTAACCACAAACAACCCAGAAAGAGAAGCTATGGTTTATTGTTGGGTTGTGAACTCTGGGTTGTTTAAACCATAGATTGTCGTTTTGTGTGAACCCAGAGCTGTGGGTTGTTCATAGGTTGTTTCTCCAGGCTACAGAGATTGTGGGCAAGAGTGGTAAAGAAAAGCCCAGCTGTTCTACATGCCAGTACTACAGTTCTGCAAAGGCACGTGGGATACACAGAGGGAGTGGACAAAGTAGGAGGGAATCGAACAACCCAAGGATTGAGAAAACAAAGGACAGTTTGTTTGATTGTCTGCCAGACACACCCTGGGTAGAGCAATGATTAAATAAACCATGGGTTCGCATTTTGTGCGAACCAAGTCTACATCTCATCATAGTGGGGAAGACTGTAACCATCAGGCAGATGGTTTTCTCAGCCATACCTATTATTATTATTTTTATTATTATTAAATTTATTAATCGCCCATCTGGCTGGTCACCCAGCCACTCTGGGCGATGTACAACATACAATAAAAACAGTTTAAAACAATAAAATTCTACAATAAAAACATTTCTAAAATACCCTAACCCACCCCAAATGCCTGCCTGAACAACCACGTTTTTAATGCACGACGGAAGCTCATTAAAGAGGGGGCATGACGGAGTTCCCTAGGGAGGGAGTTCCACAGAGTGGGGGCCACCACAGAAAAGGCCCTCTCCCTCGTCCTCACCAGTCTAGCTGTCCTGGCTGATGGGACAGAGAGAAGGCCATCCGAGGCTCATTTTTTTAAGCGGCCTGTCTGGTGCTGCTGGAGGCGCTCCTTAAGACAGGCTGGGCCGGAACCATATAGGGTTTTAAAGGTCAAAACCAACACCTTGAATTTGGCCCGGAAAACAACTGGTAACCAGTGCAACTCCTTCAGCACTGGAGTGATGTGATCTCGCCGGCGGCTGCCTTTAATCAGGCGAGCCGCAGCATTCTGTACCAGCTGCAGCTTCCGAACAGTCTTCAAGGGTAACCCCACGTAGAGCGCATTACAGTAGTCTAAACGAGAGGAGACCAGGGCATGTACTACCGATGGGAGCAGATGGTCGGGAAGGAAGGGGCGCAGCCGCCATATCAGATGGAGTTGATACAGCGCTGTCCGGCTCACAGCTGACACCTGAGCCTCCATGGACAGCTGGGAGTCCAAAATGACCCCCAGGCTGTGGACCTGGTCTTTCAAGGGTAGCCGTACCCCATTCAACACCAGGTAACATGCCCCAGCCTCCTCTTGTCTCCCACCAAAAGTACCTCGGTCTTGTCAGGGTTCAGCTTCAGCCTATTCCTCCCCATCCAGGCACTCACCATCTCCAGACATTTGGACAGGGATTCTACGGCCAACCTTGGTGAAGATTTAAACGAGAGGTAGAGCTGCGTGTCATCCGCATATTGATGACACTGCACCCCAAACCTCCTGATGATAGCCCCCAGCGGCTTCACATAGATGTTAAATAGCATCGGGGAGAGGATGGAACCCTGTGGCACCCCACAAGTAAGTGGCCACGGGTCCGAAACCTCCTCTCCCAGTGCTACCCTCTGGTACCTGCCGGAGAGGAAGGACCGGAACCACTGCAATACGGTGTCCCCAATGCCCAACCCCTCCAGGCGGTCCAGGAGGATATCGTGGTCAACGGTATCGAAAGCCGCTGAGAGGTCGAGGAGAACAAGGAAGGAGCATTCACCCCTATCCAAAGCCCTGGGAGCGATGTACCTAGAGATGTTTGAGATTGAACTTGGAATGTTCTGCCTGCAAAACATGAGCCCTATCGCTGAGCTTTGGGTGGGTTGAGGGGGGGGCATGTTTGGACTGAGTAAGGCCTGACAACTTTAATAGGGCTACAGTATCCCTTGTATTGTCTTTGCCTTCAATTGCTCTCTGCAGTTTTTCACATGGTTCAAGCTGTTGCTCTTATGAAGTGTAGAGTAGCTGTCACAAAATCATACATATAAAAATACATCCCTGGTTTGGAAGAAGAAAGGTTGGGTGGATGAGCTTTGGCTGATACCTATTGTTCTTGATCAAATTCCATAGCCCTCTTTTCTTAGGGCGATTTCTGTTAAATGCGAGGATAGGTTTGATAAACAAAAAGAGCAGACATATATATCTCTTTCACTGAAGTAGTACAGATAAGCTGGCTCTTCCCAGACTCTATTGCTTAAGACCAAGAGTAGTACTCCATTTCCCCCTCTATACTTCCACATGAAACCCCGCAAAGATCAGCACATGGAGACATAGGCTAGGATCTGGAGCAAAAGGCACTTCCACTCATGCAAGGGCTCCTGCCAGTTTCCACTTAGCTTCTCCCCCTGGCTGCTTCCCCCACATCACATGCTCAGAGAGCTTCGGCTATTGGGCGGTATAGAAATGAAATGAAAAAAATAAAAAAATAAAATGCCATTTAGAAGGATCTCCCAAGCGCCCTGCATGGCATTTTGAAGGTGTGCTAAGGGAGAGGTTGGAAAGCCCCATTGTCATGCCCTCATTGGAATCCTCCTTCAAGGAGGAAGAGTTAGAGGACCCCAACAGAGGACGATGCTCAGTTCCTGCCAGGGCCCGCACCACAAAAGGAACCTGAGCCCATGGAAGAGCCTGCTGAGGTCCCAGCTGCTTGGGAAGATGGGGACTCTGCCTCAGAGGAGGACGCTGAGCACCCCCCAAGTCCCAGGGAGCGATGGCACCAGAGAAGCCGAACCCAACTCAGGGAACCTTGTCAAAGTGCCAGACTGCAGCAGGGGTCTACTTGGGAGGAACAGGGCTCTTCTCTGGTAAGAGCTCTAATATACTGCAGCTGAGTGCTGAGTGGGGCTCAGTAGACTCTGATGTTAAAAGCCTTCAGTGTCTGCTTAGCCAGCACAAGAAACAATCTTCCTGCTCCAGTGTTTACCCTGGTCTGGTCCAGTGATTGATGTGCCTTACTACTGACCCTTGGACTCCTTCTTGACTCTGCTTCTGGACTGTGTAATGTATCTGACTGCCTAACTGTGATTTGACTTCTGCCTGCTATCTCAACCCCTCCTGCTTTAGCCTGACCCTACATATCTGACTGCTTGCCTATGCTTCAACCTTTTGCCTGCTTTATTACCTTGCTTCTTAGTTAGCCCTTCATTCAGAGTCTGCTGCAGCCAATGCAGGACACCCATTGCATAAGCAGCATGCCGCTTCTGCTTCTCTGGATCCAACCTGTATTACTATTCTCTTGCAGTGTCATCCGTTGGTCCACTTTTTAACTGGCTTGGGCACTTTGCCACACAGATTTTTAACAACAACAACAACAATAATAATAATTACATACCTGTGTACGCTCAGCCTTGCTGTTAAGAAATAAGCTGTGTTAGGCCTGGTCATTTTGAAATTATGTTTAAATGAACATTTGCAAATAGTCACATCGCTAGGGTTTCTTTTTCCCCTTAAGAGTTGGCAGCCCAGTGGTATTTTAAACATGGTCCCCACCATACTGCTGTAGTATAGATGTCTGGTTTGATTTCTTCAAAACCACCTATAATACTAGAGCTATGGCTTTCTGACTTCACTGTGGCTCTGTTTATGATGTGCCTCATATATATATATATATATACACACACACACACACACACACACACCTACTTTCTGTTCTATAAACTGCAAACATCCAATACCTCAAACTAGTGGTACTACTACTACTACTAGTGCCTCTGTCTTCAGATTTTTCTACTGATCCTTACTGTTCCTGGGGGGGCTTTACGACAGTGGAATGAGAAGCATGTTGGAGCATTACCTGGATTTTCATGCAATTGGCTTTGCTCCGTCAGGGACACACAAAGCAAAGTAAGCCAAGTGTACAGTACCTTTAAAATCTGGTTTTCAGGGGTCATACAGCACTTGAAAGGAACATACTTCTGGGTGGGGTGGGGTGGGGTGGAGAGGAGAGGAGAGGAGAGGAGAGTAGAACTGAACATCATCAAACTGGCAGGGGCTGCTCAAACAATGAGAGAGGCTTGTTTCCTGCCCCTGTCCAGGCTCCCCCTTGCCACTACATTATTATGAATAGAGAGCAACTAAATTTCCCCATGTGTGCAGTTTTCCTTGAAGAAGCCAAAATCCCCGGTTCTCAAGTGCAGCATCTGAAGGCCCCCCTGAGAGCAGCTCAGCCCTTCAATTTTGCCCCATTCCAGCACTCTGCCCTGGAGTTATTGCTTCCAAACCCTCCCCCCCTTTCTCCTTCTCCTTGCTCACAAGAAGAAGCTCCTGAAAACCTGAATGATTGTTACTGTGATAAAGCAGAAAAGGGACTTTACATAACATCAGAGAAACTACAGAACATCGAAGAAGCACAACGTTGCAATAGCAATTTAGGAGAGTACCGGAGAAGCAAAAGAGTGCTTTAGGGTGGGTTGCTAAAGTTAGCCTTTAACGCTTTCACTGCAGGGGAGCAAGTTTTATTTATTTCTTCTGAGTAAACATGTACAGAAGAGGGGATATGTTAAAGATTATATGCAGGCTACCTAAGGTGAAGGAGTGTCCCCACTACTGCAGTATTGTGAGGGGTCACTGCTGCGCTCCTGGGGATTTTCTCAGTGGGAAAAGCTATTTCCATTGGGGAAACAAGAGAGAATGGGGCATCCCACCCCCTTAACCATGTTGCTGCCAGGTCACAGAGACATGCCCAGGATTTAATGCGGGGGGACACATGGCACACTGTGGTAAAACCTCCAGGGAGCCACTTTCAGTAAAAGAAGTTGAAGTAAAAGGAGTTTCAGAAAATGTAACTTTTCAAGAGGGAACTGGCTTGTTGGCAGCGGATTGGTGACGGCATCATCTGTCGCAAAGCAATTCAGTCTGCTCTGACTTCGCACTAAATTGCTCATGAAGACAGTCCCCTGGCAATTTTGCAAATGAGCAAGTGTGGTGTAATGGTTAGAGCACAGGTGGGCAACCAGTGGCCCACATGCATCCATCAGCCACTCCATGCAGCCCACCAGAGCCCTGAGAAGCCCCATCCACTTTTCCCGGCAGCCCAGCTGATCAGCCACCAGCTGAACAGCAGAGAAAAGATCACTGTTCTGGTGCTGCTTGCTCAGGATCACTGGATGAGGGGAAGGCTTTAACCTTGTGCCCCATTAGTGATCCTGATCCAGCCGAGATTGCTGTTGGGGGAGGCTTAAACCTTGACCCTCTCTCAGTGATCCCGATGCAGTTAGGAAGCAGTGATCTGGATCACGGTCATTGGGCAGGGGGGGGAGGTGTTAAGCTATCCTCTGCCCCCCAAGTGATCTCATCCCCAGATCTCTGCAGACGAGGGTGGGTTTCCAACTCTGCATGCTGAGATGTGGCGGGGGAGGGGAGGGGGAGTATGTATGTTCATATGTACATATATATGTTTGTGTGGCCCCCAACCCACCACCCAGCACTGCGTGTGGCCTTTTGGGCCCAAAAAGGTTACTCACCCTTGGGCTGGAATGTGAGACTCGGTCTGGGAAGACCAAGGTTCAAATCCATGAAGCTCATTGGGTGACCTTGACTAGTCACAAGTCTCTCAGCTTAACCTATTTCACAGGGATGGTTTGATTAAAAAAATAAAAGATAGGAGAGAACCCATTGTTGGCTGCCCTGAGCTCTTTTGTAGAAAAGCGAGATATAAATGTAATGAATAGCAGCAAACCAGTGCTGTTCATATCAGATTCCACACCCAGTCAATGCTGGAGCTGGCTGTATGTGGGAATTGCAGCACACTCAGCGAGTTAGATTCTGGGGCCTGGATGGATCTGACATCCAAAACAGCATAATAGTGACTGTTACGTCTACATCTTCCCACTTTTTCCTTCACTCAGCCTGTAAGTACGTGTAAGCAAACACATTTTAATTCTATTATTTTAAGGGCAACTTCACAAGTTACAAAAATGGTGAACCCAACAAATGATTTTGCAGTTCATCTGTAACTTGTGAGGGAGCTATGCCATGCCTTAGTTTCTGTGCAAGCTCCCATGAAAAAACACTGCATGGAAAAACACTGCATGTTTTTTTCCCATGAAAAAACACTGCATGCAGCTCCCCTTGGTGTGTTTTCATACACCGAATATGGAGGATATTAATTCATCCGAAATAAGGGAGTAGCCTTACATTTCCAGTTATTTCTCTTCTGAAAGAACTTAAAGCTGAAAATATGCCCTGTAAAAGAGGGTGGGGGTTGTGTGCAGTTTTAATGAAATCATACCGATTTGCTCAGAGGAGCTTGCCCTAATTTAGCGTTGTTCTGGGGCACTGAAATGGCAGCTTGGAGCTCATCATATCACTGCTCTAGCTGCCACCCACCACTAGGGAGAAATCTAGTTGTGGGGTGGATGTCAATTAATTTTCATTGGTTCAGCCCCCTGGACTCCATTCCAACTTCCTCCAGCTGGTCTGACTCTGTCTGCAGCAAGTTGGGCCACCTGGTGGATTCGCGTAATTTGTGGCCAAAATTTGCACAAATTACACAAATTTCAGCCACAATTTGTGCAAATGTCTATTTACACAATTTGTAAAAGCTGAAAAAAAATCCTGGATTTTGGGAAAAACCCACGGCTTGGCTCGCAAATGGAAGCTGGGTTAGGGGTGCTGCAGAAATCTGATGAGCCCAAAAAGGGCCAGATTTCCCAGCAGTGGATCATCCCTTCCCACCACCACTTCCAGGTAAGCAAAGGGTCTACCAGAGGGCACTTTGGTGAGGCCCCCCTCAAAGCTGGAACCAGCACTGGAGACTAACACAAGCCTGCTTCAGCTTCATTACATCTTTTGTCATTCATTCATCATTATCCAAAATCTGAAGTCAGACTTTTTTTCCCATGTATGCAGAAGCTTGTGTACAAAAAAAGTCTTAAGTGTACCTTGATACCAGCAAAAGGTTTAGATTTTCCATTTAATTTACATCAGAGAAGTGACAAGTGAGATTAAAGAAAAATATGTCAAAGTTTGTCTCTGGAGGGGAACGGAAAAGCATTAGTTTTTGTGAACCGCTCAGAGAGCTTTGGCTATTGGATGGTATAGAAATTAAATAAATAAATAAAATAAAAATTACCTGAATCTAGTGTGTTAGCTTAATAAACCTGACAACTGTTGCAAATTCTCAGGGTGCATGTTGGTCTTCCCACCTAAGCAGCTGGTAAATACAGAGGAGCTCATAGACAGAACTACACCTTCATGAGATGCTGTTTGTTTCTTGTTTGCTACAGGAAAAACATTTTTTTTAGAAAATACTACATAGAATCCCACAGCTGCCACAATGCTCAGAGATAATGCATATGGCAAAACATGGTTGTCATTGTCTACTAGCAGCAGTCTGATGCTTTAAGTCAAATGACACCTATAAATCTGTGGCAGCTTGTCTCGTGCTTTGCTTCGTGGTTTGGAAATTTCAATATCACTATGACATAGGTTTCCCAGTCAGGGTACACCTAAGCTACAAGGTTTCTGACAGACACCCAGTGACTCCCAGATTAAGGCTGCAGTCTTACTCACACACTTAAGATGGAGAAGGTCTCATCAGCGGGGCTTACTTCTGAGAAGGCATGTACAGAATGTATTTGTTACGATTTTAGGTGACCCAATAAGTGAAGTTCTCTGGGCAGTGTACAAATAAAAAATACAGGACAGTATCCAGTACTGCCACTGCACTCCCACTCATTACGGGGGGGTGGGGTGGGGGGTGCCGTATAGAACCTCCATCTCTATCACCAGGAAACCACTCACAGGTCTTGAGGGGCTACACCTGGTGCTGGGCCATAGAGACAGATTGGGGACGCTACTGGTGTGCCGCCCACCCTGCTGCCAAACAGCTTCCCTGACTGAGCTGGTGGAGGTGGTCTCAAGTGTGGTGTTGGGGAAACCCAGGATGGTAGTTCTGTGTGACTTCTACTTCCATGTTGAGGCTGTCTCTGGAGCTGCAGCTTGGGACTTCATGGCTTCCATGACAACCATGGAGCTGTCTCAGTTTGCCATCAGCCCAACACATGAAGCAGGGCATAGCCTTGACTTGGGTTTTGCCCCAAGTTGTGAGATGAATAATCTGAAAATTGGTGGGTAACCCCATTGTCATGGTCAGATAACTTCCTGGTGAGATCTGAACTCACGGTGTTACTTCCCTCCTGCAGGAGTGGGAGACCCATTCCGATGGTTCACCCTAGGAGACTGATGAAATCTGATGGATTTCTGAATGCTTTTTGGGGATTTTCCAGTGGAGAAAGCTGGTGATCCAGCCGAGGCCCTAGCCTCACTGTGGAATTGTGAGATGTGGAGGGCCATCGACTTGACTGCACCCAAGTGCCTTCTCCGGTGCTGTGGAGCCCGTTCTGCTCCCTAGTATACCAGGGAGCTATGGGCAATAAAACAGGCTGGATGTCGGCTGGAGCGCAAATGGTGCAAGTCTCGAAGCAAAGATGACCGAGCATGGTCTAGAGCACATAATCGTGCCTATTGTGTGGTGGTGCAGGCAACAAAGAAGGCTTACTTCACTGCCTCCATTGCGTCCTCAAGTAGCCATCCAGGGGAGCTCCTTCAGGTGGTTGGGGAACCGTTAACACTCCCCCCAGCGAATGGGGACCTGGTCCCCTCATGGACCCGCTGTGACCTTTTTGCATCGCACTTTGAGGACAAAATCGCTTGTCTCCACAGCAAACTTGAAGCTGTTGTTAGCACAGTTCCAGTCAAGGTGTCTGATGCCATCATCTGCCTGATTTTGTGGGATCAGATTCAGTTGTTGCGTCCTGATGACGTTGACAAGGTACTTGCAGCAATGCAACCAACCACGTGCCCTCGCGATCCTTGCCCCTCCTGACTGATAAAAGTTAGATGAGGGGGTATGACTGGGTGGGTCCGGGGTGTGATGAATGCTTCCCTTCGGGTGGGGTGGTCCCTGCTGTCCTTAAGGAGGCAGTAGCATGACCACTCCTGAAGAAGCCCACTCTGGAACTAAGGGTATTAGACAACTACTGCACAGTTGCAAATACCCCTTTCTTAGGAAAGGTTCTGGAGAGGGGAGAGGCAGAACAACTGCAGGCACTCTTGGAGGATACTGATTAGCTAGACCCATTCCAATCTGGGTTTCATCCTGGTTATGGGACTGAATCAGCCTTGGTTGCCCTGATGGATGACCTTTATCGAGAGAGGGACAAGGGGAGCGCAACCCTGTTAATTCTGCTCGATCTCTCATCAGCTTTTAATACCATCGACCATGGTATCCTCCTGGATCGACTCTGTGGGAGGGGTATTGGAGGCACTGTGTTACACTGGTTCCAGTCCTACCCCTGGGGCTGATTTCAGAGAATAACATTGGGTGACTATCTCTTGGCAATTGAGCTATGGACTTCCTCAGGGTACCATCTTGTCCCCAATGTTATTTAACATCTGTATGAAGCTGCTGATAATGGTCACTAGCGGATTTGGAGCTAAGTGCCATCAGTATGCTGATGACACACAGCTCTATCTCCCTGTGACATCTGAATCAGGAGAGGCTGTGCAAGTCCTGGACCAGTGCCTGAACTCAGTAATGGGCTGGATGAGGGCCAATAAACAAACTGAATCCTGGCAAGATGGAAGCCCTGTGGATAAGTGGGTTTGGGAGATAGGCTCATTGCCTGTTCTGGATGGGGTTGCGCTCCCTCTGAAAGATCCATAGTTTGGGGGTCCTCCTAGATCCATCATTGTCTCTGGAAGCCCAAGTGGCCGTGGTGGCTCAGAGTGCCTTTTACCAGCTTTGGCTGGTTCGCCAACTGTGGCCTGTCCTGGACAGGGATAGATTGGCCACAGTGGTACAGGTGCTAGTAACCTCAAGACTGCATTACTGCAAGACACTCTATGTGTGGCTGCCCTTAAGGCTTCTCTGGAAGCTGGAGCTAGTGCAGAACGCAGCAGCTTGGCTGTTGTTGGGAGCTGCCCCTGTTCAGCATGTAACTCCTTTGCTGAGGGAACTGCTTTGGCTGCCTATTTGCTACCGGACCAGATTTAAGGTGTTAGTACTAGTGTACAAAGCCCTAAACAACTTGAGACTGGGATACCTGAGAAAACACCTTCTCCCTTACCAACCTGCCCTGTCACTAAGGTCATCCGAGGGCTTGCTCCTGGTGGTTCCACATGGACCTATGGCCCGACTGGAGCCCACCCAGAGAAGAGCCTTCAGTGTGGCAGCCCCCTTTCTTTGGAATTCCCTGCCTCTGGAGGTCAGGCAGGAACCAACACTGTGCTGTTTCCGGCACCTCCTGAAAACAGCACTGTTCCAGGAATCATTCCTTACATGACTAGCCACGGTTTTTACTGGCATTTTGTTTTTAATAATTTTAACGTGGTGTTTAATCTTTTGTCTTTTTTTACTGTTATACTTGATGTATTTACCGCTCTGGAATGTTTTTGGATGGGAGCGGTATACAAATGTTGTATCAATCAGTCAATCTCTGTGATACAGGTGCGTGCTCTCTCTCTCTCTCTCTCACACACACACACACACTCACTCACTCACTCACTCACTCAGACGGAGCAAAGCAAGCAGATCACTCAGTAGAGACCAAAGCAAAGGCTGGTTAGATGCTGTTAGATCCAAAGGCTGGTTACACTGTTCCAGGAGGCATTCCTTAATTGACCAGTCACGGTTTCTATTGCTATTCTGTTTTTAAAATAGCACACTTTTAATCTGGTGTTTTAAATCTTTTTTTATCCTTTTACTGTTTTATCTCTTGTGTTCACTGCTCTGAAATCTGTTCTAGATATGGAGTAGTATACAGATATTGTAAATAAATAAATTACATTGCACCAGCGGGACCCACCGCTAGCGCGGGGGTGGGAAGTGAGTGCTAAATGAGTGGAAACACTTGTTTCTGGATGCGGATGGCTCAGTAGAGCTCCCTTCTGTGAACTCTGCTGAACTGCCCTGTTCTGGAAACTAGTGTTTCCACACGCTTCTGATTGCTTTAAAAACCACTAGCTCCTGTTGCATTAGCAGTGGGTCCTGCAGGCGCACAGGCAGCATAGGATACTGGTCATGAAATACAAAGTGGTAATAAAAGCAATCATGAAACAGATAAAACTAGCAGTGGGGCATAGTAAAATCAGCAGCTGGGTTAAAACAGTGTGAAGATCTAAAAACAGCTCCCAAATTTAAAAAAGAAGAAATAATTAGGTCTTCATGCTGTTAGATTGGAGCTGTTATGGATTGTACTGTTAGAAAAGTAACTTACATTTAGATTTTTGTATTTATGTTCCCCCCCCACACACAACTATAAATATATTGCGGGGTTGCCTCCCTATTATGCTCTAGAGAAGAACCCTTCAAATTTTTTTAGATGTGGGATCAGAGGCACTGTTGGAGACAGACATCTGGACTAGATAGAGATTTGATGTGATTCAGCAAGTCCATTCTTAAGTTTGGGAAACTTTGCAATACATGGTATCATCCGCTTCATTTCTTGGACTAACCTTTGAGTAATGCTGTGTCTGTACCAATCTTTCAAATAGTTACAATAATTAGCTTCTTCCTATGGAAGTTTTCCAAAGCTAAGCAGAGCACAATAGATGCAACCCAGAGGCTCCTGGCTGGCATGTTTATGTTGGGCAGGTTTCTTTCACTGAATGTGACTGTTTGGGAAAAGAAAAGAGAGGAAAGCGCTGGGTTTTAACCAAAATAAGCTTTAACATGAATATTGGAGCCACATTCAATGGTCCAGTTGCTTTGGAAAGCTTGGATTCCTCCCCGTGAGATCATGATATTATTGTTATCGTTCTATCTGGGGGAGGCCCACTTTACATGCAAGGCTCTTTGAAGTCTCATTCAAGAAAAATACTGTGTTTGTAAAGCATCGACTTTATTGCAGCCTAAGCCAATCCACCGTCAAATAGCCACTCATGATTTGCAAGCCCTGACATAAGCATTTGGCGGGAGCAAGTCAATGACGAAATCACTTTTCGATTGAATTTTTAACAATTGCTGGTTAATACTGTCAAGAGCTGCAACACTTGCAGCTGCCTCTGCAGCATAACCAAAAGTTTAAAAAGCCAGGGTGGAGGGGATGTGATGCCACTGACCCCAGTTTGCTGGTTTTTTCTGACCTTACTGGAGCACTTAAAGGGCTCCTCTGGGGAGAACAAGGAGAAAACGCCAAGTCTTGAGAAGCCCCAGTGGGAACAATCAAGCAGAACACACTGCCATTGTGGCCGCTTCAGTAACTGCATTGACAGCCTCAGCCTCAGCAATGTTCCCAGCCAGAGCAGGTGTCTGAACTAGAATAGAGAACACCATCTGGGTCTATTAATGTGGAGGCAAGGACCATACCAACACTCCCTACAACAGGGGTGCAGAACCTCAGGCCTGGGGTCCAAGTCTGGCCCTCATGGCCACACCCTTTCCCTTCACTATTACAGTGGTGCTGGTCCTTCCTCTCTGGCAGGTACCAGAGAGTAGCACTGGGAGAGGAGGTGTCGGACCCGTGGCCGCTCACGTGTGGGGTGCCACAGGGTTCCATCCTCTCCCCGGTGCTATTTAACATCTATGTGAAGCCGCTGGGGGCTATCATCAGGAGGTTTGGGGTGCGGTGTCATCAATATGCGGATGACACGCAGCTCTACCTCTCATTCAAATCTTCACCAGGGTTGGCCATGGAATCCCTGTCTAAATGTCTGGAGACGGTGAGCGGCTGGATGGGGAGGAATAAGCTGAAACAGAACCCTGACAAGACCGAGGTACTTTTGGTGGGAGACAAGAGGAGGTTGGGAGATGTTGACCTTGTGTTGAATGGGGTACAGCTACCCTTGAAAGACCAGGTCCGCAGTCTGGGGGTCATTTTAGACTCCCAGCTGTCCATGGAGGCTCAGGTGTCAGCTGTGGGCCGGACAGCATTGTACCAACTCCATCTGATATGGCAGCTGCACCCTTACCTTCCCGACCATCTGCTCTGATCGGTAGTACATGCCCTGGTCTCCTCTCGTCGAGACTACTGTAATGCGCTCTACGTGGGGTTACCCTTGAAGATGGTTCGGAAGCTGCAGCTGGTACAGAACGTGGTGGCTCTCCTGATTAAAGGCAGCCACCAGCGTGATCACATCATTCCTGTGCTGAAGGAGTTGCACTGGTTACCAGTTGTTTTCCGGGCCAAATTCAAGGTGTTGGTTTTGACCTTTAAAATCCTATGTGATTCTGGCCCAGCCTATCTTAAGGAGCGCCTCCAGCAACACCAGACAGGCCGCTTAACAAGATCAGCCTTGGATGGCCTTCTCTCTATCCCATCAGCCAGGACAGCTAGGCTGGTGAGGACAAGGGAGAGGGCCTTCTCTGTGGTGGCCCCCACTCTGTGGAACTCCCTCCCTAGGGAACTCCGCCATGCCCCCTCTTTAATGATCTTCCGCCACACAGTGAAAACTTGATTATTCAGGCAGGCATTTGGGGTGGGTTAGGGTATTTTTAAATAATGTTTTAATGTATAATTTTACTGTTTTAAATTGTACCATTGTACATCGCCCAGAGTGGCCGGGTGACCGGCCAGATGGGCAATTAAGAAATTTAATAAATTAATTAATAAATTCACTCTGCCCCTTTCCCTGACCACCAGTCATTTGGTGGTTTCCTGGCTTTTGTGCAGTTTCCCTACCTATATTAAAAGGTTGAAATGTCTCTCCTAAGGCTTAGTGACTGGCAGTAAGAGCTTTGAGCTAAGATAGGCTGATATTTTTTGGTATTTTGGCCCTGCCTCTTTTGCCTTTGTCCCCACCCACCATGAATGCGGCCCCTGAGAGCTTCTCTGAAATAGAATCCAGCCCTCAGGCTGAAAGAGGTTCAGTACCCTTGCCCTAGAGGTAGCGGTAGCTCAGAAGCAGGCAGACTCTGGTGAGAAGAGTCAGGCTCAGTGTAGTGTGAGGGGATGCCTCACTGATGCCCCCCCCCCCGGGGGGGAGTCATGGACTGTTCAGGAGTATCATCACACCAGACAGTTGTATGCATTTCCTGTGTTGGAGATGCAATATGGGGTACTACTGTTACACAGAAACTGGTATAAAACAGTTCCCTTGTAAAATTTCCCCTAAAGGTAGGGGCATATTACAATAGATTACACACATACACTATTATTTTCCCCTGAATCATGACCGATCAGTGAGTGATAAAATTTCTTAGGAGGGAACTATGCATTTTGATAAATATAGGCTGTTGAGGAGAACAGCAGCCCTTTGCCAAGTTCTCCCTGCATTCTTTGTATAATGTATAGTAACATTTACCCATGTTCTGATATCATCATGCTGCTCCATGTTATTGGATGCAGCTAATGGGGTGGGGAAGTAAACAGTGATGATGCCTATGGGCACTGATAACTTTTTGAAAGTAGAGTTGTTATTGTTCTCCAGAAGGCACCTTGGGGTTTAAGTTTATGGAAGCATGTTTCCTTTCCCATGTCTAAGCACAAAAACATCTATTCTATTTTGAAATCTATTTTGAAACACTCTTTCGGAAGTGTATGAGAGTGAAAAACATTGGTTGGAATCACCAACACAAGAAATTTGGAAGAAGGCTGCCAGCAATGAGTGCTAAACTAAAATAAGCGACACTTGTTATTTGTTTTAAGAATGTTTAGCCTGCCCAGTTCCATGTCCTAGACATGGCTTATAAGTTTTGTTGCTGAAAGAAATGTGCTGAAATCTAAATCATCAGAATAGCCACCAGAAACCCATAATTAAAATATTCCCCCTTAGAGAATTCCTTGCAAAAAGCATAGGTGCAGAAGACCAGTACTCTTGTCTCATTTCGCTACATGTCACTTCTGTCCATCAGTTTTCCAATACCGATGTTCACACATTTCTTCTACCTGTGTGCTTCTGACTGTCGTAACTTCAGCTGTGCACTCTATAGGCAGGTTGATAACTTTGATTCCATTTACTTGGGGAAAGGGAGGCAGTGAAATTGTGAAGCAGCCAGCTTCCAATATTGTAAAGTAGCCAGGTTTAGCTTCAGCTAAAAGAGATTAGCAGGTGAACATAAGAAAGGTTTCTACATGAATGGGTTGCATGGGAATTTGACTTGGTGCAAAATTCACCACCCTCCCTATCAACCACTATAAAAAAAGTTAAAAGCTGGGGAGGCTGTGATACAGAAAAGGGGCATGGCCATGATCATTGAGTAGTGTGTTGTTTGATTTCTGCACAGACCAGCTATATGAAATCTTTGATCTGTAGAGGAACTACAAGGTGTAGTATGGACTGCATCAACTCCATGTATGATTTTCTGTTGCAGCTTCTGCAAATACCTGTCAGTCTGTGCTCACCTAGAGTCAGTTTTTTTCCCCCATTATCTAGGATGTTCTCTAATTATGGAATGGCTCTTGGCAGCATCTCTCTACAGAGCTAGAAACAATATATATGGATGGTATAGCAAGAATGGCCACAGTATAATCCTGACCAACTCACCTGCATACTGCTTTCAAAGGATTTATACTGTGTCTATGACTGTTTCACTAAAATGACAAATAACTAGCAGCCACTTAAGTGATGGAGTGCCGAATTTCATTCAGAGAGTAGGTCCAAAAAATGTTCCACTGATGCTGTTAATATTATAGAGGATAACCCTACTAGTCATGGTGGCTATATAGTACCTCCACTGTATCATGGGCAGTATGCTAGTTGCTGGAAACACATGCAAGAAGGTGCTGTCGTGCTCATGCCCTGCTTGTAGGCTTCCCATGGGCCTTTGGTTGGTCACTGTGCGAACAGAACTGTAAGACTAGATAGATCTGATCCAGCATGGCTGTCTTATACAACATTTGGGAATTGGTAACATAACAGTTTGCCTTTCCAGTCCACTGCAATAGTATCTGCTGAAATATGCTTCAGCCCTGCAAAAGCTCAAACTACAATCCTTTTGTTGGACAACCGTTGAGCAGGATGTTCTCCTGTGCAAGCTCCCTTGAAATGAAGAGGAGCTGTGTAAGAACATGGATGGAATCCATCCCAGAGGTATTAAATATTTACTTGGAAATCATGTTAAAATTCCATTTCCACCCTTTTTTTAGGGCAAAACTTTATTGTCATTGTTGCTGGAGCAAATTTGCTTCTGAATTCTGACGACCTAAAGAGGGCTGCTCACGTCATCTCTGAAGCCAAAGTAATGGTCTGCCAACTTGAAGTAACCCCGGCTATTTCTCTGGAAGCCCTGAAAATGGCGCACACCAGTGGAGGTAACCTTAACAATGTGGCTGTACTGTTGGTTCACTCTTTTCATATGTTTGCATCCTTTCAAGGCAGCAGTGCTTCAGAACTTTTTTTCCCCCCAAAAAAACAGTGGGGTAAAGAAGGGTGACTGGAATTTAGCAGCTAGAGAGCTGGGAATGATTTGGCTGGGCAAGCTCAGCTGTGATTTTGCTGGATTGGCATGGGCAAGTTTGTACCTTGGCCACAATTCCCCATTGGGAAAGTGGTCATTAACAATCACTTGCTCACCCTTGGGAACTTAAGGAGAGCCCTGTTGGATCTGTCCATCTAGTCCAGCATTCTGCTTCCCACACTGGCCAACCGGAAGCCCACAGCACGGCTGTAAGGCAATCGGCCTCTTCCACTCTTGTTCCCCAGGAATTAGTATTCAGAGTCCTATTGCCTCTGAACCTGGAGGTGTGTGCGTGTGTATGGGATGATATTTATGAATCGCTTACATTGAAAGAAATTGCTAAGCAATGTACAAAAACATGGTAGAAGTTTATAATTAAATACTGTATATTATTACTGTATATAGAAGACAACATTACCTTCCTGGGAAGACTTATTGGAAAAAGTATGTTTTCAGTCAGTGCCAAAAACTCAAGACAGCTTGGTGCCTGTCCAATTTGTAGTAGCAGGTACTTCCAGAGAGTAGGCAGTACTAAAGGACCAGTACCGCTGCAATCTTGAGCTCCATCAAGAGGGTATATCCAGATAAGCACAGCAGCTAAACAGGCAGAGACAGACGGACCCTCTACCACCTATCTAGTTAACATTTTTTATCCTGCTTTCCCTTCAAGTTGCTCAGAGCAGTGTATGTAGTTTCCCTTTTTCCTTTTATCCTTGCAAGGCTAGTTCAAGAGACAGTGACTGTGGCCCAGTGTCGCCCAGATAGTTTTGTGGCTGAGTGAGGCTTTGAACCTGGATCTCCCAAGATTCTAGCCAGCATACCAGCCTTCCCCACCCTGGTGCTCTCCAGTTATTTTTTACTACAGTTCCCAGCATTCCTGACCAATTGGCCATGCTGGCTGGAGCTGATGGGAATCCAAAATGTATGGAGGGCATAAGGTTGGGGAAGACCATACACTACACCATCCTGGCCTTCATATGTGTTAGTAGGTTTGGCCTATCAGTAGTTATTTCTTTACCATTTATTCTAAAATATTTTTTTCTGCTCAAAGGACTCCAAAGAAGCAGCACAGGGATTGGCCCTGTTGACATCTGGCCTACGGAGGTTAGCATGCTGGTCAGTTGCACCAGCACTGCTCTAGCAGGAGAAGTCTGAAGATTGAAAGCATGCTTTCAGAAAAAGATGTTGTTTCTTTATACTTTTATCCAGTTAGTGTTATCATTGGCCAAGCTCCTGGTCAAAAACTACCTTAGCAGAACAAAACATCAGACCATCTGATGTAGTGTATCCTGCTCCACAGCAGCTTCTACACTGTACTATGATAGAGCTGATGACACCCAGCTCTATTCATGGGGGATAAGGCCATCAATGGCTACTAGTCATGGTGGCTGTATGCCCCCTCTAGCATCTGAGGAAGTATGTCTCTGTGTACCAGTTGCTGGAGAACATGAGCAGGATGGTGCTATTGCGCTCGTGTCTTACTTGTGGGTTTTCCACAGGCAGCTGGTTGGCCACTCTGTGAACAGAATGCTGGACTAGATAGACTGTTAGTCTGATCCAGCAGGGCTCTTCTTGCGTTCTTGATCTTTGTTACAGTTGAAAACCTTGAATGTTTCCTGGGTTCGATAATAGGTTGGGTGAGGGGGAACAAGCTGAGGTTAAACCCAGACAAGATGGTGCTGTTGGTCAGTAGAAAGCCTGGCTTGGGGATTGTGTACAACCTGTTCTGGAAGGAGTTGGGAGTACTTCTTAATCCTATGCTCTCTCTGGAACTTCAGGTGGTGGCAGTGGCGGGGAGTGCATTTGCACAATTATGCTTGGTGCTTCAGCTGCAATCCTTCCTGAGTCAGTCTGACTTGGCAACAATTATCCATGCCTTTGTTACATCACACTTAGACTACTGCAATGTGCTCAATGTGGAGCTACTCCTTAAAGAGTATCTGGATGCTTCAGTTGGTGCAAAATGCATCAGCTAGGCTGCTAACTGGTGCACAGTATCAGGACCATGTTACATCTGTCTTGAAAGACCTGTACTAGTTTCCATTGCTTTCTGGGCTCAGTTCAAGGTGCTGGTTTTCACCTATAAAGCCTGAAACAGCTTAGGACCTGGCTATCTAAGGGACTGCCTGTGTCATGATGAACTTGCCTGGTTATTCAGATCTGCAGGAGAGGCCCTCTTGCAGGCACCGTTACTCACAGAGGGTTGTTTGTCAGGCACACATGAAAGCCCACACAAGGCTTTCTCCTGTGTCGCTCCCAAACTGTGGAACACACTCCCCCAGAACTTCGATTGGCCCCCAGTTGTGTGGCTTTTAGAAAGGATGTGAAGACACATCTGTCTTATTGATTTAGCCTGTTAAAATTACGTAGACATTTTTATTATTTTAAATTGTTGTGCACTGCACCGATGGCTTTTTTGCAAAGAAGGAGGTATATAAATGATGATGATGATGATAATACATTTGCTAGCCTATAAATGCTACAAGACCCTTGTGTTTGTTGCAACAGACTAACACAGTTTCCCCTCTGGAGGTTGCTTCCTCCTACAGTCTGCAGTCGACATATACCACAAGTACCTAAGACATTTACTTAGAAGATATTTATTTCAGTGGTGCACATTTCCAAGTAAGCGTACGTAGAGTACAGCGGCAGTCTCATGCATCTGATGAAGTGGACTCTGGTCCATGGAAGCTTATGCAGTAATAAATGTGTTAGTCTTTAAGGGACTACAAGATCCTTTGCTTCTTTTTTTTATAGGACAAAAGAAGAATTAATAAATGCTTTGTCATTTCATGCAAGTGTTAAACCCCCCAAACCCAAATCCCATTGGCTGAGCAAGAATGGCATTGGCAGCTTAGCGCAAGAGACTGCCTCATCAAGAGATAGGAACCACCCTAGGAACCTGTTCCGTTTTTTGTCAAGGTGAAACCCAGACTCCAAAGCTCTGATCGCCTTTGCCCTAGATGACAGGCAAAACATGTTGCCCAGCTGCAGCGTGTTAGTGGCACTTCCTTTCCTTTAGTCTGCAGACTCCTCATGTTTAATGCAGTAGTTTATGTTCGGAAGCACACTAGACTATTGTGTTTAACAGATGAACGCCCAGATGCCACACTCAGAAGAAAGAGGGAAGTGAAGAAACGGAAGCGTGTGGTTGTAAGCCCTCTTGTTCCCATTCACTTGCATTGATTTTATAGGCTCCAAATTGACAGGATCACACTTGCCAATGTGTCATTGTCCTACTACTAGTCATTAAAGATCCCCACAGCAACTTTTCTGTGAGTGTAGTACTGGTCTCTGTTTGGACTGGTATGATGCCAAGGGAGGTTGTTAAATCCAGAATAACAATGTGACTGTTACACTTTGACTCCAACACTTCTATTCTTGTTCACTTGTACCACTTGAATGTAAAACAGCTGAGGATACACAGTTACAGGCCCTGGCTTCTCTTTAGTTTTTAAAGAGAGGTATTACTTCACCCAGCATTCTGCATACAATAATTCTAGGCCAGGACTCAGCAAACTGGTGCCCTCCAGACAGCTTGGGCTACCATCCAGTAGGAGAATTCCGCATGAATTTTAAATGGGATTGAATTCTGACAAATCTGGTCCGCGGAATCCTCCTCAGAACGGAGCGGCCCGGTTGACCCGGACCGGAGCTCACACAGACCCTTTTTTTTTTTGGTCCGCTGAACGGCAGATTTTACGAAAATAATTACAAAAAGAAATCCATAAATCAGAAATGGAGGAAGAAGAATGCGACCGACTTTACCCTTTTTACGAGGCATTTTCCCTGTGATCCGAGGCTTTCTTTCGCTGGGTCTGGGTCTTGAACTTCACAGAAATCCTCCATCTTTTCTGTTTATTGTCTTTGGAGGTGAGGTGAGGTCAGGTGAGGTTAGATCAGGTCAGGTGAGGTGAGGTCAGGACAGGTCCAATGAGGTCAGGTGAGCAGAAGTTATGTAGGGAATCTCCGCGAAGGGCTTTACCTTTTTTGTGAAAATAAACATGCATTTTCCCTATGACCTGAGGCTTATGGAGACTGATGCTGGGTGCGCAGAAAGGATTTTTCGGTGGTACTTACGGAATTATTTACGTAAGTTCGGGGAGCTGAAAAAAACCCGGGGGAATCCGGGGCATGCAGATGGCAGAATGGGATGGCCCTCGGCTCTGCGGAATCCTCACGGAGCAGAATCGCTCCGCGCAGATTCCGGGGATCGCCTCCCCCTGCCCTCCGGATTCCCCGCCGGGATGGATGGTGGGGAATCCGAACATCCCCACTGTCCAAGGGCATTGTGGAGAGGGGATGGCTGCCCTTAGTGGGCAGTGGGGACAGCCATTCCTCCCACCCCCAACGATGTGACAGGAAAGATAGCACTTTGTGACATGGCATCCTCCCAGAACGGCATTGTGAGGAGGTAAATGGTCTCAGATTGTGTGAGAAGAGTGAGTGCCTGAGGAGCCCGTCACCACCTTGCCAGCCTGAGGTCATGTTGCCTCTGTTCCCAGACTCTGTATATTCCAGCCCAGAAGTCATAGTGAACCTATAATCCCCCCAACACCAGCAGAACCAACAGGTGCTGAAGAAGGCAAGCCCATTTAACCCCAAGAGGCTGTTCCCAATGGCGATGGAGCTGACTACCCAGACTGTGTCTTAGCCCTATTTAAGCCTTAGTCTAGGATTATCTGTTTCTGTTTGTAATTGAGCCTCTAGCCGAGGGGTGGAGCACCTCTTTCACCCTGGATTCCAGTTTGGAGTAGCCCAGGGGCTACATTCCAGTTGTGGGTGGGCAGAAGTGGATACACCTGGAAAAAAAACCCACCCACTCCCCAAATTCTATTATTACCAATTTGTAGTAAGAAGCAGGAGTAGACATGAGCTGCATGTTTACTCACAAATAAGGACAAGCTTCTCTGTGTCTTCTCAGAAGTAAGGAGGACTGAATCACTCAGCAGCACTTTCAGATAGCCTCCCAAATATCAAGCTTCTGCACGTCTGCTCAGAAGTAAAAAAAAAGGCAAGTCTCTGCAAAACAAGTCTCAGAAGGAAGCAGGAGTGAATCATTCAACAGCTTCCTTCCCTGGCCCCTCTGCCCTGCAGGGAAGAGCTCTTATCTCCAGTCAGCAGCTGATTGGAGATAAGTGCTTTTCCCTGCTAAGCACTGAGAAAGGGGGCCTTTTTCAGAGTCTAGCTTGAACTCTGCCTGGAGCTATCTAGAGTCTTGCCTGGAACTAAAACTCTCGCCTAGAATCTCCTTCTTGGGCTTGAACCACTCTATCTGATCACACCCTGGAACAGAACAGCATCATGAAATTGACAGATTGGCTCCATACTGATTGTCTTAGGACTGGTTTTATGATGTGGTAAATCAACAAACACAGGGGGAAACGATGATGAGGTGGAGAAATGTCCTTACTTGTTTTTGGTTTTTTGTATAGTTTTTTTTAAGGCTCTGGCCACAGATCTACAGTTCCATTACCATCCTGCCCTATATTTACCAACTTCAGTTTATATGCTTTGAACCCCTGGTTCCCAATATGAAACTAATTTCATGGCTGCTGATAGTACAGGCCGCCCATTATGTAATAAGAATTTTGATATAAAGAAATGATCACTAGTCAGAACTTCCGAACTCTTGCATAATGGGCAGTATCCAATACCACCATTGCGCTGCCACTGTTTCCGTTGCACCAATGGGACCCACCGCTAGTGCAACAGGAAGCTAGTGCTACCTAAAGCAACTCCAGAGACGAGTGGAAATGCTTGTTTCTGGAACATGACAGTTCAGTAGAGCTTCCTTCTGTGAGATCTGCCCTGTTCGGGAAATGAGTGCCATTAGCCACCTTCAGTGCCATTTTTTGGTAGAAAGGCAGGGTACAAATAAAATAAATAAATGAGCATTTTGACTGTTTCTGTTTGCTTGAGGATCTGGTGGGTCCTGCTAGTGCACAGGCTGCATTGGATACCGCCTCTAGTTTAGTTTAGGCATCCAAACACAATGTGATCTTAGCAAAATAAATAGCATTTGTGAATACACAACACATTTGGAAAAGATTATCCTACTCTTATATATATAATTCAAAGTTGGGAGTTAGCTGGTCATCCCTTTTTGACTGCCTTCTCATTGACCGATTCTCATGAAACACACTTCACTGGAAAGCTCTTGAGACATGGATTCCATGAATAACAATGGTTTTCACTATATTTCAAAGTTGGGAGTTTATTTATGTCCATAACGCTTTTTTAAGAATTAGGCTATCTTTTATAACAATGTACTATAAAGATCTATTTTTAATATCAAAAAATATCAAGTATAATTAAACAAACATAATTAATTGCAAATTGGAGCAAAATGAAATATGAACACCAAAAAAGTCTCTATACAGCTGTATAAACACAGGTGCAGGCCAAAGTACAATGATATGCCAGTAACATATGGCCTGTAAACAAATCATGAAGTGATTAAGAGACACCTACAATTAAAAGTAACCCAGTTAAAGTTTAGTTATTGCTCAGAAAAGAGGTCTCTAGCTGTTAAATTTAACAAAATAATGCATACAGGTCTCTGCACACCTTTATAAACACAGGTGTAGGCCAAAGTACAATGACAGTAACCTGCAGGCAAACTGTGAGTCTAAGTGCACCTCGCACCACTGCACTAATTCTACCCCTCCAGCCCCTAGAGAAGAAGCTTTGGGCCCCCTTCTGGATGCTGCTGTGCCTGCCTCAGCAAGCCAACATATGCAGGCAACCCATCTGCCTTTTGACGACAGTAAAGCTCTGGCCAGCCTTGCATCGGTCAGTATCTTAAACCAGCCCAGGTGTGGGAGGCAGACTGCGCCTGTCAGCATGTGTCCTGCAACCGATATCGACAGCTTTGATATCAGCAATCATATCAAGGTTTGCGAACGCTGTGACACCTTGCTTTTCAGTGGCGAATTGTCAACTCTTTGCTGCCATAGTGGAAAGGTTTCTCTGCCTGTTGCCTGGCCTAGTATGCATGCTTATGAAGGGTGGCTGTACAGTTCTCAATCGATTCAAGTTGCCATTCAAACTGGATGAGACTTTGGCTTCATCAATCAAACCTGACAGCGCTGTTGGATCTTTTCCTACATCTGCTGGCATTGTCATCTGGAATGAAGTGTCAGTGGCTAACTGCTTTGCTGTTGACTGTGTAGACAGGCTGCTGAAGGAGCTCGTGAGCAATGACACCACATTCGGTGGCAAGGCTATTGAGTTTGGCGGTGACTTTAGGCAGACCTTGCGTGTTACCCACATGGCATCCATGCATCCATCATTGGCAAGTTAGTCAAGAAATCCAGTGCCTGGAACAGTCACCAAATTCCAGCTTACTCGCAACATGTACATCCTGGGGAGTGAATCTTAATTTGTTGCCTACCTTCTGACTGTTGCTAATGGTACCGCGGAAGACTTCCCAGCTGTTGGAGAAGACATGATCAAGATTGCAGACTCATGCATTCTTAACAAGGACATTGTCACTGCTGTATATGGGACTGACTTTAGTGTGGCAGCTGTACATTCTAATGCAGGCAAGGTTATTCTGAGTCCCAAGAATGAGCACTGTGACTACATCAACCAGATGGTTTTGGACAGAATGGGAGGTGACGGAAGGACCTACTTGAGCCCAGACGAAGTCCCTGGCGATAATGCCAGGCTCAGTGTGCAATACGCTTCGGAGTTCCTAAACACTTTCAACCCAAGTGGTTTGCCCACCAAGCAAGTTGACTCTGAAGAAGGGCTCTGTGGTCATCCTCCTAAGGAGCCTGGATGTGACTCAGGGTCTTATCAGTGGCACAAGGTTCATCATGCTTTCCATGCACAACTACTGTCTGCATCAGGAAACTCTCACTGGACAGGCTAAGGGCAAGCAGATCTTCCTGCCAAGGATTAGCCTTGCACCTTCTGACTCATCTCTCCCCTTCCAATTCAAGTGTCACCAGGTCCCCTTTCATCTGGGCTTTGCTATTAGCATCAACAAGAGCCAGGGACAGACTGTGGACCAAGTTGGCATCTATCTGCCTAAACCTGTCTTCTGTCATGGACTATTCTACATTGCTATGAGTTGTGTGCGCTCATTGGCAAACCTCAAGATTCAAGTCATCGATGGACTGGAACAAGGACGTAACAGTGGCCACCCTGGAATTTACACCAAGAACATTGTATTTAAGGAAGTTTTGTAAACATAAAAGATGTAACACTTTGAATGTTTCAATAAATGCAGTCAGTTAAGTTAAACCTTTTGTTGGATTTGATTTTTCTCCACAAACTCTGTTTGCGGGTAACCAGCTACTTATTAGATATTTAAATATGGGGTTCGGAGCCAGTTGTTGGGCACATATGCTTTATCCACTTATTTATTTGGGTTGTACCTTGCCTTTCTACCAAGAAAAATGGCTCTCAAGACAGCTATAATATCTCACTAAGCTAACCAGATTCAGTGTCAATGGGCATAGTACTAGCCTAATTACTGAATATGTTGGAAAGCATTCATAGTTCAAGTAATCATAGAGCATCCCTGGGCAATAGCCCAAGGCTTCCCCCTTCCCCAGTTTCATCATCACTTTAAGGTCTCATCCACTGAGTTTGTCATTCTTTTGCTGTTTTACAGCAGGTAAAGCAGTAGCTCCATCTGCTTATGTTACCAAAATAATAATAGAATGCACTTCAGTGCCTTACAGTGCTGTTCTGTTAACTCTAAACACTTCGCATTCACTGTCTGCTGAGGTGTTAATCAATACAGAGGAGGCGTTAATGGCTACTAAATAGGAATTGCATTGCAAAAGGGGAAACAACAAGAGCAGCCGAAATGGATTTCTTTGAATGAAGAGAATGTCCAGCTGTATCTGTCAGGGGCAAGTTTTTAATATTTTAAAGCTGAGGCCGGGATCCTGCAGCCAGCATGCTGCCCTCAGCCTAATTTCATGTAGTCTTGCAGTGCTGCAAACTCCACCCAGTTTTGGCTCTGGCTCCATCCAGCATCAGCTGTAGTCCCTAGTTGACTTTTCCCATGGGTCAACAACAGCCTGTCATGGGAAAAAGGATCCCCACCCTCTCACTGCTTTAAAGGTCCCCTCGAGATGAAGGTTGCAGGTGTGTGGGGTGTGCGTGTGTGGCAAATCAAGCTCTGTCTATTATGTTCTTAATGTGGAAGGATGATCCACATGATAAAACACAGAATGTTAATGTTTTGTGCTTGGTTCTTTCACCAAATTCCATTAGCCAAGTGAATTTCCATGCATATCTAAGTTTAAGTCAACAGTGGCAAACTGCCTTGTGATTCTTAGATGGAATAACTTCAAGAAATAATAAATTAATATTAATTGAACTTTCTGTTTTCTGAATTCAGTGGAGCCTTCATTTTGCTAATTAATATTCCTAACGTTTTGGTCTTTGATGACAGAGGCATGATTATCAACTCCAGGCTATAATATTCTTGTGAAATTATTAACTGAACCATTGTTATTACGATCCAGAGTTGCACTCTGTTTTGCAACATCAGAAAATGGGATATTATGCTGCAGTTTTGTGTGTCTGCAACTAATTTGTACATGCGGGGGGGGGTGTGGTGGAGAGCTGAAAATGCCTTAGCCATAACAACACAGTGTTTGCTGGGTTCTGGCCAAATTTCATATTCAAGCATTACATGCCATTGACTTAGACAACATTTTCCATTCTCTTACAGTGAAGACTTTATTTAATCCAGCTCCAGCTCTTGCTGACCTAGATCCACAATTTTATACCCATTCTGATATCATCTGTTGCAACGAAAGTGAGGTAAATACAGATGTCATTATGGTGACTTGGCTCATTTTGGAGAGATAAAACTGAAAATAATGTCAGCTTTCTGCATTAGAATGCAAGTAATCAGTTCAGATTCTGAAAATGCTGTCTTGCACAGGGCTGATTTTACTTGGTCTGGATAGCACTTGAAAGAGAACTGATAAGTCCCCCAAAGGTCTTTGCCTCCACCTCAGTGCTTGTAGTGACTTACCTATCTTAAGGAGCGCCTCCAGCAACACCAGACAGGCCGCTTAACAAGATCAGCCTCGGATGGCCTTCTCTCTGTCCCATCACCCAGGACAGCTAGACTGGTGGGGACGAGGGAGAGGGCCTTTTCTGTGGTGGCCCCCACTCTGTGGAACTCCCTCCCTAGGGAACTCCTCCATGCCCCCTCTTTAATGAGCTTCCGTTGTGCATTAAAAACGTGGTTGTTCAGGCAGGCATTTGGGGCGGGTTAGGGTATTTTAGAAAATGTTTTTACTGTAGAATTTTATTGTTTTAAACTGTTTTATTGTACGCTGTACATCGCCCAGAGTGGCTGGGTGACCAGCCAGATGGGCAATTAATAAATTTAATAATAAAATTAAAAAATACCATAATGGGAGCAAACACAGGGTTGTATTCAGTGTTAGTCCTACTTAGATTAGTTCCATTGAAATGAATGGGACTTAAGTTAGAACTAACATTGGATATAGCCAATTGGACACAACCCACCCATGCTGAATGCTGGTTACACTTTGTACACTGAACATAAGAGCTATGCTGGAGCAGACCAAAAGATCTGGATCAGCATTTTGTTCCCACAGTGCCCCTGGGAAGCCCACAAGCAGAACATGAGTGCAATAGCACCTGCCCACTCCCTTGCTGCAAGCAACAGTGTCTAACTCTGCTCTTGACACAACCAGTCTAATTTTTATCCTCTTATACACACAATGAGTCTGTTACATAGAGAGGACACGACTGTAGGTCTCCCAGAGCCAAGCCCAGCTCCCTTTCCACACCAATTCTCATGCATCCCCAAGGGTCATGCAAAAAGTTATCCCGCAGATGAAAAGGGCTATGTTTTATCTAGTCCCAGGTTTCCTTCCATTGAACTCAGCATGCCAAAAAGTGAGAGATCTTACACTGTAGGGTTTGTGGATGGTTTAGTGGAATCACTGCCTATTTTAAGAGAGAAAGAAAGATAGAGGGAGTTATTCAGTAAAAGATTAAAGAAGTTTAAATAGATGTTCTGGGCAACTGTGTGTATGTTTAAACCTTGTATGCCTTGTTCACATATAAAGTGGAGGTGGGGCCTACTCTTTACAGAAAAAGGAGCATTCGGCCTTTTTCAGCAAAACCTGCCCCCACCGACACAGCTTTCCTCACTGCACTCTTTAGCCACACTGCAGCTTTTGTGAACAGATGGATGTTGGAATATGTTACACTGACGGAACCAAAGAGTATACTTATAAATGAAAAGAGGCAAAGGTTGTGTGTTCTTTGATATCAGACTATGACACACTCACCCCTACACGCAACACACACACAATATTATGTGTGTGAACATTCCCTGCCTAATCAGAAGGCTTTTGGAGGTGTTTTTCAGAGCACAGTTCAGCACTGCTCTGGACAAACAGGTGCAATTGTGGTGCAGGGAACTGCTTATCTGCACACTGGCAGAAGCTAACAGTTTGCCACAGGGTACCCCCACACTATACTGCTCCTGTTTAAAGAGGAACTATTTGTTGCCCAATCACTCCTCCCATGTCAGCCAAAGTGGAGGCCCTTGATTCAAAATTAAAGTAGCCTGTGGGCCAGGCTTGTGGATCTACTTGTAGTGTAGTGAAGTAGGGGGAGAATGAACTACCAATCACCCTGTTGAAATATTTATCAAGGAAAAGAGAATTCAGAGTACATCAGAATTAACGTCCATCGGACTTTTTGCACGGATTAACCACTTACTCTAAAGGGAAGTGGAAATGTATGCCCCATTGTCGGCACAAGCTGTGACGTTTCTGCCAGCTGCCTTAATAATTCGTATGGTGTACACGTAATAGTCTGTTTATGATTGGCTGATAACAGTTATGGGATTAGACAGGAAGTTTCTGCTATTTATCTCCTTAGCAGCAGAAGCATAAAACCATTCTGTGACATTCCAAAGTCTTGGAAGTATCAAGTGTTGCTGCAAACTCTGCTATGTGGGCTGTATCCCCTGAATATTTATTTGTTGGAAAGAAGCACATGCTTTATAGTGTCCATCCACTGAACATTGTGGATGCTTTGGCAACCACAAATACTTGGTATTCTAAAACATTTTGTTCCTTACAAATTTTTGTGCTAGGATGAAGCAAAAACAGAGGTTTGATATCACGGGACCATCTACCACAAAGGACATTTCACAAGCTGTGGGTTTTAGGTTTTAAAAAAAGTTTATTTGCTTCAATAATAACTTTTATTTGTGCAGTTCTTAATTCTTTGTTTGTGGCTCATGTGCAAAATACTGAAAATGCATCTTTCAAGGTTATCAGTTTCTGATTTTTTGCTTAGCTAGTCGTTTGGGCTTTTGTCTGTCTTTTCCCAGAAAGATCAAGCCTGTTGAAACTGGCTTGTTAATTTACTGTGCACCAGATGTAGCACAGCCTAATCCTTGAGGTTTGCCCAGGAATGTGCTGGTTCTCTATTCTCCCTAATACTTCTAATGAAAGAAATGCAGAATATCAAATTTAAGGCCTGTGGAAGCCAAACCTAAGGTTGTGTGTTTCTAAATGGTTTCCAATGTGAAGGGAAATTGTTGCTACATCACCAAGTTCCATGGCAGTTTATGCAGTTGCCCAGCAAAAAAGACAGGTCCCTGCTCTCAAGGACTATACAGTCTTGGAGCCAGACTAGATGTGCAGGACAGCAGTGTGCATGTTAAACATGTGCTCGCCTCTTTCACATATAAAATGTAGGTGGGGCTTAGTCTTAACAGAAAAGGGGGCATGCAGAGGAGGAAAGCGAAATCTCCCCACCCACCTACCTTTCCTCACTGCACTCTAGCTGTAAGCATTTTTCTCCTGCTGAGCTGGGGGAAAACCTACTTAAAAGCAGTGGAGCACGGCAATGAAAGGTGAGGAAAGGGCTGGATTTTGCTCCCGCATGTGTTCCTCTTTGTGTGTGCGATTCCTGCTTTATATATGAATGGATAACCCCATATAGACACTGTATTTACTTAATTTATTCTCTAGTTTTATGACAGAGTTGAAAACAAATGTTGAAATTGTGGTTAAAAATATGCGTTTGTTCTGCATGTCTAGTTTGGCCCTAAATTTTGAGAGTGGGGAAGATAGGAAGGAAGAGACGAAGAGAGCCAGGTGTGAATGTCAGCCATGCAGTTATCTGTACTTAAGCTTGGTTAGAGCTGGATTGTAGATTAAAGGTCTAAGCCTGAAAAGCTTTGTGGAAAAAAGGCGAGTTTGAAGAAGGGGGCATCACATATGTCACCATTCCCCAAACTGGTGCCCTCCAGCTGTGTTGGACTACAGCTCCCATCAGCCCCATTGACCATGTTGGTTGGGGATTCTGGGACTTGTAGTCCAACATATATAGAGGGCGCCATTTGGGGAAGGCTGTCATACGTATTCAGGATGCAAGTAATAAGATACAGCAAGAAAGAGTGGAGGAGTTTGTTTATAGAAACAGGAGACCTTCAAGCCAGAAGAGAAGCAGTGCTAGTCATCAGCAGCCAGAACATTAGTCCTGTAGCAACCTAAAGACTGGTTATGACATAAGTTTCTGTGACCTAGAGTTCATTTCACTAGCTGCTTGAAGCGTTATCCTCAGTTGACAAGTATATATATATACATGGGTTTGGGGGTGGGAAGAGAATTATAAACAGTGGGGTCAAATGGCAAGGAAACGTAAAATGTACAGACTGTAACAATTCAATTAAAGCTTAAATGTATGCAAAATAAGCACCGTGGCCGTTCACAGAGCACAACTGGTAATAACACAGTCTGCCTAGCATTGCTGAATTAATAACCACCTGTAGTGGGACAGGAAACCATTGACCTGATTCGTACAGTCAAACAGCCCACAGTGAGCTGCTGGTGTGTGTTGACCAGCATTTTGCATATTCAACCCCTGACTGTGGGTTGTCGTGCTGTGCAAACCCAGCTGGCGAGGGTTAAACAGGGGCAAGGAGTTTGTGCTGAATGTGGGAAAGCTAGTGCAGGAATTTGAAGAGGGGTTTTGTATGGCCAGAGTTCTGAGAGAAGTGAATTGTTTTTCCAGCAGAATTCTGGAAAGAGATGAGAGGCCTGTAGTGTGACAAGGGCAGGCTGTCTTAATCACAGATGACCTGTATAGCTTTATGGCGGTTTTTCATACCACTAATGCAGGGGTGCAGAACTTCTTTCAGCCTGAGGGTCAAATTCCATTTCAGGGAATCTGGGTTGGGGGGCTGCATTCTAGTGATGGGTGGGGCTGAAGGCAGAAGAGTCAGGGCCCCAAATACCAGCATATTTTAGTTTAACACTCCTACTGCCAGTAACTAAGACTTAAGAGAGGCATTTCAACCTTTTACAATGGGGGGGGGGGTTGGAGGTACCTGCACAAAAGTCAGGAAACCATCCAACCATCAGTGTTTGGGGGAATGGGGATGGGCCAGAGGAAGGGGTGTGGCTATCTGGGGAACCCAGGAGGGGCTGACGTTGACCCACAGGAGGGTTGGGTTTGACCCCTGGGTCTCAGGTTTTGCACCCTTACACTAAGAAAACCCAGGGCCAGTTCAGACATAAAGCTTGCAGTCTAATAAGCTATGGCTTATTAAGCCATGCCCATGTGTTCTTCCTCCTTTATCCCACAACGGAATTCAACACTTTTGGGGAATATTTAACCACAGTTTGCCATTCCATATGAACCAGGAAACTGTGGCTTAATCTGAGACTACAAACCAGGATGTGCTCCTGTTCTTATATCCTGGTTTATAAACAGCAATTAAGCCACAGTTTCCTGGTTCAGATATAATCACAAACTGTGGTTTAATAATCCCTGGTAGTATAGAATTCCACTCTGAGAGAAAAGAGGAGGAGGAAACACACAGGCATAAGGCTTGTTCTTGGTTTAATAAACCATGGCTTTTTATACTGAAATTGTTCCATCTGAACCAACCCTTAGACTGCTGTTCAGAGGCAGAACGTAGCAATGGTTGAGGTACAGGTGAGTTACCTGGAGTGGCATAGGTGCTCCCATGATCCTCTGCTAATGTCTGTGTCTTCCACATATGTGGTTAGGAGACAGCTATACCTCAGTGATGTTGTCCCTGTGTCACCAGGGTGGTATGTAAAGACACACCCTGCCCTAACCAGATAGGCACATACGTGGAAGATATAGATCTTACTTGGAAGAGTTGGGAGCAACCATGGAAGTTTTGGCAATCATGCCACTCCAAGTGATAGCTAAAACTGGGCCTAAGAGGCAAATGAAATATCCCCCAAATGGGTGGTGAGCCAACAGCTGAGAGAACCGGGGTAGGACTGGAGGGCATATTGCCATTTTTACATTGTTCCACGGAGGCACTAGAGACATATCTGGTCATGTTTCTCAAGGTTCGGCAATTCAAATATTTACACAGACGAGTGAGCAGAGCAAAACAAGGAGTTAGTTTGAGTGTAGGTTGTACCAGGGTTGCATATCTTTGAGTTACTGAAGTAATTTGTGCACATTCTGTTTATGCCCTTGGTGTTACACTGATGGTATTGCATTACCTGTGATGCTGTGTTACAATGACAGTATTGTATTATCTGTGCAACTTGTGTAGATTAAGGACATAAACAATTTGGATATATTTTATTTTAAGTATTTGCTCTTCTCCCTGTAAATGTTTTATGTCTTTCACAAAATGGAGTGGGGGAAATCTCTCTTGCTTGGTTCTGGGTAGACAACTATTAAAAATATCCTTCTTGGCCTCCTGCTATTGTGTTTTATTTCTCTTTTTTAAAAGCAGCCATTACTTATTTCCTCCAATTGTAACAGGGTTGTTGTTTTTTAATAATTTTATTGGAGGGAGGAACTTTCAAACATAGCCAAGTAGCTTTATATTTAATTTCACAATTGACAGTTGGTAGTACATGTTAACTTCTGGCGCGTAATATCTGTCTAGTGTCTGCTACCTTTGCAGTGAAGTGGCTCCCAGCCTGTTTCCTGGTGTCCTGATTTCCCCCCTTTTCCTCAGTTGTTGCATACAGCTGGAGGCAGATCTTTGCAGAAGACAGATGCTGTGGAAACTGCTAAAGACATCAGTGTTTTGATAAATCCACAACCACCGTTGTGTATGCCATAGAAGCAGGGCCAGACAAGTAACGGTCAAGTGCTTAAAGAAACACCCAGTCTTCTGTGCCGGGGTATCCCTGTAATCACTGGTGTAGTGGTAACTTTTGAAGTGTAGGTGCCCGTCATGACAGTCCCCATAGCCTTTAGGGTACAAAAATCAGGCTCATATACATTATTGGAACATAGGAAGCTGCATTATACTGAGTCAGACCGTTGGTCCCCCTAGCCCAGTATTGTTGATAATGGGCCGGTTTGCACATGCAAGTAACCCGCTGTGGGTTATGTAAGCCATGGTGGGCTGTGATGCAGGCAGCCATTTTCAATATTCAAGCTGTGACCACAGCTTGACATGTCATCCAAGCCCGGTGAGGATGGCTTGTTGGCATGGTTAACAAACCACCCAGAACCCATGGGCTGTTTTAGGGTTGTGGGTGGTTTGTTAACCATGCCAACAACCCTCTCTTGCCGGGCTCAAACACCACGACAAGCCATGGTTGTGCCTTGAATATTCAGAGGTCGCCCGGCATGTGCCACAACCCACTGTGGGTTAAATAAGCCATGATGGGCTGCGATGATTGTGTAAACTGGGTCACTGATTTGCAGTGGTCAGAATTCTTTCCTGGCCCTAGCTGCAGATGCCAGGGACTTTCTGCATGCAAAGCATGTGCTCTACCATTGAGCTATGGCCCTTTTGTGGGTCTTTGTAAAGCAAATGGGTCTTAATTACCCATTCAAGGCCAAGCCATCCTCAAAATACTTTGCATTACAATAGCTGACAATGACATATTATTGCTGATAAAATCCAATTTCCCACCAGTTACGGTGAGGATTGCCACTAAGCTCAGAGGGAATAGGGAGGTGGCAGATGACATTGTCGGCCTTGCTAATCAAAAAGTCCTGGCACTTTGGCCCTATGAGCTCCGGCTCCACTACACTACTGTTTGTAATCCATAAAATCAGCAGGGAGTGCTGCATATGTATTTGTTTATGTTTTGTATCCTGCCCTTCCTCCAAGAAGCTCATTGCGGTATTGTTGCATGCTCCCCTTTTCTGAGCAGTGAGGCATGCCAGGGTCTGTGCCACACGGGTTTAATTTCCTTTGGATGAGAGCGTACTAGAGTTGGTTTGTAATATTATGTTTATTTGTAAACATACAAGGTTAGCTTAAGCGGATCTACAAGACAGATACCTGGAGAATCTGTCTTGTAGTGTGTTCTCCCATTTCCAGCTCACACAAGACAGAAGCTGGCTTAAATTGGATTGGCTCAGAAATGAGCCAAGCTATTCCTCTCTCGCACTCCCCAAAAATGGGAAATAGCTCCATTAATTTTGAAACCAATCTGTATTCGTTAACTTTTCCTGATGTTTTTCCAATGTTTTGCATAGTGGGCTGTTTGAGGCAAGAGGGAACCCAAGCAATGGTTTTCCCAGAGGCAGCTCTTCAAAGTAGCCCCTTAGGCAAAGCAACAGAGAAACTGATCTCCCTTGAACGACTGAAGCTCATAAAGGGGCTGTTTGAGAGTCCCCATTATAGGCAGAATACACTGTTCACCACACATTACGTTACATTGGGTTAGTTTTTTTTAAACACACCAAAAAATATAGCATGTTAATGTATTTAAAATAGGGATGTGTGAACTCAACCCCGTCTGGGTTCTCTGGATGCCCACCCACCCCCTGCCCCTGCTCGCCAGTCCCTGGACCACACTCGAGCTCCTCCCATGCTCAGCAAGCAGCCTGCACTCACCCCAGCAGCCTTGTCAAGCTCCACGGTTGCCATTTTTTTGGTAAAATAAAATGGTGATTACAAAAATGTGCATGTCTTTGTATGTGCGAAAATGTGCATTTTGTGAATGCACACACTCATGTGTGAAATGCACATTTTTGCGAAGGTGCATATTTGTGTGTGCGCAAAAATTTTTTTTTTTAAATGTGCATTTTTGCGTGTGTGCAAATATGCACATTTTGCGATCGCCATTTTATTTCTCAAAAGATGGCGACCGTGAAGCTCCACAAGGCCACCGGGGCAGGGGCTCGGCGAGCAGGGCTCAGGGATGCTGGCAGGGATGGTTCCACCAGATTCCCAGACTGAATCAGCTGCCTGCACCTTCCCTAATTTAAAACAACAACAACCACTAAATAAAAAGCTCAGATTGACTGTACCTCTGCATACACTTGGTGGCAAACCCAGATTTGTTTCTGTTGAATGTGTGAAACAGCTCTCAAGCCATTATTTGTACAGATCTTTATAATAGTTATTATGTGTCAGGAGGTCGCCCCTGCCGCCTTCTGAAATCCTCAGGTAGCCAGAATCAACACGCAGACAATAGGGCTCTTTTCCAAGGCTTTATTCCCATTCAACCTAATGATGCTTACAGATGCTAATTGCTTGATCCTACGAGTGAGACTTAAGAGAGCTGCCTACTCAGCGGTTCTAACCTTAGGAATCAGTTGATCTCCGTTTGGAGGGGAAGGCGGGAAACCTCTGTACTTATGGGCTAGGAGGAGAGAGTCCACCCTTTTCCCGTGGGGCATCAGGGCGCCGCTGTTGCCGTCGTGCCAAGTGGGCTGAGCGCCTCCTCTCAGCACCTGCCATCTCCTGCTTGATGCTGCGCTGGCACCTAGCATCCAGAAACTGCTATTGCGCCTCCCTCTCCCTGCCAGGGTCACTATCACTCTCAGGAATGTGTACCGGGAGGGGCTTTCCCCCTGGCTGCGCCTCTGAACAGCGCGTGGGTTCCTCTCCTGCAGTTTCTATCTCTTCCTCAGAATCAGAAATGCTTTGGGGCTCTCTGGGCTCCGATCCAACCCTGACATCATGTTATTTTTCACTCCAGTGCTCTGAATCTGGTCATTCAGTATTATACCTCATTTGTGAAAATAATAATAAAATGAAAGGTGAGAGGTTGACCTGTGCTCCCAAAGTGATTGCTCTGCTTCTCACTATATGTATGTATGTATTATGTATTTGTTCCATTATAGCCCACCTTTTCCTCCAAGGAACCCAAGGTGGTGTACATGATCCTCCTCTCCATTTTATCCTTGCAACAACCCTGTGAGATAGGTTGGGCTGAGAGTCGGTGACCAGCCGAAAAACACCTATTGAGCTTCATGGCCAAGTTGGGACTTGAACCTGGGCCTCCCCAGTCCCAATCCAACACTCTAACCTCTGCCCTGCCCTGCCCTGCCCTGCCTATATGCCATCTCTCGCTCTCTTTGACAATAGCAAAGATTACATACTTGCTTCACAGCACTGGTGCTCTTGAACAACTTATTCAGTGTTTTAAATTGTGTTAATGGATGCTATCTGACTGGGTTTTGTTTGTTTACAAATCTGGCTTTAATGTTTTCTCCAAGGCAGAAATTCTAACAGGAATTGCAGTTGGTAATGCTGAAGACGCTGGACGTGTGGGACTGATCTTGTTAGAGAGAGGCTGTAAGACTGCCATTGTAACCTTGGGCCCAGACGGTTGTGTGATGGTCTCCACAAAGGAACCTGTCCCAAAACATGTCCCAGCTAAGAAGGTCACCGCTGTGGACACCACGGTAAGTGCTTGTGATTTAAGAGTTTTACTGTGGAGGAAGATTATTTGAGCACCAAAACCCCAGAGTAATCAGCCAGATCTTTGGGCAAGATTTATTGCATGCCAGCAAGCTGTCATCTTCCAGCCTGTTGTGCAGTGAATATCAGTTCACCCAAGGTTTATAGGCTGGTGTTCTGTAGCAAGACCAGAGCAGTATGTACTGATGATATCATTGTATCCTCCTTCGCCCTTCTGTCTCTTTGGTATTGCAGCAAAAAGTATTAGCAATAATTCTGTTGCTGCTTGTGCAAGATGGCGACATAATCCTTCAGCACCATCACCTCAAACACCCCTGTACTTTTTGTGGTGGAAGAATGGAGACGCCCAACAATTCTATCTTCAGACTCCCCCAAATTGAATGACTGATTCTGTCCACACATGCCTGAACTGTTTGTACTGGCAAAAGCCTTTACTTTGTAGAGCTTAAGTAGTATCAGGTGCTCAAATTCCACAGGGCATAGTTAAAAGGCAGAAGCGGCATGCCATGCCAAATTAATTTTGTCGCAATTTGTAAGGTCAGTGACCTGCATCTTTCATATTCAGGGTTAGGGTTCTCCTCCCTCCTCTTCTTTTCCTGTTTATAATCAAGCACTGACTGAACCCTCCTTCGATGGAATGTCAGGATTATTAGTTCAGCAGCAATGGCCATCAAGAAAGGCAACAGTTAAGGTCCTGATAGCAGTTTTCTTTTACCCACATTAACAAGAGCTAGGACATTTTGTACTCACCATGCTGTCTGATGTAAATCCAGAGTAGTCTTGGTGATGTTGCTGAGAGTACTGTCTGTACAAACTATACATTTTAACTGCCTGATGTCATGAAACGTAATGTGTGTTTCTCCTGCAGCAACTGTGACATCCCCCCCACCCCCGCTTTTGTGAAAGGAAAACACTGCACTGTTATCTACCTAAACCAGAATAGCTGGTTCAATTCAGGGGAAAGCAAAGTCTTCCAGAAGAAAACAAATTTGTGTTCATGCTATTTGCCTGTGCACATTGCTGTTGTGACTGGACTGAATACTTTTTGCACATCCCAAAATAGCAGACCGTGGATCTGTATAGAAATAGTGGAGATCTGTATATGCACATCAAGGTTTCTGAGAGTTTTCCTCACAGACACTGTCCCCTCCCAAACCTGAAATAGCAGGCCCTGAATCTGTACACACATAGGTTTGCGTTCTGTGTATACACCCTAATTTTTCCTTCTCTAGGGTAGTTGCTGTCATGTTCCTTCTGATATTTTCCCTCCAGTTTCCCTTCAGACTGCTCTCCTGCTAAATCCTCAAACTGAATTTTGAGCAGTTGGAGCAGGGTGATATCAGAAGCGGTATGATATCAGAAGCAGTGTGTGATATAGTGGTGACCTCCAGATGTGTTGGACATCTACACCCGTCAACCCAAGCCAATGATCAGGAATGCTAGGAGTTAATAGTCCAAAACATCTGGAGGATGCCAGAGTGGGAAAGGCTGTCTAAGAGACACTTCCTTCTTCACTTAGTCCAGGGCACCAACTACACAGAGATGCTTTATGATGCAATTCCATTTAAAACTGGATTTTCATGAATTCGAATTTGCTCCTACCGTGGCACATTAGGGATGTACGAAACACCTTATTCCGTGCCGGGGCATCCGCGGTGGGGGGGAGGCGCTCCGTCCGTCCCCCCGGAATCCTCCCTGGCTGGCTCCGCTCCGTGGTGGCTCCATGGAGCCTCCAGCCAGGGCCAGCCACAGCCGGAGTTCCGGCTGTGGCCGGGCTGCTGCGGCTGCAAATGGCGGCCATCGTAGTGGCCGCCATTTGCATCCTTGCAGGCAGTGTGATTTACGTAGCCCATCACGGCAAAGAGCAGGGACGCAAATGGTGGCCGCTATGCCATTTGCGCCCGTGCTGTTTGCCATGATAGGCTACCATCACAGTAAAGGTAGCCACACAAATGGCGTAGCGGCTGCCATTTGCATCCCTGCTCTTTGCTGTGATAGGCTATGGAAATACTTACATAGCCTATCACGGCTGCCTTCAAGGACGCAAATGGCAGCTGCTATGATGGCTACCATTTGCGGCCGCAGCAGCCCGGCAGCGGCCAGCCGGGAGATCAGCCACCACCGGAGCCACTGCGCTGCCACATCTGCCCCAGGTAAGCTCCGACCTGGGAGGATTCCGTGAGGTGGCAGGGGGTCGGAGGCCATTCCGCCACAGATTCTGGGGGGTCGAATTCTAAAGAATCTGGCCTCACTGAAGTCCGTGGCGGAATTCTCTGACGTCCCTGTGGCACATGTAGCCAGTAAAGCAGTGTATACATTTTTTTATAACCCGCTTTCATGGGGCAAACAGCACCTGAAGCTGCATTCGTTTGGGGTTGGGTGGACGGAGTCCTGCGAGTAGAACAGAATGTCATCAACTGTGTAGGTGTGGTGCAGCGAATAAGCAGAGGCGTACCTCCTGCCCCTCTCTCTGCTCCTGTGCTCAGTGAAGAGCACTTGAAGGCAATGAGTTACTTCCGAGTAGACATGTTTAGCCCACTCCTCTCCTCGTGTCCATCCTTCCTCAGCGGAACCAATGGTAACTTGGGGGCAATCACCTTTTAAACTCATTAAACTTACGTGCAGCTTCACTGGTCCAGAGATTTAAAACAACAGGCAAAGGAATTCTCCTGACCCCTCTCTCTGCTCTCATACTCAATAAAGTACAATTGAAGGTAATGAGTTACTTCCAAGTAGGCCTGTTTAGCCCATTCCTCACCTCGCGTCCACCCTTCCATGATACAATTTTCCCTTCCGCCAATCGGCGCTGCTCCCCAGAGCCCATGCTGAAGCCACTTGAAGTTACACAGACTCCCAAACCTCACTGAAGCTACCACAACGGGAAAATCCATCGCAAAATAACTTTTCAAAAAAGCAGTTTTTACAGCATGAAAACCGACGCTTCCTGCAGAGAGGGGCATGTGTCATGTGCCACGATCGCCTGTGAGGCGCAGTAGAAATGGGGTAAATCCCCCGTGTAGATGAGGCCCAGATAGAGCATTGAAAATCAGGTTCCTGCCCATGACTCAGACTGAACTCAGCTGATCAGTGTAAAAGTGCTGATATTTGATTTTGTGAATGAAAGTGCCCATTATTTTGCTGAGCAATATACTACTTTATGACTGCTGTTTGTTTTTTGTAAAGTGATACTTCTTTCACACTCTTCAGTCCTTGTGGATTGTCTCTTTGTGGTTAGCTGAAGAGTTTTCATTAAAAGGTTTTTACTGATTAGGTAACAATGGATTGCTTTTGTGAAATTATTGTACATGTTAGTGATCCAGTCAAAGTAATAGAATCCCTTGCCATATTGGCACATGTTCAAGAAAGTCATTTTAAATGCCTTTTTGATTAATAATAATCTATGATCATGTAACTGGTTGCCCCTTTTTTTTGTTTTACTTACAAGGAAAGCCATTAAAATAGTTTCACAAATATAAAACCAATCTAATCGTACACATACTGTTCATTGGCGAAATACCTCGTCAGTTGTTTTGGGGCCTGAAAAAAGCCTGTTCTGTTCTGTTCTGTCTGCCGCTTAGCATTGCTGATTTGAGTCTCCTTCAGCACTCATCTGTCATATAGGAACGTAAGGAGAGCCTGCCTGGATCAGACCAAGGCTCCATCTGGTCAATAATACTATTTGTGACAGTGGCCAACTAGATGTCTCCAGGAAGCCCATAAGCTGAGGGTGTTGAACCTTAGGCCTGTGGGCCAAATCCAGCCTGCCTAGCGTCCTAATCTGGCTCTCTGGGGTTCTCCAGATGGCCATGCCCTCTTCCCCTGGCCCACCCCCTTTCCCCAATTGCCAGTCGTTTGGCGTTTGCATACTTTTCCCCCATTCTAAAAGGTTAAATTTCCTCTCCCAAGTCTTAGTTACTGGCAGTAAAAGCTTTAACCTCAAATATCCTGGTGTTTTTTGTATTTTGGCTCTACCTCTTTTGCCTGGCCCCCACCCACCATTGGAACGCAGCCCCCAAGAGCTTCTCCGAAATGGAATTTGGCCCTTGTGCTAAAGAGGTTCAACACCCATGCCATAACAGATAATGAAGGCAATTGCTCTCTTCTGCTGCTCCCCTCCACAGCATCTGGTATTACAGTAGGCGCAAGCTGTCTTGCTGCCTGAAGCAAGAGACAAGTTGCACTGCCGCCACCAAACACCCTCCCTCCCACCACGGTGCACCCTTATCCCCCCCTTTAACTTTGTTGCTGTGCGGCTGGAGAAAGTGGCCTCCTGGGTCTCGTGAGACGTGGCCAGGCTCCCATGGGATCCCGCCAAACAACCCCGCCAAACTCCCGCAAGACACAACCAAGCTCTTGGGGGTGTCATGAGACCAGTTCTTCTGGCTGCACAGCTCTTGCTGAGAGCAAAAGACAGCCAGCAGGTGCTCTGGACAGCCCCGCCGGCTGCTCTCTCGCTGTAGCAAATGCCTTGCTGGGAGAGTGGCTGGCGGCGCTCTCGGGGGCACCCACTGGAGAAGGCAGTGGCGGCGGCAGCAGCAGGCCCTTCTGAATGGGGCAGGAGGTGAGCGAAACAATTTGCCGTTCCACTGACTCCGTCAACTGATGTGGGCACATGAGCCCGTGTAATGATAGGGCCAGTCCTGTCTGGTATGAAGAAATATACAATCTGTAAGTGGCAGTTTACAAGGGCACAGTGCTCTCTGTGGGGCCCTCTCACTAAGTGCCCACCTCCTCACCATTGTTGCCACTGCTTATTCACTTGCCTCTGGCCCCACTTTGCACCATCTCCCAGAGGGAGAGGACAAGGCATGCCGGAGCTAACACTTCTCCATGCTCCTTATTGCTTGTTTGCTCAGAGAGGGTAGGTGAACAGGCAACAACATTAAGGAGAAGGTAGAGCAGGGCCTGGAGATTCCAGGGATTGGTAGTGAACCCCCTACTGGGGCATGGCCCTCAGCAGGTGCCCGTCAATACCAACCCCTGCTGCTGTTCCTGCTGCCTCTCGGTGTGGAGGGTTCCAGTTAGCTATGAAGGCTAATAGTTGTTAGCAACGACAACAAAAAGTCTCATAGCACCTTAAAGACTGACAAAGCCTACTGGGGTTTTAAGATCTTTGGGGAAAGCCTTCTCTCAGTACAGCCGCCATCAGAGGTATGTTGAGTGGGGAGACAAGAGAAGGCCTTTTCAGTAGTCGCTCCTAAGGGACGCTAGGTTGGCCCCCTCTCTGTTGTCCTTCTGCCAGTAGGCAAATACATTTTTATTCAGGCAGGCCTTTGGCATGTAAGCTGGACTTGCTGCTGAAGGGGATGCTGTTCTATGTGGATGGTGCTGTTTATTTTTCAATTGTTGTGTTCTTAATGTATTTGTTTTTATGTTATGCTTTAGTTAAGATTTTGTTTTTAATCTGGATTTTATTATCATTAGCCACCTTGAGAGCACCACTTTTGGTGGGAAGGCAGGATCCAAATTAATTAATTAAATAAATAATAAAGTAAATAAATAAATGACATAAGAACAAAAAAGAGAAGGGCTGAATCAGACCAAAGGCCTATCTAATCCAGCATTCCGTTCACGCAGTGGCCAACCAGATTCCTCTGGGAAGCCTGCAAGCAGGACATGAGCATGATTTAACACCCACTCATTCTCTAGCAACTGGTATAGATACTGCTTCTGAAAGAAGAGATAATATATAGCCATCATTACTAGTAGGCATAGATAGCCTAATCCTTCATGAATTTGTCTAATCCCCTTTGAAAGCCATCCTATCACATCTTGTGGTAGTGATTTCTAGGGATGGACGGACTCACCCCAGTCCACCTTGCGTTCCACTCACCGGATGCCCGCCTGCCACCCACCCCCTTTTTTTGCTGCGTGAGCCACTGGATGGTCCATGAGTGCCCATCAAGCAGTGCGCAGCCACCCAATCCCTCAGTGAGCTGCCATTTTGCGTAAAAATGGCGGCTTGTTCTTTTACGTAAAGGACCTTTTATGCAAATGGCAGCCGTAAAGCGGCCATTTAAGCAACATTACAAGGCCCTTTACGTAAAAGAATGAGCTGCCATTTTTATGCAAAATGGTGGAACAGTGGGGACCCCCATGCTTGCCTGACTCAGCGCTCGCTGGGTTCAGCATGCGTGGTGGTCCGTGGACGAGTCTGGGAGGCCGAGCAGGGGAGAGAGTCCACCCGACTCCACCCACCTCTCAGACTCCTGCAACATCCCTGGTGAATTCCACAGTTTGACTATGCACTGTGTGAAGAAGTACTTCCTTTTATCTGTCCTCAGTCTCCCAACATTCAGCTTCATTAGGTGACCTGGGTTTTAGTGTTTTAGTGGGTAGGAAGACGTTTTTATCCCTGTTTCTCCACAGCATAATTTTATACATCATGTCCTCTCTTACTCGCCTTATTCTAAGCTAAACCGCTTAGAATGTGAGCACCTTCAGTTGACTGTGCCTGTTCAAGAGGGTGACAAACAAACCACACCTTTGCATCCCAAGCCACAATGTGTGCAGTGCCAGGGGATGCTTGTTCTTTTGCTAGAAATCTTATCAGGAATGCTAAAGAGCATAGATTCTATGTTCTCCACACCCTTAGCAGTACTGATTGCAAAACAGGGATCCCCCTATTGACTGGGATAAATTGTAAAAAAAAATTGCTGCTGTTTTAAAAAAGATTCTGAAAGTTATGCATCTGTAATTTACATTTCTGCAGTGCTTGTTATGAAGGATGTTTTACACAACAAGATTCTGTAAAGCCCATCAGTCAATACTGTTCCCATTAAAACAACAAGTAGTAACAAGTTGTTGTCAGGGGTGGAGGGGAATCCTCTTTTGTTGGTCTCATCATCACTGCTTTATAGGCACATAGATACAGGGTGGTGATAAAAAGGTACATTTGTTAAGTATATATGAAAAGCTAACAGCTGGACATGTTTACTCAAAAGTAAGTCCCATTAAGCTCACTGGGGCTTATGCCGTAATGAGTGTGCTTAGGGTACACTGTATGGCTGCAATCCAGTATCCACTTATGTGGGACTAAGCCCCATTAAACTCAGTGGGACTTACATTTGAGTAAACATGCTTAGGATTGCACTTTCATTTTCTGATGACATGTGTATAAGATTGCATGGTAGGTTGCCATCCTATGCACATTTCCTAGAGAGTAAATCATACTGAAATCAATGAGGCTTATTTCTGAGTGAACATGCATAGGATTGTGCTGCATCTCTAGTAGTTACAATTTAAAATAAAATTAATTCAAATAGTAGGAAAGTTCCTCTGCGAACTAGCATGTCTGTTTCATTGACACCCCGCCCCCTCCACTTTACTCATTTCTAGAAGAGACTACTTTTTTCCCTTACTTAAAATAACAGCTAATACACAGGGGTGTATTTAAGTAGGCTTAGAAGATAATGGTCTTCTAGAGATAAAACCTCCAGCTTTTCACCTGCTCTGTTGCGCGAGCCAGAGTGTTGCAACAAGCACAAAATGTCTCCTGTCTAATTGCCTTCCGTCTGAGGCTCTGGGGGTTACCTGCAAATAGGTCATGGATGATGTCAGAGTACTGTATTGTCTGACAATTGCTCGCGATGTGGGTGTAATCCCCCCCTCCTTTTTATAACAAGATGGAAGAGGTGAGCTCTTTGTTACATTAAGAATGTATCGACATGCATTTCACCATATTAATAGCTAAGCGGGTCATCTTTTGCTTATTTGTTTCTTGCTGCCCTGCTCTGCTGAAGTGGATAAAAGAAACTGTACAGTAGAACAAGAGTAAATACACAGACCGCATCTCCAGGTGACAGTTTCTTACATTCTCTATCAGGTGTTTTTACTGAAAACTTTTCTGTTGCAAAAAAGGCCTTTTCAGTTGTAGAATAGCTTCCCAAGAGAGGTTCATCATTCACCCCAGCCCTACCTACTTTTAAATGGGCTTTTAAGATTATTTTATTCCAGCAGGCATTTTTTTTCCAAATGAGCCTTTGTTATGTTATTAATCTGCTGATGATGATAAGGTTTTTATGAAGTTGTTCTGTTTTACTGTTGTTTGTTTTGCTTTCAACTTCCTTGTGACATTTTTAGTGTAAGGTGCCTTGAGTTTGATTAATATCATAGAAAGGCGGGATATAAATCTCCAAATATGTAAATAAACTGGAACTGAGTGAAATAAATAAACTGAAACCAAGTGGGTACCTGGAAAAATCAGGTCTCTTCTGGTCTGAGGGTGGGGGCGGACTCATAATGTGGGTCTTGCTGTGGAGGTAACACGACCTACACTGGGCCTCCAACTGTTACCACCACCTGTGCCAAACTGGTGCCTGGGTGTGTCTGGACATTTTGGCCTTGACTGGGTGACCCCAGTGGGCTGTTTCAAACTCATTGTTGTTGTTTTTTATACTACTTAAAATTCTATTTCTCCATCCCAGGAATGTCCCTCAACACCACCCAACTTCTCCTCAAACTCTTCTCTGCTCTTTGGGTATGACTTGAATGTATCTCCAAATTCTGGATGAGACCCAAGCCAGGAAAGTGCTAGTGGAATAAAATGGAAGCATATAAGTAAATCCACGGGGGGGGGGGGGACCATTTTTTAAAAAAAAGCCATTCTTTGTTTCCTGACTTTGTGGCCTAACGGCTATGACTCAGGGGGGTATAAATACTGAATCCAATCCAGTGACTAATTACTCAAAATTCTGTGCATCAGCAGAAGTGGAACCTGTGGTCAACTCTAATACTATCAAATGCCTTTGCTGTTCAATAATATCCTTCGATGCTTGCTATCCAGTATGCAGTTTTCCCAAAGAAAGGGTGATTTTTGTTTCAGTTAACTTCTTGAACTATGAAAAAAGCAGCTGCTAGTAAAATGAAGCAGTTGGCAGACCAAGCGTCTGAGGGAGACTTCTGCAATTCTCTGCACGGAGGGTGGTTAACCTTTTCCTATCCATAGCTGTTTGCCTCAGAGTGAAAAATGGCATTGACCACAATGTAAGGGGCCTGTTAACAGTGGCAGCTATTATCAGGCAAGCAGTTGGGCTCTAATTGTGGTTAATTGTACACCAGCCTGGTGAGGTGGAGGGTATTATTGTAAAAAATTATGCCCCAGTTAGTGATAGTATAATAGCTCCCTTTATTTTTCATGCAGCCAAAATAACCCTGTGACTTAGCCTTCTGCTTTCTCGCCTACAAATATGCAGTCCAATGAATTTTTGTAGTACAAAGAGCCATAGAGAATAAATTAACCCACCAGCTGCTCCAATCAGCAACAATTAAATTTTATTTAACACTGCATCTATTATTTCCTAAAGTTCAGCTTGGCTGTGAAAGTCGCATGACTTGAAATCATTCTCTCCGACTTGACTCACTTTATAGTAGACAGAGGTCTCTTAGGTCATCCCAGCTTCTGATCCTGAAACGGATGCTTAGGGCCTTTCCAGATGATCCTTTCCCCTCAAACAATAAACATAAACTGGTTACTCCTTTGTGGTAGGGGATCCAGATGTCTTTCCTCTAGGGAGTGCCTCTGTTGCAGGGATAGCGTATTTGTCACAAGGAAAGTGGCCTTACAGTAGCACTTCATTTGAGATAGAGTGTCATGTGGTTTGTGAGTGTTGCTACTGCTGCTGGTACTGCGGTGCCTTAGTCAGAGAAAGCAGCGAAACCATGCAGCCTGAAACCTGCAGGTAACTTGGGCCTGGGCTCAAAAACATAACCATGCATGCAGACTCCCAGACAGTTATCAGTCTGTTTCCCACCTCCCATTCTTAGGGAAAGTTTCTGAGCAAGTGATGCCCTCATGGCTTTTAAGATCAACTGAGAGCGCTTGCTTGACTGTAGCATCCATTAGCCAAGTTTTGTACAGCAAAGGTATGCGGAGAAGCTCCTTCATTGGGTGCCCTATCATTGATCCTTATCCTGCCTGTTCGCCAAATAACTACCCTGCTTTAGCAATGCTATTGGCTCCTTCGCTTCCATGATGACATTGGGAGACTCTTAATGTTGCCTGGGGGCTAGCTCAAGGATAGCGTTAAGAATAAAGTCCTTTTTCAAAATGTTCTGGAAAGGGCCAAAATTACTAGTCAGGCTCAGCACATGCAGATGGTTTTTAGCAGGGTGAAAGATGCTGGAGTCAATCTGTATAGCGGGAATTCCTGCAGAAGAGGAGCCAGATGAGAATGAGTAATAGTCACATGCCTTTGCAGTAGTGTGTAGGTGCTCCTTGTCATGCACCAGGGCTGTTCTAGGCACTGCACCAACAGATTTTTTAAATAAAGGGGGGGGGCAGGAGGGAACCTTTCTCTGCTTCTATTTCCTAACAGTCCTGTACTGTGTATTTGAGGATTGCAAGCACTTTACAAACCTTAGGGCATAAGGCTACCCTTGGAGATCAGAAAGCATCATTATCCCTAATTTGCAGAAAGGAAAAAATGAGGCATCGGGAGGTGCACAGATTTTTTAAAGATCATCTCCACATAATGAAGCAAAGGTTGCGCTTTGATTCACTGCTGCACAGCCAGATATGAAGTCTCGTAATACTGGATCCCAAGGCTTGTCCTGACTAGTTCAAGACAGCACCATATGATTAAAAAAAGGCCTTTCCCCCCGCTCAGTATAAATGGCTTTTTGATCAATGAATGGAAACACAATTTAAGCAAATTGAGCAAACATAAACAGGTTTGTACGGTACAGCTTGCAGTCTTAACATATGCAGTGGGAGAGCTGGAAGACCACCCAGGTCATGGTCTGGTCTTATTTCTAAACCACCCAACTCCCTAATTAAATCCCTTGTTTTCGGGAGAGAGGGGGCTGCAGCTTTTCACAGCCTCCTTCCAGATGGGAATCCATAACTGAATGGCAAGCCAGCTGTTGGAGAGATGTGAATTATGAGCAATGTCATAAATCAAGACATTGATGAAAATCAATGTCTAGTCATTCTCTCCCTCTGAGTTTAAAGAGAGCCTCACAGCTCAAACATAACACAGCCCGTGGTCTTAATTTGACTAGGGCTCAGGCACTGAACATGGTTTTCAGTGCCAGACCTATCCTGGGGTATGTGAAGTAATAAAAGAGAATGCCAGTGGGAATGTGCAGAGTGCCTTCCCCTCATTATTGAGTCATTGGAGCCTGCCACTGCATATGTAGAACTAGGGAGAAGGGCAGAAGGCATAAATTCTCAGAACTTCAGGCACATTGCTTTAAAAATTTAAGCACAGATCATGTCTACTGTAACTGCCTGCTTCTAAGTTTATGTCCACCCTGGTTGATTTTTTTTCAAGACAAGAAGAGGCAAACCAGAACTTGTGGTTTCTCTGCTGCTCTTTGTCCTTGTACAGTCCATCCATATACAGAACAGAGCAGCCATTACTTGTACGTAAATGGTTAAGTTTGCCATATCAACCAACCAGCTGGGGAGACTCCTTACAGGTAGATCTCCTGGTAAGAAGGGCTTCAACCTACCACTCAACTCTGCAGGCTAGAACACTCCTCTGAGAGACCAAACCTGGCAGCAAATAGGCATGTCAGCTTGCTGTTTGAAATGGCAAACTGGTGCACCCACTCTTGAGTACACCTAGTGGCTGGTAAGCATATACAACCTTGCTTCTTAAAATGGCAGCCTGAAACAACTACCTGCGAGAAGCTCATGATAACTCATTTTGGCTCTATCCAGCTATAATTTCACATGACAAGATTGTGGGAAGGGGGACACCAATCCTTAAATCTGTGCTACCTGCCTTCCCCTGATCCCAAAGTGGAGAGATCTGCCCTGAGTCCAGTGAGAGTATATTAAATACCTAACTAGATGTTATGGGGATGCATGACCCACATCTCCCACTAACAGCTAGTAAAAGAAAAGTGTGACATGATGTAAATAGTGGGCTAGATGAACCAATGGCTATTTTACAGTGATGATGTCATAGAGAAGGCAATGCTGTAATTCCAATACTTTTGTTAACCCAGGAAGTTAATCCAACAGGAAGCTATCTTCAGGACCATCTCTCCACCCATATCTACCTATCCAAACATTTATACAGACATAAGAGCCCCTTCTGTCTGCCCCCACACGCCAGCACTGTCTGAAGGACGGCAGGAAGGCATAGGGGATAGAACTTCACTGGTGACGCCACAGTTGTGGAATGGCTGGTTTCATCAGCAAAGAAATGGCTCTTTGGCAGAGCATGTGGGGAGGACTTGCTTCATACATTGTTTCTGCCTTCAGTTGTTATCTCTGCTGGCTTTGACGGCTCTGCTGGGCTGTATGATGGCTGAGCGGTGGGGTGGGGTGGGGTGGTGTGCTGGCCAGAGCCATCATTTGTGGAATGGAAGGTGGCTAGTTCTAGCCCTGTTATGAGAGGAGAAGCAGAGGCTACACCTTTATTTGGATGGGGGAGGGGATCCATAGCTCTGTGAAAGAGCACACGCTTTGCGTGCAGGAGGCTTCAGTTTCAATCCCTGGCATCTTCATTTAAGCAGGTAGTGGGAAAGACCTCTGCCTGAGACCCTGAGGTGCCACTGCCAGTCATAATAAGCAACACTAAGATAGATGGACCAGTGGTCTGATAATGCAGCTTCCTATGTATTTTCCCCATTTTTGGTTGATTTGTGTGTTAATAATTATCATTGGTTTAAAGTGTTAGTCAGCATGGGCACTGGTGTTTTTTTAAAAAAAAGATGGGAAAGGTGGATATTTAAAATAATAAAATGTTTGAAAGTACAGCTGGTGAAGAAGAGCCAGTGTCGTTTCCTATCCCCCCAGTAACCTATTTTCCATCCCATAACTGCAGCGAACTCTCCCCACAGTATTACACGTGCACATAAAATATGTGTAGCTTCCTGCCCTTAGAATGCTACGTTATTTGTGTTTACCCCCTTTTATTATAACATTTGAAGCAGCCCATAGCATAGGCCCACATATAACATATAGTGCATATCGGCAGGCTGTCAGAGCACCCTGAAGATCAAGATAGCAATTGCAAGATACTGGTCAGGATTTAAATTAATTGCCTCCTGATCTTGAATACTTCTAGGCAAGCCAACACTAGCAGGATCCTGTTTCACCTTAGCTATTTAGAAGACTAGCCTGTATGGCTAGTAATTATCAGTGACCTGACATCAGCTACAATCAAGCAGATTTATTGTTTTCAAACAAAATACAGAAATGAGCCGTAGCTAGTATTGGAAAAACCTCAAGGGCCTAGCAATCAAATGCTATAATTTGCTGGAATTTGAAGTATTTGTTTGTGCACTGTTGGGCCAAACCTTTGGTTGCCTATGTTGGAAAAATGAACTTCACCTGTGCAGTCAAAATATAATAATAAATTAAATAACTGGCAATATGCTGCCCTCTGGCTGCCTTACTCTGTCTAATGGTAAAGACAGTCCTGGGTTTAGGCTGACATCTACAAATAGGATGGCACTGCCAAGCAATTTGAAATATTTTTGCAGCCTTCTAGTCCATGGACTGTTTTTGGTGTGATTTTCCCCCAGTCTGTTAAAATTGCCATACAGGGGGGCTGTCTCAGATTTTATAATCTACTTGGTATTTGCTTCCAAATCATACATTTCAAGGTCAGTCTTTGTGTTACTTGCCATTCCTTCCTCACACACTTCCCAGATTACCTTTATTTACCTAATTTAAAATGGGCTTCATACGATACCCTTCCTAAAAATAGTAAGAGATGTCCTTACATGGTGGGAAATGTGGCTGTTCTCTTTTCCTTCTGCTGTGCTGCCCTGCTCCGCCCCGCCTCCCCCCCAATCACGTTTGTTTCTCTCTTTGTTGAATGGAAATGCAGGTGACTGACAGGGAGGTCCCAGATCTCCCAGTGTGAATCTAAGGAAGTATCAGCTGCCTAAGAAAGGTTTAATAGCACACTGTTAAAAATCTATCCAGAATCATATCCTTAAAATGAAGCATTCCTGCCAAAATACCCCGAGACCATTGATCCAGTAAGCTGAAAGGGAACTTTACTCAGGGAAATTAATCAGTGTCCTTAGATCTTTTAAAAGCGGGGTGCAGAACCTCTTTTAGCTTGAGGGCTGAATTCCATTTCAGAGACATTCTCAGGGGGTGCCTTTCAGTGGTGGGCAGGGCCCTACCCCCCAAAATACCAACATATTTTAGCTTAAAGCTCTTACAACCAGTAACAAAGCCTTAGAAGAAACATTTCAACCTTCTCAAATGGGGGAAAAATTGTGCAAAGGCCAGGAAATCACCAAATGATCGGTAGTTGGAGGGAAAGGGAGCGGGTCCAGGGGTAGAGATCTTCTGGGGAACCCCGTAGGGGCAGATTTTGCCCTGGGCCTAGGTTCTGCACCCCCGCTTTAAACGTGTACACTTTACCCTATGAACACCATCAAATAGTAAAATTATTTGCCATAACTTGATTTGAAAGGTGCTTATATGACAGCCCTGTTGGAACAATGAGAATCAGTGGGATACAGTTAGCTCCAGATATACAATCTAGATAAAGGACAGGGGAAAACGTAGCGTTACTCTAGATGTCAGCGAGGGTATAGAGTCCAACAAGTTAGAAAACGTAAGAGGAACAAAGGCCTTCACAGACTCACCATGAGAGGAACAAACAGGCCCAACTATAATACTGGGGACATTCTGTCATTCCCTTTAGCCAAAGCATTGACGTTAAACTTGAGATGGAGAAAGAAAGAAGGGAGGTGGCGAAAGAATGTTGTAATAATGGGTGACTTCAGCTACTTTCACACTGACTGAAATGTGCATTCAGGTTATGGCAGCATTTTCAGTCTCCCCCATAGCACTAGAACACGGGGTCTATTGATTTGCAGTAGATTCAAGACAGACGAAAGGAAGTTCTTTTTCATACAATTCAGAATTAGTTTGTGGGATTGGCTAGAAGTCCTCATGGCCACTGGCCTAATTAGATCATTTCTAGGGGATAGGACTACCAAGAGCTATTAACCATGACTGCTAATGTAGCCTGCCTTCTGGACTAAAGGGCTGTCCCCTTGGCCTGTCCATCGAGTCAGAGGAAAAGAAAATTTGCTGTGAGGTGACACATCCATCATTTTCTGAAATAATGACTCGGAATAAAAAATTATCATAATTGGTAAGGGTTGAACAATTCTGATAATACACACATCCTTTCTCAGCAAATATTTCACAAATATTCTGGGTATTTGGATATAGAAGAATAACTTCCTCTGTAGATCATATCTCACATTAAATTAAAAGACTATGTAGATTATTTTTCTGGAAATGTATAAAGCCGCCATGTTGAAAATATCCTTACTAAACATTGGGAAAATCAGCTACCCAATAGGAAAAATAAAATTTCTGAATATTTGAGGTACTGAGTGCTTAGTTCCAATCACAATTCTGAAAGTTGGAGAGGACTTAATAGAGTTTGCACAGCATCAGGCCCATAGTTGATACTTCATAATAGTTCTTTATCTGCTGAAACAGGTATTCCACATATTCAATATTCCTGACGGGGTATCCTGTATCAAAGCACAATTGAGAACAATCATTCCATAAGCCAGGGATAACAGTAGGATTAGTTTAGTAAATTTATACTCAGAGGAATCAACCAAGGCCCACTGCACGCTAGAAGTGAAAGTGGAACGTAAAGCTTTCATTATTACCCTATAAAACAGACTGCAAGAGCAGAGTTTCACAAACCCTTAAAAAATCACAGCGGTGTGTTAGTCTGGATTCTCGGAACTAGCAGGCACTTCCAAAAATGTTTGCTTTATTTTTTCATTTTATTATTGTTTCATGCCTTCAGATCTGTTCAAACATGAGACATCTCCCAGATGATTGATGGCCCTTGAAAATATAAAGTGTTGTGGAGATGACAAGAATTAACAGGCTGCAGAGCTCTTTGGCTATGCCTTTTTAGATTAATGCACGGGGTGGGGGGTGAGGAGAGGAATGTGCAGAATTGATTGTTGCATGTCTCCTGAGTTGTTTTGCAATGTATACCACAAACTAGATAACTCTCCAGGTCTCTCTTCTGCTGGGCTTTGATCTTGAATGGTTTTGTGGCGTAGAATGTTTTCAAGAAGAAAGGAAACCATGTACATACTAGACACTCTATCTGGGTTCATCTCTCAGGAATGCATGGGGTTAACAGTCAGCACCATTTAATCATTTGCAAATGACCCATCAGGAAATCTGTCAGGAAGTGGGTACAGATTCCTGAGGATTGATGCAAAGTATTGCACTGCTGTACTTTTCTAGCAACACTCCGTGGGGTGGATGGATATTTTTCAGCAGTATATATCCATGCTCTTCACAGACATCAAGGGTCATATGTGGTAGCGGCTTAGCTGTGAATGTCTAACTGAAGTGTAACAACAGCAGTCCTTCCAGCCGAAGAGTGTTGTAGGCAGTCTCCTTTGACTTTTTGACAACATCCTCATAGGTAAATTAGAAATAGATGAGGTGAACATCCAACAAATTGGGAGGCCACACCCAAAGAGAGATTGGTAATGCATGAGCGAGGAACCTCTTTCAGCCCAAGGGCTGACTTCAGTTTTGGAGAAGATCTCTGGAACGCATTCTAGTGGTGGGCATGGCCAAAGGCAAAAGGGATGGAGCTGAAAATACTAGAATATTTTAAGTTAAAGCCTTACTGCCAATAACTAAGCCTTAGGAGAGGAATTTCAGCCCTTGAGAATAGGGGGTAACGGCACAAAAGCTGGGAAACTACCAAATGATCAGTAGTTGGGGGAGAGGGTGTGGGGCCATCTGAAGAACCCTGTAGGGCTGGACTTGGATAACAGGAGGGCTGGATTTGGCCTCTGGATCAGCTGACATTCCACACATAGGTTATTATAGCTTCAGAGCTACTTGCCTTTGGCATGACTGGCTTGGAATGAAGACTGGAAAGTATGCACAGGGTGACACAAAATTAGAAGAAATTGCAGGAAGATGGTTTGGTATTCATTTATTTCAATATTTGTATGCCTCCTTTCAGGGCATGCCCTCCCAAGGTGCACATCGCACACATTAAGACCGTAAAAATAATTCATCATCACATCATAAAAAACCCAATCGATATTAAACATTAAAAATACTAGTAATATTGCCACAGCAGCCATTTAAAAGAGGTCACAGACTACCAAAAATTAATGAGTAGCAGCTAAAAACAAAAATTAAAAATAGCCATTTTAATACAGAGCCCTAACAACTCAAATAAAAGCAACTCAAAACATTAAATAAAAGCACCTTGAAATGAGAAAGTTTTCACAGCCGGTAACTCTAAAGCAATTATTTTTAAATTGATTTTTGTTTGTGAAAGAGGAAGATTAGGGAGCACTGCTTTTCTTTGCCAGGTGTAGGAGGTAGACCTTGAGATGCCTTGGATTACCACCATGAATATGGTGAAAAGCAATAGTTACTTTCTTCTTTCTTTGGATCTCATTCTTGTTCATCTGGAGCCAACTATCCTGTGAGGAGTCTTGGTCCCCTCTCACACTAGTAGCCTGGGTCACCCTTTTCTCTTTTACAGTTCAAAAGTAATCATGGTAAACTGGAACCTTTCTGTAATATAGAATTCAGCAGTCTCAAATAGAATATTACAGACTGGAAAGAAAGAAAAAAAGAGGCTAAAGGAATTGAAGAATAGAACACTAGAACAGCAGAGAATAAAAAGAGGGAGGCAAGTTCTTGTCCAAGACCATTGAAAGAAAAATGAGAAGTAGTATGTCAGAGTTGAAACAGACCAGATACAGGCTTGGCTTCCTACCATAAATACAGTTGAGTAACGAGACAAGTTGAAACAGAATTTGTGGATGCTTCTCTTGGCAGTTTTAAATACGAAACTCCATCAACATATATTGGGAATGGTTTAAAAGTGGGGAATCTCATATTGAAAGAGCTCAGGAGCATACTGGTAGAGGATAGCAGCAAAATATTATGGCTTGCCAGATTTCATCCAAATGCCACCATATCATGGCAGCTCCCCCTAAACATGCAATCCACTTTTTGCCACTGAGGTGAAGCTGGTATTGCAAGTATTGGACTACAAACAAACTTTCATCTTTGTTTGTGAATACTCTTATTTTTTTAAATTCTGCACCCAAGCAATCAAAACACCGAGGAAAGAAACAACTGGATTCTGCAATTTGAATAAATTATGCAAATTGAGCCACTGTGCATATTTGGCATAACATATTCTGATGTTGGGGGAAAGAGCTACGCAGAGGACTAAAGCCCCAATAAAAATCAGTTTCAGAGACGGCTGTGGCTTCTGAGGATTTAGGCACTGCTCATACATTTTCAGTCATATCTTCAGAGCCATAAGGGCCAGAAACTTCCACTATTTTTTATATTTTAAATTAAAGTGCAAGTTCTCAAGAACCTGGATTCTGTGACTTTACTGCTCTTCTGTGGAATTGCGGCATGCCGACAGCCTTCGTTTGATCTGGCTTCCAACCAGAGATGCATTCAGGGCAGGACTTTGGAGCAGACGTTCGCGGCCCCACTCAGCAGAAAGAGGAGGACCACCTCCAAACACAGCAGGGCTGGCTTGCAGTATTTTGAAGTGACGTAATACCCATTACCATCTAAAGAGCTCCCCTGCCCACATAAGACCATTAAGTCCAGAGTCTAAAGTTACCTAACTGCACCACTGCTTCCAGCTCTAGAGGCCCAAACTGCATTTTACTTGTGAAATGTGTAAGGGCCTTTACAAACATATATGTGAAACATGGGTGGGTGTGGGGAGGAAGCAGCCACTGGAGGACAGGGGAATTTAGAAGAGAGAATTAATTGTGCCCCTCTCTCCTTCCACCTCTCCTACTAGTCACTCCCACCAAAAGCGGCCCTTTTCTCTTTAAAGGGGTGGTCAAACTGTATCCTTGGTCTCTGAAGCTTCCTGCTGTGTTGCACAATATGTTAATACGGTGTGGGGGCTCTTTTTCTGCCCTGTACACACACACACACAAAGCCACACACCATGTTTGTAGTAAAAGAAAGTGTGCCTTCAGCATCTTATTCTCCATGTGTAGTTCTTTGCTTCTGAAGTTTAGCTGTCTTTCTGAACATCTGGAGGTTTTTAGAATGTGTATTATGCACTTCTATACCATGGATAGGCAGGCATTGTGCTGGTCTCTCTCCTGCTGTTTCTGCCAGCCCCCACTGAAAAGGGGAATCAGCTTGGAACTACCGCTTGCATGTTTCTGTCTTCTATATGTGTTCCAGTACAGAAAGCCGATGTGCAGACATACTCTTAATTACCTGCAAGGTTTCAGTAACGGCAGTTCCATTCTCTTCCTGTATTGCTATGTTTGTGAACTAATCTCCCCAAATCAGCCAATACCAAATCTTGGGCAGCAGGAAATCATGAAAACTCTACACCTATATTTTTCATAGTTTGTAAATATGTTGGGTTAGTTAGTGGTTGATTCCATGATATCTTTGCATAACAGCCTGAGAAGCTCTTTAAGGACAGTGCATTATAACTGGAAATGTTATGGAACTGCCTTATTTCCCCTCTGTGAAGCACTTTTCAGTCAGTCTACTTGAAAAAATAGGATATTTGCCATTGTACAAAATAAAACACTCTGCCAAAAGTACATTTGGGACTACAAAGATAAGGGCATGATGCACATTCCCTCAACAATAGCACTGAAGCCAGTAAGTGGAAACCTCTGCCAACCTCCTTTTCAGAGACTTATTTCCTCTTAGGGAAAAATCATTGTACAAGGATCTAATAAAAATAATTAAAAAAAATATTTTAGTGTCAATTTAGGCACTTTTCTGCTTTATCAAACTAATTTCATTTAAAATGATAGCAAATGCTGAAAGGAAAATGACAGCTTTAACAAACTGATGTAATGAATTAGTGAGGACAGAACCACTGCACTAAGTAGAAAACCTAGCACAAAAGAAAACTGTGTGTGATTGGGGGAGTATATATATGTGTGGTGAGAGAAGGGATGGATAAGTGTGACTTGCTAGAAAGTAACATGAGACTTAAAAGTATGAAATGTGTTTATCATGGCTTTTTTCCAAAGAATCTTGAAGACTTGTGTACAGATGGTACTAATATGAGAGATCTCTAATCTCTTACAGAAGCCATGGCAGTTAAGCAGCTCTGAATTGCATTAAATTTGTGGCATAGATATGTCATTTTATAACTTGCATATTTACACTGCAAAGTTTAGTGAATGTCAGTTTCACACATGATTGTTGATAATTTGAGACAAATTTTGTGAATTCCAAAAACTCAAGAGATTCACCAGCAAATTTTTCAATCACTTATATGATTGTTTGCGTTCACTGGTAGTATGTACTTAAGGTGGGGAAATTGGTATCTGTTTTCAGACACTTACAAAAAATTATCTAGAATTATCAGCATTTATATTTGAATGTTAACAGCCACCAAATTCTTGCCAGATATGTACATATTTGAACTCACAATCACGCAATTCAACTCCAGAGCTTTGACAAGCCAGAAGGATACGAATTTATCTAAGCAAACTGTGTCCTTTCCGGGACTTTCTATAGAACTACATTTGAAGTAGCATTTGTTTCTTTTCTTTTTTTCTTTTAGGGAGCTGGTGATAGTTTTGTGGGAGCATTGGCTTTCTACCTAGCCTACTACCCCAGTCTGCCTCTAGAAGAAATGCTAATGAAGAGTAACTTTATTGCATCCATTAGTGTCCAAGCAACAGGGACACAGACTTCTTATCCCTACAGAAAAGACCTGCCACAAGATCTATTCTAAGTTGTAACCCCTACCCTGTCAGAACAGTGGGCACTGATTTTTCTCTTTGTTCAAGTAAGGGAATTCTTCTGATTAGCTAAGATTTTTAACACATGCCTTGTACTTTAGCTCTAACTCCACACAAGGACCACAGGTTCTCACTCACTGCAATATCACTCTGGGATATAGCAAAAATCTATATGGATCTTCAGCCCTTCAGATTCAGATCCATGAATGAGACACCCTCATTCAAATAAGGGAAAAATGAAAGATCATTTGTTTTGATGTTGTAATTATGCCTTAATAAATGTTTTTAAAACTAAGTTCTGAAGTTGTAATCTCAAAAGGGCAACACGTTTCAAGAATGAAACTTCCATATAACCCTGAAATTTCTCATTCTGTTGGGAAATACAGTTGCCAAAATGGGAACTACTGTTGTTTGACGTTTATATTAGACCTGCAAACACGACACAAACGTTTACACAAGGCTAACTAATTATGGGGTAAAGTATTGTAGCAGCTGTCTCCCTAAAGTGTTCTCACTTTTGGAATGGCTACCACAGGTAATATTGAATACAGTTCTCTACTGTGTGATGAAGGCTTCAAGAGCTGGATTTAACATTGATTTCACTCCAAATATTTTCAAGCGTGACAAGATGCCCGAATATTGTGTGTAACCAGAAAGCCCAGGAAGCTGTAGCTGTTAAGGAATATTCCCTTAAAGATGGCAACTGATAGCTTATGTGCGTTCCATGGGTGTAGGGCCAAGAAAACTCTGGAAACGATTCTGCTGAAGTCCTACTAGAGGGAAGTTTAATTTTATAGCTATGTGAAACAAATGTTTCTTTGAAGACTGCAGGCAGTTCCACATCAGTGTTGAAATGTAACACAGAGAGACAATGGGATTTGCTATTTTAATTGAGAGCTGTAAAAATAACTCAAAAGATAAATAAGTTGTTGATGATGATCCACGGCTAGACACCAACAACTTTCTTTTTCTACATTGTTCTTGTTCACAATGGCCCTCAAGTCACAGGAGGCAGTCATCTCAGTCCACTTCCTCTCCTTTCTGAGAACACTACAGGGTCGTCAACGCAACACTTCCCCCCGTGAGTCTGCTTCACGTATGAATCAAATCATTTTTACGGATTGTGATCTACAGGGAACGGATCTTTTTATTCTCTTTGAAGAGGACACGCTGTTTAACTATGGACAGAAAAGGAAACAGGTTATCGAGACGCTTCATAAAACCTACACACATGTCTATGCACATAAATACAGACAGATTATTGATTCGCTCAGTCATGTGTAACTTGGCACATAAAAGAGGACATCATACTTCTGTGAGCTATGGCTGCACTCCTAAATGCAGATGTGCAAATTAGAGATGTAAAATTTCTGGAAATTTTGAGGCCATGGAAGAAACCCTCTTTTTCCAGGGGGTTTTGGAATAATTGGAAATTTTTGAAAAATTGAAAAATAAGCAAGACTTATTTTTTTAATGCTCTTTACAGACCTAAAGTCACTTTGTTGCTTTAAGACAGCCTTCTCCCAACCTGGTGCCCTCCAGATGCAGACTTCAGCTCCCATCAGCTTCAGGCAGCATGGCCAATGGTCAGGAATGCTAAGCACTGTAGTCCAAAACATCTGGAGGGCACCAGGTTGGGGAAGGCTGCTTTAGGAATGTAAAGCAGCCTTTCTGTTCCTAAAGTGATTTTATGTATAACTTAGTTTGCTCATAAAATTATCATTGTATTTTCAAACTTTTAAAAGTAAACTCAGTAAATTTGTAGGTATTGTCTGAATAGATTAGAACTACATTAAATGACTGCTACGGTATCAGAAACACAGGAGTCTAAAGAACAAAACCCAAGCTGACAAGAATGCACAATGGTGACTCTACTCGCATGTTGGGAAACTGAGCATAAATGTCTTATCAGTAAAAGAGTCTTTAGATCAATAATTTTAATAAGGAATGAAAGAACTAACTGTGCTTGGAATCTTACACGGGGGATTAAAAAAAAAAATTTCCCCATGGCTTCATTTTTTCCAGACATTTTACATCTCCAGCCTTTCTATAAAAGTGTTCTTATTACATAATTTTTAGAAATCATTTTGGGGGAAGTAAAGGCTGGGTCACAATAGATAAATACTTTGCCTTAAATTCTAAAAGAAAATATTTCATAATCCAAAGCTATTTAATTTTTCCAATGTATAGAGAAAAAAAAAACAGCCTTTGGGGGGAAAAATATTTTTCCAGGCCTTCACATCTCTAGTGCGAATGGAATCCCACTGAAGTTTGCAATCATCGGTAAACATCAGTGATTCAACACCACAGTTTAAAAAAATACATGGAACAGTTTAAAAATATAGATAAGGGGATCTGCTATTATGAATTATAATTGTTCAGACACAAACAGGATTTTGTTATTTCCTCCTCTTTACAATTATATCTGATTTACATTAATGACATAAGTTCTAAAACATCTTTTAATTGCCTCTCTCGTCTAAGCAAAGTCTGCTTAGACATGCAGTTCCTTCTAAAAACATACAACCCAAATTACTTTCTTGTCTCTCATTTGTGCCATCTTTAACATGGCTCTTCCTAGCTCTAAATGCTGAGCGTATGGGAGGAGCAAGGCAGATGATCTTGCATTTTTATTTACATGGCTGATCCAAATCTGTTTAAATATAAAGAGCAGAGGATGTTGATTGTGTCACTGTGGGAATCTCTAACAGCTGTAGAGTATACATGTTTGTCTTACAAAGGCAATACAACCTGATATGCTGCTAGAGTTACAAAAATCGGCTGGAGCACAGCATCAGCACAGCAGCTAACTCAGATATTCAATTTTTGGTAGAAAAGTCAGAGCTGTTTAGCTTTGCTTTCCAGTCAGAGAAACCCTCCCCACGCCCTTACTACTACACAAGGTCTTTGCAGAAGAGTGTTTGCCTCCCATGTCACACAGTGATACAAATCACCAGTATAACACAGATACCCTTATGCAGTACTGCTGTGCCATGTCAACAGCAGGAGGCAACTATCAGAACAGCAGAATCAAGGACGATTGTTGTGCCGGTTGTCAGCTTCCAACACTGCAGATGAGTGAAGTTCTCCGATTTTTGTCATAATAATACTGAAATTTTAACATGTCAACAGAAGGTCTAGCCAAGTGAGCTTAGAATCACCAGCTTTCACGCTCCTGAACACATCCTATAGAAGCAAGCACCATTCAAAGAAACTTCAAGTCAGGACAAACCGACTTCCAGATATGCTTAAGATCACTGTGTTGCTTTATAGCCAGTAAAAAACTGATGATTTCAAAGAAATTTGAACTCTTGTATATAAATTCTTCCATTAAGAAAGTGAAGCCTGAAATCCAGATTTTTATAACTTCCCTAGGAAAGGAAGGTAAATGCACCTTTCTCTTAAAACTGACTGAAGTAATAAAAATATAGCTGAAAGAAAATGAAATATATGCCTGTATTATATGTATGTGCACACTCTGCCACTATCCATAAGGCTTTGGAGATTTTTATGAAATCACTATGATAGTCTCCAGTGTTTCTCCTAAACCCACCAGGATATTTTAAGTATGAGTGTTTGTACAGTAATTTAAACATGCATACCATTCACATTCAATAAGCGGCTATGACAAAATATTTATACCATTTGCAAAACCCCTGTAAAGCATTCCCGAACTTCTTACCCCTAGGATCATATCTCAGCAAAACCAGCTTTTCTTGAAGCCGGAGTCTTTTTGTGTTGAAAGAATAGCCTGTTCCTGCTTCACTCAACATCCTTACAAGAATAAACCTAGAATGGTAAACAGTATCAGAAATGAACTGTTGGGTATTATCTATTAACTATTCTTACTGTTTTACCATAACATCATCATTTAAATCCTACATGCATTAAGTGTAGCTGTCAACTGATACATTTGTAATCTCCTTATTAAGTTTAGATAATGTTGCATATTACCAAAGCTTCCATATAATAATAACTATACTTTCTGAGATACTGAAGGACCTGAGTCTACAATTGAACAAGGACTTCCAATAATAGTTAGAAAATATTAAAGATGGCATTCTCCTCTTTTTCATTCCCCACTACAATAAGACAATTTTAAAAGCCTCAAAAAAACCCCACAAATGGGCTTTTAACCAACATCAGTTACGCTTGATAAACAAAAGAATCTAGAAACTACAGCCACGTTGTTGAGCCCCCAGAATCTCCACTATTTTGTTATTAAAATATGTACTCCAAGACTACAGGCTTACACTGAGGGTTGTATCCAACTGGAGTCACTCAGCTGATGGCATGCTCTTTGACCCAACAGGGGCTTCAGTTACAAGAATTGAGAGGGAGATTATTTTCATTGATTCCCCTTTCCCTCTGCAGCTCCCTCCAACCTGCTCTGGAGGGTTGGGGGACTTTTTGGAATTGTATGGGAAGTGCTTCAGGATGAAGGGGAATTACTGAAAATCTCCTCCCATCCCATTCTGCTGATGGAATCTTCCGATGGATGAAAGAGCCTTCCATCAACAGAGTGACACCAGTTGAATACAATCCATACACTTTAGTGTCCTGAAACAGAAATGATTTCTCACCATTCTTTTGGGGTGGGGGACTTATCTGTATTGGTTTCTCTTGAGGTTGAGTTCAAATTTGCTCCCCTAAAACCTCTCTAGTTTACAAGTTCATAATTCCACTGGAGCATTATGAGGGACATTTTGAAACACAGCAAGTAGCTGGCAACAGGTGAGTGAACACATGTGAGAGGGCCCTCTCACCAGTGGCCCCACATCTCTGGAACAAGCTGCCATCGGAGGTCTGCCATGCTCCATCATTGCAGACTTTTAAGAAGGCCTTGAAAATATTACCTTGGCCGCCTGTTGATATGACTGCTACTGTTGCTGTCGCTGCTGTTGGTATCATTGTTGTTTTTATTGTTTTTAACTGTTGTTTTTATTGTTGGCTTTTATTGTTGTTTTTATTGCTTTTATGTTTTTATAACTTTTAATATTTTAACTGTTTTCATGTATTTTATTGTTGGAAGCCACCTTGGGAGGGCTTCTGCCCTGAAAGGCGGCCAATAAATATTTTAAATAAATAAAAATAAATAAATAAAAATAGTTCCACTGAAGGCTGATTTTTAAATGTTCTATAATTTAACCATAAGACTGTGTTTTGACACCCCAAAACGTGCTTATAATCATTACTGTATGTTTTCATTTGATGGATACAATGATAAACAGCCTTCCAAAAAAGGACATAGCCCTGTTAACAGCGCCTTGTGCTTTTGCTGGCTACTTCAGACCAAAATGTAATGTGGCGATAGTAATGAGGTAACTTAAAACCTTAACGTGGAAAGCAGCTCTCAGAAGAGTGCAGAACACGCCACATTCTATGCCATAGAATCATAGAATAGTAGGGCTGGAAGGGGCCTATAAGACCATCGAGTCCAACCCCCTGCTCAATGCAGGAATCTAAGTCAAAGCATCCCTGACAGATGGCTGTCCAGCTTCATCTTGAATGCCTCCAGTGTGGGAGAGCCTACTACCTCCCTAGGTAATTGGTTCCATTGTCATATTGCTCTAACAGTCAGGAAGTTTTCCCTGAAGCCGGAATCTGGCTTCCTGTAGCTTGAGCCCATTATTGTGTGTCCTGCACTCTGGGATGATCGAGAAGCGATCCTGGCCTTCCTCTCTGTGACAGCCTTTCAAGTACTTGAAGAGTGCTATCATATCTCCCCTCAGTCTTCTCTTCTCAAGTCTTCTCAAGGCTAAACATGCCCAGTTCTTTCAGTCTCTCTTCATAAGGCCTTGTTTCCAGTCCCCTGATCACCTCTGTTGCCCTCCTCTGAACCCTCTCCAGTTTGTCTGCATCCTTCTTAAAGTGCGGTGCCCAGAACTGGACACAATACTCAAGATGAGGCCTAACCAGTGCTCAATAGAGGGGAACTAGTACTTCATGAAATTTGGAAGCTATACTTCTATAAACATAGCCCAAAATAGCATTTGCCTTTTTTGCAGCCACATCACATTGTTGGCTCATATTCAGTTTGTGATCTACAACAATTCCAAGATCCTTCTCACTTGTAGTGTTGCTGAGCCACGTATCCCCCATCTTGTAACTGTGCTTTTGGTTTCTTTTTCCTAGGTGCAGAACTTGGCATTTATCCCTGTGAAATGTCATTCTGTTGTTTTCTGCCCAGCACTCCAGCCTATCAAGATCACTTAGAATTCTGTTTCTGTCTTCCAGGGTATTAGCTATCCCACCCAATTTTGTGTCATCAGCATTCCCTGCACCTCCTCCAAGTCATTAATAAAAATGTTGAAGAACACTGGGCCCAGGACTGAGCCCTGTGGTACCCCACTCATTACCTCTCCCCAGCAGCACCCTTTGAGTGCCAGATTGTCTTGAACTAGCTGAAAGACCTCACAGTGCAAACTGCAAGCCTATCAGACTGCATCTACTCCTAAAGCTGATCCAGTCTGTGATCCTGATCCATATAGGACCATTCTGGACAGTTCTGTTTCTCAGAGAAGTGAGAAATGTATACTTTTTTATAGGCCTCCCTTCTAGCCTTGAAGATTAAGTTGCACCTTCCTCAAGAGACCACTCTCAGTATTATTTACTACAAATGAACTGTGCCTCACTGCAACAATTTCATCTCCAAATATCCTGCTGCAACAGGTAAACTTGCCAAACAAGTCAATGGGTTGTACCCAGTTGTGTCCCTCTGCTGACAGAAGGCGTGTTGATCAAGCAGAGGCTTCCATGAGCAGTACTTTCTCACTGATTCCTCTTTCCCTCTGCAGCTCCCTGTCGTACATCTATTCTAGAGGATTGTGGGACCCTTTGGAACAGTATGGGAGGTGGCACTGCAGAAGGGGGAATTTACAAAAATCACACACACCCTTTTTTGCTCACAGACATCTCCACTGGATCAAAGGGCCTGGCAGCAATGGAGGGACACAAGTGGACACAACCTAAAATGTTTAATGAAATCATTTGTAGGCATCTTTGCTACAGAGTTGCTATATAGCACTATTAGGTCTTTATCAGGCTCCAATTCCTCACATAACTTGCTCATGTGGAATTTCATTCTTGCTGCAGGATAGTGGAGACATTTTTACATATAAATACCACCCCCTTGCAGAAGAACCGTAATTGTCATAAAGAGAGGCAAAAAGACCACACCACCACCACATTAACCAGATTCAAATGACATGCTGTGGCTTGTTGTGGGTTATTTAACCCATGATGAGCTGTGGCACCTGTGGGTGCCAGGTTGCATATGCATCCCCCACTCGGGGGTTGTCATGTCATCAATTATGCAAGGGTTAAAGAACCTTTGCATAATTGTAAAACAGACCATGGGTTATGTGAGGGTTGTTTAACCCTCACATAACCAATGCTCGCTGAGTTCACAGGACACAACAACCATAGAGCAGGGGGTGCATATTCAAAATGGGTTAAATCACCCACAGTGGGCTGTCATGCAAACAGCCCCTGTATCATATCACAGTAGTAGATGCAAGGTAATGTTTCACTTACTTTGATTTGGCCTTGGCCACTGGTTTTGCAGAACAAAAAGGAAAAAAGAAAAAATATTTTACAAACATGGTCTCTCGATATACAGAAATATACTTGCCCACAAGGAGCAACTGAGAAATTGTTTATACAACCATGTAAATAATGACTAAGAGAAAAACTTTACAAATTTTAAAAATGCTTTTCTAAATGTGTATGTAGAGACACCAAAACTACATGTGGCTTCTACACCAGCAATTCTGAAACAGGTTGTAAGACAGCCTTCTCCAGCATACGTCCCTCCAGAGGCTTTGGACTACAAAACCCATCACCCTCAACCATGCTGGCTGGGGCTGATGGGAATTGAAGGCTAAAACATCTGAAGGGGCCTACATCAGAGAAGGCTGTTCCAAGAACTCAGGAGTGTGCTTCTAGGCTGTTGGTAGTACATACTGAGGAAGATGGAGAAGGAAGGAAGGTGGCATAACAGCTGGGTTCTAAAGCAAAAGTAAAATGTCACTGGTGGGCTTCCTTAGCAAAAAAAGTATCAGAATCACTGTTCCATGTATGAGTGCAGTTCAACAGCAATTCAAGACCATACAGCTAAACTCTCAATTCAGACCTTGAGAGTTTGTCTTTTGTCTTCTCTAATCCCTTATTTAATCTTCTAGTATAATTCACTCCTCGGATATACTGGGGAAAGGCCCTATTCTTTGACTGCCAACAAATACAATTTTCAGGAGGCATATGAACTTTCAGAAGTCTCCATGAGCAATTATAAGATCAAGTGTATAAGTGTTTGAGAACAGGACTTGATTCAATTATCTTTTTAAATATTGTATAAAATACCTGAGTATTGACACTGTGTATATATTGACAGTGTCAATACACAGATCAAACCACCTCCCTGCAACCCGATGTCCTTATGGATGGAGGTCAGTTCAGTTCAACTCTTACTTTAGAGATGCTAAGAGGCATGCTCTTATTTCATACTATTTCAGCTATCCCAGGGCAAAGCCCTAATGCTGAAAACAAACTGCGGGGCTAAGCCCTAGTGAGCTGTAACGAAAAGTCCTGGATAGCATGCATACAAACTGGTATGGATTGATTTTTTAAAACACAGAGTTCATAGTAATAGCTCAGCATTTATTTTTTGCCTTATTCACATTTGTGCAAAAGATGATTTGACAGTAATAGGGGGAAGAGACCAGTGATATATCTACCCTATTTCAGAGAACTACCAGTTGTGAAAACCACAAGGAAATGAAGCAATTACTGTATTGTATATGCATCTAATAATTTCCCTCCATCTTGCAGTGGATTTGGCTAAGGGATTCTCCTCACATTTATAGGTGTATACCGAAGAATACCAAAGCATGAATGTGGCAGACATGTATACATCAGCTATATTCATCAATAGCTGCAGCTATTCTCCACAGCTGTCAAAATACACTCAATGACGGACTTGCTCTGCACCTGAAATGGTCTTTAGAGAAAGTGCATCCTATCTATTCGAGTTCATCATCCATGCACCCTCCAGGAATTTTGTCCGTCTATGTTACTGTGTTGCTTACAGACTTGGCCTTCAACCTTAATGCTTACAACAGACACCTTTAGTAAAAAAAAAAAAGACAGAGAGAGAGAGAGAGCGCGCCAGTGTGTTTTAGTGGTTGTGATAGACAACCTGGGCCCCTCTTGATCTTCTGGACTACAATTTCCATCAGCCCCAGCCAGCATGGCCAACGATCAACGGTTGTGTGTTGTCATCCAAAACATCTGGAGAGCGCTAGGTTGCCTACCCTTGATGTTGGGCTTAGACTGAGGAGCGCAGGGTTCAAATCCCCACTCAGGTGACCTTGGGCCAGGCATCATTGCCCAGACTGGCCTACCCCATAGGGCTGTTGAAAGGATACAATGGGGGAGAACCATGCCTCAATTTCTCTGTTGGGCAGGATACACATTTAAAAAAGACAGACCACCAGGTTCCCAGAGACGAGGCTGCCAACCAGCTATTATGTCTCAGCCGCTCTGGAACCTTTTTCGGGTGAAGAGCGGGATAAAGCACTTTAGGGCGCGATCCTAGGCAAGTTTAGACAGAGAAAAGGCCTACAACTCCCAGCATCCCCCAGCCAGCAAAGCTGGCTGGGGGATGCTGGGAGTTGTAGGCCTTTTCTCTGTCTAAACTTGCCTAGGATTATGCCCGATATAAATAATAATAGCCTCGGAGCTTGCCCCAGCAGCAGCGCCGCCGCGGTACCCCCTGGGAGATGTAGTCCCCGGAGGAGCTGCGCGGCTCGCCGGGAAGCTCTTCTACGCCGCGTCCCCGGGTAGCCCGGCAACCGTGGCGCTTCGGCTCAGCTCGGCTCGGCCTCGCCCGCGCCGCGCAGTCACCCGTTTGCCACAGCAGCCCCGGCGCCTTCCTCCCCTCCCCACTCACAATTGGCCACTGTGAGAAACATAGCAGCGGCAGGCCGACTCCGCCGTCTGCGCGGCCCTTCCCAGCCGCCGGCCTTCAGAGCGCCGCGCTTCCGGGGCGTGCGCACACCCGCTTCCGGCGGGCAAGAGCCAGGAGGAAAGATGGACCTGCCCGAGTGAGCCCCGCCCCTTCGTCCCGTGGTCGCTACGCGCCCTCCCAGCTTCCTCCCCGCTCGTGCTTTCCTCAGCCCCCTTCCCGCGCTCGTGCCGCCTTTCTTCCCTCATGACGTTAACTCTTCCCAGAACAAAGAGGGCGCTCGTGCGCTCTGCGCTCCCCCCCCCCCGCAGGAGCCTCAGCGCTCATACTAGCGGGGAGATTACTTTGCGTATGTTTGGGGGGGGGAGGCGGAAGAGTTGGTAGAACAGCCTGCCCCAACCTGGCGCCCTTCAGACGCGTCGGACTACAACTCCCAGCATCCCCCAGCCAGCCCTGCTGGCTGGGGGGTGCTGGGAGTTGTAGTCCGACGCGTCTGAAGGGCGCCAGGCTGAACTGTAGAATAACACCCGCTCCGAGAAAATGTCACCCGCCTTGGCTTTGGAAAAGGGGCGGGGATTACGAACTTTTAAAAAATAACCGTTCTGTCGCTGTGGTTCAGTCATTCGGTTTCATCTCCACAGAACTGAATTGTCACCATTGGAAGAGAGGAGGGTGGCGGTGGGGGCGGGAGGGGGTGCGCATGCATGTGTATTTTATGGAATCTTCTCCCATATTGGAGAAGTGACAATTATGACTGCTGCACAGACCCTTTCAATTTCATGGATAAGAAATCCGCCGCTCCCTTCCGTGCCTATTTTATCCACCTCTGGGCCCATTTTAAGAGCTCCCTAGGTATGTCCGAAACGCAGTATTAATGAACCTGTCACACCATTCAAGACCTGTAATAAGAGTTGTAACTGCAGGTTTTCCAGGCAGTAATGGGAGAAAGGAAACCATGTGGCTTCTAGGCCTACAGAAGCATATCTGCGTGGTACTTCATAGTGTTAACATTTTTCAACCAGAATTTGAAGCTGGCGGGGAGACTTGTTAAAAGAAACAAGTTCCCATTTCCCCGCTTTTCACTTTGATCGTGAAATTTAACCTCCCTTGTAGACAGTGGGGATCCTGTAGACATCATATACCTCGACTTCAGCAAAGCTTTCGACAAAGTGCCCCATGATATCCTGATGAGCAAACTAGCTCAAAGTGGGCTAGATGAAACAACTATCAGGTGGATCCACAGTTGGCTACAGAATCGGACTCAAAGAGTGCTTATCAATGGGACCTTCTCAAACTGGGGAGAGGTAACGAGTGGGGTACCGCAGGGCTCAGTCCTGGGCCCAGTGCTCTTCAACATTTTTATTAATGACTTGGAGGAGGAGGTGCAGGGAATGCTGATCAAATTTGCAGATGAAACAAAATTGGGCGGGATAGCTAATACTTTGGAAGACAGAAACAAAATTCAAAGTGATCTGGATAGACTGGAGCGCTGGGCAGAAAACAACAGAATGACATTTAATAGGGACAAATGCCAAGTTCTGCACCGAGGATAAAGAAACCAAATGCACAGTTACAAGATGGGGGATACGTGGCTCAACCACACTACAAGCGAGAAGGATCTTGGAATTGTTGTCGATCACAAGCTGAATATGAGCTAACAATGTGATGTGGCTGCAAAAAAGGCAAATGCTATTTTGGGCTGCATTCATAGAAGCATAGCTTCCAAATCCCGGGAAGTACTAGTTCCCCTCTACTCAGCACTGGTTAGGCCTCATCTGCAGTACTGTGTCCAGTTCTGGGCACCACACTTTAAGAAGGATGCAGACAAACTGGAGAGGGTTCAGAGGAGGGCAACAAAGATGATCAGGGGACTGGAAACAAAGCCCTATGAAGAGAGACTGAAAGAACTGGGCATGTTTAGCCTTGAGAAGAGAAGACTGAGGGGAGATATGATAGCACTCTTCAAGTACTTGAAAGGTTGTCACAGAGAAGAAGGCCAGGATCTCTTCTTGATCATCCCAGAGTGCAGGACACGGAATAATGGGCTCAAGTTACAGGAAGCCAGATTCCGGCTGAACATCAGGAAAAACTTCCTGACTGTAAGAGCAATACGACAATGGAACCAATTACTTGGGGAGGTGGTGGGCTCTCCCACACTGGAGGCCTTCAAGACGAGGCTGGACAGCCATTTGTCAGGGATGCTCTGACTTGGATTCCTTCATTGAGCAGGGGGTTGGACTCGATGGCCTTGTAGGCCCCTTCCAACCCTACTATTCTATGATTCTATGATAAGCAAGACATTAATAATGGATTTCCTTCTGTGTTTTTGACTGCCACTTACATGCAGAATATCTGTGCACCCTGCCATCCTGTGTTGAAAAACAGCTCCTCCCCTGGGATCTGTGAGCAAACTGAGGTACAAAGGGAAACAGGGGTCTGGAAGAAACTACAACTTGAGGAACTGAAGCGGCGAATACATGATAGAGACCTGTCTATCAGATTTCAGCAGAGGGAGAGATGGGAAGCAGGGCCACTTTATCAGCTCTGCTGAAAAAGCAGCTGCATCAGGCTTTCCTTCCCACAACTGTTACCAGGCAGCAGTCTTCCATCAGGCTGCAGCAGAGAGAGAGATGGGAGGTAGAGCCATTCCAACATCTCAGCTGAAAATACAGCTCCATCAGGCTCCTCCTGTCCTTGAACTGTTTCAGCCTATTAACCCGTCCATCCATGTAACAGTTGACTGGTGCAGCAAAGGGCTTCAGTCAGAAGGCCCTCACAGTTTTACGCTCCTCTGGTGGTCTCTGAGACTTTGCCTCCCCAAACCTCAGCAGCTGTTTGAGTGTGCCAGCAGATCACAGGATTTGGTTTTATTTCTCTACCGTACCGCATGCAATTGTTATGTTATTCCATTAAGAAGCATACAGTCCATTTGTATGTTTTGTGGAATTCAGAAATTCACAGAGTATACTTTCCCGAAGATATCTGGGCTCTCCACAAGCCTATGTGTAGTCCATGGCTCCGTAGGGTCACTTTGTAAATGTGGAATAAGAGCAGTCAGATCCCTAGGGCTGCAATTCTGTTCACACCAGAAAGTAAAACCTTTTGAACTCAGTAGGGCTTACTTCTGAGTAAACATGCATAGAACTGAGTTGTAAAAAGCACAGAGTTTGTATTTTTAAAAGACAACTTGCTTTCTCTTATGGCTGTGAAGACAGCTTTAAAAACATCTTGGTGGGATGGTAGGCTTCTGCTGATCAGAATGTAAGTTTATCCTCAGCTCCCTGTCCTTTTTCAATGGCTGCTGTTCTCTCTCCCTGTAGTTCTACTTTCCATCTACCCTTAATCAGTCTTCTTTTCCCTTTCCCCATTCTTTTTCTGTCTTGCCTTCTGGTGCTCTAATCTTAATCATTTAAAAAAAAGTTCCAAGACAACATTTATCAAGTTTATGCTATAAAGAGAAAATGTATTCTACACATTTAGAATTCTGCAAAAATATTTTGCAGAAACAAAGCTCTAGCTTCAAAGGTTAGTTTTCTCCCTTTCCCCCTCTCCAAAATTATTTTGTCAAAATGATGGTGCACTATATTTAAAATGTTGGGAAACATGGATGGGAGGGTGCTGTTGCACTCATGTCCTGCTCATGGTTTCCTGGTTGACCACTGTGTGAACAGAATGCTGGACTACATGGACCCTTGGTCTGATCCAGCATGGCTCGTCTTAGGTTCTTAAAATGTATGAAGGGTTGAATCCACATTTAGGTATGTGCAAATGGGCAGGCAGATGCAGACTTCCCCACACACTCTCCTCCCCACAGCAGCTGGCTCCAGCCCCCTTGAAAATGCTACACAAAGGGTTGGGGGCACTACTGAAGGGGGGGGGGGCTATAGTGCAGGTGGGATGGGGATCCCCCCCAAATTGAGTGGAGGCATGTTCTGTGAGTGGAGCCCTTCTATCATCAAAAAGCGAATCCTGGAGTTGCTTTAGAAGAGGGGCCATGGCTCAGCAATAGAGTTCCTGCTTAGCATGTAGAAGGTCTCAGGTTCTATACCCCGCATCTCCAGGTAGGGTGGGGAAAAATCCTGCCTGAAACCCTGGAGAGCTGCTGCCAGTCAGTGTCAACAATACTGGGCTAGATAGACCAATGGTCTGACTCAGTATAAGGCAGCTTCCTATCTTCCTGGATCCAACCCAATGTATTTATAATGCTTATTGTGGAAACTGCTTAGGCCAAACCTAGCAACCCTTTTCACAAGCCCTGAACCTTTTACCTAATATAATTAGCTCAGATCACACCAAAACAAATTGCACGATCAGGATATATGTGAGACTCAAATCAATCTAGAATGTGAATGTAATATCAGCATTGGCTAGAATGTGCAGAAGACAGTGTTTCTGCTTGTTTCTTGCACCCTGGTTCCAGTAAATATAATTTGCTTTAAATAAACTTACTATCCTATTTTGAATCTTCACCAGTTTTCAAATTCTTTGAAACCTGAATCTTGGAAACTGTGTAATCATCCCAATTAAAGATAGACAAATGTATTTCTTGTGCATAATTCTGAACACAGCATTGGCATCAAATTTGGACTTTTCATGGGGGTAGGGTTGCCCTTGCGATAAGGATATTTTCACATGTGATATTCAAATGGATCTAGAATGTGAATGTAATATCAGCATTGGCTAGAATGTACACTTGAATGGTTCTTTCCACATTCTAGCCCTACTTTAACAACATTCATATCTGGCACAAGGGAGGCTCAAAGACATTTTTAAGTCTCATCCATGTGAAAGCAATCCAAGTCACTCATACAAAGATGGCCTTATCGTGAATGAGGCAAGGAGAGGTGCTCACCTGCTTGATTTCTCCCAGAGTGGGATATGGACAGATCTGATACCTCAGGCACAGACCATTCTTTTGCGCAAGCAAGCCCCACTGAAATGAACAGGAGTTATGCAATAGCACTACTCTACGTGTATATAAGGGAGGTGCTGTTTGGATTTTCCTCCTCAGGCAAATGTCTTCAGACAGCTCTGCAGCCATGACATGCCTTAGTTTCCTACTTCTCCATCAAAACGGTCTTGTGCTTGTTTCCCATGTATGTGCTTATTACCAAGGAACATGAGGTAGCAATACTAAGAAGCAGGAAAGAGGAAATGCGTCACCAAAAAAGAGGACAGAGATTTGTATAAAATCTGCACATGCTAATTCATATGAATATATGAACATTTAGAAATAATTATTATACTTTATTATATTTAGAAATACAGTACATCTCACCATAGTGTGGAAGACTGTGACCAGGTGACCTGTGTCCCTGCCTGTTCACTCTGCTGTCCAGGTCCTGTTGATGGGCAACAGTTTTTATTGTTCTTTGTCTTTAAATCAAAATTGGACAGGAAGGTCCTTCAAATAGGGAACACCCTCATTTTTTATGACAGTCCTCTGGCAGCCCTTCAAATAGAGGACTGTCCTCTGTAAAAGAGGTCACATGACTGCCCTTCATTGGATTTGAGCTGTTCAGATGCTGTAGTAACATAAACAGCAACAGAGGGGGACTTTGAATACATTAAACAAAACCCTTCCAGTTCTGCTTGCCTGCTAGGTAATAAGCACCATGGCAGGAGGTTATTATACATACAATGGGGTACAGGAGTTATTTTTTTCCATTTCAGTTAGAGAAATTTAATGTAGGAATTAATATTAATGTACCAAGTCCTTGAATGTTCTGCAATTATCGGTGCAACAAATACATGTCAGCTTGACATGCTGAAAGCACATTAATGAGGCCAAGAATGAATGCATAATAACAGCTAGTTAACGTGATATTATGTGGCATGAAAACAAATGGATGACAGTAAAACTGAGTTCTGGAGTAACGTGACATCCTGGTAGGGAGATGATTTGACAGGCCTGTTGGTGGCCCTGCTGATTGTATTGTACATGTTGTGCCTTGTTTCCATGTCAGTTATACACAATCCAAACTTATATCAGTGTTCTGAACAGTTCTTTGGAAATCTAGATCCATTACACAAATAATAGGCTTTCCAAGAACAAATGAAACAGAAGAGGGAACATTTGGATTGTGAAATAGTACTGCCATTAGGATTCTGGTTCGCTTTCGTTGCCTCATCCGGAGCAAAAACTGAAATGGGATCTGACTATCAGCATTGCATCTGAACTGATAGGAATATAAAGCAATGCTCAGGAATGGTTTGTTTCAGCTGAGTTGGGAATTAAACTCCTTTATATATCAAAACTGGGGCCGCGGTGGCTTAGTGGTTAAGACGGAACTGCAGACTGGAAGGTTGGCAGGTCAGCAGTTCGAGATCCGAGTGCTGCGTGACGGAGTGAGCTCCCGTCTTCAGTCCCAGCTCCTGCCAACCTAGCAGTTCGAAAGCAAGAAATTGCAAGTAGATAAATAGGTACCGCCTCGGCGGGAAAGGTAACAGTGTTCCGTGCACCTCGGTGTTCAGTCATGCCAGCCACATGACCACGGAAGCGTCTTCGGACAGCGTTGGCTCTTCGGCTTAGAAACGGGGATGAGCACTGCACCCTAGAGTCGGACACGACTGGTTGGGGACACCTTTACCTTTACCTTTTTATATATCAAAACACCATCAACAGAGGTTTCATTTCGTTGTGTTACATAATCTGCCTGTTTGCAAAGAACAAATTATTTCAACACCATTTTCCCCCACTGCTCCTTGATGGCAGAGAATGAATAAGAATTGAGACTTTCGATGAGAATATGGACATCTCACAGGGGACTGACTTTTAATTTTTTTAAATTCTGAAATGGGGAAAATAAGCAGATGTCTAGAGTGGTCAGTACAATAGTGGACCGGGCTCTAGTACCTTTAATACCTCTGTAGAAGAGGGAATTTCAGCAGGTGTAGCTTGTCGTGCAAACTCTTCTACACAACTAATTTAAAAGTCCCAGAGCCCAGTCCTCTATGCAGGAGCTATGCCCTCTATTGCAGGGGTGGGCAGAAGGTAGATCCCCAGATGACTTCAACTTCCAGAAGCCCCTGCCAGCATGGCCAATGGTCAGGAATGCTGGAAGCTGAAATCCAAAACATCTGGAGATCTACTTTTGTCCACCTGTGCTCTATTGTACATAGCAACCCTAAAATTGACAGAAAACTGACGGTAAGGGGTTGTCGTTTTGTTTTGAAGATTCTACAATGGGGGGGGTGCAGGTATGACAAAGCATGCATGTGGCGGGGAGATCTGCTCACTGCACCAGTGCCTTCTGGGAAAAAGCATGCAGGCATTCAGGGCATTTCTACACCAGCCTAAAATCCTGCATTTAAAACGGGGCTTTCTGCTTCCGTTTTAAATGTAGGATCACAACTGACTCCCTTTACAAGTGCTTCCTTTTCTCTGCCCCTTTCCCCTTCCTTCTCCCAGTATCTGAGTCTTCTATATCTTTCATTGATCTTGCTCCTCTTCTTGCCGCTTTAACTCTTTTCACGGAGGAAACTGAAGCGGAACACAACCGGGTAATTTGATAGCTCATTATCTGCAATCTATTTAAAAACGGAACAAAGGGCTTTTAGTGCAGGAGGGGCACAGCAGGGGCACGGCATCATGTAAAGAGCCCGCAAACTTCTGTGAAGGAGCAATCTCAATAGGATAAAAGCTCCGTGTGAAGGAGCCCTCAGTGACACTGAGCTTGACCACTGAGCTTTATTCTGCTTAACATTTCAGACTTCTGAAAGGTCAAAAGCTTGCATGTCCATTCAGCAATGGAAGCCAGATAGCTGGTCCAGTATATAACATCACATTGTTATTGTTATATTATTATCATCATCATCATCTATTACAAAACAGTACGTTGTGTAGCAGTGAAAATACTGGACAACCTGGCTCTGCCCACTTGCTAGAAGTTTCAGCAACTGCTGGAGATCTTGTGGAGACAGTCAATCTCTTTCCCATAGTGACATGCTCCCAAATAATCACATTTCAGAAGAGAGTTACTAGTAATAATACTTTTGAGATTTAAAAAAATCCTGCTCTTAACTTTTCCTTTATTATTAAGTACTCTGATTAGAGACTATTATGCAGAATATTAGCTGTTTTGCAAGTAGAACTCAATATCCAACAGCATTTTTCAGTAATAGAAAAGTAACATCAGCCATGTATGGTGATGTACTGGGAGACATTGCAGGGTTTTACATCTCTGTATTTTCTTTGGCTTACGTTCCAGATATGCAGGATTCATCCTTTCCTTGACAGAAAAAAATACCTACAAAAACAAATATAAAAAGCCTTCAGTATGCCAGTTCAAAACAGCCAGGGTGCAGTTAAATTATTAAGAGGGTTAATATGGAAAGCAAGCATGGGTTTAATTCTTCTTGCTGGATCTTGGAATCCTTCCAGGTAGGATTGCCAAGTGACCAGAAAAAACAAAACTAGAGGGGTTTTGTTTTTTGTTTCAGGCCAATTGCCAGAAAAGCATGAGGCAAGGCTCATTTTTTCCACTTTCAGTCATCTTTTGCTTAAAGTTGTACACCTTTAAGAGAACAGACAGTTTTGGCACTGGACTTGGCTTCTGGACCTGCCTGATAATGCTAGGCCCCACCCAGGTATCAGTATGTTTGATTTCAAAAGTCGGCAAACCTCCTCCCAGCCCTGTGAGTGCGTGTAACAAATCCAGATGTAACCATTAAGGAACACCCTGTTCTATAAAAACAAAAGTAATGGCACGTTAGAAAATATTAAGATAGAACATGTATGTGTGTGTGCATATGTGTGCATGTGTTTCTGTGTATTTCATATAACAAAGGGGTTATGAAACCCCTTTTGTAAGGTCCTGACTAGCTGTTTTCCCCCCTTACTTGAATATGTGGCCCTTGACACTGAAATCCTGCTCCATGTCCCCTGACCACCTCAAGTAAGCCAGGTGGAGTTTGGACTCAGGGCGTTGTATCCGTGTAATCCTACATAGGGTAGACCCACTAAAATGAATGGGACTTAAGTTAGACTATAATTGGATACAACCCAGGGCATTTATTGTTGTGACACTCTTGTCTGTAGGGCAATCTTCCTCAACCTGGTGCACTCCAGATGTGCTGACTACCCCCCCTTTAATCCCTAGTCAGCTGTTCAGGCTGGGGATGATGGGGGGTTGCAGTCCACACATCTAGAAGGTACTGGGATGGGGAAGGCTGCTGTAAGGAACCGGGGAGGGCATGCACGAGGCCCCCCAGCAGCCAGTCACCATGTTTCTCAGTGGTGAAAGGGCACCAAAAGCGGGGCACTAACCATTCAGGAAGGACAGCCAGTGGCATACACACACACCCATCGCTGGTGGCTCATAAGTAATGGAACAAACCAACATCATTTCAAACTTAAGGATTGCCTTTAATACCTGGATGAAAATCCTTTGCAGTCAATGACTGCCTAAAGTCTAGAACCCATGGTCATGACCCAATGCTGAGTTTCCTCGCTCGAGATGCTTTGCCAGGCCTTTACTGCAGCTGCCTTCAGCTGCTGCTTGTTTGTGGGTCTTTCTGCCTTCAGTCTTGTCTTCAGTAAGTGAAAAGCATGCTCTATTGGGTTGAGAACAGGTGACTGACTTGGCCATTGAAGAACATCCCACTTCTTTGCCTGGAGAAACTCTTGGGTAGTTTTTGCTATATGTTTTGGGTCATTATCCATCTGCAATATGAAGCGGCGTCCTATCCGTTTGGCAGCATTCGGCTGAATCTGAGCAGAAACTATAGCCCTATACACTTCAGAATTCATCCTGCTGCTTTTATCAGCAGTCAGGTCATCAATAAACACCAGTGACCCGGTTCCATTGGCAGCCATACAGGCCCATGCCATAACACTGCCTCCACCATGTTTGACAGATGATGTGGTATGCTTGGGATCATGAGCTGTTCCTTTCCTTCTCCATACTTTTCTCTTCCCATCATTCTGGTACAAGTTAATCTTGGTTTCATCAGTCCAAATAATCTTATTCCAGAACTGGGCAGGCTTTTTTAGGTGTTTGCTGGTGAAGGCTAATCTGGCCTGTCTGTTCTTGAGCGTTAACAGTGGTTTGCACCTTGTTGTGAAGCCTCTGTATTTACATTCATAAAGCCATCTCTTGACTGTAGATGTTGACAATGACATGCCTCCCTCCTCAAGAGCGTTCTTGACCTGGCTAGATGTTGTGAAAGGGTTCCTCTTCACCATGAGCAGGATTCTGCAGTCATCCACTTTAGTTGTCTTTCGTGGTCTTCCAGGCCTTTTGCTGTTGCTGAGCTTGCCAATTAATTCTTTCTTTTTCAGGATGTTCCAAACTGTTGTGTTGGCCACTCCCACTGTTTTTGCTATCTCTCTGATGGGTTTATTTTGTTCCCTCAGCCTAATGATGGCTTCCTTCACTCACATGGACACCTCTTTGGACCTCATGCTGGGAGTTCCAGCAAACAGCTACCAAATGCAACTGTAACACTCAGAACCATCTACAGGCCTTTTATCTGCTTGATTGGTCATGGGCTACCCAGGAAACAGGCCACACCTGTCAGCCATTCATTCCATTACTTCTGAGCCACCAACGATGGGTGCGTGTGTGTATGCCACTGGCTGTCCTTCCCGAATGGTTAGTGCCCCACTTTTGTCAAACCCCTTGAATTACAGCTGAAAGTCCTGACTTCACTCCCATCTGGGTGTGTTTCCTTTCAACTTCAATGTGGTGGTGTACAGAGGCCAACTGCCAAAACAGTTATCCTTGTTCCAATATTTCTGGCCCTGACTGTAAGTTACCCACTCCTGGCTTAAGCCTTAGGGGAAAGTTTGCCCTCAGAAGCTGACATTCCACCCTGAAGTAAGTCAGCTGACCTACAAGCCTGAATACTGCCAGCTGACTCCAGTTTGGACACACCAGGCCCTACAAAGCCCTTGCAGCCAAGCTAGCTAATCAGCGTGTGAGGAAGCTTGCTCATGTACCTTAACCAATGTCTCAGATTGTGAGCTGTGCCTGTCTTTGTCCTTGCATCTGCTTCTGGTTCTTCCTCTGTAGTTGCTTTGGAATTTGTCCTTCTGCCTAGTTCCTAGATTGGCCATGTGTCCTACTTTATAGAGGACAGCTCTCTATTTGAAGAGTTGTCAGAGGAGCGTCCTCTATTTGAAGCATTGTCTATTGGAAAGGCCAAGTCCGGTTTAAAGATAAAAAACCATTTGAAGAGAGGGCAGGGGCCTTGAAGTTGCCTGTCTACAGCAGGGATGGGCAGGAAGTAGATCTCCAGATATTTTGGAGATCCAGCTAGATGGCTACTCGCCAAAAAAAAGTGCATCACCAAAACTGAGCACAAAAGTGGACAGCTGTTTGCATAAAATGTGCATGAATTTACATGAATAGATGCCAATTTAGAATTAATTACTACAAATTAAATAGAAATACGGTACATCTCACCATAGTGTGAAAGACAGTTACCTGTTCAGTCTGCAGTTCAGGCGCTAACTGTTGATGGGCAACAGATCTTATGGCATTTTATCTGTAAACTAGAATTGGACAGGACTGTCCTTCAAAGAGGGGACACTTTCAAAATAGAATGCAGTCTTCTGGCAGCCCTTCAAAGAGAGGACTGCCCTCTATAAAAGAGGGCACATGGCTACCCTAATCCCTGCCCATTGGCCATGCTGGTCGGGCTTTCTGGGAGTTGAAGTCCAAAACAGTTGGAGATGTATGTATGTATATATGTATGTATTTATTTACAACATTTGTATACCGCTTCCCATCCAAACAGATTCTAGAGCTGTGAACACAAGAAGTACAATAGAAAAAAGATTAAAGATTAAAACAGCATATTAAAATTATTAAAAACAGAATGCCGATAAAAACCGTGTCGGGTCAGTTAAGGAATGCTTTCTGGAATAGAGCTGTTTTCAGGAGGTGCCAGAAGCAACACAGTGTTGGTGTCTGTCTGACCTCCAGGGGCAGGGAGTTCCAAAGAAAGGGGGCCACCACGCTGAAGGTCTTCTCCTAGTGGACTCCAATTGGGCCATAGGTCCGTGTGGAACCACCAGGAGCAAGCCCTCCGATGGTCAGTGATCAGGCAAGTAGGTAAGGGAGAAGGCGCTCTCTCAGGTATCCTGGTCTCAGGTTGTTTAGGGCTTTGTACACGAGTACCAAAACCTGCTCTGGTAGCGAATGGGCTGCTTTCTACCTTCCACAGATCCCTGTACTACAGCACCTGGACAGCAGACTGAGCAGGCACAGAGGCACCTGTGCCTGTACTAGGGATGTCAGAGAATTCCGCCACGGATCTCGGTGAGGCCGAATGCCAGTGCATTCAGGCCCCCGGAATCTGTGGCGGAATGGCCTCCCCCCCCACCCCCCCGCGGATCCCCCCGGGACGAAACTTACCTGGGGCGGATGTTCCGGGTGGCGGCAGCTGTGGCTGCAGCGGCGGTGGCAGCGGCTGGTCTTCCGACTGGCTGCCGCTGCCACCATTTGCAGTCTGGAGGTTTGTTTGTTTGTTTTTTACAGAGATGTGATAGGCTACGTAAAGATTTACGTAGCCTATCACAGCTGGGTTAAAAAAAAAACACGTGAACACAAATGGCGGCGGCTACGGCCGCCGCCATTTGCGTTCCTTATTTTTGGCCGTCTTAGTCTATGTAAATATTTACGTAGACTATTACGGCGAAAATAAAAGGGAACTCAAATAGCGCCCGCTACGCTATTTGCGTTCCCCTTTATTTTTGCCGTAATAGTCTACATAAATATTTACGTAGACTAAGATGGCCAAAAATAAGGAAAGCAAATGGCGGCGGCCATAGCCGCCGCCATTTGCATACGCGTTGTTTTTTGTTTTATTTTTTTACCCAGAGCCCTCCGCGGCCGGAAATCCGGCTGTGGACGGCTCTGGCCTGGACCTAGCCAGCTGCTCCGCAGAGCCACCGCGGAGCACAGCCTGCCGTTCGAGGTTTCCGGGGGGAGGAACGGAATGCCTCCCCCCCACCATAAACATAATCCGCGGAAAGGTAAGTGACTTTCGTACATCCTTAGCCTGTATAGTCTTCCCCACCATAATGAGATGCACTGTATTTCTATTTAAATGACAGTAATTACTTCTAAATTTGCATCTATCCATATGAATTAACATGTGCAAATATTATGCACATTTGTATTCTCTTTTATCCTCTCTTTTGGTGAAGTGCAGATGGCCACCCTACCTCTTATGCTGGTCTGCCTGACTCAGGGCCCGACCTCCAGCACAACTGAATCTGGCCCTTCTGATCCTCCTTCACCCACATCTAAACTGAACCCCAGATGAAGCCCATTTCAGAGCTAGGCCTAGGCCTGACGTTGACTTTGGAATTCTCTCTCACAGAAGGGTTCTCCTGGAGCCATCTCTATTCTCTTTTTGGTACCAGGTGAGGACCTCAGGTGCTTCTAGGGAGGCTATTCATGTGGAATCACCATCCTTCAGTCACTTGGTTTTTACAGGGCACTTATATAACAATGCCATCCAATTGTTGATCTTCCGTGTTTTCCCAGAGCTTCTTCTGTCTTTTCTCAGACTGAAGAAAATCTGACTTCTGGGGGAAAGCCAGAAGAGCAGTGCAGTCTTGCTGGGTGTGGATGGTCCTTATTTGTTCAGGACTTTTAGTGCTGTTTTTGCTTTTATGCTGGATTTTTACTGCCTGCTGTAGTCTGTTTTGTATGGTTTTATTGTAGTTTAATGTTTTATCAGTAAGCTATTCTGGGAGCCAGGGCTGAAGAGTTGCTAACAAGTGCATTAAATACGTAAATATAGAAGTAATGGGGAACAGGACTATGACGGCAAAGTGAATGCAGGAATCCATCCATTACCATCGCTCTTCTTTCTAATCTTTGCTGTATTCCTCCATCATTTTACAGCTCAGATCTCCAACATAGTGCCCATGGGCATCAGTGTGCCCATAGACATTTCTCTTGGAGCCCACCACCACCTGCCCCTCCTGAATTTTTTGATGATGATGATGATGATGATGGTGATGATTGATATAGATATAGATATATCTGGGAGGCTAGCATACTGCAAAGCAAGCTGCCATCTTTATTTGGATTCAAAAGGGTGGTTTTGTGTACTGGAGCTCAGACCTCAACTCTGCCTTGTACTTCGGTTCTTGGGCCAGTTACTTTTCTTTTAGTCTCAGCAGTTTGCCTTCTGGGAAATGAGCATTTTATGATTGACCATGCCCACCATGGCAACCATTTTATGAATGCCCAAGCACCTCCCATAGCAGCCAATTTATGGAAGTGTCCATAACACACCCTCCAAATTCCAAATATGCCCACCAGCTCTAAAAGGTTAGGGACCCCTGTTTTACAGCATCGAGTACTCTTGTAATGAGCCAATCCAAGGCAAGCTTTCATAATATATGAATGCCTAGTAAGAACCATCATGATCTAGAGGAGTAGTCCTCAACATTTTCAGAGTTCTACTTCTATGCTAACCCCAATGTATAACACAGGCCTGACTTCTAGTGTTTTGCTGCACATTGCTATATTTCTCCATCTCTTGCCCTCACATTTCTCTGTCGTTCTGAAAAAATGAAAGAAATGGCTGCTGGTGCCATTTGGGCAACCCGCCTTCAGTTAGGATATGATCAAGTTATGGGTCACAACCTACCAGTTAAAAGATGAATGATGCATAGAACTAAGCTTTTAAAAAAGGTGACTTTTTGGAACATGAAGTTACCTGTTGTAACAGAGAAGATGCCAGTCTCCAAAAACTGAGAGCAATTCAGGATCACGCCACGCCTTTTTTTCCTGAGTACAGAAAACAAAAGGCCTGTCACGTTGTCATTGCAATGTTCCTTTCCTTTCTGAAAATCATCATTGTGCACTTGATCCCCTCTGTGCCTTCAGGATGCAAGCGGGGCCCTGTTCATTGCCAAACAGGTGTGGTTATGTTCCTGGCACTGAATAAGAAGGCAAGGGAGTCACCTGCAATGTTGGCAGAGAAAAAGCCTCCACCTGTAACCTAACTGTTGAGGTGAAACATTGACAAGAGAAAGAGAGGAGAGATGGGTGGTAGGCTAAATATATCTGAGCAATGTAAATATTGGCCTGTTGCTCATATTTTCTATCTGCTATTAACTGTCGTTTACCAAAGCATGCTAAATAAATACTAAGAGCAAGAGATCAGTGCACAAAACCCTTCTGCATTTCCCAACAGTTCATGTTAGCTTCCCACAGAAAAGAAGTAGGCAGTTAGCCAACCAAAAAGCTTAACACAGCCCTTGCTATGTGTAACCTTTCCTCAGGTAAGCTTGCTCTCATGCAATATTATGGCAACACAGGTCAGAAATATCTGTCTTCTTGGGAGCTGTTCAGGCAGAGTCTCACTTCACATATGCACTATGGCAGCCAGCCACATCCCTGAGATGTGAGCCTATACCACTGGGAGCATGGGCATGGGAATATTCCCGCCACATGGGTGAAGCTGAAGAGGTGGATCTTTTCCACCCAACCAATTCCCTGCCAGGACACTGAACAGGGTGGAAAGACTCACAAGGTCAGCTCCGCCCACACGTTTGGAATATTCACACAAACTCACGAGTCCCAGTGGCATGGGAAGCACCAGAGAGAAGCATCTCCTACAGTGTTGGAAGTGTGAAGCATACCAGGGTTCCTGGAGCTTCCAAGATCAATCTTCGTCATGTCCTTGGCTTGCCCTTCCTAGTACACTGCATTCTCATCCATGTAGCTTATTATGATGTTTCATCACGTGCATAATTTCCACTGATGTATATCGGAGAATACAGGCATTTACCGAGTGGTGACTTACCACACTTGGTGGGCTGGTAACCTCTAATTTCTTGACAAGGCGCAAAGAGAATTTATCACATGTCTGTCCCAGGACCTGGTTTGCATGAGCAGGAGAGAGCGGGTGCGCTATCTGTACCATGCCTGCTTCTTCTGCTTTTACTCAGCAACCCACAATCAGCTCCTGCCGAGCATGACATCCAAACCCAGACCACTGGGTTGTTTAGGGGCTAAACAACCCAGCAGATAACCCATGGTTTGTTGTTGGGTTAACCGCTGGGTTGTTTAGCCCCTAAACAACCCAGTGGTCTGGGTTCAGAAATCATGCTCAGCAGGAACTGGTCGTGGGATGCTGAGTAAATGTGGAAGAGGTGGGCATGCTGCAGACAGCACACCCACTCTCTCCTGCTCATCCCCAACAACTCATTTTTAAACTGCTGGGTTGTCATTACATGTGAACAGCCCCCTTATCTGGAAAATATTCTTCACACTATTTGACAGAAGGCTACAGAGGGTGGGTTTACCAAATGGTTCCATGCACACTTTGTGGTACGTTACCACTTGGTGAAGGCTGTTTGTATTTATCCAATGGAATGGCCTCATCATGGTGCAGTTCTGCGCCTCAGCAGATTTTGCCCTCCTCAACCCTCCTTCTACCCATAACAGCTTCGTGGAAGGAAATAAGTTATCTGCTGATGGTGGGTTGTTGGTTTTTCAGCTGAGTGGCGCCAATGTATCCTGCTGCGCAAGCACAATGTCTTGAGCTGATTCACAACGTTGCCACAGTGGATGAAAAAGAGCCCTGCTGGATCAGACCAAGAATCCATTTAATCCAGCATCCTGTCCACACAGTGGCCAGCCAGGTGTCCATGAGAAGCCTACAAGCAGGACATGAGCGCAACAGCACCCTCCTGCCCCCATGTTCCCGAGCTATGAGTAGGCATATTGCTCCCAATAGTGGAGGTAATATATGGCCCTCATGACTAGTAGCCATTGGTAGCCTTGAATTTGTCCCATGAATTTGTCCAATCCCCATTTAGGGAGCAATCCCATGGCACCTAGACCATAGGATTGTTTGGAGTCCCTCCTCTGAGGTCGGAGACAATTGGAGAATTCAGAATGGGGGGAAGGAGATTGGACACCCCCCACTCTACTCCCTTCAGCTGGTGTGGAAAGAACCATGCTGGCTGCCCATCGAAGCTGGAAAAGAAACCTTGAAGAGGAGGAAAAGGGGCTGTTTCAGTGGGCAGGAAGGGGAGGAGACTGGAGAGGCCAGGATATGAGCTTTCCTGAGGTCTCTCCAGCCTCCTTCCCTCCCCCTCTGAAGTGTCCCAGCCAGACGGCAAAAGAGCCCATTTAGTGAAAAATGTAGGGCAGGAAGACGGAGAGGCGAAGATCGCCTCCTCCCGCCCTGCATAGGACGATCGTAAGTCTCCATGTTTGGGGGCTTATGATAACCAAGGGTGCAATCGATAGGATTGCGCCCTTAAAGCCATCCAAATTGATGTCCATCACTACATCTTGTGGTAGCAAATTCCTCAGTTTGATTATGCACTGTGTGGAGAAGTCCTTCCTTTTATCGGTCCTGAATCTCCCACTATTCAGCTTCATGGGATGACCCCAGGTCCCAGTTTTATGAGAGTAGGAGAAAAACGTCTCCTTCCCCACTTTCTCCACCCCATTCATAATTCTATACCCCTCTATCATGTCTCCCCTTACTCACCATTTTTCCCCAGTAGCATTGGTTGCACTACTCTACCTGTCCCATGTGCTGTCTGCCAGCCCAGCAGGCCTTAGGAACTAGCAGCTCAGGTAGTCATTAAAATGAAAATCTTGATCCTTTACACCGTTAGCAAGTGCAGAACCCCAGGGCTAGTTAGAACTCTGGGCTGTTAAAAGAAAACTTCCTGAAGCATCTGGACTTGGATATTTATGTAGTCAGAATGTTGGCCTACTAGACAGGCCAGTCATCATCCCCAATGCATCTGTTCTTATATCTGACAACTGGTTATGGAAAGACAAGCGAAAGCGTGGAATTCTTTCTAGCAGCACTCTCCTGCCATTGTGCAATAAGCTCAATAACTGAAGATAAAAGAAGTATAAGGGACCAAGGAGAGTAGCAAAGGTATATCTAAACTAGGGCTGTGCAGGGACCACCTGATCCAACTTGGAAGCCGCTTTGTGGCTATAGAGGTGGGACTGATTCGGCTCAGGCTGATTCAGGGGGTCTCTGACCCGACTCAGCCCTGAACCCGAAGCGGTATTTGGATGCCGAACCCTGCTTCGGGCCCCCCCCCGATGCCCCCGTGTAACCCCCCAGCTCCTTACCTTGCTGCCACCGCCTCCTCTGTTGCTGTCGCCTCCACCACCTCCACCGCCGCTGCCGCCTCCTCTGCTGTGCCACTGCTGCCTTCTCCTCGCTGCCGCCTTCTCCGCCGCCACTGCCATCGCTGCTGCCAGCTCCTGAGGCCTCGATGTGCGCTGACTCTTCTTGTGGGGAGTCGCCATTTTTAAAATGGCAACCTCCTGGAAGTGGAGGCGGCGGTGGTGGTGGAGGAAGCAGCAACGGTGGCAGCAACAGCGGTCAAGGCAGCAGTGATGGAGGTGGCAGCTCAGGTGGTGGCGGCAGCTCAGGTAAGGACCTGGAGGCGCCAGTGTGGTTGGGCCAGGGGTGCTGAAGCTCCGAAGCACACCGAATGCTTCAGAGAGCCCCCAGCCTGCTCCGGGTCACTTCATGTCTCCTCCGCTTCGTCTTGGAAGGGGCTCAAAGTGACCCGAAGCAGCCCGCTTCAACTCGGGGTTCAGGCCTTGGGCTGAAGCGGTGCACAGCCCTAATCTAAACTATCTGCCCATAGCAGAAGAAATGGCTTGCAAAAGAAACTGCCTTGGTGGGTTAGTTCCCCAAGCCCCCTTGGCAGGTGTATTCTGCTGAGTCACTTCAATCCCACTTTCCCTAAAAGCTTGCGCACTGCTGAAATCTCTGCTGACGCACACAGAGTATAAGATGACCTTTGCTCAGTCCCTGCCAAAAGATCATCTTTCCTCTTTCAATTTTGTAAGAGCTGCCCATCTGTCCTTCCTCTTGTCACACCCTCGGAAGTGCGGGGAGAGGATTACAAAAGAACGTGCCGAGAAACACCAGGCTGTGATTTCCATAGGGGAGAGGAGAGACAGGAAGGAGGGAGGGAGAGGATGTGTGTGTCGCTCTTTTGTAATGTCCAGTGACCACAGAGTCAAAGCTGGAGTTTAACAGTACAATCCTATACCTCTCCTCGGATGTAAGCCCCACTTGACTTCAGTGGGGCTTACTCCTAGGTAAGTGTGTATGAAGTTGCAACCTAAAATGATTTGAGCAAGGATGTAGCTACAGCTCAGGCATCCACAGCATTCCCACCACTTTGGGAAATGCCAAATTGGGATGAACGTTGTTTTCAAGATGTGCTTACAAAACATGTTCATCAGGCTGGGGAAGTCTGGTCTGCACTATAGAAGGCAGCGAAGGCAAAACTAGCTACAACACTGGGATGAAGGTAATCCTAAATTGGGGAGGAGACAGCAGTTTGTGATCCCTGATCACGTGAGATGGCCTACGGTGGCATCAGATGAGCCATTTTCCCTCATTAGAAAAGTTCCTTCCCATGAGGGATCATACAGGATAAGATGGTCTGAAGACATCCAATATAGGTACTTCTGTCAAGATTGTTTTGACAGGTTATTTTACAACATGAATACAACATGATTTGGAATACTTCCTTAGCACAGAGAAACATCCGTAATCCCTGATTTGTCCAGTGTCTATGATGTTATTTGGCCTGAATGTTTGTATGCTTCTAGCTGATTTGGGAAGAGCTTGTAAGATGCAAGCATGCCATCTCCTCTCTCTCTCTCCCCCCCCCCCTCTACTGGAGCACAACCCCTCTAAAACCAGAACTTGATGTGAATGATGATATACATGTACCTTAAACACACAGAATGATCTGCTTGCCCTCGGACTGGAAAGCAGAAGGGTCACACGCTCTGGCTTCTGCCACCACCATGGCACCAAGGCTACACCATGGCTACACCATGGCAAGAGGAAGAGAATCTGGCCCCACTCATTTCCCCAACCTGGTGCCCTCCAGATGTTTTGGACTACAACTCCCAGCATTCCTTACTATTGGCCAAGTTGGCTAGCGCTGATGGGAGCTGAAGTCCAACATATCTGGAGAGCACCAGGTAGGTAGCTGGAAGTTGAAACTGAAAAGAGCTCCTCTTTTTCCCTACCCAGAAATAAGATTCTGCCCCAACTGCCAGCTGCCCAGGGACTGCAGAAACAACATGTTCTGGACTCATCCATCAGCCAGAGAATGAAGGGAGGCAGGGTTGCGTGTGTATATGTTTGGGATGGGGGTTGCATTATTACCTGTTGTTTGTAAGCTGCTTTGAGGATCATTTGACTGAAAGGAGGCAGGGCATAAATCTTCAAAATAAATCGTAATAAATAAGTATTGGGGGCTATTGACTAATTTGAAATAACTCTATGATTTCAGGGTTGGTACTCCCAGATGGATCCCGCTCCCCCACAACACACACACAAACTATATGCGCACCATCCATATATTCAGTATATTTTCTTTGTTTACTTTTATTCTGGCTCTCAAAAAACAATCTCACAAATCCAAGGCAGTTCTGTGAATTTTGTCCAGAAGGGAAATAAAATGTGGTTCCACTTGGAGAGTTCTGTTTTTTCAATGCCAGTTTTCCCAGTTTTTGCCCTTTACAGATATGACAGTTGTAGATAGTGGAAGTAATATAGCCCTGCAGGGGAGGAATTCTTTTTTAAGCCTTTCATGTAATCTTAGTTCGTTATTGCTAAAGAGATCTCTAACCAGGAGGCAAATGGGTCGGTATGAGCCAGAACTAAATTTAGCTGAAGCTTCTAGGGGGGTAAAAGCCAGCAGGGCTGTGGCTTGACACAGACGCCTTGAAAAGCTTGGGTGAATCTCAGTGGCTCACGTCTCACTGACATGTCTGTTTATGGTGCAACGGAGGCCTGATCTAGAAGTTGCCTCTGGAGTTATCACAGACGTTCTCAAAGCTCACAGCAGTCCGTGTGTTCAGAGCTAGGCAGTGCTGATCAGCAATGTCTTTGAAATTCATATTTCAAATGCAATTCAAATTGTTTTCCATATTTGAACCGCAAACCAAAAATTTAACTTCATTTCAGATCTGAATTATTTGATTGCTTAGGGAGAAATCCTATGGCTGCTAGACAGTGGCTAGACGGGCATAGGATATACTGTTTTCCGGGAACCGACCTCGGAGCCCGCGCTCCTAAGTTGGTTCCTGGAAAACTGACCTCCTCCCACTTCCGCGCTGCCTCAGAGCTGCTGAACTGCTCCCCCACTTCCACACTGCCCATCCGCCATGCTTGCAAGAGAAGCGCGGAGGGGCCAGAAAGGGGCGTGGCTGGGGGTGTTCCAGGGCAGGGAGATTGTAGCTGCCTCCTTCCCCGCTCAGTGCTCCTGCAGCTAGACAGCCGCAATTGGCTGTCTAGCAGAAAAAGCAGGGCAGGAGAAGCACAGAGGGAACGATCCCCACCTTGCTTCTCCTGCCCTGCTTTGGATAGGTGGTCACCTCTGAGTTTGGAGGTGGCTGCCTATCTAGATAGGATTGCACCCTAAGTGTATTAAGAGTTTCACTGCAAATTTGGGAAACATTTATCTTGATAGAGACAACAAACTCCTCTTCTTGCAATGCAGTTTGACAATCTATGCTTCTCGCTTTATTTTGGCAACCATTCTTCCACACCTTCACCTTTCACATGGAGTGCATGGGAATGACTCTGTGGGTAGGAAATAGGGGTATGCGCTCCATTTACTGACTGTTGTCAGCCAGACTGGATGGTTAACCATTTGGGTGCGTGTGTGCTATTTTTAAACCTACATCCACACAGCCGCACAGCTGTGAATGAGTGCAGAGGGGTTTTTTTAAATCTGCAAAGGAGTGCACCTGCACAGCTGCGCAAGTATGCTCAACTTTGCTGTAGTATCTGTGAGGCTGCTTTAATGCGAAAAATCAAATGGAGAGTTAAATCAATGTTTCTCTCTCTCCACCCTCCTCCTTTGGAGGAAATAAAGTTTGGAATTTCTGTTCAACCCGTCTCTCTTTCATTCCCCTCCTCCAAACTACAAGCTGACAATGCAATAATGTACATGTCTAATCAGAAGCAGTGGTGTAGTGGGTAAATTTTGAAGTGCAGATGCTCATCATGACAGTCTGCATAGCCATGCCACCAAGGACAGTCCAAAATGCAGGCAGCTGTGTTGATTCACCCATCCATCCATCCGTCCATCCGTCCATCTCTCTCTCTCTCTCTCTCTCACACACACACACACACAGTCACGCACGCGCGCACTCACATATATATTCATACGTCTTCTATAAAGCTAATGTGTTGATTTGCTCCCATCTACTGTGAGATTTCCCATCTACTGTGAGACTGAGTTCAGAGAGAACAGGGAAATCTGAGTGGGGTGGCAGATTATGTCATCATCCCTGCTAATCCAATAGAGCTGGGGCTTCAGCCTGTGAGCCCTGGCTCCACTACACCACTGCTTGCAGCACTCTCCATCACGGTGTGGCATGGAAAGGCATTATAGAAACAGGAGTCTATGCACAGTAGTCATTAATGCATGCCCACATAGTAGCAGATGGGTTGGAAAGAAATACCTGCACAGTGATGCTTCAGAAACAAACCAAAAAAGCACCTAGGGGTGTCTTTACATTAAGAGAAAATTCCGCAGCCCTACTGGAGCATTTTGCTTCTGTTTTGGTGGCGCAATTAGGATTGGCTTCTTTAGACTACGAATGTGACGTGGAATTGAAAATGCCCTTTTCTCAGCAGCCTTACCAGGGCTTTCTATATTTTTCAGTGAAACATCTCCATCTAGTGGCAGAATTATCACAGCACGCCGGCATTACACACTGTGGAAACGGCGTATTAATTTTTTTTTAAAAAAATCTAGTTTATCTCCAATCTTATCTAAGGTGAGATAACTGGGAAAAACATTGGGAGACGTCCTGGAGGTTGACGACATTGTGTAAAGGACCTGCAAACTTCCATGAGAGGCCAATCATGAGTGCATGATAAATGCCTTGTGTAGAAACAGCTTAAGAGAACGTACTTGCGTCTTCATAGTTCGACATGGTGCATTTTCCACCCCTACCAGCAGCAGCCAATGATGTGGGGGTGGGGAGACATACAGTTTTGTGAATTCAGGACCTAGATGTTATGGTGGTGAGAAAGCCATGCAGTTTGTTTGTTTATTTACTGGTACTTTGAGTGCAGTGCTCTTTCTAGTAGCGAGGGGGGAAGCAAAGTTGTTGCAGTTCCTCCGGCCAATGGGTAGGACCAAAGCTGGTCTTCTACTTGCCATGATGCTCTTTCTGTGAGGCAAGAGGTGCAACCTCCCAGTGGCTCTTGGTTCCCAGGCTGGTGGCAAAGGACCTGTGTGAGCCACAACATTCTGATGGGAATATTGCAACCTCATCTGCAAGTTACTGGAAGGGGGCAGTGCTGCAGTTAGTGAGTTCATGGGAATTTTGACCACAGCTAGCCCTAGGATCTCTATAGCCTACAGTGTGGTTTCCTGTGACTTCTTCCTTTTGCTCCTCCCCTTCCTCCCCCCTACTCTCTCTCTCTCTCTCTCTCTCTGACTTCCACCCTTGCTGGGAGCGCACGTGTTTGCTCTCTCGCTCCTGCCAGTGGAACACAAAATAGACTGAACAAATTCTTTTGAAATTCTACGCTGTTTCTGCATTATATATGCAAGAATATCTGTGAGTAAAGGTGTTTTCTTTCTTCCGCTGAATAAGGGTGTGGTCTCTCCTTTTATTGTGCTGAGAAAACCTGTGTGCATGTGGGGCTGGTAAACGCTCGTTCTGTTTTGCCTTTTCATTTTTTCTCTGCTAATTGCCTTTCTAACAGGAGGCAGCATTACCAAATACTCCCATCACATTCATGCACACTGAAATAGATAGATAGGCTAATCCCGCCCCGTGGAAGCACCAGTTCACATAAATAGTGCATCCTTGTGATGCTGCCCAGCCTCAAGCCGGGTGGCTCTGCAGATCCCCAAGGTACCCATCTGGGGGCCATTGGCTAGTATAAGCCAGCACTCAGTCATGCAAAATTACACAATGCAATTAACACTGCAGTCTGAAGCACACTTACAGTGCAACCCTGTACATAACTACTCAGAAGTAAATCTAATAGAGTTCAATGGGATTTACTCCCAGGTAAGTGTGCATAGGATTGCAGCCCTTCAAGGGAGTAAGTCCCATTGAATAAACACACTTAGGACTGCATTGTTTGTCAACTGAAAGCCATTTTAGCTTATCTGATTTCAACTTAAATTGTTTAAAATCAAAGTATTTCAATGATCTGAAAATACACTATAATGCTGTTATCCTCTTATCCTGTTTGCCCCTTCAGAACCTGATAACTTTAATTGTTTTAAAAATCAATCAATCGATCGCTCAATCATGTAGTTAATTTACTAGAAATCCTGTTGACTGGTAACCATGTTCAGCTGAACAAATGAAACAATGGAGATATCCAGACAAAATCTTATTTTTAAGAAATTTAAATCTGAAGGTGCACGAATCAGAGATAAGACAAGAAAGCACAGCTGTTGAGAACTGAAGAGAAACAGATGCTGCCTTATTTGGGATATGCAGAGCAGTAAAAGTGATCAAATAAAGCAACTGGAAATAAACCATACGGAAATGGGAGAGTATAACAGAGCAAGAATTCATACATCAGTGTGTCTCTGTGTCTGCTTGTAATACTGAGTGTATGAACATAGATGCATTAAAAATAAGAAATTGGTGTTTTTTTTTAAATTGAATGAACACTGATCATGTGTGGTCATAGCACCTTAGCCAAGAGGATCTCAGGACTCTTCGTAGACTGTCAGTTCGATCATGTACAGGTCTTCTCAGAAGTCAGCTCAGCCCCTATCCTCATTTCCAAAGGCTCCAGGAGTGGGGAAAACCTCTAGTTTATTATGGTAAGCTATCAAGAGAGTTTTGCCTTTGAGATGAACCTCTTTGTCCCACTCACATATAACGGTCACATGCACACACATGTTCTCCTTGTGAGCTTCCCGGGGTGTCTGGTTGGCCACTGTGTGTACAGAATGCTGGAGAGATAGGCCTGTGTTCTGAGCCAGCAGGGCTTTTCTTCAGTGCCGGCTCCAAATTTTTGAGGGGTCTTGGGCAGGACACCCTCAATGGGCCCCCTCCCTCAGTAAGTAATCTTCTCACCACCGTTGTCACCAGCTGCTATTGCTCCTCATCGTCTTCCTCATCATTGCGACCGCTTGCTTGCTTGAGAGGCAGGGAGCCAGTGAGCAAGTTGGCAGGGGCATCTCCTGCTCCTCCTTCTCACCACCGCCATTCCCTGGGCCAGAGCGAGAGGCAGGTGAACATGCAGGTTGCCATGGTGAAGAGGAGGAGCAACTCCAGGGGCCTCGTGTCAGTGGGGCCCTGCTGGGGTGTGGGCCCTTGGCAGGTGCCCAACCCTGCCTTCCCTGCTTTTCTGTTCATACCCTTCCTATGATATTGGGCCTGCAGGTTGACCAGATGCAAAGGAAGCCAGGGCTCATTCCTATCTATCTATCTATCTATCTATCTATCTATCTATCTATCTACCTATTGAGTGTCTATCTCTACACCAGCCTAAAATTCCACATTTAAAAGGGGGTTTTCTGCTCCCGTTCTAAATGCAGGATCACAACGGACTGCCTTTGCATGCGCGTCCTTCTCTTTCTCCCCTTTCCCGCTCCTCCTCCCCCTTATCTGAGTCGTCCTTATGTTTCTTTGGTCTAGCTCCTCTTCTTGTGGCGTTTCCTTTTTCACAGAGGGAACTCAAGTGGAACCCAAGCGGGGTAATTTGATACCTCATTATCTCTGACCTATTTTAAAATGGAATAAAGGTCATTTAGTGCGAGAGACACCTGGGAGGTTAACAGCATCATCTAAAGGGCTGGCAAACATCCAGGAGTGAGCAATCTCAATAGCAGGATAAAAGCTCTGTGTGAAGAAGCCCAGAGAGAGAGAGAGAGAGAGAGAGAGAGAGAGAGAGAGAGAACATAATTATGTAGAAGAGGACATTTCAGGAGGTGCTGTTTTTCTCATCCCTGCATATCTAAATCCTCGTCTTCACACCTTTAAAAAGTATAGGGATCTTTTCTACTGCTCACCTTGGGAGATCCCATATCAGCTCCATCATTGAGACGTACTGTACATTGCATGTGATCAGTATTAACCAAAGTTTTTCTAAGAATGAATGTCATGGTAGGTTTATTATCATACAAAGAAGAAACACTATCTTTTAAGTGCCCATTCCTACCCCCAGCCTCTGTTCCTATGGAGATACTGGTTGACCTGATGGTCCCTTGATTTCTGGTCATGAAAACAATTTGATGTGATCATGAAATAAATGAAGCTAATCTCCTCCTCCTCCTCTCTCTCTCTCTCTCTCTCTCACACACACACACACACACACTGCAAGTGCAACCATCTCTTAGAATCATAGAATCATAGGTTTGGAAGGGGCCTACAAGGCCATCGAGTTCAACCCCCTGCTCAGTGCAGGAATCCAAGTCAAAGCATCCCTGACAGGTGGCTGTCCAGCCTCATCTTGAATGCCTCCAGTGTGGGAGAGCCCACTACCTCCCTTCTCTGACATCTTTCTAGTAAGCCATTGGTCATGATGGCTGGAGATAATGGGAGTTGTAATCCTGCACATCTGGAGAGCACCAGATTGGGGAAGGCTGTATTACAGTCTTTGTGCATTTTCTTTGCTGAGAAAAATGGGGATATATCTGCAGGGTATACTGGGCTTTTCTGTGCAAATATACTCAGGCCCCAAAGGTTTTTTTTTTGCACAAACCAGTAAAAACTTGTAACATGGGCCCCTTCCCACACACATATCACCATCTTACACCGTACATACCATTTCTTGAGGCATGAAATGTTTCAATTTCAGTTTTTAAATGACACATTCTACATTTCTGGAATTACACCATGGCCTATACTGGGGCTTTTCTAACATGCCTCCACCCCCATCCACCTTTGCTATTTATCTTTAACCTAGCCTCCAGCTTACAAAGCTTGCTATTTTGTAACTTTTTGGTTGCCAATGTTTTGATTTTTTAAAATTCTAATGGACCAACTGCAGCCAGACTGCAGAAATGTCTTGTCTGTTTTGAAAAACCTGAGGATTGATTTGTGTCCTTTAGTTTCTTTTTAGAGCGCAATCCTATGGGTTGTGCTCTCTTTAGAAGGAAACCTCCGATTTTGGAGGCTTCCAAGTATTCAGGGTCCTGCCGGGCTGCTGCCAGCAGGGTGGCAGGAGCGATGGAGGCTATTTTCACCGTCCTCCTTTTTACAAAAGATTCCTCTAGACAGGCCTTTGAGCCTGTCTAGAGAAGGTGTGCTGCCAGGGCTGGCCAGGGCTGGAGAGGCCATAGGATTCTTGTATCCTGGCCTCCCCTCTCCCTTCCCCACCCACCGGAATGCCCCCTTTTCCCTCCCTCCGATGCCTCATTTGTGATCTTTGGAAGTAGCCAGTGCCGGTGGCTGAGAGGTGGGGAGGGGGAGTGGAACTTGGAGCCCCACTCCCAAGGTCGTAGCAGTGTTTACAGCCTCGGGAGGGGGGCTCTGAACACTCTTCCAGGGACCATAGGATTGTTCTCTCCATTCCCTTTCTTAAACTTTCTTAAGTTTCTGGCTGCCTGATTTATACTGATTTATAGCCAGGTATATGTGTGAACTGTATATTTTGTGCCTGTGAATCCTACCAGCAGCACTAGCTCCAACTGTCCCTGGGACCAATGTCTCTATTATGGTATTTGTCCCTCCCTCACACCCATGCACAACCAATTCTGGAACTAGTTGTTCTTGAGAGAGTATGACACATGGGGAAGCACAAATTCTTCCCCCACCTCAAACTATCCATCCAAGTTTCAGTAAGGTAGTAGTAAATTTAGTAGTGCAGAAGCTTATCATCACAGCCTTGATAGTCACACCCCAGGAGATATATTTTCCTATTATTTATATTCAAAGGAGCTAGCACTTGGGTTAAACACTCAGTTATAAAACACAGGCATCCAAGCAAACAAGCCACTAATAACATCTCACAATTAATTTTCTGACATGGCTGTAATTCTGTGCATAGTTACCTGTGAGTAAGCGCCATCAAACTCAGTGGTGCTTACTTCTGAGAGCATAGGTTCAACTTGTAAAACACACGGAGCTTTAGCAAAAGATCTTCAGACAGGTGAAATGCAACCTTTAGTTTTTAATTAGCAATACAGGCAGGCTTGCAAAGAAGTGCTACCATTTAAACTGCTATGAAGTAGCAAGCCTATCACAGAAAAGGAAAGAAGTATGCAGCTTCTGCTTGATTATTTTCACCATTGCTATGCTAGCCGGTGAGAAACAATGGCAAAACTTGAAAGCTTTGTTATCACATCATTCACTTGCCAGAGCAAGGAGGGTCTATCAATTACCCTGATGCTCTGGAAAATGACTCCACTGCTCCTGCTCTAGTCCCAGGGCGGTGCTCCTGTACATTCCCCTTCCACTACACCACTACCTAGTTTAACTGCACAAGGACACTCTCCATGTTCTGGACCAGCAACTCAGCTCTAATGCTGCTTCTGATTTGTTCCAGTAAATATCGTAAGACTTGGACAATAGGTAGGCACCAGGGCGGGCCCAAAGCATTTTGCTGCCTGAAACAACGACCAAGATGATGCCCCCTCCTATTTCACATACAAAAGCAGACTAGATTGGCAGATTAATCTGTATTTAGTAGTGATGATGGGACAGCATTCTCCATTGCACCCGAAGGCAACAGGTTAACTTACATGGCACAGAGCAAGATGTGGGGTACACAGGTCTCTCCTCCAGCACCTTGCTGCCACCTCTCAGCTTCTGCTGCCTGAAGCGACTGCTTCACTCTGCCTAATGGTAGGGACGGCACTGGTAGGCACATAGATACAGTGAAATAAGTTTCCGCATCCTCAAGTATGTTCTACAATTTGTTCTCAGTCCCCGCCCCCCTCCATGGTAATGAGATTGCAGCCTATGCCAGGCCTCCATAGATCTACAGGCCTTGATAAAATGTACTTTTTTCTCCCTCACGCTTCAGACCTATAGATGCTGCCCCATCGATACAGCTATATGAGCGGGAACAGAAGGAAGTGGCTCTTGCAAGGAATTACAGGGCTTCATCACATGGAGCTTTTATCCTGTGATTGAGATTGCTCCTTCACGGAAGTTTGCGGGCTCTTTACATGATGCCATGATCATTCAAGGCATCTCCTGCACTAAATGCCCTTTGTTCTGTTTTTAAACAGATCACAGATAATGAGCTATCAAATTATCCCGTTGTGTTCCGCTTCAGTTTCCTCCATGAAAAGAGTAAAAGTAGCAAGAAGAGAAGCGAGATCAATGAAAGATAATGGAAGACTCAGATACGGGGAGAAGGGGGGGGGGAGGAAGCGCATGTAAAGGGAGTTAGTGGTGATCCTGCATTTAAAATGGAAGCAAAAAGCCCCCTTTTAAATGCAAGATTTTAGACTGGTGTAGAAATGCCCACAGTCTTGGCAGATAACTCAAAGAAAGGACTGAAAATAGAGAATGAACTCTCTCATCTCTAGAGATGGGCTTTCTGCATCAATATAAGTCATACCAACAAGGGGAAAGGGTGTGTACATGAATGTATGATGTTCATGTACATGAAGGTTCAGGGTAGGCTAGACAAAAGGTTATACAGAGGACCGGGTACATGGAGGTTTATAAAAGAATAAACTCTGTGAAGAAACATTGTTCTCCCTTTGTTATCATACTAGAATGTGGAGTCACTAGTGAAGCTGATTTATCTTAGCTTCCGGTCATGCCTGTTTAGACAGAAAAACATCCTACAACTCCCAAGTATTCCCCAGCCAGCCATGCTGGTTGGGGAATGTTGGGAGCTGTAGGACTTCTTTCTGCCTTAACAGGCATAAGATTGCACCCTTACTTGCACAAGATATACACACGGCCAGAAGTTTAGAAGTCTTTAAAAGAAGGATTTGATCCACACATTTTTCGTGAATAGGTCTATTGACATACATCAGTAATAACTAAACGAGACCTTGAGGTACAGAGGCAGTATGACTCTGAATATCAGAGGCACTGGAGACAAAGGGTTGGATCCAGACTTTGTCATGTTTAGAGCAGGCCCATTGAAACTGATGGAACTCAAGTTACCCATCGCTAACATCTCCCTTTGATTTCAATGGGCCTACTCTAAGCATGACAGAGTCTGGCTCTAACCCACACAGTAGGAGCCATCACTTTCACTGCCTGCCTCATGAGCTTCCGGAAGCACATTTCACTGACCACTGTTGGAGACAGGGTGTTGTGGTTGAAGGACCTTAGGGCCTGATCCAGCAAGGCATTTTGCTTATCCTTAGGAAAGCTTCTCCAGGACCGAAATTTTACTTCTAAGATTCTTCCTCGAACAGTGTCTTAGCTCTGGCCAGATACCAGGGATAGACACACCAAATGGTGCTTTCTTTTTGCTCTTTCTTCCTTTTTTGTGAAGCTGGCAGCTCCTCCAAACACACATCCAACCAACGCACAATGCATTTAAAAAAAAGAATCCTCAGACCATCTGGCTAAGTGCTCCTTGAAAATGAGAAGAGAAGAAAAACAACACTCCTCTTAGGGCTGGCAGCTGAATGAAACTCAGCCTGCATGTGGACTTTCTCCTGCGGTGCATACAAAGGACAGCCTCCACGTCTCCTACTCAATGAAAAGAATGCAACCAGAGGGGGATCAAGGTCAGTGTTTTGAGTGGGATGCGGTGACTTTCCCAAGCTACACATGCACTCATTAATTAGCGTCCCCCATCACTTCAGAAAGTGTCCTACACTCTTCTCTGCTGGGTTTGCCAGCCTGCCCCTGCGGACTGCTGTCGATCCTATTTCTACAGCACTGGAGCCCCCTACTGGAAATCAAGCACCAGGTTTTCTCACCCTTGAAGTAGCTTCTTCATCATGGTTCTTTCGACTATAGCTTCGAGGATGGATGAGTGGGAACAAGCTGAAACTCAATCCAGATAAGATGGAGGGCCTGTGAGCTGCGAGGTTTGCTGATATGGATGGAGGCATTAATCCAGTCCTGGATGAGGTGGCATCCCCCACCCCCAACACCCCAAATGAGGACCAGATACGCACCTTGGGAATGCTCATGGACTCATCTCTGCCTGCAGACACGCAGGTAGAGGCCAGGAGCGCCTTCTACCAGCTCATGTCTGTATGTCACCTGCGACCTTATCTGGAGCTGCAGATCTTGGCCGGAGTGACTCATACACTAGTTATCTCCAAACAGGACTACTGCAATGTGCTTTACATGGGGCTGCCTCTGAAGATGGCTTGGAAGCTTCAAGTGGTGGAAAATGCGGCCACCAGGATGCCAGTGAGGGCCAGAAAATCTGAGCATGCAACAACACTTTGGCGCCAGTCTCCAGTGGGTTTCCAGGCCCAATTCAAAGAGCTGGTGTTAACTATCAAGGTCCTAAATGACTTGGGATCAAGTTACCTTCGGAAGCACCTTCACCTGTAATCTGTAATCTAAGACCTGCATTGGAGGTCCAGCTTTTGTGCCTGCCAGTAACATCAGGCCTTTGAGTGGTCCTTTAAAAATGCATCTTTTTACTGCTGCTTTTCTTTTCTTAAGAAAATCTTAAGAGAATTAATGGCTGTGTAATCTAAAGCAGTTTTCTCATACACCTATTTGCTGTGTCTGCTGTACATTTACCAGATCTGCCTGATGTACACAAAATGAACAAAACAGTGGGACGTCACTTTTTGAGGGCTTAGCTGTAAAAAGCAACTTATAAATACTTGGAATGAATGAATAAGCAAATGAATTACTACATAAGCAGAACATTGCAGGTGTTGTGAAAGAGCTACAGAGTGAGGACAAAACTGCTAGGACTTTGTATTTTTTTTTAAATGCTTACTTTTGTTCTATTTAGTTATGTTTATTTATGACCTGAAGATGCAGATATAAACTCATGTACTGTGGCTGTCGGGATGCCATCTTGCAGAGATAGCAGCTCTTTAAAAAAAAGTTATATCAGATTCATCATCATATAATATTTCATATGATGCAGGATACATGGAAAGGCTCTTGAGACTATAGTCAATCACAAGTTGAACATGCATCGGAAGTGTGATGTGCCTGCAAAAAAAAAGGCGAATGAGATCTTAGGCTGCATTAATAGAACCAGAGTTTCCAATTCGTGAGAAGTAATAGTTCCACTTTATTCTGCACTGGTCAGACCTCATCTGAAGTGCTGTGACCAGTTCTGAACGTTGCAACTTAAGAGAGATGTAGACAAACTGGAACAGGGGTTCAGAGGAGGGCAATGATGATGGTCAGTGGTATGGAAAACAAGTCCTATGAGGAAAGGTAGAAGGAACTGGGCACGTGTAGGCTGGAGAAAACAAAACAAAAGGGGGACAGGATAGCACTCTTCAAATACCTGAAGGGCTGTCAGACTAAAGACTTGTTCTCTGCTACCATGGCAGGAAAGACTAGGTCTGATGGGTTTAAGTTACAGGATGTTAGATTTCAGTTGAAGTTGGACGTTAGGGGAAATATTTTGTCAGTAAGGGCTATCTGATGATAGAACCAATTACCTGGGGTGAGGGGTGGGGTTCTCCCTCACTGGAGATCTTCAAGCAGAGTCTGGACAGCCATCTGCTGGGGATGCTCTAGCTCTGGATTTCCTGCATCAAGCAGGGGGTTGGACTAGGTGGCCTACAAGAAGCTGCCCTCAAATGCTATGGTTCTAAATATGGTCCAGCATATCTAGGAAACTCTTTTCTCCATGGGGACTCTCCCATCTAATAGAGCATCCTTCTTGAACCTGGTTGCCTCCAGACATTTTGGACTACAACTTCCAGCATTCCTGGTCATTGACCATGCTAGTTGGTTCTGTTTGGAGTTGAAGTCCATAACTTTTGGATGCCACCAGCTGGGGAAGGCTACACTAAGGTAACTAGGGGAGACTGACCCTTCACAAACTTCATCACCTTATGGAGGGTGGGAGTATGGCCTTTATAGTAATGGCTCCAGTTCTTTGGACCCCTCTTCCTAATGCCATTTGTCACTGCTCATATTTAGTTAGTGCTGTGCTGAATCCTGCCCAGTACTTTTGCAAAATCCTTCCCTCCCTGTGAATGAGAGTGTGTTTTTTTTCTGTTTCTTTCACAGGGAGGGGGAGAATTTCAAAGAATTTTCTCACTGGGGAGGGGGGAGGGGTTTCATTTACCTTTTAAGCCTAGGAGGTGGCAGAAGGTCATCCTTCTAGGTTTTGGTTTTTGTTTTTCCTTTAAATGCTCAGGAGACTGTGTGACATCACATAGTCTCCTGGACATTCCAGGAAGTGTTGCTGGCCAAAAGCCTCTCTACTAGGAGCCCTGCAATGTTGCAATAATGCATAGGATTTTTAAAAAATAAAAAACAAAACAGAAAGAAGACCCCTTGGCTACCTCCTGCACTTAAAATGTAAATGGAACCCCTCCTTCATCCCCAGCTAGAAAATTCTTTGAAATCCTTCCCTTGCCAAAGCTTTTTTTTGCTGGGGTATTCATTTTGTCCCTCCTCTTCCCCATGAATTGCCAAAAATGACAGGGTTGAAATTTAGGAACAGCACTATATTTAGGAAGAAAGTGAAGACATTTTTTGATTAGGAAAGCTTTTGATCCCCCCGACCCTTTTGCCGGTGCCAAACTAGAGCAGGGAAGCCCTTTGACCTCACAACCATGGGAAACAGAGGGGAAGTTTGGGAAGTTTGACTCTTTCTTCCTCTACCATGGTCCTGACAAAAATGTCCTTCTGAAGCTCGTATTTGCATTTCAAGGGAAGCTGTCATGACAGCAGAAGAATCTTAGCTGGGTCTACTTTACCACTTTTGTGCTTTGATTATATTCAATATTTTTGTTTTTCTGTATCCTCTGCCTTTATGAAGCAGGATGAGCTATATTAAAAAGTCACACTTATACCGCAATCCTACACACGTCTACTCAGAAGTAAGCCCAACTGTGTTCAATGGGATTTACCGCCAGGTAAGTGTGTGATTGCAGCCTAAATTACATTGAAATACTTGTATAGCCACACTCCATAATTGAGCTCCTGTTAACAGTATAGATTCTATTTTGGGTTGGTAAACATTTGCTGAAGAAAGGTAATATTCCTCCAAAGGCTTGATTTGCTCTCATTTTAGAATGATCAGTATGTTCACCCGTTGAGGATGTTCTGCAAAACAAAATACTGATGTGCCATGAGAATTTCACTTCATTTGTACCACCTCATCCTCCATCCCTCTTATTTCAGTGTAGTCCACTGTGATGTGATGGCCATTCTGAAGCCCTCTGCTGAAGTAGATCAACAGTGGCCACCATAAAATCAGAGGAAAACAAAAGGCGTCATTTCCCATCCCCGCCGCAGCATGAGTTGCTATAAAAGGTTTCATTTGGAGTCTCTTCCATTTCTTCAGCCTTGCCAAATGGGAGTGATTTTCATTGACCTTTGCAATCCAGAAGTCATAGATTCAGCCTTTGCAGAGGCCAGAACTGAAGGGATCCTTGGATGTACACAAATACACATGTCATGTGTACAGTTCAATGACACAGTTCATACTCACTCCTCCATAAACACATGCTCCCTGATTCAGAATACAGTCACCGATGCACACAAAAGTGATGTCACCCATGCACAACAACCCCTAAGCACAAACACATCCTCCACACCACATTATATCTCCCATTTAGACAACAATGTGAGCTTATTTCATTCTATTAAAAACAAAAAACACCCCCCCCCCCAGTAATTTCCTTGGCTAAGGATTAAGTAGTCCATTTACTGTATTTCAACCACTTTTTAGGTGATTCAATCAGTTTTTATTGACTCCTTTTTAATTTAAGGACTAATTCCATACATTATCAAGCTCCAGTGTGGAATACTGGAATAATTGCAAGCTGAAAGCAAGTGGAGGCATAAACAATTCAGAAGCAATGTTCATGATTTACATTCAAAATACTAATCAGCCTAGCGTTTAATCTAAAATCAACATTAACTGTCAGTTTTCACAGCAGAGCTCAGACCTGTGCAAAATAAAGCACAAAGAAATTAAACGTTACACACTGCACTTTGCACCTGATTTTGTTATGTACTCGGCCGGCAGTAGAGAATGGTCCCCTTCCTTAATCATTCACATCCAGGGGCCTACCTGTCCTTAAAGGACTGAGCTGGCAGCATAAACCTGTGCTGTATTACAAGAGAAAGGACCATCCTGGTATCATCTTTCAGTGGATTGCTCCCAAGAGTACGTTATATAAGGTGGCCATTTACGTATCACCCCCCACAAAAAGGAAAGAAGAGGACACACATTTACATCAAATGTACACATGCTAATGATTTGTATGGATGCAAATTTAGAAATAATTACTACCAGTTAAATAGAAATATAATACATTTCACCATAGTGGGTAAGACTCTGACCAAGTGACCTCTGTGCTTGCTCAGTCCTCTGTCCAGGTGCTGTTGCCTGGCACCTTCAAGGTCCCTGGTCGCTCTTCGGATGGTTTGTTTGTTATCTTTATATATATTTATTTGCAGCACAATAGTAACAACAACAGACAAACAAGCAAAAAGATAAAAAAACGGTGGGAGGGAATTCATATAATGAAACATATCAATATACAGTATACGTCTCCCTTGATATAGAGAAAAAGGAAAAAAGAAAAAAGGGGGCAGGACACAAGAAGGGGAAAAAAGGATTAACATTTCCATGTCAAATATATATGGTAATACATACATCTAAGTAAGCATCTATATGACTTTGACGCTTGTAGGAGATATGTGCAAATGTTATCTTGAAGTGGACTTGAACCAGACAGCCTTTCAAATATAACACAGTCCTCTATAAAGTAGGATATACAGTCATGCTATCCACAACAAGGAAGCAGTGACATATTTGATCAGAACACTGTGTTCACACATATACAAAAGCAAACCATTTAAAATCATACATTCTAAGTGACCATTCTTAACGTTTTCTTTACAATGAGATATGATCACCGTCCATGAAGATGTACCAGGATTCTTTCTTCTGTGTTTTGTAGCAAGGAATTAGTTCTCCCGTTAGGGTGGACTGCTATGGAGTTGAACAGGCCATACTCTGATAACGTTCATATAAATAGGCAACCTGGTGCCCTCCAGATGTTTTGAACTACAAGTCTCATAAACCCCAACCAACATGGCCAATGGTCAGGGATTATGGGAGCTGTAATCCAAATCATCAGGAGGAAACCAAGTTGTTTACCCCTGATGAAAACAAACAGTTCTAGCAATATGAGTAGTGACATCTGTGCTTTACTTCTTCCTGATACTTAAGCTCTCTCTCAAATGACCAACCAGCTCACATTTTCAAAAATTGGCATGGGCAAATTCAGTGCATGCCAGAGCCAGCCAAGCAGCAAAAAGGTGATTGCCTGATTGATCCATCCCAAAATGGCTGGATGGCCAGCTAATTTAAACAGGGTGTGTGTGTGTGTGGGGGGGGGCAGAATGATGCCTTGCAACACCTTAAAGACTAATACATTTTATTATTCATAAACTTTTCATAGACTAGAGCCCAGTTCTATAAAGTATTATTTGCAGTGCATGCAGCTTAGATTTGTCACAAATTGTGAATACTGAATGGTTAGATGGGAGAAGTCACAATCACAACTGACTTATCATTTGTTTTTGATTCATTATTAGATTATGTTATAGAGAACATTAATTATTGGGCAGATTAGAAATGTAATAAATAAATACATAAAATAGATTTGTCTGATTCCTAAAAAAATTGGACATATTGTATGGCATACACCCCCACTTTTTCTTTCTTTTTTGCTTTTTCAATAAAGGAATATTGATTGGTCCATCACCATCTACACTTGGCTTTTACTCCGGGGCAGGTACGAGTCAAGATCTTTCGTGATAGATGATGCAGTCGCGACTTTGCAGCTGTCCGTGGTTTTTGCCTGGAAAATGCGGAGTTCCAAGAAGTCGTTTTGCTCCAATGTTTTTTGTTTGCTACGGGTTTCCCCCGCTTGTGAGCCATCTGTCCCTTCCCCAAACCGACTTCGCATTTTGCAGTGGGCATGCTGTGGGCGTGCGTAGTGCCTGCATCACTCTGTGATGCCCCTTTACTCCCCCCATCCCTTCACAGCTGCGCAGTTACAGAGGCACAGAGAGGCGTTTTCATATGTAATCACACTTTTGCACAGTTTTGCAGCTTTGTATCTTTGCAATGGTTGCTTTTGGACTCAGTACCCAAGGGACGGGGGGGGGCGTGTCTTGGGGAGGACCAACATCGCTCCAACCACCATTTCGGAGCGATGGCGAGGCACGTAGCTCCCATGCTTGTGAGTGCGGACCATTGAGGAAGTCTCAGGCTGGGGAACTGACAAAACTGATGGTGTGGAAATGAAAGAGCACAAAACACCCGCTTTTTACCTAAAAAGGGATGGAAAGACACAGCAGAGCCCCTCAAATACAAAACTGCCACTGAAGTGTCGCACCGCCACACTCACAGGACTGCATAGCTGTGCATTTCAGTATAATAGCAAAAAAAGAGGGCATGGCGAGTCTGTTAGGGAAGCACGTAGTACCTCGTGAGTGTATCGCAGGGCAGGCTGATTCGAAGCTGCATTGCTGCACAGTTGCAACTGGGTGGGGGGGTCAAAGCAGTGCCATGTAGATGGGGCCCTTGCTGCTAGTGGAGTCTGGTGACTCCGATGTGAGTGGGGCGGTGAATCTGCTCCAGGTTTTAGTCAGAACCAGTCAGAACTCTAAAGGAGCCATCCAAGGTGTGGGAGCACCTTGGATAGCTCCTTTAGAGTTCTAACTGAAACCTGGAGCAGATTCACCGCCCCACTGACATCGGAGCCATCAGCCTCCACTGTTCCTTGCTCAGGCACGGTCTCAGCCCAAACAGGAAATGCTTTATAGACCTTCCTGTTGAGGAGGGCTCAAGGCCTCATTGGCCAGCCTGGGTGGGCAGGGCCAGTCTGGAGCTTAAAAGTACTTCCCGGCCACGCTGCAGTCCCCCACATGGTTCATCACAGCACACAGAAACAAAAGCTTCCAACTCTAGCCTCAGCAGCTCCTGACACTGCTATAGGGTGCATTGAACATGGTTCCATGCATGATGTATGAATCAGCTCTTAGTCAGAGAAGAACAGGGAGGCTGGTTCTGCTCCCTCTTTGATGCCCTTTTGCCGACAGACAAATAATGCTTTATTTGAGGAGGCCTTTAACCTGTAATTGGGTCTGGTGGGTGGGGTGCTGTTTTAATAATATTTGTTTCTGTAATTGATATGTTTTTTTTTATTGTATTTTAATATATAGTTTCAATCAGTTTTAATTGGTTCTGTAAGCTGCCTTGAGTGCCATTTTTGGGTCGAAAGGTGGGGTGCAAATAAAACACATAATAAATAAACAGGAGTTAAAGCATATGAACTCTTTGCCAAACTGAAAGAAAACGAATAAACACATTGTCATTTGCATTAGAAAAGGGAGTGATTTTGCAAGGATAACAGACAAAAAGAAGCATAACCCATCACCTACTACTCATAGGAGGAGTAAGTGTGGGTGTTACCACCCACAGGCATACAGCTGCTTGAGAAGTAGTCGTAGCAGCAGTATTCGATCGCCTCTCCCAAGGTTTTATACAAATGAACGCTCAGCTGTGAGGTCACCCTCAATGTTCCACGAGTTCTTTAAAAGAACCATCCTGCCAGTGCACTCTGAGAGATATCTGAGGATCTCACATGCAGCAGCTCCCTCTACAATTACTTCGCTTCACAAAGAAACAGAAGGGTCTGGTCCTCTGAAAACTCTGCTGGCAAGAATGTTCATGGGCAGGCCCAGACAATGAACACTGATGTTTGGGTTGCTTCTCTTACCCAAAGGTGATGGGCAAGGCTGTTCTGCAGAGAAGCAGCAGCGCTGAGAACAGATCAAGGGCTGGCTGGCAGGCTTGCTGTACAGTTCAAACTTAGCTCAACACAAAGCACACAACCCCCTATTTATGTGTTGTTTATGGGGCAGGAGCAGTTGAATCGAGTTTAAGAATCTGATTGCCTCCATGTATTCCTAAATGGTTTCTTGAATAAAAACACCAGACAGACACAAACGGCATGCTCATTTTCGAAACCGCAGATTAAAAAGGACTTATTATGCTCATTTATGAAACTGACATCAAGATTAGCTGTTCTCAGTCACCAACTTGTTGAACAAAGGCCTTCTCTCCAGAGCTACCTCTGGAGACAATGAAACCCCATCACTAAACTTGGTATTTGTTCAGTGTTTAAGGGCTGCCATAGTGCTTGTGGACTCAGAAAGTTCATTATGGGCTGCAGCCCCAGACGTGCTGATTTGCAGAAACAGATGGAATTGTACAAATTAAATAGCCATCTGGAATTCACAGTGCTCCCGGTTGCATTGTGGGAAATTCAAACAAATGTCAGACAAACGTACAAAAAGGTTCTATGTGACATGAGAGCACCAGAGATTTAGAAAATATAGCCATGCAGGACTCAGCTTATTTGTAAATGCAAAATTCTAGACAAGGCTATAGTAGATTTTCCTTTCTGAAAGCAGCACAGGGACACTTTCCATAGTAATAATAATAACCACATTGAGAGGTTAATTTATCCAGAAAGCTGGTTTATAAATATAATAATAAGGTACTGCTCCTACCAGGTTACTTATGCATCTGAAAATATAATATGAGAAAATTTAATATGGGCAGCTACCCCGGAAAAAAGACACATAGTTAATCGTGGATTGGGTGCACGGTATGCTTATCTGTCTCCAACTAAATGATTTACAGTAATCCAGTGGTAAACAACCTTTCTGACAATTGTGCCACCAGTATTCAGAGTCTGTGCCACTCTAGCAAAGAATCAAAATACAATAAAAATGATTGAATCATAAAAACAACACGCCAAGAGCAGCAGCAGCTAAATCTAAAAGAGGACTGTCAAACCATCAGCAGAGATAAAGTGGATTAAATGAAACAAAACACATGGGGAAAATAAAAAAGGGTTTTTCCTGATGCCCAAATGACATCGAAGTAGGCACCAGATGAACCTTTCTGGGGAGAGGCCACCACCAAGAAGGCCCTTTCCCTGGTAGCCACGACCTAGTGCAGACCTAGCGGGGGCACCCAGAAAAGGGTCTCTGTTGAAGATCTGAATGTCCAGACAGGCACATGTGGAGACAGGTGGCCTTTTAGATACCCTGGTCCCAGACCATGAAAGGCTTTAAAGATTCAGACTAGAGCTATGAATTGAGGCTGGAAACAGACCAGGAGCCAATGCAATTGCCAGAGCACTGGTGCGATCATAACACCCAGACCCATTCTGGGGTTCTCAGTTATAGATGGAAAGCCTACAGCCTTCTTTTTATTGCCTGTAATCCACTACAGGAACCTTTTTGGTTGAAGAGCCAGATAAAAACGTTTTAAACATAAAAGGCAATAAATAAATCTGCTCTTTGTGACAACTAGACTCTAACTTTTCAATTTGAGAATATTAATCTTGGGTACCGCACCCACATTTTTGAAGCGTCAATAGCTCGTTGTTACTGTGTTACTGTGTTATCAGCGGAGACCCTCCCAGAAAATGAAACAAATAACATTTTTTACTCAATTTGTTTGTTTGTTTTAAACCTGCATTTTTTTTCCTGCCATGTTGCTTTGTTTTCACTCTACCTTTTATCGCGCCTACTACACATAAAGAATGGAGAATGCCCTATTAAGCTTAACTAGAGTCTTGCAGCACTTTAAAGACTAACAAATTTATTATGGCATAACAAATGGGTTATGCAAGGAGGTCAAACCAGTCGATCCTAAAGGAAATCAACCCTGACTGCTCATTGGAAGGAAAGATACTGAAGCTGAACCTCAAATATTTTGGCCACCTAATGCGAAGAGAAAACTCCCTGGAAAAGACCCTGATGCTGGGAAAGACTGAAGGCAAAAGGAGAAGGGGACGGCAGAGGATGAGATGGCTAGATAGCATCACGGATGCAATGAATATGAACTTGAGCACGCTCCGGGAGAGAGCGGAGGACAGGAAGGCCTGGCGTGCTACGGTCCATGGGGTCACGAAGAGTCGGACACGACTGAACGACTGAACAACAACAACAAATGGGTTAGTGTTTAAGTTGACACAAACTCAAAAGCTTATGCCATAATAAATCTGTCAGTCCTAAGGTACCACAAACAAGGGTCTTCGTTGCAGCATCCTAAAAAACATCGGAACGCCCGAAAGGTGGAATTGAACCACTCTGTCGCTAAACAGCTACAGGTTTGAAGCCTGCACCCCAGACCACTGAGGATCATCCGGGCAACTGTTTCTTGCAGCGTTTTCAGTATATAAACCTCTCTTCTTCTTAAACTTGGTAGAATACAGTGAGACATTGAACGGGAAGGACAACGCAATTCTATTCGAAACGTTACAACGGAGTCTACCTCTTTATATCATTTGGTTGTGCACTGTATTATTCATACGGCTCGCAGTCTAATTTATTATCTATCTATGCTGGAAATATACCCCGAAAGATCTCCACTTTGTTCTTCTGTCTGCTCCTACAATCGGTATATGCAGATGTACTTGACGGTGATTGGCTTACTGCCTCCCCCGTCGGACGACGAAGAAAAGCGCGTTAAAGAGACAGCGCCTCTGTTCTGCCGCGCTTAGTTGGTTGAGCGAATGCCGGAGGGAAAGCTGAGCTGCTGCTGGCGGGCGGGACTAGTGAGTGCCTGCGGCTTGCACCCGCTGACCTGGAAAGGAAGCTTCTCTGCTTTCTTAATCACATGTGCCCGCATGGACTGCGGTTTGTGGAGCGGGAAATGCGCTCTGCATCTGCTCAGAAACAAGATCAGCCAGGGCCAGGCTCACAGATTCCAGGACTCATTCTGTGTGCGTGTGTGTGTGTGCGCGCGCGCGCGCGCTCTGCATTTGCTCAGAGGCGAGCTGATGCAAGGCTGGGCGCACAGATTTTAAAGCTCAGGTGGTGGTATGCACTCTGCATTTGCTCAGAGGCAAGCTCATCCAGGGCCACAGGTTCCGGGACTCAGACGTGGCTGAAAGAAAGATCTCTTTCTGCCTCAGTTGGTGGGGTGGGGTGAGCAGGGAGAGAGAGATGGGCCACTGATGTTCCCAAGGAAGGGGAGATTCTAGCAGCCTCCTCCCAAAGTACCTCCTTAACCGAGGGCAGCATTTGTTTACTTTAAGGGCAGATGTGGCAGGGACGGGAAGGGTTAGTTCTGATACTGACATGGGCAGGGATCCTCCTCCTCTAGGATGGATAGGAGGGGTCACCCTGGCAGGGGAACGTGTGAGTGAGGAGAAGGATGAGCTTGGATGTTATGTAGGGACTGCTTGCTCTGCTTACTTCACATGTGGCTGAGGAACATCCCCAGTGGTGCTTGCACAGGCAGTGCTGGAGAAGGGGTGAGGGAGGCCAGCACAAATAGCTCACTCCCCCACCCTCCGTTTGAAGAGAAGGCACCTTTTCACATATAAATTGTTACAACCATATGCTGGCAGTTAAGCTAAGGCTGCAGTCCTACCTCTGTTTACTTAAAAATGGACTGCATCAAACCAAGAGGGCTAAATACGTTTGGGATGGTGTGAAATATACCTAATTTCTCTTTCAGAACTCTCACTTGCGGGCCAACCCCTCCCACCTCTAAAGCACAATCCACTTTGCTCCTTATGTGTCTCCTCCAGTCCCCCCCCCCGCCTCCTGTCTCTTCTAATATCCTTGCTGCTGATACCCATCTGCCAAGTGCTCCCCATCCCTGACTCCCACCCTCTGAAGGAGCAATTGAGAGCCAGTGTGGTGTAGTGGTGAGAGTGCTGGACTGGGACTTGGGAAATCTGGGCTCTAGTCCCAACTTGACCATGAAGCCAATCTACAAGGCTGATTTAAGGCAGAGGGGGAGCACCTCAGGGGCGTTTGCGACGGGGTGACTTTCGGCCAGTCACGGACTCTCAGCCTAACCTACCTCGGAAGGTTGTTGTGAGGATAACATGGAGGAGGAGGATCATGTACGTTGCCTTGAGTTAGCTAAAAGTGGGCTAGATGAAACAACTGTCAGGTAGATCCACAGTTGGCTTGGCTACAGAATCGGACTCAAAGAGTGCTTAGCAATGGGATCTTCTCAAACTGGGGAGAGGCAATGAGTGGGGTACCACAGGGCTCAGTCCTGGGCCCAGTGCTCTTCAATATTTTTATTAATGACTTGGATGAGGAAGTGCAGGGAATGCTTATCACAGTTTTAAACTCCTGCACTGCTGCTAGGTTTTATTGTGGTTGTATTGTTATATTGTGGTTTTAATGTTCTATATATTTTAAGTTGTTTTATTGTGTGCTGTTTGGTTTTAATTTTTGTGAACTGCCCAGAGAGCTTTGGCTATTAGGCGGCATAGAAATTTAAGTATTATTATTAAATTAAATTTGTAGATGACATAAAATTGGGTGGGATAGCTAATACCCTGGAAGACAGAAACAGAATTCAAAGTGATAGGCTGGAGTGATGGGCAGAAAACAACAGAATGAAATTTAATAGGGATAAATGCCAAGTTTTGCACCTAGGAAAAGGAAACCAAATGCACAGTTACAAGATGGGTGATACTTGGCTCAACAATACTACAAGCGAGAAGGATCTTGGAATTGTTACAGATCACAAGCTGAATATGAGCCAACAATGTGATGTGGCTGCAAAAAAGGCAAATGCTATTTTGGGCTGCATTAATAGAAGTCTAGCTTCCAAATCATGTGAAGTACTAGTTCCCCTCTACTCAGCACTGGTTAGACCTTATCTGCAGTACTGTGCCCAGTTCTGGGCACCACACTTTAAGAAGGATGCAGAACAACTGAAAGGGTTCAGAGGAGGGCAACAAAAATGATCAGGGGACTGGAAACAAAGCCCTGTGAGGAGAGACTGAAAGAACTGGGCATGTTTAGCCTTGAGAAGAGAAGACTGAGGGGAGACATGATAGCACTCTTCAAGTCCTTGATAGGGATGGCGGAGAATTCCACCACAGACTCCAATGAGGCCAGATTCTTAGAATCTGCCCTCCACCCCCGGAGTCCGTGGCAGAACAGACCACCCCACCCTGCCACCCTGCAAAGTCTGACCTGGCCAGATCCTACCTGGCACCGCCGGGTCCGTCCGGGTCCATCCGCTGCCCCTGTGTGGATGCAAAATCCTCGCCCTTCCCTTTTGCCATGATAGGCTACCTAAATCTTTATGTAGCCTATCACAGCAAAAGGGAGGCACATAAATGGCGTCCGCGATGCCAGATGCCGTTTGCATCCGTAGAGCAGCCGTGGCCGGATGTCCGGCTGTGGCCAGCCCCAGCTGGCGGCTCTGCGGACTTGCTGCAGAGTGGAGCCGGCCGGGGAGGATTCTGGGGGGAGGACTGGATCACCTCCTCCCCCCTGCGGACCTCCCAGTGGATGAAGGTGAGTAGGGTTCGTACACACCTAGTCCTTGAAAGGTTGTCACAGAGAGGAAGGCCAGGATCTCTTCTCGATCATCCCAGAGTGCAGGACACGGAATAATGGGCTCAAGTTACGGGAAGCCAGATTCCGGCTGAACACCAGGAAAAACTTCCTGACTGTGAGAGCAGTACGACAATGGAACCAATGACCTAGGCAGGTGGTGGGCTCTCCCACACTGGAGGCCTTCAAGACGAGGCTGGACAGCCATCTGTCAGGGATGCTTTAACTTGGATTCCTGCACTGAGCAGGGGGTTGGACTTGATGGTCTTATAGCTCCTTCCAACCCTACTATTCTATGGTTCTATGATTCTCTATGATTCTGTGAGTTATTTTCAAGAGGAAAAATGTCAGGATATAAATGTAAGAATTAAATAAATTTAGCCAGCTGGAGGGAGGAGCAAAATGCAGCCCCACAGTGGTAAGCGAAAGGAATCCAAGATTTGGGCAGGGCTGCACGGAGGGATGTCAGTGCCATAGGCACTTCCCATGGGCAGCTTTAAAAAAATCATTGGGGGGAGGAGAGGCAAAATCTGCCCCTGATAATGGCACCCACAATCTGATTTTTGAGGTGACTGCTTTGCCATGCTTTTATAGCACGGATGGGGAATGTGTGGTCCTCCAGATGTTGTTGGACTGCAGCTCCCATCATCCCTTACCATTGGCTATGCTGGCTAGGGTTGATGAGAGCTGCAGCCAACAACATCTGGAGAGCCACGTGTTCTCCACCACTGTTTGATAGTCAGTGGAGACCGGTAGCTCCGATGTCGGTGGGGTGGTGAATCCACTCTGGGTTCCAGTCAAAGAAAGTCAGAATTCTAAAGGAGCTACCCAAGGTGTTTTGCAGCTCCTTTAGAGTTCTGACTGGTTCTGACTGAAATCCATGGTGGGTTCGCTGCTCCACTGACCTTGGAGCCGCCAGACTCCACTTTTATAGTGTAGCTACTTCTTGGCGCTTGGTTGTACACAAAGGGTTGAAAATATCTCTGGGTCTCTCCCTGGAGGTGGCATATTTTGTTACTGTGGAAGGGGCCAGGAAGGGGCTGGAATGAATAACTGACTGAAGGGAAACTCAACTGCAAAGAAGTCCTTCTTGTGTTCTTCAGTGGGCAATGCAATGTGTCAATAATATCTTACTGAACTGAATTCGAAGCAGGTATGTGAGTGGGAAAGGGCGACGCCTCTTCGACCTTTCCCAGAAGGAGCTTTGTCAGCACTGGTTTCTCTTCATACACTCACACTGCTTCCCTAGAATGTGTGTGGGTCTCCAGGGGGAAAGAAAGAGGAAAATCCAAGAATCATCACCAAGAAATCCCACCTCTCTCCCACATAATGCTGGAATGAGGGTAAGAGATCTGCTTCTTCAGACTGTACTCTTCCACTTGCTTCTAAATTTGGGTCACTGAGTTCCCGTCAAGGAGGACTGGGTTTTTATCGGCTTCCTCCCCTTCATACTTCTGTGGTTTGGGGTGATTCTTTGCCAGATTCCACACTGCAAATCAGCAACCGTGATGCCTTTGGGTAGCTAGCCAGCTCCCGCCCACACATTCTTCGATGTTTCCACATTGGGATGTTGTTTTTTTCTGGATTTTTTGTCATCAGTTTTTGAGCATCATGATTTTTAAAATATATGTACATATATATATATATATATATATATATATATATATATATACATACACACACACACACACCAGTGGAGGCTGGTGGCTCTGATGTCAGTGGGGCACTGAATCCACTCCAGGTTCAGCCAGAACCAGTCAGCACTCTAAAGGAGCTTTAGAGTGCTGACTGGTTCTGACTGAACTCAGAGTGGATTCACCACCCCACTGACTTCAAAACCACCAGCCTCAGTCTGGCACACACACTCTTTCCCCAAGGTATATAGGCAGCAGTTCCTTTTATAGGTTCCAGAGAACCTATGAAAGTGAAGGGGACATGTCAGGCCTTGTATTAGGCCAATATTTTTTGATTTGGGATTATATAGATAGACTTTTGAGTTAGCAGGGAGAAAAGATAGGTAGGTAATCCTACTCTGAACTGATGTTTTTCCAGCTGTATTCCACACAATTCTGAGATTCCTTACAAACATTTCAAAGATTCCTTGATCACTCATGATGGAAAAGTTCTAGGAAAAGTTCTAGCAAAAGAGACCCTGGGCCAAAGTTCTAGCAAGAGATACCCTGGGGGGTCCAATCTGTCCTCTCCCCGTACATATTTAACCATTTTGTATGGGAATTCACTATATTTATTTATTACATTTTTATATACTGTCCTTCCTACAAGGACCTCCCCCCACCCTAATTTCATCTTCACAACAACCATATGAGGTAGGCTGTGCTGAGGGGATGACAGACTCAAGGTCACCTAGTGAATTTGATAGCAGAGAAGGGATTTGAACCCAGGTCTCCGTAGTTCTAGTCTGACCACCTAGTCACTTGCTCTGAAACTCTTTAAGGGTGAAAGTGAGAGAAATTCATGCTGAACAAGCCTGAATTTTCATCCATTATTTACTTCCTATGTTCTGGGACTAATTATTTATTTTATTTATTTATTAGATTTATTAGCCCCCTATCTGGCTGGCTACCCAGCCACTCTGGGAGGTGTACAATACAAATAACACGAAATACAACAATCAACTGAACAAAACAACATTGCTGTAAAAAAATACCAAAACCCTAACCCACCCCAAATGCCCCCAAGTTTCAAAAGCCCGGCAGAAGGTCATCAAAGAGGGGGCATGGCAGAGGTCACTAGGGAGGGAATTCCACGGAGTGGGGGCCACCACAGAAAAGGCCCTCTCCCTAGTCCTCACCAGCCTAGCTGTCCTGGCTGATGGGACAGAGAGGTCTTCCGAGGCCGATCACGTTGAGCGACATCCCTGGTGTTGTTGGAGGCGCTCCTTAAGATAGATTAGGCTGGAACCATATAGGGTTTTAAAGGACAATGCCAACACCTTGAATTGGGCCCGGAAAACAACTGGTAACCAGTGTAACTCCTTCAGTACTGGAGTGATGTGGTCTTGCTGACAGCCTGGAATTGAAAACGTGCTGATCCTAAGCCCTGGCCCAAATTAAGTCCTGTGGACATAGGGACATAGGAAACTGCCTAATACTGAGTCAGACCGTTTGTCCATCTAACCCAATATTGTTGACACTGACTGGGAGCCACTCTCCTGAGTTTCAGGCAGGATTCCTTCCTACCTTTACCTGGAGGAACCAGGGATTGAACCTGGGAACTCTTGCATGCAAAGCATGTGCTCTACCACTGAGCTACGTCCCCTCCTAACTTCCTTGAAAGACATTTCCTTGAAAGATAGCTTATGTTCCTAGTGGAACATAGGATGTGAAACTATGGTCCCAGTGCTGCCCCAAGGAGATCTCTCTCCTGCACTGAGGAAGTACTATATGCTATTTCTGCATGTTCAAATCGACCCTTAAGAGGATTGGTGAATGAACATAACTTTTAGGATACTTCACACCTTTTGGCAGGTTCTCTTATTTCTAGTTGGACCTACCCATGAAATGCATTTGGCATTACAGTAGCGCAGTTAGGTCATTTTAAACTCTGGACTTAATGGCCTTATGATAGTTCTCCTCTCCAGCTGGTAATGTGTATTAATCTACTTACTTTAAAATGTGGTACACCAACCCTGTTGCGTTTGGGGGCCATCCTGCTCATCTGCTAAATGGCGCCCCGGACGTCTGCCCCAAAAGCCTACCCTGATGGTTCCCCTGCATTGGCCCAATAGGAAGCCTTGAAAGTTTATGTGGAAAGGGTTGAATGAGTTCTATGGTGAAAATGCTTAACAGGTTGCACTTCTGCCAAAAGTAAAGGAGCTACTTCAAGGAAGGGAGCTTTGGTGAGCACTTTCTGAATGTACAGAAGCAGTGAACCTCTGATTTGCACTTTGGCTGTTTGCACAAAATGGCAATATATTATGGATTAATTAACAAGTTGCCATGGCACATGCTGGGTGTGTTCCACAGCCTTTTTGAATATTCAATCCCCAACTGGGCAATGCTATGTGGCATCTGAACCTGGACACTGTAGGTTAATCATGCATTAAACAACCCACAGTTAACCTAACTACTAATTGTAGGATAACTGTGGGTTGTTTAACCCATGATTAACCAAAAGTTAGTTAACCCACAATTTGCCATCGTTATGTGCGAACCAGGTCTATAGGTCAAATTGCATCACTAAAAGCCATTGGGAGTCAAAGTGAATGAGAAAAAATGACGGACCATTAAGATTGCATCAGGCTACTGCACAAGGCAGGGACGGGGTGGGGCAGAGGAAACAAATAACCTAGGGGAATTCCTCTCGTATTTATCCTGGCAGAATTCCTGAAAAGTACAAGAAGAAGCATGTTAAAATTGGGAGTATCATGATCTGAGCCCAAAGGCACTGGACCCTGCTGACCTTCAAATCTAAGCTGGAAAGGTTGCCAAAGGACAATCAAAATTCCAGTGTCGTGTGTCACTACTCCATGTTCTCTTCTTTTCACACTCCTACCTAGCTTTTGGGTTTGGTTCAGTTATTAATACTCTAATATGAAACGGGAGGTTCAGATGCCCCCCCGCCCTGCACATACATATACATGTTGAAAGTACATGTGAGGGGAATTTCAAGGCCATGTGCAATAACGTCTCCCCCTCACCACTGATGTGCCCAGCGGCCACACGCCCCAACCTCTGCATGTTCAGCTGGCGTGTGAAGGGGCTTTAGAGGCATAATAATAAATGCATGTAGCTCCTTCACATGAGGGGGGGAGCCCAGCCCAATCAGGGTCTCCCGTCATGTGCAAGAACTCTATGTGCACACATTAGTATGAGCATAGAGCCCCTTCAATGCTGGCCAAATGCGCAGCTGCGTCTTTTGCTAAGAGATAACATGTTGCCATATTCCCCTTTAAAATACACGAGAATGGGGGCCTGAATGATCTGGGATTGAAATACACTGATGTGTATTTTAAAGGAGAATGAGGCAAGGAGTACACTGTTCACAATGGGCATGTGTACCTGCACCTGGACTCATGTGCATGTACCTGAGTGAAAAAAAAAAAATTCGAATAAGAAGGGCCCTTCACATCAGGTTTTCTGGATTATCTTTGGAATCCTTGTCCTCAGCCAGGGGCAGTGAACTCTTTCAGCCAAGGGCCAAATTCTGATTTGGGAAGGGTCTCGGGTGCTGCGTTCCAGCAGTGGGGCAGAATGAGGGGGGTGGGTGAAGGATAGCGTGGGTGGGGCCAAAGCAAAATGGTAATTTGTACCAATTAGGCCATTTCCCCATCAAACATACAAGCCATGACTCAATTCTTTGCATGTCTACTTGGGAGTAAGCCCCAAGCCAGTGCACTAATGCCTCCCTTATACATGAAGCAGCTTACAGGGGTGCGAGGCTCTCCCTTGTCTACTCCCTTCACCTCCTTCAAAATAATGAGAATCCTTATGAACTTATTTTATACAGTAAACCAGCTCTAGTTGGGGAACAGGAGAAGAGCCCTGCTGGATCAGACCGAAAGCCTTTCTAGCCCAGTATTCTGTTTCTCACCGTGGCCAGTCATATGTCTCTGGGAAGCCCACAAGCAGGACAAGGAGCAATAGCTCTCTCCTACTGGTATTCCCCTGCAACTGGTGATTTAGAGCCCTGCTGCCTCTGATCTTGGAGGTAGCATGTAGCCATCAGGACTAGGAGCATTGATAGCTTTCTCCTCCATGAATTTATCTAACCCCCTTTACAGCCATCCAAGAGTTGGTGGCCATCACCACATCCTGTTGAAACACATTTCATAGGCTAACTATGTGCTGGGCCTGGGCTTGGGTGGGGACTTCCTCTGGTCTGTCCTGAATCTCCTACCATTCAGCTTTCTCAGCTGACCCCAGCTTCTAGTATTATGAGAAAGGGAGAAAAATATATTTTTTCTCTTAATTTTCTCCATATCATGCATAATTTATATCAACCACCATCATGTGTGTCCAGCCCTCCCACCCCGCCCCATGAACCCCCTTTTTTCTAAACTGAAATGCTCTCAGTGCTGAAACCTTTCCTGGCTGTGGGTGGCTCCAGCAGCCTTTATCATTTTGGTTGGAAAAGAGATGACCTTCAAGGATCCTTCCAACTCTGTCATTCTTTGTGGTTGGTATTGGTTGCAAGCTGGGTACTTGTCATGTGGAATGGTAGCTTCAGTTGCACAGTAGGTCCAGTTGCATAGACTCCATGTGTCTATTCCAGAGAACAGACAAATCTGGGACTTGGGTCCACCACTCTGCCACTGACAGCCATCCAGCTACAAGGTCGTGGTGAAGGTGGAACTAACCACAGCACAGGATAACATACCATATGCATTTTGCCTAAATAACACATCTGTTAAGGGCGTGGGCCTTAAAATCTGTTATTTCCCATCATTTTGGAGCATGAGTGAACATGGAAAGCTGTTAACGCAACAGGCTTCTTCACACAGAGCTTTTATCCTGCTACTGAGATTGCTCACTCCTGGAAGTTTGCGGGTCCTTTAGATGACCTCCAGGGCATCTCCTGCACTCAATGACCTTTATTCCATTTTAAAATAGATCAGAGATAATGAGGTATCAAATTACCCCGCTTGTGTTCCACTTGAGTTCCCTCCATGGAAAAGGAAAAGCTGCAAGCAGAGGAGCGAGATCAATGAAACATGGAAGACGCAGATAAGGGGGAGAAGGAGGGGGAAAGGGGAAAAAGAGAAGGACGCGCATGCAAAGGGAGTCCGTTGTGATCCTGCATTTAAAATGGAAGCGGAAAGCCCCATTTTAAATGTGGGATTTTAGGCTGGTGTAGAGATGCTCAACATATTAAACTGAAAGATTTTTCCTAATTGAATTTTGATTATGTTTTGACAAGGACGTTCATAAATCTCTTTGATCAGGCAGATGAATTTGAAAATGAGAAACTCAATGGAAAAAGAAAGGAAGAAATGTCAAAACTTAAGGGAAGCCGATGTGACCAACATCGAAGGGGGGGCGCCCCTTGGGGGAGCCGCTTCGGGGGCAGCAAGGGCAAGGGCCATATCCATTGGTTTTTTCTCCTCCCTCTGTGTTTACCTTCTTTCTCTTCCCCTTGTGGGGAGTGAGGGGGGATTACTGGGGCTGTTTGGGGAGGGGTGGCCTTTGAACGTGTTTGTTTGTTTTCACGTCAGGCTCTTTATTATTGTATGGCTGAGAGGCAAGTGATTTTATACCCCAGGGTGAGAGCCTGCTGGTATTGAATTGTCCACCCCCAGGATGAGAGATGGGAGGGGAGTGTTAAGTGTACATTCCAGGTGAGAGATGGGATGTTCGGCTTGACTGTTTTATTCTGCTGAATGCTGCTGGGTTTGATGTCTTTTCTAAGACAAAGTCAGCATTACATGTGTAGGGGAGGCAATAACAGTGGTGGGGGGCGTGGGGAGATATGGTGCTTGTACAGCAAAAATTCAAAGGAGAAGGGAGGGCAGGTATTTTACACCTGTCCAACCTTGTCAGCCCAGGTAGCTTGGGGAGCAGGCCAAGCCACCTGCAGAATCTTTGCCTGCTCCTTTGCAATGCCAGGTCAGTCCGGAATAAAATCACAACCATCCATGATTTAATCTTGGATGAAAAGGTTGACCTGGTATGCATTACGGAGACTTGGCTTGAGGAGATAAGCAGGCCTGTATGGGCACAGCTTCTCCCGGTCAGGTAGGGATGTACGAAAGTGATTTACCTTTCGCAGATTATGTTGATGGGGGGGGGGAGGCGTTCTGTCCCTCCCCCCGGAATCCTCGACGGGGGGGAAGGCGATCCGTTCCTCCCCCCCAGAATCCTCGATGGCCGGCTGTGCTCTGCGGCAGCTCCGCGGAGCAGCCGGCCAGGCCCAGCCCAGCCCAGAGCAGCCCGCAGCCGGATTTCCGGCCGCGGAGGGCTCTGGGGGGAAAAACAAACAAACCGCGTACGCAAATGGCAGTGGCTACGGCCGCCGCCATTTGCGTTCCTTCTTTTTGGCCGTCTTAGTCTACGTAAATATTTATGTAGACTATGATGGCGAAAATAAAGGGGAACGCAAATAGCATAGTGGGCGCTATTTACGTCCCCTTTTGATTTGCCGTTTTAGCCTACGTAAAGATTTACGCAGGCTAAAACGGTGAATCAAAAAGGGACGCAAATAGCGCCCGCTATGCTATTTGCGTTCCCCTTTATTTTCGCCATCATAGTCTACATAAATATTTATGTAGACTAAGATGGCCAAAAAGAAGGAACGCAAATGGTGGTGGCCGTAGCCCCCGCCATTTGCGTACGCGTGTTTTTGTTTTAAACCCACCCAGCCATGATAGGCTACGTAAAGATTTACGTAGCCTATCATGTCGTGTTTTTTTTTTTTTTTAAACCCAGCCATTATAGGCTACGTAAATCTTTACGTAGCCTATCACGTCTTTTTTTTTTTTTTTTAACAAGACTGGAAATGGCAGTGGTGGTGGCAGCCGGTCAGAAGACCAGCCGCTGCCGCCGCTGCTGCCGCCCGGAAGATCCGCCCCAGGTAAGTCTCGTCCCGGGGGGGATCCGCGGGGGGGCAGGGGGTTGGCAGGCCGTTCCGCCACGGAGTTCAGGGGGCCGAATGCACTGGCATTCGGCCTCACCAAGATCTGTTGCACAATTCTCTGCCATCCCTACGGTCAGGTACTCCGTGGTAGAGCAGGTAAGGAGAAGCAGATGGGGAGGCAGCGTAGCAGTGGTCTGCAAAGATAACATCTCTCTGACCAGACTCACTGTGAAGGAACTGGCTCACATCGAATGTGTATACCTCAGCCTCAGGACTACGGACAGATTGAGGATTTTGTTAGTGTACTGGCCACCCCGCTGCCAGCAGAATCCCTAACTGAGCTCACAGAGCTGGTCTCGGAGCTGGTGTTGGACTCGCCCAGGCTTTTAGTCCTGGGGGACTTCAACATCCCCCTCGGGTTCAGCTTGCCAAGTGTAGCTCAGGAGTTCATGGCAACCGTGACAACCATGGGCCTGTCCCAGGTGGTCAAGGGGCCAACACATGAAGCTGGTCACACGCTCAATTTCATCTTCTGCTCCAATCAGGAGAATGATGCGTGGGTGGAGGTTTTATCTGTCTCCACGTTGTCATGGATGGATCACTGTCTGGTCAGGGCTGGTATCACGGCTACTACTTGCCTCCGCAGGAGTGGAGGACGAATTAAGATGGTCCGCCCCCAAAGGCCGATGGATCCATCGCGATTCCAAAATGTCTTGGGGAGTTTCTTGGCTGGTGCCGCTGCCAACCCTGTCGAGTCCCTGTTCTCTGTGTGGAATGAAGATCTGACCAGGGTTATTGACACGGTCGCTCCTAGACATCTCCTACCTGCTTCCAAACAAGCTCCATGGTTTTCAGAAGAACCAAGGGAGGTGAAGCGGCAAGGTCAATGACTAGAGCGCTAATGGCGGAAAACTCGACTTGAATCTGATAAGACACATCATAGGGATCATTTGAAAACCTATGAGGTAGCGAGACGTGCAGCGAAGAGAGTTTTCTACTCTGCACATATCGCGTCCACAAACTCGCGCCCAGCTGAGCTGTTCAGGGTGGTTAGGGAGCTGAGTCAGGCACCCCTCACACTGAATACAATCTTAGAGCCTTCAGTAGCTCACTGTGACGCCTTTAAGGAGTTTTTTGTGGATACAATCTCTCAGATTCGAGCCAACGTGGACGCTGTTATGGGGACAGAAATCAATAGTGGGGTATCCAGCAACTCTGCTTGCATGATTAAACTGGATCATTTTCAGCTTGTGACTCCTGATGATGTGGACAAGCTGCTTGGTTTGATCAAAAAGACAACTTGCCCCCTCGATCCCTGGCCATCCTGGCTTGTAGTCTAGGGAGGGGAGAGGTTAAATCAATTTTTGCTGAATATTATTAATGCCTCCCTAAAGGAAGGTAATTTTCCATCACGTCCAAAAGAAGCAATTGTTAGACCGCTTCTGAAGAAGCCTTCCCTTGACCCCCTAGACTTCAATAATTATAGGCTAGTAAGTAATCTGCCATTTTGGGGCAAAGTAATCAAGAAGGCAGTGTCTATTCAACTCCAAGCAGTCTTGGATGAAACTGACTATCTGAACTCATTTCAAATTGGCTTCAGGGCGGGATACGGAGTGGAGACTGCCATGGTCACCTTGGTGGATAATCTTTGCCTGGGAGTCGATAGTGGGAGTGCATCCCCGTTGATTCTTTTGGATCTCTCAGTGGCTTTCGATACCATCGACCATGGTATCCTTCTGGATAGCCTGAGGGGGTTGGGGGCACTGCTCTGCGGTGGTTCCACTCCTTTCTGTCAGGACGGTTCCAGAAGGTGTCACTCGGGGATAATTGTTCCTCGAAAAAGGAACTATTGGAGTCCCTCAGGGCTCCATTCTATCCCCAATACTGTTCAATATCTACATGAAACTGCTGGGAGAGATCATCAGTTGGTTTCGGGCTGAGTGTTATCAGTATGCTGATGACACCCAAATCTATTTCTCCTTAACGTCTTTATCCAAGGAAGGTATGACTCGTCTGAATGACTGCTTGAAGTTGGTAATGGGCTGGATGAGGGAGAACAAACTGAAATTGAATCCAGGCAAGTCAGAGGTGTTCGTCGTGAAGGGTCCTAATTCAGGTATTGAGGTACAGTATGTCAACCAGTTCTGGATGGGGTTGCACTCCCCCTGAAGGAGCAAGTTCATAGCTTGGGGGTGCTTCTTGACCCAACCCTTCTCCTGGCACCCCAGGTGGAGGCAATGGTGAGAAGTGCCTGTTATCAACTTCGGCTGATAGGTCAGCTACGCCTATTGCTGGAACATACAGACCTGGTAACGGTGGTGCACGCGTTGGTAACTGCTAGGCTTGATTTCTGCAATGCGCTGTACTTGGGGCTGCCTTTATATTTAGTTCGGAAACTTCAGCTGGTACAAAATATGGCAGCCAGGTTGTTGTCCGGGACACCCTGCGGAGACTGTATTACACCAGTTTTAAAATCTTTACACTGGCTGCCGATTTATTTCTGATCAAAATATAAAGTGCTGGTTCTTACCTTTAAGGCCTTACATGGTCTGGGTCCAAGGTGCCTTAGGGTGCGCCTTCTCCCCTACGTCCCATTCCGCCTATTGGTCCTCTGAGGGCTACCTGCTGCGGCTGCCTAATGTGAGACTGGCAGCCACACGCAAGAGGGCCTTCTCCTTCGCTGGCCCTCAGTTATGGAATGACCTGCCGGTTGAAACACGCCTGCTGACCTCCTTGAAGGTTTTTAAGCAGGCATTAAAAATGCTGTTATTCCGGCAGGCCTTCCCCTTTTAGAGCTCTTGTTCCTTCTGCTGACTGTTGTTTATTATTTTTAAGCAATGTTATTTTAAGCTGTGTTTTATTGTTGGATTTCTTAAAGAAATAGTTTTTAGTTCAGAGTTGTTTTTAGTTATATGTTGTTTGTCCATATGTTTTATGTAAATGGTTTTTAAACTTTGTATATTGTATTTTAATGTTTTAACTTTTGTAAACCGCCCAGAGAGCTTCAGTGATGGGGTGGTATAGAAATGTAATAAACAAACAAACAAACAAACAAATAAATATTAATTTGAAGTCAGGGCCAATGAACATTACTTTAGGGCACAATCCTATGCATGTTTAGACAGAAACAAGCCCTACAACTCCCAGCATTCCCCAACCAGCATGGTGGGCTGGGAAATGCTGGAAGATGTAGGACCTCTTTCTGTCTAATCCTGCATAGGATTGTGTCCTTAATGAATCTGTCTTCATTGTATGTGTAAAATATAGGCAATGTGTATGTAAGCTCCTTGGAGCAGGGACCTTTCTTTTTAGTTTGCAAAGTGTTGTGTGCATTGATGCCACGATAGGAGCAAACACAGACACTGAATTCCTTGTTCAAGGGTCAGTTATAAGAGACTGGAGATATTTATTCACTGGGTTTACTGCACCTGCAGATTCAATCCAATATGAGTTTTGATGATCACCAATGCTAACCCTGAGGACAGAAACAAGTTGATTTTCCTTCATACTATTTATGTAGGATCCTGATGTCTGGATTCCCTTGTCTCCCCCCACCCCCTGCACTCACATATACCTGTAAAGGATGCTACTGAGTGTTTCTAGACAATTTCAGTGCTTTGAGCGTGTTCCCTCTCCTGCCAAGGAACTGCCACTGATTCTGTATCATCCAGGCTTTATTATTAAATAATTATTTGGGAGTGAAATGTTAGAAGGGGGGGTTAGAAAGGGCTTCTATTTTTAGCCGAAGCAATGAAATCTCAGCTACTCATGACGTCAGTGCTGAAATGTCAGTGTGAAACAGATTGGAACAAATTAAAAGAGCCTTGTGCTGTCATCTACAGAGACAAGCTGTTTGCCGGTGTGATTGTGGTTGGATGCACTGCAGATACTGTCCAAAGCTGTGCGTGCACATGCATGTGTAAGATACTTATATCAAACCCGTGAACCCCCCACCTCAGAAGACCAAAAGGTTAAAAAAAAGCACCTGTAACTACACCACTTGCCCATTATGGCAGTTGCACGAAACAGAGGGATGCATCAGCAAATAAAGTCTTAGGAATAAACAAGAGTTATTTCCAGGTTGATTGTGTATTTAGCAAACTGGGTCAAGTCCTTCTCTGATGTCAGACTCCTGACTCACGTCAATGAACAAAGTAGCCTTTTGTTCTCATTGCTGTTTTTCTCAGACTATGCAAATGCAGGAATGAGGGGGCAAGTTTCAAACCAATTAACTGCTATGTGATTTCATTAGTCCCTAAGGGTTGATTCCAGGAACTCTCAGGAACTGAGTTGGAAAGAGGAAACTTTTGATATGTTGAAACTATACTGCAGAAAACATTTTTTATAATAATAATAATAATAATATATATTATTATTTCCAGTGACAAGTATTCTAGACCATTATTTTCTGTGCTTTCAACCGAGAAAGAAAAATCTAATGCAGCCTTCTGCAACCTGGCACTCTCCAGATACATTGGACTACATTTCACATCATCCCTAGCAAGCATAACCAAGCTGGCTTAGGATGATGGGAGTTGTAGTTCAACGCATCAGGAGGGCGCCAGATTGGGAAAGGCTGATCTAAGGTGCAATCTAAAGCATGCTTAGACAGAAAAAAAAGTCCTTCAACTTCCAGCATTCCCCAATCAGCTATGCATAAGACTGGACCCCTAATGGTTCAATTGCCTCCATTCGTAGACATTCTCTGGCAAACTGTGGTGTCTTTGAGGAATATGGCCCATGGGGCTACCACACATGGCAGGGCCTTTTCGGTAGTGGCACACAGCTATGGAACCCCCTTCCAGTAGGGATTCAGCTGCGCCCCCCCCCACATTTCTGTCACTTAGATGCCAGTTAAAGATGTATTTATTTGTACAAACTTTTGGGGTACAGGCAAGTGCTTTATTTCTTTTGTTTTGTTGTTGACAGTATGGACCGTTTTATTGTATTTTGGTGTGTGTGTGTGTGTGTGTGATTTTAGAGTTATGATTTTAATGGCGTCTTTATGTGTTGAATTGTATTTTGTGTTGGTTGTAAGCCACCCTGGGCTTTTTAGGAGAAAGGGCAGGATATAAATCAAATCAATAAATAACATTATCATAGACTGTACAGAATATCTGTGGGGAAAACAAAATTTGTTTCTAAGCGCATGCCTCCGTCTTCTATTGAAATCAAGCAAATTTTTTAACATTTCACTTTTCAGTCCATACAACACAGTTCCTGTCCCACATGTACAGCTTTGTGCAGTTATATTTCCAGAGGGAAGTCAGAAGTCAGATGTGAAGGACTCGCGCAGTTGTCCCTTCCCATCTGATACCTGTAATCAAAGTGCAATCATGGGCATTTTGTACTCAAACTAAGTCCCAGTTAAGGCTGCATAGGATAGCAGCCTGAGGTGCTTATTGCGGTGGCATAAGATATCATAGAGAATTGGCTCAGCAGCACAGCAACTTTGGGTGGGTCCAGCGATGAAGCCCAGTCAGACGGGCTCTTGTACGGAATGGCTGGCAGAGCTCTGGGAATTGCAGTTCTGTGTGTAGCGATCTCTCACGCAATTCCTGCTTCAAAGTACAATCTTCAGGGTTTGAAGGCTGGGTATGAGGAGGAGCAGCCATGGCAGTTCATCTTGTATAAAGCCATTGTACATTTGTCGTGTAGACACAGGGCCCGTTTGGTTTCTTAAGCCAAGAATGACCTCCAGGCCTGTGTGCTCTCTGTCCCCTCTTCCAACCCCACCACCCCGCTTTATGTGCCAACTTCAGTGCTCCTGTTGGGGTTATTTAAATCCAGTCAAGAAACTGTGGCTTAATCGTGGCTTACTAACTAGCAACTGGTGAGTAAGCAGGTATTAAACCACAATATCAGTGCATGAGGGGAGGAGGAGGGGAAGGGAATTGGTCCATGACTGACTTTTCATGTGAAACCGTTACTATTCAGAGACATTGCCAGATAGCCTCTGCAGGGCAGACTGTATCTTGAGAAACAGCCATTAATAGTTGTCAGAATTTGGTTTTGGTCAGCGCACCTACACACAGTGTCCAAATATGGACCTTGCAAAAAGTTGCTTCACTTCGCTTTCAGCATGAAATGTCCTCTTGGAAACTGCATGGATTGCATAGAACAGTAGAGTTGGAAAGGGTCGTGGAGATCATCTACTCCAGCCCCCTGTTCAGTGCAAGCTCTGCAATGCAGGATGCAGCTACAGCATTCCTGACAGATGGGTGTCCAGCCTCTGCTTAAATACCTCCAGCGAAGGAGAACCTACCAACTCCCGAGGCAGTCTGCTCCAATCATGATGCTCTATTGCTTTTTAGTGCTGCAAACTTGGAGTAAGTGACAAGAAATTGAGTAGCCTGTTAACTGTTCGGTAGGTTTGGCATCCTGGTGCCCTCCAGATGTTTTGGGTTACAACTCCCATCAGCCCCAAGCAGCATGGGATCAACAGTCAGGGATTATGGGAGTTGTAGTCCAAAACATCCGGAGGGCACCGGGTTGCCTAATCCTGCTGTACAGTATTTGTTCCTTGAATACTTTTTTGGTACAATTTGTCACTGGCCGCCGTTTGAGTGAGATCTGATATTGGAATAAAAGGGCCATTTGTAGTGATCTTATCTACTTCTCAGCCCTCTCTTGTTTACTTTGAATTCTTTCCTGCGTACCTTTAACACCTCTTCTCAGAATCTGGATCCATATCTCTTGTTTCAGTCTCAAGAGGTCCTACAGGCAGCTGGCCAAGGAAATGTACAAATGTCCAACAGTGTTTGCTTATTTATCAGTCTCACACCTGATTGTCAGAAATAGCTTGAGCAGCTGATTTACCATAAGGAAGAGAAAAGGGATGTTAGTCGTTTAGCTGAAAAACCCTCCTGTATTGTTGGTGGTGATAAGGACACCTGGCAGACACTCACAGAGAGTTACAAGAAGGGAGGAATTTTTGCTCTGAGGTCATTTCCTAACACTTGTAAGTCCCTCTGCTGGTAGCATTGTGTTTGCTTTTCCATTTTAGGTCCAGGAATTTGCATCAGTGAGTCCAGAGACTCCAAGATTGATTAAAAAACCCCAACAACAACCCTGAGGCTGCAGTCCTATACATCAGGGGTGAGCAGACTTGTAGGATCTCCTTGGATTTTTACTGGAACTCTTGAGATCTACCAATCTGAGCCTGGGGCAAAAGATGTACACTTAGAATTAAAGAATTCTGAACCCAGGAATTTGTTTTGAGGACCAGAACTGAACAGAGCCCACAGTCCTTCCACACCAAAATCCACTGCTCTTTACTCCAAGCTTTCTTTATTTTAGGAGTATAATTTAGGGCCAGTGTGTGTGTGCATGCTGTTTTGTTGCTGCTATTGCTAAACAATTAGGTGTCAGAAATCTTTGCCGATCTCCTGCAAATCACCCAGAGATACACCAACAGTTCCAGATTTACCTTCTGCGCATCTCGGCTATACACACAGGGGAGTGAACTCCACAGTGGGGCTTGCTCCTGAGTAAACATGCATAGGATTGTACTGTTACTGTTTGGACAAGCAAGATCTATACAGGAGAGGGAAACCAAAAAGGGCAAGAAAACTACATTTTAGTTTGGGGGCATACTATATTCTTGACAAAAACTTTGTGTAGGGTCCACTTTAAATTTTCTTTTGAATCACACATGCCAAAACAGTATTATTTTTGTAGTAGTTATCCGGATATGTGCCTTACAATTCTTTACTTATATGAATTTTCACTTCAGCCCTGTGAAATCAGCTAGGTTCAGGCTGAGCAACTTCCTTCTGGCTCCTGGGCTAAAGACAGACAGCAGGGCATTCCCCCCCCTCCCCGAGTGCTACAGTGGTGTGATAGGGGCATGGTTCTCCATGCTGTGTACAGATTTCCTTTGATAACAGGTCCTGCAGGGTTTTGTAGCCTTTCACCATCTCAAATACCTGCTTGATCAGAGACAACAGTTGAACAAAAGAAATGTGTGTGCCTAGGCCAGCCTCCAGATGTGTTGGGCTGCAACTTGCATCATGACCATGCAGGCCGGGCATGATGGGGTTTGATTGCTGTTGTTGCTGTTAGTGTTGTTAGTGCTGCTATTGTTGGTGGCTTTATTGTTATTTTTACTGGTATTTTACTGTCTTCATGTTTTTCTTGTTTTTAATAGTTTAGGGAGCAATCCTAGGAGATAGGCGACCGCCTCTGAACTTGGAGGAGACCGCCTCCAATGCAGGGCAGGTGAAGCACAGAGGGGCTCTTCTTCTCCATGCTCCAGCCGCCCTGCATTCGCAGCTAAATGGCCGATTTCGGCTGTCTAGGTGCGGGACTTTGGAGTGGAGGCGGGGGGAGGCCTGATGACGCATAGGAAGTGCTCCCCGCCCCTCCCCTTTTGCCCGCTCAGGGACGATCTGTGCCTCCTACAAGGTGGTGGGGGCAGGGGCAAGGAGGTGGTTTTTCAGGAACCGACTTTGGAGTGCTGGCTCCGAGGTCGGTTCCCCCAAACCGAACAATCCTATGGCCATCTAGCCACTGTCTAGCGGCCATAGGATTCCGCCCTTCACTGTTTTTATGTTTTTTATTGCTGTAAGCTGCTTGGGAGGGCTTCTGCCCTGAAAGGTGGCCAAGAAATATTTTAAATAAATAAATAAATGTCACAGCCCAGCTCATCTGGAGGCTCATCAGTTTGGGGAGGCCATGTTTCGAGAAATCCCCACTGATTTCTGATCAGTCAATTTATTTTTAAGCCTTTCCTTAATCTCAATGGCCAGCGGCCCCTAAATGTCTTATCATTCTATTCATTCAAAGCCCTTCCAGGCTACAGCCCTATGCACATTACGTGGGAGTTCAATGGGTCTTACTTCTGAGTAAGCCTTCATAGGATTGTGTGAGCAGTCTGTTACTATCCGGAGCAGATGCTTCCCTCTCTGTGCTGCCCAAAACAGTGTTGAGAACTGGGGGGCAGAATCTCAGGCCTGGGCCAAATCCAGCTTTCTAGGGGTCCCAGTCCAGCCCTCTGGGGTTCCCCAGAGGGCCGGTGGTTTCCTGGCTTTTGTTCAATCCCCCCCCCCCCCCCGCCACCAATTCTAAAAGGCTGAAATGCCTCTCTTAAGACTTAGTTACTGGCAGTAAGAACATTAAGCTACAAAATAATTCACGTTTGGTATTTTTTACTTTTTGGGCCCATCTCTTTTACCTTTGTGCCCCCCCTCCCTCCAAACTTCTCCAAAATGGAACTTTGCCTTTGGGCTGAAAGTAGTTTTTGGTTTAGCAGGAAGCAAAAACAGAGGCAATGTTCCATGCCTATCCATATAGTTTTATCCAAGCTTCTGGTTCTTTCCCTTGTTTTCCCGCTCCAGACGTCTGTATTCTTCTGTCCAAAAGATTTCCGCTTCCCCCCACACCCTCACCCCAGGAGTTCAGGTGCCCCACTGGGTAAAAGACTGATCTCAACCACAACTGAGAGAAGCCTGACCTGAAAGGCTTTAATTCAGCTATTTCATTCATCTAGGTTCATCACATTCAGTATGATTAATTCTGAAAGGTTATACATGCTACTGCCAGCTCAGATCAGAACTATGATCAGTAAAAATGAGACTTGAAAAGGCCTAAGGGGCTCTTGTGAATGCATCTCGTGTATTGCAGAACACCCTTTGTCTGAATTCCTTGGGAAATTTTGATTACACCATCCTGGAATAACAACAGCAACAATTTTATTTTAAGCAAGCCAAGGTCTGAGGCTGAGTGCTACATGACCAGCCACCTAGTACATGCCTGAAATAAAGCCACAGCAGGATTCAGTTCAAGATTTCTCACGTCCCCGCTCTTGACATTTGTAAATATCCCCATCCATAAAGCTTCCTGCGTAGACAATGCCTGACACACTTTGTGACTGCTGAGCTCTCGTTTCCAGATTGTGAACAGTTCTGTGTGGCAGAGATACAACCCATGACTCACAACTGTCTGAGTCACAGAGCTGGAACACTACGGCGTTCTGACAGCAACACTACGGCAGTGACGGAAGATACAGGGTGATGAGAAAGCAGCTGCTATTCACTCTCTGCTTGACGCCATGAAGATGGACATACCTGTCACTAGGGGCTCCAAACCCCCGTTCCCCTGCCTCTTCCTGTAGACCAGAAGGCTCTAGGGTAACATGATGACTTCAGTCACTTCTGGGCAAGGAACGATCACTTGGAAGCCTCCCTGATCATGTGTAGCTCTCAGGCCACCTGAATCTCCCACCCCTGCCCTCACTATCCTCTGTTTTTATAATGATCTCCACTTCTATAATCTCATTTACTCGCAAGGCATCAGACTACCTTACATTCCTGAATGGATTTGCCCTCAAAGCACCTGCCGCAGCACAGGGAAAGGTTATTATCCCCAGGTTGCTCACTGAGTTGAAGTGATTAACAGAGCGGCAATTCTATACTCCGGCCTCCCCCCAACCTGGTGCCCTCCAGATGTTTTGGATGACAACTCCCATCATTTCTGGCCATTGCCCATGCCGGCTGATGGGAGTTGAAGTCCAAAACATCTGGAGGGTGCCAGGTTGGGGAAGGCTGCTATACTTGCATCACGCCAAGGCCAGAGATGGTGCTACTCCAGCGGAATCAGTGATGCATCCAAGGTGTGCTCAGCCAGAGAGGGGAGAGGGAAACACAGCCAGAAGATCCCATAATAGCAGAAAAAGGAGAATGTCCACAGCACCCCTGGAAACCTCCCCAGTGCCCACTAATCAGGGCCTGCTGGCAAGGATGGCTACAAGCCGCCCACACATGGAAGTAGCCAATGAACTCACAACAAGAGGGACATGCCTCCAGCACACACACACCATATCCAGCAGAGGCTGGTGGCTCCGATGTCAGTGGGGTGGTAAATCCGTTCCTGTTTCAGTCAGAACCAGTCAGAACTCTAAAGGAGCTCTCCAAGGTGCGAAACAGAACTCACCGCTTCACACCTTGGATAGCTCCTTTAGAGCTCTGACTGGTTCTGACTGAAACCGGAGCGGATTTACCATCCCACTGACATCGGAGCCACCAGCCGCCACGGATCACGTCACCACAACAGGTAAGATGATGCCACAATACCTCCCCCGCCCCCTCCGCCTCAGTGGCACAGCTAGCAACGATCCTGCTACTGCAACTCCCTCGGCATCCCTACACAGGCAGGGTTCAAGTCCCCTGGCAACAACTGCTGTTTTGGAGCACAAAGGGAGGAAAGAAGAGTCCGATCGCCACTCAGCGGGTGGATCTTCAGCATGTCTGTGTTTTGTAGATTGTCAGATCTAGTAGATCCAGTATGTAGATCCAGTTTGGATCTACATCCAGTTTGTAGATCCAGTATGTCTGTGTTTTGTAGATTGTCAGATCTTTTTCATTCTGTCGTCCACTCATTGACAGAAATGGATTTTTTTGTAAGATAGTTTTGTTTGTTTGTAAATGTGCATTTGCTCAAGTGTGCATTAGTCAATGCACATTAGTCAATGCCCATTTGCAGATGAATGAAACTGCATGAATCCCTGCCAATTTTTTTTTTAAACAGACTTCAAATACACAGAATCCACGCCACTTGGAAAAAGCTGGTCCACTGCAGATTCATAGAAATCCGAACTCATTTGAATCCATTGTGGATTTCTTTGACATCTCAATCTTCCATATAGGATTCTGCCTTAAAGTGTGGGAATAATGAAAGCTTTTTCAAGTATGCTTCAGTAACCTGCTGATCTTTTCTGCCTATTCTGACTTTTAATGAGGTGACATCCCTTGGAAAATGTATTCTCACCTTTCAGTTCTTCAGGATTATTTGTGCAAGCCCAGTTGAACTCAGTGGCTTTTACTTCCAAGTAAACACGAGTGGGATCAGGCTGCATGTGAGTTGATCAACAAGGAGGCCCTTCAAATAAAACTGAGCAGACCTGCTTGGCAGTGCTGTGTACTTAAGCACCAGCCCTCCGCTTTCCATCTGCGTTCTTCCTGTTAAGATCTGGTAGTGGCAATGATGCTAGTGGGGAAATAAAATCTCTTCTTCCAGATGGTAGAGAGGATGCACGCTCTCTGTTACTGGCAAAAACAAGCTTTCCTTCTCAGGATGTGCAAGTCACAGAATTGCAGCTGGAATTATCTCCACCCTTTTAAGGTGGAGACCACAAGAAAGGGGGGGGAGAGAGAGAGGTAACAACAACAACAACAACAACAACAACTCATTATGAAAATTACTGAAATAATCTTTGAAATCCCCAAGAGATCCATTGCTTTAGAGGAGGGAATGTGTCTACCAGAATCTGTTATCATTTTAAACAGGCTCAAATATATCATTGGTTTGTTTGTTTAGTTCTGTTCTTTCCTCCCCTACCTTTTTTCTTTCTTACATTCATAATCTGCTGGGTACTCATTCAGAGGAAGCTTAGTCAGGCAACATATTTAGAATTTTCTTCCATGTAGGTGTATGTGTGTGGAAGGACAACATAGGGCCAGTACTAGGTAAAATTTACAAGATTGGTCAGAGAATCAGGTTGGCTCAAGAAACTCAAAGGGCAAACTTTTCCAACACACCCAAAGAAAGTTTATTTGAAAAAGACTCCACCCCTTTTGCCCATACAGTAAAGTAACTTATAAAGAAATTGAAAGGTGAAAGTCCGCACTGCTTCGAAGCAGCATTTAAAGAAAGAACTGGCAATGTTCATTTGGATGATGGATATGTTTGTGGTATATGGGGCCATTTACATATATGTATATAGTCTGTGGGACTCTGGTCATTCTTGCATTTATACCTGTGTTACTCTGTTGTTATTTCAAACAAAATGACAAAGAGTCTTGTGGCACACTAAAGGCTAGCACGTTTATTGTGGCTTAAGTCACCATGGATATAATCTAGGGGAAGGGAGAAATGGATCAAGTCCTTTATACAGCGTCTTTTCACTGCAAGGCATTTTGCAAACCTGGCCTTGGATGGCTTAGTACAGCATGGCCTTTGGGCCAATGGCCACTCACAGATGTGACATTCTGAGAGAGCAGAACGTTTCTGCAGACAGCAAAGAACAAGAACGGGAAAGACAGCGCTTGGAGACTCGAACAGACTCACACCCAACAGAAAACATATTTGTGTGCACATCACTGAAACTGGGTCTTTTCTTCTTCCTGGGGCAGGAAGTTGCGAGTGTGTATCCTCCCACTTAATACCATAGGGTGAAAGGAAAAACTCGCACAGCCCCCTGCAGGGTTAGTTAAAATGCAGTCCTGGCCTTTCGTGCTCTTTGTTATATAAACACAAGTAGCACAGACATATTAATCAGCCTGCCATGGAGGGCGGAACTGCGCAGCAACCTCAAATGCCACCCACTCCTCATTCTCTCTCCCATTTGATGTTGCTATTTTAAGAAACACATTATTTCCTGCTGTGATTTTATATTTTTACCCAGCTTCTAATTTGGGCTCTGAGGTAAGCAGTGACATACATATCCCTCCTCTCTACCTCTCTGACCTCCTTAATTTTGTGTCCCTCTCTCTCCATCACCCTCTCCCTGCTTTTTTATGTTGGAAAAGCTGCTGCGTTGATGAATGTCACAAGCTCAGCCAAGTGCAACCAATCGTCACAAAGGTCTCTTTTTGTTTTCCTTTTCATACTTTACCAATAGTATGAAGAACTACCATATAGTCAAGGATATATATAATTTGATGGCCACATCAGCCTTAGAAAGCAAAAGACTGCCTAATAAGGCACTGAGTGGGGGGTTGGACTCGATGGCCTTGTGGGCCCCTTCCAACCCTACTATTCTATGATTCTAGGTTTTTTTTTTTAAGAGGCTCAATTTAATACAATTGGTGAGTAGCTACCTAGGGTACTGTCTAGAAGCCATGAACTCTGACTTAGGTTTTCAATCTCAGCTAGTGGAGAAGAAACAGCACTGATGGAGTGCTTGGGTAAAGGCACTCTGCTTATCCACAGAGGTTCTCTTGAATCATCCTCATCTATAGGTGAAGACCTGTCATTGTAAACCATTTCCTGGGCACAGCCCTGGCCAAAATTAAGCCCATATATGTCCCCCAAATGGCCCTAAATTATCCCAGTTTAGGAACCCCTGAGGACCATGTTGATGAGAGGTGGTAGGGGAGTTTGTTCTGCAATGATCTGGTGCTAACACAACTGCTGCTGTGTCAGCCAGTAACAACCAGTTGTCACTTTGCCCATTTTTTAAATAGCAAATTCATCACCATGCAGAATTGTTTCTTTTTTTAAAATGTTGGTGGATCATTTCTCCACCCCTCTTGTACAAGTCTGAAGTATCCAGCTGAGCTGAATCTTGTGAGAAAGTTTACGCACTTTAAACATCTGCCTTTCTTGTTCAGGCTTAATCTCACTGGACAGATAATGCTTTTCTCCTGGAGGTTTGCTTTTCAATCTCTTTGGCTTGCCTCTTCTGTATTGTGTTGATATTGTTGCTTTATGTTAATATTATGATGTAGGTTGCTGAAAGCTGTCCTGAGGAATGTATATCAAGGTTCTAGGCCAGGCAGAGGCAACATGCAGCCACTGACCCTGCCCCCAAGTACATTACCGCCCACCTCACCTATTTTTTTTAAACTGAAAACGTTGGAGTTTGCCGGCAAAATTCATCAGCAAACTGCTACAAGGGGTTAGAGTGGGCAAATTTAGCTTGAAAACAAGCTAAAATGATCCATTGTAAGCCTCTGTAGCAGTTTGCTGCCAAATTTTGGTGGTAAACCACAAATCTGAAATCTCCCCCTAGAGCTGCCAGGTTACTAACTGGGACTGGCTGATTGAACCATGTGATACCAATGCTTCATCAGCTGCTCTGGCTTCCAGTCCATTTCTATCCTTTTCAAAGTATTGGTGTTGACCTTTAAAGCCCTAAATGGCTTGGGACCAGAGTACCTAAAGGCACGTCTCCTCCCTTATGTTCCTGCACAGACCCTTAGGTCATCTTCAGAGGCCCTCCTCCAGGTGATCCCGTGAAAGGAAGCTAGGTGGATGGCTACAAGAAAGAGGGCCTTCTCAGTGGTGACACCACAGTTGAGGAACAAACTCCCCAAAGAGGTTCACCTGGCACCTACATTATTCTCTTTTTGGCACCAGGCAAAGATCTTTCCTTTCTCCCAGGCATTTTAGATAACTAGTTGTAGGCTATTTTTTCATCTATTCCTGTGCTGTTTATTGTTTTGCATTTTATTATATTTTATTCTTTTAAATATTTGTATTGCATTTAACATTTTAACTCTGTTTTAAAATGGCATTTTAGTTTTTTAACTGGTTGCAATCCACCCAGAGAACATTAGTTATTGGGTGGATTAGAAATGTATGAAATAAATAAAAAATAACTACAGTTTTTGGCCACTGTTGCATTGCTGATATTCAATGAGGTGGCAGGAGTGTGGTCTGCTGCAGGTCCAGGCCCCTGGACTGCCCAAAGTTGCCCACCCCTGCTCTAGGGTGAATATTCCTATGCGTGTGACTTGCTGCAGTGCAGACAGAGAGAAGCGAAACAGGGCTATTCCATCACCTTTGCTGAGAGACCAGCTGCTTTGGCTCTCCTCAGCTGTCACCTAGTGGGGCCATGCCATCAGGCCGCCTGAGCTGTTTCCGCCCGAGTTGGTTCTTATAAGAACGTGTGCTTGCTTCCCCCTCGCCTCCCTTCCCATCCCCTTTTCCTTGTGTGTCATGTCTTTTAGATTGTAAGTCTGAGAGAAAGAGGCCATCTTACTACTGATATTTGTAAGTCGTGCTGGAAATGCTTTTGGCTGTTGTTGTTGTTGTTTATTCGTTCAGTCGCTTCCGACTGACTCTTCATGACTTCATGGACCAGCCCATGCCAGAGTTTCCTGTTGGCCGTCACCACCCCCAGCTCCCCCAAGGTCGAGTCCATCACCTCCAGAATATCATCCATCCATCTTGCCTTTGGTCGGCCCCTCTTCCTTTTGCCTTCCACTTTCCCTAGCATCAGCATCTTCTCCAGGGGATCCTGTCTTCTCATTATGTGGCCAAAGTACTTCAGTTTTGCCTTTAATATCATTCCCTCAACTGAGCAGTCTGGCTTTATTTCCTGGAGTATGGACTGGTTTGATCTTCTTGCAATCCAAGGCACTCTCAGAATTTTCCTCCTCTTTGGCTATTACTCACATTCATATTTTACTATTTAAAGTGTATGCTTATAAAAACCTTAGCTGTATGCCTTTAAACATGTAATGTCTGAAGAAATCCTCAAATGATGCCTAGACTATATCCTAATATTCCTAGCTTCCCTCAGTGCAAATGTTTAACTGGTGATAAGACCTAGACCTTGAATTTTTATGCCTACACTTAAAAGTGTCAGCCCCCCCTCCCCCCACACGCTGCCCCCGGCCATCCTCTTTCAGTGTAGTTGTGTCTGTTACTGAGAGATGGAGGCAGGATGGGTATTAGGGGAAAGTAGCAGAGAGAATTATTGGTGTGGGAGAGGAGGGGATTTTGGGGGGAACTTTAGGTACAAATTTTGAAATAATTCATTGAAGAAAATGTAGATCTGATGTCTTTCATTGTGCAAAATGAAAAGGTTTTTAATAGCTGTAAATAGCGGGCAGAGAACTTGTGGCCCTCAAGCTGTTTTTGAACTCCAATTCCCATTGGCCCTACCAGAATGGCCAATGATCAGGGATGATGGGAGTTGTGAACCAACAACCCACCCCTGCAATAAATGATAGGTCACATCCTCCAGAAACAGCATTTCTGGTGGCACCAACCAGCCATGAACAAAATCCTACAACTCCCAGCATTCCCCAGCCAGCCATGGATAAAGTGCTACAACTCCCAGCATTCCCCAGTCAGCCATGGACAAAGTGCTACAACTCCCAGCATTCCTCAGCAAGCCAACATGCATAGGATTGCACCCTAGGTGGCTCAACTGGGAAGAAAGATGAATCAGAACGACAAACCAGGCAAGCACTGGTTGTACAAACTCTTCTCCCTTCATTCAGCTTTCCCTCTCCCCACCTCCATTTATACCAGTGTTAGTAAACAATAGTGCTGTGCTATGCCGGAAATTTATCCCATATTTTTTCAACCATACTCATTCAATTTGATAGAAGAGAAATTGCTTTTGAAAAGAAATTCAACGGTGAAGAAATGTTGGAGAAATTATCATGGGTTGGGTTTGGGTTGCTTGGGCTTACTTTACTTAGGAGGTGGCCGAGGAGTGAGCACAAATTTCCTATTTTCATTGTAGAATCACGTCTCTGGCCACCTGTAGCCTCCTCAGCTTCCCACACTTCAATTAAAGCCCAATTTAAGGCACCATGAGGTAATTTCTCCCATAGGGCTTTTTCAGATCAGGAAGTGCAGGCAGCCTGGGAGGCCAGCTGTGATTAGGTAACCTCAAAAACACCACAACAATACATTCTAAAACATCCTGAGGGAGGCAGAACAATGGAAGCCTCTTTTACGGGGAGAAAACTTTCAGGAAATTGGAGGACAGATTTTGGCAGAGCACTAACTCCACCTCATCCCTCGAGCTGGACACAACACTGCCCCCACTTGCATTGCAGTGGATGCAAACTGGGGGCTGGTCTGCCAAAGAGAGTTGATGCTGTTGCACCATGAAAACCCCTCAAACCCTTACCAAAAAAGAAAGAAGCTGTGCTACAAGCCCTGCCAATGGGGAGCCCTACCTGGGAGAAAGTTGACAATTTCTCCTTTCCCTGGAGAAATTCGGAGAAATTGTCTCCCAAATTTCTTTGCCCACAAATAAGGTGGAGAATGTCAAGGGGCCATTTGCACACAGCTGTAGTAAACAAACACCTTCCCCCCCCCCCCCCGTTGCTACTTGTAGAATCTTGGAGAGGCAATGCTGCAGACAGTTTTAAGAGGTCATGGAGTTTGACTGTTCATAATGATTACCACAAGAGTCAGCCATAACACTGACAGGTCTCAGCATAGTTCCATTGGCTCCTGGGGCACAGAACGAGTTCAACTTTTTACAAGGAAGTTTCTCTCTTTCTCTGTACACGCAAAGGAAGATTATGGAACTCTGAGGGCAGCTCGGCTGGCTTTGGAGAAGGCCTGCCAAGCTGCCTCCCCACCCCCCAACTCTCAAACTTAGATCACTAACTGTAATGACTGCTCAAACAAGGGATGTGCTGTTTGCATTTGGCCTGGTGCCAGGGAAATATTGACATCATATCATTTATTCTCTCTCACGCACACACCAAGTCCTGATGTGCTGAAAGGATCAAACCACTTTGTGGGGCTCCGTCTCTCCCACCGGTTTGGTCAGACACAAACCGCAGCTCAGACAGGGAGAAAAAGATATTGCTTGGAAGGAGTTGTAAACAAGCTGAAGGCATAATATGGAACATGCTTTTTTTTCATTTCTTCTCCTTCTTCTTTTGGCAATAAGCGTAGCTTTTAAAAAAGAAATGGTTTGGGATTCTACTCCTTAAACACTTAGAATGCAACCCTGTGCCCACTTACTTGGAAGGAAGTCCCACTGAATACAGTTCAACATATTTTGGGATAAACATGAATAGGATCCAGCTGTAAATGATAATTTAAAGCCATCTGTGCATAGGCTTTGTTTAGTTAATTATCAGCATTTATGAACAACATTTATGAATTGCTTACGTTAAAGTCATTTCTACGTGTTATAAAACAACAACAACAACACTTCATACAGATGATGCAATTACCTTCCTGGAAATACCTGTTGGAAAAGGCTTGTTTCAATAGGCACAAAAAACCCAGAAGGGTCTGCAACTGCTCAATGTGTAGTGGTAGGGAGTTCTAAAGAGTGGGAGCTATGCTAGCTGCTTGAAATGGCTAGACACATCAGATGACCAGATGGACTCACCCTTTAGCATGCCAGTTTCTCTGTGACATTCAAGGTGCTTTGCAGTAATCTGTAAAATGAGCCCAACCCTATATGAGGCGATGCTGGTAATCAAAGCATATTGTATCTTTTGTTGCAACTCCCATAATGTCATAGTTGTATTCATTTCCAAGCGCTGTTTCACACAGGTCATCAACAGAAGCCCCTTTCATTTGCCTGCCCCCCAAGAGAGGTTAGGCTGGGGAGTACAGTGGAGAGGGCCTTTTCAGTGGTGGCCCCACACCTCTGGAATCAGATTCCATCAGAGATTTGTCAGGCCTTTCTATGTAGGTGTTCAAAAAGGCTCTGAAGACCCACCTGTTTTCTCTGGCTTTCCCATAACCTGTGGGCTGTGGGTTTTATTGGTGCAATTTGTTTTTATAGTGTTTTATAGTATTTTATTGTGTAATTATTTATTGGCTATACTTTTGTACAGTTTTTAAATGCTGTACACTGCCTTGAGAGGGTTCTACCCTTAAAGGCACCTAAAAATATTTTAAAATAAATAAATAGCCCAGAAGAAGCCTGGGTTTGCTACAGTGTCTGCCTCCTGCAGAAAACTGCTGCCAAGCCTGGTTCCCTGATGAGTATACTGGTAGAATACCTGAGTCTGCAATCACAGTTGTTGCATTCGCCCTTTACAAACAAATTAAGAACACGTCTAAACATGCAATGTATAAAGAGGCCCTAAACTTAATAGTGAAAGCGCATGAAATGTTTGGCCAATACTCTGCCATGTTTTCATGAGACTCTGTGCCTGTCTGCTCCTGACTATTTTTGCCTGGTTTGCCACTAGAAGGTAAGCAGTGATTGCAGTGGTTTCAAATAGATTTACGAGAGCCAACAAATTCATAGCTAGCCATTGGTGTAGTGTAATTCTGAGGTGCGGGCACTCATCATGATGGTCACCGTAGCCATGCCCCAGAGGAGACCTCAGAATGCGGGCAACTGTGTTGATCTCTATCTTTATCTCTGTGTGCTTACTATATATGTGTGTGCACATATGTATGTGTACATGCATGCAAGAACTTGTGTGTACATTCTTCCCACAAAGAGCTGCAGTCTGTAGCATAATTCCCAATTTATTAGAGTCAGTTATCTGTCATAGTAGAGTACGCTGGCAAAGGGCGGTGTAGTTGTTAGCATGTTGGACTTTGGTTGGAGAGATCTGGGATTGCATGAGAAAAGGAAAGAGAGGGATACAGCATATCCCCCCCAAACAGTGTAAGACCACCAGCTCAAGATTTCCCCAGTGCTTCTTTTCCCAGCACCAGGGAAAAACATTTGATCTCAACTAGTTTTAGCCGTTCCTGTCTCCATCAGGAGCAGGTCTTTTGTAAAGCTCATGGGTGTTAATTGCCCATTCAAGCCCAAGCTACCGCCCAAATGCTCTGCATTACAACAGGGATAGCTCACAACAATGTATTGCTGCTGGGAAAATCCATTTCCCCAGCAGCTGCTGTGTGGATTGCAGCTCAGCTCAGATGAACAGAGAAGTCTGAGAGTGGTGGCAGACGATGTCATTGCCCTGCTAGTCAAAGAGGCCCAGTGCTTTGATCCTGCAAGGCCTGGTTCCGCTACACCACTGAAGCGAACACTCAATGAGGATTCCAAATACCATCAAGTTAGCGGTTGGAGGGAAGGATTGTGTGACAGGAGCAGGTCTGTCCTCTGAGCCTGGACTTCATTACCGGTTCTGCTCCCGGATCTGACCTTGGAGGCAGGGCATCTGGGGAAGGGTTGCTATTTGCTGCAGCCAAGGCAGCCAGAACAGCCACGGACATAGGTGAGGGAGGAGAGGACAAGGGCATCTCTACACCAGCCGAAAATCCTGCATTTAAAATGGGGCTTTCTGCTTCTGCTTTACATGCAGGATCACCACTGACTCCCTTTACATGAGCTTTCCCCGCTCCTTCTCCCCTGAGTTTTCCATTACCTTTTATTGATCGCTCCTCTTTTTGCTGCTTTAACTCTTTTCACAGAGGAAACTGCAGCAGAACACAACAGCGTAATTTGATAGCTCATATTCTGCGACCTATTTAAAAATGGAACAAAGGGCATTTAGTGCAGGAGGGTTGTGGCAGGGTCACCACGTCATGTAAAGAGCCCACAAACTTCCGTGAAGGAGCAATCCCAATAGCAGGATAAAAGCCCAGTGTGAAGGAGCCCCAACTCCTGCAAGGATTCCAACTGCCATCAAGTTGGTTGTCTGAGGGAAGAACTCTGTGGAAGGAGCTGCCCTGCCCTCCTGGCCTAGATATGATATGATCCGTTCCCAAATTTGATTTGGGAGGCAGAGTTGGGTGCTTCCAGAGAGGAATTGCTCTCTAAGACAGCCAAAACCTGCCTAAACCATCAGGTGAGGGTGTCTGCTCTTTTGTTCAAGGGTGGACATCTACATGTGAAAGCCTGCCTCTACTGAGACTATAAACAACTTTATTGAAACATTTGTAAGACTCCTTTTCTTTTTTCTTTTTACTATAGCTTTGAGAACTCTTTTTATTGAAAAGTGGTATATAAATACTTTACATCAGGGAGCGGTTGTTTTGGACTACAACTCCAAGAAGGCCCAGCTAGCATGGCCAATCATTCTGGGGCTTGTAGTCCAAAACATCTGGAAGGCACCAGGCTGCATACCCCTGCTCTAAATACATACATACATACATACATATAAACAAATAATTGTATGGGCCGAATTGACATTACTGGCAGGACCTCAAGTTTAAGAAATATCAAGCCCTGGAGTTCAGCTACATTGAGGTCTCCCCTTCCCAACACCAGCCCTACCATTAGGCAGAGTAAAGCACTCGCTTTAGGCAGCAGATGCTGAGGGATGGGGAATGGTGTGGAGGTGTTGGAGGAGAGAGCTGTGTATGCTGCTCAGGTGGTCCTGTGTAGGGATGTCAGAGAAATCCACAATGGAATAAAATGAGTCTGGATTTTTATGAATCTGACCCACAGATTCTTCAGCAGACTGGCTTCTCCCTCATCAGGCAGATTCCATGGACTTGCAGGCCGTTTTTCTAACCTTCGGGAATTTTGCGCACTTTTTGTCATAGAAAAATGTGCATTAAAAAAAAACCAGCTGAAGATGTACATTTCCTCCATAGGCTAAAGTGAGGAAATGCACATTTGGATGCGGGGGATTTGCACATTTTGTGGGAATTTGCGCATTTTTGCATGTGAATTGCAGACATTCAGAAAAAAACCAAATTCCGTCGATGGGCAGACGATGGAATGAAAAGTGCCTGATAAGCTGTGAAACACAGAAAGAATGGATTTTACACAATCTGTACATCCCTAGTCCTGTGTCCTCTAAGCATGCTTTTTGCCCTCAAGTGTGATGAAGGACATTGTCTCATTGCCAGTGTTGAAGTAAGTTTCAACTGCCAGTCCAGTTGGCTTCTGTACATGGAATGGGGGGGGGGGGCTCTTGTCCACCTCCAGCAGCAAAGTATCTTGGGCATGATCAGTCTTTACAGCTCATTTCTGCAAGCCACATTCACCTAAACCTGAGCTTCCACTGGTCTTCTAAAGCCCAGTAGTGGGCAGAAGGCAGATCTTCAGATGTTTGGGTCTTCAGCTCCCAGAAGCCCCCTGCCAACATGGCCAATGGTCAGGAATGTTGGGAGCTGAAGTCCAAAGTATCTGGAAATCTACTTTCTGCCCACCTCTATTCTAAAAGAGCAAAATTACAGTGGAAGAAACAATTATTTTGTAGCGATCAGAACTGCTCATCTGGAAACACCTTCTGTGACCTCTAGCTTGTCTCTGGAAGCAATGCAAGAACCTTTCTGATCACATCTGTTCAGATGTTAGGCGTGCCTAACATGTCTCCATGGTGCAAAGTTAAGTGAGGATAGGGTGATTCTATATGAAGAGTTCTCTCAGCCACTCTGACTTCAGTTTGTGCCCATTACAATTAACACCACCGAGTATAAAAGTGATGGTGGGAGAAACATTGGTCCTTGTCTTGCAAAAGGGGAGAGGGAAGAATGGGGTTGCAGCTCCTTTAAGGCAAAAAAGCAAGTCACTATGGCTCGAACGGCCATTGCTGGGAAATGAATCTCTGGAAGCAGCATTTTTCTCAGAGTGCCTTGGGGGCTGGTTACTAAATTTGGTTACTGGGCTTTAAATAATGCAGCATGGCAGGGCCCAGTGGGTTTGAACATTGTCATATCCAGATAATCCTGTTCTTGGTGGCTGAGAACTCTCTCTCTCTCCCCCCCCCTCTCTCTTCAGCTTCTGCACAAGACTTTGAATCTGACAAGGAACATCATCTTAAATAATCAGCACTAGCAGAGACGATTCTGAGCTGCAAAGTTCAGTTTACTTCGAAGACTGACCTATCTAATTTCAACACTGCCTTTCAGCCTGCTGTCTTGCCCCCCCTCCCAAAACACACACACGGGGAATGTGTTACACAAAAGAAATAAATGTGACATTGTCCCCATGTGACATGGTCCCCTTTCCTGCCCATTCCTTGTCTGCAGCAACATGGGAAGCAGAGAGGAAGGGAGGGCAAAGGACTTGAAGCCTTGGCTCAGCTGGAAGTAGTACATAGGCAGGAACCAGTGGAGGCTGGTGGCTTTGAGGTCAGTGGGGCGGTGAATCTGCTCTGGGTTTCAGTCAGAACTCTAAAGGAGACATCCAAGGTGTGGAAGCACCTAGGATAGCTCCTTTAGGGTTCTGATTGAAGCCCGGAGCAGATCCACCGTGTCACTGACGTTGGAGCCACCAGCTTCCACTGGTACGACCTACAGGAGCTGGTGTCTCCTGCCCAGGGGTGACCTTTGGGGAGGGCAGGGGGAGCACTCATCCCCCTGCTTGTGATCCAGACCTCATGTCGTGATTCATTCGTGCATCTGTATCGGTAGCCAGCTTACTCCTTAAATACTCTGAGTATGACTGAAGATTGCTATGAACCAGGGGCAGACAACTTGGCACCCTCCAGATGTTTTGGACTACGACACCCATAGGCCCCTATCAGCATGGCCAATGGCCGGAGATTATGGGAGTTGTAATCCAAAGTGTCTGGTGATCACTAAGTGGCCTATCCCACTATAAACCATGGCACACCCTCATGCCTTCAGGATGCATGGCAAAAAAAACCCTGACAGGCTGCCTTTTGCTTTAAAAGGGGTGTTTATGTGTGCGACTGTTCCAAGGGGCTCACCTTGCTAATGACATATTAAAAAGGAGGTGTCACATTCCTTCGTCCTCCCCCTCCACAATCAACACACTCCAGCAAACAAGGCTTTGAGCTGCACTTCTTTATTAGTTAAGGACTAGCTTCTTTACAAATGCAAATTTTACGGAACTCTCAGATTGCAATGAAACAGCTAATCCACACCTCCATGAATATCAGTAGAGGACCCGAAGTGGAAGTTAGAGAAGTTGCCAGCTGTCTGGGAAAGAACTTCATAGAATAGAATCATAGAATAGTAGGGTTGGAAGGGGCCTACAAGGCCATCGAGTCCAACTCCCTGCTCAATGCAGGAATCCAAGTCAGAGCATCCCTGACAGATGACTGTCCAGCCTCGTCTTGAATGCCTCCAGTGTGGGAGAGCCTACCACCTCCCCAGGTAATTGGTTCCATTGTCGTATTGCTCTAACAGTCAGGAAGTTTTTCCTGATGTTCAGCCGGAATCTGGCTTCCTGTAACTTGAGCCCAATTATTCCGTGTCCTGCACTCTGGGATGATCAAGAAGAGATCCTGGCCTTCCTCTCTGTGACAACCTTTCAAGGACTTGAAGAGCGCTATCATATCTCCCCTCAGTCTTCTCTTCTCAAGGCTAAACATGCCCAGTTCTTTCAGTCTCTCTTTATAGGGCTTTGTTTCCATTCCCCTGATCATCTTTGTTGCCCTCCTCTGAACCCTTTCAGTTGGTCTGCATCCTTCTTAAAGTGTGGTGCCCAGAACTGGACACAGTACTGCAGATGAGGCCTAACCAGTGCAGAGTAGAGGGGAACTAGTACTTCCCAGGATTTGGAAGCTATGCTTCTATTAATGCAGCCCAAAATAGCATTTGCCTTTTTTGCAGCCACATCACATTGTCGGCTCATATTCGGCTTGTGATCGACAACAATTCCAAGATCTTTCTTGCTGGTAGTGTTGTTGAGCCACGTATCCCCCATCTTGTAACTGTGCCTTTGTTTTCTTTTTCCTAGGTGCAGAACTTGGCATTTATCCCTATTAAATGTCATTCTATTGTTTTCTGCCCAGCGCTCCAGTCTATCCGGATCAATTTGAATTTTGTTTCTGTCTTCCAAAGTATTAGCTATCCCGCCCAATTTGGTGTCATCTGCAAATTTGATCAGCATTCCCTGCACCTCCTCCTCCAAGTTAATACAAATGTTGAAGAGCACTGGGCCCAGGACTGAGCCCTGCGGTACCCCACTCGTTACCTCTCCCCTGTTTGAGAAGATCCCATTGATAAGCATTCTTTGAGTCCGATTCTGTAGCCAACTGTGGATCCACCGGATTGTTGTTTCATCTAGCCCACTTTGAGCTAGTTTGCTCATCAGGATATCATGGGGCACTTTGTCAAAAGCTTTGTTGAAGTCGAGGTATATGATGTCTACAGCATTCCCATGGTCTACAAGGGAGGTTACTTGATCAAAAAATGAGATCAGATTTGTCTGGCAGGACTTGTTCTTGACAAGTTCATGTTGGCTTCGAGTAATCACTGCATTGTTTTCAAGGTGCTTCCAGATGGATTGCTTTATCATCTGCTCCAGAATTTTCCCAGGGATTGATGTCAGACTGACTGGTCTGTAGTTCCCAGGTTCCTCCTTTTTACCCTTTTTGAAGATAGGGACAACATTAGCCCTCCTCCAGTCATCTGGCACTTCACCTGTCCTCCATAATTTCTCAAAGAGAATAGACAGCAGTTCTTGAGAGTTCTTCTGCCAGTTCCTTTATTACTTTAGGATGCAATTCATCTGGCCCTGGAGATTTGAACTCATTCAAAGTAATTAGGTGTTCCTTGACCTTATGCCTATTGATCTCAAGCTGCAATCCTGCCCCTTCAGCCTGTACTTCGCCTTTGCCAGGGGGGTCATAGACCCTCTTTTGGGAGAAGACTGAACCAAAGTAGGAATTGAGCACCTCTGCCTTTTCTTTGTCATCTGTTATCGTTTTGCCATCCTTATTTAATAGCTGAACCACCATTTCTTTCCTCTGTCTTTTACTATGCACGTAGCTGAAGAAAGCCTTTTTGTTGTTTTTAGCATCCCTCGCTAACCTCAGCTCGTTCTCAGCTTTAGCCTTCCTGACGCCATCCCTGCAATTCTGTGCTACCTGTGCTACTCTTCCTTTGTTACTTGGCCTTCTTTCCACTTCCTATATGTGTCCTTTTTTGTTGTCAGGTCATCCTTAAACTTTTTGTGAAGCCACATTGGCTTCTTCTGTTGTCTTCCACCTTTTCTTCTTGTTGGAATTGTTTGTGATTGTGCCTTGAGAATTTCCTTTTTTAAAAGCTCCCACCCATCTTGGACTCCGTTTCTTGTTAGCGTCGCTTGCCATGGGACCTTACTGATCATTGTTCTGAGTTTATGAAAATCAGCTTTCCTAAAATCCAGGGTACGCGTTTGACTACACTCAGCTTTTGCTTCCCTTAGAACCAAGAACTCAAGTACAACATGGTCGCTTTCCCGCAGAGTTCCTGTAACTGCTACTTTATTCACTAAGTCTTCTCTGTTGGTTAGGATCAAGTCAAGGTTAGCCGATCCTCTAGTTCCTTCCTCTACTTTCTGTAGGAGGAAGTTATCCGCCACACAAGTCAGGAATTTCCTGGAGGGCCATGTTTTGCAGAATTTGTCTCCCAACAAATATCAGGGAAGTTGAAGTCCCCCATTACTACTACATCATGCTTCCTTAAAACATTGGCTATTTGCTTTTCAAAAGTTTCATCCTCGTCTTCTCCTTGGGTGGGTGGCCGGTAGTAGACTCTGACCACCAGGTTCCTTTTATTCATTGCTCCATTTATTTTGATCCAGATGCTCTTGATGGGGCTACCAAGCTCATCCTCCTGTATTTCTATGCAGAGATACGTATTTTTCACATACAGTGCAACCCCACCTCCCCTTCTGTTCCTCCTGTTCTTTTTGAACAAGTTATATCCTTCAATTGTTGTATTCCAATCATGAAAGTCATCCCACCAAGTCTCAGTTGTACCTATCAAGTCATAATTTCCCTCCTGTATTAAGAGTTCAAGTTCGTTCTGTTTGTTTCCCATACTCTGGGCATTAGTATATAGACATCGAAGACCATGTGCTTTATAGTCTGGCTTTCTTCCTCCATGTGTCTGAGGACTATTATTGGGCGCTATCAGAGCTGTTCTCTCCGTTGCAGTGCATGCGCCTACGTCCACTGTTACCCCCAACATTACATCTCCTTTCCCCGCAGGATTCAGTTTAAAGCCCTCCTGATGAAGTTCTTCATGCTGTGGCCAAACACATTCTTCCCATCCTTTGTGAGGTGCAACCCATCCCTTGCCAACAGCCCATCTTCCCAGGAAGTATAGCCCGTGGTCCCAGAATCCAAACCTCTCTCGTCGGCACCACCTTCATAGCCAGTCATTCACCCGGAGTATTTTTCATTCCTTTTCTATCCCTCTTCTAACTACTGGAAGGATGGATGAGAAAACTATCTGGGCCCCAAAGTTCTTGAGTTTCCTTCCCAAAGCTTCAAAGTCTGACGTGATTTCTTCGTAGCTCTGCTTGGCGGTATCATTTGTTCCCACATGGATGAGAAGAAAGGGATACCTGTCAGTGGGCTTTATGAGTGCAGGCAACCTTTCAGGCTATCCTCCAGTCTCATCCGCAAGTACCTGGAATCGGTTCCACAGCTCCACTGCTTCCACTGGTGCAGAGTGGCATCTAGTTCTTCTTCTCCTAACTGTCACCCTTTTCCAAGGAGTATCCTCTATTCCATTTTTCTTCACCTCAGCATTTCCCACTGCCTCATCTTGCTGTTGTTCTTCAAGCTTCTGGTCTTCCCTTTGCTGTTGTAGTTCCCCCATTCTGTCCAAGAACTCTTCGTGTTCTCTTATTCCCCGGAGGGTCAACAGTCGCCGCTCCAGTCCACTTACTTTTTCTTCCAGCAGTGTGATCAACTTGCACTTGTTACAGGTGTAGGCCATGTTGTTCTCAGGTAAGAAAACAAACATTGCACACACCTTGCAGGTCACCACCACTGGAGAGTCCTGTCCTTCCATTGCCTCTTTTCCCTTTTTGTGTCTAGCGTGATTGTTCTAGACTAGCCTGTGCCTGCTCCTCTACTCAGTAGAGGTTAAAAGCAGAGTCTACTGGTGTGGAAGTGTGTGTTACAAGACAAATAAATGAAAAAAGTTAATTAAAAAATAAAATAAAATTTTATTTTGGCCAGCTTCTTGGCCAGACTAGCTTCACAGGGATACCCCTCCCTTAGGGTGGCTCCCTCCTATGTAGGTTTTCACATGTGGCCAACCAGGTGGAGTTGCTGAGCCCTGCCTCTAAGTTTTCCTGCTTCGCTCTGTGATAGGCCCTAGCATCCCTCAAGTCACACCCCTTGCTCTCCTCCTCCCCCGAAACCTGGGTTCTCATGGTGGAGGAAAGGGGGAGCCATTCAGGCTGGGCAAACTGTGTGTCAAGGTGCTGAGAAGAAAGTCTTGCCATATCTGAGCTCACTAGGGAGGGTGCCTCCCCTGTTCTGGCTGTTGCCATCCTGAATCTGAATCTGAGCTGCCAGACATCTCCACACGCTCAGATTCATTCCTGACATGAGGTATATTATAGGTTATTTGAAAAAACAACCCAACAAATGATATTAAAATAAACTGTTTTTATTGCATTTTCATCCTGAATGTGTTCCTTGAGCCTTGACCTGAATCTTGCTCTCTCTCCATCTGAAATGGTACCCCCTGTACCACCTGGTACCACAAACTGATGGGCTAGCTTGTTTGTTCAGCTTATTTGAATGGCCATAAAATGGCAAACAATAGTTGAATAACTAATGCAGCATGGGCTTAACACAAGGGCATAGAACGTCTTGAGCTGAATTCCATTTTGGGGAAACTCTTGGGGGCTGCATTCCAGTGGTGGGTGGGGCCAAAGTTAAAAGAGGTGGGACAAAAATACGTGCACATTTTAACCTGCAGCTTTCACTGCCAGTAACTAAGCTTTAGGAGAGGCATCTCAGCTTTTTAGAATGTAAAAACTGTAAAAAAGTAGTAAAAACTGGTAAAAACTGTACCAAAGTAGGGGAACTATCAATGATTGGTGGTCAGGGGAAAGGGGGAGGGGCCAAGGGAAGGGGAACCTTGGAGGGCCAGACTTGGCTCTTGGGCCTGAGGTTCCACACCCTTGGCTTAATAGCTTGGCTCCCGCTGTTGAGATAGTCCCTTATTTGATATTGAGTCCAACCGCAGTTCTTTCTGCCCCCTCCCACTGCAAGTAAGGGCCTGGAGACTGAGGCTAGATCTACACTACTGCTCTATAGCATTATTGAAGTGCACTGATAATTGTTGGGGCATGTTACACATTCGTTATACCACTATTGTAGTGTTATTTCCTTATGGCATTACCATGATGGGATTGTAATGATATGACACAAGGTGTAGACCTGGCCTGTATCACCAACTACCAGTGGCAGAAGACTCTGTAGATCAACAGACAAGCGGCTTCTGCAGCTTGCCATTTTTAAATTACTATCAGCCAGCCAGCATCTCTCTGCAGTTCTTTTCTCTTTCTGAAGGGAACACCTTGGAACCAGGACTGTGCCATCAACCAGCAGGGGCAGAAGAGACAGCTGTGCTAAACACCATATAACTCAGGGCCAATTCTAGGTTTCATGGGACCCTAAAGAAAAAACCTGACTGTTCTCCCTTTGGCAGCAGCTCTCTCTTGTGTGTGTGTGTGTGTGTGTGTGTGTGTGCGCGCGCGTGGGTGTGCATGCATTTTTTAAAATCTTTCAACTGGACTTGGACCAAATAGCCGTTCAAATACAGGATGACTTCAAATAGAGGGGTGTCCTATGTCAAGTAGAACAGATGGCCACCCTAGGTGAGATACAGGCTGATTTCCCTGCCTGTTGCTCCTAAATACTAGGACTTGTTGGTGGTTTGAGTCTTGCCAGCTTAGGATGTGTGCAGTTCTGTTCATTCACACACCCGCACCCCACCCAATACAAAAGACCCAGTGAGAGCCTGCCCGAAATTTGTGTTCATCAACTGAGGCCCTGTTGCATGTCTCACCTCCTAGAGAGGTGAGGTTTATGGGAACTTGTAACAGGACCTTTTGTACAGCTGCACCTCAGGTATGGTACTCCGTTCTCAGGGAGGTCAGGCTAGCCTCCTCTTTAGATACCTGGTGAAGACATTGTTTTGCCAAGCTTTTAATAGTTAATTCTCTGTTTTTCTTGTTAATCCCCAGTTTGAAAAATGTTTTTGTGTTTCTAGATAATTTACTTTGAGTGTGTTTTGATTGTACATCACCCCGAGTGCTCATTGAGCAAAGGAGCCACCCCCAAAATATTCTAATTTTTTAAAAAAACATAATGAAATAAAGCATGGTCATGATCCTTACCTTGCTGTTGGCTTTTGTCCTTTTCCTCCATTTGCACAAATGTAGCCGTAATGTGTGGAAATAATTTCCGCAGTGGAAAGCAAATGCAGGTTAGAAAAACACATACAACAAGCAGAAAACCAACCAAAACTAAAGTGTAGGACAAATGCATTTCTCATGGGTGATTTTCACAGAGAGGACAGGATGAAAATGGGAAGCCACAAACAGTCTGAAATGCAATCATCTTCTCTTGATTGGCCATGAAGACATGCTCAGAATCTTCCTGCAGGCTGTGGGGCCAGAACTGATGTTACAATTTTATTCCATAATCAATCTCTGTGTACTCCTCTGGGGCTTCCACGCGTCGCACTTCAAATCAGGTAATACTTGGCAGCAAATTGAATTGACAACTCATCTAAGCAGCAGTTACCCAGCAGGGCAGCATCATTACAATGGCTCTTCAGCTCTATTGGTTTGGAGATCAACGCTGCCGGAACCCACCTCTGCCAATGAAACTCCTCCACCCACACGCTGCCTTGATATCTTTTTAGTAAGGGCAAAACAATCGATGTTACATCTTTCCCTTTCTTTCAGATGAGGTCTTCTATGCAACTGGAAAGTCTGCATCTCCTTTCGTCAACAGAAATTGACTGAGTACATTGTTTACTACATTTTTAAAACATTCCCCTAGATCAGCCCTATCAAAGGTGACTGTACTGCAAGTTAGAGCTGCTTTACAGCCCAGTCTGATGCATGGTGACTCAGAAGTACATCCAGTGAGGCTTACTCTGAAAAGTGGCACCATTAGGGAAGGACTGGGGGGCAGACATCCAGGGTCCTGTTCAGCAGAATAAATGAGCAGGGGTCTCCCAAACCAGGGCTTTAAAAAAATCAGAAGGGGTGGTGCTGAAGGAGGAGATACCAAAGGGGCCCAGTGATACCCTGTTGCCAAAAGACCCAAAGTTGGTGTATATAGGGGGGGGGCACCGTAAGACCTTTGTCCAGACTCTAAAACTACCTAGCTATACCACTGACACTTGAGATGGGTGAATCATTCCTGCTCCATCCATCTAGCTTATTTCTCTCACCTGGACAGGTGTGTCTGTGACTCACCTGTCCAAGAGAGAAATCTGTGGCTATATGGACAGACCCCAATTAGTTATAGATTTATAGATCTTGTTCCATTGTTCCGGGCATCTAGAAATACAACAATTTATGGGTAGTGGTCCCTGAAGCATCCCTCAAGGCAGATAACATAAAGTGGTAGCATAATATATATTTTTTATTATTCAAACAATCTTAGGGAATAACAAAACTCTGTGATGATGGAACAAGCAAGACCATATGTAATGCAATTCAGATAATTAGAACCATAATAGAAATAGCGGCTAGCATATTCTTATTAAAATTAAAGTTCAAGTTCTTATTCCTCTTAACCAATGATGCAGTCATCACTAAGATCTTATATTTACTAACTGGCAGGCATGGTAGGCAGAGCTTAGGTAATCAGGTTTGGTAGGCTTCTCATTCTCACAGGATCTCTCCGTTCAACCATGCTAAAACTGTTTATAACATTCTACTTAACATTAGCTCCAGTTCCTTATCTTAAACAAACATTTATACAGCTTGACTTATAGCTTCAGACCCAGTCGTACCTCCTGCACCCAACTTCAAGAGGGCCTCTCCCTAATGCAGCCGGGCTAACTTTAGAGGAGGGGTGGGCAACAAGCATCCCATGAGTCCCAGCATGTCCCTGCCTCCATGGTGTGTTCCCCCTGCTGCTGTGTTGCCGGATTGCCAGCAATTTTGCCGGGAAACATGGCAAACAGGGAGCATGATTCTGTGTGTGTGTGTGTGTTGGGGGGGAAGCAGAATTCTGGTAGGAAACAAAGGCACACACACCCTGTGCACCTTTGCCCCCCTTCAGAATCGCCAGTTCTGCAGAGAAACAAGGCATGAGCCAACTGCATGTCCTATTTCTCTGCAGAAGCATATGGCCCCCAAACAGTTGTTTGGGGGCTGGTAGTGGTAGGGAGTGCAATGGTGTTGGGAATGAAGCTGCATGGCCACTTCCGGTTGCAGTGGCAATTGTGGTGAGAGAGGGGTGCAGCCCCTGGCGGGTTTATGTGTCCCCCCAACCCTCTGCAGTTGCCTTAGAGGCATCTAGTTAAGGTCCATCCCTTTCTGAATTAAGGAGCTTTTCACATGCAAGAATGAACCAGCCCACCTGTGGCGAGCTTCCTTGTTTCAGTTCCAAGAACACTTTTTGTACTCAAAACTAGCTCATAGCATATCTAGAACTAATTCCTCTGCACTTAGGACACACAGATTTATAATGAAAAACATTTCTATAAAATACCATTTTTTGGTCAATGACACATGTTGCATCCATACTTTATGACACACATGTACATGACTGCAGCTCTAGACATTATTTTCCTCTACACAAGCCCCCCCCCCTGAAAGAGGGGCAGTCCATAATTAAAGGACTGGACCTATGCCATTCGAGTTCAGGTCCCACCTCTGTTGTTGTGGACCCATTGCATGGCTGTAGGCACGTAATGACTCTCAGCTAGGGATGTCGGAGAAATCCGCAATGGAATCAAATGAGTTTGGATTTCTATGAATCTGACCCATGGCTTCCACAGCGGACTGGCATCTCCCAAGTCAGAGAGATTCTGCGGACTTGCAGACTGGTTTTTTTACTTTCCAGAATTTTATGCAAATTAAGCCATAGAAAAATATGTAAAATAAGAAACCACCAGCTGAAAATGCGCATTTTACCCATAGGATAAAACATGAAAATGAGCATTTGGGGTGGCTTTGCACATTTTGCAGTGGATTTGTGCATTTTTGCAGTGCAAGTTTCTGCAAATGCAAATTTGCACAAATTCAGGAAATTGGAAAAAACCTAATTTCATCAATGAGTGGACAACAGAATGAAAGGCACCTGACAATCCAAGAAACGTAGACGGAATGGATATTATAAAATCTGTACATCCCTACTCTCAACTTCTCTTGCTCTTCTGTAAAAGAAGAAAGTTAGAATACCTTGGTCATATTATCCATGGCGAAAAATACACCATATCCCAACTCATTATACAAGGGAAAATGGACAGAAAAAGATCAATAGGAAGGAGATGAACATCATTGTTAAAGAATCTGAGGGAATGGTTCAGCTGTACTTCTATACAACTATTCAGAGCAGCAGTGTCAAAAACAAAAATAGCTGTAATGACAGCTAACGTCAGATAGGAGATGGCACCTTAAGAAGAAGAAGAGGATGCAGGCAGCTGAGCTTTGAGACAATTCAAATTCCTCCTATCTGTAATGTTCAATATGAACCAAACCTTCATTAACCATCAGGCTGCATTTAACATTGCTGGAACATTGACCTTCTTTAGATGCTTTGATAAATGGCACATTGTTGCTTCCAGCTCTGTGACAGGTAACACCACATACCACAATAAACCAATTCCAAGTGTCACTGATAGCATCTTTAGTTTTCTTCCTATTGCTAGCAGATATATAAGCTTAGACTCTGGACTCTTAATGATATTATGCCCCCACCCCTCTTTAAATAGTAATGTATATTCATTTCACTTATTTGGAAATGTAATAAGCCAGCCCTTTCCCTAAGTGGGGCAATTCACTTCTGCCCCAAAGTCCAACCCTGAATTTACCACTGCTAATAAATCTCCTGGTAGTGCTATAGCATGTATTAATGTTCCTTTGCTGCTCCCTGGTGATAACTATTTTGTGTCATGATTTCTGTGTGTGTTTGAAGGTATTATGCTGCCCTCTTCTGTTCAGCACTCTTCATAACCAAAACTAGAACAATGCAGTCCATTGGTGTATGCTTAAATTTTGATTGCCTTTGCGTGTTTTAACAATCATTGAACGTTAAAGGTGCAATCCTATGTATGTTTAGACAGAAAAAAGGCTGACAACACCCAGCATGCCCCAACCAGCATGGGTCCTGGAGCGTCTTGAGTAGTGCCAGGGTCTTCTGAGGGGCCATCTCGCTCTAAAGGTTCTGGCTCCGCCTCTAAAGATGACTCGAGTGGCGGCATGACACCTGGGGCCATGACACCGGGATCTGCTGCATGCAGAGCAGTGCTTTGCCTTTGTGTGCCTTGAGCCCCCTTGTGACTACTTTTTCCTCTATTGGCAGGGAGAGGCCGAATTCTGAATAGATGGCTGTCATCATTGGGGACTATGTACATTTTCAGCCTGATCAAAGCTGAGGTCAGTCACAGCAACCAGCATACAGCATGTCGAGTTGCTCAGTGTCCAAGAAAAGGCCCAAACAAACGAGCCCAGTTGGTTTTTTCCCTAGCTCCCGTTCTCAGATGGGAGAGGAGGAAAGCTGGCTCTCTCTCTCACCATTCCTTGTTGTTGTTCAGTCGTTCAGTCGTGTCCGACTCTTCGTGACCCCATGGACCATAGCACGCCAGGCCTTCCTGTCCTGCGCTCTCTCCCGGAGCGTGCTCAAGTTTATATTCATTGCATCCGTGATGCTATCTAGCCATCTCATCCTCTGCTGTCCCCTTCTCCTTTTGCCTTCAGTCTTTCCCAGCATCAGGGTCTTTTCCAGGGAGTTTTCTCTTCGCATTAGGTGGCCAAAATATTGGAGCTTCAGCTTCATTATCTGTCCTTCCAATGAGCACTCAGGGTTGATTTCCTTTAGGATGGACTGATTTGACTTCCTTGCAGTCCAGGGGACTCGTAAGAGTCTTCTCCAGCACCACAGTTCGAAAGCATCAATTCTTCGGCGCTCAGCCTTCCTTATAGTCCAGCTCTCACAGCCATACATTACTACTGGGAAAACCATAGCTTTGATTAGACGGACCTTTGTCGGCAAGGTGATGTCTCTGCTTCTTACCATGCTGTCTAGGTTTGCCATAGCTTTCCTCCCAAGGAGCAAGCGTCTTTTAATTTCATGGCTACAGTCACCGTCTGCGGTGATCTTGGAGCCCAAGAAAGTAAAATCTGTCACTGCTTCCATTTCTTCCCCTTCTATATGCCAGGAAGTGATGGGGCCAGATGCCATGATCTTAGTTTTTTTAATGTTGAGTTTCAAACCAGCTTTTGCACTCTCCTCTTTCACCCTCAACAAGAGGCTCTTGAGATCCTCTTCACTTTCTGCCATTAGGGTGGTATCATCTGCATATCGGAGGTTGTTGATAATTCTCCCAGCAATCTTAATTCCGACCTCTGATTCATCCAACCCGGCATTTCTCATGATGTACTCTGCATGTAAGTTAAATAAGCAGGGTGACAATATGCAGCCTTGTCGTACTCCTTTCCCAATTTTGAACCAATCGGTTGTTCCATGTCTGGTTCTTACTGTTGCTTCTTGACCCTCGTACAGGTTTCTCAGGAGACAGGTAAGGTGGTCTGGTACTCCCATCTCTTCCAGAATTTGCCACAGTTTGTTGTGATCCACACAATCAAAGGCTTTAGCGTAGTCAATGAAGCAGAAATAGATGTTTTTCTGGAATTCTCTTGCTTTCTCCATGATGCAGCCAATGTTGGCGATTTGATCTCTAGTTCCTCTGCCTCTTCGAAACCCAGCTTGTACTTCCGGTAGTTCTCGGTTCGCATACTGCTGAAGCCTAGCTTGTAGGATTTTCAGCATCACCTTGCTGGCATGTGAAATGAGCGCAATTGTGCGGTAGTTTGAACACTCTTTGGCGTTGCCCTTCTTTGGAATTGGAATGTAAACTGACCTTTTCCAGTCTTGTGGCCACTGTTGAGTGTTCCAGATTTGTTGGCATATTGAATGCAGCACTTTAACAGCATCATCTTTTAGGATTTTAAATAGCTCGGCTGGAATACTGTCATCTCCGCTAGCTTTGTTGTTACTAATGCTTCCTAAGGCCCACTTGACTTCATTCTCTAGGATGTCCAGCTCAAGTTCAGTGACCGCACTATCATGGCTATCAGGGACATTCAGATCTTTCCTGTATAGTTCTTCTGTGTATTCTTGCCACCTCTTCTTAATCTCATCTGCTTCTGTTAGGTCCCTGCCTTCTTTGTCCTTTATCATGCCCGTCTTTGCACAAAACATTCCCTTGAGATCTCCGATTTTCTTGAAGAGATCTCTAGTCTTTCCCATTCTGTTGTTTTCCTCGATTTCTTTGCATTGTTCATTTAAGAAGGCCTTCTTGTCTCTCCTTGCTATTCTCTGGAACTCTGCATTCAGTTGGCTATATCTTCCCCTTTCTCCCTTGCTTTTCGCTTCCCTTCTTTCGTGAGCTACTTGTAAAGCCTCATCAGACAGCCACTTTGCTTTCTTGCATTTCTTTTTCTTTGGGATGGATTTCGTTGCTGCCTCCTGAACAATGTTACGGACCTCCGTCCATAGTTCCTCAGGCACTCTGTCTATCAGGTCTAATCCCTGAAATCTATTCCTCACCTCCACTGTATATTCATCAGGGATATGATTTAGGTCATACCTGAACGGTTTAGTGGTTTTCCCGACGTTCTTCAATTTAAGCCGAAATTTTGCAAGAAGCAGCTCATGATCTGAGCCACAGTCAGCTCCAGGTCTTGTTTTTACTGACTGTATGGAGCTTCTCCATCTTTGGTTGCAAAGGACATAATCAATCTGATTTCGATATTGACCATCTGGTGACGTCCATGTGTAGAGTCGCCTCTTGTGCTGTTGGAAAAGAGTGTTTGCTATGATCAGCATGTTCTCTTGGCAAAACTCTATTAGCTTTTGTCCTGCTTCATTTTGTACACCAAGGCCATGCCTGCCTGTTATCCCGGTGATTTCTTGACTTCCTACTTTAGCATTCCAATCCCCTATGATGAAGAGGACATCTTTTTTTGGTGTTAGTTCTAGAAGGTGTTGTAGGTCTTCATAGAACCGATCAACCTCAGCTTCTTCGGCCTCAGTGGTTGGGGCATAGACTTGAATTACTGTGATGTTGAATGGTTTGCCTTGGATTCGTAGTGAGATCATTCTATCATTTTTAAGATTGTACCCCAGTACTGCTTTTCCCACCCTTTTGTTGACTATGAGTGCTACTCCATTTCTTCTAAGGGATTCTTGCCCACAATAGTAGATATACCCCTATAATTAACATATATTTTTCATGGCACATGCTTTCAGAGCTTGGGCTCAGTGGCAGGACCTCTTTTGGCATGTGCAAACCCCCTCAAAATATAAGACAACCGCCACCACTTGTCCTTTTTTGATCCCTGCCGATGACCAGGGGTGGCGGGAAGGTGGTGACGTCAACAGGCGACAGCACCACAGGCAGATGGCAGCAATGAAAAGCCAACAGCCTGCTGGCTGGCAAGCAGGCTAGTTTGCTTGGTGGCTTGGCAAGGAGTGGGAAGACAGAGGAGGCACAGACAGTGGGCCAGTGACCCAAGGGGCAAAAGTGATCAGTGAGCATCCTTCCAGCAATTTCATTTCATGTATTGCATTTCTATATCGCCCAATAACTGAAGCTCCCTGGGCAGCTTACAAAGATTAAAAACCATTAAAAATACATTATACAAAGTGTAAAACCAATTGCAGACAAACATATAAACAGACAGCACAGACACAGACAACATATATCTAAAACAATTTGAAACCATCAGCAATCAGACAAAACCAGGGCCTGATTAAAACTTCATCATATGCTGCCAAACGCCTGAGAGAAGAAGGAGGTCTTAACTTGGCGCCGAACAGATAACAGTGTTAGCACCAGTCAGGCCTCATCAGGGAGATAATTCCATAATTGGGGCACCACCACCGAGAAGGCCCTTTCCCTTGTTGTCATCCTTTGAGCTTCTGTTGGAGGAGGTACCTGGGGGAAGGCCTTAGATGCTGAATGTAGTATATGGGTAGGTTCATGTCAGGAGAGGGACTCTGTCAGGTATTGTGGTCCCAAGCCGTGTGGTCCTGAGCCATGTGGTTCTGAGCCATGTGGGCCAATTTCTGAGCAGATCAGCTGACTAGGCAGGTCCCAGTCTCTCCTTCTCTTAAAAGTTCCCCTCTGGCCAGGCCAACCAACTAGTAGCCGGCACACGTGAGAAGTCTCCATCACTGCTGTCATGGCTTTATTAATTACTATGTAACAGATGTATAGCCCACTTTTCAGGGTAAAAACCATCACAGGGTAAAAGCAAACGAACCCAACCACTTGCTCACCTGCCCATTGCCTGCGGAAGAAGAGAAGAGGATGAGCAGTGGCTCCAGCTCTGGAGTGCGGTAACAAGAGCAGACTCTCCAGGTCAGGAGACAATGCCACCCCTCCGTATGTCAAGGTACAGCAGGGTCCGAAGCAAATGGCACAATCCATGACAGACACAGGTCAAGTCCATAAACAACAAGAGCCAAGGCTGGACCAAGACATTTTGCTGCCCAAAACAAGGGACACAAGATGGTGCCTTCCCCGCCCTGCCGCCCGTAACATAGATAGCCTACACCAGTAAGATGAATAAATAACTGGTTTATTTTTTCATACACTTCTCAGTTTGGCATCCATCTTGGAACCACACCCCAAAGCACAGGCCTGGAGTATGCTCAGTTCCACCTCTTCTAAAAGAGACACTTTTGCCTTATTACCACTATGTGGCAACAACATAAACATATGTTGCACCCCCCACTCTCTTCTCTCCCCCGCCGCCCCATTCTATGTACAGAAGCCTGCTGGACTGGCAGCTGCAACTCAGTTCAACACTGACAATGGGACAATGTCCTTACTCAACTGAGGGAAGCAGGCCAGCTTAGGGGGTGCAGGGCAGGCCATGTGGCACACACAGCTCTGTCCTCCAATGCTTTGCTGCGGCCTACCAGCATCTACTGCCTGAGGTGACTGCCTCACTCTGCCTTATGGTAGAGCTGGTTCTGGCAAGGGCCAAATTCCTGCCACTGTTGGGGTGTGCGCTGTGGAGCATTAAGGCTCAGGTCAGCCATTTTCTCCACCTGCAAACTGTGCCAGTGGCACAGAGAGTAAGGCTCCAGGGCCCTGCTGCCAGATTCCCTGGCTGGAGCCCACTAGCACCTTAGAGAGAGTGTGTGTATGTGTGTATGTGTGTGTGTGTGTGTGTGTGTGTGTGAGAGAGAGAGAGAGAGAGAGAGAGAGAGAGAGAGAGAGAGAATGAGTCTGGCTGTTGCAGTATGGAACTTGTCCTGTGTATGTGGTTTGCTCCATGTTCTTGGCATGAACAAGACAAGAACGTAGAGCAAAGAACATGGAACAATCCAAGAACAAGCCATGGAACAAGGAACAAGCCAAGAACATGGAGCAAACGTGGAACATGCCATCTTCTTGGTATGTTCCACGTTCTTGGCATATGTTTTTTCCTTGAGAGAGTGTGCAATTCCCACCTCAGGGGTTGTGTAGAAGGTAGATATAGAACTACTGGTAGATCTCTGGATGACTTGCAGTAGATCAGCAAGGATTACTGACTCCTGATTGTTGAGCAATAGCACCAACAAAATGACTCCTCCCTCCCCCCTCCGTAATTTTTATTGCTGACATGAAAAACACTTGGAGTAACCAGGGATAGATTTTTCTGTAGAAGGGCTGTGAGCTCCGTTTGGTGCTGGGACACAAAACAAATTCCTGGGCTCAGAATTCTTTCATTCCAGGCGTACAAGAGGGAAGGCTCCTAGCATTGCCAATCAGAAGACATTGTGCAGCTATTCCATCTTTTCCATCTTAGTGGATTTCTTGTGGTAAGAAAAAAGATGGGAAAAGCGATGGGAAAACACAGAAAAGTTACAATTGAATAAGACGATGATGTCTCTCTCCCTCCCCTGGTTAAATTCCATGCCTGATGTAGGGTGATTGCAGAATAAAAGCTTCATCTGGAAGCAGCCTGTGTTTTTTTCACCAGGCTCTAGTTGGTGAGTCTCAGGTGTTTCATAAAACAAAGTAGATCCTGCAAGCCTGAAGTCTGCCCACCCTTGTCCTCTTCAGGCTTAATTCCTTGAATATAGTCTCTGTTGTATGACTGATAATTAGGGATAGGCAAATTTACCTGAATTAATTTATTTACTCAGAAAGTAACAAATTTGTCCATGTGAGTTTGGATGAGAGTTCTTTAATATGAGATCTTGTTTTGTGTCCACGAATTTTGCACATGCACAATATCAAAGTGCATCTTGGGAAAGTGCATCTTGAGCTGCAGTTTGGAATCATATTGTGCAGTATGACATCATGCATGACCATGCTACGGGCCCCCTACTTTGTCAAAGTCCTCTGACAGACCTTCAAACAGGACTGTCCTCTGTAAAGCAGGACACCTGGCCACCATAATTCTAGCTCAGAGATTAGGGTGCTTCCAGATGAGGTTTTTATGGCACCATCGCCTTGACTCACTCTCGGAAGTTTACAGAAAGTCCCAATGAGGACGCCTTCTACTTGTGACCCTCCCATGTTTTTTCTTACCACTTCTTCTGCTTTGTTTCCATGTCGGAGAAAATCCATCAAGAAGAAAAAGATGGAACAGCTGCACAGTGCCTTCTGATTGCTCGTGCTATGAGCCCTCTGGAAATGCCCTTAATTACAAGGATGTTAGTTTAGATATACGGGTGCCTGAGAATACTAGTTGACAAGGACGCTGGCTTAGATACACTGGCCATTCTGAGATTGGTCTGGCTGGGAAGGCAGTGCTTTTTTCTCCTAGATGTTGCAGCTTTCATCATATTTGGTGAGCCACTGGGATGGGGACAAACTCACTTGCTCTTTGAACTCTTGACTCACTGCTGGGAAGCTGAAGATGCCATTTGTCTGAGTGGATTGTGGCCTGACGGCCAGCTGCCTGTTGGCAGTCATGCAAGATGCTGACGATGACCATCTCTGGTAATGTGATGAATGAAGGGTGATGCTATCCTAAGCAATAAGGAAAGTGAATTAGTTAGAGATGTATGTCCTTTTGCCTTTCTTCCTATACTTGTGTGTTCCTCCTCTTCATTAAATGGTCTCTTGAACTGTTAAAACTAGCTCTGATGGGGATTATTCATCCGGAATAGGTGGCCTACTACTCACACTGCCTTTCTGCCTCGTACCTATGCTATTTATAAGAGAATAATTAATGTGCTTCCTTTCTGATCTACCTGAGTGGAATAATAAAAAAAAGGGAGCGAAGAGTAGCCAGTGGAGGCTGGTGGCTCTGATTTTGGTGGGGCTGTAGATCCATTCCAGGTTTCAGTCAGAACCAGACAGAACTGTAAAGGAGCTATCCAAGGTGCCAAACCTATTTTGGAGGATATGGTTCAGCACCTTGGATAGCTCCATTAGAGTTCTGGCTGGTTCTGACTGAAACCCAGAATAGATTCATAGTCCCACTGAAATTGGAGCCATCAGCCTCCACTGACAGTAGTAGGAACTGAATCCAAAATGAAGGGACCAATGGGAGGCTTTTTCAAGCCTCATTGCCACATGGTGGAAGGTGCAGATGCAATCTTCACTGAGATTACAGCATACAAGAAGAGGAAGGTTACTGCTCCGGCTGAGATCTTGATGAAGATTTCCTCCCCTATGCAACAATTAGGCTTGGAGAAAGAACTCCCACTGGAGTGTGTGTGGCAAGGATGGGAGCTGTGGGTGGGAACAAAGGCTTTGTGAGCCCAGGCTTCCCCACCCAATCCCCTGTATACTGTAACTGAAGGGTGGGCAACTTCGGGAGGTCCAGGGGCCATTTTTGACTAGAAAACCATTTTTTAAAAAATAAGAAAAAATGGCATCTGTAGCTGCTACAGAGCACCAAAAGAATAAAATTTAGCTTACTTTTAAACTAAATTTAACCCTTTCTATGGCTCCATAGTGCTACAGACACCATTATTGCCTCTCTATTTTCAATGGGGGGGGGTAGGGTCAGGGTGGCTGCCACAGGGGCAACATTTGGGTTGTGGATTGTCCACTCTTGCTGTAACTGGTATTTTTTTTATTGGGGGGGGGGCGGTATCCCACATAATAGTCATCCTTTGAAAATATGTTCGAAACCATGGCTAACGGTAAACATGACCCTTGTTTCTTCGCTGACTTGATTGTGTTAAATGTGTATTTGCGTGTGTGTATGACACACACACACACACACAGAGATGCAAATACACATTTAATGTGACATATAGGCTCTTATCATAGTAATGTATGGCTGTGAGAGCTGGACTATAAGGAAGGCTGAGTGCCGAAGAATTGATGCCTTCGAACTGTGGTGCTGGAGAAGACTCTTACGAGTCCCCTGGACTGCAAGGAGGTCCAATCAGTCAATCCTAAAGGAAATCAACCCTGACTGCTCATTGGAAGGACAGATACTGAAGCTGAAGCTCAAATATTTTGACCATCTAATGCAAAGAGGAAACTCCCTGGAAAAGACCCTGATGCTGGGAAAGATTGAAGGCAAAAGGAGAAGGGGACGGCAGAGGATGAGATGGCTAGATAGCATCACCGATGCAATGAATATGAACTTGAGCACACTCCGGGAGAGAGCGCAGGACAGGAAGGCCTGGCGTGCTATGGTCCATGGGGTCACAAAGAGTCGGACACGACTTAACGACTGAACAACAACAACAATAGGCTCTTATCACAATAAGTAAATCCTGACACCCAGGTGCTTCCAAACAAGGCATTTATTGTGCAATTGCCCTCCTTCAAACATAGGGTCCAGATGATGACATCTTCCATTTGTAACCCTCCCATGTTTCCCCATCACTTCTTCCATCTCTTTTTCTTAACCCACCAAAAATCTGTTAAGGAGGAAAAGATGGAATAGTGCTTAATATCTTTTGATTGGTAACACTAGCAGCTTTCCATCAGCAAGCACCCCTTCATTTATTATGTGATGAATAGATGCAGCCATTCGATGGTACTGAAACATTTACTATGTAATGAATAGATGCTACCAGGAGATGGTGCTGGAACCTTCTAACATGGTGCGAAAGCGCCCCCCCCCCCCCACGTTGTCATGCTGTGTTAAAGACAGAGGAGGAGGGCCAGAAAGGGGGGTGGGGAGGAAACAACGGCTCTCTACCCACATGGGCTTAAGAGTTCATTCACACATTACATTTGGCTGATTAATTTCACCTACGCTTTCACAGGGGGGTACACAGCCATCTTTCTTTCTTTCTTTCTTTCTTTCGAAGCAAGTTTCTCTTAGGAGTAAAACTGATTAAACCAGGAGCTGCTTGTGACCTACTCTAATCAATTTCACCACTCCATTGATTCATTGGAGAAGAAAGCAATACAGAATGATGAAAAAGATGAGAATTCTTCTCTCCCCATCCCCTTATTCTTCTACTATTCTAAGGGTGCAATCCTATGCTGGGAGTTGCAGGACTTCTCTCTGTCTGAACACACATAGGGTTGCTCCCTAAAGCTAACCATCGATACTACATCATCATGGCTAGTGCCGGGTAAAAGTGAAGAAGTTGCTTCTCAGAAATAATAATCTATGGTATGGATTCTATGAACAACCTTGGCATTTGTCACTTTAGAAGAATTTTACTCTCTTATAAAAACGAAGCATACTTTCGGTGCAAGGGAAGGCTCTCTTTTCCTCTTAGTTGAGATGGGTTGATATTTGTATGCAGGCATGCACGGGAACGACAAGATTGCTGACCTGAAGGCAATCGAGGGAGTCATAACAGTGCTCTGCATTTCTGCGGACCAAGGGCTTGTTGATTAGGTTCAAAGAACCTGTGTAGCTCTTTTAGGCTGCAAGCTGATGCACTCTGCAAAAAAAGATTAGGCTTCAGGAGAAATAGTATCAGCTGTTGGGATCTGATTATTTACTTTCTGCGAAGCAGAGTCGTCTGTTGCACTGCCCCTTGCAGCTGTACCTTTAATAGGGATTTGATATTCAGACATTAACACAATGATTCCCAACCTTGGTCCCCTGGATTTTGTTGGACTACATCCCCCATCATTCCTGTTCATTGGCTGAAGTGGCTAGGGATAATGGGATTTGGAGTCCAACAATATCTGGGGACCCAAGGTTGGGAGCCACTGCATTGTCAAGACTTGTGAGAGTGTTTATCTCCATGCTGTGAAAAACTTCCCCTGCTGAAAACAGCAGTTTGACCTGCAGAAAATAGCAGAAGAGCAGGGCAGGTTGTTGTTGTTAGTCATTTGGCAATTCTAATGCAAAAGAGTAAAAATCTTCATCCAGTTCTCCACAGCTAATGGCTCACTAGACATCTCTGTGTTACGATATGCTGTTTGGCTGATGAGGACAGAGGACATTCTTGGATCAGTATGACTTTTTTTTTTTTTTTTTAATGTTCATTCAAATGCCTTCTTTTTAGTAAAATGATGCCCCAGGGAGAAAGTCAGTGTGTTTCCTAGGCTCCAAGTGTCTCCCATGATTACTTTCAACTGTGTTTCGCTTCAGATGATGGTCTCAACGCAGTGTAAACTGAGTACCTCCCCAAAGCTTGTAATACTTGAAAGCTGTTTGGCAAAGCCTGTGAAAAGAATTCCCCTTAGCTACCTGTATCATAAAATGGTTAACCATTTTTCCAGGCACAAAGGAATGGAGAGTGAACATGTCATGAAGTGCTCCTTCTGGAGATGTAGCTGGGCAGTGTGAGGGGAGGACTTTGGGGCAGGAGCCCAAGGCCCCACTCCAGTGGAGGCTGGGGGCTCCAATGTCAGTGGGGAGGTGAATCTGCTCAGGGTTTCTGTCAGAACTCTAAAGGAGCCCCTTTAGAGTTCTGGCTGAAACCTGGAGCAAATTCACTCCCCCACTGACACTGGGAGCTGGGAGATTCGGGTTCTAGTCTCCACTCGGCCATGGAAGCTCACTGGGTGACTTTGGGCCAGTCACACACTCTCAGCCCAACCTACCTCACAGGGTTGTTGTTGTGAGGATAAAATGGAGAGGAGGAGGATAATGTAAGCCGCCTTGGGTTCCTTGCAAGAGGAAAAAAGGCGGGATAGAAATGCAATAATAAATAAATAAAAATAAAAAAGTCACAGCAAGGCTGGCTTACCGCATTTTGAATTAAGTGAAGCATTCTCTCAAGAGCGTCCCCCCCTCCTTAATGGTCAATAAGACCATTAAAATTACCTAAGTGCAGCATTGGGAGCCGTGGGTAGATTTGCTACCATTTTGTCTGGCACAGATCCTGTGCCATTAGAAGTGATATGACAGGCAGCTATTAAATAGGTGTGCCTAGCTTTTTCTGCCATGGATATCCCCTGATTGGGGAAACTGTACCCTTAAATTTCTGGCTGATAACTAGCTGGGCACAGGGGCCTTGTTAGGGGGGAAAAGTGGTGGTAGCTCTCTCCCCCCACCCCCGCTCAATCCTATGCATGTTTAGACCGAAAAAGTCCCACAACTTCCAGTATTCCCCAGCCACCATGGCTGGCTGGGGCATGCTGGGAGTTGTGGGACTTTTTTTCTGTCCAAACTTGCATAGGATTGCATCCTTCAAATCATAAGACATTAGAAGAATATTGGTGACAGAATATATGCCTCCTTCCTCTTGTTTCTAAGTCTACTACAAACATCTGATTAGCTTAAGAATTGTTCAATAACCAAATATATGGATCTATGGGAAAATCTAGTATTGTTGTATAGTCAGACATTTGGATAAGTGTACATAGGTTTATATTAACACATATTAACAGAATTCCTGCCAACCTAGCAGTTCGAAAGCAATAAATTGCAAGTAGATAAATAGGTACCGCTTCGGCGGGAAAGGTAACAGCGTTCCGTGCACCTCGGTGTTCAGTCATGCCAGTCACATGACCACGGAAGCGTCTTCGGACAGCGCTGGATCTTCGGCTTAGAAATGGAGATGAGCACCGTACCCTAGAGTCGGACACGATTGGTTGGGGACACCTTTACCTTTTTAACACAATATGAGGCATTGTCAGGGTGGCCATATGTGCTATTTTATAGTCTTGTATTTAAAGAACTGTGAGATCAAAGTCCTTTATTTGAAGACATCCTCTGTTCGAAGAGCTGTCCAGTCCAAGTTCAGTTAAAAGATAAAGAACCACTGGAAGGGAGAGCAGCAGGGGTCTTTGAGTTACCAATCAACAGTTAGCACCTGAACTGCAGACTGAACAGGCGGACAGATCACCTAGTCATAATGGTGAGATGTATTTCTATTGTGTTTTTAGATCTTTGCACTGCTGTTGGCTTTTATCTTGGTTACTACTTTGATTTTATTCCACTTTAAACTTATAATTTTATATTATGCTTTACTATGTTATTGTATTTTATGGTTTTAAGTTTTGTCTTGTAAACCACCCAGAAAGCTTCGGCTAATGGGTGGTACAGAAATGGAATAAATAAATAAATAAAATATTTAAATCCTAGTCATTCTCTCTAAATTTGCTTCTATACATAGAAATTAGTACATGCACATTTTATGTGAATCTGTCTCTTCTTTTGTCCTCATTTTTGGTGATGTGTAAGTGGCCACTCTAGTAAAATTCGGAGTATTTATTCTGAGTAGTCATTTGAATTTTTATTTATTTCTTGGGGTGTGCCATCTGCCTGATCCAAAAGGCTCAGGGTGAGTGATCAACAGTCAGGAAAGCCAATGGAAGGGATCCAATTAAAATAAACAGCAATCTATCTACCAGTTCATGAGAGATTTCCAGAAACAGGAAGAGTGTATGAAACACCAAAGGCCTAAAACAGTACATAAAAAACAGCTAGAGGTGTAACGGTCCTTTTATCTTCTTACTTGGTTCCTTAGGGCAGTTGAGTGATGAATCCCTTTGTTTCTCCTTAGTTCAAAGTACCCTGGTTCTGGATTTGCCAGCATTTGACAGATGGACCACAGTGATCATTATTGTGTGTGTAGCTGCTTCCCCTGCAGGGTGTCTAACACCCATCAAATAAGGATGATGCTTAGGGGGTATTCCAGCATTCCCCAACTTGGTGCCCTCCAAATGTGTTGGACTTCAACTTCCGTTATCTGCAGCCAGCATGGCCATTGGCCGACATATTCACATGAACATTAGCAAAGTTCCTTTTGAATTCCTGCTGGCCTCCTTCAAGACTTGGACTAGAAGGCTGTACACAGACAAGTATTAATCTGGAGCAACTTCCTCTTTACTGCTGCTGTGGTTTATGATCTGTACGTATGTAAGGGGAGGTGTGTATGGAGCCTCTCTTCAAGGAAGAAGCATCCTGTATTCCAAATTGCAGCTAGGGCTGGATCTAGGTTTGTGGGGGCCCTGGCTAAAATGCTCTGTGGTGGGCTCCTTTCTATGTCAGTGAACCCTACTGAGCTTACCTAGTGGTGGTGGCAGCACTCTGAGCAGCCTTGGGTGTCTGGTCTAACCACCATGGTAATCTCTCAGAATGCTCCCAGGGTGACTCTACATCAGGAGCATTGTGGGAAAGTAACATGGTGTCTAGATCCAGCCATCAAGTGCTGCTTGGAATGCTGAGCCAGGAAACAAATAAAGGGGATCCTGGGGGCTGGTATCAGCGATGGGCCTTGTGAGAGCCCTGGCAGCTGCCTAAGTTGCAACTGCTTGTCCCAGTCCTAAACTGAGGGGCAAATTTCTCAGAGAGATAGCTTTGCCCTGTTTTAAAAAGGATTACAGGCATACATATGTGGTTATGTCAAAATGCACCTATCCTTTCATATACTTAAAAATAAAAAACCACACACCACCCAAACACCTTTAAAAACAGTTCCAGAACTGCCCTAGGCATGGGTGGTGGAAAGTGTGTTCCTCTTCCTGGGCAATATCTAAGAGACAATGAGGTTCACATCAAAACAAAATACATAATCACACAAGTCTGCCTGAGCACACTGAGGTTGTTGGGGGAGGCCCTGCTCCATGTCCCTTCCCTGTGAAAAGGGTGAGAGATGGAGTGGTGGAACTGGGCCTTCTCGCCAGTGGCATCCAGACTGTGGAATTCTTTGCCCCTGAGATCTGGCCAACTGGGATGTTCCGGTGGCAACTTAAGGATACAATCCTATATCCACTTATCTGGGAGTACGCCTCATTGAAGTCAGTGGGACTTACTTCTGAGTAAATATGTATAGGCTTACATGGTAAGACAAACTGTGTTCAGATGTACACTTGAAGAAAATGCCCACTGGTTTGTTTGCTGTCCTGTATTGTGCTGCTAGATGCCATTTGAATTATTTCCTTGTTTTGTTGTTTTTATTATTAGATGCTATTGTTGACTGCCGAAGATCCCATTTATATTTATACATTCTTTTATAATAAATAAATAAATAATTAGAAATACATAAATGTACATGCTTTTTCTGGGCGAGTTTTGGCGTTTCCTGGATGTGGCTTGAAATGCTAAAAACAATCCTTCCAAAACGTAGGTTTGATTATTAAAGATCATGGTGGGATACCATGATGGCTCTAGAATAATACATATAAGGCTGAAATCCTAAACACATTCACTAGGAAACCCCATGGAACACAGTAGGACACGTCTGAGTAAACGTGCACAGGATTGTGCTGCCAGTCTCTGAAAAGTTATCATCTATATACAGCCTTCTTCTGTATACGTTACATGTTTTCAAAACCAAAGTGCATAACACTACTTCCTTTGGTCCAGAAGGATGTTATTCAGTGAAGTTATCAAGGATGTAAGCCGAAACTCTTCTTGGCTCTGCTTCTTACTGTGTGGGTAGCTATATTCTAGCTTTAGTCAGAATGCTTTAGTCAGAATGCACAGGAACAACTCTGACCTGTAACAAATAGGGCAAGGGTTATGTTATTGTTACCCTTGACAGAGGAATTAATACGCCCATTCCTTCCTCAGGTCCAGCCCAATCCTCTTTACGTTTTACATGGCTGGCTGGGGAATGCTGGGAGTTATAGGACTTCTTTTCTGTCTAAACATGCATAGGGTTGTGCCCTTAAGTGATTATCCTTAGCCTGCATCATCTTGACACATTGCCTGTCCCCTTATTGGCAGCAGGAGGCGTGCTCCTGCCCATCACTTGGGGAAATGCACGCTTCCCTTGTTTGGCACAAGGGTGGTGTGCAAACTTCAGTGTTGCCCAGAACTCTTCTTCAGGCAGAATGGGGAGATATATAGTTCCCCCTTTAAATACTACAATGGAGAATTACTTATCTAGGCCTCTATTTTGAGGCTGCAATCCCATTCTCACCTGGGAGTCAGCACCATTGAACTGTATTGGTCTTGTGAATAGACATGTATCTGATCGCACTGCCAGCCACTTCCAGTACAGAAAGACCTATGAGAACATTGGCACATCAGAGACACAGGAAGAGGTTACTGGGGATGTTGTAATGGCCCGAGTCCTGAAATTTCCCTCTCAATCCTACAATATTAAAAACTAGTAGAATGAAATTTAATGAGAAGTTATGGATTTTAATTCCCAAAGTGAATGGTATTTACTGCCTGTGTGTTTAGATTCTCACCTATCAGACATTACCCCTGAAAGATGTCATGAACATCAATGGGACCACAATGTTTAAAAAAGAACCGACTGGGAGAGAGGCAGAGATAATGCGGTGTTGGAGATGGAAAGGAAATCCTATGGATATTTTTTTCAGTACAGCTTGTGTACAGCACAGCATTTTCCTTCTGGTGCCAGTGAGTGATTTTCCCAAGTGGGAAGGGTAGAAAGTGCTGTCAGATTTAAGGAGACACATAGAGATTATTTCTAGGCATGGTGATGCTAATCAATTGATGTTGATAATGGCAGTAATTAATAATATGCAAACAGCCACTTGGTCAAGACTCTGGTGGATGGCTGGAATGCTGCAATCACCGGGGCATTAGACTGGGTGGCTCCGAAACACCCTCTCCCCCTGAACAGAGCTCGGACTGCGCCATGGTTCACCCCACGGTTGCGAGCTCTGAAGTAGGAGGTGAGGCGGCTAGAGCACCGGTGGCGGAAATCTTGCTCTGAAGATGATCAGACATGGGTTAGAGCTGTAGCTTCAGCCTACCACATGGTGATAAGAACAGCAAAAAAGAATTTTTATGCTGCCTCTGTCGCATCCACAGAGTGCTGTCCCAGGAGGCTGTTCCAAGTGGTTTCCAAGTGGTTTGGAACTTGGTCAGTCCAGTTGTTCTGGAACCAGTGGAGCATTTTAAGGCCTCCTGTGATGAGTTTGCAAAGCACTTTGCGAATAAAATCAACCGGATCAGGAGTGCTATTCCGTGCGCTGTGGATAGAGTTAGTGAACGAGGGGCGGCCAGTGGCAGGCCGGTTGTGTGGGATCATTTCCAGCTTCTTCCTTCTGAGGAAGTGGACAAGGTGCTTTCATCTGTAAGGCCAACCACCTCCTTACTCGATCCTTGCCCATCTTGGCTCATTATGAGCTGCAGGGAGAGACTTAGGGAGGGGATCAAGGTGGTGGTGAATGGTGGAGAGGGCCTTTTCTGTGGTGGCCCCCATTCTGTAGTATTGCCCCCCCCCCCAGTGACCTCCATCATGCCTCCTCTTTGATGAGCTTCCACCCGGCTTTGAAAACCTGGCTGTTCAGGTGGGCATTTGGGGTGGGTTAGGGTTTTTTAGAGCCATGGTGTTTTGTTCAGTTGATTATGTAAATTTGTTGTATTTCATGTTGTTATTTGTACTGTATGCTGCCTAGAGTGGCTGGGTAGCTGGCCAGATGGGCGGCTAATCAATCAAACAAACAGTATCCATATAGTAAAATATGGAATATAGCTGTTATTCTGGATCCAAAAACTGTTTGAGGTGCAATCCCATGCATGTTTAGACAGAAAAAATGCCCAACAACTCTCAGCATTGCAATGCAAATGCAAGGCAAAAAATGCATCATTGGGCATTTTTTTCTGTCTAAACACGCATAGGAGAATTGCGCCCTTAAGGAAGGATGCGCGCATGGGAACGAAGACTCTCATCGCCTTTTGGTTTCCCTTTAAATGAAAGCCCCGCCCACTGAATTTGACACAGTCCGCCCTGGCCAGCCAATCGGAGCCTTGGTTGCGTCTTCTGTTTGTTACAAGTTTCCCCGAACGAGAAAGCGAAGTGAGTGTTAAGACATAGAGGCGCAGCGTACGCGAGGGGGAGCGTGGAAAAAGGAAGGGAAAGGGGGACGAAAAGAGCGTGTAGTAGCGATGCCCCCGAGAAACTGCAGGCAGCGTGGAGGAAAGGGAGAGAGATGGCACGTTAGACCCTTATCATGAGCAGAGCCCCCGCTTGGAGGTCTTTTTCGTTTCTTCCTAAACTCTTATTGCTTCAAGTGCCTTTACCTGCCCCTTGCAGAACAGAAACGCTGCCCGCTTGCTGCCGCTTCTGCTTCGGCTTCCTCTGCAAAAGCAGCAAAGGAAGATATTTAGCAAAAGCAAAAAGAAGTACGTGTGTAAGGGGGGTGGGGAAGTGGGTGGGTGTTAGCAAACGTATCCAGGATGTTGTAGGAATGAGAAAAGAGGAGCAAGATCGAATTGCTCTGTAGATCTGCCCTTCGCGGCTAGAAGTTGAGTGTATCTGGAGTTGCTGAACGCAAGCTGTCCTGAGGTCCTTCAAGTGTGGCGACGGCGGCAGCAGCTGTAGATGTGAGTGCAGACTTAACTCTTTCCTGGTTCCCTGGATTTGTACCATGCTCAAGATCCTTACGAAGAAGCTCAGGAATCAGAGTTTGAATGAGATTCAGCCCTTCCAGTTAAAGGTAAGAAGGAAGAGGAAATAATAATAACAATAAATGATAATTTGCAAACATGTACATCTCCTCTTTGGAGCTGTACTGATCACAGCAGCTTGGTACAGCTGGAGTCATTTTCCTATTTGCATCCTCCTGCTCACTGCATGACCTAAGAGTAAGAGCTGGTCTGTATACAGCTGCATAAGGCCTGTCCCTTTGAATACCAGTTTTCCTCAGCTGATACAGAAACTCGTGTGTTGAAGGCCTAGCACGTTTTGGACAGCCTGAACCCTGTGGATGCAAGGTTTATCACAGTGCCCATACATCATGAATTATTTTTGAAGGTCGATGTTGAGATGGCTCTTTCAAGGGATGTTTATGTCTGTCGTTCTTAAAATGTTCAGATTTGCTAAAGGTTTAGATTAGTTGGTGGAACTACTTGTGCAAAGCACTGTTTAAACCTAGCTGTTCTGCAAGGTAGTCATGGCTTGAGAATAAGCATCCCCTCTCTGCCAAACACAACGGGAATTACTTCTGATGACTAAACATGCATATGACTGCATTGCATTGAAGTATTATGCCTGCTTAGGTGTCAAACCTATTGAATTCAGCAGGACTGACTGCTGGGTAAATGTGAGTGGATCAGGCTGTACCTATGCTTATAGTTCTCATTGCTGTATGTGAAAGATACACCCGGATCTGAAGTTAACTTATTAAGGTCTGGCTGGCCTGCAGCTGTCTGGATCTTGTTACTTATAGTTGTACGTTCTTAAAGGCCAGGGACTCCTTTCTGCTGTGGCATCACTATTTTCTCTCCCCTTTCCCCTATAATGAAATATAAATATTGAGCAGAGCCAGTGAACATCAGAGTACCAGAGAAAGTTCTTCTTAACACCACTGTCAACTTGATATACTTTCTGAAGTCAGTGGGTTTGCGTGCATCCCCTAAGAGCAGAATCTCAGAAAAGTGTGAAAACTCCCTGAGCAATGGATATCCCATCTGAGACCCCCTTCTGGAGCTGTCTCTTGCACACATGATTCTAGGAGTGGTTTGCATCAAGTGTCTCTTAATGTTGGTATGTTAGATTTGGTTCTGGGCGGCTGTTGTCTTCGAAGCACTAGCATGAGTTTTCCTGAAGTTACTGTCATTTCTTCTAGAAAGAAAACAGTTGGAAAGGAGAAAGCAAGAGAGTCCCATGCAAGATGGAGAACACAAATCTTGCATCTTTATATTTAAAGCCTTAACTTTCTTTTTTCCCACAAATTTAGAATGATTGAGGATGGGAAACATACATAGCAGGCTTCTAGTTTTTAGTATTAATTGTACTTAATAGTACTTGGCTTGGAGTCTTGGAAGTATTTTCTGCAAATTAGGTAGGTCAAGTTTTGCAAAGCATGATTTTTTTTGTTAAAATAAATGCTTAAGGAAATGGAAATTATGATGGCGCCCACTTGGTAAAGGCACATAATAAAATACACATTTGCATGAGCAAAAAAATGGCTTCTTGTCTTCAAGCTTCTTTGTGTTTCCAGCCGTGGAATAGTTTTGCCCATTCATATGCTTGCAGTTTTATTCACTTATATCAAAGTTTGCAGCCTTAATTCATTTGCTAAGTGTGCTTTTGAAAGTGTTATGTGCAAGATCAGATTGTGAAGTCTTTGGTAGGATTGGTCTCCTGTTGATATTTCTGCAGGGTCTCCTCTATGGAGGTTCTAGTGATAATCTCATGTGCCCAAAAGGTCTAAATCAATATACATCAAAGGCAGTCCCCAGGGTTATGTCACACTTGAGCATCATACCAAGACACAGAGACTAGGCCAGGATGATGCAAGTTTAGTTAATGGCAGCTCCAAATGTTAAATAGATTGTAACTGGCAAAATGACTGAGGAACTTTAAACCCCCCAAAAACTATTTCCTTTAGTAAAAACGGGTGGGCAGCTTGTAGGCTGAAACTTCATTTGGGCCACAACTCCCATCAGCCCTCACCATTGGCTGTGCTGTCTAGGGCTGATGGGAGTTGTAGACTAAAACATCTGGAGGGCCGCATGTTGCCTGCTCCTGCTTAAGAACATAAGAGCCATGTTGGATCAGACTACAGGCCTATACAGTCCAACATTCTGTTTGCACAGAGGGCCCGTGGGAAAGCCACAACTAGGACATAACTGCAGTAGCATTCTCCTGCTCATGTTTCCCAGCAAATGACATACAGAGACACACTGCCTCTGGTACTGGAGCTAATGGATAGCTATCATGACTAGTAGCCATTGATAGCCTTATCCTCCATGAATTTGTCTAATCCCCCTTTAAAGCTATCACTACATCTTGTAGTAGTAAATTCCATAGTTTGATTATGTGTAGTGTGAAAGAAGTACTTGCCTTTATCTGTCCTGAATTTCCCACCAATCTGCTTCATTGGATGACCCCCAGGTTCTAGTATTATGAAAGAGGAAGAGTTTTTCATTATCTCCTTCCTCCCACCGTGCATAATTATGTACACCTCTAACATGTCTCCCCTTACTTGCCTTTTTTCCTAAGCTAAACAGCTCTAAAAGGTTGAATCTTTGCTCATAGGGGAGTTGCACAAGCCCCTTGATCATTTTGGTTGCTCTTTTCTGCACCTTTCTCCCCTCCCACAAACTTTAGAGACATTCAACCTCCAGTATCAAAGGGAGTATGCCTGTGGTCACCAATTGCTGCTGAACATGAGCGGGAGGGTGCTGTTGCACTTATGTCCTACTTGTGGGTTTCCCATGAGGCAGCTGGTTGGCCAGTGTGTGAACAGAATGCTGGACTAGATGGACCTTTGGTCAGATCCAGCATGGCTCTTCTTATGGTCTTATGAACTTTGACAACAACATTATGTTTTAGAATGTCAATACATTATAATTTCAAATAACATATTGGTTGATTCCAAAGTAGAATGTATATGTGTGTGTGTGTGTGGATGTTGGGGGCTGTGTGTATGTGTAAACTGACAGGGTCTGTTATGCCTGAGGATAGACAAAATGATTGGTGTTGCTGTCTTCTGTTTATTTTGAATATGGCAGGGCAAACAGATCTCAGTGGTGGGGGCAAGATTCCCATTAAGGCTCAAAGCTCTGGTCTTGGATATACTCAAGATGTAAGCTGGAAAAAAAGCTAGTTATTAAGAGCATGTGTTGTGGCGAACTGTCTATAAATCAATCAGCAAAGAGGGAGAGAGGTGTCTCTGAGGAATAATCACATGTAATCTGAAGCATGGGGAGAGCCTGCCATCATCTTCCATGACCGGCACCCCTGAATGCAGGCTTGCGTTCTCATAGCAGCTGATAGTTATTATAGTTTTCCATGAATCTGCCTTGAGTCTCTTTTCAAAATCTATGTTATATATTGGACACTTCCCTCATCCTGGAGCAGTGAGTTCCACACGTAGGTCTCCCCTCATTCATGTTCAGAAGTCATAGTTGTCTTTTAGTTATTTTTCTCTCCAAATAGACTGCTTTCTAAACAGAAAAAAATGGTTACTAAAACTGCAGTATCTGTTTCCAATTGCTATTTACCCATAAACTTGCTTGGTGGACTTAGGCAAACTACCTTCTTTCAGCCATAGCGCCTCCCGCCCCCCCGGGTCTGTAGTTTGTGGGTAATATTGACCTACAATCTATGGTGGGGTGTGTGGAGTACCAAGATAACTGTGTGTGTATGTGTGGCTTTGCTCACTCCAGTGTTATGTAAACGTTGTTATTAAATGATAGAACTCGCATTGGCTCCATTCCTCCATGTTATCTTAATTTATACTTCTACCAGTTTTATAGCCCAGTTGGATTTCTGCACCAGGGATGGGCAGATGTGAATCCTTGCCTGTTACTTATCTGGGCCAGGAGACAGAGGGCCAAGCCAACCTGTTTCCTTATCTTTGTCCCTCTCCAACATGTGTAAGATGGAAAAATGTTCCTGTATGTTTGCATCAAATGTTGGTTAGGCTGCTCCCTTCTTGAATGCTGCCTGGGTGGGCATGTTTCTTGTCTCTTTCAGTGTGCTTTCTCCCCTAGGTTCCAAAACAAGTGATAGTAGTCTGTTGTCTTGCACTTGGTGAAGTTGGAGCTTTGTTTTTCCTAAGTTGGGTCTCTATCGGACCTCCCAACCACTGCTAGCAATCCTCTGGCAAATGTGGCTAAGTCCACCTGAATCACATGGAGAACTTTTCACAAATGGCTTGCCATATGGGGCTCCCCCCCCCCCCCCGTACAGCTCCAAGTGGCCCTCTGCTTGGGAGGCTGTGTAAAACGCCCACAGTTGGGTGGCCATTTCAGCATTGCCCCAAAAGAGGACAAAAAAGGACACAAATTTACATAACATTTACAAATGCTAATTTATATGTAAACAGGGAAATTTACAACTAATTGCTCTAATTTAAATAGACATACAGTACATCTCCCAATAGTGACCTGCGTGCCTATCAGTCTGCCGTTCAGGTGCTAAACTGTTGATAAGCCACTTCAAACACCCTTGATCTTTAAATGGGTCTTGGACTGAGCAGCCCTTCAAATAGAGAACTGTCCTCTATAAAATAGGATCCATGGCCACCCTACCGCCATGGCCAGTCCTCAGTCACACCTGAGGAGCGGCAAACAGGCAATCATCCTTTAGTCTAATGGATGTTTAACAATATTTCTTTATACTATGGATTTAAATAAGTAATAGCCCAGTAGCAATTATAAGGGTGAACAAACAAGGAATGAGCCCAATGCCAGCCTGTACTCGTTATGAAAAAGCGTCTGTTACCTGTCACTAGTTGAATAGCTGCTTGTGTCATAGAAAGTTCATTTTGGTCTGTCGGTTCTGTTGCTCTGTATGCATTGGGGGTGGGGTTATCTCTCTTCCTTTGTCGTGTCTGTCAGAGTTCTTCTCTTTTTCTTTCTCCATCAGGTCCCTCTTCAGCTTCTTCTTTTCCAGCTGTCCCCAACGCTGCGCTCCACCGGTCGCTACACATGTATGCCTGTATGTCCACCTGTGTCATGGAAATCTAGTTAAGAGTCACTGTGACAACAGTTGAGAACTCTAGTCTAGAGACATGCCATATTTTCAGTAGTGCTTTGAGGCAGTTCTGGCTCCAGGTCTTTGAGGGCCATGGGCAAGGCCCCCTCAATGGGCCCCCTCCCTCCATGAGTCCCCCTTCTCACTGCCGCTGTCACCAGCCCCTTTTGCTCCTCATCCTCGTTCTCATCATTCCTACCACTTGCTTCTTTGATAGGCAGAGAGCCAGTGGGCAAGTAGGCAGGGGCACTTACTGCCCTCCTTTTCACCACCACCAGAGTGACAGGCAGCTGAACAAGCAGGTTGCAATGATGAAGAGGAGAAGCAAGTCCAGAGGCCTCGGCTGGGGTGCAGGTGCCCAGCCACGCCTACCTTTGATGCCAGCCCTGCTTCATGTAGTTTGTTGGGCACTACTGGAGTCCTGGGTTCCAGGTGCATGAACCCAGGAGGGGGCAGAGGACCATTTCAGGAAGAATATTCTACCTTGTGGATTCTTGCTATAAGCTGTGACCTTTCTAACTGTTTCAAGTGGTTTTGACTCCCTGTCTCTCCAGTTCCCGATTTTCGGAGCAATCCTTCCCGTGCAGTTTGCTAGTTCTGCTGAATTGGTTCATTTGCAGACTTGAACAGGATGTTTGGGACTATTGTTTCCGGGGGTAGAATACTTGGATTTTTGTTTTGTTCTGTGGTTGTGCAGTTGTTGCTTTAGATAGCTCTAGACAGCTTTCTCATTCACTTGATGAAAGTCTTGCTCAACAGGATTTATTTCCATGCTCTGTCTCCCAGAGCGGCTGTTTCTCTCATACTTCCCTCCTTGCTCTTTATGCATATTCTAGCTTTTTTTCCATTTAGGAAACGAGTTCCCTTAAGAGGAAGGCTTCCTTGCTCATTTTACTTCTGTCAGATGATCTTGCTGACTAATTTTAGTACTGCAGTGCCTATGAAAGGCACGTCCCATTTCAGAGGTTAGTTCTGTCTTGAAAATAATAATAAAGCTTCATAGACTTTGTTGCCAGATGCTCTTTAAAAATGCCTCACTCTGGAATACAGTGTCAAACAATGGGATTAGCTTCCTCTATAGGAACATAAATGAAGGAGAGAGTAGGATTGGTCCCACTGCCCCCTACCCACATTCAGCGTAACTTGTGAAAGAGCCTGTATGGGTAAGCCCCAGTACGCATCATTGGCAGGAATGGTATCAGGGGTAGGTACAGTTGTGCTCCTGCCAAGGGCCCCCACCTGAGCAGGGGCCCACTGAAAAGAGCCCCCTGGGCTTGTTGCTGCTCCTCTTCATCATTGCAATGTGCTTGCTCACCTCCCTCTCACTCTGCCCCAGACAACGCTGATGGTGAGAAGGAAGAGCAGGAGATGCCACTGCTGATTTGCTTACTGGCTCTCTGCCTGTTGGGTAAGGAAGTGGGAACAATGATGAGAAAGCGGAGCAATGGCAGCTGGTGGTCAGAAGGGAGACTAATTGAGGGAGTTGCCCACTGAGGGTGTCTTGCCCAAGGGTCCTCAGAAACCTGGAGCTGGCACTCTTCGTCAGGGGCCCTGCTACGTGTAGGCTGTTTTGTACGTTATGCCAAATGCCTGAGTGCGCAGGCACAGTCCCATTCCTTTCTGTGCATGTTCACGGTGTATGCATGGATGCACACAAACCTGCACGCATGTGTGCAGTCATTATTTCACAATTCTGTAACACTCCACAGCATTTTCAGGATAGTCTTGGAATGGTCCTGACCTTCTTAAAAGCTTTGGCTATCCTCTTCTTGTCTCTTTTTTCCCCTGTCATTTCCACCACCACCCCTGCTCTCCCTGCCCACCCCACCCCCAGCTCAGAAAAACTCATTGGTGGCCTTGAGACTTGTTTGAGTTCTACATGACTCAACGGAGCATTTTTATAGCTTAGCTAAATTGAAAGCAAGATTGTTCTGGTGCAGATGTAATGGTGGCTTCCTGCTAAGTATGGTTTAACTAGCGTTTCTGTAAGAACAGAGGAAGCTGCCTTATGCCGATTGAGACCATTGGTCCATCTCGTTCAGGACTGCCTGCAACGACAGCCAATGGCTCTCCAGGGCTTCAGACAGGGGCCTTTCCCAGTCCTACCTGGAAACGCCAGGGATTAAACTGGGGACCTTCTACATGCAAAGCATGTGGTCTACCACTGACTATGATTTGTGAATCCTGGTTAAAATGTGAGCCATATTCTCCAGGAAGCCGGTGTGACATCGACACCACAATATGGTAGCAGTGCTTTGCAAATCCTGCTTAGTATTAACCATGGGTTAACACTGGTGTAGGTGCAACAACCTCGGTTTATGGCATGGGTGGGCAACTTGTAGGCCAAAATACCTGTAGGGCTGCAGCTCCCATCAAACCTCGCTAGCATGGCCAATGGTGATGGGTGCTGTAGGCCAAAACATCTGGAGAGCCATAACCTGTCCACCCTTTGTTTAAGACACAAAAGAGAATTTATGCTGGAGCAGGAGATGGAGCCAGAGAATCAGGCTCCTGATTTGCAAAGCGGGGTTTGCAGGAAGTTTCTGTTAAATTTGCCTTAAAGCAGTTTACAGCTGTGAGATTGGAAGAAATGCTGCTCTGAATTGGATTCCTGACCTGGATTCCTGCATTGAGCAGGGGGCTGGACTCAGTGGCCTTGTAGGCCCTTTCCAACCCTACTATTCTATGATTCTATGAATTAACAGATAAGTTCCTGTCTAGGTAGGAGTGGTACCCAGCCCTCACTGCTAGATTTACTGGTGGCAAACAAACTGAAAACAAAAATCCGTTTTTGCTCCAACAATGGAGCCAAAGCAGTTGCTCCAGATAATAGCCTTAGAGTGAGTTTTGTTGTTGTTGGAGGCGTAATCATTAGAAACCAGTGGTACTGTCAACCTAATCAAGGACTGCCTGGAACCCATTTGGAGTAGGCTGAGAGTTAGGGCTGGTGTCAAGGGTAGGCATGGTCGGGACCTTCTGAGGGCCCACTCCCCAACGGAAGCCCACTGGAGTTGCTTCTCTTTTGCCTCATTTCAACTGGCTTGTTCATGCGCTTCTCACTCTATTCCAGTCAACCATGGCAATGAGAAGGAGAAGCAGTAGCAGAAGATGCCACTGGCTACCTGCTCACAGGCTCTCTGCCTATCAAGGAAGCAAGTGGTAGCAGTGATTAGAAAAGAGGATGAGGAGCACTATTGGGGCACCACCACTGAGAAGGCCCAATCTCTGGTACCACCTGCTGTAATTGGGTGAAGGGGCCCCTGCCATCAGTGCTGATGTTCCACACAGTGTGCTGGTGTTGAGGGTGGAGCTGCAGGCACGCTGCCCCCTCCCTGCAAAGCAATATAATTATCTAACTTTAGCAACATGTAAGTTGCTAAACAGGGCCAAGGGGGATCGGGCCCCATATAGCCCTGGCCACTACCTCTGATTTCTTAGGCCTTCTTATCTCTCTCTGCATTTGAAAACAACAGAAAGCAACATAGTGGTGGCTTAAGGATATGAAGCAAATTGAAACTGGCTGAACAAAAACCTAGGCCAGATGGGAAACATTAGATATGTTGTACTTTGTAACGTCCCTTGGAGAACATGGTGAGAGATGGAAAGGATGATTTCCTACAGAGGTAGGCACCCCTTGGAAACACTTCATTAGCTCTAGGACTACATAATTTGCATATACACTTATTCAGTGTTGTCAGTGCTAAGCCAAGCCAAAGTTGATGGTTGTGTGGATAGTATCATTATATAGTTTTTTCACTAGGTGGCATTGGACTTGATTGTATCTGGGTAGAGCTTCTTGTTGCTATCCTGTTCTTGTCCATGAGAGAATAAAGTTATTGTCCAGCATCTTCCTGACTGGTCTTTCCTTTAAGCCTTAAGGCTACGTGTACAATTACATTTTGTAACTGCATTTAATTTTAGTGCATGTGCTTCCAGGCAAAGCTTTATATTGTGCAATTTCCCTGCATCATTCACAGATTTTTACAGCAGGTCCAGTCTATGACATCTTCCAATTGTAACCCAGTATTTTCCCACTGTATTCTATCTTTCTTTCTTTTCACAAAAAAATCAATTAAGGAAGAAAAGACTGCACAATGCCTTTTGATCGGTAGGGCTGCTAGGAGCCCTCCATCTGGAAACACCCTGCGTTTTTCTACGCGATTTCATGTCTGTCTTCCAGTTCTTGTTAAATTCTCCAGAATGGTTAATTGAAAGCAAACCTAGAAATTATGGGATTTAGAAAACAATAGTGAATCTTGGTCTGGTTTCTGAGCCATTTGCACCTGCTAAGATAGCATTTTCTCTGCAGCATGAGTAACGGCCAAACTAGATGATAAGTGAAACATTTCACTGCATTCCACATAACTATGTTTTTGTTTTTAGAAGTATAGCCATGACTCTCTCGACCAGGGCCATTTTACTCCTGGAGTGGAGTTTCATGCTTTCTCTCTTTGCCGTGGTCCCTGTGAAAATGGCATACCCCTGAAGCTGCTAATCCCCCTGGAGGAAATAGTAGTTGGGGGGGGGCATGAATTTACCTTGAGTAAGCCCCTCTCCCTCTCTGTAATATAGGGATAATACAAAGGTAGGGCTGTCCTACAGTGATGCTGTTCAGGATGATTAAGATAAGGTAGGAAAAGGTCTCTTAGACAGCACACTATTTCAACACTAACTACTAGTAACATATAATAGTACATATTGTTCAATAAGTACATATTGAAATGCAAATTGTCTAGATTTTTTTTTCACAGTGCAAATTAATGTGGCATTGGGACTGAACACACTTACGAGTGAACATTCACGAAACTGGAGACTGGAAACAGAGTGATCCACCTATCTATATTTCATCTTAAATTATTTCCCAATATGTTTTTCTTCTAGATTTCCTACCCTCCAAGTGATGAGGAAGATAGTGATGATTCTGAGGGAGAGAACCAGGAACTTGCTCAGATCGACAGAGGTAAACCGTCTCAGTAAGGCTGTAGAATTTAACCTTCCACTGTTAATCTGCGGCACGCACCTGCTGGGGTGTATTGCCAACTTTAGTGTATCCAGTTATGTAATGTCATGATACGTGATCTCATTTAATCTTCGCCCGATACCCAGGAAGTCTTGCACTGGTGTGTGTTATGTCTTTCTCCTTTACTGATGTGTTTTCAATTGACTTGTATGTTTTAACTATAAGAACATAAGAAAAGCCATGCTGGATCAGACCAAGGGTCCATCTTGTCCAGCATTCTGTTCATAGAGTGGTCAACCAGCTGTCGTCGAGGAACCCACAAGCAGGACACGAGTGCAACAGCACTCTCTTACCCATGTTCCCCAGCTACTGGTGTACATAGGCATACTGCCTCTGATACTGGAGGTAGCACATAGCCATCAAGACTAGTAGCCGTTGATAGCCTTTTCCTCCAAGAATTTGTCTAACCCCCGTTTAAAGCCATCCAAATTGGTGGCCATCACTACATCCTGTGGTAGTGAATTCCATAGTTTAACTATGCCTTGTGTGAAGAAGTACTTCCTTTTATCTGTCCTGAACCACCAATCAGCTTCATGGGATTCTAGTTCTAGTGTTTTGAGAGGGAAAGAAATGTCTCTCTGTCCACGTTCTCCACACCATCCATAATTTTGTACACCTCTATCATGTCTCCCCCTAGCCTCCTTTTTCCAAGCTAAAGAATCCCAGCTGTTGTATCCTTCTCTCATAGGGGAGATGCTGCAGCCCCTTGATCATTTTAGGGTGCAATCCTATGCATGTTTAGACAGAGGAAAGGCCTACAACTCCCAGGATTCCTCAGCTAGCAAAGCTAAACATGCATAGGATTGCGCCCTTAGTTGCCTTTTTCTGCACTTTCTCCATCGCTACAATACCTTTTTTTTTTTAGGTATGGTGACCAGAACTATACACAGTATTCTAAGTATGGTCACACCATAGACTTGTATAGGGGTGGTATGGTGTTGTCAGTTTTATTCTATTATTTTGTATTTAATTTTACTTGTTTTTGAGCATTATTTGCAACAGAAAGGCAAGATAGAAATTTGATAAACAATGTGCTTCTCATATTAGACAATATTAGAGCATCCATTACTTAAATCTCTCACATGTTTTTATTTTACCCATGTTCAAATACCTGTGAAATTTTAAGCACCTCTGAGGACCCATGAACTTTCACCCTTTTTCCTGTTTTTTGCTAAACACAAGCGGACTTGCAGTTCACCCACTTGTATTCAAGCTTCTCCCCTTCATGGATCACTGCCTTGTTGTGGCGAAGGGGCTTGCGTAACTCAGTGAAGCCATAAGCTATGCCGTGCAGGGCCACCCAAGACGGACAGGTCATGGCAGAGAGTTCTGACAAAATGTGGTCCACTGGAGAAGGAAATGGCAACCCACTCCAGTATTCTTGCCAAGAAAACCCCATGGAACGTATCACAAGGCTAAAAGATATGACGCCAGAAGATGAGCCCCTCAGGTCGGAAGGTGTCCAATATGCTACTGGGGAAGAGCAGAGGGTATTTCCAAGTAGTGCCAGAAAGAGTGAAGCGGCTGGGCCAAAGCCGAAAGGACACTCAGCTGTGGATGTGTCTGGTGGTGAAAAGAAAATCCGATGCTGTAAAGAACAATATTGTTTAGGAACCTGGAATGTCAGATCAATGAATCAAGGTAAGCTGGAGGTGGTCAAACATGAGATGGCAAGATTGAACATCGACATCTTGGGAATCAGCGAACTAAAATGGACAGGCATGGGCGAATTTAATTCAGGTGACCATCATATCTACTATTGTGGGCAAGAATCCCTTAGAAGAAATGGAGTAGCACTCATAGTCAACAAAAGGGTGGGAAAAGCAGTACTGGGGTACAATCTTAAAAATGATAGAATGATCTCACTACGAATCCAAGGCAAACCATTCAACATCACAGTAATTCAAGTCTATGCCCCAACCACTGAGGCCGAAGAAGCTGAGGTTCATCGGTTTTATGAAGACCTACAACACCTTCTAGAACTAACATCAAAAAAAGATGTCCTCTTCATCATAGGAGATTGGAATGCTAAAGTAGGAAATCAAGAAATCACCGGGATAACAGGCAGGCATGGCCTTGGTGTACAAAATGAAGCAGGACAAAAGCTAATAGAGTTTTGCCAAGAGAACATGCTGATCATAGCAAACACTCTTTTCCAACAGCACAAGAGGCGACTCTACACATGGACGTCACCAGATGGTCAATATCGAAATCAGATTGATTATGTCCTTTGCAGCCAAAGATGGAGAAGCTCCATACAGTCAGTCAAAACAAGACCTGGAGCTGACTGTGGCTCAGATCATGAGCTGCTTCTTGCAAAATTTCGGCTTAAATTGAAGAACGTCGGGAAAACCACTAAACCGTTCAGGTATGACCTAAATCATATCCCTGATGAATATACAGCGGAGGTGAGGAATAGATTTCAGGGATTAGACCTGATAGACAGAGTGCCTGAGGAACTATGGACGGAGGTCCGTAACATTGTTCAGGAGGCAGCAACGAAATCCATCCCAAAGAAAAAGAAATGCAAGAAAGCGAAGTGGCTGTCTGATGAGGCTTTACAAGTAGCTGAGGAAAGAAGGGAAGCGAAAAGCAAGGGAGAAAGGGGAAGATATACCCAACTGAACGCAGAGTTCCAGAGAATAGCAAGGAGAGACAAGAAGGCCTTCTTAAATGAAGAATGCAAAGAAATCGAGGAAAACAACAGAATGGGAAAGACTAGAGATCTCTTCAAGAAAATTGGAGATCTCAAGGGAACGTTTTGTGCAAAGACGGGCATGATCAAGGACAAAGAAGGCAGGGACCTAACAGAAGCAGATGAGATTAAGAAGAGGTGGCAAGAATACACAGAAGAACTATACAGGAAAGATCTGAATGTCCCTGATAGCCATGATAGTGCGGTCACTGAACTTGAGCCGGACATCCTCGAGAGTGAAGTCAAGTGGGCCTTAGGAAGCATTAGTAACAACAAAGCTAGCGGAGATGACAGTATTCCAGCTGAGCTATTTAAAATCCTAAAAGATGATGCTGTTAAAGTGCTGCATTCAATATGCCAACGAATTTGGAATACTCAACAATGGCCGCAAGACTGGCAAAGGTCAGTTTACATTCCAATTCCAAAGAAGGGCAACGCCAAAGAGTGTTCAAACTACCGCACAATTGCGCTCATTTCGCATGCCAGCAAGGTGATGCTCAAAATCCTACAAGCTAGGCTTCAGCAGTATGCGAACCGAGAACTACCGGAAGTACAAGCTGGGTTTCGAAGAGGCAGAGGAACTAGAGATCAAATCGCCAACATTGGCTGCATCATGGAGAAAGCAAGAGAATTCCAGAAAAACGTCTATTTCTGCTTCATTGACTACGCTAAAGCCTTTGATTGTGTGGATCACAACAAACTGTGGCAAATTCTGAAAGTGATGGGAGTACCAGACCACCTTACCTGTCTCCTGAGAAACCTGTACGAGGGTCAAGAAGCAACAGTAAGAACCAGACATGGAACAACCGATTGGTTCAAAACTGGGAAAGGAGTACGACAAGGCTGCATATTGTCACCCTGCTTATTTAACTTATATGCAGAGTACATCATGAGAAATGCCGGGTTGGATGAATCAGAGGTCGGAATTAAGATTGCTGGGAGAATTATCAACAACCTCCGATATGCAGACGATACCACCCTAATGGCAGAAAGCGAAGGGGATCTCAAGAGCCTCTTGTTGAGGGTGAAAGAGGAGAGTGCAAAAGCTAGTTTGAAACTCAACATTAAAAAAACGAAGATCATGGCATCTGGCCCCATCACTTCCTGGCATATAGAAGGGGAAGAAATGGAAGCAGTGACAGATTTTACTTTCTTGGGCTCCAAGATCACCGCAGACGGTGATTGTAGCCATGAAATTAAAAGACGCTTGCTCCTTGGGAGGAAAGCTATGGCCAACCTAGACAGCATAGTAAGAAGCAGAGACATCACCTTGCCAACAAAGGTCCGTCTAATCAAAGCTATGGTTTTCCCAGTAGTAATGTATGGCTGTGAGAGCTGGACTGTAAGGAAGGCTGAGCGCCGAAGAATTGATGCTTTCGAACTGTGGTGCTGGAGAAGACTCTTACGAGTGCCCTGGACTGCAAGGAGGTCAAATCAGTCCATCCTAAAGGAAATCAACCCTGAGTGCTCATTGGAAGGACAGATAATGAAGCTGAAGCTCCAATATTTTGGCCACCTAATGCGAAGAGAAAACTCCCTGGAAAAGACCCTGATGCTGGGAAAGACTGAAGGCAAAAGGAGAAGGGGACGGCAGAGGATGAGATGGCTAGATAGCATCACGGATGCAATGAATATGAACTTGAGCACGCTCCGGGAGAGAGCGCAGGACAGGAAGGCCTGGCGTGCTATGGTCCATGGGGTCACGAAGAGTCGGACACGACTGAACGACTGAACAACAACAATTCAAGCTTCTACTTTCTACTCTCTCCTCCTTGTTCCCTCAAAATTTATATATATATATATATATGTGTGTGTGTGTGTGTGTGTGTCTGTCTATATGTCTATACATAATTTTTTTGTTAGGAATGGCCAAATGAGCGATGCTTGAGATCTCTAGGATTCTCCAAATATCGTCTCACCTCTTGTGTCGTGCTTGATTCCTGTTCGTGTTTGCAATGCCTGCTCACTTTGCACGAACAAGAGAGTTGCACAAATCTCCTAACATTTGTGCAGATTTCCTCCATAGACTAAAATAGGTCTGATTTCGTCCACTGAGAAAATTTGTGCAAATTAGGAAATCTGCACAAAGCGAACTTGGAATTGGGAATAAGGCAAACATGAGCACATGGCTGATGATTTGCAAACATTTTCAGCGGATATGTGCTCACGTTTGGGGCTTCGAGTGGAGCAGGCTTTCATGTTTCATGAACAAAAATGGAATTCTCATACGTCCCTGAAATACACATATTAGACATGAATGTGGTGCTCAAGAATGCATTTATGCTGTTTAAATGTAATGTGAGAAGTGAGATGCTGAGCAATCCATAATGACCCCCCAGATATATTGATTAAGGGGGAGTAGGGTGAGGGTAGTATGTTTTGCTGTGTTTTGAGGGTGGTGTGGGAGTTCACAGTGGTCCAGTGTTTAAATTAGACATTTAAATTCAAAAGGGATCCCATGTCCTGAAAGGGCACAGTTCATTACTATTTTACAGTGGTAGAAGAACGAAGCCCTATTTGGGCCCCGCCTCTCTGTCATACCCCAGTTGTAGCTGCTTTCCACCTACGTGTGTGCATGTGTGCGCGCGCATGTGTGTAGGGTCTGTGGAGGCTCCCTGTGCAGTTTAGAAGGTTTCTAAATTGCACAGGAAGTCTACATGGGTAGCGCGGGCTCCTGCTTCAGAAGTTCCCCCACAATACATGGAAGGTGGCAGTGACAGGGGCCGCTCCCATTCTGCCCCCTCACATTATGAGGACGAATACCCAAATAGGGCTTTAGAAACTTACTGTTTAGGGCTCAGCCTCGTCACTCTCAATTCTCCCTGTCTTTCGCCCCCTCCTCTCCCCAGCTCAACAGTGCCCAGTTCCTCCTACTGCAGCGAAGCCCTTCTCTGAAGGCACAGCAAGCCACACAGTGCAAGTTGGTTCCTGGGTCCTAGCAAATAGGCAGGCCTTTCCCCTCTTCTTTATCAATCAGCTGTGACTACAACAGCAGTCTTTTTTGCTGATTACTCCAGAGTGGGGAGGTCTCTGCTCCCAACCCCCAGCCAATCTTGGGGGAGGCTCTAGTCTAGCTCCTTCTTCCAGGCTCCCTGGTGAAGCAGTCATTGGATGGGAACGAGGGAGGGAGACTGGGTCCACCAGTTCCGCTTTATGTGGTAGCCAGGGGAAGGTCTTGCCGGTTGCTCATTTTTAAAAATATATCCTTCCTCAGAGAGAAGACGGAATTGCACCTTGACCCCGCTGGCAACCAATCAGCTGCAGAATCAAGAAAACCAGTGCGGCAAAGTGCGGGCCCATTTTCCTCCTGGGTTGGACCGCCACAGCTCGGAAGAGGAACTGGAACGTATCAGCTGCGAATTTGCTGCCGAGAAACGGAAGTGGTCGCAGGTCAATCGGCTTGCCTGCTGTGGTGACAGTTACAATACCTCCTCTAGTGACGAGGAGGTGAAGAACTTGTGTGGCATGTCCTTCCGGCCTGTGGTTGAAGCAGTGGATGGCTTGCATGCCAGCTCCAGCCCGGTGCTCTTCAGTGCCTCCCCTCCCAAGAGACTCCAGCCCTTGGTACGGACCCCAACATCCCGGCCTCTCATCTTCACGAGTGTTGGAGCCAGCTTTGAGCAAGTGATGCCGTGTAAACGACACCGGCAGGGCTACGGAGACAAGGTTGGTAGGCCCAGCCTTGACCTGGAGAAAATGCAGCAGGTAAGGCAGTGTTCCATTTGTGAGAGCTACGTTTTGTCAGCTTCATTGCTGACCTCACAGCAAACATATCAGAAAATCCTTGCTCAACCATTCCTTGCTTTGGCATGCCTGGAACTGACTTGGGTGCCCTGGGATCATGTAGTCCCAGCCTAATAGCCCTTAGGCCCAAGTAGGCTAGTAAATAGAGTTTTGCATTGTTGGGTTTTAAAGTTTTTGGTTTCTGCTTGAGCCTGTTTTTTTGTCCCCAGCCTTATCTGGCTGTCTGAATCCAATTTCATGTTGCCTCTACTCTGGTCTACTAATGGACAAATCTGTCAATTTCTTTTTCTCTCACTTTCCCATCTTTATTTTGAGTTGGCCCAAACTTTGAGATTTTTTAAAGTTTTCATAAATACATAATAATGTTTGTGCACATTTTTCATAATACATGCATTTTGTATGCATTTTGCTTAACATACACATTTTTTTGTAAGTCAGTTTCCTATTACAATGCATTCTGGAATGTTATTTCTCCTCATATACACATTTTATATAAATGTTTTGATTGGAGAACTCCATTACAAAATTTGGAGAGGTGTGAATTTTGTAGGTTAACTGAATTTTGGTTTGCATTGTGGTTTGAAAGTGCAAAGTTAAATAATTTTGCATTAAAATGTGAACTAAACAAATTTCTCCTCCATCCCTACTCTGGACTTGCTATAATTCTAATGTTGGTGGGATGAGGTCTGACTTTCCTCCTTCTGGTTGTGCTCTTGATTCATTACAAAAACGATGACTTCCTCCTGCAGGGCAGGGACCGTAACACAGGTGCCGAGCACCTGTTTTGCATGTAGAAGGTCCCAGGTTCAATCACTGACATCTCCAGCAGGTGATGTGGAAGACCCCCCACCCCTCCCCCTGAGATCCTGGAATGCTGTTCCCAGTCAGAACAGACAATACTTGGCTAGGTGGACAACAAGAGTCTGATCTGGTATAAGGCAGCTTCCTGTGTTCTTCTGCCATTGGTTCAATTTTCTGATTCTCTCCTTTCTGCTGGGAACACGTTCTATACCTGTTTGGTTTAATCAGCTGAGGCCACTGGTGTCCCAGTGCCTTGCACATTGGTCCTGATGGTGGTGCATTGTTCTGTTGTAATGAGTTGGAATGAGCAGCTGCCCCATCTGCTTGTCATGCTAGGCTGCTTGCGCCTTTGCAGAGGAGTGTTTGGTGTGGTATGCATGTTTCTTTGCATTTGGCTCTCTTCCCAACCGCTTTCCCTCCCCCCTCCTTTTAAATTGGTCTGAAACGGCTTGGCTTGTGCATAAAGGCACCGATTACATTGACAGTGTTATTGTACGGTCTCTCTTGTGCCCCTTGATCACTGTCCTTGGGCAATGTCCTAATTACACCGAGGACCTGCTGCCAGCCATATGCATTTTAATGAGGGCTTTGTGTTAGTGTCCCAGAAAGACCAGGGTCATGGCTGGCCTCTGGCAGTAGGGGTGGCCTCTTTTTTTTCAGGGGAGCCAATGGTGAAGCTTCATAGGACATGAGGCAGATGGTGTGTGTATGTGTGTGGTGGGCGAATGGTTTCAGTTGCTTGAGGTGACAGCAGTCCAAAATGAGCAGAAGAGGACCAAGCTCCTGTCCCTCTCATAGTTGTGTAGAATGTTGGTTTTTGATGGCTGCAACTCGTCCTGCAAGCAGGGGAGAAGTTTCACCTGCTGAAATCCTCTCTGCTACGCAACTCTTAAAGGTGCAAGAGCGCGGTCATCCTTGGGATCTAGTCGCTGGCCTACCAACAAAATGTTAAGCGGGGGAGAAGGGGCAACATTCCAGAAATTCAGCAGCGGCTCTCGGAGCACTTGAGTTCGTGCTTCTGAGGTGAGGTGAGGTGAGGTGGGGCCAATCCACAGTGTAAACGGATGAAGAGGAGCAAAAAGAGCTGTACTACGGAACCTGTAATGGGCAACTGTGAGAGAGCAAAACAAACCAAGACCTGGTGCCCCCCAAAAGTATTTGGGTTTTTCTTTTTCTTGACAATCGCAGTAGAGGGCTTTATTTTGCACGATAAGTGAAATTAGTGAGTACCAAGGCATTGGAATGACTGTCAAAGAATTTAGCACTTTGATTAAAATCAGTCAGTCCCTCTAATAGTGAACTTGGTTGGTGAGTGTGGACAGAAAGGGAACCAAAATGAGGCCACTGAGAAACAAGAGGAGAAGTTTTAGCATGCTTGAGGAAACCATACATTGCTGAATTTAAGAAGAATAATGAAAAAAAACCCTAAGGGTGCAACCCCCGCACCGAAAACAGTCCAGTGAAGCTTGAGCATGCTCAATAGCTATGGAATGTTGAGTGTTGGAAAAGAAAGATGGAGAAGGGGTGGGGAATGGAATAGAGTATGCTGGAGAAGGGCTTGGGTGGCTGGCTGTACTCCTGAGCAGGAATTCTCCTTTAGGAGGTGCAGATACACCACACCTTGTTTAACATGTTGGGCTACTTGTATTTTTAGGTTTATTATTGTTTTGCAGAGAATTATGTGCTCCCCCCCCCCCCCGCCAATTTGTGGCTATGAGCTTGACTCATCCATATGTCTTTACTGGGAGAGAAAAAAATGTTTTGCATCCATATCTCCCCAAGCATCTGGCACTGCAGTATCCAACTCCTCAGACATTCACTCAACAAAGAGGAAGTAATTCTGAGCAGCTGGGAACATCTTGATGTCGTACCACCTCTCAATTCAATCTCTCCCCCCCCCCATCCCCCAGTTCTCCAGTTGCTATGAGAAGTAGAGTGTTGCTCTTTTGTCCTGAAATGGCAAACCACTTGGACGGATACAGTGGGCACAATCCAGTCCCAAAAAAGAAGTTGCTGTTACCTTCTTGTGAAATCAGTGGTGCACTTTGGTTCATTGATTTGAAGGGAACTTACTGGCAACCTAGCACTTACGTGAGCATGCCCATGAACTAGTTGAGCCTCAGCATCTGGCCCGAGCTGAAAAGATGGGGTTTTGTTACTTCGTTAAGACCAGCCTTCCCCAACCTGGTCCCTTCCAGATGTGTTGGACTACAAATCCCACCATCCCCAATGAACACAGGAAGCTGCCTTAAACCAGACCAGCCTATTTGTCTGCCTAGCTCTATATTGCCTTCCACATCACCTGTTAACCTGATCCTTTTAACTGGAATGACAAGATTGAACCTGGGACCTTAGTGCAATCAAAGCATGTGCTTTGAGCCCCTCTCTCAATGTAACTTTCCTGATGTCTTTATAGAAGAATCTCATCTCCCTCCCTCCAACCCCCACGATGAACCGCGGTGGCTTAGTGGTTAAGACGCTGAACTGCAGACCGGAAGGTTGGCAGGACAGCAGTTCGAGACCCGAGTGCCGCGTGACGGAGTGAGCTCCCGTCTTCATTCCCAGCTCTTGCCAACCTAGCAGTTCGAAAGCAAGAAATTGCAAGTAGATAAATAGGTACCTCTTCGGCGGGAAAGGTAACAGTGTTCCATGCACCTCGGTGTTCAGTCATGCCGGCCACATGACCACGGAAGCGTCTTGGGACAGCGCTGGCTCTTCGGCTTAGAAATGGAGATGAGCACCGCACCCTAGAGTCGGACACGACTGGTTGGGGACACCTTTAATCTACACATGCAACAGAATAAAATGGTCAATAGACTATTCTACTTTCAGACTGCAGTTGGTGGGTTGCACAGCTTGTTTCTCAGTGCTCCCTTATTGCTTATTGTCTCTTCAAGAGGAAGAGCTCTCTTGGGGCAGGTCCCAAACCACCAAAAATACCAGCATATTTTAGCTTAAAGCTCTCACTGCTGATATCTAAGGCTTAGGAGAGGCATTTTAACCTTTTAGAATGGAGTGGGCAGGAAACTGCACAAAAGCCAGGAAATAGCTGAACTATTGGTGGTTGGGGAAAGGACGTGGGGCCAGGAGAATGGGCGTGATCATCTGGGGAACTCAGGTGGGCCAGAATGGGACCCCACGGTTGTGCACCCCTGCTTTAAGAGACAGTGTGAGCAACTGGCAATAAGCTATAGGTTTGAGGCCAAAGCAATCACTTGTTTTTTAATTGCAATTGCCTGACTCACTGGAAGCTTTCCCAGCTTTGCAGCCACCCTTTTGACTCTGAGCTCTGCAGCCTGGTAAGAGGGTATTAGAGTTGGGCTGTTGCTCTGGATGTCGTCCAAAAGGAAAGGTCATGCTGACAGCCCGTGTCGCACATACTTTGGTTCCTGTGTAGTGCCAAGGTAGTGTTCTAAGCGCTTCTAGGGTGTGAACGCTGTCCAACCTGCTCCGTAATTCAGTCAGATGGCTGCACACAGTGCTTCTTGTTTAGCCCATGTCAACAATACACCCATTCTCCCGAGTGCTTGTGTGTCAGTACCTACAACTGCTTGGGTTAGACTGAATGTGTGTGTTTGGGGGCAAGGCGGAATGTTAATCTGTTTTTTAAAATGACAGGGCATGCTATTTGAGATTGGGTTATCTCACTCAGTGACCTGGTTCACACACTCACTGCAGCGCACCATGGCTTATTTAAGCCATGGTGGGTTGCAGTGCCTGTGGGCACCATGTTGCTGATTCAAGCCCCTTGCTGTGGCTTCTCATGTCGTCTGAACCTGACAAGGGTGGCTTGTAGGGTGCTTTGTTAACCACCCCAACAACAGGCCATGGGTTCTGGGTGTTTTGTTAACCACCCCAACAAGCCACCCTCGCTGGGTTCGGATGACATAAGAAGCCATGCCTGACAAGCCTAATTTTGTAAATCGGGCTGGCATGCGACTGGCATGTGCAGGCTGGCTAACAAGCCACTGTGACTTATTAGCCATCCTTGCATTGCGCAAACCGGCCCAATAATTTCAGCAGTGAGGAAGGACTGCTTCATCATTAAAGCCAATCTTGGCAAAAGATTCTCGGAGAGGCCCCCACTCCCTCTCCCAAATGTTCCTAACAACCAGTCTATCGAAGCAAGTAACACTGGTATAATATGGTCCTCCTGTCCGGTTCCAGCTAATGCTTCATTTTAATTCAGCTGCAGCTTTCACAATCGTCAGGGGCAACCCTTCATAAACGTTCCAGGAAACTTTCCAGACATATATTTTCAGAGGAAAGCCTCTTTTGCTTCACAAATGGAGGTTTGTTGTGGTTCCCGAATATATCTTGTAAGTTGTCCCATTTCCTATGTGCCCTTTTGTGATATCTGTGATCAGCAAATGGTAGGTTCTTCCCTTCTGGAAGTGAGAGCGGTATGACAAAGATACATACGAAGTGAAGATTTCCCAAGCATTTCATTTTAATGTATCCTCATCTTTAAGGATCAGGGCAGTTTATACCATTATAAATGACACAAGGTATAAAAATATACACAACATAACACAGCTGAAGACTGCCTGACACTTGACCGTAACCTCTGGAGTGGGACTGCAGCCGGTCATAGAGTATAAATGGAGTACTGTCTTATTGTCTTCTGCCACCAAATGCCTGTCCAATGAAAAGTTTCTCATTACTTCTGGAAGAGGCTCATGACCACCTACCCTTTGTCTGCTGTCCCCACCAATGACCTATTGAATAGAAGATTTCCCCTAAATAGGTCTCCCATTCACTATTCTCTATAGTCCTCCTTCTTAAAGAAGAATCTCTATCATCTGGGGGGGCAAGTGACCTACTTTGCCAGCCACTGGAAGCCAGTGCTGACCAGGACTTCATGCACAGCCTCCCTTGCTTTTCAAATGAAGCCCTCCAATCAAATTGACAGCAGCAGCAGTTGGGCCTATCTGTATAAGGAGGCGTGATTGCGCTTGGAGATTCTATCCTTCATGAGGAGCCCCAGTGGCAAAGCATCAAAACACAAGCAAGTTAAGCACTTGTGCGAGTTTAGCCACAGGGCAAAGAAGCCAGAGCAGTAAACTCTTCCTTCCCTACTCATAGGAAGTAACTGTACTTCCTATATATTTATATATATTATATAAATATATATATTTATATATATTATATTAAATATATTCTCCACCTTCTCCTAGTAACAGCTTAGTTTTCCAGGAAAAAAACCCTAATAGCAATAATAATAATAATAATAATAATATAAACCACTTATGAAGGTAGGACACTTTCAGGGGTGTAGAGGCTATCCAGTGTATTGCACTGAGTGCCACATGTATGACTACCTGCCTGCTGGACAGAAATCGTGGGTGTGTGCTCGGTGTAATAAGCTCCTGGTTCTCAGGGAACAAGTTCGTTCTCTTGAAGCCAAGGTTGCTGACCTGGAGAAGCTAAGAGAGGCAGAGAGGTTGGTGGACATAATTATGTCCTTTCAGGGGCATAATAGCTGTGTCCCACTCCCAGGGTGACAGCTCCTCAGCTGTCACAGAGAATGGGCATCTTGGGGAAGGAGGGCGTCATTCTGAGGAAGAGGGAAATGATCCCTTAGAAGGACCCATTTCTTGGGAGACAAGCAAATATCCTCTTGCGCCAAGGATGTGCCTCCTGGGTGGGTGGGGCTTGTGGTAGTGGGAGATTTGATCATTAGACATATGGGCAGCTGGGTTTGTGATGGGCTTGTAGACCGCATGGTAAATTGCTTGCTTGGTGTGAAGGTTGCAGACATCATACCCTGTCTAGATAGCCTAATAGATAGTGCTGGGGTGGAGTCATGGTCATGGTCTATGTTGGTACCAATGGTGTGGGGAAATGTAGTTGTGAGGTCCTGGAAGCCAAATGTAGGTTGTTAGGTAGGAGGTTGAAATCTAGGACCACCAAGGTGGCTTTCTCTGAAATGCTACCTGTTCCACACACAGGGCCAGCTAGACAGGCAACGCTGAGGAGTCTCAGTGCATGGATGAGACAGTGGTGCAGAGAGGAGGGGTTCAGATTTGTAAGGCACTGGGGAACTTTTTAGGACTAGCCAGGCCTGTACACAAGAGACAGGTTGCACTTGAACCAAAATGGAACTGGACTGCTGGTGTTAAATATAAAAAGGTGGCAGAACAGCTTTTAAACAAGACCCTGGGGGAAAGCCGACAGGAGCTGGGAAGCAACTGGTTCGGGTGAAATCATCCCTAGGGAATGAAAATGTTTTCGATTGTCCAAATGTAGAAACATAGGAAATAGACCATGGTGGAACATAAAAGCCAATCAAAGAGGCCTAAGTATTAAAGCAAAAGATGCACATGCCAGAGACATCTGAGAAGCAACACCATGTAGAGGTGTTTCTATGCAAATGCTAGAAACCGCTAAGCCAAAATGGGAGAGTTGGAGTGCCTGGTTTTAAAGGAAAATCTAGATTACAGGGCGTTGCGGAAACTTGGTGGAACAGAGAGAACCAGTGGTATATGGTCATCTCTGGATATAAACTCTACAGGAAGGACAGGGAAGGGCGTACTGGAGGAGGTGTTGCTCTGTATGTCAAAGAGAGCATAGTGTTGAGTGGGCTAGAACACCCAATAGAGGCAGACTTCCACAGAAGCACAGAATACCAGGCTCCAAAACTTATTTTGTACTCGGAACATGCTATCGTCCTCCACACCAGAAGGCTCAGGGTGACGTTGAGATGGACAATGAAATCAGGGAGGCCTCCAAATGATGAAGTGTTGAAATAATGGGTGACTTCCATTACCCCCAGATTGACTGATGAATGCATGTTCCAGTCATGGCAAGGAAGTTAAATTTCTTGATGCCCTAAATGACTGTGCTCTAGAACAGTTGGTCATGGAACCAACCAGAGGGGAGGCGACCCTGGATTTAATCCTAAATGGTGTTGCTGAGGACCTATTACAAGATGTAAATGTTGTTGAACCAGTTGGAAGCAGTGACCACAGTGCTATCAGATTTAATATATATTTAAGTGGAATTGCCAAGGAAGTCAGTCACATTTTACTTCAAAAGAGGAAACTTCTTTAAAATGAGGGAACTGATGAAAAGGAATTTGAAAGGGGGAGTCAAGAGGATTAAATCCCTTCAAAATGCTTGGAGGTTACTCAAAACCACAATAACAGAAGCTTAACTAAAATGTATACCACAGACTAGGAAAGGTAGTACAAAGTCACTGGCATAGTTAATGAACAGTGTCAAGGAAGTTATTAGAGAAAAGAGGGCTTCCTTCAGAAAATGGAAGTCTTATCCAAATGAGGAAAACAAAATAGAGCATAATCTTGCACAAAGGAGATGCAAGCAGGAAATTAGAGATGCAAAAAAGCATTTTGGGGAGCATATTGCTAACAGCATCAAGGCCAAGAATAATGAATTCTTTAAATATATCAGAAGCAGGAAACCAGCTAGGGAGACAGTTGGACTGTTGGATGACAATGGAGTTAAAGAAGTAGTAAAGGAGGATAAAGAAACTGCAAAGAAGCTGGATGGATTCTTCCCATCTGTCTTTGCTGCAGAAGGTGTAGGACAGGTAAAAATCTATGGAATTCAGTACCACAAGACATAGTGATGGCCACCAATTTGGATGGCTTTAAAAGGGAGTTAGACAAATTCCTGAAGGAGAAGGCTATCAATGGCTACTAGTCCTGATGCCTCTATGCTACCTCCAGTATCAGAGGCAGTAAGCCTATTGCTGGGGAACATAGGCCAGAAGGTGCTGTTGCACTCATGTCCAGTTTGTGGGTTTCCCATCGACAGCTGGTTGATCACTGTGTGAACTGAATGCTGGGCTAGATGAACCCTTGGTCTGATCCAGCATGGTTCTTATGACCAGGCTTTGGGAAACAGCCGTAAGAGGGCTTCTCCTTTATGGGTACGTCACTAGTGTTAGAGACAAATGGATTTTTTTCAGTGGGGGCAGGGACCACAATTATGGAAAACTTTTACCAGTTGATCATGTTTTACATTGGAAAATGCGTTCTAACTTGCTATTCTATAGCATTTGTTACATCCCTAGAAGTCCTCAGGAATTTGGGGGATGTAAACACTGAATGAATGGACTCCTTATATTTAAATGTAGAAGCTTTTGCAGGTAGGGGTGTGTGTGTGTGTGTGTGTGTGTGCGCGCGCGCGTACGTGTGTGCGTATGTATGTATAGGGATTTCCTTAAGCATTTGGCAGAGGTGTTAGTGCTGAGTGGCTTTGGTGACAGAATATTGAACTTGGTGCAGAAGATTTTGCAAGATTTCCACTCGTATTTTCATATGCATAGAGCCTTTTGTGAATCTAAAGTTGTTGTTGGGAATTCAGACATTTCAGGGAGAAAAATAATATTCATATTATCTAGACATTGTTAAGAGTGCTAACGTCTCGTGACGTTGATGGCAGAATGCCCGTTCCCTTCTTCAAGAGGAGGGTGTCATTCAGAATTCATAACATCCTCTGTGTTTTGTTGACCATAATTTTCCCTGTCTCTTGTCTACTATGCCCCTTCATAGCGAACCCTCACAGACTTTATAAATAGTCTTAGGAGTAGAGATACCACTGAACTTAATAAATTCCATGATTAGAATATCAACTCTGGTAGCTCATAACGTTCACCTTCAATACATGGTGAGCATTATGGTCCCAAGTTTTCCTTTCCTTTCCTTTCCTTTCCTTTCCTTTCCTTTCCTTTCCTTTCCTTTCCTTTCCTTTCCTTTCCTTTCCTTTCCTTTCCTTTCCTTTCCTTTCCTTTCCTTCCCTTTCCTTTTCTTTTCTGGCTCTGATTTTTAACCCAAGCCAGCAGAGAAGACCCACCAACTTACCCTGCAGCAAATGCTACTGGGCCAGCAGCAGTGGGAGGGGAACTCTGCCTCCTCACACCCACACGCTCAATGTGGCACATGAAATGCTGCTTGAACAACATGCACAAATTGCTCTGGGGAAATCACCTTCTCCAGGGCTCCCTGTGCATGCTGTTCAAGCAGCATTTCATGCACCAGGAGAGATTGAGAGCATGGGTGGGGGAGGCAGAGTTCTTCCTGTGCATGCTGCCCTAATGTACAAAACACTGCTGGGGAACCAGACAGAAATCTTCCTGCCACCACCCAACTGAGGATAGAGAGGGTCCCATGAATCTCCCCATGTGTGGAAAGAATGCGAGGGTGGGGTGTGTGTGTGTGTGTGTGTGTGTGTGCATGTGTGTGTTACAGGGCCATGTGGGCTAACACTTCCCCTACAGCTGATGCACAGCTGTGGCCATGCCCATCACCAACACCTGTGGTGGAAAAGCTTCCCTGTCATCTGCGTGTTCGGACAGTATAGGAAAGAGTTCTTCACACGTACATCAGTGTTCCCCCATGCCGCGGGTGGGGGCGCTCATTGGCCGGGGAAGTTCACATGATATCCCACCACATGTTTGTTTGTTTATTTATTTAGGTTGTTTTTACCCCACTCTTCAGCAGAAAAAGGCTCCCAGAGTGGCTTACAAAGATGAATATTAAGACAGTCCCTGCCCTTGGGCTTACAATCTAAAAGACACAACACAGAAGGAAAAGGGATTGGGAGGAAGGAGGGGAAGGAAAGCAAATACACCAATGACCAATGTATAGGACCAGGTTGGTCTCCCCCCTGTGATGATGTTCTTCCTGGGAGGCAGGAGGTGCAGCCCCCCAGTGGCCCTCGGTTCTCTAGCGGATGGATGAGACCAGAGTTTGCAGGTCCCAAGGAATGTTGAAAGAATGTGGGAGGGAGGCCTGCAGGGCAACCCCACTGCTATCTGCAGTGGAAACTCTTATCTGCCATATGTATGTTCAGGTGACGAGGTCTGTATGCATCTAGAGCCTTTCCATGTGGGCCAAACTTGTGGGTGACGGGAAAGCACTTCAGCAGTGGAGGCTGGGCTGCCCCATGCAGTTCCATGTAGCCCTGGCATGCAGTCTAGTCCTGGAGGATTTGAGGATTTTTGACCACAGTGGTTGAATTTGGCAGGTTGCTGTATTCCGGGTTATGAGTGGACACTGGGCTTTACATAGCAGTCTGTTTGTTTTGGGAAGATCAGATTCCACTCTCTGAAGTTTGTGGAGAGTATGAAATTATAGGCTCGTCTCTGGCAGCCCCATGCAACCCCCTTCCAATGTTCTTTCATTGCAGGGAGCAGGGCACCCATGAACCTCCTTAAAGAGCAGGAGGAAAGTAGGTGGTTGGGGGCTAATGGGAGTGGCAGCTATTATGGGCAAACTTGGAACTCTTGGTTGGGGAGGGAGGGAGAGAGAGATGGTATTTTCCTAGGTGTACCCTCCCCCTTTGCTCATTGCTTGGGCCAGTCTGAACTGAGCCTAAGGAGCAGATCTATCTCTAATTGTGTCTGCAGGATCCCCCATGAAGTTGACTTGAAGGAGCTTCTCTTGTTAGTCCCCTTAAGAAATAATGCATGAGGGGCCCTTGCATTCCACACTTCTGTGCCTGTTTGCAGCCATCATTTCTCCGATCAGCTGCTGCTGCTTCAGGGCCATTTTTATTGCTGTTATTACATAAAAGGGCTTTTCAGTGCCCTAACTGGGCTTATGCGTAGTGAACCTGAAGCCACATGACCAGTTGGATGTGATCTGTATGATAATGTCACTCAGGGCAAGCGAAGACCTCCCACTGCCCTCTTACTCTAAATGGGCAGAGGGAATTGCACTCATACTGCAGACCACTAGTTTCCTTGAGAGTTTTCCTCCTGTCCGGTTCTAGTCATGTGTAAGTAGCTGGGGCGTGATTAGTTGGGGCAGAGTGTGAGTGATGCGGTGTGTATTTGTATATAAGCTGGAATGCTGATCTCCTTGAAAGCAATGCAGTGAAGACCGGTAGATGACAGCCCACCCAGCCCCAACTAGTCGACTGGATTAGGACAGTAGAGCATCATCCCCCAGCCCCTCTTCTACTCACCTCTACCCGCCCTTCTGAGTTTTTCTCCCTTTCCCAAAGGGGTTGAAAAGGGAGACATGTTTTGCAAAGAATGAAAATGTTCACGATGCACTTTCTCTCCCTGCACCCTATTTCCTGCCATTTAAGCTGAGCACCATTAAAAAGCACTCACAAAGCTCCTTGCAGACCTTGTTTGTGTGCTGAGGGTGCCCACAAGTACGTGCAGTAGATCAGGGGTAGACAGAAGGCAGGTCAGGATCTAGTGGTAGATCAGGATCTACTGGTAGATCTCTGGGTCATTTGCAGTAGATCAGCCAGGGTTTTCCATCTACCAATCATTTAACAGTAGCAATAACACAAAAGTTTTTTTTTTTTTTTTTAGGGTTTTCAGTTAGGCTGCGGAAACCCAGGAAGCTTGGCCAGGAGGGAACCAAGAGTGTTTTTTGTGTTTGGAAGGACTGTGGGCGCAGTTCTGGTACTAAAACAATTTTCTGGGCGGAGCATGTGCTCAGAGGCATCCTGTTCCTTAATTCTAAGTTTATGTCTTTTCCCACCGTGCCACTGTTTTGCATCTGGCTTTGGTTGGACTTTGGTGTTCTAATTTAAAAAACCCAAAGTAGATCCCAGAACCATGAAGTCTGTCCACCCACACAGTAGAAGTGTAGAGCCTCTGGCACTCTAGATGTTGTTGGACTTCAGTTCACATCAGCCAATGGTAAAGGATGGAAGGCCACAGGATCCCCTCTCCTGCTCTGTTGTACAGGACAGATACCTGAAAGATAAGTTACATGACTTTTTTAAGGTCTCTTTGGGCTCTTCATGTAGACCTGAAAGTTCCAGTAGCTCCTTGGCTGCCATAAATTAACAGTTCATCCATGAAATGCTTGGTGTGGCATAGGTCCAGTTATGGATATGAACGTCATTTGGACAGGTAGTCTTGGCTGGCCTCTTTGAATTAAGGCCTTGGTGTGCGATAATGCTATTTCCAGGCCTGTGTGGGACTACTTTCCTGCACCTTTTCCGGAGGGTCCTGCTTGAACATCAGACCTAAAGGGTACCTCCTTGCTAGCTCCAGACTGGGGTCGTAGTAGTGGTGATGGAATGGCAACATGTCCTCTTTTACAGGGGGCAGTCCCCTATTTGAAGGGCTACCAGAAGATTCTTCTCTGTCTTGAAGGTGTCCTCCATTTGAAGGGCTGTCCAGTTCAAGTCTGGTTTAAAGATAATGAACCATCAGAAGGAAGAGTTTTCAAGGCCCAAGGAAGATGAGCCTTGAAGTTGCCCATTAACAGCACCTGGACAGTAGACCGAGCAAGGCACACAGGTCACAGTCTTTCACACTATGCTGAGATGTACTGTATTTCTATTTAAATTAATAGTAATTATGTCTAAATGTGCATGTATACATACATACATACAGACATACATACAAAGACGGGCATGATAAAGGACAAAAAAGGCAGGGACCTAACAGAACCAGATGAGATTCAGAAGAGGTGGAAAGAATACACGGAAGAACTATACAGGAAAGATCTTAATGTCCCTGATAGCCATGATAGCGCGGTCACTGAACTTGAGCCGGACATCCTAGAGAGTGAAGTCAAGTGGGCCTTAGGAAGCATTACTAACAACAAAGCTAGCAGAGATGACAGTCTTCCAGCTGAGCTATTTAAGATCCTAAAAGATGATGCTGTTAAAGTGCTGCACTCAATATGCCAACAAATGTGGAACACTCAACAGTGGCCACAAGACTGGAAAAGGTCAGTTTACATTCCAGTTCCAAAGAAGGGCAATGCCAAAGAGTGTTCAAACCACCGTACAAATGTGCTCATTTCACATGCCAGCAAGGTGATGCTCAAAATCCTACAAGCTAGGCTTCAGCAGCATGTGAACCGAGAACTACCGGAAATACAAGCTGGGTTTCGAAGAGGCAGAGGAACTAGAGATCAAATCGCCAACATTTGCTGGATCATGGAGAAAGCAAGAGAATTCCAGAAAAACATGTATTTCTGCTTCATTGACTACGCTAAAGCCTTTGATTGTGTGGATCACAACAAACTGTGGCAAATTCTTAACGAGATGGGAGTACCAGACCACCTTACCTGTCTCCTGAGAAACCTGTATGAGGGTCAAGAAGCAACAGTAAGAACCAGACATGGAACAACCGATTGGTTCAAAATTGGGAAAGGAGTACAACAAGGCTGCATATTGTCGCCCTGCTTATTTAACTTATATGCAGAGTACATCATGAGAAACGCTGGGTTGGATGAATCACAGGTCAGAATTAAGATTGCTGGGAGAAATATCAACAACCTCAGATATGCAGACGATACGACCCTAATGGCAGAAAGCGAAGAAGATCTAAAGAGCCTCTTGTTGAGGGTGAAAGTGGAGAGTGCAACAGCTGGTTTGAAACTCAACATTAAAAAAAACTAAGATCATGGCATCTGGCCCCGTCACTTCCTGGCATATAGAAGGGGAAGAATTGGAAGCAGTGTTGGATTTTATTTTCTTGGGCTCCAAGATCACCGCAGACGGTGACTGTAGCCATGAAATTAAAAGACGCTTGCTCCTTGGGAGGAAAGCTATGGCAAACCTAGACAGCATAGTAAAAAGCAGAGACATCACCTTGCCGACAAAGGTTCGTATAATCAAAGCTATGGTTTTCCCTGTAGTAACGTATGGCTGTGAGAGCTGGACTATAAGGAAGGCTGAGCGCCAAAGAATCGATGCTTTCGAACTGTGGTGCTGGAGAAGACTCTTACGAGTGCCCTGGACTGCAAGGAGGTCAAATCAGTCCATCCTAAAGGAAATCAACCCTGAGTGCTCATTGGAAGGACAGATACTGAAGCTGAAGCTCCAATATTTTGGCCACCTAATGCGAAGAGAAAACTCTCTGGAAAAGACCCTGATGCTGGGAAAGACTGAAGGCAAAAGGAGAAGGGGACGGCAGAGGATGAGATGGCTAGATAGCATCACTGATGCAATGACTATGGACTTGAGCACATTCCGGGAGAGAGCGGATGACAGGAAGGCCTGGCGTGCTGTGGTTCATGGGGCCACGAAGATTCGGACACGATTTAACGACTGAACAACAACAACATACATACAAATCAGAATATGTAAATTTAATGCAAATTTGCATCCTTTTTTTTTTGTTGCTGATTAATTTTTGGTAATTCATAAGTGGCCACCCTAGGTGGTGAAGGAAGCTCTCTGTGGTTGCTTTCTGCCACATTAAGAACATGCTCCCAGCTGTAGAGATGATCTGATCCCCCTGGACTCGGTCAAATGCCAGCAAAGGCTATAACAGGGCAGAAGTTTGCTCCTGCTTGCTGCTCATATGTGGTATTCTGTAGAACCTGTTTCTCCTCTCTCCAGGCCTAGAAAACACAGTGTGACTATGTAGCTGATCTTCTACCAGGCTTCGGGCATAATAACAGACAGCTGAGCAATTAGCAGGAGAACACTGGGAGAATGCTCTCCAATTGCAGCAGTTGATTATATGTTGCATCAATGGATTAAATCACTGGAGAGTGAGATCCCTTTATCCTATTAGCCCCTCAGCGGCTCCGGTACGCGCTCTTGTGTCATTCGATCTGTGCATGATGCTAAGTGGGAAGAGGGTTCTGGGAGGTGGAAATTAAGGGCATTGAATTAGTCCATAGGCGTTTCTTCCCTGCGCTGTGATTATTATTCCACTATCATCCTCGGAGAAACTCCTAATTATATTAAACTCTTCAGCCCGTTCATCAGCTTTGCTGACGGTTCTAAATAACTGTGCTTATTGATGCAAAATCCGGCTTGTTTGCATATACAAATGAGTCTAATCCATCATAAATAAACACAGTTGCACATGACGATTAGCAGCTTTCTAGTTCATTTATATTGCTGTGGATAGATGGTTCAGTAAACACAGAGGCGGAGTTAGCAATGCCAGATCATGTTTAAATTTTTTGGAAGTGATGTTGCAGAGCTGCAGCATTCTTTAGTAGTGTCCAAACTAAAATGTGCTGTTTTTGTATTTGCCTTTTCTTTATTACATGGTTATCCCATCCTTCCTCCAAGGAGCTCAGGGTGGCATATATAGTACTCGCCTCCCATTTTTATCCTTGTGACAGCCCTGTGAGGTAGTTTAGGCTGGGAGATGGTGACTGGCCTAAGGTCAGGATCTGAACTCGGGTCTGTCCAATCCTAACCCTTGGAATGAGGTCACTGGCACTTGTTACCAGCTCCTCTCTCTGAGCTGGCCAAGGCATGCTGATGTGCAACCAGATGGTTATGGGGGAGCTGAAGCATTGTGGGGAGATTTCAGGGCAGGGATGGGGGGCATGTGGCCCTCCCAGATGTTGTTGGAATGCAAATTCCATCATCTGTCACCATTTCTGGCTAGGGATAATGGGAATTGTATTTATTTATTACATTTCTGTACCACCCAGTAGCTGAAGCTCTCTGGGTGGTTCACAACAAATAAAGTCATAAAATACAGCACGATAAAATACAGTGCAAAAGTCTAAAAGTACAGTACAAAATAAAAACCAAAATAAAACCTAGCAGCAGTGCAAAGATTTAAAATACATTAACAGATTTAAAACAACAGAAACTAAAAGACTAAAATGCCTGGGAAATTAAGGTCTTCAGCCGGTGCCAGAAAGAGCACAACCTAAGTGCCAGGCGAGCCTCTCTGGGACCCTCATTCCACACCCAGGGTGCCACAACAGAAAAGACCCTCTTTTTAGTAGCAACCCACTTCACTTCCTTTGACGGGGGTTCCTCAAGAAGAACTGCTGAGGATGATCTTGTAGCCCAACATCTGGAGGGTCACAAGTTCCCCATCCCTCTTTTCGGTTATCAACCTGCTCTTTAAGATTTCCAAGGCAAGTAGCAGCAGTCTTGGCGCATGGGAGGAAATGCCAGTTTGTTTTGTCCTGATCTGGAAGTCTTATAACAGGCTTGGATAACGCCTCCATTGGGGCTTGATAACCCATGTTTGTGTGGCTTGCTTCGGACTGTAAAAGTGGGAGGGGGGCTCATCAAAGCGCTTGGTAGGCCACAATTTGTTGCTGGTGGGCTATGCTAGGCTTGGTGGCTCACAAGTTGTGTGGTCCTGCCTTAAAGGTACAGGAAACGGAGACTGGCCACTGCTCTTAATGGTCCATAGTGTGTTACGTGATAACAGTTGCAAACACAACTGTTGTAAAATGAAGTCAATTATGAATTGGCTTCAGAATTTATGACAAGCTGTAGGTTATGTGAGCATTATGGTATGGTGGCATGAGCTATTAAGGAGCCCAAGCAAAGGGCTCAGGAAGGAAGGGGAAGAGACTCTTCCAAGTCATGATGTGGAGCCAACATATTCTTAAGACAAAGCTCCAGGGACGGTTGATGTTTACCAAGCTGCATAGAAATGGGCCACAAATCATTCTTACCTTTTCTCCTTGGTATCTATCTGTTTCCTCTTGCTATTTGTTTTTTTGGTACAATCAACACAGCTGTGGCATGTTAGTGAACAGTCTGGCTGGGACTGATGAGAATTGGAGTCCAAATCATCTGGAGGGCACCAGGTTGCCCATCCCCGATCTCAATGAACCATTTTCTGCTCTTCAAAATGTGCTGCCTGAATCAGGGTGCCTCACCTTGCCTCATCATTGCAATGCTTGTAAATAAATTTTTAAAAAAGTTTTTGTAAAACGTTTGTATACCGTTCCTTATCTAAAGTAGGTTCTGGAGCGGTGAACATAAGAGGTAAAATAGTGAAAAGATAAAAGATTAAAACACCATATTAAAATTATTCTTTTAAAAAACAGAATGTCAATAAAAACTGTGGCTGGTCAGTTAAGGAAGGCTTCCTGGAATAGAGCTGTTTTCAGGAGGTGCTGAAAGTAACACAATGTTGGCACCGGCCTCACCTCCTGGGTCAGGGAGTTATAAAGAAAGGGGGCCACCACACTGAAGGCTGTTCTCTGGGTGGAATCCAATCGGGCTATAGGTCCATGTGGAACCACCAGGAGCATGCTGTCTGATGACCTTAGTGACCGGGCAGCTTGGTAAGGGAGAAGACATTCTCTCAGGTATCCTGGTCCCAAGTTGCTTAGGGCTGTGGATGTGTTTTGTTTGACTATTGAATCTGAGCTTCTTCTGGAGTCTTGAATGGCACATAAATGCCATAATGATCATGTTAGGGCCACCCCTGCCCTGGTGTATGTACATTCAGTAGCAAATAAGGCCTTAGGGTATTGTAGAAAAAGAAATGGCAGCATAGATATGAATTCCCTGCAGCGTGGAGAGAAGCTGCTTGTCTGTAAAATAAAAAACAAAAAAAATATGGTTGCGGCATATGCCTGCATGTTGACCAAACGTGCCCCTCCTTGCATGTGTTTCTACATATTCACAGGTGACTCAGCATTCACCCCCAAACATCTTAATGCAGCCTTCCCTAGCCTCCTGTCCTTTAGATATTTTGGACTACAGTTCCCATTAACTCCTGCCATCAACATTAAGGAAGCTGTCGTAATGTGTTCAGGGGGAGACCTGAAATGTACTTAGAATCATAGAATAGTAGGGTTGGAAGGGGCCTACAAGGCCATTGAGTCCAACCCCCTACTCAATGCAGGAATCGAAGTCAGAGCATCCCTAACAGATGGCTGTCCAACTTAACCTTGGATGCTTCCGGTGTGGGAGAGCCCACTACCTCCCACAACTTGTACTTGCACAACTTCGGTCTGTCACGTAAAATGAAAGGTATGTGTAAGCCCTCAGTGTTTGGGAGCAAGTGGGCCTGAGCTTGGGCTGCTCTGGTATGTGTTCAAGTTAGGCCTCAAAAAAGCCTTCACCAAGTTATTCTTCTCTTTGAGCCAACAGGACAAGAATGAATGAGACTGCTCCCTGCCTCTTCATATAATATCTGGGTGTGCTAGTTCCTCAAGTATGCACACCAGACACACACCCTCCGTGGCCTACTCCAGGTTGCCCCAAGTTGTGTTGTAGGTGGAACTCCATCAAGCAGAAGCGTTGTAGCTGCAGCATGCCTCACAATAGCCACTTTGTGCTGTGGCCTGACCTCATTCATCTACCGCGCTGCAGCTGCTCCTCTTCCCTGCATGGGCGTTAACCCTCAGTGCGCTGTGTGCCAGACACAACAGTTCAGAGGGAGGGAGTGGGCAGGCGAGATTTTCCTTTTGTTTCCTTGCTGGTTCTCCTTGCGAGGTGTGTTTTGGTTGCCTTTGTGTTCTCTCCTAACTAACCTTTGCAGTGTGTTGGGGTGGGGGAGACTAAGCTGGGTGCACCTTGAAATGCAGGAAAGTGCACTGTTAACGGTCTGAGAAAATTGCCTCTTGACTTGCTGCCTTTCCTCAATGTGGCTGTGCTTATACTTGCAAGGGAGCAGTCTCAATGCTGATGAGAAAAATATGCCGTGGGGACTTCTTGTACACAAGTAGAGCAGATGTCAGCAACGTGTACCAGTGATGCATGCTCTGAATCTCCCTGGATTTCTGATGTGTTGCCCAGTCAAATGTTTTGAGTATGTGAGGCAGCTGAATTGGAATATGTCAGCAAATGACTGTCTACCCAGTGATTATGGGTGGCATTCTCGCTACAAAAGTTAATTATCTCCCAAACTGGTCATATACCGTGTTCAGTGCCTAGGCAGTCAGCAAGTGTTTTGTGTGTGTATGTGTTCTTATAAACAGGAGCCGTTTTCTACACTCGACTATCACGGGGTAAGATCAGTGTGATGGGATCATGATTGTTCACCCTGGTCCTGGCTTGACTGTTCTTGCCCTTATCTTGGGCTCACATCATTTTCCTGTGCGGGTTGGAGTGTAAATAGAATGGCCACTTCCACACAGTCAGAAAAGAGGACATTCATCACCAGAAAAGAGGACACCAATTTGCATACCATTTGCATTAGCTAATTTAGATGTATAGATACAAATGTATCAATAATAAGTATAATTTAAATAGGACTACAATGACCTGGTTCACACGTAATGACAACCCAGAGTATGGGTTGTTGAATCCTGGGTTGTTATTATGTATGAATCTGGAACTAAGGGTTCTTAACCACAAACAACCCCAGAAGAGAACCCATGTTTTTTTGTTGGGTTGTGAACTGTGGGTTGTTTTAGCTATGGGTTGTTATGTATGACCCCAGAAGTGTGGGTTGTTCATGGGTTGTTTTGACAGGCTACAGAGATGGTGAGCAAGGGTGGTAAAAACAAAACAAAAAACTGATGTGCTGTACATGCCAGTACTATAGTGTTGCAAATGCATTTGGGATACAGGGAGGGAGCAGGCAAAGGAGGAGGGAATCAACCCAGGAACTGAAAAAACAACCTGTGCTTTGCGTGATTGTCTGCCAGAAAAATCATGGGTAAACTCTGGGTAAGACAACAACCCATACTCTGGGCTGTCGTTATGTGCAAACCAGGTCAATGCATCTCACCATAGTGGAGAATAGTGACGTGCCTGCTCAGTCTGTTGTACAGATATTAACTCCTGATAGGCTATTTCAAGGTCTCTGCTGTCCCTTTAAACTGGACTGGGCACTCCTTCAAATAGAGGACACTAGCAACCTGAATGTTATGCTGCTTTATATTTCCCACGCTTCAAGGTTAAAAGCAGGTGCAAGTCTATTAGTGCCTATAAATCCTGACCCGGTCCTTAGCTTGCTGGCAACAGCCTTGCGAGGTCAGTTGAGCAATACCAGCTATCTTGGAAGCAGCTGAGATCTTTCAGGGAGTTTTGGTTTGCTGTAATAGCTCAGGCTTTGCTCGGTTAGTTTTTGATTACCTTGCGGAGGAGCTAGGTTGTAAAATGTTTGCTCTGTTCTGGGAAAGCTTACTCTAATCATCCAACAACATTACATTTGTTGTGGATGGTTTAATGTATGGATTAAACAGTCTATCAGGACTGTTCCAGTTGGGGTATTTTTATTTTTTTTTTAGTTTTTCCTTAAATGGATTCATAGGGCTCCGGTTGTAAAGTAATATCTATTTAGGTGAACAGGTAAGCTATTGTCAGCTAGAACATTTCTGTTGCTTGATATCCATGCACTAGGTCATGTGCAGCTGCTATAGCAGCAGGTGTGAAGATAACCAGCCAGCTAATCTCTCATGTGACTGTAAAAGCCTATGGGAACAATTTAAAATGGTGCCATCATAAAGTAGTCATTCATTATTGTGTGTGTGTGTTGTTCTAGAAGCAGAGAGAAGATTAGTCTTGTGTTTAACATGCTGAAGGCACAAATCTATGCATGTTTAGGCAGGGGGGGAAGGCATACAACTCCCAGCATGCTGCTCCCAGTATGGCTGGCTGGGGCATGCTGGGAGTTGTAGGCCTTTTTTTCTGTCTAAATATGCAGAGGATTGTGCCTTGGGTTTACAAAACTGAATTAGGGTTCCTAGCTTGTTTTGTATGACAGGGTTTCTGTACTTTTAACCAGCAATATGATGTGCAGAACTTGAAGAAATGTTTGCAGTTGCCGTTTTATTTTTTTAAAAATGGTGACTACAGAGCTCGACGAGGCCGCCAGGATGGGTGCAGGCTGCTCACCGAACTTGGGAGGGGCTTGAGCGCAGTCCGGGGACCGGCAAGTGGGGACAGGGGCTGGGAGGGTGCCTGGAGAACACGGATGGGGGTGGGTTTGCATCCCTAAGCTGGCATTTTTTCTCTACTTTAAACCAGCAATGTGATGTGCAGAAATTGAAGAGGTATGGCTTTTCCCATTGTTGCATCTTCCTGTCAGAAAAAAAAAAAGCTTTGCCTGCAGAATTCCAGTACCTGTTAAAGGCAAAGGAGCCTGGCTAGAAAAAGTTGGTAACTCTAAATGGAATGCTGTGCTTCTTGCTCCTGTCTAGTCTTATAAATCTGTGGCTAGGCTGAGAAACAGTGAGCTGGGTGGAAGTTCCACTCACATCTGAATCCAGCATTCTAATCCCTGTACCCTGTTTGCTCTTAGAAGGGCAGCCAGGTGAATATTGTTTCAGCCATGCCATTTGTGTGCACAAACACCAGCTTTCTCCAGCCTGGTGCACAATCCCTCACCGCCTAACCCCCAGGGAGCATGTGGGCTGGCTGGGCAAGATGGGAGTTGTAGTTGAACACATCTGGAGAGCACCAGGTCGGGGAAGGCTGAAGTATGCTACCACTGTGCTGCTTTCCCTAGTGAGATGGAGCAAATAGATCCTGCTCTGAAGACGCAGGAGATAACAGTCTGTGTCAGAATGTTCCGCCTAGAGTTTGCTAGGCAGTCGCATGCTTTCCCTTGCTAATCTTTAAGACAGCGCTTGGCCTGGACTCTTAATCAGCTCAAGGGAAGGGCTGCAAATCCATGCAGAAGATACTTGGGTTTCCTTCAGAAAGGGCCACCCGTAATATAGCTGGGCTGAAGAGGATGTCCCGGCCGGGGGCGGGGGGGCACCCAATATAGCAGGCTGCTTTCCTAGTAGAAAACTCCATCTGCTAGTTTCAACGTAAGAAATCACTCCTTTCTTTCCCCAAATCTGACTCTATAATCTGACTTCCTGGACCGTCACAGTAGAAATGAATGGCCTCGGGACCAGCTGCTTTCAGTTATCGCCAGCCCGAGTAGAGACAGGAAGTTAATACAGTTTTAGAACGGTGAGCCTGCTCTGCTAAGCAGAGATTTATGATCCATCTTTGCAGGCCTCTTCTCGGTGAAGCGTGAAGTCTTGCAGAACCTGTGCATAACATAACTTGAACATAAATCCTACTGAGCTTGGAGCTTCCCAAGCAAGCATGCTTAGGATTGCTGCCCTAGTTATGTTTGTGACTGAGAGCTGTGGACTTCCGGAGTTACTCCTGCCTGGAAATTTGGGATGTGTCCTGGGCTGTCGGAGGAGACCATGTTGCTTGATTGATAGGATTCCTGCTGCACTGACATCTGACTTTGCAGCTGTTGTACTGTTGAATCCCATGCCCACGTTGGAAGAAGGGATGGAAATCTCAGCTCCAGCACCTGGTTCAACACAGAAACTGCTAACACTGGACCAGGGATGGATGGGGGGAACCTCTGGCCTGGCTGATTCAAATTGGTATACAGCATTGGCTGGAGAAAATAGATACAACAAAAATATTTTGAGGACTGACTCAACAGGGAGGAATGGAGGAGAGACCCTTCTAAACTTCCTGCCTTATGAGATGCCCCATAAGAACCATTGTTTGGGTTGCTTAGGACGTACATAAGCCTTCCTCAACTTGGCATTCGCAGAAGTGCTGGACTACCACTCCCGTCATCCAAAGCCAGCATGGCCACTGGTGCCAGGTTGGGGAAGGCTCATCTAGATTCATGTATAGATTGGGGCTAAGAGTTTGCTTCGGCCTTAGATGTAAGACACTAATTTCCCACTTTTCAGATAAATTTTTCAGATAAATTTTTTCTCCCGAAGCAGCTCATAACAGAAACATATAAGAGATGGTGCTCTGCTGACAGGTTTTCAAACTAAAAAGACAAGCAAAGGGGAATGGATGGTAAAATTAGCAGGGTGGGGGGTGTCAATCTGACAGTGCCAGAAAAAATTGGTGAGTTGTAAATGCGCATTTATATCCAAAAGTTGATCTTCTCTTGCCTGGTGGTCTTGCTTGGATACAAGTACTGCAAGAGACTAATGCTGCCACCTCATACACTTTTAGATCTGGCCCAAACATTTGGTTTGGTTTTCATTAAGGGGGGTAAAAAAGCTACTAGTCCTTTATAGCTCTGGAGCAGCCTTCTCCAACTTGGTGCCATCCATATGTTTTGGATGGCAACTCTCAACAGCCCAAGTCAACATCTGATAGGCACCAGACTGGGGAAGATTGCTCCCATTTCCTTCCAGCCAAGGCTAAACTTTAGAAGTTAAAAGGAGAGGTTTTTGTGTTTGGAACGCACCTGCCCAGATTTCAAAGCACACTTTTGGTAAGTTTTTTAAAGCTGGAATTTAACTGTGAAAGCGAAATAAAGGGTGGTTTCCTACTTGTGTATTTGTGCTGTTCCACTATCACATCGCCACCTAAAGATTATGTCACAGAAAAGCAAGAAAGGAAACGCTCCTCATCCAGTCCTTGGCTCTCAATTCTGTGACAAAACTGAAAATAGATGCAGGGAATTAACAGCCTTGTGTAGAAAAGCTCAGAGAGACCGAAAGAGGATCCCAGCAGCTGCTTCCTTAAAAACACGCACACAGCATTTTCTCTTGCTTTCAGAGTCCCATGATTTGAAACTCCAATTCAGGTGTCTTTCTCTCTTTTCACCCTTGCCCTGCCCTATCTTCTAGGCCTCCCGACCCAGATTTTGAGAATCTGAGCCAGCCTTCCCCAGCCTGATGTCCTCCAGTTGTATTGGAGTGCAGTTTCCATAGCTGGGCATGAGGAGTGGCAGTCCAGCACATCTGGCAGGCACCAGGGTTGATCTAGGCAGTAGGGAGAACTGGCCCTTAGGTGACAAAAGAGTGGTCTTCACTGGGGAATTTCAAAAACAGTCATTGGTTTTGTGGCTGGGAAGAAAAAGATTGTGTGAAGCCTGATGGCCTTCCATGTCATTTCCCTGCACAGTGCAATTCTTTTATCTTTTTATCTTTGTAAGGGGATACCTGCTTCCCTCACTTCAGAATCTCACAGAGCCTTTCAGGGGGGTTGGAGTGACTTAAAAAAAAGCCATTGACCTAACCCAGTAAATACCAGCCTGGTGGTACTTTTTTCAGCAGCACGGGGAGCGAAGCCCAAGTTTGTCTTATAGGCATTCACTTGCAGTTCTGCAAGTTGGCTGGTACAAGCATAGGCTAGGATAGCAGTCTCCCCCCCCCCCTCCCCCCATTAGTGTATCGTACCTGGGAATCCCTTTTAGTGTCAGGAGCTTTTATTTGGGGATGAATTGATTCCACAAACTTCAGTTTTTAAGTTGGAAACCCAGGTCTAAGGTTGCCAACTGATCAGGAAAAAATGCCAGCCAAGTCTTAGGGATGTGCAAACCTGCCCCCGCCCGGGTTCTCCAGTCACCTCCCAGTGTCTGCCCCTCTTCACCAGTCCATGGGCCACACTCGAGCCCCTCCCAAGCTTGGTGAGCAGCCTGCACTCATCCCAGTGGCCTCGTTGAGCTCTGTGGTTGCCATTCTTTGAAAAATAAAATGGCAATTGCAAAAATGCACGTATTTGCTTATGTGAAAATGTGCATTCTTGTGAATGTGCCTGTTTGCGTATGAACGAAAGTGCATTTCTGCGTATACGCAATTCCCCCAAATGTGCATTTCTGCGTATATGCAAATATGCACATTTGTAAAATGGACATTTTGTGCATATGCACATATGTGCATTTTTGCAATTGCCACTTTATTTTTCAAAGAATGGCGACCACAGAGCTTGACGAGGCTTCTGGGGTGAGGGCAGGCCACTCACCTAGTGGAGGCAGGGGGTGAGCGTGGGCAGGGGCTTGGCGAGTGGGGCTCATGGGGGCGGGCAGGGGCGGTCATGCTGGATTCCTGTGTGGAATTGGGTGCCTGTGCCATCCCTACTGCATCTGCCCTTGTGCCCTTAATAGAGGTTTGATCTGCAAAAATCAGCTCTTTGCAGCCGCAGGAATTATAATAATATAATAAACAGCTGCTGCTAAAAGATCCAGGAGCAGCATTGTATGATGTTGGCAGCCATACTGGGGTGGGGTCAGGAGTTGGGATGCGATGTAAGCAGTTAAAGGTGTTGAGGCACGTTTGGAGAGAATTTATTTTATTTCATTTATTTCATTTCTATACCGCCCAATAGCCGAAGCTCTCTGGGCGGTTCAGAAAAATTAAAACCAAACGGCACACAATAAAACAATATAAAATATATAGAACATTAAAACCACAATATAACAATACAACCACAAAACCTAGCAGCAGTGCAGGAGTTTAAAATACAGATTTAAAACAGCAAAGCTAAAAGTCTAGAAAGCTAAAATGCGAAAATGCCTGGGAAAATAAAATGTCTTCACCTGGCACCGGAAGGAATACAACGTAGGTGCCAGGCAAACCTCACTAGGGAGCTCATTCCACAGCTGCGGTGCCACAGCAGAAAAAGCCCTCCTCCTAGTAGCCAACCACCTCACTTCCTTTGGCAGGGGCTCACAGAGAAGGGCCGCTGAGGATGATCTTTAGGTCCTGGCAGACACACATGGGAGGAGGCAATCCTTCAGATAATCTGGCCCCAAGCCATTAAGGGCTTTAAATGTTAATACCAGCACTTTGAATTGGCCCAGAAATGGACTGGCAGCCAGTGCAACTGAAAAAGTACTGGCGTAATATGAGCTCGCTGGCCAGTCCCTGTTAACAATCTTGCTGCCCTATTTTGGACCAGCTGAAGTTTCTGGACCATTTTCAAAGGCAGCCCCATGTATCACGCATTGCAGTAATCCAGACGAGAAGTTATTAGAGATGGATAACTGTAGCTAGGCTATCTCTGTCCAGATAAGGGCATAGTTGGTATACCAGCCTAAGCTGATAAAAAGTGCTCCGTGCCACTGAGTTCACCTGTGCCTCAAGTGACAGTTCTGGATCCAAGAGCACCCCCAAACTACAAACGTGATCCTTTAGGGGGAATGCAACCCCCTCCAGAACAGGTTGAATATCACCTAGCTGGGCAGATGAACCATCCACTAACAGTACCTCCGTCTTGTCTGGATTGAGCTTCAGTTTATTGGCTCTCATCCAGTCCATTACTGTGCCCAGGCACTGATTCAGAACAGCCACTGCCTCACCTGGGTTTGATGAAAAAGAGAAGTACAGCTGGGTGTCATCTGCATATTGATAGCTCCTCAGCCCACACCTCCCCCAGCGGTTTCATGCAGATGTTAAAGAGCATGGGGGATAAAATAGAGCCCTGTGGAACCCCATGGCACAATTGCTATGGCACAAAGCAGTAATCCCCCAGCAATCTGGAATCGGCCATCTAAGTAGGTGTGGAACCACTGCAGTGCCTCCAACTCCTAACCCAGACAACCTATCCAGAAGGATGCCATGGTCAATGCTATTGATAGCTGCTGAGAGGTCCAGGAGAATCAACAGGGTTGCTCTCCCCTGTCCCTCTCCCAGCAGTGGTCATTCTACAGGGCGACCAAGGTGGTTTCCATTCCAAAACCAGGCCTGAAGCCCAATTGAAATGGATCTAGAGAAAGTAGTTGTGTGACTAGAAGAGGGACCACAGCTCAGTGGCAGAGTAGGTGTTTTACATACAGAAGTTTCCATGATTAATTCTTGGCAGGGCCGGCGTCATGGGTAGGCATGGTTGGGCACCTGCCAAGGGCCCACACCCCAACAGGGGCCCACTGATAAGAGCTCTCTGGCTTTCTCCCCTTCACCACTGCAACCTGCTTGTTCACTTGTCTCTCACTCTGGCCCAGACAATGGCAGTGGTGAGAAAAAGACACAGGAGGTGCCACTGCCGACTTGCTCGGTGATTTTCTGCCCTTGAAGCAAGCAAGTGGTAGCAATGATGGGAAAGAGGATGAGTAGCAACAGCAGCTGGTGACAGTGGCAGTGAGAAAGTAGACTCACTGTGGCAGTGAGAAAGTAGACTTACTGAGGGATGGGGGGCCACTGAAGGTGTCCTACCCAAGGGCCCTCCAGAAATGGAGCCGAACTGTTTCCAGAGTTGTTTTTAAAGGATCAGGTAGCAGATAATATGAAATGCTGCTGCTGAGACCCTGGAGAGCTGCTGTTGGTCAGAGTCGACAGCTACTGGGCTCAGTGGACAAATCGTGTGACCTTGTATAAAGCAGGTTATGGTCACTACCTACCTCACAGGGTTATGATAAGGATACGATGGTTGGAGGAGAAAAGGAGCGGCGATGTAGCTCTGAGCTCCTTGGCAGAATGGTGAAACATATGTGCACTATTTAAAAAAACAAACCTTTCATGAGATGAGGGAGAAGAATGGAATGCCATTGTGGAACAGCTTTGCAGAATTACAGTTGTCTGGTTTCTGTGCATTTAACAGTAGCATTTGATGCAGAAATTTAGTAGGCATTCTTTTTCCTGGCATTGAAAGGTGGGGGAGGCTTCACTTGCTGATTTTCCCCATGTCAGGCTGCTGGTAAATTATTTTACAGGATTGTTAGGCTGCCTCTCAAAGTGACTGACAAAGAAACATATAACAACAAAACCACCATTTATTTCAGTATATAATATAATCTAAAAACATGATTTTAGAAACAACAACATGTCAAAACTCCAATGAGCAGTAACAACAGTTAACCCAACCTTTTTCAAACATTGTTTGGCCCAGCATAAAAATAGCCACAATCCAGTAACCAGCAAGGTGCAACTAAAGACATAAGAGCAGAGATAGGGTCAACTGTCTTGTGTGGACTTACTTTTTCCCACTAGAACCCTTGTGTTCCACTGGAGTGATTGAAATTTACCAAGCAAGGGTAAGTATTCAGGATCCCTTAAGGTGGGGTGGGCAAATTGTGACTGTCCAGCTGTTTTGGTAGGGGTGGACGAAAGTCACTTACCTGTCCTCGAAGATTTCCCGTGGTGGGGGGGAGGCGCTTCGTTGCTCCCCCCACGAAGTTCAGGCCGGGGGGGGGGAGGCTTCCCGCCTCGCCCGGCCGAAATTCAGGCCGGGGAGGAGGCTTCCCGCCTCGCCCGGCCGCGAACTAAACAGTTAAAAAACAAAACAAAACGCCCCCGTGATAGGCTACATGACGATTAACGTAGCCTATCATGGCTAGATCTGCAAAGTCAGCCGTGATAGGCTACGTAAATCGCCACGTAGCCTATCATGGGGGCGTTTTTGTTTTTTTTTCTTTTATTGAAAAAAAAACAATAAACAATACAAAACAATACAATAAAAAAATACAATACAATAAAAATACAATACAATAAAAAACAATACAATAAATACAAAACAATACAATAAACAATACAAAACCTTGTATTGCAATGGCGGCGGCGGCAGCCGGTCGAAAGATCGGCTGCCGCCCCCGCCCCTGACGAAGACCCGCCGAACCGCCGGCCGGGAGGGACATTCACCAAAGGTAATTCCCATCCCGGGGGGGGTGCGGGGGGCGGGGGTGTGTGGAGAATTTCTCCCCGAAACTTGTTCGGGGGGCCGAACACGTTGGCGCTCGGCCCCCCGAAGTTTCGGGGAGAAATTCTCCGCCATCCCTATGTTTTGGCCTACAACTCCCATGATCCCTCACTGTTGTCTATACTGGCTAGGGCTGATGGGAGTTACAGGCCCAAACATCTAGAGGGCCATAAGTTGACCACCCTTGCCTTAAGACATAATCAATCTGTTAAGTGATCCTGAGTGTGCCCTCTTTGTTCAGTCCATAACAAATTCCTTGCAGACCAAAGTTCACAGAACCCAGCATTCTTTGGAAGAATCCCAGCAACCAGCTGGCAGTAGGTAGTCCATTGGAAACTGTCCAGTGGGCCATGGTCTACCCATCTGCTCTCCCCTGCTTTATAGTGCACTGCTAAGGTAATGACTTCATATAGGTATGAAAACTGACAGGCAAGGTTCCAAATGCTCATTAATCTGGTTCATACTGATAAATCAGTTTTGCAATGCTGCCTACGTTAATAGTGGGTGGTTCATGTTTCTTGCTGTCAATGTTGTTTTGGTTCGACCGATATCGCTCAGTCTACCTTGTAATTAAAGAGGCTTTCAAACGCTGAATTACTTGTGGCTGGAAGTAGTGTCTCTTGACAACTTGATGGTTTCTGGCTCTGGAATTTCTCTTGTGAGCCACTGAATTCACTTGGGATGGGATGGTTAGGGTGTGCCACTTCTGATGGATCTTGTTTGTACTAGAGTGTTTTGCTGAATGGTACTAAGCTGTGCCTTTCATGTTGAGATACTATGATGAAACCTTGAGAATTGTTGTTCAGTCGTTCAGTCGTGTCCGACTCTTCGTGACCCCATGGACCATAGCACGCCAGGCCTTCCTGTCCTGCGCTCTCTCCCGGAGCGTGCTCAAGTCCATATTCATTGCATCAGTGATGCTATCTAGCCATCTCATCCTCTGCCGTCCCCTTCTCCTTTTGCCTTCAGTCTTTCCCAGCATCAGGGTCTTTTCCAGAGAGTTTTCCCTTCGCATTAGGTGGCCAAAATATTTGAGCTTCAGCATCTGTCCTTCCAATGAGCACTCAGGGTTGATTTCCTTTAGGATGGACTGATTTGATCTCCTTGCAGTTCAGGGGAGTCGTAATAGTCTTCTCCAGCACCACAGTTGGAAAGCATCAATTCTTTGGCGCTCAGCCTTCCTTATAGTCCAGCTCTCACAGCCATACGGTACTACTGGGAAGACCATAGCTTTGATTAAACGGACCTTTGTCGGCAAGGTGATGTCTCTGCTTTTTACTATGTTGTCTAGGTTTGCCATAGCTTTCCTCCCAAGGAACAAGTGTCTTTTAATTTCATTGCTACAGTCACCGTCTGCGGTGATCTTGGAGCCCAAGAAAATAAAATCTGTCACTGCTTCCATTTCTTCCCCTTCCATATGCCAGGAAGAGATGGGGCCAGATGCCATGATCTTTGTTTTTTAATGTTGAGTTTCAAACCAGCTTTTGCACTCTCCTCTTTCACCCTCAACAAGAGACTCTTAAGATCCTCTTCACTTTCTGCCATTAGGGTCGTATCGTCTGCATATCGGAGGTTGTTGATAATTCTCCCGGCAATCTTAATTCCAACCTGTGATTCATCCAACCCGGCATTTCTCATGATGTACTCTGCATATAAGTTAAATAAGCAGGGCGACAATATGCAGTCTTGTCGTACTCCTTTCCCAATTTTGAACCAATTGGTTATTCCATGTCTGGTTCTTACTGTTGCTTCTTGACCCTCGTACAGATTTTTCAGGAGACAGGTGGTCTGGTACCCCCATCTCTTTCAGAATTTGCCACAGTTTGTTGTGATCAACACAATCAAAGGCTTTAGCGTAGTCCGTGAAGCAGAAATAGACGTTTTTCTGGAATTCTCTTGCTTTCTCCATGATCCAGCGAAAGTTGGCGATTTGATCTCTAGTTCCTCTGCCTCTTCTAAACCCAGCTTGTACTTCCGGTAGTTCTTGGTTCGCATACTGCTGAAGCCTAGCTTGTAGGATTTTGAGCATAACCTTGCTGGCATGTGAAATGAGCACAATTGTACGGTAGTTTGAACACTCTTTGGCGTTGCCCTTCTTTGGAACTGGAATGTAAACTGACCTTTTCCAGTCTTGTGGCCACTGTTGAGTGTTCCACATTTGTTGGCATATTGAGTGCAGCACTTTAACAGCATCATCTTTTAGGATTTTAAATAGCTCAGCTGGAAGACTGTCATCTCCGCTAGCTTTGTTGTTACTAATGCTTCCTAAGGCCCACTTGACTTCACTCTCTAGGATGTCCGGCTCAAGTTCAGTGACCGCACTATCATGGCTATCAGGGACATTCAGATCTTTCCTGTATAGTTCTTCTGTGTATTCTTTCCACCTCTTCTTAATCTCACCTGCTCCTGTTAGGTCCCTGCCTTCTTTGTCCTTTATCATGCCCGTCTTTGCAGAAAACATTCCCTTGAGATCTCTGATTTTCTTGAAGAGATCTCTAGTCTTTCCCATTCTGTTGTTTTCCTCGATTTCTTTGCATTCTTCATTTAAGAAGGCCTTCTTGTCTCTCCTTGCTATTCTCTGGAACTCTGCATTCAGTTGGATATATCTTCCCCTTTCTCTCTTGCTTTTTGCTTCCCTTCTTTCCTCAGCTACTTGTAAAACCTCATCAGACAGCCACTTTGCTTTCTTGCATTTCTTTTTCTTTGGGATGGATTGAGTTGCTGCCTCCTGAACAATGTTACAGACCTCTGTCCATAGTTCCTCAGGCACTCTGTCTATCAGGTCTAATCCCTTAAATCTACTCCTCACCTCCACTGTATATTCATCAGGGATATGATTTAGGTCATACCTGAATGGTTTAGTGGTTTTCCCTACGTTCTTCAATTTAAGCTGAAATTTTGCAGTAAGAAGCTCATGATCTGAGCCACAGTCAGCTCCAGGTCTTGTTTTTACTGACTGTATAGAGCTTCTCCATCTTTGGCTGCAAAGTACATAATCAATCTGATTTCGATATTGACCATCTGGTGATGTCCATGTGTAGAGTCGCCTCTTGTGCTGTTGGAAAAGAGTGTTTGCTATGATCAGCGTGTTCTCTTGGCAAAACTCTATTAGCCTTTGTCCTGCTTCATTTTGTACACCAAGGCCATGCTTGCCTGTTATCCCGCTGATTTCTTGACTTCCTACTTTAGCATTCCAATCCCCTATGATGAAGAGGACATCTTGTTTTGGTGTTAGTTCTAGAAGGTGTTGTAGGTCTTCATAGAAGCGATCAACCTCAGCTTCTTCGGCATCAGTGGTTGGGGCATAGACTTGAATTACTGTGATGTTGAATGGTTTGCCTTGGATTCGTACTGAGATCATTCTGTTGTTTTTGAGATTGTACCCCAGTACTGCTTTCCCCACCCTTTGATTGACTATGAGTGCTACTCCATTTCTTCTAAGGGATTTTTGCCCACAGTAGTAGTTATGATGGTCACCTGAATTAAATTTGCCCATGCTTGTCCATTTTAGTTCGCTGATTCACAAGATGTCAATGTTCAACCTTGCCATCTCATGTTTGACCACCTCCAGCTTACCTTGATTCATTGATCTTACATTCCAGGTTCCTAAACAATATTGTTCTTTACAGCATCGGATTTTCTTTTCACCACCAGACACATCCACAGCTGAGTGTCCTTTCGGCTTTGGCCCAGCTGCTTCACTCTTTCTGGCGCTACTTGGAAATACCCTCTGCTCTTCCCCAGTAGTATATTGGATACCTTCCGACCTGAGGGGCTCATCTTCCGGCATCATATCTTTTAGCCTTGTGATACGTTCCATGGGGTTTTCTTGGCAAGAATACTGGAGTGGGTTGCCATTTCCTTTTCCAGTGGACCGCATTTTGTCAGAACTCTCCGCCATGACCTGTCCGTCTTGGGTGGCCCTGCACGGCATAGCTTATGGCTTCACTGAGTTACGCAAGCCCCTTCGCCACAACAAGGCAGTGATAGTACTGCCATTTTGCAGTAGCACTGCCATCTCAGGAAAATAGCTGTTTAAAAATGCTATAGTAATTTTATAATGCTGCATTCATCAGAGGCGATGTGCATGTAAAACATAAATGGAGAGATGAAGATAAACCGCATAATATAGGAGCCCACTTTTGGGCCTTCTCTCTGGCAATGGTGGCAGTGAGGAAGTCTTACCTTTCAGCCACTATTGTGTCTACATAATGCAAGCCAGCAGAAAGGCCTGCTTAATGTAGATCCTGGGGGCCCATGTTGGAGAACTCTTGAAGGCTTGCTGTGACAAATCTGCATTGCATTTTGCAGATTAAACCACTCACATCCGTGCTGACTTGGATGGCACACTTTTGACAGAGTTGGAGATGGATGTAGCTAGGACACTGTCTAGCCCTGTTAAGGATACTTCTCAGCTTGTGACAGCTGAGGGTGTGGACAAGCTTCTTGGAAGATTGAGGTCTACCACCTGCATTCTAGATCCATGCCCATCTTGGCTCTTAATCTGTTCAGGCGGAGCAGGCAGTTTGGGTTTGAGAAGTAACAAATGCATCTTTGAGGGAGGGAATGGTGCCTGAAAAAGTCAAACTTAAATTGAACAATTTGTGGTGATTATTGGCCCTGTGTCTAAACTTTTATTTTGGGGCCAGGTTCTGGAGCAGATACTGGTGGCATCTCAAATTGAGGTAGTCTTGGAGGGAACTGATTATTTGGATCCATTCCAATCTGGGTTTAAGCCTGATTTTGGAACCAAAACAGCCTTGGACACCCTGATAGATGACTTATGCCAAGGAATAAACAGAGAAGAGTGCACCCTTTTAGTTCTTCTTGAACTTTCAATGGTTTTCGATACCATTGACTGGTTGCCAGTGCATATCTGGGCCCAATTCAATTTGCTGGTTTTGACCTTTAAAGCTTTAAATGGTTTGGGGTCCAGGTTATTTGAAGGACTACCTACACCCTTATAAACCTGTACATGTGTTAAGTTCATAGTGAGAGGCCCTGCTCACTACCCTACCCTTAAGATCTGTAAGTTTGGCTGGCACTAGAGATAAGGCCTTCTCAGTGGTGGCCCCTGCCCTATGGAACTTCCTCCAAAGAGAGATAGATTTGGATCTCTCTGTTTTTCAGAGGATTTAAAAATGCATTTGTTTACTTTGGCTTTTAACCAAGAGGTTTTCATTGCACACATTGCTTTTTATTATATACTGCTTCTGTTTAAGTTCTGGCTCTGGATTCTTTTAATTTTTTCACTGTTGAATTTGATTAAACTGATTTAGGATGTTGTGAACTTGTTATATTGATATTGAACACTATGTTTTATATTATAACCTGCCTTGGGAAGGCTGCAGTCTTGAAAGGTGGGTAAGAAATGCATTAAACAAATAGCCAGTTCGTGGGCATGTTGGTCCCATAACATGAGAGATATAAGAATGACATAGTGTGCATTAGAATTCCACAGATCATATTGTCCCCTGCCCTGAAGCAAAATAATCTATGCCTCAAGTATAATCTATGCTTCATTCTTGCTTAGCTTTCACAGTTTTTATATTTACAAATGTGTATATAATGCATTTCATCATTAAGTCTTCAGAAGGCTTTACAAACCGAATTCCTAAAATTAAGAAGAAATATCAGCACTGTTGAAAAGGCATTTTAAAATTAATAAATAGGGAAAGGGAAGGAGGCTGGAGGAGGCTCTCGATAACTTGTATCCTGGCCTCTCTGGTCTCCTCCCCTCCCTGCCCACCAGAACGTCCCCTTTCCTCCGCCTCCGAGGTTGCTTTACTGACTTTGGAGAGACAGCCGGTGCAGTTCTCTCCATGCTAGCTGCAAGGGGGCAGGGTCTGGAGTCGGATCTTTGTCTCCCCTTTCTGAGGTTGGAGCACTGTCTCTGACCTTGGAATGGTTTTCCAAGCCATCCTATTGTCCCTGGGACGCTCTCCCAGGGACCATGGGATTGATCTCGTAGTTATTTTTTTTAATGTAATAGAAATTATGATCTGTTATGGTGATGATCTCAGGGTGGGGGTTGCTAGATGCAGGGCCCTGTCAGTGGATGCCTCTTCTGGGAGAAGCTGCATTTATGGAGCATAAGAACAACCTAAGAAAAACCCTGCTGGATCAGACCAAGGGCCTATCTAGTCCAGCATCCTATTTCCCATGGGGCCAGCCAAATGCCTCTGGGAAGCTCACAAGCAAGAACTGAGGGCAATGGCCCTCTTCCACTGTTGCTCCTCGGCAATTTACAGGCAACAGTACCTCTGATCCTGGAGGTAGCATATAGCCATCATTACCAGTAGCCATAGTTAGCCTTCTCCTTTGTGAACATCTCTAATCCCCCTATGTTGGTGGCCATTGACACATTTTACAGCAGCAAATTCCATTCTTAGCTCTGGGCTGTGTGGTGAAGCTATTGGGTCCCTTGATTTCTCTTGAATCTCTCATCATTTAGTTTCATTGGATGGCCCCATTCTAGTATTATGGGAGAGGGACAAACAACTCCATATCCACTTCCTCCACACCACACCTAATTTGATACATCGCTAACATGCCTCCCTTTCTTGCCTTTTTTCCTAGACAAAATAGCCCCACGTGTTGTATTCTCCCTGCCTTTATAGCTGGTAAAAGGAATGAGACATCTGCCCTGGATGGAATTTGGAAACTAAACTGGGCACACGTAATATAGCATGTGTAATTGTGTTATTTTATATGATATAGAGGGATCATATATCGTTTCCTAAAGATCCGTCTCTCTTCTATCTGCCTACCCCCGGTTTGTGAGATGGAACCTGCAGCTTAATCTCTTGCAGAATGTAATAGCATGTCAGCTGGTGGTGAGGGGAATAGTCTCTTACAGTCTGCTGTTCTATAACCATCAGTGGTAGCCTTTCTCAACCTGGTGTCCTTCAAATGTTTTGGACTTCAGCTCCCATCAGCCCCGGCCAACATGGCCGACGATGGTGAATGTTGGGAGTTCTAGTCAACAAAAACATGTGGAGAGCACCAGTTTGGAGAAGGCTGATCTATGGTGAGGTTTCCAGAAACACTCAAGTACGGTTGCCAGTGTCTGTGCCTCTTAAAATTTCATGGCCGGGAGAAGTTCAGCAGATGTGTTTTCCCTCATCTCATTCAGCAATGAGTTGTCCCGCTGAACCACTCCCTGCCATGCAGTTATTTCAGGAACAGCAACATTCTTTAAGCCCAAAGTGTTTTAAAGTGGTGGTTCTTCTAAATCTTTATTTAATCTTCTGGCTCCCTTCTGGCATTCTGGCATTGCTTAACACTACAAATTAATTGTGCAATTGTGCTTATATCTTGCATACCACTGGCTCTTACCTGAGGATTCTGCTTCTTTTTCAGAAGATGCTGTTTAAGAAGAATTGTGGCACAAAGACAAGAATCATTAAAATCCGTGTAAGTTGGCCATTTGTTGACGGGATCTTTTCCCTTTTCTTGGGCTGAGCAGTGAAGCTTCTTTGACTTTGTAGCAAAGTCATGTAGCTGTCTCTAGGGTGACCCCCTAGATATCAGAAAATTTCACGTGTAAGAGTTCTTCAAGCATAGACCTATTCGCACAACACACGGGTGGTTAATAAGCCGCGGTGGCTTATTAACCACCCCTGTGAATGCTGGTCATGGTGTGCTGGCCGACTTACCTAGTTACTTTCACTTGTCATAACATCCAAACCCTGTGAGGGTGGGTGGGTTGGTTAACAAACCACCAAGAGCTCTGTTGTTGGGTTGCTGGGTGGTTTGTCAGTTATCCTTTCCACCCACCCTCGCCGGGTTTGGACATCACAACATGCCATGCCCAGCAAGGGTAATTAGGTAAATTGGCCAGCATGCAACCAGCACATGCAGGGTGTTTAATAAGCCACCATGACTTATTACCCACTCTGAGATTGTGCAAACTAGCCCACAGACCCTGACCTGGTTCACACGATCACCACAGACCACCATGACTTATTAGCCACCGTTCGCACAATCACCGGAGCCCATGGGTGCCAGGTTGGCAATCTAAGCCTTGCTGTCTCAGCTTTTCGTTACATGCAAATCCGGCGAGGGTAGGTTGTTGGGGTGCTTGATGAGCCACCCAGAACCTATGGGCTGTTTTAGGGTTATGCGTGGCTTGTCAACCACCCCAAAAACCCACCCCTGCCGGGTTCACATGTAATGAGAAGCTATGGTGCCCCCTCCCCAGACGCACCCCAAATATTCAAAATGATGGCTGCTGCGATGAGAAACCCTGAGGGGAAATTCCCTCATGGTGGCCTCTCATTACTTGCAAACCAGGCCACTAATCACTACTAAAGGTCTTTCATTGTAGCATTCTAGTTCAGTCTTCTCCAACCTGGTGCCCTCCAGATGTTTTGGATTACAATTCCCAGCATTCCTGAACATTGGCCATGCTGGCTGGGGCTGATGGGAGTTGAAGTCCAAAACAGCTGGGGGGCACCAGGCTGGAGAAGGCTGCTCTTGTTTCTTCTCTTTCTTTTGTCGATAGTGAGGGTGATGATCAGGTAAGGCTCACAAGCAGAGATGGAAGCAAAAAAATCCTCAACTGGAACAACAGGGAGTTCAATTTTATATTTTGAGCAATGGGCTGTTTTGTGTGCGATTCCACTGGAATAGCCAGAGGAGGCAATTGTGAGTCAAGGCTGAGACATAACATCAGTGTAAGAGGGTTTGCATGTTGCTCCATACAATTTTGATTGCTTTATACCGTTACAAAGCCCATTCTTTTTAAACTTCATCTCTCTCCAAGGTGACTCAATTTTCATCAGTGGCACATAGCATTTTTGTCCTGTTAGATCATTAAGGCATTCCAGAAAACTTTGTATGCATAGTTCCAGACCCAGTCATTTCTGAATAATTAAGCCAAGTGGTTTACTCTTTTAGTGCCAGCCAGTAAGCGGTATACTTAAAATGAATGAGGATAATTATTCAGTACCAGAGAGTAACCATGAACAGAAAAGTAAATGTCTGACATGTTAAAGTACCTGCTATAGCATCGTTTATAGAGAAATATTCTTCCAAAAAGTGTTTGTCTCTTTAAGAGTAATGAGGACTGTGGGGGGGGAAAGAATGGGGATTTTCGGTCTAGGGATACATGCCTGTGCAGTGTTTTTATTTAATAACATTATTTTTAGTGTTTTGAAACAACTAAGCATCCGCACAGTTCTTCACAAAGCATCAGTATTTAAGTTGATTGTATTTAGCACCTCAATATCTACAATGAGTTAAAATGCATCACGCATTCTTGACAGGATATTGTACGTTCTGATTCAGGCATAAAAGACCACTATTTTGCCCAAAGCTGGAACTTAGAATATACTTCTAATCTTTTTCAGTTTCCCCGTTCCCTGAACTGAAATCAAGATTAACCTTTCAGGCCTCAGGCAAATGGGAATTTGCTTTCACTCTTGAGAGCAGAAATATTCTAGACATATGACAGAGGTGCACAATATAGAGGCACTTCAGGAATTACTTCTGTGCAGCTTGATGAAATAATTCCTCGAGATTCTCAACTTCCAGACCTATAATATCTTAAGTTTCTAGCTCTTGTGAAAATATGCAGCTAAGTGGCTTGCCTATTTTTGGTACCAGGTTAAGACTTTTCTCTACTTCCTTGCATCTGATGGCATATGATAGGCTGTTTTAACGCATCAGTCGAAATGTTTATGGTTGTCACTGATATTTTATGGGGTGGTTGTATTTCAGTACATAAGCGTTGTAGTTTTAGATTTTGTATGTTCTCATTCTGTTGTAAGTCGCCTTGAGTCTTTTTTTGAGAAAGGTATCTAAGAAAATAATAAGAAATAATAATAATGATAATAGCTGCAAATTTGAATCTGTGTTAATGTGGTGGAAGCGGTGGGGTTGTCTCTTACCTGCAACGTTTTCCAGCCGGTGGCCTCCTGATGACACTGACCTATTGTTTCACCTGATGAGACAGTGGTTTGTTTGCTTTCATGTAAGGGAGGATGCCAGATAAGTGCCAGCAAATGGTAATTAGGGATGGACGGACAGACCTGCGCCCGGCTTCATTGGGTGCTTGCCAAGCCACTGCTGCCGCCTGCCGCTGCTCATGGCACTACTCAAGCTTTGTCATGGCCTGGTGAGCGCCTCGTGAAGCCCCGGACCACCCATCCTCCTAGCAAGCCACCATTGCATGCAATAATGGCGGCTCGGGCACTTCCAATTAGGTCATGTTGCGTAATTGACGGCCGTAAAGGACCCATTTATGCAACATTACAGGCATGAATGGAGCATTCCTGCCTGTAATGTTGCGTAAATGGGCCCTTTACGGCTGCCAATTACGCAACATGACCTACTCAGAAGTGCCCGAGCCACCATTGTTGCATGTACCTTAATTTTTGTGAGCTGCCAAGAGAGCTTTGGCTATTGGGTGATATAGAAATGAAATGAATAAATAAAATGCAATAGTGGCTTGCTAGGAGGACAGGGCAGCTGCTGGGCGCTCACCGAGTGGGTCTGCGTGCGCCCCGCGGGTCTGGGAGGGTGGGTGAAGAGGAATTGGTTGGACTCCCCGCCCCCCAGTGGACTCTTCTGGTGCCCCTAATGCTAATTGATGGCTTGCAGCAGACGAAATACACAAATGAATGAGGAGCTTGTCTGCGTCTGTGTGCGCACATGTGTATGCACGTCCCAGTGTTGTTCTTTCTCTGTGGCTCTTGGTGCTGAACGGTTTTGCCTACTCCTGCAGTACTATGCAGTGGCTAGGAGCAGTTTATTTGGAAACACCCCCAAAGGAGAACATAGAGATTTGCAACCGGGTGCAAATACAGTTTTATAAATGTCAACATACTTCTAAAGACCCTTTTCAAAGATTTTAGTCATGCTTGGAGACAAATGTCTCCACAAATGTAGACAGGAACGCAGTGTTGTCTCCATTTACCTGCTATGTAGCTTCACCTGAAAAAAGTAATTGTCGACATGTTGGGAATTGCTGATTTAAATTATGTTCTTATCTACTTGGCTTCACCTGGTACAATTCTCTTGTTGAACATTATCTCTGGAGGTATGTATGCTATGGGCAATCTAGTTGCCATAGCAAAAATGTAGTGGCAAATAGTTTCGCTGTGGGCAAACAATTTGCCATGCAGAAATGGATAAGTCCTATTGTACACCAGTGTCTTACAGAGTACACTGAGCAAAGATTTTGCTTTGAGGGTTCTCGTACTGGTGCACCGTGGGACCAAAGGATTACAGACAAGTAAGAGCCTTGCATCCTTTAGCAAAAAACCAAAAATTCCTCAAATTGTTTCTGTAAACTGTGTCCAGAGAAACATCGGTATTCCAAGTCTTGGCTGTATAGAATAGTTAATAAGAGAACTCTGTTTATTGGGAGGCAATAGCTAATTCAAGGATGCTACAGTAGTGCTTGGGAAACCAATGGATAAATAATACTTATTTGGAGTCACTATGACCACAAAATTCTGTTCTAAAGATTTGTACAGAATTTTAAACTACACTCTTGACATCCAGGATAATGTTTCTCTCTCCTTCCCTTCCCCCTGCCCCCACCTTGAGCTCTAAAGGTCAGAATAGTTTTCACAATGCCTAGTGTTAGACTTAACCAATTGTTTTTCTTAGAAGGTGCAGTCTGTTTAGTTCCTTGGAACCCATATTTGGAGGAAGGGAGCAAAGAACATGTCTGCACAATGAGCATAATAAACCAATTTAGCTGCTCTGGCTGTCCCCTGTGATGGAAGGCTTACACCAGTCGGGAGGGCAGAGAAGAACATAATTGTCTCTCTCCAAAAGAACAGAACAAACACAGGAAACTGTCAACTCCACCCACATACAACTAAATCCAGTGTCAGCTAGTGATGAAACTATATGACGACACTACCCAACATTCTCTAAGAGTCCCTGGTGGAGGTGGTAGTTCTTGGAGATATGTAGCCCCTTCACAGCACAATTTCTCAACCTCTTCACAAAATTACAATTCCCCAAGATTAGTTATTTGTATATTACTAGACATTGCACAAATGGGAAATACAATCAGTCACATCTGTGAAAACATGAAGTAATCTGTGATCTCAAACTCATTCTGAGGATTTTGAGAAGGAAATCCTATATGCTTATTTGAACCATCGAAGTGTTGACTGAAGTGTCAAGGAACAGGATCCTGCACTTAAGGTGGCATGGCAAATAGAGCTTGGGCCTTAGTCAAGTTTATGTGGTGGTGATCCCTGTTATGTGGATCACAAAAATATGTGAATATTTTTTAGGAAGTCCATTCCAGATATCATACCAGGGGAAAGGAGCTGGATGGAGGAAAGAGGAAGAAGAAAAGAGCAAACTCAGCTGAGTGTATCCCTAGTTTATTTACAGTAATAAGGAATAAGTTTAAAGGAAGGCTTTCTGGAAGATATAGATTTCTACAAGGAAGGCCATTAAAAGGTGAGGGAGTGGGTAACTCTTTCAAAGTGCTCGAAAAAGGGAGTTCTAGGTTTCTGAGGCAGGAAGGGAGAACAGGTGAAGCCATTTGAGTGATCAGGGAGACTCAGGTTTGAGCTAAAGTTATGTTGTAAGGGAACTGACCGGATAGATAGGATGAAGAAGACCTGAGAACAAGGCAAGAACAAGAAATGTGCCTGGGATGTCACACTGGAAGAGATGCACCATCTCCTTGATGAGTTCAGTCATAATGGGTCCAATTTTTGGTGAGAATGGATATACATTGATGGATATACATCTGCTAAAGCGTTGTGGGTTTCCATCTTTTCAGGATCCAGTTTGTAGACTAAACTCACTACAAAACTTCAACAGAGAGCAATGGAGATAGCAAGTGGTCTTGAGACAGAGTTCAGTGAGGAAATATTGACAGAGCTGGGTATGTTTAGCCTGCAGAATAGACAATTAAGAGGTGATATAATAGCTATCTTCAAATATTTGAAGGGCTGTCATGTAGATGCTGGAACAAATTGGTTCTGTGTTGCTTCAGAAGGTAGGACCAGACCAACAGGTTCAAATTTCAGGAAAGGGGATTTAGGCTAAATAGTAGGAAGAACTGTCAGAGCTGTTTGACAGTGAAATAGGCTGCCTTGGAAGATGGTGGACTTCACTGAAAGTTTTTAAGCAAAGACTGGATGATCACCCATCAGGGATGCTCTAGTAGCAATTTTGCTACATTGGCAGGAAGTTGGACTAGATGAACTTTGAGGTCCCTTCTAACTTTATGATTCTTCTGCCTCTTAGGATAGCAATGCATTTCCTAAAGTATAAAGGCTAGTCCATGAGCACACATTTTTTATCCTGTATGTTTGAGTAAAGAGCAACGTTGGCTGAGTATGTGGAATCCTTTGTCCTCTAAACAGAACAACTGGTTTTGAGTTTTTCTACACGAGGCTGTTAATCAGTTGTATCTACTTTCGGTTTCTTCACAGAATTGAGATCTGGGCACTACACAAAGAGCGTTTCCTTTCTTGCTTTTCTCCTACTTAACCTCTAGGTGGCATTGTGTTGCAGCGGAATAGTGCAAATACACAAGAGGAAATCACACTTTCTTTTGCTTTCACTATTAAATGCCACATTTTCCCTGCTCTAAAAAAAAACTCGCCAAAAGTGCTGGTTAGACACAGAAGCAAAACTAGAGGGCACAACATCTTCTAAGGAACTCATACATAACTGTGAATAGGGAATGGCAAGCACACAATAAATGCCTCGTGTAGAAAAGCCCTATGTTAGAGCAAAGATAATTGTCCATATGAGGTATATGCAAGAGCCAGAATGCTCTTGCTAACTGTCCATAGACACATCTGTGTCAGGATACACTCCATGGAAGGTCCGGGTATTTGGGGAGACTTGATTGATTTGCCGAGTACAACAGTTGATTTTCATGGCTTATTTCTTCATTGAAGTAGCTATTAGATTTTTGTGATTTAGGGTGGAGTGGGAATAAGATGTCATTTTTAAGTATTATCTATGTGTGCCCCAGACATCTTTAGGTGTTTAGGACTTTGTTTGCAATAAATGAAATGTAGGAATGAAGTGGAAAAGAAAGGTCATGATGCTGGAGGAGTACGGAGGAGATGTGGGTCACATCAGTGTTTTTCAAATATACTTGGGCTGGGGGAATTGGTAGGGTTTTCATCCAAAGATTGGGCGGGGGAGGTGATTACTTTCTTTACCATAGTCAGTTTGGCAGTAGAGTGCCTGTGTTCTGCTTTCTTTCTGATGCTTGTCGGAATCTGGCTCCCCTTTTCATTAATCCTTTTTCTCTATGAAACACCCATGATTCTTCTTCTTGGCCTCTACCAGTAAAGCATTTTGTCCAGAGGCAAGAGCCCTGTGTCGGCATGTGTAGTACCAATGCCAACAGCCTTATACCAAGATGATAAAAATGCACTTTGTTCTTTTTAATTTTGGTTCTTTCTAAATGGATAGTATTGTCTGTGTTGGATTGCTTAGCTGTGTGGAATTGCAGTGCCCGGAGCTAATGCAAATTATAGGGCGTCCTATGCGTGCACATCCCCCCCCCCCTCCACACACACACACACACACACACACACTGCACATTAGCTCCATAAGGCAGCCATTCATTCTGTGCATTGTAGATCCCAAGGCTAGCATCTGATTTGCATTGGACATGAAGGCTGTAAAGTCTTATGAGCACATGTATGAGCAACACCCCTTCAGAGCTACATGTGCTTGTCTTGGTGGAATGCTGGTGCACCTGAAGTGTTGGAGCTGAGTGGTACAGAGCAAATGCTGTGCATGCATAAGGTCTCAGGTTCAATTGCTGGCATCTCCAGCAAGGGCTGGGAAAGACCCCGGTCTGAAACCCTGGCTTGCTGGAACGCAGGGAGCTGTTTTATACTAAGCCAACATTTTGTTCCGTTTTGCTCTGTTTTTGTCCACATGACTGGCAGCAGCTCTCCAGGGTGTCAGACAGGAGTCTTTCTCAGGCCTACCTGGAGATGTCAGAGATTGAACCTGGGACCTTTTAGTGTATGTGCTCTATCACTGAGCTACAGCCCTTCCCCTGCCACTAGTTAGTGTAGACAGTATTGAACTAGGTGGACCAAGGGTTTGACTTGCTATAAGTCTTATTCCTGTGGTAGTTTCAGTGAAACACTACGGGAATGGAGAAGTGGCATTTGTAAGATTAGCCTGAGCCGTAAAAGTTTTGCTTTGCAAGCTCTGAAGATGGAGGGCACTCAGTGAACCTACAGAGGCCTTTTAATTCCATACATCTGCCTTGCCTGTATTCAAATGAGGTTTCTTTGGCACATCAGCGACCTTGCCCTTCGCATGCTCTCGAAAGGACTGTGTGCCAATCTTCTGGGTTGAGTCATCTTTCAACTCTCAATATTCTGACAGAATCCTTCATCCGAACTGTCTCACTACTTTTTTGTTTTTGCCTGTCCAGCCTCATTTGTACTCTCACACTGCCTTAAGGGACGTCTTCATGATGTCTCTTGACTCGGATCCTAACTTAATTCTACAACTCCTAGTGAACAGTACATTCAGTTGCTTTCTGACCCAAATCTGATAGCATTGCAACCTTAACTTCTACTTTCACATCCACAAAGATCAGCTAGGTACAGAAACAATAAGCAAAATCAGTTCAAGTAGGAAGGTGCAGTCAATTTACAGGACCAATGCTCCCCTCCCTGAAATTGGGAAAGGGCAGGAAGTGAATGGGTCACAGTCCTGCCTTTTTCCATGCAAGTTGACAAATGAAGAATTGTTTATCAACAACTGAGGCAATCCATGGTGAAACTACATTTTAGAACAGGAGTGGGGAACCTTTTTCGCCCCACGGCCAGATTCCATTTGGAGAAGCTCTTGGGAGCCACATTCCACTGATGGGTGTGGCTGAAAAATCCAACCACTCCCAATTCCATTGTTACCAATTTATTGTAGGAAGCATGCCTACTCAGAAGTAAGCATGAGCAGCATGTCTACACATAAATAAGCAGGACAGGTCTCTACAGGCCAAGGCTGAGAAGGAAGCAGGACTGAATTAGTCAGTAGCACTTTCAAATAGTGTTTCTACTCAGAAGTAAACATGAGTGTAATATCTACTCAGGAGTAATCAGGGCAAGCTTCTGCATGACTTCTCAGAAGTAAGCAAGGCAAGGCTGAGAAGGAAGCAGGACTGAATCACTCAGTAGCACTTTCAAATAGTGTTTCTACTCAGAAGTAAACATGAGTGTAATATCTACTCAGAAGTAAGCAGGACAAGGCTTAGAAGGAAGCAGGACTGAATCACTCAGCAGCTTCCTCCCCTGGTCCCGCACTCCACAGGGAAAAGTTCTTATCTCCAATCAGGAAGCCTTTTTCAGTACTAAGCAGGAAAAAGCACTGCTGATCAGGGAAAAGAGCCTTTCCCTTGCAGCAGAAGAGGTAAGCCAGGAGAAGAAGCTGCTGGGCTGGATGGGGAGCCCTGTAGGCCTTATCAGGCCTGTGGGTCATTAGTTCCCCATCCTTGTTTTAGAATGATGATCTTCGACCAATACATTCCATAGAAGAAACACATTCAAAATATCCCCCCCCCTTTTTTTTTTACTTCTTGTGCTTGATGTCTTGTCTTCGCATCATAGGGCAGTGAAAGCATTTATTAATACCAGCACTGTGACAGAAAGCTGGCAGTAGAAGTTGGCATCCGGAAGAACGCAGATCCAGCGAATTTCCTACTATGCCTTGATATGTGTAACTGAGCATAATGTCTGTCTTCGAAGAGCTTTTCAGAGACGACTGGACATTGTCTGGTTGTCACTTTGTGCAGTTGCCAGTGGCCACCTGACAACTTTGTAAATACATCCCCACCCCCCGCACCTTAATGAGGACATTGGTGTGTTTACTTGACCTTTTCGAATGGAGCCACCCCCTTAGCAACTTTGGGATAATACAAAAAGGCAGCTGAGCAGTGATTTGTCCTCGGCTTAAGTAGCACATTGGGGCTTTTCTTCAACTATTTTTAAGGTAGTAGGGGGAAAGAAAGACATTGCATTGCCCAGCTTTCTAGGATGGGTCAGAGGAGCAGGGTACTAGCCCAAATATGTGTAGTTTAGAAAGTGTCTGGGTAAAGGAGCTGTGCTGGAAGATTATTGCAGATTAATGAGTGACATGATACCAAATTATCTGCCAGGAGATGCAGATATTACCTCAGTATGAGGAAAAACACTTTATGGGAAGTAGAACTAGTCAACTGTGTAAAACGGGCATGGATCAACTTCAGGCCTGTAGGATCTACTTCAATTATGCATTAAAACCTGTATATCCTGCCTTGCTTCAAACGAGCTTAGTGAAGAAGTGAAAACAATAATTTGGAGATACATATCTAATCCACTAAAAGCAGCCACAGAATGCAAACAACACAGTAAAAGGTACAAAAGCTATAAAAAAGAAATACCCAGATACCACTTCAATAGGTTAACAACTGGTTTGGCCCTAAAGCCTTCCTAAAAAGGAAGGTATTAATCATCCTACTTTGTGTCTTTTCCCAGGGGGTGGGCAATGTGTGGCCCTCCAGCTGTTTTAGACTATAACTCTCATGGCCCCTTACAACTGGCTGTGTTGGCTAGGACTGATGGGAATTCTAGGCCAAAACGTCTGAAGGGCCCCAAGTTGCCTAGCCCTGTTTCACTGGAATCCCAAGGTCCATCGTTGAGAGCCAAGAGTAAAATAGTGGCTTGGGGGTGGGGCAGGGCCAGATGCAAAACTGGCTCAGAAGGTGGAGCCAGATGACTACTGAGCATTGCAGTGGACTAGGATATAATGGGGTTAAATATTTTTTATGTAAGTGCTAGTCAGTATTAGCCAAAATGTTAGTAGTATAGAAGTTTAGTTAGAACATAGAGGTCAGGAAATTTGCTCAGGAAGCCAGGAGATTATAAAGTTTAACAGAAGATCAGAGGAACAGAGATGAAAGTTTTAATCTCGGGAAATAAACATTTTGGTGGCAGAAAAGAGCAAAGAACTACCCTTCTGATTGGTTGGAGTTAGGGAGAGAAAAAGCTAATTTTAAGAGATAAAGCCTAATGACAAAGTTGGGGTTGCCAAAAGAAGGAGGAGAGGAGGGAAGGAAGGAAGCCCAGAGACCTAGAGGAAAGAGTGTCAGAGCAGCTGGAACTGGAAATCTGATTGAGAGAGCTGGACCAGTGACAGTAAGATACTGCTTGGATAAGGTACCTGGAGGAAGTAGGGACACAGTCTAGTTAGATTAGCTGGATGCATTTATCCTTGGTTGTTTTATTACACTATAGCTCATATGGGTGTGTGTGTGTGTGTGTGTGTGTGTGAATGTGTGTACATTCAGATTTTTAAACCTGTGTACATTCAGATTTTTAAACCTTCAGTAAACCTTAAACTTCCTTGTCTGAAATTTTGTGGTCTGTTTTTGGTTACCCACCCCATGTCTAATAGTCAATCCCACATTACCTAAATTAGATACCTGAGACCCAGAGAGTTTTGAGGCTGGTTTGGTGGAGGCAGCCAAATGAATAAAGATTTCCACCTGGAAGCAGAGGAAAAGGCCACAGGAAGGGAAGAGCGAAAAGGAGTGTGGGCACACTGTTTTGCTGTTTTCCCTTCCATTCATGGAACAGGGTGTTGCTGGTCCATGTTTTATATATCCCTTCCCAGAGGCAGCATTTCTAGCATAATACCTTCTAGTGCTAATGTTTAAAATACTCCCGACCACATCAGAAAACTGATAGGGTTGCATCCAAAGATTCCCTTCCTCCAGATGGAGAAGTCTTTCCTCTGGAACCTTTGCATGCAACCCATTATCTTCAGACAACCTGCTGTGGAACAGTGACTTTCTGTGCTCCTAAAATGGTACTGAGGTGTGTAAATATTGACACTGACATCTGGCTGACTTTCTCCCCTGACCTCAGATCCTACAGTCTCCTCTGTAGATACTAGGCTTGGTCTCCCAGTTGTAATTGGAAACAAAACTAGTCTCTGGGGCTACTACCAGGCATAAGCAAATAGTCTCTTTAGGCTTTCCCATCTCTCTTGTTAATAAGTTACCTTGTTTGGGGATGTCTACCTTTTTGGAGTATTTCCTTGACTTGCACCTGGTGTGCCCTCCATAACTCCCAAAGCACCTAAAAGAAAAGTTCAAATTCTTCCCACCTCTCCGCCTTTGTTCTGTGGGTCTGTCTTGCCTTGCCTTGCCTTCTGCCTTCTTCCTTTTCCTTTAAAGAAAATATATTTGTAGCCTCAAATCCAGAAAGGTCTTCATACACACACACGCGCACACACACACACACACACACACACACCCTTTGTACCTTTTCCTAAATTTTGTACACTGCAGGCCAGGGCTGCAATACTGTGTCAATTACTCAATTTTAAAGAATACACAAAAAACAATCAACTTAAAAGGTGCTCCAGATTTGATTGGTCAGCAGACTTTAAGTGAAAAACATATATTTTTAGTAAGTATAAAACTGCAGACGGCAAGCACCATCTTAAGAACATTCCTTCCAGTGTGTGAGAGGGGGGGATGTCTCTTAAGACATTGCACCCATGTGAAGCAACAAGCATCATTGGGTAGGGAGACTTCTTAATAGTCAAGATGTTGAAAAGGAAAATGATAGGTGTTGATGTGCACTTCATTTAACTTTAAAAGCAGTATGCATATGGAAATAAACAGCTGCTTGTTTTGTATGGCACTGCTTTGAAATGTTAACTTCTAAAAAAAAACTTTTCCAAAACTAGAGCAATTAAAAACTCCCCTGTGATTAGCCACTAGGGGAAGGATTGTTGCTCGGGCTGTGTGCCCTTTGCTACACCTGGCTTCCTGTCCCCTCCAGCATCTAGTACAAATCCCTTGTTCTTACATTTAAAGCCCACCCAGCCGCACCCGATTGTGCACTTATTTCCAGTTTATATCCCTGCTAATGACCATAATGGATTCCCACCTTTTCCATAATGTCTATTGCTCTGTATGGTTGTGGCTGAAGTGTAGAGTTCTCGGACAGAAATGAGGGATCCTCTGGAGTTTTGGGATCAGAAATAAGAGGCTTCTGTTTTATGTTTCCACCTAGGGATGTAATGTACTGCAGGAATGTACCATGGTCAGAAGTAGGTTGGCCTCTCTACCCACTCTCAAATGCTATTCCCAGCATGTCACAAGTGCACATTCAGCTGCCAGTTACGGCTTTTATTCTTCTAGCCAGGATAGCTCTGGAACATCTTTAATTGGTGAGCTGACCCCGCCCCCCAAAGCAACATTAGGCCTTAAAACGGCGGTGTTGAACCTCTTTCAGCTCAAGTGCTGAATTCAATTTTGGAGAAGCGCTCAGAGGCCACATTGTAGTGGGGGGTGGGGCTAAAGGCAAGAGGGATCTGCCAAAATTTCATTTATTATATTTCTATACTGCCCCATAGCTGAAGCTCTCTGGGCAGTTCACACAAATTAAAACAACCATTAAAATACTTTATATAAAGTACCAAACCATTCACATAGGGGTGTAGAACAAATAGCACACCCAACAACAACAACAACAACATATATCTAAAGCAATTTAAAACAATCAGCCAGAGACACTCGAAGAGACTCCTTACATGCTGCCAAATGCCTGATTCCAAAAATACTAGCATATTTTAGCGTAAAGCTCTTACTGCCATTAACTAAGCCTTAGGAGAGGCATTTCAGCCTTTTAGAATGGGGTGATGGTGGGGGAACGTGCAGAATCCAGGAAACCACCAAATAACTGGCGAACAGGGGAAAGAGGACATGACCTTCTGGGAACTCCTGGAGGGCTGAACTTGGCCCCCCGGCCAAATAACAAACATTCTTTGGGCAGATTACAAACAGGATACAGCTTTAACTCCTACGTTCTGTGAGATTGTGTTAAAATAAATGGCCCATTCTAAAACATTGTACACCTGACATCCCTCACATGAAGCCTTGGTGAAATGAGAGTCCAGGCAGTGGGAAAAACAAAGTGGAAATGGCAGAGCCCTCCAAAAGTGTTATCTCCACAGGCCAAACTGCATGTTAAACCCTACATCTTTCTGTTTTCCCCTTCCCATGCCTTTTCACCATGGCTGGTATTTTGTCAAATTAGGTTTCCTGCTGTGAAGACTTGAGTTTCCCATCACTGGGATCCCATAAGAGACCCCCGGCCTTATTCTGCGTTACATCTATGGGTTCCAAGTCATTACATTGAGTTCTCATCCTTCCTCTCCTGAACTTGTTGGCTACATCGCACACCTACAGCGAAAAGATCCAGCTGCTGCTTGCTCACCAATCCCCCCCCCCCCATTGGTTGGCATTTCTAAAATGGAGGGCAGTGCCTGGTCCTTTGTCCTCTCTTGGTCTTGGCAAGCAGCTTCTTTGCACAGAAGAGGGACAAATCTGTCTGATTAATTCTGCCCCTTTAGTTCTGAATAAAGGTTGCTATGTTACCCTCCTACTCTGAGGCCTGCCAGAGCACACACCATCCATAATGCCGCAGCGGGCGGCTGGTGAATGGAGGCTCTTTAAAATGTGTTTGTGGTTAGCCAACAAGGCTCCAGGGTGTGAGTGGGGTGGGGGAGGTATTGGACATGATTTTTCTGGGCAGAGCTATGGATAGTTGAGCCCCAGCTGTAGCACTAGAAACTTCCATCATAAAATGCCCCCTCAGTATGTGGATTGGGTGGCCACTTAAGTATTGCCAAAAAAGAGGACGCCAATTTGCATAACATTTGCATAGGGAAATTTATATGTATATGTTGTATGGTATCAGACAGGATGCAGGAAAGACCCAAGGTAGGTTTCAACCTTCCCTTGGCTGCCTCAGTTATTTAAGTTTTGGATGTCTGGAGAGACCTAAACTAATTCCTGGGTTCTCCCTGTTAGTTCTCATTGAATGCCGTTGGGAACTTATACCTCATAATGAACATTTAGGTTTAGTAAGTCAAAGAATGCAAAACCATAACACTTCCTGGGCTTCTAGGACTGGAAGACTTGATTTCCTTTGGGACCTTCCATTTTATCAATGTCTTCAGTTGTGCCACCTTCTGGTGCAGTTGCATATAAAAACCCATATTACGTGCAATGCAGTATCAATTGAACCAGTGTTAATTTGTGACTACGAGCTCCAAGGGCTTACTCTCCTGAATATATAAATGATTTTTTACTTACACAAAAACATGGCAGGACAATCGGAGGAGGATCCGTGAAAGGAAATATGGCAGTCTGCCTTTAAACCAAAAGTCTGCACACACATGCATCAAATGCAGTATAGACTGCTTCATTATTGTTGTATAACCCCCATTAAGTTGCACTTAATGCACAGACATTATAAACCGAAATACTGTGGGAGGTGTGGGCAAATAAGAACTTGCCCTATCTGGTTGGAGCACCCAGTAGCATGAAGGGCTTGTTGTGGTTTTTTAAACATTTATTTAAGTTTTTATGTAAATATGGTAAAAATGTTGGTTCTGAAATTGTTCTTCTCTTCTACTTGTTTTATGCGGCAACATTGCATAGGCAAGTATATGAAAATATGCGAAATAAATGGAAGTGCCTTCAACTGGGTTAGTGAGGATACATTGACCTGCTTTGCATGTAACTTGTTTTCCTGGGTTGTTTAACCCAGGAATTGTCAGGGCCAAGCAGCAACTAATGAGTGCACAGCCTCCTGTATGCGCATCACTTTCAATCAACAACCCAGGGATGCACAACAAGGGTTAACTCTGAATTGTTTAACCCCTTAACAACCCAGAGTTCTGGGTTCAGCCGTAATGATACATAACATCTTGGGTTGTTGATTGCTTGTTGTTGAAGCAACAAGCACCTGGGAGGCAGTGCACTCAGTGCCATGAGACCACAGCTAACTGTGGGTTAAACAGCCCATCGTTTAACCCATGCAAACCGGGTCTTCAATAAATGCATTTATATATTTGAAACTTATTTGTCTTCACCCGAGTATTCAGTACAGGGAAACAAATGAAAGCCAAGTAGTTGTAGAAAGATAGTTGCTTCCTCTGTCATCAAGTAGCTCTGTCAGTGCATCTCATGTATTATCTTAAACTAATGGATAAACTAATAATAGGCTGTATGTGAGTCTTAAGTCCCATTCATTTTAATGGACCTACTCTAAGTAGGACTAACATTGGATACAACCTTCTATTGAATCCTCAGGAGAAGTGGGAGGACGTAACAATACCATATACATATATTTCTTTGCTCTGAATCCCAGGGTTTCAGACCCGGTATGTCAACTTAAGAGCATCAGGATGTTTGTGTTATCATCAACATTGCTTTGTGAATGGTCACTGTAATGATTTTACATACATTTAAGCTTTAATGTAAGAGTGGGCAACTTGTGGCCCTCCTGATATTTTGGCCTACAATTCTCATCATCCCTCACCATTGGCTTTGCCAGCTAGGGCTGATGGGAGTTGTAGGTCAATCAAAACATCATGAGGGCCACAAGTTGCCCACCCCTGCTTTAATGTAATTGTCACACTTTGTAGCTTTAATCTCCCTCTAACCTCACTACTCACAATTCCCCGCTTAATGTGGAAGCACACACACATGAAATCATATACCTGCCAACTTAGAATAGCATTTCGCGTGATCGTTAGTCCATGAAAGCTTGTCCCATAATAAAATACCACAAGAGTCTTCATTTTTGCTGCAAGATATGAACAAGGCTACTCCTCTGGAAATTGTCTACATAGTCCCTGCTTCTCTTGTATGTTTTTGCTCAGCCTTGTCCTCATCCTAGGCCCAGATACTATCTTTTTTTTTTGGTCAGTTTATTACTGTAATTTGTATATGTAAAATTAAAATGTAATATTTTCTCAAAAGGTCACAGAGAGGCGGCTTATGTGACTGATTGTCAAGGTTGCAACAACAGCAAGACTTACAACTGTAACTGAGAAGAACTGTGATGCATAATATGGCAGTTCTCCTAGAATCATAGGGACGGTTTGCACAATGCAATAGCTTACCGTGGATTATCTGACCCATGGTGATGCTGTGGGGCATGTTTCAGCCACCGTTTTGCATATCCAACCCTAGAACAGACCATGAGTTAGGCGAGGGTTATTTAACCCTCGCCTTAACTCATGGTCACCGGATTTGCATGACGCAACAACCCCTGAGTGGGGTTGGATATGCAATGTGGTGTCCACGGATGCTGTGGCTTGTTATGGGTTAAATGACCCACAACGAGCCATGCCATGTCATGTGAACCAGGTCATAGAGTTGGAATGGGCCATTTAGGCCATTGAGTCCAGCCCCCTGCTCGGCACAGGAATCCAGTTTAAAGCATCCCTGACAGATGGCTGTCCAGTCTCTGCTTGAATGCCTCCAGTGATGGATTGCCCACCACCTCCCTAACCAGTTAGTTCCATTGTCTGACTACTCAGACCATTAGGAAGTTTTCCTGATGTTCAATCAAAATCTGCCTTCCTGTAACTTAAGCCTGTTATTTTGTGTCCTACAGTCTTGGATGATAGAGAAGAGGTTGCGGCCCTCTCCTGTGTGACAACCCTTTGGATACTTGAAAAGTGCTTTCATATCTCCCCCCTCAGTCTTCTCTTCTCAAGGCTAAAGATACCCAGTTCCTTCCATCTTCCCTCATAGGATTTTGTTCCTAGTCCCCTGACCACCTTTACTGACCTTCTCTGAACTTGTTCCAATTTATCTGAATCCTTCTTAAAGTGTAGTCTCCAGAACTAGACATAGTATTTGAAGTGAGGTCTGACCGGAGTGGAGTAGAGTGGAACTATTACTTCCCATGATTTAGAAACTATACTTCTATTGATGTAACCTAAAAGTGCATTTGCCCTTTTTTGCAGCCACATCACACTGCTGACTCATATTCAGCTTGTTACAGAGTGCAACTCCAAGATCCTTTGCACATGTACTATTGTCAAGCCAGGTATCCCCCATCTTCTACCTGTGCATTTTATTTCCCTTTCCTAAATGAAGAACTTTGCACTTGTCTCTGTTAAAATTCATTCCGTTATTTTCTGCCCAGTTTTCTAACGTATCGAGCTCATTTTGAATGTGGCTTGTCTTCTAAGGTATTAGCTACCCCGCTCAATTTTGTGTCATCTGCAAATTTGATAAGCGTTCTCTCCACCTCTTCCTTGAAGTCATTAATACAGAAGTTGAAGAGTACAGGACTGAGTCTAGCCTTCTACTGAAATGGAATGCCTTCTGTTTCCTAGGCTAGGAAGCAAGTTGCATTGCTCAGGGAATGAACCAGATAATCTAATGGACCTTTTCCCCTCTGACAAAGGGATTTGACCCTTTTGGCTGGGTCAGCCACACAGAAGAATTTCCTGCTCATGACCTTTTAACTGCTTGATTGTGAGTCAGAATCCATTAGGGAGTATGTATGGATCAAAGCCTGAAATCTGGATGTAGTGACCACCTCATGACAGACATGGCCATGAAGTGTCAGAGTTCACTTCAAGGATAAAAGACCCGCTAATTGTTTGCTAAAACTCCTAATACTTTGCAAAGGGGCCATCTATCCAAGATGGTTGAGTAAACACTGGCATTTAGGAATGCTGGGGCTGACATGGGAGAAGCAGGAAAAGAAACAGCAGGGGTTCTAGCGTCAGCCTGGTTACCTCCAATCTGTAGCGCTACATGGCCTCTTTAGTTTCTTTTTCATTTGGATTCTGCTTTTGCAGAAGAATGGGACTGTTGACTGTGTTAGCATAGGACAAACTGAGAGGACTGGGTCTTGGTGTTTAGCCTGGCTACAAGTAATTTCCCCTGATGGGTTTCTTGGCTCCAGTGGTACTTATCAAAGCGCATGCCTAGCCAACAGAGCATGGTCAAATTACCAGGTTGCTCTAGAGCAGCCTTCCCCAGTCTGGAGCTTTCTAGATGCGCTGTTGGACTGCAACTCTCATAATTCCCAGCTAGAAAGCACCAGATTGGGGAAGGCTGCTCTAGAAAACAGTTGATGTCTTCTTTTAAAACAGTTACTGGGGGTAAGAGCTTTGAGCTAAAATGTATTTTTGGCCCTTTGTCTGTCTCCACCCTTTTACCTTCAGCCCTGCCCACCACCGGAATGCAGCCCCTGAAAGCTTCTCTGAAATGGCATTTGGGCCTCAGGCCGAAAGCGGTCCCACATCCCTGCTCTAAGCCTATTGAAATGGTTTTTAAAATAATGCTGTTTAGATGTGCTTTTCAATAGTGCGGCCTGAGTAAGTCAACCCCTGCTGGTTTTATTCTTGATGCTCAATGCTTTCCTGCTTTGGTTTTTGTTTTGTTTTTTTTACTGTTTTTATGATTGTGTGTGGCTTTTGTTGTTGTTCATCTGTTGCTTTGTATAGACTATTGAGCCACCTCACTTGTTCTGTTTTTGTTTTAATTGATAAATAAGACCAGGCCCCTCTGTGCACACTAGTTGATCTTATGGGTACGGATGTCTGCCATCTATCTTCTGTTTTTTCTGCAGCACGTCAACGGGAGTCGGCCACCACCTCACTTTGTGTATGACCCATCGATGTTTGCCTTCCGATCCCTGAGCACCTTGAATCCTCTGAGCCCGGTAGCTCCAGTCGAAGATCCATCATGTGCCTACTGAAGGAGATACTCAAACCTCTCAGGAATCATCATACCAACCAACTGCCCCAGCAGGGACTGGCGGGTGGGAGGGGGCATGTATTTGCAATACCACTGAGATCCTTGGTACAGGAGTTGGGTGGTTTTTCTCTGGTCTGGTTTTTCATGCCATTACTCTGAAGATAGGGGAATGTATGTGCATTGAGCAAGCTAGGCTCATAAGCCATAGTGCAATTATTGAGCTGGTTTCTTATAAAAGAAAGTTGGCATATTGTCCAAATGAGTGAGCAGCTGCCCATGTACTGGAATGTAAGGAATAAATACGTTCCTATCAATTCCTGCCCCAAATCTAATAGAGTTGTTTCTTCTACATTGGGATGCCCCATTGGACTAGTTCTTCATCAAGAATTAGAAGGATCTCTGCTCTCCTCATGACTCTAAAGGTCAAGATAAATGTGGCCTTAGCTGCCCATGGAGGGTTATCCTAATTTGTGTGACCATGTTACAAGGCCAGAGCAAGAAGTGCATTTAGGTTGTACATGGTGCAACTAACACTAGCAGAATATACCCCAAATGATGTTTCCATCTTGGGTAAAAGAAAGCCCTGTATTTTGCCCTGTGCAATCTGCAATACGACACCATGAAGCCCCAGAGTATGCTGTGACTGGGCAAATGATGCTGCCTAGCTGGTATGCAGGAGACTACATGGGGAAGGCTCAATTTTCTCTCACTTTGGCTCCCTCCAGACACCCCTTATTGAGCCACGTGAGTGTCACTTCCTTGTGTTGCTCTCCCATGTGGCTATAAAGTATGTCTGAAAACCACAGCTGTGGGTTCAGATGCCAAACCACATGCTCAGCACCATCTAATTGGCAACCCACTTAGGGTGCTGTAGCTATATGGGGTAGAAATGTGTGCAGGGATTGCCTTTTATTTAGATCTAACCCCACTAGTTTAGGTGGATGTTATACCATGCATAGACACTGGGACAAGGTTTACAAGTGTTCCCATCCTGTTGCAAGATTACAGTGACAGGGAAAGCAGGAAGCAGAAATGTTTTAATAACAGCATCTTTATGGAGGCCATATGGCCACTCTAACATGGCTGCAGTCTTCTCCTCTCCACATCGATGATTTTTTTTCTGTCTATGTTCACATCAGAGAGAACAATAATTAATTATGTTAAATGGCCTACATCAGTAGGGGTAGGCATCCTGGTGCCCTCCAGATGTTTTTAACAGTAACTCTCATCAACCCCAGCCAACATGGCCAATGGTCAGGATGATGGGGGTTATAGTCCAAAACATCTAGAGTGCACCAGGTTGCCTTCCCCTGTTCTACAGGGTCTCCTGCTAACCCAATGAAATCTAAAGTGTCTATTGGGTCTTAGGAAGCTAAGTTCTAGCAACGTGCTCTCTATCTATGTGATTTCAAGGACACATACTCCAAAAGCTGGTCTTATCTGTGTAATCAGTAATATGGTGAAGAGAATCCAGGAGGCACATGCTGTGTAATCTCCATTTTTTATTTTATTTTAAAAATACCTAAAGCAATATTTGGAACATAGGAATGGGCCATAGTTTGGACATCTTCTCTGCTGTCTTCTACAATTAGGAGCTTAGCTTTTAATCTCTCTAATAGAGCGTAGCCCAAACAGAAAAAGCCAACCTCAACTGTTCTCATTACCATCGGAATCTTAAGGTCAGAAGCTTTCTAAGCTGTCATAGTTGATTCTGCTGCCTTTAGTCCCCCATGTAAAGATGTGAATATACATGTTGGTAGCAGGAGTGTAAGGATAAAGGGGTTTCTTATTACACCATTCCATGCAAGACTAATTCAGGGATGTGCTCAACCCTCTTTTCGCCAGCATTAATGAAATAAAAAAATAAGCTGCTGCTCTTTGACCACTAGGTTGTTCTGATGAGAACAAAATCAATAATGAAATGCAACAGGAAAGATCTCTGCCCCCACCCCTCTTTTGTATTCCCTTGTTCCTTCACTTGAAGGAGGGGAAGTTTATTTTCTGTCTTTTAATCCAAAAGATGCCCCCCTTTTTTTTTTGCAGGATCTGTGGTCAACAGTGCATGATGGGATCTATAGTCCCTATCGACGTGGCCTTCCTATCATAATGACAAGGGCAATGTAACCTGGTTTTGCCATTTGGGTGAATTAGGTTTGGCCTACAAACAGCCAGCATGTGTCATGGGCAGAGGAAAAGTTTTGGGGTGCTTCCCATGTGTAAAGTCTCCACCTTGTTCCACAGGCACCGCAGAATGCTTTGAGTCTTTGCTAAACAGGCTATTTCTGATTGACCTAGAAGATGCCATCCCATATGATGCTCCAAGATGAAGGAATGGAGGGAAGACAGCCTCTGTTAATGTTGCCTTTCTTTAGTACTTTTGTAACATTTCTCTCTTGTTGTTTTTTTCAATGAGAACAATAAAGTTACACCTTCACTGCTGCTATATTCACTGCTGTTTGCTCTCTCTGAGTACTAAGGACCTAAGGAAATGAAAAACAATTATTTTATAGTAGACAGGACCACTGGGGCTCTGCACAAAAATATTCCTTGTCCCACACCAAAGAAAACCAAGCTTCTTGAATGGAATCTTACTATGTAAATTCAGGGAAATTGCGCAAGCATGGACTTTGCTGTTTTGGCTGTACTAGAAGGGCTGATTTGTCCTTCCAACCCCTGCATTTGTTCTGGTCAGCCTTGATGAGCAACAGTGTCCACAGAGAGAGCGAGACTTAGCAACCCTATGAACGCGCATTTTTGGTCTTCCCAAAGAATCGTAGTGAGATCATTGTGAGTAGTTGGCTTTATGCAATGTCCATGAAGCAAGATACTTAAATTACTGGAACCAGACGGATGCTATCCTGGGTTGAAGGATGCTGGGCGGACTGATTCACACTACTGAGAACGTGCATCCATGCAACCATAATTTAGAGCAGGTTTACTCATTGCTGTGTGCTGAAAGTGAGAGGAGGCTTGCTGTGGGAAGAGGATTGTGATGTGTAGACCAGCCTTCCCCAACCTGGTGCCCTCTGGAAGTTTTGTATTATAACTCCCATCAGCCCCAGCCAGCATGGCCAGCAGCCAAGGATGTTGTCATCTAAAACAGGAGGGCATCAGCTGGGGGAAGGCTGGAGTAGACCAACCTTGAGACTAGAGAAAATGGGTGCTTCTGTAGCCACGGGGCCTAAATTGCAAAATTAAGTGTATGTCTTGCATACACTTAATTGTGACCACTGTCACAATTCTGGAAGCTCTTCTGATATATAAGGGACCACTTCAACTGGAGAATACGCATTATTAGTACTGATAGCCAGGGTAGCTACAGCTGGAACATTTGTGTCCAGAAGCAGGAGATGCCAGATTACAAGGTGCTGGCAACAAACGGCATGGCTGTCTTCTCCTGTGACCTGCTTGTGAGGGTCAAACTATATGTTAGTTTATACATACTTTTTAGGTAGGGGTAGGGCTGGCCCTGGCTGCTAGAGTTCTGGATTCAGTTTCCTACTGTGATGCTTCTGACTTCTTAAATTTCATTTATATCAACTTTCATTTATGATGGAACCCGATGTCATATACATAGATTTCCTCGGAGGGCTCCCAGCTAGATACTGATCTGATCCAGACCTGCTTAGTTTCATCAGGGTTCAGCCCTGGTGCAAGTTCTCCCACTGCCTGAAGCAGGAGAACACACACCACAGTTGCCTTGCATCCTTTCCCACTGCATCATTGTGCCCCCCCACTTCCTGTGTCCCGCACCAGCTCTATTGAGAGCCATGCAGCTGAAAGAAGTGCCCTCCTAGGTTGCATGAGACCAGGCTGAGATCTCACAAGAGCCCCACAGCCACCTCAAGCCATGGGGCTCTCAAATGGGAAACAGGGTGGGTGGCTGCTCCAGAGACCCCTGCTGGCTGCTCTCTTGCTGTGGCAAATGCCATGGTGGGAGAGTGGCTGGCAGGGCTCTCTAGAGCATCTGCTATCGGGGTGGGTCCTCCTGGCTGGGGCAGGGGAGTGGTGCAATTTGCTGCTGCTCTGGCTCTCCTTCATGGGTGGGCCAGCCCTGGCAAGGTTGCTGTTTCACATGCCAAATTCAAACCCTGCCCTAGCACTAAGCAAGTCACTCAAATGCTATGTGAACAGCAACTAGAAAAGTGCAATATGTGTAGGACTGATGCAAGAGCTGTAGTCTAGATAAGTTGTACAGCTGCTTGTATGTATGAATTCTCCATCTGCACAAGGATGACAGTTTTGAATGCCTTCTATTTTGTTCAGAGGTTGCTTGGTGATACAAACTTAGCACAGCTAGTTGGCGGTTGAGCTTGCGGTTGAACAGCCAGGGTAGTTCCAGTAACATTTGACTGCCAGCCCCCATCCTGTTGCGTCTTAGCTAGATTCATGCAGGTGTTTCCCCTCAAAGGTGAAAGCAGATTATTTGGGTCCTGAAATGGGGAAAGATACTAAATGAAGGAGGTGTACTTCTAAAACTTAGCTGCCTGATGTACCAAGGTCTTCCCAGGCACTGAAACACACAGACAGACGCATGCACACAGATATGAAGAGGAATATGCAGAAGCTGTTGCAGAGGGATTCACTCTTGAGGAAGAACATTCTGTGGGCAACTTGGGGACCTCCAGATATTTTGGTCTGCAACTCCCATAATCCTTTACCATTGGCTATGCTGGCTAGGGCTGATGGGGGTTGTGGCCCTCCAGATGTTTTGGCCTACAAGTTGCCCGCCCCTGTGTTATGAGGATACTGCTTTTTTTTCAGTGCTGAAAACATTTTGTGCCTCAGATAAATGCAATTCTACACCCCCTTCCCCAGCTCGCTGTTTGAGTGTTGTGTGAAATGTGCTTCCTCAAATGGCGGACACTGATTGGATCATACCCACATACATTTCTCCTGCCTGCACTCTAGGTGGTTTTTGGTTAAGTTTAAACATATTGCATACTTCAGAGCAAAGATGGGGAACATGTGGCCCTCCTGATGTTAGTGTAACTCATCTTCCATCAGACCCAACCAGCATGGCCAATGAGGAGGTGAGTTGCAGTTCCAACAACTTTGGGAAGACCATACTTTCCCCATCCCTGCTTTAGAGGCTGAATGCTTCTGATTGGTACCATGAATTTTCCACGGCTGGAGTTAAAATCGCTGGAAGAAACATTAACAATCTCAGATATGCAGATGATACCACATTGAGGGCTGAAAGCAAGGAGGAGCTGAGGAACCTCATGACGAAGGTGAAAGAAGAAACTGCAAAAGCTGGGTTGCAGTTAAACCTCAAAAAAACCAAGATTATGGCAATCAGCTTGATTGATAACTGGCAAATAAAGGGAGAAAACGTGGAGGCAGTGACAGACTTTGTCTTTCTAGGCGCAAAGATTACTGCAGACGCTGACTGCAGCCAGGAAATCAGAAGATGTTTACTTCTTGGGAGGACAGCAATGACAAATCTGGATAAAATAGTGAAGAGCAGAGACATCACACTGACAACAAAGGTCCGCATAGTTCAAGCAATGGTATTCCCCGTAGTAACCTATGGCTGCGAGAGCTGGACCATAAGGAAGGTTGAGCGAAGGAAGATAGATGCTTTGGAACTGTGGAGCTGGAGGAAAATTCTGAGAGTGCCTTGGACTGCAAGAAGATCAAATCAGTCCATACTCCAGGAAACAAGCCAGACTGCTCACCTGAGGGAATGATATTAAAGGCAAAACTGAAGTACTTTGGCCACATAATGAGAAGACAGGATACCCTGGAGAAGATGTTGATGCTAGGGAAAGTGGAAAGCCAAAGGAAGAGGGGCCGACCAAGGGCAAGATGGGCGGATGATATTCTGGAGGTGACGGACTCGACCTTGGGGGAGCTCGGGGTGGCAACGGCCAACAGGAAGCTCTGGCGAGGGCTGGTCCATGAAGTCATGAAGAGTCGGAAGCGACTGAGCGAATAAACAACAATTAGAATTGCCTTCAGTATCTAACAGTAGCCTGTCAGTTCCCTCTAGGCTCTTTACATACTGGGGCCTGTTTGCCCACAGATCTGTTTTTCAGAGGTATGCTCTGTCTGAACCACATGGTTCCATTGAACCATCACAGCTAATTGCTGTTGATGGCATTTGGTATGAATCTGTCTATTCCCTCTTCAAAACCAGCCCACACCAGTGACCATTACTGCATCTTGTGGTAGCAATGTGGCAATGAAAGAAAAATAATAGATACAGTAAATGAATACAGTTTAATCACTTCTCCGCAACTGATTGAAGTTGGGTATAGCATTTCATTAACTACAAATTACAAGCAACGTTTTGGCTGGGGGGGGTGGGGTATTATATTTTGCAGCCACAATCCAATACAGACTTACAGACAATCCAAAACGCTCCAAAGACAATCAGACACGGGCTAGAGCTGTATCTTCAGCCTATCACGTGGCGGTGAAGGCAGCAAAAAAGGAATATTATGCTGCCTCTATCGCGTCTGCAGAGTGCTGTCCCGGGAGGCTGTTCCAAGTGGTCCGGAGCCTGGTCGGTCCTGTGGCTCTGGAACCACTGGAGCACTCTAAGGCCTCCTATGAGGCCTTGGCAAGGCACTTTGCAGATAAAATTGATCAGATTAGGTGTGTTACTCTGCACGCTGTGGATACAGTTAGTGAGCAAGAGGCGGCCTGTGGCAAACTGGTTTTGTGGGATCGGTTCCAGCTTCTTCCTCCTGATGAAGTGGACAAGGTGCTTTCATCTGTACGGCCGACCACCTGCTTATTTGATCCTTGCCCATCTTGGCTCATTATGGGCTGCAGAGAGAGACTGGGTGAGGGGATCAGGGCGGTGGTGAACGCCTCCCTTGAGGAGGGAGTGATGCCATCAGCCCTCAAGGAGGCAGTGATAAGATCGCTCTTAAAGAAGCCCTCCTTGGATCCCCAAGTTCTGAGCAACTTTCACCCAGTCTCAAATCTGCCATTTTTGGGCAAGGTGATAGAGCGGGTGGTGGCGGGGCAGTTGAAGGCACACTTGGAAGAAACTGATTATCTAGACCCATTTCAGTCGGGCTTCAGGCTTGGGCATGGGACAGAAATGGCCTTGGTCGCCTTGGTAGATGATATGAGGAGGGCTCTGGATAGGGGTGAATGCTCCTTCCTTGTTCTCCTCGACCTCTCAGCGGCTTTTGATACCGTTGACCACGGTATCCTCCTGGACTGCCTGGAGGGGTTGGGCATTGGAGACACCGTATTGCGGTGGTTCCGGTCATTCCTCTCTGGCAGGTACCAGAGTGTAGCACTGGGAGAGGAGGTGTCGGACCCATGGCCACTCACTTGTGGGGTGCCACAGGGTTCCATCCTCTCCCCGATGCTATTTAATATCTATGTGAAGCCGCTGGGGGCTATCATCAGGAGGTTTGGGGTGCAGTGTCATCAATATGCGGATGACACGCAGCTCTACCTCTCATTCAAATCTTCACCAAGGTTGGCCATAGAATCCCTGTCCAAATGTCTGGAGACGGTGAGTGGCTGGATGGGGAGGAATAAGCTGAAGCTGAACCCTGACAAGACCGAGGTACTTTGGGTGGGAGACAAGAGGAGGCTAGGGGAAGTTGACCTAGTGTTGAATGGGGTACGGCTACCCTTGAAAGACCAGGTCCGCAGCCTGGGGGTCATTTTGGACTCCCAGCTGTCCATGGAGGCTCAGGTGTCAGCTGTGAGCCGGACAGCGCTGTATCAACTCCATCTGATACGGCGGCTGCGCCCCTTCCTTCCCGACCATCTGCTCCCATCGGTAGTACATGCCCTGGTCTCCTCTCGTTTAGACTACTGTAACGCGCTCTACGTGGGGTTACCCTTGAAGACAGTTCGGAAACTGCAGCTGGTACAGAATCCGGCGGCTCGTCTGATTAAAGGCAGCCGCCGGCGAGATCACATCACTCCAGTGCTGAAGGAGTTGCACTGGTTACCAGTTGTTTTCCGGGCCAAATTCAAGGTTTTGGTTTTGACCTTTAAAACCATATATGGTTCCGGCCCAGCGTATCTTAAGGAGCGCCTCCAGCAGCACCAGACAGGCCGCTTCACAAGATCAGCCTCGGATGGCCTTCTCTCTGTCCCATCAGCCAGGACAGCTAGACTGGTGGGAACGAGGGAGAGGGCCTTTTCTGTGGTGGCCCCCACTCTGTGGAACTCCCTCCCTAGGGAACTCCATCATGCCCCCTCTTTAATGAGCTTCCGTCGTGCATTAAAAACGTGGTTGTTCAGGCAGGCATTTGGGGTGGGTTAGGGTATTTTAGAAAATGTTTTTATTGTAGAATTTTATTGTTTTAAACTGTTTTATTGTATGTTGTACATCGCCCAGAGTGGCTGGGTGACCAGCCAGATGAGCGATTAATAAATTTAATAATAATAATAATAAATAAGACTTAAAGTTAGCAATACCAGTGGGTTTAAGTATGTTTGCCAGTGCAATCCTATGCATGCTTATTCAAATGTAAGTCCTGTTGAATTCAGTGGGGCTTATTCCCAGGCAAGACTTTGTTTTTAATTTGTATTTTATTGTTAGCCACGTTGAACGACATCTTTTGGAGGAAAGGACAAAAATTTAAATAATGAATTAATTAAATAATAAATAAGCAAGGATATGATTGTAGCCTTAGTTCTTCTCTGTGCAAAACATAGATGGGGGAAAGCCTGCACAGAATATGGAATATTCTAGAAGCAGGGTTTTTGTTTTGCATCAGAGTTGGTCCCCCAAGGAGCAGAGCCATGCCCTTCTGCTCAGTTTTTCTATAGCTGTCACAGTGGTAGCATCTAGAGCAAGGCTGGGGAACCTGTGCCTTCCAGATGTGTTGAACTACAACTCCCATCCTCCTAACCATTGCCCATACTGGCCTGGGCTGGTTGGAGTAGGATTCCAGCAACATCTGGAGGGCCAACATCCCCCCACTCCTTCTGACCTACAGGAATGGTCTCTTGGTTTTAACCAAATGAGGTAAGCCTCTGCCTGTACCACCTTCTTCTTTGTTTTTTCTTCTGTCAGTACTTTTTGGCATATTTGTGCTTCCTCCCTAGGTTGAAGTATACATCAGCTCTTTTTTCCTCTCTCTCTTAATGTGGTGAATACAATTCTCAGTTCCTCTTTCTATTCACCACCACCACACTGCAGCAAGGCTACCCCACCATTATATTTGGAGTTTATTATATACTAATACCAATTTGAGTCTTCCCATGCTAAATAACACCACCCTGCACAAGATAGTGGTATCAGCAAATGTGACCTAATCCCAAGGTTTGCAGGTATATATAAAAACACTTTAGAAGACAATCCTAAGGGGGTAACCCAATCCCAAATCAGTCTAATAACTCAATGGCATGGAATGTGGCATGAGTGAGAGGGGAAAAATCCCCTGAGAACTGGAGGGTGTGTGTGTGAAATAGAGTGGAGTGCCTGGAAAGGGAGAAGAGACATATAGATTAAAAAGTACAGAAAGAACTATATCATTGTCTGGAAAGGTCGGCTCCTGATTCACACTGAGAATTTATATATTCTCATATTTTAACATGTCCCCAGGGACAAAACAGACCTGTCCATTGACATCAATGGAGAAATCAAATGACTGAATATAGCTGGGACTGGGCATCAGTATGTCCACCTCCACACATACATGTTGCCCATAGAGAAAAATCTCCCAGAATAGGCCAATGAAAATTGAGCATGCTCAGTGGGCATGGAATGCTGACTGACTGCTAGAGAGAGAGAGAGGGAGAGGGAGAGAGACAGAAACACCAATGGAGGAATGCAGATAGAATGGAATGGCTGGGGCCCTGAACAGAAGCGCTCTATGCTGCAACACTTTGCTCCAGGGTCCCATTTGTACTATTGTCCTCACAATGGCTTTTGAAACCCTTTGACTTATCATTTAGATAAATCTTCCCATCATTCACAGGTCCGCCACTGAATACAGAAGTACACAAGGCTGGCATGTTTCAGGTTTGAGGCCAGATATTTTCAAGGCTCTTCTATGCTTCCACATCATGTGCCAGAATTGAGCCATCTGGATGTAGGGTATTGCTGGATGCATTCAAATTCTGAGGTATTTAGTAGAATAATGAGAAGGAAGGAAATTTTGCAAAGACTGGTGGCTCTCTCAGAAGTACATATAAATAGGATTTAAATGTAAAGCGCTTTTGGTTTAGTAAATATTTTAGTTTTCTTTGATTAAAAGAGACAAGCCACGGGATGACCTTAAGCCAGCGCTAGTGAGATCCAAGAGAAAAAGCACATTTCATACATGAAACTTAAAACAGCTCTTGCTTCAAAGTTTGGATGACTGTAAAATGTCCACAACCAGTTTTTATGGAGAGTTCGGTATAGGGCCAGTATCAGTGCCCTAGCACCACAACAGGGCCCAACCCTGAGACCTGCTTGACTTTGTTTTCCAGCCACCATTTTAGTTTCCTGCAGTTTCCCTGAGATGACAGTTATATAAGCCTACCCTGGCTCTTATTGGCTTCCCAGATCATATGGGCTGGCTGGGCTGATGAACTACAGTACTTGACTCTATTATTTGGGGGTGGTGCTACAGAGGAGTGAAACTGAGACCAATGGCTCCCTATCTGAGAGTTGCTCTGGAAAAATACAGATTAACGTGCTTGGATTCTGCTACCAGATGTTTGAGTTAGGGCTTGCACCGCTTTGGTCTGAAGCCCAAATAACAAGGCGAAGCAGGCTGATACAAAGGTACCTCGACGTGATACAAGGTGGATCAGAACAGCAACCGAGGTGCCCTGAAGCGAAGCAGCTCATCGATGAGGCACGTTGCCCACCTCAGAGATTCATAGCTCTTTTGATGCCTTTGACTTGGATTCCTGCATTCAGCAGGGGGCTGGACTCGATGGTCTTATAGGCCCCTTCCAACCCTACTATTCTATTATTTTATGAGCAGGCCAGTCTGGCTCCAAATAAACTGACTTGAGAGAGATCAGGGAAGGGGGAAAAGGGAAGAGGTTGTGGGGAAGGGAAGAGGAGGGAGGGAGCTTTGACAAATGGCAACTCTAATTGCCAAATTAGGGCTGAACGTTAACCCTGCAGTCTCCATTCAGTGACAGTGGTGGAGGAAGGGGGGCGGGATACTGAATAACCTGGAGGAAAATTGCTGTGTGTGCTCATTGCAGAGACAGAGATAATTCTGGTGGAGGGCTCTGTCTGAACTTATTGGGCTAGAAGTGTGTGTTTGTACTGCTCTTCTTCCTTCCCAGTTCAACTATTCTTTCTTTCTTTTGTAGATTTATAAACATGTAGTACTTACTTTGACTTTCCTCCCTGTTCTTTGCCTCCCCCCACCCCACCCTTCCCTAATAGGTTTTACCTTTCATTCTTCTTGTTTGTTCATTTAAAAATCCAGAAAATTTTACTTTACTTGCCTTGCCTCATTCTTTAGCTCCCCCCACCCATTCTCAATTCTCACTCAACAATTTGTTTGCCCTTACTTTCATTCTGGCTAGATTTTTTATTATATATATATATATGAGTACTTTTCCTATCCTTGTTCTCCTCCCCCGCCCCGCCCCGGTCGTTCTTGATTCCTGTATTCCTTCCCTTCCCATTTTTTGATCTCTGTCCTTTCCTTTAAACTTTTTTTTTTTTAATTAAAACCCTTTTCTGTTTGGATTATAGTCTTCACCCTCCCATTGATGGTAGGTAGTTTAGTGTTTGCTTTTCTTTTGCTCTTCTGTGTGTATGTGTGTGTGTGTGCATGCGCGCACACTTCTGCTGTGGACAAGCAAACAGTGTGTGTCGAAGCACAGTCCACATTTCAAAAAACAGTGGGCAAAGCACTACACCCATATTAACATCTATTATTTAAATAATATAACACTACACTGTGTGTTGCAAAGTAAGCAAGCCCAATATGAGGCATCTTCAGGGTCTTGTTGGCAGGGGCAGAGGTGGACAAGGTGCTGCTGGGAGCAGCAGCACTGGTAGGCAAGCTGGCTCTCCCCAAGTCCGGATAGTATGTCTGGGTGTAGTAGGGCAGCAGAGTGCAGGGGCAAGTCGCATTGCCCAGAGGACACTGTATGAGGAGGCTGGTGCTGGCGGCAGCAGTAGCACTGTTGCCAAAGGAGCAGCATCTCCTTCTGTGGTGGAAGAGGGCAGCCTGCTGAGGGACCTTACGTCAGAGGTGTCTGATGTCCTCAGCATGGTGGAGGGTGAAGAGGAGGAGATCCTCTAGAATGTGGGGGAGGACGAGCAGCAGGCAGAGGCTCCAGCACCTGACCCCTCTTCCATTGTTCCCCCTGCTCGTGCGGTGACCCCCGAGCCTCAAAGCAGGCAGTCTCTGTCTCCACAGGAACATCAGGGCAGCATTGTGTGGGACCACTCTGAGGTGGGAGTGGATCCCAGCACTGCTGTCTGCCCCACTGCAAGGCGTCTCTGAGCACGGGGAAACAGCCAGGGGACTGCACCAGCAGCAGCCTGCTCCTGCACTTAAGGAGGCAGCACCAAATGGTCTTGCTCGGGGAAGAAGCCTCCACATGCCAGCAGGCAGGCAGCAGGGGCAAGCTGAAGGCTGGGGGTGCCAGAACTCCTGCAAGCTCTCTGTCTCTCATGCCCAAGAGGCTTAGGCAGGCCACCATGGAGGAGATGGGGTGGGGGTCCACAAGGTGGAGGTTACCATAGTTCGACTTGATGTGCCCTCCTGGCAGGGTTGCTTGCTGTGTCTTGCTGCCTCTGTCAGACAAGACAACTGAGAGCCTGAGGTCATTGACTGTGATTTTGAATAGAAAAGTACTAGGGGAAAGGGGTTGTTTGCACTTCAAAGAAACCTAGGCCCCATCTACATGGCACCGCTTTCACCCTCCACTCTTGTCGCAACTGTGCAGCATTGCAGCTTCGAAGCAGCTCCTAGTGGCATACACTCATGATGTGCTGTGCGCTTCCCTAACAGACTTCGCCGTGCCCCCCCTTTTTTTTAGCCATTATACTTAAATGTGCAGCTGTGCAGTCCCATGAGTGTGGGGGTGCAACACTTCAGTGGCTGTTTTGTATATGAGGGGCTCTGCTGTGTCTTTCTGTCTCTCATTAGGTAAAAAGTGAGTGTTTGTGCTCCTTCATTTCCATGCCTTCTCTTTGTCAATTCCCCAGCCTGAGACTCTCGCGATGGTTCACACGCACAAACGTGAGCACTACGTGCCTACCAACTGCTCTGAAATGGTGGCTGGAGCGATGTTGGTCCTCCGCCAAGACCCCCCCAGCCCTTGGGCACTGAGTCCAAAAGCAACCATTGCGAAGATACGAAGCTGCAAAAATGTGCGAAAGTGTGATTAAATAAATGAAAACGCCTCTCTGTGCTAGCTGTGCAGCTGCGAAGGGATGGGGGAGTAAAGGGGTGTCAAAGAGCGATGCAAGCACTATGCATGCCTACAACACACCCACCGCAAAATGCGAAGTCAGTTTGGGGAAGGGACGGATGGCTCGCAACCACGGGAAACCCACAGCAAACCAAAAACATCACAGCAAAACACCTCCTTGGAAATCCACATTTTCTGGGAGAAAACCACAGATGGCTGAGAAGTAGCGACTGTGTCGTCTAATCAAAAGGAACTCAACTCGCACCTGCCCCAGAGTAAAAGGCTCATGTAGATGGCCCCTTTGAGCAGAGATTAGGGATAGTGACTTCCTCCACTTCAACATCCCTCCTGAGTTTGGTCTGAGTTTCTGAGAACAGCACATTTTACCTGTGCCTAGCACAAAAGCTACTGGGCCAAACTCTCTGAAATTTGGCAGGTGGGATCCCCTCCATGGGGGCAGTGAGGTCCCCAAATTTCATGCACTTCTGTGTAACCAGTGAAAAGTCATAGCTCTTTGCTTTGAAAGTTTTTGTTGAAAAAATCAAATTTCACCTGTGCCTAGCACAAACCTTCCTGCGCCAAACTGTCTGAAGTTTGGCAGGTGGGATCCCCTCCATGGGGGCTGACACGTCCCCAAATTGCATGTATTTATCAAGTTACGACCATTTCTATTTTCCAATGCAAGTCAATGGGAAAACATCATATCGGAATGAATTGGATATCTGAATCTTGCTTCAGATTTGGATCCAAGTCGAAGCAAATGGGGTCCAAATCAGTCCGAAGTGAAGCAAGACTGCTTAGAAGGTCCGAAGCGGCATCTGAAGTGAAGTGGGGGGTGGGGTCCATGCACAGCCCTAGTTTGGGTCCTCTGGTCCCATAAACATAGTCCACCAGTTTGGGCCTGTGTTTTCCAAATGTAAACATTAGAATAATAGTGGCCAGCCTCATAAGGTTGTTGTGAGAGCAAATGTAATAAAGAAAAGCACTTTGCAAATGTTAAATATGCTACATACATCAGTTTAAATTTATCAGGAACTGAGGAATTTGATATACAGATCTTGACCATATGCTCTCAGCTCAGGATAGCATATGTAGAACTGACAATGGAGAACGATTATCCCCACACATCCTGCAAGTCCTTTTGTGGCTGAAGAACATGATTACTCATTGTAATGATAGGGCTTTCTGCTGGTGGACTGGCCACCTAAGGATCCATTGTTAATCTGGCACTAGCTCGGTAATTTTGAAACTGAATAAAGAGAGGAAATATCAGTGCTATTCATAGTGAGCATATCCATCCATCCAGTAGGGTATTGAAAGCCAAGTGGGAGGCAGAAGTTCTTCCAGCTCCAGACTGTTCAGTGTATTCAGTAAGGGAGGAACTGATCTACAAATGCAGGATGATGATGATGATGTTGAAACTTCAAGCCATATAACTTCCCTTTTGGACAAAATAGTTGCACTGACCCTATTGAACTTCTGTCACTACTGGCAACAACAACAAAATAATCTTATAAGATTTATAGATCTATATATTTCACAAAATTTTAGAAGTACATAATTTTAAAAGTTAGCCAGTTTTAGTAAACTCTGATTTAGAGATCCATGTATACAGGGGTACCCAAGCATTTCCATGGAGGAAGCCACATCTCAGAGCATTTCTACACCAGGCTAAAATCCCGTATCCTTACTGGAGCTTCTGCTTCTGGATTGCTTGCAGGATTAAGATCGGCTCCTTTGCACGTGGTTTCATCCAGTTTTTTTTTTCCTGGGCAAGTTCTATATGTTTCATTATACAACCACTAGATGGTGCTGCAATATAGCATGACTCCAGAATTTCACCAGAAAGTTATTGCATTTTGAAACCCCTTATTGCATTTTCCCCATAGAAAATTAAGCTGCTATAATTGCCAGAAGTGACGGGAGGGACCCTGGAGGTTGCCGACATCGTGTAAAGGGCCTGCAAAAAAATGAGTGACCCAATCATGAGTGCACAATAAAAGTGTCATGTAGAAATGCTCTCAGACATCATAAAAATGAATGCAGATTGATTCCTCCTGTTGAAATTAATGGGAAAGCTGTCCTGGCATTGCTGAGTTGAGGAGCGTGATCCATACAACTGAACAGCTGCATCCAGGACAACAATTCTAGATCAGGTTGATCACCATTGCTACTCTGAACATTATAGTCATTGGAACATTACAGTAAGGATATAGCTATCTATTACTTAACCTAAAGCAGAAAGTTCTGAACTGAAATTAAGGGCAGCAATCTTAGGGACTGCATAATTAGGGAGAGGGACAGGGGGAGTGCGACCCTGTTGATTCTCCTGGACCTCTCAGCGGCTTTTGATACCATCGACCATGGTATCCTTCTGGATAGGTTGTCTGGGTTAGGAGTTGGAGGCACTGTACTACAGTGGTTCCGCTCCTACTTGGATGGCCGATTCCAGAAGGTGGTGCTGGGGGATTATTGCTCTGTGCCATGGCAATTGTGCCATGGGGTTCCACAGGGCTCTATTTTATCCCCCATGCTGTTTAACATCTACATGAAACCGCTGGGGGAGGTTATCTGGAGGTGTGGGCTGAGGTGCCATCAATATGCAGATGACACCCAGCTCTATCTCTCTTTCTCATCAAAACCAGGTGAGGCAGTGGCTGTTCTGAATCAGTGCCTGGGCACAGTAATGGACTGGATGAGGGCCAATAAACTGACACTCAATCCAGACAAGACGGAGATACTGTTAGTGGGTGGTTCGTCTGCCCGGCTAGGTGATATTCAACCTGTTCTGGAGGGGGTTGCACTCTTCCTAAAGGATCAGGTTTTTAGTTTGGGGGTGCTTTTGGATCCAGAACTGTCACTTGAGGCACAGGTGAACTCAGTGGCACGGAGCACTTTTTATCAGCTTAGGCTGGTATACCAACTATGCCCTTATCTGGACAGAGATAGCCTAGCTACAGTTCTCCATGCTCTGATAACTTCTCGTCTGGATTACTGCAATGCGTTATACGTGGGGCTGCCTTTGAAAACGGTCCGGAAACTTCAGCTGGTCCAAAATAGGGCAGCAAGATTGTTAACAGGGACTGGCCTGCGAGCTCATATTACGCCAGTATCTTTCCAGCTGCACTGGCTGCCAGTCCATTTCCGGGCCCGATTCAAAGTGCTGGTGTTAACATTCAAAGCCCTTAACGGCTTGGGGCCAGGTTACCTGAAGGATCGCCTCCTCCCATATGTGCCTGCCCGGACCTTAAGATCATCGTCAGCGGCCCTTCTCCGTGAGCCCCTGCCAAAGGAAGTGAGGCGGGTGGCTACTAGGAGGAGGGCTTTTTCTGCTGTGGCACCCCGGCTCTGGAATGAGCTCCCTAGTGAGGTTCGCCTGGCATCTACATTGTATTCCTTTCGGCGCCAGGTGAAGACCTTTTTATTTTCCCAGGCATTTTCGCATTTTAGCTTTCTAAATTTTTATCTTTGCTGTTTTAAATCTGTATTTTAAACTCCTGCACTACTGCTAGGTTTTATTATGGTTGTATTGTTATATTGTGGTTTTAATGTTCTATATTTTTTAAATTGTTTTATTGTGTGTTGTTTGGTTTTAATTTTTGTGAACTGCCCAGAGAGCTTCGGCTATTGGGCGGTATAGAAATGAAATAAAATAAATAAATAAATAAATAAGGAGCCTGGGGAAGGAGGACCAGCCAGCAGCTGCACCAGGTGGATCCTGAGCCTGAGCCTGCTTCTGCCCCCGCCCACAGGTACTTAAGGCGGGGCTGCCAGAGGCTGCTCGGGAAGGAGCCTGGGGAAGGAGGACCAGCCAGCAGCTGCACCAGGTGGATCCTGAGCCTGTGCCTGCTTCTGCCCCCGCCCACAGGTACTTAAGGCGGGGCTGCCAGAGGCAGCGCCTCGGCGTCGCGCCAAGTGCGACGCTAAGTGCGCACTTAGCGTCGCACTTGGAGTCGCAAGATCTACCCACCTGCCTCTCCAGAGACACCAGCAGCCACAACACCAGCAGCAAATAGCAGCAGCAGCAGAGGGCAGCAGCTTTAAAGACCAGGGGAAGGGGCAAACGTGGACTATCTGCTCCTTCTTAGCTGCTGTTCTCTTTTATCTCTTTTATATTCTTTTAAACTGTTGTATATTTTATATCTTAATATTTTAATATGTGCCTGGGAGGACTATTGGATAACTCAGGGGGTGGGGGAGGTGCCACCATAACTGTGGTCATGGGCAGGGGGAGGTATGGTGTTGGGGGATTAACAGGCCAGATGAGGAGAAGAGGGGCTAGACACCTTACAGCTGTCCCCTCTTCTGGTTCTTCCCCCAACCTGATGGTTCCTGGCAGCCTTACCAGTCTGCCCTCGGGTCTGGTGGTGCTGCTGCTGAATGCCAGGTCGGCCCAAAATAAGACCTCCCTCATCCATGATTTGATTGTGGATGAGGGGGCTGACCTGGCATGTATTACTGAGACCTGGGTGGGGGAACTGGGAGGGGTCACTCTCTTCCAGCTGTGCCCTCCTGGGTACTCGGTGCAGCACCAACACCGACTTGAGGGTCGGGGAGGGGGGGTTGCCGTGGTCTATAGGAATTCAATCTCCCTCTCCAGGCTTCCTGCTCATTTGAGTGCAGATCTTGAGTGTCTGTACCTTGTGTTGGGTACCCGGGACAGATTAGTGATTCTGTTGGTGTACCGCCCACCCCGCTGCCCATCGGACTCCCTGCCTGAGCTGACGGAGGTGGTCTCGGACTTGGTGTTGAGGACCCCCAGGATGATGGTCCTGGGGGATCTCAACTTCCATGCCGAGGCCACTGTATCCGGGGCGGCTCAGGACTTCATGGCCGCCATGACAACCATGGGGCTGTCCCAACATGTCATCAGCCCAACGCATATAAAAGGACACACGCTTGATCTGGTTTTCTCGACTGGGCAGGAGGATGGTGATCTGAAAGTAGAGGAATTAACATCTGTCCCTTTGTCATGGTCAGATCACTTCCTGCTGAGGTTTAGACTTCTGGCGGCCTTTCCCCTCTGCAAGGGTGGGGGACCTATTAAAATGGTCCGCCCCCGGAGATTAATGGATTCCGATGGATTCCAGAGGGCTCTGGGGGATTTTCCTGCTGGTATGGCTGGTGCTCCTGTTGAAGCCCAGGTCGCTCTGTGGAATGCAGAGATGACTCGGGCGGTTGACACGATCGCACCCAAGCGCCCTCTCCCTCTGAGCAGAGCCCGGCCAGCTCCTTGGTATACACCTGAGCTGAGGGCAATGAAGCAAGAGGGGAGACGGCTAGAACGCAGGTGGAGGAAAACTTGTGCTGAGTCTGACCGAACACAGGTAAGAGCCCACTATCGAGCCTACTCTGTGGCGGTGAGGGTGGCAAAGAGGCAGTTCTTTTCCACCAGCATTGCATCTTCTCAGTGTCGTCCGGCGGAGCTTTTCCGAGTGGTTCGCGGCCTGTTACATTCTGGGCCAGGGAGAGAGACGGTGGAACCCTCGGTAGCACGCTGTGACGGGTTTGCGCAGCACTTTGAGGATAAAGTCGCTCAGATTCGTCATGAATTGGACACCACGATTAATGCAGTTCCATTGGTAGAGGCGTTCAGAGCACCGTCTGGTCCAGTTTTATTGGATGAGTTTCAGTTACTGAGGCCTGAGGATGCGGACAAGGTGCTTGGCCAAGTCCGATTGACCACTTGTGTGCTTGACCCTTGCCCTTCATGGCTTATTAAATCAAACAAGGAGGGGTTGTCCGGCTGGGTCCAGGAGGTTGTAAATTCCTCCTTGAGAGAGGGAGTGGTGCCTGCCGCTTTAAAAGAGGCAGTAATTAGACCACTCCTGAAAAAGCCTAACCTGGACTCAGAGGATGTTAACAATTATAGGCCAGTGGCCAACATCCCCTTCCTGGGCAAGGTGCTTGAGCGGGTGGTTGTAGGACAGCTCCAGGCACTCTTGAATGAAACGGAATATCTAGATCCATTTCAATCGGGCTTCAGGCCTGGTTTTGGAACGGAAACTGCCTTGGTCGCCCTGTGGGATGACCTCTGCCGGGAGAGGGACAGGGGGAGTGCGACCCTGTTGATTCTCCTGGGCCTCTCAGCGGCTTTCGATACCATCGACCATGGTATCCTTCTGGATAGGTTGTCTGGGTTGGGAGTTGGAGGCACTGCACTACAGTGGTTCCGCTCCTACTTGGATGGCCGATTCCAGAAGGTGGTGCTGGGGGATTATTGCTCTGTGCCATGGCAATTGTGCCATGGGGTTCCACAGGGCTCTATTCTATCCCCCATGCTGTTTAACATCTACATGAAACCGCTGGGGGAGGTTATCTGGAGGTGTGGGCTGAGGTGCCATCAATATGCGGATGACACCCAGCTCTACCTCTCTTTCTCATCAAAACCAGGTGAGGCAGTGGCTGTTCTGAACCAGTGCCTGGGCACGGTAATGGACTGGATGAGGGCCAATAAACTGAAACTCAATCCAGACAAGACGGAGGTACTGTTAGTGGGTGGTTCGTCTGCCCGGCTAGGTGATAATCAACCTGTTCTGGAGGGGGTTGCACTCCCCCTAAAGGATCAGGTTCGTAGTTTGGGGGTGCTCTTGGATCCAGAACTGTCACTTGAGGCACAGGTGAACTCAGTGGCACGGAGCACATTTTATCAGCTTAGGCTGGTATACCAACTATGCCCTTATCTGGACAGAGATAGCCTAGCTACAGTTATCCATGCTCTGATAACTTCTCGTCTGGATTACTGCAATGCGTTATACATGGGGCTGCCTTTGAAAACGGTCCGGAAACTTCAGCTGGTCCAAAATAGGGCAGCAAGATTGTTAACAGGGACTGGCCTGCGAGCTCATATTATGCCAGTACTTTTCCAGCTGCACTGGCTGCCGGTCCATTTCCGGGCCCAATTCAAAGTGCTGGTGTTAACATTCAAAGCCCTTAACGGCTTGGGGCCAGGTTACCTGAAGGATCGCCTCCTCCCATATGTGCCTGCCCGGACCTTAAGATCATCAGCAGCAGCCCTTCTCCGTGAGCCCCTGCCAAAGGAAGTGAGGCGGGTGGCTACTAGGAGGAGGGCTTTTTCTGTTGTGGCACCCCGGCTCTGGAATGAGCTCCCTAGTGAGGTTCGCCTGGCGCCTACATTGTACTCCTTTCGGCGCCAGGTGAAGACCTTTTTATTTTCCCAGGCATTTTAGCTTTCTAAATTTTTATCTTTGCTGTTTTAAATCTGTATTTTAAACTCCTGTACTGCTGCTAGGTTTTATTGTGGTTGTATTGTTATATTGTGGTTTTAATGTTCTATATACTTTAAATTGTTTTATTGTGTGTTGTTTGGTTTTAGTTTTTGTGAACCGCCCAGAGAGCTTCGGCTATTGGGCGGTATAGAAATAAATAAATAAATAAATAAATAAATAAAAAATAAATAAAATAAAATTAGAAAAACTTTGTCTAATTTTATGCAAATATATGTACATCCAAATCTATAGCAATGGATCTCTTAATCAGTTATCATCATTCAGCAATTTCCCAAGATTTAGATAGATCATCTCCCTGTCGTACTTATGCCGTATGATAATTTCAGCATTAGAATAGCCGAAGCACTTGCTCTTGGACTCACTGAAGAGCTGAGACAACTGGAGATTCATACTTGGTTGTCTGGGATCATGTACTGACTTTCCACAGGGTGTTGATTTCCTGCCTCATCTGACCACCATCTTAGACAGCAGGGAGAACAAAAACCACATGGTGAGACAGGAAAACAGGTGTGGCCTCTCCAAGCAGCCAGGCAACCCTCCAGAGCTGCAAGTGGCAAGGTAAGATGCAGCCCAGTGGCTGTGGCAGTGGGGAAATGACTTCCAATGGAGTACTTGGGGAGGTCCCTGTTGAGCACGGGGTCTGGTGCATGGATGTAATCCTCAGGGCCAGTGTCAAGGGTAGGCACAGTTAGGCACCTGTCAAGGGCCCACACCCCAGCCAGGGCCTATTGACCAGAGTCCCCTGGACTTGTTCCTCCTCTTCACCATGGCAACCTGCATGTTCACCTGCCTCTCGCTCTGGCCCAGGGAATGGTGGTGGTGAGAAGGAGGAGCAGATGTCACTACCTCCTTGCTCACTGGCTCTCTGCCTGTGAGGCAAGTAAGTGATACCAATGACGAGAAAGAGGATGAGGAGCAATAGCAGCTGGTGACAATGGTGATGAGAAGGTAGACTCAATGAGGGAGGGAGCTCATTGAGGGTGCCTTGCTCAAGGGCCCTCAGAAACCTGGAGCCAGCACTGATGGTCCTTACTCAAGCCTGTGAGTGAACTGGAGCTATATTGCTTCACCTCTGCAGTAAGAGGTGATGGGGCCCAGATTTGCCTAGATGTTTAAACTTGGAAGGATCACCCTACATATACTCAAAGGGCCTCTGTTATGACTGTACGTGATCCTTAACAGGCTTGGGGATAGGCTCCAGTGAACTCTGACTTAAATTATACCTTGAATGATTCAAAAGGCACATAGAGTTTCTTTGAATCAAAATTCTTTTGTGATAGTTCTAAGCCAAGATTGTGTTTATACCTTCTGTTATGGTGGTGGTGGTGTTTTCTCTTAATGAGTTCTCTCCTGCACTGGTTGCATAACTCAACAGCTTCTTGCAGCCACGCTATTTTCTTTCTTGCATCCGATGCTGCTAATGAAGCCAATTATGCTCCTGGTTTGATAGCAAATCATTTTAGAAATTCGACCCCAAGAACAATAAAATGCTGCTGTTTTTCCTGGTGTCCCAGACATTGTGTTCCCAGGCTTTGATGTGCAGTCAAAATAGCCCAGTGCAATGCAACATCACAGCTGTGCCAGCTTCTCAGTCACAATGGCCTCTTCTTTCTCTGAGATGCTGTTAATTTTCAGTCAGAACCTCTAATCTGCTACTGTTACTTGGGGAGTTGCTGTTTAGCCTGTGATTTAACTAATTACTGAATTGGTAGGGTAGGCATATGTCTGTAACACGAAGTTCTTTGTGAACCCATTTCCAGTATACGGCTGGTGGTGTTGTTCAGAATATAAAAGACCCATTTAGGACGCAATCCTATGCGTGCTTATAAAGAAAAAAGTCCTACAACTCCCAGCATTCCCCAGCCAGCCATGCTAGCTGGGGAATTCTGGAAGTTATAGAGCTTTCTATCTAAATAGGCATAGGACTGTGTCCTTAGTTTCTACTAGGGATGGATGAAAGTCCCTTACCTGATCCCGTCGCTTGCTTCGCGGTGGGGGGGAGGCGCTCTGTCCCTCCCCCCGAAATTCTGGCTGGGGGGGAGGCGCCCCGTCCCTCCCCGCCGAAATTTTGGCCGGGGAGGAGGCGCCCCGTCCCTCCGGCCATGAACCTCGTCTCCTGCCGGGACGCAAATGGCGGCGGCCGTAGCCGCCGCCGTTTGCGTCCCTGCAGACAGCCGTGATAGGCTACGTAAATCTTTACGTAGCCTATCACGGCTGACTTAAAAAAAAAAAAAAAAAGCCCATGGGCGCCGCCATTTGCATATGCGTTTTTTTTTTTTTTTAAGTCAGCCGTGATAGGCTATGTAAAGATTTACGTAGCCTATCACGGTGTTTTTTTAAAATCTAGCCGTGATAGGCTACGTAAATCTTTACGTAGCCTATCATGTTTTTTGTGTTTTTTTTACTTGGAAATGGCGGCGGCTGCAGCCAGTCGGAAGACCAGCTGCCACCGCCGAACCGCTGCTGGAGCCGCCGCCGCCAGGGACATTCGACCAAGGTAAGTCCCATCCCGGGGGGGGGCAGACCGTTTCTCCACCAATTTCGGGGGGCCGAATGCGCTGGCATTTGGCCTCCCCGAGATTCGTGGAGAAATTCTCTGACATCCCTAGTTTCTACTATGAAATTATCCTTAGAACATTGCCAATAAATCAAGAAAAAATGGCCTAGTAGTTAGAATAGGATGGCCATGTGTCCTGCTTTACAGAGAGCAGTCCTCTATTTGAAGGGCTGTTGGAGGACAATCCTGTATTTGAAGGCATCCTCTGTTTGAAGGTCTGTCCAGTCCAAGGGCATTTCTACACCAGACTCAAATCCTGCATTTAAAATGGGGCTTTCTGCTTCTGTTTTAAATGCAGGATCACACTGACTCCCTTTACATGTGCTCCGCCCTGCTCCGCCATTATCTTTCATTGATCTCAGGCCTCTTCTTGCTACTTTAACTCTTTTGCAGGAGGAAACTGAAGAGGAATGCAATGGGGTAATTTGATAGCTCATTATCTGCAATCTATTTAAAAACGGAACAAAGGGCATTTAGTGTAGGAGGGTCACCGCATCATGTAAAGAACCTGCAAAGTGCAAACTTCTGTGAAGGAGTAATCTCAATCTCAGGATAAAAGCCCTGTGTGAAGGAGCCCAATATCTAGTTAGAGCCATAAGAAGGGAGAGTGGAGGGGGGGTGGTATTTATTAAAATTATAAACCACCCTTCATCCGCGGGATCCCAGAATGGTGTACACAACATTAAAAACCACAAACAAGTACAATTCAAAACAAAAACATACATTAAACATTAAAAAGCAAATTGAACAACAAATTGAACTCTTCAACCACCAAACCTAACAGCAATCAATTCAATTTAAAAGTAAACTGAATTTTTTTCTTTTTAAAAAATTAATGTTGCCCATCAATAGTTATCACCTAGACACAGACTGCGAAGGCACACTGGCCATCTGGTCACAGTCTTCCCCACTATGGTGAGATTACTGTATTTCTATTTTAATTGTAGTCATTGTTTCTAAATTTGCATCTATAGGAATTAACTAGCACATGCAAATGTTATGCTACTCTGTATCCTCTTTTGTCTTCTCATTTAGTGATGTATTTTGGCAAAGGGTAGGCTGACCATATTTCCTTAAGGCAAAAACGGGATATTGGGATGACAAAAACGGGATGGGGTTATGTAATATTCTGTATTCATGAAAAAGTAAGATGATAAAAGTTTTATTACATGAACATATTGAGCTAACAATTATTCTTCAGTGACAGAACTCATACAAAAATTTAGGTAGACGTAGAGGGGACTGTATTTCACCACGATAGTACCATGAATGTTTCTCCAATGAAGTAATCTTACGCAGCAAATTTCGGTCCTAAAAACAACCTAAACTCGCTGCAAAAGAACATAGAAAGGGGCGCAAATGAATAACACTAATTTATTGCATATACACAAAAAACCCACTCATAAATATACATATATAAAATACTTATAAAATATCACATGAGCAGTAAACAAATCTGTACGGCAACCATACTGAACACTCTAATGTAGGACTGCAGTGGCCAGACTGCAAAAAATCATAAACATACACCAAAAAGAAAAAAAAAAAGGAATGAACACCCCAACTGCTATCACAAGCCGGTATATGCTAATGTCCCACCGGAGAGTTTCGCTGTAATAAAAAAATAGGTAACAGCCTGTTGAACCAAAATATGAGTCTGAAAAGTCTGAATCAAACTGAATGCAGGGCAGAAAGAATCTCTCTGGGCAGAATGATGGTAGAAATAACACTAAGACTCACCCTCCTGGCTCCCACACACTGAATGGGGCTTAGCAACCGCCTCTTGAATTCCCCGCCGCTGCAGACAAGCAAGGGGGCGGTGTCTGATCATCGCTAGCTCAAGAAGCCTGGCCCTGACTGGATAACGTAAATGGAACTTCCTCTTCCGTCACACTAGTAGTTTCACTGCACGCACTGATTAGCATAGAGCCTCATGATAAACACGTTCATTTTTTTACAAAAAATTAAAAACGGGACAAAATTGACATTTATATTAAAATGACGGGGCGGTTGGAAAATATGAAAAAAAACGGTACTGTCCCATTTAAAATGGTATGTATGGTCAGCGTAGCAAAGGGCAACAACTACCCTGAGTTAGCAGCTTTCATTAAGATTTAGCAGTTGTGGACCTTTCTTCCTGTCTCTGGTTGGTTAAACCATAGCTACCCTCTTGAGCATCTCTTTGTAAAACAGGATAATTCTTTAGGGGGATCCCCTTTATTAGGCAGCTGGTTGTAGCAGTAGCAGCTGCCACATGACATGTTTCTGAATCCTACAAAGCAGCAGAGGGTGAATCAGGTGCCTGAAACAAAACAAAACCCATTTCTTTTAGGAATGTGTCCCACCACCTAGGGCTCCTTCACACTGAGCTTTTATCCTGCGACTGAGATTGCTCCTCCACAGAAGTTTGCGGGCTCTTTACATGTCGCCATGATCATTCAAGGCGTCTCCTGCACTAAATGCCCTTTGTTCCATTTTTAAATAGATTGCAGATAATGAGCTATCAAATTCCCCCACTGTGTTCCGCTTCAGTTTCCTCTGTCAAATGAGGAAAAGTGGCAAGAGGAGCGAGATCAATGAAAGATAATGGAAGACTCAGATACGTGGAGAAGGAGGGGGAAAGGGAAGGGAGAAAAGGAAGCAGGTGAAAAAGGGAGTCGTTGTGATCCTGTATTTAAAGCAGAAGCAGAAAGCCCCATTTTAAATGCAGGATTTTAGGATGGTGTAGAGATGCCCCTAGACTTGGCAAGCCTAATGTGACCAAAGGGCCTACCTACTGAAGTACAGAGCTGTAAGGTCTGGTGTGCGCTCCCAGAGAATGTGTGGAGCAGCCAAATGCCGTCATATAGCGTCTGGAGTCAACCTATCCTTTGGTGGACTAGGTGTCTCCCTTAGCCATGCTAGAGAGACACTTGAACCTTCTGAGTTCATTAGGTTTGCCCTTATGTGAAGCTGTTTATTGAGGCGCTGCACCTGTGGCCTTCCAGATTTTGCTTGGCTACAAATCCCATTGTCCCTGACCTTTGGCTATGCTAACTGGGGCTGATGGGAGTTGTAGTCCTGCAGGGCCACTGGTTACCCACCCCTGCTATATACCTTTAAGCTCAGTTAGAGTCAGCTTAAGCTTTGGGGATGGCCTGAATGGAGCTCCATTCTGCCTTTGGCCCTCAAGCCTTCATCCCTGAGCTCTGCTCTGTTCTCACCATCTCCTTCTCTCTCCCTTACCTCTGCTGCAGCCATCACTGAAGAGCCCATTCTCTTGGTCTGACAAAGGGGTGAGGTGGAATTAATAGTACCTTTTAGTTGCCAGGTGCTTGTTGGATGCAATTACCGTTTCTCTCCCCTGTAGGGTTAGCCCTTGCAGTCATGTGCTTCATTTGCCCAACGGGTGGGCCAAGTCTGCACTGAGATTATGTAACAATGGAAACTCTGAAAGAGGAATTGGGAAATTCAAATACAACCTGTGTGTTATGAAAACAAATCAAATAAAGCAGGCCTAGGAAGCCTACAACATTGCAACAGCAGGCTTTCAGGCTAGAGGAAGCTTCCCACCCACATACCCCCAGATTTGGATAATTTAAGCTTCTTCTTTTTTGCTTTCCAAGTCCCAGTGGCTTTCAATAGCAGCTTCATATAATTGTGCAACTGAATTATTGTTGACCTGTCTCTGTTCCCTCTTCAGGATCACATTTGCTTTATGTTGATGGGTATGTTGAAATAAGAATGGGTCAATCACAACTCGATAGGTTTTCTGACTCTGTCTCCATGTTTAGCTTATTGACCATATATTTCTCAATGTAGATAGCTAAAACCGATATTGGGGGGGGGATTAGGTTACACAGAGCCCAGGGAGTATATACTCTGTTCCTAAAAAAATCATTTTTGGTAAAAATAAATAAATCCAGGTTCTGCATTGGCATCTTCATCCAGAAAAGCCAACCTCTGCCATGTGAATAAATGATTGAAAGCAAGCAAATTTGAATATATTCAGTGTGCATAATGCATCCTGCTAATCGTAGGAGCTATATAGGACACTAAAGCCTCACTGCTCATGCACAGGGCATTGTGCTCAGCACCCCTCGCCAACTTCTGAGATATCCAGCCACATATCTTCCAAGCTTACATTTGTAAGGGTAAATATGGCTTGAAAGCGTGAAAGCCAACATTCTTAGCATGCAGAATTTTGTATCCAATACTGGCCTTGACAGTAAGTGGAGGTAAGCCTGCCTGTATAAATTTGCACAGGAGGAGGCAATCTATTCTTCCACCTGCTTATTGTTGTATGCATGTATGTAAACGCACAGCCAGTCAATCAGGAAAAAAATTATGATTGCCAAAATATGCTCTGTGCCCTCTTCCTAGACATTGCAAGTAGTTGGTGAGGGGAAAAAGGCATCCATTAGTTAGTGCTTGCCACAAGGTTTTCAGGTTCGTGCAAGGAAAATAGGAAGGTCTAAGACAGACAGACATACCTGGGATGGTGAGCCTACTGTAGATCTGTAGTCACCCCCTTTTGGGACAGCTGTAGAAAATTCCAGATTGAATCAAACTCAGGAATGATCAGTTTTTCTTGTTTCCAGGAGAAACCTGTTTTTTATGGTTTTAAAGGTTGTTTTTAACATTTTACTATGTTTATGATTTTTGTTATCTGTATTTTTATAAATCGCTTCGGTTGGTTCCATAACGGTGGTATACACATGTAATTTCTCCAGTATGAGTGGCAGTAAGCCTATGTACACCAGTTGGTGGGGAACATGGCTGGGACGGTGCTGTTGCACTCATGTCCTTACTTGTGGGTCTCCTGTGGGCAGCTGGTTGGCCACTGTGTGAACAGAATGTTGGACTAGATGGACGCTTGGTCTGACCCAGCATGGCTCTTCTTATGGTATGTATGTATGTATGTATGAAGCAAGCAAGCAAGCAAGCAAGCCAGGTGTACAGAGCTCTTGCTGTCACAAGGGCCATCCAATCACAAAGGCAGCTTCCTGGCTGTGCAGAATGCTGATTGGCTGACCCCTGCAGGCATCATGAAACCACTTCCGGTTTGCACAGAGCAATGCTGCTTCTTTTAGATACTCCAATGTACTTGATTTTTTAGAAGTGCCAAAATAAACATTTTGATGGCCAGGTGCCTTTAAAAAAACAGGAAGAAAAAAAATCTATGGGTTGAAAAAGCTGAAGCACAGGAGGGGGGAAGTAGGAGTGAGAAGTCAGATCTGTATGTCATTAGAGGAGTGGAGGTAGGGAGAAACAGAGTTCACTCCACGGGAGGAAAATCAGCAGCCACTCCTGGAGGGAGGTAGTCTAGGCCCTAAGATCTTTGTTACATTCCACTAACATAGTGTGAGTTGATTTCTCTTCCTGCTGGAAAAGGTGGTTAGGTTACTCCCTAAACATAGCCAAAGCTTTATGTTGTAAGGCTAATTCAGGCTAAACTTTGGTGAGAAAGATATCAAACCAAATACCATCAGTAACTGCTGTAGAAAATGGCTTGCTATAGAGTCTTTTCTATTGTACGGTTAGTTGTTTCTTTATGAACATTGAAAATAAGGGCCTTTGTTCTCAAAGATTAAAAAATGCTCCAGTTGCATCATATGACATCTGGAGATCAAGCTTGCAGGCGCTGAAAGGTTAGCCTTACTGAAGTCTCTCTTTTTATTACTATCAGGGAAGATGAATATTTCAGGGCTGGAAGGGAAAAGCACACAGCCTTTAAGTTTAAAGTAGATACACAGTACGTAACGTGACAATAACGTCTGATGATAGACACGTGCAAGCGTTCAAATTGCACAAATCAATTAGCTGTATAATCTGCGTTCTCTAGAAAAGCATGTACAATGATATCTGGTTTGTTTCTTTTTTAGGCCCACTGGGCTTAAAGTTTTGGAGGCGATAAAAGGCAGCCTCTTTGTTTAAATATATAATTGTTCTCCCAGAGGCCAAAGGAGAAAGTGCATCATTTTGCTGGCATCTTGCACCGCGCCTGGGTTAAAAAACTTATGGAAGCGTCTTCCTTCTCGCCCTGCCCTTGAACGGCGGCAAGTGAGTGGCAACAGTCCAAGCTGGCATTTCACCCACTTGGCTGGTGGAGAGGTGAAGGGGGCAAGGGGGGGGGAGGAGGACACTGAGCCTCCAACTGGCTGCTGTCAGATCAGCAGCCATTTCCAGCATTGCAGTGAAAATAACAAGAGCCCAGGCCAACTGCCTCTCCTGCCTTGGCTTTAAGATCGCCGTGGTAACAGTCAGCCCTGAAGGACATTAGAATGATAGATGAGGCAACTACCTCGCACTCGCCTGTTGGTTCTGGGGGCTGATTACAAAATGGATGATTAGAATTACAGCTGAGCAAGCCTTAACTCCACAGGGTATGAGCAGGGTGCATTCCTGGCGGCGGGGGGTGGGGGGGAGCGCACTTTGGTCATTGTCTCATCCTAACACAGCTTTCTGGTGTTGTACATGGTGCTATCATATGCGAAAACCCAGCACAGCTTTTCTTCATGTCCTGTGACAGCACCACAAGATCAACTGCTTTTCCTTCCCCCTGCTTTATAATGCAATACACTGTTGCCACCTTTTGTTCTAAACATAAGGGGAGTGGAGTGAAAGAGTAGAAGGTAGATCCATAGTATGTGCAATATGATTTCATTTCTTTTGTGTTCTTTCGATATATCTACGAGACAACTTTTAATCAGTTTTATATGAGTTTAACTGCCATGGCTTCCCACAAGCATCCTGGGAATCGTAGCTTAGTGAGGATGCTGACAGTTCTGTTAGAGACTGCTAACAGACCACAGTTCCCACTTTAATCCTTTTAGTTTTGTAGTGGCCTGCACTGCCTAAACTTGCCTGCCCCCCTTGAGTGTGGTGGAGGACACTATTCCACCATCGATGCTGAAGTAAGGTTCAGCTGCCAGCTCAGTCAGCTTCTCTATGTAGAAGGGAGAGGGTGTCACCTTGTCTTTTGCCTCAGGACGGTAGCATGGATCTATGCCACCCTAGAGTAAGTATTCAAAAGAAGGGGTTGTGAAGAATAGGAAGAGTAGTGAGCTGAATTCCTGATTTGAATTAGAAAGGCTATTTCCTGATCACAAGCAAAGACAGAGGGAACAGACAGAGATATTCTAAGGGCGCAATCCTATGCATGTTTAGACAGAAAAAAGGCCTACAATTCCCCGGCTGGGGCATGCTGGCAGTTGCAGGCCTTTTATTCTGTCTAAACATGCATAGGCTTGCTCCTTAAAAAGCGTTAGTTGGAGATAGTTCCTGTAACGCCCTCTGAACATCATTTATCCAAATATAGCCCACTGCCACTATGTAGCATTTTCTGAAAATAACGGCATGTGGCTTGGAGAAAGAAACATGCCGGGGGGCAGTGTAGAAAAACATCAGATAGACTAAACCTCAGCCATGCTGAAAGCAATGAATAAATACCTGGAGTACACTGATGACACACAGCTCTATCTCCCTGTGACATCTGTATCAGGAGAGGCTGTGCAAGTCTTGGATCAGTGCCTAAACTCAGTAATGGGTTGGATGAGGGCCAATAAACTGAAGCTGATTCTTGGCAAGATGGAAGCCCTGTGGGTGAGTGGTTCCCAAGGCTGGGAGGTAAGTTCATTGCCTATTTTGGATGGGGTTGCACTCCCCCTGAAAGATCAGGTCCGTAGTCCGGGGGTATTCCTAGATCCGTCACTGTCACTGGAGAGCCAAGTGGCTATGGTGGCTCACAGTGCCTTTTACCAGGTTCGGCTGGTTCGCCAACTACGTCCCTTCCTGGACAGGGATAGCTTGGCCACAGTGGTACAGACACTAGTAACCTCAAGACTGGATTACAGCTGGATTACTGCCCTTAAAGCTGTTCCAGAAGCTGGTGCTGGTGCAGAACGCAGCAGCTTGGCTGTTGTTGGGAGCTGCCCCTTTTCAGCATGCAACTCATTTGCTGAGGGAACTGCACTGACTGCCTATTTGCTACCGGGCTACGTTTAAGGTTTTGGTACTAGTGTACAAAGCCCTAAACAACTTGGGACCAGGATACCTGAGAGAGTACCTTCTCCCTTACCAACCTCCCCGGTTACTGAGGTCATGCTCCTGGTGGTTCCATATGGACCTATGGCCTGATTGGAGTCCACCCGGAGAACAGCCTCTAGTGTGGTAGCCCCCTTTCTTTGGAACTTCCTGCCCCTGGAGTCAGGCAGGCACCAACACTGTGTTGCCTCCGTGACTCCTGAAAACAGCTCTGTTCCAGAAAGCATTCCTTAACTGACCTGCCACAGTTTTTATTGACATTCTGTTTTAAATAAGAATAATTTAAAAATCATGTTTTAATCTTTTTACTATTTTACCTCGTATGTTCACTGCTCTGGAATCTGTTTTAGATATGGTGCGGTATACAAATGTTCTAAATAAAATAAAAATAAATAAAATAAATATTTCAAATCACACAAACTGCATATCAGCAGTAATGGGAGATGAATCCACCAAAGAACCAGAATAATAAATTCAGGCCTAATTTTCTCACAGAAACTGAAGAAACCCAATATTCTGTCCTGTCACAGGCTCAGAGACATTCTGGACTGGTGAATTAATGTCAAACATAATGCAAGACAAGACAACACTGTGCTATTGGAGAACATACCTTCTTTCAGGTACAACATGGACCCTGAAGTCCGATGTGCAACTTAAGACTTACTAAAGGGCTTCTTGAGGGGGACAATGTCCCATTTCTACTTTCAAAATGGAATTGGATCAATGCTGCCTTGCTGAAGTAGTTCTAGCTTGGCTTGTGATGCTCATCCATTTACATTTTCTTCAGGCCTGTCTTCTGGTCCATGCTGCCATGCTATATGAGTTCTGGGCAAATTCCAACTTTACACTCTGTCAGGACTCGTCTTGAAATAAAACAAATGCCCCCAAACAGTGGACTTGTGACTTCCTACCTTTTTCCAGATCCGTTGGTTGGCTGTTGAATACCTGAGTACCTGCTCTTGAATCCTTGCACATTGCAGAGAATTGTAGAGCACACACTGTTGGTTAGTGTGGGACACTGTCCTGCATTAACTGAGTCTGTTTGCTTTGCTCAACACTTTTCTGTGACTGGAGTTGCCAACATTTTTTCTTACTAGCCCAATCCCTGACATGCAAAAAATTAACAAAAGAAAGCTGGTTTTCCTTGACTAGAGAAACAATGGGCATCTCTACACCAGCCTAAAATCCTGCATTTATAATGGGGATTTCAGCTTCTGTTTTAAATGCAGGATCACAACAACTCCCTTTTTCATGTGCTTTCTTTCCCCCCTACCCTCCACCCCCCTCCACCTATCTGAGTCTTCCATGATCTTTTATTGATTTCGCTCCTCTTCTTGCTGCTTTTCCTCTTTTCACGGGGGAAACTGAAGTGGAACACAGCGGGGGAATTTGATAGCTCTTTATCTGCGATCGGTTTAAAAATGGAACAAAGGGCATTTACTGCAGGAGACACCTTGAATGATCATCGTGTCATGTAAAGAGCCTGCAAACTTCCGTGAAGGAGCAACCTCAATCGCGGGATAAAAGCTCAGTGTGAAGGTAAGGGAAAGATTTCACCTGCTAATTGTGAGTGTGTGTGTGTGTGTGTTGCTGCTGTTAAGCTGTGCCAGAAATAAAGCTGGCAATCCCACATGTGGCTGCACATTCCAGGGGGAAGCTATAATGGAAGACCAGCTGCCTTTCCGAATCAGCTTTCAAAGGGATTGGGTTGCCAGATTCCTTCTCAGAGAGAGCTCCTATTCCTTTAATACCTTTGAGGTGGGGAGTTGATGGAAAGATTTGGCTTACCAAACCAGCAATGTAGTGACACATCTCTCTGCCACATCCAATATTATCTGGTATCCCAAAGTCCTGTCAATGGTAGAGTCTCACTTTTTTTTGGAAGGTAGTAATTTTTCAAGCACTTTGGATGTTTTGTTATATTGAGCAAAATGGCTGAAGACACGTATTTTCATCATGTGTGAATGATCTGATGTGAAGGCCTGCCGTATGGAAACTGTGGGCTTGCATCAGGAGCTCTGACCATTTGGACATGATGAACCAGTGTGGTATAGTGGTTGAGACTGAGGAGGACTGATTCCAATCCCCACATAGCCAGACTAGGATGGGGATACCCTGATCCCAATCCCCACTCAGCTATGAAGCTCACTAACTGGTTACTATTTCTCAGCATAACTCACAGGACTGTTGCAAGGGTAAAATGAAATAGCAGTAGTGTGTGGATAGTATCATATGGCTTTCTCACTAGGTGACACTGGGCTTAGTTATATCTGGGTGGAGTCAGGAGTTTCTTGTGTCTGCTCTGTTCTTGTTGAAGACAGATTAGTGTGTCCTCTGAGGGTTCCATTTTGTGCTCCTTGGAGGAAAGGCAGACTATAAATGTAATGAAGATGTGGGTTGGGCCTTTTTTTTTTTTTGGCTTCCCTATTCATTCCTCAAAGACCAGTAACCAAAGATGGAGACATTCATTAACAACTGAAAGTGGTAGAAAATGTTCTTTTTGAGCTCTTGTCCTGATCAGTTTATACAGCGCACCAAGTGAGAAGACATGTTGCACTTCAGAGGCAACAATTTATCTGCGCACAGTATGCAAGACATTTCAGGAGGAAAAGAATGCAAGTTATTTACAATGAAATCTGTTGCTGCAGGAAAAGAATCCTAAAACCCGTTCACCAAACAAACTCTTTCCCCTCAGTCCACCGTAATACTTCTTCCTTAAAAGTTTCTCCTACTTCAAAACAACATCAGTTCAGCTCGTTAAACTGCAGGGCAGCAGGACTTAGCTTACATTCCCACACTTTCCCTTTTGGCTTTCAGTGTTTGTGATTTTATGTGTCTTTTTTGTTCCTCACTTGACTGCCCGGGAACCCACAGCACCATCAGCTGAGAAAGCTGTGGTGAATAACACACTCCCCTGGGTTCAGAGCCCTGGAGGGCAGCCATGTTGAAATGATCATTGCTTCAGCCCATGTCTTTCATTAGAGCCTGCCAGATAAATATTTACAGCTGGTCATGGGAGGAGGCAACCACAGGCTGGAGAAACCGCTCTGCACATTCTTTTTCATTTCCAATGCTCCTGTAGCGTAGGCTTCTGCATCTACACAGCATTGCATTCGGGTGTTTTTTTTAAAAAAAATCGTTATGCAGCCAAATAAAAGACCTTCTAGTGAAGCCCTGATGCCAGTTTCCCGTTGTAGCACCAAGATGGCCAAATATTCTAGAATTTTTCAGTCAAGGGCAATGGGCCAGCAAAGCAGAGTTCAAAACAGACTTTGTATTTAAAAGGAATCAAGAATTTCATGATCGCTCCTCCCTTCCTGGTTCTGGATTGTGTTATGTGCAAATTATAGTTTTTGGTCAACACAAAGAGAATCATAGCATGTTAGAGCTGGAAGGGACTTGGGAAGTCATCTAGTCCAACCCTCTGTTCTATGGAGGAATCTTGCAATTGCAGCAGCCCTGACAGATGCTGCCCAGCCTTTACTTAAATACCTCCAACAAAGGACACCCTACCACCCCCCAAGGCAGTCTGTTCTGCTGTTGGACTTCTCTAACAGTATGCCAGTTGCAGTCTGGCCAGCGTAGAACAGATTGGAAAAATTACTTCTCGTTATCCTGACACTATGCTTCTATTATCGCAAACTAAGATTGCATTAGCTTTTTTAGCTGCCACATTGGAGTGCTGACTCATGTTCAGCTTGTAATCAAATAAGCCACCAACGTAACATGTATTCCTGCAATGTATTTTTCTTTGAATGTTAACTGCTTTGAGTGCTACTCTGGTAAGTGGAAAGGGGATAAAAATTAAACAAACAAATAATATCTCAGTCTGAGCCTGACAAAGCTAACAATAAGAATTCAAATGAAACTCTATCACTTTCATAACCCTAAATGAAGCAATTTCTACGGCATCCATTGAATCCTATAGTGCTATAAATCAAGCTATTCCTATAAAGCCACCGGAGAGTATATCTGAAGTTACAAAGAACCTAAAAGGTTAAAAACTTCTTGTGTACTGATGACAGAGGAGGCATAAAGTTTGCGGTGAGCAATGAATGGCCAAGTGGAAAGCTCTGGGGAAAACCACGCAGAGCTCTGAAGGTGAGATTTATACACACATGCGCACAGAGAGAGAGAGAGACAGAGCGCTGTGTGCTAAGGAAAAGAAATATGTGGATGCTGCAAGGCCAGAGGAAGCTGGCTTTCACATGAATTTTAACTGCCAGCCAAACCCTTGGCTTTAGGTTTTCAGAAAGGGTTTATTCCTGCAAAATGAAGCTTCCAGTTCTCAAGGTTATTATTGTTTAGTGATTATTAGTAATTAGCATTTTAGACAGCTTCAAATGGCATATAACAGTAGCCTGGTTCATAAGACAGAGCATGTACAGTGAATGTTTATTTTAATATTTGTTATTAAATTTATATACAGCCTTTTCTACTAAAAAGCTATCAGGGCAGTGTACAATAATGTGAAACAATAAAATCTTAAAACAATAAAAGCAAGAACATTAAAAACATTAACTCAACATATTTTAAAAGGCTAAATTGAAAAGATGAGTCTTCATACTCTTTGGAAGGGAAGGTTCGGGGTCATGCCTGCTAGCCCCAGCCCTGACTTATGTGCATATAAACTAGGTTTGCCCACCCAATCAGGGACTGTCTTTTTGCAGGGATCCAGCTTGCACATGTGGAGTCTATGCACGCACAGCATGAACGCAAGTATGAGCAGTCTATTTGCAAGGTCTATGGAACACGGGTAGATGGGGGCAGGGGCAGCGAACCCTATCCTGATCCTCACCTCCATGGGGTTTACATGCCTTGTTATGTGAACAGCATTACTGTCTTATTTGGTTCTCCATAACAAAACTGTCAAATAGATGGCTACTAAGGCCTTTGTGGATGATGAGACAAACTCAGCAGGATTCTTGTAGGGTGGCTAACACTACAAATTAAGTCCAAAGTGTGAGATAGTGTCATTCTAGTGTATACTACAGTCTATATTTATCTTGGGATAGTTTTGCCTCTAGTCTGATAAGCGGAGGTTTGCTATAGGAGAGACAGGTAGAAGTGAAACTTTCAGGCCTTCCTGCTCCTGTCCAATTTAAGGTGCTGGTTATTTGCTTTAAAGCCTTAAATAACTTGGGGCCCAAGTACCTGAGGGGGGGGGGTCTCCTCCCTTACTATGCTGCATTAAAATCTTTGGAGGAGGCCCTTCTCTAAGTGGGAGAAATACAATCTGCATTTACAAAGGAGAGGACTTTTTCTGTGGTGGCACCCCAGCTTTGGAATGCCCTCCAAAGGAGATACGATTGGCACTGGCTTTGTTTTCTTTTCAGTGCCAGACTAAAATATTCCTTTTTGCTCAGGCATTTTAGCATTTAACATTTTAAAAATACAATTAACTTTTAAAAATGTAACTAGGGGTGGCGGAGAATTCCGCCATGGACTCCAATTCCGGAGAATTCTGGAGTCCGTGGCGGAACAGACCATTCCCCCCTGCCACCCTGTAAACTTCATCCTGGACGGACCCTACCTGACGCTGGCCAAGTCGAGGTCCGTCCGTTGAGTCCTTGCGTCCGCTGCTGGTGTGCCGATGCAAATGGCATCTGGCGTAGCAGATGCCATTTGCGTCCCTGCTCTTTTTGTGATAGGCTACGTAAATATTTACGTAGCCTATCACGAAAGTACCAGGGACGCAAATGGCGTCTGCTACACCAGGCGCCATTTGCATCCGCACACTGGCAGGGCAGCGGACGGAAGTCCGGCTGTGGATGGGCCCGGCTGGCAGCTCTGCGGACTTGCCACAGAGCGGAGCCGACCGGGGAGGATTCTGGGGAGAGGAACGGATCGCCTCCCCCGCCCCACGGACCCCCCAGGTGGATCGGTGAGTGGGCCTTGTACACCCCTAAATGTAACTGATCGTTGCGTTTTTGTTTGGTTTGCAAACAAACCAAACAAAAGAGTTGTTCCCTTTTTTCCCTTTTAATTTGCAATTGTATGGTGTTTGTATTGGATTTGTTTTTTAAAATGTTGTTTATACCACCCTGGGATCCCTAGGTTATGAAGGGCAGTTTATACATTTAAAAATAAAATACAATAAGGGCACAACCCTATGCATGTTAGGCAGAAAAAAACCTGTACAACTCCCAGCATTCCCCAACCAGCCAGGCTGGGAGTTGTAGGACATTTTTTTTGTCTAAACATACGTAGGACTGTGCTCGAAGTATGGGAAGAGCATCACATGGAAAGAATCTGGAGCGGTGTGTATGTATCCATGAACACTTTACTGCGAGTTGGCTGCGTTTGGAGGTCATTCGTGGCACATGGTGTCATGGCAACCTTGCCGCCATCCCAGAGATTTTCACAGAAACACCGGTTTTTCTGAGACTACTTTTAGTCCGATAGTTTTCCTTTATTTGCCTGTCCGTGCTTCTGTTGTAGTGTGTACCAACCCTCTGCATTTACATCAGCATGATAGCCCTGCCCAGGGGTGTGTCTTTCATCTGGCCATGACCTCACTGACCCCAGTCAACGGGTGTTCCCCCAATGTTTTCCCTCCCTGTGTTTCCCTGATGTTTCTGCCATTTTGCAGCTGGCTGTTCAGGAGTTCTGAGCTACTTCGTGGTATTTACTTCACCTTGCCCACCATTAACCTCTGGCAGTGATGCCCCCCAAAGTATAGGTGTGCTCTGCTTGGCAGGCTCTACCTTAAAAAAAATCCCCTTAAAAGCGCAATGTTGAAATAGCGCATTGCTGCTCCATCATGAACCTGAAGTAAGCGCTCCAGGTTCACCAACCACAGCTGCCTGGAGGTGGGGGGGGGGGAGTGGATTTATTTACAAGTGGGGAATGGGGTGGGTGGACTTAGAGTAAAACAAGGGTAGGGAGACCAATGAATGAGGCTTGTTTCCTGCCCCTATCCAGGCTCCCTACTGCTACTACATTATGAATGTTCCTGTAATCCAGAAAGAACATTACTGCGATAAAACAATAAAGTAGAGATGGAATTTTACATAATAAATGAGAAACCAGAGAACATCAAAGAACCCCTCATATTACCGCAGTAGTGGGGACACTCAATCACTTTAGTTAGCCTGCTTTCAATCTTTAACATCCGTCCTTCTGTGCATGTTACTCAGGAGTAAGAAATAAATCTCACTCCCCTGCAGTGAAAGCGTACTGTAGTAACTTGCCATAAAGTGCTCTTTCACTTCTCCAGTGCTCTCTTAGATTGCTGTTGTGACTTTGTGCTTCTTTGATGTTCTGTAGTTTGTTGTTATGTGAAGTTCCTTCTCCACTTTATTGCAGTAACGATCTTGCCTTCTCATTGCGAGCAGGGGGAAGAAGAAAGGGAGAAAGGGGTGGTGGTGGAAGCAACAGGCAAAAGCGCACACATGGGGAAAAATAGGGTGGGGAGCAGTAACTCCACAGCAGATTGCTGGAATGCGGCGAAATTGGGGTGGGGTGGGAAGTAGAAATGGAAAACATTGCAATCCTATGCATCTCTACTCGGAAGTAAGCCCCATTGGGTTCAGTGGAGCTTCTTCCTCTGTAAGTGGGTTTGGAATTGCAGCCAACATCTCCCAGAGGAGTTCTGAGAAATAAAAAGAGGAACATATGATGATGATGAGGAGGAGGAGGAGGAGGAGGAGGAGAATCCCTTCTAAAATGAACAAGCTGGAATCTTAATTTAAAGACTGAATTTGAAGAAAATTGCTGGGATGTGGTGAAATTGGGGCGGGGTGCGGGAGCTCTGGAGGATGGGGTTCACAAAGAAGTCTTCAAATTATGATTTCAGCTTGTCCATTTTGGAAGGGATTCTCATTATTATTATTAATAATAATAATATTCCTCTTTTTGTTTCTCAGAACACCTCTGGGAGGTATTGGCTGCAATTCTAAACCCACTTATAGGGGAGGCAGCCCCATTGAACCTAATAGGGCTTACTTCTGAGTAGAGATGCACAGGATTGCAGTGTTCCCCGTTTCTAGTTCCATGACTGCCTGAGCAATGGAGGATTGGGGATTTTAGTTTCTTCAGGGAAATCTGAAGAATTTTTCAGAAGCAACTCTTCAGATTTCCCTGAGTTATTGACAATGGCTGGTGATATGATTTATTTTATGTCTCCCCCCCCCCCCGCTACTATTCTCTTGTCAATTGCATTTCTGTCCACCCAGTAGCCACCCAAACAATTCACAGTAAACTGCAGGTGACCTGCTGAGAGCCCCTGACTAGCTTTGGGATAATCCGGGTTTTCGATTCCCATGTGTCCCCAGACGGAGCAGATTCGACTCCAGTAAGAACCACAACAAAGTGGAGAGCGAAGTAAACCCGTCGCCGTGGAGATTCCACCCTTGTCTCAGCTCCATTACTGATCAGTGTCACAACTTTAATACCATGTATGTATGTATGTATGACATTTATATCCTGCCTTTTTTCTTCCAAGGAACTCAAAGCGGTATACATAATCCTCCTCCTCCTCCTCCATTTTATCCTCACAACAACAACCCTGTGAGGTAGGTTGGGCTGAGAGTTTGTGACTGACCCAAAGTCACACAGTGAGCTTCCATGGCCGAGTGGGGACTAGAGCCCGGATCTCCCGACTCCCAGTCTAGCACTCTAGCCACTACACCACACTGGCTCTCTATATAACCTAAAAGAGCACAGTAGCCATTTACATTTAAGAGCAACACTCAGATTACAGAACAGGGGACAGAGGAGGCCTTTTATGATCGTTCCTTTAGCTACTGAGGCATGAGGGGACATGATTTGGCTAAAACTGAGAGCGGGGGTAGTCAGGATGTGTGGTGTCTGGATTACATTAAGGGTACTCTATGTTTTCCCCTAATGTGAAGTAGTTCTGGCTCCAGTTTTTTGGAGGGGCCTTCCGTCAGTAGGCCGTCCTCACCTCCACTACTGTTGGCTGCTGGTTTGCTAGGGAAAGATCTGATGAGTAAGCAGGTGACAGAAGCTCCTCCTCATCCTTGCTGTCATTGCTGCTTACTTATCCCCCTCTTGGCCAGAAGGTGGGTTAGCAAACAGGCAGCAAAACAGGAGCAGAGCCCAGTAGAGGGGCCCCTGCCAAGGTGTGGGCCTTGGTGGGTACCCAAGTATGACAACTGCTGGCACCAACTGTGATTTGACCACTGCATTAGTATCTAAGCTGCCGTGTCTCTCCAGGATGCCATCCTTAGGAAGATATCTTTGAACCTTAATACACACAGAGATTTGTGAATGGCATGGCACTGAGTGAACTTGGGTCAAGGTGCATTTAAAAATCTATTTTGGTGTGGCTCTGAATGGAAGAGTCCTGGAATGGCATTCAGTAGTTTCTGCCTACCAGCATGGTCATATCCACAAATCTCAATCAATGCAGCTTTCAGTGTGTCAAAGTGCTTAGCTGAGCATCAGCTGGAATGAAAGCCTTTTTGAGATGGTTAAAAGGAGCGTCAAAAATTGTCATGAGGAAGGAAAAAAGAAAGAATCCAGAATAGATAGCTGGGGATTCGGCACACTGTTTAGGTCTTCTGCCTGTGATATACAACCTACATCTGTCCAAACATGGACCCCCTTCCTTTGCTTGCCTGAGATGAATCAACACCAGCTCAGCAATGATAATTTCCAGCTCACACTGAGGCCTACAGAACATTCCAGATCCCACTTGTCAAACTGCCCCACTAAGACTTGGCCTATGTTGGATTTCTTGGCTTGTTTTTAAATTCCCTCAGTGATATTTACATGAAATCAGTGTGAGTTAGAAGTTTTTTTTGGGCTTTGAAGCCAGAGGAACAGAGAGGGGGAAACTGGGAAGGGAAAGATGCTTAGGGATTTACAGACCGAAACTGGTTGAATACCCATTCTCTGGCCTAGTGAACAACCCTAGGAACCGTAGTTCTGTGAAGGAGACTAGAGATATCTAAGAATAGTCTCAGTGCCTGTACCAGACTACAGTTCCCAGAATTCTTTGGGGACAAGCTGTATCAGTTAAATCAGAATAAAACTGATGTAAGGTTTTATTTTAGATGCTTTTTCCATATGTCATAATGCACATGGGCTGCAATCCTAAACATGCTTACTGGGAGTAAATCCCATTGAACTCTCTGGGACTCAGAAAGCAGCTCGTCTATCATGGCAACTATGGGCCTGTCTCAGTTACAATCTGATCCTACATATGTGGCAGGGCACACACTTGATCTGTGGATAGGAGACTTTGAAAGAACTCCATTGTCATGGGCAGGTCATCACCTAATAGGTTTTAATTTGCCAGGACTCTGAACCTCTGCAGGGGTGGAGAAGGTATTAAAATGGTCCATCCTTGGAACTTAATGGATCTGGAAAGATTCCTGGATGCTCTGGGGAATTTTCCATCCACTAGAACTGGCATTCCTGTTGAATCCCTGGTCGGTCTGTGGAATGGGGAGATGACCCAGGCAGTTGACATGATTGTTCCTGAGTGCTCTCTCCTAAGGCACAAGAGTGTAGGCTTCTTGGTTGACTGAGGAGCTCAGGGCAATGAAGTGCCTAGATGTATGGCTAGAGTGGCAGTGAGAAACACACAGGATGAGTCTGACCAAACTCATCCAGAGCTCATTTTAAGTTGTTTGGACAAGTGAGGCCAACCACATATTTGCTGGACCTGGGTCCAATCTGGCCGATAAGGGGGCTGGCTAATTGGGTGGTGAACATTGTAAACATTTCTTTGAAGGAAGGTTGCATTCCAACCATAACTGTATCCCACCACCCACCCTAGATAATTATTGGCCAGTTTCTAACCTTCTTCTTTGAAGTCCTAAAATGAGTGGTGGCAATGCAATTCCAGGCTTCCTTGGATGAAGCTGATTATTTGGAGATTTTCCAGTCTCAGTTAAAGCCTGGTTTGGGGACAGAAACAGCCTTGGTGACCTATGCTGAAAACTGGACAGGGGGAGTGCTTCCCTGTTGGTTCTGGTAGACCTCTCAGCAGTGTTCAGTACCATCAACCATGATATTCTTCTGAGATATTTGGCTTGTATGAGACGTGGGGGCACTGTTTTCCGATGGATCCAGTTATCTGTACACAGTATAAATTATCTCAGTAAAAGCTGTTCTGCATTGACATTTGGAACAGGCATGTTAGTAAGCTGACTATAACTGTTTCCTTTTTAACCATTTAAGAATATTTAATAGAATATTTAATCTCACACTAGATCATGTGGTGCTTATAGAATAGACTGAAATACATGCAGCAATGTTAATAATCTAGATAGGCAGTGATGGGGGAGGGAGGTGAGAATGGAAGGCATGCAGTGTGCTGGTATGTTTAGATAACTAAAACCCTATTCAGGCATTCTAAATCTGAATAGGATAAACATGCTAGGGGAGGGAGTGCTCCAGCCCCCACTGCCTCATCATGTTTCATCACCCTCTACTCGTGGAGGGTGACAGCGTGAAGCAGAGAGGCTCCTCTATCCATAGGGGCTCTCCACATGATCAAGAACACAACATTCCAGATCACGTGGAGAGCCCCTATGGATAGAGGACGTTCTCCACTTCAGACTGTGAGAGTAGAAGGCAATGAAATGGGACAAGGGAGAGGGGTGGGACTAGAGCACTCCCTCCCTTTGTGTGTTTAGCCTATTCAAGTTTAGAATGCCTGAATAGGGTTTAAGGAAGAATCTATTTTAGCCACTATCTTTGACTGGTGATGTGACTTAAAAGCAACCCTGATAAAGCATGGTTTGCGATTGCAGGAAGTCTGTAAGCATGCACAGAGCCCTTTTCAGATCTTTGCACTCAGTATGTGACATTGGGGGTGGGGCTTACATGTGCCCCCACATCCCCCTCTTCACTTTAGCCCTATGCACAAGCAGGCAAACTCCTGCATAGGATTAGAGTATTTCTTAAATGTGGCACCCAGAACTGAATACTGTACTCCAAATGCAGTCTGACCAGTACAAAATAAAGCAAACCTAGTAGTCTAGGGGGTAAATACCAGCTTGGTGCAGAATGGTTTGATGATGCATGTAGGAAAAAGAAACTAGAACTGAGTAAGTATGCAAGAAAAATAAAACAAAATGGACATGACTCCCTGATTTCCAAAATGGTGCAACAACGACAAGAGTATACTATTAAAGAGGAAGAAAATGTGTTATTGTAAGCAACTTTGGCAAGAGTTAGAACAGGCTGCATTTGGGAATGATTCTGCCAAATTTTGGGTTCTAGTAGCACAGAAATCCAAGCAGCTGAAAGCTGATGTAGATACCCATATTTTAGCTGATGAATGGGAAGCCGTTTTTGCCCAAGCTTTTAACTTGAAAATCTCCAATGTTGAATTGTATTCTCATATTAAATTCCCAGAATTGAATGAAACCAACCCGTGGCCTGTGGTTACATCTTCAGAGATTAAATCATTGATCAAGACACTGAAGTGGAATAAAGCACCAGGGGAAGATATGTTACCTCCAGAATTGTTCCTTGAGAATGCAAATTGGTGGTACCCTGTGCTTGCTAAACTGTACTCATGGGGTTCTCCCTAAGGTTTGGGAGATGAGTATAACAGTACCAATTTATAAGAAAGGAGATAAAAATGTCCCAGGTAATTACAGACCTATAAGTTTGTTGGAAGTGACATCAAAACTGTATGCACGATTCCTATTGATTAAACTGGAAGATTGGACAGAGTCCAACAATATTATTGCAGAAGTGCAAGGCAGGCTTTAGGCAGGGAAGAAGTACCATTGATCAATGTTCATATTAAACCATCTCATTAATAAGTATGCAAAGGTTTCTAAGAAATATCTATATGCAGGACTTTAGATCTTACTGCTGCATTCGATCCAATAAATCAGGAAAGGTTGTGGTTAAAACCTTGGAATACAAATATTGACAGACAGCTATTTACATTTATCAGAGTATTATATTCAGATACATATATGAAAGTGATATTAAAGGCAAAACTGAATGATATTAAAGGCAAAACTGAAGTACTTTGGCCACATAATGAGAAGACAGGATATCCTGGAGAAGATGCTGACGCTAGGGAAAGTGGAGGGAAAAAGGAAGAGGGGCTGACCAAGGGCAAGATGGATGGATGATATTCTGGAGGTGACGGACTCAACCTTGGGGGAGCTGGGGGTGGTGACGGCCGACAGGAAGCTGTGGCATGGGCTGGTCCATGAAGTCACAAAGAGTCAGAAGCGACTGACCGAATAAACAACAAACAACATATGAAAGTGAGAGTAGGCTTGAATGGCCAACTGTCTGAGCCAATTCCAGCCTCAATGGGGGTATGCCAGGGTTGTTTATTAGCTCTTCTCCTGTTTAACTTATATGTAAATTATGTAATATCGGAACTTAAACATTCAGAATATTTTCCTGTATCTGTTCTGCACCAAATTCTATCAATTTTGTTTTATGCTGATGACATGGTTTTGCTATCATGTACTCAAGTTGGTATGAGACTCCTATTAAAAAAAAGTTTGGAACAATCTGTTATGAAGAACATCTTAATGTAAATTATACCAAGACAAAAGTGGTAGTGTTTGGGGCAAGTTCCCTTAAGCACAAGTGGGTCCTGGATGGACAAGTAATCGAGCAAGTGAGACACTTCAATTATCTTGGGATATGGTTCACTGATAGGAGTAATTGGCTGTATCATATGGCAGCTGTAGCTTTGAAAGCATTAAGGTCTTCTTAAGCTGTCTTGGGTTTTACTAGAACCAGAGGTGGTAATATGATCACCCCTGCCTTGAAAATATATATGGGCAAAGTACTCCCACAGTTGACTTATGGGGGAGCAATCTGGGGTTTGACAAAAATAACCCAGTTAGAAATTACCCAAAATAAATTTCTTAAATCACTACTTGGTTTGCCTCACTCTATCCCTACAGCCAGTATTAGAGCAGAGACAGGAATTATGCCAGTACAATTTCATGTTTTTCTAGGTTTATGTATTATTTTAAACTTCTTAATATGGATGATTCTAGGCTTCCAAGAAAATGTTTTTTGGAACAGTTGAAATCCTATGGACAGGCCACCTGGGTAGCAAATTGCGAACACCAAATGTTAGCCTTTGGTTTAATACCTGGGGAGATCAAGAAATGGACTCTAGATCAGATTCATAAATATATAAAGAATAAGTTATGGGACTTTTATTCCCAACAAGATCTAGAGGTAAGTCAAAATTCACTGTTTTCTTCTCAGTTGCATTTTTTAAAATTAACTCATGGATTTCAGAAATATTTACAGTAGTTGTCAGTTATTTCATTTAGAAAGGCATCCTTAGCATTGCATTTTCAGTCTATGCCCTTGCAAAACTTAGAAGGTCGCTCTTGCAAAAAAACCTGTAGATCAGTGTTTTTGTATATGTGGAGCTCAAGTAGTAGAGGACTTTCAGCATTATCTATTATATTGCTCTCTGTATTTGGGACCTAGAGCAAAATTTATATTGAAATTACTAAAGGATTTACCTGATGATGACAATGAAGCTAAAATCATATATTTGCTATCTGATTCCGATAAATCCGTGACTGACAGAGTTGTGAGATTCACTGTGGCTGCTCAAAAACTGAGGAGAACTTTTGCTGAGTTTAATATGCAGAAATTCAATGATTTAATTTGATGTTTTGTTGTAGTTTTATTTTACATTTATAAATTTATAAATTTAAAGTATTATTTTTAATTTTATTTACCCTTTATTGTATTTTACTAGATCCCTAATGGGTCATCTGAGGATTTACTTATATAAAGATGTGAGTTTTTAAATTTTAAACTTTTAATAGAGATGTTTGTTTTGTTTCTTTTCTAGAGTTTATATATCTATGTACTTTATAGAATTTTTTATGTTTAATGGATAGAGTTGGAGAATGTATGTGTATGCATGTAGGTATATTCTTAGTTGATATGACCATGATGGTTGAAACAATAATAAAGCAATTACAGCACAGCATAGGGTGGAACTATGAGATGCAGCTGCGAAAAGAAAGTAAATGTGATCTTAGGCTGCATTAATAGAAGCATAGTGTCTGTCTTTTCCTCCTTAACAGATTTTTTTCTGGTGATAAAAAAGGCAGAAAAAATGGTGGAAAGATATGGGAGGGTTACAATTTGAAGACTAGATAATATTGTGCGTCCCGCCACCCCCGTAAAAGTCTGTGAATGAAGCAGGGCCGTTGCGCAAGAAAAACCTTGTCTGGAAGTACCCTAAGTCCAGAGCTAACCTGAGACATTTTGCTGCCTAAGATGGTGCAGGAAATGAAATGCCCCCTGCACCCTATCAAAGTGCACAGTATCCAAAGTAAGCCAAGTTATTTTGGCACCTGAGATAGAAAATTCTACAAGTGTCTCTCCCCCTCCCGGGGAGTAAAAATGCAATGATAATAAATTAAACAACTAACAATTTGCTGCCCTTTTATGACACCCCAAATCAGCTGCCTGAGGTGGCTACTTACTCTCTCTAATGGTAGGGTCAGCCCTGACAAGGTCCAGTGCTATCTAGTGACTAAACTATATAATCATACTGTCCACATATCCTTTATTTTAAATTATTATTTATTTATTACATTTCAACACCGCCCAATAGCTGAACTAGAACAGTAGCACGTATCACCTTACAGCTCAAACAACAAGCCTGCAATCTTATTACATTCCTGTCAGTTCACAAAACATAAGCAAGGTCACTTTAGGCCAACATGTCAACGTGAGACCTTGTATGAAAATATGAGATTGGCAGGAGCTGAGCAACAGGAATTATCTGCCCTGTGGGTAGACTTAGGCAGTTGCCTAGGGTAGGAGTTCAGGATGGGCAGCAAAACTGGACCCAAGAGCAGAGCACTGTCCTCGGAGCTAAACAGAGTGCATAGGGGGTGTGGATGGGTGGAATGAGAATATAAAACAGATTCTGGCATTGATGGGCTCAGGCGTAAGAGTGTGCAATTTATTTAGGGTGCAATCCTATGCATGTTTAGACAGACAAAAGTTCTACAGCTCCCAGCATTCTCCAGCCACCCATGCTGGCTGGGGAATGCTGGGAGTTGTAGGACTTTCCTCTGTCTAAAGATGCATAGGATTGCACCCTTAAGGTGCTTCTGTACCACTTGACATCTCCAGATAGCCAAGCAGTGGGAGAGTGTTCCAGAGGGTAGGTGCCACTATCGAGAAGGCCCACTTACACGCTGTTATCTGGCAACACACTGTTGGTCATGGGATGACCAATAAGGTACCCTCTGAAGATCTCAGGGGTTGATTTGGTGTATATAGAGGAAGGCGGTTGGCCAAGTATTGCATTCAACTAGTCTGATCTCTACTTTTCTTACCCCTCCCCCTTTTCTTAGTGGGGGTAGGCGAACAGTTACAGAGATTAGGTTATGTGATGATTATGGGGTTTGGACGTCTGATCTACAATTTCTGAAAACCTCAATCAGCTACTAGCACCTTAGTTAGAACTAGTCTTAAAGATGCCTGTAGAAAAACAGACCCAAACTCACCCCCAAAATAGTTTGGGGTGTGGGGGCTGAGTATAAACCCATAAGGCACAGAAGGCAATTAAACTATGCCATTGAATTTACTTAAAGAAATCAGAGGTGCATGGCATTAAAAGTTCTCTCTCTCTCTCTCTCTCTCTCTCTCTCTCTCTCTCTCAATCTCTCTGTATAGTAAAAGAAATGGCAAAAGCATAAGTATGACAGATGCAAGCTTTCTAAATGAACTAGCCCATGCCCAGACAATATCTAACAAGAAGGGTCCTCAATATACTTGGCTTCAGACTACAGTCATTTGTTCACCCCATCTCTGAAGATGGAGCCCAGCCCATGCCTGTCTCAAAACAAACTGTCATAAACAAGCAAGAAGCCAACACATGTTGGAGCATGCCCATAGCTGAGTTCTATAGGCCATGCACAAATTCTCTTAAGCAAAGAAGGCTTGTTTTGAATCTCCTGGCTCCTCATTTCAAATAGTCAAGGTCTAGTATGACATGGAAGGGGAGGGGCAACCCCAGCTCTGGATATGGGCCAAACCTTGTCCATAGCAGGTCAGGTTTGTACCAGGTCAATCAGAGATGATCATTCAAAGGGGAAATTAAGTCCTGATAAATACTGGCCTATTTGAATCCCTCCCCACCCACACACATTCCTCCATTCACTGGCCACTCACACTTGTTGACATCACTTATTACTTATTCAACAAGATGGGGGGATAGAATTTGGGACATGTCTACTGTGGGGTGACAGACATTAGAAATGTCTTAGAAATATGAGGCTAGACTTTTCTGTAAGTGCATTAGGACATGCTGGCATTCCAGAGAACTGGTGCCTAGCTCCATCATGTGTAGAGTATTATTGGGAGTGGGGCGAAATTGCACAGGTGGGGTGCCTTCATGGAGAGCCTCCAGAAGCTGTAGTGGATAACTGTGCAATTTTTCTTCTTCATGAAAAAGTGTGCATAACAGGAAAAAGGGGGTGGGAGCTGTAACTCCCTGACAGTTTGCTGGAATGGGGTGAAATTGCACAGGAGGGGTGCCTTCATGGAGAGTCTCCAGATGCTGTAGTGGATTATTGCAGAACTGCACTGCTTTATGGAAAAGTGAGCAGTTCTTTCCCTATTCCCCCATTTTCTGTTATTTCCGAAGTTGTGCAGTTTCAAAGTAGTGATCAGGGAAGTCTGACATTATGTAACTTCACTGTAGTGGGGAAAGCTGTCCTTTTGTAACTGTACACGGTATCCGGGAAGGCTGTGCTTGTTTGGCTGTGGTTGTCATAGTGGTTTTGACTGCTCTTGCCGGGCGACTCTGTAGGTTATTGGAATAAGCTGAGCACCAGATGACACAATAAGCCACTGTAGCATAAATAAACTTTGCTGCAGACCGTGGCTTATCAGAGTGGCTTATTTTGGGGAAATGTGTGGCACAGGAAAACCACACGCAAACGACACAAGAAACCACCATGATTTATTCAGAAAAATAAATCACTGCGACTTGTCATGACTTGCAAACCCAGTCAATGTCTCTATTCCTGAATAGCATAGTTGCTGGTTTGAGAAAGAACCTACTGTAAGTCTGGTATATCTGTGTCCACCCTCCATCCATAGAAGCCAATACAATGTGATTAGTTTGCTGAGTGTATTGTCTGGAGAGTTTAGGTTACCTGGGTACGGATTGTGTGTGTGTGTGTGTGTGTGTTTGTGTGTGTATGTGTTGCCCTGCTAGAGTATTCCATCAAAATAATGTTTTTGTACCTCAAGGAAGTGTTCCACTGAAATGTGCCAGGCAATGGATATTTTTCTAATTCAGGTTCCTCATATATTTTGGCTCGGCACCTTTCTGAACCCTACTGTCTGGGCAGGTTCGCACGATCGGGGAGAGAAATGAGCCACGGGCTAGAACAAGCCACGGGCTCCAGGTGGCTTGTAAACCACCCCCACCACACATCCTCACCAAGTTCAGATGTCACGACAGCCTGCACCTGGCAAGGGTAATTATGGAACAGTAGGCAGCTCATGACCAGCACATGCAGGATGGGAAAAGAAGCCACCATGGCTTATTTTCCCTCCCCTGTTGTGTGAACCTCGTCGGTCTCTCTCTCTCTCCCCTTGGGGGGGGGTGGGCTACACTAGAATATTAGGCAGAACGAAAAAGTCGGATTAGTGTGTCACATTTTCACTGTTTATAGCAGGCCTTCCAAGAATTGGAAGGAGGCCTTTAGTTTTAATTGGCTCCTTTGTGCATGAGTATACATTCTCTAATTACAAATGCTGCTTTGGCACTATAGAGATGTACTGGTTTATTGTGGCATGAGTTTTCATAAGTGAGTTTACAAGGTGCGAATTAGAGATTGCAGGAATGCAGAAAAGCACATGCACAACACATACACACATTAGTATAGCATCTGTGTTAACACGAATACAGTATTCAACCCCAAATTTACTGGAACAACAAATACCGAACTATTGCTGGGCCATTAAACAAGAATGCAATACATAAAATAATAGAAGAGCATAGTCTTTTTTAATGTCAAAGTCTCCCACAATAATTATTTAATGCCCTGATGTAGTTTTATTTACATCTTGTTCTCTACCAGGTTCTAAAATGGGTTTAACTCCAGTGTACCTCAATCTAGACAGGTAATATAGGCAATTATTAAGGAGAGATATTGAGGCAGAAGGTCACCTGTAAATCAGCTTACTTCCCCAGAGGTTTCCAACTCCTTCATCACAGAAGTGGCCGAGCTGGCTGTGGTTATTCAGTGTAGGCGGGGAAAGCACCCCATGCATGCACAGAGACAGCATTGACAAACGCATCACAGATTGTAGGGCCAAGGTCTGGCACTAAAAAGAGGTTGCAGAGTCAAGCCCTGGTGAGCTACAGCTCAGATTTCAACCTACCTGCTCTTAAGGAGCTGCTTCATATCCAATCAGACCATTGGTCTATATCTCTCAGTATTGTCTACATCAGGAGCAGGCAACCTTTTTGGGCCTGTGGGAACATTTAACATTTTAAAAAAGTGTTCTGGGCGCCACCACAGATTGCTGGGGGGCGGAGAACATGGCCAATCACAAAATGTTGGGAGCACCCCCTTCTTCCCCCCCTCTGGATTCCGGCTCCCCCCCCCCCCTACACAGACTCTACATTAACTGGAATCGACTTTCTTCAGGGTCTCAGACAGTCATCTTTCCAGCTTTAGCTGGGGATGCCAGGAATTGACCATGGGATGTTTGGCATGCAGAGTACAGCCCACATCTCCATCTTCCTAGGGTGGGACTTGAACCCATGACACCCCATTTCCCATTGTTTTGCCTTTTTCTGCTAAACTAATGGGCAGTGCTTTCACCATTTGTCTGCTGCAAGCATTTGAAACTCTGGACTGGGAAAATTCACACCACAATAAACAAGTTAGTCTCTAAATGGTGCTACAACTCCCTTTGTATTTTTTTGGGGGTATTTTTCTCTCTGAGTGGAGCTCCCATCCACACGGCAAGGTATGTGAGCAAAAGAGGGGCAATGCCACATCGAATTTTTAGGATATGCCTCTCTGCGCACAAGGTCAGCGAAAAGCATCCCTGACACTGCAACTCTTCTGGAATTGTTACAAGATCATTTTATTTATGCAAGAGTTTCTTCTTCATTCAGTGGACAGGGAGGATGATGCATCAGAGAACAGGATTAATGTTGTATGAATCTGGACATTTCCCAGCTCCCAAGTGCATGACTTTCCAAGTGAAATTATATTTACAAGGGCTATTTGCTCTATAATTATATATTTACCTGGGCCATACCAGAATTTTGTTGTGTTAACTCCTCTGTGTGTCAGCAGATTGTAATATGTTAATTAAAATGTGTCCTAGTGGTAGCAGGGAGCTGGGAGAGAAGTCCTAGCAAGGAGGATTCATGTCACATATCAAAGGAAGAACAAACCTTTGATCTATTTATTTTAGAAAATATATTGCTTGCTGCACTACAGCCCAGTTCCTTTAAAGGACCTCAGACTTATTGTCTCAGCAGAAATCTGGAGTTCTTTGTACTAGATTAACAATGGATAAATTAAGTCAGGCAAGAGTACAAACTAAATATATAAAGATGCTGAGAATATAGTGTTGTACCTTTCTGCAATTCACGAACATTGTGGTTGTCTCTTTCCTTGCCTCTACTATCTCTTAGTTGAAGTCTAAGACCCATTTTGCCTTCTTTTGGAGAAGCTGAAATTGTCCAGACCTGAATTCTTAATCTAGTGTAATCTATGAGTGTTTACATGGAGTTTACAATGCAATCCTAAATGCAGTTGTGAGGGGTGTAAAGTGGTGGACTGATGGCTTTTGCTGGCCAGGGAGGGAAGGGTGTGTGTGTGTGTGCAATTTTACCATTCCTCATCCTGTGTGGTTCTTGTGTTTATTCCGTATTTGTTCCAGTGTGAGTGAAATAATTTGCCTCTGCTCCAGAGTGATGTAGAGGGAGGGCTCTATCCTGGCCTTGCTGGTGAACGGAGTGGCTTTGGTTCCAGCAGATCCAAGGTTGCCTCCATCCTGTCAATGCCCTGCCCCAGAATGGCTATTCTGTAGGTTAGGGGTCTCCATTGTGGTGCCTGCAGACATCATAATACCCACAGGCAGCATGATACCTGCGGTCACCTCTAATTGTGCCCGCGAAGGGGTCTCCAACGTGGTGCCCGCAGGCACCCCCAACTTCTTTTACCCCCCCCCATTTTTAGAAATATACATACATGTATTTGTATGAAATGCATACAGCTTTCTAGGAATTATACCCAGGCTTCAACAAAAGTGGACCAAATAAGTATCCAATGGAAGGTGGAATCTATATTCAAGTATTGAATATTGAAAGCATTCTAAGGTCCTCAGTCCATTGCAGTACAGGAGCTGAGTGTTTATCCTGCCAATGTTGTAATATCAATTGTTTAGCTGTCAAAAGGGTGCAGAGAATCCATTTATGCTGACCATTCATTAATTTCCATGAAGCAGGTAAATAATTTAAAAGAGTGTGTACATCAGTGAATATTAAAGACTGTTCCAGGACAAAATATATCTGTGTAATAACCTCCCCACAAAAAGAAGCAACTATTGCCAAAACATATGTTTAAAAGTAGCATTAGCTGTATTGCACTGCCAGTGATTAGCTGAATTAGACAATCCCTTATAAAGGAGATGTTGCGGTGTCTAATAGATACTAAACAAAAGTTTTTGCTGAATAAGATGCAGCCTAAGATCCATCTTAGACGTGACAGATGAGAAACAGCGATCCACTGATTAGGCATTTTGTGGTGGTGCCCACCACAGTTTCTCAAATTCCCAAATGTGTCCACAGCTCCAAAAAGGTTGGGGATCCCTGCTGTAAGTGCTTGTTACTCACAGAATCGGATGGGGATGGGAAGAAGCAACACAAAGATTCCTCGGCTGTCATGAAAACATCCTGAATACGAATAGTGAACTTGTATTCAAAGTGTTGATCCTTTAAAACAGCACCTTCTATACAGAAGAGGGCGGTATCCATAGGCTTGGGGTAACCCCCCAAAATCTTTAGGAAAAAAGCTTGGTCAGTGACCACAGAATGCTGAGTGATGGTTGGTGAGAAAGAAAACCATGGGAAGATGAATACAATAGTGTATCCTGGAAAAGGATGGCTGGCTGGCATCCTGAACAGGAGCACTCCATACTGCACTACCTTGTTGTAGGTCCCATTTGTCTCTTATTGAGGGTAGGCAGTTGTGGCCCTATCTGGAGAGGATGGACCTTGCCTCAGTTATCCATGCACAAGTGATGTCCAGGCTGAACTGTAATGAACTGTACATGGGGCTGCCTTTGAAGATGGTTCAGAAACTTCAGCTGGTGCAGAATGCAGCCATCCAAGTGTTGATGGGGGCAAGGCAATTTGATCATGTAACACCTATATTGTGACAGCTGCACTGGTTACTGGTGTGTTTCTGAGCCCAATTTAAAGTGCTGATTTTGACCTTTAAAGCCTTAACCGGTTTGGGACCAAGTTACTTGAAGGACTGCCTTCATCCATATCAGCCTGCCTGCACTTTAAGATCAGAAAGAGCCCACCTGTGAGAGCAGTTGAGTGGGTGACCACAAGCGAGACGGCCTTCTCTGCAGTGGCCCCACACCTCTGTAATAAGGCCATCAGGGATCTGCAACGCTCCAACACTGCAGGCTTTTAAGAAGGACTTGAAAACATATTATTTTACTCTGGCCTTCTCCTGATATGATTGCTGTTGTTGCTGTTTGTATTGCTGGTTTTGTTGTTGGTTTTTATTGCTGTTTTTATTGTGTTAGTGTGTTTTTATGACTTTTTTATTGTATTGGCTTTATGTGTTTATATTGTTTTAAACCTTAACACAATAAAAGGTGGGAGGGCTTCTGCCCTGAACGGTGGCCCAGAAATATGTTAAATAAATAAATAAATAAATAGGTAACCCAGTTTCCTGGTTTTGGACTACAACACCCATCAGCCCCAGACAGCATGGTCAATGGTCAGGGATTATGGGAGTTGTAGACCTTATGATTGTGGACAAATATGCTTCAAAGTGGACATACAGTATCTGTGAAAGGTCCCATTTGGCAGTGGGGTCTGTGTGTATTTGTGCAGCTTCTGTATTCCAGCTGTACGTCTTCCTTCCAGTCATGTTTTCCTACCCCACTGTTCCTTTCAATGGTTTAGTCCCACTGAAATGAATGGGAGTTATGCTAGTCATGACAAATTTGTCCCATTGATTCAAGTGGAACTAAAGCACGGCTAACAAAGTGATCAACTACTCAGAAATAAGTTCCATTGTGTCTAACGAGGATTACTCTAAGGTAAGTAGGTGTAGTATTTCAATCTTAGTCTGGACCCAACCCTATGAAAGTATGCAAAATAAGAAAAATAAATGCATATATTTAATTAAATTATCTAATTTAGTCACTGTGCCTAATTTAAGTTTTCTTGATGGATTTTGGGGAGGTATTGAATATGAACAATACAGCTTTTTTTATCCATCCATCCATCCATCCATCCATCCATCCATCCATCCATCCAAGGACCAGATAGCTATACATTTGGCAAGATCCTTGGTCCAGATATCAGCTTATGTTCATCCACAATGAGCTCAAGACACGTCTATTGAAATCTAAGCTACAGAAAGGGACCCTGGGAAGGAGGGCAGAGAAGGTTCGAGTCCTTGAAGATTAGGATCCCTTCCTTGCTCTAAGGTTGATCAGGCAAAAAAAACCCCCTGGTGTTGTAGTTAAGACTGATTGCTGAAGAAGAGGGAGAGTTCCCGCACCCCTACTGCGGCCCGGTTCCTAACAGGCCACGTACTGCTACCAGTTTGCGGCCTGGGGTTGGGGACCCCTGCTCTATAAAATAGGACACATGGTTACCCTACCCACAGGGTGCTTTAAAACATGATGATGGCAACATGGAGTATCTACGAAGGTAAGTGATTTTTGTTTGTAGCGGTATCATGTTTAAACTGGACCTGAGATACATGGGGATCTGAAAGGCATTCGAGAATGAAAACTACCCCATACTTTTGGTTGCTGACATATCTACCATGCAAGCCAGAGAGATAAAACCTAGCACATGTTTTAATTATATATAGGTAAATTACTATTGGGATGGTGTGAGGTGAATCTGAAAGTCATGGGTTTCTAATTCTGGAAGAGGAATCCCTGCTCTTCCTCACCATGCACCTGAAAAGAATCCAAAGCAGAACCTTCTCCAGAGAACTCAAAGTCCAGGAGATGTTTCTTCTAGTATCCCAGCCCCCAGATTGCTTAGAACGTTATTAAAGATCAAGACACCCTCCACTTTGAACTGGACATGGAAATTAATTGGGAGCCAGTGACGCTCTCAAAGCAGAGTCATTGCATGCTCTCTTCAGCCAGATCTTGTTTAAAAGCTGCGTTCTTGCACTTGTGTCATCCTACACCATTTTGTGTTTTGTTGAACATCAGTTTCACCCGATGAAGTTCAGCATTAGAAGACTTCTACATGATTTAACAACTGTATGTAGCCAAGGATCTCAGAAGTATTTTTAAGAGGGGATGGTTCAAAGTGGCCCAGTATTTACTTACAAATTAAATTCAAAAGGGAAGAGATCCCAAAAGCATACTGAAAAGACAAAGGTCATGAATATTATACAATGGTAGAAGAACTAGAACTTTGGCCTCTTCACTCTCAACCTCAGCTCAGTCCCTTCCTCCTCTCTCTCTCTCTCTCTCTCTCTCACACACACACAGCTCTCAGTTCAGACTGGCTCTTCCTGCACAGTAACGCTCTGCTCCCAAAGTGCAACCACCAAGATGGTGCAGTTGGTTTGTTGCTGGCTCCGGCCACTGGTGGACTTCCGGCCACTGGGACGCAAATGGCGTCCGCATAGCAGACACTATTTGCGTCCCAGCGGCCGGAAGTCTGCCAGCGGCTGGAGCCAGCTGACAGCTCTGCGGATTCCAGGCGGTGGGGGGGGGGAGAACGGATCACCTCCCCCCCCACAGACCCAAGGTAAGGGGGGTTCCCACACCCCTACTGTGGCCCGGTCCCATCCCCCCCCAGGTTCATGGAAAAACTGTCTTCCACGACACCTGTCCCTGGTGCCAAAAAAGTTGGGGACAGCTGTTATAGAGAACATTCCTCTATTTGAAAGACTGTCTAGTCCAAGTCCCGTGTAACGATAAAGGGGGTTTGAAGTTGCTTATCACCCAGAAAGCAGACTGACAGGCACGCCAGTCACTGTCGTGAGTTGTATTGTATTTCTAGTTAAATTAGATTCTAGTTAAATTCCTCAACCTGGTGACCTCCAGATGTATTAGCCTACACCTCCCAGCATGCCCCAGGTAGCCATGCTGGCTAGGGCATGCTGGGACCCACAGCCCAACATCTGGAGGGCACCAGGTTGGGGAAGGCTGAATGAGAGTAATTATTTCCAAATTTCCATTATATACATATAAATTAGCATATGTAAATGTTACACAAATTTGCTCTCCCTTTTGTCCTCTTTTTGGTGATATGTAATGGGCACTCTCCCCTTCATGTATCACTGCCTTGTTGTGGCGAAGGAGCTTGTGTAACTCAGTGAAGCCATAAGCTATGCCGTGCACGGCCACCCAAGGTGGACAGGTCATGGTGGAGAGTTCTGACAAAATGTGGTCCACTGGAGAAGGAAATGGCAACCCACTCCAGTATTCTTGCCAAGAAAACCCCATGGAACGTATGACAAGGCTAAAAGATATGATGCCGGAAGATGAGCCCCTCAGGTCGGAAGGTGTCCAATATACAACAGGGGAAGAGCAGAGGGAATTTCCAAGTAGTGCCAGAAAGAGTGAAGTGGCTGGGCCAAAGCTGAAAGGACACTCAGCTGTGGATGTGTCTGGTGGTGAAAAGAAAGTCTGATGCTGTAAAGAACAATATTATTTAGGAACCTGGAATGTAAGATCAATGAATCAAGGTAAGCTGGAGGTGGTCAAGGATGAGATGGCAAGACTGAACATTGACATCTTGGGAATCAGCGAACTAAAATGGACAAGCATGGGCAAATTTAATTCAGGGGACCAGCATATCTACTACTGTGGGCAAGAATCCCTTAGAAGAAATGGAGTAGCACTCATAGTCAACAAAAGGGTGGGAAAAGCAGTACTGGGGTACAATCTCAAAAACGACAGAATGATCTCAGTACGAATCCAAGGCAAACCATTCAGCATCACAGTAATTCAAGTCTATGCCCCAACCACTGATGCCGAAGAAGCTGAGGTTGATCGCTTCTATGAAGACCTACAAGAACTTCTAGAACTAACACCAACAAAAGATGTCCTCTTCATCATAGGGGATTGGAATGCTAAAGTAGGAAGTCAAGAAATCACTGGGATAACAGGCAAGCATGGCCTTGGTGTACAAAATGAAGCAGGACAAAGCCTAATAGAGTTTTGCCAGAGAACATGCTGATCATAGCAAACACTCTTTTCCAGCAGCACAAGAGGCGACTCTACATATGGACATCACCAGGTGGTCAATATCGAAATCAGATTGATTATGCTCTTTGCAGCCAAAGATGGAGAAGCTCTATACAGTCAGTCAAAACAAGACCTGGAGCTCAGATCATGACTGTGGCTCAGATCATGAGCTGCTTCTTGCAAAATTTCGGCTTAAATTGAAGAACGTCGGGAAAACCACTAAACCATTCAGGTATGACCTAAATCATATCCCTTGTGAATATACAGTGGAGGTGAGGAATAGATTTAAGGGATTAAACCTGATAGACAGAGTGCCTGAGGAACTATGGACGGAGGTCTGTAACATTGTTCAGGAGGCAGCAACTCAATCCATCCCAAAGAAAAAGAAATGCAAGAAAGCAAAGTGGTTGTCTGATGAGCCTGTACAAGTAGCTGTGGAAAGAAGGGAAGCGAAAAGCAAGGGAGAAAGGGGAAGATATACCCAACTGAATGCAGAGTTCCAGAGAATAGCAAGGAGAGACAAGAAGGCCTTCTTAAGTGAACAATGCAAAGAAATCGAAGAGAACAATAGAATGGGAAAGACTACAGATCTCTTCAAGAAAATCGGAGTATCAAGGGAATGTTTTGTGCAAAGACGGGCATGATAAAGGACAAAGAAGGCAGGGACCTAACAGAAGCAGATGAGATTAAGAGGTGGAAAGAATACACAGAAGAACTATACAGGAAAGATCTGAATGTCCCTGATAGCCATGATAGTTCAGTCACTGAACTTGAGCCGGACATCCTAGAGAGTGAAGTCAAGTGGGCCTTAGGAAGCATTACTAACAACAAAGCTAGTGGAGATGACAGTATTCCAGGTGAGCTATTTAAGATCCTAAAAGATGATGCTGTTAAAGTGCTGCACTCAATATGCCAACAGATGTGGAACACTCAACAATGGCCACAAGACTGGAAAAGGTCAGTTTACATTCCAATTCCAAAGAAGGGCAATGCCAAAGAGTGTTCAAACTACCGTACAATTGCGCTCATTTCACATGCCAGCAGGGTTATGCTCAAAATCCTACAAGCTAGGCTTCAGCAGTATGTGAACTGAGAACTACAGGAAGTACAAGTTGGGTTTCGAAGAGGCAGAGGAACTAGAGAGCAAATCGCCAACATTCGCTGGATTGTTGAGGGTGAAAGTGGAGAGTGGTTTGAAACTCAACATTAAAAAAACTAAGATCATGGCATCTGGCCCCAACACTTCCTGGCATATAGAAGGGGAAGAAATGGAAGCAGTGACAGATTTAATTTTCTTGGGCTCCAAGATCATCGCGGACGGTGACTGTAGCCACGAAATTAAAAGACGCTTGCTCCTTGGGAGGAAAGCTATGGCAAACCCAGACAGCATAGTAAGAAGCAGAGACATCACCTTGCCGACAGATGTTCGTATAATCAAAGCTAAGGTTTTCCCAGTAGTAACATATGGCTGTGAGAGCTGGACTGTAAGGAAGGCTGAGCGCCGAAGAATCGATGCTTTCGAACTGTGGTGCTGGAGAAGACTCTTACGAGTCCCCTGGGCTGCAAGGAGGTCAAATCAGTCAGTCCTAAAGGAAATCAACCCTGACTGCTCATTGGAAGGACAGTTACTGAAGCTGAAGCTCAAATATTTTGGCCACTTAATGCGAAGAGAAAACTCTCTGGAAAAGACCCTGATGCTGGGAAAGATTGAAGGCAAAAGGAGAAGGGGACTGCAGAGGATGAGATGGCTAGACAGCATCACCGATGCAATGAATATGGACTTGAGCACACTCCGGGAGAGAGTGCAGGACAGGAAGGCCTGGCGTGCTATGGTCCATGGGGTCGCAAAGAGTCGGATATGACTGAACGACTGAACAACAATGGGCACTCTACCTGTGGGCTAGCCCATACTCATGCAATGTTTGCATGCCATTGCTCTGGGCCCCATTGGCTGCCAGGCTGATGTGCAGATGTTGCATGGGTGTGCCAGTACATAAGGTAAAATACCTTCTAAATGTAGGTACACAGACCACATACACTGGAGGTTTTGGTTGGCAATGACACATTTAGATTGGCCTTAGGGCAGCCTTCCCTAACCTGGTGCTCTCCAGATGATTTGGTCTACAACTCCCAGTGTTTGTGTCTGTTGGCCGAGTGGCTGAGACTGATGGAAGTCCAAAACATCTGGAGGGCACCAGGTTGGGGAAGGCTGCCTTACAGGGCTGTAGCAGAAGTATTATTCTCCCCATTCCTCACCCAGATCTGTAACATTCTAAAGTTAGGGATTTGCAGTGCAGGTATAGGGTTGGATCCAGAGTTCCTATGAATGGATCTCAACTCATGGGGCACTCCCACTGGAGGAAAAGAGGGAGGAGGCAATGTTTGCTATCCCCTCCTTCCCCCTACAGCCTCATGTACCCGCTGAAAAGCCTCTGAGGGACCATCTGGAATGGTGTGAGAGGTGGGGAAGGGGGAATCAGGAAAAATCATCCCCCCCCCTCCTCTAGTGGAAGACTCTGCAAGATGTCTTCTGTGAATGGAGGGAATCCTTCCATTTGCAGAAGGGCAACTCTGGATGCCACCCGTACACTGTAGATTTCAGTGTGAGACTCAGTAGCTGGATGAAGGCTGGGCATCACTATGTGTGTTTATGGAGACAAAAAGTAAAGAAAGCAAAGCTCCTCTCTGGATGAAGATATGAGAGAGGTAAATGGTAAACCTAGTGAAGACATGTTTCTTTAGTCAACTCCCCTTTGAAATATTTCAGTCAATGTTGCATTAACATTCCATTCTTGGGGCTATCTTGATATCTGCCAGGATTCCCGCAGGCAGAGGTTTTGAACCTGGCCACAAGACTCCAGGAATACTTTGCTTGAACCTATTTAGTATCTGAATGTGAAAATGAGAACAAGGGAGTGTCTAAAGTATCATGCAGCCTTTTTCAAAGTACTGAGACCTGTTGCTGTTAAGACTTCTCAGAGTTACCCTTTCCTCAGTCCTTTTCTCTTATTATTGAACATCAACTTTTGTTTTTTTAAAAAATTGAATTGTATGAATGGAGGCCTTACACCAAGAGTAGGCAACTTGTGGCTTCCCAATATTTCGGCCTACAACTCCCATCAGCCCTCACCATTGGCAATGCTGGCTAGAGCTCATGGGAGTTATGGGCCAAAACATCTGGAAGACCACAAGCTGTCCACCCCTGCCTTACATGCATGGACACAAACAAGAACCTTTTAAAGTGACACTTCAATCCATACTGTCTGCAATATAGTAAGTCACAAGTTGAGATCAGAGGTTGTTGCATTTGTCCCACTGGTCCTCAAAGGAGCTCTCAGGAGGCCTACATGGGGATGCTTCATTTTATTCTCACAACACCTTGCATGGTAGTTTAGGTTGAGAATGACATGCCAATGGCCATCCATTGAACTTCATGACTGAGCTTTGATTCCCATTCTCTGCAGTCTCCATTTGATTCACTAGACCACAGTTACTGGCCCACTATGGTACCCCATGAAATAAGTGTGAGTAGGAGAAGACATATGTTTAGAGAGACACTTCCAGATGGATCAAGTGGCAATCTGAATTATATGCTACAAAAATATGTTCAAAAATCCTCAGCGTCACCAATCTATTGGAGAAATGTCTTCCTAACTCCAACTAGAGTTATTCAGTGTGGATCACATGCCACCTGAGGTTTACTGGATTTTCAGACCTAACACTAGTTACTGGCCAGAATATGGTTTTACTGGTTGGGAGGGTGGCCACTTCCACATTGCCCACAAAAAAGAAGTACATCACCAACCCTCAAGGACACAGATTTGCATAAAATCTGCATATGCTAATTTCTATGTATAGCTACAAATTTGGAAATCATTATTATAATAGAAATTCAATATATCTCATCATGGCCTGGAAGACTATGACCAGGTGACCTGTGTGCCTGCTCAGTCTCCTGTCCAGCTACTAATTGTTGATGGACAACTTCAGTGGTCCCTGCTTTCTCTCCTTATGGTCTTTTATCTTTAAACCAGACTTTGACTGGATAGCCCTTCAAATACAGGATGTTTTCAAATCAATTACTCTCCTCTGAACGCCCTTCAAATAGAGGATTACCCTCTGTAAAGTAGGACACTTGGCTACCCTGCTGGTAGGACCAATAAACTAATGGATGGTTGACAACACTTATCACACTAAGCGTGCTTCCAGACAGATGGTTCCTAGCACTAACTATCAATGTGTCTTTTCCTCCTTAACAGATTTCTTGTGGAAAGAAAAATGGTGGAACAAACATTAGGACAATGTGGGAAGGTTACAAGAGGAAGATGTCATCTGTACTCCCTGTATAATTCCATGAAAGGGCAGGGCAGTTGCATGAAAAATAACACACCCTTGTCTGGAAGCACCATATATCTGTTTGGATGTGCCCTTATTTTAGTATTTCCCTCCAGCTCTTCAGTTCCTTACAAACCAACTGTGGTAATAGCAAACAACTGCAATTATGTCTCTTTGCATTATAAAGCCATAAGCGGGTAAATCTCAGTATGGATTAGGTTAGCTAACATGGAGGATGAAACTTTGGCTTTTTGCCATCCGTGTCTTGGTCAGCTTTATTTTAGTCTGTTGGGAAGAACATCGAATTCAAAAGCATTCTTTGATTTATTTACTAATTTACATATTTATGTCACATTTTGATACCAGTCTACAACATAAAATGGATTCAATTAAAGGTCTCGTTTTGATCTTTACAGCACTAAATAGTCTGGGATTTGGTTATCTACCACCTTTACCCATAGGTACCCATCCAGTATTTATGATAGTCATCTCAGGCTCAGCCCTCTGGTCTTTCTTTAAAGCACACTTGTTTGTTGAGTACCAGAAGCAGGGTCTTTTCTGTAGTGACACCTCACTTATGGAATTCCCTCCCCCTTGTGAATTCTAGTCAGCCTTTTTATGCTTTTAAGCGCACTTTGAAAATGTGGGTGTTTATTCAGGAAGGTCTTTTATGTTTAGTTTTTTGATCTGTGTAAGTTGACTTGCTTTTAGAAATCTTTTTAGCTGTGCTGTTTTCAGTGTGTGCAATTGGTTTTTTGGGGTGTGGTGTGTGTATATAAGTAATTGTTTTATTGTTATTGAGGTGTGTGTGTGTGTGTGTATATATATATATAAGCTGCCTTGTGAGATGACTTTCTACAAAGTAGGGTAGAAATCCATAAAATAAACAAACAAGCCAGATTAAATATTATATTCTGATGCCACAGCAGCTCAAATTGTGCTGCTGTCTTTGCTCCTCTCATGCCACCCAACATGATAAATCCCTATAAACACAGGCAACAACAACAATTTACTTATATCCCACTCTTCTACCAAAAGTAATTAGAATGGCGTACAACATAATCCTAAAAACACATAATATAATCAGTAAAAATGGAAGTACAATAAACAGTTCCTAAAATCAATGACAAAATTCAACCAACACTTAAAACAAAGTGAAACACAAATTTAGCAGCAGGAAGAATAAAAGCTGTTCAACAATAAAACTAGGTTAAAAGTTTGTCAAAATAAAAAGCACCGTCAGTTTCTTGCAAAAGCCACAGAAAGAGGAGGACAAATTTCAATTGGGAGGGCATTCCAGAGCTGGGGCACTGCCAAGGAGAAGGCCCAGTCTCTTGTGCTCACCTGCTGAATCTCCTGAGATGACACCAAGAGTAAGGCTTCTGACACTGATCTCAATTCTTGGACAGGCCAATATGGGAGTAGTTCTCATTTGGGTCTGTCTAGACTGTATCACTTCAGAGTGCAGATGGGGTCTCAGAGGACTGAATGTTCCTCTGTACTAAAAATCCCCCTTGCTTATAGAAAACTAGATGTAAGTGAGGAGGACTGAAGCCTTTCTCCCTGTCAGTGCTAGTTGTTGCTGTGGAAAAATATTCCATCATGTGGAATATTTCATCAACATGTCCAGTTTAAAGTGGTACACCCAGACACAGTTTTTACCACCTCAAGGAGAACTAAGCTTCTGACATAACTACTGGGGAAAATATATATTTCTCAAAGGGTGAGCATGTGCTATCAGATGGGGCCAGCCTACTGTTTCAAAGAATGTTGTTCACACAGGCCACATGTTAACATAATCTTCTTTGCCTGTGCCCCTCTCCCCAGTTTTTAATTGATCTCAACATTTGTCTGAGCTCTCCAGGAAAGGACTGGAGGCCTTTCCTCATATTAATGAATCCCAGAGCAATCCTTTCATTCCTACAGCTGGAGATTGTTAAAAACTGTTATGGTTTCTTAATCAGCAAAACCCTCTTGTCCCATCTCTCCCACATATCTAAAGGGGTGGGGGCTGAGGATCACTGCTTTTGCCTTTATCTCTTCCTTCTTGGCCTCCCCCCCCTCAGACTCCCATCACTTCTACTGCTTGACCCATAGCTGAATAACATTCACTTTCCTCATCACTGTTCTCTTTCCTTTTCCCAATACACCTGGTGTCACCTTTGCCTCAGTGTGCTAAGAGGGGTAAAGCAAGTCAGGAAATAATAAGCTTGGAGCAATATGATCATCTCTATTTTTGTTCAGCAAAGGTTGGTTTTTATTTTGTTCTGTTCCTAGGTTTCTAACAACCCTTGACCTCAGCCCAACCTTTGTTATATTTATGCACTCAAGGGGCGATTTTAGAGGTTTAAAAGGGCTGAGCTTTCAATCAGTATGAGATTCTTTACTCTGGCAAGGAGTTTAAATAAACAAAAATTAGTGTGAAACGAATACCTTTCCCTGAACAAAGTTACCATAAACTTTCGAGATAGTATAGCTTCTAAGCACTTTTCTGGCCCCATAGAAGAAATCACGTTTCCCTAATCTATGAACTGTTACATTGTGGAACCAACAAGATTACAACAAGGTGCTCTATTATTGGGCATACTCTACAAAATGCTAACAATCTTACAGCAAAATCAACCACTTGTCATAATAGACACACTCTGAATTTTACCCTCCTATAAGAAATTCTGAGCTCAGCATACAGCCTGCATGGGGGATCCAGGCAGGGTTGATTCATTGGTCCCTTGCTTCTGGCTGAAGGAACTGTCCATGGCCCTGTTTCTGTCCTCACCCTGTCACTGTCCAAATAAGCTCCTTGCCAGGTCAGTCAATGATTTTCAAATGGTGTACAAATGGAGAACTGCTAATGCATTGTAAAAGATAAATCTCAGTGAAGCCAGGAAAAGATCCTTAGGATTTCCAGCTGTGAGAATGGTGGTAGAGGTGGAGAGCTTTACTGTGCTATTTTGCTACAGATTCCCTTCTCATGGGTAGCAGGGATAGTACAAATAATGAAAAACAAATACAGGGCAAGGGTTGTCACTCAGGGGTGGAGCACACATTTTGCATAGCAGAGTCTTGAGTTCAATTCCATCTCAAGTGAACAGAAACTCAGGTAAGTAGGCTAAGGACAGACCTCTTTTGCCTGAGACCTTGCTAGTAGCAGACCTTCTCTGCTAGTAAACTGTACTAGGATCAATAGGCTTGATGAAGTATAAGGATTCTACTAGGCTGGCTATGTGTCCTGCTTTATAGAGATCAGGCCTCCGTTTAAAGCATCCTCTACTTGAGGGGCTGTCTAGTCCAAGTCCAATTTAAAGATAAAGAACCATAAGGGAGAGCAGAGGCTTTGCAGTTGCCCATCAACAGTTGGCATCTGGTCACACTGTGATGAGAAGTGTTGCATTTCTCATAAATTATCATAATTTCTAAATTAGTATATGCAAATCTGCCCTCTTTTTTCAGTGATGCATTTCCTCTCTTTAGTGATGTATAAGTGTCTATCCTAGACTCTAACCAGGGTTTAATTGGAGGGTTGCATATGTTCACATACATACAAATGTGCAAGATCTGCTTTCTTGGGGTGCAGAATCTGATGATGATGATTGAGGTGGAGAACACACACCCTGCAATGCTACCTTGTAAGTTTATAGCAAAACCTTCCAGTCTGGTATTATATAGGCCAACGGTGCCCTCCAGTTTTTTTTAGACTACAGCTCCTGTAAGCCTTAGCCAATATGGCCAGTGGTCAGGGATTGTGGAGGTTGTCATCCAAAATACCTGGAGGGCATCAGGTTGTCCACCCTAATATAGGCATTCTAGATATGACTTTCCCTTTTGGGTGTTCCTACCAAGGTCTTGAAACCTAGGAAAGCAGCAGGCAGATGAAATGTATATCCATACCTGGACAAGAAATTTCCAATTAGCTTTTTCCACCAACTGGTCATCCAGTTGTACTTGCAGGCATAATTTGTATTTTCAGTGCTTTTCCATTCATCAGCTATATGAATCCATTACTCATCTCTAAACATATTTATAAGGCAAATCCACACATTCCTGGCTCACCAGGTTTTTCTCTCAGCTATGTCAGTCCTCCATGTCTTCCTAATTGTCCAGCTGCTGCCTCTCACGCTCTCCTTGAACAAGCCCTCCCTAATTTTTTTCCTTACCAACTAAGAATGATCCTTCATTGGCTGATGAATACATTCTATGCAAGCCAGCAAACACAGAGGCTCATGTTGGATGTAACTTCAATTAAAATCAATGGAACTTATTCCAAGTAAACATGTTTCGAATTGAAGTATAAATGTTGTGTATGTCATTGGCCCTGAAATTCATTGTCTGTTTATGAACCTTTGGAAGACTCCTCGCCATGTCACATTGACATTGTTATTTATTTGTGGCATTATTCAAAAACATAGCAGATGATCCAGTGGTAGCAGGAGCTTGATCTTCTCACACATGTGAACAGCAGCTGCTGCATGCCTCGGCTACAATGAATAACAATCAACCTTCTGCCCACACTTAGCTGCTCTGTTGGTTTCTACCACCTAATTGTTCAGCCCACACTCAGGCAGCCTACTCCTATAGCTTGGCCTTAGCATGGACAAATAATTTAATGTCTGCTGCAGCAACCAATGCAGACTGCTGTGTTTATAGAATGCAGGCAGAGCTATCCAGCGCAGTCACATATCCCTGCCCCCCCCCCCCCCCCATCAGAGAGAAACATAAGCAGAGTTGCACTGCTGTTCCTGGTTCCAAGACCATGAACATGCCTCCATTAGCTCTGCACTGGAAAAGTTCTTTGTGCACTTGGGGTTGTATCCAATGGTGACATTCAGTGCAAAGCTTCATCCTTGCTCAAGAGTCAAATCCAATACTTAGATTCAACTTAAATAAGGCATTGCACAAGCCCTTGCTTTACAACTTCATTTGTAATGCAAATGTCGGGGATGGGGAACAAGCGGCCCACCAGATGTTGTTAGACTGCTACTTCCATTACCCCCCACTATTGACTATCCTGGCTAGGGAGATGCAGTCCAACATCTGGAGGGCCGGTTAAATCAGAGTTTTCACCAAAACATGGGTTTAGGGAGAAAGAGGTTGTCTGCAAGTAGCTCATGTTCCCCTTAGCAATTATTCACACCGTCATAAAAAATCGCTTCATACTTTGAACAGCCAAGTTTTAACAGGGAGGCCAGAATTAAGCTTAACTGTATACAAACCCAATGACACTAAACGTAACTGAAGATCAGATGCCCACTGATAAAAGGAATTGTGCACTTGAGTTTGTACTTCTACCTCTGTGTTAATTGCATACACATTGCTCTCTGCTGGCTGAACTGGTTCCTATGATTCATGCTCTTTGGTTGCCCACTTGACATTTCCAAACTCAGTCTTACAAAAACAGCATTTCAGAAGTTAAGTTTCCTTCTGGGTTGGGGAGGTGTGTTTAGAGTCAATGATAAATCCTTTATGGTTTGTGGAAAGGTTGAAGCAGCAAAGCCAAATTGTTTTTAAGAAAAAAGTGCTTATTTTATTAACAGAGGGAGATGAACATTTATGAGGGTGAAATTCATGCTGCTTATTTAAAGGATTCTGAAATAACAGCTTTCCACCCACTCACATGGGAGGGAAAAAACAGAGCTACGAAAGAACACACACTTTAAAACTTCAGATGATGTCAAAAGGGCAAACAAGGATCATGCAATCAGAATTTAATGGATTGCAGTTAATGCCAATATCAGAATAGCATTTTATAGCTGGTAAATAGTCATCAATAGGCCTAAAAAAAGATTAGATGATAATTACAGCTAACAGGCTAGATCACACATTATACAGACTTCAAAGCACTTCCAAATGAAGAAGTCTGATAAATGTATTTGCCTATCCATTCTTGCCACCTCAGGATACCTGTCCACTGTTTTCCCCATCTGCATTTAATGTTCCAGGTCATAAGAGGTAGCTTCTTTCCTACAAATGTATTGCCCCGGTAATCATTTCAACAAGTACCCTTCCCAAAGCTGCATCAACCCTAATCTATCATTTTACATTCTACATAATAGTTTATAAGTAAGTGATTTACACGTTAGTTAAGTAAATAAAGGCAGGACGATCACTGGGTATGCTTTGATTCTATGACATTGCTCTCTGAACAAATCTCAGGCCATGTTAACTTTCAAACATTATGCACTGCCATTTTCTCCTGCTCAGTTACTTGCTGCAGGACTCCAGCTGGCTTCCATTTTCTTCCTGATGTATGTGATTGCTGAGTAAAATTCTGCAGTGATCAGGAGCTCCTCCTCCTTTTCATTTAACACTGTGGTCTCTTCTTATATGTCTGGGCACAATTGTGACCTGGAACTGAGTGAACTAGTTGAAATTGAACTCATGCAAGACTAAAGACACCATCCTATGCATGTTTAGACAGAAAAAGTCCTACAACTCCCAGGATGCCCTAGCCTCCTTGGCCCCTGTTGCTGCTTGCCTTCCACAAATAGTGGGATCATGGAGAAGTGAGGGCATTGATCTGTTTGATGATGAAACTGTTTTCAGTTATTGTTTCTGTTGATTTTGAGGGCTCTGCTGTGCTGTATTTTTATTGTTGATTTTAATGATTATTGTTAGCCACCTTGGGGGTCTTTTTAAGACTGGAAGACGGGGCATAAATATTTGAATAAAGGATGGATTTTGCCCCCCTTTGGTCAAAAGGGTTACAGGCTTAGGGCACTACTGAACCACTTGTGGCAACAAGATTTTCAGTTTACAGCAGAGGCTAGAAGAGCAGAAGATCATATTACAATCTCTCTGGCCATTGCTTCTGCAAAATGCTGAAGATGAAATTACTGAAGGGGGGTGGATGAAGCTGTTGCAGAATATGGTGGTTTATCTACCAAGGATGGGTTATCAGGTAAAGCCTCAAAAAGCCTGGGCTCTATGTATATACAATTTAACTTCTTTCTAATATTCCCACACACTTCCAATGGACAGCATCCATTAGAACCATCCCACTCTATTAGTGAAATGGGTAGGCTATGCGTGGATGTACTGGGAACATGCTGAGGAAGACTACTGAGTGCCTATGCGGGGGTAGGGAAAGAATTGGGCTCAGAGAAGGTTACCTTCCACTGCATGTCAATCGAGTTCAATCCCACCCCCTCCAAGCTTAAATCTCCACCAATCTACCCCAGATTATTACGGAATTGGGCTCACAGGACACATTTCCTCTGAACCAATTCCCCTCTCAGCTCAACATTTTTTCACAGGTTCCTACTTACCTGTGCACCATTTCCAAAGTGATACAGGCATATTATGGCTGCTTCAGTATTGTCAGCTTCTGTACACGAAGCAATTCACTGAGAGCCAGTGTGGTGTAGTGGCTAGCGTGTTGGACTGGGAGTCAGGAGATCTGAGTTCTAGTCCCCACTCAGCCATGGCAGCTCACTGGGTGACTTTGGGCCAGTCACGGACACTCAGCCCAACCTACCTCTCATGGTTGTTGTTGTGAGGATAAAATGGAGAGGAGGATTATGTATGCCACCTTGGGTTCCTTAAGGAGTCAAAAAGGTGGGACATAAATGTGATAAATAAACAATTCACTAAAATTGCACTGTGAAGAGTTTGCAGTATCTTCTGCAAACAGTGTTAATACCTAGTTTTCGCTGGAAGCATTATATTGACATTTTCTTTCACTATTTAGTTTGTAAGAGACTTCTAGACACAATGAATGCCCACAATTATGTGGAAATTCAGATTTAAAGCTACTAATAGAAAGGGGTGGTAGGAGTCATGTAATAAACATTTAAAGTGGTTGAAGCATGCTACTTTCAGCTGTGTTAAATGGTCCTGCAATTCTAGTTTGCAATTGTAGCAATAAAAGTCTGGATTAATTGGGGATGCAGGAACATGAATTTGTGAAAGTTCCTTTCAGTTTGGGTCAGCTGCAGCTCTTCTGCTAACAGTCCTAAGATTCCATCTTTGGGAACAAAGGGCAAGGCACCCTTTCATAGTGACCCATATCTATGGAACATCTTATGCTCCCTGATCTGTCATAGGTCCAAGATTCATTGTTTTAAGATGACAAATGCCACTATCCATGGAAATCTTAACTTCTAAATTTGGGTCATGTGTCTTATATTTTAGATTTGTATTAATGATTAGGTGCATTTATTACAAACATGTGCCCAGCCGTTTTTGGACACTATATATATTTTAAAAATGAAATGTCTAAATGAGCACTTACCACTTTAAAAAAGAAAAAACCTTCCTTACACAAACAACCTACTAAAAAACAGTTAATTGCATTGGATGAGAAGTTGTATGGATGGATGAAGATTCATTAAGCATGCCTCCCACCTTGGTTGGCTTCAGGCAATTTTGAATAAATAAAAAATGCAAATGAGGCATATTCATAGTGACCAGTTTTCTACACATGGTAAAAAATCGCAAACAGTGGATTGGTTCATTTTACTTTCCAACAATATACTACCTGACAATCAATATATCTATACGTACCCACACACATCCCTTAGTTATTACAAGAACCTATGGATCTCTATTCCCTGCCCCTGGTTTGGTTTCCCCATTGAGTTTTATTTATATCCTTTTCTCAGACAGAATCCTAATCAGTTCTGTAGCCTAAATATACTGACAGATTTATTAACATTGTTAACACAAATTCTGAAATACAACCTGCTATAGATCAAGTCACCTGGAACTATTACTGGCTGTAGCTCTCCCAAACTCTCAGGCAGAAGCTCATGCCCAGAGATATTTTACTGGAAATGCTGAGGATTGAACCTGGGACATTATATATGCAAAGCATATGCTCCTCCCCTTAGCTATAGACTTTCCCCCCCAAACATTCCAAGGTATTTATTTACTACATTTTATATCCCATCTTTCCTCCAAAGAACTACTAAATATTATGGACTTTGCCCCCTACTGCACGGTGTGAATTGGGTATATAAATACAACTGGCCAAGCCATGAATGTATTAGCAAAGAAAGAAAGGAAGAAAACCTTCACAGGATAGGTTCTCACAAAATAAGGTATAAAGGGAGGATAACTACAATGCAACATGGCCTGGGTTTTAGTGGCTCCATCTGGAGGCTACTGTCTGCAGTCATGCTTTTGAGGGAATCTGGAACTGGGGCAGCGTTTGCATGCACAGAGACCCTACTGTAAATCAGCTACGTACATGTATCAAAATATACTGATGTAAGATTGTCCTGTATGACAATCTACACATGTGCCACAATGTGTGAAGCAACCCTCAGACCTGGTTTGCATGATCAACGCAGCTTAAACAAACCATGGCGGCCTGTTTAAGCAGTGGCCTGTGCCAGGCACCACTTGTCTAATTACTTGCCTGGGCACGGCTTGTTGTGTGGTCCAAACCCAGGCAGCATGGCTTGTTGGAGGGGGAAGCAACCCTCAAATAAACTGACAACAGGCCATGGGTTATTTGAGGGTTGTTTCCCCCTCAAACAAGTCATGTCACCTGGGTTTGGATGACACAACAAGCCATGCCCAGGTGGGTAATTAGGCAATTGGAACATGGCATGTGTTGCAACTTAAACAAGCCACTGTGGTTTGTTTAAGCTATGGTGAGTGGGCGAACCAAACCAAACCTTAATGGACTTCTTGGCTAAACAAAAGTTTAACCCTGGGCCTCTTCCATGTCCTATTCCCCTCCTCTTCACCACCCTCACACACACAAATACTATCAATGGAAACAAAAGCATTAGGCATGTTAGGTTTTTTTAATTGTAGAAAACCAGCCATAATTTCAGTTTGTAAATACATCATTCTCACTACTATATACATTTTGATGCACAATATACACAAATTTACATCTACTCAGGAAAGTAGTGTTTGTGGACAAGGCTCAGGAAACATTAAAAGGAGTTAAAAAGAACAAAACAGTTTGTTGCTTGCCATTTCAGTGGAGTCTTCTACCTGTACCGATTATTCCGCCACAGTCCCTTTACTTCCCCAAACCAGCATCTGAAGTTTAATAGCCATATTTTGCATTCAGATGAGTTCTGCCATCACCACTCTGACCTGCTTGACAAAGGGGAAAAGTGAGTTTTTTTGTTTTTACTTCTACTTATGCCATAAAAACTATACATAGGGAATAGACACAGACAGGCAGCAAGATAGTCGCAGAGACTTTGGACACTACAAAAACTAGCCTTCTTTTGATACGGAACTGATATAAATTGGCAGTGTGGAAGTGAACGATTTATTTATTATTATTATTAAATTTATTAATCGCCCATCTGGCTGGTCACCCAGCCACTCTGGGCGATGTACAGCATACAATAAAAGAGTTTAAAACAATAAAATTCTACAATAAAAACATTTTCTAAAATACCCTAACCCACCCCAAATGCCTGCCTGAACAACCATGTTTTTAATGCATGACGGAAGCTCATTAAAGAGGGGGCATGACGGAGTTCCCTAGGGAGGGAGTTCCACAGAGTGGGGGCCACCACAGAAAAGGCCCTCTCCCTCATTCCCACCAGTCTAGCTGTCCTGGCTGATGGGACAGAGAGAAGGCCATCTGAGGCTGATCTTGTTAAGCGGCCTGTCTGGTGCTGCTGGAGGCACTCCTTAAGATAGGCTGGGCCGGAACCATATAGGGTTTAGAGGTCAAAACCAACACCTTGAATTTGGCCCGGAAAACAACTGGTAACCAGTGCAACTCCTTCAGCACTGGAGTGATGTGATCTCGCCGGCGGCTGCCTTTAATCAGGCGAGCCGCCGCGTTCTGTACCAGCTGCAGCTTCCAAACAGTCTTCAAGGGTAACCCCACGTAGAGCGCATTACAGTAGTCTAAACGAGAGGAGACCAGGGCATGTACTACCGATGGGAGCAGATGGTCGGGAAGGAAGGGGCGCAGCTGCAGTATCAGATGGAGTTGATACAGCGCTGTCCGGCTCACAGCTGACACCTGAGCCTCCATGGACAGCTGGGAGTCCAAAATGACCCCCAGGCTGTGGACCTGGTCTTTCAAGGGTAGCTGTACCCCATTCAACACCAGGTCAACATCCCCTAGCCTCCTCTTGTCTCCCACCAAAAGTACCTCGGTCTTGTCAGGGTTCAGCTTCAGCTTATTCCTCCCCATCCAGCCACTCACCGTCTCCAGACATTTGGACAGGGATTCTACGGCCAACCTTGGTGAAGATTTGAATGAGAGGTAGAGCTGTGTGTCATCCGCATATTGATGACACTGCACCCCAAACCTCCTGATGATAGCCCCCAGCGGCTTCACATAGATATTAAATAGCATCGGGGAGAGGATGGAACCCTGTGGCACCCCAGAAGTGAGTGGCCACGGGTCCGAAACCTCCTCTCCCAGTGCTACACTCTGGTACCTGCCGGAGAGGAAGGACCGGAACCACCGCAATACGGTGTCTCCAATGCCCAACCCCTCCAGGCGGTCCAGGATGAGCACAGGGTAAAGGTTTTCCTGATGCAAGGTTCAGTAGAGGCATAATATTATGGCTATGCCACAGCCCAAAGACCACGGCTAGCAGAGGGACATGGAGATTTATCTAGAAGAGATTTGCTGGACATCGTTCAGGTGTGACCCATTTATGGTGGATGAAGTAGATATTTTACAAGGTTATTTGTCAACAATTATTTTGCAGTTCTTTTTAGACAATCTTATGGATCAGTAGTAACTGGTTAAATAATAGGACATAAGAGGGCCAGAGTTAAATTGACAGTTTTCACAATGGAGGAAAGTAAAATGGGTGACCCTCCAAGGATTTGTACTGGAACTGGTACTATTTATCCTATTAGTAATGGGATCTGAGCTGGCTGACTATCCAGGAACAATTAGGGTTATGGTAGAAAACTCTGAAAAAATGTCATCTTAGGACCACTTCATACACCCTGTCTTAGGTGAACAGCCAAGAGATCTTTAAATGTACACCTGCAATATCAAGTATGAATGAGACAAACATCTAAGCACAATAATCTAAACTCTATCCAGCTGGCTTCAGACCTGGTTTGGAGACCAAAATGGCCTTGCTTGCACTGGTGGATTACCTTCCCTGGGAGAATATAGGGCTAGCACGATCCTGGTGATTCTCCTGGCCCTTGCAGTAGCTTTTAATACCACTGACCATGGCTGAGTTAGGAGTTGGAGGCACTAGTTTTCATGCTTGCCTGTTGGGGAGATCCCAGAAGATGGTGTTGGGGGAAATGTTGTTCCACCCCATAGGATTTGGCCAATATGATGTAAAGCTCACTCATATCTCCCATAGTTTTTGATATCTACACAAATTCACTGAGAGAGGTCATCTGGAGATTGGATGACACTCTATTACTTCTTTGCAGCAGAGCCGGTATAGTGATTGAAGCCATGTGTCAGGCCCAGCTCCCTTGAAACACCAGCAACCAAACACAAAGAAACTGCAAACTCCTTTATTTCAGCAGGACACAAACCAGGCACCCCCCACTAGCGCGGTTCTTATCGGCTCATTTAAGCTGCAGTATGAGCCAATGATGATATGTTGTTTGCTCTATGTTCCAACTAAGTCAAGCTAAGTAGAATTAGAAATTGTATAGCGCAGCAGCATCTAGGCCATATTGCACAATACATAAGATGATCAAGCAGCCATCTCTAGGTTTCCTTCAGTTCATGCATAAAAGCATCCTTTTCTTAGCATCTCAGGTCCCACGACTTCCCATGGTCTTAATGCAGGTCAAATTTGATAAAGTAGGCTAACTCTACCCCTATACATTACCTTCAGGTGGCATCCAGACACAGTAGTCTGGATCATCTTCTGGATAGTTTGAGGACAGAGTGTGCTGTTGAACCTGCAGGATACAATATAAGTTGTTTTGATAAGTATAGGGAATGAGTGAGCCCAAGGCAAGAACAGATAATGGAGAATCAAGTAACTAACACATCAACACAATTGGCTGGTTCATATGCAGTGCCAAACTATAGTTTGGAATTGGTTTTTAATTACAGTTTGCAGGCAACATGTTGTATAAATTGTGGTTTGCAGGCATGCTCCTGGTGGTTCTGCATGGACCTGTGGCCCGATTAGAGTTCACCCAGAGAAGAGCCTTCAGTCTGGTAGCTCCGTTTCTATGGAACGTCCTGCCCCTGGAGGTCAGAGAGGCACCAAGACTGGGTTGTTTTCGTCGCCTCCTGAAAACATCTTTATTACTTGATTACTTGACTAATCAGCTACAGCTTTTATTGGTATTCAGTTTTTTAAAATAACACATATTTAATATGGTGTTTTATTCTTTTACCTTTTATTGTTCACTGCTCTGGAATCTGTTTAGATATGGACCAGTATATAAATGTTGTAAATAAAATAAATAAATAAGATATTGACAGGGCTTGGATGACACGCAGCAGCTTGTTGTGAGTTATTTAACCCAACACAAGCTGTGGTACCTATGCACACCTGGTTGCAGATGCAACCCCTGCTCAGGGGTTGTTGTGTTGTACAAACCCGTGGAGCATGGGTTATGCAAGGGTTAAACATAACCCTAAAACAGACCATCGGTTATGTGAGAGTTGTTTAACTGTCACATACCCCACGCTTGCTGGGTTCGCACAACATGACAAATCTCGAGTGGGGACTGCATATTCAAAATGGCAGCCCCCCCCCCCCCCCTCACCGCAGGTTGAATAACCCACAGTGGGCTGTCATGTTGTGTGAACAGCCTCACTGTTTAAGAAAGCTATAGTTTTCCCAGTTTGGATGCAACACCAAAGTATAGTTTTGCTGCAAACTAGGAGGTTGGGGAGTGCATGAAGCGAGGAGAAGGGAGCATGTTAATCTGAAGCTTGCTTATATAACACCATTCATGTGAACCATGCTCCCCCTGCTATATGTATGTATGTATTTATGTATGTATATATATGCATGCATGCATGCATATGTATATGTATATATGATGGCCAAAGCTGGCTTACTTTTCTTCTATTAGACTGCGTTATGTGTCACTAAAATGCTCATCCTGGATGAGTCTTTTAGTATTAAGGTTTTATTAAAACTTGGCTTTTGATTTGGGTGAGATTTCTCTGTTCAAAGAAAAAAAATTGGGTGGATATCTTGACAGCATAAACTCAAATTGTTTTAGACTGATTCTAATCTGTTTTACAATAGGATTGTAAACTGCCCTGAGGGCCTGTTTGGGCCTAAACATGGGGTATAAACTCGACCCCCCCCCAAAAAAAACTTTCCTAAATGATAATATTTTCAATTTTGCATGGATCAGAGTGCAAAATTGTCTCAGACTTTCTAAAGTGGATAATTTCTGGCTAGACAAAACATAAAAGGTTTATAAAAGCAAACCACATGGTTATATTTGTTGCTGTAGTGGAGAATCTATTCTTCCTCCTCTCACTTACATTTTATTTATATAGAAAAGGAAAGATACTATATCCATTGGCACATAGTACTGGGGGGCATAAGACACCAGATAATGTTTCACTGCAACTTTGCAAAAAGTCGTTGACAAGCCTGTTCATCTCACAACAGATAGGCAGACAGCTGCACATAATTTCTCTATCACTGCCTGCAATTTCCATAAGGTGAGAAAGTTAATGCTTTGGCAGGTTTTATCAAAACCAAGGTATCTGGATTATAATGAAGCTGTATAGCTTCTTGTAACTTTTATGAGCAGTTCTATCATTTCCAAAATATCAGCATATACCTCCTTTCAGTAACCATGACTGTATCTCATCCACCAACAGCAGGACACTACAGAATCAGACCGAGACAGAGAGAAAAATGCCAATATCAGCCATTCTCTTTTACAAACCAATAAACAAGGAATTCAATAAACTAATCAGAGCAACTTCTTGTTTCTCTGGTAGCTTTTCCAACTCACCCTACTACTTGCACTGTTAGATTCCTTATTCTTGGGCTTTTCTGCAGGCTTTTCAGATGCTAAAAAATAGTGGGAAAAACTAGATTAATACTATTAAACTTTAATTCTTTAGGGAAACTAGTCAAACAAATGCAAGGCAAATAAATCCTGTATGTAAGAAGAACGTTGGCCAGGGAGCTGTTAAATGAAGCCCTGTGGCTCCTCTGTCTCTTGACCCCCAAAGTACACATATCCCAGCCCTTTGGGTATATCTCAGATAACATATTCTCAGGAGGAAAAAGTAGCAGTACAATACTAAATCAAGCACATAATTTTTCTCTCTTGATCATAAAAAGCTTGAATTTCTAGGTAAGTGCCCAGTATTATAAGGGAACCATTAAAAATTATGTTTTCATCTATCCACCTCCTAAATTTTTTCTTTAATGTAAAGGATTCACATGTTTAAAATATAATTTAAAAAAAAGCACTTTTCCATGTTTTATATACAAGTGAACCTGAGACACTCATCTTCCTGCTTTCTTATACTGTAACATATTAAGAGAGTTGAAAGCTATTTTTCCTGGCAGTTATGCAATATAGCAGCATTTGGGTTATCCATTTTTCTCGAGTGCTCATGAAACACACTGCCTGCTATGTTAGGATCAGGCTGCTTAACAGATAAGTTCCACAACAGTGCTCACTATGTGGCTTCTTTTGCAGTTTATTCACTGGGGGGCAGCATTCTGGTGCTACTGCATCTTTGTTCAAAGGTTCAAATTGAGCCCCAGTTCCTATAAAAGTAAAGAAGAAACCCAGAAATTTAGCTAATCAGATCTCTTGATGTCTTAGTCACATTAAGTGACTAAGTAACCAGTAACATTAAGGCCTAGAGAAATTGTGACAAGTCAACATTAAGCTGCTTTTTCTTTTTCTAAAGTAGAGCAGTTCTATATCGTAAGACAGGGATGGGCAGAAAGTAGATCTCCAGATGTTTGGACTTCAACTCACTGCATTCCTGACCATTGGCCATGCTGGCAGGGGGTTCCGGGAGTTGAAGTCCAAAATATCTGGAGATCTATCTTCTCCCCACTCCTGTTTTAAGAGGTTTTACTGAGTGAAATCAGTTCTTAATACATTGTTTTAACAGCAGCATTTCTACAATACACAGCAGTAATGCTACAAAATGCCACAGGGGATCAGAGATGTTCAGGGAGCCCCAAGTCAGTAAAGTAGAGAGCAAAAACCTAGGTTAAGCCAGGCCACTGAAGATACAGCACTCACACCAGAGGGATCACAAGAGGGCACAAATGAGCTCTGTTTCCCTCTCGGCATGTGCTCAGGCACTATCAGACCATTATGAGAAATGAAAGGACTATGCATACTTCCCATAACAATCGCACCCCCCATAACAGTTTAGTGCAGTGCTTTTATGTGCAACCAAAGGAAGAGTAGAAGAGGGCTCCGTTAAGTCCTATAGTAATCTTTTGGTGTGAAGTTGCTTTGGTCACTAGACTGAACTTAAAGTTACTATTTCTAAGAACATTTACCTTGAAATTTAGGACAACAATATGCACTAGGTTACTATTGTAGAATCACTGTTATATGTAGATGTCCAGGAAACAACTGGAAACTTGGTATTTTGGATAAATTAAAAAAAGACTCTCACATGGAATATTCCTATTCACAGTGATCTTAAAACTTTAAAAATGGTAATGTTGCTACACTTCTTAGTTCTTCATAGCCTAGCCTACATACACTAATAGTAACTTCAACTATTTGAGGGACTGGACAGAGCAGGCTTCAGTTTCTATTAGTAGACACCTCAGAAACTGTCTGAAATGTCATGGGTGTGTGCATGCAACAGCCATTTCCACAATCAGTCGCACAACTAGTGCCTGTACACTAGCTGCAAGCCACAGAGAACACTCTCAACAGGTGATGTTGGCATATACATGCTAGCTACTGGCCAGCTGGAGAAGGGAGCTTGTTAAGGTTGGGTGGGGTGGTGGGGAGAGAGAGAATGAATTAATATGGGACACCTACCACCCACTCCCCCTTCTTCCCTCCAAAACACCTATGTTCAGCAGGTTTCTGGATCAATTTGTCCCCCCAAACCTAGGCCATTTAGTCCAAAAAGGTGTGAAAGAAATTTTCCTCCATCTATGCGAATCTCTATACCACCTCAGACTTCTGTGCTGCTCTTTCAAAATCCTGGCTGGGATTTTCATAGGTACTTAAGGAAATGCATACAACTAAACATAATGGTTGTCAGGAAGAGTACAAATAAAAAAAATCTTAATACTTTTAGAGCCTCAATTAAAATGCAGTAGAACTGAAATGTGAAAGAGTGATTAACCATCATGAATGAAGTCCATGTCCTGATTGCTGGGAGAATAAGAACTGGTAGGGAAATTCTCTTGTTTAACCATTTCTTGTAGCGCAGATTCCATCTGTGGATTCTGTGTTCTTTGATTTGCACTCTTCATTTCTACCACCTCCTCTTCCTCTTCCTCTTCCTCCGGTCCCTCATCTTTCATCTTTAATAGGTTTACAGGTATATCTGGACGCTTCACTGGCAACTTCTGTGTGCCAAACAAAAATTACAATGAAAGTTGTTATATATCAGCTGACATTGATAAATAAGAAACATAATACTCCGTGCTATGAGACAATGTGCTTTTGGAACAGGAATAGTAAGTGCTCATTGGACTTCTACAAACATCTAGAAACAAAAATAGTCTCTCTAAACAAGTTGAAGGCTGAACTGTTCCTGTAGGAAGTATGTGGTTCCTATGGTAAACAGGACTGATGTGATCGAGTTAACACTGAATCCCCAGCTCAACGAATCTGACTTCTAAGTACAGTCAAGTGTGCCTGAAGTGCTTCCACAATGTGAGATTTAATCCCGTCCTTGTAACTTACCCCTACAGTCCCGGTTTTCAGTCTGAATTTGCTTCCCCCTTTCATGGCACCAAACAGGGGTAAAGTTAGCTTTTTAGGCTTGTTTTGTGTTTCCAGTTCTTGACTCCCAAGCCTACAGAAGATGAAAAAAATGAATAGAAAGTACACACAAAGCTTCAGTATCAAACCTTGAAAGACCAGCACTAAAACTACTGCAACACTCTGGTTTTCATGAGGGAAGCCCACATTTAAAATCCCACTCAATTGCCAAGCTCACAGGGAGGCTTTGGGGCAAGTCACAATTCAGTTCATCAGGGAAAGACTACAGAGCTGTACACTTCCCCCATCCCCTTTCAAGCATAACTCCAGTCTACCCTGCCATTCAGGGTTATGGGGTTAAGGGTTAGATTGGGTCTGCCATTAACCATGATTAATGCTAACCATGGTTACATCTGAAGAAGAACTTGAACCAGTTGTTGTGAAGGGGCTTGCGTAACTCAGTGAAGCCATAAGCTGTGCCATGCAGGGCCACCCAAGACAGACAGGTCATGGCGGAGAGTTTTGACAGAATGTGGTCCGCTGGAGAAGGAAATGGCAACCCACTCCAGTATTCTTGCCAAGAAAACCCCATGGAACGTATCACAAGGCTCAAAGATATGATGCCGGAAGAAGAGCCCCTCAGTCGGAAGGTGTCCAATATACTACTGGGGAAGAGCAGAGGGAATTTCCAAGTAGCGCCAGAAAGAGTGAAGCGGCTGGGCCAAAGCCGAAAGGACACTCAGCTGTGGATGTATCTGGTGGTGAAAAGAAAATCCGATGCTGTAAAGAACGATATTGTTTAGGAACCTGAAATGTAAGATCAATGAATCAAAGTAAGCTGGAGGTGGTCAAACATGAGATGGGGCAAGATTGAACATCGACTCCTTGGGACTCAGCGAACTAAAATGGAGAAGCATGGGCGAATTTAATTCAGGTGACCATTATATCCACTACTGTGGGCAAGAATCCCTTAGAAGAAATGGAGTAGCACTCATAGTCAACAAAAGGGTGGGAAAAGCAGTACTGGGGTACAATCTCAAAAACGATAGAATGATCTCAGTACGAATCCAAGGCAAACCATTCAACATCACAGTAATTCAAGTCTATGTCCCAACCACTGAAGCTGAAGAAGCTGAGGTTGACTGATTGACTATGAAGACCTACAAGACCTTCTAGAACTAACACCAAAACAAGATGTCCTCTTCATCATAGGGGATTGGAATGCTAAAGTAGGAAGTCAAGAAATCACCAGGATTAACAGGCAAGCATGGCCTTGGTGTACAAAATGAAGCAGGACAAAGCCTAATAGAGTTTTGCCAAGAGAACACGCTGATCATAGCAAACACTCTTTTCCAGCAGCACAAGAGGCGACTCTACATATGGACATCACCAGATGGTCAATATCGAAATCAGATTGATTATGTACTTTGCAGCCAAAGATGCAGAAGCTCTATACAGTCAGTAAAAACAAGACCTGGAGCTGACTGTGGCTCAGATCATGAGCTGCTTCTTGAAAAATTTCGGCTTTAATTGAATAACGTAGGGAAAACCACTAAACCATTCTGGTATGACCTAAATCATATCCCTTATGAATATACAGTGGAGGTGAGGAATAGATTTAAGGGATTAGACCTGATAGACAGAGTGCCTGAGGAACTATGGACGGAGGTCCGTAACAATGTTCAGGAGGCAGCAACTCAATCCATCCCAAAGAAAAAGAAATGCAAGAAAGCAAAATGGTTGTCTGATGAGCCTGTACAAGTAGCTGTGGAAAGAAGGGAAGCGAAAAGCAAGGGAGAAAGGGGAAGATATACCCAACTGAATGCAGAGTTCCAGAGAATAGCAAGGAGAGACAAGACCACCTTCTTAAATGAACAATGCAAAGAAATCGAAGAAAACAATAGAATGGGAAAGACTAGAGATCTCTTCAAGAAAATCGGTGATCTCAAGGGAATGTTGTGTGCAAAGACGGGCATGATAAAGGACAAAGGCGGCAGGGACCTAACAGAAGCAGATGAGATTAAGAGGTGGAAAGAATACACAGAAGAACTATAAAGGAAAGATCTGAATGTCCCTGATAGCCATGAGAGTGCGGTCACTGAACTTGAGCCGGACATTCTAGAAAGTGAAGTCAAGAGGGCCTTAGGAAGCATTACTAACAACAAAGCTAGCAGAGATGACAGTATTCCAGCTGAGCTATTTAAGATCCTAAAAGATGATGCTGTTAAAGTGCTGCACTCAATATGCCAACAAATGTGGAACACTCAACAGTGGCCACAAGACTGGAAAAGGTCAGTTTACATTCCAATTCCAAAGAAGGGCAATGCCAAAGAGTGTTCAAACTACTGTACAATTGCGCTCATTTCACATGCCAGCAAGGTCATGCTCAAAATCCTACAAGCTAGGCTTCAGCAGTATGTGAACCGAGAACTACCGGAAGTACAAGCTGGGTTTCGAAGAGGCAGAGAAACTAGAGATCAAATCGCCAACATTCGCTGGATCATGGAGAAAGCAAGAGAATTCCAGAAAAACGTCTATTTCTGCTTCATCGACTACGCTAAAGCCTTTGATTGTGTGGATCACAACAAACTGTGGCAAATTCTTAACGAGATAGGAGTACCAGACCACCTTACCTGTCTCCTGAGAAACCTGTACGAGAGTCAAGAAGCAACAGTAAGAACCGGACATGGAACAACCGATTTGTTCAAAATTGGGAAAGGAGTATGACAAGGCTGTATATTGTCGCCCTGCTTATTTAATTTATATGCAGAGTACATCATGAGAAACGCCGGGTTGGATGAATCACAGGTCGGAATTAAGATTGCCAGGAGAATTATCAACAACCTCAGATATGCAGACGATACCACCCTCATGGCAGAAAGCGAAGAGGATCTAAAGAGCCTCTTGTTGAGGGTGAAAGTGGAGAGTGCAAAAGCTGGTTTGAGACTCAACATTAAAAAAAAAATAAAAGCATGGCATCTGGCCCCATCACTTCCTGGCATATGGAAGGGGAAGAAATGGAAGCAGTGACAGATTTTATTTTCTTGGGCTCCAAGATCACCGCAGACGGTGACTGTAGCCATGAAATTAAAGGACGCTTGCTCCTTGGGAGGAAAACTATGGCAAACCCAGACAGCATAGTAAGAAGCAGAGACATCACCTTGCCGACAGAGGTTCGTATAATCAAAGCTAAGGTTTTCCCAGTAGCAACGTATGGCTGTGAGAGCTGGACTCTAAGGAAGGCTGAGCACCGAAGAATCGATGCTTTCGAACTGTGGTGCTGGAGAAGACTCTTACGACTCCCCTGGACTGTAAAGAGGTCAAATCAGTCAGTCCTAAAGGAAATTAACCCTGAGTGCTCATTGGAAGGACAGATACTGAAGCTGAAGCTCAAATGTTTTGGCAACCTAATGCGATGAGAAAAGTCACCGCAAAAGACTCTGATGCTGGGAAAGATTGAAGGCAAAAGGAGAAGGGGACGGCAGAGGATGAGATGGCTAGATAGCATCACCGATGCAATGAATATGGACTTGAGCACACTCCAGGAGAGAGCGCAGGACAGGAAGGCCTGGCGTGCTATGGTCCATGGGGTCACGAAGAGTTGGACATGACTGAATGACTGAACAACAACGACACATCATGGCTGTTGTACATAGAACGTATTGCAGAGATGACACCTGGTAGTCAAAGGCCACGTTCAGATGTTACTTTGAGCCAGGGTGGCTTATAAGCTACTCACAGTTGTTTATAAGCCCTGTGCCCGTCACATGATCAGGCAAATAAGATACTGTGGGTAGCACCCCCACCCCCCTCGCCCCTCTCCCCCTAAGTCCTCCAGCCTGCATCCTAGGGCACCTGATGGCAGACCTAACTTGTCTACCACTAAGTACCCCTTTGGGTCCCCTTTTTAAACATTTCCCCAGCCCCATTCCACACAAAATGGGACTTGAGTAAATAAAGAAAAATCCGGAAATTGGGAGTGAAGGCAAAATTCACCCCCCCCCCCGCCAAGGACTGTGGGGGCAGCACAGTCCTCAGCAGGGGGTTAGATTTTGTCCCCCCATCCCCGATTTTCACGATAATTTTGAAAATCTAATTTAAGTGAATGGAGCTCACTGCTCCATTCACTTACATTAGATTTTGAAGTTCTCCTCATGAAAACTGGGGGTGGGAGGGTGAAATCCACCCCGCGCAGACTGTGTTGCCCCCGCAGTCCTTGGTGCATGTGTGTTTGGGGGTGAATTTCACCCCCCCAAATGGCATTTCCCTCCACTCAGCTGAAGATCACTTGCACAGCTTGACTTTTAAAATGCAGGCCACCGGAGTGATCTTTGGCCGGGCAGTGGGGAATATGCCTTCTTTGGGCTGAAGGCAGTGTGTGGTGGTGGTGGTGGTGATCATGCCCCAGTGTTGGGGAACCCTCTGTGTCTCTGCCAAGCCCGGCAGGATGTGTCACCCTGCTGGAAACCTGGTCTGTCAAAGTGGGGTGAAGAAAAGCAGAGGTGGTAAGTCCACCCCACTTTGCAAGATTTTCATGAGGGGCACTTTGAAAATACAACACAAGCCAATGGAGCTTGTTGCTCCATTCAATTACATCACCTTTTCAAATCTGTCCTCGTGAAAACTGGGGGTGGGGTGAAATCCCACTCCCCCACCAAGGACTGTGTTGCCCCCATAGTCCTTGGTGGGGGTGGATTTTACCTCCCCACCCCCAATTTCTGGATTTTTCTTTATCTACCCAAGCCCCATTTTGGGCTAGGAAAATAAAGGAAAATGGGAGCCCAACTGTGACCAGGCGGGAAGCGGGCATGGGCAGCAGGTTGAGCACAATCGCGAATGGTGATCACACCCCATTGGGCAAGAGCGGCAAGGGTTTCTGCTGCTCTTGCCAAGCGGCTTTCTGGCTGATGCCCTTTACCCACAGTGGAGTGCCAAGCTACAGGATAACCCATGGTGGGTTAAATAACCACTTACTGCAGACTGTGGGTTATCAGAGTGGCTTATTTCAGCAAAATAAGCCATGGTGGATTTGAAAATGCTCAACGACATGACAACCAACGATGTCAGTGTGGGTTATCATATTGTTCGAATCCAATCAGTGTCAGAATACTAAAGCTTAAAAAGGACAGGACACAGTTACTGTTCTGTACCATTAAAACTCACTGGGATTTCAGCTCTGGCATAGATGCAGGTGTAACAATCTTAATCAATCCTTTCAATCGCTGCTGTTCCTTCCTCAGTTCAAAGGTCCGCAAGTGAAGCTTTTTACGTGTCACGCTGTCTAAGGCACATTCTGATCTTATTTCTGTCATGAATTCATCCAAGGAATCCTGAGCTGCTGACTGGGATTGTGCTAGAGGAAGTATATAAAACAGTCATGCCATCCAAATATATGGATAATACATTATCCAAGTTTTAGTAATCAACAGGGAACAGAAGACATCAATGGATACCCAAGAAACAATCTGAGGGCAACAGGGAGTATCTTTTAAAAACCCTATTGACTACACTACCTCAAATGTATTACTGAGGTTATTAAAAAACTTTCAACTAACTGTTCTTACATCCAAGTGTTCTTAAATCTATTCTCTTTCTTAGCAATATTCCCCATTCCCATTTAAAAAAACTAGAAATATGCTTTGATTCTGTGATTTGGGTATATATGTATGGTAAAAAAAATGCTACTAACAGTGCAAGCTCATACATTTCTACACAGGACCCATCAAATTCAATGGAGATTACTCCCAGGCAAGTGGGTATAGGACTGCAGCTTAAGTTAGCCCATTATGCAGCTGTTCTTCAAGTGCAGCTCTCTCACAAAAGGGATGTTAATGAGGAGAGAAGTTAGCAGCAGGAAACATCCACATACAGAGGAGAGAATGGAGGAAGGGGTAAGGAAATGGAAGATCATGCCAGAAGTGTGTTATCACTTGGACTTCTTGACATTTCTTATCCCAGAATGAAATGTATGTTTTTACCACTAGATGTAATCTGAACACTCATCCTCTTTTGCAGAACTGAATTTGTGAATTTTATTTGATCAGCTTCTTTAAAAAGGCAAGAAGCTTAATCTAATCATGTGGTCACACTTGGCTTAGTCTTTCATTTGTGGGAGGAAGAGAGAATAAATGCTGTTAATATTTCTGCAATAAATGTATTTGAGTTAGACAATCAAGCAGTGGAGCCTCATGGCTAATCTGACTGTGCCTGGGGCGGCAGAGGAGGAACAGTCAGCAGAAGCGGAACCAATGGGTCACAAGAGGTGGACCAATCTTTGAATCCCCAACAGCCAGCAACCCATACCACAGAAAGGAAGAACAGAGGCACATAAACTTTAAGGTTGTACATGCAAAGGAGGGGGATAGGAATCACAGCCACACAAAAGCACTCCTTGTTCCAGAAACAACTCCCATTCCACAGAGAATCATGACTGAACAGTGGTGTGTATGTGTGCGTGTGCGCGCGCACATGTCACACAATCAAACAATATCATGATACGGCTACTGCTACTTTGATATTCTCAGAACCACACAGCCAGGGCCAGCTCAAGGCCATGATGAGCCCCAGGGTAGCCGTCTGCAGTGAGCCTTCTACTTTGCCCCCAATACTGAACTCTCTCTCTCTCTCTCTCTCTCTCTCTCTCACACACACACACACAGAGTCAACAACGCACAATAATAATGCAAAAACATTTTTCACTACACATTTCTGTGGAAATCATCTTCCATGCTTTCCTGGAAGCAAAAGACTTATAACTCTTCCATGGTAGAACACTCAAATACAAACACAAGCTTTTCCTTTTACCACATACAGCACACCGACACAGAACACGTAAACATACACTGATACTCTCTCTCATCCACACACTCACACACATGAAAGAAGCAGACTCACAGCCTCATTCAGATGCAACAGCCAAACAGGACACCCACATACATGGCCACTGCTGGCCAAAGACATTCTGCTGCCTGAGCAGGACCAGCAAATGCCTCCCATTTCTCACAGGAGGAGCTGGGCCAGTCACTACCTCTCAGTCTAACCTACCTCACAGTTTTGTTGTGAGGGGAGAAATGGGGAGGAAAGGCAGAACATAAATGCAATAAAATGAAGTAAATAATTATATACTACAAAAACATAATGGTCTTACACTATGTTCATAATAAGCCTCCCAAGCATGTAAAATGGCCATCTGTGCATCGCATTACTGTGTGCACTTATTTACATTCATGTGCACTAGACAGGAGAAGCATGCTGTACTCCATTTGAGTATTTATCTTATACACACTCTGGGGAGGGAGCATGAAGACTGATAACTTTTAAAACTCATACTAAACATTCAAAATATGTAAAACCTCTTGCTTCTCATACACCCCACCCATATGCCTCTATCTTCTGCATGCACATCAACTCAACGAAACTTTATTAGTAGCAAAAACAATTAAGCGTCTTGTGGAGTAACACATTTATTCTGGCATAAGCTGTCCTAGACTACAGCCCACTTCATCAGATACATGGGTTACTATGGGGATTTTCAGGTTTTATATGGTACATATGGCATGTGTGTGTGTGTGTGTGTGTGTGTGTGTCTTATAAACAGAAAGAAATTTAATGAAGGAAATAAACGTAAGTATCCTTTCCATGGATTACTTCACAGTCCTACCTACTCCCGCCCCCACTTGCCACCTGACTGCATTTCCCTAAAAACAAATAAACAAAACCAACCCAAGCCACTAGCCAACTAGATAACAACCCTGTACTACATTGCAGTGATGTCATACGCTACTGTCCCTCAGAACAATATGGCTATAACAACTATAGACTACTTGTAGTGCTGCTGTAACCCACAGTCAGACATAGCACCAAGTTCTCAGAATGTTCAAATTCCATCCTTTTGCATGTTTTAACAACAACAACCCATGCAAAAGCACTCCTTTGAAGCCACATGTTTTTCATTTCAACAACAATCCACATTGCAGAGAAGGAAACTGAATCAACTATCTTTGAAATCATGAGTGCCGAGTGTGTGCAGAGCTGGGGGGTTGGAGAGAAGAATCAGACAACACAGCCCACACAAAAGCACACATGCTCACACAACAAGGCATTTACACAGAGACACATCTATCTCCTTTCCTTAGGGCTTCAACCCTATGCATACTCACATGGGAGTAAATCCCACTGAATTCAGTGAAATGTACTTCTTAGTAGACTTAAAGAATTGCTCTACATATAGGATTGCTCCCATTAACCCCTACCCCCCTCTCTTACATACACACAGACACACACACACGCACCCCCCCCCCCCACCTACCTCAATTTCTCCAGAGTATATAACAACACAGAAAGTCATGTGTGGCAGAGATTTAAAAATTTCTGGCAGATTTAAAATAACAAGATGGGTGGTGGGTGGGAGAGCAATAATAATAATAATAATAATAATAATAATAATAATAATAATAATCACCATCATCATCATCATCATCTCCTCCACCTCCCCACATCCTATTTAAAGAAGTTTACATACCAGTATTGTGCTGAACTGGGCTGGCTCCTCAAGGTAAACAGAAAAATAGATAGCAAGTAAGCAAGCCAGCACGAGGACAGTGCGCACACACACACTCTCACTCCCTTATCTCTCCCCCTTTCCTGCCTCTTTTTTAGCTGAACGATTTCTGGCTTGGCTCAGCCAATGACCCAGCCAGCAATACCCTTATGGGTGACAACCCCATTGAACAAAAGACTCGCTCCCTTGCGGAGGGAAGGGGCCTTCTCCAACTGGAGAACTCAGGCTCAGCACTTGCGCTGAGCAAATTTGATATTTTTTAAAAAATGTGCCTTGAGGCAGTAGCTTGCCCAGAGCAGCCAGGCAGCCTCTGAAGCTTCCAAGGCATGCGCGGTTGAAAAGATGAAGCTACTGCACAGCCACAGCAGCAACAGCCACTGCAGAAGATCACAAAGGAGGAGAGCAGCCAGCCACAACAAAGGGAAGCGGCTCAGAAAGGTTTTTGTTTAATAAAGGGAGGCAGTTTGGCGGTGCCTGAAGAAAGAGTTCCTTTTCTTTATACGACTCCTGGGTGGTCTCTGCCCCTCCCACCATTAAAGGCCCACAGCCCCTGCAATCAAGATGACACTGATTTTGCACTGTTAAGGGTTTTAATTAGCTTGTTTTCAACAAAGGCCTTGACAAAAGCCAAAGAGGTGTTATCAGCTTTTGTCCTATGTAAAAACTATTGGACAATGACTTCCTTGAGTCGCACCCACAGAACTTCCAGCCATACAACTGGAATGGCTAACAGCAGGGATTCTGTGGCAAAATACAGCACAGGCTGTTTCCCCAAGAATTCTTGGTGTCACTGACATTGTTTATCCTGCTGCAGCTACAGCTGACTTATAGGACTGCACGCTCTTTAAAAGAATTTTAATCCTAATTCCTCTGTAGATTTATTAAAAGCCTGCTAATGTATAACTTCAATTTATAATACAATATTTAGCTGTAACTGTAAATTAAAGTAAGCAATATGCTCTACTGCATTTATGTGCGTCCACAGGTACAGCAGAGTGAAGTGAGAAATATTTGGGACCTCAAAACACAGAAATACATTAATTGTACTACATATTGAAGGTCTGTGTCAGGTGCACAGCCTTGCAGATCTCTTTCTCCTGCATAACCAAAGGTGGCTTTCATTGTCTTTAGGTAGTCATGTGTCCATAGTCCTTAAAATTCATATCATCAGAAGATTTATTTCCTTGGCATAGATACTTCATGTTAAGTTACCTCACACCAGCTTAGCTGTCAAAAAATATGTATTAAGAATTGGAGAATCTATTTCCTGTTTTTAATACAGCTGCAGTCAAAGGAAGTTTCATCAAGTGGATCCATCCATAGTTTATTTAGAAGCATTTTAAAAAGCTGTCTGTGAACTGTCTCAATGCCTTTCTGACATTCACTTAGAGTGCAATCCTATGGCTGCTAGACAGCATCTAGATAGCCATAGGATTTTTCGGTTCCCAGAAACCTGACTCCCTGCCCCCTCCCTCACTGCCTCATAGGCAGTGCAGTTTGTCCCTGGCTCCGCACTCATAAAATCAGCGTGGAGCAGGTGAAAAGGGTGTTCCTGGGGGTGGGGAGGGGAGGAAACCGCAGAAGCACTGTTACGACGCTTCCTATGCACCATCTGGCCTCTCCTTCCCCCACCCCAGCTCCAAAATGCCCTTGCTAGACCGCAGAGGAGAGGATCCCCTTTGTGCTCTGCCTGCTCTGCATTGGATAGTTGGCCACCTCCAAGTTCAGAGGTGGTCGACTATCCCCATAGGATTGCACCCTTAATCTCTAAAAGTACACTGAGAGGAAGGGAGGGAGGGATAGCAATGCAGCCTCTCACTCACTCAGCTATCCCTCTCCACTACTACCCTACAGGGTTGTGAGTTTAAGCACTCACAGAAAGAGCTGCAAAAAGCGTACAAAGGCTTATATGCAACAGTAGAGACCACCCAATGCAATGACAACAATAGTTACCATCAACGTATCTATTTCAGTAATCTCTTACCTGCCAGCATGATGAACATGACATACCAATTTAAGTGAAGATAAAAATTCAGTGGCCACTGTTAGCCTAAGTGAATGATATTACATTCCTATGCTTTGCGACTTGAAAGTTACCGTTCTGTATTACCCCCATCTCTACTCTTGAGTTCTCAATCAGGTTTTTCTCCCAAGGAAAGAGGCTTGTTTATCTGGGATAGAATATACAGGAGGGGAAAGAACCTGACTGAATGAACATCAACTCTAACTGCGAAGTTCATCTACAGAATAATAGCAGCAACAGCACCATGCTGAGCAGCAGATGCAATAAACACTATACCTTCTCAAATAGAGTCCATGTAGATTTGCCTGGAAGTATTGCTTTTTCAACAATATTCCCTTTGCCTAGCACAGTAGTAGCCAGAGATACAGCTGAAGAGTGCATATGCACTTTTTAAAAGCACAAAAACAGCTTGCCTTTGCCTCCCTGCTTCTTCCTTTGCTATAGAAGAGAGGACCAGACTGAGACAATGCCACCTAAGGCATGCATCATCAATCAGGCTTTGGGGTCCCACCATAGCCTAACCATAAACTGACAGATAGCAATACTTCTAAATGTAGGTGTGCCTTCCTTACCCTTCTGAGAACATGGTAGAGGAGGTATAGGTGAGTGGCTGGTCCCTTATGAGACTGTCTGCCAAAACCAGAAATTAAAAAAAAATCTGTACAAATATTTAAAGTTTAATTTGAAAGTCAATGAAGAAAACAAAAAGCAGTTGTGGATTTGGCATGACAGCCTCTTAAAATGAGAGAGAATAATGAAAATCGACCAGGATCAATCCCTACCATGCATTTAATGCAATATATGACTGTGTGTACACTATCTTGAGTGAAGATTTCCACCAACCCCCACATGTTCAGCATTCTACAATTACACCCTACAAAAAAAACAACATGGCAGACTACGTCAGCAGTCTTTGATCTTCCATTCCCTTCTCATTGCTCAACAAGTAAGTCTAATAAACTACATTTCTGTTGTTGTATGTAAATATTAGTCAATGCAAAGTTCTTCAAAAGGCCCTATATCTATCAGTTGTACCTCTAGTAGCTCTGGCCTGACTTTGTGTAACTAGTCTGCTTGTTGGGTTGGTTCCAAAATAACACGCCCACATGACCTATAAGCTTGGCCTTATCTGAATTCCACAATATTTAAAATGATCAAGAATCTGTAAGGTATACATATACACACACATTATGCCTTGTTCCCATATGCTACCCTCGCCAAATTTTAAATCAAAAATATGAACTTACTTGTCCTTGAAGATTTCAGCTTTTCTGCTATCTCAGAAAGCTCTCTCTCAGTTGTATTAAATTTTGCAACCTACAGAAAAAAACAGCCAGTTGGAAAGATATGTGCATCTATGATGGCTTTAAAAAACCTTTAAGATAAAAATGCAGCAACTCAATTTAAAATTGAAAAAGCAAAGAAGTATAGTGGCACACCAACTATGGCATGCTCTCCCTGGAAAGGTTTGCCTGGCACCAACTTTGTTGTTTTTTGGCACTAGGCAAACACTTCATTTAAACAGACGTTCTAAATAACTTATTTTAACTCTGCCCGGCCAATTTAGAAGGCCACTTTATGCAGCTGGCAGAGCAGACTCTAGCCCCCAAAAGCTTATTTGCTAGTTTTGAGTATGTGTGCGCGCACATGTGTGTTATATTCTTAAGCTTTAGGATAAGTCCAGATGGTTTATTGTTTTGGCTACAACAAACTAATATGGCTACTCCTCAGGCATTTGTTACTAAACCAATAAAATGTTGGAGGACAGACATCTCCCTTCCCCTCAGTAGCAGCAAATTTGTGATTGATGATTTACCATTTTGTGATAGCTGAAGTCATTTTTTAAAATTCTGGTAAGATACCTGGAGAAAGACAGAGGAAGCTGCTAGACCCTGTGCTGACTTTGGAAAGCATCCAAAGATAGCAAGACATCTTGCTGCTTTCTAAGCCTCCAGGCTAGGTCATGGAGCTTCCCTTCCTCTCCTCCAGGCTCTGGTGGAGAACCTAGGTGCCCATGCACTGAGCCTCAGAGATGTGTGATGAGCAGCAAGAAGACACTGCTTGCCAAGCCCCCCCACCCCCGCCACCAGTGAAGAGTGGGGGCTTATACTGCAGCAGTTGTGCTGGGCCTTGAAGGTGTTTAGTACACCTCCAAAGCTTAGAGTGATATCACAGAATTCTATCTCACTAACAAGGCTGGCCAAACCTCATGGATCACTGGCTGAAGTTGTTCTTACCAATGAATCATATGTTTCTGGCTTCTCATCTATCTTTCCAGCTTTCTTCATTCTATTGAGCCGTTTCTGCTCAATAACTCCTGTCCGATCAAGGAATGTGTCATCATCGCTATCATAGAAATCTTCCTCTTCCCAGTTCTTTGCTTTTCTTTTTCGGGATACTAAGATGAAAATAAAGGACATTAAAGATAGTTTGAAACCAATAATCCATCCGCATTACTGGTGTAATCAATTTCATATCATTTCTAAAAAAAAAATCAAGTACATAATGGACACATAAATGTAAAGTTCACACCAAGCTGTTGTGAAAATAAAATGGGATAGCACCATGCATACCACCCTGAGCTCATTGTAGAAAGAGATACAAATGTTTGTTTGTTTTTAAAGAAAACAACGCTTAGGGTTACCTCACAGATTATATACCTCACATTATTTAAGTTTACAAAGCCTCTTGGCAATAAGACTCCTTCCTCAAAGACATATGCATGGCCAAAGCATTGGGACAGTTAACCTACCTGCCTCCTGCCGGAGCACACCCCTCGCATCCAGTATCCTGCAGGCTTCCAATGCACACTGGATCATTGCTTCTTTTTTCTTCCCTGAATGCATAGCCTCAGCCACAAGCTGCTTCCCTGAAGCATCATCTATCGGCAGTCTATTCAATTCAGAAGGGTACAGTACAAAGCAAGGTCAATGATGGCCTGAAATGTCCGTTTAGTGTCAGCATGTGTACGATTCAGAACTGTTCTTCCAAATAGCCTCTGCCTCATTGGATATGAAGCACCTCAATGGCTATGAAGCATTGTAAGACCTGTAGGAGATATAATTAGGGCTGGAAAGAAAGAAGGAAGTGGTGCTTCATAAACACTTTCGGGAATATCAAAGAAGTGCCTCCCATACTCAGCGATTTTTGGCAATAGCATAAAAATGTTACATGTTTGCCTATTCAGTGAGGACTTTGTTTGCCATCAGGGACATCATTATGTAGCCAAATCTGAGTGGATACATGGTGTCATCTTGCTCACTACATGCCCCCCAACTAGCTCATGTAACTAATTGAGGAAACAGATGTAGTAATAACCAAAAATGGAGATAGTGGCAGTAAACATTGAGGTGGGATAGTGGGGGAGAGAAGGGTGGTGAACACTCTCACAATGGCAGAGGGCTGGGGTGGGGGTGGTCCCTTCCCTGAAACTACTACTATTGACCCCAAAAATCAGGCCAACAGAGGGACTTCTCTTTGGTGCCATGGACATTGTCCTATGGTGTCCCACAAGATTCTATCTTGTCTACTTTGTTATTCAGTACATATATGAAATTGCTGGGAGAGGTCTCCAGCACTCTAAAACTCTAAAAGGAAGTGCCATCAATATGCTGCCAACACTCCGCTCTACTGCTCTTTGTTACCTAACTCCAAGGAAGTGGTTGATACCACTGAACATTGCCTGGGATTGATAATGGGCTGGATGAGGGTGAACAAGCTGGGATTAAATCCAGACAAGAAGGAGGTGCTGTTGATCAATAGAAAGCCTGGCTTGGGGATGAGATTCATCCTGTTCTGGAAGGAGTTGCACTCTCCATGAAAGGTCAGGTTCAGAGCTTGGGGCTGCTCCTTGACTCCACACTGCCCCTGGATTCTTGGGTGGCAGCAGAGGCAAAGAGTGCGCAGTTACATTTGGTGTGCCAACTGCGACCATTCCTGAATTAGTCTTATCTGCCAACAATTATTCATGCCTTGGTTACACTGCAGTTAGACAACTGCAACGCACTCTATGTAGGACTACCCCTGAAAAGGGTCCATAAGCTTAAGTTGGTGCAAAATGCAGCAGCTGCGCTGCTAACTGGTGCACCTTATAGTATATCAATCCTATTTTGAAAGATCTGCACCAGTTGCCATTTGTTTTCTGGGCTCGATTCAAGGTGTTGGTCTTAACCTTTAAGGCTTTAAACAGCTTAGGGCCGAGCTATCGGAAGGACTGCTTGTCTCATTATGGACCTGTTCAGTTATTAAGATCTGCAGATCTTAATAAATCCTGCTTGTAGATGTCCATTTGTTGGACATTCATGAAAGGGTTTTCTCCTGAGTTGCTCCCAAATTGTGGAGTGCTGTCCCTTCAGAGCTAAGATTGATCCCCACTCTCTCTCAGCTTTTCAGAAAGGAGTTAAGATACACTTCTTTAATTTGGCGCTTTAAGTTGTGAGCAGGGATTTTAATGTTTAAATATGGTTTAATTACTTTTTATGTATTATAGTTTTTCTTTGAATTATTGTATACCACTTTGGTGACATTTGTGGAAAGGCAGCATATAAATATTATAAATAAATAATAATCAAGGAGGGAGAACACTGGATTTGAGAAACAAATAATTACTGTTCCAAAGTACACTAAAATTGAAATGTAAAAATCAATTGCAGCTTTATTTATTGTCTGCTACATTCTAGCACTGTCAGATATTGACTACTGACTGCAGTGGCTCTTCATTTAGCCCTGTATTTTATATGGAATCAAACACCACAAACTAGGCAGAACCAGAACCTTTTTGGATTCTATCTTCCTGTAGATAGCTAGTTATCAGTATCAGTACTATAATCCTATGCTTTAAAAGAGACTAGAGATGATTTTTTGTAAGTCATCAGTGACAATCATTTACATGTGTCATGCATTACTTTGTTGTGAGCGGGTGGTTCAAACATTTTCAGCTTAAACAGAATAGACTGGAATTGGGTGGACAACTTTTCAGCCATCCCTTGTGTATCGATTGCTATCTTGGCTTCCTTACACCTTACCCCAACACTACCAAGTGAACCTCGGCTGAAATCTGAACTATTGTGGCCAAACGTTTATAGTGACAATGGTATGTTAGACATCAAATTGAATTGAATTGAACAAGTAAATTCTTTGCTGGTTTGAAAGACAAACTGCTCAGTTCTTTCCAAATTATTTTTCAGTTCTAGACACACTTAGTGCAGGGCTAAATGAAGAGCCACTGCAGTCAGTAGTCAATATCTGACAGTGCTAGAATGTAACAGACAATAAATAAAGCTGCAATTGATTTTTACATTTCAATTTTAGTGCTCAAATCCAATTCTAGATATATGGGACATACCACCATCTTCAGCCTCTCTAACTGATAGAAAGACATAACTCCACAAACATATCACATAGTATACATACTTCACCCTACAAAGCCAGGTGCCAGTTCCATGGGCATCAAATTCATATTCTAATTCTTCACCTAGGAAAAACAAGAACAAAGGGGAGTGGGAACCGATTTACTTGTAAACATTACCAGAAACATTTTATCTCCAGTGAAATGGGTAACCTAATCACATTTAGCAAATTAATCTGTATCTTCTTCGTAAAGCCTTTAAGAATTAATTGAATGGATTAAAGTTTAACTGCACAGTTAAGCTTCCCAAATGGCTGAGATATCAATGATTCCAAACATGTAAATAGTTAATAGTTAAATACTGTTAACTATCCATAAAGGTCCATTCTAAATGAGTTACAAGGCTGATTTATTTATCAATTAACAATAAGGCCTTCAACTCATCTATCACCCTAATACCAATGACATTTATAGATCTTATCCTGAAATGAGTCAGATCTCTGTGTTCGGTTTCATTTAGTTAGATTGGTGAATACATAGTTGCTTGATCAAAGCTTTACAAACAAAGCTTAGGTATTTCTAAGGCTTTGTACAGATCAAGGGATAATGCAGCGACTATGCTTAATTTTGATAATGGAGCTTTAACTGACAATCTAATGTAAATTTTGGAAATTAATGGTCTCCTCACCAATACTGAAGGTGAATTGCTACTCACATATTATTCTTTATTAGTTGCAAGAGTTTGTAAAATAATTTCAATACAGCATAAAATCCCACACTCTTCAGCCTAACATCTATCATAATCCTATGCCCACTGATTCAGAAGTCTCACTGAGTTCAGTGGTCTTATTCCTAATAAGTATGTTTTAGATTGCAACATCCTCATGTAAACAAGAGGGCTTACATACTAAACTTAGCTTTGTTTCTAGCTTTACTGTGGCTATAACTATGTTTGTAGTAAAGGCCAAGAGAGCAGCAGAGTTGCCACTGGCCAACAACAGTAGCATTCTGAGAGACTAATACCCTCAAGTCAAGCCAAGGTATAACTAGGCAGGATTTGTCCATGCTCTGGAATAACTCCCCATCCATGCTATACTGTTCTATTTTTCCTGCAGAAAGGAGGTTCAAGGGGACAACTGCAGCCAGCATAGAAGGAGACAGTATTTGGTAGTATCAGGCACTGGATGGAAGTGATGAGTTGATATCCTCCTGCCCCCATATACCCTTTTGGCTTGACTCTAGTGTCATCACTATACAACATCAGTCCAACACCAGAATATCCATCAAAATTGGTTATCTGTCTATATCTGGATGAATTCAAGGTTGTATCTTGTCTCCCAAGCTCTTCAATATCTACACTAAATGACCGGGAGAGGCCATCGAGAGATTTGGAGGTGGTGTCACCAATATGTGGGTGGTACCCAACTCTCTCTCTCCCTCCCTCCTTCATTTATTTCATTTTTATCCTGCATTTCCACCAAAAAAAGACACTCAAGGAAGCTTTCCACCTGATTCCAAGAAAGCAGTGGTGATCCTAAACCAGTGTCTAGGGGCTTTAATTGGCTGGATGTGGGCAAACAGACTTAATCCAGACAAGAAATAAGTGCTTTTGGTAGGAATGCTGATCCAGGGAGTACAGTACTCCCTCTGAAGAATCAGGTTTGCATTTTGGGGGTGCTGCTGGACCAGCCTTGTACCTGGATGCCCAGAGGCACCTCTGCACAACTTTTTATTGGTGCACAAGCTGTAACCTTTCCTGGAACACAGTGATCTGGCCACTGTCAAATGCCTTAGTCACATGCCAATTAGACTACTGAAACATGCTCTATGTAGGCTACCTTTGGAGAGCATATGGAAACTGCAACAGGTGCAGAATGCTGTGGCCAGGCTGCTTACAGGAGCATCTTATTCCAAGGATGTAATTCCACAACCGGACAATCTACAATGGTTCCTAATTTGTTTCTGGGGCCAATTCAAATTGCTGGCCATCACCTTTAAAAAATGTAAATGGTCTGAGTGTTTAAAGGACCATCTGATCCTGCGTGATCTTGTTCACCCCTTGAGACGAGTCAGGGATCACTTGCTCTACACCCCTCCATCTGAAGTATGTTCAATGAGAATATTTTTGCTGCTTTTCTATATGTTGTGTTTTAAATAGTTTTTATTGAGAAATGTATGCTGCTTTGGGGGCATTTATGCCAAAATGCAGCATTTAAGTTAAAAACTGCTTAGAGATATTTTTAAATATGGACAGCGGTATATAAATTAAGTAAATAAATCAATATATACAAACTAAAGAAGAGTGGCAACACTTTGCTCAGTTAAACACTAGTAGGTGATGTACCCAGTGGACAAGCATGACAGATGGCACACGTACCTTCTCGATCAAAAAAACCTTGCAATGCCTTTCTTGGATCTTTCAAATAAAAGGCTTCTTGCTCCTCCTGAAACTCAATGGCAATTGGGTTTTCTTCACCATCCTCTTCCTCTGCATCTTCCCCTAAAAGGTAAGTGCAGGTAAAATCAAGGATTGAAGCAGAAGCCAATAAAATGCAGCATCTATTATAATTAAGACAAAATATTTCTGTATGATATAAATCTGGATTTGATTGAAAGCCAAGCAGAAGGTCCTCCTCAGGTTCATTAACACTCTACGGTTATATAACTAGGCTCTGGAGATGAGAGGGATGGCTGGATAGGTATACAGGAGGACAGTAGCTGCCTCTGGTTCCGTGCCAGTTGTATCCCGAGGACCCACAACTAGGCCTCCTTATCATGCCATTTTAGAGACACCAAAATAAGGGGGCTCAAGTGTTTAAGATCAGAGACTGTTAGAACAGCATTTCTACAGTCCCATATTTCAGTTTTTGAGTATGCAGCAAACCAAAGGAAACTGCAAGAATAAAGTAACTCATTTTCAAATAAATCCAGGGGAATATAAATTTATGAACTATTCTAAAATTGAAGCCTTGAATTTCCTATGCTGTAAAGCAGAGGAAGGCAATGTGTGGTCCTCGAGATGTTGTTGAACTGCAACTCCAACCAGCATAACCAATGGTGAGGGACGCTGAAGTTGCAGTCCAACAACACCTTGGAGGGCCACAAGTTGCCCACACCTGGGCTGAAAAGCAGCCTTCCCCAACCTGGTTTCCGACAACTCCCACAATCCTCAGCCAGCCAATGGCCATGCTGGTTGAGGATTGCAGGAGGTGTAATCCAGCACATCTGGAGGGCACCAGGCTGGGGAAGACTGCTGTAAAGGGTTGAGGGTGTTTTTTTAAAAGCACCTTGGCTACCTTAACATACCCAGAATACCAGACATTAAGATCTTTACACAAATAATCATGCTTCTGTTTTAGAATTACAAATCAGACTCCAGGAATGTAACATCAGTATTTTATATACTTCTTGATTCTTTCAGTAAAGGCTTGAGTTTTTCTAATGAATAAATAAGTTGACATAAGTTTATTAAGAACAGATTAATTCATGTTTTTAAAAATATTTTTAAATTAAGGAACAGAAAAAATACAGCAACTGCAGTTCTCAGTATAAAAGTATTTAAAGTGCTCATCTGCTGCAAGTTAGAACCTTACTGGGGCTTATTTAATGCATAGCTGAGTTAAAGTGAGAACATCTGGGAACTGTGATGCCAACCTGTGTTGTGCTTTTTCTGCTGCCACAGCTCAGTGGTATGTGCTCTGCATACAAAATATTCCAGGTTCAATCCCTGGCATCTCCACGTATGTTTGGAAAAAGATTATCAGAAAGCCTGGAGAGCCATTGCCAGTCAGTATTGACAATACTGAACTAGATGGACCAGTGCAGCTTCCTACATTCCTGTCCCAGTCCATTTCCCTGGCACAGAAACTGATACGTGCATCCAGATATTTCCCACACATTTCCTACAACTGAACAGATGTACAATATGAATTTGTCCCATAGTGCTGCTTTATTATGTTGGGAGCATGAAAAACATCAAACAGAGTATGATTTAGGAATGTGGGAGATGGGCCTCATCCATATATCTGAAGAAAGCCACATGTACAAAGCCTTGAGACAACCTTTTGGGTATGGAATAACCCTATCGACAAGTAAACATGGAATTCGCTTCTAATTCCATTGCAATTAAGTAGAAGATACAAGTGCAGAACAAGTTCCTTGAACTTACACCACTGAAGAGTCTAGCAGCAATATATTATAGCTTACCCATTCCCCAGGAACAACTCAAATCATTATTCTGACTGTTTTCATTTCTCTGTTCTCTCTTTTCCTTTAGATCTTCATCAGAATCATCACCCAGCATGGTTTTCTCCAACTTGGCCTGCTGCTGCTTACGCAGTTCTTTCAACTGAGTTACAGTCAGTTCTGATTCAGGTTCTTGATCCTCCTCTGGGCCCTGCAGATTAAGTTACAACCTTCATAACTATCTACCTGGGAAAAATGATTTTGACAGCATAACCCTAAACATATTTACAGTGAAAGAAATCTGCCTGAGTTCAGTGGGACTTAAGAACATAAGAAGAGCCATGCTGGATCAGACCAAGGGTCCATCTAGTCCAGCATTCTGTTCACACAGTGGCCAACCAGCTGTTGACCAGGAACCCCCAAGCACGCCATGAGTGCAACAGAACACTCCCACCCAGCAACTGGTGTACACAGGCTCACTGCCTCTGGTACTGGAGGAAACACATAACCATCAGGACTAGTAGCCATTGAGAGCCTTTTCCTCCAGGAATTTGTCCAACCCCGTTTTAAAGCCACCCAAACTGGTGTCATCACTACATCCTGTGGTAGCAAATTCCATAGTTTAACTATGCACTGTGTGAAGAAGTACTTGCTTTTATCTGTCCTGAATTTCCCCTCAGTCAGCTTCATAGGATGACCCCGGGTTCTAGTATTTTGAAAGAGGGAGAGAAATGTCTTCCTATCCACATTCTCCACACCATGCATAATTTTGTAGACCTCTATCATGTCTCCTCTTACCCTCCTTTTTCCAAACAGCACAATTCTAGCTGTTGTAACCTTCTCTCATAAGGGAGATGCTCCAGCCCCTTGATCATTTTAGTTGCCCTTTTCTGCACTTTTTCCAGCTCTACAATATCTTTTTTAGGTGTGGTGACGAGAACTGTACACAGTATTCCAAGTGTGGTCGCACCATAGACTTGTATAGGGACAGTATGATATTGGCAGTTTTATTTTCAATTCCTTTTCTAATTATGCCTAACATTGAGTTTGCCTTTTTTACAGCAACCGCACACTGGGTTGACATCTTCACTGAGCTGTCCACCACAACCCCAAGATCTCTTTCCTGGTCTGTCACTGCTAGCTCAAATCCCATCAGGCTATAAAAAATTCCCGGCTAGGATGTTTTGCCCCAATGTGCATCACTTTACACTTGCTTATATTGAAAGTCATTTGCCATTTAGATGCCCATTCTCCTAGTTTGAAGAGATCCTTTTGGAGCACCTCACAATCCCTTTTTGTTTTAACCACCATAAATAATTTGCTGTCATCGGCAACCTTGGCCACTTCACTGCTCACTCCTAATTCCAGATCATTTATGGTTGAAAAACATTGGTTCTAATACAGATCCCCCCACTATTTACTTCCCTCCATTGGGAGAATTTACCATTTATTCCTACTCTCTGCTTTCTGTTCTTTAGGGCACAATCCTGTGGCTGCTAGTCAGTGGCTGGGCGGCCTAATCATAGGTCGGTTCTCGAGAACCAGCCTTGGAGCCTGCGCTCCAAGGTTGGTTCCCTGAGAACCAACCTCCAACCCCTCCTGCGCTGCTTTGTAGGCAGCGTGGATCGGCCCTGCACTCGTAAGGGCAGTGAAAATGGGGCGTTCCTGGGGGTGGGTAGAAGTGCCTTTCCGAAGCTTCCTATGCGTCGTCCGGCCTCCACCACCTCGCTCTGACTTTCCATGGCTAGACAGCTGTCTAGCCACGAATACAGGGCAGCTGAATCGCAGAGAAGATCCCCTCCACGCTGCTCTTGCCCTGCACTGGATAGGTGGTTGCCTCCGAGTTCAGAGGTGGCTGCCTATCCCGACAGGATTGCACCCTTAACCAGTTAATGATCCATAAGAGGACCTGTCCTCTTATTCCATGACTGCTAAGTTTACTCAGGAGTCTTTGGTGAGGGACTTTGTCAAAAGCCTTTTGGAAGTCCAAGTAGACAATGTCTACCAGATCACCCCATCTGCATGTTTATCAACACTCTCAAAGAACTCTAAAAGGTTAGTGAGACAGGACTTACCTTTGTGGAAGCCATGCTGATTCTTTTTCAGCAGGGCTTGTCCTTCTATATGCTTACTAATTTTATCTTTAATAATGCCTTCAACCAATTTACCCAGAACAGACGTTAAGCTAACTAGTCTGTGATTTCCCAGATCCCCCCTGAATCCCTTTTTGATAATTGGTGTTACTTTGGCCATCTTCCAGTCTTCTGGTATAGAGGCTGATCTTATGGACATGTTGCATATTTTGGTTAGAAGATCAGCAATTTCATATTTGAGTTCTGGAGGACTTATTCTCCAGTAAGTGGAATTAGGATGGCAGTCCAAGTTTCTTAAATATACCACTGTAAAGATAGCTATAATACTATTTACCACACATGTATACTAGCTGATTGAGTTAATAATCTATTTCCTTCTCTTTAAACTGGATGCTGTAGAATACAATGCATCTTTCTCTGATAAAATGAAAAAAATTAAGGCTTTTACCCCATTTTTAGAACATATATGTTTAGAATATAACTATCTCTATATTATAGATATTAGATTACATCCAAAAGTGGCTTTCCACTGGTGAAATGCATTTCCACTCATGGAAGTCTGGGCACCCAATTTTCTTGGATCCTCGAATAGTTGCTCCTCCAGGTATAGGGGAGCAGGAAGAATTCATCGGAACAGTATGAAATATGGCACGGAGGGCTGCAGTAGGTAGGTAGGATCAGCAAAAACTGGGTACCCCACCTTCCACTAGCACGAAGCCACCATTGGATACAACCCAATGGCTGAAGACACATGCTTTAACAGTTCAGATACAAGTCTGAGAAGCAAGAGCACTGGAGAATGTCCTAGGAGCTTTGCAACATGTGGAGATCATACTCAGTCTATGACTTTTGTGACACTGAAGACACACACTTTCCATATTTTCTGCCTGCTTCTTTCATGCCTTTTAAATATGTAATTCTGATAAGCAGGAAATCATCAGAAGTAACCTTCAATCACAGAGAGAATGTGTTTGTGTGTGTGCACACATGAACATGTGTTGGACCAAGCACTAACACAAGGCTTTCTGGTCCTCAACATTTTTCACTTGTGCTAGCCAATCTCCATGCTACCTGTAAGTGCGATTCAGCATCCCCAGATTACAAGATGTTCAGTAAGTTCAGCTACTTACAGGACATGCTGCTATCACATTCAAATCTTCTTGTGCCATTCCAGAAGGCATGTTTGGGATGCACAACACACACCTTTGTAGATTATTTTACTGGACTTAGAATACAAGGAATTCCTTTGGTGAGATCAATATCCTACTCCGTATAGCCCATCAATCGCATGGGACAAACCAAAAAGCCAAAAAGGCCAGTACATTTGATCTACAGACCTGTCCATGTAGATCTTTATTAGTGGATCAGAGAACTCTTTCAATATAATATATTTAACTGCAAGAGTACACTTCAGCCAGCACTGTTCCTTCTACCTGGCAGGGAAGACAACCATGTGACTAGGACAGGGTGTACAATTCTGCTTGGTGGGTTTCCCACTTCAAACAGGAATGTCCCAGGAAAAAAGGACACTCACCACCCACACTCCCGGCTATGCATGACAGCAAAACACACCCATCAGTTTTGCCTTTCTTTTTCTAGTATGTGATCCAGTCCTTCTTCTGACTGCTGTATATGATGGGCCCCAACTCGTGGGAAGGACAGTTGCCACATACTCCTGCATTTAGATATGTTGCTAAACCAGCCCTTTGCACAAGCAATGCAATGAACACATTTCATCTGACAGGCAGTACTTGCGTTAAGAAAAGATACGATGTGGAAGGAAGCCAAATGTAATGTAATTTAAAGGAAAATATGCACTTTCCCCATATATGTTGGACATAAGAACTGCAAGAGCCACAATTAAGCATCACTTGTAGAATTAAAGAAGCTTGTGCGTGAATTAAATCTAGAACTTGAGACCAGCCAAATTCAAACAAGGTGTATTTAAGAGATCGTTAGTGCAGCCCTCAAGATGCTTACTGGGGCGTGAATTCAACTGAACACAGCGGGACATACTTCCGAGTAAACATGGATAGGGCACTACTGTGAAAGTCCCCTTGGACAGCACCGGCATCATGGCTTGCGTGGTGTACTTGCACACCATTAGAGTCCAAGGGATGCGTGGCTGCCAGATTATCGCCCCCTCCACAGAGTCCGTCTCTCACCTGTAAGACGAAGAGGCGGCTGCTGCCCCCGAAGCGCAAGACGTGGCCTACCCGAACCCGACAATAGCTACGAGGGGGGACGCGCGCTTTGTTGAGGAAGGTGCCGTGCGCGCTGTCGAGGTCGTAGACGTAGAGGCCGGGCTCGGGGCCCTCCTCCTCGCTGTCCTTCTCTGCCTCCGTCGCCTGGGCCTGCTCCCCATCCCCTGCGGGCCGCGGGCGGCGCTGGAGGACGGCGTGGTGCCGCGACACACACGGGTGAGCCAGCGAGATGTCGCAGTCCGGCGCGCGGCCCACCATGAGCCAGCTCCGGCCGCCCAGGCTGACGCTGTCCTGCACCGCGCCGCCTTTCACCAACTCCAGGCTGTAGCCGGGGGGGGCCTCCTCTGCGGGGCAGCCTCCCCACGGCGGCTCCTGATACTCCGGCAGCACGGGCGGGCAGGGGCCCGGGGCAGGGCCTCGCGGGACCTTCGGAGCCGCCGTCATCGCCGCCTCGACTTCTTTCCCCCGACTTAGCGCAGCAGGCAAGCGAAGCGGCAGAGACGGCTTCTTAAAATCCTCCGTCATGTCGGGGTCCTCCACAGGCTCCGCCATCTTAGCACGTCCGGCTTCCCAGCTGGGCCCCCCCCCCCCGGAAACCACCACCTCCGGTACTCTGGTTCCGGGCAGCGCGTCACCGCCTTGGAGGGCTCGGCCTTATTCTCCCTCAGGCCCCAGCAAAGGGTACGCGGGTGGCGGGGGCGAGGAAGGCCCCTTTTATATTTCCAGCGAGGGAAAGCGGGTGGCGGAGCGCCGCTCGCGAAGCGTCCCGACCGAAGGCCTCCTGGGGAGAACGCGGGGTGCGCGCGCGCGGAAGTAGCCGTTGGCTCGCGTGAGGGACCGCTGAGCTCGGGGGTTTGCGGGAGGCCCCGCTCTCGCGCCCCTTTCTCGAGCGCCGCGGGGCGGGGAAGCCTCTCCGGCCGGTAAGGGCGCACGCGCACCATGGCAGCTTCCCTTACTGCTGCCGCCACGGCGCGGATGGCTTCGCTTCGCGCATATCGCGTGAAGCGCCAGCGCGCTGACAGCCCGATTTAGGGTGCAATCCTGCCCATGTTTAGACAGGAAAAAAAGATCCACAACTCCCAGCATGCTGCCTAGGGAATGCTGGGAGCTGTAGGACTCCCCCCGCCCCCCCCGTCTAAACGCGCATAGGATCAGGTGAGGCTCGTGCCTCCCATTTTGGTGGGGCTGTGAATCCATTCTGCGTTTCAGTCAGAACCGGCCAGAACTCTAAAGGAGCTATCCAGAGTGCTGAACCTATTTTGGACAGCTCCTTTAGCGTTCTGGCTGGTTCTGACTGAAACCCAGAATGGATGTACAGCCTCACTGCAATTGGAGCCACCAGACTCCACTGCATGGGGTTGCACCCTTAGCTGCATGCTTACTGGTTAGTTTTGGCTACCGTTTGTTCAAAGGAGCAAGGAACTAACTGTGTAGATGATGAGCCTGGCTTGTTAACAGAGTTTTAAAACAGAGGTGGGCAACCTTTTTGGCCCCAAGGTCACATGCAGTGGTGAGTTGGGGGCCACATACATACATGCACACGAGCACACGCATGCATGTACACACATCTCCTCCTGCCCTATCTCACCGCTCAGAGATGGGGAAATTTAAACCCCTCTCCCTGCCCACTGAAATCAGGGGATGGAATCGCTGGGGGTGGGGAGTTTAAATAGCAGTGAGGAAACGGCAATCTCTATGCTGGGAAGGGAACGAGGCTTTAACTTTGTACCCCGTCCTGGCAATACTGACCCAGGTCGCTGTTTCCTTGTTGCTAAAAGCGATTTCTGGATTGGGATTGCCCTCAATATATAGGCAGTGTTTATATGTAAAAAAAGAAAAGAGAATGCCATTCTCACAATACAGGGAACTCTGTGCAGATATGTACTTATTAATTCCCATAAAGTGTGAATCAGTGCTTTAAGTGCCTATGATTATCACATTTGTCTTTGGCTAAAAAAGCACCCTATAGAACGGGGGTGGGCAACATGCGGCCCCCTAATGCGGCCCCTGATGCCATCTGAAATTCAAGGGACCCAAAAATGTAATTTGCCCCCCATTACAAAATGGTGTCTGGAGCTGTTTGCAAAATTAGCTTCCCCGCTGTTTTTGGCACCCATGGGTGTGTGGGTGCAGCCCCTTTGAGGGGGTGTCTGGGGAAAAAATGTTCCCCAGACCTCCTGAAGCTGCCCACTCCTGCTATGGAACAAAAAAATCTTAAATTAGGTGTTCTACAAGCAAATCATCTAAACTTGTATTACATAGTAATCTGTAATAAACCAGTATTACATAGCCTTCAGCAATGAATGAGAACTTTTGATAACACACCTTTGGATTTCTCCCTTGTCTTTCAAACCAGATCAAAAAGCTCATCTCCTTTAGCAAGGAAGCTGCAGAGTCACTACTATTCCCAGGAGAGTCTCTTTGTAATCTGAACATCTGTAGTAGAAAGCAGCCAACCAAACGACTGAAAGATGCTGCGCTACTGGGGTGAGATTCCAGTTTCGATCACTCAGGGCAGCCGCAGCTCCTTTGACTTGCTTCAGCGGGAGTTTCGTACTGTGGAAGTCCAGGATCCCCCCTTACACCAGCCTTCAGCCAACAAGCCCAGGCCCACGACCATGCTGGACATTCCCTCGGAGCCCTGTAGCCTCACCATTCACACCATCCAGCTTATCCAGCACAACAGACGGCTGAGGAGCCTCATTGCCATGGCTCAGACTCAGAACCAGCAGCAAGCAGAGGGCATCAAGATGGAAGAAAGTGAGTCTTTGCCTACTTGCCCTGGCTCCCCACCTCTTCCTGATGATCTGCTTCCTCTGGATAGCAAAATAGCCAAAATACCATTTCAGTTGAGGCACAGTGATCCGGAAAGTGACTTTTACAGGTACATGGGGGGACCCTTTGGGGTTAGCAACCAGGTTATGTTTGGCTTGAGTGTTTATGGCCCAATCCTGGACTACTACTCCTTCCTACAATGCTGGACTAAACCTTTCTCCTACGCTGCTCAGCATTTCAGTTTACTTTCAGCTTTTTAAACAATTCCGTCCTGATAAAGGTGCCCCCTGCTGGGTACTGGTGGATCCTATTTTCTTTAAAAGCAGCACACAGCAGCCTGGCCCTTGCTGCAAGGCTCCTTTCCACACTGCACTACTCATGCCTGTTTGGGGCAAGTATAGCAGTAGGAGTATGATCCATTTGTCCTGATAATTTGGAGAGATCCTCGGTGTTGTGTCTCCATTTTATATGATCCACGTTGATTATTTTCAGTTATTCAGAATGAACTAGCCTTAATTATTTGGTGTACTTGGTGTCAAGGGTTGGGTGAGGTTGGTGACTTGTTTGTGCTCAAGACCCAGCCCATAACTGTGTTCCTACCTAATGCTCTGGGACCTTCAACATGGAGGGGGTTAGTTACACCCTATGCTGTCCTCCTCCATCCCGCCACGGAGCTCCTGGGTAAGCCTTCTCTCTGGCCCTGACTCCCACCCTTTAAAGCCAGTGTGGCCAGTGGCACATGCATTCTGAGGCTCCTCAGCCTCATGTGAAACATCTGGCTTCTGGTGAAGTGAGTGTGCTTTCACATCACCAGGGCAATGTGGCAGTCATCGTTGACTTACCAGCTGAGCTGTGCCTTTCCCACCCAGGCTGTAACTCCTGTTGCGACTGGTGGCACATTGACTAGACGAGGAATCACACTGGCACAGCTGACAAAGGTGCTCTTGTGCCTTCAGGAGATTTTTTTTCCCATTGAGACAAGTGTTACTGGGGCTCCAGGCCCAGGTATCAGGCCTGGAGCCCCAGAAGCAGGTGCAAAAGAAAGTTCCTCTTCTGTAAGAAAGGGTTATACAACCTTGGCTACTTACCTTGGATGCTTCAGAGAAGGGGATGCCTCTGCATTCTTTCAAGCCAACAGAGATGGGCTGCATTGGAAAAGACTGTTAGTCTGTCCCAGGAAATAATTTTGCACAGCTCAGATCCATGTTATGTGTGGAGACTATGCTGTGCATTGCCAATATTATCTTTACTGTGGCCCTTTAATCACGATTACAAATAGGATTGCCACCTTGCCACCCAGGGACTCTATGCCAGGGATGGGGAATGTGTGGCCTGCCAGGTATTGCTGGACTGCAACTCCCATCATCCCTAACCATTGGCTTTGGTGGCTAGGGCTGATGGGAGTTGCAGTCCAACACTATCTGGAGGTCCACCTGTCCCCTAGCCCAGCTCTCTGTGGATCTTTGGATCTCCTGTTAAAGCAGGAAGAGGTACAGTTCCTCTAGCCAGCTCCCCCTTCGGTCTTGTCACCTGCTCCCTCCCTCATCTGGTGTGGTGAGGACTTCAGGTGTGCCACATAGCAGGTGAGGGAAGGGGAATGGGTGGCAGGATCAGAGAGTGATCAGGCCAGGGGGACTTTGCCCTGTCTTCTTCTCAACAAGAGATTTAATGGTCTCTGCCTGGTGTTGGGGCTGGTGCCAACAGCAGTGCTAATGGCAAGGCCTGCTCAAATCATCATTAGCAACTTGTGGCTGGGAACTATCAGTTTGATATGAGTCCGACTAGTTAAGGTTCAGCTGACAGCCGCTGCTGTTTTCCACAGGCAGACAAAGGAAGGAAAAATGCAGAGGTATATTCAGGGTTATTGGGAAAGAGCTTGTTACAGCTGAGCCCAAATCAAAAAGAGTGGTGGTAGGGGAACTTGCTTTCTGAATCCTTGGATGTCAACCATCGCTACCATGATCTGTAACTAATTCAATTGTGTCTTTCATTCACTAGCAACATTCCTTATTTTATTTTGAAGGAGATTTCAGTCAACTGATACCATTCTGTTGCACTTCTTTGGTTAGAAAATACTGCTCAGCAGTGTAATGTTTCATAAAATTGAAGCAATTGTGAGATGGCAATTTTTGCTTTCCTCAACCTGCTTCCAACCCACCACTCGTTGTTACACAGGCCTTTCATTTCAGCCCATTATTTTACTTGAGTGAACCTCAACTGTTTTGACACATACCAAATTGGCCCAAATATCTTCACCTTCATGTGCTGGTTAAACAGGAAATGGGCCACAAGATTTTCCTCCTTAAAAACGGGAAAGGCCTTGCCATGTGTTAAAGAAAGTTTCTCAGCACGTCAGCTGGGGGTGTTTTGATGGATAGCAGCCTGTCATTTCAAGTGATCGAAATAGAAAATGAGCCAATTTATAATGTCTGAAACCTCATTAACCCTGAAGGCCACATCTGGTTTACCTGGCTTGACAGATTTGTCACTGTACTCTGTTCTGAGGGATAGTCTCTACATTCCCGAGTCAGGAGGGAACAGAGCGATGGCACTATCCAGTAATGTCCGCAACCGGCCAAAGACCAGCTTGGTGGTAGTGGAGCATATGCTCTCCATGCAAAAGATCCCAGGTTCATTCTCTAACATCTTTTCCAGCATGCAGCTGGAAAAGACTCATGTCTGATGTCCTGGAGAACCTCTGCCAGTCTGTATAGGCCAGCCTTACCCAACTTGATGCCCTCCAGATGTGTTAGACTAAAACCTCCATCATCCCCATGCTGGTATCAAGTTGGGGGAGGCTAGTGTAGATGGTACTGACCCAGATGGAATAATGGTCCAGCTCAGTACAAGGTAGCTTGAAAAAAAGGTGAGTAAGGGGAGACATGACAGAGGTGTACAAAATTATGCATGGTTTGGAGAATGTGGATAGGGAGACACTTTTCTTCTTCTGTCAATATACTGGAATCCCAGGTCATCCCATGAAGCTGACTGGTGGGAGATTCAGGACAGATAAAAGGAAGTACTTCTTTACACAGCACATATTTAAACTATGGAATTCGCTACCACAAGTTGTAGTGATGGCCACCAATTCGGATGGCTTTAAAAGGGGGTTAGACAAATTCCTGGAGGAGAAGGCTATCAATGGCTACTAGTCCTGATGGCTACCTCCAGTATGAGAGGCAGTAAGCCTATGCACGCCAGTTGCTGGGGAGCATGGGTGGGAGGGTGCTGCTGCTGCTGCTTCTGGGTTTCCTGTGGGCATCTGGTCAGCAACTGTATGAACTGAATGCTGGACTAGAATGATGGACCCTTGGTCTGATCCAGTATGGCTCTTCTTATGTTATGTTCTTATGTTAAGGTAGGTTCCTATGTTTCTAGCTATCTGAAATTTCTCTTTTTTATGTTATTGTAACCTTCTGTATAGGGCCGCGGTGGCTTAGTGGTTAAGATGCTGAACTGCAGACCGGAAGGTCGGCAGGTCAGCAGTTCGAGACCCAAGTGCTGCATGACGGAGTGAGCTCCCATCTTCAGTCCCAGCTCCTGCCAACCTAGCAGTTCGAAAGCAAGAAATTGCAAGTAGATAAATAGGTACCGCCTCGGCGGGAAAGGTAACAGCGTTCCGTGCACCTCGGTGTTCAGTCATGCTGGCCACATGACCACGGAAGCGTCTTCGGACAGCGCTGGCTCTTCGGCTTAGAAACGGGGATGAGCACTGCACCCTAGAGTCGGACACGACTGGTTGGGGACACCTTTACCTTTTTAACCTTCTGTATGCTGTAATTTTGCTAATCAAAAACCAGAGATTTGAACTAGAAACTACAGATGTCAGTTGTCTAGAGTCAAATGTTTCATGAAGATTAAAAACAAATACTTAGCTCAACAGCACTGATGAGCACTTTTCCTGCTGGCTATCTGCTTTATCTGAATGCATCTTTAAATAGATATATAGTTATAACCATTCAGAACATTATTTTAGAATTTTGTGTCATTGCTTCGTAATAACAAGTAAGGAACGTTTGTTTGTTTGTAAACAAAGAGACCCTTTTTTGTATTCTATTCCATATCTTGTAGAATGGGTACTTATCCTTATGAATGTCTGTTTTAGAATAGCTTGACAATTTTTTTTTTTGGACAGGTGAAATACCTAAGGGCACACTCCTGTGTATGTTTAGCCAGAAAAAAGTCCTACAACTCCCAGCAGTCCCCAGTAGGACATTTTTCTGTCTTCAACATAGAATTGTGCCCTAAGCTTCTTCTTTTTTTAAAAGCAAATGTACAGTTCTCTGAATGTTCTGGAAGTTGCCTAAGTTTTTTCAGGTAATGAGCTTGCATAGTACATATTTTTCACTTGAATAGACAGATCATGGTTGCCATCCAGCGTCAGCCAGAGATATGCAACTGGATCCTAAGGCTTGCTCTGCCACTCTGCAATTTTTTAGGATGGAGCATATCAGATCCTAAACACTAGGCCACTGATGGATGGATGCACACAGAAATGTTTAAAGTATTAGTTTTTTAATGTCTAAAAATGAGTTTGTTTCCGAAATACTTTGGATTAAGTGGCACAAAGTATTAAGCTTTAGTCTCTTAACCCATGCAAATCCCAACTCCCTTAAAGAGCAGGGTATTTTTACCTAGCTGTAATTAATATGAATGTATTACCTGGAGGGAAAGTTGCAGGAGTTAGCTATGGTATCTCAAAGCACACACTTGACTTTGAACTCTGAAGACAATTGCAACAGCATTCTTTTTGCTATGTAATTTTTACTTCAAAAAAGCTAACTTTGAAGTCAGACCAACCGTTTTGTTCAACGTAGAAACGTTTTTTAAAAAATATGTTTCCTTTGTCTCATGGCAGCTATCTCAAGTTAGCTAGGAAAGGGTGGGCAGAATGTAGATCTCCAGATGTTTTGAACTTCATCTCTCAGCATTCCTGTCCACTGGCCATCCTGGCAGGGTCTTATGGGAGTTGAAGTCCAAAACATCTGGGGATCAAGCTTTGGCCCAGCCCTGAGCTAGGACATTTGGTATGTTCGAAATATTTGTTCCTAGTCACACTGGCAGTCAGTAGTATCTTCCTCCATTTTCACCAAAACTCTTTGTGTGCTATCTGTCTGCTTTCAGAGGCAAAGGAGAGCCGGTAACAGAGTTGAGTTGGACTTCTTGCCGCCAGCTTCTCTACCAGTCCATCGCCACCATTTTGGCTCATGCAGGGTTTGAGTGTGCCAATGAGAGCGTCTTAGAGACTCTTACGGACATTGCTCATGAGTACTGCCTGAAGTTCACCAAGCTTCTGCGTTTTGCTGTGGACCGAGAAGCCCGGCTTGGGCAGACCCCTTTCCCAGATGTAATGGAACAGGTTTTCCATGAAGTGGGCATTGGCAGTGTGCTGTCTCTGCAGAAGTTCTGGCAATACCGGATTAAAGATTATCACAGCTATATGCTACAGGTGAGAGGAGACGGAAGTAGTGTGCTCAAGGCAAGGCAAGTGAGCTAATTCCCATGATTCTCTTTGTACATGCAACCTTGATATGTATATTCTTGATGTGTAGTGAACTTCTCTACCTGGGGCTTCTTAATTTAGTTGTTATATCAGAACTTGACATTTTTAATTGTTTTTCGTTGTTTTAAATTGTTTTCACTCTTTGTACGTTTTCGCCCCTGCTGTAAGACACCTTGAGTCTTATTATCATCATCATCATCAATAATAATAACAACAACGTTCATTGCTTAGGTGAACTTGGAGGTGGGTACTTTCCATATTTGAGAGAATTGTTCTTCATTGGGAAAACATGCCAAGCAGGCAGGTGCTCTTTTCATGTCAAATGGGACTTCCTTACAGATTGCACTGTACCTTCTTGTGGAATTTTCTGGTGTTAGGGGTTCTTTCTGGGACTGCTGATGGTAATGGGGATTTCTTCCATCAGCATAGTTAAGGGAAAATATCAGCTGCTTCCTATGTTGCCTCAGGGTTGTGGTAGCCACTGCAATATTGTGCCTTCCCACACTGCTCCTTCCCACTGTAAGAACCTTGAGGTCACATGAGAAGAGTCAGCTATGTGGCTGCTTACCATGCTGGTGCTAGTGACCTCTCCCATGTGACCTTGGCATTGTTATATTACTGGAGTTGTATGGAAATTGCCATCCTGCAGAGGCTCTCACACTGCTGAGACAACCACAGGACCAATCCTACGACATTTGGCTTGGATCCGAGACGTGATTCCTGCAATAGGATTCTAAGGTGTTGTATGAATGGTGCTGATAGCAGAACCTTATGGTAACAATTATGAAAAAAAATAAAATCTAGGTCCAGAACAGGTTGATTATTTTATATGAGTGTTAGGAAATTGATCCTATCATCTCCATTCATTTACTCTGTTCCTGCTCGTGGACATTCAAGTGCTTCCACATCCTTGCTTTTCCACAATTCCCATTAATTTCAGTGGAATTGGTACAGGAAAAGTTCTTGGTGGGTTTTGCCTTTGGAGCTGTAGTCTGTATCCCAGGGGTGGGCAAACTGTGACCCTTCCAATGTTTTGGCCTATAACTTTGGCTATGCTAGCTAGGGCTGATGGGAGCTGCAGGCCAAAATATCTGGACAAGTTACCCAACCCTGCTTTATCCTATTGAGAAAATGTCAATTTTAATAAGTAACTGGACTAATTTTGATCTTTAACTTGTCCTATCAGTAAAGTCCCAGGGAAAGTAACAGATATATTTTAGAACTAGCGGAATGCTCAGCAATGGCTTGGTAGAACCCATCTGGTAGGGATCACATGCACAGAGATATATTGCCTCCCTTCTCTGTAAGACCCAAGCAAGTCAGGCATTGAGGGAGGCAATGACTGAGCCCTGCTGGAGGAAAGATGATGCCTTCTCTCCACGATACAGCTCAGGTTCCATCTTCTGTCATAGAAAGATTGCCTTGGTGGGGGTGAGTTAGGCATGAAGACAGTGACTTGGTTTGCATGATCACTGCAGCCCACCATGGCTTATTAGCCATGTTGGGTTGTGGTGCCCATGGGTGTGAGGTTGGTGATCCAAGCACCGGCCACCTAGATTTCTGGCTACATTTGAACCCTGGGAAGGTGGATTGTTGGGGTGGTTGATGAGTCCCCAGAATCATGGGCTGTTTTAGGGTTGCGGGTGGCTTGTCAACCACCCCAACAACCCACCTTCGCCAGGTTCGCACATAGTGAGAAGCTATGGTGCACCCCCAAATATTCAAAATGGCCATCAGCATGACAAGAAGCCTGATGGAGAAATTCACCCACAGTGGCTTCTCATTACATGCAAACCCGGCCAAAGGATACATCTCACGTTTCTGTTGCTCCTTTTTTTCTCTGCCAAATGGGCTACTGACAGGTCAGCAAGCAGCTCTCTGAAGAGTATGAAAAGCTTGTCAACCCTGAAAAGGCAGCAGAAGACACAAAACCTGTGAAGATCAAGGAGGAGCCAGTCAGTGACATTACATTTCCCATGAGCGAGGAGCTGGAAGGGGATCTAGCTTCGGGGGACCAGTCTTTGCCTGTGGGAGTGCTTGGAGCTCAGAGTGAGCGTTTTTCAGCTAACCTGGAACCCGAAGCGTCTCCACAGACTTCAGGTACATGTTATCCATGTGTGGTTGGCACTTGAGTTATAGAAGAAGAAGAAAACCCCCACATGAGTATAGGAGTAGGATTGCTCATTATTTCAAAACTGAAAATGGTCCATGTCATGGCTCATTTGTTCCAAGTTAAAGATAGTGCCTGTGCAACTGGGCTGCTAGAAGAAGATGGGAGGTTCTTGGATATTACTTTAGTAGTTCTTCCATTGGTCACATTTTCAGTTGCCTGTTGAGCCCTTGGATTTTTTAAAATGGGGTGCTGGCTAGAGGATAGCGTCAGCAGCAACTCCTCTAACTGAAATAGCTAGAAGGATTGCTGCTGTGATCAAGGAATTTGCTGATGGCAAGTTATGTGAACTGGCGCCTACCCCTCTAAATTCAATCTTCCATTTAAAATATAGTACGTTTCTTGTTGTCGTGAAAATTAAACTTGAAAATTGGATGTTAATTCATTTTAAAGGCTAAACAAATAAAAGGCAGTAGTCGTTATAACTTTTTGCTTCCCAGGATTGTGAAACCTACTTTATTTTCAATATGTGACTTGGTTGGGTTCCCCCCCCCCCCCACTTCATATGCACTTACTGGTTGCAGATTAACATTATTTCAAAATAAATTCAACATGTCCACTAGCTGTATCTGTAATACGCAGTTTATGTTAAATGTCACCCATAGTCTTGCAGTGTTCTGTAAAACAAAGGTCTTGTAAAGATAGATGGGAGGAACTGGATAGCCTGGGGAAGAGAAGACTGAGGGGGAGCACTCTTCAAATACCTGAAAGACTGTCACAGAGAACTGAGCAAAGACTTGTTCTCTCTGTCTCAGAGGCCAGGATTGGATCTAATGGGTTTAAGTTATAGGAGAGAAAACTTTGGTTAAACATGAGGAGAAACTTCCTAATGGTGGGAGCAGTTTGATAATGGAACCAATTTTCTGTGGTGGGGACTCTCCCTTGCTGGAGGTCTTTAACTAGAGGATGGGCAGTCATCTGTTGGGGTTGCTCTAGCTTTGGATTTCTTGCATTGAGCAGAGGTTGGACTAGATGGGCTCCAACGCCCTTTCCAACTCTGTGACCTGGTTTGCACGTCACGGTAAGCCACCATGCGTTAATTCACCTGCAGGGCTCCAAGATGTCTGCCAGCCACCATTCTGAATATACAAGCCACAACGGCATGGGGGTGGGGCTGTGGTTTGTTGTATCGTGTGAATCCGGGTGTCGTGGGTTATTTGAATGTTAAACATGGGTTGTTCTAGGGTAATATGAGGATTGTTTAACCCTCAAATATCCCATGATGCATGGGTTTGCATGACACAACAAATCATGGTGCTCACACCATGGCTTGAATATTTTAAATGGTGGCTGACGTATGTCTAGGAATCCCCCGAGTGAATTAACCCATGGTGGCTCATTGTGACGTGCAAACTGGCACTGTGATTCTATGTATGGGAGTTGCGAAGAGCTTTTGAAAGCAACATGCTTCAGATTTCTGGAAAGTGAAGATTTCTATTTACTTTTAGAGAATTGGTTAAAGAACAAAGCTGATGGGAAAATGGATGAGCCAAGCGAAGGTTCTTACTGGAACCTATGTACTTGATTGCATTCATAAGAACCTATATGCTTGGCAGTCTGAAGCAGAGAGCTCAAGGATGAAAACACTGAAATGGTACACTTCCCACTTTCAAACATTCTCCCTCCAGACTGAGACATAATAGTGAGTGTAGGTGGAGGCTTTATTGGTATACAAATTTCCATCTCTTTGTCAAATCTTTCAGCCACTAAGGCTTTCAAACTTACCACTTTCATAATCTTCATTTCCTGGAGAAAGTTTCTTAAAAAAAAAAAAAAACCTCTTGACCCCAAGGGGCATTATTCTGTGTCCACCCCCCAATTTGCTGAACTCCATTGTTCCGTGCAGGAATAAGTGTTTTACTTAGAAGACCAGGTTTTTTTAATTATTAAAAAAAAATTAAGTTCTCTTCTACTTCTCTTAATCTTAGCTGCCTGTAGAATGAAAGAGTCTAGATTTCAGTCTATTTAACTTTTTAAAGAATAAAAAGTCTAGGCTTTTGAAAACACAAATCTGTTTGATGTTCTGCCAGGGCTCATTGCTTTTTTACAATGCTTCTGAAATGTGAAATGCTCTTATTCTGGGGGACAGGATGCAGCTAGGTCTTTGGAGGATTTGAGTGATTCATCTGAAAAGCTCGATATGAGTGTTTTGCTGCTTGAGAGTGAGAGGTTAACAAGGTAGCAGTATATTAAATGCCCTGTGATGGTCTGATTGTGGAGTAATATTTATTTATTTATTTAAAGTATTTTTATCACACTCCTCAACCGAAAAGACTCCTGGAGTGGGTTACATATAATCAGAAAAATGAGGGAGTCCCTGCCTGCAGGCTTACAATCTAAGAACTGTAAGCTGCCACCAACACCAGGCCTTCCCTACGGACCTCTGCCTGGCAGACCGCCAGTCCCTGCAGGATCAGGCCCCAGGTACTGAGCCAGCTGCTGCTTCCACCTGCCCCTTCCTGGAGGGGCTACATAAGCTGGCTGGCTGAGGTGGCCTGGGAGAACCTAGGCCTGCAGGAAAAGTTGTCACCACCTGGGAAGAGGCGTGCCTGCTGCTGTGCCACCGCCACCACCACCACCACTACTATCACTACTGTGGACTCCTGCCTGGCAGTATTTTAAAGGAGATTTTTTCACTGGTTTTTTTTTTTTTCAATTTTGGGGGGATTCTGTTGTGTTTTAGGGGTGGGTAGCCTGCCTGATAGGCGGGAGCAAGGGGGTATGTATCCATCTGACAGAGGCAATGGGGGGAGTGCTGGGGGCCAGACTATACCGAGGCTGGGTGGCAGGTGCTGGCGGGGCGTGAGGGACAGGCCATGCCAAGTAAGGGGAACAAGGGAATGATGTGTAATATCTGTCCCTTGTTCCGGGCCTGCCCAGAACCAAAGGATAGCTGGGGGAGGCGTGATTCCATCTTCTGGCCTTCATTTGCTGCTCTGCAGTGCCAGGTCTGTTACCCAGAAAACCTCCCTCATCCATGACATGATCCTGGATGAGGGTGCAGACCTGACATTTAGTATGGAGACCTGGCTGGTTGAGGCCACTGCTCCAACTCTTGCGGCCATGTGTCCAGCTGGATTTTCGTACACACAGCAGCCGAGGGCTGGGGATCGTGGAGGGGGGGTGGCTGTTATCTACTGAGAGTCCTTGGTCTTCACCAGTCCCTCTCTCCAGGAGACCAAGGTTGCTGAGTGCATGTACTGGAGGTTGGGCTCAAGGGGCAGTCTGGGGATTCTGCTTGTGTACCATCCACCCCACTGCATGACTGACTCCCTGGCCGAGGTGTTTGAGGTTGTCTCTGATGTGTGTGTGCAGTCCCCTAACTTACTGGTGTTGGGGGACTTCAATGTACATTCAGAGGCTGTCCTCATGGGGGCACCTCGGGACTTTATGGAGACCATGGCTTCCTGGGAGCTGCACCCTATTCTAACTGGGCCCACCCATGTAGATGGTCATGTGCTAGACCTTGTGTTTGTTTCTGGAGAAGTGGGGAGTGATCTGGAAGTCGGGGGTATATCCACCACCCCCTTGTCACTATCTGGTGACGTTGGACTTCTCGGTTCCACAACCCCTTCGCAGGGGTGGAGGACTCATTAAAATGGTTCGCCCCAGGCGTCTTATGGATCCGAATGGATTCCTGAACGCACTTGGGGATTCTCTGGAGCACGCCAACGGCCACTCGGTCGAGACCCTGGTGGGTGGGTGGAATGCCACAATTACTGGGGCATTAGATCGGGTGGCTCTGAAATGCCCTCACCCCCTGAACAGGGCTTGGGCTGCACCATGGTTCAATCCGCAGTTACGAGCTCTGAAACAGGAGGTGAGATGGCTAGAGCGCCAGTGGCGGAAGTCTCACTCCAAAGGTGATCAGACACGGGCTAGAGCTGTATCTTCAGCCTATCATGTGGTGGTGAAGGCAGCAAAAAAGGAATATTATGCTGCCTCTATCGCGTCTGCAGAGTGCTGTCCCAGGAGGCTGTTCCAAGTGGTCCAGAGCCTGGTCAGTCCAGGGGCTCCGGAACCGCTGGAGCATTCTAAGGCCTCCTGTGAGGCCTTGGCAAGGCACTTTGCAGATAAAATTGATCAGATTAGGAGTGTTATTCCGTGCGCTGTGGATACAGTTAGTGAGCAAGAGGCGGTCTGTGGCAAACCGGTTTTGTGGGATCGGTTCTAGCTTCTTCCTTCTGATGAAGTGGACAAGGTGCTTTCATCTGTAAGGCCGACCATGTGCTTACTTGATCCTTGCCCATCTTGGCTCATTATGGGCTGCAGAGAGAGATTGGGTGAGGGGATCCGGGCAGTAGTGAACGCCACCCTTGGGGAGGGAGTGATGCCATCAGCCCTCAAGGACGCAGTGATAAGACCACTCTTAAAGAAGCTCTCCTTGGATCCCCAAATTCTGAACAACTTGCTCAGTCTTTAATCTGCCATTTTTGGGCAAGGTGATTGAGCGGGTGGTGGCGATGCAGTTGAAGGCACACTTGGAAGAAGCCGATTATCTAGATCCATTTCAGTCAGGCTTCAGGCCTGGGCATGGGACAGAAACGGCCTTGGTCGCCTTGGTGGATGATATGAGGAGGGCTCTGGATAGGAACGAATGCTCCTTCCTTGTTCTCCTCGACCTCTCAGCAGCTTTTGATACCATTGACCACAGTATCCTCCTGGACCGCCTGGAGGGGTTGGGCATTGGAGACACCGTATTGCGGTGGTTCCGTTCCATCCTCTCCGGCAAGTACCAGAGGGTAGCACTGGGAGAGGAGGATCACGAGAGGAGGAACAAGATCGGCCTTGGATGGCCTTCTCTCTGTCCCATCAGCCAGGACAGCTAGGCTGGTGAGGACGAGGGAGAGGCCCTTCTCTGTGGTGGCCCCCACTCTTTGGAACTCCCTCCTTAGGGAACTCTGCCATGCCCCCTCTTTAATGAGCTTCCGCCATGCATTAAAAACATGGTTGTTCAGGCAGGCATTTGGGGTGGGTTAGGGTATTTTTTATGATGTTTTTAATGTAGAATTTTATTGTTTTAACTGTTTTGTTGTTATACATCGCCCAGAGTGGCTGGGTGACCAGCCAGATGGGCGATTAATAAATTTAATAAATGAATGAATGAATGAATGAATGAATAAATAAGAAGACAAGACACACAAAGAAAAAAGAATGGGGAGAGAAGAGGGGAAAAAGTCTTTCAGCAGGACTGGTGGAATAGCCCTGCTTCTCTTTCATCTTCCTCAGTACGGCCTGCTGGAATGGCTCAATTCCATATCAAGGCAGGAATGTGACTGTTTTCATTCTATGCAGGCATTCTGTTATTCCTTAATCATCTTTGTTTTAATCACAAAGGCCTTTATGGGCTGGCAACCAGGTTGCTGGAGAGTGTCCCTGCTCCGCATCTAGTGGGTAGTTCTGTACAGTGTATTAAAGCTAACCAGAAAGAAGGCAAATGTCTTTAGACCATAACATGGCTATTAAAGGGCTGCCCTTTTGTTCCGTTTCCCCATCTTCAATATTAGCAACCCAACCTCTGCTAAGTACATTCCTTCATGATGGCATGCTCTTCTCGTCTTTGCGGTGTTTGTTCGCCCTCTCTTCAGGATTCATGGAAACTCTTACAATATTCCATATGAAGTCAGACTATATGGGAGATGCTCATAATGTTTGTATGTATATGCTAGTCCTCTGTTACATAACTTTTCTTTATCCCTTAACATGTTCTTTATTAGCTAGTCCACCAGTACCGTTGCTTTCCCTCCCATATTTATGGCCTTTTCACATATTTTACTAACGGATTAGAAACCTTTCTCTCTCTTTCTCTTTCTCTCTCACTCCCCCACCCCCTCAGGTGGTGAGGTGAATACTTCCCCTCTCTGGAACTTGGCGCCAGTGAAAATGGAGCCACAAGAAAGTGAGGAGGGCAATGTTCATGGGCACCATGGCGTCCTGGGTGGCGATGTGTTTGAGGAGCCCATGTCAGGCATGAGTGAAGGTGGCATGCCGCAGAGCACGAATGGCTCTGAGAGCAGTTATGGTTCCAATTCTCCTGACAGCCTGATGGGATCTTCACCAGTCTTCAACCAACGCAGCAAGAAGAAGATGAAGAAGATCTGAATTCTAGCCTGTGGGTGACACTATGAACTGATTCAGCAAAGAACCTGGAGCCACATAGGACTTTGATCAAGAGGACAAGAGTTGGTGGAGATGCCATTTTGGATTCTTCATGCATTGCTTTGTCTTCACTGTGCTTGACCCTGCCTGCCTGCCTGCCCTCCCTACTTTGCTCAGTGGGTATCATGGGATAGTTTGGCAGAAGGAGAATGTTGGATGACTGTTGCTGAGAAAAGGGTAGTTGCTCTTTCATAAAGCCAACTGTGGCTGTAAAATAATGTTTCATTCCACTGGGATTCCAAAAAGAAATGTATGACTCAGCTAGATTTCCAGCTAGTTAGACATTTATTCTTCCTAACAACTTGAAGCAACTTGCACAAACTTTAGTATAAGTTGAATAATGACAGTAATAGTTCTATCATTCTGCAACAAATGGTTGATAGAATCTTTAACTTGAATCAATGCAATTTGCTTTTTTAACACTGAAAATTTGGAAGGGACATGAGTCCAGTATGGAAACTATAATCTGCAATAGAACTGAAATGGAATTTATAGATTCTATGTTTCTACTACCCTAAATGTATATTTTGGAAGAAAAAGCTCCTGCTGCAGTATTTCTGTTTGCCTATACAAAGTTACTGTTAGTATTTTTTGATTAATAATCATGGTTTGTTTTCATTGTGCTGAAGTCAGATAAATAAAACTCCATATACACCAGCCTATATATACTCTTTTCTTAAAAAAAAACAACACCTATCCATACCAAGATAATTTAAATTCTGCCCCAAGAAATGCTGAATTCTGTGACCTTTATTAACTATGTAAATTAAGAGTTTTGCCATGCTGGATCAGACCAAGGGTCCATTAGTCCAGCGTTCTGTTCACACAGTGGCCAACCAGCTGTCGACTGGGATTCCACAGGCAGGACACGAGTGCAACAGCACCCTCCAGCCCATGTTCCTCAGCAACTGGTGTAGATAGGCTTATTGCCTCTGATACTGGAGGTAACATATAGCCATCAGGACTAGTAGCCATTGATAGCGTTCTCCTCCAGGAATTTGTCTAACCCCCTTTTAAAGCCATCCAAATTGGTGCCATCACCAAGATCCTTTTCTTGGTTGGTCACTGCTAGCTCAGATCCCGTCAGGTTATACATGAAGTTGGGATTTTTTTTTTGCCCCAATGTGCATCACTTTACACTTGCTTACAATGAACTGTATTTGCCATTTAGATGCCCATTCTGCCAGCTTGGAGAGATCCTTTTGGAGCTCCTCACAATCCCTGTTTGTTTTAACCACCCTAAATAATTTGGTGTCATCAGCAAACTTGGCTACTACACTGCTCATTCCTAATTCCAGCTCATTAATGACCAAGTTGAAAAGCACTGGGCCCAATACAGATCCCTGGAGGCCCCCACTATTCACAACCCTCCATTGGGAGAATTTACTATTATTCCTACTCTCCTTTCTGTTCTTTAATCAGTTACTGATCCATAAGAGCACCTTGCCTCTTATTCTCTTTTTTTCTTCTGCTTTTTCCTTCCCAAGTGTGGGTGTGATATATATTTTAAAATATTATTGATGCATTTTTAAAAAATGCGTTGGCTGTGTTTGAGTTCTTTTTTTGGAAATAAGGCAGGATATAAGTTTGTAAAATAAATAAATATTTCTCCCAAACTTTCAAACCGTTTTGCTTTAAATAAAAACGGATTTGAGGGTTCTAAAAAAAATCCTGCATGTAGCAGAGAGCAGCCTTGAAGCTTCTGTATGACTCATCACTTACCCTACTCATGTTTCAATACATGGTAAGTTAAAAACAGACTTGGAAAGAGGTAATCATGGCTCCTAGTTTAATCTTGTTTTTTGTTTTGTTTTTAAGCGGCAAACTCTCCACAAAAACAATGTCCCTGGGATACTGTGAGCCAGAGCTAATATCCTCATTGAATTTTGAAATCTTTGAATAAAAAAGTAATATGTGCTGGGATAGGCAGAATGTAAGTTGCAGGCGTAAGATACACCAGGGGAGGAGGGCACATACACATGTTATGCTGAAGTTATCCTCTCGGTAGTTCCCAGAATTCTTAAACTGCAGCAGATCAAGCTGTTTTTCTCCAAGCAGTTGATGAACTTAGATGTTATTGAATGTAGTTATTCTTAGGGCTGTGCATGGACCCCCTGATCCGACTCGGAGGCCACTTCTGAGGCAGGCCCGATATCCTTCAGGCTGATTTTGGGGGGAGCTGGCCCGCTTCGGCCTACAAAGCTAAAGTGAGATTTGGACATTTGAATCCTGTTTCGTCCTCCCAACAGGCCTCCCAGCCCCCAGCTCCTTACCTGGCCCCTAGGCTTCTTCAGTGAGGGGGGGGGCTGCTGGGGGAGCCACCACCAGGGGAGCCGGTGATGGCGGCGTGGTGGCTGGGCTTCCGAATTGTGCCAAAGTGCACCGAAGTACTTCGGAGCAACTGTCAGGAGCGCCCTAGCTGCCTCTTGCAGTCCCCACCAATAGCCAACTCAGGACACAGACGACGAGGAATTCTTTCCGAGACTTTATTCCTTTATTACTTTATGACTCTTTCAGATACTGATCACTAGCAACAAAGCAAGGAATAGCACGGGGGAAAGATAGCAGAGTAGCCTAAGCTCCAGGTAAGGCAGTTGGTCCCCGTTTGAAGGAGAACCACGGGAAGACTCTGAACTTATGGGCTATGGAGAGGTCCTCCCTCTTTCCCCTGGATCCTCAGGACGTGACCGTTGTTTGCGCGCCAAACGAGCACTATGCCTCCTTTTTGCGCCCTCCATCTGTCGCCCCCCTCCAGCGCTCTCTCACTGCCAGGGTCACTATCTATCCCAGGAATGCTGGCAGGAGGAATCTCTGCCAGCTGCTGTGCTTGTGAGAGATAAGCGAGCTCCTCTCCCACGGATTGCTGTTCCTCCTCAGAATCAGAACTGCTCTGGGGCTCTATGGGCTCAGTTTCCACCCTGACAGCAACCTGATTTGCTTCGAGCCCCCTCCCGCTCGCCTTGGAGGCAGCCCAAAGTGCCCCGCTTCAACTCGGAGGTCAGGCTTTGTGTTGAAGCAGTGCACAGCCCTGGTTATCCGTGAAAACACATTTGTCTTTAAAATAAAACACACCTTTAGTGCAATCCTATCCATGTCTACTCAGAAGTAAGCCCCATTGAGGGATGGGCAACTTGTGGCCCTCCAGATGTTTTGGCCTACAACTTCCATCAGCCCTAGCCAGCATAGCCAATGGTGAGGGATGATGGGAATTGTAGGCCAAAACATCTGGAGGGCCACAAGTTGCCCATCCCTGCTGTACGCATTGGCTGTTTTCAGATGTAAAGCTAAACCATATTTTAGCCCTGAGCTCTTTGTGAGGAAGAGCAGCATAGATAAATCATGAGATGAGCTAGCCTCAGGCTCATGTCATGTGCTCCTCATCCCTGCTCCTCTGGCATGGCTGTTAGGAAGATGCCAAAAGCGTCTGTTTCCATTTTAGATTAATCACAATTTAGTGTGTCATCCAAGCCCTCGCCTCTACATGTGATGGAACCCATAGCTGCTTTAACCCTCCTCCCCCTATCCCAGTGATATTGAGTAGTATTACTGGGATGGGGGTGAGGTTCCCCCCACCCTCCCTTGCAGTGATGCTGCTGAAGATCGCCACAGTGCGGAGGAGGCTTTAACATCCTCCCCCATTGCAGTGATTCTCCAGGGAAAGAATCATGCAGGGATGACTCCATTTATGCCCTTTCTCTTTGGCATCAGGCTCCTGTCAAAGAGCTGCTTGGCAGGAGCCCAGTCCTCCAGGAAAACACAGCCTGTTGGGATGATGCTTCGCACCCCCTCTTTCCCTGTGGCATGAGGCTCTCGCCAGCTGTTTGGCGGGCTGGTGGAAACCTGATGCTACAGGGCTATGTTTGTGGCAGTGGCAGGGCAGAACATTCAGGGGAGAGGGCACTCAGATGGCCATGGAAAGCCACATGTGGTCCATGGCCATATATTGCCCATCCCTGCAATAGCAGGACCACTTCAGGAGATCTTAAATGTGGAGGTGGGGGTGGGCAGTTCACACTGAAGGAGGCATTCCCTGAGGTAATCTGGATCCAAGCCATTTAGGGAGCAATCTTATGGCCACTAGACACTGTCTAGAGGGCCATAGGATATGCTCATTTCCGGGAACCAACCTCAGAGCCCATGCTCCGAGGTCGGTTCCTGGGAAACCGACCTCCTCAGAGGCAGCGCGGAGAAGCCCCGTCCTCCGCACTTGGAAGAGGAGCGCGGAATGACTGAAAAGGGGCAGGGCTGGGGGGCATTCCGGGACAGGGAGAGCGGATCTACGCGAACGACACATCCAATGCGTCGTACAGCAGCTTCCTCTCCCAGTTGGCTCCCCCACTGCTAGACAGCTGAAAATGGCTGTCTAGTGAAAAATAGCATGGCAGGAGAGGCGCGGAGGGAATGATCCCCCCGTGCCTCTCCAAAGCAAGGCAGGAGAGGCACGGGGTGATCATTCCCTCCGACCTTGGAGGCGGCCGCCTATCTAGTTAGGATTGCGCCCTTAGGCTTGAAAAGGTCAGAGCCAGCACTTTAATTGGGCCTGGAAGCAAAGGTACAGCCACTTCGAAGCAGTGAAATATGAGAAGACCAGCTCACGCCTGGGCAAGTGGGCAGCTGCATTCTTCATTGCCTGAAACTTCAGACCATTTTAGTTATATCCCTATATTTGCTTCTTGCTAACTCTGTCAGCCTCCGCACTCCTCCCATCCCTCCACATCTCTTGCTCTCCTAAAATTATGTCCTTTCTCACATGCTCTCCTTCATGTCTAGAACAGCCAGGCCTAAGCCAAATAGTGACATGAAATTTCACATACCTGGAGTATAACACTGTACTGTCCCATGCCGCCACTGCTAGGATAAGACCTGGTTCGCAAGTCACGGTAGAAATTCCTGGGTTGATGAGTGGAGTGCATGAACACTTGTTGTTTCCACTTTTAATTAATGACTTACAAATGCTTCATTAACCCAGGTCTCTGGGTTGTTTATGGGTTAAACAACCCAGAGTTAACTCAACAATCGCCATGAAACAATCTAAGAACAGGTGTTCCTGGGCTTTTAATTAAAGGTGGAAATGACGAGTGCATGGCTCACGGGCTCCACTCATGCCTGCAATTCCTGGGTTAAACAACCCAGGAATTGCTGTCATGTTATGCAAACCAGGTCTAGGCAATTCATTCATGTCATGGTTATTGAATGCTTCCAAGGCTTGCAGTAGACCGAGACTCAAAACATGCCTACTCTTGTCCCCATCTACTTTACAAGCTTAGATTAGTTTTACACTGCCTTAAATATATGTTTTCTTCCAAAGCATCCTGGGAACTATAGTTTTATGAGGTGCTGAGAATTCTTTTAGCCTCTTCACAGTAAGCTCTCTTTTCAGAAATACAATTCCCATAGTTCCCTAGGAAAGGAAAGTTTAAGTCTGAAGTGTAGATAAAATGTATTCCGTTTGCATGCATGTGTGTGTGTGTGTGTGTTTCTCTACCGTACCTACCATTTACACACTTTCAACTAGCCAAACTGAAGTACTTCAGGTTTACATTTAAATACAAAAGAAAACTCAACCTCTATTGATTCCACAATGTAGCTGAAGTGTAAGTGGGAGATGCAATATTGATTCTCTTTTCTAGAGGATTGTTTATGTAGCGAGATTGGAAATGCATCAAGCTAGCATGTGTATAGTTTCAGAATAGCAGTAAAGTAAAATCACCCTCCCTCTCCGCTAAGTGCTGCCTCTGACTTTTGTATGCTTTTGTGTTACTGTTGTGTTTGCACATGGAAGCTTTTAAAGTTCTTGCAATGTTCCATTAATTTCCAATTGACATTTATCATAAGCAATTGTGACATTTTCAAGCCTGATTTAGCAACTCACAGTTTTGGCCTAGGAACCCAAACTAAAGTTTGCTTAGCTCATCATATAGGTGGAAAACGTCACCCGTCATGGATCGGGAAGTGCGGATGGCCTTCATATATATAATCCAAATGACAATACTGTGCATCGACAGCTCTTGCGCTAGAACTACAGCCACAGGCCTTGGAAAGTGTGGCACCTTCAAGCTACCTGTACCACTACAGGGCTATAGAAGCGGTGCCTTTAATAGCCAGTCTGTAGTAAGAGCGCTACTGGATCAGACCAAGGTTCGTTCTGGTGGGCCAGCATCCTGTTTCTCCCAGAGACCAGCCAGATGCTTCTGGGAAGCCCAGCAGGGCACACAAGCAATGCCCTCCTCCAGTTATTGCTCCCCAGAATTGGGATTCAAAGACATACTGCTTCAGAATCTAGTTCAATAGATGCATCGTGACTAGTAGCCATTGCTAGGCATTTCATAAGAACATAAGAAGAGCCCTGCTGGATCAGACCAAAGGTCCATGTAGTCCAGCATTCTGTTCACACAGTGGCCAATCCACTGCCGACCAGGATCCCACAAGCAGGACATGAGTGCAACAGCACCCACCCACCTGTGTTCCCTAGCAACTGGTGCACACAGGCTGACTGCCTCTGGTACTGGAGGAAACACATAGCCATCAGGACTAGTAGCCATTGATAGCCTTCTCCAGGAATTTGTCCAATCCCCTTTTAAAGCCATCCAAATTGGTGTCATCACCACATCTTGTGGTAGCAAATTCAATAGTTTAGCTATGCACTGTGTCAAGAAGTCCTTCCTTTTATCTGTCCTGAATCTCTCACCAATCACCTTCATGGGATGACCCTGGGTTCTAGCATTATGAGAGAGGGAGAAAAATGTCTCCCTATCCATTTTCTCCACATCATGCATAATTTTGTATACCTCTATCATGTCTCCCCTTACTCGCCTTTTTTTCCAAGCTAAACAATACCAACTATTGTAACCTTTCCTCATAGAGGTGTTGCTCCAGCCCTTGATCATTTTACTTGCCCCTTTCTGCACTTTTTCCAGCTCTACAATGTCTTTTTTTTTTTTTAGGTGTGATCAGAACTGTACACAGTATTCTAAGTATGGTTGCACCAGTTTTGTATGGGGGTAGTATGATATTGGCAGTTTTATTTTCAATTCTTTTCCCAATTATGCATAACATTGAGTTTGCTTTTTTTTTTTTTTTTTACAGCGGCTGCACACTGGGTTGACATCTTCATTGAGGTGGCCACCACAATCCCTAGATCTCCTTCTTGGTCGAGCGCCGCTAGCTAAGATTTCTTTTATGAATTTGTCTAATCCTCTTTTAAAGCCATGTAAGCTAACAAGTTCAATGAACTAATTATGTACTGTGTGACTTCCTTTTGACTTTCATGAATCTCCTGCCAATCTGTTTCACTGGAGGTCCTCAAATTCTAGCATTATGAGAGAGAGAGAGAGAGAGAGAGATTTCAATCTCTGTCCACTTTCTTCACACCATGCATTATCTGAGTTACCTCTGTCAGGTTCTCAGGTTATTTGCCTTTTTTCCTAAACTTAAAAGTCCCAAATTTTGTAACCTTTCTTCCTAGGGGAGATTTTGGTTATTTATTTATTTACATGTATAACCCACTTTTCCAGACAATGGTTTCCCAAGACAGCTAACAGCAAACACAATAAACTACAACACAGAACAGTCCTAACAAATATAAAGCAACATATAAAACAAGAAGGTAAAACACAGATCAATAAAACAGCCATTTACAAACAACAGCTGCTGTAGCAGATAGAACATCATTTTTGAAAGGTCAAAGGCCTCTCTAAATAAAGAAGGTCTTTACCTGACACACAGACAGGCAGACAGACTAATTAGATCTTATTCACTCAGCAGGACTGCACTAGGCCTCACATACCCTACTTTCAGATTCTGTCATTGAACTGGTGGCCTCCAACTAATGTGAAATATGGCAAACTTGTCACAACATCATATCTGAAACTAGAGGTATTTATGACTAACTTTCATGTTCACCCACACCGGAGTTTTTCAAACTGTCACAGTGAGCCTCTCTCTTTATTTTAATATCGCATTTTATATTTTAATGATTACTATTTATTGGTGTCACTGAACCGTTGCCTCCCTGTTACATGAGTCACAATCCAGAGCAGAGTTGCATGCACATAAACCCAGCTAGATCCAACAGCACAAGAGGCGACTCTACACATGGACGTCACCAGATGGTCAATATCGAAATCAGATTGATTATGTCCTTTGCAGCCAAAGATGGAGAAGCTCCATACAGTCAGTAAAAACAAGACCTGGAGCTGACTGTGGCTCAGATCATGAGCTGCTTCTTGCAAAATTTTGGCTTAAATTGAAGAACGTCGGGAAAACCACTAAACCGTTCAGGTATGACCTAAATCATATCCCTGATGAATATACAGTGGAGGTGAGGAATAGATTTCAGGGATTAGACCTGATAGACAGAGTGCCTGAGGAACTATGGACGGAGGTCCGTAACATTGTTCAGGAGGCAGCAACTCAATCCATCCCAAAGAAAAAGAAATGCAAGAAAGCCAAGTGGCTGTCTGATGAGGCTTTACAAGTAGCTGAGGAAAGAAGGGAAGCGAAAAGCAAGGGAGAAAGGGGAAGATATACCCAACTGAATGCAGAGTTCCAGAGAATAGCAAGGAGAGACAAGAAGGCCTTCTTAAATGAACAATGCAAAGAAATCGAGGAAAACAACAGAATGGGAAAGACTAGAGATCTCTTCAAGAAAATTGGAGATCTCAAGGGAACGTTTTGTGCAAAGACGGGCATGATAATGGACAAAGAAGGCAGGGACCTAACAGAAGCAGATGAGATTAAGAAGAGGTGGAAAGAATACACAGAGGAACTATACAGGAAAGATCTGAATGTCCCTGATAGCCATGATAGTGCGGTCACTGAACTTGAGCCGGACATCCTAGAGAGTGAAGTCAAGTGGGCCTTAGGAAGCATTAGTAACAACAAAGCTAGCGGAGATGACAGTATTCCAGCTGAGCTATTTAAAATCCTAAAAGATGATGCTGTTAAAGTGCTGCATTCAATATGCCAACAAATCTGGAACACTCAACAGTGGCCGCAAGACTGGACAAGGTCAGTTTACATTCCAATTCCAAAGAAGGGCAATGCCAAAGAGTGTTCAAACTACCGCACCATTGCGCTCATTTCACATGCCAGCAAGGTGATGCTCAAAATCCTACAAGCTAGGCTTCAGCAGTATGCGAACCGAGAACTACCGGAAGTACAAGCTGGGTTTCGAAGAGGCAGAGGAACTAGAGATCAAATCGCCAACATTCGCTGCATCATGGAGAAAGCAAGAGAATTCCAGAAAAACGTCTATTTCTGCTTCATTGACTACGCTAAAGCCTTTGATTGTGTGGATCACAACAAACTGTGGCAAATTCTTAAAGTGATGGGAGTACCAGACCACCTTACCTGTCTCCTGAGAAACCTGTACGAGGGTCAAGAAGCAACAGTAAGAACCAGAGATGGAACAACCGATTGGTTCAAAATTGGGAAAGGAGTACGACAAGGCTGCATATTGTCACCCTGCTTATTTAACTTATATGCAGAGTACATCATGAGAAATGCTGGGTTAGATGAATCAGAGGTCGGAATTAAGATTGCTGGGAGAATTATCAACAACCTCCGATATGCAGACGATACCACCCTCATGGCAGAAAGCGAAGAGGATCTAAAGAGCCTCTTGTTGAGGGTGAAAGAGGAGAGTGCAAAAGCTGGTTTGAAACTCAACATTAAAAAAACTAAGATCATGGCATCTGGCCCCATCACTTCCTGGCATATAGAAGGGGAAGAAATGGAAGCAGTGACAGATTTTACTTTCTTGGGCTCCAAGATCACCGCAGACGGTGACTGTAGCCATGAAATTAAAAGACGCTTGCTCCTTGGGAGGAAAGCTATGGCCAACCTAGACAGCATAGTAAGAAGCAGAGACATCGCCTTGCCGACAAAGCTATGGTTTGTCGGCAAAGCTATGGTTTTCCCAGTAGTAATGTATGGCTGTGAGAGCTGGACTATAAGGACGGCTGAGCGCCGAAGAATTGATGCTTTCGAACTGTGGTGCTGGAGAAGACTCTTACGAGTCCCCTGGACTGCAAGGAGGTCAAATCAGTCCATCCTAAAGGAAATCAACCCTGAGTGCTCATTGGAAGGACAGATAATGAAGCTGAAGCTCCAATATTTTGGCCACCTAATGCGAAGAGAAAACTCCCTGGAAAAGACCCTGATGCTGGGAAAGATAGATTGAAGGCAAAAGAAGAAGGGGACGGCAGAGGATGAGATGGCTAGATAGCATCACGGATGCAATGAATATGAACTTGAGCACGCTCCGGGAGAGAGCGCAGGACAGGAAGGCCTGGCGTGCTATGGTCCATGGGGTCACGAAGAGTCGGACACGACTGAACGACTGAACAACAACAACAACAAACCCAGCTAGAATCAGCGGGCCACAGGTACATCTAACTTTGTACTGAAATATGGCCTTTGTATATGCTATCATCCGACAAAGATTATTAAGATGGAGCTATTTAGAAATCTATATAAATAAGGCCACAATCCTAAGCATTTTCATTCAGGAAGTGTTTTCCTCGGACTCAGTGGAACTGCTCGGTCAATGTGTTCAGGAATAAGGTATCAAGCAAAGGGGAAAACTACTGCCAGACTCAGGTCTATGGTACTTTGGACACTAATGGAAGAATAGTGACTTATTACTAGAGCAGGAGTGCACAACCTTTTTGACCTTGACGCCAGTATGCGATGCTGGCTTGGGAGTCAGGAGCCATGTGTGTGTGTCTGTGTGCATGTGCAGGCACACACGCATGCATATACATATGCACACATACTTCCCAGCGATCCAGATACAGAGTGCTCTTTCCTCACTGCTAGCACTGGCAGGAGAAGAGCAATTTGTATGACAATCTCTGGGAGAGTGGGGAGTACAGGTGGTGGGGACACTGACAGTGGGCAGGTGAGGTCACCCTTGGGGGTTACAGTAAAGGCTGCATGGCATGTGGCCCCTAGGCTATGGAATGTGCACCCCTGTACTAAAGGCTTATCCATGTGAGTAAACAAACACAACTTGGTCATCTACTCCCTAAGTCAGGGGTGCAGAACCGTTCAGCCTGAGGGCTAACTTCCATTTTGAAGAAGATTTCAGAGGCCACGTTGCAGTGATGGGCAGGGCCAAAGTCAAAAGGGCGGGACCAAAAATACAAGCATATTTTAATGTAAGCTTTTTCCACCAATAATTAAGCCTTAGGAGAGGCATTTCAACCTTTTAGAATGGGACAAAAACTGCACAAAATCTTGGAAACCACCAAACTATTGGTGGTTGGGGAAAAGGGGGTGGGGCCAGGGGAAGGGGGCATGGCCCCACCTGGGGAACCCTGGCTGGCCAGATTTGGCCCCTGGGCCTAAGGTTGCTCACCCCTGCTCTGTATGCTACAGACATGCTAGCTTTACTCTAGAGAAAGTACATGATATCTTATCTATAGAGCTTTGGCTGTTGGGCAGTATAGAAAGGTAATGAATAAACAAGCAAACAAACAAACAAAATGGATGTGTGGTAGCTTTGCTGCAGGGGGTTATTTATTTACTTGAGCAGTTTATATGTTGCCTTCCAGTTTACAAAAGCTGTTTCATTTTTTTAAGCGCTCCAGTGCTTTGAAGGACTACACATTCTTAAAACCAAAAGAAAGAAAACAAAGATGGCTGCCACTTGGTCCCATCTCCGGAAAGTCCCCAATTTTCCCCAACCTTTGTGGGGGGATGAATGGTTCCACAAAGGTGTGTGTGGGGTGATATCCACGCAGTCCTATCACTATCCCATAATTGCTAATGGCTCTTGCACTGCTGTGTTCCACATGGCAATTGCAGGAGGCACAGTGCACTAGCGGAGAGTAAAATTACATTTTACCAGTAGTAAGAACAAATAATAATTGTGATCTGGGTGCTAGGCAGATGCGATATCCACTGTGGATAACCTTTGCAATAAATGGGTAACAGATGCCCATTGACTGTGTTATTATTTGAACATTCGTTCATTCATTCATTCAAGTCCTTGGACTCTTCAGTCTTTTGAAGATGAACCTTGATCTTAGCCCCAGGGGGCTTAAATAATTAAAAATGTGGGGGAAAGTCTACCATAATAAATTGTGAGTCCTTGAAGCTGGGGTGGAATTATCCACTGCAGCCACACTGTGGTGCTGGCTGCACAGATTTGAGAAAATGGAAGTAAGAGTTCATAATAGGAATTTCTCTGTGTATGTATGTGTGCGTGTGTTTATTTTTTAATTACAAAAAAGAAGAAGTCCTTTTCAATGGGGGTTTGAAACTGGAGATTAACACTGGTGCCATTTGTGTTGCTATGGAAACACCCAATAGAGTGAGAAAGCTCTCACTCATAGAGAGAGAGCCAGGGCCTGCAGGAGAGGCCACCACCACCACCACCGGGGAAGAGGCGTGCCTGTTGCTGCTGGGCCTGCTGCTGCTGCTGCTGCCGCTGCCACTACCACCACCACCAGGCCTTCCCTGTAGACTTCTGCCTGGCAGACCGCCAGTCCCTGCAGGACCAGGCCCCCAGGTACCCAGCCAGCTGTGCAGCTCCACCTGCCCCTCCCTGGAGGGGCTACATAAGCTGGCTGGCTGAGGTGGCCTGGGACAGCCAGGGCCTGCAGGAGAGGCTACCACCACCCCCGGGGAAGAGGCGGGCTTGCTGCTGCACCTGCTGCTGCTGCCGCTGCCGCTGCCACCACTACCACCACCACCACCACCACCACCACCAGGCCTTCCCTGTAGACTTCTGCCTGGCAGACTGCCAGTCCCTGCAGGACCAGGCCCCCAGGTACAGAGCCAGCTGTGCTGCTCCACCTGCCCCTCCCTGGAGGGGCTACATAAGCTGGCCGGCTGAAGTGGCCTGGGAGAGCCAGGGCCTGCAGGAGAGGCCACCACCACCACCGGGGAAGAGGCGTGCCTGTTGCTGCTGCTGCCGCCGCCGCCGCCGCCGCTGCTGCTGCTGCTGCCGCCGCCGCCGCCGCCGCTGCCTCCGCCGCTGCCGCCACCACCACCACCAGGCCTTCCCTGTAGACTTCTGCCTGGCAGACCGGCAGTCCCTGCAGGACCAGGCCCCCAGGTACCCAGCCAGCTGTGCTGCTCCACCTGCCCCTCCCTGGAGGGGCTACATAAGCTGGCCGGCTGAGGTGGCCTGGGAGAGCCAGGGCCTGCAGGAGAGGCTACCACCACCCCCGGGGAAGAGGCGGGCCTGCTGCTGCGCCTGCTGCTGCGCCTGCTGCTGCTTCTGCTGCTGCCGCAGCCGCCGCCAGGCCCCCAGGTGCCCAGCCAGCTGTGCTGCTCAACCTGCCCCTCCCTGGAGGGGCTACATAAGCTGGCTGGCTGAGGTGGCCTGGGAGAGCCAGGGCCTGCAGGAGAGGCCACCACCACCACCACCGAGGAAGAGGCGTGCTTGCTGCTGCCGGGCCTGCTGCTACCGCCACCAGCACCAGGCCTTCCCTGTGGACTCCGGCCTGGCGTTATTTTTAAGGGGATTTTTAATTGTTTTTTTGTTTGTTTTTCTGGGGGATTTTGTTGTGTTTTTAGGGGTGGGTAGCCTGCCTGATAGGCGGGAGCGAGGGGGCATGTGTCCACCTGATGGAGGCAGTGGGGGGAGTGTTGGGGGCCAGAAGATACCGAGGCTGGGTGGCAGGCGCTGGCGGAGCGCTAGGGTCAGGCCATGCCAGGTAAGGGGAACAAGGGAGAGATGTGTAGTATCTGTCCTCTGCTCCGGGCTTGTCCAGAGCCAAAGGATGGCTGGGGGAGGCGTGACCCCATCTTCTGGCCTTCGTTTGCTGCTCTGCAATGCCAGGTCTGTTACCCAGAAAACCTCCCTCATCCATGACATGATCCTGGATGAGGGTGCAGACCTGGCATGTATTACGAAGACCTGGCTGGCCGAGGCTGCTGCTCCAACCCTTGCAGCGATGTGTCCAGCTGGATTTTTGTATGCACAGCAGCCGAGGGCTGGGGATCGTGGAGGGGGAGTGGCTGTTATCTACCGAGAGTCCTTGGTCTTCACCAGGCCCCCTCTCCGGGAGACCAAGGTTGTTGAGTGTATGTACTGGAGGTTGGGCCCGAAGGGCAGTCTGGGGATTCTGCTCGTGTACCGTCCACCCCGCTGCACGACTGACTCCCTGGCCGAGGTGCTGGAGGTGGTCTCTGATGTGTGTGTACAGTCCCCTAACTTACTGGTGTTGGGGGACTTCAACGTACATTCGGAGGCCATCCTCACAGGAGCACCTCAGGACTTCATGGAGACCATGGCCTCCTGGGAGCTGCACCATATTCTAACTGGGCCCACCCATGTAGCTGGTCATGCACTAGACCTTGTGTTTGTTTCTGGAGAAGCAGGGAGTGATCTGGAAGTCGGGGGTATATCCACCACCCCCTTGTCATGGTCAGATCACTATCTGGTGACGTTGGACTTCTTGGTTCCACAACCCCTCCGCAGGGGTGGAGGACCCATTAAAATGGTCCGCCCCAGGCGTCTTATGGATCCAAATGGATTCCTGAACATGCTTGGGGATTCTCTGGAGCACGCCAACGGCCACTCGGTTGAGACCCTGGTGGGTGGCTGGAATGCCGCAATCACTGGGGCATTAGATCAGGTGGCTCCGAAACGCCCTCTCCCCCTGAACAGGGCTCGGACTGCACCATGGTTCAATCCGCAGTTATGAGCTCTGAAACAGGAGGTGAGACGGCTAGAGCGCTGGTGGCGGACGTCTCGCTCCAAAGACGATCAGACACGGGCTAGAGTTGTATCTTCAGCCTATCACGTGGCAGTTAAGGCAGCAAAGAAGGAATATTATGCTGCCTCTATCGCGTCTGCAGAGTGCTGTCCCAGGAGGCTGTTCCAAGTGGTCCAGAGCCTGGTTGGTCCTGTGGCTCCGGAACCACTGGAGCATTCTAAGGCCTCCTGTGAGGCCTTGGCAAGGCACTTTGCAGATAAAATTGATCAGAATAGGTGTGTTACTCTGCACGCTGTGGATACAGTTAGTGAGCAGGAGGCGGCCTGTGGCAAACTGGTTTTGTGGGATTGGTTCCAGCTTCTTCCTCCTGATGAAGTGGACAAGGTGCTTTCATCTGTTAGGCCAACCACCTGCTTACTTGATCCTTGCCCATTTTGGCTCATTATGGGCTGCAGAGAGAGACTGGGTGAGGGGATCAGGGCGGTGGTGAACGCCTCCCTTGAGGAGGGAGTGATGCCATCAGCCCTCAAGGAGGCAGTGATAAGACCGCTCTTAAAGAAGCCCTTCTTGGATCCTCAAGTTCTGAACAACTTTCGCCCAGTCTCAAATCTGCCATTTTTGGGCAAGGTGATTGAGCGGGTGGTGGCGGTGCAGATGAAGGCACACTTGGAAGAAACTGATTATCTAGACCCATTTCAGTCGGGCTTCAGGCTTGGGCATGGGACAGAAACGGCCTTGGTCACCTTGGTAGATGATATGAGGAGGGCTCTGGATAGGGGTGAATGCTCCTTCCTTGTTCTCCTCGACCTCTCAGCGGCTTTTGATACCGTTGACCACGGTATCCTCCTGGACCGCCTGGAGGGGTTGGGCATTGGAGACACCGTATTGCGGTGGTTCCGGTCCTTCCTCTCCGGCAGGTACCAGAGGGTAGCACTGGGAGAGGAGGTGTCGGACCCATGGCCACTCACTTGTGGGGTGCCACAGGGTTCCATCCTCTCCCCGATGCTATTTAACATCTATGTGAAGCCACTGGGGGCTATCATCAGGAGGTTTGGGGTGCAGTGTCATCAATATGCGGATGACACGCACCTCTGCCTCTCATTCAAATCTTCACCAAGGTTGGCCGTAGAATCCCTGTCCAAATGTCTGGAGGTGGTGAGTGGCTGGATGGGGAGGAATAGGCTAAAGCTGAACCCTGACAAGACCGAGGTACTTTTGGTGGGAGACAAGAGGAGGCTAGGGGATGTTGACCTGGTGTTGAATGGGGTACGGCTACCCTTGAAAGACCAGGTCCGCAGCCTGGGGGTCATTTTGGACTCCCAGCTGTCCATGGAGGCTCAGGTGTCAGCTGTGAGCCAGACAGCGCTGTATCAACTCCATCTGATACGGCGGCTGCGCCCCTTCCTTCCCGACCATCTGCTCCCATCGGTAGTACATGCCCTGGTCTCCTCTCATTTAGACTACTGTAATGCGCTGTACATGGGGTTACCCTTGAAGACTGTTTGGAAGCTGCAGCTGGTACAGAATGCGGCGGCTCGCCTGATTAAAGGCAGCTGCCGGCGAGATCACATCACTCCAGTGCTGAAGGAGTTGCACTGGTTACCAGTTGTTTTCCGGGCCAAATTCAAGGTGTTGGTTTTGACCTTTAAAACCCTATATGGTTCCGGCCCAGCCTATCTTAAGGAGCGCCTCCAGCAGCACCAGACAGGCCGCTTCACAAGATCAGCCTCGGATGGCCTTCTCTCTGTCCCATCAGCCAGGACAGCTAGACTGGTGGGGACGAGGGAGAGGGCCTTTTCTGTAGTGGCCCCCACTCTGTGGAACTCCCTCCCTAGGGAACTCCGTCATGCCCCCTCTTTAATGAGCTTCCGTCGTGCATTAAAAACGTGGCTGTTCAGGCAGGCATTTGGGGTGGGTTAGGGTATTTTAGAAAATGTTTTTATTGTAGAATTTTATTGTTTTATTGTATGTTGTACATCGCGCAGAGTGGCTGGGTGACCAGCCAGATGGGCGATTAATAAATTTAATAATAATAATAATAATAATAATAATAATGCCTTATTATTTTCCGTATTGATGAAGCCTCCACAGTAGTGACTCAGCTCTGGATTGCTATCACGATCATGGATGAGAAGAAGGGGCAGTAGGTTAAAGGAATAATTTTAGGGTCAGTTCACAGTTTGGTTATATAGTTACGCAGCAAAGTCAAACTGCACCACACCACTGCCTTATTCAACCTGCATCTCAAACGTTTTTCAGGATATTGTAAGCTAGGATTTTGATGCATCAGATTGTGTAGTGTTCCTCCTTCCTGTCGTTTAGATGCTTTTGTTCCAGAGAGCCTTATGTTAGGTATGGGATGGGGAACCCATCAGAGATCAGGGATCTCCATGCAGCAAGGGAGGTTTTAAAAATGTCTCTATTTATTACAGTGGAGACTTTTAAAGCCTAATTACAACACAGGGGTGGGGGATTTGGGGGAGGTCGCTGCTATAGAGGGGAGGGCTGACCCTTTAACTCCACCCCCCAGAAAAATCACCCCTCCCACACTGCATTTAGGCTTGAATAGAGCTTCCATTGGTGTCACTGCCAATGGAGGTTTTTAAAAGGCCTATGATGGGGGGAGGGCATGAGGATGTGGCTCTGCCCACTGCTGGCATGTGGTCACTGACACGCTTGTCCAGAACCAATTCAGCCCTTGGCCTGAGAAAGGTTCCCCAGTCCAATTTTAGAAGGAGGGATGATGGCTTTGATGTTTTAGGGGGCTTTGTTCACCTAGAGCTTACACTGACCTTGTTGCATTGCATGAAACAGGCCTGGCTCTGGGTTTGGAAAAATTGGGCAAAGTGCCCTTAGCAGGGGCAGACTGTCCATATAGGTGAACTAGGTGGTTGCCTAGGTGCCAAGTCAAGTGGGGCACCAAATTCAAGGGGAAAAAAGACACATTTTAAAACATCTTCATTTTCTAAGAGTTTTCTTAGTTTTTCTATATTGGATGTGGTGGTAATGGCAGTTAAGGCAGAATAGCATAATGGATGATTTTGGATTTGTAATAATAACAATTCTAATTACTATTTTTAATGCATTTTATTTGAGATCGTGTGCAAATGTATTCTGAAAATTCTGTGTCTCTATTTTCTCATCTCAGAAACATTGGTTGGACAGACGGATGGATGGAAAAAATGAATAATTATGCCTCTATTCAAATAAATATGCTTTGAAAACCTTAAATGGGCAATAGGGGCAAAATGTTTCCCAGTTTACCCAAAACCTCAGTCTAGATCTGCCCTTTGGATTTGTGGGTGGAGATGCCAATTGCATGGTTCATCCAAGGCACCAGTTGAATCCCTCCCCAGTGCCCCTAACTATTGGGAACACTGGGCTGGGATTAAGATGGCAGTTCTCTCCCTCCCCGCTTGCTCAGCTCTCCTCTTAGCACAGGGAAGATGGCAAGAGGGAAAAAAAAATCTGAAAGGCACCCATCCAGGCAGTTGCACTGGGCTGGCTGGGCCCCTTTAAGGTTTTTATTTCATTCCATCTGCCTGGTGTTGAGAGAAGAGCTGAGCTACTGCAGACAGTAAAGGACTGAGTGAGCAAGGGAAGAAGCCATCATTTTAATCCTGCCCCAATGCCCCTGACAGAGCAATGTTTTGTTGGGGGCACTGGGGAAAGATTAAAAAGAAAAACGATGGTTCTCTGGTTCACTTGCTGCAGCTGCTCGGTATTGTCAGCGGCAGGTGAGAAGGGAAACATTTCCTTCAAAGGGGTCCACTTGGCCCAGCGTATAGGAAGATGTCAGTGGCCAGTGGCTCTGCCAGGGCCCTGACCTTTGCCCAAGGACTCTGCATGCTGATGCCGGGCTCGGGATGAAATCTTCTTACACCGATGTTCTCCTGTGGCTTGAACTGCTGTGAAAAAGGGGGAGATCCATGTTTTCAATCCACCAATAAAATACACAAGACTGGTCATCATGCCAAGAAAGTCAGCTTGTCATGGCTTTGGCAGTATAAGCATCATGCAATAAAATGGCCCCATGAATGGTTCACCATTCAATGCACTACCATGGCCTGTCTGGGGGAAGGAGGAATGAAAGAATTACTTCTTGGAATTCACTGTGGTTGAACAAGTAACCTTGGTGACCCCATTCTACCACATCCTCAGCTTGGAAAAGGACCTATGTATGCCTCGTTCCTTAGCTTCCCTATGTTGGACCCTGCTGTCACTCTCCTCATTGTTTCCCACGGAACCCGTACCGATAAATAATTTCAGGTGACTTTACAGCTTTAGCCAGGGCAACAGTTTAACTGTGCATGTGGCACTTGATGTTAGTACGGTTCGTATTAGCCACTGAGTGTAGGATTATATGTTACATTTGTAGTGCTGCTATTCCCGCCACCCTTCTTAAACAGCCACTGAAGCTGCAATTTGAAGTGAACAACCAGCATAAAAGGAAGACCAACCTTTTCCTTTAATGCCATTTTCCCACTGAAAATTGCTCTTCACCTGCTTTTACCCCTGCTGAGGAAATAGTACGAGTACTGTCCTCTTACTTCACCTGGGAGGAAGCCTGATTTTGCCACCACTTTTAATGCTCCCCCTTCCTGAAATAACATACAGTCACTTTGGATCTTTGCTGCAAGCACTTTAAACACTCATTTTGTCTCACCTCCTTCTTTCGGGAGGACATTCTGGACCCTGAGATGGACCAAAGATGGATTGACTTTACTATAGATTTCTCCTTGCTTTGTGATGGGGATATGATTGTTTTCAGGGTTTTTTTTTCACATGTCTTGTGGCTTTCTCCTTGTGCGGAACAGGTAAACACCATAAGCAGACTAAGGGCATTTTTGCACGAGGCTTTTATTGTGTGCTCATGATTGCTCACTCGTGGTAGTTTGTGGATCCTTTACACAATGTTGTCATCCTCAAGGGCATCCTCCGCTCTTTGCAACCATTATCGCAGGTTTTTTCATAACGAAGGAAGTCTGGTATTTTCTCTGAATGGCATTATAGAAGCCTTGTGTAAATGTGCAATTCCGCTATACCACAGTGCCATCTAGTGGTTGTATAATAAAAAATATAGGAAGGCAGTAAAAGAAAAATCCTAGATGAAAAGCATGTGTAAAGGAGCCAGTCTTAATCCTGCAAAGAATCCAGAAAAAGAAGTCCCAGTAAAAGTGCGGGATAAAAGCCTCATGTCAAAATGCCTTTATATTCAGGTAGGAAGGAGTGTAGGAAGCTGCCTTACATTGAGTCAGACATTTGTCTATCTAGATCAGTATTGTTATTTCTTACACTGCTTGGCAGTGGATCTTTAGCGTTTCAGGTACGGATCTTTCCTAGTCCATCCTCCAAATGCCAGGGATTAAATTTGGGACCTTGGCATGCTCTTTCACTATGCTGATGCCCCTTCCCAGTTGTGCACACCAGCAGTTAATCCCACACCGAGGGAGCTTGCGGTGGGATGCAAAATCAGAATAAGTGAGCTGCCATGATGAGCACAAAGAAAAACTGGCCAACGTGATTTGTACCTGGGACATTTCTTTGTCTTCTGAGATTTCATCGGGCATTACATGCATACTTCTAAGCTTAACTTTGAAGGCTTGAAAGCTAGAAATGTGTTTAAGATTGTTGTCAGACACAGTACACCCTCAGTAGCAATTTCAGTGCTTGTGTGGTAGAAATGGAGAACACATGGGTCCCTGGGTAATTTATATGCTATAGATCCTGCACCATTGGAAGACAGCAGTTCAGCATCATAGAAGGTGGATAGATCTGGAGGTGTCATTGTTCCCTTTAACAGAAAATAATATTTAGAAAATTAAATTTCATTAGTAGTGTACTGCATCTGTAAAATGGGTATTTTTTTTCTAGCCTATCTCCTAAAGCCAGGCTATGTTACATTATATCTATCTATCTATCTATCTATCTATCTATCTATCTATCTATCATCTATCTCACACACACACATACACACACACACACACACACGTGTGTGTGTGTGTATATATATATATATACACACACACACACACGCACAGGGTGTTTCAAAAAAATGGACCCGATTTGAAATTGCTATATCTCTGCAACCATGAACTGCCCATGAATGAAACTCTTACCACTTGAAAGGGTGGCGCATAGAATTTCAAATGATTACTGCTAGATGCCCCTCTCAGTGCACAAACAGCACCACCACATTGGCACCTGCAGGTTCGATGTTTTCTAAATGACACACTGCCTCAGCGTTGGATAGGTCACACTGCCTCAACATTGGATAGGCCACACGGGACCCCAAGACTTGACACTACACTCTTGGCCCGCAAGATCTCCAGACATTGCACTCTGTGACTTTTTCTTGTCGGGATGCATCAAAGAACGTGTTTTTGTGCCACCATTTGTGCCACCATTACCGACCTTTTGTGCCACCATTAATGTCAAAGGCTCCTTGGAGGCCTCTCTCAGTCTAATCCAGAAGCCAAGTCCAGACACAGACAAATGGATTCTTTTCAAAGCTTTATTCCTCTTTTACAACTTAACAACTCTACCGTTAGCAACTAGTTTTGAGCAGCAGAGTACCTATGCCCTAAGTTGGAACAGTTGGTCCCCGTTTGAAAGGGAATTACTGGCAGACCCCTGAACTTAAGGACTAGGGAGAGTCCCTCCCCTTTTCCCTTGGATCCTCTGGGCGCAGCCGTTGTTTGCGTGCCAACCAGGCACTATGCCTCCTTTCTGCGCCCTCTATTTTGCGCCGCTCTCGGCGTCGGCGTTGCGCATCCCTCAAGTCTGCTTCCCGCGCTCTGTCACTCCCTGGACTGCTATCTAAGCTAGGAATGCTGGTGGGAGGAATCTCCGTCAGCTGTTGGCCCTGGGAAAGAGGAGCGCACTCCTCTCCCAGGAGCGACTGCTCTTCCTCAGAATCAGAACTACTCTGGGATTCTATGGGCTCAGTGTCCACCCTGACAATTAGCGACTAATCTGGATGACCACAAAAACAGAATCATGGCAGCGGTGACTTCAGTGGAAAAAGACTCTTTGAGAGGTGTTTGGGGCAAATTCAACTATCATCTCGATATTGTCTGTACAGCAGGTGGAGGGCACATAGAGCATTTATAAAATGGTTATAAATACTTGATAACTCATTAAACCATTTGTAACTTTTGGTGTAATTGTAATATGTTGCCATTGTGAAATATACTGCTTTGAAATTGGGTCCATCATTTTGAAACACCCTGTATATATTGACTTGATACATAGTCTGTAGTGGAGGTCATGTGCATTAGTTATTGGCTCTACACAACCTTCCAGTTCTTGTTTTGTGCTTATGCTTCATTGTACTAGTTTAGATTATGTTAGACTGACAGCAGTGGTCTCATAACATCTGTAGGTGGCCTACATTCTTCTAGAGTTAGAATTCCACCCTTGCACTACCACTATATAGCAACAAAGCTCTCAGGTGTGGGGCTGGCAGCCACAAATGTGAGCCTTTTAGCTTTACATTAGCAAAGCAGAAGAAGCCTTCAGGAAAGTGAGAAAGCAAAAAAGTGTACTTCCTTTCCCCTTTCTTTGAAACCCGCCCTTCCCTCTGCAAGCCCCAATCAAGGCTCTTGTTCCAAGCTGTTTGCAGCCTTGAATGAGAGCACTCCTGTTAGAAGCTGGGAATCCACTACAGTGGTCCCCGCTTGTATCTCTTAAATTAAAAACTGTGTGGTATAGGTCAAGATGACCAAACCTCTTCTTGATGCCATGCAGAAGCTGACATAATGAGTGTGCTTTGTCGTAGTGCACTTTGGAGAGCATGCTTGGACATCAGTATGCATCCAGTGTGAAGCTATTACACAAATTTGTGCGGGTCTAATTATCCCTTGTCTGGGGCTAAAATCTGTATAAAAGAAAAAAGAGCCATTTGACATCAAGGGTCTATTCAGTCCTTTGATTCTGTGGTCTTCAATTACACAGAACTGAGCCAAATATTGCAATTGAACTTTGAATATGATGGATTTGAATCGCTTCAATTAAAACACTCGCTTGGAGGGTGGTGGTAGCTTTAATTTCCACTGAAATTTATATACCAGATTGGAATTTCCACTTAGCATATTCAAAATTACTGGAATTCAGTTTGAATTTGTGGTTGAAAAGTTTGGCCCTGAATGTGAGAGCACAAATCATATGCTATATTTAATTATGTATGGATACATTTAACAACAAAGTTCCAAGTTTAATCCATTGTTTCAGAATAATAGAAAGGGTGATAATTTAGACTGAAAATCATTACCTCAACCCCAGATTATTATAGCTGGGAACCACTGAAGTACATTAGGCACACCCAAGAGCTTGAATATGTCTACTGTTTCTTTAAATAGCAGGTCCACATGGCTTAACACAATCTGCTTTTGAAACTCCCTTCAATTTCAAAAGTGTGACTTGGAGAGTTTGTGTTCAAGACACACGAGCCCTGAACCACTTTGGACATATGGACAGTAGTGTAGTGGCAAATTCAGAAGTGCAGGGTCCCTTCATGACTGTCACAGCCCTGCCCCCTTCTAAGATTATACAACCTTCTAAGATATACTGCCTTCAACTGGGATCCAAAAACAGTGCAGCTGAGAGTAAGGCAGTGGCATTTCAACTGAAAAAAATGCAGGGGTGTTAAAATATTTTTCACACACTCACTCACTCACTTAAACACAAACATTTTAAGTTTTCAAATATGATATTCTATGGAAGCTTCACCCTTTCATCTCAGCCCTCACGGACAGACCCCTTCTCATTTAAACAGCCCCCTTACACATTCCCTTAGCGCCCCAACATTACCCATTAGCCGTCCCTAAGCTTCTTCATGACATCTCCCCCCTCCCCCTCCAACAGAAACATCCACACACCCAGCTGGATTGAACTACACACACATAGTGGTCTAGTGGTAAATTTGGAAATGCAGGAGCTCGTTGTGACCGTCTCCAAGGGCAGTCCAAAACGTTCAGGCAGCTGTGTCGATCCATATCAACAAACCAGTTCTAGGAGTTTTCATCTCCACCAGGAGCACGTCTTTGGTAAAGCGAATAGGTCTTAATTGCCCATTCCAGACCAAGTCATCCCAAAGACTTTGCATTCCAACATGGAACAATATAGTGTTGCTTGGAAAATTCATTCCCCCCACAGCTTCAGTGAGGATCGTAGCTAAGCTGAGAGGGAACAGGGAATTCTGAGGGGGGTTGCAGATGACATCAGAGACCCTGCTCATGAAAAAGTGCTGGGGCTGCGTCCCTGCGAGCCCTGCCTCCACTGCACCACTGCATATGGAACTAGCTGCGTAGCTCTTTGGAATCCAGCCGATACTCACACACTTCTCCTTTAGAAAGATGCATCAACACCATGCACATTTTGAATGCATTATTAGTAATAATTTATTAGTAATCAAGATTATTAATAATTAAAACTCATGCATCTCACCACAAAGAAGATGGACTAGTTCCTATTTTGAAAACTGCACTGAAAGTATAAAAAGAGGAAGGCGAATCACACATCACTCACATCTCCTACTGATGCTTCTTTGAATGTCACTCTAACTGTCCCTCTCGGATCATATCATGGTGCCTTTCTGTCCTTTTGCTAGGAAATGCTGTCCACACCACTCATGCCATTATTCCACCTTTGGACCATTTGCAAAGCCAATCATGTTTTTAGCAAAACCACAAATGGATACATTCGAGGAAAATGTTAGGGGCTTCATTCAGGAGGGATTCTGAAAGAAGGGTTGAATTCACAGATTTGCAAAAGATGAGTGATGGACCAGGAGACAGTGTCAGAAGATACATAATTGAAAATGACAGCACAGAAACAAAAGGAAAACACAGAGGTGCGCAGCCAGGGACACAGCAAAGAAATACGGAATAATTCTGCATCACTGTGTGTGTGTGTGTGTGTGTGTGTGAGAGAGAGAGAGAGAGAGAGAGAGAGAAAGGATTCCCCCACTCTATCTGGGCATGCCTCAGGGACCCTATTGGTAGATCCTTTAGGAAAGCAAAAGTCACCACTGCAGCCCTTGAAATTTCATTGCCTTGGCCCAAGAACTTTGTTCACACTGTAATGAAGTAAAGCAAACAAATTGTCTTCTCAGTTGGATAAGAAGGATACCAGACAATGTATATGAACTCAAGGTTAGTCAGAATCCCAGAGGGAGCGGGAAGAGGGGCCAGGAAGCTTTTCTTTGCTGCTGCTCTGACTATTAAATGCTTCTTTCAACAAGGGAAACTCGCTGTGGAGAAAATGTTCCTCATTTGCTTGGCCTTCTTTACAAAACAGCTATGGAAACAACTCTTCTGAGTCACTTCTCAGTTTTTGTTGTGATATTGAAGGAATGTCTGGAAGGAAATATATGAACTGAGACTGCAAGTGCGGGTTTTGGGAGGCAGGGAGGGCGTTGTCGTACATTTTAGTTTACCTCCAAATTTTGTAATTGAGTATTGTCTTGGCTGGTTCAAAACGACCCTTACCCGTTCCTCCCCACCTCTGGCACCTTATTTTCCTATGAATTAAAGATTTTGTAGGAACCTTGGGTGGAATTCACAACAAGCACAAGCATATTGTGAAAGCTGAGTCATTTGTGAAATTAATTTCTCGTGACATGTTTTGGCTTCCAACATTCATCTTAAAAGTGAAGTGGGTACAGAGGAGTATAATGTCATACCTCAGGGGAATGTCCTCCCTGCCAGGACAAACTGAAGAGCGCTGTAAGTGTTTTCACTTCAAAACAAACAAATTAAAATATCAGAGGTGATATTAAAGCCCTGGGTAGTGGCCCCAGTACATAAAAAGGAAAGGAAAGGAAAGGAAAAGAAAAGGAAATAATTTCTGGGATGTAGCCCTGATAGGAAGCCATGCCAACCCGCTCTCCCCACCCCTCGCTACAAAGTCCTGCTGGGAACCTGCTGAGGGAAAAGCACTTCTGCTTTTCCAGAGTTTGTTTTTCTTGGCATACTGCCTCACATATAGCTCTGGTATTGAAAGTGGATTCTGGGGCTGAGCCCCGAGGACACCTGGATCAAATTAAGCCCTGGTTACCCCTCAGATCTGAGAAAGATGTCTGGTGGCTTTGGATATTACAAACAAGCTGTTGGCAACGGAGTCCCTACAGCTTACTGTAACTAAGGTGCTTTCAGATGGAATGCTCCTGGCGCTACCAGTCAAAAGACTTTGAGCAGCTATTCTGTCCTTTCCTCCTTCATGGATTTTTTTGTGGAAAGAAGAGTTGGAAGAAGCAGTGGGAAAACACGGGAGGGTTACAGGTGGAAGACAATGGGGCAATTCGCACGTCACTGTGAGAGCTGTTTCCAGTTTGCATAAACAACCTATGGATGTCCCATTCGCAGGTTTTTAGCATGATGTCTGAACCCGGACACTCTGGGTTGTTTATGGGTTAATAACCCAGAGTTAACCTAACAACAAATTGTAGGCTAACTCTGGGTTGTTTAACCCTTAAACATCCAGGATGTCCAGGTTCAGACAACACGCTAGCAACTTACAAACGGTTTTATGCAAACTGGAAACAGCGCACATCCCCGCAAATCATGGGGTAATTAATTAACCCATGATTTGTTGCCATGATGTATGAATCAGGCCAGTGTCATCTGGCCCCTATGTGAAATTCCATGAGCAAGGCAAGGTGATAGTACAATTAAAGTCTCATCTGGAAGAACCCTAAGCCTAGCTACATATAGCTGAAATAATTACATATTCTCCTGTTCATGTGTGTGTGTGTGTAGTGTGTGCTGTGTAGTGAGAGTAAAACTCTGCTTGAGATAAAGAGTTTATTCAACTCAAGCAGCACTTAGAGGCCTGCATGTTGGCACCCCAGTGTGGAGATCTTCTGGTCAGTTGCTATGTGTTTCTGAAAAACATCATGGATTGAATACAGGCCTTTAGTTACTTTGCAATCTGAAGGATGCTTCTCATGGTATTTTTTGATGCAGCAAAGTTACCACAAGTCTATTTTAACAAGTTACTTTTTGCACAGGGAATATTTTACTTGAGCTTCTATTGCAAGCTCTGGTATTGATCACAATGGAAGTTTGTTGAAAAGTGAAGTTCTGATGTGGCCCAGCAGATCTAATGATATTGCTGAAGTTGAGAATTACCTAGTTCTGAGGTAGTAAATTCTGCTATTTACCCAGAAAGGTAAGCAGCGAGGTTTGAGACTGGGTCTAGTGCCTATGGGCCAATCTACACTCACGGTTTTTTATGCCTCCAAACAGCTTTCAGTGCCCGTCTTTCACACTACGCAGCACTCGCCTCGTATCGGAATTGGGATTTCCCGCTTCCGCTGTACCGCTTCCACCCTGATATCCCAGTATCTCCCATCAATATGCTCTGCTGCTCCCACACTCATTACCTAATGTGGTCTCGGGCCCTTCCCACGCCTGTCCATATATGGCCTATTTTGGATTTCCCCCCTGCCCAATCACAGCTCCCGACGGCACCCTCTTGTCTTCCGGGTACCGAGTGAGTCCCACTCAGTAATGGGGACACCTCGGCCATGACTTGGAAAAAGGTTTGACGAGACATCCTGAAGTGCTCGATCCATCTCTCATCGTTCCAGACCTTCAGAACAAGCCTCTCCCACCAGTTCTGGCTGCTTGGCTGTACCCAGCACCCCCAGAAAACGCGAGGGATGGGGAGGAAACTCGCGTTCTGGGCAAGGGTGAGCATGTTTCGCTGCATCCTTGAAGTGAGGTTCAGACGGCACTGATGGTATGACCGCAGAATCTGGACCCGGGACCTTCTGTGCTGGGATGCCAGACGGTCAAGAGCTATCAGTGCCTTGAGAACACACATAAGGGCATTCGTGGAGAGAAAAAGCAGCCAGTAATACGTGGCCATTTCTCGAGGCATGTCTTCTGGCAGAATTGTGCTCCAAAGAAGGATACAATATGCCTGGAAAGTGTGCGAAGAGAATCAGTGGGGGTGGGGGAGAGATGCAGGCGCAGTGGGGTTTTGCCTTGAGTGAGTGCAGAAGACGCAGAGGGAGGGGGAGGAGGGGGCGTGTGTTTACTGAGGTGGGAGGAGCTGCCGCTCAGCCAATGACGGGCGCCTTGCTGGAGAGCGGGTAAACAGCATGGCGGCGGAGTGTGAACCGGAATAGCGCATTCAAGGAAGTACTGGAACCGGGGAAGATGGGTGAATGTGGATAATCACGTTTTAATGCAGGTGTGTTTAAGCCTGCAGGAGCCCGACTTCGTTGCGGTGGCGGGCGCAATATAGATCAGGCCTAAGTCTCACTCAGGTAGATAACCTGTGTCTGAGTTGTATCACTCAGACTGCTTTGGGATTCAGTGGGGTTACTGATTTTAAAAGTAACTCCACCAGATCTCAAAGCTGGTTCAAACATGTCTGATAGTCAGTGGTGTCAAAACCTGAAGAGAGGGCTAGAGGAAAAATCAGAGTTGTATTTCTCCTGTCCCATATCATCTGCCAGGGTCACCAAAACAGTCTCAAAACTAGGCTTGAAGCCTAACTGGTACCCAAACTAGATGTGATGCTAAATGTATCCCTTCTTATTGCATCTTTTTAAAAAAATTTCTAATACCAGGTGCAACCCCGCCTTAATTTTCATCAGGACTGTTGCACATGAGGAAGGTTTTAAATAAGATTTTTTTAGTCCTTACCTCCAACACCCCCCCCCCCCATCACAGTCCTGACAAAAATACCCCACTTCTGTACTAGCCCCTGGATGGAAGTTTCCACTGGTGCCATGCCATGTAGTAAGTATGTATCTAGGAAGTATTCCAAAATGTCCATGTTTAATAGGTTATTAGAAAACACAATCACTGCTGCTTAAATTCATCAGTGATTAACAACCTGCAGTGCAACCCTATGCATATTTTTTCAGACGTAAGCCCCACTAAGTGAAATGGGTCACAGGATTGCAGCACAGTTACATTTGCTGGCTAAGATTCCATCCTTCCTTCCACCAACCTTATTTGCATCCACTACTAAAATTGGGCTACTTCATGGTTTGCAGATAGAGAAGGATTCTATTGCATATATGTAAATTTCTTTTAAAAGATAATGCTAATGCATTTCAGCAACAATAAACATAATAGCAATGTCTTCATGGTAATGGTGATTACTTACACTTATGCTCAAATATGCCACTTCCCTCTTCGACATGTTTGCATTTTTTATGCAGATAGAAACCAATTAGCTCTTTTGCTAGGCTTTTCAAGACACAGATACTTAAAGCGTTATTCTGACAGCATCCCTTGTGTACTGCCCCCTCTACTTGTTATAGCAGAACAACCCTAGTAAGGTTGTGACTTAAAAATAAGAACGGAAGAATCCAACATTGGATGGTGCTTACTGAGAGCCTGAACCGCATTAGGAGCAGAATGCGCTACATATTGCACAGACAGGAAAGAGTGGGGTGATGGAAACAAGACAGGCTTTGCATGTGGGGGTGAAGCTTTCGGGGTGCATATGTCTGTCCATGTCTGTCTGTATGTGACAGCTGGCAGAGGAGAAGCAACTGTTTAGGGGCCAGAGACTTTAGAATGTGCGACGCCGGCTCCAGGTTTTGAGGGCCCATGGGCCAGATGCTCCCTCCCTCAGCGAGGCTACCTTTTCACCACCACTCACACCAGCTGATCCTGCTCCTCATCCGCTTTCTCATCACTGCTACCAGTTGCTTGCTTGACAGGCAGAGAGCCAGTGAGGAAGGAGGCAGCAGCAGCTCCTTCTCCTCCTTCTCACTGCCACCATTGTCTGGGGCAGAGGGAAAGGCAAGCAAACAAGTAGGTTGGGATGATTTATTTATTTATTTCATTACATTTATACCCCACCTTTTTTTCCTCCTTAAGGAACCCAAGGCAGTGTAATAATCCTCCTCCTCTCCATTTTATCCTCACAAGAACAACCCCGTGAAGTAGGTTGGGCTGAGAGGCTGTGACTGGCCCAAAGTCACCCAGTGAGCTTCATGGCCAAGTGGGGACTAGAACCCAGATCTCCCGAGTCCCAGTCCAACACTCTAGCTGCTACACCACACTGGCTCTCTGGAATGATGAAGTGGAGGAGCAACTCCAGGGGTGTCTTGCCAGTGGGCCCATGCTGCGGTGTAGGCCCTTGGCAGGAGTCCAATCATGCCTACCCTTGACACCAACCCTGGGAATATGGTTCATCACAAGGATCCTTCTAACCTTCAGCCTAGGCTGGGGTTTGATTTACTATGGCTTTCTTCTGAATCCTGAGGCTACAAGGCTGAATCACATTGAAGAATGATGTGTCTTACACTGATGTACGTGTGCGTGCGTGTGTGTGTAGGCACTTTACAAGTGAGAGAAGACACAAACACAAGAGCCTTGTTCAAAGGATTAGTTTGAAAAATGCATGCAGTGTTGCTGACTAACCAGTCAGAAATTGGCCAGATCTGTTCTCAAGCTGTTGTGAATGCAACAAACTCATCTATTTTAGTAGATTTTAAGGCCTTGGCTCTTTCGCCAATTTGTCTGTAACATCTAGTGCTAAACTGGAAGTGTTTGTGTGATTAAAGGTAGGTCTTTAATCGAGGGGTAGGTCTGTTGTGGTGTATGTTCCATGCCAAGCCTAGAGAGGGCTTCTGCTGTCTCAGTGTATATCAGTGCAGAACAAGTAGGGATGTTGGAAAAATCCATTTGGGGGGTGGAGTTCAACGGGTTTTCCTAGGCTTGGCCTCCCAGACTTCAATTTAGTTCCCAGTGGATTGCCCAACTCGATCTGCAGGGAGTCAGGCCAGTTTTTGGATTTTCTTGGAATTTTGCACATGGGGGGGGAGGTTCTGCAATTTGCACAAATTATACTTGAATTTGTGCAAATAATGGCCGAATTTGCATGAATTAAACAAATTATGGCTATAATTCACGCAAATTCATCTGTAATTCACACAAATCGCACAGCAATATGCACAAATTGCAGAATCATAGAATCATAGCATAGTAGGGTTGGAAGGAGCCTATAACACCATCGAGTCCAACCCCCTGCTCAATGCAGGAATCTAAGTCAAAGCATCCCTGACAGATGGCTGTCCAGCTTCATCTTGAATGCCTCCAGTGCGGGAGAGCCCAACACCTCCCTAGGTCATTGGTTCCATTGTTGTATTGCTCTAACAGTCAGGAAGTTTTTCCTGACGTTCAGCCGGAATCTGGCTTCCTGTAACTTGAGCCCATTATTCCGTGTCCTGAGCTCTGGGATGATCGAGAAGAGATACTGGCCTTCCTCTCTGTGACAGCCTTTCAAGGACTTGAAGAGTGCTATCCTATCTCTCCTCAGTCTTCTCTTCTCAAGGCTAAACATGGCCAGTTCTTTCAGTCTCTCCTCATAGGGCTTTGTTTCCAGTCCCTTGATCATCTTTGTTGCCCTCCTCTGAACCCTCTCCAGTTTGTCTGCATCCTTCTTAAAGTGTGGTGCCAGAACTGGACATAGTACTCCAGATGAGGCCTAACCAGTGCTGAGTAGAGGGGAAGTAGTACTTCCCATGATTTGGAAGCTATGCTTCTATGAATGCAGCCCCAAATAGCATTTGCCTTTTTTCAGCCACATCACATTGTTGGCTCATATTCAGCTTGTGATCGACAACAATTCCAAGATCCTTCTCACTTTTAGTGTTGTTGAGCCACGTATCGCCCATCTTGTAACTGTTCATTTCATTTCTTTTTCCTAGGTGCAGAACTTGGCATTAATCCCTATTAAGTTTCATTCTGTTGTTTTCTGCCCAGCGCTCTAACCTATCAAGATCACTTTGAATTTTGTTTCTGTCTTCTAGGGTGTTAGCTATCCCACCCAATTTTGTGTCATCTGCAAATCTGATGAGCATTCCCCGCACCTCCTCATCCAAGTCATTAATAAAAATATTGAAGAACACTGGGCCCAGGACTGAGCCCTGTGGTACCCCACTCATTACCTCTCCCCAGTTTGAGAGGATCTCATTGATAAGCACACTTTGAGTCCGATTCTGTAGCCAACTATGGATCCACCTGATCATTGTTTCATCTAGGCCACTTTTACCTAGTTTGTTAATCAGGATATCATGGGGCACTTTGTCGAACGCTTTGCTGAAGTCGAGGTATATTACGTCCACAGCATTCCCACAGTCCACAAGGGGGGTTACCTGATCAAAAAATGAGATCAGATTTGTCTGGCAGGATTTGTTCTTGACAAATCCATGTTGGCTTTGAGTAATCACTGCATTGTTTTCAAGGTGCTTACAGATGGATTGCTTTATCATCTGCTCCAGAAATTCCCAGGGATTGATGTCAGACTGACTGGTCTGTAGTTCCCAGGTTCCTCCTTTTTACGCTTGTTGAAGATAAGGACAACATTCGCCTCCAGTCATCTGGCACTTCACCCGTCCTCCTTGATTTCTCAAAGATAATAGACAGTGGTTCTGAGAGTTCATTTGCCAGTTCCTTTATTACTGTAGGATGCAGTTCATCTGGCCCTGGAGATTTGAACTCATTCCAAGTAATTAGGTGTTCCTTGACCATATGCCTATCGATCTCAAGCTGCAATCCTGCCCCTTCACCCTGTACTTCACCTTTGTCAGGAGGCTCATAGACCCTCTTTTGGGAGAAGACTGAGCCAAAGTACGAATTGAGCACTTCTGCCTTTTCCTTGTCATCTGTTACCATTTTGCAATGCTTATTAAATGGCTGAACCACCATTTCTTTCCTCTGTCTTTTACTATGCACATATCTGAAGAAAGCCTTTTGGTTTCTTTTAGCCTCGCTAACCTCAGCTCGTTCTCAGCTGTAGCCTTCCTGACGCCATCCCTGCAATTCTGTGCTACCTGCCTGTACTCTTCCTTTGTAGCTTGGCCTTCCTTCCACTTTCTACATTTGTCCTTTTTTGTTTTCAAGTCACTCTAAGCTTGTTGTGAAGCCACATAGGCTTCTTCTATTGTCTTCCACCTTTTTTTCTTGTTGGAATTGTTTGTAATTGTGCCTTGAGAATTTCCTTTTTTAAAAACTCCCACCCATCTTGGACTCCTTTTCTCATTAGAGTCACTTGCCATGGGACCTTACTGATCATTGTTCTGAGTTTATTAAAATCAGCTTTCCTAAAATCCAGGATATGCATTTGGCTACACTCGGCTTTTGCTTCCTTTAGAACTAAGAACTTAAGTATAATTTGTAGGGATGTACGAACTGTGTACCTTCCATGCTGCTTGACTTCCGTAGTTTGTGGCCAGTGCTTCATTCCACCATTCACAAGCCCCCGGAATTCTCCTCTTTTTTTCCCACTCTGAAAATTACAAAGGTATATCTGTATCAACAACCGTAATTCCGGTGCCCTGCCATCTCCGTGAGTATGCATAACTTCTGTAAGAATTGCTATTTTTCTTAAATATTTATGTATTTTTTAAAAATTGAAATCCTCCGTCTCCGTTTACTTTCAGCCAAAACACTTCCTCTTCCCAGGGACTTCCCAAAAGAAGGCTATCTTAGGTGTGCCTGAGCGATAAACTCTTTGTTTAAAGCAACGCTGTTTTAAAGAAAGAAAAAACTTTCTTTTTACTTTCTTTAAAACAGAATTGCTTTAAACAAATAGTTTATCGCTCAGGCACACCTAAGACAGCCTTCTTTTGGGAAGCCCCTAGGAAGAGAAAGTGTTTTGGCTGAAAGTAAACAGAGACAGAGGATTTCAGTTTAAAAAGAACACCCACAAACAAGGCGGTGAGCACAATTGGTTTTTTTTAAAAAAACTTGCGTATTTATTATCAGAATATGCTACGCTGCGTTTTTATTTACAAAAATTTCGCAACTCTTTGCGGATGACGAAAAAAAAGCCGCATGACTGCTGGCTCCGCAGGACCTCGTGGTGCCGTTCTGCAGAGGATTCCGTGGCACAGACTGAAGGGAATTCAATCCCATTTCAGTCCGTGGCAGAATTCTCTGACATCCCTAATAACATGGTCGCTTTCCCCCAGAGTTCCTGTAACTGCCACTTTATCCACTAAGTCATCTCTGTTGGTTAGGATCAAGCCAAGGATCACCGATCCTCTAGTTCCTTCCTCTACTTTCTGTAGGAGGAAATTATCAGCAACACAAGTCAGGAATCTCTTGGAGGGGCCATATTTTGCAGAATTTGTCTCCCAACAAATATGAGGGAAATTGAAGTCCCCCATCACTACTATATCATGCTTCCTTGAAACATTGGCAATTTGCTTTTCAAAAGTTTCATCCTTGTCTTCTCCTTGATTGGGTGGCCAGTAGTAGACTTCAACCACCATGTTCCTTTTCTTCTTTGCTCCATTTATTTTAACCCAGATGCTCTCAATGGGGCTACCAAACTCATCCTCCTGTATTTCTGTGCAGAGATACGTATTTTTAACATATAGTGCAACCCCACCTCCCTTACTGTTCCTCCTGTTCTTTTTGAACAAGTTATATCCTTCAATTGCTGTACTCCAGTCATGGGAGTCATCCCACCAAGTTTCAGTTACACCTATCAAGTAATAATTTCCCTCTTGGATTAAGAGTTCAAGTTCATTCTGTTTGTTTCCCTTCCTCTGAGTATTAGTGTATAGACATCTAAGACCATGTGCTTCATAGTCTGGCTTTCTTCCTACATGTTTCTGAAGACTATTATTGGGTGCTGTTAGAGCTGTTCTATCTGTTGTGGTGCATGACCCTTCATCCATTGTTACCCCCCGACTTTACATCTCCCTCCCCTGTAGGATTTAGTTTGAAGCCCTCCTGATGAAGTTCTTCATGCTGTGGCCAAACACATTCTTCCCAGCCTTTGTGAGGTGCAACCCATCCCTTGCCAACAGTCCATCTTCCAGGAAGTATAGCCCATGGCCCCAGAATCCAAATCTCTCACACCGGCACCACCTTCATAGCCAGTCATTCACCCGGAGCATTTTTCTTTCCCTTTCTATCCCTCTTCTAACTACTGGAAGGATGGATGAGAAAACTATCGGGGTCCCAAAGTTCTTGAGTTCTTGAGAACATTCCCTCCCTCCAAATGTGTGAAAAAGTTCCTGGAGCTCAGCTAGCAGACACAAAGCAAGTCGTACATGTCATGGAACTCTGTCGGGCCAAAAAAAGAACCAGATTTCCCAGTGACAGACATCCCTAAGAACAAGGCAAGCTAGCAACAAGATTGCCTAATAAAGAAGTTATTACAGTGATGTTTCCAGGAGTTGGTGGGTTATGCAACAGATACTGTTTGGAACTGAGGCACATTTTCTACTAAATTTTGGTCTGCTGTTTGGACTAGCAAAATCAGCATGGGAATCTTCACAGACCCAGTATAGTTTTTGGATTTCAGCCTTGTTGAATTAGTATGCCTGATCACTGGGGGAAAAACCCTCCATCTGGTGGAAGCATCCTACTTAGATGAGTTTCCTCTTCACTCTGGTGAGATTTATTGAGACAAGCAGTCCCACAAACAAATATACTGTGAGATTATTTGTTGGTCATTGAAGCAAGAAAAGCTTGCTGAAGAACTACATCTTGGAGCACACGATGTAAAGCTTTTTGATGAATGCAGTACCTGCCTGTTCTTGGTCATGGATTGTTACACACTTAGAAAGGAATTTAAGAGTTATTGAAAGGTGACTATCGACATTGCAAAGTTAACTTTATTCAGAGTACAGGGGGAAAGGCGAATTGGGAAGGATGGAGCCACCTGCTTCACCAAAAAAAGAGCACAAAAGAGGACACAGATTTGTATAATATTTTCATAGGCTAATTTTTATGTATATATGGAAATGTAGAAATAATTGCTTTAATTCAGTTAGGAATACAATACATTTCATGGTAGTGACCAGGTTCTGTTGACAGGTGGAAAATGTTGATAAGCTACTTCAAATCCCCTGTATTTTTAAATAGCACTTGGACTGGATAGCCTTTCAAATAGAGGACTGTTCTTTATAAAGTAGGACACATGACCACCCACTAGGAGGACCTTGGAGTTTGTTACAGGCATAAGGACATGGAAAGGGTTTGAAAGCTGTCAGTTCTCCATGCTAACACAAACACACATTTATTTATTTTTAAATATACAAACTCACTTTCCCATCAATTAGGAAAGCGCACATCAAATCAGTGTTTTTTTTTTGCATGGGAAAAATCATTGGGTGTGAGCTCCAGAGCTTGCTTTACTTGAGAAGGAGGGCTGGGAGGCACATACAGACTTCCATTCTCCAGATTGGCCTGGTCTACTGCCAGCACATGCACTGGTGAGGGCAAGAAAAGAAACAGGGACCTATAGTGCCATAAGGAGATCCCTTCCTGTGCAAATGCTATGCACACATGGGAAGGACATTACCCATTATCTGGAAAGGCCCCATAAGAAAATAATAAGAGCCATACGGGATAGACCACAGGCCTACCTAATCCAGCATCCTGTTTCCCACAGTGGCCAACCAGATGCCTATGGGAAGCCCACAAGTGGGACATGAAGGGCCCTCTCCCACTGTTGTTCCCTAAATCTTTTTGCCTGTGTCAACCTCCTCTTTAATAACACATTGGGACCCACTTTCTACCTCACAGGCCCCAAAGTTGTTCAAGTCACTATTGTGTTAATTGTTGAGCTGGAATTCAAACATGGACCTACTCAGGGACAGCCCTGCTATTAGGCAGGCTGAGGTGGTCAACACAGGCAGCAAGTGCTGGAGGGCAGTGAGGTGTTGGGGGACATCGCTGTTTGTGCCACATAGCTGTCCTGCACATTTAAGCTAGTTAGCTGCCCTCAGGCACAGTGGAAGATGCCATCCTTTGCTGATCTGGCTGGCTTCTGGATGTAGAATGGGGAGAGGGTTGCCATTTTATCCTTCGCCAGCCCTGAGCCTACCTCTACATTGTCCAGCCAGTGGATTTTCCTAGTTGTCCTCCCACAAAGGGTCCTTGAACAGATCTCCATAAAGAGAAAAGCAATATGTTAGAAAACCACTTATATCTATAGTACTCACTGAAAATCCAGTGAGTTTTATTAATGAATCTAAGCCCCTTAAACTCTGGTCCTAATCTACTTGTCAGTGTCCCATGAACATAAGCTTAGCCATTGTTATTCCCATCTTTCCATTAGATTGTTCTTCACACAGGAATGAGCTGTGACTTTTATTTTAATAAGCTCATCAGCTGGGGGCAAAATTCAATGAAGACCTCAGAGATTGGCAGAGAGGTTGCTGCTCCACTCCACTTAAATCCATCTGTCACTTCCCATTGTACGCAAGGGGACCTTGCTAAAGCAGCAGCCCCCCCCCCCAAATTAGCTTCCCTTTCTTGAGCTTAAATGAAAAGAGACATCTAATTTGTGAGTGAAAAGGTTTGTCATTTCTTAGGGAGATCGAGGCATGCAAAATGCAATTAATGTCTCCCAAGAATGTTCTGCAGAGATGCAGCAGCGGCTGACAGGGAAAAAATGAAATGAAAATAAAATAAAAATAAATCGGTGGTTCTGATACCTAGGCTCAAGTGGCAAGTGCAATCTTCTCCTTTATCTGGGGCTGGAATTGCTTTCCTACAACAGCTTATATTATGAAAATGTGGCACTTCTCAACACCAGGATATTAAGGAAACAGATGCCCACAGGGGCTGGGATCCACTTAACAAGGAACAAACAATGCCGTAAGCAGGCTTTTATGTGCGTGTTTTCTTTCCCCCAAGCTAACACCTGTTTTTACAGCAAATAAACCATTGTAATGAAAAAGCATCACATGCTCTTGCCTATTGGAATTGTGATTCGGCCTTATGCATCTTTCCCTTTGGGGAGAGCAGGAGAAGGTGGCTTGCCCTGCAGTGCCCGCAGAAGCCAATAGAACAAGCAGAAAGGTCATATTATTGTTTCACACACCACACTTCTCTCTGGCCCAACCTACCCAGATGATTTAGCTCAGAGTGAGAACACATCAGGGTTGTTGATGACACATGACGTTGTTGCCACCCTGCAGCAATTGCGCAGCTTCCCTCTCAAAAAGGTGGATTTTTCACAAAGTCCTTTTAATGCATCTTTTTTCCTTAAACGCAGCTTCCATGTGGTTCTGCTGCAGTGTGCCCTGTTCCTGGAATTAAATCCTGCATACTGGGCATGCCTAGGGGTGGCTGTGACCTGGTCAAGGAGTGGGGTCATCCCCCCTATCCCCCCCCATTGGCAGTAGCTGCTTTGAAAACAGGCTTCTCTTCCCACTTAGCACTATTATACAGTAGCACTATTTGGCTGCTGGTCTTTCCTGTTTATTTTTACTTTTCATGACAACATTGCTACTTCACAGCCCTGTAATTGCACAATTGTGCAATGTCGCATTAGGACGACAGTTTGAATTGTACTGGGGCAGTACCTCAGGTGGGGAGCAGGGCTTCAATATTGCTGCTTCACAGTCCTGGTGGATGACAGGGGAGAGGTATGGGGTAAATTACGGGATGTAATTATTCTCTTCCATTAAAGTTCCCTGAGCAGGGGAGCATTGAAATGGGCAGAGAGCAAGCCTCTCATTCAATGAGGAGCACCTACTTGGCTGATGACATTCAGTTCTACTCACTGGACTCCTCCCACCCAACCCTGAAGTATGTTGTTTTTAAGTGCTGTTTGACCAGTGCAAGTGAGTTTTTTGGTAGTGTATATTTGGCTTTTCTTGCTTCGTGTGCTGCTGACCAAAGTGATTTCATGAAAATCTGGATAAAACCAGAATACACTTCTGAAACCATTTCCATGTAGATTGGGTCTCTGAGTGGCAGGCTCTTTATGGTGGGCAGGCTTTCATAGGGTTAGTATCCTTATGAGGAGAGAATAGACAGGGAAAACAAGTGGCATTTCTGTAATTCAAACTTATTTTTAAAAATACCAGCTGAGTGTAGAGAAGCAGGCAAGCATCCAAAGAGAAGGCATTTGCTTCTAAAGCAGTGTCAGTTTTCCCCAAAGCAAATAGCATTTCCTTGGAGCCCACCAGCCAGCTGTGAAATTCAGAGACTTCTGTCTGCTTCACTGCCTGTGTTAAAACTCCAAGCTGTTTCTCTCTGGGATAGACCCATGCAGTTTTATCTTACTTGAGAAACAGGGCAGTATCAGAGTGGAGCAGTTGGAGAAGAGACTGTCATCTGACAGGAAGGTGGCCAGCCAAATCCAGAGCTTGAGAAGAGCCTTCCATATGTGGGGAAGGCTACCATCTGAGCCCAGCGGACCATCAAGATTGTGATCCAGCTTTGTGGGGCTCTCTCTGTCTCTCTGTGTTTAGAAACAGAAACTTGTAAAGCAACTGGGAAAGAGTGGAACTGTGGAGTCTGATTTACACATTGTATGCATTTTTTAAGGGTTAACAGGTTAGCTATATTAGCAATGATTTCATTTGTTTATTGGATTTCTATCCTGCCTTTCCAGGCCCAGAAAGGATTCCCAAGGCAGCCTTAAAACATACACCAATATATACAGGCTGCTTCTACCCCCTTTGAAACACAGCCAGGACTGGCGTCAGTGATAGGCTTGATTGGGCATCTGCTGAGGGCTTATAGCCCAGCAGGAGCCTACTGACAAGAGGCCCCTGGACTCGCTCCTCCTCTTCCTCCTTGTAACCTGCCTGTTCACCTGCCCTTGCTTTGGCCTACACAATGGTGGTGGAGAGAAAGAGGAGAAGCAGATGCCACTGCCTATTTGCTCACTGGTTCTCTGAGAATGAGAAAATGAGGAAGAGGGTGAGGAGGAACCATGGAACCAGCGGCTGGTGGCCATGGTGGTGAGAAGATGGATTCATTGTGGGAGGGCCCAAGGGTCCTCAGAAACCTGGAGTTGGCAATGACCATAGCAGTGCTTTGGATGGCATTCTCTCCCCCGAAACCTATAGTTCTTCTTTGATGGTTAGCTGCCTTTTGTTCCATTTCACTCTCTCAGCTTTGCCAATTGGGTGGTCCATTGCCTGGCTCCATGCTCCTTACCCCCTTTCCTGTAGAACTACAGATCATTTTTTGTGTGTAGAAAGCATCTGGGTTAGCTAGATCTTTTTAGAGGTTAATTTAGAATGTGTCCATTATTGTTTAATCCCATATCTGAGATACTAGAAATAATCATTGGGATTATCCTGGGAAAGCATTGGCAACAAGGATTGACATGTCATTCCCCCACACTCCCCTTTTTAAACACACACACACACACACACACACACACACACAATGGCCCAGCTCTCATATCATGTTAAACCATGGTATAGCTTCATGAGGACAAACCTTTGGCTCACACACTCCCACTCCGTCCCTCTCCTCCTCCTGTGGGGCCATGAGGAGGAGATCAGAAACTTTCACTTCCAATCTCAATTAACCACAGTTTAGCATTATGTCTGAACCCTAAACTGTGGTCAATCTTAACTATGGTTTGTTGAAAATAAGCCAGCTTAAACTATGGTTTGAAGTTGGCTTGTTTCAACAAACCATAGTTAAGGTTACTCCAACAGTTTGTCAGGTTCAGGCGACATGGCAAGCTGTAGTGAATCTGAAATAGAAGCAAAAGAGGAGGAAAAGGGAAGTATGTGGTTGGGCTCATTCTTGTGACATAAAACTATAGGTTAGGTTAATGGCCAAACTGGCCCAGTATCTGACCCCCTTAATGATCAGCAACATTTGTTGCCTGATGTGACAACCCCACTTTGCCTTGTGTTAATGGCATTTCTGCTTCCTAGAAACTTTACACTGTACTTGCATTTTATATGCAAGAACATTTGTGAGTAAAACCATTTTACCTTTTCTTCACCAAAAAGGGTGTTATCTCCTTTTATTATTATAAGATGGCTTGTGTGCATGTGGGCCTGGTAACCACTCATTCTGTTTTGCCTTTTTTATTTTCTCTGGTAAATGCCATTCTAGCAGGAGGCATCCTTACTAAATAATCCCATCACTTTGAACATTCCACAGGAGGGTGGCCTGTGGTGCCAGGAGTGGTTGCCCCTATCCACCCTTTATTAAAGCCAGCCTGACAACTAGGTATGAAAAAAATCTGTTTTGCTTCAGGCTGGACATTCCAACTCTTAGGGTGCAATCCTGTGGCCGCTAGACAGTGGCTAGATGGCCATAGGATTGGTCAGTTTTCAGGAATCAACCTCAGAACCCATGCTCTGAAGTCGGTTGCTGGAGAACTGCCTCCTCACCCCCTCCCCTGCCCCCTTGTAGGTGGCGCGGATTGTCCCTGTGCTCCACGCTCATAAGAGCAGCATGGAGCGGGGGAAAATGGGGCATTCCTGGGGGTGGGGCGCGGAGGGGGGGAAGTGCTGGTATGACACTTTCTATGTGTCGTCCGGCCTCCCCACCCTGTGCTCCGATGTCCTGCGGCTAGACAGCTGAAATCAGTCGTCTAGCTGCGAATGCAGGGCAGCTGGAGTGCGGAGGAGACAATCCCCTCCGCGCTCCACCTGCCGTGCATTGGATGGGCGGTTGCCTCTGAGTTCAGAGGCGGCCGCCTATCACCATAGGATTGCTCTCTCCATGTGTTGTTTCTTAGCCTAGTCTGAAGATTACCTCAAAAAGTAATCCCTTTTGCAATGATTTTAAAGTTTCTGTGTACAGTACACTATCTGTACTGGTCTATACCTCTTTCTCAGGAAGTTCTTCTTCTTCACCTTCTCTCCCCACACCCCATTCTTTATATTTTAAAGTTGCAGCACATGAAAGCACCCACCCACACAATGGCACTATTTTTTTAGTTTTGTAACTCTTCATACTATAACCTTAAATTCAAGACCATCTAATTCATCACCTTTTACTAGCATTTCAATTTATTTTAAAGATTTAAAGAAAGGAGAGGAAAAAAACCCATTTTCCTCTGTGAATATAACTTCTTTTCTGTAGTTGAAGTTTGTAGTCTGAGACTGAAGTTTCTATTGTTGGATGTATCTGGAGGGGATGGGAGGAGGAAAAAAATGGTGAGGTTTCCAATTACAAATATAATGACCTCCATAGAACAGAAAGCAATATCTGTCTGTAATGCAGACAGGTTGAAATAGAAGATGTAGAGGAGGAATAATAGAAAGGAGAGGATGACACACAGAGACACATAAGCATCTGACATCTATCCCCAAAAGATGCTCTGTCATTATTTGCTGGAAAACTCAATTTACGTGTTTGGAGGGTGGGGGGAGAAATAAAGAAAAGAATAGAGAAAAATCCTGGGAGGGTGGTGGGGGAAAATATTCTGCCTCAACACCATTCTTCAAAAGCACTGAGAACTTTAGACAACAAGACACCTTGTAAAGTTTAGGATTAAAAAAAGAAAACCCTATTTCCTACCAGGAATAGTCCTGAAGAGACAATGAACCCTGATTTCAGCTGTATGGACAAATTACCAAACTCATAATTGATATCTCAATAGAATGTGTGTGTGAGGGGGGAGTCATGTATGTCCCTCTATGGGCTTCTTCACATGGAGCTTTTATCCTGCTATTGAGATTGCTCACTCACAGAAGTTTACAGGCCCTTTAGATGATGTCGTGAACTTCTAGGGTGTCTCCCACACAAAATGACCTTTATTCCATTTTTAAATAGATCGGACATAATGAGCTACCAAATTATCCCACTTGTGTTCCACTTGGGTTCCCTCCGTGAAAAAGGAAAAGCTGCAAAAAGAGGAGTGAGATCAATGAAACATATGGAAGATTCAGATAAGGGGGAAAAGGAGGGGGAAAAGAGGATGGGGAAAAGGAAGCATGTGTCAAGGGGGTCCATTGTGATTCTACATTTGGAAGCAGGAAGCCCTGTTCTAAATGCATAATTTTAGGCTGGTGTAGAGATGCTTTATGTGTTACACTTACATATAGAGGCCCTATGCAAGTGTGTTGACACTGATGCTGAACCCATGGCCCCTGTAGGATGTGGCTGACTTGTGTATTGCCCTGCTAAGTGGCCGTGATTCTACTCCCTCCTCATGCATTCTTTGAACATGTGAGGGGGTTCATTCTATTTGATACTCTTTGTTAATCAGATAAAATAATTCCCTGCCTGTGATTGATTTACTCGTGGCCTTCCCATGATCTTTTAAACAAGAGGTTGATACTCACTGTCTGACTCACCTTTGGTTCCCATGTTTCCCACAAGGGTGTGGCCTGAAATGGATGTATAATAAATTATTCTCCTTCCTTTAACTGGAGTGAAGGTAAAGTATTATTCTGGATCCTCAGGTCTGCTTTCTTTACAACTTCAAAATTGGAATATCAATTTATATAGGCTTTAAAAGTTTTTTTTAAAATATAGGGTAATCCAGTGGTTTTCTAGGGGTACTTGGTGGAATGGAAGATCGTCCACAAATAGACAAGATTTTTCAAATTCCATAATTGGATGAAATGCTTTTGAGCATTATAAAGTCACCCATCAAAAGCAATGAGCAGGGGGTTGGACTCGATGGTCTTATAGGCCCCTTCCAACCCTACTATTCTATGATTCTATGAAAACAAAGACTGGGGTGACATGACACAACAACCCACCATGGTCAATCAGCCATGGTTATTTGTCATGTTGTCCGAACCTGGAGCATTTTCAGTGGGGTGGCTTTATTTTGGGAAACAAGCCACGCCAAGAACCCAGGGCCTGTTGTAGGTTTGTTCTTACCCACAATGGGTTGTCATTTCATCCAAACCCGGGAGACCAATTTTACTGTGGGTTGCAGCGATCGGCTACAGAGCCACTTGGCAAGAGAGGCAAAAAGGCCTGCACTGCTCATCTTTTGCAATCTCACCAGTGACTGCCCTCCACTGATGCTGAAATGGTGCTTTGGAAGGACCGTCACTCATTCGCTCGCTTTGGGTTTTTTTTTGGTGACTGAAAAATGTGCAGTTGCATCATCATCATCCGGTCTTTTGCAAATATGATCTTATGGCTGTCTGGTATGTGTAGTCTTTCCTGGTCAATTTCCTTGTATGTTTCAGCTGTCAAAGGAAGCAGGGAAGGGGAGTAGGTAACATATAAGGAACATGACAATAGGATGTTGCCTATTGGCTAATTTGCACACAGCTGTGAAGGTCTAGGGGTGAAACAACTGAAAGAGAAAGGAGGGACCTGGCAATGCAATTCAGAAACACCAAAATTCGAGGGAAAAAGCCAAGGGAGTAAGTGCAACACAAGTGGGGGAATATCTCCCCCTTGGAGATGTGATCCTCTCATTTTTAAATGTTGAATTGACACTTCTCAGTGTGTCCCACCTTTTCAACACTTCCCTGACTATCCAGCTAAGGGGAGATATTACCCCCCCTCTTTTCATGGCTCCTTTTCAGACCCTTTTTGGTGTATGTACTCCTTTGGCTTCCCCCTCCCCCCCTTCATTTTCAGTGCTTCTGAATTGTGCCACCAGGTCCTTCCTTTCTTTTACTGTTATTTCTCCCCCCCCCTCCCTGCCCCTCTGGTCCTTCACAACTGTGTGCAAATTAGCCTATATGCAACCTCATCTTGTCAATTTCTTTGTATGTTACCTACTCCCCTTTGCCTTCCCTTTGACAGCTGAAACAGACAAGGAAATTGACCAGGCACAGCTACACATATTAAGAACATAAGAAGAGCCGTGCTGGATCAGACCAAGGGTCCAGCATTCTGTTCACACAGTGGCCAACCAGTTGTCAACTAGGAAACCACAAGCAGGACATGAGTGCAACAGCACCCTCTAGCCACCAGGACTAGTAGCCATTGATAACCTTCTCCTCCAGGAATTTATCTTACCCCTTTTTAAAGCCTTCAAAATTGGTGGCCATCACTACTTCTTGTGGTAGCGAATTCCATAGTTTAATGATGTGAGAAGTACTTCCTTTTATCTGTCCTGAATCTTCTACCAATCAGCTTCATGGGATGACCCCAGGTTCTAGTATTTTGAGAGACGGAGAAAAATTAAATAATTTAAAATAACAGCCATCAGTGTGGACTTGCAAAAGACCACCACCACCACCAATAATAAAAGACCCAAATTGTGCATTTTGAGGCACCAAAAATAAAAAGGGCCAGGGAATGAAAAGGTGTAATGATCGGAGTGACCCCAATTGCACATTTTTGAGTTACCCCTCCCCCCAAGCCAGGGAATGAAAAGGGGTAGTGATCATAGCAGGGAGAATAGACAAGATGGTTGTTGCCACAAAGTCCCCTGGGATACTTACAGAACTGGCTGGAGAACTGAGAGGGAAGGAGGGGGAGAACAAGCCACCACAAGCCCGGTTATCTTTTGGGCACACCATGGGTTGATCCGTGAACAACCAACCCACCGTGGCTTATTCGCAGGGTTGCTTAGCGTAATGTGTGAACCCAGCCAATGTTGGATTTGTTTTTCAACAACAACAGAGATAGCCTCAATAACATCAGCTGGGCCATTCTGAAGTTCAGCCATAAAACCTTTAGCTCCCCTGGGAGGAAAGTAGGATCAATGTCTTCCAGTTAGCCACTTCAGCAAAATAATTTGGAAGGTTTATCTTTCATTGAGATTCAGCAGTTTAGATTTCTCAGCAATCTTGTTGGAAATTAAACCAGCCAACTCGTGTTATCTCTTTCTATTTGTTTTTTGTGTGTGCATAGGAATTGTACTTGTGTAAATTGATTTTGATTTGGTTGTGGAGCCAGTTTTCCTAGAGAAGATTATCTGAATATCTTAGAGCAGCTTTCCCAACCTGGTTCCCTATAGATGTTTTGGACTACAACTCCCAGCATTCCTGACTATTGCCCATGATTACTGGGGCTGATGGGGGTTGAAGACCAAAACATTTGGAAGGCACCAGATTGGAGAAGACTGTTAGAGTTTTTCAATTTTTTTTTTTTTTTGACAACAAATGTATTTAGCCACCCAGCAACACTTCATGTAAGTACTCGAATTGATTTTGTACTATCATGATCTCCCAATTAGCTGGTCAATAACTGGAGCTGTTTCAGTAAGTAGTTGTTAGAAGGTGGTTGAGAAGTCCTCAACCAATTAGTACACTTATGCTGTTCAAAGGATGCAAGTGGCATAGAATGGGTAGGCTCAGCAACAGCCAGCCAAAGTATTTTACATCAGTTCTTTAGGTTCTGAAATCAGAATTAGACTTTTGTGGCTTTTTAATGTAAAAAGCTATAAGCAGCTTTAACCTTGCATACCAAGGCTGGGCAAAGACATTTTGCTGCCTAATGTGGAGGAGCAAAAGCGCCCTCTGCCCCGCACTTCAAAGTCAAGATATGCATTATCCAAGGCCAGTCAAATTATTTTGGCAACTGATGCAGAAACTCCCACAAGTGCCTCTCTTCCCCTCCCCCAATGCCAGTAAAAATAAATAAAATAACTAACAATTTGCTGCCCTTTCATGACACCCCAAATCACCTGCATGAAGTTGCTGCTTCACAGAGTGAAGCAGCAACCAGGCCTACAATACCTTTGGGACTGCTTCCTTACCTACATTCCATCACGATCCCCAAGTCTGATGGAGTCACTCCCTTAATATACCATTGATGCACCTGAGATTAAAAAGCAGTTTCAGTGGTTGCTCAGCATAATTGAATCTACATCTCTGGAGATTTGTTAGAGCTTTAGCATTTCCAGAGCAGAGGTTTATAATGGGATGTGGGGACTGAGTAATGGTATTTCACATCACTCTGTGTTGCGGGCCATATACCAGCCTGTTGCCAGAACATATTACCTGATTGAGAAAGGGAGGCCTCCTGTTTGCAGTAAATAGCTGCATGAATACATAAATATTCAAACCTCCTGCAGAGCAGCACTAGCAATGAAGAAAGATGTTTCTTCAGATTTACTGAAAGGTATTAAAGGACTAAAAGTAAAACTAAGCACCATATTAAACATGCATAATATGCAAAGATAAATTGTGCTTTCCTAAAATGTCTTCTACCTGTGTGTATGTTTTTTTTAAAATGGTTTAGTTTTATCATGCCTTAATTTAATTTAAATTTTCCCAACAAAGTCCATTTTATACATTACCTAAAGGCAAACTTGAGTTTGCCACTGACTGTACACCTGTCAGGGAACTGCAATGAATCACATGGCTTGCTGCTTAATGCCCCTGTACGATACACATATTTGCAAACAGATTTTTGTTGCACTCACAAATTTTATACAAATGTTATATTTTTAGATGCACACTTAAAACATTCTTGGTGTTCCCTAAAACCATAATGTGTGAGACATGTTGCCATAAGACTGTTGTGCAATGAAATGAATTAGCTTTCTAGAAGATGTGATCCTTTGCCTGCTTTTTTTTTTTTTTTTAACATTTCATGAATTGGTGCATTGTCCCGCATCTAACTACCTGTAAAAAAAAATCCACAGTAAAAAAGAACAACTGTTTTGGGGTTTGTGGGCATATTTGGAACATTGAGAGTGTCATGGGCACTCTCACAAAATAGCTGCCATGGGGGGCTTGCCCGTTCATAAAATGGTTACTGTGGTGGGCATAGCCAGTCATAAAAGACTCATTTCACAGAAGGCAAACTGGTGAGAATGAGAATATAAGAAAAGTAATTCACTGAAGAACCTAAGTATAAGGCAGACACAAATTCACTCTTTTGAAGCCACAGTTTTTCTGCTCCAACACCCATTTCATAGAAGGCGAAGTGATGAGTCTCAGAGACTTGGCCAAGAAACTGAGTACAAGCAGAGGTGCGGTCTGAGCCCCAGTGCCAAGTCATAAGGCACAACAAAATATCCATTTCACAGAAGGCAAACTGCTGACACTCAGAGAAACCACACCATACTCACAGCAAACACACACACCATGCCAAAATAAACAAATGAACAAACATGCCAATGGACAAACCACACACACACAGACACACACAAACACCATGTGACACACAGACACACACATACACACACAAACACCATGTGACACACACACACACACACACACACACACAGCATGGGCAACCCCCCTTGCCCCCCACACCTGAGCCGCTCAGGATGCTCTGTGTCACCCCCTCTAGCTCCCCAGGGCGCTCCCTATCACCCCATTACTTTCCCCCTTTTTTCTGGGTGGCTGGGCACACATCATAACAAGGCACTGGCCTGCATTAACCCACCATTTTTATTTTCTAGGACTGCCTTGGGGCCTTCGCTTTGCAGCATGCCAGCCTCCAAGTTAAATGAAAAAGGGTTAAAACACACCTTTAAAATGATATGAAAACCAGGAGGGGCAAGGAGCCTGGTGGGTGCCAAGTGCGGTGTCTGCGGGCACCCCATTGCAAACCCCAGGCCTATGCCATATGATGGGTATATAATGACATATTTGCCCCCACTCCTAATGGCCTAAGTGAGTCAAGCATCTATAAATGTTTAATTCCGTGGGTGCATTTGTGGCCAAAATGCTGTTGAGGAAGAAGGAAGTTAATACAATGAGCAGAGATTACAGGAACATCCTGGGCTTCTCACACACGCTTCCAGAGAACTGATGTCCGTTTAAAAGCTCTTTTCGCTGTGGCTGGTGCCTTGAGCATATTTTGCATTCCTCCTGAATCCTCTGCACTGTCATGTGCCAATGCTTTGATCCTGTTACTTCAAAAGGGGAGGAATGTGCACGTGCCAGTTGAAGGGTCTCTTTCCATAAGCAACGATTATGTGTCACTCTGCATGTAGCAGGCAAGAGGGAGAAAAATTGCGACAGGGAAGAGGCTAGCTTTTGCTGACAGGGGCTTAAAATGACACAACTCTGCCCCCCCCCCTGCCCTCACATGCAAAGATTTGACCTCATAAGCAATTCCAGATGGTTTCATCCTTGCAGAAACAGATGTAGTCAAAAGATCCTAAAGCAGAAATCCTTCCTGCTCCAGGTCCTGATACAGTAGGGCTGGATTAACCATTATGCTATTTGTATTATAGAGCAGTGGTCTTCAACCTTTCTGTACCCAGAACCCAACTTTAAAACACCCCCTCTAAGAATGTAACCCACCTTTAATTGTTTATTCTTATATATCACTAGTAGATGAAGCCTGAATAGCCATTCCTGGCAGCTAATAGAAATCCCCCCTCAGACTGATTCAAGTGTGTGGGCAATTAAGCCCCACAGCCCAATATTTTGTCTGGTATGTGGTTTTGCTTTATCTTGGATGGAGCAACCTACCTTGTATTAAAAGTTCACATCATGTCCTGAGTTTTAACTGATAAGTGCAATAATTTCGCATTTTCAGGCTGCTGAATTACATGGGTCCCAAATTTCAGCTTCCTTGCTCTTACGAAGGTAGCTTTATCATTTGGGGATACACTTCATCCACTCCCATTTTGAGGGAGAGATAAATAAATGTCCCCCAACTTCAGACTGTTTAGTAATTAGGGTGTCTTAGGCCATGTGTATACCCCAAATCAGCTTCCTAGCTAATGTAGTAGCAGCCCAACTGTGAACATACTATGGACATTATGAAGATATAACGCTCCACCAAAGGTAGATGGGAAGAGGAGCAGGGAAGAAGGCGCGCACAGCTATAGGGCTTCTTCCCAGTCATCCAAACCATGGTTTAGAGCAGGGGTGGTCAACCTGTGGTCCTCCAGATGTTTTGGCTTACAATTCCCATCAGCTCTCACTACTGGCTATGTAGGCTGGGGCTAATGGGAGTTGTAGGCCAAAACATCTGGAGGACCTCAAGTTTCCCACCCCTTGGTTTAGAGGATCAGAAACATTATTTCTTAATGTAGTCAGTGTGTGTGTGCAGAAGAGAGAAATATGAGCATTTGTGCACACTGCCCCACCATCCACCTTGGCATCCTGATAACGTACACATGTGGGTTCTAGATATGTCACACTGTTGGCGGAAACTCTCCTCAACACTCCCCCCACTCGTTACTATGGCATCACTTTAAGAAAATCAAAGCTCTGAAGTGATTGTGAAAAGTTTAATTCTCAGTGATATGGTCTTGGGGTAACTGTTATTATTCCAATCAGCTTTGACACAGAATAAAAATGGCATTTATTCTTGAAGTAATCCAAGAGCCTCTTCAGAATTCATGAGGTTTAAGGCCAAATAATTACATTTATTGATCTTTACTGTGTGAAGAAAATTTCCAATTTAATGCAGACTTGTATGGTGTTAGTGCTCAAATTAGGCCATGTCAAGAGTTGTGTTCCATCCTTGTATTATTATTATTATTTTTTTTTACCGTAGTGTGACATGTGAGATATTTTACCCACTATTAAAAACCATCGGACCTGTCAGCTCTGCTGTAGGTTCTGTGATATGGACAGGATGACTCAGGGATCTGAGTATCTCAGACTTCCATCATTTTATTCTTAGCTCTTCAGTGTATCTGGCTTCTGCTATATATTTTGTCACCCCCAGAATAGGCTTACAATCTAATCTTAAGCATGTTTACTCAGAAGTAAGTTCTATTGATTCTGGTGGCCTATATTTCCGGCTCAGGATGATTTGGAGTGCAGCCCTAGCTGGTGGGTAAGAACATGTCATATCTCAATGTATTTTGGGACTCCAAGTTAGTGGGAATGGACTGTACCACTTCTGACTGTGGATGGTGGTGTGAGTCACATGTCTGAATGCTCACCCATCCAACCCCCTCCCTTTAAATAGAAATATAGATGTCAGAAAGAAGACTTCTAGTTTAGACTTCTTCCTGACATGCTCTCTCTGTCTCTCTCTCTGTCTCTGTGTGTGTGTGGGTGTGTGTTTGTTTTAACAGAGGACTGCCTGAAATGGTACAGTCCATGAACAATTTTACCACATGTTTGTATAGAATGTTGATTCAGAGTTCACAGTTCCATAGAGAATAATGGTGACCTGTGAATGACTCAAGACAGTCAGCAAGAGGGCATGGCTGAAGCAATCTACCTTTAAATCATGATTGTTGTCTTGATTTGTGGGATCCTGATTAACTTAGGTCTCAATCAAACCAGGTTCATGGGTGCTGAAGTTAGGCAAATCACAGATGGATCAGTTTAACAATTTATTAAGTACACAAAGATGATATATGGAGGCAGAAAGAACATACAAAGAAAGCTCACATCCCTTCAGTTGATGGAGGCACCTTTACCATAGCTGGTAAGTATATCTGGGTCCCCAAGACATGTGAGATGCTCCCCTCAGGACCGACAAATGTTCTCCAGGCTGGCAGCACTATTCCCCCTTGGAGCGGGACTGAAGGGCAAAGCCAGAGGGTTGGATTTTATAAGTTTTTCTCGCTTTAATTCAGGAGCTGACAGGCAACACTTCTCCCCCTTCTCAAAAGAAGCAGGGGGCTTCTCTTTTGCTTCTCACAGGAAGCAAAGAACAACATAGAATCATAGAATCACAGAATAGTAGGGTTGGAAGGGGCCTATAAGATCATTGAGTCCAATCCCCTGCTCATTTTCGGAATCCAAGTCAAAGCATCCCTGACAGATGGCTGTCCAGCCTCACCTTGAATGTCTCCAGTGTGGGAGAGCCCCCCCCCCCAGTCATTAGTTCCATTGTCGTATTGCTCTAACAGTCAGGAAGTTTTTCCTGATGTTCAGCCGGAATCTGGCTTCTTGTAACTTGAGCCCATTATTCCGTGTCCCACATTCTGGGATGATTGAGAAGAGATGCTGGCCTTCCTCTTTGTGACAAACTTTCAAGGATTTGAAGAGTGCTATCATATCTCCCCTCAGTCTTTTCTTCCCAAGGCTTAACATGGCCAGTTCTTTCAGTCTCTCCTCATAGGGCTTTGTTTCCAGTCCCCTGATCATCTTTGTTGCCCTCCTCTGAATCCTCTCCAGTTTGTCTGCATCCTTCTTCAAGTGTGGTGCCCAGAACTGGACACAGTACTCAAGATGGGGCCTAACCAGTGCTGAGTAGAGGGGAAATAGTAGTTCATGGGATTTGGAAGCGATACATCTATTAATGCAGACCAAAATGTCATTTGCTTTTTTTGCAGCCACATCTATTTATTTATTTATTTATTGCATTTATACCCCGCCTTTTTTCCTCTTGCAAGGAACCCAAGGCGGCTGACATTATCCTCCTCCTCTCCATTTTATCCTCACAACAACAACCCTGTGAGGTGGGTTGGGCTGAGAGTTTGTGACTGGCCCAAGGTCACCCAGTGAGCTTCCATGGCCGAGTGGGGACTAGAACCCGGATCTCCCAGCTCCTACAAGGTCCTTTTCACTTGTAGTATTGTTGAGCCAAGTATCGCCCATCTTGAAATGTGCATTTGGTTTCTTTTTCCTAGGTGCAGAACTTGGCATTTATCCCTATTAAATTTAATTCTGTTGTTTTTTTCAAAGATCACTTTGAATTTTGTTTCTGTCTTCCAGGGTATTAGCTATCCCACCCAATTTTGTGTCATCTGCAGATTAGATGAGCATCCCCTGCACCTCTTCATCCAAGTCATTAATAAAATGTTGAAGAGCACTGTGCCCAGGACTGAGCCCTGCAGTACCCCGCTCGTTACCTCTCCCCAGTTTGAGAAGATCCCATTGATAAGCACTCTTTGAGTCCGATTCTGAAGCCAACTGTGGATCCACCGGATCATTGTTTCATCTAGCCCACTTTGAGCTAGTTTGCTCATCAGGATATCATGGGGCACTTTGTCGAACGCTTTGCTGAAGTCGAGGTACATTATGTCCACAGCATTCCCACAGTCCACAAGGGGGGTTACCTGATCAAAAGATGAGATCAGATTCGTCTGGCAGGATTTGTTCTTGACAAATCCATGTTGGCTTCGAGTCATCATTGCATTGTTTTTAAGGTGCTTACCGATGGATTGCTTTATCATCTGCTCCAGAATTTCCCAGGGATTAATGTCAGACTGACTGGTCTGTAGTTCCCAGGTTCCTCCTTTTTACCCCTTTTGAAGATAGGGACAACATTCGCCTCCTCCAATCATCTGGCATTTCACCCATCCTCCATGATTTCTCAAAGATATTTTTTTCAAAGATGAAAGACAGTGGTTCTGAGAGTTCTTCTGCCAGTTCCTTTATTACTGTAGGATGCAGTTCATCTGGCCCTGGAGATTTGAACTCATTCAAAGTAATTAGGTGTTCCTTGACCATATGCCAATTGATCTCAAGCTGCAATCCTGTACTTTGTCTTTGCCAGGGGGCTCATAGACCCTCTTTCAGGAGAAGACTGAGCCAAAGTAGGAATTGAGCACTTCTGCCTTTTCCTTGTCTTCTGTGTTCATTTTGCCATCCTTATTTAATAGCTGAACTACCAATTCACAACCACCAGCATGTGTCCTAATAGAGATGATGACTTACCCTGGCTGTGTCAGTGGGCCAAACTCTATATATTCCTAACACCTATGATAGCAATGGGAAAGATTAATCTGCACAGGATACATCCTGATGATCCTTAATTGAAAGCTATGTGCGCAGGGGACGTGTGTCTCAGCTCTAGACAGCGAAGTCTGCCAAGAGGGAGGTTTGTGTGCCATCCAAACATCTGCTTTTCATTTTGATCGACAGCTAGCAAGCTGGGAAAGGCTCAGGTTTGTCCATTACACAGGCAGCTGTGCAAGGTACATACAGCGCCTCAGGCGAAGGAAAGTGTAGGGGGCTTGTTTAAATGTAACAACCAGTGACAGGCAGATCAGCTATATGTGTTTGCTTTACCTACCCCGCTCTGCTCAGCACTCAGCTACTGCCTTGACAGGAAGTTCTGCATCTCTGCCCAAGTTGATCAAATGGAGGGGAAAGATGAAGAAGAAAAAAGAAGGGGACTGTACAAATGCTATTTCTCATGGGTTTCTGTCCCTGCTTGATGTTGCCTGGATATTTGTTTGACATACAGCTGTTAAGGGCACCAGTGCCCTGTTAGAACAAGGTGGTAGCCCTAAATGTGGTGAGCAAGACCATGGGGTGGCAAAGCGAAGTAACAATATGGAGAAGTTCGTCCTTAATCCAGCTGGTGATTCAGCAAGGCTACCAGCCTGCTCCCTGCCCCAGGATATAAAGTTCTCAAAGTGCTTCTTTCCACAGAGTGTTTATCCTTCTATTGAGATTGGTTACTCATGGAAATTTGCAGGTCCTTTAGATGATGTCAGCAACCTCCAGGGCATCTCCCGCACTCAATGACCTTTATTCCATGTTCTAAAAGATTGGAGATAATGAGCTATCAAATCACTGTGCTCGAGTTCTGCTTGAATTCCCCTGTAAAAACGAAAACCTGCAATAAGAAGAGCTAGACCACAGCGCCATCTAGCAGCTGTATAATGAAACATATGGAAGACTCAGATAAGGGGGAAAAGGAGGGAGCAAAGGGAAGGGGAAAAGGAAACGCATGTAAAGGGAGTCCGTCGTGATCCTGTATTTAAAACGGAAGCAGAAAGCTCTGTTTTAAATGCGGGATTTTAGGCTGGTGTAGAGATGCTCAAAAAAGGAAGAAGAAACCCCAACCAATGAGTTTGATACAAATGAACTGTTGTACCAAAGCAAGGATGGCTGGGGAGGCAGATAGAAGCATCTGCTGCACATTACTTTCAAGCTCTGTTATCCAACATATCTTGGTAGGTTCCTTGACAGACACAGTGGGTTCCCTGTTTCCAGTTAAATCTGCCCACTGCCTGCTCCTTCACACAACAATCTTTGCTAAAGAGGCAACGGATAACAAGTCCTTCTTTTCTTCTTCCCCTTTTCTGAAAAAGAGTCACTGACACTGAAGGCCTTGGATGAGCTTTCCAGAGAAGTTAGGAGCTCCCCAGAGTCTTCTGTCTCACCCTCAGTCAGGCTCTGCGTGCTTGAAATCAAATTTGTAAAACTCCTGATCTGTCCAGTCGGCAGTATTGGGTAAATGAAGTCTGTGGTCTTCAGTGGGTGCTCAGTAATATCCCCTATGTGTATCGAAGTGTGCAGTCGTCTTTTTCTGCAAAAACAAACACACCCAAACCCTGTAAACCACAGTTAAGTGGAGCAGAACTCTTTCCATCTCCCACCTCCCTTGTGCACAGATGGAACAGAATTTTAAGCAGAGCAGAAGGAAAACCCTGCATTGCCAGTGGAGAAAAGAGATAGAGCAAAAAGGCCAGGAAACTTTACAGAGCAAATCAGTATGCATGGTATAATGTATATCCGCCAATTCTACTGGGTGGTTACAAAGGGGAGCTATACTGCTAAAGGAAAGAGAAGACAAGGAAAGAAGTAGAAGGGTTAGAGCTATGGGAAAAGAGGTAGAGCCCATTCAGGATGGGTGAAATGTTCAGTCTCAGTTTCTTTCAGCTTTTCATTTTTCCAGTCTTTAATTTCATTCATCACAAACTTTGAGAATATCTCCAGTCTTAGGTTCAGTTTGTCTTGAACTTTTTGTGTGTGTTTTTTATTTCCCATGAAAATATATAAGCATTTTGTGCTCCCAATACATGCATTTTGTAAGCATGTTGCCTAACGTACACATTTTTTTGCAAGCAAATTTCTTAATGTAACGCATTTTTGAACATTGTTTCCCCTAATAAACACAACTTCGTATGCATTGATTTTGATTGGACAACTCCATCACAAAATTCAGAGAAATGCAAATTTCAAAAGATACAGTAAGTGAGTTTCGGTTCACATAGCGGTTTAAAGGTGCAAAATTAGGTGAATTGGCATTAAAATGTGAACTGAGTGAATTTCTCTCCGAACCTTTGTGTTTGCTAATGTCATACAAGTATTTAATGGGCTTATAAGTTATTTGCTGCTGAGCTGTTTATCCAGACATAATAACAAGTTGACTCAGATCAACCTAACACAAACCAGATGCCAGCTATGCCAGAGGCACAAAGCAAGAAACAAACATGCATAACTCAGTCAGATAAGCCCTGACCAAACATCAAGCCACATGTATAGCACACACCAGGGGCGTTGCTAGGTTCTTAAATGATCTGGGGCACAGGCCCATAACACACATTTGCATCTGAGTCTAAGCGCACCTCTAATATACGTATATATGTGTGTGTGGTGTGTGCATGTGGTGTGCTTGTGTGTGTGTATAGATTACATGCATACATAAGGAGTGTGCACTGACCCCCCATGCCACTTCAACTCAGACCCCGATTCAGCATTTTGGAAAATATCCCGCTTCTGCTTGGGGCAATTTGTGGTCGGACCATTTCAGCTCAGCACCAAACCTGAGTCGAGGTTTGGAAAAAAAACGAGTCTTTATGCTTCCTGTTGACTACCATGAGAAATTAAAAAAAAACCTGTAACTTTTTGTCTTGGTCAGAACTGGATGATCATTTCAGGCATAGTAGCCCCCTAGAAGGGGATTACACCTGCCCAATGTCAGAAAAATAGGTGCAGGTTTATATTTTGATTTTCTTTTAAAGGAAACTGCCAAAAACATTTTTATTACTTGGAAGAATTGGATAAACATTTCAGGATTCATTGCCCCATCAGAGGAGAACATGTCTCCAAATTTCAGAACGAGAGCCACAAGTGTTTTTGTGCAAGGGTGACCTTGACATTTTGAGGTATTCAAAAGAGGCCATACTTCTCTCCTTATTTTCCTTGGGGACCATTGTTCTGAAAATTACAGACATCCTAGAGTTGTCCCTAAGTAAGAAAACAGCAAAGTTTCAGAAGGATAGGTGCAGCAGTTCATGTGGAAGGGGAGTTTTCCAATTTGGGGGAGGGAGTGATTTGCTTTCCCTTCACCCCTTCCCCAATAGTTTTTTGGGTATGAAAATGCACAGGTCATTAGAAGTGTCTCCCAGGCAAGAAACCTGCAAAGTTTCAGAAGGATATACACGCATGCAAATTTAGAATGACTAGCATTTATTTACATTTTCACCAATATAAGCAGCAAGGGAACATGGGTGGGAAGGTGCTATTGCACTCATGTCCTACTCATGGGTTTCCCATGGGCATCTGGTTGGCCACTGTGTGAACAGAATGCTGGACTAGATGGACCTTGATCTGATGCAGCATGGCTCTTCTTATGTTCTTAAATATAGAATTCCTCTGAGCATATGCAGAATGCTTTTCTTTCTGAGCACTTACATTCTCCTACCAATCTTATTCCCCTCTTTCCAACCATCCCTCCTCATCCTACCATCCTCCAGCAACTCTTCATAAAAACAGATCTCTTGTTTTGTGCAACTCTCCTCTACCTCCTCCTTGTTATGCACAAGCTTTCAATATATCTTCTTCCCCATAACTTCATTTGTGCCAAGACTTCACCAGGTTTCAGCCAATGAGTCTGTTTTCAAAACTAGGGCTCATTTATGGAGAAACTCTGAGCATGTACTAAGTGCCTTTCCCTCACCACTGAAGCTAGAGTTCATGCAAAATGAAAAATCACAAATGACAAAACATGCATAGGACTGAGCTGAAAGGGTAGTCAATTCATTAGATGGAATTGGGTAGGCACTGTATTAAGCCTGCAGTACCATGCTCACAACTCAGGACTTATTTCTGAGTAAACATGCAGAACGTCAAGGTGCAAACCTCCCTGCAAAAGTAACTCATGCCAGAATCTTGTGCACACTTTCCTGAAGGTAAGCCTCATTAAACATAATGGGGTTTCTGAGTAGGCATATATAGGATTGTATAAATGAGTAGCATTTGTCTTCCTTCCATTTAAAAATACAAACCAAACACTCCTATTTTTATTAAAGCTTTCTGTTCAGAGGAACATAGGAAGCTGCCTTATACTGCATCAGACCCTGGGTCCATCTAGAGCAATATTGTTGACACTGACTGGCGGCAGCGGCTCTCCAGGGTTTCAGGCCGGATTCTTTCCTAGCCCTGCCTGGAGATGCTGGGGATTGAACCTGGGACCTTCCGCATGCCAAGCATGTGCTCTACCACTGAGCTACAGCCCTTCCTACTGGTCAATAATGGCAACTGACAAACCAAACAGCCCCAGATTTGTTTCTCTGCAACCATGTGAACCCACTTTTCTCAAAGACTTGAGTGAGAAGGAGAAAACCCAATCCTCTTGTCTGTATAAAGTCAAATACAGTTCGGAACTTCTCTTGCCCACCGAAGAGCATTCTCTTTAAGAATTCCCCAAGATATCCTCTGGGTGGAATAAAGAAGAGAATGAAAGGATAGGATAGGGGAAGGAAGAATGGTGATTGGAAATGCAGGGGGCGGGGCGGGTAGAGAGAATTCCCTAAGCCAAGTGGCTCCTTTCAGAGAGATATCTGAAAACTTCAGAGGAATTTAGGAGGCTGTGGAGGGTTTGTAAGGATTGCACATACTTAAATTAATTTTATGAGGTGTTCTTCTTTATGAGGAGAATTTGAGTCCTACAGCTATTTTGGAGAAATTAAAGTGGAGGGGGAGAAAAAAGTTTGTGGATGCTGATTAGATCCTTTGCTGTAATGAAGCTATTAAACTTCTGCAGAAGCCAAAGGTTCCACTTTGGGGCAGTAAAATCAGGTGCTGTGTGAAATACCAGTATTTAACATGAAGCTTTTTCTTCCCTTCCTTCTCCCTCTTCAAAATTTCATTGCAAGCAAGCTCCCAACAGTTGGCATGTAAGAGCAGATAAGTAGGAGGAGAGGGTTTTTTTGCACCTCAAAAAATACCTACACCAGAGATTAGGGATAGTGACCTCCTAATGGTCACCTTAAACACCTTCTGATTAGGATCTCTAATCCCCTGTGTGGCTTGACAGTTTTTACTTATTCTTTTAGTCTTTGAGAAAAGGAAACTTTACACATGGCTAGCACAAAAGACACTGGACCTAACTGTCTGAAATTTGGCAGGTTCAGTCAGCTCCATAGGGGCTGCGAGGTTACCAAATTCCATGCATGTATGTGGAAGCACAAAAAATATATAGCTCTTTGATTTGACAGATTTTCTTGAAAATAGTAAATTTTACCCGTGACTAGCATAAAAGCCACTGGACCTAACTGCCTGAAATGTGGCAGGCAGATTCAGTCATATATATAGGGGCTGCCACGTCCCCAAATTCCATGCACTTATATGGAAGAACAAAAAAAATATAGCTCTTTGCTTTGACAGATTTTCTTGAAAATAGCAAATTGTACCTGTGACTAGCACAAAAGCCACTGGACCTAACTGCCTGAAATTGGGCAGGTTCAATCAGCTCCATGGGGGCTACCAGATCTCCAAATTTCATGTTATTTATCATACAAAATAAGAAAGTTATGGCCATTTCTGTTTTCCAATGCAAGTCAATGGGAAAATGTAAAAAAAAAAAAGGCAATTAGGACAACTCAAAAGATCCGGGGCCCATGCCCAGGTAGGCCCTTCCCTAACAACACCCCTGGCACACACATATACAACATCTGGTTAAGGAATTAAGCATTTAAAAGACATTCTAGAGAAAAGTTTGCCCATTTTATAGATGGGAAACACTGAGGCCAAGAATTTTTAGCCTGAAAGACAATTTGTGCATCCATGGCAGAGAAGTCAAAACCCAGGCAAAGCAGAACACAGGCATCTAGTCAAGAAACAACGTAGGTGGAAAATGCACTTGCCCACTGCATCCAAACAGTCTTCTATACAGACACCCAGAAGCCCACCCTTATACACATCTCACACAGTCTGTCTCCCCATGGGCCCTGACTAACCTGTAAGCTTCCAGACATTCATTAGATCAGGGGTGGATAACTTCCAGTCTTTGGGGGGTTGCAATCCCCCCCAACCTGCCAGAGGACTCACCCTACCCCCGCTGAATGGCTGTCACCATCAAAATTACTGCCAAATTTGCTGGTGCCGCCACAAAACACCCCACAGCAATTTTGCAAGGAAATGAGGCATGCAGGGAGCATGCACCTTGTTTGCAAGCAGCATTATGCTCTTGGGAGGGGTCCGGGAATGTGATTCTGCTTGCAAGCAAGCTGCTCACCTTGTTTCGTTGCCAGATCAACAGTGGCCAATACCACTATGGTAGCAAATTCAGCAGTGGGGGAGGGGCCTTGCAAAAATGCTCGGGGGGGGGAGGTGCATGCAGCCTGCGAGCTGCTCACCCCTGCACCAGTTGCATTGTGCTGTCTGTTGGCAGCTGTCACGTTCCCTGGGCCCCCACCTTCCTCATGCATACACGCAAGAAGAGAGGCTTCAGTCTCACGTCTTTAATTCACTATCAACAGGTTCATTACAGATGCAAATCCCCAAAGACTCTCAGGCTACAAAGGAATAACAGCAGGGAATCCAAATGGGAGCTACGATGTTGCTAGCAGTTTGAACAGGGACTAGCTGGCTAGAATAACTTAGGGAGGGAAACCCCTCCCATCCAGTGATGCTCCCCTACGTCGACCCTCACGCAATGCCAACTGGGTCGACCGTCTGAGCTCCACCTCTAACTTTTCCTGCTTTGCTCTGCGCCGCAGTCTAGCATCCCTCAGGTCATGCCCCACGCTCTTCTCCTCCTCCTCCTGGATTCTCATGGGGGCGGGGGGGGGTGGCCTTCAGGCCCAGCCATCTGTGTGTTGGTATTCTGAGAAGCACGCCTATCCATATCTGAACTCGCTCAGGAAGAAGCCTCCCCCAGTTCTGGCTGTTCCCTTCTGAATCTGAACTGCTAACTATCTCCATACGCTCAGAATCAATCCTGACAGCAGCAGTAGGGAGCAGGTTCAGGACAGGTGGGCCTGGAGTCCAACCCCTCTGCCACTGCAGCCCCATCCCCTAGCTGCGGGGCCACTGAAGCCTTGAAATGATGTAAAGCAGGCAGGAGACTGATCCAGATCGGATTCAGCTGCTGCATTGGTTGCCAGGAGGTCTGTGTGCATATGTGGGCGGGTGGGGTGGGCCAGTGAAGCCGGCGCAATCAAGATGAAGAACTGCGGATGACCTGCCACAAGCTTATAACAGCAGCAGCCCCGCGTGCCTGCTGTGACTGGCTCGCTAGGCTCTTTAATTCAAAAATCGCTTGCATCCATTGCAACATAGACAAGCCTGTTTTTGTAGACCGCCTATGGATGGGTCCAGTCACGTGTTGTTGGAGCCAGAAGTTATTAACAAGGTGCTTGGGGAAGCAGGGCCTGCCACTTGCTTGCTCGACACTTTCCTTTCCTGGCTTTACATCAAGCAGGGTGTCCCCTGCTAGTCAGGTCTTGACAAAGAGCCCACGGGGCACAATGGACCAAGGTAGCTTCAAGATTTGTTCCAACAAGGTCTCAGAGTCAATTGAAGGTTTTTCTGCTTCCAGGGTCAGATTGTCCCCACTAGGCTCCACCCCTTCCTTGAAGAATGGAAGGCTTAAAGGGGCAGGCCTCTGTCTTGGAGCCTAGCACTCTTCTTCCATCCTGAGAAATCCCTCTGGGCATGTTGCTGGGTTGACATGAGGTCCTGGGTCGACATGAGGTCCTGGGTCTAGCATGGAGGGGCTTCAGTCCTTGAAGATGCAGGTGTGATGGTTCTTTATAGGACAATCTGAGATAGGTATTGGACAAATTACAGCAGACACTGGTAAACATGAGCAACATTTATCAATGTTAAGAGAATTACAATTTTTATGAACATTAACCACAAAGCTAAAAATATTGTAACAGTTCACTTTCTGCCTTTCTTTGTCATTGGAGATCTGTATGTTATTCTTTAAGACAGCTGATGACCTCTGTCTTTGTCTTGTTCTTTGCTGTGGGCCTCCCAATCTACCTGCTTCTCATGGCCATTCTGTCCCATGCCATTCTTTCCACATCCAGTTCTTCACTGTCTGCAGTCCTCTCCAAAACCAATTCCTTCCCGGTCCTACTGGCCAGCTCAGCTCCCTCCTCATCTGATCTGGATGAACTCTCCTCCCTCCTACCAACCAGCTCTTAACTGTCCTACCTGCCCATCCTCCTCTTTCACAACATTCCATTGTTGTAGTATTTGCCGCACAGGCCCTGTGCGTATGGACTCAGAGGTCTCAGACACAAGAGCCTTTGATCTACTAAGCCATGGCTCAAGCCTGGTCATGATGCTGGGGCCTTGGCTGAACGCCAGTGCTGCTGGATTGTCCTCTGGTGCCCCTGAACTGGAGCTGCCCCTCTGACTGGGATTCAGAAACCAATCTGCTGCTCAGGGTGTGTGTCCAGACATTTGCCTCCAGTGTTGCCAGGCTGTTGAATGCATCTCCCCCTCCAGGTGGGGAGTCCTGACAAAAGGGAAGGTTGTGGCCACTCCTAAGGAAACCCTTCTGAGACCCGCAGGACAGCTCCAGCTACTGGCCAATGGCAAAGCTTCCCATCTTGGGCAAGGTACTGAAGTAGGTGGTGGCTGGGCCAAGCTAGACATTCTTGGATGACACCAATTGTCTTGATCCATTTCAGGTTGATTTCAGGCCAGGATTCAGCACAGATATCCTTCTGGATCAGCTGTCTGGGATGGGGGGTGAAGGCTCTGTGCTCCAGGAGTTCTGTTCCTATATAGATGGCTCATTTCATCAGGTAGTGCTGGGGACAACATTCTGGCTCCTTAGCTGTATAGATCAAACTCCTGCCTGGGCTTAGGACAAGCAGAAGAAGCCCTGATCAGTCCCTCCCGCTTAATAGGGATGGCAGAGAATTACCATCCCTATTGCCAGTGCATTCAGCCCCCCGAAATCTGTGGCGGAACGGCCTGCCACCCCCCCGCGGATCCCTCCCCAGGACGAGACTTACCTGGGGCGGATCTTTCGGGTGGCGGCGGCGGCGGCTGGTCTTCTGACCGGCTGCCGCCACCGCCATTTGCAGTTTTTTTTTTTTACAGAGACGTGATAGGCTAAATACATGATAGACGTAGCCTAAAACGTCTGAGTAAAAAAAAAAAAAAAAAGGCGTACGCAAATGGCGGCGGCTGTAGCCGCCGCCATTTGCGTACGCCTTTTTATTTTATTTTAACCCAGATGTTTTAGGCTACGTAAAAACTTACGTAGCCTAAAATGACTGGGTAAAAAAAAAAGGCGTACGCAAATGGTGGCGGCTACGGCCACCGCCATTTGCGTTCCTTAGTTTGGGCCATCTTAGTCTACATAAATATTTATGTAAATAGCGTCCGCTACGCTATTTGCGTTCCCCTTATTTTCGCCATCTTAGTCTACGTAAATATTTACGTAGACTGAGACGGCCCAAACTAAGGAATGCAAATGGCGGTGGCCGTAGCCGCCGCCATTTGCGTACGCGGATTTTTTTGTTTTTGTTTTCCCAGAGCCCTCCGCGGCCGGAAATCCGTCTGTGGACGGCTGTGGCCTGGCCGGCTGCTCTGCGGAGCTGCCGCGGAGCACAGCTGGCCGCGGAGGATTCCGGGGGGGAGGAATGGAATGCCTCCCCACCACCATCAACATAATCCACGAAAGGTAAGTGACTTTCGTACATCCCTACCGCTTAATAAAAGCTCACATGGGGGCCTGAAGTTAGTTCCGCTTTAAGCATCACTGTTTTGCCTGCCTTCTCACCTATGGCCTTTGTGACTGTCTCCAAGTGATATCAGGCCTGAGTTTTCATTGCTGGTTAACTTCCAGAGGGAAACTCCAGCACTCTTCCAGTTTGGGAATTAAACATTTGGAGGCTGGTGGCTGCTCCTCTGACACTTTCTGTTAATGATGAAGAATTACCTATTACACTAGCAATAGGCTGGTTTGACAATTCCATTACATATTACTAATAGTGCTATTAATGCCTGGTAGCTTATCATTACAGTAGGATGTGTGCATGTGTCCAAACGCTTTGGCATCTGGAGAAAGTAGGACAAGAGTAGAAAGCACACATCTGTGCTTGTGGAAGACAACAGCCTCTGGTTCCAATATTTCTTACCATCCGACAGCAAAATTGAATTGACATGAGATACGGCTAGGTGGAGTCAGGCTCTGGGTTATTGTTTTTCTCCAGGTGACTGCATCGGTGGCTTAGGAAGGAAGAAGCAGACTGAGAATACAGAAGCTGATGATTTTATTTATGAAGTATCTTTTTCAGGGGAGTGTTCATCAGCGGTCACCTAGAGTTCACAGTGTTAGGAGATTAGGAAAATTGATGACCACCATCCCTTCTACCCAATGCATCATTTGTATCTTCTCAATGCCTCTCCCCACCCGCTCCGTGTTGGTCCTTAGCCAGAACAGAAGAAATCATGTAATGTAGATTTATCTACTGGATTCCACATGAGTCCAGTGAAGCCTGAACTGATCAGTAGGCTTGCAGCTTCTTCCACACCATAAAATAAAATAAATCGCCTGTTTTCAACATGGGATGTGGTGGGCTTAACAGCCAACATCTACTTCATTTGCTCTCTAGAGTCACCAAGTGATGGATGATCATGGCTGAAAGAAATGTGGAGATTTGAGCTTTGGAGAATCACAAGCCAGGGCTGGCCCTAGGCGAAATAGCACCCTGGGCAAAGAGTGCCTTTGGTACCCTCACCCAGCTTACAGCTTTTAGAATTATTTAGGCTAGAATCCTATGCATGTTTAGACAGAAAAAGTCCCACAACTTCCAGTATTCCCCAGCCACCATGACTGGCTGGGGAATGCTGGGAGTTGTAGGACTTTTTTTCTGTCTAAACTTGCATAGGATTGTGTCCTTATAGTGTTTATAGGGCTTAATGCTTGGTAATATCACCTCAAAGTAAAGCCACGTTACACAGATTTCTATCTAGAATGAATGACATCCAGATGGAAGCTAAAAAGAAAGAGTCTTTAAAGCCAACTGATAGAAATCCATTTCTGTAGTTAGTATCCAAACAATCTGTACAACTTTGAAAAAAGAGTTAAAGACACTTAAGGCACAATCCTATGCATGTTTAGACAAAAAAAAGAAGTCCTACAGCTCCCAGCATTCTAGGGAAGTTAGAGAATTCCACCATGGACCCCCGGAGTCCGTGGCAGAACGGAGCAATCCACCCCACCACCCTGCGAAATTGTCCCGGGATGGACCCTACCTGGTGTCGTCCGTCTAGTCCATCTGCTGCCCCTGGTCTGCGGCTGCGAATGGCTGCCCCGGTCTGCAGCCACCATTTGTGTCCCTGCATTAGCCGTGATAGGTTATGTAAGTATTTATATATAAATACTACGCCATTTGCGTCCCTGTTCTTTTCGTGATAGAAGAGCAGGGACGCAAATGGTGGCCGCTACACCATTTGCGTCCCTTCGTTAGCCGTGATAGGCTACGCATATATTTACCTAGCCTATCACAAAAAGAGCAGGGACGCAAATGGTGTAGCGGATGACATTTGTGGCCCTGCTCTTTGCCGTGATAGGCTACGTAAATATATACGTAGCCTATCACGGCTAACGCAGGGATGCAAATGACGGCTGCTACAGTGGCCACCATTTGTGGCCACACCCGGCAGCGGACGGAAGTCCGGCTGCGGGCGAGCCCGGCCGGTGGCTCCGCGGACTTGCCACGGAGCGGAGCCGGCCAGGGAGGATTCCAGGGGGAGGGACGGATCGCCTCCCCACCCCCCGCGGATTCCCCGGACGGAACGGGGTAAGTAATTCGTACACCCCTACAGCATTCCCCAGCCAGCCATGCAAGGACTTTTTTTTTGGTCTAAAAATGCATAGGATTGCACCCTGGAAGGAGCAATCCTATGGACACTAGACACTGTCTAGAGGGCCACAGGATTGTTTGGTTTCTGGGAACTGAGGTTGGAGCCATGGCTCTGACCTCGGTTCTCAGAGACTGCGCTCCTCCCCTCCCTCTCATAGCTGGTGCGGTTCTCTCCATGCTGGCTACATCCCTGTGCGTGGAAATAGTGTGTGGAGATGGGGGAAAGGGGGAAGTCCCAGGAGGAGGGAGAAGACCACGGAAGCTGCATTACACAGCTTCCTATGTGCCATGCGGCCTTCCCTCCTCTTGCTCTGAAGCTCCCTGGCTAGACAGACAAGATCCCTTGCCAAAAATGCATGTCAGCCAGAGCACAGAAGCAAGGATTGCCTCTGTGCTCTGGCCACCCCATATTGGCTAGTCGTCAGCCTCCGAGTTCAGAGGCTGGTGACTATCTCCATAAGATTGCACCCTGAAGACATTTTTTGCCCTAGCTCACTGTCATCTGTATACTTGACAAACACCAAGTCACTAAGCTCAGTTCAGCACCCCCTTTAGCTTGGTGCCCAGGGCAAGCACCCAGTTCACCCATCCCTAAGGCCAGACCCACATCAAGCAATGACTTGTACGTTACGCAATTATACACAATCGACACGATAGCGACACAATTGCTGATAGAATCTGCAGAGGACTGGATGCCAGACAGCTCCCTGCATGGATGTCCTGCAGAAGGTTCATCATGATAAAAAAGCACCAAGAAAAGACACAGGGGAGCGCGACAGTCGAGAGCAAAAAGCAGGAAGCAAACGAAGCTTGCCTTTGTACCCAAAGGGGACCCAATAGGGTGCTGATGGAGCATCACTGAGCTGAGCTGGCAGACTGTACTGGTTGACCTCGCTCCTTCAGCACAGAGCCACTGGATTAGGTGTTCACCCAGGAATGCAAACATCAAGGTCTCCGAGATGGAAACCTTTTGACAGAAAGATAGATAGATAAATGTTATTATGATCATTAATCAGCACCTTACATGTACATGTACAATACTTACCCACAATGTGCCTAATTATACAGAAACTAAACAACAACAACAACAACAACAACAACAACAACCAAACAAAAACAAAATGCTAACATGACCCCAGAACATCAGCCTGGCCACCTTATCTGTAATGTGAGAGTCCTGAGCAGAAAAAACACAGAAAGATACAATTCATTTGCTCTGCCTGGCATTTTTTGTAAAATAAAATAGGTAAAATAAAAACACAGCAAATTTCTTGATAAAAACAGTTTCCACTTCCCCTCCATCACAGGGACATGTATGTTCATGATATGGGACCTTTCGATATCTTCCCTTCCCTCTACAAACAAGGTAAAACATTAAATCAGGCTAATGTTAGGGCTTTTCTAAATTTGGAGATTGTTAAATTGGTCAGATAATTTGCAGGTGCAAGCAACTTACTCCCAGGGAAGTGATATTTTGTGATAGAATTTAAATAGTTCTTTGACAGAAAGGAATCTTCTGATTTCTGTAACAATATGAAAGAACAGCTGGATTCAGCCTGAGTGGGTGGTGCTTCCTGGGAGGAACCAGGAAATAGTTAGGGGCAACACTCACTGCTTCTGGCCTGAGGAGAGAGAGGCCGCAGCCTGAGAGAGCTCAGCGGAAAGGCTTTGTTTGAACAAAACTTGTAAGTTGGTTTGAAAGGCAGGGTCTACGTGAGTCTGTGGGGTGCTGTCTACCAACTCTGAAACAATTTCTGTGGTTATTTACTTATCAGCTTTGTACCCTGCCCAGCTTGGAATTGGCCTCAGGGCGGTTTGCAATCATAAGAGCAAAACAACAAAGCAACAAAAATTATACAGTATTAAACATTAACAAATATTAAAAATGTTGAAAACATCGAGGAGCCAGCAGTAAAACGAACAATGAAGCAATACATTAAAGCTTAGTTGCCTGCTTAAAGAGGAAGGACTTAACCTGCTGTCTGAAGATATACAATGAAGATGCCTGATGGATCTCCAAGGAAAGGCATTCCACAGTCAGGTGGGGCCACTACAGAGAAGGCTCTTTCCCTGGTAGCCACCCATCACACCATTGTGGGCAACAGCACCCAGATAAGAGCCTCCAAAGATGATATTAGCAATTGGGCAGAAAAATATGGGAAAAGGCCATATTCAGGTAGACTGGTCCTAAGCTGTTTAGGGCTTTAAAGGTCAGCACAAGCGCTTTGAATCGGGCCCAGAACCTGACTGGTGACTAGTGCAGTTGATGTTGCACTGGAGTTATACAGTATGTTCAAAATGGCCAGTAATGCTAAAAGGCTGAAGTAATGTCCTCCTTAGATTCCCACAACATGTAACAGGCCCCACTTTTTGCCATGGGCCATGAGGTTACACACCTTATTTAAAGAGGTATGAAATACAAAACAAACATTTCAGTATCCTGTTCCTGGAGAGTCTATTTAATTGTGATCTATGTAGAGAGAACTAAGGGTTGGAAGTTGCACTGTTATTTGTAATGTATTTTCCATTGATTTTTTAAAAAAACCTAATTACAAATAGATTCTGATACAAGACAGTCATTGGATTTAGTGTGGCAATGTCAGATGTATATTGGGGAAGTAAGACAAAACCTGTTTCCCAATAGCTAATTCATCATACATGACCAGGCCTATGTCTTAGGCTTAGTTGTCATGGAGGTGGTAAATCTGTGTCCAGGCTGTACCAGTTCAGGTTATACAGAGGAGGGAGAGCGGCTCACATAATCAAATGCTCTTCCATGCAAACCTTTTTGCCACACATAGAAAACTGGCATGTCAGACATTAGACTAGATCAGCACCTCTGTCCTTGACATCTACTTTTCTGTGTGGAGGGAATTGTTTGTATAGAGAGGAATTCACGTGAACCTCTAACCCAGCCTTCCCCTACCTGGTGCCTTCCAGATGTTTTGGACTTCAACTCCCATCAGCTTCAGCCAGCATGGTCAATGGTCAGGAATGCTGAAAGTTGTAATTCAAAGCATCTGGAAGGCAGCAGGTTGGGGAAGGCTGCTCCGACCAATCACTTGACAGTGTGCCTTACATTACTTCATTTTCCTCAGAGACTTTCTCAAAGACTTTGACAGCCCTGCCTTAGGTCTTACCTAACCTGTCTGCTTCACCTGACACTCCCTCCCTGAATTCATTGGTCAGGTATCCATTGGGCCTTATTCTGTTTCCATGTGAGTTGCCAACAGTTTAATAATAAGGGACCCACTTCTGCTAAATCTGCTCATCCCACTTCCAATGGAGGGCATTATCACATGAGGCTTTTATTGTGCACTCCTGGTCTGTCATTCACAGAAGTTTGTGAGTCCTTTTCATGACATCCTCCTCCTCCAGGGAACATCCATAGGTATTTCCTGGTTATTGCATGTTAAAAAGATCTGAGATAATGAGGTATTAAAAATATCTCAGATTGTTGTGCTATTAAAACAGCCACTAGATGGTGCTGTTTCGCTGAGTTCTATGGAAAATTAAAAACTTCTCTCAGCAATCATGTGGTCGCTGTCTGGGAGCCTGCTGTAAATGTGGAAAGGCTCCACAACGGTAGGACTGCAGATTTTTTCTATAATGTAGAGACACCCATAATGTTTGTGGCTCTGAGCGATTGGAAAATGGAAGCTGTAACAGCATGGCTTTCCTGAATGCACCTATTTTGCTGTTTTTCCTTTGTGCCTTGGATCATGTTCCTCCCTCTGTGGAATAAGTAAGCTTTGACACCAACTTTAAAATCCAGAAGTTGCCTTTGTCCAAAGTTAAGTGGAAGCATAAAGGCACCAAAATGTTCCTGTGTACAGCTGAGCTGTGTGAAGCTCTTTACCAGCAATTCTGTGTGCGTGGCTTGTGGAAAAGAAGCATTCAGTCTTTAATCCCTGATTGCCCTGGCCTGAGGTCTCTTTGGAGAACTATAGAGTCAGGGTACCATAAGGCACACTCCTGTAATCTCTATAGAGCTATGGAGGATGCAGAAGAGTCATCTTAAATATGAACACCTTTATTGTGGCCTGATCTTTCATAGGGCCTACTCTGTCCAAAATGACTCCATACTCACCATTTCAGATGATGCAAAATGTATTTATTAAGTCATTTATTAAATATATATACCACCCAACTGGCAGATGTCCTCAGGTCAGTTTACAATCATAAAAACAAAAAACTGAAAACAATAAAAGAACAACCAAAATAATAAATACAGCAATAAAAATATCAAAATATTAATATTAAACATGTTTAAAATATTAAAGAGCCAGCTCAATGATCAGAGCACTAAATGAGAAATTAAATGCCTGCTGGACAAGGAAAATCTTAACCTGGCCCCTAAATGTACACAGTGAGGATGGCAGATGGATCTCGCTGGGAATAGCATTCCATAGATTGTGGTGGTTTGCCTGGTGGCACCATTGTGGCTGGTGGCACCCGGAGAACATTTGGATATTCTCTGACCAATTGGGACTGGTTTTGTCTTGAAAAATGTAATATTGCTTTTCGCATGTACATTTTCTGTCATTGTCCTGCCAACCTGTCGTCCTCACTTCCAATCAATTTGCACTTTATGGATCCATTTGGTGTCATCCTCTGAAGGGCCATTCATTTTTCTCCCTTCAACACATTTATTTCTGTCCCTTTCTTAAGGCCACTGAAAATCTACATTCCCCATCTCTTCCTCCCTAGACCTTCTTTGTTTGAAAAGCAATCCATCTAGCAAAGGCCATTACAAAGCTGTGGTGTGAGTGTGCATGTGGCATTCCTTTAAAACAAGCCCCTGACAGTGATAAATATTAAGAATATTTCCCAGTATATCACAAAAAGTCAAGTGTGAAAGCAATCAAGGCAAGTTTTGCGTTTGTATTCTGGAAGTGTTCCCTGTTCGTGAATCTATTTACAGAACTCCTCCAGTGTTACTGAGGGAGAGAGAAAAAAATAATAATCTAAGCAGTCTCCCAAGTGGCAGTTGGCCATGAGAATGAATTGGAAGGACAATTTATCTGCTCAGCCACTTTGAAGCCTTTTAGCCTGGGGGAGATCCCTTGTCTAATGAAATTAATTGAATACATCTATACTCTGGATACTTCAGCTGAAGTTCAGTTTCCCATTTTATTTAGAAGTTGCGGTGAAGCCACTTATCATCCAAACTAGCAAATGCCAATGAATAATAATACCGCTCAAAATGCTACATACTCCCAGTGAATGGAATCACACAGCCATCTCCAGGAAGCATGATTCCATGTCAGCCAATGCATGCATTCATGTCCCTTTTATATCTACTGTCTCTTGTTTCTTGAGAGGACATAAGGGATAGCTTCCTAGGGTTCAGAGTCCATGATAAAAGCTTTTGCAAGCATGACTTACGGTATGTCAACACACAGCACTAAAGTGTGCTAGCTAGTGGCATTCATAGCCTTTTACCTTATTTACCAGTGCGAAGAGAGTAAAGGTCTCTTCCGGTGCCTTTTTTGATGTTGTTTCCAATCCATTTGCAGTGGGCTCCATTGGCTCAGTGCTTTCAGACTGAACGGACTGTAGTATGTGTTAGGAGCAATCTAGATCTCTAGAACCGTTAAAATCAGTGGGGTCATTGCTACTGATTTCAGTGGGAAGCAGAAGGCTCTCCTTCATTGACCAACATTCATTGGATGCCCATTTTGGAATCATTTTCATTTGGAATAATTCTCATTTAGATTCCACACACCATTAAACATTCATTGGAAGAAAGGCTTTTGCATTCCTGGATTGATTGCTAGGTTTCTTGCTGCCTTCTCAATCAGTATGCTTTAAGAGTTCTGGCCGGTTCTGACTGGAACCCAGAATAGATTCACAGCTTCACTGAAATCAGAGCTTTCAGTGAAGCTTTCAGAATTTGTATCAGACTGAATGCAATACATCTCGCCATAGTGGGGAAGACTCTGCCTAGGTGACCGATGGGCCTGCTCAGGCTGCTGTCAAGGTGCTGTAGATGGGCAGCTTCAAGGCCCCTGCTCTGCCTTATTATGGTATCTTTAAATTGGACTTAGGCTGGGCAGCCCTTCAAACAGAGGCTGCCTTCAAAGACAGGACTGTCCTCCGACAGCTCTTCAAATAGAGCTCTGTCCTCTGTAATATAGGACACACGGCCACCCTTCATCTCTGCGATATTGCGATTTTTGGTTGGTGAGGGGACAGTTCTCTTTTATTAGATGGTCTTGTGGCCCTTCCAATTCAATGACATTATGACTTTTGGTTGGCTGCCAAATACATGCAAATCGATGAGTGGCACCAACTGCCCCACATCACATGTACCTGTGGGAAGCACTTTGTCATATGATCAGATCCATTGTCCGCTAGACGCTTTAAGTGCTTTTGGCCCCATACTTTAATCAAATATACTAACTTAGCAGAGATGGTATATTATTCTCTTCCTGATCTCGAAAACGATCTCAGGGCAGTTTTGTTTTCACAGGCGATAATGACTGCTCTGCAGTAACATGAGTCAGTATTGCTGCTTGCATAAAGCAATTAAGCCCCGTTGGCTTTGCGCATGAAGCGCTACTGAGAAGAGTGGTGTAATATAAATGTAATTCGTTGTCAGTTCTGGGACCCTGGCAAACAGTGTGGCTGAATGCAGAGAAAAGAAAAGAGGCTTGTAGGAGAGGAAGCAAACAGCCCTTATTGGATTTGCAGAAGGAGGCCTTTTCCTGCCTCTAACTCATTTCTTCTCTCAGTGCCGGAGCACTGCAGTGATGGTGCCTGTGTCAGATTAAAGCAATTCTTTCTCTTGAGAGCTCCTAAACAACTCTTTAATATGGCCGCAACTTTTTTTTTTAATAGCCTTGATGAATTGTCCCCCACCCCCGCCATTCCACTTGCTTGACAAACGCCACCTCTAAAATCAATTAAAACACAGCTCCATTCTATTTCTGTATTCCTGAGGGCCGGGCTTCTTAATCATACTGCAAATCAATACAGATTCTCAGTTCAGCCTGCCCTACTTGGCAGGGGTGAAAAGGCCACTGGAAGAAGGAGAGAGAGAGAGAGAGAGTAAAGATGTTTCTTCTGTGTGTATTTTTTTCTTCTTGCGGTGAGTGTGTTGGTAAACTCATGAAGATTAGACTGAATTAAAGCTTAGCAGTACCTAGAAAAGAACTGCCAACATATTTTTCTTTCCCCTTTCTTCTTAACACAAAACACATCCAGAAATTCAGATGGGGGTAGGTGGGAAACAACTCTGGCTAAAAAACCTCCTCTGAATCGGAGTGTTTTCCAGTAGCTGATTTATCTACAACTAAGAGGCTGGAGAACCAAGGGCCCTGGTGGGAATTACCCTCAACAAGGATGCAACAGCTAATCTGCATATTTAATCTGCATGTCTGGGAAGAGTGGCACTTAACCCGCGATGTGGCAGAGCTGGGGCTCGCAGGGTCAAAGCACCAGGACTTTTTGATTAGCAAGGGCAAGGATGTTGTCTGCAACCTCCCTCAGCTTCTCTCGGTGGAGACTGGTGGCTCCAATTTCAGTGGGGCTGTGAATCCATTCTGGGTTTCAGCCAGAACTCTAAACGATCTATCCAAGGTACTGAGCCCATTTTGGAAAGCTCCTTCAGAGTTCTGGCTGGTTCTGACTGAAACCCAGATGGGATTCACAGCTAGGGGTGGACGAAAGTGACTTACCTTTCGTCGAAGCTTGTTCGCGGTGGGGGGGAGGCGCTTTGCTGCTCCCCCTGTGAAGTTCAGGCCGGGGGGGGGGGAGGCTTCCCGCCTCACCCCGGCCGAAATTCAGGCCGGGGGGGAGGCTTCCCGCCTCGCCCGGCCGTGAACTCGAAAGTTTGTTTTTTTTAAAAAAAACGCCCCCGTGATAGGCTACGTGACGATTAACGTAGCCTATCACGGCTAGATCTGCAAAGTCAGCCGTGATAGGTTACGTTAATCATCACGTAGCCCATCACGGATGACTTAAAAAAAAAAAAAGCGCGTACGCTAATGGCGGCCCCCATAGGGAGCCGCCATTCGCGTTCCTTATTTGGTTGCTGTAGTCTATGTAAATCTTTACGTAGACTACAGCGATCAAATAAGGAACGGGAATGGCGGCTCCCTATGGGGGCCGCCATTATCCGTACGCGCTTTTTTTTTTAAAGTCACCCGTGATAGGCTACGTGACGATTTACGTAGCCTATCACGGCTGACTTTGCAAATCTAGCCATGATAGGCTACGTTAATCGTCACGTAGCCTATCACGGGGGTGTTTTTTTTCTTTTCTTTTATTGGAATGGCGGCGGCGGCAGCCGGTCGAAAGACCAGCTGCCGCTCCTGCCCCACACGAACACCCGCCGAACCGCTGGCCGGACCCGCCGCCGGGAGGGACATTCAGCGAAGGTAAGTCCCGTTCCGGGGTGTGTGTGCGGGGTGCGGGGGGGTGTGTGCAGAGGATTTCTCCCCGAAACTTGTTCGGGGGGCCGAACACATTGGTGCTCAGCCCCCCAAAGTTTCGGGGAGAAATTCTCCGCCATCCCTATTTACAGCCCCACTGAAATCAGAGCCACTGCCCTCCACTGGCTTCTCTGTTCCCTCTGAGTTTAGCTGTAATCCTCACTGTAGGTGGGGGGCAGGGGGTAGGGGGAGAAAGGATTTTGCCAGCAATGGTATATTGTTGTGACCTATCCCTGTTGTAATGCAAAGTATTTTGGAGTGGCTTAGGGCTTCTTCACATGGAGCTTTTATCCCACTATTGAGATTGCTCACTCACGGAACTTTGTGGGCCCTTTAGACGACGCCGTGAACCTCCAGGGCACTCAATGATCTTTATTCCATTTTAAAATAAATCAGAGATAATGAGGTATCAAATTACCCTGCTTGTGTTCTTCTTGAGTTCCCTCTGTGAAAAAAGGAAAAGCTGCAAGAAGAGGAGTGAGATCAATGAAACATATGGAAGACTCAGATAAGGGGGAGAAGGAGGGGGACAGAGGAGGGGGAAAAGGAAGCACGTGTAAAGGGAGTCCGTTGTGATGTCGCATTTAAAACGGAAGCAGAAAGCCCCATTTTAAATGCGGGATTTTAGGCTGGTGTAGAGATGCTCTTAGTCTTGATCGGACAATTACAAAAGACCTGCTCGTGATGGAGATGAAAATGGCCAGGAGAGTCCTATAGACCCTCCCCCAAGCTCTCGGTGGTAGAGCACATGCTTTGCATGTGGAGCATTCAATCCCTGAGACCCCACCACCCTGCTACAAGGATCTCTGGGAAAGGCCTTTGCCAAAGACCTCCCCATAGGATGGCCACTTATGAAACACCAAAAAAGAAGGAATAAGAGGACACAGATTTGCATACATTTGCATAATGATTGATTGATTAATTACATTTCTATAGTGCTCAATAGCCGAAGCTTTCTAGGCGGTTCATATGCAGATATTGTCAGAGCTTGGCTACCTGGCTTCTCTGGCAATTCTACATAAGACTCCTTTTTTGCATTCAGGCTTCTATTTCCATAGATCAGGTTAAGCAGATATGCATTCTAAACACTTCTGAAAGAGCTTGCAGCACTTAAACTCCACACCACAAACAATTGGCTTCTTCACAGCCAGGGGCCCTCAGGGTGACTCTGGAAATGCAATCTTAAGCTAAAATCCTTTTAGCGTTGTAGCTCCTGGCAAAAGATTGACATACATAAACTTGATACTAAATGATTATAAACAAGAATTCATAGAGTGACTGAGAGAACTCAGACCTGGTAGATATCCAAGCATCAAAGCCGTTGATCTCTAAGAGGTCTCATCAGCTAGGGCCTACTTTACGTTCCAGGGTAGGCCTAGTTAACGCCCCTCTTCTGACCACCATTCTTGACCTGAACCTTTAGCCTGTAATGGTGGAGAGCACTGCAGGCGGTGTTGCTGCTCCTCTCTCTTCATTTAACGTCTTGCTGGTTGAAATACCTAATCTCTCCTTCTCCTCAGAATCTCCTCATTCTCCAGTTCCCGGAGCCTCAGGTCGTGAATTATGGGTGTGACATGAAGCCTTATCTGGCAGCCGAGCCAGATCCCCCTTGCCCTGTAATCAGTTCCAGAGTCTGGCTGCGCCAGGTTCCCAGGCCTTGAGGTTTCCACTACAATACTGCAGTCTAAATCATCCCTGTATGATTCACAATCAGACCCAGACCCCTCAGTGTTAAGGCTCTCTGTGATGCCTGGGCCAATTTCCACAGAGAGAGATTGAGATTGAGATTGAGATTGAGAGAGAGAGAGAGAGAGATGCGAATTTAGGCATAATTATTGTAATTTCAATAGAAATACAGCACACCTCATCATAGTGAGGAAGGCTATGACCAGGTGACCTGTGTGCCCGCCTGTTCAGTCTGGTGCTAACTAGAGGGCTGTCTTCTGGCAACCCTTCAAATAGAGAACTGTCCTCTGTAGAAGAGGACACATTGTTACCCTGCCTTTCCAAGGCCCCTGTGCCATTATTTTTACCACCAGAAATGTGCATCTTCTCTCCTTCCCATAGCCAGAGATCCTAGAAAACTGTCTCCCTTGTAACACATAGATTATGCAGCTACTTCTACTAAGGTGCTCCTCCTGGACTTCTTACTCCCAAGTGATAGCTGTGCTTTGCATGATGGAGCAGAATTTCATTTCAGTCATTTTTTATAAGAATTTATCATACAGTTCTTCATATTTAGGATGGAAAGAACTTGAGATTTAAAAACAAAACAAAACCAAACCGGAATGTGGAAGAAATAAAAACTGATGGCTTTGTCTGTCCAGGCCCAGGGCTTTGAGTACTTGGCTCTTATAAATCTGAGTTTGAATCTCTGTGTATTCAGCCATGTTTGTAGTGCTGAATACACAGGGTTACCACTTCCTTTTTTCCGGCAGACTCCTCATCTACTAAAGCTATAGGGCAGGCGGATACATCTTGGTCCTCTCGATGATGGAAATAGCTAGAATTGAATTGGGCTGGTGCAGATATATGCGAATTTTGCTTCAGTTCATGTTTGTTAAGAGTTTACAAAAATCCGTATTTTCTTAATATTTGGGATGGAAAGAACTTGAGATTTTTAAAAAATCAAATGCAGGAGAAAGCAGAACTGACAGATTCACCAGCCAGTCAGAAAAGCCGGTACTGGTTTAGAGAGACCAGGCTGGGTGCGAGCTCTCTTGCTGCCTGAAGCAGAACTTGTGCCACTGCACTGCTGCCCCTGCTGCACATGCACCTGTCCACCCCCTTACCTTTGCTGCCACGTGGGAGCTCTTGTGAGATCACGTGAGTGGCTCTGGGACTCTTGTGAGAACGCATGAGTGGCTTCAGCTCTTGTGAGTTCTCACATGTGGCTCGGGGGCTCTCATCCATATCTCGCTGGATATGGATGAGATCTTGCAGGATACGGCTGAGATCTCATCCAGAGCCCCGCAGCAACAGAGGACTGGTGGCTGCTCTGAAGAGCTCTGCCAGCCACTTTCTCAGTGCAGCAAAGGCCAGGCAGGAAAGCGGCTGGCAGGGCTCTCTTGAGCATCCACTGGAAGTGGGCTCTCCAGGCTGGGGCTGGGCTGTGGGGTGGTGGTGGGGGAGAGGTGCAGTTCGCCACTCTTCCAGCTCCACTGCATCATGGGCGGGCCAAGCCTTGAGAGAGACCAATGACTATCTGACTCAGCATAAGCTGGCTTCATATGTATATGGTGGGAAAAGTGAAATGGCAAACCTCCATAGCACACAAGGAATCCACTTTTGTTAACTGCTCAGGAACAATGCCTCCTGGGCAGTTCAGAGTAGTAAATAAGAGCCACACCACTTACATGGTGTACACAAGGCACAACACTTGTCCAACTCAGGCTTCAACTCCGCGGCTCAATTCTTCATGCTGCTGCTAATAGCACAGGAGGCAACGGGGCTAATATCACTTAAACCAGCTGATGGGATGCCTGCCGAGTTTTCCTCTTGCACATTCATCTAATCCGCAGGAACGTTGTAAGAGGAATTAGGGGCATTTGTCTGCTGAGATGAGTTTTAATCGCAAACATTATAACAAGGGCTGGCCTTGCAAACACTGAACACATCATGTGCACCTGGTGCTGAATGAAATGTATACGCACTTATACATAACAGTGTATAAGCTCTTGCTGCTGGTCGTTTCTGATTCTGACTCTTCCCTCGGTCGCACTGAAAGCTCAGCTCTTCAGGCAGGGGCAATCCTGTTAGAGCTGTCTTCACTGTCACCATAATGAGCTTGCAGGTAAGCGAAAGAATGGTGGCCGTCAAAGCAGTCAGGAGAGACCAATCTCCTTCAACCAGCAAGGAGAAGGGGTTGGGACACACATCATTTCCTGCACTCTCCCTTGTTGCTGTCCAGTTTCATGGCAGCTGTGAAAACAAATCACCGCCAGGCACAGCAAAGGTCAAAGTTGCCATCAGCTAAGCGAACGAGCCAGCGGTAATAGTCAGGCTGACATTTTGCCACTGCCGGATCAGCTGTCAGTGCGAGGTGCTTTCGTTAGCAGTGGGCTGGGATCTTGCAGGGACGTTTTGTATTTCATTTCAGGAAAACTCATCTCACACCTGTCAGAGCAAAGCTGTTCCCTGTGAGCGACTATTCGTCTCGCAGTCAAGAGGCAGCCAAAGGTTGCGCTGGGGATGAGACTCAAGGGCTCATACGTGTGGACAATGTGGAATCTTGTGGATCAGGTACATTTCAGGAATTCAGCCGCTGCTCAACTCTTCCTGAGTGCCTTCCTTCTGAATAAAGTCATCGTCCAAGCCCATTCAGGGTCTGGGAAGAACCTTGTAGCAGTATGTCATTAGTGACAACTGAGGTCAGTAACCACATCTCCTCCAGGTAACAGCACTTGCTTACATTTTAGTTGCAAATCTAGCAGTTAGAGGAAAGAGACATGAAGAATACCTAAGGCCCTATCACAGTAGGATGGCCATGTGACCTACTTTATAGAGCATAGTTCTCTATTAGAAGACATCTTCTGTTTGAAGGGCTGTCCAGTAGGGTTGTAGGGATTTTGTGAAATTCGTTCCACCTGTGTTTTGCAGATTGTCAGGCGTCTTTCATTCTGTTATCCGCTCATTGATGGAATTGGATTTTTTTTTACCAGGATTTTATTCTATTAGCACTAATTCTCATTAGCCTTATTGCACATTGACACAAATGCGCAGTAACACTAATTGTTGTTGTTGTTCAGTCGTTCAGTCGTGTCCAACTCTTCGTGACCCCATGGACCATAGTACGCCAGGTCTTCCTGTCCTGCGCTCTCTCCCGGAGCGTGCTCAAGTTCATATTCATTGCATCCGTGATGCTATCTAGCCATCTCATCCTCTGCCGTCCCCTTCTCCTTTTGCCTTCAGTCTTTCCCAGCATCAGGGTCTTTTCCAGAGAGTTTTCTCTTCGCATTAGGTGGCCAAAATATTTCAGCTTCAGCTTCAGTATCTGTCCTTCCAATGAGCACTCAGGGTTGAAATCCTTTAGGATGGACTGATTTGACCTCCTTGCAGTCCAGGGGACTCGTAAGAGTCTTCTCCAGCACCACAGTTCGAAAGCATCAATTCTTCGGCGCTCAGCCTTCCTTATAGTCCAGCTCTCACAGCCATACATTACTACTGGGAAAACCATAGCTTTGATTAGACGGACCTTTGTCAGCAAGGTGATGTCTCTGCTTCTTACTATGCTGTCTAGGTTTGCCATAGCTTTCCTCCCAAGGAGCAAGCGTCTTTTAATTTCATGGCTACAGTCACCGTCTGCGGTGATCTTGGAGCCCAAGAAAGGAAAATCTGGCACTGCTTCCATTTCTTCCCCTTCTATATGCCAGGAAGTGATGGGGCCAGATGCCATGATCTTAGTTTTTTTAATGTTGAGTTTCAAACCAGCTTTTGCACTCTCCTCTTTCACCCTCAACAAGAGGCTCTTGAGATCCTCTTCGCTTTCTGCCATTAGTGTGGTATCGTCTGCATATCGGAGGTTGTTGATAATTCTCCCAGCAATCTTAATTCCGACCTCTGATTCATCCAACCCGGCATTTCTCATGATGTACTCTGCATATAAGTTAAATAAGCAGGGTGACAATATGCAGCCTTGTCGTACTCCTTTCCCAATTTTGAACCAATCGGTTGGTCCATCTCTGGTTCTTACTGTTGCTTCTTGACCCTCGTACAGGTTTCTCAGGAGACAGGTAAGGTGGTCTGGTACTCCCATCACTTTAAGAATTTGCCACAGTTTGTTGTGATCCACACAATCAAAGGCTTTAGCGTAGTCAATGAAGCAGAAATAGACATTTTTCTGGAATTCTCTTGCTTTCTCCATGATGCAGCGAATGTTGGCGATTTGATCTCTAGTTCCTCTGCCTCTTCGAAACCCAGCTTGTACTTCTGGTACTTCTCGGTTCGCATACTGCTGAAGCCTAGCTTGTAGGATTTTGAGCATCACCTTGCTGGCATGTGAAATGAGCGCAATTGTGCGGTAGTTTGAACACTCTTTGGCGTTGCCCTTCTTTGGAATTGGAATGTAAACTGACCTTTTCCAGTCTTGTGGCCACTGTTGAGTGTTCCAGATTTGTTGGCATATTGAATGCAGCACTTTAACAGCATCATCTTTTAGGATTTTAAATAGCTCAGCTGGAATACTGTCATCTCCGCTAGCTTTGTTGTTACTAATGCTTCCTAAGGCCCACTTGACTTCACTCTCTAGGATGTCCGGCTCAAGTTCAGTGACCGCACTATCATGGCTATCAGGGACATTCAGATCTTTCCTGTATAGTTCTTCTGTGTATTCTTTCCACCTCTTCTTAATCTCATCTGCTTCTGTTAGGTCCCTGCCTTCTTTGTCCTTGATCATGCCCGTCTTTGCACAAAACGTTCCCTTGAGATCTCCAATTTTCTTGAAGAGATCTCTAGTCTTTCCCATTCTGTTGTTTTCCTCGATTTCTTTGCATTGTTCATTTAAGAAGGCCTTCTTGTCTCTCCTTGCTATTCTCTGGAACTCTGCATTCAGTTGGGTATATCTTCCCCTTTCTCCCTTGCTTTTCGCTTCCCTTCTTTCGTGAGCTACTTGTAAAGCCTCCTCAGACAGCCACTTGGCTTTCTTGCATTTCTTTTTCTTTGGGATGGATTTCGTTGCTGCCTCCTGAACAATGTTACGGACCTCCGTCCATAGTTCCTCAGGCACTCTGTCTATCAGGTCTAATCCCTGAAATCTATTCCTCACTTCCACTGTATATTCATCAGGGATATGATTTAGGTCATACCTGAACGGTTTAGTGGTTTTCCCTACGTTCTTCAATTTAAGCCGAAATTTTGCAAGAAGCAGCTCATGATCTGAGCCACAGTCAGCTCCAGGTCTTGTTTTTACTGACTGTATGGAGCTTCTCCATCTTTGGCTGCAAAGGACATAATCAATCTGATTTCGATATTGACCATCTGGTGACGTCCATGTGTAGAGTCGCCTCTTGTGCTGTTGGAAAAGAGTGTTTGCTATGATCAGCATGTTCTCTTGGCAGAACTCTATTAGCTTTTGTCCTGCTTCATTTTGTACACCAAGGCCATGCCTGCCTGTTATCCCGGTGATTTCTTGACTTCCTACTTTAGCATTCCAATCCCCTATGATGAAGAGGACATCTTTTTTTGGTGTTAGTTCTAGAAGGTGTTGTAGGTCTTCATAGAACCGATCAACCTCAGCTTCTTCGGCCTCAGTGGTTGGGGCGTAGACTTGAATTACTGTGATGTTGAATGGTTTGCCTTGGATTTGTACTGAGATCATTCTATCATTTTTAAGATTGTACCCCAGTACTGCTTTTCCCACCCTTTTGTTGACTATGAGTGCTACTCCATTTCTTCTAAGGGATTCTTGCCCACAATAGTAGATATGATGGTCACCTGAATTAAATTCGCCCATGCCTGTCCACTTTAGTTCGCTGATTCCCAAGATGTCGATGTTCAATCTTGCCATCTCATGTTTGACCACCTCCAGCTTACCTTGATTCATTGATCTGACATTCCAGGTTCCTAAACAATATTGTTCTTTACAGCATCGGATTTTCTTTTCACCACCAGACACATCCACAGCTGAGTGTCCTTTTGGCTTTGGCCCAGCCGCTTCACTCTTTCTGGCGCTACTTGGAAATACCCTCTGCTCTTCCCCAGTAGCATATTGGACACCTTCCGACCTGAGGGGCTCATCTTCCGGCGTCATATCTTTTAGCCTTGTGATACGTTCCATGGGGTTTTCTTGGCAAGAATACTGGAGTGGGTTGCCATTTCCTTCTCCAGTGGACCACATTTTGTCAGAACTCTCTGCCATGACCTGTCCGTCTTGGGTGGCCCTGCACGGCATAGCTTATGGCTTCACTGAGTTACGCAAGCCCCTTCGCCACAACAAGGCAGTGATCCATGAAGGGGAGTAACACTAATGCACATTAGTTAATGTGAATTAGCACCAATGCACATTTGCGCAAATCCCCACCAAAAGTGAAAACCGGTCCACAAGTCTGTGGGATCTGCGTAACTTGGAAAAAGCCAGTTTGTCCTCTTTAGAGACGGATTAACCCTCCCACACCTGTCCTGCACGCTAATTGCCAAACCCTCTTCCCTTGCCTGGCCCCAGGCAGTGTGTGGGGTGAGCTGCCTGATGGTCCGTTGGCGATCGGCAACAGCTCGTGGCTGCTCGCCAGCTTACCCTTGCTGCCCGTCAGCTAGCCCCTCGTGCTATCCTTGCAAGGAAGAGCACAAGGGGCTGCCGCCAAGCAACAGCACCTCCCTCTGCCCATGCCTGGCAAAGAGAGGCAAGGTTGCTCAGCAGTGGTGAAGGCAGTGAAGGCAGCGGTGGCAGCAGGATGGGAACCTCTCAGCTCCCATCCTGCTGCCCTGAGCAACCACGCCTCTCTCTGCCAGGCACCGGCAGGGGGAGGCCCAGTTCCCTGGCAGTGGCAGCACCCCTCATTTTGTGGAAATGTTTCTTTCTCCCTGAAGGGGCCCCTTCAGGGAGAAGGAAACACTGTCACCACACAGTCAGCACTCAGTGGGCTGCGGAGGTGGGGACGGGAGGGGAAGAAGGGAGTGCAGCTTCCCTCTCCTCCTCCATCCCTGCTACTGTGGTGGTGGCAATGGGGACAGGCCGGTCATTTTTCAGAAGTGTCAGAAGTGTTTTTATTTATGTGTTGCATTTATATCCCGCCCTTTTTCCTCTTTCAAGGAACCCAAGGCAGCTTACATTATCCTCCTCCTCTCCGTTTTATCCTCACAACAACAACCTGTGAGGTAGGTTGGGCTGAGAGTCTGTGACTGGCCCAAAGTCACCCAGTGAGCTGCCATGGCCGAGTGGGGACTAGAACCCGGATCTCCCGGCTCCCAGTCCAACACTCTCACCACTACACCACACTGGCTCTCTTTCACTTACATGAAATGTAAGTGAAACATTTCACTTGTTCACTACTGAACAAGTTTACACTACTGCCGTTGCAGTAGTGAGGATGGAGAAGGGGAGAAAAGGGGCTTCCTCTCTCCTCCTCTTATCCCCATTACTGCAGCGGTGACGGCAGGGACAAGTGGCTCCAGGAGGAAGTGGGTGTGTGTGCGCTTGCCTGACTGGGCACAAGCCAAATTAGGCAAGCATGGGCGGGCTTAATCTGGCATACAGCGGGGCTGAGCCGGTGAGAAATTGCTGGGCTTTGAGCCCCAAACGGATGCCCGTGCCATCTCTAATCCTCTTTTTTGGTGATGCATTTCGTAACCACCTTACATCCCAGGACTGACTGAACCAGAGAAAAGGCATGGCTAATAATCAGCTGTGGAGGAAGCTGATATGACAAAGGAGAAAAGACGTTAGTTGTTGTTACCCTTCTATCAATGAAAATTGACTGACTTTGTAGTCTCAGGGGGCGTGTTGTCTCCCAAAAGGAGATGTATACTTTTACAATGGCATCAGTCAGAGCCAGCAGGACAGATATGAATGAAAGTGGCATTTCCAAGCCCAGGTCCCCCTCCTCTTCCTGTACAACGTCGTTCTGGAAATGCTTAACCCTATGGAAATAAGGCACAAAGAGGGTGCAGGGACCCACTCCCCATCCTTCCCATGGAGCTGGCCCCACTGAGCTCATAGTAATGCAGGGACTCAACGTCAGGTTGCCTGGGTCCATGTCCAGGAGTCCACTCGGTGGATACATGTGGCCCAGAACAGACTGACATGGTTTCAGCCTGGCAGGCTCCTGTAGAGAGAGGAAGAAATGCTTCATGTACGATCACCAGGATAGGTTTACAAGGAATACTTAGCAGTCCTGTCATGTGCAATGATATTTGTTTTACCCCTCCCTTGCTCTTTGACAAAATAGAGCTGTCCCATTACAGGCTAAGCTTCCTGAGCGTGTGGCTCCCTTAATGAAAGGTGTACATTCATTGCCCTCTCCTTGGAAGCTGATGAGAAGTGTGTGTGCATTTCGCATCTCATTTGGAGCAATCACTGTGTTCTGGAATCCTCATTTGCATGTCTCTCTGCGCGCATCCTGGTCTCTTGCTCCCATGGCCTCCTCCCCATACGTGTCCTGCCTGCAACGCTTCCCTTTCAAGGCAATGCTTCTGATGTCTTCACCAGCTAATTAGGAAAACAATGGAAAGAGATGCCATCAGCTTGCGCTACAGCTGTGTAAATTTATCTTGACATTCAGACGGCCTTGATCGCTCCCTGATCTAGTGAGCAGCCGAGTCGGGGTGGAGGGGGGATTATTTGAGTTGTTCAGAAACAGCAATGAACAGGAGTTAGCTGGGGAGATGAAAACAGGGGTGGAGAAATGCCTGGTGAACCGAAGCCTCCAGAGGGAGCCCAACCTCAGGAAGGAGTTCTGAAACATTTGCATACCACACTCCCATTAAAAAAATAAATGATTTTTTTAAAGGTTTAGTTGCCAGGCTTTTAGAAAGCACCTCACGATATGTTTTTACAGCCTTCCTCAAGCTGGTTCCCTCCAGATGTTTTGAACTTCGACTCTCATCAGCCCCATCCAGCATAGCCAGTGGTCAGGAATACTGGGAGGTGGGATCCAAAATATCTGGAGGGCACCAGGGTGGGGAAAGCTGTGTTACTGCATCATGCCGTGGGTATACTGGCATAACCGGGTGCAAAGGGAGGTGAGGTTCCTTGCCTTCAACAGATGTGTGGAAAATTGATTTTGAGTAGGTGTGGCTCATCATGCAGGGGTCCGAGAGCCTCCCTGTGTACCCAGAAGCAGCTTCTCACAATGGTGATGCCATGCTTGAATATTAAAAAATGGAAGCACACAGAGCAGTACTATATGCAAACGAAAATGTACCAAATTGTGTGGGGTTTTGTTCAACTACCCCTCATTTAGTCAGACAGTCAGTCAATTTCATTGGATATAACCACTTTTACCAGAAAGGAGACAGTCACACACAGTCTTACAATTTTACCGGAAAAGAGACAGTCACACACACAAAAGATTGAACAAGCCAATAAAATCAATTCATCACATGCGGAGCTTACAGCAAGGTTTTAGGGCCTTTGCTCTCTTCTTCTTAACGGCCACAGCAAATAAAGCTACCTGACTGGGTAGATAAAGATTCATATCTACTAGTGGTTTACACAATTGCTCAGCCAAAGTTCAAACATTCCTCCCAACAAAGGTGCAAAAAAATATTTTCCTGGGATTGGTGTACAATTCAAAGAACCATAGTCTGAAGGCACATGAGGCAGCCACCTTGCTGAAGCTAAGCAGATCTTGGCCTGGTCAGTGATTAGAGGGGAGACCACCTGGGAACTACATATAGCCACCTTGAGTTCCATTATGGAAGAAAGTTGGGATATAAATGTAATAGATAAAGATAACCATCTATATCTATATCTATATCTATATCTATATCTATATCTATATCTATATCTATATCTATCTATATCTATAGAATTATATCCTCTATTTGTGGGGCCCAGCATATGTAAAGATGTTGAAATATGGGAATGTTTGCAGACCTTCTATCCAAATATGGCAAAGTCTGAGAGCCTAATGCCATAAATGTCTTCCTTAGCTCAGAGTGAGTCGAGGAATTAAAATAATCAGAAATAAATCACTCTCCCATCTGGTTCCATCTACTACATTCTGTTTGTTGGTTGGTTTCTACATCTTCCTTAAAATTCTGTGAATATAACCAATCTCTGCTACAATGAAATGAAACTCACCTCTGCCCTCGCTCTAAATTCCATCTTTCAAGTCATGCTCCTTTCAAGCATGGCTGGCTGAGGAATGCTGGGAGTTGTAGGACTTTTTCCTGTTTAAACATGCATAGGATTGCACCCTAAGAGTGTTATTATTGGAAATATGAGGAATGGGACAGCACCAGAGCCAGATAGTTTTCCTATGTTACAAAGCTCATTCAGGTTTTTTCATTCTTAAGCTTCTTTGCTGCTGTGGTAAGGCCTTTGATCTAAGAACCTTACCAGCATCATTCCTAAACCTGGTAAGATCATACTGACTATGCAAACTATAGGCCAATTTCTTTAATTAATGTAGATACCTAAATTTTTAATGGCAATTCTTGCTAAGAGATTTCAGCATGTGATATCTACGTTGATACATCCTGATAAAGTGGGATTTATTTGTCAAAGACAGGAAACAGATAATTTAAGTTTTGTAGTAAATCTGATTGCTTTGAATACTAAAAGAGTGGATTCAGCTGTGATTATTTCACTTGATGCTGAAAAAGTGTTTGACAAAATACATTGGCAATTTATCTGTGTTCCTTTGATAAAATTCAATTTTCCTCAGGAATCTTTGAAATGGATTAGAATTTTACCTCCCTAAGTTGAGAGTGATGACAAATGGCCTTCTCTCAAGGTTTTTTTTTTTGTCTAGAGAGGGGTAGAAGACAGGGATGTCCCCCCCCCCCGATATTTTATTTCTGCTTGGAACTCTTGGCATGTGCATTTAGACAGAGTAGAGATTCATTAGCAAGTCACAATTTTGTATACTGGAATTGATCAATTTAATTAATACCTTTGGTGTGCTTTCTGGCTATACTATTAAGTGGTCAAAATCCAAATTAATGCCTATAGGTGTTACTAAGTTATCTAGTTTATTTCCTAAATGGCAATTTTGTTGGAATGAAGATGTTATAAGATATCTCAGTGTATTGGTTCCCAGAGATATTTCTTAAATGATTAGACTGAATCTGAGTACACTGTTGGCAGAAACATCTCTTGATTTGGAGAGATGGACATCACTTAAGATAAGATTTTGAGGTAAGGTCAATATACTTAAGATGAATGTTCTGCCACAGATAATTGAGTATCCCTTTATATATCCCCAAACAGACTTTTGAAAATTCGATGCAGGAAGTGTATTGGGGGGTGCAGTTCACCTCCTCATTTTTCACTTAAGAGGATGCAGTTGCTAACCCTGGAAGGCAGATGTAATTTTCCAGACCTTGCTCAATACCATAAGGTGTATGTTTTCGCTTATACAAGTGATTGGAAGGCATCTCTTTCTTGAACACCTTCCAGTCCTCATTAGTCATAGAGAAAAATGAAAACATCCTGTATGTAGTGAACTTGTTCTCAGAGTGCTGATCCTTACATAGCCAAAGTAGTACCATCCGTGCTCAAGAGGAAACCCAAGAACTGCAGGAGGACAAAAAAGCAGGGGGAAAAAAAGGTCATGGAAACCTCCCACCCCCAATAGGCCAATGAGGACTGTGCATACTCAGTGGCCACAGAACACAGTCCTGACTTCCTGATTCAGCATAATTCCTGGTATTCCACATACAACTTCTGCATCTCCTGATGTGTCTTCATTTCTTTCTTCTGACCAGCTCCAGAGTCCAGAGTCATAGAATCATAGAATAGCAGGGTTGGAAGGGGCCTACAAGACCATTGAGTCCAACCCCCTGCTCAATGCAGGAAGCCTGATTCTCAGGCGGTCTCCCATCCAAGTACTAACCAGGGCTGACTTGTCTTAGCTTCTGAGATCAGATGATATCAGGCACATCCAGCCCTTATCTCAGGCAACTGAGGTCTGCTTTCAGATCCATGGCCCCCTGACAGCTTTGGATATTCAACTAAGTGCTTATTTCTCTCTCTCTGCATTGACTAATGCACCAATATAGCTGAAGCTGTTTTCTGAGTGTTCCATCATGGGTGCAAAATTTGATGCAGTATACGTCTACTAGAGTGGCCATGTGTCTTCAATTTGAAAGGCTGCCAGAGAACTGTCCCATGTTGAAGGGTTGCCCCGTCCAAGGTAAAGAACCATTTGAAGGAGGAGCTGGGCCTGGAAGTTGCCCATCAACAGCACCCGGATTGCAGGTTGAGCAAAGTACACACATCACTTGGTCACTGTCTTCCACACTATAATGGGACTTACTATATCTCTATTTAAATTATAATAACGGTTACTAAATTGGCATCTATACATATAAATTAACATGTGCAAATGTTATGCAAATCAGTGTCCACTTTTGTCCTCTTCTTTGCTTATTCATAAGTGGCCACCCTATCTGCCATGTTGAATTGTACTTTCCCTCCATGATGCACTACTAATCAGATTGCACAGTCACAACTGTGACCTGCCCAGGTTGCTTCGGCTATTGGGTGGTATAGAAATGCAATCAATCAATCAATCAATCAATCAATCAATAAATTGTAGCACTTGGTCCCAACAACAACCAAAAATAATCAGTGGGTCATGCAAATTAGCTTGAAAGCTGGCTTTTCTTTGAAGTCTGTATTGCTTTAAAAGTTAATGGCTGAACAAACACGCAGGGGAACTGTGATGCAGACTGGTCTGATATAAATTGGCAGTGACTTGAACAGAGCTGATAAACATACTTTAGTAAATTTTTTTTATTGTCTTTGTAATGGGCATTCCTGTAATACCAATGGAACATTTAATACGTGAGGGCTATGCAGAATTCATGGCAGGATCAGTGACTTCTTTTATGACTTCAAACCACAGCATGCAAATCATGCTGTAAAATGCCATGCCTCATAGCAGCATGGAGGAAAAAAATAAATACCCTGGGGCTTAGCTATGGTAATAGCATCTCTCTGCCTTTGACATGGCTCATAAGGAAAGGCATGAGCCAACCCTTTTACAAGGACCAAAGAGAAGCACTGTTCAATTGTCTCTTCTCATTGCATCCATTACAGCTGTCACAGGGACAGATAAAGACTGTGTCATTTTCAGTTCTTGTTACTGTCTTTGTCAGCAAAATGAGGTGTCACAGAATCTCCAGGCCTGGTCTCTTCCCATTAAACACTCTTCTGAATCCAAAACATGGGCCATATCTAATGGGGGCTGAAAGTGTTACTGAAGGAGTGTATTTATGCTGAGTGACTAGTCATTCCAGAGGCTCTTCAGGTCTGTGTATGTTTTTTAGAATTGTTACATTTGCTGGAAATTGGTAGACAATTTTAACTATCATGATGTTATGAACAAGCTTGCTCTCCAGTAGGACTTCATTCTAAATTGAATCTAAATGGATTAGAGGGAGAAATTCAAATTAACTGGCCAATCTGCTGTGTCAAGGAATGCTCTTCTTTTCGACACACAGAGGATTTAAGGAGGCTAAACCTGGGGCCTGTTTCCATGGGTGATTTACTCCGAACTGGCTGCATGAGGAGGTCGTTAGGGATAGATGACGTCGTGGCCATCCAGCAGCCACCCCGGAGCTTATTGTGGAAAAAACGGATTTCTGACACTACTTATAGTCTGATTCTTTTCCTTAATTTGGCTTGTCTGCGCTTCTGTTGTGGTGTGCATTTACTTCAGTGTGTTAGCCCTGCCCAGAGGTGTGCCTTTCACTGTGTCCCCGGTCAAGGGGTGTTTCCCCAGTGTTTTCCCTGCCTGCGTTTCTCTGATGGTTCCACCATTTCCCCACTGGTCACCAGAGTTCTTTTTTTAATAAGTAAAGGATTAAACTAGGACAGCACTTTAGCGCTACGTTGCGAACCAGAGGTAAGCACTCCCCATACCCCAGCCACCAACTGTATCGATGTTGGACATTTAAAGTCATTACTCTATCAGGGGCTAAGGCTTACATTACTAAAAGATCCATGGGCTGAGGTGTACATATGTAAGTTCCCGGCCAGATCGCTCTCTCTCTTTTTTTGAATATATTTTTATTTATTTTATCTTTATAAACACTACCAAAATTACCAACAACCTACTCAATACTTCAATTCTCATCCATACAATATTTTAGTTAGGACACCATAATAACAGAAAGAGAAGAAAGAAAGGAAAAAAGAAAGGAGAGGAAGAAACGAAGGAAGTGGAGAAAAAAGAAACAAGTTCTTTCCCCTTCCCTCCCTCTCCCCCCATCTCCACCCCTTAAGAATTATAAACTCCAACATCTCCCAACCTCCAATGGTATTCTATTTTAAAAAACTATATCTATTATACAATCTTACAATTTAGTAAAACAATCTTTTATATCAACGCAACGGTTCTACACTTCATTCCCAAAAGCCTGAATATTAGTAATAATAATAATCAAAAAGAGAGAATATAGTATTGTATAATAAAACTTAAGATGAATCTTCAACAGTCAATAATATTTTTATACTATATATTTTGTCTATTTTAAAATAGAAAATAGAAAAAGAAACATAAAGAGAAAGAGAGAAAAAAATAATAAAAAGAAAATACATAAAGGTAAAGAAATAGGTATAAAATCATTTCTTCTGAGTTAGCCTAGATCATGCAAGCTACACACAAGCAGTTAACAGTACTTGTTTAGAAATTCCACTTCATGGAATTGTGACAGAGTTCTCATGCATTTTAACATTCAACCAAGCCTCCGCCATTTCATGATTCGTAAACTTCTTCATCTGGTCTTCAGCCACAATACAAAATGTAGCAGGATATTTTAAGTAATATTATAAGTTCATTTGTTTTGCCACATTCTTTGCTTTGATAAATTGCCTTCTTTTATTCGCCACTTCTTTGATGTAATCTGGGAAAAGCATAATTTTATCCTGTTTCCAGGAAAGGCTTCCAGCTTGTTTTGCCAAATTCAGGATATAACACTTTGTGGAGACTTTTGCAAATTGAACTATAATTGTATAATCATTCCCTTTAGGATTTGGCACACGAAATGCCTGCTCAATATCAAGAGAATAATCAGAGGATATAGAAAGTATCTCATGCAAAAGTTTATCCACAAAAGTAGACAATTTCACATCATTAGACAAGCTTTTAATTTGGCTCTCTTCGTATAGGCCTCCAATTGAGAGATTATGTCAGATATATTCTTACAAATAACTTGTGTCGTAGTTTCATTTCTTGCCACTCAGTCTTCAAGCTCATTAATTTTGGACTCCATTTTTTTCCGTGACGCATTAATTAAATCCACTGCTCTCTGCATATCAGTGATGGAATTTTGAATTAAGTCCAGCCTTTGAACTAGTCCTGAAAATTGCGAAGATAGGGTTTTCAGCATCATAAATAATTCTAGTAAATCTTCTGTTTTCAGCAACTTTGACACAGGAGTTGTGGGAGGTGTTGAAGCAAGCCCTTTTCATCTCCTTGGTGCAGCCATTATTTTCTCCAATAAATCTTATAGTTGTTCTCAAATATTGTTCAAAGTTCTTAAATCGTCTCTCATAGGTTGCTGATTTTTCTTGCAAGATATATTGTTATGGAAGACGCCAGCCCTGTTTTCTCCTATAAAATAGGAGTCCCATTACAGCTTTTCGCGTTGGTACAGCCCTGGGTTGGAAAGCCCTGGCATCCAGCTCCTCCACTATTGCGTGGAGGTTACCTTACTCTAGGCAAAAATCCAGAGCTATTTGCCTTGCCCCCCCTTTCAATTCTAGGGGGGAGATGAAAAGGTTTTTCAACCTTTTAAAAAGCTGTTTGAGAAAGCTCCCACGGAGAGTCTGTGAAAGCTGCCAGGGCTACATCGGCCCCAAACCGGAACAGTTCCTGGCCAGATATCAGTTCTATAGGTAGTTATTGCAGAATCCTCAGTTGTGCATTTAGAAGGCATCACTATCACTCGACAGCGAAAAAAGCCCTAGTTCTCCAGCAGCACCTCTATTCCCCTCTCGCTATCACATTATAACACTATCGCACATTTCTTCCATCAATACCCATACCCCATGTCAGTATCTCGCTATCACTCAATCGCAAAATAGCACTACCATGCATTTGTGCTATTTCACAATAGTGCTATTGTGCAATAGCACATTAATTCAGGGGTTCCTGCTAATTCTGTTGTAGTCAATGTAGTCAAGAGCGCACTATCATGCATTTGTGTTATTGTGTGATAGCGCATTTATTCAGGGGTGCCTGGTATGTAGAGTGAAAGGAAAAAAAATGGGTGGAATCGGGCATAAGTCTGGGAAGTCTACTCAGAAGTAACTCATGTTGTGGTCATTGAGGATTGTTCCTGAGATTGCCATTAAGCCAAAAACATTAAGTACACCCAGGGTACATCATGTATTCATCTAGTGAACAGCATAGTAACTCCCCTAATGGCTGTGAAGAGGTATTTCCAAAGCTGCATGTCTCTGCTGTTTGGTTCAAGCTTTTCGGGAGTAATTAATGCCAGCTTCAATCCTTTGCATCATCACCTAATCAGGAGGGGAGGAGAAAGGGGAGTAGAGCCTGGAGGGGGGAGCCTCTCTTATTGGTTGAGCAGCTGCTGCCAGTCTGATGATGTTCACTTCCAATCACCTGGAAGTATGTTTCTGCCAGCGACTTATAATGGTGAGGTGCAGTCCTTCGTGTCGATTCCATGAAAAATCTGGTATTCCTTTGTTTGATTTACACTTCTGTTGTCATGGAAACACAGCCCTGGAATCCTGTGTACCACCTGTCTCTCCAGCTTACATTACATCTTCCTTGCCTTCTATTATCATGACCCTTCACAATACCAGTCTGAACCCAACAAACAGAGAGACACTATAATTAAATTAATTGTGTAATTGTGTACAGAAGAATTCATTCTGAAGGAAGTTCTCTTTCCTTGGGGCTTATCTGTTATTTTTTGGAGTGTGTGCGTGAGTGCGTGCGTGTGCATGTGTGTGCAAATAACAGGGATTCTCTACTTACCATGAATTCCTGTTCTTCATACGGCAGGAGGGCAGACACTATCCTTTGAGTTAACCCCTCCCATAAGCTAAGAGAAAGGGTCAGCTGCTGATGACTTCTCCTCATGAGGGCTCCACCTCCAATTTCTGCTTAGTAGTGGAAACACTGTCCTGTGTAGTGTCCATTCCAACTCCTCGATGGATGTCCTGCAGATTCAGTCTGCAGCTGCATTTCTCCCTCCTGCTAGGAGTTCTGCCTTGATAGAGAGGAGCTTCCACTCCACCCACTGGAAGATTCCATTGTCTTTCTGGTGGAGAGATTGAGAATGGATGCCTCCCCGCTTGTTTATGTAGGCCAAGATGATGCATATGAGAACATGGCCCTTCTGGACCTGATCCTGGAAGGCCAGGAGATTCAGTTTCACTGCTCTTGGATTTATGCAGTGGCTTAGTGGTTAAGACGCTGAACTGCAGACTGGAAGGTTGGCAGGTCAGCAGTTCGAGACCCGAGTGCTGCGTGACGGAGTGAGCTCCCGTCTTCAGTCCCAGCTTCTACCAGCCTAGCAGTTCGAAAGCAAGAAATTGCAAGTAGATAAATAGGTACCACCTAGGCGGGAAAGGTAACAGCGTTCCGTGCACCTCGGTGTTCAGTCATGCCGGCCACATGACCACGGAAGCGTCTTCGGACAGCGCTGGCTCTTCGGCTTAGAAACGGGGATGAGCACCGCACCCTAGAGTCGGACATGACTGGTTGGGGACACCTTTACCTTTAGAGGTCTTTAACCTGACCATGTGCCCTGAAATATGTGATAGCTCGGGTCTGCCTCTCCATCCAGGCAGGCCGGCATCTGTTGTGACATATCATTGGTCGTCCAGCTACCAATACAGTCCTTCCTTCAACATGGCCCATATTTGGAGACTTTGGTGTCCTTGTCTCATCTTGGGATGGCAGGAAAAAACTATTGAAGCAACCTTCTATGGACTCACTCCACCACTTCCTGGGAAGATATTGTCATCCACCCAGATAGTGATGTAGCTAGGACTAGATCCCAGAGCCAAAGTCCAGGGCCCTACAGGCCAGCCCCCCGCCCCGCAATAACCACTCAGAATGGCAGATGATGGGGAACACTGGCAAACAGGCACCTGAAACAGCATGGGGATGCCAGAGCCCACTGACACTAAGGCTGTTCACCACAGCATCTGTTCTTTCTTCTTATTGTTTTAAAAAAGGGCCCACAACATTTTTGGCCCTGAGATCCACATCTGGTGTCAGTTGGGGGACTGGGGCTGCACTGGTGTGTATGTGCATAAACACACTCACACACATATTCTTTCCCTCTCCCTCTCCCCTTCCCACCCTCCATCCCTCCCTTCTCTGTCCCTCTGCCCCCTCTCTCACACACCCTTAGTGGCACAGCAATCTTAGCTTCTAAAGCCTCTTCCCTGCCCCAGTGAAACCGATCACTGCTTTCTCAATGGCATTGCGGGTGGTAAAGCAGCAACCCCAGCAGATCTGTGACAAATCAGACACATATTCTTCCCCCCCCCCTTAGTGGCACAGCAATCTTGGTTTCTAAAGCCTCTTCCCTGCCCCAGTGAAACCGATCACTGCTTTCTCACTGCCACTGCAGGTGGTAAAGCAGCAATCCCAGCAGATCTGTGACAAATCAGTGTTGAGTTGGGTGGCTGCCAGGGTGGAATTGGGGAGTCATGGTGGGGTGGGGGGCACAACCCCCCTTTCGGGCCCGCAGGTTGTGCATGCCTGGTTTAAAACATTTATAGTCAGGGGGCAGCTGGGTGGGAATGTACATGGCTGCAGGTGGTAATTTTATTATTTTAAATTCAAAATATATTATCCTTTTCTACAACAAAATGGCAGTTACTCCCAAGTTCGGAGGCAGCTGCCTATCCCCATAGGACTGCACCCTAAGTCTAGGGTCTAAAATGACCTAACTGTATCATGCTCCCCAGAAGTTGTGTGAGGACCACATGGTCTGCCTAGGAGGAGGAGTGGGCCTGTTGTGTCAGCGTGCTCAACCTTATCTGTCTCTCCTGAAAGGCACGTGAGGAACTGGTTCATGCCCAAGCGAACTCTGATAGTATGCCAGGATTTGAATAATTGTTGGTGGCTTTCCTGATTCACCCCGAACCTCAGGTCATTCAGGCATTCTCTTATGAGCTGGGATATCCCAGAGCCCAGCCTTCCCCAATCTGTTGCCCTCCAGATGTTTCGGATTACAACTCCCATCATTCATTCATTCATTCATTCAATTTATGAGTCCACCTATAACCAAAGTTGTCAGAGCCACATACATAATAAAAGCAAATACAATATCAGCAACGCTAAAGCATTAAAATAATTGTTTTCAAAGCAGCACCAATAATTCAGAATAATTTAAAAGAGACACATAATCGAGAAATAGAGATGGAGAAAGATGATGCAAACCTATAATTAAAAATAAAGCCAGCAGCAGTTAAAAAATTCTTTTAAAAGTCCTGGGAGAATGAAAAAAAGTATTTGCCTGGGTTGGCACTGAAAAGTCGACTAAGTAGGTGCCAGGGAGAGCTCTCTGGGGAGGACTGCTACAGAAATGCCACAATTTGGGGGCCAATGCAGAAAAGGCAAGTAGCCACTGGCTGAATTCTCAGCATGTGAGAATTTCAGCAAATTTCTGCTCCAGCACTTGGATCAGCACCTCAGATGATGATAGTAGGGCATGGGCAGGGACATATGGGAAGAGGTAGTCCTTCAGATACTGCGTTCCCAAGCCACAGGGCTTTATAGATTAACGCCAGTGCTATGAACTGGCCCAGAAATGAACTGGGAGCCACTGAATATGGTACAGTACTGATGTCATATGATCATAATGGCCAGTTCCAGTCAGTGCCTTAGCTGCTATATTTTATAATAACTGAAGTTTCCAGACTGTCTTCAAGGGCAGCCCCACATACAAGACATTGCAGTAATCCAGACCAGGGCATGGATGGATCAGTGATGCCAGGCTGCTACTATTCAAGTAGGGTCATGCTGGCATACCAGCCTAAGCTGGTAAAAGGTGCTCTGTGCCAGGACCCTTGTGCCTCTAGTGACAAAGCTGGGTTTGCAAGCACCGGCAAGATATGAACTCGACCCTTTAGGGGGAGTGCAGCCATTTCCAGAACAGGTTGAACGCCTCCCACCTGGACGGTTGAACCACCCAGCAGCAGTACCTCTGCCTTGTCTGGACTGAGCTTCAGGTCATTGGCCCTCAGCCAGTCCGTTACCATGGTGAGGCGCCGATTAAGCACTTCTGCTGCCTCACCTGGATCTACTGAGAGAGAGAGACAGAGCTGTGTGCCAGCATAGCGACGACACTGCACTCTAAATATCCAGATGACCTCACCCAAGGGTTTCATGTAGATGTTAAATAGCATGGCGGACGCGATGGCACCCTGCAGGACCCCAAAGCATAAATGCCGTGGAGTCAAGCAGAAGTCTCCCAGCACTACCTTTTGGAAATGGCCATCCAGGTATGAGCAGAACCACCTCAAAGCTGCATCACCCACACTCAACTCATACAGCCTCTCCAGAAGGACACCATGGTCGATGGTGGCAAAAGCTGCTGAGAGGTCCAGGGGAATCAACAGGGCTGCACTCCCCCATCTGTCTCCCACCAAGGCAATTTCTGGGTCAAAGCCAGGCCTAAACCCTGATTGAAATGGATAGGGATGTACGAAACACTTACCTTATTCTGCTCCGATGCATCTGCAGTGGGGGGGAGGCGACCCCCCCCCCTCGGAATCCTTCCTGGCCGGCTCAGCTCCGTGGCGGCTCCACGGAGCCGCCGGCCAGGGCCGGCCGCAGCCAGAGTTCTGGCCGCTGCCAGAGTTCTGGCCGCTGCCAGGCTGCTGTGGCTGCAAATGGCAGCCGTCGTAGCGGCTGCCATTTGCGTCCTTGCAGGAAGCCGTGATAGGCTACGTAAGTATTTATGTAGCCTATCACAGCAAAAGGCAGCCACGCAAATGGTGGCCACTACGCCATTTGCGTGGTTCCCTTTTGCCGTGAAAGGCTACGTAAGTATTACGGCAAAGAGCAGGGGCGCAAATGGTGTAGCAGCCACCATTTGCACCCCTGCCTTTTGCTGTGATAGGCTACGTAAATACTTGCATAGCCTATCACGGCTTCCTGCAAGGACGCAAATGGCAGCCGCTACGACGGCTGCCATTTGCAGCCACAGCAGCCTGGCAGCGGCTGGGAGACAAGCTGGAGGAGCCACCGCCGCTGCCGCATCTGCCGCCGGAGCTGCTATCGGAGCTGCATCCGCCTCCAGGTGAGCTCCATTCTGGGGGGATTCCGCGAGGTGGGGGGGAGGGGAGACCGTTCCGCCATGGATTCAGGGGGGCCGGATTCTAAAGAATCCAGCCTCACTGGAGTCCATGGCGGAATTCTCTGAGATCCCTAGAAATGGATTGTCACTGATTATTTGCCTTGCTGGCTGGGGTTAGGAACATAGGAAACTGCCTTCTGTTAATCTGGTACAAAAAGGGTTAACAAAGAGTAAAGGTGGCTGATTTGATCTGGGGGAGGCCTACAAGAAGAGCCCCCAGAAGACCCCAGATTTGTAACCAGCTTTATATTCCAGACTCTTGACCTCTGGATGAGAAGACCATGAAGTCTGATTCTGTGCTAAATGATGTTATTTCACTAACTGACACTTTAACTGAGATTTTGCAGGACTGACTTTGAAGAAGGGCAAAAAAATGCAGCTGTCTTTACAAGCGCTTCACAGAGCTCACTCAAGGACATGATGTGCTGGCAGAGTGTCTAAGTGAGATGAACAGCAGAACTGAGCATGCTCAGATGCCTACTGAGAGGAGGAAAAGTACTGTTTTGACATCTCGTGGTGTACAACTGCTGATAAGAGAATGGGCTTACTTGACGCTAGTTGGATGGGGAGGTGTAGCCCTGAGCACGAGCGCAACTAGGACGAGGTGTTTGGGTGGATATGACCAAAAATGGCCAAAGATGACCGGGAGCTCAAAGAAGATATACAATACAGAATACTGTATTGTCTACATTATTGAAGCCTCGGTATTGTCTATACCAGCCGTCCTCAACCTGTTGCCAGCATAGGGATAATGGGGGTGGTAAGTAGTGAAGGAGGAGTACCTGCATCAAACTCTAAACCACACTCCCTTTTCAAAAGTGACAGGTGCCCCGCCCTCTTGGGAGGCCGGAAGTCCCACCCTAGCCGGAAGTCCCACTTCTGGAAGTCCTGCCCCGGAAGGAGCGATCAGCTGGTCAGGTCATATGACCTTCAGGGTCACCTGACAGGGGTCATGTGACCACTCTATGAACTCGTCATGCCACCGTGGACCAATAGGAAGATGTTTTAGGCCCTAATAGGTATGGGTGAGGAAAGGGCCCAAAGGGCCATTTCCACTCCCTCCCCGGATTGGCCCAGAGGGGTCATGTGACCCCTCTACAAACTCGCCCCATCACAACAAACCAATAGAAAGAAGTTTTAGCAGAAACATCCTACCCCATCAGCCAGTCAGAAGAGGTGCAGCCAGATTAGGGATGTCAGAGAATTCCACCACGGATCTCAGTGAGGCCGAATGCCAGTGCATTTGGCCCCCCGAAACCTGTGGTGGAACGGCCTGCCACCCCCCGTGGATCCCCCCGGGATGAGACTTACCTGGGGCGGATGTTCCGGGCAGCGGTGGCTCCGGTGGTGGCTTTGGCGGTGGCGGCTTTGGCGGCTGGTTTTCCAACTGGCTGCCGCCACTGCCATTTGCATTCTGGAGGTTTGGGTTTTCTTTTTTTTACAGAGACGTGATAGGCTACGTAAAGACTTGCATAGCCTATCACATCCTGGTTAAAAAAAACACAAAAACCTGTACGCAAATGGCGGCGGCTACAGCTGCCGCCATTTGCGTTCCTTATTTTTCGCCGTCTTAGTCTACATAAATATTACATAATACTACGTAAATTTGCATCCCTTTTTGATTCGCCGTTTTAGCCTACGTAAATATTTACTTAGGCTAAAATGGCGAATCAAAAAGGGATGCAAATAGCACCCACTATGTTATTTGCGTTCCCCTTTCTTTTTGCCGTAATAGTCTATGTAAATATTTACGTAGACTAAGACGGCGAAAAATAAGGAACGCAAATGGTGGTGGCCGTAGCTGCCGCCATTTGTGTACGCATTTTTGTTTTTTGTTTTTTTACCCAGAGCCCTCCGCGGCCGGAAATCCGGCTGCGGACGGCCCTGGCCTAGGCCTGGCCGGCTGCTCCGCGGAGCTGCCGTGGAGCACAGCTGGCCGTCGAGGATTCTGGGGGGAGGGACGGAACACCTCCCCCCCACCATGAATAGAATCCACGGAAAGGTAAATGACTTTCGTACATCCCTAAGCCAGATTCGATCAATGTAGCCATTTCGCTTGTCCAGACATGTTTCCTGCATAGAGAACATGGAGACGCCAGTCACCCTTGAATATTGAAACCCAGAAAGGCCATAAGCTGAGTCATGCCTACATACTTCTAAAAAGGACTAGAAAGGGAGAGCCTGCTATAGCTCCTGCGAATGTCAGAAGAAAAGATGCAGCTGTGGCAGAGAACATACCTGTAGACATTTTTACAGAATTCCTGGAAAATTTGAGGAGGCTGTAAGCAGCCTGTGCCACTTAAAACAATGAAGGCCATCCGCAATAAGCAGTTCAATAAAACTTTAAGGAAGAAAGGAACTGTACAGCTATATAGATGTACTGCCACAAAAGTTATAATTGCAGTTTTCACAGAGCTACTAGTGGGCAAGCCTTCTGGAGACAGAAAAAGAGGTTTCCCAGTCAAAAAATATTTTATATTAAGTTGTCGAGCTGCACCCCCCGCCTTTCTTTCTTTCTTTCTTCCTTCCTTCCTTCCTTTCTTTCTTTCTTTCTTTCTTTCTTTCCTTCTTTTGGCAGAACAGATGGTTTTATATTTAAAACCTGCTATAAGCGTACCTGCAATCTGGTCCTTCACCCTAGACACATTTAAAACGCTGCTAGGGTTTCCCAAAAACTATGCTCACCCCTGTAAAGTGACTTTGTATTGTTAACCCCACATTGAGATGTACAAGACAGACGTGGATAAGCAAGGGATTACACAGAACTGTCAGGATCCAACTACTACCCCTCACACTTTTGTTAGAGAATTTTGTGTTAGTCTTACTTAGCAGCACCCCTTTCTTTCTTTCTTTTTCTGCAGAACACTTGTTTTTATATTTAAAACCTCCTATAAGTTTACCTGCAATCTGGTCCTTCACCCTAGATGCATTTAAAACACTGCTAGGGTTTCCCAATAAAGTGACTTTTGAGATGAAGAAGACGCAGATAAGCGAAGGAGTCCACAGAATATCAGCATCCAACCCCTTCGTTTCCCTTTGTTGTTAGAAAGTTTTATGTTCTTTCTGCAGCGCACTTGTTTTTATATTTAAAACTTACTACAAGCTTACCTGCAATCTGCTCCATCGCCCTAGACACATTTAAAATGCTGTTAGGGTTTCCCAAAAACTATGCTCACCCCTGTAAAGTGACTTTGTATCATTAATTCCCATTTTGAGATGTAGAAGCCACCCCTGCAGATCATCAGGATTATATTATTCAAAGTGTAGCAGCCTTTTATTTTCCCCACTGAGAAAAGAAGTAAGCACTTTATACAAAGCAGAAAAACAAAGGTTGCAACATTTCAGATCTGAAGCAAAAGGATCCTTATACAACTCTGTAAGGAAGACAAAATTAAGCATTTTGCAAAATCTGTAAAAATAAAAGTCAGAGTGGTTACAACAGCCCTTCAAGGTAGACATGCTTTAAACACAGCTAAGATTTTGTAAAATAAAAATAATAATAAAAAATTGGGGGGAGGGCAGGATCAAGAGGTGCTGTTTAGCAAGAGTTGGGGTAGGGAGATTATATTTTAAAATGGAAATACATTCTCATTTCAAATGTGCTTTGCCTGTTTTGCTTGTAAACTAGCTGTTTGCAGCATGGTAAATTTAGTAATCCAAGCATCTGATCCTGGAGACTGTGGAGACAAAGGTAGTAGCCATGCCTTAAGCCTATCAACTGTATTCATGGGTTCCTGGGAGGTGGATAGGGTTGTAAAGTTGAAAGTAAGCATTTTTGTAAGAATCACAAGGGTTGCAACAACTCTGTAAGGCAGACAAAATTAAAGGTTGCCAAATAAAGCCTATTACAAACATCCTGTGCTGAAATCCAATCATTACCCCCGGTCTATTCCAAAAGGTGGGGGTATATGCTGGTAGAGTTGAAGGGGGAAAACTATTTTTTCTTTCTTTCCTTAAGAATCATTTTGAAAGAATCAATTTCTATCACTAATTCCCAAAATGGAACTAGATCCCAAAGGGTGGTAGAGTTGAAGGGGAAAAGTAAGCTTTTCTTTTTAAAGGATCAACTTAATATAAAATGTTTTTTGACTGGGAAACCTCTTTTCCTGTCTCCAGAAGGCTTGCCCCCTAGTAGCTCTGTGAAAACTGCAATTATAACTTTTGTGGCAGTACATCTATATAGATATACAGTTCCTTTCTTCCTTAAAGTTTTATTGAACTGCTTATTGCGGATGGCCTTCATTGTTTTAAGCAGCACAGGCTGCTTACAGCCTCCTCAAATTTTCCAGGAATTCTGTAAAAATGTCTACAGGTATGTTCTCTGCCACAGCTGCATCTTTTCTTCTGACATTTGTAGGAGCTATAGCAGGCTCTCCCTTTCTAGTTCTTTTTAAAAGTATGTAGGCATGACTCGCCCCTTCATGGGTCACTGCCTTGTTGTGGCGAAGGGGCTTGTGTAACTCAGAGAAGCCATAAGCTATGCTGTGCAGGGCCACCCAAGATGGGCAGATCATGGTGGAGAGTTCTGACAAAATGTGGTCCACTGGAGAAGGAAATGGCAACCCACTCCAGTATTCTTGCCAAGAAAACCCCATGGAACGTATCACAAGGCTAAAAGATATGATGCCAGAAGATGAGCTCCTCAGGTCGGAAGGTGTCCAATATACTACTGGGGAAGAGCAGAGGGAATTTCCAAGTAGTGCCAGAAAGAGTGAAGCAGCTGGGCCAAAGCCGAAAGGACACTCAGCTGTGGATGTGTCTGATGGTGAAAAGAAAATCCGATGCTGTAAAGAACAATATTGTTTAGGAACCTGAAATGTAAGATCAATGAATCAAGGTAAGCTGGAGGTGGTCAAACATGAGATGGGGCAAGACTGAACATCGACATCTTGGGAATCAGCGAACTAAAATGGATAGGCATGGGCAAATTTAATTCAGGTGACCATTATATCTACTACTGTGGGCAAGAATCCCTTAGAAGAAATGGAGTAGCACTCATAGTCAACAAAAGGGTGGGAAAAGCAGTACTGGGGTACAATCTCAAAAACGATAGAATGATCTCAGTACAAATCCAAGGCAAACCATTCAACATCACAGTAATTCAAGTCTATGCCCCAACCACTGAGGCCGAAGAAGCTGAGGTCGATCAGTTCTATGAAGACCTACAACACCTTCTAGAACTAATACCAACAAAAGATGTCCTCTTCATCATAGGGGATTGGAATGCTAAAGTAGGAAGTCATGAAATAACTGGGATAACAGGCAAGCATGGCCTTGGTGTACAAAATGAAGCAGGACAAAGCTTAATAGAGTTTTGCCAAGAGAACACGCTGATCATAGCAAACACTCTTTTCCAACAGCACAAGAGGCAACTCTACACATGGACACCACCAGATGGTCAATATTGAAATCAGATTGATTATGTACTTTGCAGCCAAAGATGCAGAAGCTCTATACAGTCAGTAAAAACAAGACCTGGAGCTGACTGTGGCTCAGATCATGAGCTTCTTATTGCAAAATTTCGGCTTAAATTGAAGAACGTAGGGAAAACCACTAAACCATTCCGGTATGACCTAAATCATATCCCCTATGAATATACAGTGGAGGTGAGGAATAGATTTAAGGGATTAGACCTGATAGACAGAGTGCTTGAGGAACTATGGACAGAGGTCCGTAACATGGTTCAGGAGGCAGCAACTCAATCCATCCCGAAGAAAAAGAAATGCAAGAAAGCCAAGTGGCTGTCTGATGAGGCTTTACAAGTACCTGAGGAAAGAAGGGAAGCAAAAAGGAAGGGAGAAAGGGGAAGATATATCCAACTGAATGCAGAGTTCCAGAGAATAGCAAGGAGAGACAAGAAGGCCTTCTTAAATGAACAATGCAAAGAAATTGAGGAAAACAACAGAATGGGAAAGACTAGAGATCTCTTCAAGAAAATTGGAGATCTCAAGGGAATGTTTTCCGCAAAGACGGGCATGATAAAGGACAAAGAAGGCAGGGACCTAACAGAAGCAGATGAGATTAAGAAGAGGTGGAAAGAATACACAGAAGAACTATACAGGAAAGATCTGAATGTCCCTGATAGCTATGATAGTGTGGTCACTGAACTTGAGCTGGACATCCTAGAGAGTGAAGTCAAGTGGGCCTTAGGAAGCATTACTAACAACAAAGCTAGTGGAGCAGTATTCCAGCTGAGCTATTTAAAATCCTAAAAGATGATGCTGTGAAAGTGTTGCACTCAATATGCCAACAAATGTGGAACACTCAACAGTGGCCACAAGACTGGAAAAGGTCAGTTTACATTCCACTTCCAAAGAAGGGCAATGCCAAAGTGTGTTCAAACTACCGTACAATTGCACTCATTTCACATGTCAGCAAGGTGATGCTCAAAATCCTACAAGCTAGGCTTCAGCAGTATGTGAACCGAGAATTACTGGAAGTACAAGCTGGGTTTTGAAGAGGCAGAGGAACTAGAGATCAAATCGCCAACATTCGCTGGATCATGGAGAAAGCAAGAGAATTCCAGAAAAATGTCTATTTCTGCTTCATTGACTACGCTAAAGCCTTTGATTGTGTAGATCACAACAAACTCTGGCAAATTCCTAAAGAGATAGGAGTACCAGACCACCTTACCTGTCTCCTGAGAAACCTGTACGAGGGTCAAGAAGCAACAGTAAGAACCGGACATGGAACAACCGATTGGTTCAAAATTGGGAAAGGAGTACGACAAGGCTGCATATTGTCGCCTTGCTTATTTAACCTATATGCAGAGTACATCATGAGAAACGCCGGGTTGGATGAATCACAGGTTGGAATTAAGATTGCCGGGAGAATTATCAACAACCTCCGATATGCAGACGATACCACCCTAATGGCAGAAAGCGAAGAGGATCTAAAGAGCCTCTTGTTGAGGGTGAAAGTGGAGAGTGCAAAAGCTGGTTTGAAACTCCACATCAAAAAAACTAAGAGCATGGCATCTGGCCCCATCACTGGAAGCAGTGACAGAGTTTATTTTCTTGGGCTCCAAGATGGTGACTGTAGCCATGAAATTAAAAGACACTTGCTCCTTGGGAGGAAAGCTATGGCACACCTAGGCAGCATAGTAAGAAGCAGAGACATCACCTTGCTGACAAAGGTCCATATAATCAAAGCTATGGTTTTCCCAGTAGCAACGTATGGCTGTGAGAGCTGGACTATAAGGAAGGCTGAGTGCCGAAGAATTGATGCTTTCAAACTGTGGTGGTGGAGAAGACTCTTCCAAGTGCCCTGGACTGCAAGGAGGTCAAATCAGTCCATCCTAAAGGAAATCAACCCTGTCTGCTTATTGGAAGGACAGATACCGAAGCTGAAGCTCAACTATTTTGGCCACCTAATGTGAAGAGAAAACTCTCTGGAAAAGACCCTGATGCTGGGAGAGATTGAAGGCAAAAGGAGAAGGGGACGGCAGAGGATGAGATGGCTAGATAGCATCACCGATGCAATGAATATGAACTTGAGCACACTCCGGGAGAGAGCGGAGGACAGGAAGGCCTGGCGTCCATGGGGTCACAAAGAGTCGGACATGACTTAACAACTGAACAACAACAACAGGCATGACTCGGCTTACAGCCTTTCTGGGGTTCAATATTCAAGGGTGCCTGGCGTCTCCATGTTCTCCATGCAGGAAACATGTCTGGACAAACTAAATGGCTACATTGATCGAATCTGGCTGCACCTCTTCTGACTGGCTGATGGGGTAGGATGTTTCTGCTAAAACCTCTTCCTGTTGTTTTGTTGTGAGGGGGTGAGTTTGTAGAGGGGTCACATGACCCCTCTGGGCCAATCCGGGGAGGGATTGGAAATGGCCCCTTGGGCCATTTCCGCACCTGTACCTGTCAGGGCTCTAAAACCTCTTCCTATTGGTCCGCGGGGCATGACAAGTTCATAGAGTGGTCACATGACCCCCATCAGGTGACCCTGAAGGTCATATGACCTGATCAGCTGATCGCTCCTTCCGGGGCAGGACTTCTGGAGGTGGGACTTCCGGCTATGGCGGGACTTCCAGTCTCCCAAGAGGGCGGGGCACCTGTCACTTTTGAAAGAGGGGCATGGTTTAGAGTTTGATGTGGGTAGCCCCCCTCCACTACTGTTGTAGTCCAAAACATCTGGAGGGCACCAGGTTGGCGAAGGTTGCCGCAGCCCACCTCTTATTTTGAGAGCCATAGCTTCACAAGATGTCACCAAGATAGGGGTAAAGAAATACTCCCTACAGATGCAGATATGCCACTCTAACCACTAGAACCTTTGTCAACCCTTGATAGGTTGACATGTACTCAAAAGGTAAGGCCCTGCGTTAAAAATGTTAGCTCCCATATGAAAAGTATATTTTCTGTGGGATGGTTGGATTGGAGCCTGGCATTTCATTTCCTTCCCCATCCCAAAATCTGCTGAGGATGGACAGGTAGGGAGAGTGAACAAAAAACATATTTCGCTGTTTCTCAAGAAGCGGCAATGTTTCTGACTGGGTTCTCTTATCATTTCCACCGAGGAAGGCAGAACTAGCCCTTCACAATGCCCTGCTGGCAACAGCAGGACCAATAAAACATTAATTAAAAGCCATGCTAAATAGGTGGTTTTTCAAAGCCTTTTTAAATACTGCAGTCAAGGGGGCGAACCATATATACCTTGGGTGGGAGTTCCATAAGGTAGGGGACACTACTGAGAAGGCCCTGTCTCTAGTGCCTGCCATTGTAACTGATCTTAAAAGTGGCTCCAGTTAAAACATTCATTTACATGAATACTCTATTAAGGGCACAATCCTATGCATATTTAGACTGAAAAATGTCCTACAACTCCTACCATTCCCCAGCCAGCTGTAGGACTTTTTTTGGTCTGTAGGAATGCACCGGAAATATTTTTTTAAAAACCCCAGTGTCTTCACAATACACAGATGCTAAGATGTTCCCCACACTCATTCTGATCATCTTATTTACCCATCTCAGTGCTCTCATCTTCTCACATTAGTTATCCATGGTATTCTTAAAACATATATATTGGCGTCACTGATTTCAGTTGGGACAGCATCTTGAGAGCTGAGTCACAGAGGGCATATCCGTGGGAAGCTTTCGACAAAGTGCCCCATGATATCCTGATGAGCAAACTAGCTCAAAGTGGGCTAGATGAAACAACGATCAGGTGGATCCACAGTTGGCTACAGAATCGGACTAAAAGAGTGCTTATCAATGGGATCTTCTCAAACTGGGGAGAGGTAATGAGTGGCGTACCACAGGGCTCAGTCCTGGGCCCAGCACTCTTCAACATTTTTATTAATGACTTGGAGGAGGAGGTGCAGGGAATGCTCATCTAATTTGCAGATGACACAAAATTGGGTGGGATAGCTAATACCTTGGAAGACAGAAACAGAATTCAAAGTGATCTTGATAGACTGGAGCCCTGGCCAGAAAACAACAGAATGACATTTAATAGGGATAAATGCCAAGTTCTGCACCTAGGAAAAAGAAACCAAATGCACAGTTACAAGACAGGGGATACGTGGCTCAACAACACTACAAGCGAGAAGGATCTTGGAATTGTTGTTGATCACAAGCTGAATATGAGCCAACAATGTGATGTGGTTGCAAAAAAGGCAAATGCTCTTTTGGGCTGCATTCATAGAAGCATAGCTTCCAAATCCCAGGAAGTACTAGTTCCCCTCTCCTCAGCACTGGTTAGGCCTCATCTGGAGTACCATTTCCAGTTCTGGGCACCGCACTTTAAGAGGGATGCAGACAAGCTGGAGAGGGTTCAGAGGAGGGCAACAAAGATGATCAGGGGACTGGAAACAAAGCCCTATGAAGAGAAACTGAAAGAACTGAGCATGTTTAGCCTTGAGAAGAGAAGACTGAGGGGAGATATGATAGCGCTGTTCAAGCCCTTGAAAGGTTGTCACGGAGAGGAAGGCCAGGATCTCGATCATCCCAGAGAGCAGGACATGGAATAATGGGCTCAAATTACAGGAAGTCAGATTCCGGCTGAACATCAGGAGAAGCCTCTTGACTGTTAGAGCAATATGACAATGGAACCAATTACCCAGGGAGGTGTTGGGCTCTCCCACACTGGAGGCATTCAAGATGAGGCTGGACAACCATCTGTCGGGGATGCTCTGACTTGGATTCCTGCATTGAGCAGGGGGTTGGACTCAATGGCCTTGTAGGCCCCTTCCAACCCTACTATTCTATGATTCCATGATCCCTCCAGTTCATTTCCCCCTAGACCAAATGTGTGAGGACTACAAAATTTCAAGTGCATGGCAAAATTGCCCCTGGCAAGCACAGATTTATAAGTGACTCATAAAGAAATGCTCTCTCGGCACCCGGATTTTGATGGAAGTCTACCGTCAGAGTGCTGACTGAAGCAAACCCCACTGAACCAATTAGGTCCATGGAAAGGGTGAGGAAATGCAGCAAAGTTGTGTGCTGGGCTGGTGGGAAAGACAATTAGAGTAGAAACTAGAATAATGGATCAGAGAAAAGGAGTAACTCCACGGAAATAGCGCTATAGTTGGAAGAGTAACACAGCGCTATTGCAGCTGCCTTTCATACTCCATGGAGATCAGGAGTGATAACTGAAATAGCACCAAATATTGTTTAAAGCTATATGGGGATATCATTAGAGCGGAAGCAGTGCTTGAATCATGTGGCCCCTTAGTGAAATTCACAAGTCCCAACTCCTGTTTCTCCCAGATTTCATCCAAATAATGCCCTCCAAGGCCTTCTAAAAATTGTAGCAAATGAGGAGATCACAATTGTTAAGGGGGGTGGACCTCATCTCTCTCCCCTCCACTATAATTAAAGGGCTGGCGCACAGGCTGTTTTACAACTGAGCAGGGAAAGGCAGTAGCTCCAGGGGCAGTGGTTTTCAAACTATATTCTCAGTGCAGGCCCAAGACATTTTCTGCCTGAAGTAGAGCCCAAATGGCATGCCCTCACTCCCACCCTGCTAGGCCCAACACTTTAAAAAGCCTTGCTGCACCATTCAGACACCAGTTTCTGCCTTCATCTATCCCACCCCACCCCACCCCACCCATATGCTACATGGCAGGGCTGGATCTGTACTTTCTACAGATTCCTAGGACCCCATGGGAGTCCTGTGCTGTTTCAGGCTGTGGGTTCTGATGAGTTGCAGGGTTCCGTTATGGATGAGATCTTGAGCAGTGGTCAAGTTTCTCAGGAAGCAAGACAGAATGAGATCAGCACTACAGAAAGCTCCAAGTGGGTCTGGAAACTAGACAGGGTTGTCTATATGTTGCTCCAGCAAGACTGAGACTTAAATAGAAATGTAGCAGACTTTGGAATGGTTGGCTCTGCCTCCATACTGACTGAATCTTGGAGATTCTCCACGCAAGCGATTTATTGCACTCTTGTGATTGGCCATTCACAGAAGCTTGCGGGTCCTTTACATGATGTCATCAACCTCCAGGACAGATCCCGTGCCTTCCCCTGGTAATCTCACTTTAAAAAGATCTGGAGATAATGAACTATTTAAAGTTATAGTGGGAGATTGCAGGTTATCCCCAGTGGGTAAAGTCGGTGTTGTGCTATCGAACAGCCACTAGATGGCCCTGTTTCATTGAAGTTTATGGAGGATTGCTGAGAGGGGAAGTTTTCAATTACAAATCACAGGGTTACCATTGGTCACCGTCTAGGGAGCCCATGGTAAACGCGGAAAGACCGCAAGAAGAAAGCACGGTAAGACTGTGGGTTTTCCCCTTAAATGTAGAGATGCCCTAGGTCTCTTAAAGGGGCCTGGCCTGTTTTAGCAATCTCAGTCTGTGACTATGTGGCAGTGCTCAGTAGAGGCTGCTGGCTCCGAATTCAGTGGGGCTGTGAATCCATTCCAGGTTTCCAGCAGAACCAGCCAGAACTCTAAATGGGCTATCCAAGGTGCTGAATCCTTTGCCACAAATAGGTCCAGCACCTTGGATAGCTCTGGCTGGTTCTGACTGAAACTTGGACTGGATTCACAGCCCCACTGAATTTGGAGCCAGCAGCCTCTGCTGGGTATGCTCATGTCCTCATGGCCCAAATCCTTAGAGTCTAAGGAAGGTGATGCAGCCCCCTCCGGATGCAGGGGAGCTAACTCCTGGGGACTTTCTAGGGAACTGGGGATTAAGAAGCCCCGTGATGCCTTTCCATGGCCAAGTCCTCTCCTTGGAGCCTGTGAAGATGAGGATTTGAGGCCCTGATCCATGACAGTGAAGAACTCTTCACTGAGAAGATTGGCAATGGCAGGCAAACATTCTTGAAAGGTACTGGCTGCCCCCCTCACTGCTGACCTTCTTCAGTGATCATTTGCTGCAGGAGGGTTCTGAGTGGGGATACACTCTCACTTGATGCGAGACAATGATGAAGCCCCACAGAACTGGCCAGTGTTCTCTGTGAATCAGCCGTGACCCTAGAACAGCCTTCCCCAATCCAGCGCCTTCCAGCAGTCGTCTTGGGCCACAACTCCCATCATCCACAGCTGGAGAGGATGGGAGTTGTAGTCCAAGATGACAGCTGGAAGGTGTCGGGTTGGGGAAGGCTGACCTAGACCATGCAACAGAATCCTCTGCAATGCACAAGATTTTCTGGGCAGGCAGGTCAAGTGAGGAAAGGATTCTGCAAAGACAGAAAGGTTGAAAACTGCTGCTCTGTGGCACTAGTGCTTAGGCTGGAGAGTGCCGCGTTGCTCTCCTGATCTCAAGGGGCCAGAAGCAACAGTCCCAATAGCATCAGAATACTCCAGGCAAGAGTGCCGCATGTTGACTAGAAGAAAAATGCAGTGCTGCCACTCTCACACGGGACCAGTGGGTACTCTCTGCAATTGAAGGAGGGAGTAGCTAATGTGATCACTTATCCGAAATGACATTGTGAAATCATTCTCCTGGGATCTGACATGTGCAGCCATCTCAGCTTTTGGAGTGCCTCTAGAATACAATCTCTCTGTGAAACATCATTGGCTGTGTGAAACATCAATGAGGAATAACCTATGGAAATCATTTGCATCCTGCTTCTGGGAAGCATTTCTGCTAAGAGGTTACTGAGCAGAAGACCAAGGTGGTCCAATGTGCTACTGTTCCTTAGATCTGCACAGGCATATATATTACTAGTTCTAATGAGGAGGGGAATGAGCCAGTGTCAGGCATGCAAATCCGTCTGATTTATATTCCAACTGATGCAATCAGCCACAATCATGAAATCCACTTAGTTGGGTGAGGACTCCAGCTACTTCGTTTCAATTATGCAATTATCATATTCCATTTAATCCCCAAATCAATTCCTGTATTTAGAATTAAGATGCTATGGCAATTATACCCAATTAGGTTCTTACAGTAAAGTAAATAAACAGTGAAATATGCCAGTCAGGGTAATGTGATGGCAAATGAAGCAAAAGAACCCCAGCATCTCCTGAGTTGTTGATGTGGTTATCTGGCCATTGCACGGGGAATTTGCATTAGTGTGAATGATAAACACAGGCATGAAGCCATTACTTGTACAGCAGTTTCCTTCATTGCAGTTTCAACATGATGGTGCTTAGCTCAGACATTTCAAGGCTGGAAGGATTATCTAGCAATTATGGAATTAGGCCATAGGCATCAGTCTTGAGTTCTTTGTTTTGCCACAGATCATCCAGCTGATACTTGGTAGCCTCCTGACTTATTAAGCCAGTCTTCTATTTTTGTTGATATACAGATCACGTGCCAGAACAGTGTGGAGGTGTAGTATGAGCATTGCTGTCTCTCCTAGGAATCCTGTTCACGAGAGCTTAAATAATGTGGTGTAAGATTGCCTGTGCCAATGAATTTCATATTCTCTCGCCATTTGACCAAATGCCATTATGATCCTATGATGACAAGTGCACACACCCATACACATACAAGCACACTTTATGTACAAGAATGGTTGCTATAGAGAATTAAAAAGCAAAAAGGCTAGAACAGGAAGACTATTTTATTTTATTTATATCCCATCTTTTTGCCAGAAAATGGTGCTCATGGTGACTAGAAGAAGACAAGGTTAGATGTATTACTAATTGTAAAAATAGAGAAAGAAGTGGAAACCACAATAAGCATTTTTTCCTGCTACTCTAAATGTATGAGTACGTGGAAATCATGCAGACCTTTTACCAGCTTGTATGGATTTAGTTAAATGCATCTGAGAAAAGTCACTTAATAGACCCCATCGCAAATGGAAGAATTTTCCTTGTTGCTTCTGATTTTATTGTGTCTGAGGATGAAACTAGGTATAAAAAGAGCAGTTGTGTGTGTGGGTTTAAACATAGAGCTGCCCAGTCACACAGACAGAGGACTGAGTGGGTTTGGGGGTCTAACAGCAAAAGGAATGTGAAACCCCACCCATGGCTTTCCTCTCTGTATCTCAAGTATTGGAGCTCAGTGGAGAAAAGCACCTGGTGTGACAGGCTTCAGGAAGGTAAGTCATGGGCAGGGGGAGGGGGAGGATTTAGCAGCACTGCTCTGTATACTCTGTCGGGTTCTCCGCTCAGTACGGAATGAGGCTGGAGGCTGGGGTTGAGTCGAACACCCTTTATTTCATGCATGAGGTTGCTCAGTATCAGGAAGAGCAGCGAAACCCAACAACAGACAAGAATTCTTATACGTTCATCCTTAATCAGGACAGCTTATGTTTTGACCATGTCTATGTTTACAAAGAAAAAAGCCCCAATACATGTCCTCTAGAGTAAAGGGCATATGCTGATGGTTCTTGAATACCTTGGAAAGACGTGTATATCTATATGTATGGATCCTGCTTAGAGTAGACTCACTGAAATGAATGGGACTTAAGTTAGTCTGACATTGGATACAACCCTATATGTATATTATCTATGATGGGGTCCCCAACCTCTTTGGGTCAATACACACATTTGGAATATTGAGAGTGTCACGGGTGCTCTAAAAAAATGGCTGCCATGGTGGGCACAAAACATGCATTTCCCAGAAGGCAATGGGTGGGACCAAAAGAAAAGTAACTTGCCCAAGAACCTAAGTACAAGGCAGAGATGGGGACTGAGCTCCAGTACACAAAAACACTCTTTTGAATCCAAACAAAGACAGTGCTGCAGGGCAGTCCTTGGCTTTGCAGCATGCCAGCCTCCCCATTAAAAATTAATTTAAAAACCCTTAAGAAATAAAATTAAATCCAGGAGAGGCAGGGTGCCAGGTGAGAGCCAAGAGAGGTATCCACAGGCACATTGTTGTCCACAGGCACCATATTGGAGACCTCAGAATCTCCAGTCTGTCTATCTATCTATCTATCTATCTATCTATCTATCTATCTATCTATCTATCTATCTATCATCTACCTGTCCATCCAACTACATACATAGACTCACTGACCTCGGCCTAAACAAGAGGCCAAGAGGCAATGGCTTTAAACTACATGGGAACAGATTTATTACAAAGAACTTCAAAAGTCTAACAATATAATAATAGTTCAGCAGGATTGAGAGTTGTGGAATCCACCTTGTTGGGGGTTTTCAAACACTTATTTATTTATTTATTACATTTATATCCTGCCTTTTTTCCTCCTTAAGGAACCCAAGGTGGCGGACATAGTCCTCGTCCTTTTCTGCACTTCATCCTCACAACAACAACCCTGTGAGGTAGGTCAGGCTGAGAGTCTGTGACTGGCCCAAAGTCACCCAGTGAGCTTCCATGGCTGAGTGGGGAATAGAACCCAGATCTTTGGACTTCCAGTCCAACTCTCTAGCCACTACACCTCACTGGCATCTTGTGGGATGTGCCCTGGGTATTTGTAAGTCTCTGACCTTGGAGGCTTACGTGTATCTAGTGCAGAGTAGGAGCTGCCTTGTGCCTCTTGGTCTGCATTTTAGCTAAACGAGTGATTTTGCTATCTAGTGCAGCTTCAGAAAGGGGGAGGGAAGGCAGCCAGGGATACCCTCATAGCCCCATGTCTCCAGTCTCCTCTCCTCCCCGCCCCTGGAACGCTTCCTTCTCCCCATCTCTGTGCTCCATTTTGCAAATGCGGAGAGGTAGCGGGCATGGTTCTGTGTGTGCTGGCTACGAGGGGGATGAGGAGGGGCAGGGAGCGTGGTTTCCTGGCTTTCAGCTCAGAGCTCTGTCTATGAGATTGGAGCCAGGAAACTGAACAATCCTATGTCCTTGTCTAGGGGACAAAGGATTGCTCCCTTAGCACTTTCTTTTGGTCTCTCACCCATTTGGTCTCACACATCTGTTGTGTGTCCATGGGGGTGGGGGTGGGGGTGGGATGGGAATAGAATCTGTCCTGCTTAAGAGGAGGGGCTGAACTGCATAACATGAAGCTCTTTTCAGTAAAGTGATTCTATGGGTATTGCATTTTGTAGCCAAAAAAGGGATTCTGAATTGTACGGTGGCAAGGCTCCATTTTGGATGAGAAATATATTTATTATTTCTGCCTGTGCTTTTATTGCTAATAGCCCTGTAAGATGTAATTATGAAAAAATATTAATAAAATATTGGTATAAAAAGGAAATATATTATTCACCTGCTACATTGGTGATGGTACAGTTATTAAAATTCAGGCCAAGTGATCTTAATAGAAGTGCAAACATTTTTGCTTAATTATTTGGGGCCATTAAAAAAGCATCCATAACAGCCTGAATGGCTTCTTACACACCGAGCAACCATTGAGTGTTGACAAACTAATGAGTTCCATTTATATCTCCGTACAATAATATTTAGTGATGAGTTTGTGGAAAAGGAAGAAGATGCCGTGCTTTATGGGGAGGCACTATACTGAAATTAATTGGTATTTATGAGCCAATACATCTTCCTGTATTATTAAGTATATTTGTTTTAAAGCATGATCTTTGATGTGGAATCTAAAAGCAGTCATAGAATATAACTGGCCTCTATGTGAGTTCTGAGCGGAGCTAATGCTTCTCCCCACCCCCCACCCCGCTGCCTGCTTCCTGTCTTAGGTGGGATGATTAGCATAGCACACTTTTGCAAATAAAAAGGAAAGAAAAATTAGTAATAAGAGGCAATAAATAATTCCCCCATGAAAAATTCCCCACTGGAAAATATTAACTGGTCACTGAAGGTGCAGTTAAGGGCTTTAAACTACAGGGAGCAGTTGATTCATCAGTAATGCTGTTGCCACACTGAACAGGAAGCAATTACAAGAGCAGGAGCAGCAAGGAAAAAATATCAAATTAAAGCCAGAGAAGTCCTGAAAAGTAGGGATGGGCAAATCCTCTGGGTCTCTGCTTAGATTTGCTCAGTTTTTTCTGGAATTTTTCCTAAAAAAAAGAAAAGGAAAATTCTGCACCAATCTAAGTGGCTCAGAAGATCTGCTCCCTTCCCCCTTCCCTTGCTCAGGTAGAAGTGGAAGCAGCTACAGCAACAGAAAGGTAGGGGGCAGGGTAGAAGCCTTTTCTTTCTCTTCTTCTTTCTACCTTCTCTCTTCATTGTTCCATCCAAATGATAGAATATGGTGTATCATGGGAGATGCAGTTCTTTCAGTGGAGCTTATAATGATGGGATGCTGTGCGTGGCCAGTGCAACTCTTTTAGGGATCTTGAGTTTGGGGGATTGTTAGGGGTGCAGCACAGATAGAGTGAGTGTGCTGAACTTCTCTGAGAGCTTGGGTCTTGATCTGAGCAGGGAGAGGGAGATTGGGATTGGGAGACTTGGTCTGCATTTTGAGGAGGGTCTTCTGAACTGCTGGGGTTGGTTTCTCAGCCAGGCTCAGGTGAACCTCTGTGGCATCCCTTCTGAAAAGGTTCAACAGGACTTTGCCAGTACAGACATTAACATGATAGGTTTGCACTGCAATTGCATTTTAAGTGAAAAAAAAATCACCACAATTCAGGCCTTTAAAAAGATGGGGGGACAACACAGTTGCACTAGAATATAACAGGCTAGCAATATCATCTTTTGGCTCTCCATCCATAAGAAGTGACTAAATGAAGGATGGCAGTTCTAGTCTAAACAACTAGTGCTAAGACAACAGCCTTCATCTGCCATATGCAGGGATGGGGGAGAAATTGATTTGGGTTGCATTTTAATGTAAACTTAACTAATTTTGCCCTTTTGAACTGATATATGAACTGAAGCTCGGTTATCTTTCAAAATTTGCTTTTCTCTGAATTTTGCACTACACTTCACCAATCAAAAAATATGTACACAAATGCATATATTAGGGGCAAATGCACACAAAAATGCAGATAGCAGTGAAAATAACTTTAAAAAACCTATTATGTTATGGAAAAGTCCTTGCAAAATTGCATGTATTTGGAGAAATATGCACAAAAATGTGTATTGATTTTCATGCCAACTCAAAACAACAACAACAAAAACTCAAAGTTCATCAGGAACCAAATTTAAGACTGCAAAAATTCTCAAACTTTGGGATGAACTTTCCTAAGATTAGAAAACAATGAGAAACTGAGAGAAACTGAAATTGACAGATTTGTCCATTGCTAGCCATATGCAGGTTATGTAAGGAAATGGGAGAAGTTGGGGTCTGTGAGAGGTCCCTCTCCCCTAAATAGGCCAATCCCTAGCTTGGTGAAGGACTCTCTTACCCCCAGTTACATCAACTACTCAATCACTTTCTGCTGAAAATACGCTTTCCGCATAAGAAATGTGCTGTTTGAGAAAGATGTAAGAAATATCTTCCCTTCACTAATATCTGACCTTTATGTTTATGTTAATTATTGGAATATTTATTACTGTTTCCTCCATTCCATATCCATCTCAATACAAAATAATGGGGCTTCCTTGTCACAGATACCTTTTATTGTTCTTTGCATCCACAAATGATTAACACCAGCAACTTGCTAAATTAAGCATTTTGTCAGGGTGGTATTCAGAAATAATTGAGGTTTCTAATGATAGCACCATGATAAATGAAGGAGTTAATGCATTCTAATGGCACACAGACAGTGCAGATAAAAAGATCAAACTGCATCCTGGATCTCCTCCTCATTACCTCTAGCATGTTTCCATCTTTTAAAGTGATTAGATCTCCAAGCCAAAATAGCAGAGACCTTTGAATACAGAACAATTACCAGTTCAACTGGGTGAACTTGCAAAGAACAGGTGGGGTGGGGAGGCACTCCTTTCAAGCATGAAGGATGCAGATTATGTTCAAAAATTAATACTGCCTGATCAGTACTTTAAAACAAAACAAAACTTATGTATCTTGCCCTTTCTCTAAGGAGGTTGGAATGACATACCTGGTCCAACACCATCAACCGAAGTTCATGGCCGAGTGAAGATTTGAACCCACCCCTGTGTCACACCCTTGTGCCAGATGAGCTCATTTCACATGAACAGCAACATTTCTCTGCATAGTGTTGGTTGAGTATTCTATGGCAAAGATCAAGCAACAACATTTTGCAACGTAGGATGTTTTCCTTGCTTTTTATAACTGAACACTGCTGCAGTTTGGTCCAAAATGGGCTGCTTGAGGGTGTCACTCACATCGGATGCCTAGACCTAATTAAAGTTATAACCCACATTTTGGCCAAGATTGGCTCCCAAATCAGCTTACAATTAAGGTCCATGGAAAGGTATAATTAAGCTAGGGGTGTGTGCGTGTGCATTTGTGCATGCGTGTGCATGCATGCACACATTCTCTTCTGGCACCTGGCATTTGTTGATGTAGTCTTGTTTCCAGGCTCTTCCCTCTAGATTAGGGTGAAAAACATGCAGCCTGAGGGTTGCAGGCAGCTGCCAAGCCTTGTTTGGTGGCCCCCAGACTCCTCTCAGCATCTGCCATTGCTGAAAAAAGGGGAAAATAAAATAAAAATGCTCTAGGAACAGGCTTGAGGGTTCTTGCCATAGAAGCCTCATTCCCAGACTGTTCATGAAGTGGGATGGGGAAAGGAAGATTTGCATTTTATCCAGGGGGAACTGTACTACATCCACATCAAGAGAAATCATGCTTCCTTAGAAGAATTGCTCACATTCCCCTTTTTTATAAGAACCAGAAATATGGGGAGAGGAAGTAGTCTAGGGTGGCCATGTGTCCTACTTTAGAAGGGACAGTCGTCTATTTGAAAGGCTGTCAGGGAGACATTTCTCTGTTTGAAGGCATCCTCTGTTTGAAGAGCTGTCTAGTCCAAATTGTTTAATGATGAACCATAAGAAGGGAGTGCAGGGGCCTTGAAGCTGTCCACCAATCATTAGCACCTGGAGAGAAGATTGACCCAGGTCACCTGGGGCGTTTCTCCACAACAAAGAAGGAGAAGCAAATGGAGGATTATCCAGTTTTTCCTAGGAATTGGCTTTGGTCTGTGCAGGGTTCTATGAGTGAGTGTGCACCAGCATAAGTCACTTCACACAATATACTTCCAGGGTGGTGGTGGTGGTGGTGGTTTGGAGTGAATGTCATCTGACTGGCAGGGGCTGCTCAACCAATAAGAGAGGCTCCCCCACTGTCCAGTCTCTCCCTCCCCTTCTCCTTCTATAAAACTCTGTGAGGTTTCATCCTGTGTGTTGACAAAAGCACTCTCCTTCTCCCTGCCCCACATTAATTACTTCCTTAAAGCACCAAATATTACAGAAATACAGCTGTAGATCCTTCTCCCTCCATTAAAGCTCCTGATGCTGCAATCCAGTGAAGCTCCACATTAACTACTCCCTTACAGCTGGCAAAGTGCTTCAGAGTCTTTAGGAGACTTAACCCTGTGAATACTTGAAGCATCCTGGCTCCAACCAGCCTTTTTTCTAACCCCCTTTCTTCTTTCCCCTGAAGCACTCAATGCTGCAAGGGAGTGAAGCTGCGAATTAATTACTTCCAAAAAGAAAGGATGTAACCATCAAAGACAAGCCACAATGAACACAATGGGAGTTACTTCTGAGTATACACACATATGTTTGTGGTGGGAAAGACAGGGATGGGAAACACAGCGATAGGAAAGCAGCCCCCTTTCTAACCCGATGCTGCGCATGATTGAAAGTGCCAATTAGTTACTTCTGAATGGCAATAAACCAAACAGAGAATCAGAGCTTCTAGATAGTGCTTTATAGCCTTCAGGGAATTAGTGCTTTAAAATGTGCTATTTTGATTAAGGGGTATCTCTGTAAATTCTGAAGTGCACATTCAGGGGACAAGCCTCATTGACTACAATGGGAGTTACTTCTGACTAATTGGTTTGTGCTGGAAAACATGGGACGGGAAACACCCCCTGACTGGGGTCATGGTGAAAAGCACACCCCTGGGCAGGGCTAGCATACCAAGGTAAATGCAGGGGTTGGGGCACAAAAGAACTATACTACGGAAACCTGACTTAAGGAAAAGAATTGGACTTAAAGTAGTCTTGGGAAATCTGGTTTTTCCATGAAAAGCTCCAGGGTGGCTCTGGGATGGCCATGACATCATGTGCCCTGACCGACCTTGAAACGAAGCCAGCTTGGAGCAAATCGACCATGGAGACACTCCCGGTCACAGTCCTCCCTACTATGGTGAGAATTACTGTATTTCTATTTACATTATAACAATGCTTTCTAAATTTGCATCTATAATTATAAATTCACATATGCAAATTTTATCAAAACACAGAAGTTGGCCACCCAGGAAGGCAAGTCACTCTTGCCACTCCTTTTGAACATCCAAGACAGCTTTATGTGAAAACACAAGGAGTGGGATTGTGGGAGCCGTCCTGTTTGCAAAGGCCTGTTCCAAACAAAAATGGATGGTGCTATTACTTTGGTAAAAATAATATGTCTAGCTTTGGAAGGGATCAGCAGAGGTCATGAAAAGTTATGCTGCTGTTAGAGAAGGTGACAGGGAGCATTTTTCTGTGGTTTCTCAGAGAGACTGATGATGCTTGCAGTGTTGCTAATTATTTCCTATACATTAACAAAGAAGAAAGAAAAACCAAGGGGACATATGGCTCTTACAACTTAAACAGCAGGAGGCCTTTGTGGCGAATGTATTCATCACAGTCCCACTCTCTGTGATTTGCATTCCTAATGCCAGAGTTTTGGACAATCAAAGGCAGTCTGTCAATAGAATACTTCTCATACTGTACCAGTTGGAGGATTAGAACCAAAGCAATTCACAAAGCTATAGTGCTCAAAATCTGTCAGACAAAGAGCTTTATTGAAGAGGGGGTATATAATCCATCACACAAAAAGGCAGTTGGTAGGGAGGGTTTTTAAAACAAATATATGTTTCCTCTGATAATGCCTGGCCTAGGAGAACAACACAAATGCCCACTCTACGTTAACCGTGACATACATTTATGCTAAAAGGAAATAGGATTCAGAATGATGGTAAACCGGTAAATATTCCTTATTGTGCAGTAAACCACCTGCCCACAAGATACTATGTAGGAATTTAGCAATTAGGCCTATCCAACATACAGGAGTCCTGTTCTCCTTTGCATCTGCTCACCCTATTAGCAATGGTTCCCCCAATTTCCTCCCCCACACCACCCCAAATATGTTGAAACATATTTATGAAAATCATCATTAACTAATTGAGATAATGTTATACAACTGCAGCTTTTCTTTGCTTTCTTCTCTTATTGTCCTTGAGGCACTTTTACAGAGATGTTGTCCGCTTTGATGTAATGTACCTGTGAAGCCCCTTAACAGACCACGGATGTTTGATAGTACAGCTTGGTAAAGATAAAAATAGAATATATAGAACAGTGTGGCGAACCCCCTTCTTTTCGCAAGTGTGCCATGTGTCAAGCCCCAGTATTCAACTACTGCTTTGCTAGTGTGCACTAGCGAGTATATACATATGCATTCCCTTTTGCATGGGTGTGGTTGTGTCTCTAGACTGCCGAACCAGGGAACAGGCTGAAGTGCAGCATAGGATAGGGATGTTGCGGGCACCCGACCGGGTCCAGGAATTCGTCGGGCTCCCCCCGCTCATGACCCCTGGACTGCGCTCACCGAGACGCTCCTTGTTCGCCCCCCACTCGTGCCTGCTCGCGCTCTCCAGGACTCACCGCCATCCCGTTTGGTGAGCACCCACCATTTTCACACCTTTGATTTCTACATAAAACAGGAAGTTTTTAAAAATGTGCATATTTAAATATGCGCAGTTTGGAGCTGGGAAAGCCAAATAAGCGCAATATTAGAGGGATTATACCTCTGATATTGCACTTACTTAGCTTTCCCAGCTCCAAACTGCGCATATTTAAATATGCATTTTTTTTAACTTCCTGTTTTACGTAGAAATAAAAGGTGCGAAAATGGTGGGCGCTCACCGAACGGGATGGCGGTGAGCCTGGGGAACTCGCCGAGCTTGTGGGCGGCAGGAGCACGGGTCCGAGCAGGGCTGCTGCTTCGGCAAGTGCCCGGAGAAACCAAGCCAGGGTGCGCTCTTACCATCCTAGCACAGGAGAGGCAAGCAAGAGTATGTACACAATGGAGGATGGTGGCTCTGATTTTGGTGGGGCTGTGAATCTATTCTGGGTTTCATTCAGAACCAGCCAGAACGTTAAAGGAGCTATCCAAGCTGCTGAACCCCAAAATAGGTTCAGCACCTTGGATAGCTCCTTTAGAGTTCTGGATGGCTCTGACTGAAACACCTGGAATGGATCCACAGCCCCACCAAAATTGGAGCCACCAGACTCCACTGACTGTACACCATAGCCAGGTTCAGGGCATTCTGGGAGTGCCACAAACCACAGCTCCCTGTGCCACCCATGTTGCATTGGCTACCAATCTATTCTCTTATGTGAAGACCAATGACAGGCAACATACCCATGACAGGGAACCCCTGGTGTGTAGACAATATGAAGATAAGTGTCATTCTGAAAACCAATGTCACATAGGGATGTCTGTCACTGGGAAATCTGGTTCTTTTTTGGCTTGACATGGTTCCATGGCATGTGCGACTTGCTTTGCAACTGTGAGCTGAGCTGCAGGCTTTTCCACGAACTCTGGGTATGTTTTTGGTTGTGTGTGTGTGTGTTCACAAATTGCACAAACTTCTAACCAATTTGTGCAAATTATGGTTGAATTTGCACAAATCTGGCTGTGATTTGCACAAACTGCCCAGAAATTTGTGCAAACTGCAGCCCCCCCCCCCAAATTACTGGAAAATTTATGAACTGGCTGGACTCGCTGGAGACCGAGTTAGGCGCTGCAGCAGGAACTGAAATGAAGTCCGGGGGGCTGAGCCTAGGAAAACTTGTTGAACTCCACCAAACAGATTTCTTCAAGATCCCTAATGTCACATGAGCCCCCTGTACTCATATACTAATAACTCAATAAATCTGTAATAGGAAAGAACGAAGACAATGGATATGGAGAATCGCCCCACAGCTCGAGGTGTTCGAAAGGCTGATTCGGACATTCAGCTACAGGTGCAATGCAAAATTATCTGTTTTGCATCTTACACTTGAAGGGTGACCCTTATAGCAGCTTCCATCCCACAGCAAATAGCAGCTTCAGAACCACAGAAAGGGTTTAACCCCCTGCATCCCATGCTATCAATCCTGGCCAGCTGCCCTCCCGCCCCATTGCAAGTGTTTAGCAACCACCACCAGATAAGTGAAATGCAATAACGCATGTCATGTTTTATCTAGTTTGACCCAAAGAGAGACTTGAATTCTGTTTTCTGTGATGGGATATAATTAGGGGAGACAGTAAGAGGTGATATCCTTTGGCCCACTGGTATTTCTACATGGCCTCATCACTTTCAGGCAGCTGCCTGGATGAATTTAAGTCAAAGTGTTTGCAGTGGAGTTGAACTGAGGCCCCAAAGAAACACTTGTTGGACAGGCTCAGAATACTGGCAGTGAGGTTACCCACGGTCTCACAGAACTACACGGTGTGTCAAGTCTTTTCTCTTTTCTTTTTTGAAAAGCAGGACGGGGCAGGGAGGTAATGGAGCATGAATGAATATAAGCTGACATGTCGTCAGCATTCTGTTTTTGACTCACACAACTGTTGGTAATTCCTAGAAACTGTTAGCTGTCATGACAGGGGCATCTGCCGAACACGGGATGATAACTCTCAGGAGGGTCCTCTTAAATTATGCATGAGAACAGAGCGATGTTGGTGACAGGACACAGGAGTCATAATGGAGGCCGTTTTCTTGGCCTGTGGTTGGCTACATCTTGTTAGGAACTGGCTCTTTTCCCATACTTTGCAGCCTTAAATACTGTGACTGAGTAAATCAGCAGAGTTAATTGTGAGGTACAGTATGGGCTGAATGCTGGCACAGTGCTGGCTCCAGGCTTTTGTGAGCCCTTGGACAAGGCACCCCCAATGGGCCCTTTCCCTCAGTGAGTCTACTTTCTCACCACCATTGTCACGGGCTGCTCTTGCTCCTTATCCTCTTTCTCATCACTGCTACCACTTGCTTGCTTGACAGGCAGAGAGCCAGTGAGCAAGGAGGCCATGGTATCTACTGCTCCTCCTTCTCACCACCACCACTGTCTGGGCCAGAGCAAGGGACAGGTGAACAAGAAGGTTGAAATGGTGAAGAGGAGGAGCAACTCCAGGGAACTCTTGTCAGTGGGCCCCTGTTGTAGTGTGGGCCCTTGGCAGGTGTCCAGCCATGCCTACCCTTGTTGCCGGCCCTGGCCTGGTAGAGCAATCCTATACTTGTCTTCTGAGAAATGTCCCATTGAGCTCAATGGAGCTTACTCCCAGGTAGTGGGCATAAGGTTGCTGTCATTCATGCATCAGCTTCTCTCTGAGAGGGTTCACATGCGTGTACTTTATACCTGATTACTCAAAAGGTGACATGTTTGGAATAGTACTACTCTTTGGTTTGCAGTAATGATGTGCCAATATTTACTAGATTTTTTTTCCTTTTGAGAGTTGGTCCACACATTCATGACCATCACTTGTGATGCCTTCCATGTGCAAATGGGCCATTGCCTATTTAACATCACCGACAGAACTTTGATTGTAGCCCTGTTTGGGTGTTGCCCTCCATGTGACTACCCCTCCAGTCTGTGGTTTCATATAGACATAGAAATAGTTCTTCCAGATTTAATGCTGCCACTTCTGTGTTCAGGCAGACAAATGGTGGTGTAACATGGACCTGCCATCCCAGTGTCTGTCTCTTTAAAAACTACATGTATCCTTGGACAAGACAGTTAGCAGCCATGGCCCCTTATAAGCTAACACAGCTTGACTACCTGCCCCCATGATATGTCAAGTCTGCTAGAGGTCACCAGAACAATCTCCTTTTTAATTGACACCTTTCTAACCTCATCTCCTAGCCCAGAAGGTGATAAGAGGGCCTTCCTGCCTACATGCAACTTACATGGTTGCTGAAACATGTTGTTGGACCACCCCTGCCCACCCTGGCAAATCATAACAGCCACCTGGCTGGACCACTTGAGTCACATTACCAGACTTTACACTAAAGGGAAGTAAAATGGGAAAGGATGGGCTGAGATTTGACCTGGAGTTTGGTTGGCAGTCCCCCTTAAAAAGGTAAAGGTAAAGGTGTCCCCAACCAGTCGTGTCCGACTCTAGGGTGCGGTGCTCATCCCCGTTTCTAAGCCAAAGAGCCAGCGCTGTCCGAAGACGCTTCCGTGGTCATGTGGCCGGCATGACTGAACACCGAGGTGCATGGAACGCTGTTACCTTTCCCGCCGAGGCGGTACCTATTTATCTACTTGCAATGTCTTGCTTTCGAACTACTAGGTTGGCAGAAGCTGGGACTGAAGACGGGAGCTCACTCCGTCACGTGGCACTCGGGTCTTGAACTGCTGACCTGCCGACCTTCCAGTCTGCAGTTCAGCGTCTTAACCACTAAGCCACCACGGCAGTCCCCCTTACTTCTGAATAAAGGCGCCATACGTCAGGGAAAGCATACTCCATCTGAGTAGGAGTGTGTGGCTATAAAAATGAAGAGAACACATTGCCAGCTGGCCTAACTTAACAGATTGTTACTGGACAAGGTGTTGCTTGATTGTCACATGCGCTCGCCTCATTTTCATGCAGAGTTAAAGGATCCCATTTTATCCAGCACCTTGGCCGTTTTCCAGCAGTGCCTCATCATAGCTACAATATTAAACACAGAAACAGCATATGTTAGAAGAATTCTGGATTACCATATTATTCAATCAACTCAACCTATTCCTTCTTGCTGTTCCTTATGCTTGGGAGCTATCATATGGTCTGGATGGCTGCTTTAAGATATTACCTCTATGTTGGGGCGGTTACCTGGCCAAGCAAGTCCTTGGTCCCCAGAAGGCAAAGCTAAAGGATGCTTTTTACAATGGAGGCCTACAGCCTACGTCTCAAAGAGGAGAGCCTCCGCTAGCTTGGCTGAGCTATTGTGCCTCTGATGCATCCTCCTGAGACCCATCCTCAGACCTAGAATCATAGAATAGTAGGGTTGGAAGGGGCCTACAAGGCCATCGAGTCCAACTCCCTGCTCAATGCAGGAATCCAAGTCAGAGCATCCCTGACAGATGGCTGTCCAGCCTCATCTTCAATGCCTCCGGTGTGGGAGAGCCCACCACCTCCCTAGGGAATTGGTTCCATTGTCGTATTGCTCTCACAGTCAGGAAGTTTTCCTGATGTTCAGCCGGAATCTGACTTCCTGTAACTTGAGCCCATTATTCCGTGTCCTGCACTCTGGGATGACCGAGAAGACATCCTGGCCTTCTTCTCTGTGACAACCTTTCAAGGACTTGAAGAGCGCTATCATATCTCCCCTCAGTCTTCTCTTCTCAAGGCTAAACATGCCCAGTTCTTTGAGTCTCTCTTCATAGGGCTTTGTTTCCAGTCCCCTGATCATCTTTGTTGCCCTCCTCTGAACCCTCTCCAGCTTGTCTGCATCCTTCTTAAAGTGCGGTGCCCAGAACTGGACACAGTACTCCAGATGAGACCTAACCAGTGCTGAGTAGAGGGGATGTAGTACTTCCTGGGATTTGGAAGCTATGCTTCTATGAATGCAGCCCAAAAGAGCATTGGCCTTTTTTGCAGCCACATCACATTGTTGGCTCATATTCAGCTTGTGATTGACAACAATTCCAAGATCCTTCACACTTGTAGTGTTGTTGAGCCTCGTCTTGTAACTGTGCATTTGGTTTCTTTTTCCTAGATGCAGAACTTGGCATTTATCCCTCTTAAATGTCATTCTGTTGTTTTCTGGCCAGGGCTCCAGTCTATCAAGATCACTTTGAATTTTGTTTCTGTCTTCCAAAGTATTAGCTATCCCACCCAATTTTGTGTCATCTGCACATTTTATCAGCGTTCCTAGTTTATGTTGTGCCTGCATATGCAATGGGTGCAAGCCTGGAGTTGCTGCTCTGCGCGTTCCAGCAGGATGCAATTCACTTCCTAGGCTGGCACACAGGTGAGCCACATGCTCCTAGCCTCTGCCGCAGGTGCCTTACAAACGATTCTTACAGGAGAAGGATGCACTGGCGGTGTTTGCCATATACCACACAGAGACATGTATCTCATAACCCTTCAACCAGTGCCTTCAACACACCCAGTCTCATATCTTTCAAAGGGCCCACATGGGACTCTATGTCTCAGGCATAAGCAGGCAACCCTTATATTAATTTCCTATGTCTGTGGTTCTCATTTCAGGGGAAGCTCTTTTTCTTCCCTTCAGATGATGCATTCATGAATATGCATGGCACTGTCAGATAACATCCAGGTGTAAGTCTATGAATATTCAAAAGCCATTGTTGCGTGTGAGCATAAATCTGCATTATCTCGCCACAAATGTGAAATTGCCCATATAGCACTGGCATTTAATATTCATCATCTGATAAGATTCTGAATTACCTATAAGTAACCATCTCACTTTTTAGTGACTTTGATCAACCTGGTTGTGAACTTTGATTTCACTGGTCCAGAATGTGACAGCCTGGTCAGAGTACATAATTGAGAACACATTTCCTCACATTCATCTCCAGTTAACATTACTCCCTCTCGCACCCTCTGTTCCTCTCCACTCCATCTTGTTTCTCCAAAGGTCTGGATTTAGACTGTAAGTTCTTCGGCGCCAGACCTGCCCTTTTTTGCTTGTTTTGTTTTGCTCATGTTATCTATATGCCAATGCTGATTTGAGTCTCCCTGCGCTTCTGCAGCCTCCCCCACACAAGAGAGAGGTACTGGCAGATTTGGGGTAATCCCGAGGTATGCGCAAGTAAAAAACAAACTGCAAACTGCAAAAAAAAAAAAAAAAATCTAAGAGGGTGACCACCTCCCCGCTGCTGCACCCCGCTGCAACAGCCTGTAACAATCCACACCTTAGATTGCTCCTTTAGAGTTCTGACTGGTTTTGACTGAAACCTGGAGTGGATTCACCGGCCCACTGACATCGGAGCCACCAGCCTCCACTGCAGTTGGAGCACAGGTGAGCTGCATTCCTGCCCCCACCTGGAAGCTGCTCTGGGGGTTGCTTTTAGGATCCTGAGAAGGAAGGTTTAGTGAGGTAGTCTGGGTTTCGTTTCATTTTAAAGCTACTGATTATTTCTGAACTTCCCTCTGCTTGGATCTTCAATAAATACATTGAATTGGAAACTGGAGTTGATTTGATTCCCTTGCCTAGTCTGAGATTTGGTTTCACCCATCCGCTAGATGACTTCGTAGAGACATTCTAACCTGAGTTTTAAGGAGTTTAAAGGAAGCTCTAGACAAAGGGCCTATGCTGCAAGTGTAAAGTGATACACGATGGGGCAAAAAATCCCAACTTCAGGTATAACCTGATGGGATCTGAGCTAGCACTGACCAACCAAGAAAGAGATCTTGGGGTTGTGGTGGACAGCTCAATGAAAATGTCAACCCAGTGTGCAGCTACTGTAAAAAAAGGCAAACATTAGGCATAATTAGGAAAAGAATTGTGAATAAAACTGCCAATATCATACTGCCTTTATATAAATCTATGGTGCCACCACACTTAGAAGACTGTGTATGGTTCTGGGCGCCGCACCTAAAAAAAGATATTGTAGAGGTGGAAAAAGTGCAGAAAAGGGCAACTAAAATGATCAAGGGGCTGGAACATCTCCCCTATGAGGGAAGGTTACAGCAGCTGGGATTGTTTCACTTAGAAAAAAATATGAGTAAGGGGAGACATGACACAGGTGTACAAAATTATACATCATGTGGAGAATGTGTATAGGGGGAAAATTTTCTCCCTTTCTCATAATACTAGAACCCAGGGTCATCCCATGAAGCTGATTGGTGGGAGATTCAGGACAGATAAAAGCAAGTACTTCTTCACACAGTGCATAGTTAAACCATGGAATTTGCTACCACAGGATGTAATGATGACACCAATTTGGATGGCTTTAAAATGGGGTTGGACAAATTCCTGGAGGAAAAGGCTCTCAATGGTACTGGTCCTGATGGTTATGTGTTGCCTCCAGTACCAGAGACAGTGAGCCTATGTACACCAGTTGCTGAGGAACATGGGCCAGAAGGTGCTGTTGCACTCATGTCCTGCTTGTGGGTTTCCCATGGGCAGCTGGTTGGCCACTGTGTGAACAGAATGCTGGACTAGATGGACCCTTGGTCTGATCCAGCATGGCTCTTCTTATGTTCTTATGTTCTCTTAGATACATGCGAAATAAAAGAGGGTTGTATTCTTATGTTCTCCCCATATATAATAAGCCTGGATTCCCATGTATCCAAGTTATATCAAAATTAATATTAAATAAGAGATATTAATAATGTGTGGGTGGTGGAAGCCTACATCTGAGGAATATAGACACATATGTCTATAAAAGTGTCTTGTAGCCTGTGCTGCCTCACAGGGTTGGGGGTGCAGACACACTGCTTTTTCACACAGCCCCACAATGACTCAATGGCACGGAATGTTGAGTGAGTGAAAGGACCCCCCCGCCCCCCAAAAAAAACTGGGTGAGAGAGGGGAATAGAATGGGGTGGCTGGAACAGGGGACAGAGACACAGATATAAATCAAAAGGATAGAAACAATCTTTGTCTTGATAGGTCATTTTCTAGTTCACACCGAGTAGAAATAAATCTAAGATCTCCAGCTATCTTGATTTTAAAGAGTTTAAAGATTTCTGAAATCTAAAATCTCCAGCAATCTTAGATGTCATAAAGAAAAACGTCCCCAGAAATATAAGTGAGCATTACCAATAGAAACCAATAGAGAAATCCAAGATTTTCTTGTACCTGGGATTGGGCACCAGCGTGTCCACCCAAACCCAGAAGGAGCAGGAAAGTATTGTGCATTAGCTTTGTCTTGAATGGGCAGCTTAGACCCAACAGCTTTACAGAAGATGTGCTCCTGGTGGAGATGAAAACTGCTAGAACTGGTTTGTTGAGATGGATCAACACTTCTGCTTGAATTTTTGTTCTTTCCTTGGGGACATGGCTATGGGAGCTGTCATGTTGAGTGCCTGGCCTGCACTTCAAAATCTAACACTGCACCACTGCACCCCCCCCACACACATTTCTCTCTTCCTTTTAGGTAGGGTGGGCTGTCACCTTCAAAACGCTCAAGAGAGACCTCTAGGTACCAAGAGATAATCTCCTAACAATGAGTTTTTACAAAGAGATTTCAACTGGGCTATTAGCTTAACAATACTATAATAAGCAGCTATAACAATGCTATAATACGAACAAGGGTTAGAGTTGTATAGTGATATAGTTGCCAATGTTTGCTTCAGGTCTGATCAATGTGCGTGAGATGAACCCAGTAACATATTGTATTCCTGAACTGAGCTTAGCCAAGGATGTGGGGGTGGAATGTATAACCCTGTGCAAATGGAATTGCCAGATTCTTTAACCTTGTGAGATTTTTGCATTGAGCTGATGTGATCTGGGTCACAGCAACATTTTTCTAACTTGCAATTTGCATATTGCTAGGCTTTTTGCATTCCTTTTATGTGGTGCAGGTGATGATTGATGGGCATCAAAGGTGGCACGTCTCATGGGGCAGCTTCCCAGGTCATTGATGTCCTGTGGGGTGTGTTTATACCACATTTGAAAATCTACAGGAGGAAAGTGGAGTCTCCTCTCTCTCTCAACTTTGAATCCAACTCAGTAACCTGTGATGAAAGTAAGGAAAAGACAAGTAAGGAAAAAACCAGGGTAAATATTTTAGTTGGCAATGGGACACTCAGCTTGAATTGGATTAGCAATTATTGGTGTTGTTGGAGAACACTTAAAAGAGGATTTTTTGGAGGTCTAGTTGAGGTGTAATGATGCTTTCACATTATACGCCTTCCTAAATATATGTGAAGAGCAAATACATTAATTGGTGCCACATTGCCATACCTAAGGAGGAACTGCAGGATTAAATCTCTAGTATTCCACTTTGCTATTCAGTTCTAATGTAAGAATCCTTCTTAGCTTGCAAGTGAGAGAGTCATGGCCTTGGCGAGAACAGGATGCAAGATTTCAGCTGTGAACTCTCAGATTTAGGACAGATTTAACTGGAATCAATTTGCAAAGGTGCCATGGTTTTTCAAGGATGTCTGCCTTCATCTAGCAGCTCAGGTTCTGCAAAGCCTGTTTTAATCAGCTTCCAGAGGGGCAGTCTAGCAAAGAGTTTTGCTTTGATCTGAAAAGCTCAGCTCTCATTATTGCCAGTACCACTCAGTCATTTCAATGAAGATTTGTTCTTCATTGCCTTTTCCAATCTGGTGCCCACCAGATGTATTGGACTGGAACTCCCATCATGCCCAGCCAGTGTGGCCAATGAGCTGCTTCATGTTTTGCAAGAGAAAACGATATAACATGGACCCTAGAGAGGGCACTTGTTATGCTGGCAGTTCGATTGTGTAAAGTCAGGGCAGGCAACTCGCAGCCTGTGGGCTACATGAGGCTGCCGCTGGTGTGGCATTCCTGTGCCCTGCCGCTCCTGCTCCACTGCTAAAATTCACAGTGCCGGCAGCAAAAAACACCCCAATTTGGCAAACCGCTATGAAACACTACAGTGACCAAAATTAGCTTGTTTGTTTCTTTACATTGTAAAGTCTTAAGTGTGATGTAGGCCCATGGGAATTGTGCTTTGCTTTGTGCTCCCTGGCTCTTTGAAAAAACCTGAGCTCCTTTATAAAAATGTTAAATGTTTATCAAAACTTTGACACAGAGGCCATGATTTCTTCTAGAATCTGACAGGGAATAGATATGTGTCACTTTCACTACAAGCGGCAAAATCTCAAAGAATAGCAAGGCTTCCCTCCAGGAGGTCAAAGAGAGGTACGGCAAGGAAGGGACACTGGGTTGATCGTGGGATATAATCGGCAGTTTTAGTTTTAATCATTTTGGGCTCAGAGGATGGTGACACATCAGTCTGAAAAGAAAGCTGTAAAAGGTCTGTGGTCATTTGGTCAGAAAAAGCATCTAGCAGAAAAAAATTCTCTGGTACAAATTGATTTTGAGAGAACCTGTTTCTTACTTCTGTCTGGCTAAACAAAGGCCTGGCTGATAGGAAATGATGCATTTGGAGTTCAGCCTGCCCTCAAGGGTACTACAGGATACACAGGCCTATCTGAATAAGGGAATTAGGAGCTCAGTGCTTCTGAGAACTCTGGAACCAAAACAATGCAATACAAATTATCATTTAGCAGCAGCTGTTCACCTCAACCTGCTAGACCAGAATGACTCTCTTAACTCTTCTGGCAGATTATATAAATAATAAATACCCACCTGGTGACATCTGTGGGCATATCTTACACTATTGAGGTAACTGGTCAAAATGGCCAGTATTCAAGTCAACATGAGCGCTAATGTAAATTATGTTGCACTAACATAAGGGACCTCAGCACAATGCCCACAGCATTAGCTGACATGATGGGTTTTCCAGGGAATTCCCGTTGCACCAACTAATGCTGTTGACTTTGTGCTAGAGGTCCCTTATTTTATTGTTTATTCAGTAAGTCACTTCTGACTCTTCATGACTTCACGACAGAGCTTTCTGTCAGCCGTTGCCACTCCCAGCTCCCCCAAGGTCGAGCCCATCACCTCCAGAATATCATCCATCCACCTTGCCTTTGGCCGGCCTCTCTTCCTTTTGCCCTCCACTTTCCCTAGCATCAGCATCTTCTCCAGGGTATCCTGTCTTCTCATTATGTGGCCGAAGTACTTCAGTTTTGCCTTTAATATCATGCCCTCAAGTGAGCAGTCTGGCTTTATTTCCTGGAGTATGGACTGGTTTGATCTTCTTGTAGTCCAAGTAGGGATGTACGAAAGGGACTTACCTTGCCCCGCAGCTTTTTTCGCGGTGGGGGGGAGGCACTTCGCTTCTCCCCCCGAAGTTCATGCAAGCGGGGGGTGTCTTCCCGCCTCGCCCGGCTGAAATTCAGGCCGGGGGGGAGGCTTCCCGCCTCGCCCCCGGCCGAAATTCAGGCCGGGGAGAAGCGCCCCATCTCCCCGGCCGCGAACTTCAACAGAAAAGTAAAAAAAAAAAAAAACGCCCCGTGATAGGCTACGTAACGATTTATGTAGCCTATCACGGCTAGATCTGCAAAGTCAGCCATGATAGGCTACGTTAATCGTCACGTAGCCTATCACGGTTGACTTAAAAAAAAAAAAGCGCGTACGCAAATGGAAGCCCCCATAGGGAGCCGCCATTCGCGTTCCTGATTTGGTCGCTGTAGTCTACGTAAAGATTTACGTAGACTATGGCAAAAATAAGGGCAACGCAAATAGCGTTGCCCTTATTTTTGCCGTAGTCTACGTAATCTTTACGTAGACTACAGCGACTAAATAAGGAACGCGAATGGCGGCTCCCTATGGGGGCCGCCATTAGCCGTACGCGCTTTTTTTTTTTTTAAAGTCACCCGTGATAGGCTACGTGACGATTTATGTAGCCTATCATGGCTGACGTTGCAAATCTAGCCGTGATAGGCTACGTTAATTGTCACGTAGCCTATCACGGGGGCGTTTTTTTTTTTTTTACTTTTCTTGGAATGGCGGCGGCGGCAGCAGCCGGTTGAAAGACTGGCTGCCGCCCCCGCCCCTGTCGAAGCCCTGCCAAACTGCCGCTGCGACCCGCCACCGGGAGCGACATTCGGGAAAGGTAAGTCCCATCCCGGGGGGTGGGCGGGGGGGGTGAGGAGAATTTCTCCCCGAAACTACTTCGGGGGGCCAAATACGTTGGCACTCGCCCCCCCGAAGTTTCGGCGAGAAATTCTCTGACACCCCTAAGTCCAAGGCACTCTCAGAATTTTCCTCCAGCACCACAGTTCAAAAGCATCTCCTTCACTCAGCCTTCCTTATGGTCCAGCTCTTGCAGCCATAGGTTACTACGGGGAATACCATTGCTTTAACTATGTGAACCTTTGTTGTCAGTGTGATGTCTCTGCTCTTCACTATTTTATCCAGATTTGTCATTGCTGTCCTCCCAAGAAGTAAATGTCTTCTGATTTCCTGGCTGCAGTCAGCGTCTGCAGTAATCTTTGCTCCTAGAAAGGCAAAGTCTGTCACTGCCTCCACGTTTTCTCCCTCTGTTTTCCAGTTATCTATCAAGCTGGTTGCCATAATCTTGGTTTTTTTGAGGTTTAACTGCAACCCAGCTTTTGCACTTTCTTCTTTCACCTTTATCATGAGGTTCCTCAGCTCCTCCTCCCTTTCAGCCATCCGAGTGGTATCATCTGCATATCTGAGATTGTTAATGTTTCTTCCAGCGATTTTAACTCCAGTCTTGGATTCATCATGCCCAGCACATCGCATGATGTCTTCTGCATACAGGTTGAATAGGTAGGGTGAGAGTATACAACCCTGCCATACTCCTTTCCCAATCTTGAACCAGTCCATTGTTCTGTGGTCTGTTCTTACCATTGCTAGCTGGTTGTTATACAGATTCCTCCGGAGGCATATAAGATGACTTGGTATCCCCATACCACCAAGAACTTGCCACAATTTGTTATGATCCACACAGTCAAAGGCTTTAGAATAGTCAATAAAACAGAAATAGATGTTTTTCTGAAACTCCCTGGCTTTCTCCATTATCCAGCAGATATTGGCAATTTGGCCTCTAGTTCCTCTGCCTTTTCTAAACTCAGCTTGTACACCTGGCAATTCTCATTCCATGAATTGCTGGAGTTTACCTTGCAAGATCTTGAGCATTACCTTACTGACATGCGAAACAAGTGCCACTGTTCGATAGTTTGAACATTCTTTAGTATTTCCCTTTTTTTGGTATAGGGATATAAGTTGATTTTTTCCAATCTGTTGGCCATTCTTGTGTTTTCCAAATTTGCTGGCATATGGCATGGATCACCTTGACAGCATCATCTTGAAAGATTTTAAACAGTTCAGCTGGGATACCATTGTCTCCTGCTGCCTTGTTATTAGCAATGCTTCTTAAGGCCCATTCAACCTCATGCTTCAGGATGTCTGGCTCTAGCTCACTGACCACACCGTCAAATCGATCCCCGATATTATTATCCTTCCTATACAGATCTTCCGTATATTCTTGCCAACTTTTCTTGATTTCTTCTGCTTCTGTTAGGTCCTTGCCATCTTTGTTTTTAATCATACCCATTTTTGCCTGGAATTTACCTCCAATGTTTCTAATTTTCTGGAAGAGGTCTCTTGTCCTTCCTATTTTGTTATCTTCTTCCACTTCCGTGCATTGCTTGTTTAAAAATCATTCCTTATCTCTTCTGGCTAACCTCTGGAATTTTGCATTTAATTGGGCATATCTCCTCCTATCACTGTTGCCTTTTACTTTCCTTCTTTCTTGGGCTACTTCCCGTGTCTCAGCAGCCAGCCATCTTGCCTTCTTGGTTTTCTTTTTCTTTGGGATGTTTTTTGTTGCTGCCTCCTGAACAATGTTGCAAACTTCTGTCCATAGTTCTTCTGGGACCCTATCTACTAAATCTAGTCCCTTAAATCTATTCTTCACCTCCACTGCATTTTCATTAGGAATATTAGTGAGCTCATATCTAACTGATCTGTGGGTCTTCCCTATTCTCTTTAGTCTGAGTCTAAATTGTGCAATAAGAAGTTCGTGATCTGAACTACGGTCAGCTCCAGGTCTTGTTCTTACCGACTGTATAGATGTCCGCCACCTTTGGCTACAAAGGATGTAGTCAATCTGATTTCGGTATTGACCATCTGGTGAAGTCCATGTATAAAGTCGTCTCTTAGGTTGTTGGAAGAGAGTGTTTATTATGCTCAGTGAGTTGTCTTGGCAAAATTCTATCAGCCTATGTCCTGCTTCATTTTGTTCTCCCAGACCATGCTTGCCTGTAATTCCAGGTGTCGTTTGACTACCCACCTTAGCATTCCAGTCTCCTGTAATGAAAATGACATCTCTTTTTGGCATATTATCCAGTAGGTGCTGCAGATCCTCATAGAACTGATCTACTTCTGCTTCTTCAGCATCTGTGGTTGGGGTGTATATTTCGATCACTGTGATGTTAAATGGCTTACCCTGAATTCGAATTGAGATCATTCTGTCATCCCTTGTGTTAATACAACTTAATTTACATTGGCGCTCGTGTGGACTTGGATACTGTCCTATATTTTCACAGGGAACACTGAGAACTCTACTAGTTCTATGGTGTGTGTGTGTGTTAGGGATTTCTAGCAGATGATTCTCAGAACCCTCAAACTACAATGGCCAGGATTCCCCCTGCTTTGGGGGAAAACCCCATAGCAGTTTAATTTGGTATAAAACTAATATAAGTCCACAGTATAGAGAGATCTACAGTCTTGTTTGTGTTTCCCTTCTCCCTTTTTTCCAACCCACACTTTCCCAAGAGTAGTTGCTAAGTCACCTGCATGCTCATTTTTTTCCCTGTGCTTCTGAACTGGAGAAGGAATAATCAAAGTCTTTCTCTACTTCAGCTGTTCCAGAGACCTGGCCAGTCATGTGGAGTCAGTACTTCTAGACCATTATATCAAGCCCTCTGCTTTGAGCCTCTCTTTTTGTCAGGATGCATTATTCACGAAGCTTGTACAAATTCAGCTTGGCTGGGCTTCACTTTGCGGAAAAGTCTGGAAAGAGAGGGGTGGCTCATTGTAACGGTGATGGAACCAAGAAATGCCAGGTGCAGGGTGATGTGCAAACCCTAGGGCACTCCGTTTGCATAAACACCCAGTCATACCAAAGTTAATGTGCATGTCCAAATATATAGCCTGATCTTCTGCCCTAGTCAATACACTTTTTTGTGCCTAAAATGGAGAATACAAATGGAATATTACAGAGTAATGGGAAAGGTATGAAAGGTATGCTATTGTTGCCTGCAATACATATTCATTTACTCCATATACTGAAAGATTATCTGCCCCTTCCACAGCAATACCCTGCTATGTCAAGATCATTTTTCTGTCACACACACATGTGAACACACACACACACACACACACACACACGGACACACACACACACACATGCTTTTTTCACTGAACAGATTGTGTTTTCTCTCTCCAGCACTACAGCCAACGTTCCCTGGCTTTGTATATTTTTGTAAGGATCAAAAAGCCTTTATTGCCTGCAGAAAGGCTATTTTCCTTGCCCTGGAAGGAAGACTGCCCTTCTCCTTCATTCTTATCCAACTACTGAAGCAGGACTGGGGTTAGAGCCTCTGTAATGATAATGGGAAAATTGCTCTGAAAATGTCTGCATGGGTAACAGTAATGTAGTCTCTTTCTAGCTGCTGGATTGTGCATGGTGTGTCTGGGCGGGGGCGGGGAGGGGGAGAAAGAGAGAGAGAGTGCCCTGGATGGGTGACATCATGGGATTATGTGGCTCCTACCATGCACTGACTGATACCTTCTGTGCATGAATAATGTTGGGGCATCAGAGGCAAGTGATTGAATGGTTGGAGGGTGGTGGCAGGATTACCCTGTGGGCTGGGCATGGCTGCTGGTGTTGTGACATTGACTTTGCCTCTGCTGGTGGGAAAGCATAAGGTTGTGACTACATTTTACCAGTCTTAAGCCTGGATCTAATGACTGCTCTGTGTGTAGGGCTTATTGCTTATTGCTCTTTCAGACTGCAATCCCAGGGACACTTATTTTGGAGAAAGTTCCAATGGGCTTCATCATAACAGGAGTCCATATAAGATTACAGTACCAGGAGAACCTTCCCTCCTTATTACCAAACTCATTTCCAGTATATAAGGGTTAGTGAAAATGTAGTAATATACAGTATGTCACACAAAAGCAGCTAAAATTACATGTGGACAAGTGGCAACAAGAGAGATTTAATGAAAGCAACAACTAATCACCATGTGTAAGATGAAGGCCCACAGCTTAATGTCTAATTCTTTGAAAACCATTTATGCTAGTAGCTGTGGCTACATCTTGTGGCAATTAATTCCATATGTTAAATATATACTTGAGGAAGAAACACATCTTAGTTTGGACCCAGGATCTGTTTACTCGAGAGGAAGGGACCTTCCATGAAAGGAAGAACTCCACCCATGGAAGATCCTTCCACCCAATGTGGGGAGTCCCACTCCCCCCACATCACAGCTCACCCCATTCAGCAGGGTATCCTGACTCTCTGCCTAGCATTTTCAGGGGGCTGGAGGGGGCTGTACGAAAGTCACTTACCTTTTCAAAGGGTGACATTTGTGGTGGTGGTGGGGCGCTCCGTCTCTCCCCCCGAAATTCTCCCCAGCTGGCTCAGCTCCGCAGCGACTCCGCGGAGCCGCCGGCCAGGGCTGCCCGCAGCTGGACATCCGGCCGCTGGGCTGCACAGGGACGCAAATGGCGGCAGCCATAGCCGCCGCCATTTGCATCCCTGTATTTTGCCGTGATAGGCTATGTATATATTTACGTAGCTTTTAACACAGCAAAAAAAAAAAAAAGGGAATGTAAATGGTGGCAGCTACAGTGGCCGCCATTTGCATTCCTGTTTTTTGCTGTGATAGGCTACGTAAATATTTACGTAGCATATTACGGCAAAAGACAGAGGTGCAAATGGCAGCCACTATGCCATTTGTGCCCCTGTCTTTTGCCGTGATAGGCTACGTAAATATTTACGTAGCCTATCACGGCAAAAAAAGGGAACGCAAATGGTAGCGGCTATGGCAGCTGCCATTGGTTTTCCCTTTTTTTTGCCATGATAGGCTACGTAAATATTTATGTAGCCTATCACGGCCTCCGCAGAGACGCAAATGGCATCCCTGCATTAGCCGTGATAGGCTACGTAAATTATTTATGTAGCCTATCACGGCTATAATGGAGAAGCAAATGGCGGCCGCAGATGCGGCCGCCATTTGCAAAGCAGCACGAATGGCAGCAGATAAGTGCTCCGTTTTGCACGCCTTTTGCGGGGTTGGGGGGTGGGGGGCTTCGTTCCACCATGGATTTCGGGGGGCTGAATGCACTGGCATTCAGCCTCACCGAGATCTGTGGCGGAATTCTCTGACATCCCTAGGAGGGGCTACCGTGGAAAGGAGGAGGCAGGGAAATCCAATCCCACCAACACAGTTGATCAAGCATAAATCTAGATCCAACCTGAAATGCATTGCTGCAAGCTGATATCAGAGGCTGGTGTTGTTGTGGACAGTAGGATGCCCACGTCTAATTCCTGGAGCCTGTTGGCCTTGCTTCTCCTCCTTCTCCTGACTGTTGCTGCCTGTTCACCTGCCATCTCGAAGTGCATGAGCAGTGACAAGAGCGAGGAGGAGGAGCAATAGCCTTTGCATTCTGGATCTTCTCTCACTGTGGGCGTTGGAGCTGCCTGGGCCCAGAGAGAGGTAAGCAAATGGGCAAGAGTGGTGGAAAGGGACCGCGGTGGCTTAGTGGTTAAGACATTGAACTGCAGACTGGAAGGTTGGCAGGTCAGCAGTTCGAGACCCGAGTGCTGCGTGACAGAGTGAGCTCCCGTCTTCAGTCCCAGCTTCTGCCAACCTAGCAGTTCGAAAGCAAGACATTGCAAGTAGATAAATAGGTACCACCTCGGCGGGAAAGGTAACAGCATTCCGTGCACCTCGGTGTTCAGTCATGCCGGCCACATGACCACGGAAGCATCTTCGGACAGCGCTGGCTCTTCGGCTTAGAAACGGGGATGAGCATTGCACCCTAGAGTCGGACACGACTGGTTGGGGACACCTTTACCTTTACCTTTTTAAGAGTTGTGGGGGGGAAAAGGAGGAGAGGGGGCCACTGAAAGCATCTTGTCCAAGGGACCTCTAACTCTTGGGACCAGCACTGGCTACCAGACCTGGTGAAGGGCACTAGTGTAGAGCTTGCTCAGACATTGACCCATGCAAGTAACTGCTGATCCTCCCACTGCTGTGAACAGTGTAATGTTGGAAGATGGAAGTAACAAAAGATCACTTCATGTTGCCCATGATTAGGAAGAAAAAGAGAGCAAGATGTAAGGTGTGTGTTTTTTTTTAAATAATACTCCAGCTCCTATTTTGAATGGTTGTTTAATGAATTAATTTTGTTTACATTATGGCTTTGCAATAGTTTTTTATGGTTGCACATCACATTGCATAGGTGAGTGGAAAGTTAATGAATATGTTTAAAAAGATGGGAGGTGGTATGAAAGCCCTGTCATGGCCCAGAACTGAGAAACCTCAAAGACTGTATTCTCCAGCAGCAGTAGCAGCTCTGAGGAGGGGTCAGAACCAGTCCTGGTTCCTCTCAAGTGGGGAGTATTGTATTACTATTGTATTACTTTTATTGTATTACTATTACTGTTGTATTGTAATAGTTATATGCACTCCCTTGTTTCTGAGTTATTAAGAAGTTTGTCCCTAGAGGGTTCCAGGAGGAGGAAAAAAGGCAGAGGGAAGACAGAGAAAGGGGAGGAAGGAGGATGTGAGGGGAAAAAGATGGATAGAAACGTAAGATTTAGAAAAAAAGTGAAGGGCTGTTTACATCCAAACCTTGTTTCTGTATCCTCCTTACCGGGAATCAAATACAAAACCCTCCACCTTGGATCCCACACCCCATCCACTAAATCCCATGGACGTTCCCCTGCCCCCTGCCCTTGAAGACTGGACCTCAGACTCCTCCACAAAGCAGGAAGGCTCCAAGGAGCATTCCTCAAACAGATCCTCACTCTTCAGACTGTCACCCCAGAAGAAGCCAGTGCCTGCAGAAAAGGGTGCTAGCCCTTTTAAAACCCAGATGGAGCACTTGAGGGTGGAGCTCCCAGAAGGACTCTTCTGGCTAGGCTATAAAATCCCGCCATTTGCTCCAGTCTAGTGCTGGGGTGACTTGTTTTTTTACGTTAGCTGTAGGATTCTTAGCCATGGTCCTGAATCTTGGCCAAAAATCTCTGGGAGATTACCTGCAGTACTGTCCAGGGTGCTGAACCTTCTGTGCTCTGGATCTTTGGCAATCAACTGCCTTACCTTATGCGGCTTTCCTGAATGTGGTTCCTTCCAGATGTTTTGTGTTACAACAACTCCCAGCATTCCTGGCCACTGACCAAAACATATGGGAGGCGCCAGGTTGGGAAAGGCTGCCTTAAGCCCTCTTGCTTGAGCTGTCACCTCACTGGGGTGATGGAATCCCTGATGCAGCAAGGTAAGACATCTTTGGGGGTGCATGAGCTAAAACAGTCATTTCCAATGGGCAAGTCATCACTTCCTGTTGCTGTCAGTGGGTGATGAATGTGTATGTGTGAACTTGTCATTAGGTATCCTGAAATAAGTCAACTCTTGCACATTTAAGTTCATGACATGAGTAGGGATGTCAGAGAATTCCGCCATGGATCTCAGTGAGGCTGAATGCCAGCGCATTTGGCCCCCTGAAATCTGTGGTGGAACAAAGCCCCCCACCCCCCCACCCCGTGAAAGGCACGTGAAATGGGACACTTACCTGGTGCCGTTCGCACTGCTTTGCGAATGGCGGCCACGTCTGCGGCCGCCATTTGCTTCCCTATTTTTGCCATGATAGGCTACGTAAATACTTATGTAGCCTATCACGGCTAACACAGGGATGCCATTTGTGTCCCTGCAGAGGCTGTGATAAGCTACGTAAATATTTACGTAGCCTATCATGGCAAAAAAACAGTAATGCAAACAGCGGCTGCTACGCCATTTGCACCCCTGTTTTTTTTTTTGCCATGATAGGCTACATAGATATTTATGTAGCCTAGCATGGCCAAAAAACAGGAGCGCAAATGGTGGCCACCGTAGCCGCTGCCATTTGCGTCCACAGGCTCCACATGGCGCCTGCGAATGCACCCGGCCGGCGGCTCCGCAGAGGGGAGGTGTGGAGTGCCTCCCCCCAACCGCGAATCACCCCGTCAAAAAGGTAAGTGACTTTCATACATCCCTAGTCATGAGGAATGAATGCAATGCATCCAATCTTGAAACAATGCCCTGTGCATATGCACCCTTAATGTCTTCCCACTTATGTGGTATGAATGAATGAACTGTGTTATATCAAGACAGTACATCCCTTCGATCTGCAAGCACAACAAAATGATGTCTGTTATTATGATTACACATAGTAACATTATCTTCTGAAAATTGCTTCTACATCCTTTTTAGAATACATTTCCTACTTTCTCACAGTGTGTAATAATGGTGGTTATGAAAGTAATTTGTACCTAACACTGGTAACATCCAGGTGAAGCTATTTAGCCGGTAGGTCTCCACCATCATTGCTTTGGAACCTGTATACTGATATGTGGAGTTTTAAAAAATGTAGTGATCTTGATAGGCTGGAGCCCTGGCCAGAAAACAACAGAATGAAATTTAACAGGGATTATAGAATCATAGAATCATAGAATAGTAGGGTTGGAAGGGGCCTACAAGGCCATCGAGTCCAACCCCCTGCTCAATGCAGGAATCCAAGTCAGAGCATCCCTGACAGATGGCTGTCCAGCTTCATCTTGAACGCCTCCAGTGTGGGAGAGCCCACCACCTCCCCAGGTAATTGGTTCCATTGTCGTATTGCTCTTACAGTCAGGAAGTTTTTCCTGATGTTCAGCCGGAATCTGGCTTCCTGTAACTTGAGCCCATTATTCCATGTCCTGCACTCTGGGATGATCAAGAAGAGATCCTGGCCTTCTTCTCTGTGACAACCTTTCAAATACTTGAAGAGTGCTATCATATCTCTCCTCAGTCTTCTCTTCTCAAGGCTAAACATGCCCAGTTCTTTGAGTCTCTCTTCATAGGGCTTTGTTTCCAGTCCCCTGATCATCTTTGTTGCCCTCCTCTGAACCCTCTCCAGTTTGTCTGCATCCTTCTTAAAGTGTGGTGCCCAGAACTGGACACCATACTCCAGATGAGGCCTAACCAGTGCTGAGTAGAGGGGAACTAGTACTTCCCGGGATTTGGAAGCGATGCTTCTATGAATGCAGCCCAAAAGAGCATTGGCCTTTTTTGCAGCCACATCACATTGTTGGCTCATATTCAGCTTGTGATCGACAACGATTCCAAGATCCTTCTCGCTTGTAGTGTGGTTGAGCCACGTATCCCCCATCTTGTAACTGTGCATTTGGTTTCTTTTTCCTAGGTGCAGAATTAATGCCAAGTTCTGCACCTAGGAAAAAGAAACCAAATGCACAGTTCAAGATGGGGGATACTTGGCTCAAAAATACTACAAGAGAGAAGGATCTTGGAATTGTTGTCGATCACAAGCTGAATATGAGCCAACAATGTGATGTGGCTGCAAAAAAGGCCAATGCTATTTTGGGCTGCATTAATAGAAGTATAGCTTCCAAATCATGGGAAGTACTAGTTCCTCTCTACTCAGCACTGGTTAGGCCTCATCTTGAGGACTGTGTCCAGTTCTGGGCATCATACTTGAAGAAGGATGCAGACAAACTGGAGAGGGTTCAGAGGAGGGCAACGAAGATGATCAGGGGACTGGAAACAAAGCCTTATAAGGAGAGACTGAAAGACCTGAGCATGTTTATCCTTGAGAAGAGAAGACTGAGGGGAGATATGATAGCGCTCTTCAAGTACTTGAAAGGTTGTCACAGAGAGGAAGGCCAGGATCTCTTTTCAGTTATCCCAGAATGCAGACATGGAATAATGGGCTCAAGTTACAGGAACCCAGATTCCGGCTTAACATCAGGAAAAACCTCCTGACTGTTAGAGCAATACAGCAATGGAACCAATTCCCTAGGGAGGTGGTGGGCTCTCCCACACTGGAGGCATTCAAGACAAAGCTAGAGAGCCATCTGTCAGGGATGCTCTGACTTGGATTCCTGCACTGAGCAGGGGGTTGGACTTGATGGCCTTGTAGGCCCCTTCCAACCCTACTATTCTATGATTCTATGATATAGGTCTGTCACAAAATGCCTACTTCTAAAATAGATCCGGAGTGTCCCCTAGGGCATATGGTCAGTTGGCACACTGCTGAGCACCCTGAATTGTCATCTTTAGCTTTATCTCACATCTTTGTCCTCCAAAATGCAAACAAAACCTTAATCCCTTTTCTTGAATTGGCTGAGTGGTTCCAATCACCTTGGGCTTTTGGAGATGTAAGTACTAGTTGTTAAGAAGGTGGATCCAGCCACTGGGTAACTTTCTGTTTTGCTGGCTAGACAACTGACATCAGAAATGGAGGCTATTGCGTAATGGACAGGCCAAGCATTGGCCTCTGCAAGGGGACTGGCTTTTATGGAACAGAGTTCCCCATAAAAAGGATTCCCGCAGTCCTTCTGGTGCTTTCCTATATACTGTCTAACTGGAAGCCAGATGCTCTCTCTCTTTTCCTCAGAGCATCCTCTCTGCAATAAACTTGGCATATCTTCTAGCACCCAAGACTGTACTCAAGTAGGTAATGCAATGCAACTAGATAAGTTAGAGTGATTTATTTTTATTTTTATTTGAAATTCTGTGTGTGATGGTTGCCTTCCTCGGTTTCCCTCCCTTATTTCTCTTTTTTTCCCTAAATAAACACCTTTCTATATTTGGACATTTGGCTGTGATGTGTTAAAAAGGATTTCTCAGGGTTCGCTTTCCCACATGAAAGACTGCATGAGTACAAAGCTCCTGCTTGTGTTTTAAGATTTTAAAAGGGTTTGGGGAAGCTCTCTGCTCCTGGGTTTGGGAAAAGTCCAAAGCACCTTTGGTTTGGAAGGGAACCACTGGCATAATGGATCCGCCCCCCCACTGCCTGCAGCCCCCTGCATGCTCTGGAGGGGGGGCCCTATGAAGCAGATTTGGGGCATGAACAAGTGGCTTCAGGGGGACAAGAAGACAGGGATGTCTCGTTGCATGAGGGAAGTCCTGCTGCACAAGTGGACGTCCTCTTGTATGAGGGTTGGATCCAACCCAATGAAACTTCGGCTGAAATTCTGGGCATACTTACTTGACCACATTGAATTCAGCAGGAGTTTCATTCTGAATAAAAAATGGATGGGATTGGCCCCGCCAGGTGGTAGGGAAAGCTATATTCTGAATAAAACTTGGATGGGATTGGCCCCACCAGGTGGTAGGGAAAGCTATATTTTGTATGTCACCATTTTGTGTGTTGGGCATACCAATTGTGAACTCATTTTTGTTCACGTTGCCTAATTAGAGTTGCCAAATTGTTGCCTTTTTAAACTGCTCCCTGCTCTTTTGCCATCAAGAACGGCTTGGTCTGTAGACATTACTAGGTGATAATGCTTAGCTTCATGCTATGGAGCATTCACCTGCTGATCTCTGTAAGATCAAGCTATTAATGGCACAGGAGCAGGTCAGGACACTTTCTTCTGATGTGTTGGCAACCCCATGCTAGTTGTTTCTCCCTCAGCCTCTGGGGAGGTGACGAACTCTCCTCTCATGTAATGTAAAACAAGTTTCTAGATTTTATGTAAATGGGATTGGAGGGCAGGCTCCTGCCTAACAGGGTAGTACAAGTGAATGAGAATCGGAAGCACAATGTGATGTTGACAATGTCCTTTGAACTACCTGACTGACGGAGGGCTTCTTCCTACCATTCACTGTGCTCAGGGAGTCAATGCTGTCATTATTAATAAAACAACAAGGAGTTGAAATAAAGACACTCTTGTCTTGTGCTTCCTAATGTTTGTTGTGATATCTCATAGAAAGGGGACCTGTATCTCTGCATTTTAATGACCATAATGGAGAATTCCATGCAGACGATTTGAAAAGTAGACAGCATGGGGAAGCTGTAGATGCTGGTGTGGGTTTTTTGGGTTGGGGTGGGGGAGTGGAAGATGCAGCAAAGACAAATAGGGAGGTAGGCAGGCAGGCAGGCAAAGATCACCACAGGCCCCCATCCCTCCCTTCTCCCATAGGACTTTCTACCTTGAACTATCCTGTGGGGTGGATCCTTATGAGTTGTTATATTTAATAGTGTTTAAAGTGGCTTTTTAAAATAATAATAATAATAATAATAATGATGATGATGATGATGATGATGATGTACTGTTGTCTGACATGTCCACTGCCTGGTAGGATTTTTCTCTTGAAAGGCGGGATATAAATAATTGTAATACATAATAAGAACTGTTGCAAAGAGACTGTCTCCCAACTTGCCTGCAACCTCAAGCAAAAATCCTTGGAGGTGTAACTAATAATAATACAGAATTTCTTCTAAGTGCTTGATGCTGAAATCCTACACCCAGTTTCCTGGGAGTAAGCCCTGCTGAACTCAGTGGGACTTATCTTTGAGTAGGCATGTATAGGATTGCACCATAAAGTGCTTCAGGCAAGGATTACAGAAATGTTAGGTAGGCCAGTATTATTAATGCCACACTGCAGATGGCGGCTAAGGCCTATTGCTTAGGGCAGAGTCCACAACCTTTCTGAGACAGTGGGAGATTTGGAATTTGGAGGGACTATTGTGGGTACTGTCATGAAATGGCTGCCATGGGCGGGGGGGGGGGGCTTGCCCATTCATAAAATGTTTACCATAGTGAGAAAGCCAATCACAGGAGGCAAACTGGTGAGACTTGAAGAAAAGTAACCTGGCGAAGAACCTAAGTACTGTCAGGGTGGACACTGAGCCCATAGAATCCCAGAGTAGTTCTGATTCTGAGGAAGAGGAGTCGCTCCTGGGAGAGGAGTGCACTCCTTTTTCCCAGGGCCAACAGCTGACAGAGATTCCTCCCATTGGCATTCCTAGCTTAGATAGCAGTCCTGGGAGTGACAGAGCGCAGGAAGCAGACTTGATGGACGCGCGTCGCCGACGAAGAGAGTGGCGCCAAATGGAGGGCGTGGAAAGGAGGCGTAGTGCCCGGTTGGCGCGCAAACAATGGTTGTGCCCAGAGGATCCAAGGGAAAAGGGGAGGGACTCTCCCTAGCCCTTAAGTTCAGGGTCTGCCAGTGATTCCCTTTCAAACGGGGACCAACTGTTCCAACTTAGGGCATAGGTACTCTGCTGCTCATATCTAGTTGCTAACGGCAGAGTTGTTAAGTTGTAAAAGAGGAATAAAGCTTTGAAAAGAATTCCTTTGTCTGTGCCTGGACTTGGCTACTGGATTAGACTGAGAGAGGCCACCAAGGAGCCCTTGACAAGTACAAGGTAGAGGTGGGATCTGAGCGCCAGAAAAATAAAATCACTCTTATGAACCCAAATAAAGATGTTGCTGGAGGACACCACAAGACATAGTGATGGCCACCAGCTTGGATGGCTTTAAAAGGGGGTTAGACAAATTCCTGGAGGAGAAGGCTATCAGTGGCTACTAGGTTTGATGGCTAAGTGCTACCTCCAGTACCAGAGGCAGTGAGCCTATGTACACCAGTTGCTGGGGAACATGGGTGGGAGAGTGCTGTTGTGCCCATGCCCTGCTTGTGGGTTCCCAGTCGACAGCTGGTTGGCCACCGTGTGAACAGAATGCTGGATAAATTGACCCTTGGTCTGATCCAGCATGGCTCCTCTTATGTTCTTATAATCATTTCCCATCTCCGACTAGGTATAAAAATGATGCTTTGTATCATCATCAGCATCAGCATCATAAATGGGATTTTTGAAAGGCCGATCTGCCATGTATAACTGAGACCTGGGTGGGTGAGCAGAGAGGAGTTGGTCTCTCTCCGCTCTGCCCACTGGGGTACTTGGTTCAGCATCAAGGAAGTCTTGAGGGCTGGGGAGGGGGGGGGTTGCAGTGGTCTATAGGAGTTCCATCTCCCTCTGCAGGCTCCCTGTCTATGTGACTACTGGACCCTTAGTCTGATCCAGCATGGCTCTTCCTATGCTCTTATGACAGCACTTCACCCTGCAGCATGACAGCCTCCCAGTTCATTTGTTTTAATTAAAAATATTAACAAATAAAATAAACATCAGGAGGGACAGGGAGCTTGGCTGATGCCAAGAGAGGTGTGTGTGAGCACACGGGTGCCAATGGCACCATGGTGGAGATCCCAAGCCTAGGGCTACCCGGTGAGCTCATTGCAACTGGGGGGTCTCGTGGACATACTTTTTACATGATGCTACACCAGGATCTCAAATAATCAGTCTACTCAGACTTCTGTCCCTCTTCAAAACATTATGCTCATGAGTAGCACTGTGTTATATGTGAACTCTTTCATGGTATTCTTAATGGTCTTTCAGTCTGATCTGCATGTGCATAGGTTTGTGATGACCAGTGAGCTGAGCGGTGATATCTGATCTGTCTGAGCCTGTGCACTGAAGTGGCCATGTGCTGTGAGCACCTAATGCAGATTTGTTCCCAGCTCTGCTGTCTTTTTAGCATGATATTGCCAACCCTGCTTTTGTGGCTGCATTGTAAAATGTGTGCATGCTTTGCATGAAAATTCTGGATCAGGTTGTATAACCTCTGCCTGCGTGGGTCCTGTGGGGTTTAGTGGGAATAACAACTTGCAAAGATTTAAAGGGAACAGCATTTCTTTCACTGGAACCAAAGTGATACAGAACAACACAGCAATCTTCCATAACCCAGTTCTCTCCAGATGTTTTGGACTACAAATCACAGCATTCCTAAGTATTGGCCATGGTGGCTGGGGCTGATGGGAGTTGAAGTCCAAAATATCTGGAGGTCACCAGGTTGGGAGAGGATGCACTACAGCTATTCCTCACATCAAGCTAAATGCATAAGGAATCTGTTTGAACAAGGACAATAGCCCCTCTGAGTCCAAAGAGAAAAAACTGGATAATTTGCAAACCTTGTAGTCAGCCAGTCCAAACATTCTTATAAACCACCAAGGAGCAGGACACTTCAGAGCTGCTTCTCCCAAAATATGTTTAGGCCCAAATTGACAGGATAACCAAAGCAAATACAAACTTAATACTACAGCATGAAGGATATAGCCCTACAATCATAATGCAATTATAACAAATAATACCAGATATACAACAAATGATTCCTTATCCCCTTGCTAATTAACCATGCATATACATAATTCAATTTTCCTTACACAGGGTGATAAGAGCTGAGAAATATTATTCAATTCCGCAGCAGAAGAAGCCTCATCTTCCTTCTAGCCGTCTACTGAGTCACTCTACCATTACACACCTAAACTGGCTTGTTCATGGGTGTTACAGTCAGGGCCAGTGTCAAGGGTAGGCATAGCCAGGCACCTGCCAAGGGCCCACACCCCCAGCAGGGGCCCACTGACCAGTTCTCCCTGGACTTCCTCCTCCTCTTCACCATGGCAACCTGCTTGTTCACCTGCCTCTCACTCTGTCCCAGAAAACGGTTGTGGTGAGAAGGAGGAGCAGTAGTGCCCTGGCCTCCTTGCTCACTGCCTGTCAAGCAAGCAAGTGGTCGCAATGGTGAGAAAGAGGAGGAGGAACAAAAGGAACTGGTGACAATGGTGGTGAGAAGGTCAACAGTGAGGGAGGGGGTAGTTATAACGGCTTGGGGCCAGGTTATCTGAAGGATCGCCTCCTCCCATATGTGCCTGCCCGGACCTTAAGATCATCCTCAGCGGCCCTTCTCCGTGAGCCCCTGCCAAAGGAAGTGAGGCGGGTGGCTACTAGGCGGAGGGCTTTTTCTGTTGTGGCACCCCGGCTCTGGAATGAGCTCCCTAGTGAGGTTCGCCTGGCACCTACATTGTATTCCTTTCGGCGCCATGTGAAGACCTTTTTATTTCCCCAGGCATTTTAGCATTTTAGCTTTCTAGACTTTTAGCTTTGCTGTTTTAAATCTGTATTTTAAACTCCTGCACTGCTGCTAGGTTTTATTGTGCTTGTGTTGTTATATTGTGGTTTTAATGTTCTATATATTTTAAATTGTTTTATTGTGTGCCGTTTGGTTTTAATTTTTGTGAATCGTCCAGAGAGCTTCGGCTATTGGGCGGTATAGAAATAAATAAATAAATAAATAAATACAATAAAATAAATAGTGTCTCCCACTATTGAAGCCTGAAAAGGCACCTTTGGATGAAAGTTCGGAAAGAATATTGGATAGGGTGTCTCAGTTTAAAAAGGCAGATTTGTTGTGAAGCCAATACATGAAGCATATAGATCTATGTCTTGCTCTGACTTTGTCTTGATTTTCTTTGCAAGCACTCAAAACATCCCCTCAAGCGCTTAGTAATTCAATTTCAGAGGAGCTCTTGGGAGCTTGATTCCAGTAGTGGGCAAGACTGAAAGCAAAAGGGGGTGGGTCAAAAGGGCAGGGCTGAAGAAGAAAAATCCCCCAAAGCAGCATATTTTAGGGTAAAGCTCTTACTAGTTGTAACTAAGCCCTAGGAGAAGCATGTCAAACTTTTAGACTAAGGAAAAGAAGTGCGAACCTTGGATAGCTCCTTCAGAGTTCTGTCTAGTTCTGACAGAAACCCAGAGAGGATTCACTTCCCCACTGATGTCAGAGCCACCAGCCTCCACTGGCCGGAGATGGGAAACTGCAAAACTATCAGCAGTCAGGGGAAAAATGGTGGGGTGTGGCCACCTGGGGAACTCCAGAGGGCTGGACTGGGATACTTGGTGGGCTGGATTTGGTTTGCAGGCCTGAGGTTCCATACACCTGCCTTACAGCAAAACACCACAATTTTATTTATTTATTTATTTCATTTCTATACCGCCCAATAGCTGAAGCTCTCTGGGCAATTCACAAAAATTAAAATTAAAAAAGCAAGGAAAATTGAGGCAAGCTAAAGGCATTTCACTGTGAAGGGCTGGTCTGTTTCTCTCTCTCTCTCTCTGTGTGTGTGTGTGTGTGATAGTGAGAGAGAGAGAGAGAGAGAGAGAGAGAAAAACAAGGGCTTCCAGCGCCTTAGGTCTGTACTGCCAGGGCCATATTTCTATCAAAAGCCTTGCAGACTGAACTGCAATACAACCCTGCCATCTGACAGAGCACTCTTGTCATGGGTGACCAAGGACCAATCTGTTGGATAACAGGAACAACTCCACATGCTTCCAGACACTAGGGGGTGATAGAGAATGCCCTTGTTGTTTGATCAGTTCCTTTTTCCCGCTCCCTCCCCTTCTTTTTCCTTCTTTTTCTCTCTCTCTGCCTCTGCAACAACCGACGTATGGCTCTGTCCCTGAAGGAGGCAAGTAACCATATCCCATGCCTTCACTTACATACCCAGTGTGAGGGGGTGCTTGTCATTGAACACTGTTAGATAACTTCCTCTGATGATGAGTATAAAATAACTATTAAGGTAAGTTAGTTTGAATGTCTTTTAAAGTGGCTCTAGCCAGCGTTTATAGCCTTCAATACTAAATGCTGTGTTGCCACACTTTCTTAAGCAAGGCAACTCTACTGTAAGTCACACCAGAGTATCCAACACAATCAAGATCTCCCAGGGCCTTTAAAAGCAAGTTCCAAGGCTGGGGACTTTAGTCAATGAAGCTTGCCTTGGTGTGAAAGGATTCTGTCATGCTAACACCTGTCCCCTTCTTCCACACTGCTGCCTCTTGGAACACTATCTTATGCCTGCCTTGGATTATACTACCTGCCTCTGACTCTTCTGGTCTTTGGATGCTGATTTGGTACTTCATCCTTGAACACTCTGGACTGTTCTATTCACCTCTACCACCATAGGTTTGACAACTGGCTTGCCCTGGATCCTGAAACCTAACTGGATAGGGACCAACTCCAAATGGGCCCTGACAAGGGCTCAGGGCTCAGATAGAACTAAAACTAAATTAATACCCCTTCACCCAAATCCACACAATTCTACATGCAGCTCCAGATTGCACACCATGATGAACCCATCTTCTCCCATCAAACAGACATTTGGTGCTGGGTTGGAGGATGCTAGAAAGCAGAGATAGTTTAGAAAAAGGGGGATGGGGATTAAAATGTTTGAGAAGTGCTGTCCTAAGGTTCAGTGGACCCATGACCTGATTGGAGTCCGCTAGGAGAAGAACCTAAAGCGTGGTGGCCCCCTTTCTTTGGAATTCCCTGCCCCTGGAGGTCAGGCAGGCACCAACACTATGCTGTTTTTGGTGCCTCCTGAAAACAGGACTGTTCCAGGAGGCATTCCTTAACTGACCAGTCACGGTTTCTATTGGTATTCTGTTTTTAAAAATAGCATAATTTTAATCTGGTGTTTTAATCTTTTTAAAAAATCCTTTTATTGTTTTTATCTGTTGTGTTCACTGCTCCAAAATCTGTTGTAGATATAGAGCAGTATACAAATATTGTAAATATTGTAAATAAATAAATAAATAAATAAATAAATAAATAAGGTTCAAGGGGCAGACAACAACTTCTCAGATGAAGAATTTAGGGGAAAATCTGGAACTCATTGCAGTTGGAAATGCTGGGGTGGGGGGGGACATTTTAGAGTTATCTATGAATGCAAGTATGAATGGGAAGTGTACCTTAAATGGGAAGAATATGTTCTTAAGGAAAATAAGCTATTTGACATTATGGCACAAGGCAATATTTCCTTCTGGCTCAAGTGCACTACGTTCAGCATCTAAGGCCCTCCTCCAGGTGACTTCTCTGGGGGGAGGCCCAGAGGGTGACAACAAGGGAGAGGGCCTCCTTGGTGGTGGCCCTCCAGTTATTGAATAATCGTCCCGATGGGGCCCACCTGGTGCCAGCATTGTTATCTTTTTGGTACCAGGTTAAAGCCGCCCTCTTCTCCCAGACATTTGGCAGCATATAATGAGTTTTTAATCAGGTCCTGGATTGTCTTTGGCTGATTGTTTAAAAATTGTTTTTAGATATATGTTGCCCATGTGTGTGCTATCTGTTTATATGTTTTTATGTAAATGGTTTTTGTACTTTGTACAATATATTTAAATGGTTTTTAATTTTTGTGAACTGCCCAGAGAGCTTCGGCTATAGGGCTGTATAGAAATATAATAAATGAAATTAAATGAAAAGAAAGCCGATGGCATTCACATCTGACTTCTCTTTACACTTCCCCCCGCCCCAAATAGCATCTAGATTGGGAGAGAGGTTAACCCTTCCCCCTGCATTATTTTCCCAATGTAATTTTCCCCTTTTAATTATTTAATTATTATTTATTATTGCATTTATATCCCGCCTTTTTTCCTCTTGCAAGGAACCCAAGGCGGCTTACATTATCCTCCTCCTCTCCATTTTATCCTCACAACAACAACCCTGTGAGGTAGGCTGGGCTGAGAGTCTGTGACTGGCCCAAAGTCACCCAGTGAGCTTCCATGGCCGAGTGGGGACTAGAACCCGGATCTCCCAGCTCCTAGTCCAACACTCTTGCCACTACACCACACTGGCCCTTTGAAGATGCTGTTTGCCCCAGTAGGAAAAAACATGCATGCACACGTATGTTTTTCCTACCAGACAAATGATAGCAGGGGGAGAGGATTTTCAAAGGGAAAGATGGGGGCGGGGGGAAGGCTAAACCTCCCATGCTGAAGTTGTGATCTGAATTGCCCCACACCCCCAGCTAGTGGCCGTTACTTAAAAAGTTGAAAGGGACAGAGATGCTTTCGTACATCTCTGTCATCATGTCTCATTTGGCCTTGGAAGCAGCTGAGTTTGGAACTACTGGAGGAAACGAGAACATCTGAGATGTCAAATTATCAAGAGAGGAAATCAAAATCGAAAGGAGGATGAAGAAAGTCCTCCAAATGACCTTTAAGGCAGGAATATCTCATACAAACAGACACGATAGGTGGTGGTGAATGCTAACAGATGCCCACAGCACTCACTAACAAAGCCCCTTTCAGATTTTACAGTTTCCCAAACGACATTCTCATTTTATCATTTCCCAATGACATTTATGCTGTTCAAACTGAAGTAGATTCAACTTGGTTCTATTTTATTGCTGACACCAACTCTCGTTTCTTTTATTCCCCTGGTGGGAAACAAAATAATAATAAAAAAAACCCACACACCGCACATTACGTTCTGTTGACAGATTTCAGGTTAATCTTCCTTGGATTGTCCTCTGTCCTCCCACATTCTGTAGATAATATATTGGGGATTTGGAACAAGGCACCAGAAGGCGGGCTACTGTTCTCAGCATGTTTACTTTTCGAGCTGCTGTGGTACTACTCTCAAGAGGACATTAGCAATTCTGAGTGGCTAAATTAAGTTTTCCTTCTGCAATTATTTTCCTGCCTCATTTTCCTCTTTAACATTAAACGAATTTACTGCTGCTAATGTAACCAGACTGATAGCCTTTGAAAATGATCTCTCTTATCCAAAGTTACATATGGGCAATGACAGCTCCTAATTTCACCACAGCTATCATGCCCTTCAGTGTCACATGGTTAGTCCATGCGGCTTCCTGTCTTCTCGCTCTGTTATAGTCGGGGATGTGTGTGTAATGTGAGCTAAGAAGTGTTGGGATTCTGCCTTGGGGAGGGAGAGAAATCTGCAATGGGGACGTTTGCTGAATGTGTGTAGTCTCTACCCATGATCTGGAATAGCTGCCAAGGGTTCAAGATCATGGGAAGAACCTACACACTTTCAGCAGGCTTCCCCATTGCAGACTTTTCCCCCTCCAATTTATGGACAGTTTGGGGTGGGGCCACTGAAGATGTAACAGCAGTGCCACAGTAGTGGAGTCAGGCATGGCCATCTTGTCCCTTGACATGAAGTTAATCGCATGAGGGAGGGATGCCTGAACTAGGGGGAAATGGGGGGGGGGAGCTGGGGAACCACCAAGCAATTGGAGGAAAGGGGGTGGGACCAGGTGAAGGGAGCATGGCCAACTGGCAAATCCCAGAGGGTCAAATATCTCTCACTATAATTAAACCACAAAACTGGTTCTTCTCTTAGCTGTAGAAATGTTACGGCCAGATCACTGAAGGGAATTCTAAAAACTTGTTTTCGGTGTAGAGTACTCTTCTTCTTTTCAATGGGATACAAAAGCAAACAGCATAATGCAGATCTGCAGCAAATTCTGCTTATCCCTGACCAATCTCAACAGCCTCTTAAGGGGAGGCCTGGGTTCTCGATCAACGAGATGTCTGACACTGGAATGCAGTAGTGGTTGGATTTTTCATAGATGTGTGGGTAGAACCATTTGGATAATGGAAAGAGATTTTGTGAATGTCATTCAGATGATACTGCCACTCTTTGGAAGGTCATGATATTGGTTGCTCATTCACACATGCAAATGAATGGCTGCCACTTACTCATTTTTGTAAGAGTCAGGAACAATGAATACATTCGGTAGAAGAATGAGTTACTCGCTCACGGCTTGTCATGAGTTCATGTCCTGTTGATGTGGAAGGATCATCTTGTCATCTTGTGCAAACCCAGCCATTGGGAGTTATGCGAGGGTTAAATAACAGTAATGTGAGCTTAAACAACCCTCATGTAATGCTACAACAAGGCAAGGGCTATGTGAGGGTTGTTTAATCCTTGCATAAGCCCTGTTGGCTAGGTTCGTGTATCATGGCAACCCCTGATTGGGGGTTGTATATTCAAAATGGTGGCCGGCATGCACCATGGCTGATCAGGGGATAAATAATCTATGAAGGGTTGTCTTGTCATGGAAACCAGCCCACCGTCTAACAGTAGGGCTGGCCCTGGTTCTTAAAACCTAGCACATTAATCACAGGGGAGGATTTAGGACTGCCTAGCCTTCCCTCCTCCAAACCAACTAACCATTCTCAGAGTCTCTTTTGTCCAACGTTACCAGCACTGTGTCTCTTCCCTTGCCATCCTTCTCTGTCATGTGGGTCTTCCTCCTTCTATCTCCCTTCATCAGTGTTCTTTATAAAGCTGAAGCTGCCCATTTTGCTCATCACACACCTCTGCGTGTGTCACACACCTCACCTCATCTCACCCCATTTATTTATTTAACCCTGCCCTTCCGCCAAAAAGGCTCTTGGAGTGAATTAGAAAGCAAAGAAACAAAGAAAGCCGCCTTGGGCTCTTTGGAGGAAAGGTGGGATATAAATGTAAGAAATAAATAGCTTGGATACAGAGATTATTCTTACTAAAGTCATTGTGATTATATCACAGAATATGTCTCCAAGAGGTTATATATCTCCTTTCGTGAAAATCTGGTTTGGCCTGCTTAGTCTCTGGTAGATGCTATTGTGCATGCTTGAGAGTATAATGTTAAGTTAGAAAGCTAAACAAAGGACTTCTAAAAGAGCTAAACTCTCTTATAACAAGTCCAAACCCATTTTTGCCACATCTGTAAAATAGATGAGATACTTACAGAGGCATATTAATCAGGAGAAACATTCAGAATACTCTTAGGGAGAATATTTATTTGAATTATTGAAATCCTTCCCATCTAGGATAGATTAAGTCTAGAATACTGCTGAATACTCTTCTTAATTATTTTACGCAGTGCCCTATGATTGAATTCTACCACCTTACCTAAGTCCTACTTTCCACTAGCTCAAATTCCAAGGTGTTTAATCTCCGTAGTTTTCATGTTACAGGCCTTGGTAAGCTGATGGGTTTGCATGTGAATGCCTAGCTATTCAGTCAGTGTGATGCAGTGGTTAGAGCAGCATTCCCCAACCTGGCACGCTCTGGCTGTTTTGGACTTCAGCTCCCAGCATTCTTGATCATTGGCCCTGCTGGCTGGGGCTGATGGGAGCTGTATTCTATAACACCTGGAGGGCACCAGGTTGGGGAAGGCTGGGCTAGACTGTTGGACCTGAACTGGGAAAACCTGGCTTAAAAGCTCTGCTCGGGCTTCAAAGTTCACTGAGTGGCCTTGGGCCAGTTACTAACTCTCAACCTAAACTACCTCACAGGGCTGTTGTGAGGATACAGGCCTGCCCCAGCTGGAATCTCTCCTCCCCCTCCCCCTCCATAGGGCCATCTACTATCAACTGCCCTGCGGGTAGAATTTCAGGAGAGAGAGAGAGAGGGAGAGAGGCAAATGATAAAGACCTCATAACCTGTTCTAGCTGTATTCTCCCACCCCAGGGCCATTTACCACCAACTGTCCTGTGGGAAGGATTTCAGGAAAAAGAGAGGGAGGTAGATGAGAAGGACACCAGATACCTGCTCCTGTTCCAGCTGGTCTCTCCCTGCCACCAAAGGGCCATCTTCCACCCACTGCCCTGTGGGAAGGATCCTGATGATGTATTTGTTTCTATTTATTTTTAAATTTGCTAATGTTGTTTATTGTGATGTTATTAGTTTTATATTACTTGTAAGCTGCCTTGGTAGGATTTGTACCCTGAAAGGCAGCGTAATTGAAACAAACAAACAAACAAACAAACAAACAAACAAACGGCAATAGCCCCATTCATGTGTACCACCCTGAACTCCTTAGAGGGTGGGATATAAATATCATCATCACAATAACAACAACAACCACCAAAATTCTCCTTATAGGCTGATATCAGTCCACATTTCTCTAAAACTTTTTTGGACCCGTGGGCACATTTGGGAATTTGGGAAACTGCTGTGGGTACCAGCACAAAATGTCTCCCATGGAGGATGTGGCTAGTCACACATGGGGGGCCTAGCTAGTCAAAATGAGTTAAAGTGGGGGGTGAGGGAAGAGAGATAGTGAGGCTAGAGGCTGGGAGGGAGGGGGGAAATGGCAAGGCAAAGGGATAATGGGGAGGGAAAGAGCAAGGCCAGAGGCTGGGAGGGGGGAGAAACAGCAAGGTAAAGAGGAAAGGAGAGAAAAAGCAACACTAGAGGCTGGGAGGGAGGGGGTAACAGCAAGGCAAAGAGATAGAGAAAGAGCAAGGTTAGGAGGGGGAGAAGCAGTGAGCTAAAGAGGTGGAGGGGAATAGTGAGGCTAGAGACTCGGACAAAGGGGGGAATAGCAAGGCAAAGGGGTAGAGGGGAGAGAAAGAGCAGGGCTAGAAATGGAGAGAAAGAAGAGTGCCCTAACATTTTCCAAGATTTTTCTTGTTGTCCCACCTCTGACAGAAATCCTGTGGGTGGCGGGACAGGCAAAGCCATTTCCTATCATGGCACCCAGATTATGAAATACTCTATCCAGAGAGGTTTGCTTGGCCACCGCAACGCCCATTTTTAAGCAGGCGTTGAAAACAGTATTATTTTAGTGGGCATTTTAAAATACAATTTGCCTCTGACTTTTTTTTTTTTTTGCTAGTCTTTATTGTTGCAGGTTTATGTGTGGATTATGCTTCATCTTGTTTGATTATCTTGTTTTTATTTTACAATATTGTGAGCCACTTTGCCTAGCAAGGCAGGTTATAAACAATATACATTTTTTAAAATAGTAAATAAAGGCTTTTAACTGGGCACTTCCCAGCTCAGACTCTTAGCTGCTTTACTAAATCAGCTTCGTGACCTACCCCCCCCTTCCCCCAGCACCGGGAAAGAAAGAACTGCAGCTAAGCAGCTGTACGGAATGACCAATGCTGCCATCGGAGCTCTGAAGCAGAAAGGAATACTACTGTTCCTTGTGTCGCATTGCTGCAATAAGTGAATGAGATGTTCTTGACAAACATTCCCCTGCCATATGTGCCGTTAAAAAAAAAAAAAAAGCACAAGAGCCTGTGTGAAGGATGGAAATTCACAAGCTCTGTTCCTACCAGGCAATGTCCACTGTGCAAGAACCTGTCAGTGTAATCGGCATCCTGGTTAAAAGATGTCATGTCTGGTGTAAGGCTGTGCTGGGTGTGTGTCAGCCTGTTTGCTGTTTTATGAGTTTGCTCAAATCAAGATGCACCACCAGCCACTGAAAGTGGTGGGTAAAATTCTGTACTGTTCCTGAAAGACAGCAGATGCGGGAGCTCTGACTTCTGTGCAGGGCCGGCCCTACCATTAGGCAGAGTGAGGAAGCTGCCTCAGGTGGGTGGTATGTGTCCTACTTTATAGAGGACAGTCCTCTAGTTGACAGCATCCTCTATTTGTAAGTAAAGTCTAGTCTAAGTCTGTTTAAGGGTGCTTAAAGTGGCTTACTGACAGGTTAGCGCTTGGGCAGCCAGCCAGGGATCCCTGCCCAGCAATGCCTGACCTCAGGCACAGTAAAGTAACTGCAGATGAACCTTAGCCAAATCAGGCAGAAAAGTGACCGAAGTTTGAAACCTGCATCCAATAGAAAATTCTCCTTGACTCTTATTTGCTTCTCTGGGGAGAGATTGTGGTAGGCAAAATGGATCCTGCTCTTGCCACTACCCACAGGAAGCTAAAATGAAGAGATACTTTGTGCCTGCCAGTATTTGTGGTTGTAGTAAATGTAGCCTTGTAGAGCAAGAAGAAGCCACCTGGTGAATCACAGAATTTCCCCAAGAGTGGTTGGGAATCACTGCCCTGAGCTGTTCTTTCCTGCAGGAGAAAGAACACTATTTTGCTTAGAGTCCTGTCTTTATTCATTAACTAGCAAGTTTCTACTCCTCATGTTATATACCTGCAAAATCATATCCCACCCTTCCACAGTCAGAACATCACTCAAGGCAGCTTTACATCATTTAGAAGTAAAACAGTTGATCACAAAGGAAACAGTAAAAGAGGCAACGGCAACCTCTAAAATACAGCTCAAATGGTGGGATCGGCCCTTAACAATCCTGAACAGGCAAATTAAATGTGTGTTCGAATAATAATAATAATAATAATAATAATAATAATAATAATACAAAACCTCTTAGTTAGGTGGCAGAAGATAGAGAGAAGGCTGAATGGTCCTCTTGAGAAAGGGAGTTCTTTGTGTGCCACTGCAGAGAAATCTGTCTTGCATATCCAACCAATTCAGCCTCCGTCATAGTTGGGACACAGAGAACAGCCTCCTCCTGAGATTGTAGGGAGTGGGCCAGATGGTATAGAAGGAGACGGCCCTTCTGGCAACCTGGACTCAAGTCTTTAAACATAATTAACAGTGCATTGAATTGTGTTCAGAAAGAAACCGGTGACCAGTGCAGCTGTTGCAAAGTGGGTGTGATATGCAAGTGGGCACCCACCATTACCTCATGGTGGCATAGAAATTATTACTATGCCCCTGGAAACTGGAGAATTTTGGAATGGGGTTTCTAAAAGTGAGGGAGTTGCATTTCACTCAGTATTGATCTTGGTCGTCGTTGCCTGTCTGCACTAACACACTTATCCCTCTCCTTTAACTCCATGTTCCCACAAGTCCCAAACTTTTGTACTGTACCTGACAAAAATATTTAAGATAACATTCCCAATAGAGAAGAAAAACAACTGGGATAGACTAAAGTGTACAAGTGAAGAAAACTGATACTGATGAGTCAAATTTGCAGAAATGGCTTCAGCTGCAGAATTAAGATTTTCCAGTTTCAGAATCTGGGATTTTTAAGCACAATATAGAATTCATGGTTATATGTTAAGAAAGGAATGAGAGAACCAGATGTCAAGCTCACTGGGATTTTCCCAACTCCACTTCAAAGCTCAGCTTACCTTGCCGCTCCTGTTTTTGTTTGCAACCGGTTTTTCTTTTCATTAAAAAGGGGAAAGTGCCTATTTCTGTGAGCATTTTTCAAAAGTGTCTGCCCTCATTGACTAATATATGAAAATGCATATGGGGCGAGCGGGGGGTGGGGGGAGGAAATGCACATCTTAAAGTGTGCATTTTCCAAAAAAGTACACATTTTTCCAAACACGATCACAAGTTCAGGAATGTGTGACCCTTTTCCAAAAAAAATCTGCTCCTGTTCGCATCCGGGATTGCAAATGGGGCAAGCCCTGATGATCTGCAAACTGAAACAAAATTCCTGTACATCTGTATGTTAATTATTTATTACATTTATCTCCCACCTTTTTTCCTCTTTGAGGAACCCAAGGTGGTGTACATAATCCTCCTCCTCCTCTCCATTTTAGCCTCACAACAACAACCCTGTGAGGTAGGTTGGGCTGAGAGTCTGTGATTGGCCCAAAGTCACCCAGTGAGCTTCCATGGCCGAGTGGGGACTAGAACCTGGATCTCCTGGCTCCCAGTCCAACACTCTCGCCGCTACACCACGCTGGCTCTCAGCACCCACCTTTCTAAAAAGACAGAGAAATTCTGCTCCTGTTGGTGGTTTATTTTCAATAGAATAAGGCGATTCACGATACTGTTGTTGCTTGTTGGCCACAGGCTGTGGAGCTGGACGAATGTCTCTGAAAGCTGGGGGAGGCTCCTTTTGCCTCCCCCCATTTTCTTTGCAGATATGGCCTGGTTAAAAACAACAACGATGGATTTATTTGTACTGATGTTTTTACAGTTTGACAAATACATTTTTCTATTAAGGGAAACATAATTAACAAGTCATTTGTATTAATCAGAAGGAGGATAAAATCATGCAAAGAGGGGGTAATTTTGCTCTGAAGAAGGCATGCTCTGTAATGAATATAGATGATGCTGATTTATGTGTTTACCACCAAATTAAAAAAAAAAAAACGGGGTAGAGCAAGTGGAAAACTACCCAGAAAGAATGCAGCATTCTGTAGAAGCTTGTGCATAAAATACTTGGATTTGTAAACAGGGCTGCTCTGAATTTTTGAGAGGTTGGGTTTTAAACAGTGACATTTTGGGGAGGGTGTGAAGTTTTCTTCAACAGATCTGCACCTGCTTAGGAAAAAAAAAATCCTGTCATTTGCCATTTGAAAGGAGGCAATCTACAGCAATTTATGTTAAAAAATCCTTACATTTATATGTGACCTATCCTGACAGGAGTTCAAGGTAGTATACGTGGTTCTTCAGTCCCCCTGCTTTTGATCCCACAGTAGCCCTGCGAGATAGGTTAGGCTGAGTAGGGATTTGAACGTGGTTCTCCTTGGTCCTAGTCCAATGCTCTAAACATCACACTCGACTGGCATTATGCAGAACAAGACTCTCTAGAAGATCACACTGCACATAGCCTCTGTGGAGGCTGGTGGCTCCGATGTCAGTGGGGCTGTAAAAAAATGTCCCAAGCATTGCTACAATGAAGTGTACATCAGCCTTCCCCAACCTGGTGCCCTCCAGATGTGTTGGACTGCCACTCCCATCCAGTGGAGGCTGGTGGCTCTGATGCCAGTGGGGCGGTGAATCCACTCCAGGTTTCAGTCAGAACTCCAAAGGAGCTCTCCAAGGTGCTAAGCCTTCACCCCAAAATGTGTTCAACACCCTCATGGTCCCATTGCCAAGGAGATGTTTTTGCTCTCATTTGTGGCCATTCCCAAAAGATTGCGGAATCAGGGGACATTTTTTGCTGCAGGCAAGCAATTTTGCAAAAAGAAAAAAGAAAAAAAAAAGGGGGGGGGTTCTGCATTTTCAACTCACTCCTAATTTTCAATGTTAATGTATATCAGGGATGGGAACTTCTGGCCTGCAAACCAAATGTGCCCTGTGGAAGCTTGTTCACTCTCCATAGGCTCCTTACCCTCCTCAAGTCCCGCCTTCTGGCCTGGAGGCTACCATGGGCATGGGGAGGAGATGGGGAGAGGAATCCCCTTGTTATCTTTGATCTGTGATTGGAGATAACAAGGGGATTCCATTGCGTGCTGCTCCCCCTCCCCAAGTGTTTGGGGCCGAAGCAGGAAGAGAGGGAGCAGCATGCTAAGTGCTATGAATTTAGGAACTCCTGCAAGCACCCACCAAGTGTGGTTCACTCTAGGCATGGCTGTCATGCAGAAATCTGGCCATTTCTGGGCTTGCTGTATTTCCCTGGAGCCCCAGCACTGCTTGTGTTTGTAAGCCAAGCTGTAGGCTTTTGTCAGGAGCACCCTAGCTACGTCTTGCAGTCCCCTCCATTAGCCAACTCAGGACACAGACGACGAGGATTCTTTCCAAGGCTTTATTCCTTCATTCCTTTATGACTCTTTCAGATACTGATCACTAGCAACAAAGCAAGGAACAGCACTGGGGAAAGATAGCAGAGTAGCCTAAGCTCCAGGTAAGGCAGTTGGTCCCCATTTGAAGGAGAAGGGCGGGAAGACTCTGAACTTATGGGCTATGGAGAGGTCCTCCCTCTTTCCCTCGGGTCCTCGGGACGCGACCGTTGCTTGTGCACCAAACGAGCGCTACACCTCCTTTCGGCACCCTCCATCTGTCGATGCTCCCTGCGCCTGCGCTGAGTGTCCAGCAGGCCCCCCTCCAGCGCTCTCTCGCCGCCAGGGTCACTATCTATCCCAGGAATGCTGGCAGGAGGAATCTCTGCCAGCTGCTGTGTTTGTGAGAGATGAGCGAGCTCCTCTCCCATGGGTTGTTGCTCTTCCTCAGAATCAGAACTGCTCTGGGGCTCTATGGGCTCAGTTTCCACCCTGACAGCTTTTCCCTTGAAATCTGGGAACTTCCTCAGATTTTTTTTGGAAATCACAATTTATGTAACTTGCAGCCGCAATTTGCATAATTCACACAAATTTTGGCTGAAATTTGCTCAGTTTGCACAAACTACAGCCACACTGTGCTTAATTTTGCACAAATGGCAGCTGCAAGTTGCACAAATTGTGGGTGCAATTTGTGCAAATTAAGCATATTACGCCTGTGATTTGTGCAAATGGAGCAAATTACAGCCAAAATTTCTGTAAATTTCTGTAAATGGTGATCCCCCCCCCCAATCTGTGAGCTGGCCCAACTTGATACAGATCAAATTGTAAGAGAGCCAGAGTTCGGACGCCAAGCCGCTGAAAGCTCAGCAAAGTCACTCCCTGGATAGATTCCTCCAATATCCCTAGTTCACTCCTCCTTCTTGTTCCCTGCTTGGGGAAGGAGAAGCAGGAGCTGAGTCCACTTTGCTCCTGTTTCTTGTTCCCCATATATTCCCCACACTCCTGCAAGTGCTAGTCAAATGCACTTTGCTTGTCCTTCCCCTTCCCCTTGTGGGAAACACAAAAGACAAGGGAAGCCAGCTCTGCAGCCTAAGTACTGACTAGAAGAGCTCCAGCTGGCACTTAAGCCAGAGACCTGATGAAATCAGGGGGAATTGCCCTTGATGTCATCTGGCCCATGGGGAGGAGGGCTGGGGAGACAATCCGGCCTTCAGAGCAAATCTAGTTCCCACCCCTGATGTATATGGACTGATACCTCTAAATGGGAGATTATTTAACTAGCAAGTCCTGAAGATTATTATACAATGTTCCATACATATGAATCCTCATTTCTAGTTGTTGTTCAAAGCTAGGCCTGTACAAGTGGTGACCTACCAAGCTGAACACAAGCCAGTAGGGATGGATGGTGGCCAACTAGATACTTGATACACATCCTTTTTCTCTTGGACTGTAAAAGCTGGGGGATTGTTCTGGCAGGCCACCATACATGACTGGTGTAGGCAGCTTGGTGGGCCACAATCATGCAGCTCTAACTTGGTCAACATCCTGTGTCAATGGATGTACAACACAACAGGCACTGGGAGAGGTCTCAGCCATCTGAGCTCACAACAGAAGAGGACAGGGTCCACATCCCTCTCCATCTTTTACCTCCAGTTCCAGATCAGGTCTGATGTTCTTAATAGGGATGTTGAAACCTCCCCAGTTCTGAGGAACAAGAGGCTTTACTTTGCAGTTGCCTAGCAGCCACAGGGCACCAGTCCAGGGCACCAGCCTGCTGCAGGGTGCACCATGGTGGCTCTGTGGTATGACTGGCTCTCTGGAAATGGGAATGGATGGGCTAGAAATGTTTCAGAGCTTTGAGGGCGAGGTCAGGGATGACCTGATTTAACCTTGTACCACATATAAGTGAACGTCAGCAGGATGGGGGTGGAGAGAAGAGGGAACAGAGAAAGAGCAGAACAGGGCAGCAGACCACCCTGGAACTTACCTGCCCATCAGAGCAGCAGCTCACCAGATCCTGCCTGTCAATCTCACTAGTCAACCTCATCCAAGGAAGCAGGAGAGAACAACCAAGGATGGGTGGAAGGTCTCTAGCTCAGTGGTAAAACACATGCTTTGCATGCAGAAAGTCCTAGGTTCAATCTCTGACATCTCCAGATAGGGTGAGGAAGGAATTCTGCTTGAAATCTTGGAGAGATGCTTCCAGTCAGGGTTGACACTACTGGGCTAGATGGACCAATATAAGGCAGTTTGTGGGAACATGAATTTGAGGACCATTTCATTGAGACTCTTGTAAGCTCTCTATAGCTTCCTAAGGAGGCAGGAGTCATCAAATACTTGCTAGCCTTAGGGCCCTCTTTTCTAAAGACTAGTGCTGATGCTGAGATGAGCTGAAAACACTATAATCCTCCTGGGATACAGAGGTGTCACCTCTGAGGGCCACTTTTATGAAACCCTGACCACTTGGGGAACATGCTTTTCTTTTTCCTTTCCACTGAGCAGGAAGAAGAAGGTCATACTTAAGGTGCACCTCTTGTCAGATGTACCTACCTGTGCCCTAAGGTCATCTGCGGAGGCCCTCCTCCAAGGGCCCCCTCAACCTGAAGTTTGGAAGGTGTCCATGAGGGAAAGGGCCTTCTTGGTGATGGGCCCCTGGCTTGGGAAAGCTAAAGCTTTCCCTAGAGAGGCTTGCATCTCTTGGACTTCTTTATTCTCCCAAGTCTTTTAAGATCTTATTATGATTCTAAGTAGGGATGGGCCAAGATATTATGCTGCCTGAGGTGGAACAGCCACCCTGTTCCTGTCCACCCTGATCAGCGGCTCACCCTTTTCAATAGAGTTTGCCATTGCAGTAGAGGTGGCCGTGCAGGTGCTGAAGAATTTACAGGGCCACCCCTCAGTGCTGCACTCTGAGGAAGGGGGCCTTACTTTGAGTGAGGTGAGGTAGGCCCAGCATCATAATTTTTTTAAAAAAAATTTCAGGGCGCAATCCTATTGAGATAGACGTCAGCCTCTGAACTCGGAGGCTGGCACTTATCCAATGCAGGTCGAGTGGAGCACAGAGGGGTTCCTCTCCTCTGCACCCCCCCTGCATTCTTGGCTAGACACATGATTTTGCATGTCCAGCTGGGGCTTCGGAGATGGGGCGGGAACAGGCCTGGAGATCCATTAGGAAGCCACGTCAAGGGACTTCCGCAGTCTCCTCTCCTCCATGCCCCCTCCATGCCCCCTCTTGGCCCTCTCTGCTCTCTGCTCTACGGGCACGGAAAGGCAGCCACCATGGCTCTCTCTGCACAGGCTACAAGGGGGATGGAGAGGGTTTGGGGAGCACAGTTTCCTGGCTCCACGCTCAGAGTGCTGTCTAAAAGCCTGGAGCCAGGAAACCGAAAAATTCCATGGCCCTCTAGACAGTGTCCAGTGGCCATAGGATTGCTCTCCCCAATATGTACTTTATGATCTGTTGAAAATATTGCGGAGTAGTACATAGGTGCCAACCTATAGCCAGTAGTTCACCAGCATTATTTTATTTGTCAGCCATATTTGTTAGTTTCTTCATAAAATGCATTATCTGAGTCAAGGATGGGAAATGTGTGGCTCACCAGATGTTGTCGGACTTCAAACCCTATCATCCTTCACCACTGGCTCTCTTGGCTAGATGGGAGTTGTAGTCTGCAAATATCTGTTCCCATACCCCTGCTCTAAGTGATGTGGAAAATCAAATCCAGTACAGTGAAGTAAGGCTGCAGAGGCAACAGCAGGTAGCACACCACTTCTGGGATGTCTGCCAAATTGTGCAACAGGTAGGCTGGCTTTTGTCTGTTGATGCAATTGTCAACTGCACGGAAGAGCCCATTTCATCAGAAATTGAGGTTGCCGACTGTTCTCAGAACTGACAGTGGTTTACCTGTCCCAGCTAATGCCCAGTGATAGATCCTCCAGAGAGTAGCTAGGAAACATATTGCACCCAGACAACTCCGTAGTATTATATCACAGAAATGGAAGGAAATTCTTTTTAACTGCAGATGATGTCTTTAAGCTCAAAAGCTTTAGGTGCACTGCAGGAACATATGCTATTCATACACACCCACATGTTTGGAATCTCTTTGAAACTCTATCTAAGTAAGATGTAGCATGAACAGGAGATTTGCTATTGTAAATCAGTTCACTTGTCCACTGGACTTGAAATCCTGCATCAGATGGTGGCATCAGGTATGCTAAAGACAGGAGAAGCTGGGTATTGGGCTCATGGCCAATTGTGAAATGGGTCTCTTTATTTTCTTGACTGATGCAGAAGTTTTGTCCACATTAATGCACTAGCACCCCCAGAAGAGTAACAGCAAAATATTCTGTTGGCTTTTTCTTACAACTGTTTGCCTCTTGAGGGAGCCAAGCCCCAGCTCTGTTGCTTCAGTTCTTTCTTTTTGTAATATTGGAGTTTTGAAGATTCAGTTGCAAATGGATTAGAAAACCTAAAAGGGGCAAACTCTTCCACAGAAACACCGTGGGTGACAATACTGGGCTCCAAAACTAATTTAGTACTAGGAATATGCTGTCATTCCCCCAGACCAGAATGCCCAGTGTGATCGTGAGATGGAAAACAAAATCAGAGAGTCCTCCAAATGAGGAAGTATTGAAATAATGGGTGACTTCAATTACCCCCACATTGACTGGATAAATGCATGTTCCAGTCATGACAAAGAGGTTAAATTTCTCAATGCCCTAAATGACTCTGCCCTAGAATGGTTGGTCATGGAACCAACCAGAGGGGAGGCGATCCTGAATTTAATCATAAGTGGTGTTACCCAGGACCTACTATGAGAAGTGAATGTTGTAGAACCAATTGGAAACAGTGACCACAGTGCTATCAGATTTAATATATATTTAAGTGGGAAATTGCCAAGGCAGTCCAACACAGTCACATTCGACTTCAAGAGAAAAAAACTGTAAATGAGAGAACTGGTAAAAAAGGAAGATGAAAGGGGGGATTAAATCCCTTCAAAATGCTTGGAGGATACTCAAAATCACAATAATGGAAGCTCAGCTAGAATGTATACCACAGGTTAGGAAAGGTAGCACTAAGTCCACCAGAATGGTTAAGGAGCAGTATCAAGAAAACTATTAGAGAAAAAAAAGCTTCCTACAAAAAATGGAAGTCTTGCCCAAATGAGGAAAACAAAAGGGAGCACAAGCTTGCACAAAGGAGATGCAAGCAGACAATAAGAGATGCAAGCAAGCATTTTGAGGAGCATATCGCTAACAATATCAAGGCCAAAAATAAAGAATTCTTTAAATATATCAGAAGCAGATAACTAGCTAGGGAGGCAGTTGGACTGTTGGAGGATAATGGAGTTAAAGTAGTACTAAAGGGGGACAAAGAGATTGTTGAGAAACTGAATGAATTCTTTTCATCTGTCTTCACTGCAGAAGATATAGGACAGACGTACCTATGCCTGCACAGATACTTTCAGGAAGGGAGTCTGAAGAACTGAGGCAAATAGCGGGGACAAAAGATGAAGTTCTCAACCTTGAAAATTGAAAGCAAATAAATTGAAAGCAAATAAATCACTGGGCCCAGATGGTATCCATTCTAGAGTTCTCAAAGAACTCGAATATGAAACTGCTGATCTTCTTCTAAAAATATGTAACATGTCCCTAAGATAAGTGTCTGTACCAGAGGACTGGAGAATGATCAATGTAACATCAATTTAAAAAAAGGGATTTAGGGGGGACCCGGATATTACAGGCCAGTTAGCTTAATGTCTGGGAAAAATGTTTGAAAGCATTATTAAAGATAAAAATTAGTAAGCATATAGAAGGACAAGCCCTGCTGAAAAAGAATCAACATGGCTTCTGCAAAGGCAAGTCCTGTCTCACTAACTTTTGAGAGTTCTTTGAGGGTGTCAGTAAACATGTGGACAAGGGTGATTTAGTAGACATTGTTTACTGCAAGGAGATTGTGAGGAGCTCCAAAAGGATCTCTCCAAACTGGGAGAACGGGCATCAAAATGGCTAACGCGGTTCAACATAAGCAAGTATAAAGCGATGCACACTGGGGCAAAAAATCCCAACTTCAAGTATAAATGGATGGGGTATGAGTTAGTGGCGACTGAAAAAGAAAGAGATCTTGGGGTTCTGGTGGACAGCTTGATGAAAATGTCAAGCCAGTTTGCGGGTACTGTAAAAAAAGACAAACTCCATGTTAGGTATAATTAGAAAAGGAACTGAAAATAAAGCTGCCAATATCAGTCTCCCCTTATACCAATCTATGGTGCGACCACACTTAAAATTCTGGTCACTGCAGCTAAAAAAGGATAAGTGGGGACATGATAGAAAGTCTACAAAGTTATATATGGTGTGGAGAAAGGGGACAGGGAGACATTTATCTTCCTTTCTCATAATACTAGAACCCAGTGTCATTCCAAGAAGCTGATTGGTGGGCGATTCAGGACAGATAAAAGGAAATACTTCTTCACACAGTACATACTGTAGTTAAACTATGGAATTCACTTCCACAAGATGTAGTGATGGCCACCAGTGTGAATGGCTTTAAAGGGCGATTGGACAAATTCATGGAGGATAAAGGTATCAGTGACTACTGGTTTTGATAGCTATATGCTTCCTCCAGTGCCAGGGGCAGTCTGCCTACATACATCAGTTGCTTGGGAACATGGGTGGGGTGGGTGGGGGGGTATGCTGTTGCACTCGTGTCCTGCTTGTGGGTTTCCCGTGGGCAGCTGGGTAGCTACTATGAAGGGATGTCCATTGTGGGAAATCCCTGCACTTTTAGGGCCTTACGTATTCCCGTGACACCCCTGGCTCAGCTCGCCTCAGTGAGCTGAGCCAGAGGTTTGATCCCGAAATCTGGGAACTTTTTTCTTCTGTAAATGTGATTTGCAATTGCATTCATGGAAGGGGAAAAAAGGAAAAGGTTCCTGCTGCTGCAGCACACCCAACCCTCTCTCCCTGCTGGGGTTGGCCAAGCAGAGAGAGAGGGTCAGTTGTACAGCCGCATCAGTGGCATGGCAGTGGCAGTGGGAGGGTGAGCAGGGGAACGTGCTCCCCTCAGACCCGCTCACTGCTGTTACTGTGCCACTGTGCAACTGCCCCTCTCCCTGCTGGGGTTGGCAAGGGTCAGTTGTGAGGCAGCCACAGTGGCTCAGTGGTTCCGCAGCAATGGCGGGAGGGTGAGAGGGACGTGCCTTCATGCTGCCACACAACCGACCCTCTCTCCCTGTCAGAGTTGGCCTTGGCAGGGAGAGGGGGTTGGTTGCGTGGTGGCAGCAGTGGCAGGAAGTCTTTTTTCCCCCTCCCGTCAATGCGATTGCAGATGTGTCTGTACAGGTGACAGGAAAACCAGGAGGCCCTGATCTCCGGATACATTTGGAACATTGCTTTTACTACCCAGTTCTGGGTTATGTGAATATTTGTAGCATTTGAACTTGATGATTCTGAATGAGGGAAGTTCATTGAATTTAAAGTTTAGGTGGAATTTCATTTCACCGGTGGGGAGTAGTATGAGAACACACCAAGATAAAAAAGTCACTTCTCTGTTCTCTACCACTTTCATTCGAAGCATTTTTATCCTGCTTGTTAGCCAACACTCCCAGAGTGCCTTACAGAGATCAGAAATAAGATAGTCCCTGCCTGCAGGCATACAATGTAAAAGACACAACACAAAAGGAAAGGGGACTGGGAGGGCGGAGGACAAAAGCAAATGGAGCGGAGGTGCTAGATTTTGAGTTTCAAAGTTCATCACGTCATGGAGTTGGATGTAAGCACAATGGAAAGGCTGCTTCTTTCTCCCCCCTCTGATGGCTTCAGTGGTGGCAGTTGGTAGCAGCAGCAGGAGGAGTGTCTCTCAGCTGGAGGGGAATGTGGGTGTGATGGAGGGTGCCTCTTCCTGCCCTCGCTCTTTCCTTTCATGATCAGACCTCTTTCTTTTGGTGAATAAAACCATGTGTTATTTTATATGCCAAGGATGCTACTTGGTTGTCCACTTTCTTTTCACAGTTTAATAACTTATATTGCAAATTAGTCTAGAGGTTTTTTTTATCTCATTTATCTCACAACAACCCTGTGAGGTTTGCTGCAGACCCCCAGTTTGTAGATTTTGGCAACTCAACATGTCAAATGTCAGAGAAGATCTGATAGTGTATCTCAGGATGGAACCACCTAGTGACTTTGGCTAATGACCACATTTCATCTACATTTCTGTTTGCAAGTCAATACTGGCATATTTTATAAGGCATATTGGTAAAATAAACCTAGGAAACAATGACTGAATCTTGAGACAGTCATACCATAAGTCTGATTTTTTAAAAGAAGTTATTTTATTGTCGTTGCTGTTGTTGTCGTCAGCATGCACATCGCTAGTACAGAGGAGGGGGGAAGTCAGAAATCACTTGAAGGAAGGAACAGATATCTGTAGCGAACTGTGAGCATTCCAATGCCAGAATTAGTTGGAGAAATTATCCTAGTTAAACTGGAATTCAGGAGCAGTGGAATGCAGGTCAGAGTGAACCATTGGATAATAAAGGAATGGGATGATGGAGATCCTTTCATCGCTAATAGTTGCTACCACCAGTGTATTAGCTAGCATGGGGCAACTCGCTCTGAGCCTCATTTCCCAATCTGTAAAATGTGGGAAATCTAATTGCCTCCCAGCAATAAGGGAGGAGCAGCCCACAGCGTCTTTTGTCACTCAGTTCTACTGGTCCTATTTTCTTCCTTCCCAACTGCTGGAGTAAACAGGAGCCTTATTTCGCTACAGAGCAAGAAGGATGGGAAAGTGAGGGGCAGGACAAAGGAAGAATAGGAAAGAAGATGCTGAGGCAGTTCTGTCCTCCTTCATAAATGAAGGACTGAAATAAAGGGTCTCTCGAGGTGAGCTTATGATGTGGCAACTCTATTTTCACTGGCCTGCTAAAATCTTAGGAACTACAGGTAAATGTCAACATTCTCTAATGTCCATAATGATTAAATTCTAAGACCTTCTGCATGCAGAGCATGTGGTCAGGGTGGGCAGGGTTACAGAGGACAGTTCTCTATTTGAAGGGCTGCAAGAGGACAGTCCTCTATTTGAAGGCATTTTCTCTTTGAAGGGCTGTGCAGTCCAAGTCAGATTTAAAGTCAAAGAACCATAAGGAAGGAGAGCAGCAGGGGCCTTGAGGATGCACCTGGACAGCAGGTGACCTGAGCAGGCACACAAGCCACCTTTTCACAGTCTTCCCCACTGTAGTGAGATGTATTGTATTTCTATTTCAATTCTATTTAATCATTTCTAAATGTGGATCTAGACATGTAAATTAGCCTATGAAAATTTGATGCAAATAACATTAGGGTGAAGTGTAAAACAGCCCTCCTTTGAACAGAGGACATGCAGCTGGACACCTATAGATCGAAGCCTATGCATTGGGGATTTGAGAGAAATCTGCAGAGGAATCAAATGAGTTCTGATTTCTATGAATCTGACCTGCATATTCCTCAATGGACCAGCTTTCTGCAAGTTGCACAGATTCCAAGGACTTGTGGACTGTTTTTTCAACTTTATGGAATATTACGCAAATTTAGTAATAGTAAATGTTAAATAAAAAACATCGGCCCAAAATGCATATTTCCCCCATAGGCTAAAGTGTGAAAAAGTGCATTTGGGGGGATTTTTGCCTTTTTACAAGTGCAAATTTGCATAAATTCAGGAACTTGCAAAAAATCTGATTCTATCAATGAGCGGATGGTGGACTGAAAGGCGCCTGACAATCTGTGAAATGCAGATGGAATGGATTTTACACAATCCATACATTCCTACTGGACGTCAGTGTTTTAAGTGTATGAGATATATGTGTGTTTGAATGGGATAATCAGAATGCCGCAATTAATTTTGGAAAAACCTTAAAGTGTATCTACACTATCCAACAAATATGGGCAATTTGAAATGTTTACTAATCCAAAATTAGATATTTTTAATATAAAGAGTTTGATCATGTTAGCTCTGGGCTCAGCCTATGTCTTCCACAGGCTGTTTTTAATTCGCTGTCATGTACCCTCAATTAGGTATTGTACAGAAGAACCATTCTCTGCCTTGCCCCTTAGATGAGAAAGCTTTCCTGTTACTGTATCACTGCTCAGATATTCTCAGACAATTAAGCATGGGAAATGAATTTAAAACTGAATATTCTTTGGTACAGTTTCTCGAAATTACTTTGATTAATCAACATTGATCTTTTGAAAAAAAAAATGGCATCATAATTTTCCTTGCTAAAAAGGAGAGCAGGGATCCTGTTAGGAGCTTGGGAACTAATGAATCTTATTTTGTATTACCTGTGTCATGGTCCAGAAACTCGGCGCTCACAGGTTTCTTTATTAGTACACCTCCCATCAAGATTGAGTGTGTGTGTATTCTTTCTTTTTTCTTCTTTGAAGGAGAAGGCCAATAATCTAGCAGTATGTAAATCACAATCATGAAAAGACTGTCATTTCTGGTACTCGGGATTTCAGTAAATTGAGCCCATCTTCTCATGAGAGCCCCATTTACCTGTAATTCCAACGGGCTCTGGATTGAGCGAAAGCTGTAACATGCAATGATCAAAGTCAACTTAAATCCAAGGCTGGACAAAGTTTAACTAGTTGGAAAATTTGCTAAGGGCCCAGTCTTAAAGGGTTACCACTCTTTAGATGGAGGGTTGCAAGACTGGATCCCTCTGCTTATCCAATGCCCTGCTGGCAAGAGCCAAGGAAGGGTAGAAGCTTTTACAGCTTTGTTGTCCTCCTTGGCAATAATTTTTGCTAGACAGGTCTCTGAACCTGTCTAGCTGCTGCACACTACTAGGGGTGAGGCCAGGGGCTGAGAGGCCTTTGAATCTAGCACATCCTTGGACTCTCCTCTCCCAACTATTGGCACAGCTTTTCCCTCCCTCTCTGTCCTCTTCCTGAGGTTGGAGCCACTGTGGAGCTTTCTGCAGTGGTTGGGAAGGCCTATGCAGGGGGTAGGGAGTGAAATCCACCATCAGATCTCCTCCATGGCCACAGCCCTATCTCCAGTCTCAGATGAGGGGTTCTGCAGCATCCTATGATGCTCCAGACGATGTTTAGGGGTCATGGGATTGATCTGTAAGTAAAAAATAAAAAAATCCAAATGCCTGTTTGTTTCTACCAGCTGATTTGAAATCAACCAATGGAATTAATTAGCAGTAGATTCAAGAGAGACAAAATAAAGTTGTATTGCGCACAATGCCCCACAAATCTACAGAATTCACTGCCACAAGGTGTGATTGCAGACACAGCTTTGATGGCGTTCAAAGGAGATTAGAGAAATTCATGATGGGGAGATCTATCAGCAGCTTTTAGCCATGATTGCTAGACTGAACATACATGTTCAGAGGCAACATGACACGAAATACAAGTTGCTGGGAGATAGAGAATGGGGCATGCTCCCAGTACTAGGGAGGGACTGTGGCTACGGGGGGGGGGGCATGGCTCAGTGGTAGGTCTCCTGCTTTGCATGAAGAAGGTCCCAGGTTCAATCCCTGGCATCTCCAGGTAGGGCAGGAAAAGCTCCTGCCTGAAACCCTGGAGAGACACTGCCAGTCAGTGTCAACAATACTGAGCTAGATGGACCCATGGTCTGATTCAGTCTAAGGCAGCCTCCTGGGCTCCTATTTTCCTATACTGTTGCTAGGCAATTTTAAACTGCACATAATGGTCTCCCCTCATCCCCTTTAATATGTGTTAGTTGACTTACTCCAAAATGTGGTTAGCCAGCCATGCTGTGCTTGGGAGCCCTCCTGCTCATCCTGCTGCATGGGGCCTTGGACCTCTGCCCCAAAGTCCTGCCCTGATGGCACCACTGCCCGCATGTGGGTTTCCCAGAGGCATCTTTTTGGCCACAGTGTGAAACAGGATGCTGGACTAGATGGATCCTTCCTTGGTCTGGTCTAGCAGTGCCCTTCTTATTTGCACTGATTTATTAAGACACTGATATCTCACCCCACCATCCAGGATGGTTAGCAACATTTAAAAATCACCATTTTGTAAAAATAACAACATAAAACTGTCTGCCAAGGAAGCAGGGTCAGCAGTTAAAAGCAAAACATAGAAACATTACCTGCCAAATGTAACACAAGCCTGCCAGAATAGAACAGTCTTCAGCAACTAGTGAAAAATGGCACAAATGGGAGCACCTGGACTTTGCAGGGCAAGCCAACTAATCAGGGTTGGCCCTATCATGAGGAAAACTTAGGTGCCCACATCAGGTGGTGGAGCAGGAGGAGTGATGAACTGTACTGCTCCCCCTGCCCCTGCCCAGAGGGCTAGCTGCCACCTCCAGTGGGTGCTCTGGAGAGCCCCTCCAGCCGGTCTCCTACATTTGCTGCAGTGAGAAAGTGGCTGGCGGGGCTCTCTAGAGCAGCCACTCATCCTGTTTCCCTTATGTCATGTGCCTCTGTTCCCCTTAGCTTTGCTGCCTCAGGGCTCTGGCCAGCTGGCTGAGCTCTCATGAAATGTGGCTGAGCTCTTGCAAGAGCCTCACAGCTGGAAAGGAGCACAAAGTGGCAGTTTCCCTCACAGGGGGAAGGAGTGTGAGGCTGTGGCACTGGGGCAGTGTTGCAGCAGTGGCAGCAGTGGGACCAGTGGGTGGGAGAGAGAAAGGGCACAAGGCAGCAGCAGCGCGTGTTCTCACCTCAGGTGGAGAGACACCTTGGGCTGGGGCTGCGACTCATAATCTAGGTTCAGCTACTGAGAAAGCTGTCTCTCTCATCTCACTCAAAGAGCCAGTGTGGTGTAGTGGCTAGAGTGTTGGACTGGGAGTCAGGAGATCTGAGTTCTAGTCCCCACATGGCCATGGAAGCTCACTGGGTGACTCTGGGCCAGTCACAGACTCTCAGCCCAACCTACCTCACAGGTTGGGCTGTGAGGGGAGGAGGATTATGTATGCCACCTTGGTTTCCTCAAGGAGGAAAAAAGATGGGATAGAAATAAACAAACAAACAAACAAACAAATAAATAAATGTATGTTCTTCCGCCCAAGGGGTGGTCTTCAGGAGTGGGCAGGATAATACTGAAGGAGGTGGTCCCTAAGATACCCTGGGCCTAAGCTATTTAGTGTTGTACAGGTAATCATCAACATTTTGAATTGTGCCTGGGAGCAGATTGGTAACCAGGTCAGCTGTTGCAGGATTGGTGTAACAATGATCCCATGGGTGTGTACCCACCAGCATCCCTGCGGCTGTATTCTGGACCCACTGACATTTCTGAAGACTCTTCAAAAGTAGCCCCATGTAGAGTGCATTGCAATAATCCAACCTGGATGTAACTAAGGTTCCTCATGAACAGGCGCAGCTGGTGCATCAGCCTCAGCTGGCCAGAAGCAGTCCTGGTAGGGATGTTCTTTTCTAACGATATCGAAAAATATTGAAAAAATATTTTTAGCTGACAGACCATATACTTTTCAGAAGGAAAACAACAGCAGCTTTCTTTACACTTTGCTTGTTTACACCTCTCAGTGCCTTCATCACTACTGGATAGACCTGGCTACTGGGAGAATATGATTAGCCAAAAGTTGGGGGAGGTAAAAAAAATAAATAAAATGACAGCATTTGATGAAGAGGCCCTACAAGAGAAGGCTGGAGGGAGAACACAGGCTAAGTTGTTGCTGACTCAGTTTCACCTAATCATTTTATTAATCACCAAAGCAGGAGCAGAGCTGTTGGTAATTGTGCATATGTGCTAATTCATTTGATTGCAAGGAGGGGAGGTGGGAAAAAGGAGAATCAGGGAAAATGAGGGCCTGGTGGAGGAACCTTCACTTTTTCTATTTTTTGTTTCAAAATCCAGCTTCATTCTATATAGATATATCTGCAAAAATAAGTTTTAATGTGGGCTTTCTATTGGGAGTTAATGGTTAGGATCCAACACACTGCACAGGGCTATTCCACATATAAAGTGGGACTTAACAGCCCTCTGCCCTCCAATCAGAGCCCTCTGTACCTCTTGGCGTCCAGGTCACTGCCAGTCCAACTGGGTGAGTGGGATGGGGACCAGTGAGGAGGGAGGTGGCTGGAAAGGGGAGTGGGAGGGAGGGGATTTGAGTGCTCAAGAAGGACCAATTTGTGTTGGCTTTGAAATAAGCCAGACTGCTTCCCATGGGGGCGGGGAAGAGCTCAACTTATTTCTGAGCCAACCTGACACTGACCGGGGGAACGGGGAGCTAGATCCCTAGCCACCTCTCTCTGTTGACCCTGCATTCTGGTTCTGTTGAAATGTTTCCTATTCCTTATTTTGAGTTTTTGCCAGTCTGGAACTCCTGTGCTTGCCCGACTCAGCAGGCGCCCAGTCAGGCAAACTCAAGGTTCCCCACTTACACGCAAGCTGCCATTTTTCAAAAAACAGCGGGTAAGCTTTTAACGTAAATAGCCATATTGAGCAAAATTGCAAGTTGTGAATAGTACAATTTTTAATGCAGTTTTAAAGCTTATTTATGTCTAGATGTTTTATTGTTGTAAGATATTGGATGGGCTTCACTGCTTTTTAATGTTTGTAATAGGTTTTAGTCTTTACAATTGTCTAGAAAATAGTAATTCCTTAGTGTTCACAGTGATCTGTTTTGTGAAGTAGTCTGCTTTCAAAAATAATAAATTTATTTTTATTTTATTATTTATAAAATTTATAATAATAATAATAGTAAGGTTTTTTTTTTTTAAGAGTTCCAAATAAGAACTCCTGCTTTACTGTTCCTACAGGCTGCAATCCTGTGCCCCGTTAGACTGTTTCTATTAGGGCTGTGCACAGACCCCCGATCTGCTTCAGATGCCGCTTAGGATCATCCAAAGCAACCTCGATCCACCTCGGACCAATTTGGACCTCTTCCGATCCGACTCGGATCCAAATCCGAAATGAGAATGGGATATCCAGACTGTGCGAAATGGGCGATTTCCCATTGACTTGCATGGGAAAACACAAGCAGTCATACCTTTTGTAGTTTTTATGATACAGGCATGAAATTTCGGGACCTCTCCACACCCCTCGAGAGGAGGTCAGCAGCAAAATTTCAGACAGTTTGGCCCAGCAGTTTTTGTGCTAGGTGGAGTTGAAATCCGATGTTTTCCACAGAAACTCTCCAAGCAAAGAGCTGCCTGTAACATCTCCCTGTTTCCACACACACACGTGACACCTTGGCCTCTCCCAGTCCCCCTCCAGAGCATTGCACCCCCAAAAGCCCAGGAAGTTTTGCCAACTGGCTTGTGTGGTAGGCACTGGTGAAATTTGATTTTTTCTAGGAAAACTCCCAAAGCCAATAGCTGTAACTTAACTTCTCCCTGTTTCCACGGATGTGTGTGAAACATGGGCTTCTCCCAGTCCCCCTCCAGGGCATTGCACCCCCCAAAGCCCATGCAGTTTGGCCCACCAGCTTGTGTGCTAGGTGCAGGTGAAATTTGATTTTTTTTCCAGGAAAACTCCCAAAGCAAAGAGTTGTAACTTCTACCTGTTTCCATGCATGCATGTGACACCTGGGCACCTCCCAGCACCCCTGGAGGGCATCCCACCCACCAGGGTTCAGGCACCTTGGCCCACTGGCTTGTGTGCAAGGTGCAGGTGAAGTTTGATTTTTTCCAGGAAAACTCCCAAAGCAAAGAGCTGTAACTTCTCCCCACCTCTGCCCCTGCCAACACCCCGAAGATGCCTCATATTGCGCTGAATTGCTTTGCCACACAGTGGACTGTTATTGGAATAAGAAGGTAGTGAATATAAATACTATGTGTCTTGTGCTTTTTCAACACTGCCTTGAAATTTGGATGTATAGTGTTGGTGGAACTACAAGCTAGCACGCACACAGACACGGACACAGATACACAAAAGCTAAAGAAAAGCAGAACTACCTAAGCAAATGACTGGTGTCTTTAATTTATTGTTTTATATTTCATGTTCTTTTATAGAAGGCAGGATAACTTCAAGAAATACAGGGTGATAGCACAGGCAATTAGATAACAGCCAAATCAAAACCTAATTTAAAAAAAAACTTCTTTAATTTTGGTAGGATCAACACTGAGAAGACACAGACGGTTCACTTCAGCATGGTGGTGTGGGGACAAACACTACACACATAGGCTGCTACAATATGTCTTTCTTTAAGGATTAAGAAAAAAAAAAACTGAATGCTTGAATACGACTTAAAAGGGGGGGGGGGCATGCCCAGAAGTCAATGTTTGTTTTTAAAATTCTAAATAAGAGTGGGTTTGTAAAAATCTAATAAAGACACAGTTGACTGACAAAAACGATAAGAAAATAGGGCGGAGAAAGCAGAAGTAAGCCTCGATGTTACACAACAAATGCAGCCTTTTTTGGAGTCCAAAACTGAGATAAACAAACACACACAGGAATGGTGGGGGAGGGGGAGCATGGCAGCAATTTGCAAGGAAAAGCTATGTTAGTTTGAAAAAATAGGGAAAGGAGAGATAGAATCTAATCAAATACAAATAACAAACAAGTTGGATATAGGAGAAAGCGGCTGGACGAGGTGCTGCAAAAGACACTGTCCCAGTGGGGATGGATGATCAAGGAGCGAGGGAAGGGAATGCTCCCAGTACAACCAAGCTGTTTCCTTTTCATTTAAATTCTGAGGAAAGCCTAATGGCGATCAAAATTGAATAAGCTGAAGGAACAACTCCTAGAAACGCACATGCACACACACGCACAAACTATCATCTACCCACACCAGCCTTCTCCCAAAGACTCAGCTAGCGCAATGACTGAATGCAGCCTTTCACCAAAGTATATACCCCCTTCCTCCAGCGCTCTCTCTGATTGGAGACTGCTAGTGTCAGTTCTGGCTGAGGGTTCCTATTCACGAAAGCACACTCCCTCGTCCCCTTTGCTCACCTCCCCGCCTCCCTCCCTCTGCTTGCCTTCTCCTCCCCTCCCTCCCTCCCTCCTCCTCCTCCTCATTCCTCTCCACGTGAGCACTGGGAAGTTGGTACACTTTGGACACAGCCTGTCTGGACTGCTGAGGCATTCAGTAGAGCTCCGAATACAGGAGGCGGAGGAGGCGCTTCGTGGGGCACATGCTTCTCCCTGGGGCACCTCAGTACTGCTCTGAACCGCCTCATATCACGAGGCTTTTGTTCCAAAACAGCTTGCTTTGCCTCAGTATTCAGACTTTATAATGAGGCGGTGCTAGGGGTGTACGGAACTCACCTCTGAGTCTGCAGGGGAGTCTGCGGGGGCAGGGAGGCGGCCCGTTCCTCCCCCTGGAATCCTTCCTGGCTGGCTCCACTCCACGGTGAGTTCACGGAGCTGCTGGCCGGGTCTGTCCGCTGCCGGACTGCCGGTCTTCAGACGCAAATGGCATCCGGCATAGTGGACGCCATTTGCGTCCCTGACTTTTGCCGTGAGAGGCTACGTAAATCTTTACGTAGCCTATCACAGCAAAGGGCAGGGACACAAATGGCGTCCGCTACACCGGATGCTATTTGCGTCCGAAGTCAGGCAGCAGTGGACGGGACAGGTGGCAGCGGCCGGCCAGCAGTAGGTAGGATCCGGCCCACATGGATTCTCCGGAGGTGAGTCTTTCATTCTGCTGCGGACTCTGGGGGCCAAATTCTTAGAATCTGGCCTCATTGGAGTCCGTGGTGGAATTCTCCACCATCCCTAGGCGGTGCACAGCCCTAGTTTCTATTCTATGGAATTCAGTGAGATTCAAGCAGCCTAAGACACCTCCCTAAATTAATTAAACTCACTGCTTATCAAAAAACCACTGTGGACTATCAAGCCATCTGCCTCCTATGGAGACTAGTTATTTGCTATATGTTAAACTTCCTGCATGATCCAATGCTGCTGCTGACCATATTATGCCTTGATAAAATTCTTCTTTAATATCAGATGGTTCTTATCTGAATGACTGTATTTTATGTTTGTAATATGTACTTCTGCAAGGAGGTCAAATCAGTCAATCCTAAAGGAAATCAACCCTTACTGCTCATTGGAAGGACAGATACTGAAGCTGAAGCTCAAATATTTTGGCCACCTAATGTGAAGAGAAAACTCACTGGAAAAGACCCTGATGCTGGGAAAGACTGAAGGCAAAAGGAGAAGGGGACGGCAGAGATGAGATGGCTAGATAGCATCACTGATGCAATGAATATGAACTTGAGCACGCTCCGGGAGAGAGCGGAGGACAGGAAGGCCTGGCATGCTATGGTCCATGGGGTCATGAAGAGCCGGACATGACTTAACGACTGAACAACAACAACAAATAGCTATCCTGAACTTGTAGAATCTCTCAATAAATAATTTAGAAAATAAAACAAAAGAAAATAAATGAATGACTTCATGGAGAGCAGTTGTGACTGTAGTTGTAGGACTTGTAGGATTTCGAGGGATTTTGCTCCTGGAACGGAGCAGGTCAATGGAGCTCACAGAAAGGAACTCAGCCAACCTGTCCTGATCTGGAAATGAATGTTTCTGCTCATATCCAGGTTTACTTTAGAAGCACAAAAGCCCCATTGTGCAAGCAGTCACTCCTGCAAGCACAACAGAACCAGAGAAGGTGGAGTGGCCCCTTTGGATGCTGCCCAGTAAAAAGAAACCAGATCCCACCTTTCAGTATTTTGGCCAATGACTACAGAGACAATGGGATGACTGACAAGTGATGGCAGCAACCATGCCTTGCATTATTTCCCTCTGTTTAATATACCACTGAGCCAAAAAAGAAAAGGAAGGGAAGCTGTCTTCCCTCATTTGCCAATTGTAGCTCCAGTTGGCTAATTTCCAGATAGTATGGGCAGGTGGGGGAGGCATTGATTTCCTAAGAACAAATTGATGGGAAATTGACACTTAACATATGAAAATGAAATTAAATTGTACTGAATTTATTTGATATATGGAGGGAGCAATCCTATGGCTGTTAGTCAGCGGCTAGACGGCCATAGGATATGTGGTTTTCTGGGAATTGACCTTGGAGCCTGTGCTCTGACGTCGGTTCCTGGAGAACTGACCTTCCTCCCCTTCCGTGCTGCCTCACAGGCAGTGTGGAACAGCCCTGTGTTCCATGTTCTGAAGAGGAGTGTGGAGCGGCCAAAATGGGGTGTTCTGGGGGCCTTCTGGGGCGGGGAAGGCAGAAATGCCGGTACAACACATCCTATGTGTTGTCCGGCAGCCTTGCCCCTTAGCCATCAATCTTGCTTCTGCCACAATTTCTGGTTTTGGGCTTGTGCACTCTACATGGGCTCAGACACTCTCTTGTTCTGGAGCTGTCCTCTGACATTCAAAATAAGTTTTGGAACTGAGTTCCATCTCAAATTTAAGCACTGGGAAATACACACACACACACACACACACACACACCATTGAACAGCATGCCTTTGACTGTCAAGTAGGTTTCTGAGTACTGTCTGCCATGGCAGAGCAATCTCTTTAAAGTGAATGTTGAGATTTTTTGCATTTCAAACTCAATTTTCAGAAGAGTTGATATTACTTTTCCAGTGGCTTCAGGTAGAACTAGATTGTAAAGGTTGCTATAGCAATTGTCGGGCTGATCAAATCAAGGCCTGGAATAATAAAAGATGGGAAGGTTATTTCTAAGATTATTGCAAACGGTCTACACACACAGATTCTGGCCAAGAGAGGATGAGGTGGACAAGGTGGAAATAGAGCTTCAGCTCCAAGAAGTGGTAAACAGATGATAGACTAATAAGAAAGAAGACAAAGGGATGTAATGTACCTTTTGCCCACTTGGATTCAGTTAGTAATTTGAATCTCCACGAGAGATTTCTGTGGGAGGACATCGAGTAATTTGTTGTTCAGTCGTTAAGTCGTGTCCAACTCTTCGTGACCCCATGGACCATAGCACACCAGGCCTTCCTGTCCTCCGCTCTCTCCCGGAGTGTGCTCAAGTTTATCATCAAGTAATACTTTTTTTTTTTCATTTCTGAACCATTTTGATAGTTTAACGTAAACCTAGATGGCTGTAAAATCCCAAGGGCTAACATAAAACAACACATGATTGATTCTATCCACATTTGAATAGAAGTCGAGTTTCCACAATGCTGAAAGACAAATGGAATGAGCTATTTGGTTTGGAAAGAATTACTGACATCAGAAGTGCAATCCAGGGAAGTTAAGCCATTACAGTTGCATTCCTATACACACTTGTCTGTGAATAAACTCTATTGAGTATAATAGGACTTATCTCAGAGTACACATGCACAGAATTGCATTCAAACTGTGTACTTAAATCACATTGATTGCACTGGCACTTTAGGAGTCAGTTCTCACGTAACTTTTATACCTCAAAATCTGTGCCCCCTTTCCCTTACATCACGGTGATGCTGCATTGTGTCATTAGTGAAGGGGTCATTTCCAGGTAACATGAACAATAACAATGCCATGCCATTGCATAGTATTTATGGGGCTAGAAATGGCTGTTTTGAATGTGCGGGATATGTAAGCTGTGTGCGGGACCCATGGAAAGGAAAAAAACAACACAGGGACTTTAGCAGGTTAAAGGTATATGCAGTTCAAGCTGTAAGCACACCACAATTTCTCTTACCTGTGTTTAGAAAACCTGCCATGTTGTTCTTATTTCTTATGTCAGAATTAATCCCTGGTCTCAATCAAAATAGGAAAGAACAACAAAAAACCCTTTAAATTCTTTCTATGTATATACATTTTGAGATTTAAATATTCTATGACCTAGTCTACAGAGAGGAAGGAAAAGAAGACATGGATTATTGTGTGTGAGTGTGTGTGCGTGTGTGTGTGTGTGTGTGTGTGGCATTCATGTAATAATTACCTTTTTGCCATTTAGTAGATATGGATTTTTAAAAAATCTTTCAAGAGAAATTAGGAGATGCCATTGATTTTGCTGTGGCATTTGTTGTTATGAGTAAGGACAGACAAGTTCAGAGGGCATGTTAAAAATATACACAAGGAAATAAATCCCTCAAGTCATATGCTATAAATGAATAAATGATATGCTTCACAAGCAGCCAGAGCACATATTTACTCACTTTTGTCCATGCATCTGTTCAGGCTTTACTGCATTATTTGAACGATGATAATGGCACCAAAGGTTAATTTCTAAGCTAACAAGAGGTCCTGCCTCATTTAAAGTTCAACGAATCCACTGAACCAACTGCTCAAGCCTACCTCCTCCACACTTAATTACTGTTTGTCACATAAATGTCTGGAGTAATAGCATGGGCCCATTGAACTTGTGCATTATGTGTTAGCATGCTGCCCTGTGCCTTCTTATAAATATATACTGACTGCCAGGAAGAGATACACAAATGGAAATACCCATCCAAGTAACTGCATCTATTTACATGTTTCCCATAGTTGCCCATCTGCCAACAGCAATGTTGATTATTATTTTTCTTTAGCAATGTATGTGTGACAAGCTCTCCTTACCCGGAACATTCTGCCACGAAGCTAGAATACAAACTAGTATAGTTGGCTGTGTCAAGAGGGTCAATAAGCAAGATGAATGTACATCATTAAGGCCTTTACATTGGTGACTGAACTAGCTGTCGGTGAACTTGTGCAAAAGCTTTATGCAGCTGTAAGGAGTGGAAAGCAAGGAAAAGATGTGCCAATGTTCCGAAGGGCCTAGTGCAAGGATTCTGCTGAAATAACACCTGCTTACTACAGCCTTCCTCAACCTGGTACCCTTCAGATGTAGTGGATGGAAGCTCCAATCATTGGCCATGCTGGCTAGGGATGATGGGACTTGCAGTGCAGCCCAGTCCTGGAGAGCACCAGGTTGGGGAGATGTGACTGATGGGCTTTGTAAATGCTAGCAGAGCCACTGCAAATTTATTTGTTAAAATTACATCCCACTCTGCAAATGCCCCAGGAGCAGTTTACAATATTAAAAACACCAAAACAATGATGACAATAACATAAAAAAGGAAAAAATGCAACTACAAAAATATGAAAATGATACAATATTAAAAACGTTAGAAATATTAAAAACATTAAAGAGCCAGCAGTAAAATTAATAGCAACACGTAACAGATTAAAGATTAAATGCCTTTTAATCTTTATGCAAATGGGAATGGTATATGTCAATAGTTAGCAACAACACGCCCCACAAATGCCAACCCCAAATCCCAATTCTCAGTGCTTCTGGTTGCCGAGTCAGTTCCAGGGCTTCCTTTTCCCCAATGTCGCCAATTCAAGGGATGGTGTAAAACCTGGAATGGCTCAGAAAGGCCTCCTGATTTTTTTTTAAATGCCAAAAATAATGGCATGTTTTAGAGACACTTGAGACAATATTTTAGGACTGAAACCCTTGCAATGTTATATTATTATTAACCCCCCAAAGCCCAGAACCCATCCAGAACAGAACAGAATGGCCTGGAACAGCAACTTCCAAGTGAGCCAAACCAATGAAATTCTCCAGTCCCATATAACTGGATGGAAGAGATGCAATAAGCTGCAGAACGTCCACAGAAACCATGTTTTGGTACCAGTTCTAGGCATTAGTCCATATCCCCCAAAATGGCCCAGAACGCTGACTTTTACTCTTCCCCCCCCCATTCGTGATAGGCTACGTAAAGACTTACGTAGCCTATCACGTCTGGGTTAAAAAAAACCCCCGCGTATGCAAATGGCGGCAGCTATGGCCACCGCCATTTGCGTTCTCTATTTTTGGTCGTCTTAGGCTACATAAATATTTACGTAGACTAAGACGACGAAAATAAGGGGAACGCAAATAGCGTAGCAGATGCTATTGGCGTTCCCCTTATTTTTGCCGTCTTAGTCTACATAAATGTTTACATAAATGTGCCAAAATAAGGAATGCAAATGGTGGTGGCCATGGCCGCCGCCATTTGCGTATGCATTTTTTTTTTTAAGTCAGCCGTGATAGGCTACGTAAACATTTACGTAGCCTATCACGGTGTTTTTTAAAAAATCTAGCCGTGATAGGCTACGTAAATCTTTACGTAGCCTATCACGTTTTTTTGTTTTTGTTTTTCTTTAACCTGGAAATGGCAGAGGCGGCAGCTGGTCGGAAGACTGGCTGCCGCCGCTGCCGCACCGCCGCCGGAGCCACCGTTGGAGCCGCCGCTGCCAGGAAGATCTGCCCAAGGTAAGTCCCGTCCCGGGGGGGCGGGGGAATGGCGGGCCGTTCTGTCACCATTTCAGGGGGGCCAAATGCGCTGGCATTCGGCCTCCCCGAGATCCATGGCGGAACTTTCGTACCTCCCTAGGATTTCGTACATCCCTACTTTTAAGTGAGCCAAATCAACCAAATTCGCCAGTCACACATAACTGCATGGGAGCAATGCAGCAAACTACAAATCTTCCACAGAAATGCCCAATAGTTGCCTCTTTTTGGGAGGAAGTTATCATACAGATAAACTTCGTATTGGAATACTCCTTAATATTTACTGATGTACATGTTCTTCTAATTTATTTACCTCCTTCTTAGAATTTAATACATGGTCAGTGTATACAGATTTTTCACGTCCTTTTGACCACCAAAAGACAGATAATTTAATTTAATTTAATTTATTTCATTTCTATACCGCCCAATAGCCGAAGCTCTCTGGGCGGTTCACAAAAATTAAAACCAAACAACACACAATAAAACAATTTAAAATATATAGAACATTAAAACCACAATATAACAATACAACCACAATAAAACCTAGCAGCAGTGCAGGAGTTTAAAATACAGATTTAAAACAGCAAAGCTAAAAGTCTAAAAAGCTAAAATGCTAAAATGCCTGGGAAAATAAAAAGGTCTTCACCTGGCGCCGAAAGGAATACAATGTAGGTGCCAGGTGAACCTCACTAGGGAGCTCATTCCAGAGCCGGGGTGCCACAGCAGAAAAAGCCCTCCTCCTAGTAGCCACCCGCCTCACTTCCTTTGGCAGGGGCTCACGGAGAAGGGCCGCTGATGATGATCTTAAGGTCCGGGCAGGCACATATGGGAGGAGGCGATCCTTCAGGTAACCTGGCCCCAAGCCATTAAGGGCTTTGAATGTTAACACCAGCACTTTGAATCGGGCCCGGAAGTGGACTGGCAGCCAGTGCAGCTGGAAAAGTACTGGCATAATATGAGCTCGCAGGCCAGTCCCTGTTAACAATCTTGCTGCCCTATTTTGGACCAGCTGAAGTTTCTGGACCATTTTCAAAGGCAGCCCCACGTATAACGCATTGCAGTAATCCAGACGAGAAGTTATCAGAGCATGGATAACTGTAGCTAGGCTATCTCTGTCCAGATAAGGGCGTAGTTGATATACCAGCCTAAGCTGATAAAAAGTGCTCCGTGCCACTGAGTTCACCTGTGCCTCAAGTGACAGTTCTGGATCCAAGAGCACCCCCAAACTACGAACCTGATCCTTTAGGGGGAGTGCAACCCACTCCAGAACAGGTTGAATATCACCTAGCCGGGCAGACGAACCACCCACTAACAGTACCTCCGTCTTGTCTGGATTGAGTTTCAGTTTATTGGCCCTCATCCAGTCCATTACCGTGCCAAGGCACTGATTCAGAACAGCCACTGCCTCACCTGGTTTTGATGTGAAAGAGAGGTAGAGCTGGGTGTCATCTGCATATTGATGGCACCTCAGCCCACACCTCCGGATAACCTCCCCCAGCGGTTTCATGTAGATGTTAAACAGCATGGGGGATAAAATAGAGCCCTGTGGAACCCCATGGCACAATTGCCATGGCACAGAGCAATAATCCCCCAGCACCACCTTCTGGAATCGGCCATCCAAGTAGGAGTGGAACCACTGTAGTGCAGTGCCTCCAACTCCTAACCCAGACAACCTATCCAGAAGGATACCATGGTCGATGGTATCGAAAGCCGCTGAGAGGTCCAGGAGAATCAACAGGGTCGCACTCCCCCTGTCCCTCTCCCAGCAGAGGTCATCCCACAGGGCGACCAAGGCAGTTTCCATTCCAAAGCCAGGCCTGAAGCCCGATTGAAATGGATCTAGATAATCCGTTTCATTCAAGAGTGCCTGGAGCTGTCCTACAACCACCCGCTCAAGCACCTTGCCCAGGAAGGGGACGTTAGCCACTGGCCTATAATTGTTAACATCCTCTGGGTCCAGGTTAGGCTTTTTCAGGAGTGGTCTAATTACTGCCTCTTTTAAAGTGGCAGGCACCACTCCCTCTCTCAAGGAGGAATTTACAACCACCTGGACCCAGCCGGACATCCCTTCCTTGTTTGATTTAATAAGCCATGAAGGGCAAGGGTCAAGCACACAAGTGGTCGATCGGACTTGGCCAAGCACCTTGTCCGCATCCTCAGGCCTCAATAACTGAAACTCATCCAATAAAACTGGACCAGACGGTGCTCTGAACGCCTCTACCAATGGAACTGCATTAATGTTGGTGTCCAATTCATGACGAATCTGAGTGATTTTATCCTCAAAGTGCCGTGCAAACTTGTCACAGCGTGCTACCGAGCGTTCCACCATCTCTCTCCCTGGCCCAGAATGTAACAGGCTGCGAACCACTCAGAAAAGCTCCGCTGGATGACACTGAGAAGATGCAATGCTGGTGGAAAAGAGCTGTCTCTTTGCCACCCTCACCGCCACAGAGTAGGCTCGATAGTGGGCTCTTACCTGTGTTCAGTCAGACTCAGCACGAGTTTTCCTCCACCTGCGTTCTAGCCATCTCCCCTCTTGCTTCATTGCCCTCAGCTCAGGTGTATACCAAGGAGCTGGCCAGGCTCTGCTCAGAGGGAGAGGGTGCTTGGGCGCGATCGTGTCAACCGCCCGAGTCATCTCTGCATTCCACAGAGCGACCTGGGCTTCAACAGGAGCACTAGCCATACCAGCAGGAAAATCCCCCAGAGCCCTCTGGAATCCATCGGAATCCATTAATCTCCGGGGGTGGACCATTTTAATAGGTCCCCCACCCTTGCAGAGGGGGAAGGCCGCCAGGAGTCTAAACCTCAGCAGGAAGTGATCTGACCATGACAAAGGGACAGATGTTAAGTCCTCCACTTTCAGATCACCATCCTCCTGCCCAGTCGAGAAAACCAGATCAAGCGTGTGTCCTTTTATATGCGTTGGGCCGATGACATGTTGGGACAGCCCCATGGTTGTCATGGCAGCCATGAAGTCCTGAGCCGCCCCGGATACAGCGGCCTCGGCATGGAAGTTGAGATCCCCCAGGACCATCATCCTGGGGGTCCTCAACACCAAGTCTGAGACCACCTCCGTCAGCTTAGGCAGGGAGTCTGATGGGCAGCGGGGTGGGCGGTACACCAACAGAATCCCTAATCTGTCCCGGGTACCCAACACAAGGTACAAACACTCAAGATCTGCACTCGAATGAGCAGGAAGCCTGGAGAGGGAGATTGAATTCCTATAGACCACGGAGGGAGATACTACAACACTGGAAGGATACTTACCTCCCATAATGCAATGGACTGAAAACTTACCAACACTAGCAACATTCAAATGAGTGGTATACTGGCGCCATTTGCAAATGGACCTATGTATGGATATTGGGTCTGCTTTTATTGCAATTTATGTAGAATCTATTTTTTTATCTTAAGAATGTTGCAGTAATTGAAACTGAGATCTTTAAAGTATGTGGCTATATTAATGATTTTTTTAAAAAATCAGTTGTTCTTTTGTTTCCCTGTTTCAAGTGAACCAAACCAACCAAATTCACCAGTCACACATGACTATGTGGGAGTGATGTCATAAATAAAAAAAAGTCCCTAGTACTCATTGTTAGAATGAAAAGCTTTCTTGAATGTATATTACAGTAATACAGCAGAATCAAAACAGTCTAAAAATTTCAGAACTGTGCATTTAACTCTTAGTCCTACCAAGTAATTTTTGAGAGTTTACGTAATCTGGAAAGGACATGGTGGGACATCCCTAAATCTTGGTGCAAAGTTGCAGAGGTGGCAGTATTGAGCTGCAGCTGAAGCGTTGTATGCCTGAAGAACTGGTTATTTCTTTCGAAATCTCTAAGCAAAGCCAATTGAAATGTGAAACAATGAATTCTTTGGGGAGCTTCCATATCAACAGGCGGCATGTGTTAAGAAAGCAGCAATTGTATTCTTTGGTTTATTGAGTCAGAGAAGGATAATCCTTCTATTTCTGTCTTCGTGAAGAACAGGGAGACTGTCTTGTTGTTCAATAAATTGGAATAATGTGCCTCAACCTGCACCACAGATCCTGACCTCAGCTGTTGGAAATAACTCCTGTTTGAAATACTGAAATAGTATTTTTCCTGTCATCAGGCACCTGTGGCTAAATCAGATCAATGACAAGTGCAAAACAGTGGTAGGTATTTAAAAAGGAGTGTGCTGTACCTAGCTGGGAATTTAGCCACTCCATTTAGTCCATTTTTCACAGATTGTCAGGCACCTTTTTTTCCACTGCCTGTTCACAGATGGATGGATGCGATTTTTTTCATCATGCAGAAAAATACTGAAATAATTCCATGAGAGGGTCTGCAACATTTTACATAATAATTTACCTTAGCATGCAACATTGAGCGTATTGTCCCCCATTTCATTCAACATGTCCCTGGGTGTATATACCAATCTCAGCAGAAACATGCATATTTTCCGACGAATAAATATGCGTAAATTTTGGGAAAGTAAAAAAAAGTCCCATAAGTCCACAGACTCCACGTGGCTTGAGCGGGTTGGTCTGTAGTGGATTCTGCAGGTTGGATTCTTAAAGATCTGAGCTCATTTTAGTCCAACTTGAATCTCTCCAGCATCGCTACAATGAAGTGTACATCAACCTTCCCCAACCTGGTGCCCTCCAGATGTGTTGGACTACAACTCCCATCCAGTGGAGGCTTGTGGGTCTGATGCCAGTGGGGTGGTGAATCCACTCCGGGTTTCAGTCAGAACCAACCAGAATTCTAAAGGAGCTATCCAAGGTGATTCCTTTAGAGTTGACTGGTTCTGACTGAAACCCGGGCCGGATTTACTACCCCACTGACATCGGAGCCACCAGCCCCTACTGCTCCCATCATTTCTACCCAACATGGCCATTGGTGTGGTTTCTTATATTATTTTTCCTCCTTTGGGCCATGCTATAGGAGTTGTAATCCAACACATCTGGAGGGCACCAGGTTGAGGAAGGCTGCTCTCAGTGGTGCAGTGCGGTTCAGCAGGATGTAGCACTGGTACTTTTTTTATTAACAGTGATGCTGATGTCATCTTGCCCCCCCACAACTTCCTTGTTCCCTCTGAGTTTAGCTGCAATCCCCACAGCAGCTGGGAGGAACTGGATTTTAGCAGCAACAGTTTATTGTTCCCTGCTGTAATTAGGGATTGACAAGCTTCCCTTGGTTCAGCCCCAACCCCCCGGACTTTGGTCCGTTTTCCACAAACTGGCCTGACTCAAACTGGCCACTTTGTGGATTTTCCATATATTTTTATTTGTGCAGATTGTGGCTGAAATTTACGCAATTTATGCAAATTGCACTGCAATTTGCACAAAGCGCTATTTGCTCAAATAGAAATAACGCACAAACATTCCCGGCTTTCAGGAAAACCTTTGGTTAATACGACCCAGGTTGGGCATGCTGGAGAAATCCATCAAGCCAAAAAAGAAACAGATTTCCCAGCGACCAACATCCCTAGTTGTAATGCAAAGTATTTGGGGGTGACTGGATCTTGAATGATCCATTAAGACCCATTCACTTTACAAAATGCCTGCTCCTCGTGGAGCTGAAAACTGCTAGAACTGTCTGCACCTTTGGACTCTCCTTGGGGGAAGGACTATGTGGAGTGTCATGATGAGCGCCTGCACTTCAGAATTACCTATCCTTCTGTCACACATGGGTCACTATGGAAAGGCCTTTTTGGGTTAAGAAGGAAGAGTATTGCAGATTAATTGTAATGAATGGTAGAAATTGGGATGAATGTGTCTGTTTTCATGGTATGTCAGAAATTTAACTGCAGAATCTGTTAGGTGAATAATTGTTTAACTGATTTTATAAGTTTGTATGGTATGAGCGATTAGAGCGAGCAAACGGGGAGCAAACAGGAGTTGGTCAGGGGAGTTGCAGTGGAAGAAGAGACAAAGGAGACAAAGGCAAAGAGGTAAGTGGGCTGGAGGAAGCTCAGAGGGCTGTCTTTTCCCTTCTGAGTGGCTGTGAGCTCACCAGGTGCTCCTGAGAGCTCCAACTGGGGGTGGTGGTGGCCTGAATACTCCCAGCAGCTGTGTGGGCAGGAAGCTTCAGTCTGTTTCCCGCCTCCCAGCTGAGCAGAGCAAAGCAGAGCAGAGGAAGCTTCTCCAGCTGGTCTAGGGACTATAGAAATAAGCAAACTCCCAGAGAGTGAGCAGTCAGAGTGAGCAAACAGGGGGAGCAAACAGGAGTTGGCCAGGGGAGCTGCAGTGGCAGAAGAGACAAAGTAGACAAAGGCAAAGAGTGAGTAGAGGACTAGGCATAGGCTACTCTAGAACAACCAGGAAGCTAGACACAAAAGGGAAAAAGGGACTATGGAAGGAAAAGACTCTCCAGTGGTGGTGACTTGCATGCTCTGTGCAATGTTTGTTTTCTTGCCTGAGATCAACATGGCCTACACGTGCAACAAGTGCAAGTTGATCATGCTGCTGGGAGAAGAAGTAAGAAGCCTGAAGCAGTGAGTGTCGACCCTCTAGGGAATAAGAGAATATGAAGAGTTCTTGGACAGAACGGTGGAACTACAGCAGCAAAGCGAAGTACAGAAGCTAGAAGAGCAACAGCAAGCTGAGGCAGAAGAGGAAACTGCTGAGGTGAGGAAAAATGAGGTAGAGGATGCTCCTTGAAAAAGGGTGACAGGAGAAGAAGAACTAGAAGACACTTGGCACCAGTGGAGGCAGTGGAACTAGGGAACCGTTTCCAGGTAGTTGAGGAGGATGAGAATGGAGGACATCCTGCAGAGGAAGAATTACAGGGGAATCTGCATGAGAGCAAGCAACAGGCTGAAGGTCAGTCAAACAGAGGCAATGAAACCAAGGCCTACAGCTACGAGAAGAGTAGTAGTAGTGGGAGACTCCTTGCTGTGTGGGATCGAAACCCAAGTATCTTGCGAAGACCTCTTGACTCGCCAGGTATGCTGTCTCACGGGAGATGGATTAGAGACATGATTGAAGGGTTGCCTGCACTCATAAAACCCACTGACAGGTATCCCTTTCTTCTCATCCATGTGGGAGCAAATGATACCACCAAGCGGAGCTACGAAGAAATCATGTCAGACTTTGAAGCTTTGGGAAGGAAACTCAAGAACTTTGGGACCCTGAGAGTTTTCTCATCCATCCTTCCAGTTGTTAGAAGGATAGGAAAGGAACGAAAAATACTCTGGGTGAATGACTGGCTACGAAGGTGGTGCCAATGAGAGACATTTGGATTCTGGGACCACGGACTATACTTCCTGGAAGACGAACTGTTGGCAAGGGATGGGTTGCACCTCACAAAGGCTGGGAAAAATATGTTTGGCCACAGCATGAAGAACTTCATCAGGAGGGCTTTAAACTGAATCCTACGGGGAAGGGAGATGTACATTTGGGGGTAACAATGGATTACGGCTCTTGCACTGCAACAGAGAGAACAGCTCTAATAGCGCCCAATAATACTCTTCACAAACATGTAGGAAGAAAGCCAGACCATGAAGCACATGGTCTTCGATGTCTATATGCTAATGCCCAGAGTATGGGAAACAAACAGAACAAACTTGAACTCCTAATACAGGAGGGAAATCATGACTTGATAGGTGTAACTAAGACTTGGTGGGATGACTCTCATGACTGGAATACAGCAGTTGAAGGATATAACTTGCTCCAAAAGAACAGGAGGAACAGAAAGGGAGGTGGGGTTGCACTATATGTTAAAAATACATATCTCTGCACAGAAATACAGGAGGATGAGCTTGGTAGCCCCATTGAGAGCATCTGGGTTAAAATAAATGGAGCAAAGAAGAAAAGGAACCTGGTGGTCGGAGTCTACTACCAGCCACCCAATCAAGGAGAAGATGAGGATGAAGCTTTTCAAAAGCAAATAGCCAATGTTTCAAGGAAGCATGATGGGGACTTCAATTTCCCCAGTATTTGTTGGGAAACAAATTCTGCAAAACATGGCCCCTCCAGGAAATTCCTGACCTGTGTGGCAGATAACTTCCTCCTACAGAAAGTAGAGGAAGGTACTAGAGGATTGGCTATCCTTGACTTGATCCTAACCAACAGAGATGATAGTGGATAAAGTACCGGTCATGGGAACTCTGAGCGAAAGCTATGTTATACTTGAGTTCTTGGTTCTAAGGGAAGCAAAAGCCGAGTGTAGCCAAACGTGTACCTTGGATTTTAGGAAAGCTGATTTTCATAAACTCAGAACTATGGTAAGTAAGGTCCCATGGCAAGCAACTCTAACAAGAAAAGGAGTCCAAGATGGGTGGGAGTTTTTAAAAAAGGAAATTCTCAAGGCACAATTACAAACAATTCCAACAAGAAGAAAAGGTGGAAGACAACAGAAGAAGCCAATGTGGCTTCACAAAAAGCTTAGAGATGACCTGAAAACAAAAAAAGCACACATATAGGAAGTGGAAGGAAGGCCAAGCACCAAAGGTAGAGTACAGGCAGGTAGCACAAAATTGCAGGGATGGTGTCAGGAAGGCTAAAGCTGAGAACAAGCTGAGATTAGCGAGGGATGCTAAAAGCAACAAAAAAGCTTTCTTCAGCTATGTGCATAGTAAAAGACAGAGGAAAGAAATGGTGGTTCAGCTCTTAAATAAGGATGGCAAAATGATAACAGATGACAAGGAAAAGGCAGAAGTGCTCAATTCCTACTTTGGCTCAGTCTTCTCCCGAAAGAGGGTCTATGACCCCCCTGGCAAAGGCGAAGTACAGGCTGAAGGGGCAGGATTGCAGCTGGAGATCGATAGGCATATGGTCAAGGAACACCTAATTACTTTGAATGAGTTCAAATCTCCAGGGCCAGATGAACTGCATCCTAGAGTCATAAAGGAACTGGCAGAAGAACTCTCAGAACCACTGTCTCTTATCTTTTGAGAAATCATGGAGGACAGGTGAAGTGCCAGATGCCGGGATGAGGGCGAATGTTGTCCCTATCTTCAAAAAGGGTAAAAAGGAGGTACTTGGGAACTACAGACCAGTCAGTCTGACATCAATCCCTGGGAAAATTCTGGAGCAGGTTATAAAGCAATCCATCTGGAAGCATCTTGAAAATGCAGTGATTACTCGAAGCCAACATGGATTTGTCAAGAACAAATCCTGCCAAACGAATCTGATCTCAGTTTTTGATCAAATAACCTCCCTTGTGGACTGTGGGAGTGCTGTGGACATAATATACCTCGACTTCAGCAAAGCTTTTGACAAAATGCCCCATGATATCGTGATGAGCAAACTAGCTCAAAGTGGGCTAGATGAAACAACAATCAGGTGGATCCACAGTTGGCTACAGAATCGGACTCAAAGAGTGCTTATCAATGGGACCTTCTCAAACTGGGGAGAGGTAACGAGTGGGGTACCGCAGGGCTCAGTCCTGGGCCCAGTGCTCTTCAACATTTTTATTAATGACTTGGAGGAGGAGGTGCAGGGAATGCTGATCAAATTTGCAGATGAAACAAAATTGGGCGGGATAGCTAATACTTTGGAAGACAGAAACAAAATTCAAAGTGATCTTGATAGACTGGAGCACTGGGCAGAAAACAATAGAATGAAATTTAACAGGAAATTTAACAGGAATGAAACAGGGATAAATGCCAAGTTCTGCACCTAGGAAAAAGAAACCGAATGCACAGTTACAAGATGGGGGATACTTGGGTCAACAAAATATGTTCAAGAGGTTATTTATTTAATTCTTTTATTAGCTGATATTTTTTAGGGTGTTCTTCAGTCATGGACTCACAAATCCGCTTGCAGATAAAAACATAAAATACAATAAAATAAACAGACAAAACAACAGTGAGCAGTGAAAAACAGCATAACACAGAACAATAACCAAAAGCTTGAGAGCTAAAAGGTTAAAGCTGCAATCCTACACCCACTCACCTGGGAGTAAGCCCCACTGGACTCAGTGGGGCTTACCTTTGAGTAGACATGTATAGAATTGCATTGCCAAAGCCTAAAAGGCCTGGGCAAAGAAAAATGGTTTCACGTGGTACCCCAAAAAGCACTAATTGCACCAGGTGAACCTCTTTGGGAAAGGAATTCCATGCTAACCTGGGGTGCCAAAACTGAGAAGGCCTTGCTCTTATAGCCAGCTGCCTTACTTCAGATGGAGGGGGGACAAACAGCAGGGTCCTTGTAGCTGATTTTAATGCCTGTACAGGTTCATATAGGAGTAGACACACAGTCCTTTAGATACCCTGGGTCCCAAGACATTTGGGGCTTTATAGGTTAAAACCAGTTCTTTGTACTAGGCCTGGAATGTACCAGCAGCCCAGGGTGTATCCTTATTAACTGTACTAAAACATTCATCTTATGTCCTGGAGCATCTGCTGTTTCTCACTCTGTTTATTTAATTTATATCCCATCTTTTTGCCAAAAAACGGCACTCAAGGCAGCTAACAGTAAAATACAGGTTAAAAACAAAGGGCAGTATCCAACACTGCCCATACATGAGTGGGGGCCCCTTACTCTTCCATTCTGTGAGTGGCCAGCTGCGGTGATTCTGCAACAGAGTTTTAGCACTTCTGGGTGCCAGCCATGAAATGAGTGGAACGGCTCATTTCTGGAATGGGCAGGTTCACAGAACTCCTTTATGCGCACTCTGCCGACCTGCCCCATTCCAGAAACAAGCATTTTTGCTCATTTCAGCTTGCCCCTGGAAGTGCGAAGTCTCTGCTTGCACGATAACATCACCAGGGCTGGCTGCTCATGGGCAGTTACCATTGGATACTGCCCCAACAATAATGAAAACATGACATAAAAAACAAATAAAAAACACAATTAAAAACACAATAAAAGAAATAAAATCCAACCAATTATAATCCCTTCAGCAACAGAACAGCTTTATTCAGAGCAGTTGCTTGAATAAAAATATCTTTGACCACTGGCAGAAAGACAACAGAGACGGCGCCAACCCAGCCTCCCTCAGCAGGGAGTTCTAGAGCCTGAGGTGGCCACTGAGAAGACCCTGTCTGGCATCCTCACCAAACGTGTCTCTGAGGACCAAGAGAAGGGCTTCCTCTGAAGGTCTAAAAGCCTGGGCAGTTTGAATGGGAGAAGGAGGTCTTTCAGGTAACTTGGTCCCAACTCTCTCCTGGGTATCTGTCAATCCAGAGATATCAATAGCTCCTGGAAGGATCACCTGGTACAACCTGATACTTCTGTTTAGCAATAGGGTGTGATTTTTAAGCTTCTACTTTTCAGTCTTACTAGTAAGACTGGAAGGGCAATAAGAGTTTGGCATCTCATCCCTCCATGCCTCATCTGCACACTTCGGGACGCTTTATGTAATTTTTGGCTGCTTCACAGGTAGGGATGTATGAGAAATTCATTTCACTTCCATCAGAAAAATGGTTTCTTGCAATGCACGTGGGCTTTCCATCATACATATTTGGAACTTAGTTGCAAGGTGGGTTTCTGGAAGACCCACCTTGTAAAAAGGAACAACAATACCTATGAAGCTTGCATGACTCTCAAACTGGTCCACGTGTGAGAATGTGAAGCTGTTGACACAAAGCAATATCAGCAGAAAAGCTGGAGTTATTTTATTTGACAAGTGGCTTTAACTACATGAAAATCTGGTGCATCTGAGCAGTCCAAAGAGGCTTTCCAATTTAGACATACAGTACATTAAGAAAACAATTACAACCATCTATCTGCTCAGACCCTTAGGTCACGTTTAGGGCCCTCCTCCTGCATGTACCTGCTTGGACCCTTAGGTCATCTTCGGAGGCCCTCCTTTGGTTGCCCCTGCCAAAGGAAGATAGGTGGGTGGCTACAAGAGAGAGGGCCTTCTCAGTGGTGACACCCCACTTATGGAATAAACTCCCTAAAGAGCCTGGCACCTATGCTGTTCTCTTTTCAGCATCAGTCAAAGACCACTTTTTCCTCCCAGACATTTTAGAGACTGAGTTCTAGGTTATTACGTCTGTTTCATCGATTCCTGTGCTGTTTATTGTTTTGCATGATATTGTATTCTATTCTTCTAAATACTTGTATTGCATTTTGCATTTTTAACTGTTTTAAAATGGCATTTTAGTTTTTTAACTGGTTGTAATCCACCCAGAGAACATTAGTTACTGGGCGGTTTAGAAATTCAATAAATAAATACGTAAATAAACAAACTATTATCTTGCAGAGTACTGCATTCATTTTGCTGCCTGCTGCCAAAGGTATTCAATGGGACTGTCAGGCAACCCCTGTGGATGAATGTCAGGGGCCTAATTTTCTTCCACACATGCTAGTGTGATTTGTTTAGTTGCATGTGCCTTCCACGAGGCAAATCACAGAAGCCTTGCCTTGCCAAGAGGAAACAAAGAGGAATGAACCTCTTGTCCAGTTGCTAATAAGAATTGGAGTACTTTGTCAATGTCTTCGAAGAAGACTGGCATGGAGTTTGCAACAAAACATGTCAGAAGCACTCAAATGGGACAATGAGGGATTCTTCTAGGATGGCGGTGGTTGGAAGATAGTATGGCCATCTCCATTGTCTGTTGTGGGCTCTGTTCTTTTAAATGCAATGTAGTTAAGCAGAAATACATATGGATGGGTGGATCTGTCTAGCCTGATTCTGTAGGTTTACTTTTCCCTCCATGTCAGTTCTGCATGTATGTGGGTTTTTTACGAGAAAAGTATGTTGTTTCTTTTGCAGAAATTGGAAATATTGTGCATTTTTCTGATTGTATGCATTTTGTGTACACTTCTACTCATTGAGTAGAGTGTGCTTGTATGCATTTTTGAAATGTATGCATTTTTGTTTGCGCAAGTTCTGAAATATACAGATTTGGGGATGTAAAGTGCTAAAAAAGCCAGGTTTGCATCCATTGATGGATTGGGGAACTCTGCAAATAAATTATGATGGGGCAGTTTATTTATTTTTATTTATTTATTGCATTTATACCCCGCCTTTTTCCCTCTTGCAAGAAACCCAAGGTGGCTGACATTATCCTCCTCCTCTCCATTTTATCCTCACAACAACAACCCTGTGAGGTGGGTTGGGCTGAGAGTCTGTGACTGGCCCGAAGTCACCCAGTGAGCTGCCATGGCCGAGTGGGGACTAGAACCCAGATCTCCCAACTCCTAGTCCAACACTCTTTCCACTACACCACACTGGCTCTCATTCCTCATTTGGCAACACTTGCCAAGTTTCCTCATACATTCCTAGATATAGGCACTCATGACCTCTTTCATCTCCCCTCCATCCTTCTCCCCATCTGCCCTTGAGATTTAAGTTTTCTGTAGTTCTCTTTCCTTTGTTATGATTGTACTCTGGCCCTTATGAACCAAGAGACAAATTGATCAATGAGTCATCAGAATTCCTGCCTTCATCACATGCAGTTACTACATCGCTAGGATAATTATGCTGAAGTAAAGTGTTCATGCACTATCAAATAAAATAGTCACTTCCATTTTCCCTTACCATTGCTGGCATTTAGTATATGTTTACAAAATCTGAAGCGTACACACCTTACATAGGGGGATGATTCATACAACTATTTGGAGCTGAAGGGTCACCGCCTCTGAAATATTAATGGGATAGTGAATTTGTGAAAAGAATTCTTCTCCCATGTCATAAAGTCACAAGTTACTAAGCCCCAAGGAACACTAGAAAGCGTTTTAAAGCATCTATTTATTTCACCCTTCAGCATAAGTGCTTTCAGGGTAGCTAACCAACAGTGCTGGCTTCAAGTTTTTGAGGACCCTTGGGCAAGACTCCCTCAATGGGCCTCCTCCCCCAGTGAGTCTATCTTCTCCCCACCACTGTCACCAGCTGCTGTTGCTCCTCAACCTCTCATCATTGGTACCACTTGCTTGCTTGACAGGCAGAGAGCCAGTGAGCAAGGAACCCATGGCATCTACTGTTCCTCCTTCTTACCACTGGTGTTGTCTAGGCCAGAACGAGAGGCAGGTGAAGAAACAGGTTGCAATGGTGAAGGGGAGGAGCAAGTCCAGGGAGCACTTGCCAATGGGCCCCTGCTGGGGTGTGGGTCCTCAGCAGGTGCCTCACCATGCCTACTCTTGATACCGGCCCTGCTAACAAATCTAAAGGTCCTCCCCATCCCCTTTTCTTACAACAATGCTGTGAGGTAGGTTAGGCTGAAACACCAAAGGCTGAAACACCAGTGACTGGCCCTAAGTCACACAGTGAGCTTTAAGGTGCTCAACATTCTTCAATAACATAAGGGCAGATTATCAGCTCCCCATATGGTTATACTCTTTCACACCTGCATGTTCATTACTTGACAGCTCCAGCATAAAGTGATGACTTGCGTGTGTGAATGGACCAACACTAGTATAACACAACAGGTATGTCACCTCAGAAACAATGCTTTTCAATGGAGTCAGTTCACACATTAAGCCACCAGTCATCAAATATATAGTAATCCTGTGTGGTGCCTTTGCATGTGTACAACGCCTGACCTACCAGTTGATACATGGTTGTCTGTTTAAACACACACGAAGAGTTAAGTAGCCCATGTATGTCCCCTCTGAATTATTCTCAGATCATCCCCACATTAGCATGGCAGTAGCAAAGTGTGGAAGAAATGCAGAGATCAGAATGTTGGTGTAGTCAAGTGCAATTAGACTTCTGGTGCCCATCGCCACATGCTTAATGATAAAATGTCAGATGTGTATCAGCTGTCATAAAACTGTACTAATCTGTTGTCTAACATTAATTGTATAGTTTACTTCCTTAGCACATACAAAAGAAAAAGACATTTTAATTTACTAAATAGTTTTGAATAAGAAAAAGAGAAACCTTTACACCTAGATTTGTTTGAAGTACTTCAAATATTTTATTGCTCATACTATGGTACATATTGAAGTAATTGCGTAATTAAGAGATAATGTCAGTGCAATAGAACATGGTTGACAAGATAATAGTCTCCTGCAGCGATATAAATGTCAAGGCAAAGCTGACGGATACGTAGAAAAACACACATGCACAAAAAGAAAAATAAATTAAGTTTTGTTTGTGTTCTGAAATGGTAACTTTCAATTGGCTTGAATTTAATCACTCTGTTCCCAGTGATTGCCTCACGTACCCGTGAAGAACAAAATATCCAATTTTACTCAGCGGGTGCTAAAATCTTCTAAAAATCTGTCCTGAGCTGATATAGTGGAACTGGCAGGCAGCTCTGTGCTATTGGTTGGGTGCTGAGTTTAATTGATGATCTGCTTTTAACTTTAGGCAGCTGGCTTCAAGTCACTGATGATGCCGCAGCTAAAGTTCAGAGGGAAGGACATGGTTGTAGTTGCCCAGGCAATGAGCTAGGTCATATGCTACATTTTCTAGAGCAGGGTGAGCGACACACAACCTGCAGGGTGAATGCAGCCCCTCCTGCCCCCTGAATTCAAAAACAAAGAAAACATTTTAAATGAAAAAAAAAAAAGATGTCTATAGCACTATGGCGCACCTGGAGGGGGTGGTTTCTGGGGACAAAAATGCCCCCCAGACCCCCCACAGTTGCTCTCCCCTGCTATAGGGCTGAGAGGCTAGGCAATAAACACCAATGGTACCCTGAAACTCTTTCTTATCAAGAACATAACATGGGGCTTACGCGATGGATGGATGGATGGATGGAGCCACAGGTAACCAGATTAGGGATGTTGGAGAAATCTGCAACAGAATCAGATGGGTTTCTATAAATCCATCCCATGGATTCTGCAGTGGACTGGCTTTTCCCAAGTCACATAGATTCTGTGGATTTGTGGACAATTTTTTTTTAAACTTGTTGGAATTTTGTGCACATTTAGTAATACAGAAATATGTAAAATTAAAAGAACGCAGGGCAAAAATGTGCATTCCCCCCTTAGGCTAAAATGTGAAAATGTACATGGGGGGGATTTGCACATCAGCTCAAAAGAGAAAATGTATCACCCCCCCAAAAAAAAGATAGAAAGGGATTCAGATTCGAAGTAAAAAGGCATATTCCAATTTAGAGGCATATTTAGAAATAACAATAATTTCAATAGAAATACAATACATCTCACCATAGCAGGGAGGACTGCAGCTAGGTGCCCTGTGTGCCTGCTAGGCCTGCTCCCCAGGGGCTAACTGTTGATGGGACATGCGATGTTCCAGCTTTCCTTAGCCTCCTTCTCAGAAATGGAGAACCAAACCCCTCAGGAATGCCTGCTTTCACTTAGGATCAGCTGTACCCACTTTCCCACTGTCAGCGGGAATAACCCACTTTTATTCTCTCTCTCTCTCTCTCCCCTCCCCCCTTTCTCTGGGTTGCAGAGAAACTCAATATGCTCAATTAGTTCCCTCAACCCACTACAGGAGAAGAAGGAAACAGATATAGTAAAGTTAGCATAAAATCCAACATCACATGGAAATTTGGATTATTTTTTAGAACCAAATAAAAATTTCTTTAACACAAGATGAGTTATGTGTTATTATTCATTCATACTTCGCCCTAACTACCCTACCTACTCTACCACTTCTAAAACCTGATTCATAAACACCACTAACTAGATGTTGCTTCCACAATCCCTAAGGCCCTCTCTAACTAAGCAACTGTCGGCTCATCCTTTATATAACCTTAGAACCCTCCCACAAGCCCCTCCCACCTTTCACTCACTCTCTGGCATACTACTAACCCTACCTTACCTGGGTTAAATGTAACAATATAAAACATACCTTAATATAATAGGCATACGTTGCAGGCAACTTCATGGTCCCTCCTGGTCTCTTCTGCTCTTCTTATGGTTCTTCATCTTTAAACTGGACATGGACTGGCCAGCCCTTCAAATAGAGGACACCTTCAAATGGAGGGCAGTCCTCTGTAAAGTCAGTTACAAGGCCACCCTAATAACAACATAAAATGTCTCTTGGGTAGCAGCTCTGAAACAGAGAAGAATGTGTTCTCCTGACTGACGTGCCTAAGGAGGGGAAAGGAAAGGTAGCGCCGTAATCAGCAGCCTCTATGAAGAAGCTGCCCTACTGCCCCTTGAGCGAGCTTTAGTAAAGAATGCAATGTCACACAATTTAAAATGCAATCATCAAACAGAATGCTTGGCACAAACAGTGTCGTTGTTGTTGTTCAGTCGTTCAGTCGTGTCCGACTCTTCGTGACCCCATGGACCATAGCACGCCAGGCCTTCCTGTCCTGCGCTCTCTCCCGGAGTGTGCTCAAGTTCATATTCATTGCATCCGTGATGCTATCTAGCCATCTCATCCTCTGCCGTCCCCTTCTCCTTTTGCCTTCAGTCTTTCCCAGCATCAGGGTCTTTTCCAGGGAGTTTTCTCTTCGCATTAGGTGGCCAAAATATTGGAGCTTCAGCTTCATTATCTGTCCTTCCAATGAGCACTCAGGGTTGATTTCCTTTAGGATGGACTGATTTGACCTCCTTGCAGTCCAGGGCACTCGTAAGAGTCTTCTCCAGCACCACAGTTCGAAAGCATCAATTCTTCGGCGCTCAGCCTTCCTTATAGTCCAGCTCTCACAGCCATACATTACTACTGGGAAAACCATAGCTTTGATTAGACGGACCTTTGTCGGCAAGGTGATGTCTCTGCTTCTTACTATGCTGTCTAGGTTGGCCATAGCTTTCCTCCCAAGGAGCAAGCATCTTTTAATTTCATGGCTACAGTCACCGTCTGCGGTGATCTTGGAGCCCAAGAAAGTAAAATCTGTCACTGCTTCCATTTCTTCCCCTTCTATATGCCAGGAAGTGATGGGGCCAGATGCCATGATCTTCGTTTTTTTAATGTTGAGTTTCAAACCAGCTTTTGCACTCTCCTCTTTCACCCTCAACAAGAGGCTCTTGAGATCCTCTTCGCTTTCTGCCATTAGGGTGGTATCGTCTGCATATCGGAGGTTGTTGATAATTCTCCCAGCAATCTTAATTCCGACCTCTGATTCATCCAACCCGGCATTTCTCATGATGTACTCTGCATATAAGTTAAATAAGCAGGGTGACAATATGCAGCCTTGTCGTACTCCTTTCCCAATTTTGAACCAATCGGTTGGTCCATCTCTGGTTCTTACTGTTGCTTCTTGACCCTCGTACAGGTTTCTCAGGAGACAGGTAAGGTGGTCTGGTACTCCCATCACTTTCAGAATTTGCCACAGTTTGTTGTGATCCACACAATCAAAGGCTTTAGCGTAGTCAATGAAGCAGAAATAGACTTTTTTCTGGAATTCTCTTGCTTTCTCCATGATGCAGCGAATGTTGGCGATTTGATCTCTAGTTCCTCTGCCTCTTCTAAACCCAGCTTGTACTTCCGGTAGTTCTCGGTTCGCATACTGCTGAAGCCTAGCTTGTAGGATTTTGAGCATCACCTTGCTGGCATGTGAAATGAGCGCAATTGTGCGGTAGTTTGAACACTCTTTGGCGTTGCCCTTCTTTGGAATTGGAATGTAAACTGACCTTTTCCAGTCTTGTGGCCACTGTTGAGTGTTCCAGATTTGTTGGCATATTGAGTGCAGCACTTTAACAGCATCATCTTTTAGGATTTTAAATAACTCGGCTGGAATACTGTCATCTCCGCTAGCTTTGTTGTTACTAATGCTTCCTAAGGCCCACTTGACTTCACTCTCTAGGATGTCCGGCTCAAGTTCAGTGACCGCACTATCATGGCTATCAGGGACATTCAGATCTTTCCTGTATAGTTCTTCTGTGTATTCTTGCCACCTCTTCTTAATCTCATCTGCCTCTGTTAGGTCCCTGCCTTCTTTGTCCTTGATCATGCCCGTCTTTGCACAAAACGTTCCCTTGAGATCTCCAATTTTCTTGAAGAGATCTCTAGTCTTTCCCATTCTGTTGTTTTCCTCGATTTCTTTGCATTGTTCATTTAAGAAGGCCTTCTTGTCTCTCCTTGCTATTCTCTGGAACTCTGCATTCAGTTGGATATATCTTCCCCTTTCTCCCTTGCTTTTTGCTTCCCTTCTTTCGTGAGCTACTTGTAAAGCCTCATCAGACAGCCACTTTGCTTTCTTGCATTTCTTTTTCTTTGGGATGGATTTAGTTGCTGCCTCCTGAACAATGTTACGGACCTCCGTCCATAGTTCCTCAGGCACTCTGTCTATCAGGTCTAATCCCTGAAATCTATTCCTCACCTCCACTGTATATTCATCAGGGATATGATTTAGGTCATACCTGAACGGTTTAGTGGTTTTCCCGACGTTCTTCAATTTAAGCCGAAATTTTGCAAGAAGCAGCTCATGATCTGAGCCACAGTCAGCTCCAGGTCTTGTTTTTACTGACTGTATGGAGCTTCTCCATCTTTGGCTGCAAAGGACATAATCAATCTGATTTCGATATTGACCATCTGGTGATGTCCATGTGTAGAGTCGCCTCTTGTGCTGTTGGAAAAGAGTGTTTGCTATGATCAGCATGTTCTCTTGGCAAAACTCTATTAGCTTTTGTCCTGCTTCATTTTGTACACCAAGGCCATGCCTGCCTGTTATCCTGGTGATTTCTTGACTTCCTACTTTAGCATTCCAATCCCCTATGATGAAGAGGACATCTTGTTTTGGTGTTAGTTCTAGAAGGTTTTGTAGGTCTTCATAGAACCGATCAACCTCAGCTTCTTCGGCCTCAGTGGTTGGGGCATAGACTTGAATTACTGTGATGTTGAATGGTTTGCCTTGGATTCGTACTGAGATCATTCTATCATTTTTAAGATTGTACCCCAGTACTGCTTTTCCCACCCTTTTGTTGACTATGAGTGCTACTCCATTTCTTCTAAGGGATTCTTGCCCACAATAGTAGATATGATGGTCACCTGAATTAAATTCGCCCATGCCTGTCCATTTGAGTTCGCTGATTCCCAAGATGTCGATGTTCAATCTTGCCATCTCATGTTTGACCACCTCCAGCTTACCTTGATTCATTGATCTGACATTCCATGTTCCTAAACAATATTGTTCTTTACAGCATCGGATTTTCTTTTCACCACCAGACACATCCACAGCTGAGTGTCCTTTTGGCTTTGGCTCAGCCGCTTCACTCTTTCTGGTGCTACTTGGAAATACCCTCTGCTCTTCCCCAGTAGCATATTGGACACCTTCCGACCTGAGGGGCTCATCTTCCGGCGTCATATCTTTTAGCCTTGTGATACGTTCCATGGGGTTTTCTTGGCAAGAATACTGGAGTGGGTTGCCATTTCCTTCTCCAGTGGACCACATTTTGTCAGAACTCTCTGCCATGACCTGTCCGTCTTGGGTGGCCCTGCACAGCATAGCTTATGGCTTCACTGAGTTACGCAAGCCCCTTCACCACAACGAGGCAGTGATCCATGAAGGGGACAAACAGTGTAGTCCAGCACAATTGGATGCAGAATCATATCCCTGCATGGAGAGGAGAAGTGAGTGGGCACATTGCTGACACTTGCAAACAAATAGCTGAATCCAGGCAATTTACCTGGTCCATAAAAGTGTTTTCAACAACTACTCTACAACAGACATGTTCTTGTGAGAAAAGAGTTTTAGGAGCTGGCAAGAAATCTTCCTGTAGTTAATAATAACGTTAAAGAACAAAGTGGAAGAGATTGAAAGCATTAGGAATGAAGAGAGTTACTTAAGCCAAGTAAGGAGGTATTTTGGGAGACAGAAGACAGATTAGTGAGGCGAGGGGGAAACGTATCTATATAAACAGGCTTATGATTAAAAGTTGAATTATTGAACATGGTTAAGAGGATTAAAAAAAATAAACTAAATAGTTGAGATAGGTATATCTCTGCTACCATTAGCTGCCCGAGGTTTATCTTCCTCTAGGAATATTAAAGCATAAAAGAAAGATCACTATGGGACAGCGTGTTGTATTCTGGTGTATGGCTGGGTAGGAGGGGGAGGCATCAAAGGTGGTAAAACTTTAGCCCAGCTTACTTCTCTGACCGAGCTAGATTTGCATTGCAGGACTGTTGCTGCATATATATATGGCAGAAATGTAAAAACAGAGCCTGCTATCCAGGAATAAGCATGTTCATTTTTGATGCAGCAGGTTTTTGACAAGCAAAGAATTTCCTACTGCCAGGCAGACAAGCTGAGGTTCCAGCGTAGTTATATTCCTTCTCTGGGTTATAGCCCATGAGGATGAAAATGAGGCATTAAAAAAAGTTACTGGGATAATATATAAAGTACTGGGAATCCTTGAAAGGTGAGTTATGTAAATGCTTAATGAGATTATAAAAATATTTTTAAAATTAAAATGTTTGCATATTGAAGCTCCTTTAACCTGGTTTGCAAAGTGAAGTGAGTGAAAATAATGTAATTTGCAACTCAGTCCTCTGAACCAGTAAAGTGGCATATATGGGCACAATTGAGAACAATCCATGCAGGCATTTAGATCCTATTGAAATCAATGTAACCAAAGTGTTTAACTGCGTGCTTAACTCTAATAGATTTTGACAGTACATAGACTTGCTTAAACTATGCCTTCTTCATACTTGGATGGGAAGTATGCAAACTTTACTATTTTTCAACAACTTTGTATATGCTGGGTCCCACAAGTAGAAGATACTACGTATGTATTATATATTCTTCTGTGATTGAACTTCAGTCCCAGAAGATCTTTTGCATCTTTGTCGGAAGGAATGTCTGATAGAACTTTGGCTGAGCAAATGTGTCAACTACTTATACTGATTTTTATGTAACCACTCAAGTAGTTTTATTTGCTGTGGCTGCTTAAAAGATGAGAACAACGGTCCTAAAAACTACTGTTGTAAGCTGTGCATGTGATGAATTTGATTGGTTTCTTCAGTTTTGTGTGTGCATGTGCACAACTGTCTCATTTCTGACAAAATTATAAGAACTTATGGATACATGCAATAAAACTGACTGATTGACTTGTTTAAACTTGTCTGGATTGTCTTCTAGATGTTCAGGTGGAATACAATGCCCACTGAACCAGAGCAGTGGTGCTTTGATACCACTGCTAGTTAAGAACATAAGAACATAAGAAGAGCCATGATAGATCAGACTGAAGGCCTACCTTTTGTTCCCACAGTGGCCAATGGGATGCCCATGAGAAACCTACAAGCAGGACATGAGCACAATGGCACCCTTCTGTTCATGCTGGATGTGCCTGATCTCGTCTGATCTCAGGAGCTAAGCAGGGTCAGCCCTGGTTAGTACTTGGATGAGAGACTGCCTGGGAATCAGGCTTCCTGCACTGAGCAGGGGGTTGGACTTGATGGTCTTGTAGGCCCCTTCCACCCCTATGATTATAACTAGTATTCAGAGGTATATTGCCTCAGATACTGGAAGTAATATATAGTCATCACGACTAATAGTCATTGATAGCCAACTGATGGCTGATGTGCTGGCACCATCCTTCTTCATATGTATCACAGTGATGTTCCTCAAATTGTATGGTATAGAATTGGGTAAAGACAAAGATAGTGTGGATAGATGTCATGACCCCAGCCCCTGGGCCTTCAAGTGTGCAGCATAGGATTCCAATGAGGACAAGGCACAGACTACTTCCTTAGGGTAAGACAATCAGTGCCTGGTTCAGGGCTCTCCTGGCCAGATGTCACAGTCCTGCCATCATCCTCTGGCTCAGAAGATGAGTCTCCAGCAGATCCACCATCTCCCTAGCCTCGCAGGTCTCAGACTACAAAACCAGATGACACAGCCCTTTAACAATTTAACTCTAGGAGGGGCAGAGCTGACCACACTATAGGACTTATCATCAGCCTATGTAAGGCTTCAGTTGGGTTAGTTACCTGCTGAGACAACATCCTCTTATTATCCTAGTAGAAGAGAGTTCTAGCCAGCAGGACCTACTTGGAGCTATCCAAGGTCCTACTTTCTTCCTGCTTTGATCTGCCTTCCTGCATTGATCTTACTGCCTTGCAGCCTCAAGGGACCAAAGAATGGGACTATAGGAGTAGAATCAACTCAAGGCCCATTCTCATCACCTCCTCAGTCCATGGCAGCTGTGGGGCAAATTTAGTCTATATAAGTGGTGTATGGTGTTTTTTTTTTTTTAAGGATGTGCAGTGGTGTGTCAAAAGCTGATTCAGCCTCAAATCCTGCCCATGTTAGCAGGACGTGCCATAATAATGTGTGCGTGTGTCATCATAGCAATGATGGAGCATTTCTGGGCAGCTCCCCATTCTTCTTAGACAAGGGTGGAATCTACATCAGAGCACTTTTCCTTTCTGAGGCACCAGTGTGCCAGTTTTTTTAAAAAATGCAATTGTTGCTCTGTGGACACACATAAATAAATAAATACCATACACTATCCATTCTGTTTGTAATGCGATGAAGCGCCACATACCAATGCATAGTGTTGCAATTGTGGGAGGTCTAGGAAGTGTTTGAAAGGTCATGTGTGGTTTAATATTTGTGTTTATGGAGAAAGCACAAGCCACAGTAAAATGCTGCAGTTGCAGGAGAAATGGAAGTCATGCTGCTATTTCAAGTTCCTTTTTAAAAAAGAAGTTGGACTGATAAATGCATGCATACCTGCACAGCTGTGCAGGAATGTAGGTTTTAAAATTAAGATTGTGTGGTTATTCACAGGTGCATAGCTGTGTAGGTGCACATTGAAAAGTAGCCACCAAAAATAAAGTTTAAAAAATTATATTGGCTAAAAAAGATATTTACAAAATTATAATGGCTAACCAACTACTTTGGTAGAAGGAGTGGAAATGGAGGACAACCCCTGGAATTCCTACATGCAAATCCCTTCCCCTCACCTGAAATCAAAGGAGGAGGTGGGGAAAATGTTGTAAAATAGGTTTGACAGCTGTGAAGCCGCTCCCAGTGGCAAGAGTTATAGTACAGCTAGACTGGAACAGACATAATTCAGTAGCATGTGGAATCCACAATTACTGGGTGAAAAAGTCATAGAAGTGGTCTGGAAAAAATGGAATAATGAGGGAGCCTCAGGACAATGGGTTCAGGGGTTGCGTTGTGTGCCATGAGAGCAAGCCAGACATTGAGAAAAATGCTAGCATAGTTTGGCCCAAGTTAGTTGTTTTTGATACTTTTCTCTAGTTTCCGTTACCACCACCATCATGCAACTTTATATATGCCCTAACACTGGCGCCAGGGGGTCTGGCAAAAGGGGGGGATGTTGCGGGTGGGTGGGGTGAGAACTGGAGGCTGCTGCCTATTGGGTGCCCCCCTCAGGCAGGGGAGGGGTCGACAGAGCCCTCTTAAGCTCTGAGCCCCCTCCCAAACCAGCTCTCTCGCTCTCGCGGCTGACTTGAGTGAGAGGGAGCCAGCGCTCCTGCCTTCTCGTACCTGGGATCTGCCCTGCTGCTGGGACGCGGCACTTGGAGGTGCTATGGGGACGGACTAAACCAGAGGCCACCCGCTAGTTTGCAACAGCTCAGGAGGGGAGGGCGAGGAGGGCACGTTCTATCCTCAGTTCGCCCTGTCCTCGGCACCGACAGCGCTCGCCGAGCCCTGCGCTCGCTCTGGGCGGCGCGCGCGCTCTGCGCCCCCTCGCTGGCTGGTCCCCGGCGGTGGGAGCGGCGGTGGTTGGCGCTTGCTGCGCCCGTCAGGTGGCAGCGGGCACGCCGGGTGCCCTTGGCAGCCCCCGCCTTCTCCTGCGCCTGCTTTGTGCCCTCGGCTGATGGCCCCGGCTCCTCCGGCCCCAGCGCTTGTTCCCCTCTGGGGGCGCGGGCGCTTGCTGGGCGGCGGCTGACCCCTCGCTGTGCCTCTCTGGTGCGGCGAGGGGCCAGCTCGGCAGGGGCGTGCCTCTCTGGTGTGGCCCCTGCCTTCTCCTCTGCCCGCCGCCCGCCACTTGTCCAGCAGCTCACCCCTGCCGGCCATGTCTTCTTGCTCAGTGGTGGTTGGCATTGCTGCGCCTTTTGGGGCAGCGGCGGCCCCGCCGGGCGGTGCACGCAGCCCCCTTCTGGTCCTCAGGCCGCGGCGGACGCGGAGGTCGGCCCCGGCTGGCCCCGTCTTTGCTGGCGCGCGCCCCTCTTTGGGAACGCTGGCATTTGCTCTGGGGCTCACCCCCCGCCCCCCGCCTTGTTCGCGCCGGCGCTCTCCTCTGCGCTGCGGCTGCTGGCCCTCGCCGGCGGCAGCCGGCGCTTCCTGTGCTTCTCGCAGCGGTGGCGATCCTGCCAGGTGGCGTGCGCACCTCGCGCCTTCTCCTGCTGCGCCTGCCGCTTGCCCTGTGGCTGCGGCAGACGCGGCTGCCGGGTCGGCTGTAAGTGGCTGGAGGAGGGCCTTGTGTGTGAGGGGCCATAGCGCTGTGATAGTGCTCCTGCCTTGTGTGCAGTAGGTCCCAGGTTTCAATCCCCGGCACCTTCTGGTGAGGCAGGAAAACTCCTGCCTGAAACCCTGGAGAGCTGCTGCCAGTCGATGTTAACAGTATGGGCCTCAATCACTAATGGTCTGACTCAGTTTAGGGCAGATTCCCATCTTCCTCTCTTTTTTTTTCAGCCAAATTTTGTTTCTGAGCAGGCCCTTAGTTTGCCCTCGGCCCTGCCATGTCCTGGCAGCCCCATGCTCTATTTGGGGCCTGTAAACCTCGCCTGGGCCAGTCTTTTTGGGACCGCCCCCCCAACCAAAGGTTTGGAGCTGGGTGTGGGGAGGGCGATTCCCAGTCTGTGCCTGTTACGGGGCTTTTTGGGCCTCTGAAGCCTCAATGGCCACAACACAACATAGGCACAACTTTGAGTCAGTAGATGATGTGCACCCAGTCTTCACTTCAATCCTTGCACGCTTGGAAGGAGCTGGATGTACTTCTGCATCGCTGCACCCTCCCCCGTCGGGGCCTAGCAACACCACAGCAGTCCAGCCCAAACGGACACAACAGCAGACGCAACATCTACTGTTTATTTCCATTGCAGCGCATCTGGGCACCACTGTGGCCTCCACCTCATCTTCACAGGCTGACCTTGGTGGCACAGCTTCATCAGAGGCAGTCCACCCTCCTGAGACAGTTCCGCCAGAAGCGACACAAGTAGGGATGTCAGAAAATTCCGCCACGGATCTCGGTGAGGCCGAATGCCAGTGCATTTGGCCCCCCGCACTCTGTGGCGGAATGGCCTGCCCCCCCGCGGATCCCCCCTGGGACGAGACTCACCTGGGGTGGATCTTCCGGGCGGCGGCGGCTCCGGCGGCGGCTCTGTTGGCGGCTCCAGCGGCGGCGGCAGCTGGTCTTCTGACTGGCTGCCACTGCTGCCATTTCCAGGCTACCTGCAACTCCATCACTCATGTCTCCACAGTAACCCTAGCCACTCAACTCCCCTTTCGCTAGTGTCTGGCAGGGTCCTGCTTGATTAACTCTGGGTTCCTTGACCCTGCATGCTCAAGATGCCCACGTAGGCGGCAATATTATATCCTTTGCTATCCGGGGAAAGGTGCAATGCCCACCCAGGCTATTTCTTCTCCTATTGGCTTTCACCTTAGGAGCAGTGTGGCTGGCTTATGATGCTGCTTTCTGGAAGGGCCGCTATTACCCTTCTGTGTGCTGGGACCTGAGAGACCGGGACCTTTGGGATCCAAGTTTTGAATCCTTCCCTGCCGGGTTTTGGCGACAGATCTGACAGTGGCCTCTGCCTATTGCGGGTCCAGTGGTTCAGCACTGCTTTCTGTGCTGGGAGTACAGCCCGAAGGGTGCATGCTCCCGGAAACCTTGCTGTTTCTGTCACGAGTGCTCCCTTTGTAGCGGACAGCGCCCCTGCACCTCTCGTCCAAGAGCTCGGGGATGGCGAGGTCCCCCCCAGGGAAGCCCAAGGTAGCAGGAAGCCTGGTGGTGGGGTACAGCCCCCTCAAAATGGGCCCCAGCCTAGTTAGGATGGAGCCGCTCCTCCAGCTTTTCAAACGCCACCCCGACAGTGAAAACGCATTTTACTTGGAACATCGCTTTGCGCTAGGTTTCAGGACCCGTTTCGTGGGTCTACATAGGCCATACTTAGCTCGTGATCAAAACTCTGTCCTTACTATGTATCGATGAGTTTGGGAAAAAATGGACAAGGAAGTACTGGCAGGACAGGTTACAGGCCCCCCTTTTTCCACACCCCCAATATCTAATCTAGGATTTCCCCTCTTAGAACAGTGCCTATGAACTAGGGATGTCAGAGAATTTCTCCACGAATCTCGGGGAGGCCGAATGCCAGCGCATTCGGCCCGCCGAAATTGGTGGAGAAATGGTCTGCCCCCCCCCGGGACGGGACTTACCTTGCTCGAATGTCCCTGGCTGTGGCGGCGGCTCCGGCGGCGGTTCGGCGGCGGTTTGGCGGCGGTTCGGCGGCGGCAGCGGCCGGTCTTCCGACCGGCTGCTGCCGCTGCCGCCATTTCCAAGTAAAAAAAAACCAAAAACAAACAAACGTGATAGGCTACATAAAGATTTACATAGCCTATCACGGCTAGATTTTTAAAAAACACCATGATAGGCTATGTAAATATTTACATAGCCTATCACGGCTGACTTTGGGGGAAAAAAAAAGGCGTTGCCCTTATTTTCACCGTAGTCTAGGTAAATGTTTACGTAGACAACACATGCCAAAAAAAGGAACGCAAATGGCGGCGCCCATGGGCGCCGCCATTTGCGTACTTTAGGGATGGCGGAGAATTTCTCCCCGAATCTTCGGGGGGCCGAGCGCCAACGTATTCGGCCCCCCAAAATCAGCGGTGAAATTCTCCACCCCCCCGCCCCCCCGGGATGGGACTTACCTTTGCTGAATGTCCCTCCCAGCAGCGGGTCCTGGCAGTGGTTCGTCGGCCTTTCATCGGGGGCGGGGGTGGCAGCCGGTCTTCCGACCGGCTGCTGCCGCCACCATTACAAAGTAAAATGTAAAAAAAAAACCCAAACCCCGTTGTAGGCTATGTAATGATTAACGTAGCCTGTCACGGCTAGATTTCCAAAGTCAGCCATGATAGGCTACGTAAATCGTTACGTGGCCTATCACGGGTGACTTTGAAAAAAAAAAAGCGTGTATGCAAATGGCGGCGCCCTATGGGCGCCGCCATTTGCGTTCCTTATTTGGTCCCGGTAGTCTACGTAAAGATTTTTAAAATCTTTACGTAGACTACCGGGACCAAATAAGGAACGCAAATGGCGGCGCCCACAGGGCGCCGCCATTTGCATACACGCTTTTTTTCCCCCAAAGTCACCCGTGATAGGCTATGTAATGATTAATGTAGCCTATCACGGCTGACTTTGGAAATCTAGCCGTGAGAGGTTACATTAATCGTTATGTAGCCTATCACGGTTTTTGTTTTTGTTTTTTACTTTTTATTTCACGGCCGGGGAGACGGGGCGCTTCTCCCCGGCCTGAATTTCGGCCGGGCGAGGAGGGATGCCTCCCCCCCTCACCTGAACTTCGGGGGGAGAAACGAAGCACCTCCCCCCCCACCGCGAAGCACCCCTGCGAAAAGGTAAGTGACTTTCGTACATCCCTAGCGTATGTGCTTTTTTTTTTTCTTCAAAGTCAGCCGTGATAGGCTACGTAAACATTTACGTAGCCTATCACGGCTGACTGCAGGGACGCAAATGGCGGTGGCTATGGCTGCTGCCATTTGCGTCCCGGCAGGAGAGGAGGTTTCGCGGCCGGAGGGACGGGGCGCCTCCCCCCCGGCCAGAATTTGACGGGGAGGGACGGGGCGCCTCTCCCCCGGCCAGAATTTCAGCGGGGAGGGATGGGTCGCCTCCCCCTGCCAGAATTTTGGGGGGAGGGACGGAGCCCCTCCCCCCCACCGCGAAGCAAGCTTCGGGATCAGGTAAGGGGCTTTCGTCCATCCCTACTATGAACCCTTTGGGGAGTTCAGGCTAATCCATAGTCTCTCTTCCCCAAAGGTCAGTCCGTTCTTGACGACATCCCTGGGTGTCTGTGCTCAGTGCGAAACAGCTCTTCTGATGAGACAGTTGTCTCGGTCCGGGAGCCTGGCCCCTGGCAGGCATGTGCTACATAGAGTCCAAAAGTCAGGGGCACTGTTCTGACTTAATGGAAGCATTAAGCCTTTCCCTTTGACCTTGGTGTCACTTTCACTCACAAGACAGTCTGCTGCGTTAACATTTGAGGGAATTGAGTTAGATACCCTTAAGCAATGTTCTTGCCTCCCTCAGGACATATTTCTGGGCCTTCGGGCACAGCTCCAGGTGGTTTGACATCTCCTTAAGGTCTCCCTTGGGGGCCCTGGAAAGGGGTTGTAGGGCATTTTTTCAATTTCCCATGCAGGGTAGTGGTTCCTGGCCGTGCCTTCCTGCACTGGCTCTGTTGGGCAATGCAGGGACTGCAGCTGCCACTCCATCGGACCAGGGTCACTTCTGCTGTACGCATAGATCTGGGGGTATGGCTTCAATTTTGTGGGATTTTATTGGCGTCTCCTCCCGATGGCATGAGCTGCTCCTCAAAGACGACCCCTAGATTCACTCAGGTGCTGCTGGTACCCTGAGGCTTGGACACATACGGCAGGTTTGGTGATGCCCCGGGCTGTGGCCTGAGAGTTGGGCCACCGCCGGAATTTGTCAGGACCTTACCTTTCTGGAGTTCTTCCCTATTTACTTGGCTATGCACATTTGGGCCGACCTCATAGCCAAGTCGGTAGCCCTCTTGTGTACGACGACATGGCCACTGTGTGTGTTATTGATTCCCTATCCCCCAGGAATCGGGGATCATGTCATTGGTCAGAGCGTTCCCACTCCAGTGTCTGCATCATAACATCTGGTTCTGGGCCTGCCATGTGCTGGGTTTGGCAAACCCTGGAATCAGGTCAACAGGTTCTGGGCCTTAGCCCCGTGGGCGTCTGTTATCAGATCCCATCCTTTCAGTACTATGTGGGATCGGCATACTGAAGCGGAGCATGTCATCCTGAATTCCATAGCTACCAGTACTGGAGCTGCCTATGACAGGGCGGGTAGGGAGTTCCACGCCTTAGGAGCGAACTTCATTCATAGGACTCATGGCCCTGCCAGCTCCTTTGCTGCAATTCAGCATCTCTTTAAGGAACAAGGGGGATATCTGCCAGAGCCATAAGGGGCAAGCTGGCCGTCTGTAGTCTTCTTGGCTGCAACAAGGGGCGTTACTGACCCAAGGCAGGTTTCAGGGTCAGGCGTGCGGTGTAGGGTTGTGGCATGGATGCCGCTCACTTTTAGCAGATTCTAGGCACCCACTCTCTCCAGATACCCTTCTGGGGTTCCGGGATGACGGCCCTCTATTTGCCCTTCCCAGTATGACATTCCCTTGTTCCACGCTGCAGCCTTATCAGCCTTTTTCAGGGCCCCTTCGTATTTCAGGGTTGTTTCAGGTCCCCAAATCAGACTTGTCCGGGAGTGCCTTGAGATACTATGATGTACAGGTCTGTCCTGCTGTACTCCACCTACCCATTCAGAGGTTGATGCCCCATCAAGGTCCTCACAGTTTTTTTTACTGGTATACTGGGTCTGGGAGGGACCCCTGTTTTGTCACTCCGACGGTTCACCATTGACAAAATTTCAATTCGGGCAGTCACTAGGGATGTCAGAGAATTCCTCCACAGATCCCAGGGAGGCCGAATTCCAGTGAATTCAGCCCCCCAGAATCCGTGGAGGAACGGAGCAACCTGCCCCACCACCCTGCGGAAGTCCCCCGAAACGGAGCCTACCTGGCTGTGGCTCCGGCGGCGGCGGCTCCAGCGGCAGCGGCGGCTCCAGTGGCAGTGGTGGCTCCAGCGGCAGCTCTGGCTGCTGCTGGGCTGCGTCTGCAAATGGCGGCCGCATAGCGGCCTTCATTTGCATCTGCACTTTTATTATGATAGGCTACGTAAATATTTGTATAGCCTATCACGGCTCATCAAAGGGATGCAAATGGCGGCCGCTATGCCAGCTGCCATTTGCGTCCGCAGACCTGTCTCTGCGGATGCACCTGGCTGGCGGCTCCGTGGAGTTGCCGCTGAGCGGAGCTGGAGAATTTCGGGGGGCGGTATGGAGCACTTCCCCCCCACCGCGGATGTCACCCTTTGAAAAGGTAAGTGACTTTCGTACACCCCTAGCAGTCACCACATCAGCTATAGCATACTAGGCCGGGCAATTTTCATTTTGGAACCCTCTTTTGCATTGAGCGGTCCCCATGGCAGCCACTTTAGGTTTCTCTCCCAGGCACGTTATGGCGGTGGGAAGATGGCACTTGGAAGCATTCCAGCCTGGCCTTCGCATTTGACTGCTTCTTCCTAATGCAATTTTCCCTTTGCTTGCCCTAATGCTTTATTCCTCAGACTGTCAGACTCGACGTACGCCAGTATGGGTGCTCTTATGCAGGCACAATATGGTGTTTTGGGCTGCACGAAGGGCATCTACGTCGGCCTTCGGATCTCAGCTTCCGTTACCCTGACACGTTACGATCCAGTGGCTTGGCAGACGGGACATGCGGTGGGAGTCCCCCCTCCTCACCCTGGTCCACCAAGGTTTGGTCAGTCTTCCTCCGCAGGTCCAGGTCCTGCCCGATGGAGGGAACAACTTGGGCTGTAAGCCAGGCAAGGACCTGATCAAACAGGCCTTGGTTAATGTGCAGGTGATCCAGCCTACCTGGCCGGAAGTAGCCATTGCAGTTCTCACTGCTCCCATGGATCAATTGGAAGGCTCAGAATGACGTTGCCATTGGCAGGGCACGTTGGAGAGTGAACGGAGGAATGGCTTATGGCCTATATGAATGGGGTGATGGATGCACCACCCACAGGAAATTCTTTGGACAAGGAGGGGGCGTTACAGGCAGGACGGTGTCTGCCTGTCTAATGCAGGGAATAATATAGTTCTGTTTGATCTGCAAAGGGGCCTGTGGGAAGTTCTTCTGCGTAGGTGGGGTGAGTTTCACAAGCACTAGGCTTGTGACTCCTATGGCAGCTAGGACGGGCAAAACCAGAAAGAGATTAGGGATGGTTAAGGATGTACGAAAGTCACTTACCTGGTCCCGCAGCTTGCTTCGCGGTGGGGGGGAGGTGCTTCGGTTCTCCCCCCGAAGTTCAGGCTGGTTGGGGAGGCACCCCACCTCGCCCGGCTGAAATTCAGGCTGGGGGGGGTAGGCGCCCCATCTCGCCTGGCCGAAATTCAGGCCGAGGAGAAGCGCTCCGTCTCCCCGGCCACGAAATAAAAAAGAAAATGTAAAAAAACAACAACACACACCCGTGATAGGCTACGTAATGATTTACGTAGCCTATCACGGCTGACTTTGGAAATCTAGCTGTGATAGGCTACGTAAATTGTTACGTAGCCTATCATGTGTGTGTGTGTTTTTTAACTTTATTTTGTAATGGCGGCGGCAGCCGGTCAGAAGACCGGCTGCCGCCCCCGCCCCTGCCGAACCGCCGCCGAACCACCACCGGGACCCGCCACCGAGAGGGACATTCGAGGGAGGTAAGTCCCATCCCGGGGGGGGGGGGTGGCAGAGAATTTCACTGCCAATTTCGGGGGGCCGAATGCGTTGGCATTCGGCCTCTCCGAGATTCGTGGAGAAAATCTCCGCCATCCCTAGGGATGGTGTGCATGCAAAGGCACCTTATGGTGACAGGTGATGCCTGAGGCCCCCCAAACGGGTTGTGCGGCTCGGCTGGGGGATTAGGGTTGCCTGGGAGACCAACCCTCCTCACTCACCCAGGTGTTGTGCGACACCGGGAGGGGGTGACGGGAAGGTCTACCTCCCCCACAAGGGGCAGTCCGGAGGGGTGGTGAGATCAACGCCACCCCTCAGGCTGGGTGTGCTTTCGCCCAAGAAGTGCCAGCTAGTCGCTGGCACAGTCAGCTGCCCATCCTAATTACCCCTTTGCAGATGTTTTCAATAAATGTGGCCCAATTTTCAACCCAAGCCTTGTTGTTTGACTCTTCTTTGACCCATCTCCGCTCGCAAATGGAATGAGCCCAAATGGGCTACAATCTTCTGTATACTTGCTTGGTGAAGCAAATGACCATTACAATTATGTTGAAATGTTGAGATCAAAAGCACTTACTCTGGAGCCAGCTTGCAAAGGATTACAGCCTTGTCTGTTAAGTAGTTTACTATTTTCTAGCATTGTAGAAATGTACATTTAACCACACCTTGGAAGCCCACTCAAATGTAGTATATTTGGTGTCTTTCAGGAGAGACATTAGATTTGAGCAATTCCATTTGGTATTTTCAAATTGTCCATACTGAAAAAAGGGTGAAATAGGGCCCTGACTAGGGATGTCAGAGAATTCCACCACAGATCTTGGTGAGGCCGAATGCCAGTGCATTCAGCCCCCCCGAACTCCGTGGCGGAATGGCCTGCCACCCCCCCCTCAGATTCCCCCCGGGACGAGACTTACCTGGGGCGGATGTTCCAGATGGAGGCAGCTCCATTCCAACCGGCTGCCGCCGCCGCCACCATTTGCAGTATTCCCCCCCCCCCATTCGTGATAGGCCACATAAAGACTTATATAGCCTATCACGTCTGGGTTAAAAAAAACAAAAAAAACCCATGTATGCAAATGGTGGCGGCTACAGCCGCCGCCATTTGCATTCCGTATTTTAGGTTGTCTGAGTCTACGTAAATATTTACGTAGACTAAGACGGCGAAACTAAGGGGGAACGCAAATAGCGTCTGCTACGCTATTTGCGTTCCCCCTTAGTTTCGCCGTCTTAGTCTACGTAAATATTTACGTAGACTCAGACAACCAAAAATAGGGAACGCAAATGGCGGCGGCTGTAGCCGCCACCATTTGCGTACACGTTTTTTTTTTTTTAACCCAGACGTGATAGGCTACGTAAGTCTTTATGTAGCCTATCATGGCTGAATACAGGGACACAAATGGCGGCGGCTATGGCTGCTGCCATTTGCGTCCCTGCTAGCCAGTGGCCAGATGTCCAGCTGCTTGCGGAGCCGGCCAGCGGCTCTGCGGAATCCCCACGGAGCGGAGCTGGCTAGCCAGGATTCTGGGGGGAGGGACGGAGCGCCTCCCCCACCCAGAAGAACCCGGTGAAGCCAGGTAAGGGGGGTTTCGTACATCCCTAGCCCTGACACCAAAACTCATCTGTCAGCTTCCCAGGACAGGATTTCTTTGGGAATGAATAGGGGATAAGTGTTCTTAGTAGCTTGGCCTACCAGGGCCTGTGTTTCATTGTAATCTTGAGAGGATGAATACAGAACAATTTCAGGGTATACCATACGGAACCCCCAATCCTGGATTGTCATGTTGTGGTGAAGCCCCTCCTGAGAATTAAAGGGAAGCTTTGATAACACTGGGAGAAATACCTTGTCAGCAAAGAAGGAGTGTGTCCAGAAAACAGCCAATGAAACCCCGTTCCAGAGTGTCATGCACACCACTCCCTTGTTTGGCACAATGGGGAATTTTTAAAGCAAGAAAAGATTCCCTACTCCTAAGAAAGGACCATTTTATTGTTCATACTTTACTGTTTTCCCTGTGCCTTCAGCAATTTGATTGAAGCTACAATCCAGGGTGGCCAGCTATGAATTGCCAAAAAAGAGGAAATGCATCACCAAAAGAGGGCAATGATTTACATAAAATTCATTAAACTCAATGGAATTTACTTCCAAGGAGATATGCATAGGATTGCACCTTGACTGATTTTTTATATTGCTTTACTTATTCTGACACTGTTTGGGTGTAAGAATAAATAAAAACAACAACTGTTGTTGTTCCTGCTGTTATTTGATTAAAAATGTGTGGCTATTGTTTTTTTTAACTTGAATTGTTTCAAATGTGCATTGCTTTAATTTGCTTTTATTGTAAACTGCCTTGAGAATTGTTAGACTGAAAGTCATTATATAAATTTAGTTATTTAGGGTGCGATCCTATGCATGTTCAGGCAGAAAAAAGTCCTACAACTCCCAGCATTCCCCAGCCAGAATGGTAGGAGTTTTAGGACTTTTTTTTTTGCCTGAACATACAAAAGGTTATGCATTTGATTAGTTAGTTTGCAATCCTGTACACATTTATTTGGGACTAAGTTCCATTGTGCTTAGTTGGACTTAACTCTGAGTAGACATGCAGAGGATTGTATTGTTAGTGAATAAATGATCTTCAGAGGTCTCTCTCTCTCTCTCTCTCTCTCACACACACACACACACTTTTGAAAATATATCCCATTTTCTTACCGGGAAGAGAAGGGAAGTCTTGGAGTGCTTTAGCTTGAAGTTTTTCTGCTCCAGCTCTTCAAATCCCATTTAAAGAAGCCTATCTAGAAAGCATGAAATACAGCTTTTGGGAGCCCGTACATTTTCGTCTTTGGGTTAAATCATGCTTTCAGTGATTTCACAGCTATCTGACATATTTATGTAGCTCCGGCCAGATGGAGACCTAGAGGATTTGCATTGGGAATTGGGATATGCAAGTCCCAGTCTGGATATTTGTTGGCTTCCATTTAACTGCACTCCATTGACTTCATTAGAGTTTCTTCAGCTTTACATAGGTGTGAGTGAGAAATCAGGCTCAGAGAAATGAAAGTAGTTGCCATTCCATTTCCCAGTTTCCATTTCCCCGCTGATGCTCTGGGGACAGTGCTAGCTATCAGTTACCTGGGAAATTGGAAAGGTCTGTAAGCACAGCACCTTATCTTTCCATACTGCATGGAACTTTCTTACCTGGCAAAAGCTCACTAGGAAGAGATGCATTATTATCATTTTAATAGTTCTCAGCTGACATTGCTTTGCTCTTCATGGAAGCCTTCTTCGCAGGCACCCTATTTCCTGAATATTAGTGCCTGGATGGATGTATTTTACTTGTATTAATGCAAAGGTGTGTGTTGTATGTTTTAAATGCTCTTTGTACACATCATATTTTGAACAATTTAATGTTCACATATACTTTGCATTCTCACTCCGTGCACCCTTCTTATGCTGATGGCAGCCAGCCTGTTGTTACTTCAGTGGGAGCCAAGTAGTTTGCAATATCCCAGCCCCCTTTTTTCCTGCATTTGCTCTGTGTCCTTATAAAATCTGCTTTGTGGTCTTTGGGTGTTTCAGGGGTAGGAAACCTGTAGCTCTTCAGATGTCCTTGGACTCCAGCTCCTATCAGCCCCAGGCAGATTGGCTGATGGTCAGGAGATGATGGGAGTTGTAGTCCAGTGGAGGCAAGGTACTGAACCTATTTTGTGGATAGCACCTTGGGTAGCTTCTTCAGAGTTCTGGCTGGTTCTGACTGAAGCTCAGAATAGATCCACAGTCCCACTGAAATCAGAGCCATCAGCCTCCAATGAGTCCAAAAACATCTGGAGACCCATGGATTTCCCACCCCTGCTGTATGGAGGCAAGTGCAATTTGTCTCTGTGATAAACTCCCTTACTGATAAGACCCCTCTGAGCCAATTTAGCATATCTGCAATCCTTGAGAGACCTAAATATCTCCCAGCCTTGACCTTGGTTTAGTGAGGTCTAGCTCATCACACAGCTCAAAGCTTTTACTACACTTCCTCCCCAGCTCAGTTATCTCCTATCACTGTAACTAGGGATGTACGAAACACCTGGCTCCGTGCCGGGGCATCCGCAATGGGGGGAGGTGCTCTGTCCCTCCCCCTGGAATCCTGCCTGGCTGGCTCTGGAGCCGCCGGCCGGGGCCGGCCACAGCCGGAGTTCCGGCTGTGGCTAGGCTGCTGTGGCCACAAATGGCAGCTGTTGTAGCGGCCGCCATTTGCATCCTTCCAGGCAGCCGTGAAAGGCTATGTAAGTGTTTACGTAGCCTATCACAGCAAAGAGCAGGGACACAAATGGGGGCCGCTACACCATTTGCGCCCCTGCTCTTTGCTGTGAAAGGCTACATAAGTATTTACATAGCCTATCACGGTAAAGGCAGCCATGCAAATGGTGGCCACTGCGCCATTTGCATGGCTACCTTTACCATGATAGGCTATGTAAATACTTACGTAGCCTATCACGGCTGCCTGCAAGGACGCAAATGGTGGCTGCTACGACGGCCGCCATTTGCGGCCGCAGCAGCCCGGCAGTGGCCGGCTGGGAGACCAGCTGGAGCCGCCACCAGAGCCACCACCGCTGGAGCTTCAGCCACATCCGCCCCAGGTAAGCTCTGTCCCAGGGGGATTCCGTGGGGTGGTGGGGGGTGGGAGGCCGTTCCGCCATGGATTCCGGGGGGGGGGTGGATTCTAAAGAATCCAGCCTCACTGGAGTCCATTGCGGAATTCTCTGACATCCCTAACTGTAACTGTGTTCAATCCCCAAGACAAAGCTTGCCTTGGTCCTCATCGGTCTCCACCACTTGGACTTCCAGCTTGTGCTCTTCCTTGCCCCTCTCCTGTCTGTCTCTCCCACACTATTTCTCTAGCAGCCTCTGTAGCTTAGACTTACTGCTTGTCCATGCCGTCCATGCCCCCCCCCCCCGCATTTCCAGGACACTCTAATCATTGCCAGCTGATCTTGGGATTGCATGGGTAGCTCGATGATAACATTGACCCAGTATGCAGCTGCTGCGAAAAAGGCAAATTCTACGTTAGGCTTAATTAGGAAAGGAATTGAAAATAATTTGATTACTCTTTTCAGGCATAACACCTGAAAATTGCCAAGATCATACTACCGTTATGCAAATCTATGGTGTGACCAAAGTTGGAATACTGTAGAGTTCTGGTCACTGCACCTTCAAAAGGACATTGTAGAGATGGAAAAGGTGCAGAAGAGGGCAATCAAAATGATCAAGAGGCTGGAGCAAGCCCCTGATGAGGAAAAGTACAACAGCTGGAACTGTTTAGCTTAGAAAAAAAGATGAGTAATAAAAGACATGATAGATGTGTACAAAATTATGCATGGTGTGGAGAAAATGGACAAAAAACTTCTCCCTTTCTCATAATATTAGAATGGGTTATCCAATAAAGTTGAATGGTGGAGATTCAGGACAGGTGAAAAGTAGGACTTCTTCACACAGTGCATAGATAAACTATGGAATTTGCTACCACACAATGTAGTGATGACTACCAACATGGATGGCTTTAAAAGGGGATTAGACAACTTCATGGAGGACAAGGCTGTCAGTGGCTACCAGTCATGATGGCTATATATTACATATACTATTTTGAGCAGGAGAGTTCTATTGCTGTCATGTCATACTTGTGGGATTCCCACAGGCAGCTGGTTGGCCATGGTGAGATTGTCTCCACGAATCTCGGGGAGGCCGAATGCCAGCGCATTCGGCCCCCCGAAATTGGTGGAGAAACGGTCTGCCCCCCCGGGACGGGACTTACCTAGTTCGAATGTCCCTGGCTCTGGTGGCTCTGGCGGCGGTTCGGTGGCAGTTCGGGCGCGGCAGCTGCGGCGGCCGGTCTTCTGACTGGCTGCCGCCACTTCCATTTCCAAGTAAACAAACAAACAAACAAACAAACAAACGTGATAGGCTAAGTAAAGATTTACGTAGCCTATCACGGCGAGATTTTTAAAATACACCGTGATAGGCTACGTAAATCTTTACGTAGCCTATCATGGCTGACTTTCAAAAAAAAAAAAAAGCACGTACGCAAATTTGCGTTCCTTATTTTGGCACGTGTAGTCTACGTAAACATTTACGTAGACTATGGCGAAAATAAGGGGAACGCAAATAGCGTTCTCCTTATTTTCACCGTAGTCTACATAAATGTTTATGTAGACTACACGTGCCAAAATAAGGAACACAAATGGCGGCGCCCATGGGCGCCGCCATTTGCGTATGCACTTTTTTTTCTTTCAAAGTCAGCCGTGATAGGCTACATAAACATTTACGTAGCCTATCATGGCTGACTGCAGGGACGCAAACAGCGGCGGCTATGGCCGCTGCCATTTGCGTCCCGGCAGGAGAGGAGGTTTCGCGGCCGGAGGGATGGGGCGCCTCCCCCCCGGCCAGAATTTCGGCAGGAGGGACGGGGCGCCTCCCCCCCAGCCAGAATTCCGGGGGGAGGGACGAAGCGCCTCCCCCCCACCGTGACGCAAGCTTTGGGATCAGGTAAGTGACTTTTGTCCATCCCTAGAACAGAATGCTGGAGCAGATGGCCTTTGGTCTGATCCAGCATGGCCCTTCTTATGTTCTTAGGTGGAACAATATTGGGAGCGAGCCCAGCTGGGTCTCCACATGCACACAGTCTCGCAGTTTCTAACAAATGTCTCTTGTTCACAATAAAAAGAAAACGAGACAAAATAAGGTAATAAAACTGAACGCACTTCACCAAAGAGAGGTTTTTGATGTTTGACTGATCTTGGTTGTGTGTAAGGTGGATGGGTATAAGCCCTCTTAAGAACATAAGAAAAGCCCTGCTGGATCAGAACAAGGATCCATCTAGCCCAGCATTCTGTTCACACAGTGGCCAACCAGCTGCCCATGGGAAACCCACAAGCAGGACATGAGTGCAACAGCACCCTTCCAGTTGTGTTCCCCAGCTACAGGTGTACATAGGCATACTGCCTCTGCTACTGGAGGTATTCAGGTATCCACAAATACGGTAGATCAACACATGTAAGGGGCACAGGGCTGTGCATTCTGGCCTGATCAGTGTCTCCATCTTCAATTCCTCAGTGCCCAACCTCCCTGCTTTGAGCTGGGAGGTCTACTTGCATTCACTTAAATGCAAGCAGAAGTCTCCCTTGATCAGGAACTCTGCTTTATTAGGGCTCTCAATTTAGTAGTGGCTTCTACTTGCTGCCACTTGAATGTGAGCAGAAGCCCCTGTCACACCATCCCCCTCAACAGGGGAAGGTCAGGGACTGAGGTGAGGAGGGTCTGGCATGCATGAGGGCATTGGGGGCATGTTGACCCACTCCTTTCAGGCATGACACCTGAACAGGGCTTTTGTTATTTGAATATGCTTGATTCCATCTTATGCCATGAGATAGGAACCAGCTTGAATTTAGGACATTTTAAAGAATTTGTGTTTTAGTACCATCTCAGTAGAGGGAGGTAATTTGTAAGGGTCAGTGGCTCTGTGACTTGGATCATGTCTCTCCCATCTGTCTAATTGGAGTGTCTCACATCTTCACAGGCTGGAGCTGCAAAAGAGACAGAGTCTTTGCCCCTCTCTTGCTACAGACCTGCAAAAGTCAAGGCTCTCTCCAAGCCCTGCAAGGCCATTCATGACTGAAACAATTTTGAAAACAAACAAAAAATAACATAGCAAAATATGGAAATATATGCATAGATAAAACAATCTAGCGATCAGCAATATTACTTACCCTTCCTGGCTGCACTTCATATCCAGTTTCCAGTCTTGGAAAATGGCAATGTGGTTTGGTTTGCATTTGTCATTACAATCTCTTCCAAGGGCCAGCCTTGGAAACTGCCGAAACTTTAGTCTTGGCCTGTGTCTTGAGACCTCTCTAGAGGGGAACTTGCCTTCTCGCCCCTACACAGTAATATTCAGCGAGTGGGTGGGAATCATGTGCCTACTATCGATGTGCTGTGATGGCTTCATAGGATCAAATATTTGAAAAGCTCCATTAATCTTGAAGTTAGGTACTGATCGCACAAAATTGCATTGCTGTTCTGAGTGGCTGTACTGCCCACGGGGGGCTCTCATAGTGCCAAGGCCATTATTTTTGGTGCCCATTGTGGCTTCTGTGGTGATCTAATCTCTTGAATGCTCTTAAACTACATAGGACACCAGAAACTCTTTTTGAATGCAATTCTCCTTTGTAAATTGCTTATTAAAGTGAATTCTCCATTATTATCCACTTTTCCTTTTCATAGGCAAAAGCAGCAGTATGCCCAAAATCTGATTATCGAGTTTGCCATTTTAAAAACCCCAAGAACAAGAGAGTAGAAGAATGATCAGGAAATAGAGATTTCAGTTACCATCTTTTCTCCTTGGCATTGGATATCTCACTCTGAAGTGGTTTTTAAAAATTAATGGCATGTTTGAAGCACACGCATAAGCACAGTCTGTGAAAGGATGGAGAAACAGCTTTAGCCAGAGTTTATTTTGAAATCCTGCAAAACACCCAGGCAAATCAGGTGAAGAAACCCAACATGTTTCAGGCCACAGATGGCATTCGTGTGACAGGGGAATCTATCGCAAGCAACATCTCCTTTCATGAAGAATTTATCTGGCACAGCTTCAGGTGAGCTGAATTGTGCTAGGACAGCCTTCCACAACCTGGTCTTCTACAGCTATTTTGGACTACAACTCCCAGCATTCCTGACCATTGGCCATGCCAGCTGGGACTGACAGAAATTGATGTCCAAAACATCTGGAGGGCACCAGGTTGGGAAAGGGTGTGTTAGAGCAAAGGTGAGGAACCTTTTTGGTGTCAAAGGCTGCATTTCTTTGGGGGTGATCTATCGGGGGCCACATGATGGTAGGTGGGGCCAGAGCCAAAAGTGGATGGGACACCCCTTTCTCCCTTTCATGACCCTCCTCTCTCTCTCTCTCTCTCTCTCTCTCTCTCTGACACTTTTTCTCTCTCTGAGACCTCCCTCTCCCTGATAACCCCTTCTTTCTCTTGCTCTCTCTTTTTGATGTCCCCCCGTCTGTCTCTGTCTCTCTGATACCCCTTCTCTCTCTCTCTCTCTCTCTCTCTTTCTGTGTGTGTGCGTGTGTGTCACCTCTTTCCTCTCCCACACTTGCTTTTCCATTTCCTCCCTGCCCAGCAGGCTGCCAGTGGAGGGACAAATTGGTCTTGCCAAAAGTCCAAACTGATGGCTTGTTGAGGGCTTTTGAAATTCAGCTGAGGGCCATATGAAATTAGGCTAATGCTCACAGGTCCCCAGTGCTAAGGGAATATCTTGCCTGGTTGTCTTTTTAGCCACGCTGGACATCTCAGCAGGATGGGTCATGCCACCATCTCTATACTGGCATTAATCATTAGTATAACATGCCATGTCACACAAGAAGCCCAGCAAATAACAAGATGGGACCTCACATTGGATTCATATGGGCAATGTATTTTAATACAAATGTATTTGTATTTTAATACAAATGTAAACGTTCTGCAGTGTGTGAAGAAGTTAAGTCCTTCATGCCTCAAAACCTGTTGGGCAAGTTACTTTGACTCAGGCCCTCAGTTGTCTCCCTAACTCTACCCCTTCCTTGCTGGCACTTAATGTCCTGAGGGATTTCTATCCACATCATCATCCCCCAGTGGTTAAGTTTGGACAGGCCTCAAGTGTGCTCCTGTCCCCCCTGAGCCTCGCTGTGTTGATGTGTACATTTGAACATGTCTGAATTCATCTCCTCCCTCCTCTGGAGGGAGAAGGCTGAGCCTGGTTTCAAATTGCTCATTCCCAAGCTCCTCCTAACCACATCATGTGGCTGTGTTTGTCTCATGCATCCCACCTCATGACTGGAAGTGTGGGTAAAGACTGGACTTTCTTTAATTAAATTCTACCCTGTTTGATTCCCACTGATGGTTGTCTGACCCCTTATTTCTTTCCCTTGCAAGAGTTCTTGGGCCCTGTCTATGGCCCACATAACAAGAAAAACAGTATTCTCCATCATATATCTTAGAACAGTAATGGTTCTAAAGTGGTATAAGGAGACAGCATTGTTTGCTTCTTACCACTGCTCCATGTAATTAGTTTTCAGAAGAAGCTTTCTAATATTGTCATTATAAGCATCCCCAAGATGCAAAGAGGATGGGTTAGACCAGCCTTGCCAAACCTGGTGCCCTCCAGATGTACTGGACTGCAACACAGTAAGGTTCAGATGCTTCATACAGCAATAGAGGATCAGTGGGGCATATTTGCTGGTCCCAGGGGCTCCATCCTCCCTATCTGGATTTCAGCCTGAAAGATCAAGGAAAAGGGTGGGGGGAGTTGTAGGCATGCACAATTTATGACATCGCACAACATCATTACTGATCGTGTGGAATGTCTGTTAAGGTGTGAGCCTTAGCTTCTGATTTCCTGGCTTTGTGGAGCTTGAGCTAAGAGATAGCCTTAACTCTGGTCTTAAACCAGCTGTTTTTTTTTAAAACATTGGATGGAGATGGGGAGGGGGGAGAGTGAGGGAGAGGTGGGGAGAGAATGAGAGAGAGAAAGAACTGTTCATCATGTTTGACTATATAACTGGAACTGTGTTTTAGGATCTACTAATTTAATCATTAATGAATAATCATACTGAAATTGTGAGGATATAAAAAGGAACTGTTGATTGCTAATGAGGTTCAGAATCTCAACCCCTTTCTGTCTTCTGGAGGTGAAATATCTTGCTTTGTTTTCCAGAGTAATAAAAGACTACCTTCATTAAATTCCCAATAGAGTGGTTTTTGATCTGTCCACCAGATACAAGGGATGAAATCTGAAACTGAGAAATAGGTTATTTGCCCCTGGCCCAGTAGCAATTCAGAAGGGTCAGTGAAGAACTTGCACTGGCCTCAGAAACTGTTTCCACCTCCATAAGAAAATACACCTCACATACACATGAAGTATGTGTAACAGAGGCACAATGCTAAAAAAAAATTAGCCTGCTATAGTAAGCCAAACCAAGCAGTTTACCTCTTAACAGCATTTTCCTTTGCCCTTCACACAAAAGATAGGCGTTAACTGCAGGTATAACTGTAATACAAGGGTGGACAATTACTACATTCTAAGACTCCATAACCTCTCTGTGGAGCCACCACAGAAGCTTAGAATGGACAAACGTAGCTTGTTTTCAAGCTAAATATGCCTGCTGTGAGCTGCTATAGTAGTTCGCCATGGAACTTTGGTGGCAGACCACTTTTCCTCCCTGTGCAGCTTCAGAAGCTTCTACTGACTTGTTCATCACACACATACACATGCACACAATCTTTTAAGCATATAAAGAGATATTGTACTTGCAAGACCAAAAACAAGAATCAAAAAGCTAAAATTCTCAGTCCAACCCAAGTGTTGGCTTCCTAAAGAAGATATTTAAACATGACTCCCAGGTGAGTCCCAGCTACCTTCGCATTGATCTTTGCATGTACTTGCTTCCCAAACTTCTGCATAACAGATATCCAGACCCTTACCTCACCTTTCAATGCAGCATGACTTTCCATATTGCCCATAACCACACTCACTCCAGTATTCATTGTTGAATGACTAATCCATAGTTGGTTACTCACAATACTTTGCAGCCCTTGATGACAACTCATTTCATAGAATTGCCAAAGATTTGATTTTCTTCTCACTTGCAAAGGCATACATGAGGATCAAAACCAGATCTTTATTGCTTCTCTATAACATTTGCATAACGATGTCAATTTGTATAAATGTGGTGTAAATGAAGAACTCCGTGTCACTAGTATGGCCCAGAAAATGGAGAAGGGGTGGAGGAAACTAGCAGAGGTTTCCATATGAATGCCAATTCTGGCTCACTCACTCTTATTGGAAGCTTTGGGGCTAAATCCTTCCTGCTCTATTACAGCAGAACAAGCTAAGAGGAAATCCTGTGAAAGAAAAAGCAGGGCAGTGGTGTAAATTCACCATAGCTGTCAGGAGTAGAATAAAGCCCCTATTTTTTAAGCATAAGCTATAATAGGTATTTCCCCAGTCTGCATAATGAAGCTGCTTGGAGCTCAAGTGCTGCACAATTTCGGATGATTTTGGAACTCCTCCTCATCAAAATTGCACGTTCTTCATTCTTCAAGAAGTGACATATGAGAATGGGGATATTGCATCACATTAAGGAAGTGGGAGAAACTGCAAGCTGCCTCTGTAATTCACAGGTATAGCAAACACAGTTGGATCTCTAATAGGAAAGTTTTTAATTTGATAGTTTATATTCCATTAGCATGCCTCATCATCAGGCTTGAACTGCACAAATGGTATCACAAGATACACTGCTTTGCATTTGTAGAGATAGGGCTGTGAGGTGCATAAAAAACTGGAATAAAATCATAGCAGTCAAGCAAAAAAAATAAAAAAATAAAAATCGTCTCCTTTGCAACTCCTAGTGATGAAGTCAAAAAAAGTGATGGGAGGTAAAAGTGAACTAGCAGTTCAGACACTAAGGAATATATATATATATATATATATATATATATATATATATAGTGTGTGTGTGTGTGTGTGTGTGTGTTTACACTGATGTAATATGCAGTCTATCCATCCAGGGCTCTCTCCTTCCCATGAAAAACCAAAAACTATTTGGATATATTTAAGAAGCAACTGACATCCTCATAGCCTTAACTAGTAGGCAAATATACGCTGACAGAAATTGTAATTTGCTGACCAGGTTCCAAATTCCTCTGTCCGATCTCAGATGAATGCTCTCCATTATTCCAGGCTCATGTTCTGTATATATGAACTGCTACAGAAACACAGATCTCCTCCTTTCCAGCTGGCCACCCCAGCCTATATTGCCCTCCTCCCAACTCCTCTTCCTTGAAATGCCATGCTTGCAACAAGCACCACTGTCTTCAGAGACAGTGTTTCAGCCCAGGAACACTTCCTGGAATGCCCATGTGATGTGCCCTGGCATGGCTGAAACACTATCTCTGAAGACAACTGTGCTGCAAGAATCATGCAATGAGGTTTGGTAAGAACTTCAGGAAAGCTCCTTTCTGGCTGAAAGGACTGAGAACAAAAAGGCATGTAGATCATGCAGGTGCCTGTAAACAACCTTGATTTGAATAACTAAGTTCACTCGATAGCCATCCAAGCTCGGTGCACATCTGAGCATTATGAACACAGCAGATTCAACTTGGGAGTCACCGAATTTTGCGTTTCCCTGGCATCACTAGCTGTAGCAGTGAAAATGATATAAGCCAATATACATTCGTAGTGTTGCTGGAGATGGAGTCTTATCACCGAGTTTACATGTGATAAATTGAAACATGAGTGGAGAGAAAATGCAGTCCAGCAGGGGGCATCTTATTCCAACTGACAGATGTGGACAGGAACAGGATAGGAACCAGGAACTTTGAACCGAACTGAGAAGTATGTACTTGAAAACTCCTATGTCAATTTTTGTTCAGGCGTTCAGTTTATCCCCATGCCGCTACCCTGACAAGAGTTGGCAGATACACATGTTTCTGACTAGTGACTGGTAAGCTCCTAATATGGATTCCCTCATAGCCATTATAAAGGTGTGTCCTTTGCGTGCTGCCTTTTTTCATTTTCAGGAAGTTATACATTTTTCAGCTAATGCAGGAGTACAGGAACCCTGGCCCACAGGCCTCCCGCTTGTGGAACCTCCTTGGGCTCCTCTGGGGAGCACGGCTTGCCCTCCAAGCTTCACCTCCTGGAGAATTCCCTCCACTGAGGGATCCCCACTGTTTTCTCCATCTGAGATAAACCACAATAACCCCATTCCCCCAAACAAAAACAGCTTGATGAGGTCTGAGTATCCTTATTGGGGAGAAAATGCTTGACTGACTGTTGTTGTCGTCATTGTTGTCATTGTTGGGAATAGAAAACTGGGTGTGAGGGGGAATGGAGTGGAGTGTCATGGAGGAGGCTGACTGAAGCACGGCACAGGAACACTCTGCACTAGAACATTCTGTCACAGGTCTCACTTGTATCCCCCCATGTGTTCAAAGGCCCTCATGCTTCCCACAGTATATGATGGATGTTCCCTGATAAGCATCATGCTTTAAGAACCTGGCATGAAAGAGTTAACCAATCCAGATTTCACTGTGAAATATGGTGAACTATGTATTTTGTCATGGGAAAGAAATGCACTCTCGCTTGTATGGTTCTTCCCCCCCCCTTTCCTTTTTTTCTTTCTGGTGTGGTGAGTAATATGAAGTCCTTGACAAGGTGCACCACACAGTAGATGGGAATCTTTGTTTTGCCCTGGGTCTCTATTCCATTCAACGAGCCTCTTAACTAATACAGGCACACAGAGTCTCTGTATTCAGAAAGATGGTCAGCAAATGGAACAGCTTAACAAAAGGTGATATATTTCCTTTCTCCTCGTTTACTTTCCTCTCCTCCCTCAGTCTGTCTTTCTTCAATAACCCCCACCTCCTCCAGTTCTGCAAATGAAAAACAATCACAGCCTGAGTAGGATTTTTATTAGGACTGTGCCTTGACATTGCTTTGGATGCCACTTCAGACCAACCAAAGTGGTCTTGCTTCACTCTGGGCTGATTCGGACCCCATCCACTTTGACTCGGATCTGAATCTTAAGCGAGATTCAGATATCTGAATCACTCATTTTTGATGTTTTCCCATTGACATGCATGGGAAAACACAAACAGCCATAACCTTTTCAGTTTTTATGATACATACATGAAATGTGGGAAACTCTTAGCCCCCCTGGAGCGGATCCCATCTGCCAAATTTCAGACAGTTTGGCCAAGTACGTTTTGTGCTAGGTGCAGGTAAAATGTGCTGTTCTCAGAAACTCAAACCAAACTCAGAAGGGATGTTGAAGCAGAGGGGGTTGCTATCCCTAATCTCTGCTGTAGGTTTCTTTGAAGTGCAAACAACCCCTTTCCCATAGTACTTTCCTTTTCAGAATCACAGTCGATGACCTCAGGCTCTCAGTTGTCTTGTCTGACAGAGGCAGCAAGACACAGCAAGCAACCCTGCCAGGAGGACACATCGAGTTGAACTGGGAACAACTGCAGTGGTCTTGTCTGACAAAGGCAGCAGGACACAGCAAGCAACCTTGCCAGGAGGACACATTGAGTTGAACTATGGAAATCTCCACCTTGTGGACCCATACTTCCCCCACCCCATCTCCTCCATGGTGGCCTGCCTAAGCCTCTTGGGCATGAGAGACAGAGAGCTTGCAGGAGTTCTGGCACCCCCAGCCTTCAGCTTGCCCCTGCTGCCTGCCTGCTGGCATGTGGAGGCTTCTTCCCCGAGCAAGACCATTTGGTGCTGCCTCCTTAAGTGCAGGAGCAGGCTGCTGCTGGTGCAGTCCCCTGGCTGTTTCCCCGTGCTCAGAGACGCCTTGCAGTGGGGCAGACAGCAGTGCTGGGATCCACTCCCACCTCAGAGTGGTCCCACACAATGCTGCCCTGATGTTCCTGTGGAGACAGAGACTGCCTGCTTTGAGGCTCGGGGGTCACCACACGAGCAGGGGGAACAATGGAAGAGGGGTCAGGTGCTGGAGCCTCTGCTTGCTGCTCGTCCTCCCCCACATTCTGGAGGATCTCCTCCTCTTCACCCTCCACCATGCCGAGGACATCAGACACCTCTGACGTAAGGTCCCTCAGCGGGCTGCCCTCTTCCACCACAGAAGGAGATGCTGCTCCTTTGGCAACAGTGCTACTGCTGCTGTCTGCACCAGCCTCCACAAACAGTGACCTCTGGGCAATTCGACTTGCCCCTGCAGTCTGCTGCCTGGCTACACCAGGGCACGCTATCTGGACTAGGGGAGATCCAGCTTCCTACCAGTGCTGCTGCTCCCAGTAGCGCCTTGCCCATCTCTGCCTCTACCAACAACACCCCAAAGATGCCACATATTGCCTTGTACATAGTCCTTTGACATACACTGTTTCCTTGTCCACACAGCACAAGTGTGTGCGCATGTGCACACACACAAACACTAGCAAAAGAAAAGCAAACACTTAGCTGGCAAAGGGTGGGGGAAAACAAACTATAATCTTAACAGAAGAGAAAAGGGATTATTATTATTATTATTATTATTATTATTATTATTAGGAGAAGAGATAAAAAATGGAAAGGGAAGGAATACAAGAACTGAGAAGAGGGTGGTGGAGGGGAGCCAAGCACCAAAAGACAGCTCTCTCTCTCTCTCTCTATGTATGTGTGTGTATGTGTATATATATATATGTATGTGTGTGTGTGTGTATGTATGTATGTATATATATATATATATATATATATATACACACACACACACACACAAACACACGCCCAGAGAGAGAGAGAGAGAGAGAGAGAATCAAAGTAAGGTCAAACTAATGGTTGAGGGAGAATTGAAAAGTGTGTGTGTGGGGAGAGATAAGCAACTAAAGTGAAATTTTCTGGATTTTTAAATGATCAAACAAAAAGAAAGAATGGTAAACCTATTACAGAAGGGTGGGATGGGGTTAGCTAGACACTAAGACCCAGGGAGGAAAAACTAGATACTAAATGTTTGGTTTTTAAAATAATCTACAACAGGAAGAAATAGAATGGGAAGCAAGCAAGCAAGCAAGCAAACACATCTAGCCAAATAATGTTCAGACAGAGTCCTCTCGTCTCCAGTAACACCAGCTCTCTCACAGTGAGCAAACAGAGATTGATCTCTCCATTAGTTGACTCCAGCATTCCTCCCCCCATCCTCCACCACTGTCACTGATTGGAGAATGCTGGCTTATGTTCAGCCCGAATTTGGCAACTAGAACTGCTATTTGGCAAAGCTCCCTCCCTCCTCCTCCTGTGCCTCCTCTCCCCTTCCCCCCCCTCTCCTCCTCTTCTGCTCCTCCAGGATCTCTTTCAAAGTGATACAATTGGCACCTCCACCTTCTCTTCCCTTACCTCTCCTCCCTCCCAGATCTCTCTGAAGTTGATACATTTGGTACCAGTCTGTCTGGGCTGCTCAGAAGGCATCAAAAGAGCTACGAATCTCAGAGGCAGACGAGGCGCCTCATTGATGAGCTGCTTTGCTTCAGGGTGCTTCGGTGCTGTTCTTATCCAGCTCGTATCATGGAGCGGCACGTCCAAATCAGCCTGCTTCACCTGGCTATTCAGGTATCGGACCTAGGCAGTGCACAGCCCTAGTTTTATACTCTTGTTCTTCTCTCAGGTGAAAGAAGAGATAAAAGCCTCTGAGAATGGGGAAAGATCAAGCTTCCTCCCACTGGTGGGTGAATGTTTTATGAGGTAGAGAGAGTATGAACAAAGCTTTCAGATGTTGCACTTGCTAATCATCTGCTCATTACTCTGCCTCTCTGAGTTTGTTTCATCTTTCCTTAATGGCATTGTGAATGACATAGCACTCAAGATGGTCTTGTGACAGAAGGATCAGTCAGATGCCGTTGGATTTTGCAGAAACAGGGAAAACATGTGCCATGCCATGTTGTGGAAAGAATACATCCAGAGATGACAGGTGATGCATTCCAGCCAAAGGATAGGATTCATTTGCTTACTTGGTCAGGTGACTAGCAAAAAGGCTGCTGATTGGCTATTAGCTAGGGTGGTTGTGTATTCTATGTTACAGAGGACAGTGCTTCACCTGAAGGCACCCTCTACTTCAGTGTTCCCAAACCTGGGCCCCTCCAGATGTTTTGGCCTACAACTCCCATATCCTTGATCGTTAGCCATGCTTGCCGGGGCGTATGGGAGTTGTGACCCAAACATCTGGAGAGACCCAGGTTGAGGGTGAAATATGTTGATGAGGGAGAGCAGGGGTCTTGAAATTGTCCACTGACACATAGCTCCTGCACAGCAGACTGAGTGACAAAAATGTCGCCTGATCACAGTTGTCTAGATTATTATTAATCATCATCATCATCATCATCATCATCATCATTATCATCATCATTTATTTCATTTCTATACCATCCAATAGCCAAAGCTCTCTGGGTGGTTGAGAAAAATTACAAACCACAAATACAAATACAAGATAATTAAAAACAATATAAAATCTTTAACATAAAACATTTAAAACAATTTAAACAGCTAAAACAGTTAGATAAGATACTGGACTTGATTAAAATGACTGACATAAATGCCCCATCATATGCCAGGTGAGACGTATCTCTAAATTCTAGCACTTATTTATAATTTTTTGTCTATACATATCAATTAGAACAATGTTGAACTGGAACCTCTTCAATTGGAGGACACCTTCAAATTGAGGACTATCCTCTCCCTGCCAATCTGCAGTTGGCACAGTTCTATGATATACTGCAGGAAGTATTGTGCACATTTCTAGCACAACTAACTCCCATTGGGTTCAATGATGTTTACTCCCAGTTAAGCGGGTATAGGATTGCAGCTTTAATTAGATGTGCAAAACTGATCTCAGTGTGCACCAAGGGCTACTGGGATGAAAACAGCAATAGCTGTTTTCCCATTTTTTTAAAAAAATGTGTATTAACAATGTACATGTTCTAGAACAACCTTCCCCAATTTGGTGCCCTCAAGATGTGTTCAGTACCACTTCCATCATCCCCAGTCAGTGTGGGAATTGTAGCCCAACTCCTCTGGAGGTCAGGTTGGGCAAAGCTGTTCTAGAATATCCCATATTTGTGCTGGCCAATTATCCTTACTTACCTTGAGCTAATTATATGGAAAGATGTTGGCAGCTGTCTTGATTGAGATGCCAACATAAAGGCTGGCTAGTCTGTGGCTGGACTTGTATGAAAGATGTCATGAGACACAATATGAATATGAGAAGTGCATTGGCTAAACATTCATCCCTGAATCCATGATAAATTGCTGGCTACCACAATAGTGAGAAAAAGGTTAACATCAGTGAGAATGGTAAAGAAATAGAAAGAAAAGACCAGTTGTTCTAGAGCAGGGGTGGGCAACTGTGACCCTCCAGATGTTTTGGCTTACAACACCCATCATCCCTCTCTACCGTTGGGTCTGCTGGCTAGGGCTGATGGGAGTTATAGGTAAAAACATCTGGAGGATACAGGTTGCCCACCTCTGTTCTATAGAAAATGGAGAGCAGAGGAGAAAGGGGTGCAGGGAGAGGAGATTATAGAAACATGGGGAAATGGTACATCCAGACTTCTTAATGTCAGGTTCTCAGCTGTCATGACTGACCCAAGCCAGGATGATTAATCAGATGATAATTCAGAGACCATGGAGTCCAACAAACTTGTGCATCATCCTGCTACTGACACTCCTAACACTTCCAGGGAAACTACACTGGGTTCTCCAGTACTGGTGGACACCGAGGAACCCCTGGATGGGCCCACTGAGGACCATTCATCCCCTGTAGAGTCTGAGGAGGAGGCCAAGTCTCCACCCAACCCTAGAGTGCACCGGCACCAGAAGCGGGGGCACAGGCTGCCACCCAGAGGTGAAGTGTGTGCCTCAAGAACCACAGCATCTGAGCTCCTCATGAGGAAAGGACTCTTCAGGAGTATGGCTCTCCTCATGAGGAGGACCTTTGTACACACCTGTGATGAACTTCAGCTGAGTCCTGAGTGGAGCTCTGGCAGCTCTGGCTATATCAGCTCTCATTTGGAACTTGAGAGCTGTTAGAAACAACACCTTATCCGAGCTTCCAGTGCTTTGTGCTCTGGGTTTTCTGACCTTGCTCCTGAACTGAATCTTCAGTGCTACTGGCCTTTAGACCCTGGCCTGATGCTGCTTCTTGGACTGTGTTTGTATCTGACTGTTTATCTGTATTTAGGCCTTGGCAGTGCATCAGACCTCTCTCTTGGACCTCTTCTTCTGGCTGGTAATATTGCGCTTTTTGGCCATTGGCTTGCTGTTGGATTTGCCCCTCAATTGTCTTAGTACTAAGTCTGCCCCAGCCGGATTGTAGGGCAAGGCAGGGCAGAAGGGATAAGTCTAGGAAAAGGAAGGTACTTGGGGATTTAGTCTTGCAAGAAGATAATGCTTAAGAAAAAAAGTTGAATAATGGGGGGGTACATGATGGAGGTGTTTAAAATTATGCATTGTGTGTATATGTTTTTCTCCATCTCTCAAAATACTAGAAATGGTGGTCATCCTATTTATTTATTGCATTTATATCTTACCTTTTTTCCTTTTGCAAGGAACCCAAGGCAGTTTACGTTATCCTCCTCCTCTCCATTTTATCCTCACAACAACAACCCTGTGAGGTAGGTTGGGCTGAGAGTCTGTGACTGCCCCAAAGTCACCCAGTGAGCTTCCATGGCCGAGTGGAGACTAGAACCCAGATCTCCCGGCTCCCACTCCAACACTCTCAGTACTACACCACACACACCTGAATGGTGAAAGATTCAAGGCAGATAAAAGGGAGCACTTCTTCACACAGTGCATAGTTAAACTATGGAATCCACTACCACAAGATGTAGTGATTGCTGCCAAGTAGGCTGTCTTGAAAATGTGATTAGCCAAATCCATGGAAGATAATGGTACAATCCTATGCATGTTTAGACAGAAAAAAGGCCTACACCTCCCAGCATGCTCCGGCCAGCCATAGAGTGTTACTTAAGGATTGTTATTTAAGGGTGTAATCCTATGAGGATAGTCGGCCTCCTCCGAACTTGGAGGTGGCCAACTATCCACTGCAGGGCAGGTGGAGTGTGGCGGGGATCTTCTCTGTGCTCTAGCCACACCACATTTCTGGCTAGATGGCCAATTTCAGCTGTCTAACTGGGGTGCGTTGGAGCGGGGTGTGTGTGTGTGGGCAGATAGAAAATGCCATGCTGGTGCTTCTGCGGTCCCCTCCCTGCCCCCAAGAATGCCCCCTTTTCAGCTGTTTCAAGCTTGGTTCCCATATACTGCAAAATCCTGAGGCCATCTAGATGCTGTCTAGTGGCCATAGGATTACACCCTAAGTCTATTAATGGCTACTATTCATGATGGCTGTATAATACCTCCAGTACTGGAAGCAGTATGCCTCTGAATAGCAGTGGCTGGGCTATTGCTCTCCTGTTCTGCTTGTGGGCTTCCCAGAGGCATCTGGTTGGCCACTGTGAGAACACGATGCTGGTCTGATCAGCGTGGCTCTTATTATGTTTGCATGAGAATATATTTGTATATGTGTGTACCTATCTGAACATACATCATAATTTATTTACAAGATTTATATACTGCTCTGTCTCCAATAAAATTCCTGAGTGGTGAACAGTAAAGAGCAAGAAAAGAAGAAATAATCAAAATACAGAATTAAAATCTTTCACATCAAATTATGCCAATAGAGCTGGCAGGTAAGCCCGGGGAGGCATCAGCATCAATGTGGATATATTGTTAGTTTGTCTGGATGGTTGTGTGCACATGCACTGGTGGTTGGGGCCATAAAATGTTCTCCTTTGTTCCTGGTTCTATATTTTGTATGGCTGGACTCCACCATGGGTGAGTCTTGCATAGCACCAAAACAAGGAAAAAGCCTTAGAAATCAGACAGCCCGAAATATTGAAGCAAAACCAATATAAGTTCCTGTGATTTTTCACTTCTCTTCACTTGCATCAGTACTCTGAGTTTTGTCAACACATTTGCATTTCCAGTATCCATTTTTCATTCTGAGCCTGAGTCACTTCCTATGATTGATTGGATTTACAGATAGGCAGGTTCTTAAGCCCATCAGCTGCTCCTTATGGATGCTGCCGTTCATTCATTAGCACATGCTGCATCCTTACAGGAAACTGAAATGGATGAATTTGCACAGACTTCACAAAAGAAGTTGCATCCGTCTCTGCAGGCAAAGCTCCATGGGTAGTTTAAACCTTAGCCCTATGTTGCTTCCACACTACAGCTAGGGATGTCAGAGAATTCCGCCACAGATCTCAGTGAGGCCGAATGCCAGTGCATTCGGCCCCCCAAAATCCATGGCGGAATGAAGCCCCCTGCCCCCCCACAAAAGGCGCGAAATGGAGCACTTACCTAGTGCTGTTTGCGCTGCTTTGCGAATGGCGGCCGCGTCTGCCGTTCGTTTCCCCATTTAGGCCATGATAGGTTACGTAAATACTTATGTGGCCTATCATGGCTAATGCAGGGATGCCATTTGCATCCCTGCAGAGGCCATGACAGGCTATGTAAATATTTATGTAGCCTCTCATGGCAAAAAGAGGGAATGCAAATGGCGGCCGCAGGCTCCACATGCCTGCGAATGCACCTGGCTGGCAGCTCTGCGGAGTTGCTGTGGAGCGGAGCCGGTCAGGTTAGGATTTCGAGGGGAGGTGCAGAGTGCCTCCCCCCCCCCCGCCGTGAATCACTCCAGGAAAAGGTAAGTGATTTTTGTACATTCCTAACTACAGCTCCTTAGCATAGTTGAGGCACTACTATGTGGAATTTCCACACAGCATTTAATATATTGCCATGTTATCCACCAATTATGGTGGCCATTTACACACTAAAACCAAGAAAGCCATATTAAATAGTAAGTACTGGATGCCAAGATGAAAAATTCTAAAGTAGGAGTGATTCAGTTCCTCCCTCTATCTTGAAGACTCAACATCCTGTTCCCATCTCCTGCCTTTCACCCAAAAAGAGAATAAATAGTGGTTCTTAAAGCATCTGGAAATGATTGGAAATGCTCATTTCTGGATCAGGGCAGATCAGTGGAGCTTGCAGAAGGGAGTCCTGGTGACCCATTCCAATCTAGAAATGAGTGTTTCCACTTGTTTCGGGGGTGACTTTAGGAAGTGCTAACTCCTCATGATGCTACCAGTGAGTCCTACTGGCTCAACAGGATCTGTGGGAATGCAGCAGCGGCATTGGATCCTGCCCATTGGATTGGAACCAGACTTGAAGTAGACCCTCTAAAATCAATGGGACTTCAGGTAGTCATGACTGACTTGTCCCACTGATTTCACTGGGTCTCCTCTAAGCATGAGTAAGTCTGGATACAACCCATTGTAGGGAAAATAACAAAAACCCTTCTTTTACAGCTTCTGAAATGAAGAGAATGAAACAAACCGAGATGCAAAGCAAGGAAGATTGAACATCCTCAAATGAGCCTCAGAAGAACAGCAAGCTATTATGTGAGACAAGGTGGGATATATTAAAGATCTTTGTGAGACAGAAGTGTGTTGTTACAGTAGGAGCTAGTTACTAAACAAGCAGTAAGAAAATAGAACTGTGATGCAAGGCACACATGGTACATATTTGTAGCCTTGTACAAAAAATCTGTTTCTTCTCTGAATATTTATTGAACTCATAGCTTTCTCATGAACTGAACATGATATCAGGAGGAAGATATTGAAAAAGCTGGTAGAGCAGCCAAAGACAAGAGATAAGTACAAGAAAAATAGACAAATGGTATACTGAACTTCTCTTAACTGGCTGACATTCTCAAATAGTTATGTTGTGTGTCATATATGACTGAGGATTCTTTATGATAGCAAGTCAATTTAAAGGCAATGCAGTTTTTACAAACCAATATGCTAAACATTGCTGGTTTAAGAGATGAAATGTTTTAATTCATTTAGGGAGCAATCCTATGGCTGCTAGACAGTGGCAAGACGGCCATAGGATGTGTTGTTTTCCAGGAACCAACCTCGGATCCCGCGCTCCGAGGTTGGTTCCAGGAGAACCCCCCCCATTCTGCGCTGCCTTGGAGGCAGCACAGAACAGCCCCATCCTCCCTGCTCGCAAGAGGAGCATGAAGCAGCCGGAAAGGGGCGGGGCTGGGGGCGTTCCGGGGAGGGGAGAGTGTAGCTGCCTGTACGGCATCTTATATATCGTACAGCAGCCTCCTTCCCTGCTCTGTCCTCCCGTGGCTAGACAGCAACAATTGGCTGTCTAGCCAAAAAAGCAGGGCAGGAGAAGCGCAGAGGGAACGATCCCCTCTGTGCTTCTCCTGCCCTGCTTTGGATAGGCGGTTGCCTCTGAATTCGGAGGCAGCTGCCTATCTAGATAGGATTGCTCCCTTAAAGTTCTGAAGAAAAAAGTTACGAACCAGTAATTGCTCAATGTGATGCAAATTGTTTGCAGGGATATAATGTTATAGAATGGTTTGCATTTTATTCAGGACATCTAAAATGGGGGACTCTTTTGGATTGTTCTTAAGCAGAGCCTGTTTTTTTTTTTTAAGGCATGTAATTATACAGATCTGGCTGAATCCATTTCATGAGATCAAATAGTTTTTTGGATGAAGGACAATCAAATTAATATGCTATTAGAGTAACCTCAGCTGACTGAAAAGAACTCAGAGAATCTGCCATGCAACTGGAATGAATCAATAAAGATTTCACATATGTGAAGGGAAAAAAGATGGCTTTTTCTGTTGAATAATTTTTTTAAAAGTAAGGAAAAGAGCCATGAAGAAAATGCAAGTGTCAAATTGAGGAAGTATTTTGGAGACATAAGAACTCAGGAGTCTAGTTTTACCCACAGATGTCCTAAATGTGACCAAATAGCTATTTAAGATTTAAAAAGAAAACTGCAAATAGGGATGGCAGAGAATTCCACCACGGATCTCGGTGAGGCCGAATGCACTGTGAAATCTGTGTCGGGGTGGCCTGACACCCCCCCGCCCCCCCGCGGATCCCCCCTGGGACGAGACTTACCTGGGGCGGATCTTCCAGGTGGCAGCGGCTTCGGCGGCTGGTCTTCTGACCGGCTGCCGCCGCCGCCATTTCCAGTCTTGGTAAAAAAAAAAGACATGATAGGCTACGTAAAGATTTACGTAGCCTATCATGGCTGGGTGGGTTTAAAAAACAAAACAAAACCCACGTATGCAAATGGCGACGGCTATGGCCGCTGCCATTTACGTTCCTTCTTCTTGGCAGTCTTAGTCTATGTAAATCTTTACGTAGCCTATCATGGCTGGGTGGGTTTAAAAAACAAACAAAACCCACGTACGCAAATGGCGGCAGCTACGGCTGCCACCATTTACGTTCCTTCTTCTTGGCAGTCTTAGTCTACGTAAATCTTTACAAAGCCTATCATGGCTGGGTGGGTTTAAAAACAAAACAAAACCTGCATACACAAATGGCGGTGGCTACGGCCGCCGCCATTTGCGTTCCTTCTTTTTGGCCGTCTTTTTGGCCAGCTACGTAAAAAAGATTTACGTAGGCTAAAACGGTGAATCAAAAAGGGACGCAAATAGCGCCCGCTACGCTATTTGCGTTCCCCTTTATTTTCGCCATCATAGTCTACACAAATATTTACGTAGATTAAGACGGCCAAAAATAAGGAACGCAAATGATGGCAGCCGTAGCTGCTGCCATTTCTGTACGTGGGTTTTTTTTTTTTTTACCCAGAGCCCCCCGTGGCTGGAAATCCAGCTGTGGACGGCTCTGGCCTGGGTGGGCCTGGCCGGCTGCTCCGCGGAGCTGCCGCGGAGCACAGCCAGCCGTTCGAGGATTCCGGGGGGGAGGAACGAAGTGCCTCCCCCCCCGTTGAGGATTCCGAGGGGAGGGACAGAACGCCTCCCCCCCACTGTCAACATAATCCACGAACAGGTAAGTCACTTTCGTACATCCCTACCTGCAAAAGCCTGCAGTTGCACAGCTTTTGTTAAGACGCCCATGGCCCTAGGGATGTCACTGCCAGTTTGTGATTTTAAAACTACCTGATCAGGAGCCAGGGATCAGTGGGTGGAGTTTTGCTGGGTGAGCTTTGGTGGGTTTTGAAGTAGGGAGGAGCCTGGTGGTTGTTGACGGCTTGGAGTAATGGCTTTTTTTGGTCATAGTCCAGGCACACAATATTTTGTTCAATTTACAGCATATCTGACAAGGAACATAAGGCAAAGATATCGAATGTGTAGGCATTTATTTATTTAACAGCATTTGTATACCATTTCTCAGCCATTATGGTTCTCAGGTTTATAGGCAGATGGAACTACCCTCATGACAGCTGGTACTGTAAAGTATATCTAGGCAATGGAGAAGATACCTACCCATATATTATGTTCATCATCTAAGGCCCTCTTCCAAGTTCCTCCTATGAGGGAAGCTTGGAAGGTGGCAACCAGGGAGAGGTCCTTCTTAGTGGTCGCCCTGCCTCCATTATGGAACAATCTTCTCAGTGAGGTCCGCCTGGCACCAACATTGTCATCTTTTCAGTGCCAGGTTAAGACCTTCCTCTCTCAGGCATTGGCTGCATATGATAAGGATTTTAATTGGGTCCTGGGATCTCCTATTGCTGATTGCTAAAATTGTGTGATATGTGTGTGTGTGTGTTGTCTTTTTATATGTTTGTATGTAAATGATTTTTATATTATGTACAATATTGTATTTTTAAGGTTTTTATCGTCGTAAACTGCCCAGAGGTCTTTAGCTATTGGGCAGTACAGAAATGTAATCAATGAAATGAATACTTTCTGAATATTGTTGTCCTCCTGCTCTGAGCAGATTCCTGAGGCAAGAGAAATGAGCCACTTTAAGCTACATTTTATTTATTTATCTTTAAAAATAAATATTTAAAAATATTTATATGCTGCCCTTCATCACACTAGTTATCAGGGCAGTGTACAACATAAAAGATCAATGCCATAAAATACCAAAACAAATATGAAAGGCAGCAGATAAAAGGTGCTTCCAGATGGAGGGCTCCTAGAGCTACCAATCAGAAGGCATCATGCAGCAATTCCATCTTTTTTTCTTTAACGGATTTTCTGCAGTAAGGAAAAAGACAGAAGAGGCACTGGGAAAACATGGGCAGGTTATGAGTGGAAGACATCGTCATCTGCACCTCTCCTGTAAAATTCCAGGAAGCAGGCAGGGCAATGGTGCTATAAAAGCCTTGTCTGGAAGCATCCCAAAACCAGTGGAGGCTGGTGGATCTGATTTAGGTGGGGTTGTGAATCTATTCTGGGGTTCAGTCAGAGCCAGCCAGAACTCTAAAGGAGTTATCCAAGGTGCTGAACTTATTTTGGGGATAGGGTTCTGGCAGCCTTATTCTGTACTAATTGAAGCTTCTGAACTGTCTTCAAGGGCAGCCCCATGTGTCTTCAGAATACAGGTGCTATTGATGGTAGCAAAGCATGGCATCTCCTGGCTCTGCTCCCTCAAGAGCAGGGCTGGCAAAGGCAGGTCTTATTTATTTTATTTTATTATATTTATTTACAATATTTATATATCGCTCCATATCTAGAACAGATTTTGGAGTGGTGAGCGCAAGGAATAAGACACAATGCCAATAGAAACCGGGACTGGTCAATTAAAGAATGCCCCCTGGAACAGTGCTATTTTCAGGAGGCGCTGGAAACAATCCAGTGTTGGTGCCTGCCTGACCTTCAAGGGTAGGGAATTCCAAAGAAAGGGGGCTGCCACACTGAAGGCTCTTCTCCTGGTGGACTCCAATTGGGCTATAGGTCCACGTAGAACCACCAGGAGCAAGCCCTCCAATGACCTCAGTGACCAGGCAGGTTGGTAAACAAGGAGGTGCTCTCTCAGTTATCCTGGTTCCAAACTGTTTAGGGCTTTGTACACTAGCACTACTACCTTAAACCCGGCCTGGTAGCACATAGGTAGCCAGTGCAGTTCCCTCAGCAAATGAGTTACATGCTGGAATGGGGCAGCTCCCGACAACAGCTGAGCTGAAAGCTGCACTTTCCTTACTGCACAGAGAGGCAGTTTTAGAGAGTCGTAGAGAAGCAGATACTCATATGCAGGGGTGAGGAACCTCTTTCACAGTGAGGGCCAAATTCATTTCTGGAGAAGTTCTCAGGGGCAAAGTTCCAGTGGTAGGTGGAGCTGAAGGCAGAGAGGGTGGGGCCAAAACTACCAAATAAATAAATACAATGAATACCACCACATTGTAGTATAAAGCTGCCAGTAACTCAGCCTTAGGAGAGGTATTTCAACCTCTTAGAAAGGAGAGGAAACTGCACAAAAGCTGGGAAGTCACCAAACAATTGATGTTGGGTGACTTGATGTTTGGCTGGGGAGAAAGGGGGTGAGGCCAGGGGAAGGGAGGGTGGACTTCTGGAGAACCCCAGAAGGCTGGATTTGGCACCCCAGGAGGACTGGATTTGGCACCCCAGCCTTCAGGTTCCCCACCCCTGTTCTGATGCTACTGCTGTCACTCCAGACCTTTTCCTGATAGCATGGCAACCCAGCATGGCTACAAGTAGAACTGTGCACCAATTGTCTCTCAAAATTCTCCAGCCTATTTCTGGGCAGAGAAACTGGGACAGACACACACACAATTTCACTGAATTTCTCCTAGGGGAGGAGAAATTCTCCAACAGTTTCTCACAGATAAGGCTCACTATTGGCAGGGGTTGTAGCACAGCTTCTTTCTTTTTCCCTAAGGGGTGTTGGTTTATCACACTGCTTCTGTAGGTGGCAACAGCATCGCTTTGTTGAGGCTTCCACTTTTCTGAGGCAGAATTTTGAATTTATTTTGGTGTCCTTCTTGAGCTTCCCTAATCACTGCAAGGTGGTCGAGGGTGCTGCGTTTTCTCTCTGTCTATTGCACATCTTTCCATTGCTCTGCAGCCTCCCAGGCCACCTGCACTTTCCTTACTGAAAAAGCCCCATAGAAGGAATTGACTGATGTCTTCCTCACAATGGCTTTAACTGAAGTGCGGGAAGCCGAGGAGGCTACAGGCTGCCACAGAGATTACTGTACAATGACAGACAGGAAACTCACGCACACTCTTCAGTCACCTCATAAGTAAGGTAAGCACAAAACCCCCATATCCAACCCATGAGAATTTCTCTGAAATTTCTCCTCCTTTGAATTTCTTTTTGAAGGTCATTTCTTTTCTATCAAATTGAATGAGAATGGTCAAAAAAAGTGGGAAAAATTTTCAGCACAGCACTAGCTACAATCACAAGCCACAGTTTGGTCCACACCAGGAGCCAGTTCAGATGATATCTTCAGGCTGATTCAGCCCATCATGTGGAGCAGAATAAAAGTGCTCCTCTTCTCCCTGTCCATTCGGCATGCCCATCTCATCTCCACCAGCTGTGCATGTCTATGAGGGGAAGGCTCATCTGAAGAATCGACAGTCCATCTGGATTGTCCATGCATAGGCTGGCTTCAGGCAAGTAGGCAGAGGAGCAGGGAGGACAGATGTGCCCTTGCTCTGTCTACACAATGGACCAGATCAGCCCAAAGTGATCCTTCAAAATGGCCCCTGGACTTGGCCCACAGCCAATCCATGGAAGGTTGCGGAATCCAGGGAGATGGGTCCTTTGCCCCTTTTGGTTCATGGCTGGGAATGTTACAGCTGCATTATGAATCTGACAGAAGAGGAATATGCCCTTGACATATCAAGATTTGAGCCCTAGCACTGCCTAAGTAATAAAAAGGCAAAGTGAATAATGAACTATTAGACATAGCTGATGAGTGGGGTTCCCAGATATGAAGCAATGGGATGATGTGACATGTTTACTACAGCTGCTGGAGGAGCAATACAGAAAGCCATTGTAAAGTGTAATCAGTAATAAATGATTAATCATGGGCCTCTAAATGAGTTGAGTTCATCATGCGGTGGTGAGAACATGAATGATGCAATTATTAAAAAATTCATATGCTCCTGCCCATAGAACATATAAATACTCCAAATGTCCTTCTATTACCAAGTGGCAGGCACTCTGCTTACACACCATCTTTTTATCATTAATTTCAGAAAATGGCGACGGCATATGTTCTTGTTGATCTCCCTGAAAGTGCTTTTGACATTTTTTTTAATCTACAGGCCTTATGTGTACCTCTCTGTTGTATAAATCAGAAGCACAAGTTTATAGCACTCTACAGCTATTTTATAATTAGCCTATTGGGAAGGCACATGAATGGAAGGAACTAAAATGGCTACTAAAGCCAGATGTAGCGTAGCACTAGTCCACAATAAACAATGCTAGTCTAGGGTAGGGATGGCCAACTACAGACGAAGGTGGTCATCTCTCCTACTTTACAGAGGATAGTCCTCTGTTTGAAGGGCTGCCAGAGCGATAGTCCCCTATTTCCAGTCTAAGTTTGGTTTGAAGCTAAAGAACCATCAGAGGGAAGAGCTGGGCCTTGAAGTTGCCCATCTACCATTAGCACCTGGACAACAGACTGACCAGGTACATGGGTCACCTGGTCAGAATCTTCTCCACTATGATGAGCCATGTTGTATTTCTATTTCAATTCTAGTCATTATTTCTAAATCTGCATCTATGCATAATACACAAATGTTATGCCAATCTGTGCTGTCTTTTGACCTCTTTTGGGCTGATGCATTTCCTCTTCTTTTATTTTGGTCATGTGCAGGCCATCCTACCTGCAATGCACTTACAAGGAATAGCATCCCACGACTCTGGAGCAATTTCTTAGAAAAATCAGTCTCTCTGCATATCAAGGGAAGTTTTAGATCTCCTTTGCCTGAAAGAGAGCCTTAACCCAGCTAAGAACAACTCTAATGTATTTAGGCAGCACAGTACCTCAGTGATAGTCATTTTGGGGGACTGAGTGAACTCCTGTAGTTGCAGTGTCAAATAGCTGTTGCTAGAAGGGTTTTCAGGCTGCAGTCTTATGCACACTTATTAGAACAAGCTCCCCCAATCTGCTGCCCTCCAGATGTGTTGGATTACAACTCCCAGCATGCCCCAGCCAGCCACATTGTAGCTCAACACATCTGGAGGACATGAGGTCAGGGAACTGGAGAGTAAAGCCCAGTGTAATCAGGAGGACTTACTGCTGAATAAACATGTGTAGCACTGTGCAGTCTTGCATTGCCATGGGGTCTCCAACCTTTCTAGATTGGCAGGGATATTTGGAATACTGAGGAAGTGTTGTGGATAGCATCAACAAAATGGCTCCCATGGGGGCATGCCTATTCACAAAAGGACTGCTGTGATGGGTGTGGCCAGTCACAAAACACCCATTTCACAGAAGGCAAACTGAGAGGTGAGGCTGAGAGACAAACAACCAGACCAAGGTGGTGGCACCTGTGGGTATCACATTGCCAACCCTAGCCTTAGTGGACCCACTAGTCATGTAGTTCAATAAGAACTTCATTGTGTCTATTAAACATGAATAGATCAGCAACAGGCAACTCCCAGCTCCACCCAGATAGAATTAAGTCTAGTGCCACCTATTGACAAAACCATATAATAGCACTATCCACACAGACATCTAAGAAGCTTCAGAATTCAGTTGCATTCCAGATTTCTGCTTGTCTGTTGTTATGTTACAATACAGGGATGGAGATTTGGTTGTTTGCCATGAGCAGAAGTTGGAATTTTGCACAGCAGCCCACAAACACCCTGTCAAACGATGTACTCTTTGCAGGCAGCCATGGGGGCAGAGAAAATAAGCACCTGACCTGAGTAATGCAGTTAAATGCACTGACCCTGAGCTGGAGATGGGAAAAGACAGTGTCTCGTAATGGAATGTAGTTAGGAATGACACTTTATGACTTGAGCTGTGACAAACTAGTGAAGCCTCTGAAGTTAAAGATCCTAACTTCTTATATACAGTGTGTGTGCTCAGCACCCAGAAGCTGACAGGCCTGGGTATCTTATAACCCTTTCCCTGTCACATAAAGAAGATGGATGTCTAACTCAACACAGGAGAGTAGAATTGACCATTGTGTCCTTCTTTGGCAGGGAGCAAGTGAGCGGAAGGCAGTAAATGTTCTTCAAGGTTTCTTTTGCTGTGTTCACTCTGGCCGGAGAGGTAATATTGTGGTTGCGCTGAGGTCTTTGCCATGGGAGTTGTACATTTAACAAAGAAATGTGAGTCTCCATAGGAAGAATAAATGTTTTGGTTCACACACACAGGTGGCGGGATCTCCTGCCCCCACTTCATGCAAACAGGCCTAGGCAGCTCCCTGTACAAATAAACTGCACAAAGAAAGCACAACCTCAGAAAGGAAATTTCAAAGGGATGAATATAACAGAACTGCCTGAGTGGGGACTGTGTAAATGTTTGATGTAGCTCCCTACCTCCCCTGTAAAATATTAATAAGGATGACAGTGACAAAGATCTCCTGGAGTGGCCCACAGCTTAAGCACTCTTTTGTTTCACTGAAAACATGAAATGTTAATTGGGGCGTTTGCTTTCTCTCTGTGATAAGTGAGTCTTTGGCTATTTCTTTGGCAACTCAGTATTGTGAGATACAGTCTGTGTTGCTGAGGTTGCAGGCTTCTTCCCTAATGGCCATTTCACACATTTGCAATGTGGGGGCAAACCTGGGTTTGCCTGTGTCGGGCCTCTGCGAGGTCAGGCCTGCAAGTGGTCAGTCAGAAGAGCCAGAGGTGGGAATGCAAGGCATAGCTACACTACAGACTTCACCTGTCACTTTACCCAGGCCTCTGCTTCCATATTCTTTGCAGGATTAAGGTTGGTTCCTTTTCATGTGTTATTTTCCAAGGTTTTTCTTTTTCTTGCTTTCCTTATGTTCCATTACACAAGCACTAGGTGGTGCTGGGGTATAGTGGAATTGTGCAGTTACACTAGGTTTTATCCCACCATTCACAAATATTACCAGACTTTCCTCATTAGAACCCCCCCCCCTAAAATGGTTGCAGAGCACAGGAGAGGCCCTGGAGGACATTGTGTAAAGGACCTGCAAACTACCTTCAGTGAGGAATCATGAATGCACAATAAATGCCTTGTGTAGAAAGGCTCGTGGTCCAGGTTGGGCAGAAGTCAAGGTTCAGAGCAGTGAAGAAAGATCAGAGAGGTGAAAGGCAGGTCAAATAATCAAATAATAATGAACCAATGGATCAAACAATCAAATAATTGAAAATCACAATTCATAATTGATCAAATATTCAAATAATAACCTCCTCCTCTTCCTCCTCCCCACTATCAAATAATCAAATCTGGAAGATGGTCAGGTTACAGAAGGTGGCAGCTGAGGGAATGGAAGACAAGGCAAGCAAGCCATAGGAGTCTCCAGAGCAGGGGTGTTGAACATCTTTCAGCCTGAGGGCTGAATTCAATTCCAGAGAAGCTCTGGGACTGCATTCCAGGTGGGTTCAGCCAAAGGCAAAAGTGGTGGGGCACAGGGCAGAGCTGTGGGGCTGAAATGCAATACATAACAGGATATTTTAGCTTTAAGCTCTTACTGCTAGTAGCCAAGCTTTAGGAAAGGCATTTCAACCATTTAGAATGGGGGACCGGGGAAGCGCATAAGCCAGGAAACCATCAAACCATTGGCAGTTGGGGAAAAGGGGCTGGAGCCAGGGAAAGGGGTTCTGGGGAACCCTGGAGGACTGGATTGGGACCCCAGATAGGCCAGATTTGGCCCCTGGGCCTGAGGTTGTGCACCCCTGCTCTAGAGTAGCTATTATCCATCTTGATGAGTTGTGTAGCTCGAGGAACAAAGCCTGAGGTGTGATAGTAATATAAACCCAGCCAGGCCCATATGACCTTCTCATATCACCTGAACCAGCTTGGCTAATGACTGCATCCTGACCCAGCTAGACTTGGGGTGGCTTTGTAGTGCAGCAAAGATCAGACCAACAGCTCCTTTGATCTGAGAGCTGTCCCAGGGGCAAGGGGCCTGTTCAGCTTCATGAGCCCACCACCAGCCAGCCAAGGCAGATGAGTGGTATTGCTGACCTCATACGGCCATTTGGTGCTCAGTTGGTGCCCTGACAGGAGCATTTGAGCTCTACAAGAAGAAGAAGGTCAGAGTTTACTTCCAGTTACTCTCTTTGTTTCTTCATCCGGCTCAGTAGTTCCCTCCTTCCAACCTGATCCCTGCACCAAGGAACAAACTGCCCCTGAAAAAGCCCACCTGCTGTGGTAGATTGCCTGCTCTGCTCTGCCCTGCCAAGGCCATGTCTTGCTCAGGGTCCCTTCGTGCTCCTTCACGCTTCCTCATATGCTAGTCATAAGAATATAAGAGCCATGCTGGATCAGACCAAGGGTCCATCTTGTCCAGCATTCTCTTCATACAGTGGCCAACCAGCTGTCCATGAGACAGCTGCTCATGGAGCATAGGCAACTTTTTCCATGAGTTTTGTGGGCTTCCTTAAATGCAGCCCACAAAATCAAGAACGATTTCAGCTGACATTAGTTTCCCAGCCACTCTCTAATCAGGACAATGCTACGCACATGGCTGGAAGCTCACAAGCATGGAGTGTGTCAAACTGGACATTAAGGGGAAATCATTTATGTCAGAGGTTGCCCAGACTAAGTTTGGGAACCTGCTTCAGAACTATGGATCACTCCATAATGTGTAATGAGGGCAGCTCTGAACATGCACAAATGCTTTTCCTTCACCATGGTATTACAGAACAACATGAGAAGACCCCTGCTGGATCAGACCAAGGATCCACCTAGTCAGAGGTCTATCTACTCCAGCTTTTCCCATCTTCATGCCCTCCAGATGTTATGGAGCACAACTCCCAGCATTGGTGAAGTGCTCAGCCTTCTGCTGGTTGCCTCTAGCATCATGGCACTCACCTGTCCTCTCTCCTGTCCTCATTGCTGCCAGCCCTCCTTCTCTTCTCTTGCTCCCCCTGGAACTGCCCCATCCCTCCCTTCTACCACATCATCAGCCTACCCCTCTCATCTGGCCTCTTTACTCCTCCATTTTCTCCAAACAACAACACATCCCTCGACCAGAAAGGGACCCTCTGGCATGGTGTAGGATGTGGGTGCAGAACGTCCTTTCCCTTCCCCTTTGGAGAAGCCTTTTTTTTTTTTTTTGCAGGGAGGGGAAGGAGCATTGCAGTGTTGGGTGGGGCTGAAGGCAAAAGGGGGCATGGCCAAAGTACCAAAAATCCCAGCATATTTTAGCCTAAATATCTTACTGCCAGTAACTAAGCCTTAGGAGATATCCTTTTCTTCTGTTTATAATATGGGCAAACATATTACCAGGGTGTGAGGAGGCAGCAGGGGTCACTATAGAGTCCCCTAGGTATTCCTGGTTGCCTAGAAGCAGTAGCCAGCTGCTAGTCCTAGGGGACTCTATAGTGACCCCTGCTGCCTCCTCACACCCTGGTAATATGTTTGCCCATATATCCCTTTTTAGGATATTTCTCCTCCCCTCCAAAGCAACATAGAAGATGCTGGACTGATGCAGCTCAATTGTTGATTTGACTGAGAGGAAGTTGTAAGGGTGAATGTCTCCCTTGCAGCTTGAGCATGCTAGTCGACACAGGTCGACACTTCTCTTGAAATGGCTTTTTAATGTCTTTCCCACAAAAAAGAGACTGATAAAAAACTCCTTCCCAATTGCCCGTCTCACACTGACACGGCTGAAAATCCAGAAGCTATTAAGGGCTAAGTCAGTTTGGCTGCAAACTGTGATGGGTGGAGAGGCCTCTTGTTCGCAGCAGTACGAGGCCCGAGGCCCTGTGGCAGTGGCACGAGGCTGCCTGGCTCACCAGACTGGAGGGGCAGCAGGTGTCAGGTATCCTTTTTGTCCCTGCTGAACTTCAATAGCCAAATCAAAACACAGACAAGAGGCTTCTATTCACGACTCTTTAATCCTTTTACTTCAATGGGTCATACAGATGCTAATTGTCAGTAACTCACAGTCTACAAAGGAAAAGCCTTCGGGGAGTTCAAAGGGAAACCAGGAAGGTTGGAAGTTGCCTACCATTTGAGAAAAGATGGGCACGCTTCCCTAACTTAAGGGGGGGGGGAATCTCCCTCTTAAGTATCTACGTGAGGTATCTACGTGTAGCTGTTCCTGCTGGGCCAGTCGGGCAGATGGCCTAAGCTCCGCCCCTGCCATCTTTCTCTTGGCTCTGTGTCTGTGCCTGGCATCTAAGAATTCAGGCTGTCCAGGTCCCACCTCTCCCTCTTCACTATCTCTCACGGGTGTGTGTGAAGAGAAGCTCTCTCCGTCCAGCTGGACTATTGAAACCTGAGGAGTCTGTCCCTCCCTGTATGGAAGAGTCTGGGAAAGTTCCTCCCCCAAGTTTTGCGGTTCCTCTTTGGAATCTGAGCTACTCTGCCACTGCCTATGCTCAGAGGCACCCCTGACAGCACAGCAGGCATGGGAAAAGGGGAAGGGGAGCAGATTAGAGTGAAGGGCAGGTTTGTCACACAGTCACCTGGACTAGTGATGAGCAAACTCCCCCAGGCTCCACTTGGACTGGGACTTGCAATTACAAGTGAAAGTGAGGAAGGCCTGTAAAAAAGCCCCCTGCCACCCGTTCTGAATTGGCTCATAGTCTGTGAGCTACCAGGCTCCTTTCACATTGGCCCCCACAGTTAGGGATGGGTGAATGAGCCATGTTTGAGGTCGCCAAGATTCTCCAGTCATCAGCTTGCTGCTCATCTCTCCTTGTGTTCCATTTGTGTTCATGGCTGCGATCACTGCTTGTTTGCACAAATGGGAAAATGGTGCAAAATAAACAGCTGTTGGACATGAAATCTGCACAAAAATCCCCAAGTTTGGGCAAATTCCCCCCATAGCCTAAAGCATGGATAATTTAAAAGTTCTGCATTTTGAGAAAGTTGTGCATTTTTCAAGTACGCCTTTTGCAAACATTTCCAGAGAAAATGTGCTCCCCTTTGGGGCTGCATATGGGGCATTTTTGAGTGATTTGTGAACTGGAACAAAATTTCTTTCTTTCTTGTTATTACATTTATATCCTGCCTTTTTTCCTCTCACAAGGAACCCAAGGTGGCTCATCGTCCTCCTCCTCTCCATTTTAGCCTCACAACAACCCTGTGAGGTAGGTGAGGCTGGAAGTCAGTGACTGGCCCAAAGTCCCCCAGTGAGCTTCACAGCCAAGTGGGGGCAAGAACTCGGATCTCCCAAGTCCCAGTCCAACACTCTAACCACTACATCACGCTGGCTCAGACTGCTCATACATTCCTACCCACAATCCCCTTACCTGGTGGCTGGCTTCTGCTGCTTTCCTAATACCCCCGATCTCCTTTCTCCTCCTTCTCTTCTTCCTTGGTGGTAACATCTCAGATTAGGAAAACTGCATGTCCCATGACTTGCGATAACTGGAATACCATTTTAATAGTATTCTAGGCACTGGGCTGGGGGTAGGGGAGAGAGAGGGAGACCACCTTCCCTCCTCTGTCTTTCCCACCTCTCCTTAGAGCCTGGAATACATCAGCTTTCTGGACATTAAAAGGCCTGGGACATATAGTTTCTCTAAAGTCAGGTGTCCATAACAGCATTCCAGTCATCAGGGGAGAAGGAGGAAAGGAAGGAGGGAGGAAGGGAGGGAGAGACAGCTACAGTGGAGGAGAGCTGTCATATTGAGGAGGAAGGAGGAGAGATGAAGGGGGGAGGAGAGGGGGAGAGAAAAACCTCCTTCTCTCCCTGCCACAACCAGTGCCGTAGCAGCCAGGTAGCTCATTGAGAGGGAGGAGTTCTTTGGCTCAGCTTAAAATCCAAGCCAGAGAATAATTCAGAGGTCTACAATACTTGTCTTGCCCTGAGGGTGAGTGTTACTTTTTGCCAAGGTTTGTATTCCAAGCCAAGGAATTACAAGTGCTGGCAGCTAGGGATGTCAGAGAATTCTGCCACGGATCTCGGTGAGGCTGAATGCACCGGCCCCCTGAAATCCATGGTGGAACGGCCTGCCACCCCCCTGCCCCCGCGGATCCCCCCCGGGATGAGACTTGCCTGGGGCAGATGTTCTGGACGGTGGTGGCTTCGGTGGCGGCGGCAGCTGGTCTTCCGACTGGCTGCCGCCGCTGCCATTTGCAGTCTCGTCTTTTTTTTTAAAGACTTATGTAGCCTATCATGGCTGGGTTAAAAAAACAAAAACACATACGCAAATGGCGGCAGCTATGGCTGCTGCCATTTGCGTTCCTTATTTTTTGCCATCTTAGTCTACGTAAATATTTACATAGACTAAGACGAAGACAAGGAAGGGGAACGCAAATAGCGCCCAGTACGCTATTTGCGTTCCCCTTTCTTTTCTTCGTCTTAGTCTACATAAATATTTACGTAGAATAAGACGGCGAAAAATAGGGAATGCAAATGGTGGTGTCTGTAGCCGCTGCCATTTGCGTACGTGTTTTTTTTTTACCCAGAGCCCTCTGCGGCTAGAAATCCAGCTGCGGATGGCCCTGGCCTGGGCCTGGCTGGCTGCTCTGCGGAGCTGCTGCAGAGCACAGCCGGCTGTTGAGGATTCCTGGGGGGAGGACCGGATCGCCTCCCCCCCATCGAGGATTCCGGGGGGAGGGACAGAATGCCTCCCCCCCCCCACCATGAACAGAATCCATGAAAAGGTAAGTGACTTTCGTACATCCCTACTGGCAACATCACTAGTCTGGCTGTGATTTCTCAACAAGTGGCTGTCATGTCAACTGCTCCAGCTGAATGAAGGCCAATGGTTGGTTCACACATGGATGTATATACATACCCTATCATCCAATTAGGGATGTGCGAACCCAGTATCAAGTTCTCTGGGTGCCTGCTTAGCCCCTGCGCCCGCTTGCTGGTCCCTGGACCATGCTTGAGCCCCTCCCATGCATTTGCGGGATATGCACAAATATGCACATTTGCAAAAATGCGCATTTTCGCTTGCACACAAATATGCGCATTTTTAAAATTGCCATTTTATTTTTCAAAGAATGGCAACTGCAGAACTTGACGAGGCCACTGGGGTGAGTGCAGGCTGCTCGCCAAGCATGGGCAGGGGTGAGCAGGGGCAGGGGTTGGCGAGCGGGGCTTGGGGTTGCAAGCGGGGGGTGGTGGTGTTCCACCGGATTCCCGGAATCGGGTGCCCACACCATCCCTACATCCAATACTTGATGACTTGGTATTGTGTATGTGAAATACTCCAATGGGAAGAATTGTTTGAAGCTATATGGAAGTTCTGTCTTTTATACTGAGCTGTGATGGCTCATTCATGCATGCTGGTCCCCACTTTGCAGTGATCGGTAAGTCATGCCCATGAATGTGTGAATAGTGATGGGTGAACTTACCCCAAATGAATGTGTTATTTCCTCAGAAAGTAACAAATTAATCCATGTAATCTCAGAAGAGAGTTCTCCTTTAATTTGAGAACTCACTCTGTGTGTATGAGTTTTTGCGCTTGTGCAATACTGAACTGAACTTGGGAGCTGTAGTTTGTCATTGCATAATGTGTCACAGTGTCATGTGTCACTGCTTTATGTAGCCCTTCCAGACTGGTATTGTATACTCAGCTGTCAACCAGCTCAGCACATGCACAGAAATGCCATAGTTTAGATGCAGACTGCACGTGTTCTGAAGTTTGCAATCTATTCAGAAATTAATAATGAATTTGTAAGACAGTGATCCAAACTTGCTACAAAGGTGAATATTCTGAAAGCATGAGTTGCATTCATGCCTGCTTGTGGGTTCCTGGCTGACAGCTGGTTGGCTACTGTGTGAACAGAATGCTGGACTAGATGGACCCTTGGTCTGATCCAGCAGGGCTCTTCTTACATTCTTAATGTTAACGTTCTTAACATTATTAAGTTCTAATGTTCTTATGAGTTTCAGCTTAGAGTTCTGGCTTGTGCTGACTGAAACTCAGAATGGATTCACACCCGCACTGAAATCAGAGCCACCAGCCTCCACTGGTAGTATCCCTCTCTCTCTCTGAGAAAGCCATTACGTGCTGTGTAACATGTCAAAAGTATAGTGTTCCTGTTTTGAGTGAAATGATTCTGAAATAACTCTTGTTTATTGTCAGACAGGAGTTTAATACACAGAGATATACATATTAAAGTCTGAAAGAAAACTTACCCTCATTGGAGTAACATTTACACTTACCAGTATAAAATTAATATTTCTGTTGACTTATTATTATTAGGTCCAAATCTCAAAATTCAGCTTGGGAACCATATCTTATCAAGACACAAATTATGCTTTTGAGACTTCCAGCTTTTACGCCAAAATGCAGCTTGATGTGTTTTCCAGAGCTGTTCTCCAGAACTCTGATCAGACAACTACATATGAATTGCACTTGAAGATCTGGAGAAATAAATGAAGCAGCCAACAGGTGGCAGTGTGAGAACAAAATGGCCTTCACCTTTTGAAAAGAAAGAGTTTTTTTGGCAGCCAAGTGTTTTCTTACTGGTATTGTTTTCAATACACTGAAATTTCCTCAGTGGATTGTGAAGCAGCTTTCAAGAAGATTTTTGAAATCACAGAGACACACAAGTACCTCTGCAAACCAACTCTGCTCCCCTCAAAAAACTTATTGGATTCTAGGTGTAAGTCTTGTAGGTTATGAAGATTCTGCAGTAGAAGCTTAATAACCTGGAAATTGGCTGGAAACAAGGGATGGGTGAGCAAAAGGCTGCTCACCTTAAAAATTAACCTGGTCCCCTTTGAGCAACCCAACTGAACAATGAAACCCTTTGAGGGGGAGGGGGAGGTTTGATTGGGCCCCTTTAGGGCCCCCAGTTTCCCCCACCAGCCCATCCTGGTCCCCAAAGAGAAAAAGCTTACTCTGGGTGCCAGGGTAGCACCTCCAAAGGCTGTTTCTTGGCTGCTCTCTCCCTGTACTTCTCTGAAAACTGGAGGAGACACTTGGGCCAGAGCTACACCTAGTGTTATATCGATAGGATCCCATCATGGTGACGTTATCTCCCTTTTACACATTTATACCTTGTAGCACAAACACAGACATCTGTTGCAGTATTTTTGAATAATACAGAATAAAAAGGGAAATAACTCTAGAAAAAGAGTATACAGAATGCATAATGTGCCCTGACAGTTATCAGTGGACTTCAATACTGATAAAAAGCACTAGTGTAGATATAGCCTTCTAGAGTGTCTTCTTCTACTTGGTGTGTGTGTGTGTTGGGGCAGGGGAAGTTTGAACTACATTTCCCATCATCTCAGCAGAAAATGCCAATGTCATATTCCACCAGAAATGATGGGAGTTTTAGTTCAATTTAGTGTAATCACAGGCTGAAGTAGATGCTGCAGGATCAATTCACAGCAAGTATCTTCTCCAGTTTTCAGAGGAGCACAGGGAAAAGATCATCTGAGAATCATCTACTGGAATTGCTTCTACCAGAGCTACTGCTACCTCCGCCTGTTTCCCAGTCCTACCCCCAAGGTAAGCTTTTTCCCCATAGGGACCAGGATGGACTAACAGGTGTGTATGAAATGGGTAAGCAGAATCAGTTTGCATGTGTTTCTGAACAGGATTAGGGTGGAAGAGTTCTTCTTCCTGTTCTTCTTGCTTGGATAGCAGTTGGTGGCTCTTGTTCTTTTGGGTGATGGATCCTATGATCCAGCTAAGCTGTCTGCTCTTCTCCCTCTGCTTGCAGTGGCATATGGTAGTCTTGATCAGATACTTAGCTAGTGGTGACATGCCAACCAAGAAACAAAAATAATGCTGTTTGTAATGGTATCAAGAGTCTCATGTGCTAGGGCCTAGGCAAACTTGTTTATGTGCAGTACACCAGGGGCCTGGTTGTATTGCACATACCTAAACTCAAGATACTTCAAAGAAACCAGTTCACATCCTTCTGCTGCTATAGAAAGTCTCTCAAATAAAGACCCCACTTGTTCAAGAGAAAGGATGTGTGTGTGTTGGAAATGGGAGATGCCTCAATCATGCCCAAGGCTGTTCACTAGATACTCTCGTTTACTGAAATTAAGCCAGAGCTGATCTCTTTTGTGTTTTGCTTTGAGGAATATGGATGCTATTAGACACATGCAGACAATCACATTCTGCACACCATTCCTCCATCCCAGCATCACAGCCCTGGGCCCCTTTTGAACTGTTTTTAAAGGTATTTTGCTCCCATATTAGGCAGGCCTAATGATGATGGTTCCATTCCCCTAGTTCAAGGTACACTGTGGTCTGTCCACTTAATGTATCATCTTCCATTCTTTTGATCTCTGGCCATAATTTATTGATTAACCCCCCTCCTTAATCTACAATGGCCATTTGTCCTACTTGACACAGGACAGTCCTCTATCTGAAGGGCTGTCAGGTAACAGTCCTCTATTTGAAGGTATCTTCTGTTTGAAGGGTTGCCCTGACCAAGTCCAGTTTAAAGATAAAGAACCATAAGAAGAGAGAGCAGGGGCCTTGAAGTTACCACCAGCAGTTAGCACCTGGGCAGTACACTATATAACTTGGAGGTTTACAGCCATCCATTGCAGATCTGGTCATAGGTCTTAGCCTCTGCGCTCCTCCTGCTCTGCATTTCAGCTAGATGGGCTTTTTTGTGTGGAGAATGTGGATAGGGAGACATTCCCCCCCCCCTCAAAATACTAGAACCCAGAGTCATCCCATGAAGCTGGTTGGTGGGAGATTCAGGACAGAGAAAAGGAAGGACTTCTCCACACAGCGCATAGTTAAACTATGGAATTAGCTACCACAAGATGTAGTGATGGAAACCAACTTGGATGGCTTTAAAAGGGGGTTAGACAGATTCCTGGAGAAGGCTATCAATGGCTACTAGTCCTGATGGCTATGTACTACCTCCAGTACCAGAGGCCGTGAGCCTATGTACACCAGTTGCTGGGGAATATGGGTGGGAGGGTGCTGTTGCATTCGTGTCCTGCTTGTGGGTTCCTGGTTGACAGCTCATTGGCTGTTGTGTGAACAGAATGCTGGACTAGATGGACCCTTGGTCGCATCCAGCAGGGCTCTTCTTATGTTCTTATGCTTGCCCATCTAGCTGAGGCATTGGGGAGTGGGAGGAAAGGAGGCTGGGGAGGCCGGAGGATTCCTCATAAGCTGACCTCGCCTTTCCCCTTCCCTCCATGCCCACAGGAACACCTCCTTTACCTTCCCTCCAAGGAAAGACAGCTGGTGTGGTTCTTTCCATGCCAGCTGGGAGGGGGAAGGAGAGGGAGCTTGGAGTCCTGGGTTTGAAGTCAGAAACAGTGCTCTGCCCTCTGATCCAGGAATCCAAACTATCCTATGTCCCCTCCCCCCTGGAGCTGTCTAGGGGCTGTAGGATTGCTCTCCCTGTTGAATAATAAATCTTAAAACAATTTATAAGTGTTTATAACTTTTGAAAATTTGAATTTTCAAAACATGCTGAATCCAGAATTTGTGAAATGGTGTTTTAGCTCTGATGTGAGGAAGATTCTCTAAAGGGTGTCCCTCAAAAGAGGGATTAAAAGCGCACCCACCGTATAAGTGCTCTTCAGTTCACATCTGATATCAAAGAGCAGTTGTACTGAATGCTGGTTATGAAAAGGATGTATCCTTGCAGCCATCTGTTACGCGATTCAAAGCAATACAGAAGTATTATGTTGTACTTCTTAGATCATCCAACCCTGCTACTGATCTCATTTGGTTCTTGTTAGAAGATTTGTCACTACCTGCCTTCACAGCTAGGATTTAGACTCAAATCAATTTATTTCCCAAATGCCTTAATGACTCACATCACCTAGTTTGTATTTGTCATCCCCCCCACCTAAAAAGTGAATTCATGCTGAATAAAATGGCTGACTTGACAGCCTAGGAAAAGGAAGCTGTTTTTATCTCTCCTCAGGTATTGCTACTATATTCAGTTGCACTTAATTGCAAAGTTAAAGCACACAGAGTTATGACTGTTTAAACACCAACGTGCATATCAGTTGAGAAACTGAACTATTTCTGGGCCCTGTGGTCAGCACAATTTATTTAACTGTGTTTTGCTACATGAGATAATCAAAGGTCTATACTGCAGGCACCAGAAGCCTTTTGTTAAGTGGACACTGACCATATGTAAGGGTAATGGCTTCAATGTAAACCATTTCTTTTTCACCTTCCTCCCCCATTACCCAAGTCTAAATGCTATTCCAAATAATTCTGGTGTGTTGAATTTTCATGAGGTTCTGTTGTCAGCATTAAAAAGTGGGTTTTTGAGAGATGCAAGAAGTCCCATAAAAACCCTCATCATGGAAGTCTTTTGAAGGATTTTATGCAATATTTTGGGTTTCAGCAGAACCACTAAAAAAGAGGGGACACAATTAATTTTTTTAAAATTGTAAAACAGGTTTCCTTCCCTTTTCAGCTCAGTACTAATAAATACCTTGTTCCTGTGTTTTCCAGGTCTCGTTCATACATTATGAACATATGGTTATATGAATGTATTTATCTTGGTGATATGTTTGCAACCAGGATGTTGCATTGCACGGGTGTTCAGCTGATCAGTTATTTACATGAATATGGTTATGGCTGTCCCACACAAGAAGGGTTCCCCTCCATGCAAACAGCTAGCTACATGGCTGAAAGCTAGTGCAATTCAGCTTCATGCAGAGATGTATGAAATTGACTCACCGTTTCATCCGGGGTCATTCGCAGTGCGGGGGAGGCACGCCATTCCTCCCCCCGAAATTCTCCCTGGCTGGCTCCGCTCTGCGGCAACTCTGCGGAGCTGGACATCCAGCCGCTGGGCTGAGCAGGGACGCAAACGGCAGCCTCCATAGTCACCGCCATTTGCGTCCCTGTCTTTTGCTGTGATAGGCTATGTAAATATATACGTAGCCTATCATAGCAAAAGACAGGGGCGCAAATGGCGGTGGCTACGGTGGCCGCCATTTGCGTTCCTGCCTATTGCCATGATAGGCTATGTATATATTTATGTAGCCTATCATGGCCTCCGCAGGGACGCAAATGGTGTCCCTGCGTTAGCCGTGATAGGCTACGAAAATACTTACGTAGCCTATCACGGCCATTCGAAAGGAGGCGAATGGTGGCTGTAGACGCGGCTGCCATTCGAGGAGCACCGGAACAGCCGACAAAGGTAGGGTCCGTTCTGGGCCCGTTTCGCGGGGTGGTGGGGCGGGTGGCTTCGTTCTGCCATGGATTCTGGGGGGGGGGGCGAATGCACTGGCATTCGGCCTCCCTGGAATCCATGGCGAAATTCTCCAACATCCCTAGCTTCATGGCAGTAACTGTGTTGTTAGTTTCTTATGGTGTTTGTTGGGAAACTCACAATGGATACTATGACTGTGATGTCTGTCAAAGTTCCCACAGGGGTGCTGATTCCCACAGTGAGTGTAAAGTCTAGACGAGCTCACAGTTACTCCACCAAGACATCAAGGAACTGATCACTTTATTTTATTTTCCCCATTTTCCTGATTGCCTGGACCATATCTTTTCTTGCCAGTGGGATTCCCAAATCCCAAGCAAACTCACTATCTACCATCACAGAGATGGACTTGTAGTTCAGTCACCTTTGCTTGTTTATCAAACCCTTCTTCTGGTGATGTTGACACTAAACAATCCAGTTAGCACTTACAGTGCTAATGAAAGTAATGATTGTTTGGATACTGCTGATTACTTGTTCATTTGGAACTGGCCCAAAGTTGCTAGTTCAATCAGGCCATTTAGCCCCTACTAATCTGTGTGAAGTGTTTCCTGTTGCCTACATATAGGCAAATGTAATTGATATTATCTATCATTTTCACACACATATGCACTTTCCTTCTCTTACAAGTCATGAGATCTCCGTTAAACAACAAATCTGTCAGAAGCAGGTATGGGCAAACCCCCAGATGTCTGGTCCAGGGGGCGTCTGCCGCAGGGGAAAGTGGGCTGCTTACAGCCCAATGGATTTCACTGGAGCCCTGGTGTGTCTGCCATAGTTTGTGGGGCAGCTCTTCAGCTGTCTAAAAGGTGTGATGAGCGAATGGTGGCCGCCATGAGCCTATTGCAGGAAAATTACAGCCATAAATTGCATAGTTTATGGCATTTGCGGCCATAAAGCACTTCCTTCTGTGTAAATTGCTGCCTTTTACATTGCAATTTACATAGAAGAAAGTGCTTTACAGCCTCAAATGCCATACACTATGCAATTGACAGTCATAATTTTCCAGTTCTGGAGGGGGTTGTACTCCCCTTAAAGGATCAGATTCATAGTTTGGGGGTGCTTTTGGACCCAGAACTGTCACTTGAGGCACAGGCGAACTCAGTGGCATGGGGCACTTTTTATCAGCTTAGGCTGGTGTACCAAATACGCCCTTATCTGGACAGAGACAGCCTAGCTACAGGTATCCATGCTCTGATAACCTCTCATCTGGATGACTGCAATGCGTTATATGTGGGGCTGCCTTTGAAAATGGTCCGGCAACTTCAGCTAGTCTTACATAAGGCAGCAAGAGCATTAACAGGGACTGGCCAACAAGATCATATTATGCCAGTACTTTTCCAGCTGCACAGGCTGCCAGTCCATTTCTAAGCCTGATTCAAAGTGCTGGTATTAACATTCAAAGCCCTTAATGGCTTGGGGCCAGGTTATCTGAAGGATTGCCTCATCTCATATGTGCTTGCCTGGACCCTAAGATCATCCTCCATAGTCCTTCTCCATGAGCCCCTGCCAAAGGAAGTTAGGCAGGTGGCTACTAGGAAGAGGGCCTTTTCTGCTGTGGCACCCCGGCTGTGGAATGAGCTCCCTAGTGAGGTTTGCCTGGCACCTACATTGTATTCTTTTCGGCGCCAGGTGAAGACCTTTCTACTTTCCCAGGCATTTTAGCCTCCTAGTCTTTTAGCTTTGGTATTTAAATCTGTATTTTAAATCCCTGAGTCGCTGCTAGGTTTTATTCTGATAGTACTGTTACTTTGTGGTTTTAAGTGTTCATATTTTATATTGTTTTATGATGCACTTTGTGGTTTTAATGTTTGTGAACTGCCCAGAGAGCTTCGGCTATTGGGCAGTATAGAAATAAACAAACAAACAGACAGCCAGTGAGCTGCCCTGTGAACTATGGCGGACATGCCTGGAAAGGGGGTGCCAGCCTACTGTGGAATACGGGGGTCAGATTCCTGGGAATTTGGCCTCATTTGGGTCATAGAAACATAGAATAGTAGGGTTGGAAGGGGCCTACAAGGCCATCGAGTCCAACCCCCTGCTCAATGCAGGAATCCGAGTCAGAGCATCCCTGACAGATGGCTGTCCAGCTTCGTCTTGAACGCCTCCAGTGTGGGAGAGCCCACCACCTCCCCAGGTAATTGGTTCCATTGGTGTATTGCTCTAACAGTCAGGAAGTTTTTCCTGATGTTCAGCTGGAATCTGGCTTCTTGTAACTTGAGCCCATTATTCCATGTCCTGCACTCTGGGATGATCAAGAAGAGATCCTGGCCTTCTTCTCTGTGACAACCTTTCAAGTACTTGAAGAGTGCTATCATATCTCCCTTCAGTCTTCTCTTCTCAAGGCTAAACATGCCCAGTTCTTTCAGTCTCTCTTCATACGGCTTTGTTTCCAGTCCTCTGATCATCTTTGTTGCCCTCCTCTGAACCCTCTCCAGTTTGTCTGCATCCTCCTTAAAGTGTGGTGCCCAGAACTGGACACACTACTCCAGATGAGGCCTAACCAGTGCTGAGTAGAGGGGAACTAGTACTTCCTGGGATTTGGAAGCTATGCTTCTATTAATGCAGCCCAAAAGAGCATTGGCCTTTTTTGCAGCCACATCACCTTGTTGGCTCACATTCAGCTTGTGATCGACAACAATTCCAAGATTTTTCTCGCTTGTAGTGTTGTTGAGCCACGTATCCCCCATCTTGTAACTGTGCATTTGGTTTCTTTTTCCTAGGTGCAGAACTTGGCATTTATCCCTATGAAATGTCATTCTGTTGTTTTCTGCCCAGCGCTCTAGTCTACCCAGATCACTTTGAATTTTGTTTCTGTCTTCCAAAGTGTTAGCTATCCCACCCAATTTGGTGTCATCTGCAAATTTGATCAGCATTCCCTGCACCTCCTCCTTTGGTGTCATTAATAAAAATGTTGAAGAGCACTGGGCCCAGGACTGAGCCCTGCGGTACCCCACTCGTTACCTCTCCCCAGTTTGAGAAGGTCCCATTGATAAGCACTCTTTGAGTCCGATTCTGTAGCCAACTGTGGATCCACCGGATCGTTGTTTCATCTAGCCCACGTTGAGCTAGTTTGCTCATCAGGATATCATGGGGCACTTTGTTGAAAGCTTTGCTGAAGTCGAAGTATATGATGTCTACAGCATTCCCACAGTCTACAAGGGAGGTTACTTGATCAAAAAATGAGATCAGATTTGTCTGGCAGGACTTGTTTTTGGCAAATCCATGTTGGCTTCGAGTAATCACGGCATTGTTTTCAAGGTGCTTACAAATGGATTGCTTTATCATCTGCTCCAGAATTTTCCCGGGGTCCACAGCATATTTCTCCAGCATCCCTAGCAATAAGTGATAGTGCTAAGCACTGCTGTTTAGGGATATCAGAGAATTTCGCCATGAATCTCGGGGAGGCCAAATGCCAGCGCGTTCGGCCCCCCGAAACTGGTGGCGAAACGGTCTGCCCCCCGCCCCCCCTGGGACAGGACTTACCTTGGGCGAATCCTCCTGGCGGCGGCGGCGGCTCCGGCGGCGGTTCGGCGGCGCTTCGGCGGTGGCGGCTGCGGCAGCTGCGGCGGCTGGCCTTCTGACCAGCTGCCGCTGCCTCCATTTCCAGTAAAAACAAAACACAAAAAAATGTGATAGGCTACATAAATGTTTACGTAGCCTATCACGGCTGAGTAAAAACAAAAAACAAAAAACCGCGCGTATGCAAATGGCGCCGCCCATGGGCGCTGCCATTTGCGTACGCGCGGTGTTTTTTTTTTTACTCAGCCGTGATAGTCTACGTAAACATTTACGTAGCCTATCATGGCTGACTGCAGGGACGCAAATGGCGGCGGCTACGGCCGCCACCATTTGCGGCCCGGCTGGCCAGGATTCGGGGGTGGAGGGACGGAGCGCCTCCCCTTCGGCCAGAATTTCAGGGGGGAGGGACGGAGCGCCTCCCCCCCACCGCGAATCAAATTTTGTTCAAGGTAAGTGACTTTCGTACATCCCTACTGTTGCCATCTTGATTAAGATTAAAAGTGTCATGTCTATGTATGTTGTGGGTGCTGCCATTTTGGTCTTGGTTGCATGATAGAACTCTTGCTGCCTAGCCACTGCTGTTTTGATAGAAATAAGGTAAGATGTCCCTCAAGATGGAGATGGCTGGGTCTAGACAGCAAGACTTTCGTCTGGTTGGAGATTACCAGGGCCAGCCCTATGATTAGGCAGGGTGAGGAGTCCACCTCAGGTGGCAGACCTTGGCGGACAGACCTGTGTGTGCCACATTACCTAACCAGTAATACTAAACCAGATTGCAGGCCTCAGGTGCGGTGAAGGGTGCTGTCCTGTCGTCAGCATTGAAGTAAGATTCAGTTGCAAATCCAGGCAGTTTCTGTACTTGGAATGGGGGAGAGGGTGCCATCTTGTCCTTTGCCTTTGGGAGCAAAATGTCTTGGGCTGGCCCTGAATGTTACTGGGCCTGCTCCGCAATAATACACTGGTTATGAGGTCAAGAATCAGCAGGCGATCAATGAAAATGGAAGAATCTGTGTGATTGTGTATGTGCGTGAGTGAGTGTGTTTGTGTGCATATTGTCAGAGATTAGGTGCTCTCTCCTTTTACCCTATTCAAATGGATCTGATCATAAATAAATTCACACGCTCCTGTGAAGCTGCTGGCATTAGTGGCTAATTCATATGACCAGGAATGCACGTGACCAAGGACAATTGGTGGTTTGGGGCAGATGCAGGACCAAAGTCATTTTATCCAGCTCCCAGAAGTCCTACTAAATTCAAGATGTTATGAAAGCTTTAGCCACTTTTTTGCTTTTAGGACAAAGGAAATAAATGTGTTTATAAGTGTCCAGACTTCCATATTACATTTTTCTTTGGGTTTTTAATCAAGCAACTTCATTATTATGTCAGAAGGATTAGTTTTGAAACTTTTACTGCGAGTTGGCCCCCACCTTATTATTATGCAGAGCAGGTCATCCAAGAGCAGGTCAGCTTGAGGGGTAACATGAACTTTTAGCCCCTGAGTTACTTTTGGAGAACAGGGTGACTCCCAAAAATACAGAAGATGGCTATCCTAACATATGTCCACTGCGTGAAAGGCTGATAGATGTTTCTTCAGCTTGGACTGCATTTGGCTCATGGAAATCATTTATGTGAAGAGGACTGTCTCTTGAGTCTAAAGTGTCCTTCCCAACCTGGTGCCCTCCAGATGTTGATAGATCTCAATCCCCATTAGCCAGTATGGACAATGGTCAAGAAAGCTGGGAGTTGTAGCCCTAAACATCTGGAGGATGTCAAGTTGGGAAAACTAGTCTAAATTGTTGTCGGACAGGCTGCTGCAAACCTTTCACTATCTGATTGATTGGATGCACTACTGCAATTTAGGCCATGGAGAGCACATAAAACCCATTAACCACAAGCAGACTGTTGCACAGAAAGAAAAATGTGTCATGAACCCAGTGGTCAGTTGCTCTGATCATCAGTCATGATGCGGTGAGCCTCTAAATATCAACGCTTCTTTTTGTCTTCAAATGGGTGCCACGTTAAATTCTGATAAGAGGCAATGATGTCTGGCAGTCTTCCCCAGCTTCGCATTCCCCAGAAGTTGTGGTCTACAACTCCCATCACCCCTCCCCAGCATGGTCAATGGTCAGGGCACATAGCTTGATCTTAAGGATGTTCACCCAGAAATAAGTCATACTGAATTCAATGGGACTTACTCACTGGTATATATGCACATGCAAAGTTCCTTTAATGTGGAAACTTATTCTCAGAAAGAGAGGGAGAGAGAGAGAGAGAGAGAGAGAAAGAGAGCAGTTCCAGGGATGATAGGGCAACCTATTCCATTTTTGTTTTTTTCTTTCTACTGCAGGCCCATCTTGGGGGAGATGTTTGGGCTATAAACATTTCTCCACTTGGAGCTGAGAGGCTTTTGCTCCCTAATTATGGCTCCATAAAATGTCAGATGGAAGGATTTCCGTTTGTTTTTATCATGGATAATAAACATGGCATCTCCTAGCTTTGCTACAGCAGACGATTTTTCAGTTTTGTTTTGATATGAATGGAGATGGATGGAGACATTAGAGGTGAGAGATAGGGCTTCCCTTTCACACATGTAGCTTGTCATCTTACCCATGTGCTTCTTTTAAGAAAGAGTGATCATCTATTTGCTGTTTCCATTTTAAACCATCCATATCACTGGCATTCTTCTTCTGCTTCCTTTCTTTTCCTCTTTGACATATGGTTCAGGACTTGGAAAAATTCAGGGCCCACTATTTTCTCTTCTCTCATTGGGTTCTCATGATCCCAGCATGCTCTAGCCTGAAGTTCCATCAAAGTGAAGTTTCCATTATTAACAGTAAAAAAAAGGGGAAATTACAAACCTATGGAGCTCTCACTTTATCACAAGTGTTATGACAAAAAGAGACTTGCAGCTTGCGAGAAGCAAGACTGCCTGGTTCTTTTCAGAGCTTGCTTTATGAACTCAAAAAAATGAATATTGTATGGCTATGTCTGCCAACAGGGATGGATTTTATTTAGTCTTCTCCTCAGATTTACATCTGATATTTATGACTGTTCAAGATATTCTTTCTGGCTAAGCAGTGCACTGGTATGGCTTTGCAAATGTACCTTGCCCTGTATGTATGTATGTATGTATGTATTTATTATAACTCGGCTTTTCTTTATTCTGTGCAATGTATGTGAAATGTGAAAATGTGAAAAACTGAGAGACAGATAGAATAATGGCTGCGTATCTCTTTCCCATCATGTACCTTGCCGCCCATCATATAATAAAATACCATTTACTGTGATAAAGAGGGGACAGAGGACACGGATGGTTCCAAAGCAAGAACTTGCACTTTGTGCAATCCCTCCCATATGGTACATTTTAAGGTAGACCCACAGTTTTTAGTTTTCAAACTTTCTTATCTAGGTTCCTATTGACAATAGCTTCTGTTGCAGCGGTGGGAAACTTGTGGCCCTCCAGATGTCAAAAACATAAGAACATAAAAAAGAGCCCTGCTGGATCAGACCAAGGGTCCATCTAATCCAGCATTCTGTTCACACAATGTCCAACCAGCTATTGACCAGGAACCCACAAGCAGGACATGAGCGCAACAGCACCCTCCCACCCATGTTCCCCAGCAACTGGTGTACATAGGCTCACTGCCTCTTGTACTGGAGGTAGCAGCCATCAAGACTAGTAGCCATCGATAGCCTTCTCTTCCAGGAGTTTTTGGCTGAATCTACACATAACAGTTATACTGTTATCATACCGTTTTCATAACTATTGGGCCCATTGGTGTCATGTGTACCAATAGTTATGATAATGGTATGATAACGGTATAAATGCTATGTGTAGATTCAGCCCTTGTCTAACCTCATTTTAAGGCCATCCAAACTGGTGCCATCACTACATCCTGTGGTAGCGAATTCCATAGATTAACTATTTACTGTGTGAAGTACCTCCTTTGATCTGTCCTGAATCTCCCACCAATCAGCTTCATGGGATGACCCTGGGTTCTAGTATTATGAGGGAGGGAGAAAAATGTCTCTCTGTCCACGTTCTCCACACCATGTATAGTTTTGTACACCTCTGTCATGTCTCCCCTTACCCTCTTTTTTCTAATTGAAACAATCCTGGCTGTTGTAATCTTCCTTCATAGGGGACCTGCTCCAGTCCCTTGATCATTTTAGTTGCCCTTTTCTTCCTGCAACTCCCATCATCCCTCACCATTGGCTGTGCTGGCTAGGGCTGATGGGAGTGTTAGGCCCAAATATGGAGGGCCACAAGTTGGCCAACCCTGTTCTGTTGGAACAGTGACATGGGGAATGATTATGGTACCGGTCAAGGGCTCGGCCATTTCTGTTCCCATTTCTGCCATGATGTCGCAGTGTAACTTCAAAGAAGTTGGTGTCGGGTCACTTTTTGATATGTATTTATCTATCTGTTCTGTTTTTAAAATTCTACATGGCCCTTCACTCGGAAAGAGTGAGTTCCAGGGTGGTGTACAATGATAAAATTATATGATGAATCTAAAATACAATAAAACAGGCATGGGGAGCCATACACTAAAACAGGGATGGGGACTCCAGCTCCCATTAGCCCCAGAAAGCATGGCCAATGGATGATGGGAGTCGTAGTTCAACAACATCTGGAGGGCCACAGATTCTGTTTCTTTGCAATACAAATATTGATCCATAAAAATGAGAGGGATAAAACAACATTTATCAATGGGCTAAAAACATAACATTATGTTAACAATCAACTAAAATGCCCAGGCAAATAAACACATTTTCACCTGGTACCTAAAAACATATAATTCAGGTTGGTGCCAAAAGATTCTCCCTGGAAAGAACATTCCAGAATCAGGGTGCCACCACAGAAAAGGCCTTTGTGCTTTTCGTAATGAATTTATCTTACCAAAGGCACTGATGCCTAGTGGTGGTTGATTTCCATAAAAGCAGAATTAGGTTATCCTGCTGTCCAACATACCAGATCCCAATAGAATTTTAATTTTCCATTTCTTTTACATACACATATCTATTCCATACCTAGCTGCATGCTCAGATCCATCACAGGAACAGAGGAAGCTTCCTTATACTGAGTAAGACCATTGCTCCATCTAGCTAAGTATTGTCGACAGTGACTGACAGCGGCTCTCCAGGGTTTCAGGCAGGATCTTTCCCTGCCCTACATGGAGATGCTTGGGGATTGAACATGGGACTGTCTGCATGCAAAACAGGTGCTCTGCCACTGAGCTGCAGCCCCTCCAATCAATTCAATGACCATGTTGTCCTTCCATATGCATACACATATCAGCAGTGGTGAGATGGGAGCCACTGTTTGATACCTTGGCTGAGCCTGTTTACCATCTTACTTCTCCACCCTGGGAAGAACTTACCTTAAGAAGCCTGTTTTGTCAGACAACTGACGAAGGACAGCTGCTCTTTGGGGTGGCTCAAGGGCAACTGTGGGAAATGAAAAGTTGGGATTTCCCTTTCCCTATTTTCTAGACTCTTACAACTCCAAGTGCACACAACAGTCCTGCTAGAATATATTAAGCCACATACAGTTGTGCAGCACAAACCCCCATCCAGCCATCAAAATCATCTAAATACAAAATCATATAAAATCATATAAATCATATAAAATCATATCAATCCCTGCCCAAGCCTTTGCACAAACCCATCTCTGTTCCATACCCACAAGATGTTCCATGCTTACCTATCCTTTCAGCCAAAACATGCACGCACATCTTGCCTCCACTCTGAAGACCTGTGGCAGATGCTCTGTCCTCCTTCCAGTGCCCTCAACCTCTCCTCCCTTTTCTCTATGCATTCTCCATGGTTGCTGCACTGTTCCTTCTAGTCCTAGCTGGCCAGATTTCATGTCTCCTTTTCTGTCACTTTGGCCCAATTCTTTGGGAAACTTACGCTGCTACAGGATTGAGATGGTGGATCTATATTTTAAATGCAAACATTGTTGTTCTTGTTCAGTCGTTAAGTCATGTCTGACTCTTCGTAACCCCATGGACCATAGCATGCCAGGCCTTCCTGTCCTGCACTTTCTCCCGGAGTGTGCTCAAGTTCATATTCATTGCATCGGTGATGCTATCTAGCCATCTCATCCTCTGCCGTCCCCTTCTCCTTTTGCCTTCAATCTTTCCCAGCATCAGGGTCTTTTCCAGGGAGTTTTCTCTTCGCATTAGGTGGCCAAAATATTTGAGCTACAGCTTCAGTATCTGTCCTTCCAATGAGCAGTCAGGGTTGATTTCCTTTAGGATGGACTGATTTGACCTCCTTGAAGTCCAGGGGACTCGTAGGAGTCTTCTCCAGCACCACAGTTCAAAAGCATCGATTCTTCGGCGCTCAGCCTTCCTTATAGTCCAGCTCTCACAGCCATACGTTACTACTGGGAAAACCATAGCTTTGATTATACAAACCTTTGTCGGCAAGGTGATGTCTCTGATTCTTACTGTGCTGTCTAGGTTTGCCATAGCTTTCCTCCCAAGGAGCAAGTGTCTTTTAATTTCATGGCTACAGTCACCATTTGCGGTGATCTTGGAGCCCAAGAAAATAAAATCTGTCACTGCTTCCATTTCTTCCCCTTCTATATGCCAGGAAGTGGTGGGGCCAGATGCCATGATCTTCATTTTTTTAATGTTGAATTTCAAACCAGCTTTTGCACTCTCCACTTTCACCCTCAACAAGAGGCTCTTGAGATCCTCTTCGCTTTCTGCCATTAGGGTGGTATCGTCTGCATATCGGAGGTTGTTGATAATTCTCCCGGCAATCTTAATTCCGACCTGTGATTCATCCAACCCAGCGTTTCTCATGATGTACTCTGCATATAAGTTAAATAAGCAGGGCAACAATATACAGCCTTGTCATACTCCTTTCCCAATTTTGAACCAGTCGGTTGTTCCACGTCCGGTTCTTGCTGTACTGGTAATTGTACGGCCCTTCATCTGCTTGAAAAGACAGTGGAAAGCAGAGGAAAATCAGGGAGGAGCAGGTGCTTAATCTTCCCCCTGGTCTAAATGACCCACCCCCAATGTTCTTTTCTAGGGCTCCCAACCCCACAGGGAGTGTGGAACATGGAGAGTGGGAATTGGAGTGGATAAATAGTATTTGGGAGGAAAGGGTAAATGCCTCTTCCTTCCTGTGATGCTTTGCAGCTGCCAGTTGTTCCCTCCCAAAGCAGCTTTTCAAGTAGCAAAAGGGCTGGCAAGCTACCCTAACACATGCTGGCATGTAATGTGTAGTCTGGCTCTCAGTTCTAAGGTCTTGTAAGCACAACACCACAAGCGAGAAGGATCTTGGAATTGTTGTAGATCACAAGCTGAATATGAGCTAACAATGTGATGTGGCTGCAAAAAAGTCCAATGCTCTTTTGGGCTGCATTAATAGAAGCATAGCTTCCAAATCCCAGGAAGTACTAGTTCCCCTCTACTCAGCACTGGTTAGGCCTCATCTGGAGTACTGTGTCCAGTTCTGGGCACCACACATTAAGAAGGATGCAGACAAGCTGGAGAGGGTTCAGAGGAGGGCAACGAAGATGATCAGGGAACTGGAAACACAGCCCTGTGAGGAGAGACTGAAAGAACTGGGCATGTTTAGCCTTGAGAAGAGAAGACTGTGGAGAGATATGATAGTGCTCTTCAAGTACTTGAAAGGTTGTCACAGAGAGGAAGGCCAGGATCTCTTCTCCAGGATTCAAGAGTGCAGGACACGGAATAATGGGGTCAAGTTACAGGAACCCATATTCCAGCTGAACATCAGGAAAAACTTCCTGACTGTTAGAGCAATACGACAATGGAACCAATTACCTAGGGAGGTGGTGGGCTCTCCCACACTGGAGGCATTCAAGATGAGGCTGGACAGCCATCTGTCAGGGATGCTCTGACTTGGATTCCTGCATTGAGCAGGGGGTTGGACTTGATGGTCTTATAGGCCCCTTCCAACCCTACTGTTCTATGATTCTATTTTGCAAGCAAGCTGCTTCAGCATTAAGATGAATCTTCCTCTCGAAACAGGGAGTTAGTCAGGAGGAGGGATGTATGAGAATTTCAGTTTTTGCTTGCAAAACATGCGAGTGTGCCCTGCTTGAAAATGTTTGCAAACTGTTGGACACGTGCTCATGGTTGTCTCATTCCAATTCCCAGTTTGATTTGCACACCTTTCCTACTATGCACAAATTTCCTCAGCAGACTCCGCTTCAGTCTATGGAGGAAATTTGAACAAATTTGGGGAGATTTGCACAAATCTCCCATTCGATCCCTGCTTGATTTGTGTAAGTTTCCCATTTGCACAAAGCAAGAAGCGACTGTAAACACAAATGGGAATCAGGTATGAGACGAGCAGCAAGCTGACAATTGGACAACCCTAGTGAGCTTGAACACCCCTTGTTCACCCATCCTCAGGCAGGACGGAGCTAGATCACTATGTGTCCTACTTTACAGAAGACAGTACTCTATTTGAAATTGTTCTCTGTTTGAAGCCCCAAGTGCTCTAGTGAGGAGAAGAGGGCTAGAGCACTCGGGGTGTATGCGATGCTGAGGACTCTGGCAGTCAAGCTCTTGTGTGCATAAAGCATAAGGGTTTGACTGCTGGAGTCCTTGGTGCTAGGGATGGTGGAGAATTCCACCACTGACCCCAATGAGGCCGGATTCCAAAGAATCCAGCCTCCGGAGTCCATGGCGGAACAGTGCACTCACCTCTGCCTCCCTCCGGAATCCGTCTGGTCCGGCTCCTCTGTGCAGCAATTCTGCGGAGCCGGCCGCCGGGTCTGCATCACTGGAGATATGGCTGGCCACCATTGCCATGCCGTACCACTGGGCTAACTCTGGATGCAAATGGCGTCCACTACGCCATTTGCATCCCTGTTTTTTCACGCGATAGGCTATGCAAATATCTATGTAAATATAATTTGCGTAGCCTATTGCATGAAAAAACAGGGATGCAAATGGTGTAGTGGACGCCGTTTGTGGCTTTAAAGCTGTTAGATTAACCTAAATACAGCCGTAAATGGCTGCATTTAGGTTAACCTAACAGCTTTACGGTCACAAATGGCGTAGTGGATGCCATTTGTGCCCGGAGTTAGCTCAGCGATATGGCACGGCAATAGCGGCCAGCTGTATCGCCAGCAATCGCCAGCTCCACAGGATTGCCACGGAGCACAGCTGGCCTGGATGGATTCCAAAGGGAGGGAGGGATTGCCTCCCCTCAAGGGTGGATTCCCACCCAGACCAGCAGGTAGGGAATCCGGCCATCCTTACTTGGTGCACAGAGGAGGGGCAGCTCGCACAGCTCAGTGAACAGGGAGGCTTGCTGAGCAGGTCCGGGCTGCTTGAGTGGGGTGGGGAGGTCAGCTGGTTGAGCCCCCCTGTGCCCTGGATGGAGGTGAGTCTGTCCATCCCTAGTTGTCCCCACTATGGTGAGATGTATTTTATGTATTTCTACTGAAATCATAGTCATTCTTTCCAAATTTATATCTATACATATGCATTCGTGTTCTCTTTTGTCCTTTTTTGGTGATTTGAAATTGTCACTTGAGTCAGATCTCAGATCTTGCTAATTGTTGTTTACTATTTAGGCTGAAAGCACTGTAATATGGAATCTCTTGATGTGTTTGCTTCTTGTTTTTATGCTATTAGGATTATGCAGCGATCAGAACTAACATAAATAGTAAAGTATACCTGCTCAGGCTCTCCTTGTTTTAGCGTCTTTGTGGGTGAAAGGCAAGAGGTGGGAACAGGGTGTAGAGTTGCCAAGGTCAGAGGGAGGAAGTGAATCACTCCTGCTTTAGGATTTTCCAGCTTGGCAGCTCATGCTTACTGTTTAATGTGTGCACACATGCAAATTGAAAAATGATCACATTATTTTCTAGCAAGCTATAGCTCATTAGCATTGGATACATTAATTCCTTGCAGAATGTTTTCAGCTTCCCCCCCAGGGATGCCTAAATGACTCCCCCTCCCAAGGTATGAGTTCATTGAACAATGGCAAAAAAAGACCTCAGGACTGCAGATATTTTAAAATAGATGATATCATATATTCAGCTATCCATTCGAATTGCGCTTAGAGAGATGGGAAAGCTGGAGGTTAGAAACATGCCTTTTGGCTCACAGCCTGGGGTGTGCTGATAATTTGTTTAAGGAAATGCTTTTGCTTGGCTTGAAATACTTCCCAAAGGTGACAGAACAACAGTAGGAGGAACTGCAGGCAACCCAAGGCCAATTAGAGCATGCCTCTTGAAGTCAACTTGGCTGAGATGAAGCAATTGTTGGTGACTGTTCTAGCATCACGATTAGGAACTGAGCATCGTATTGATTATGGAAATAGTTCTGTGATGGTTAGTTTGGATGATTTATTTATTTTTGTAATATATCTGTTGTGATCCCACTGAAGAAAAGGGGAATACACACACACACACACACACGCACACACATGCAAACACCCACACACCCACATATATATAACCATGACTTGACTTGATTTAATTCAGGTCAGAAGAGCATATATTGTTACTACTCTAATGGGCAGTAATGTACATTGGGACGATATGCGTACCATAAACTGGGGATGCTGGAGAAATTTGAGATGGACTAACATGAGTTAGGATTTCTAAGAATCCGACCTGCAGAATCGGCTGCAGACCAGCTTCCTCAGGTCGCGCAGACCTTGTGGATTTTCAGAATGTTTGTTTTAACTTTCCTGAAATTTATGCACATTTATTCCTAGGAAAATACGCAAGTTTCTGCTGAGACTGGTAAATATATGCAGGGAAAAGCTGAATGGAATGGGGAACAATATGCTAAATGTGATGTACTAACAGTTATGTAAAATGTTGTGAACTCTCTTATGGAATTATTTGCATATTATTCTGTATAACGAAAAGAAAAAATTCAAATCTGTCTGTGAACTGATGCTGGAATGAATGACACTTGACAATCCTAGGGATGTCAGAGAATTCCGCCACGGATCTCGGGGAGGCCGAATGCCAGCGCATTCGGCCCCCTAAAATTGGTGGTGGAACGGTCTGCCCCCCCCAGCACCCCCCGGGACGAGACTTACCTGGGGCGGATCTTCCTGGTGGCGGCGGCTCCAGCGGCGGTTCGGTGGCGGTTCGGCGGCGGCGGCAGCCGGTCTTCCGACTGGCTGCCGCCATTTCCAGTTAAAAAAACAAAAACAAAGACGTGATAGGCTATGTAAAGATTTACATAGCCTATCACGGCTAGGTTTAAAAAAAAAACGTGATAGGCTACATAAATGTTTACGTAGCCTATCACAGCTGACTTAGAAAACAACAACAACAACGCGTGTACGCAAATGGCGGCGGCCACAGCCGCCGCCATTTGCATTCCTTATTTTGGCACGTCTTAGTCTACGTCAAGATTTACGTAGACGAAGAAGGCGAAAATAAGGGGAATACAAATAGTGTAGCATCCGCTAGGCTATTTGCGTTCCCCTTATTTTCGCTGTCTTAGTCTACGTAAATCTTGACGTAGACTAAGACGTGCCAAAATAAGGAACGCAAATGGCGGCAGCCGTGGCTGCCGCCATTTGCGTACGCCCTTTTTTTTTTTCAAGTCAGCCGTGATAGGCTACATAAACATTTACATAGCCTATTATGGCTGACTGCAGGGACGCAAACGGCGGCGGCTACAGCCACCGCCATTTGCATCCCTGCTAACCAGCAGCCGGATGTCCGGCTGCTGGCGGAGCTGGCCGGCGGCTCCGCAGAATCCCTGCGGAGCACAGCAGGCCAGCCAGGATTCCGGGGGGGGGGGGAGGAATGGAGCGCCTCCCCCCCTGTCGAGAATTCCGGGGGAGGGACAGAGCGCCTCCCCCCCCACCATCAACATAATCCGCGAAACATAAGTGACTTTCATACATCCCTAGAAAATCCACGAAACACACATGGGATAGATTTCACAAAATCTGGACATCCCTTCTGTGAACCCGTACTTTGGGAGGGGGATAATTTACTTTTGTTCATTCTGTTGCACCAGTAGGGATGTACAAAAGTCACTTACCTTTTCGCGGATCTGTTTCGCAGTGGGGGGGAGGCGCTCTGTCCCTCCCCCTGGAATCCTTGATGGGGGGGGAGGTGCTCCGTCCCTCCCCCTGGAGTCCTGCCCAGCTGGCTCCGCTCTGCGGGGCTGCCGTAGCTGCTGCCGTTTGCGTCCCTGTATTCAAACATGATAGGCTCCGTAAAGACGTACGTAGCCTATCATGTCTGGGTTAAAAAAAAAAAAAAGCGTACGCAAATAAATATAATAAATATTATTATAACATATCTATGAATAAATAAACAAATATTTACAAATAAATATTTACATAGGCTAAAGCGGCGAATCAAAAAGGAATGCAAATAGCGCCCACTATGCTATTTGCATTCCCCTTTATTTTCGCCATAATAGTCTACATAAATATTTATGTAGACTAAGATGGCGAAAAATAAGGAATGCAAATGGCGGTGGCTACATTTGCGTACGCGTTTTTTTTTAGCCCAGACGTGATAGGCTACGCAAGTCTTTACGTAGCCTATCATGTCTATGTAAAAAAACAAACACAAACTACCAGACTGCAAATGGTGGCGGCGGCAGCCGGTCGGAAGATAGGCTATGCAGTGGGACTCTTTGCTAGCACAATGAGGAGTTAGCGTGGCTTAAAGCTAGGGATGTATGAAAGTCACTTACCTGTTCGTGGATTATGTTGATGGTGGGGGGAGGCGTTCCGTCCCTCCCCCTGGAATCCTCGCTGGGGGGGAGGCACTCCACGCCTCCCCCCCAAAATCCTGGCCAGCCGGCTCCGCTCCGCAGGGATTCTGCGGAGCCGCCAGCCGGCTCCACCAGCAACCGGACATCTAGCCGCTGGCTAGCAGGGAAGCAAAGGGCGGCGGCCATAGCTGCCGCCGTTTGCGTCCCTGCAGTCAGCTGTGATAGGCTACATAAATGTTTACGTAGCCTATCACGTCTGACTTAAAAAAACAACAACAACGTGCATACGCTATTTGCGTTCCCCTTATTTTCGCCGTCTTAGTCTACGTAAATCTTGACGTAGACTAAGACGTGCCAAAATAAGGAATGCAAATGGCGGCGGCCGTAGCTGCCGCCATTTGCGTACGCACGTTGTTTTTTTTTTTTAAGTCAGATGTGATAGGCTACATAAACATTTACGTAGCCTATCACGGTTTTTTTTTTTTTAAAAAAAACCTAGCCGTGATAGGCTAAGTAAATCTTTACGTAACCTATCACGTCTTTTTTTGTTTTTTTTAAACTGGAAATGGCGTCAGAAGACCGGCTGCCGCAGCTGCCGCCAAACCGCCGCCGAACCGCCGCTGCCTGGAAGATCTGCCCAAGGTAAGTCTCATCCTGGAGGGTGGCGGGGGGGGGTGGCAGGCCATTCCGCCACCAATTTCGGGGGGCCGAATGCCAGTGGCATTCGGCCTCTCTGAGATCCGTGGCGGAATTCTCTGACATCCCTACTTAAAGCAAATCCAGAAACAAGCAAACATGCTTGTTTCCAGATCCGGACAGGTCAATGGAGCTTCCTTCTGGGAGCTCTGCTGACCTGCTCCAATCCAGAAACACGTCTTTCCACTCATTTCCAGTTGCTTTAAGAATTGCTAGCATAGGATATTGCCCCTTATTTTAATTTCAGATAGTTGAAACACTATTGCACCTTTGCTATATGTAGGAGTGTGCGAACCCACCCCCATCCAGGTACTCTGGGTGCTTGCCCAGGCCCTGCCCCAGCTTGCCAGTCTACGGACTGTGCTCAAGCCCCTCCCACACTCGGTGAGCAGCCCGCACTCACCCCAGCACCCTCATTGAGCTCTTCAGTCACCATTTTTTGAACAATAAAATCGTGATAGCAAAAATGTGCATATTTGTGTATATACGACAGTGCACATGTTGTGAATGTGCACATTTGTGTATGTGTGAAAATGCACATTTCCGCATATGCAAATATACATATTTGCCAAAATGTGCATTTTTGCACATATGCAAATTTGCTCAGTTTTCGCATACACAAATATGCTCATGTCTGAGATTGCCATTTTATTTTTAAAAAAATTAATTCCGCCCCCCCCAAAAATGGTGACTGCGGAGCTCAATGAAGCTGCCAAGGTGAGTGCAAGCAGCTTGCTGAGGAGGGGCAGGGGCCTAGTGGGGGCAGGGGCTCAGCAAGTGGGGCCTGCGGATATGGGCAGGGGGGTTCCATCGGATTCCTGGATGGAATCGGGCATGTGCGCCATCCTTAGCTATATGTTCAGAAATGTACACAAGTGTTGCACACCTTCCTTGAGTAAACTGGTCTCTCCCAGCCCTTAAGATAATAACAAGATTTCTGGCCAATGGGAAACATCTTCCATCACAATTACGGTCATATAAGGATGTGGTTCTTGATAGGGATTCTTTCCCTGAGGCTGCAACGAAACATTTTGGACAGGTCTCCTGGTACCAGATTAGGGATGTTGGAGGATCTGCCCAGGGTTCAAATTCAATGAGCTTTCATCAGCTCAGCCCCTGGACTTTGGCTTGCTTACCCATGAGCTGGCCTGACTCTATCCATATCAAGTCAGGCCAGCTTGCAGATTTTCATATCGTTTCCTCCCCTCAAAACTGGCTTTTATGTAAGTTGTGGCATATTTACGACTAAATTGCATGTGCAATTTGTGCAAATTAAACATATTTACAACTGCAAATTTTGCAAAATATGCAAATTATGGCTGAAATTTGCATAACTTACACAAATTGTGGCTGAAACTTGCGTAAATACCGATTTTAAGAGGAACTCCTCCTGTGAAAGTTCCTGGATTCTGAGGAAATCCAAGGAACCAAAAAAGGGCCAGATTTCCCTGCAATGGCCATTCCTACACCAGATGACTCTTGAATCAACCCAAACTGAAAAATGACGTCTTTAGTGGCAAAATATACAGATTTCAGCACATTGGTCACCCCAAATCTTGAGAGTCAGTAAATGTGTATATATTATTTACTTTAAACCACTCTAGTAATGGTTTTGGTTGTTTTAGTGTCAAGTTAGGGATGGGAGAACTCACCCCATCCCACACCGTTGCTCGCCTGACCCCCACCGGCCACCAGACCCTGTTCACCTCATGTAGCGAGCCACTGGGCAGTCCATGGGCACCCGGCAAATGGTGCATAACTGCCAGCTCCCTCACTGAGCTGCCATTTTGCATAAAATGGTGGCTCGGTCTTTTTAGTAAATAACCATTTACACAAATGGTGGCCATAAAGGGGCCATTTATGCAACGTTACTGACATAAATAGTCTATTTACTCCTGTAATGCTGCATAAAGTGTCCCTTTATGGCTGCTATTTGCATAAATGGTTATTTATGGAAAAAGGCCGAGCTGCTATTTTTATGCAAAATGGCTTGGTGAGGGAGTGGGCAGCTGCTGCTGAGCTGCATGCTTGCCTGACTCAGTGTGTACTGAGTCAGGCAAGTGCTGGGATCCATGAACTGGCAGCTAGGGCACTGAGCCGGTAAGAAATCCTGAGCTTCGAGCCCCAACTAGACACCGACACCATCCCTGTGCCAAGGTAGGCTTTGTTTAGCACCAATTACATATGGCCCTGGCCATTGGCATTGGAATCAGTTCTTCATTTTGCTTGCAGATTGGGTTTATTTTTCAGGCTATACTAGCTAGTGTTTTATTTGGTAATGGATGTGAATAGCGAGAGTGGACAAATGAGATATATGGAACATATGGGAGCAGTGAAATGGCCTTGGGTTAGATTACTCAGTGTTTAAGTAGGCAGTAGAGTCAGGTTCCAGGCAGGGTTTTTTTCCCCCTTTCACCTGGATGCCATGGTCCAGGACTGGGAGCCCTCAGAGACAGAAGTATCCAGTGACATGACTTGAGGGAGTCCCTAGTCCTTTTGAAGTGGGGCCCATTGCCTTGGACCCCATGTCTTATCCACATAACCCCCAAGAGGTGCCACTGCCCTTTGACTCTGAGGAGTGGAAATCAGACTCCTGTAGTGAACAGGAAAGCCCCGAGGAGCAGTCCTCAACTGGCTCCTCCCTCCTCCAACCCTCATTCCCAGGAGAAGCCAATGCCTGCAGCACATGTAAAGGGATCCTCTGAATCTACAAGGTTCAGTGGCAAACTTTCTTTAATAATGAGCATAACAAAAGAGCCCTGCTGGATCAGACCAAAGGCTTAGCTAGTCTAGCATCCTGCTTACCACAATGGCAAACCAGATGCTTATGAGTAGCTCAGACACAGGACAACGTCAGACCCTGACTTCTTGACACTGAGGCTCAGGTTTCAGTAAAGCTTTTATTGCAGACAGTAATTTCAGTCATTGGCTTTGAGCCTTTACAATCCCAACACAGATCATCTGAGAACAGATTACAATGTAGTTCTATAACTAGGATCAGTTTCTGGGTTTCCCAGCAACAGACCCAAATAGACTCGGGTTCAGAAAACAGAATAAGTCCAATTGAGAGCAGAGATGGGTCAAAGAAGAGTCAAACAACAAGGCTTGGGTTGAAAATTGGGCCACATTTTATTGAAAATATCTGCAAAGGGGTACCTAGGACAGGCAGCTGACTGTGCCAGCGACTAGCTGGCACTCCATGGGCAAAAACACACTCAGCCTGAGGGGTGGCGTCCATCTCACCACCCCTCCGGATTGCCCCTTCTGGGGGAGGTAGACCTTCCCCTGTCATCCCCCAACCCGGTACTGCACAACACCTGGGTGAGTGAGGAGGGTTGGACTCCCAGGCAACCCTTATCCCCCTGCCAAGCCGCACAACCCATTCGGGGGGCCTCCGGCGTCACCTGTCACCATAAGGTGCCTCTGCAAGCACACCATCCCTAATCTCTTTCTGCTTTTGCCCGTCCTAGCCGGCAACTGAAATGTGAACTATGAAAGATTGTACCAAATTTGCCTACTGGACACACCCTGACCCCAATAACAGTGTGAAGTAGACAAAAAGCCAATTGAACTATGAGCAAAAGAAATTCCTACATGGCTCCCAAAAGGGCAACCGGTATAAACCCACACTGATTAAGGGAGGGTGGGAGGGAGCCGCGACAGCGAGAGAGCTGGACTGGGAGGGGGCGCAGAGCTTAAGAGGGCTCCGTTGGCCCCTCCCAAGCCTGGCGGTGCCACGGGGGGGTGACCAATAGGCACCATTCACCTCTTCTCACCCCACCCGCCTGCAACAGCCCCCCCTTTTGCCAGACAAGCTGGCACCGGGGTTAGGGCATATGAGTTTATACTTCCATCAAAGGAACAAGACAAGGAAGCTTTTCAGGTTAGAAAAATGTTGTTTCCAGGAAACCCTACTGTTGCTAGGGATGTACGAAAGTTCCGCCACAGATCTCAGGGAGGCCGAATGCGCTGGCATTCGGCCTCCCTGAGATCCGTGGCGGAACTTTCGTACATCCCTAGCAACAGTAGGGTTTCCTGGAAACAACATTTTTCTAACCTGAAAAGCTTCCTTGTCTTGTTCCTTTGATGGAAATCGGTGGCGGAACGGCCCCCCCCCGCCCCCCCCCAGGACGAGACTTACCTTGGGCGGATCTTCCTGGCGGCGGCGGCTGCAGCAGCGGCGGCTGTGGCGGTGGCGGCGGTTCGGTGGCGGTGGCTGCGGCGGCCGGTCTTTCGACCGGCTGCCGCCGCCACTATTTCCAGGTTAAAAAAACAACAACAAAACATGATAGGCTACGTAAAGATTTACGTAGCCTATCACGGCTAGATTTTAAAAAACACTGTGATAGGCTACGTAGACTAAGACGGCGAAAACAAGGGGAACGCAAATAGCGTAGACACTATGCTATTTGCGTGCTCCTTATTCTCGCCATCTTAGTCTATGTAAATGCTTACATAGACTAAGATGTGCCAAAATAAAGAACGCAAATGGCGGCGGCCATGGCTGCCGCCATTTGCGTAAGCGCGTTTTTTTTTTTTAAATCAGCCGTGATAGGCTACGTAATCATTTACGTAGCCTGTCACGGCTGACTGCAGGGACGCAAATGGCTGCGGAGCACAGCCAGCCGGCCAGGATTCCGGGGGGGAGGACGGAGTGCCTCCCCCCCCGGCCAGGATTCCGGGAGGAGGGACGGAACGCCTCCCCCCCACCATCAACATAATCCACGGAAAGGTAAGTCACTTTCGTACATCCCTAACTGTTGCTCTCGTTTAAATACAGGGGAGTGGCTGCTAAAGATCACTATCGGACATTTGATCCTGGCAGGGAAACCTAGCCTTCAACCGTGCACTATGCCTCACCAGACACCTCATTTCCACTCTCTTTAGCTGACAACTCATTTTAGAACACACCCCAGAAACCCCCTCTGCTGCAGAGTCCTTCCCCTGCTGCCCTGTTCCCATGGAAGACGTCCCTGGTGAAGAAGCAGGGACCTCTATCAAGGTCAGGTCTCCCAGCTGTGGAAGATAGGCCATATCAGCATCTTGAGTCTCACCCCCTCCTGGCTCAAAACCAGGTGGGAGGCCTGGTAGAACTGAATCCTCAGGAGTCTGGCTTCCCACAGTGGGGCCTGGCTCCACAGCGCCCCCCTCTGACTCAAAATCACTGTCACAGGCTATCACTCCAGCTAGACTGGGACAAGGTTTGACGGACATGAGAGCAATAGTACCCTCCTGCTATGGTTCCTTAGCAACCCATAGTCAGAGTCATGCTGCCTCCAATAAACCAGCTAGGTGGGAGACCTAATGAAAGGGAAGAGGACACTTCTAGTTTTTTTTTTTTAAATCCTCTTTCCCTTTACAGGTTTGTGCCCCCCTCTAACCCTCCCTCTTAGCTTTATTTGCAGAATGATTTAAACAACAAAACATGCCCTGCTTCAGCCTGGATAATTGTTATCCTTCATCTTTATTAAAATACTGAAATGATTAAGATACATCTAATGAAAATTTAGGAGATGATTAGATGATTTATGAACCACTTGGAAGAGCAAGTCAGGTTTCATGGGCTGATGATATCTCCCCAGATAGCCATTGAGGAGTTTCAATAAGAATGGTTCCTTTGTTTGCTATAGTGTCTTTTTATCAGTTACATTCTTCCACAGGTGGGGGAAAGTAATGAAGAAAGGATGCTTTCATTTAAATCACTTTTTTCCTCCTACATGTCAAGCTGATACTAGCCCTAAAGCCTGAATGCTTTTCCCATCTCCCTCCCCTGACCCAGTTATGATCTGGCTCACCTGACAACATGGCACATCAGGAAACTTTGGGAATCTGAAGGCACACGATACAGCTAACTTGTTGAAGCTAAGGAGGTGGGCGGTGGTTGGTGCCTGGATGGGGGACCACCAGAGAATAGCATGTACGCCACCTGGAGTTCCATCATGGGAACAAAAGAGCAGGATATAAATATACAAAGTAATAATTAGTGCTGTGCCAAAAATTTCTCCCACATTTTTTTGACCATTCTCATTCAATGTGATAGAAAAGAAATTGCTTTCAAAAAGAAATTCAAAGGAGGAGAAATATTGGAGAAATTTCATGGGCTGAGTTTGGGGTTCTTGTGCTTACCGTACTTGTGAGGTGGCTGAGGGGTGTGCATGAGTGTCCTGTCTGTCCTTGTACAATAATCTCATCTCTGTGGCAGCCTGTAGCCTCCTTGGCTTCCTGCACTTCAGTTAAAGCCATCGTGAGGAAGACATCATGAGGCCATTCCTCCCATGGGGCTTTTTCAGTTCAGAAAGTACAGGTGGCCTGGGAGGCTGCAGAGCAATGGGAAGATGTGCAATATAGAGAGAAAACACACACAGCACCCTCGGCCACCTCACAGTGATTAGGGAAGCTCAAAAAGACCATCAAAAGAAATTCAAAATTCTGTTCCGGTTTAGGACCGATGTAGCCCTGGCAGCTTCCACGGCCTCTCTGTGGGAGCTTTCTCAAACAGCTTTTTAAAAGGTTGAAAAACCTTTTCATCTCCCCCCTAGAAATGAAAGGGGGGGCAAAGCAAATAGCTCTGGATTTTTGCCTAGAGTAAGGTAACCCCCACGCGATAGTGGAGGAGCTGGGTGCTAGGGTTATCCAACCCAGGGCTGTACCAGTGCGAAAAGCTGTAATGAGACTCCTATTTTATAGGAGAAAACAGGGCTGGCGTGTTCCATAACAATATATCCTGTAAGAAAAATCAGCAACCTATGAGAGATGATTTAAGAACTTTGAACAATATTTGAGATCATCTGAGGACCTGTATGATTTATTGGAGAAAACTATGGCTGAACTGAGGAGGCGAAAAGGGCTTGGTTCAACACCTCCCACAACTCCTGTGTCAAAGGTACCAAAACAGAAGATTTAGCAGAATTATTTAGGATGATGAAAACCCTATCTTCGCAATTTTCGGGACTAGTTCAAAGGCTGGACTTAATTCAAAATTCCATCACTGATATGCAGAGAGCCGTGGATTTAATTAATGTGTCACAGAAAAAAATGGAGTCCAAATTAATGAGCTTGAAGACCGAGTGGTAAGAAATGAAACTATGATACAAGTTATTTGTAAAAATATATCTGACAGAAACTCTCAATTGGAGGCCTATACGAAGAGAGCCAACGTATGTATAGTGGGGATTAAGAGCTTGTCTAATGATGTGAAATTGTCTACTTTTGTGGATAAACTTTTGCATGAGATACTTTCTATATCCTGATTATTCTCTTGATATTGAGCAGGCATTTCATGTGCCAAATCCTAAAGGGAATGATTATACAATTGTAGTTCAATTTGCAAAAGTCTCCACAAAGTGTTATATCCTGAATTTGGCAAAACAATTGAAGCCTTTCCTGGAAACAGGATAAAATTATGCTGTTCCCAGATTACATCAAAGAAGTGGTGAATAAACAAGGCAATTTATTAAAGCAAAGAATGTGGGAAAACAAATGAACTTACAATATTACTTAAAATATCCTGCTACACTTCGTATTGTGTCTGAAGACCAGATGAAGAAGTTTACGAATCATGAAATGGCAGAGGCTTGGTTGAATGCATGAGAACTCTGTCACAATTCCATGAAATGGAATTTCTAAACAAGTACTGTTAACTGCTTGTGTGTGGTTTTCATGATCTAGGCTAACTCAGAAGAAATGACTTTATATATATTTCTTTACCTTTGTATATTCTTTTTTTCTCTCTTTCTCTTTATGTATCTTTTTCTATTTTAAAATAGACAAAATATCTAGTATAAAAATATTATTGACTGCTGAAGATTTATCTTAAGTTTTATTATTATACAATACTATACTCTCTCTTTTTGATTATTATTATTACTACTAATATTCAGGCTTTTGGGAATGAAGTGTAAAACTGTTGCATTGATATAAAAGATTGTTTTACTAAATTGTAAGATTGTATAATAGATATAGTTTTAAAAAATAGAATACCATTGGAGGTTGGGAGACATTCGAGTTTATTTTTCTTTTTTTCTTTTTTCCTTTCTTCTCTTTGTTATTATGGTGTCCTAACTAAAATATTGTATAGATGAGAATTGAAGTATTGAGTAGGTTGTTGGTAATTTTGGTATTATTTATAAAGATAAAATAAATCAAAATATATTTAAAAAAAATCAAAATTCTGCCTCAGAAAAGTGGAAGCCTCAACACAGTTGCTGCTGTTGCCACCTACAGAAGCAGTGTGATAAACCAAAAAATGTTAGGAAAAAAGAAAGAAGCTGTGCTACAGCCCCTGCCAACAGTAAGCCCTATCCGTGAGAAGCTATTGAAGAATTTCTCCTCTCCTTGGAGGAATTCTGTGAAATTGTCCCCTGCCCCATTTCTCTTCCCACCAATAGGCTGGAGAATTTTGAGAGGCCATTTGTGCACAGGTCTAATAAGAATACGTGAATAGGCCATCACAGAAAGCACATATTGCCTCAAATGCTGAAGGGCCAAATTCAATTTCAGAGACGTTTTCAGGGGTTGCATTCTAGTGATGGGCAAGGCCAAAGGAGCAGGGATGAAATGCCAAAACTACTGGCAAATTTTAGTTTAAAGCTTTTATTGCTGGAATTTCAATTGTTTAAAATGTGGGAAAAAAACTGTGCAAAAGCAGAGAAACCACCAAAGATAGGGGGTTGGGGGGAAAGGGGGTGGGCCAAGGGAAGAGGGCATGGTCATCCAGCGAACCCCAGAAGGCTGGACTGGGACCCTAAGTGGGCCATATTTGCCCGAAGGAGCACAGTTTGACATCCCTGCTTTAAACAGTGTCAGTTCACACATCTAGCAGCCAAGCATTAGAGGTTAGTCTTACTGTCAAGGGCTCCTTGGAGGCCTCTCTCAGTCTAATCCAGTAGCCAAGTCCAGACACAGACAAAGGGATTCTTTTCAAAGCTTTATTCTTCTTTTACAACTTAACAACTCTACTGTTAGCAACTAGATATGAGCAGCAGAGTACCTATGACCTAAGTGGGAACAGTTGGTCCCCGTTTGAAGGAGAATCACTGGCAGACCCTGAACTTATGGGCTAGGGAGAGCCCCTCCCCTTTTCCCTTGGATCCTCTGGGCGCAACCGTTGTTTGCGTGCCAACCGGGCACTACACATCCTTTCCGTGCCCTCCATTTGGCGCCGCTCCCTGCGTCGGTGTCGCGCGTCCAGCAAGTCTGCTTCCCGTGCTCTCTCACTCCCAGGACTGCTATCTGTGCTAGGAATGCTGGTGGGAGGAATCTCTGCCAGCTGTTGGCCCTGGGAAGGATGAGCGTGTTCTTCTCCCAGGAGCGGCTTCTCTTCCTCAGAATCAGAACTACTCTGGGATTCTATGGGCTCAGTGTCCACCCTGACATCTACAATCTGGGTGTGTGTGTGTATGTGTGTGTGAGTGTGAGAGAGAACTGTGGTTACTGAGTGGATTGGGGCAATCCAGTTTGCGCTAGGGATGGTGTGGGTGCCCGATTCCCTCCAGGAATCTGGCAGAACTCCCGAGCCCTTCTCGCTGAGCCCCTGCCCCTGCTCGCCCCCTGCCTGTGCTCAGTGAGTGGCTCGCACTCACCTCGGTGGCTTCGTCGAGCTCCACAGTCGCCATTTTGAAAAATAAAATGGTGATTGCAAAAATGCACATGTTTGCGAATGCACATATTTGCGTATGCATAGGGGGGGAGTTGAGTGCAGTCCAGGGACTGGCGAATGGGAGCAGGGGCTGGGCAGATGCCCAGAGAACCCAGACGGAAACCCAGACGGAGTGCAAACTAGATGGATCCCATCTAGTTTGCACGTAATCAGAGGCACTCTGTTCTTTATCATGGCTTCACACGTCTCAGTGTCGAATGGTTCTCAGGATGAGCCCTGGCTCAAAGCAAACCTTGTTTGGCAGACTTCAACTGCCTTTTGATACACACCATCGCAGGGATTTATTTTGTCTTTCGTTCAGCACATCTTCACGGCATTCTCAGTAGAGCATGCTGATCTGTGCGCTTCATTAAGGAATAATTAGCCTGGATTTTTTTTTTCACCTGACTGCAAATATGCTTTTGATTCACCCTTCATTCCTTGGAACGGCCTCTGAAAGGTTTTTCCTACCCTGAAACAAACAAAAAAGTTGTGTGCAATGCAGTTGGTCGAAAAAGTGTTGAAGGGGGAATGTACTGAGATGTATTAAGTTGTTTATGAATGTCCCCAAACAGCCAGATTTGCATGGCTAATGGAATGAGAGTAAGTAATGCACAGATGAGGTTATTTAGTGAGCCAGAGAGCATTTTTTCAATAAGGAAAAGGTTAAATCCAGAATCCACACTGATTCTGCAGCTGTTCAGGCTCTGCTTGTTTTCCTCCTGCAGGATTTAAGTGCTGTAGTCTTTGCCTCTTTTGCATACCAGGGACTGGCTCTGATCAGCCCATCCCAAGAGAAGGATTTGTCGCTTGTACACTACACACAGTGCTCAGGCAGAGAGATGTAAAATGGATGAGGATTAGCCCGAGAAAAATATGTTGGCTTTTCTTCATGCTGCAAATGAAGCTCACCATTGCACTTTTATGCTTGGCTGCATGCCTTACATGATTAAATCCAAATGTGAGTTGTCATTGCTTCTTCCCAGAGGCATCGATGGGCGGCAAAGGTTGTTGCTATTAAAAGATCAACAACCCCTGCCCAGGCACCTGCAATAACTCAACGTATTCCTTTGCATAGACTGCATTGGGAAGGTGGCACCTGTGTGGAGTGCCAGGCATTTTGAGAAATATGCCACATCCTGGTGTCATCTGCTCTACCCGTACATGGCAGTGGAAAGAGTGTTTGGACCAGGGGTGAGTTCCAGATGTTTTGGACTACATCTCCCATCACCATGGCCAATGGTAAGGCATGATGGGAATTGGAGTTAATAACATCAGGAGGGCACCCAGTTGCTTACCCCTGGTTTAGGCAGTAAAATTATAGAAAAAGGAGGGCTGTGCCTGCTTGGAGATGCTATGGGTTTTTATCCTTGTCTCGTAGTCTTTGGTTTGTCTTGCTTGTTTGAACTCTCTGAATGGATCAGCTAAGCAATTAATTTTGGACAGGCATCTATAGTGTGCAGACAAACTTGGTTCAGGTTTCCTCTTGTGCTTTCCATGAGGTGCACTATAATCTGGGTTTAATCCCTAATGGGGCCTTTGGCAAATGAAGGCTGGCACACATAGGATCCCATTTTAGGGCAGCACAAATCTCATTTCTAAAATGAGAGGTATTAAGATTTCAGCCCAGTCTTGCTAGGAAGCTGGTCCTGAAAACTTTACTCCGTAATCCTATATGTGTGAGAACACATTGTGGTTAGTATGTGGTGTAGGGAAAGATAGTCTGCTGATGTTTGAAGGTATTATCTTTTTGGGGGGAGGATCTTTCAAACTAAGAAAGAATAACATATAACTGCATAAAGACAAAAGTGTCCTGTCTCCCTGGACCAAAATTTGTGATCCAAAATACAAGAAATGGAAAGTATTTCTGGAAACCCCCCCCCCCCCACGGTATAGGTCTTAACTATCAATTTCTTCTATGAATCAAATGTGTTAATTTATCCATTCATGCAACTTCAAATGCCTTTACTAACCACTCATTAATGGTAAGTATTGAATGGGATTTTGCCAACATCATGACAACACAATTTTAGTGGCAATGAAATTCACAATTAGCATCCTGGGGGTTCTATGAATAATGTTTCCGATATTATTTAACAGTTTCATTAAAGCATCAAAATTCAATCTTTCATCTGTTAACTGGAAAATTATATGGGATACCTGTACCCAATAAGTGTGAACCTTAGAGAAATATAGTATGGATCTATATTTAGGATGTTACATTTCCAACAGTGAAGGATATTAAGTTCAAATGTTTTATTCTGGCCATCTATCAAGGAGTGCCAGAGTATATTCTCGCTCTCTGAAACATGTACAAATTGCAGATTCTGAAAACAGGAATATCTACATTCTTCCATAGTCTTTTAGGCATGACTAACTCCAAGGTTGCAGTCCTATGGCTGCTAGACAGTGGCTAGATGGCCATAGGATTTTTCAGTTTATGGGAAGTATCCTCGGAGCCAGCGCTCCGAGCTCGGTTCTCAGAAAACCAGCTTCCCACCCCCACCTCCTCAGAAGAGGTGCGATTCATCCCCGGCTTTGTGCTTGGAAGAGCAGCGCAGAGTGGGGGGGAAAGGGAGCATTCCTGGGGGCAGGGAGGGGAGGGGATGGTGGAAGTGTCATTATGGCGCTTCCTATGTGCCATTCAGCCTCCCCCCCTGTTCTGCCCCACCCCAGCTAGACAGCTGAAATTGGCCATCCAGCTGCAAATGCAGAGCAGCCGGAGTGCGGAGGAGAAGAACCCATCTGTGCTCTGCCTGCCCTGCATTGGATAGTCAGTCACCTCCGAGTTCAGAGGCGGCCTACTATCCCCGTTGGATTGCACCCTCAGTCACTTTCTCAAATGAATTTCTATGAGTCTGTGAGGGAAAACTGGGGAGTTTTGCCTCAGGTTGCATCCTTCCCCTAATGGGTGAATGTGAGCTGGAGTGCTGGCATCCTGACCAGGTCACACAGGAGGCTGCTGCATGTCTGCTGACCAACCTGGATGCTTGCTGTGGCTGAAAAAGGGAGAAGGGGCAGAGAATGGGGAGGAAGACCATCCCTTGAAGGCAGGGTTGTTGAACTCTAAAGGGCCAAATCCAGCCAACTGGAGTTTGGAGATGCCCCCCTTTCCCTGACCCCACCCCCTTTCCCATGACCCTGCTCCCTTTCCCTTGACCCCACCCCCCTTTCCCCGGCCACTAACTGTTGGGTGGTTTCCCAGCTTTTGTAGTTTGTCCCACATTCTAAAAGGCTGATGTTCAGCCACTGTCAAGAGATATAAGCTTAAATAGGCTGGTGTTTTGGGCCCCACCCCTTCAGAACATGGCCCCAGGCAGCTTCTCTGAAATTGGCTGAAAGAGGTCAGGCACCCTTGCTTTAAAGGGCAGGATGGCAAAGGAGACAAGGGGTGGGAGAAGGTAGAACTGGGGGGAAAAGGCAAGGAGGTTGTGGGGGTGAAGAGGGAGAAGAGAGTCAGTGGGGAAAAGGTGGCAAGAAGAGGAAGGAGGCAGCAGGAGGACTAGGCTGTAGGGCAGATGGACGCTCAATGGGCTTGGATTCCAATACAGATTTCTAAATATATGTTTGCATTATATATGTACAACACAATCTTATGTATGTTTCTTCAGAAGTAAGCCCCACTGTGTTCAACGGGGCTTAAGGTGCAATCCTATGCATGCTTAGACAGAAAAACTATGCTGGCTGCAGAATGATGTGAGTTGTAGGACTTTTTTTTTCTGTCTGAATGCATAGAATTGCACCTTTACTGTCTTAAGTCTGGGCAATGTAGTTCTGTGAGCCTAGTGCTCCCTAAAAAAGTTTCTGGCACCCCTACCAGAAAACAGTTCCCAAGATTCTTTGGAAGGGTGTTATGAAAAAGCTTTATTTTGCATGAACAGTACTGACACCATTTTGAGACAAAGCTAATAAGCCAGGGGTCTTCATCCCCAGCTTCAGCAAAGATGGGGAAAAAAGTAACACAGGATGGGCTTAAGAGTAGGGTTGTCTGGAAATCCAGCCCTTTTGGGGCCCGATGGATCCCCATGATGGACTCAGCTCAGCTTCCATCAGTAAGTCGAACCGTGGTAAAGTTCTTGAAACCTGGGGACTTTACTGAATTTTTTTGTGCAAAGTGGCAGCAACAAGCAGTGTCATGAGTCCCCACCACCCTCTGCTGCCATTTTGCACAAAAAAACTCTGCCACCATTTGCAACTGAGACCTGGGAAGGGAAGAAGGTGCCAGTTGCACACAGTGGTGGGGGCACTGTGCGTGAATCTTTCATTCTCCCTCCCGACTCCAGGAGGGAGAATGAAAGGCGTGCACACAGAGGCCCCACTGTGTGCACAATGGAGGATGAGAGGGAAGCACCACTCCCCTCTCACTCCTGCTCTTGCTGTCATGCCTCCAGAAAATCCACCAGCTGGCCTGACTCAGTGAGGGAGGGCTGAGTTGGCTGGCGATCAGCAGGGAGGAGGTCAACGGATCTGGCCAGCAGGAGGGAAGGTAATCTTTGCCAGCTGGCGGATGTTGGACCAGAGTCCGGGGTGGTGGGAGGGTCCAGCTGGCAAAGCTTGCTGAGCTCCACACCCCCTCGATGGATCGCTCCAACATCCCTAGCTGAGAACAATCATGCAGGACTAAATCAAGCAATTACGTTTCTAACGGAAGTCCTAAAATGCATGCCCGAAAGGCAAAGGTGGGGGTGAAGAGTGAGCAGGACATGGATGTGATGAAAACCAAGAGTGATATCTGGTAAGGTATCTGGTCAACAACCTGCACTGTGCTGCTATTGTTGCACTCCAGCCTTGATACGTCTCATTAAGACTAACATTAGTGTGAAAGGTCATCTTTTGTTAACAGGATGGAGATAGCTGGAAGGAACCAGTAGGATTTTTGTTTCTATCAGCCATTATTCCCAAACACCCTCTTTTGTTATACAGGATGAATGGCCCCAGAGGTATGGGACCATGCTGCTGAAATCGCTAGCTGCCTCACCCCTGCCTAGGGATGTCAGAGAATTTCGCCACGAATCTCGGGGAGGCCGAATGCGCCCGAAATTGGTGGCGAAACGGTCTGCCCCTCTGCCCCCCCTGGGACGGGACTTACCTTGGGCGAATCCTCCTGGCAGCAGCGGCGGCTCCAGCATCGGTTCAGCGTCGGTTCGGTGGCGATTCGGCGGTGGCGGCTGCGGCAGCCGGTCTTCTGACCGGCTGCCACCGCCGCCATTTCCAGTAAAAAAAAGTGATAGGCTATGTAAAGATTTACGTAGCCTATCACCGCTAGATTTTTAAAAAATACCGTGATAGGCTACGTAAATGTTTACATAGCCTATCACGGCTGATTTAAAGGAAAAAAAACGCGCGTACGCAAATGGCGGTGCCCATGGGCGCTGCCATTTGCGTTCCTTATTTTGACACGTCTTAGTCTACATAAACATTTATGTAGACTAAGACGGCGAAAATAAGGGGAACGCAAATAGCGTAGACGCTACGCTATTTGCGTTCCCCTTATTTTCGCTGTCTTAGTCTACGTAAATGTTTATGTAGACTAAGATGTGTCAAAATAAGGAACGTAAATGGCGGCGCCCATGGGAGCCTCCATTTGCGTATGCGTGTTTTTTTTCTTTTAAATCATCCATGATAGGCTACGTAAACATTTACGTAGCCTATCACGGCTGACTGCAGGGACGCAAATGGCGGCGGCTACGGCCGCTGCCATTTGCGCACCCGGACGGCCAGGATTCGGGGGGGGAGGGATGGAGCGCCTCCCCCACTGCCAGAATTTCGGGGAGTAGGGACGGAGCGCCTCCCCCCCACCTCGAATCAAATTTCGTTAAAGGTAAGTCACTTTCGTACATCCCTACCCCCGCCCCCTGGGGTAAAGTGCCATGTTGCTGCTGAAATGACTCAGTGTGTCTTCCCACAGAGAAAAGGCTCCATGCTGAAATCACAGAAGGACTAGCTTCCTTCCCGCTGAAATTGCTGGGCTCCTTGCCTTGCCTCCCATAGTTAAGGCTTCCCATTTTCCTTCCTCTTCACTTAAGACCAGGCATTGCAATGCTCAATATTTCCAGCCTTCAGGAAAGTGCTTCAGCCCAGGGAAAGGTATATTGGTCTTGGAGGTTCTTAGTACATATTTATTTATTTAAAACATTTCTATCCTGTCCTATATCATTAAGATCTCGGGCAGTGTACAGATAAAATCAATTTAAACAGTATAAAACAATAAATAATTTAAACACCTAAAAACATATTAAACTATTAAACATGCTAAAGCCATTTAACATCTAAAAAAATAAAACAGTTAAAACAATGTGCTTATATGAATGCATTTAGCCCTCAAAGGCTTTGGTAAAAAGCCATGTTTTTACTTGGTGCTGAACTGATACAAATGTCTGTGCCAATCTGGCCTCCAAGGGGAGGGCATTCCACAACCGGGGTGCCACAGCGGAGAAGGCCCTTTCCCATGTCCCACCATAGTGTATGTCTTGCATTGGTGGGATACAGAGGAGGGCGCCTCCAAAAGATCTCAGTTCTTGGGCAGGCATATATAGGGAGAGGCACTCCCTCAAGTATTGAGGTTAGGGATATATGGATTCCCAACCATCAGTTCCAGTGGGGAATCCGTGTGTGTGGGGGGAGGTGATCTGTTCCTCCACCCCAGAATCATCTGGAGTGGCTCCGCTCCATGAGGATTCCGGGGGGGGGGACCGGCTTGGGGGTCACTTACCTTCCCTCCTGCCGGCCAGATCTCGCCTCCTCCCTACAGATCGCCATGTCTATTAAAAAAATAAAAAATGGTGATTGGCAGTATGTGCCCATAGACTTAGATACAACTAGAGCCATGAATCTTGCATCTAAGTCTATGTGTTCATAGGATTATACGCAAGTTTCACATCTCTATTTTGTGTATAAGTCTATGGGCACATCCTGCCGATTGCTTTTTTTTTTTTTAAATGGTCATTGGCAGGATGTGCCCATAGACTTATATGCAAAATAGAGCTGTGAATCTTGCATATAAACCTATGGACACATAGACTTAGATGCAAGATTCATGATTCTATTTGCATCCAAGTCTATTTGGACACATCCTGCTGATCGCCATTAAAAAAAAGAAAAGACATGGTGATAGACAGGGAGGAGGCGAACGGCTCTGGTTGGCAAGCAGCAGCCTAGTGCCGTTCCGCCTCCAGTCCTCCTGGAGCAGAGGTAAGTGGTCCCGATCTGCTGTGGATTCCTGAGGCGGGATTCTTTGGATTCTTATTTGAATCCACAGCGGATTTCTCTGACATCCCTAATTGAGGTCTCAAGCTGCTTAGGGCTTTAAATGTCATCACCGAAACCTTGAATTCTGACTGGAAGCATATTGACAGCCAGTGCAAATCCTTCAAAACTGGTGCTATATGATTTTTATGAGGTGTTCCGGTCAGCAGTCCAGCTGCTGCATTTTGCACTACATATTGTAACTTCCACCCCCTCTTTCTGTGTACATGTGTGTGTATAAGCTTCAAGCCTCAGGGAGACTCCTTCCCATGGTCTCAAAAATTACTTTTAGGTAGGGATGTACGAAAATCACTTACCTGTGCGCGGATTATGTTTATGGTGGGGGGGGGAGGCGTTCCGTCCCTCCCCCTGGAATCCTGGATGGGGGGGGGAGGCGCTCCATTCCTTCCCCCTGGAATCCTCCACGCCTGGCTGTGCTCCATGTCAGCTCCATGGAGCAGCCGGCCAGGCCCAGCCAGGCCCAGCCAGGCCAGAGCCGTCCGCAGCCGGATTTCCAGCCACGGAGGGCTCTGGCAAACAAAAAGCAAAAAAACTGCATACACAAATGGCGGTGGCTACGGCCGCCGCCATTTGCATTCCTTATTTTTGACATCTTAATCTACGTAAATATTTATGTAGACTAAGACGGCGAAAATAAGGGGAACGCAAATAACGTAGCGTTCCCCTTATTTTTGCCGTCTTAGTCTACGTAATTATTTATGTAGACTAAGACGGCCCAAAATAAGGAACGCAAATGGCAGTGGCTATAGCCGCCGCCATTTGCGTATGCTTTTTTTTTTTTTTACCCAGTCGTTTTAGGCTACGTCGGTTTTTACATAGCCTAAAACGTCTGGGTAAAAAAAAAAAAAAGGCGTACACAAATGGCGGTGGCACTGCAAATGGCGGCAGCGGCAGCTGGCCTCCCCGAGATCCATGGCGGAATTCTCTGCCATCCCTACTTTTAGGCCTGGAGCTCAGTCTTGCAGAGAATGCAGCTAATTTCCCCCTTAAAGGCATAACCCTCAGTGAAGGCTGGATTGGTGCAAGTGTTAACAAATCCATTTGCTCAGCTAATTCACCCAAAATCAGCTTGTCCATTTGAATCTCTGCAGACCTCAATGAATGTGCCATTGTGCCATTGAGGAGATCCACACTCCTCAATGTCTGAGTGTGGATCTCTTCAGGTGGGAATTGCCTTATTAGCCATAAATGTTCTATTTACCAATGTCTAAAGATTCCTTAGAAGCAGGTGTGTGAGTCCCATTGGAAAATGCACAAATTCATACATGGGTCTAACAAGAGCACATCACATAACAAGAAAATAAGACAGTTAAACTATGAAATGGAAATGATTTTGTTAAAGCTTTCCCCCTCATTCTCTCACTCTCCGTCGACCTCCCTATTTTTGTTTTGATTTCTTACTGTGTGTGAATTTGTTTTAATTGCTTATTTTTTTAATAAACCATCTTGCATTTTGGCGAGGCAGCATCAAATAGACATAGATACATCTGCAATCCTATAGCCACTTTCCTGGGAGTAAGCTGCGCTGAACTCAATGGGACTTACTTCTGAGCAGAGATGCATCGGTTTGCATCGTTGAGCTACTGATTCTAGCCAGACTGCACTTTATTTCGACTTACAGTGTAACGCATTGTTTTATGTTAATGTTTAGGAAATGGCACACGTACCCACAATAATTGCCACATAAAGCCACAAGGGTGATCCCACTGTGTGGCGCTGACTATAAATCTGAGGATATGATGGTTCTAGAAATAAAAAAGAAGGGGAAATACAGCAATCAAACTCATTTTTTCTTCAGACCTACTGCTTTTTTTCAATTGACCAGCATTAGCAGGTTCAATTGAGTTTCCGGAGATCCTTTCTCCAAGAGATTATTATTACACAGTCTGAAAGAAGGTTGTTAGATCAAACGTCAGGAGAAATCTCATAAGATGTTAATTCCCCCCTTCAAAATCTTCCAAAATGCAAGTGATTAGTAATATCAGCAGAGGATAAAGTTCACTTCCAGGAATTGCACCTTGCCTGGTCTGCAAAGGAAGCAGCTAAAAGAGACCATAAAAAAAGACAAGCCAACAGAAAACATTTTGGCAACTCAAGGTCCAGGGAACCATCATCAAGAAACAGCAAGGTGGATGAGAAGGAACACTAATAAATACGACACAGTTAATTCCACTTAAATTATTCAGAAGTACAAAAAATAAAACAACCCCCCCTAACACTTGAGTGTAAATGATAATGCTCTGAAATGTTGTAAGGTTCTAATAAGCGAAGATGTAAAAGTAAACATGGTCCCAGGTTCAATTCCTAGCAACATGATTTACAAGGATTAGATAGCAACTGTTGTGAAAAACCTCTGCTGGGGACCCCGCAAAGCTGTTGCTAATTGGAGCAGACCAAAGATGCAGAACCAGATTTAGGTGGGGAGTTGAATTGCCCCGTACCAGACCCTCCACAGATGAAGTCAGTATTGCCCCATCCCTACCCAGTTTGCCTTTCTTTGTGCTGAGATGGGCATGGAGTTCTTGTGCCTCTCTCAGCATGGAAAAAGGGACCTGGCCAGTGCTGGGAGGAGCAGCCATTCCTCCCAGTCCCTGGATTCACATGGTGTACATTGTTCCCATGGGGGCAGAATGTACTGTGTGAACCCACTTAGCCACTGTTGGCTGAGTCCTCCACACCTTCATCCCTGCTATCTTCAATTTGAGATCAGAAATAATAGCAGGGATTCCACTAGGAAGTGGGGTCTGAAGGCTAAGTCCTGCTCCCTGGAGGAATCCAAGGAGGCTCTGTGGGCCAAATGAAGAACCTCCATGGGCCAAATTAGGCCCCTGGACTGGAGGTTACACATCCCTTCTGGAGACAATGCAGGGCTGGATGGAAGAATAGTCCGACGAAGTATAACTGCTTCCTATATTCTGCTTAAAAAAAAGAAGAAGCAAATCCAGCCTACTTATTATGTGTTTAGCTCACACATTTACCTCAGAGTATATTCTGCTGAACGCATGGAGAAATACATTTGAATAAAGAGGCATAGCATCAGGCTGTTAGCCCCATAAGCTTTTTGTTACAAAAGTGGTGACTGAGAACCATTCATTTGCCTATTATGGAATGGCATGAACACCCCAAACCTAATTATTTGAATACCATTTGTAAAAAAGAAAAAGTCCGGTTGATCTTGATAGGACTTCCAATAACATGTCTTAGACTGCAACCTAAGAGAAACACGTTCAAAATGAAATCACCTTTTCTCTGAGAAGCAGCAGATGGAGCTGCTTGAGAGACAGATGTTTGTGAGCTATAATAATGTTTCCTCATAATAATGAGGAAACAAAAATAATGTTTTTGAGAGTGGTGTTGCCTGTGGGACTGAAACATAGAAATAGGGTGTGGAAGTGACTTGTGCAACCCTGGTGAAGCTGTATTCATGTCATCACCTTCAGGGGGAGACTGAAGATCTGTAAAGTCCTAGTTCCTCCTTTTCCAACCCCTAAGTCCATTCCATGTTGGTTTCATGTGGATTTTTTTTTACTTTTTTTGTTAAGTGCATATTTTTGTGTGCATTTTTCACATTGTGCATATATTTTCTATGCAACTACCCATTCAGTAGAACGCGTCCTATGCATTTTTGAAACAGATACATTTTTCTTGGCACACTTTTCAAATGTGTGCATTTTGGGGGACAAATGTTTCCTGTTTTGGAGAACACATTGCAAGTCCAGAAATGTGTAGATTTCCAGATGCAAATGGTGTCCAGTCTGCATCCACTTCTGGGTGGTGTGGATTGAAGAAATCCACAAAAAAGAATTTCAGAGGACCAGATTTCTCACATATCCTTAGTAGGGATATTGGAGACATTTGGGATGTTGGATTCAAATGGGTTTGGATTTCTATGAATCTGACCAGTGGATTCTGCAGCAGACCAACTTTTTCCATTGCCCAGCTCCTGCGGGCTTGCAGACCAGTTATTCACTTTTGGGAGGGATTTGCACTAACGTGTATTGGCACTAATATGCATTACTGCTATGTCACATTAACTAATGCACATTAGTGAATTTATCACAAGCACACATCAGCACTAATGGAAATTAGCGCAAGTAGAATGAAAATCTGGTAAAAAAAAATCCAAGTCCGTCAATGAGTGGACAATGAAATGAAGGAAACCTGACAATTTGTGAAACACAGATGGAATGGATTTAACAAAATCCATACGTGCCTAATCCTTAGTCAGCCCAGCCAAAAGAAGAGAAGGCCTGTATCCTGGGATTTACTTACTGGCCAGGTTCGCATGATTGCAGGGGGAAACACTGCAGCATGGGTTGTTTCCCCGACACGTGCTGCTTGCTCATCTGGCATTTGCTTAATTTCTGTGTTGTGGGTTGTCGTGTCATCTGAACCCGGTGCACAGCATGGTGGGAGCGGCTTCTAACCCACCCCGCAACCATTATGAGCCATGGATTGTGGAGTGGATTAGAAGCCACCCCGCCGTGCATCCGGTTCAGATGACGTGGCAACCCTTGCTGCGATGCTGGTAATGAAGAAATGGTTACAGGTTACAGGTCCAAACTATCAGGACTCTACTTACATTCTTGTGATTCTGAACAGAGGCAGGGAAGTTGACCAAGCACTACTTGTGAACTATATAAATAGGGATGCTGGAAAAATATGGTCAGAGACCCATGTCTTCATCATGGCTGAACACAAGGGTGGCACATGAAACCTATGCACCTGCTTTGAAGTTTGTGAATCAGATGTACTCTTGTCTATTCAGGTATGATGAAGAACTAGGTATCCGGGCATCTTCTTCTTGCTTTCCTACTAACAGGTTTGAGTAACATTAGAAGTAAACCTCAATAAAAAGATTCGGTTTACAATTGCTGTTTCTCTTCCTGACAGAGGCTATGCACCTTTAACAGTTGCATGACAGGCAGAAATGCATCTTGGATACAATTCAGAAAGGAACTTCATTTTTGATCAAAATTCTGCACACTTGGCTTAGTCTCTGCAACAGGCTCTCAAAAAGCAATGATGAATATGGAATGCATGACTCTTTCCTGAGCAGCAGACACACACCTGGAGAGAAACCCAGCATCTGCTGCCTGCAGTGCAAACTACCTTAGCGGCACAGTGTGTTAGGACAGGAAGGGGAGGAAAAGGCTGCATATAATTAAATCTAATCTAGGCATTGTTGTGGGGGGATGTTGGTTTCTTGTAGAATCTGGAATGTGTCTGCTTTGCTTTGTTTGTTCCTCTCAGCTGCAGAGAGAAGCTCGAAAACATAAAGGCAAATGCATCCTAGAAGAAATTATGCACACACACACACACACACACACTTAGTTTTAACTAAAGAGCTGTATTAGTATTACACAACAATGCATTACTATATACTAAGGGGCGGGGGATGAATTCCAATTTGGAGGAAGTCTTGGGGGCTGCATTTTAGAGGCGGGAGAAGCCAAAGGCAAAGCGGGCAAGGCCAAAGATTTATTTATTTATTTATTTATTTATTTATTTATTTCAGTTCTATACCGCCCAATAGCCGAAGCTCTCAGATGTGGTATGTAACCATTTTAAACAATGAAACAAGAAAGATCACAGTTAAAACAGCTGTGTATGCTTAAAGGATGACTGAATAATAGGGGATTTGCTCTCCAAATGAAGACAGTAAAACATAAATTAATCTGATGGGTCCTGCTCATTCCTAGAAGTGACTTTTATGTAAGGGACTTCACCTCATATGACCTGCTCAGTTCAATTGCTCTGTGAATGGAGAGAAGGGGTAGCTGAAAGCTGAATGGCTGGAAATTCAGGACAGACAAAAGGAAGTTCTTCTTTACATACAATGCATAATCAAACTTTGGAATTTGCTTCTACAAAATGTCATGACGGCCACCATCTTGTACAGCCATAAAGGGCATCAGATAAATTCTTGGAGGATGAAGCAGTCAGTGGCTAGTAGATATTGTGTTTATATGTTACCTCAGATATCAGAGACAATCTGTCTCTGTATACCACTTGCTAGGGAACATGAGCTGCAGGGTGCTATTCTACTCATGCTTTGTTTGTCATCTTTCCCATGCCATTTGGTTGGCCTCTGTACAAACAGATGCTGGATTAGATAAGCCTTAGTCTTAGGAAAACAATAGAATGGGAAAGACTAGAGATCTTTTCAAGAAAATCGGAGATATCAAGGGAACGTTTTGTGCAAAGACGGGCATGATAAAGGACAAAGAAGGCAGGGACCTAACAGAAGCAGATGAGATTAAGAAGAGGTGGAAAGAATACACAGAAGAACTATACAGGAAAGATCTTAATGTCCCCGATAGCCATGATAGTGTGGTCACTGAACGTCAGCTGGAAATCCTCGAGAGTGAAGTCAAGTGGGCCTTAGGAAGCATTACTAACAACAAAGCTAGCGGAGATGACAGTATTCCAGCTGAGCTGTTTAAGATCCTAAAAGATGATGCTGTTAAAGTGCTGCACTCAATATGCCAACAAATTTGGAACACTCAACAATGGCCACAAGACTGGAAAAGGTCAGTTTACATTCCAATTCCAAAGAAGGACAATGCCAAAGAGTGTTCAAACTACCGTACAATTGTGCTCATTTCACATGCCAGCAAGGTTATGCTCAAAATCCTACAAGCTAGGCTTCAGCAGTATGTGAACCGAGAACTACCGGAAGTACAAGCTGGGTTTCGAAGAGGCAGAGGAACTAGAGATCAAATCATCAACATTGGCTGGATCATGGAGAAAGGAAGAGAATTCCAGAAAAACGTGTATTTCTGCTTCATTGACTACGCTAAAGCCTTTGATTGTGTGGATCACAACAAACTGTGGCAAATTCTTAATGAGATGGGAATACCAGACCACCTTACTTATCTCCTGAGAAACCTGTACGAGGGTCAAGAAGCAACAGTAAGAACCGGACAGGGAACAAGCGATTGGTGCAAAATTGGGAAAGGAGTATGACAAGGCTGTATATTGATGCCCTGCTTATTTAACTTATATGCAGTGTACATCATGAGAAACGCCGGGTTGGATGAATCTCAGGTCGGAATTAAGATTGCAGGGAGAATTATCAACAACCTCAGATACGCAGATGATACCACCCTCATGGCAGAAAGTGAAGAGGATCTAAAGAGCCTCTTGTTGAGGGTGAAAGAGGAGAGTGCAAAAGCTGGTTTGAAACTCAACATTAAAAAAACGAAGATCATGGCATCTGGCCCCATCACTTCCTGGCATATAGAAGGGGAAGAAATGGAAGCAGTGACAGATTTTACTTTCTTGGGCTCCAAGATCACCGCAGATGGTGAGTATAGCCATGAAATTAAAAGACGCTTGCTCCTTGGGAGGAAAGCTATGGCAAACCTAGACAGCATAGTAAGAATCAGAGACATCACCTTGCCGACAAAGGTCCATCTAATCAAAGCTATGGTTTTCCCAGTAGCAACGTATGGCTGTGAGAGCTATGGGTGGGGGAGTATGGATGGGGGAGAATTTCTCCCCGAAACTTCGGGGGGCCGAGTGCCAACGTATCCGGCCCCCCGAAGTAGTTTTGGGGAGAAATTCTCCGCCCCCCCTGCCCCCCACACCCCCCGGGATGGGACTTACCTTTCCCGAATGTCCCTCCCAGCGGTGGGTCCCGGCGGCGGTTCGGCAGGTCTTCGTCAGGGGCGGGGGCGGCAGCTGGTCTTTCGACCGGCTGCCGCCGTCGCCATTCCAAGAAAAGTAAAAAAAAAACAAACGCCCCCGTGATAGGCTACGTGATGATTAACGTAGCCTATCACGGCTAGATTTGCAAAGTCAGCCGTGATAGGCTACGTAAATCGTCACGTAGCTATCACGGGGGCGTTTTTTTTTTTAACTTTTTATTTCGCGGCCGGGCAAGGCGAGGCGCCTCCTCCCCGGCCTGAATTTCGGCCGGGCTAGGCGGGAAGCCTCCCCACCGGCCTGAATTTCAGCCGGGCGAGGAGGGAAGCCTCCCCCCCAGCCTGAACTTCGGGGGGAGCAGCGAAGCGCCTCCCCCCCACCGCGAAGCAAGCTGCGAGACCAGGTAAGTGACTTTCATGCACCCCTAGTGAGAGCTGGACTCTAAGGAAGGCTGAGCGCAGAAGAATTGATGCCTTCAAACTGTGGTGGTGGAGAAGACTCTTACGAGTCCCCTGGACTGCAAGGAGGTCCAATCAGTCAATCCCAAAGGAAATCAACCCAGACTGCTCATTGGAAGGACAGATACTGAAGCTGAAGCTCAAATATTTTGGCCACCTCATGCGAAGAGAAAACTCCCTGGAAAAGACCCTGATGCTGGGAAAGACTGAAGGCAAAAGGAGAAGGGGACAGCAGAGGATGAGATGGCTAGATAGCATCACTGATGCAATGAATATGGACTTGAGCACACTCCGGGAGAGAGTGCAGGACAGGAAGGCCTGGCGTGCTATGGTCCATGGGGTCACGAAGAGTCAGACACGACTGAACGACTGAACAACAACAATAAAGTCTTATCCAGCACAACTTTTCTTATGTTCTTATAGTCTTCTTATGCTTTTCCGAGGGGGAGAGTGATAGAGGCAGGGGTAGATGGAGGAAGAGAGGTTGTTGTTGTTGTTCAGTTGTTGATTTCCTTTAGGATGGACTGATTTGACCTCCTTGCAGTCCAGGGCACTCGTAAGAGTCTTCTCCAGCACCACAGTTCGAAAGCGTCAATGCTTCGGTGCTCAGCCTTCCTTATAGTCCAGCTCTCACAGCCATACATTACTACTGGGAAAAACATAGCTTTGATTAGACGGACCTTTGTCGGCAAGGTGATGTCTCTGCTTCTTACTATGCTGTCTAGGTTGGCCATAGCTTTCCTCCCAAGGAGCAAGCGTCTTTTAATTTCATGGCTACAGTCACCGTCTGCCGTGATCTTGGAGCCCAAGGAAGTAAAATCTGTCACTGCTTCCATTTCTTCCCCTTCTATATGCCAGGAAGTGATGGGGCCAGATGCCATGATCTTCGTTTTTTTAATGTTGAGTTTCAAACCAGCTTTTGCACTCTCCTCTTTCACCCTCAACAAGAGGCTCTTTAGATCCTCTTCGCTTTCTGCCATTAGGGTGGTATCGTCTGCATATCGGAGGTTGTTGATAATTCTCCCAGCAATCTTAATTCCGACCTCTGATTCATCCAACCCAGCATTTCTCATGATGTACTCTGCATATAAGTTAAATAAGCAGGGTGACAATATGCAGCCTTGTCGTACTCCTTTCCCAATTTTGAACCACTTGGTTGTTCCATGTCTGGTTCTTACTGTTGCTTCTTGACCCTCGTACAGGTTTCTCAGGAGACAGGTAAGGTGGTCTGGTACTCCCATCACTTTCAGAATTTGCCACAGTTTGTTGTGATCCACACAATCAAAGGCTTTAGCATAGTCAATGAAGCAGAAATAGAAGTTTTTCTGGAATTCTCTTGCTTTCTCCATGATGCAGCGAATGTTGGCGATTTGATCTCTAGTTCCTCTGCCTCTTCGAAACCCAGCTTGTACTTCCGGTAGTTCTCGGTTCGCATACTGCTGAAGCCTAGCTTGTAGGATTTTGAGCATCACCTTGCTGGCATGTGAAATGAGCGCAATTGTGCAGTAGTTTGAACACTCTTTGGCGTTGCCCTTCTTTGGAATTGGAATGTAAACTGACCTTTTCCAGTCTTGTGGCCACTGTTGAGTGTTCCAGATTTGTTGGCATATTGAATGCAGCACTTTAACAGCATCATCTTTTAGGATTTTAAATAGCTCGGCTGGAATACTGTCATCTCCGCTAGCTTTGTTGTTACTAATGCTTCCTAAGGCCCACTTGACTTCACTCTCTAGGATGTCCGGCTCAAGTTCAGTGACCGCACTATCATGGCTATCAGGGACATTCAGATCTTTCCTGTATAGTTCTTCTGTGTATTCTTGCCACCTCTTCTTAATCTCATCTGCTTCTGTTAGGTCCCTGCCTTCATTGTCCTTTATCATGCCCATCTTTGCACAAAACGTTCCCTTGAGATCTCCGATTTTCTTGAAGAGATCTCTAGTCTTTCCCATTCTGTTGTTTTCCTCGATTTCTTTGCATTGTTCATTTAAGAAGGCCTTCTTGTCTCTCCTTGCTATTCTCTGGAACTCTGCATTCAGTTGGGTATATCTTCCCCTTTCTCCCTTGCTTTTCGCTTCCCTTCTTTCCTCAGCTACTTGTAAAGCCTCATCAGACAGCCACTTTGCTTTCTTGCATTTCTTTTTCTTTGGGATGGATTTCGTTGCTGCCTCCTGAACAATGTTACGGACCTCCGTCCATAGTTCCTCAGGCACTCTGTCTATCAGGTCTAATCCCTGAAATCTATTCCTCACCTCCACTGTATATTCATCAGGGATATGATTTAGGTCATACCTGAACGGTTTAGTGGTTTTCCCGACGTTCTTCAATTTAAGCCGAAATTTTGCAAGAAGCAGCTCATGATCTGAGCCACAGTCAGCTCCAGGTCTTGTTTTTACTGACTGTATGGAGCTTCTCCATCTTTGGCTGCAAAGGACATAATCAATCTGATTTCGATATTGACCATCTGGTGATGTCCATGTGTAGAGTCGCCTCTTGTGCTGTTGGAAAAGAGTGTTTGCTATGATCAGCATGTTCTCTTGGCAAAACTCTATTAGCTTTTGTCCTGCTTCATTTTGTACACCAAGGCCATGCCTGCCTGTTATCCCGGTGATTTCTTGACTTCCTACTTTAGCATTCCAATCCCCTATGATGAAGAGGACATCTTGTTTTGGTGTTAGTTCTAGAAGGTGTTGTAGGTCTTCATAGAACCGATCAACCTCAGCTTCTTCGGCCTCAGTGGTTGGGGCATAGACTTGAATTACTATGATGTTGAATGGTTTGCCTTGGATTCGTACTGAGATCATTCTATCATTTTTAAGATTGTATCCCAGTACTGCTTTTCCCACCCTTTTGTTGACTATGAGTGCTACTCCATTTCTTCTAAGGGATTCTTGCCCACAATAGTAGATATGATGGTCACCTGAATTAAATTCGCCCATGCCTGTCCATTTGAGTTCGCTGATTCCCAAGATGTCGATGTTCAATCTTGCCATCTCCTGTTTGACCACCTCCAGCTTACCTTGATTCATTGATCTGACATTCCAGGTTCCTAAACAATATTGTTCTTTACAGAATCGGATTTTCTTTTCACCACCAGACACATCCACAGCTGAGTGTCCTTTCGGCTTTGGCCCAGCCGCTTCACTCTTTCTGGCGCTACTTGGAAATACCCTCTGCTCTTCCCCAGTAGCATATTGGACACCTTCCGACCTGAGGGGCTCATCTTCCGGCGTCATCTCTTTTAGCCTTGTGATACGTTCCATGGGGTTTTCTTGGCAAGAATACTGGAGTGGGTTGCCATTTCCTTCTCCAGTGGACCACATTTTGTCAGAACTCTCTGCCATGACCTGTCCGTCTTGGGTGGCCCTGCACGGCATAGCTTATGGCTTCACTGAGTTACGCAAGCCCCTTCGCCACAACAAGGCAGTGATCCATGAAGGGGAGGAAGAGAGGAGAGTGATACAAATCAAATTAATTAATTAAGTCGGGGTGTAAGATCCCAGAAACAGGTTGAGGTATGCAAACACCATTTGCTTAAGCCATGCAGCCATTTTGCATTAGTCAGATCGAAAAGCTACATGAAGCATAGGCTCTCCCTAAGGCTTCCTAGGACTGAGGTACTATGGCCTAGTTCTCAAAAATAGTCAGTGAAGTACTAAATCTGTGTCAGGAGAGTACCATTTCAGACTGCAGGAGGGTAGGGTGGCCACTTATGTGCTGCCAAAATGAGGACATACATTTTATCCCCTTGTCCCCAAAAAAGGACAAAAGAGGACACCACTTTGCATTTGTCTATGTAAATTTACATGTATAGGTGTAAATGCCTCATGTCCTGATGCCATCATGTTGTAGGTTTTTTCCAGCCCCTACATCACATGATTGGCTGCCCCTGGTACATTGTGATGACTTCAAAATATGCAGTAGGTTTTGCTATACAGTACATTACAGAAGGGAGAACTCAATGTGGAGATACCATTTTCAGTGGCAACCCTGTGTTTCTTGCAATGTGTAGTTCCACTCCAGGTGTGTCTTGTTTCAGCAGCAATGCAACAAGAGAAACTTTTTCTTCTTCTTAAAGGGAATGCTACTTTACAAACATAAAACATAACCAGAGGAGTTTTAAATCTGTCTTTTGTACTCGAAACAGTTTCAGTATATAAGCACTTTTCTGCAATATTGGGAAGTTGCCTTTTCCAAAACTGCTTCTATTTAAATTTTAGTACCCAATAAATAGCCTGACCTGCAGTTCAGCTCTTTAAGGCAGCAGATGGAAGCCATTCAGAGTGTCAACCCTTTGGAATTTGTGACTGTGATATCCAGAGCAGTGTTCCCCCTCTTACTGTATCTCTTCCTTTGGATGAGGAAAGAGAGTGAGCGACCAAGGCTGAGGGACTTGAACTTTGTGTATGAGTGCTTTTTAGGAACAGGCAGGGCATGAGTGATGGGTGATTGTGAGCTACTGTTGAAAGGATGAATGAGTTTATGAAGGGGAGCCTTGTGGGTAATCTATATGGAATGTTGTAAAGGAAGAGCATCAGCAGACAGCAAGGAGAACTGCCCTCTTCACCATCTTCACTCACTGCTGGTCTCACCAGCTCAGCTGGGGCCCTCTCTCCCCCTCATAGCGGCCACCAGAACCAACTGGTGAAGAGCAGTAGGCTCATCTGTAATGGGAGTGTTGGGTCATCTGGGGGTCATCTGGAAACCCCCCCCCCCAGCCTTGTCTGCCATGATGGGTATAACGAGATGCCAGAAGATTCCAGCAAGGAATCCTCAGAAGGCCAACAGTTTATGACTTCAGCACAGTCACATCCAAAAAGGTCCAGATACAAGGGTATTTCTTGGAGATCCACTGGGGCCTGTTTTTGAACTGTGAGCTGCCTGTGGGTGCTGCTGATGCTGCTGCCATCTTGTAACTAAGTACTAGTGCTTGAGTTTGTTATTTTCTCTCATCCCTCCCAATCCCCTCTCCTTTTGTGTTCTGCATTTTAGATTGTAAGCCTGAGGGTAGATACAAGCTGCTCCTAAAGCCTTTTACAGCTTAACAACGGGATAAGATGCTTTAAATAAAAATAAATACATACATGGGAGTAGTAGTAAGAATCCCTATGATAAGTACTTTCAGGAGGAACTATTAATCAAGGAAGAAAAAAAATACAACCAATACCACAGAAAACAAATAAGGTATTCAAAAGTCTTATTGTCTGGTTTCATAATTTGGGTTCATTCATTTCATTACTTACATTACTTCTTTCTTTCTTTCTTTCTTTCTTTCAACATTCTCCTCCTCCTCCAATCTGTAGTGGTGGTAGAATTGCCACTCCTGGTAGCTGCCATTTTATTTTCCCGGCCTGCACTAGTTGTTATGTCACTCCAGGGCATTCTGGGGAAAATTATGATCACCACACACACAAAGACCCTGGTGGCCACCACTTTTTCCCTGGAATGCCCAAGAATGATGCAACATCAAGCTGAGAGCCAGTGTGTTTTAATGGTTAGAATGTTAGACTGGGACTCAGAGACTGAGGTTCTAGTTTCCACTCAGCCATGAAGCTCACTAGGTGACTTTGGGCCAGTCACTGACTCTCAGCCTAACCTCCTCACAGGGTTGTTGTGAGCATGCATGGCCTGCCTTTTGGGATGGTAAGGATGGGGTCCTGCTTGTGTGTCTCATGGTCCCTTTCCTATTTTGCTGCCCATGCTGTATTCATTTACCCAATAAACAGCCTGTGGCTGGGAACTGCACCGCTGTTTTCAGCAATCGGATCAGAAGTAGCCATTTGCACACAGTGGGATCACAGGGCCTGGTAGGAGAAGGAGAGACTTGCACACAGTGGCCCTGCCATTGTGTGCAAATGACTTCTTCTTCCCCTTCCGGGTCCCGAGAGGGGGAGAAGCGGCCTTTTGCACATGGTGGCAATGGGTGGTGGCAGCGGGGACTCCTGCTGCTGCTACATGTTGCCACTGCCACAGAATCCATTTCTCTTTCCTTTTATCCACCCCACCACCATGTCTTTTTTATTTGAGCCTCTCGCTTTGCTCACCTCATGCTCATTGTGTGTTTCCCTGCCCTACCCCAGTGAGTCTCAAGCTCCTTCCATGTTTTTAGGTTCTTTGCCTCCCTTTCCCCTTTTTGATTCTTCTGTCTGTCTGTCTTCTAATCTTTCCCCACCATCAACCTGCCATTGGACTCCATTCCATTTAATACTTGATCCATCCTGAAATGAATGCACATCCTTAATATTAAGTGATGTATACTGATATTCTTTGATGAGCACTTTCCTAAACTGAAATCTTGGGGCCATGACCTGTTCCACACACCTGTTCGTTTGAGTGGAAGCCACCACTCCATTCCTGGCAGCCATTTTGCCTACTGCCACTGCACATCTTCACACCAAGGAACAGGTGCATAGTAGTTTTCCAGGTGGTACATAGTTTTGATACAGGACTCCTCCTCAGCTATGCACTGTATTGTCTTTGCATTTAAATTCTACAGGGGTATGAGATTCAGTGGGCATGCCCTCATCAAAATCAGCTTTATGGATTGTGCAAGTCTAGCAGTTGCTGAGAAGATCTGAGGCCCTCAGGATGGTGACTGACGGCCGCAGAAAGAGGATGTGTGCATACACGCACATGTGCATATGATGAACTATATCTGGAAGTGATCCTTGTTGGTTGTCCTGCGGCTTCCTCTTCCCCCATAGGGTAACAGTGAGAGATTACCGTTTTCATTCATTTATGCATGTTAAAAGGCTCTAGTTTCCTTACTTCATAAATTCCACATTGGTCTCTGACTCTTTCAAGCCTGCCAGAAAGTTATCTGTTGAATCAAGATTTGGAGTAGCTTCAAGGGAATGGAGAGTGGCGCCAGCACATCACCTCTCATTATAGTCGCCTGCTAATTCATAGCAGTCAATGGCAAAAAGAAATATCGAGCCAGACCGCTGGTAGAGAGCTACGCTCCTCAAAGTCAACACCTCCCCTTTCCATTCCAGGATGCTATGGGTGAAGCATTTGTGTTGCTTTGGCATGGGGTTCTCCTTTCAATACTAACATATACAGGCTGAGCAGGTTGATGGAAAGGGCTTCTATTCAAACATCCCAAAGTGTAGTACAAAGGGCATTAGCAGCATGGTTGTTTACTTATACTAATAGACCCATCACAGGTGCCTAATGCAGCAGTTTTCTGGGCAGAATGAGTGCCACAGACCACTGGGAATGCCCTGTTCTGTGAGTGAAAAGAAAAGCAGGCAAAACACACACAAAACCATATGAGCAATAGGGTAATAAAACAACCAGGGATAAATACATCCAGCTAACCTAACAAGACTGTGACTCTATATTATTTGGGTCACTTATCCAAGCAGTATCATATTGTCATTGGTTCAGCTCTCTCAATCAATTCTCCAATCCCAGCACCTCTGACTCTTTCTTTCCTCTGGGGCTCTTCCTTCCTTCCTTCCTTCCTTCCTTCCTTCCTTCCTTCCTTCCTTCTTCTCCTGCTTTTCTGCCCCTCTGCTTCAGCTTTTATCTCTTAAAATTAATTTTTCCTCTCCCCAGCCCTGACAAATCAGAAGGGTCATTTCTTGTTCATTTCTGCCACCAACATTTCTATTTCATGAGTGAATATCCTTTCTCTCTCTCTTCTTGCAGCCTTCTGTTGAACTTTATAATCTCCTGGCTTCCTGAGCAAACTTCCTGACCTCTACATTCTAACTAAACCTTAGTCGTATAAACTATTAACCTTTTGGCTGAAACTGATTAGCATACACATGCATGATATTTAACCCCATAATGTCCTAAACCCAAACAAAATACAAAAATGGAGGACAGTTCTATTCCTTCACACTGAGTTGCTGTCCAAAGGTTTGACCAGGGATTTCTATACCAACAGTAGCTCAATAATTTCTAGTGCTGAATAAATGAATGATGGCTTTGGGGCTTCTCACCTTCTTATGATGTGTTGTATATTCCAAAAGCAAACCCATGTATCACATCAAGTACTACCCACCTAAGGCCAGGTTAGATATTTACCTGGGAGAAATTGCAAGCTCACGCATACATGGAAGCATATGGTGAACTTAGGTGAGGTTAACTTATGTTAACTTAGAATCATAGAATAATAGAATAGTAGGGTTGGAAGGGGCCTATAGGACCATCGAGTCCAACCCCCTGCTCAATGCAGGAATCCAAGTCAAAGCATCCCTGACAGATGGCTGTCCAGCCTCATCTTGAATGCCTCCAGTGTGGGAGAGCCCACCACCTCCCTAGGTCATTGGTTCCATTGTTGTATTGCTCTAACAGTCAGGACGTTTTTCCTGATGTTCAGCCGGAATCTGGCTTCCTGTAACATGAGCCCATTATTCCGTGTCCTGCACTCTGGGATGATCGAGAAGAGATCCTGGCTTTCCTCTCTGTAACAATCTTTCAAGTACTTGAAGAGCGCTATCATATCTCCCCTCAGTCTTCTCTTCTGAAGGCTAAACATGTCCAGTTCTTTCAGTCTCTCCTCATAGGGCTTTGTTTCCAGTCCCCTGATCATCTTCATTGCCCTCCTCTGAACCCTCTCCAGTTTGTCTGCATCCTTCTTCAAGTGTGGTGCCCAGAACTGGACACAGTCCTCAAGATGAGGCCTAACCAGTGCTGAGTAGAGGGGAACTAGTACTTCCTGGGATTTGGAAGCTATGCTTCTATTAATGCAGCTCCAAATAGTATTGGCCTTTTTTGTAGCCACATCACATTGTTGGCTCACATTCAGCTTGTGATCTACAACAATTCCCAGATCCTTCTCTCTTGTAGTATTATTGAGCCAAGTATTGCCCATCTTGTAACTGTGCATTTGGTTTCTTTTTCCTAGGTGCAGAACTTGACATTAATCCCTAGGGATGTATGAAAACCCCTTACCTGGAGTCCGCGAGGGGTCCTTGGGGGGGGGAGGCAATCCGTCCCTCCCCCCGGAATCCTCGCCTGCCAGCTCTGGCCGCTGGCGGACTTCTGGCCGCTGGGACACAAATGGCGTCCGGCATAGCAGATGCTATTTGCTTCCCTGCTCTTTGCCGTGGTAGGCTACGTAAATATTTACGTAGCCTATCATGGCAAAGAGAAGGGATGTAAATGGTGTCTGTAATGCCAGACACCATTTTCTTCTGCAGGACAGCAGTAGACCGGCCGGTGGCAGGTAGGATTTGTTCCAGGGCAACTTCGTAGGGTGGCAGAGGTGGGTGGTCTGTTCCACCACGGACTCTGAGGGGCCGGATTCTAAAGAATTGGAGTCCATGGCAGAATTCTCTAACATCCCTATTAATCCCTGTTAAATTTCATTCTGTTGTTTTCTGCCCAGCACTTCAGTCTAACAAGCTCACTTTTAATTTTGTTTCTGTCTTCCAGGGTATTAGCTAGTCTGCCCAATTTTGTGTCATCTGAAAATTTGGTAAGCATTCCCTGCACCTCCTCATCTAAGTCATTAATAAAAATGTTGAAGAGCACTGGGCCCAGGACTGAGCCCTGCACCCTGCTCATTACCTCTCCCTAGTTTGAGAAGATCCCATTGATAAGCACTCTGAGTCCGATTCTGTAGCCAACTGTGGATCCAGCTGATCGTTGTTTCATCTGGCCCACTTTGAGCTAGTTGGCTCATCAGGATATCATGGGGCACTTCATTGAAAGCTTTGCTGAAGTCGAGGTATATTATGTCCACAGCATTCCCACAGTCCACAACAGAGGTTACCTGATCCAAAAATGAAATCAGATTCATCAGGCAGCATTTCACAGAATCATAGAATAGTAGGGTTGGAAGGGGCCTACAAGGCCATCGAGTCCAACCCCCTGCTCAATGCAGGAATTTGTTCTTGACAATTCAATCATGTTGGCTTTGAGTAATCACTGCATTGTTTTCAAGATGCTTACAGATGGATTGCTTTATAATCTCCTCCAGAATTTCACAGGGATTGATGTCAGACTGACTGGTCTGTAGTACCCAGGTTCTTCCTTTTTACCCTTTTTGAAGATAGGGACAACATTCGCCCTCCTCCAGTCATCTGGCACTTCACCTGTCCTCCATGATTGCTCAAAGATAATAGACAGTGGCTCTGAGAGTTCTTCTGCCAGTTTCTTTATTACTGTAGGATGCAGTTCATCAGGCCCTGGAGATCTGAACTCATTCAAAGTAATTAATCCTTTTAACTACTGGAAGGATGGATGAGGAAACTATCTGGGCCCTTGGCCCAGATTGATCTCAATCTGCAATCCTGCCTCTTCAGCCCGTAGTTCCCCTTTGCCAGGGGGCTCATAGACCCTCTTTCAGGAGAAGACTGAGCCAAAGTAGGGACTGAGCATTTCTGCCTTTTCCTTGTCATCTGTTATCATGTCGCCATCCTTATTTAATAGCTGAACAACCATTTATTTCCTCTGAAGAGGATTGCACCCTAGGAGGTTTTGTGTATTTTGTGTTTTTAATTGTTGTGAACTACCCCGAGAGCTTCAGCTATTGGGCGGTATAGCAATGTAATAAATAAATAAGAGCTCTAGTTTCATGACCCCAGTTCTTTCTCTGTCACTCTCTGTCTAATATCAAGTTGCTGCATGCCATGACGATCCCTCAGTAATAGCAAGTGATCACTGGGGTGAGCGATAAAGTTAAGAAGGCTGTAAAATAAAATGCGTGCCTGGTGATCCTGTAAACATAGCATGTTGAAGAGCAGATTATTTCTTTGTGGCATTAGTAGAGCTGCTTGGAATGGCTCTTCTGTAATCGAAGAGATAGCTAGTCTTGATAGATATAGAGAAGATGAGAGAGGCTGCCCAGAGTGGATATGTTCCTACATTTTGAAGACTATTATTGGACACTATTAGCGCTGTTCTCTCTGTTGTGGTGCATGAGCCTTCATCCATTGTTACCCCCAACTTTAAATCTCTCTCCCCTGTAGAATTCAGTTTAAAGGCCCCCCGATGAAGTTTTTCATGCTGTGGCCAAACACATTCTTCCCAGCCTTTGTGAGGTGCAACCCATCCCTTGCCAACAGTCCATCTTCCAGGAAGTATAGCCTGTGGTCCCAGAATCCAAATCTCTCTCATTGGCACCACCTTCGTAGCCAGTCATTCATCCGGAGTATTTTTCTTTCTATCCCTCTTCTAACTACTGGAAGGATGGATGAGGAAACTATCTGGGCCCCAAAGACCTTGAGTTTCCTTCCCAAAGCTTCAAAGTCTGACATGATTTCTTCATAGCTCCGCTTGGCGGTATCATTTGTTCCCACATGGATGAGAAGAAAGGGATATCTGTCAGTGGGCTTTATGTTGATTTTGACCTTTAAAACCCTATAAGGTTCCGGCCCAGCCTATCTCAAGGAGCACCTCCAGCAACACCAGACAGACCACTTAACAAGATCAGCCTTGGATGGCCTTGGAAGATCAGCCTTCTTTCTGTCCTATCAGCCAGGACAGCTAGACTGGTGGGGACGAGAGAGAGGGCCTTCTCTGTGGTGGCCCCCACTATGTGGAATTCCCTCCCTAGGGAACTCCGCCATGCCCCCTCTTTAATGAGCTTCCACCATGCAGTAAAAACGTGGTTGTTCAGGCAGGCATTTGGGGTGGGTTAGGATATTTTTTAGAAATATGATGTTTTTAATGTAGAATTTTATTGTTTTAAACTGTTTCTACTGTACATCGCCCAGAGTGGCTGGGTGACCAGCCAGATGGGCGATTGATAAATTTAATAAACAAACAAACAAACAAAACCTCATGCCTCATGGGCCAAAATCTAGGCTGCCTGGGGTCACAATCTTGCCCTCTGGGGTTCCCCAGATGGCTATTCCATAGGACCCCTTTCCCCTTGACCAGTGCTGGCACAAGCTTTCCTGCTGCCTGAGGCAGAAAAGCACATGCACTGCCATTGCCCACCATTGTTGCCGCCACATCTGTCTCTCCCCATGCCTGCTGCCACATCCATTTCCCCCCATGCCTGCCACCACATCCATCTCACTTCTGCTGGGTCTGTCTCCCCTCTCCTGACCCAGCCACGCTCAGCTCACTTCGGTACCGCATCTCCCACCCTATTGCCATGCTCTGCAGATCCACATAGGTACTGGTGTTCTTGAGGGTCATGCCCTCCCACAATCCCTGGCTCTGAGGACCCCTTGAGCCCAGCATTTGGACATGGTTGCCTCTCTGAAAAGTCACACCTGCCATGTTCCTAGCTGATGAGACTTGTCAGACAGCTCATCTGCCCAGCGTTCACTCTGGGATGATGGGCGGACCATGTGGTGGTGGCAACGGCAGCAGTAGCAATGGAGTAGGGAGGGCAGTGGGAGGTGTGTCGGCAATGCTGCGTGGGTGGCACACAGCAGCAGCAGGTCTTCTTGGGGCTGGCCCTGGCAAGCAAGGGGGACAGTGGCAGGGGTCCCAATATACCTGTCCTTGTAGTGTGCTGCCTGAGGTGGACACCTCACCCTGCTTTATGGGAGGGCCAGCATTACCCCTGACCACCAATCATTCGGAGTTTTCCTGCCTTTTGTGTATTTTCCCTTTCATTCTAAAAGGTCGAAATGCCTCTCCGAAGACTTGGGATCGCTGTCACAGTGCAGGAACAGCAGTCTTTTCCCTGAAGTGTTCAAGGCCATGGGGAGGCCACCTGAGGGCTGCATGTGTACCATGGGCCACAGGTTGCTTACCTCCGTTTGAAAGCATTTCAAACGTTATCCACAAAGAGTGTTGCTGTGGTAGGATGTGATGCAACCCTTTTTTATTTCCCTCTTGCCTGGTAGGATCTGCCTTTCCTTTCTTTTGCTGACATCCCTCATTTTGGAAATCTGCAAAGCCAGTTCAAAATATTTATAGTGTTATCGCAAGAAGACAACCTTGCCAAGCTTGGGACAAGTGCACTCAGCGTATGTGCCAGCCTCATGGCAGACTTGGCTGGAGAACGGTGACTTGCCTTTCTCTCATCATCTGCCAAATGGTCTGGGATTGAACTTTCCTTCAGAGTGAGTGATCCTTGTCTCACAGGTTTTAGTCCATTACTTTAATGGCAGTTATTCATCAGTAATGAACCATGCAGTTAACTTGCTGGAGAGACAGCATGGCTAATTGAAGATGTGGCTAGAGGTTCTTTTAATATTATGATTTTTCCTCCATTTGCTTTCAGTACCTCTGCTTCTCCACAAAATCCTATCAATGCTTTAATTACCTTAGAGAACAATAACTTTATAAAGGCTCCAGCTTTTTGTCTGAAGTGGTTTGCCTGGAGATGAGATATATTTTAAGTTTCAAGTCTCTGAAGGCAGCTAAATGAGAACAAGGCAGGCGAAGACAGTAAATTCTCCCTACCTGCTGATGATACTTGGGGTAGTAAATTTTAAAGTCCCATATCCACACATATCCACCCTGGGCAGCCTCTCTCATCTTCTCTATATCTATCAAGATTAGCTATCTCTTTGATTATAGAAGAGCCATTCCAAGCAGCTCTACTAATGCCACAAAAAAAAATATTTAAAAAAATCTGCTCTTCAACATGCTATGTTTACAGGATCACCAAGCACGCATTTTATTTTACAGCCTTCTTAACTTTATCGCTAACCCCAGTGATCACTTGCTATTACTGAGGGATCATCATGGCATGCAGCAACTTGATATTCGACAGAGAGTAACAGAAAAGAACTGGGGTCATGAAACAAGAGCTCTTATTTATTTATTACATTGCTATACCGCCCAATAGCTGAAACTCTCGGAGTAGTTCACAACAATTAAAAACACAAAATACAGAAAACCTCTTTGGGCACAATCCTATTAAGAAAGGTGGCTGCCTCTGAACTTGGAGGCGACCGCCTAGCCAATGCAAGGCAGGAAGAGTACAGAGGGGATCATCCCCTCCCCACTTCAGCCACCCTGCGTTTTCGTCTAGACAGCTGATTGTGGCTGTCTAGCCACAGGAGGGCAGAGCAGGGGAGGAGGCTGCTGTATGACACATCGGATGTGTTGTACAGGCATTTCCACCCTCTCTGCTTGGAAAAACCTCTGGGAATTCCCCTTTTGGGCCGCTCTGCACTCCTCTTGTGAGCGCAGAGCACAGGGCTGTTCCGTGCTGCCTCTGAGGCAATGTGGAAGTGGGGGGAGGTCGGTTCTCCAGGAACGTACCTTGGAGCGCGGGCTCTGAGGTCAGTGCCCAGAAAACTAGATATCCTATGGCCATCTAGCCCCAGACTAGCAGCCATAGGTTTGCTCCCTTAGTGGGATTATCATCATATATGCATAGAATGTCTACCCCATAAGTTGTACAATGGGTTTCGATTGTAAGTATGTGTTGTTGGTCACAGTTTTTAACATTCTGAATTACACTGGAACAATAAAACAGGGATGGGCAACACATGGCCTGCAGGCTGCATATAGCCCCTGCTGCCCCGAGATTCCTTTTTTTTTTTTTTTAAATCTCGAATAAAAAATGGTATCTGTTGTGGCTATGGAGCACCAAGGGTGCCAAAATTAGCTTGTTTGCAAGGTTACAGACACATTACAGACACCATTTTTTATTTTTTATTTTTAAATGGCACCCGTGGGTGTGGGGAGCACAGGAGCAAAAATGGCCCCCGGACCTCCCAAAGTTGCCCACCCCTGCAATAAAAAATATCATATTCCAAAACTATTGGTCTGCAGTGTATTTAATATACCCTTCTGCAACCAACTTAACTCCTCCTAATATTACTAAAGGCCTCCCACCTTATGCAAACTTCTACCCTGCCAGCAGCCCAACCCCAAGATGACCAAATCACCAAACTGTATAAGGTGCAGTTATCAAATCTAATGAACAAATAAACAGAATGAAGGGCAAGAGAGAAGAATAAGAAAAGCAAAGAAAGGGAGGAGGAGGGGGAGGAGTGGTGCAGCTGGGTAATTTTGGAGCTGAGACTTTATGGCTTCATTAGGGGATGTGCGTGCTTTAGATGGCCATGTGTACCACTTAACTTGTGAAGTACACAACTAATGTCTCTCCCCCCCCCACCCTTCCATGGCCATTCCATGCCTTACAGCTGTGCCTTCTACATCCCTGATACGTTGGAGGGAGCAAAGCAACCAACTATTTGCTAACCTTGATGTTTAAAAAATGAAATAATCTCAGCATGTGCAGTCTTGCATTTCAGCCTCACTTAAACCATAGCAACGTCATGACTCCGGGAATACAAAGAAGTTTGCTTCTTCTGTCCTGATGCTAAACACATTTACCTGGGAAGAAGCTCCATTCTATTGCAGAAAAGGATAATATATATTTAAAGTAAAAATAATACAATAAGAATCTGTACCAATGTCCATGCCTGGCCAGCCACCCCAATTCTAAGAAGTTTTTTTTTTCTTGAGAAATAAGAAGAAATAAAAGATCCTGCAGCAAGCAGAATCAACCCTGCTGGCCTTGGCATGCCAATGATGACCCAATGGCAGGCTTGTTTGCCACTGCTCCCATCACCTGATGCTCTCTGGTGGTCGTCTTTCCCCCCGGGATGTGGGGCCTTGGACTTTGGTCCTGAGGTCCAGCCCTAGCTGTACCACTGCTTCAGACCTTCCCCCAATGTGTGGACACCATGGGGTGGAGCCAACAGGAGATGCAGCAGCAGGGTGGGCCTGACATGCATGGCCCCATTCTCTCTCCATGCAGTGTTACCTGTGGAGAGAAAAGCTCCTGAACAGGGTTCCTGAACAGGGTTCCTGAACAGGGCTTTTGTTTTATGACAACAGGAGCACATTGATAAGAATAAGCAATGATGGAAGCTTTCACAGGGATTTATCACTGCATGGCGACATTTTCCTGTAATGACTAATAGAGTCCCATTTAAGAGGAGACTACAAAGGTTTGATGGATTTTAGATGCTGTCTGAACTCAGAAGTATTGAGGCATCCATGCCTGAGACATCCAGCTGCTAGATTTATTTCAGTCTGTACAGTTGTTCATCTTGGTTGTTTCAATACCATATTCATTTAACAAATAAAAATATATATATTTTCAAAAAATAATCCCCCTAAATAATCTATTTCTTCTCCTCTGTTTCTCTCTTCCAATCTCTCTTTGAAGAGCAGACCACAAAGTAAGAGAAGTCAACTACTTGGCCCCATCCTTGTCCCCCTACTATTGCTGCTAAGCTGTAATGAAGGGTTTTCTTTTTCTTCTTCTTTTTGAAAATACATTTCACTGTTGTGAAAACAACAAGAGGCAATTGGGTAATGTGATGTGACATCTGTCCATTCTCTTCTCAATTATCATGTGTGATAATTCCCATCACACATGGGAATTCCCATCATCCATGCCTTTTAGTCATACTGGAGCTGATGGATGATGGGAATTGTGTCCCAAAGCATCTGGAGGGCACCAGGCTGGGGAAGGCTACTTTGGAGAAATAGAAAACAAATGTGTTCCATCATCTATGCAACAGCCCGTCAAATATTTGAAGAAGGTCATTGCATCACTTCTTAATCATCTCTTCTCCAGGCTAAACATATCCAACTGCTTATCAACCTTTCCTCATAGGACTTGGTCTCCTCCAGATCTCTCATCATCTTTGTCACCCTCCTCTTCATATATCCCAGTTAGGGATGTACGTATTGTGTAAAATCCATTCTGTCTGTGTTTTGTGGATTGCCAGGTGCTTTCACCCACCCATTGTTTCCAAATTTGTGCAAAAGCACATTTGTGCAAATGCACATTTTTGCATTTCCGCACATGCGAAAATGCACAAATCTCCCCCCCCCAATGGGTGTTTTCACACATTAGCCTAAGGCAGAAATGTGCATTTGAAGCCTTTAAAAAAATGCTTATTTTTCTAAGACAAAATTTGCGCAAAATTCAGGAAAGTTAGAAAACCAATCCATACGTCTGTGGAATCTGCCCAATAGGGGAAAAACTGGACCGCTGCGAAATCCACAGTTTGGATTCATGAAAATTTGAGCTCATTTGGTTCCATTGTGGATTTCTCTGATATCCCTAATTGCACTTTGTCAATATCCTTCTTACACTGTCTGAAATCATTTGAAAGGGTTGGTCCTGGGAGCCCCATCAGAATCTACCTATCAGGGTTCAGAAGCATTAAAATCCTCATAGTCAGATGCAGAAGAACAATTATGCTAGACCTAGGGATGTACAAACCCACCACTGCCCCATCGGGGGGGGGGGTTCTGCTGTGGGGCAATTTGGGCCACTTGGGGCCCTGTGGAGTCCTCTGGAGCCTTGCAGTGAATGCTGGAGTTGGCAGAATGGCTCTCCGGCTTCCTAAAAAATGCGATACACTAATAGCAGTTGCCATTAGCCTATTGCAGGAAAATAACATCTGTAAATGATGCTTTGTACCCCATTTGTGGCCATAAAGCACTGGCTTTGACCTAAATTGCAGCTGTTTATGGCTGCATTTAGGTCAAAGGAAGTGCTTTATGGCCACAAATGGTGTACAATATGCCATTTGAAGCTAAGCAGGTCTGGGCCTGGTCAGTGCTCGGAGGAGAGAACACCTGGGAATCACATGTAGCCACCTTGAGTTCCATGATGAAAGAAAGGTGGGATATTAATAATAATAATAATAATAATTTATGGCTGTAATTTCCCTGCGATAAGCTAATGGCAGCTGCCATTAGAGTATCACATTTTTTAGGAAGCTGGAGAGCCACCCTGTGGGAATTCCTCTGATGCTGGAGGTAAGTGAGGACTCATCTGAGTCTGTGGTGGATTTCTCCAGCATCTCTACTTACACCTGAAATTATGACCAGTCCCTTTCCCCCCTGATCCTTAAGTTGTTCTTCTTGTACAATTTCTGTGTTACTTTGGAGGGTGGAGATGTACGCTGGAAGATGATAAGTGCAAAGAACCCCACTTTTACATTTTTGGATGTAATTCAGCAGAGATAAATTCTTCCGAGTTACATGGACCCCCCAACAGGCAATAAACTGCTTGTCTGCAGCAGTGCTTAAATGGTTGTTTCCCAACATGTTACCATCTGCTGCCTACCTTCTGTCCTGAGCTGTAGTAAATCACAGCAAATCCAGTACAAATTGGCTTAACCATATCACAATGCAGCCCCAAAGAACATCAATGTTATTTTGAGATGTCTTGTATTACTTAATGAGATGTTGTTATTGTGTGGTCTGGAGATGAGTTGGGGACCAGCCATGACGCAGAGGTGCAGGTTGCTCAAGCAATGACCCTTGGGCCACTCAAACATCTAGCAGTAAGGGCTGGTGGCTCTGATTTTGGTGGGGCTGTGAATCCATTTTGGGTTTCAATCAGAACCAGTCAGTACGAGGGATGTCTGGATTTTGTGAAATCTGCCCCATGTGTGTTTCATGGATTGTGCAGTGTCATTTGTTCAGTTGTTTGTTCATTTCAGATGGATTCATTTTTTTTCATTGTGTAGAAAAATACGCAAATAATTCAGTAAGAGGCAATAATTGATGTAATTTACGTTACTACATGACATTTACCATATTGTCCCACATTCCATTCAGCTTTTCCCCATGTATATTTACCAGTCTCAGCAGAAACATATGCATTTTTATATGAATAAATTTGAATGGATTTCAGGAAATTAAAAAAGAAGATACGATAGTCCATGAACTCCAGGTGGCCTGAGGGGGCCAGTCTGCGGCAGGTTCTGCAGTTGGATTCTTAGAAATCCAAGCTACTTTTAGTCTGTCTAGAATTTCCCCAGCATCCCTAGTTGGAACTCTAAAGGAGCTATCTAAGGTGCTGAGCCCATTTTGGGAATAGAGTTCAGCACCTTGCATAGCTCCTTTAGAGTTCTGGTAGGTTCTGACTGAGGCTTCACAGCCCCACTGAAATCAGATCCACCAGCCTCTAGTGAAGGCTTCACTGTTAGCAAGCACAGGATGTGGCGACAAGGTGGAGGAGGGGAGGAAAAAAGCAAGGCTAATTGCAGATCATGCTTGAGCATACTCATGAAAACGTCTTTCCCCTTTTCGAAGTCCCTCTTGTCCAGATCTCATGAGATTTGCTGGAGACAGTCAGAAGTAGTGCTAGAGCAGAACAGATAACATTCTGAATAGTGCCATGCTGAAAATCCCCCCCGCCTTTTCCTTCAACCGTTCTCATTCGATTTGACAGAAAATAAACGGCTTTTAAAAAGACATTCATAGGAGAAGAAAGGTTTGGAGAAATGGGCTGGGTTCAGGTTTCTTGTGCTCACCTTACTGAGGAGGTAGCTAAGCAGCATGTGCAAGTGTTCTGTCTTTCATCATACAACCATCTTTCCAGCAGCCTGTAGCCTCCTCAGCTTCCCTTATTTCAATTAAAGGCCAGGCAGCCTGCCTGAGCTTTCATAGAATCATAGAATAGTAGGGTTGGAAGGGGCCTAGAAGACCATCGAGCCCAAGCCCCTGCTCAATGCAGGAATCCAAGTCAGAGCATTCCTGACGGATGGCTGTCCAGCCTCGTCTTGAATGCCTCCAGTGTGGGAGAGCCCACCACCTCCCTAGGTCATTGGTTCCATTGTCGTATTGCTCTCACAGTCAGGAGGTTTTTCGTGATGTTCAGCTGGAATCTGGCTTCCTGTAACTTCAGCCCATGATTCCTTGTCCTGCACTCTGGCATGATCGAGAAGAGATCCTGGCCTTCCTCTCTGTGACAACCTTTCAAGTACTTGAAGAGCGCTATCATATCTCCCCTCATTCTTCTCTTCTCAAGGCTAAACATGCCCAGTTCTTTCAGTCTCTCTTCATAGGGCTTTGTTTCCAGTCCTCAGCTCATCTTTATTGCCCTTAACTGAAGGCAGCCTGGGAGGCTGCAGAGCAATGACCAGATGCATGATATCAAGGGGAAAAGCACATGCACACAGCACTCTTAGCCACCTCACAGAGATAACGTAAGCTCAAAAACACCACCAAACTAAATTCAAAGTAAATTATAAAATGCCCTGAGAATGAGGCAGAAAAACAGAAGCCTCTTTAATGGGGCTAGATGCAACATTCAGAAAACATCTAGGAAATTGGAGGAGAGATTTTAGCACAGCACTATCTCCACCTTTCCCCTAGAGCTAGAAACAAGACTCCCCCCCATCCCACATCTGCATTGTGGAGGATGCAAAATTGAGGCCAGGCTTCCATTACAGTTGATGCTGTTGCCACTTACAGTGGCAGTGCAAAAAACCAAAAACCTTTCAGAAAAAAGAAGCTGTGCTACAACCCCTGCCAATGGTGAGCCTTACCTGTGAGAAAATGTTGGAGAATTTCTCCTCCCCCTGGAGAAATTTGGTGAAATTGTGTCCCCCCCCCATTTCTCTGCCTACAAACAGGCTGGAGAATTTTGTGGTCATTTGTGCACAGCTTTAACTATAATATCTTTGGGGGGAATTTGCAGGACAGCATAAGAGAATCCTTTGTACTATGCAATGAACATGATTACATGAATCTTGCAACATCTTGGATCTTTAACATCTCTGCTCAACTTATTTGGTTCATGTTAAATGACTTTAGTAACTCCTCTCCCTTCTTCTTGCCAGTCCTTCTCTCTACACATGTAACACTTCTGGCCGCCATGAATATCTGCAAGATAGCTGCATTTATCTGTTCTGTTTCCGTTAATGTATGCACATGCCAGTTTCCATTTAAGACAAACTCTGTGTGATGTCTTGCATGGCTGGGGGCAGGTGAGGGGCTCATTTGAATACAATTGCTTTCTGCAGGATACCCACCAATAATGTATAGCCACTGGAAGGGGACAATACCATGTAACAATAAGAACGAAACTACAGCATTCTACAGAGCTGTGCTTTCTATCACGAGGGAACCCTTTCCACATTAACCTGTTTGTTGAAGAAGCTCTGACCATCAAATAGGATTCTGGATCATGTAATGGGGAGCACACACAGAGCTCATGTAAAGGTACCAGCCAGGCCTGTTGGGTCTCACCCTTCTCCCACATGAACTGAGAGTGCAGCCTAGAGAACACACCTGGCCTTCTCTTCTGACTGCAGTTGCACTGGAACATCTGTAGTGGTGCAAAGGCTCTCTCTGAAAATATGGCTTTATGGTATTGAACCAGGGTTGTTGAACCAGGGTTGTTAAACCTCTTTCAGCCTGAAGGTGGGATTCTATTCAGAGAAGCTCTCAGGGGCTACATTCCAGTAGTGTCTGGGCCTGATGGCAAAAGGGGCCAGGCTGAAATGCCAAAGATACTTGCTGTTAATGTTGATAGTGAAGCCTTGGGAAAGGCATTTCAACCTAGTGGAATGGGTGAAAAGTGTACAAAATCCAGGAAACTGCCAAACAATTGGTGGTGGGGGGAAAGGGTATCAGGCCAGGGGAAGGAGGAACTCCAGAGGGGTGGATTTGACCCCACATTTTGCACCTCTGGTTTAACCTCCAAATACTGAAACCTAGAATCTCTAGTATAGAATAGGGATGTACAGATTGTGTAAAATCCATTCCATCTGTGTTTCACAGGTTGTCAGGAGCATTTTGTTCTGTCATCCACCCATTGACAGGATCAGTTTTTTTTTCAGTTTCCAAATGTGTGCAAATTCACACTCGCACAAATTTACATGTGTGCAAATTTGCACATGCCAAAATGCACAAATTATCCCCAAATATACACTTTCTTGTTTTAGTCTATGGGACAAATAGACTATTTGGCAGGCTTTTTTATTTTGCATATTTTTCTATAGTGAAATTTGCAAAAAAAAAAAAAAAAGGGGGAAAGTTAGAAAAATGGTCTACACGGAATCTGTCTGACAGGGAGAAACTGGTTCATTGTGGAATCCACAGGTCAGATTCATGAAAATCTGAACTCATTTGGTCCCATTCTGAATTTCTGTGACATCCCTAGTATAGAACTGAAATGAAATTCTGTGAACTGTTCAAAAACTGATGATTTTCCAATATTCATTTGTGATCTCAGAGTTCCACATTTAAATTCTGGAATGGGTCATTGCCATCAAAATGTGAATTTCTCCTGTTTTGATGAATTAATGAAGTTAATATACCACTTAGTACATTCTAGCAGTAGCCTTTCAAATATTGATGATTACTGAGACCACAGTCTGAAATGCACTTACAAAAGACTAAATGCCATCAAACTCAGTGAGATTTACTTCTGAGTAAACAAGCATGTTTAGCCTTGAGAAGAGAAGACTGAGGAGAGATCTGATAGCACTCTTCAAGTACTTGAAAGGCTGTCACAGAGAAGAAGGCCAGGATCTCTTCTTGATCATGCCAGAGTGCAGGACATGGAATAATGGGCTGAAGTTACAGGAAGCCAGATTCCGGCTGAACATCAGGAAAACTTCCTGACTGCAAGAGCAATATGACAATGGAACCAATGACCTAGGGAGGTGGTGGGCTCTCCCACACTGGAGGCCTTCAAGACGAGGCTGGACAGCCATTTGTCAGGGATGCTCTGACTTGGATTCCTGCACTAAGCAGGGGGTTGGACCCAATGGCCTTCCAACCCTACTGTTCTATGATTCTATGATTCTAAGCTTAGGATTACACTGTAATGCTGTCAAATGTTGACTCCAGCTGCCAAATCTTGCTGAGTATTCAATGTTGCATTGAAAATATTTCCCATTATTTCTTTAGATGCCCTGTTTATGACTATATTTGCAGAGTCATCATAAAAAGTTGGCCTACAAGAATCAAACTTGCCTTCTTTACCTTAAACAGAGAAACCGTCCAATTATATTCAAGATAGCACATTTTTCTCTCATTACTGCAAATCTAAGTTTATATCCAAATGTTTAATTGAAAGGGAATAGAAATTATTTGAGAGCTGGGTTATCCTTTCTGTTCTGTTGGCATCTTAATTGATTTTAACACATTGTTTATACACTTGGTTCTATATTTATTTTGATTCTGTAATCATGTTGTGATTTGTTGTGACCTATTGGTTTTAACAAATAGATATTATCTATCACCACCACTGACAGACGCTGTCAAATACGGACTCCTCCTGCATGTCACTTGCCAAATATGATCAAACGCCAATTGCTATTGCATTTCTTTTGGATGTCAAACGTGCTGACCATTAAATACCTGCCAAATACCTGCACTTCCAATGAATATTTAGCGTCAGAAATCACAGATGAGAATTTTAAATCAAGTCTGTTGGAGAGTACATAAGGTTTTAAAAAAATGCTCTCAGAAAGGAATTATGTAGATTTTAACATAACCTGACTGGTTCTGACTGAAACCCGGAGCAGATTTGCCACGCTCCTGACATTGGAGCCACCCTTCTCCAGTGGTTCAATCTTTGGCATCTCTACATAAGCTGGGAAAGACTCCTGTCTGCAGCCCTGGAAATCTGATGCCCATCGAAGTAGACAATATTGAACTAGGTGGACCAATGGTCTCAATTGGTTTTTATCTTCCCACTAGTTCAATGGCTTATATTATCCTTTCAACAGTATGATTACATGCACTTACAAAGCACAGAAAGGCACTGATTTATACTCCCTGCAAAACTGTCAAGTCCAAGTGATCAGATATGACTTTGCTTCACATGACAACATTTACTTTCTCTCAGATGCAGAAGGAAGTACCAGGGACTAGGCACCTTTCCAGTCCTGGCTCTAGTTCACAGATACTTCTGTGTAAATAAATAGCTAATTATCCTTCAAACTCTATGTGAGTTTCAAACTTTTGATAATTCCTTGATGGCTCCATTTAGCCATCAAAAATCCAACCAGTGGAAAATCAATATTTGCTTTTAGGTCTTCTATAGCATGAAAGGGTATTCCAAAAACAACACAAAAATCATGTATCCTTATTGATCTGACAGACTTTGCTTTTTAAATCTCGGCATTTCAAAAGAGATTCTTTTATTTTTTCTAAAAGAAATACTTGCCTGTAAAGTCAATAAGGACATCTTCCCAGCAGGACCATTCACTAAATGTCATGTCTTCTGTAACAATGTCTGGTTATTTTCTTATCTGTCTACCTTGACTACAGCCAGAAGAGAAAGTAATACAAAACCCATTTTACTGGTGGGAAAAAAAATTAAATATTCAGAATGGCAACTTCCATGTAATGTGTCAGAATAACATGACCAGGTTATGTACACAGGGTGACAGAAACCAGAAATTGCAAAGGTCAGCTCAGTCTCTAGCTGCCTTAACAATTCAAGGCTGACAAACAAAACAACAGTCTTTCAAAACAGAAAGTTCAAAATGTTATGTCAATCAGTCACTGACCCAGTTCGTACATAATGGTGGGGAATCATGGGTAAATTAACCTATGACATTCCAGGTTGTGTGCTGCACGTGAGCTGCTTCTGATTTGAATAACTCAAAGTTTACCTACAATTAGGTGTTAGTAGGGTTGTCAGAGAAATCTGCAATGGAACCAAATGAGTTTGGATTTTCATGAGTTCAACCCATGGATTCCGCCATCGACTGGCTTTTCTTGAATCACATGGATTCTGTGGACTTATGGACCATTTTTCTAGTGTTCGAGAATTTTGTGCTAATTTTGTTGTAGAAAAATATGAAAAATATGCACATTTTTCAAAAACAAACCACCAAAAATGCACATTTCCCTCATAGGGTAAAGTGTGAAAATGTGCATTTTGTGAGAATTTCTGCATTTTGTGGGGATTTGCATTTTTTTTGCATATGCGAATTTGTGCAAATTCAGAAACTAAAAAAATAAATAAATCCAATTCTGTCGACAGATTGACAGGCATCTGACAACTCTGGAAACACAGATGGAATGGATTTTATACAATACATACATCCCTAGTTGTTAGGTTAAGTTTGAACAACCCAAAGCATCCGGGTTCACTTGTCATGCACCAAGCTATGATTGGGCTGATGGCGGGTTGCCTATTCAAACTGGAAGCAGCTTGCACATGGCACATAACCCGGCAAATAGTAGATTAATTAACCCATGATTTGCTATTGTTATGTTTAAACTGGCGACTCGTTCTTCTTGATGTTTTCCCCCTCCCTCTATCTGTGTTGATTCTGGGTGGCATAATCCTTGCTATCAGTTAAAGGCACATTTGCTCCTAATTAACTCATAGCCCCCCTGCCCCGATGACATCTCTGTTCCTACCACATTAGATTAGGGATGGATGGACTTGTTTGCACACACCAAGTGTGGGTGCTCGTGAGACACCGCTGCTGCCCGCCCCCGCGAACTGGTCTGCACGAGCCCTGGAGGGCTCGGCAAGAAGTCCAGATCACGTCCCCTCTTGTCCCTGCTACAGCAGTGGCAGTGCTGCTGGCAATGGTGGGGACAGGCTGCTTGTTTTATGTAAACTTTTACACTTATGTAAAATGACCAGCCTGTTGCTGCCACTGTCGCCACCATAGCAGGGGTCAGGGGAGGAAAAGAGGAGCTCTATTCTCCCCGTCATGTCCCTGCTACAGCAGCAGTGGTGACAGGTGATTCACTGAGGGACCAGGTGCCCCAGGGCTTGCCCAACTCCGCATGTGTCGAGTCGGGCAAGTGCTGGGGTCTGTTGGCTGCTGTCCGTGGGCTGAGCTGGCAATTTCTCACCAAACCAGATGCCAATGCCATCCCTACATTAGATCCATTTTTTTAAAATGGCACACGTAGCAAGGGTTGAGGGTTTGAATAAATTTGGCAAGAAAGGTATACAGAGAACGGTTTTGTAAGACCTTCCGTAAGAAACATTTGTAAGAAGTAACAGTCTTCAAAGGGAAAACAACCAAGAGTCTTGTGGCACCTTAAAGGTGAACATATTTATTCTGGCATAAGCTTTCATGGATCATGTATTTATTTATTTAACATGAATTTTAGGATACCTTAGAACCTTAAAGCTCACTTAATTAGATGCAGGGAGTATTATGAAGAGTTTCAGGTCTATATGCAGTGCATCTGGTGGTGGTGGTGGTAGTGGTGGTGGTGGAAGAATGGTAAACAGTGAGGTCAGAAAGAATTAAATGCAAAAAGTGACAATTGCATTACTGACAGTGGCCATTCACAGTCCTTCTGTTGCTGATAAACAAATGCCCTGGCTCTGGGTAAGTCAAATAACACAAGGCTTGGTTAGTTGAGTTCCTTCAACTAAAAAGAAAGAAAGAAAAGTGTGTGTGTGTGTGTGTGTTGGGGAGGGGGGAGATTGCATGACATGGGTCCTACGCACAGAACACTCATATTGCCTTATGTGGGGTGAAGGGAAGAATGCAGGCCCAAACTGCCACCACACAGAGATGTTCTTCAGCTAGCTGAGAGGGTGATCAGCCCCAGGATATAAATAAGTGGAATTTTGTTGGTTTCTTTTATTGGCAGCATTTTATCCCCCCTCCCCACCCCCGGGAGGACACGATGGAGAATACATGTTTGCAGTGGAGGAGTAGGAGCAGGACACACAGTTGCTGACTGCTGATGATCCAACACAGCAGTAATAAAACAATATGTGCAGTCTCTGTGTTGGGGCTGACAATTCTACTTGCCACTTATTGCAAGATGCCGCAGTTATACTTCTGAAAATCATGGATTCTGCTGCTAGGGATGTACGGACTGTGTAAAATCCACTCCGTCTGTGTTTCGCGGATTGTCAGGCCTTTTTCGTTCCGTCATCCGCCCACAGACAGATATGAATATCTTTTCTTCATCATGAGGAAAAATACGGAAATAATTACATAAATAATTCCGTAAGTATTTACGTAAGTATTTACATAATTTACCTCAGTACGTAACATTTAGTGTATTGTCCCCTGCTCCATTCAACGTTTCCTCAGCAGAAACTTATGTATTTTTCAATGGATTTATATGCGTAAATTTCGGGGGGGAAAAAATCATCCAGAACTCCACGGACTCCATGCTGCCTGAGGGGGTTGCTCCACAGTGGATTCCGCTGGTCGGATATTTAGAAATCCGAGATCATTTTAGTCCATCTCAAATTTCTCCAGCATCCCTATCTGCTGCATTATTTTTACTGGAAACAAAGCCCTATGAGGAGAGACTGAAAGAACTGGGCATGTTTAGCCTTGAGAAGAGAAGACTGAGGAGACATTAGGGATGGCGGAGAATTTCTCCCCGAAACTTCGGGGGGCCGAGCGCCAACGTGTTCGGCCCCCCGAACAAGTTTCGGGGAGAAATCCTCCGCCCCCCCGCCCCCCGCCCCCCCCCGGGACGGGACTTACCTTCCCTGAATGTCCCTCCCGGCGGCGGGTCCGGCTGGCGGTTCGTCCGGTGTTCAAGCGGGGCGGGAGCGGCAGCCGGTCTTTCGACCGGCTGCCGCCCCCGCCATTGCAATGAAAGAAAAAAAAAAAAACCACGTCCCCTGATAGGCTACGTGACGATTCACGTAGCCTATCACGGCAAGATTTGCAAAGTCAGCCGTGATAGGCTACGTCAATCGTCACGTAGCCTATCACGGGTGACTTAAAAAAAAAAAAAAAAGTGTGTACGGATAATGGCGGCCCCCATAGGGAGCCGCCATTCCCCTTCCTTATTTGGTCACTGTAGTCTACGTCAATGTTTACATAGACTACGGCAAAAATAAGGGCAACGCTATTTGCGTTGCCCTTATTTTCGCCGTAGTCTACGTAAACATTGACGTAGACTACAGCAACTAAATAAGGAACGCGAATGGCGGCTCCCTATGGGGGCCGCCATTCGCGTACGCGCTTTTTTTTTTTTTAAAGTCACCCGTGATAGGCTACGTGACGATTCACGTAGCCTATCACGGCTGACTTTCCAGTTCTAGCCATGATAGGCTACGTGAATCGTCACATAGCCCATCAGGGGACTTTTTTTTTTTTTTTACTTTCGTGTTCGCGGCCGGGCGAGGCGGGAAGCCTCCTCCCCGGCCTGAATTTCAGCCGGGCGAGGCAGGAAGCCTCCCCCCCCGGCCTGAATTTCGGCCGGGCGAGGCGGGAAGCCTCCCCCCCCGGCCTGAACTTCACGGGGGGAGCAGCGAAGTGCTCCCCCCCACCGCGAAAAAGCTGCGAGAAAAGGTAAGTGACTTTCGTTCACCCATAGGAGAGATATAATAGCACTCTACAAGTACTTGAAAGTTTGTCACAGAGAGGAAGGCCAGCATCTCTTTTTGATCATCTCAAAATGCAGGATATGGGATAATGGGCTGAAGTTACAGGAAGCCAGATTCTGGCTGAACATTAGGAAAAATTTCCTGATGGTTAGAGCAATACGACAATGGAACCAATGACCTAGGGAGGTGGTGGGCTCTCCCACACTGGAGGCATTCAAGGTGAAGCTGGACAGCCACCTGCCAGGGATGCTTTGACTTGGATTCCTGCACTGAGCAGGGGGTTGGACATGGTGGTCTTATAGGCCCCTTCCAACCCTACTATTTATGATTCTATGATTCAGGTTACAATCCCTAGTAAAGGAATATAAGAATGGATCCTCTGGATTGCTGAGGAGATTTTTCACTCCACCTTTTAGGAACTGAAGCTCTTTATGGATTTTGAGAGCACTTCCTTGCAAAATTCTTTAGGAACTGCAGTATAGTATACCTTCTTTTTATAAGTAGAACTTACACTACATGAATATTTCCCAGTCTTATATATAGGGTTTTGTCTGCAAGAAATAGTTTCTAGGGGATTCTTTATTTTTCTCTGCAGAATTTTATTGGTTTCTGATAATCTCCTGTGTTAGTAGCTTCTCTTAAATTTGTTGAATTCACACAGCCGACATTGGTATTCTTGCTCATTTGAGATCAATGTCCCCTTTAAATTCCCTGAAATCTTTTTCTTCTTTATTAGATAGCTGCTTAACAGACAGTCCTGAGATGGGACAGGAGTGCTGGAATGAACTTTCCTCCGAACACATAGCCAACATCAAATGCAAATTCGACATGATCAAAATCTTTGAACTCTTGCAACTGGTCCTGTGCTGGTTTTGAGATCATTAGTGTCATCACGAGAGATGTTATGAGTGATTTGCATTTTGAAGTGCAAAATATCCAAAGAAAACATTGATAGGTTGAAGTGCTGCAGAGCTTCAATCAATTCCAATTGGGAGCTAAGCAGGTGTATTGGACACAGGAGCGTAGCCAAGTCATTTGTGGTGTAAGAGAGGCCTAGAGATCCATAATGCTTGCTTAAGTTCATTATTGGTACAATTTCCTTGCTAGTAGGCCTCTGAGCATGTTGAGATGAGTCAAAAGGCTGTTATCAAGATGTCCCTGAGAGGCAAAGCTACGTGTTTATGCTAAGCATCAGGTGGGTGTGCTGAGAACCAGGCACTTCTAGCCTATGCTGGGAATGAATGCCAGGGGCACTTGCTGCTGTTATGCTGCCTGATTGCTAACATGTATGGTATAAAACCCATTGTAGTACCCCATGGCTCATGGTTCAGAGAAGCTGTCTGATCCAACCATTGGGTATGCCTGTGTGCTGTAAGTTACTCAGTAAAGTACTCCTTTACAAGTAAACCTGGATCTGATTTATCACTATCTTGGCATCTCTAAATTAACAGGTTGACATCCACTGCAGGGGCAACACAATAGGAGATGTGCAATGGCCATTAGAGTCAATTTTATTTCTCTTGCTTTGGATACCAATTGAAATTGGATAAACCTCCCATACACAAGCCTGGAGGGAGTGCACAGCCTGTTAAAAATTAATTTTAAAAATGACCCCCCCCCAAAAGCCCTGAAATAGCAGGGATGATTAAGTGGATGGTGGGGGTGGGGGTGCGGGAGAGAAGCTTTGCTGGTATGTATGTATGTATCATCATCATCATCTAACCATAGAATAGTAGTGTTGGAAGGGGCCTATAAGACCATTGAGTCCAACCCCCTGCTCAGTGCAGGAATCCAAGTCAAAGCATCCCTGACAGATGCCTCCAGTGTGGGATAGCCCACCACCTCCCTAGATAATTGGTTCCATTGTCATATTGCTCTCACAGTCAGGACGTTTTTCCTGATGTTCAGCTGGAATCTGTCTTCCTGTAACTTCAGCCCATTATTCTGTGTCCTGCACTCTGGGATGATCGAGAAGAGATCCTGGCCTTCCTCTCTGTGACAGCCTTCCAAGTACTTGAAGAGCACTATCATATCACCCCTCAGACTTATCTTCTCAAGGCTAAACATACCCAATTCTTTCAGTCTCTCCTCATAGGGCTTTGTTTCCAGTCTCCTGATCATTCTCGTTGCCATCCTCTGTACCATCTCCAGTTTGTCTGCATCCTTCTTAAAGTGTGGTGCCTAGGGGTGTACGAAACCCAGCTTACCTGGCTCCGCCAGGTTCTGCAGGTGGGGGGAGGCAATCCATTCCTCCTCTCAGAATCCTCGACGGGAGGATACGTAGCCTATCACGGCTAAAGAGGGAATGCAAATGGCATAGGGGATGCCATTTGTGTCCCTGCTTTAGCTGTGATAGGCTACGTAAATATATACGTAGCCTATCACAGGCCGGCGTAGGGATGCAAATGGCAGCCGCTACGATGGCCACCATTTGCTGCCGCAGCAGCCTGGCAGCCACCGGAGCCACTGCCACCACTGCCACCACCACCGCTGCTGGAGCTGGAGCCAGAGCCGGAGCCGGAGCCGCAGCCAGGTAGGGTACGTTTTGCGGGGCTTTTGCGGGGTGGTGGGGCGGGGGGCTCCATTCCACCATGGATTCTGGGGTGTGTGTGAATTCACTGGAATTCAGCCCCCCTGGGATCCATGGCGGAATCCTCTAACATCCCTAGTGGTGCCCAGAACTGGACCCAGTACTCCAGATGAGGCCTAACCAGTGCTGAGTAGAGGGGAACTAGTACTTCACAGAATTTGGAAGCTAGACTTCTATTAATGCAGCCCCAAATAGCATTTGCCTTTTTTGCTGCCACATCACATTGTTGGCTCATATATTCAGCTTGTGATCTACAACAATTCCAAGATCCTTCTCACTTGTAGTATTGTTGAGCCAAGTATCACCCATCTTGTAACTGTGCATTTGGTTTCTTTTTCCTAGGTGCAGAACTTGGCATTTAGCCCTATTAAATGATGTTCTGTTGTTTTCAGCCCAGCGCTCCAGTCTATCAAGATCACTTTGAATTTTGTTTCTGTCTTCTAGGGTATTAGCTATCCCGTCCAATTTTGTGTCACCTGAAAATCTGATCAGCATTCCCTGCACCTCCTCATCCAAGTCATTAATAAAAATGTTGAGCACTGGGCCCTGGACTGAGCCCTGCAGTACCCTGCTTGTTTCCTCTCACCAGTTGGAGAAGATCCCATTGAGAAGCACTCTTTGAGTCGGATTCTGTAGCCAACTGTGGATCCACGTGATCCTTGTTTCATCTAGCCCACTTTGAGCTAGTTTGCTCATCAGGATATCATGGGGCATTTTGTCGAAAGCTTTGCTGAAGTCGAGGTATATTATGTTCACAGGATGCCTCCATATGCAAGGGCTGTCTAGACAACAAAAGCAATATTGAAAGCAACAATGGCATCACAATTATGATCCCTGCATGAAGGAGTTTATATGTAAGCTTTTAATATGTGCAACTTGATTTAGACATAGGGGAGCTTTCAAACTAGCAATTTAACCAATAACGTGGTGTTATGCAATCACATGAAATTACCGTATTATGTCACTGTCTTAATGCCTGAGCTGGCATTAACCCTGTTTCCAAAGAACTGTTCTTATACTAAGATTCATTGTATAGCACCAGAAATTCAAGATAAATCGGTTACCACAATGCAGTCACCAGAATGCACTGTCAGGGTCCGTAGCTACATGACTATTGCCTACTCTCTCTGGAATAAAATTCAGATCATATTCTATGTATTTGTTAGTGAGCTTCCTGACAATTCATTAACAGGCAAACTAGAATGAGTACATCTCATTAGTGCTGGTATTACCAAAAAAATGAAAGATAATTTTGGCCAGCATTTCAGTTCCAGCACTTCATCAAACAGCTGAAGTTTGGTGTCTCTTTATAGATATAGCCAAGAAACAGATTATAGTTCTGTAATAAATGAAGCATTCAAGGGCAATCCATATTACCCCTAATTAGCAGTAATAGTGGTGCTAGCAATTACTTGGGGCTCCCAGCAACCTCAGGCTAGGGATGGGGAAAATTTTGTTGTCTGCCTTTTAAAAGCAAATTATTTTAATTTAGTCCAGCATATCCTAGACTAATATGTGAATCAGAACATATGTATCCTTTGAACTGCACACTTCTCTGAATGTTGTGATGCAGTTCTTGTGATGCAGTCCAAACATTATGTATAAAAATATGTATTTTAGGGAAAGTTGCTGCATAGAAAAAAATCTGTATATGAGGGGTAACTGTATACAAAAATAAATGCGTGTGTGTGTGTGTGTGTTGTTGTTGCAGATCAAGCAAATATTTCATATTTGCATGATCTTACCCCTGCTGCTTGATTAGGGAATTCTATAATAAAATGCCTCCAAAAGAATTATGGGATTGAAAATGGGATCCCAATGCTTAATATCACCCAGTATGGGCATCTGACCCAAGAGTAATTAAAATGTCTTAGCTCTGAGGTTTGCCAGATGAGAGACAATTGTACCAGGCAATTAGAAATAGATCCGTTTATTGCTTAGAAAGGAATCCAGATAAGAAGGTGTCAGTGTTAAAGCTAGGTTTATGACTTCCAATTAGTAGAGGCTCATAAAGTCATTAGGTCAGATTAGGGATGTACGAAAGTCACTTACCTTTTTGAAGGGTGACATTCGTGGTGGTGGGGAGGCGCTCCGTCCCTCCCCCCGAAATTCTGGCCGGGGGGGGAGGCGCTCCGTCCCTCCCCCCAAAAATTCTGGCTGGCCGGCTCCACTCTGCAGGGATTCTGCGGAGCCGCCGACCGGCTCTGCCAGCGGCCGGACATCTGGCCACTGGCTAGCAGGGATGGAAATGGTGGCAGCTGTAGCCGCCGCCGTTTGCATCCCTGCAGTCAGCCGTGATAGGCTACATAAATGTTTACGTAGCCTATCACGCCTGATTAAAAAGAAAAACAACAACAACGCGTGTATGCAAATGGCAGCACCCATGGGCGCTGCCATTTGCATTCCTTATTTTGGCACGTCTTAGTCTACGTAAACATTTACATAGACTAAGATGGCGAAAATAAGTGGAACGCAAATAGCGTAGCGTCTACGCTATTTGCGTTCCCCTTATTTTCGCCGTCTTAGTCTATGTAAATGTTTACGTAGACTAAGATGTGCCAAAATAAGGAACGCAAATGGTGGCGCCCATGGGCACCGCCATTTGCGTTAGCGTGTTTTTTTTTTCTTTTAAATCAGCCGTGATAGGCTACATAAACATTTACGTAGCCTATCACGGTGTTTTTTAAAAATCTAGCCGTGATAGGCTATGTAAATCTTTACGTATCCTATCACTTTTTTGTTTGTTTGTTTTTTTAACTGGAAATGGCAGCGGTGGCAGCTGGTCGGAAGACTGGCTGCCGCAGCCGAACTGCCACCGAACTGCCACCGGAGCCGCCGCCACCAGGAAGATCCACCCAAGTTAAGTCCTGTCCCGGGGGGGGGGGGGGGCAGACCATTCTGCCACTGATTTCGGGGGGCCGAATGTGCTGACATTCGGCCTCCCCGAGATTCGTGGCGAAATTCTCTGACAACCCTAGGTCAGATGGGCCATCAGATAAGTGACCAAGGGGCCTCACTAGAGACCATAAATATGTAAGAAAAACAAGCCTACAAGATAGAATGCTATCAAGTGAATTGGTCTGTGTCAAAAACATACCTATAACATGTTAAAGGAAGTTATGATGTTTGGATAAGTATGCTGGTATGCACATCCATCTTGATAAGAAGCTTCAAAATGCAATACTCTTATTTAGACATATGAAGATTTAGAGTAGAAAGGTTCTCTTTGGAATTTTTGGATAAGAAATATAAGCTGTAGTAAAAATAGTTTAGACATATTTTATAGCATCTAAAAAGTATATAAAGGAGACTCAGAACATGCAACAGGGGAAGCTATCCTTTAGGATCAGCTTTCCCCAATGTGTTTCCTGTAGAATCAACTTGATAAGCTTGATATTGATTATCATCATTGAGAACTAGCAAATGTACTTGACTCTGCTTAGAAGCCTTGTTAAGAAAGATGTTAGATGTTTCGTGTGTTTGAATTTATGCATGCATAAGCTCTTGTTATGCTGATACTTTGGAGTAAAATACAAAATCTTGTCTGAGAGAGTGTTTCTTAAGAACTAGAATTCTGTATTACCTATATCAGAGTGAAGTATTGAACTGGCTTTAGATGGTATCTGGTTGTAAGAGAGATCTGATTGTATACACAGTAGACAGGTGATCAGTGGTTACCACCATACTGACAATATAATTTGTAGGGATGGGGGAGAATTTCTCCCCGAAACTTTGGGGGGCCGAGTGCCAATGTAATCGGCCCCCCGAAGTAGTTTCGGGGAAATTCTCTGCCCCCCTGCCCCCCCCGGGATGGGACTTACCTTTCCCGAATGTCCCTCCTGGTGGCGGGTCCCGGCGGCGGTTCGGCAGGTCTTTGACAGGGGCAGGGGTGGCAGCCGGTCTTTCGACCGGCTGCCACCGCCGCCATTCCAATAAAAGTAAAAAAAAAAAACGCCCCCGTGATAGGCTATGTGACGATTAACGTAGCCTATCACGGCTAGATTTGCAAAGTCAGCCGTGATAGGCTACGTAAATCGTCACGTAGCCTATCACGGGTGACTTAAAAAAAAAAAGCGCGTATGGGTAATGGTGGCCCCCATAGGGAGCCGCCATTCGCGTTCCTTATTTGGTTGCTGTAGTCTACGTAAAGATTGCGTAGACTATGGCGAAAATAAGGGCAACGCTACAGCGACCAAATAAGGAACGCGAATGGCGGCTCTCTATGGGGGCTGCCATTTGCTTACGCGCATTTTTTTTTAAAAAGTCACCCGTGATAGGCTATGTGATGATTAACGTAGCGTATCACGGCTGACTTTGCAGATCTAGCCGTGATAGGCTACGTAAATCGTCACGTAGCCTATCACGGGGGCATTTTTTTTTTAACTTTTTATTTCGCAGCCGGGCAAGGCGAGGCGCCTCCTCCCCGGCCTGAATTTCGGCCGGGCAAGGCGGGAAGCCTCCCCCCCGCCCTGAATTTCAGCCGGGCGAGGAGGGAAGCCTCCCCCCCCGGCCTGAACTTCGGGGGGAGCAGCGAAGCGCCTCCCCCCCACTCGCAAGCTGCGAGACAAGGTAAGTGACTTTCGTGCACCCTTAATAATTTGAGAGAATCTCTGAACCAAAGCATATGCCACAGTGTTTGTGTGTGTGTGTGTGTGTGTGTGTGAATTGCAGACTGATGTGGAAATTGGACAGAATGGATTACCGACTGAATGGACACAGACCAGATATAGACTGATTGTCCACCCCTACATCAAAGTGGCTGATATCCTTCCCTAAAGTCCATTTTTTTAAAAGGAAGCTACTGTGGTAATGGACTAGATGAGGGTCGATAAACTGAGGCTTATTCAACTCAAGACAGAGATACTGTTAGTCTACTGTAATGTATTTTTGGTGCAAGGCAAAGACCTTTTATTTCTCCAAGCCTTTCAAATCATATTGCAGGGTTTTGTTTTGTTTTTTTTTAATATATTTTTATGTATTTTATCTTTATAAATGAAATATACAATACCAAACATACCAACAACTTGATCAATACTAGAATTTCCCAACAATACATCAGAATACAATATTCTGATGAGGACACCATAATAACAAAAAGAGAAGGAAAAGGAAAGAAAGAAAAAAAAGGAAAAAAGGCAAAGGGAGGAGGAAAGGAGGTGAAGAAAAAGGAAGAAGATTCTTCCCCCTTCCCCTCTCTCCCTCCCCCTCCGCCTTAAAGAATTAAATTAAAACTCCAATACCCCCCAGCCTCCAATGCCATTCTATTTTACAAACTATATCTATAACCTTAACAATCTTACAGTTTAATAAACAACCTTACATTTCAATATCATATAATCAATCTTATATCCAAAAAACAGGTCTACAGTTCATTCCCAGTAGCCTAGATTGTTGTTGTTGTTGTTGTTATTATTATTATTATTATTATTATTAATAATAATAATAATAATTAAAAAGGAATATAGTGTTATATAATAATAAAACTTAAAATAAACCTTCAACAGTCAGTAATATATTTTATATTTTATACTAGATATACAGTATAAGTACACATTGTACCCTCAAACAATTAATTTAAATACAGCATACCATTTCTATTTTAAAATAAAAAATATAAAGAAAAGCAAGAAAAAACAAAAGATGAAAGAGAATAAATGAATATATATATATAATCATTTATCTTCTGACCTAGCCTGGATCATGTAGACTAAACACAAACAGTTAATAAACCTTGTTTAAAGATTCCAGTTCATGGGGTTGTAACAGGAATCTCGCGCATTTTTACTTTCAGCCATGCCTCCACCATTTCATGATTTATAAACTTCTTCATCGGACCTTCAGACACAATACAAAGTGTAGCAGGATATTTTAAGTAATATTGTAAGTTCATTTGTTTTGCCATATTTTTTGCTTTGATAAATTGTCTTCTTTTATTTGCCACCTCTTTGATGTAATCTGGAAATAACATAACTTTATCTTGTTTCCAGGAAAGGTTTCCACTCAGTCTTGCCAAATGCAGGATATAATTCTTTGTGGAGACTTTTGCAAATTGGACTATGATGATATAGTCAGTCTCTTTCGCATTTGGCACACGAAATGCCTGCTCAATATCAAGTAAATAATCAGATGGGATAGGGAGTATCTCATGCAAAAGTTTATCCACAAAAATAGGCAATTTTACATAATTAGGCAAATTTTTAATCCCAATAATGCATACATTGGATCTTCTTGTGAAGGCCTCCAGTTGAGAAATTCTGTCAAAGGTATTTTTTTTAAACAAATTTGTTTTGAAGTTTCATTCCCTGTTACTCAGTCTTCTAGCTCGTTAATTCTTGTCTCCATTTTTTGCCATGATGCATTAATTAAATTGACGGCTCCTTGCAAGGCGGTGATGGAATTTTGGACTAAATCCAACCTTTTGGCTTGCTCCATAAATTGCAAAGATAAAGTCTTTATCAGAGTAACTAATTCCCCTATATCTTCTGTTTTCGAAACTTTTGACACAGGAGGTATGGGGGGAGTTGGTGGTGAAGCCATCCTCTTTCTTCTCCTTGGTGCATTCATGTTTCTCTCAAACAGATCTTACAGGTCCTTAGATGTTCTCAGATGTTGTTAATATTTCTTAAATCATCCCAGAGGAGTTGTTGATATTTCTGGAAGCATATATTATTATGGAACACGTTAGCCCTGTTTTCTCCTATGAAATAGGAGTCCCATCACAGCTTTTTGCATTGGTAAAGCTCTGGGGAGATAATCCTGGAATCCAGCCCCCCTACTATCTCAAGGGGGTACTTTTCTCCAAGATGTTGTCCAGATGCCATCTTTAGCCCCCGCTTTAATTACGGGGGGGGGTGAAAAGGTTTTTCAACTTTTTAAAAAGCTGTTTGAGAAAGTTCCCATGGGAGAACCCGTGGGAAGCTGCCAGAGTGACATCGATTCCAACCGGAAGTCAGTTTTTTTTAATGTTGTTTTAGTGTTGTTGATTTCACCCCAATTCCATTTTGCTCTGTCTTTTCATATATCTGTTTTTTGGTTTCATTTGGTATTTTTAGTGTGGCATTTTAATCTATTGTAGTTTTGCTGTGTTTTTCTGTTTATAATTTTTTATTTTTATTTGGCAAGTCACCCAAATAAGTTTGGCAAGTCACTCTTATAGGGTGGCCTACAAATAATGCCAATATCCACTGGATAATGGAGAAAGCCAGGGAATTTCAGGAAAAACATGTATTTCTGTCTTGTTGACTATTCTAAAGCCTTTGACTGTGTGGATCATAACAAATTGTGGCAAGTTCTTGGTGGTATGGGGATACCAAGTCATCTTGTCTGCCTCCTGAGAAATCTGTATAACGACCAACTAGCAATGGTAAGAACAGACCATGGACCAACGGACTGGTTCAAGATTGGGAAAGGCGTACGTCAAGGTTGTATACTCTCACCCTACCTATTCAAACTGTATGCAGAACACATCATGCAACATGCTGCGCTTGATGAATCCAAGGCTGGAGTTAAAATCGCTGTAAGAAACATTAACAGTCTCAGATATGCAGATGATACCACTTTGATGGCTGAAAGCGAGGAGGAGCTGTGGAACCTCATGACAAAGGTGAAAGAGGAAAGTGCAAAAGCTGGGTTGCAGTTAAACCTCAAAAAAACCAGGATTATGGCAACCAGCTTGATTGAGAACTGGCAAATAGAGGGAGAAAACATGGAGGCAGTGACAGACTTTGTCTTTCTAGGTGCAAAGATTACTGCAGATGCTGACTGCAGCCAGGAAATCAGAAGATGTTTACTTCTTGGGAGGAGAGCAATGGCAAATCTGGGTAAAATAGTTAAGAGTAGAGACATCACACTGACAACAAAGGTCCACATAGTTCAAGCAAAGGTATTCCCCGTAGTAACCTATGGCTGCAAGAGCTGGACCATAAGGAAGGCTGAGTGAAGGAAGATAGATGCTTTTGAACTGTGGTGTTGGAGGAAAATTCTGAGAGTGCCTTGGACTGCAAGAAGATCCAACCAGTCCATACTCCAGGAAATCAAGCCAGACTGCTCACCTGAGGGAATGATATTAAAGGCAAAACTGAAGTACTTTGGCCACATAATGAGAAGACAGGATACCTGGGAGAAGATGCTGATGCTAGGGAAAGTGGAAGGCAAAAGGAAGAGGGGCCGACCAAGGACAAGATGGGCGGATGATATTCTGGAGGTGACAGACTCGACCTTGGGGGAGCTGGGGGTGGCAACAGCCGACAGGAAGCTCTGGCATGGGCTGGTCCATGAAGTCACGAAGAGTCAGAAGCGACTGACCGAATAAACAACAAATGTTAATAAATAGTACATATAGCTTTTGTTAAACATGTTCCATATGTTATGTGGATTGTCAGGCATCTTTCATTCTGTTGTCCGCTTATTGATGGAATCCATTTTTTCTCAATTTTCCAAATTGCATTTGCATTGGGAAGTGTGCATTTGTGCAAATGTGCACTTCTGAAAATGCGCAATTTTCCCCCAAATTCACAAATCTCCTTAAAATGTGCATTTCACACTTTGGCCTTTGGGGAAAAATGCACATTTTTGTCTGTTGTTAAATTTGGAATGGGTGGGTATTTTTGTACAACTGAACTTGTACAATTATGGAAAAAAAAACAACTGGTCTGCAAGTCTGCAAAATCTGTGTAATGTGGAAAAAGCTGGTCTGCTGTGGAGTCTGTGGATCGGTTTCATAGAAATCAGAACTCATTTGAATTGGTTGCATATTTCTCCAACATTCCTACATACAGCCTGATCCTATGAAGGTTTATTCAGATGTTAAATATTGCTGTGTTCAATGGGACTTGCTTTTAGGTACTTGTATAGGCTAGTGGTTTTATATGGATGGGGACATTGGTTGCTTCATGATATCCTCAGTGAAAGTATACCATCACATGGGATTTGGCCCAGCTCTGAGACACTCCAGTTCCTCTTAAAAGGCGTTCAAACCTCTGCATTGACAAAAACACACATGATGAGGAGCTACCAATGGGAAAATTCTACCTCATGTTGAATTGCAAAGTCACTTAACACTTGTTATGAATAATGTGGTGTATTTCCTGCCAAACCAAGAAAATAGAAATATTTTGGTCCTCCAGTGTTGCTGTTATACATACAGAGCCATCTGTATTTGTACAAATGAAACCATGGCACATAAAACACCTGCAATTTCAGTCTTTGTATGTGTCCTAGGTGATACAGCAACCATCGGGTAAAGAGAACTTTTAAAAATCCTTAGGCATAGAGGGAATAAGATTCTGAGTTGTTCTAATGAGACTTAAAGTGTGTGTGTGGGGAAATCCAGGAAGCTGACAGCATGAAAAACAAGCTAGACCTGTACACATGAGTGAAGGTAGTGACTGATTTCTGGTCCGCATATGAAAAATTATCTAGAGGCACAGGATGGCTTGGCAGCTGAAGGAGAAAAGGCAATAAACTGTTTGGCTTGGGTTTTCCCCCCACGGGAAAATAGATGGCATAGAAACGTTAGCATGGGTCTGCATGTAATGAGAACATGTGAGTCTTTTACACAATGCACCTTGTTCAGTCGTTCAGTCGTGTCCGACTCTTCGTGACCCCATGGACCATAGCACGCCAGGCCTTCCTGTCCTGTGCTCTCTCCCGGAGCGTGCTCAAGTTCATATTCATTGCATCCGTGATGCTATCTAGCCATCTCATCCTCTGCCGTCCCCTTCTCCTTTTGCCTTCAGTCTTTCCCAGCATCAGGGTCTTTTCCAGGGAGTTTTCTCTTCGCATTAGGTGGCCAAAATATTGGAGCTTCAGCTTCAGTATCTGTCCTTCCAATGAGCACTCAGGGTTGATTTCCTTTAGGATGGACTGATTGGACCTCCTTGCAGTCCAGGGCACTCGTAAGAGTCTTCTCCAGCACCACAGTTCGAAAGCATCAATTCTTCGGCGCTCAGCCTTCCTTATAGTCCAGCTCTCACAGCCATACATTACTACTGGGAAAACCATAGCTTTGATTAGATGGACCTTTGTCGGCAAGGTGATGTCTCTGCTTCTTACTATGCTGTCTAGGTTGGCCATAGCTTTCCTCCCAAGGAGCAAGCGTCTTTTAATTTCATGGCTACAGTCACCGTCTGCGGTGATCTTGGAGCCCAAGAAAGGAAAATCTGTCACTGCTTCCATTTCTTCCCCTTCTATATGCCAGGAAGTGATGGGGCCAGATGCCATGATCTTCGTTTTTTTAATGTTGAGTTTCAAACCAGCTTTTGCACTCTCCTCTTTCACCCTCAACAAGAGGCTCTTGAGATCCTCTTCGCTTTCTGCCATTAGGATGGTATCGTCTGCATATCGGAGGCTGTTGATAATTCTCCCGGCAATTCCGACCTGTGATTCATCCAACCCAGCGTTTCTCATGATGTACTCTGCATATAAGTTAAATAAGCAGGGTGACAATATGCAGCCTTGTCATACTCCTTTCCCAATTTTGAACCACTCGGTTGTTCCATGTCTGGTTCTTACTGTTGCTTCTTGACCCTGGTACAGGTTTCTCAGGAGATAGGTAAGGTGGTCTGGTACTCCCATCACTTTAAGAATTTGCCACAGTTTGTTGTGATCCACACAATCAAAGGCTTTAGCGTAGTCAATGAAGCAGAAATAGACATTTTTCTGGAATTCTCTTGCTTTCTCCATGATGCAGCGAATGTTGGCGATTTGATCTCTAGTTCCTCTGCCTCTTCGAAACCCAGCTTGTACTTCCGGTAGTTCTCGGTTCGCATACTGCTGAAGCCTAGCTTGTAGGATTTTGAGCATCACCTTGCTGGCATGTGAAATGAGCACAATTGTGCGGTAGTTTGAACACTCTTTGGCGTTGCCCTTCTTTGGAATTGGAATGTAAACTGACCTTTTCCAGTCTTGCAGACATTGTTGAGTGTTCCAAATTTGTTGGCATATTGAATGCAGCACTTTAACAGCATCATCTTTTAGGATTTTAAATAGCTCCGCTGGAATATTGTCATCTCCGCTAGCTTTGTTGTTACTAATTTTTCCTAAGGCCCACTTGACCTCACTGTCGAGGATGTCCGGCTCAAGTTCAGTGACCGCACTATCATGGCTATCAGGGACATTCAGATCTTTTCTGTATAGTTCTTCTGTGTATTCTTGCCACCTCTTCTTAATCTCATCTGCTTCTGTTAGGTCCCTGCCTTCATTGTCCTTTATCATGTCTGTCTTTGCACAAAACGTTCCCTTGAGATCTCCAATTTTCTTGAAGAGATCTCTAGTCTTTCCCATTCTGTTGTTTTCCTCGATTTCTTTGCATTGTTCATTTAAGAAGGCTTTCTTGTCTCTCCTTGCTATTCTCTGGAACTCTGCATTCAGTTGGATATATCTTCCCCTTTCTCCCTTGCTTTTCACTTCCCTTCTTTTCTCAGCTACTTGTAAAGCCTCATCAGACAGCCACTTGGCTTTCTTGCATTTCTTTTTCTTTGGGATGGATTTCATTGCTGCCTCCTGAACAATGTTACGGACCTCCGTCCATAGTTCCTCAGGCACTCTGTCTATCAGGTGTAGTCCCTGAAATCTATTCCTCACCTCCACTGTATATTCATCAGGGATATGATTGAGGTCATACCGGAATGGTTTAGTGGTTTTCCCTACGTTCTTCAATTTAAGCTGAAATTTTGCAAGAAGCAGCTCATGATCTGAGCCACAGTCAGCTCCAGGTCTTGTTTTTACTGACTGTATAGAGATTCCCCATCTTTGGCTGCAAAGGACATAATCAATCTGATTTCGATATTGACCATCTGGTGATGTCCATGTGTAGAGTCGCCTCTTGTGCTGTTGGAAAAGAGTGTTTGCTATGATCAGCGTGTTCTATTGGCAAAACTCTATTAGCCTTTGTCCTGCTTCATTTTGTACACCAAGGCCATGCCTGCCTGTTATCCCGGTGATTTCTTGACTTCCGACTTTAGCATTCCAATCCCCTATGATGAAGAGGACATCTTTTTTTGGTGTTAGTTCTAGAAGGTGTTGTAGGTCTTCATAGAACCGATCAACCTCAGCTTCTTCAGCATCAGTGGTTGGGGCATAGACTTGAATTACTGTGATGTTGAATGGTTTGCCTTGGATTCGTACTGAGATCATTCTATCATTTTTAAGATTGTACCCCAGTACTGCTTTTCCCACCCTTTTGTTGACTATGAGTGCTACTCCATTCCTTCTAAGGGATTCTTGCCCACAGTAGTAGATATGATGGTCACCTGAATTAAATTCGCCCATGCCTGTCCATTTTAGTTCGCTGATTCCCAAGATGTCGATGTTCAATCTTGCCATCTCATGTTTGACCACCTCTAGCTTACCTTGATTCATTGATCTGACATTCCAGGTTCCTAAACAATATTGTTCTTTACAGCATCGGATTTTCTTTTCACCACCAGACACATCCACAGCTGAGTGTCCTTTCGGGTTTGGCCCAGCCGCTTCACTCTTTCTGGCGCTACTTGGAAATACCCTCTGCTCTTCCCCGGTAGTATATTGGACACCTTCCGACCTGAGGGGCTCATCTTCCGGCGTCATCTCTTTTAGCCTTGTGATATGTTCCATGGGGTTTTCTTGGCAAGAATACTGGAGTGGGTTGCCATTTCCTTCTCCAGTGGACCACATTTTGTCAGAACTCTCTGCCATGACCTGTCTGTCTTGGGTGGCCCTGCACGGCATAGCTTATGGCTTTACTGAGTTACGCAAGCCCCTTCGCCACAACAAGGCAGCGATCCATGAAGGGGACACAATGCACCTACTGAGATGCAACTGGTGTGGGGAAGAGGAATTTCTTAACTATTCTTTGTCATGCCATTTTCCTGCTGAAAATCTCACCTCTGCTGCTTTTACTTTCACTGGGGAAAAGATCCAGTCTTCACTTGCAGCCTCAGTAAGTGCAGTGCATAAGAAAAGAAATCGAAAGAAAGGGTTGCACAACTATATGTAAAGTGGAGTTCTGCTCTTAGTCTGAAGTTGACATGTAGAAAGCTTGGACATAGTTGTACATAATACAGCAGAAACTGGTAAGAAAGGGAGCAGATCTGAGCACAGTAGAATGCAGAAATAAGTCAGGGTTGAATTAGACATGAACTAAAGTAGAGGGAGTATCTTAGAAGTCATAACTAGGGAGTCTGGGACTGCTTCTCAACTAGGGATTTTACTATGTAAAATCTGCTCCATCTGTGTTTTGCAGATTGTCAGGTGCTTTTTGTTCCATCATCCGCCCACAGATGGATGCGAATATTTTTTTCATCATGCAGAAAAATACGGAAATATTTACATAAGTATTTACATAATTTACCCCAGTACATAACATTTAGTGTATTGTCCCATATTCCATTCTATATTTCCTCAGCAGAAACTTACGTATTTTTCTATGGATTTATATGCGTAAATTTCGGGAAAGTAAAAAAATAATCCGAAAGTCCACGGACCCTGCAGGGCCTGAGGGCGTTGCTCCGCAGCAGATTCCGCAGGTCAGATTCTTAGAAATCTGAGCTCATTTTAATCCGTCTCGAATTTCTCTAGCATCCCTATTCTCAACCAACATTAGAAGAGCTGGGGCACCTTAAGGACATACGGACAGTTTTCTCAGGGGATGGGTGAACATGTCAGTTTTGCTTTCTTCTGAATTTGAACTTTTAAAATCTCAAGTTATTTTCTTCCTGTTTATCAAGAAATTTGTGAATTTGGGTAAATCCTTATGAAAACTGAACTGAACTTCTCACCTATCTGCATCAGCTGAATTGAACAGGTACAACTATTCCCAGCACGGAGAGGACCATGACGTACCTGCCTTCCATAGTACTGTGGAAGATTAGGAGCCTGTCAGAAAAAAGAGGTGGCAACCCTAATTCAGCACTAACACAGAAGAATAAAAGGAATTCAAACTCAGAGTTTTAAGAGCAAAGCACTCAAGATCTGGGCCTAGATGGACATATATGTAAGCTTTGGTTTCTCCCACATTCAGTTTTTTAAAATCTCAAGTTCTCTTTGTCCTGAAGATGAAGAACTTTGTGAATTTTGGTAGACTATTGCCAAAAGTGAACTGAAACAAACTTCTCACCTGTCGCTATTACTACTGAGTTCAGTCTGGGATAGGGATGTGTGAATCCCCCAATGCCCAGTTGGGGCGGGGTGTCATGGGGAAATTTGGCCCACTTGAGGCTCAGTGGACTTACCCAGAGCCCCTGGCACATCCTCCAGATTTTGGTGTTTCTCTCTGTCTCTGTAAACAGGGCAAGATACTCCAACTGTGGCCTCAATTAGCACGGCCAAAATGTGCATATTTTACACCATTTGCGGTCATAAAGTACTTAGTTATAACTAAACATTTTATGGCCGCAACTCACATAAAATACGCTAATCATGGCCATAATTTGCCCAAGATATGCTAATTGTGGCCACAATTGGACTATCTTGCCCTCTTTACAGAGAGAAAAAAACCTGCTGAAATCTGGAGGATGAGCCAGCAGGGACAGCTGGTCCTCTGTGGTCTCTGCAGGTTGGTTTCTCAGTAATCCAACCTCATTTGGGTATGTGGTGGATTTCTCCAGCATCCCTAGTCTGGGAGTTACTAAGACTTAGTTCTTATAAGCAGCCGATGTAAATCTTTGTCTGATAGTACCACATCAGCCTGCAAGTGAAGGCCCAAATCAATGAAAATTCCCCATGAACAACCCAAACATTTCCATCCATAGAAGTCAGGGAGAATAGTTAACCTAGTGGTCTCCTTGACATGCTAGCTTTCTTTGTGTGTGTATGGTGGGGAATGTTATGTTCTGCGAGATCCCCATCTGCAGTCTGAATCTAGATACAAGTTTACCATCTAGTCTATGGTTTGTGGTCTAAGTATGGCTGGAATTGAAATCTAACATGGCTTGCTGAATAGGCTTCCTTAGGCAAGGGGCTGCTTGACAGATATATGAAGTGGGCTGGGATGGTGGTGGACATATTTACAAAATTCATTGAGGCCCATGAGAGGATAAAGCAGCCTTCCTCAACCTGGTACCCTCCAGATGTGTTGGACTGCAACTCCCAGCATGCCCAGACAACATGGCTGGGAAGTAAGTTAGCTAAGGAATTTTTAAAAGTAAGGTAAAGTGAATTTAAAAACAAAATAGCTAATAATAAGTGAGAACTGCAACAAAATGCTGCAATACTGAATGTTTTTGTTCACTGCTCCAGCCAGCCATACCCTCCTCCATGATAGTCCATCCCGTTCCCCTCCCACAGGGTTTTCTGTTCACCCTCAATTGTCAGTGAACATTCTGTGGCCCTTGGGCATGCAGAGTGATTACAGGAAATCTGGGGGAAAGTGACCATGTTATACGAGTTCTTGGTTCTAAAGGAAGCAAGAGCCGAGTGTAGCCAAACGCCTACATTGGATTTTAGGATAGCCAATTTTAATAAACCCAGAACAATGATAAGTAAGGTCCCATAGCAAGTGACTCTAATGAGAAAAGGAGTCCAAGATGGGTGGGAGTTTTTAAAAAAGGAAATTCTCAAGGCAGAATTACAAACAATTCCAACAAGAAAAAAAGGTGGAAGACAACAGAAGAAGCCAATGTGGCTTCCCAAAAAGCTTAGAGATGACCTGAAAACAAAAAAGCACACATATAGGAAGTGGAAGGAAGGCCAAGCAACAAAGGAAGAATAAAAGAATCATAGAATCATAGAATAGTAGGGTTGGAAGGGGCCTACAAGGCCATCGAGTCCAACCCCCTGCTCAACGCAAGAGTACAGGCAGGTAGCACAGAATTGCAGGGATGGCATCAGGAAGGCTAAAGCTGAGAATGACTTGAGGTTAGCGAGGGATGCTAAAAGCAGCAAAAAGGCTTTCTTCGGATACGTGCATAGTAAATGACAGAGGACAGAAATGGTGCTTCAACTATTAAATAAGGATGGCAAAATGATAACAGATGACAAGAAAAAGGCAGAAATGCTCAGTTCCTACTTTGGCTCAGGCTTCTCCCAAAAGAGGGTCTATGAGCCCCCTGGCAAAGGTGAAGTACAGGCTGAAGGGACAGGATTGCAGCTGGAGATCAATAGGCATCTGGTCAAGGAACACCTAATTCCTTTGAATGAGTTCAAATCTCCAGGGCCTGATGAACTGCATCCTAGAGTAATAAAGGAACTGGCAGAAAAACTCTTAGAACCACTGTCTATTATCTTTGAGAAATCATGGAAGATGGGTGAAATGCCAGATGACTGGAGGAGGGCGAATGTTGCCCCTATCTTCAAAAAGGGTAAAAAGGAGGAACCTGGGAACTACAGGCCAGTCAGTCTGACATCAATCCCTGGGAAAATTCTGCAGCAGATGATAAAGCAATCAGTCTGTAAGCACCTTGAAAATAATGCAGTGATGACTCAAAGCCAACATGGATTTGTCAAGAACAAATCCTGCCAGACGAATCTGATCTCATTTTTTGATCAGGTAACCTCCCTTGTGGACTGTGGGAATGCTGTGGACATAATATACCTCGACTTCAGCAAAGCTTTCAACAAAGTGCCCCATGATATCCTGATGAGCAAACTAGCTCAAAGTGGGCTAGATGAAACAACGATCCGGTGGATCCACAGTTGGCCACAGAATTGGACCCAAAGTCTGCTGATCAATGGGATCTTCTTAAACTGGGGAGAGGTAATGAGTGGGGTACTGCAGGGCTCAGTCCTGGACCCAGTGCACTTCAACATTTTTATTATTGACTTGGAGGAGGAGGTGCAGGGAATGCTGATCAAATTTGCAGGTGACACAAAATTGGGCGGGATAGCTAATACCCTAGAAGACAGAAACAAAATTCAAAGTGATCTTGATAGACTGGAGCGCTGGGCTGAAAACAACAGAATGACATTTAATGGGGATAAATGCCAAGTTCTGTACCTAGGAAAAAGAAACCAAATGCACAGTTACAAGATGGGTGATACTTGGCTCAACAATACTACAAGCAAGAAGGATCTTGGAATTGTTGTCGATCAAGCTGAATATGAGCCAACAAGGTGATGTGGCTGTAAAAAAGGCCAATGCTATTTTGGGCTGCATTAATAGAAGTATAACTTCCAAATCCTGGGAAGTACTAGTTCTCCTCTACTCAGCACTGGTTAGGCCCCATCTGGAATATTGTGTCCAGTTCTGGGCACTGCACTTTAAGAAGGATGCAGACAAACTGGAGAGGGTTCAGAGGAGGGCAACAAAGATGATCAGGGGACAGGAAACAAAGCCCTATGAAGAGAGATTGAAAGAATTGGGCATGTTTAGCCTTGAGAAGAGAAGACTGAGGGGTGATATGACAGCACTCTTAAAGTATTTGAAAGGTTGTCACAGAGAGCAAGGTCAGGATCTTTTCTCGAACATCCCAGAGTGCAGGACACGGAATAATGGGCTCAAGTTACAGGAAGCCAGATTCTGGCTGAACATCAGGAGAAACTTCCTGACTGTTAGAGCAATACGACAATGGAACCAATGACCTAGGGAGGTGGTGGGCTCTCCCACACTGGAGGCATTCAAGATGAGGCTGGACAGCCATCTGTCAGGGATGCTCTGACTTGGATTCCTGCATTGAGCAGGGTGTTGGACTCGATGGTCTTGTAGGCCCCTTCCAACCTTAGTATTCTAGTATTCTAGTATTCTATGATTCTATGACTGTTTTGGGCTTCCCCCCTCCACCACACACACACACACACACACACACACACACACTTCTGCAAGTTTGGGAGTTCCCCAACCCTGCGGAAACCTCCCTCTTGCATGTGGATGGTGCTGTTTTGATTGCATAAAGAATGGCACTCACCTCTGAACATCAGAAATAGAATGGTAATGGGAATATCTTTGCTCTCTGTGCAATAAGCTTATGAATAAAGCACTCAAATAGGAGGAATGTACATTTGTAGTGGCTTTTCTATAATTAATCAGAGAACTGTTTTTAAGAAAAATGGGGAGCCCTGGGCAACTAGAATGGACAATGAAGAAAATATAGCCACTCAGAACCACTAATGACGCAGTCGTATTGAGATGGCCATAAGACTTTGAACTTGGGGGCTTGTGGCCATCCAGTGCAGAGCAGGAGTAGTGGTGGAGGTGATCTTCACCTCCACGCTCCTCCTCCTCTGCATTTTAGCTAGACTGTCTAGCTGGGGCTTTGCAGAGTGGGAGGGAAGGAGACTGGGGAGGCCTGGGGATGTGTTGTAAGCCGGCCGCCCAAGTCCCCTCCCCACCCACCAGCTCACACCCTTTCCCTCCTCTCCGAGGTCACCTTGGAGATGTAGCTGGCATGGTTCTCTCTATGCCAGCTCCAAGGGGGCAGGGGGGGGGGAGCTCGGAATCATGGCTCTGAGATTCAGAGATTCGTGTCTCTGAACTTGGATCCAGGAATCCGAACTATCTTCTTCCCCCCTCCTCAACTCTGTCTCGGTCATAGGATTGCTCCCTCCTAGACACTAGTATATGACTCAGGGTGCCATCCTATGGGGATAGGCAGCTGTCTCCGAACTCAGAGGCGACCGCCTAGCCAATGCAGGGCAGGAGAAGCACAGAGGGGATTGTTCCCTCCATGCTTCTCCTGCCCTGCATTTGTGGCTAGACAGCCGGTTTTGGCTGTCTGGCTGTGGGACGGCGGAGCAGGGGAGGAGGCTGCTGGATGACACATAGGATGTGTTGGACTGGCATTTCTGCCTTCCCCACCCCAGAGTGCCCCCCAGAACACCCTGTTTTGGCTGCTCCATGCTCCGCTTCTGAGCATGGAGCATGGGACTGTTCTGTGCTGCCTGTGAAGCCATGTGGAGGGGGGGAAAAGTCAGTTCTCCGGGAAACGACCTTGGAACGCGGGCTCTGATGTTGGTTCCTGGAAAACCACCTGTCCTGTGGCCATCTAGCAACTGCCTAGTTGCCATAGGATTGCCTCAGTGAATTCCAGTTTCTGGAATTTTTGTTCATAATAAATAATTCTACATGCCACATATCACATTTTTAAGGTGTATACTGAAGATGTTTCAAGTGTACATCTACACACGAAAAGCGTGAATGTAAAAGAAAACCTGTTCAAAAACATCTATATTAGGCTTGCAAACACCTTTCCAAACCCAGGTTCACCTCAGTGTAATGTCTGAAATGGCCCCAAGACAATGCACTGTAATATCTACTAGGCTACATAGCACCAATTATCCATTGGCACAGATCAGTAAAGCACTGTTAAATTTGATGGAGCTGTGCCAGTTTTAAAAGCCAAAGTTTTGAGCTGAAACATTCCAGTTTCATGAAGAGAAAAGGAAGTGACTCTGTAAAGCTATTTTTAGTCGATGGAAGAAACATGGCAGAACACTGCCAATTTGGACAACTTTTCAAGGCAACTTTATGGGAGAGATTTGTCTGTAGGTTACGTTAATATGCAAGAAAAAAGAAGCTACTGGCAACAGAAGACCTTGAGCTAAGGAAGTCAGTGAAAGTAACTGTCAAGCATGAGGATGCTAAAAAGAAAAATTAAAAGAATGAGCAAATGAGTTAAATATGTGCAGTGCCCTAGTTCACAGGATAAACTCAAGGTACGATGTTTTCATTGCAGTAAACAGAACTGTGTGCCTGGGTTTTGTTGTTATAAAAATATAAAATGTCACAAACGCCAAGTGTGTGGGTGCATTAACTGGACAAGTGGGAAGAAAAATCACCAGCAAAATGCAGGAATGTAAGTTACAAAAGGGGGGGGGATTGATTTTTGAAGAAATTGTAGATAAAAATACAAAGAGTGACAAGTCAAATGTGAGGAGTGGTGATTTACAGGATGGAGCAGTAAATTGTCAATTAACTGCCTAGAAACTAAAGACATCCCCAAACTAGCTAGGAAGTATTATGTGACTGAATTTGCAATTGAGTTAATGAGAACGGATGCTGGTGGGAAGCAGGGGATATTATTAGATACAACCAGCCAAGTCTTGGATGTCAAAACGGCTACATGGAGAAACACAGGGGCTGCAAAACTGAGCAAAACTATCAGGGAATATGGCCCATTGAACTCAGCAAGCAACTGATTAGAATCATAGAATGATGGAATGGCTTTGTAGAACATCAAATCCAAACCTCTGCTTTGTGGGGGAAATCCAGAGCTAGAAAATTCCCTGGCCCCAATTTTTATTTTATTTATTATTCAATTGTATATACTACTTTCCACAAAGTTATCGAAGAGGTGAACAGAAAATACAACGGCATGAACATAACAATAAAAACAACACAATACAAATTAATCAGCAATAAAACTGCACACCCTACTGTGTGCTACACACCTTAGCTGACTGGATCATACTTCAGGGAAAGCCTGAAAGGGTTTCCAAGGAGGCAGCGGCAGTCAGGAGGGGAGTGGTGCAGCTCAGGTGACTCATGAGCAAGGAGGAGATCTGGGCTTTGGCAGATGAAGGTGCCTCTCTCACAGCTTCTACTCATGTCTCAGCTGTTCACACCATCTCCAGCAGCTCCGTACCAACTATAGGATAAACAGTAGGGCTTGTGAAAACAGCCAATCAGAGGGGAGAACATGACATAGTGATGCACGACATCATGATGCATAGCATAATGCCATATTGCAGTTCCCAAGATGTGGGTTTTTTAATGCACATATGCAACAATTCTTATATATACAACAAGATCTCAGAATAATGGAGAAGCTTCATCTGAGAATGGTTGGAGGAATTTGTAACTTGATGAGCAAATTACAATTTCTGTTGGGGTAAGTTCATCCATCACTAATGATGACTAATAGCCACTGACAGACTTATCTTACATTAATTTGTCTGATTCCCCTTTATTGGAATCATCCCATCATTACTGGAAATAATATGTTTCATTATTGGAAATAAGTTTCATTAAATCACTTAAATATAGATCTGCATAAATGCATTTAAGACTGGCATAAAAACAACAGATGCCATAGCAAAAGTTCAGATAATGACATTCTACTGTATGTCCAAGATCTGCCAGCTGTCAACAGACATTGGCCATTGGATTCCTCTTTGCTGTCTATCAAAATTCCATTGACTGTTGTTGAGGATCTCACTCCTAGTATTAAGACACATCAGTCTCCCTAATGAAAGGCTTGGTGATGGCCACTGAACCCATAGAAGTCAGACTTTATTGATGTTTCAGGGTCTATGGTATGTTTGGATTCATGTGGAAGACTGTAATAGCCCCAAGTGATCTGTGTGTCCTTGGTGAATTCAGCCAGTGTCAATATTAAAGATCTAAGTTTCATTTTCAGGTTACTCAAAGAATTGATATCTGATCATATGCCTGGATTTACATGATCTCAAGATTTCAATAACTTTGTGCAGGGTAATAAAAATTTAACATGTTTTATCTGCCCCCTTCCATCTCTGCTCTAATCAGGAAGCCAGCTGTTTTGTTCAAACTTTTTGAACTGCCATGAAAACTGTCAAGGGAGATAAACTATCTTTAAATCAGAAAATAACTTCTTCCTTGTTCTCTTATCAAACAAGGCCACATAGTGTAGTTCTTTAGGAAATACGTGGGTTGAACAGCTAATGAGCCAACATTGATGTGCAAGATGGCAAGCTCAGAGACCTACATAAATCAGATTAAAGTATATTGAAATATAAAATAAGCCAACACCTCCAGGGAAGAAAGCAAGGTATATAGGAGATGGAAGCCTTTCTAACTGCATGAATGCAGAAAAGAAAATCACTATCAATTATAAAACTAATTAGAATCCTGTATTGAGTGCTGGTAGATCTTGACTGTGAACATTTTTTTATATTCTCCCTCTTAATCAGGATTGTTATAACCTAATGGGTTGATACGTAGTTGAGAAGACAGTGAGAAATTGAGCAGGTTGTTACTTCGTGGCCATATTGGGCTGTGGATGGTTAGGGAGAGGTGGGCATATTGGACTGAGAAATAGCCATCTCTGGAGGAATACCAGAGACCAGTTCTGAGAACACAAGGGAGCCCCATCAATGAACCATTGAGATAACAAAAAAGGAAGGAGCCAGGCAAGTTAAGCACCTACCTAAGGAAAAACAAAGCTATATAGTAATTAAAGCTACACATTAAGAGTTGAGTCCTAAGTAGGTAACTCAGCAACAATTTACAGCTGTGCTGTAGCAGTTAAGTCTGACTAATTACACTTAAGCTAAACTTAATAGAAGCTCGAATGGTCTAAAGCTTCAGTTTCAAAAGTGAGTTTCAAAAGTGAGCACAGTTTCAAAGTGAGAACAGCCAAAGTGCCATTTTAGCTGAGCAGTAGCACAAATGGTAGCTGAAATCCCTAGGATACCAAAAGATAGAAAAGCAAGGAAAATAATGTGTAGAATTTTGCAGAGTTGGAAATTGGTCAGTGTTCTGCACTCCTAGAGGAGGTCATGTGACCATCAGGTCCAGACTACAATATGGAATCAGAACAATCCACTTCTCCCTAAGCCCATCTCCCAAATGGCCCATAGTTAGCATGAGTATGCTAACCAAAGGCAGGGTAAGTTAAAGAAGACTACTATCTATCTGGGGGGCAGGTGATGTCCTTGGATATGATAATGGTGCACACCCTGCCATACACTCCTGCAAGCTCCTAGCGAGTCCAAAACAACACTGTCAACTAATCTGTCCTCATTAACCTCCATATTGAGAAGATTAGTAGGTTTGCTACTTGCCTCGAAGTTGTCTTCATGGGCCTACTTGGGCAACATTTCTATGGTGACGGTATACATAAAGGAATAACCACTGTTGGTTCCCATGATTGTGCCTAGGATCTCTCTTTACATCTCTAATATAGAACACATGGAGAGGGATCCCATAAGCCAGAAGTGTCACTCTCCCTCCCAACCTGCTTGGTGGTGAATATAGGAGATTGTTCTGACTCCTACTCCTTCATTCCCACTACCCTATTCTGCATTCTTGGTGGTCCATATAGACTGGCCGAGGTTGCAAATTATATATTTGATCTGGCAGGTCTTCCTCCCTGATATGGGTTGAAAGATACTGCTGGAAAATACAGATGCATATTAAAAGATATTTAAGACATCTCTGAGCCTGATTCTCCTGCTTATAAATTAATATTCCATCTGATATATTGAACTTCAAGAGATTTTTCATGCTTACCAGATCAAAAATCGAATTATACCTTTGAGCGCTGGGTAACATTGTCCAGAATTAGCTGGACCCACCAGAATTCGGAATGCCCTCTGCCCCCCTTTGGAGACCTAGTTAGTGACAGGTGACTGTGACACAGTTGCATTGCCAGCCTTGGGAACTAAGCTCTCCATGGTGCTGAAATGCTGGAATTGTCCCCCCCCCCTTTATTGGAGATGTTTTCTTGACTGGAATAATTGCAGCCAATATTGTGGTAGCAAAATAGTCTGAAATGAAAGCAGCACTTTAGTTAGATGTGTTATCTTTCATTCCTTTCCAAATTTCTCATTTTTCCACTGTGCACTATAATTAACTAGCTTTATATTTTAAGATTGTACATATTACACACAGGGTTTCATCAATATCACCAATTTCACCATATAGTCTCTAAAGGCCAGTTTATGTTTCTATGTGAGTAGCTTTTGCTAAAGAGCTTGAGTGTCGGGATTGATTCTGAGCGCAGGGAGATAGTTAGCAGCTCAGATTCAGAAGAGGAACAGCCAGAACCGGGGGATGCATTTTCCCAAGCCAGTTCAGATATGGATAAACATGCTTCTCAGGTTACTAACTCCCAGATGGCTGGGCCTGAAGCCCGCCCCCTTCCCCCCTCTGTGAGAAGCTGGGATGAGGATGAGGATGAGGAGTAGTGTGGGGGCTGTGACCTAAGAAATGCTAGACTGCAGCACAGAGCTAAGAGGGAAACGTCAGGGGTGGAGCTCAGAAGGTCGACCCGGTTAGCAATGCATGAGAGGCGACGTAGGGAGACATCACTGGAAGGGCAGGACATCCCTCCCTAAATTAGTCTAGCCAGCAAGCCTCACTTAAAACTGCAGCCAACGGGTCCGTGTTCCCATTTGAATCCCCTGGAGGCATTTTTGTAGCCTGAGAGTCTCTGAGGATTTGCATCTGTAATGAACCTGTTGATAATGAGTTAAAGGCATGAGACTGAAGCCTCTCTATTTGTGTGTGTGACTGCATTGGGAAAGAAGGGCCCAAGGGAAATGTGACATTGAGCTGCATCCATCCCATTATGGAATGGATATGATCACTCCAGGACTGCATTTATGACAGTAAAGCAAAAGAACAAGATCTAGATAGATACAGATTAGGGATGCTGGAGAAATTGAGACAGACTAAAATGAGCTCAGATTTGAGATTTCTAAGAATCCAACCTGTGGAATCCACTGTGGAGCGACCCCCTTGGGCCGCATGGAGTCTGTGGACTTTTGGATGAGTTTGTTTTACTTTCCCAAAATTTACGCATATCAATTCGTAGGAAAATATACATACATTTCTGCTGAGGAAGCATTGAATGGAATCGGGGACAATACCCTAAATGTTACATACTAAGGTAAATTATAAATACTTACGTAATTATTTGCATATTTTTTCACATGACGAAAAAAAAATCGCATCCATCTGTGGGCAGACAATGAAACAAAAGGTACCTAACTATCTGCAAAACACAGATGGAGTAGATTTTACACAGTCCATACATCCTTAATGTAGATACACACGCACACACACATGTGTCTGTCTGTCTGTCTGTCTGTCTGTCTGTCTATCTATCTATCTATCTATCTATCTATCTATCTATCTATCTATCTATCATCTATCTATCTATCTATCATCTATCCAGCTAGCTAGCAACCCTTAAATAAAACAGTGAAATGGCCAACACGTTTCAGTGGAAAGCTTCCTAAGGAGCACAAGAATTCAATTTATGAGTATTTCTAGTAAGATAGCATCTTGCAAAGTCTTTCTGATTACCTAGCTCTGTTAACAGGTTCAGTTATTTGCATAGTTAATGTGTATATACTGTATATATACTTTGCCTTTTCTTTCCTCCCTCTTGATTCCTGTATATGATTGAAAGCATGACCTCTTCAGAGAAAGGGAACTTCTTCCCATAATCAAGTCAAATGAACAAATTAACTACGAGTACAACCAAGAAAAACTTAATAAAGAAAGGTGGATGCTAAAAACATTCTTGGGTATGATCATTCCTAAATAGGGTATTAAAGGGACTCGCAGCTGATGTTTAACACATGCAAGTATTTCCTCACAAAAAAGCTGATTTTGATCAATCTACAGTCAAGTGCACAAAACAGTTTAATCAACACTTAATAGTAATGATACTAGGGAGGAATTCACACTGGTAGTTTCTCCCTGCCATGAGGTCGATTGTATATTGGCCTTGTGATTAGGTTGCTTTGGGAAGCAGTGTTGGGATCAGGTTCAAACTCCTTCACCACCACAGATCCCACTAGTATTAAAAATACATCATAAATGATTGCTTCCTCAGGGTAGAGCTGGTATTGCTGTGGCCTTCTCCACAGATAGAAAGAGTAGCTTTCTGTTTTCAGGGTTGCCAATCTGGCAGCCTCTTGCTGGGATTAAATTCAGTTAAAAATAAATTCAGCTAAAAGATGACTTTTAAATGAAACTCTAATGAGGGGATGCACTTGCAAAATGAAAAGCTAGGCTGTTCCTTTCATCACCTTTCAGTTACTTCTCTGATGAGAGCTATTGCCTTCCTTGTGCTGGGAGCAGATATAACCTTGACACTTTTGGTGTCTCCTGGTGGCAGGCAGAAATATGCTTCACTAGTCATTTCTGGATAAGCTTGCTGTCCAATTCCAGAGGCTTTTCCTGTTGCATTTGCCCTGCCAGATAGAAACCTCCAGTACAGTGAGTTCATGGTTCTGGGGGGTGAGGATAAATTTATTTTGGCAGTGTACAAGGATGGAAATGTAAGCAATGCCCTTCACACTTCCCATTCAGTTCTAAGCATGTGTTTCCCCAAAGCATCATTTAATTCAGGCCTCTTAGGGCCATGCCTCACACTTCAGAATTATAAACCCAGGTTTTTCATTGAGTGCATGCACACCCAAACAGGGGAGTGCAGCCAATCCCAGTGCTCTGATAAGGGTACTTGCATGACATTTTGTGTTTTTAAACACCCATTTATCATATTCAGAGTGTACATATTTAGGAATGTGTGTTTTAAAAATCTAAACATGTTTGTTAATGGTTCATGATTCCTGGTTGTCAGAAGCTGCCTGACCCAATTCATTGTGAATAGGGATGGGTGAACCCCCCTGATGTTCAGTCTGGGGGAGGTCTGCTGCAGAGAACTCTGGGCTGCTTAGGGCTCCACAGATTTCCCTGGAGCCCTGGCTCATCTGCCATAGTTTGCAGGGCACTTCTGGCTGTCTAAAAGATGTGTTAGGCTAATGGCGGCCGCCATTAGCCTATCGTGGGGAAATTAATTTTTTTGTAAAATTTTATTATTTATTTACTTACAATATTTATATACTGTTCCACATCAAAAGATTTTGGAACAATGAACAGCAAGGATAAAAGAATAAAACACTGTGTCAAAACAATTAAAACATTTTTTAAAAAACAAGTTCCGATAAAGCTGGATTTAATAAACTGCAGTTGGTCACTAAAGGAAGGCTTCCTGAAACAACAGTGCCTTCAGGAGGCACTGGAAGGAACACAATGTTGGTGCCTGCCTGACCTCCAAAGGTGGCCTTTTACACCACAATTTACAAAGAAGGAAGTGCTTTACAGCCGCAAATGCCATAAATGATGCAATTTACGGATGTAATTTTCCCACCCCTTCATGGATCACTGCCTTCTTGTGGCGAAGGGGCTTGCATAACTCAGTGAAGCCATAAGCTATGCTGTGCGGGGCCACCCAAGATGGACTGGTCATGGCGGAGAGTTCTGACAAAATGTGGTCCACTGGAGAAGGAAATGGCAACCCACTCCAGTATTCTTTCAAGAAAACCCCATGGAACGTATCACAAGGCTAAAAGAGATGATGCCGGAAGATGGGCCCCTCAGGTCGGAAGGTGTCCAATATACTACTGGGGAAGAGCAGAGGGAATTTCCAAGTAGCGCCAGAAAGGGTGAAGCGGCTGGGCCAAAGCCGAAAGGACACTCAGCTGTGGATGTGTCTGGCGGTGAAAAGAAAATCCGATGCTGTAAAGAACAATATTGTTTAGGAACCTGGAATGTCAGATCAATGAATCAAGGTAAGCTGGAGGTGGTCAAACATGAGATGGGGCAAGACTGAACATCGACATCTTGGGAATCAGCGAACTAAAATGGACAAGCATGGGCGAATTTAATTCAGGTGACCATCATATCTACTACTGTGGGCAAGAATCCCTTAGAAGAAATGGAGTAGCACTCATAGTCAACAAAAGGGTGGGAAAAGCAGTACTGGGGTACAATCTCAAAAACAACAGAATGATCTCAGTACGAATCCAAGGCAAACCATTCAACATCACAGTAATTCAAGTCTATGCCCCAGCCACTGAGGCTGAAGAATCTGAGGTTGATTGGTTCTATGAAGACCTACAACACCTTCTAGAACTAACACCAAAAAAAGATGTCCTCTTCATCATAGGGGATTGGAATGCTAAAGTCGGAAGTCAAGAAATCAGCGGGATAACAGGCAAGCATGACCTTGGTGTACAAAACAAAGCAGGACAAAGGCTAATAGAGTTTTGCCAAGAGAACACGCTGATCATAGCAAACACTCTTTTCCAACAGCACAAGAGGCGACTCTATGCATGGACATCACCAGATGGTCAATATCGAAATCAGATTGATTATGTCCTTTGCAGCCAAAGATGGAGAAACTCTATACAGTCAGTAAAAACAAGACCTGGAGCTGACTGTGGCTCAGATCATGAGCTTCTTATTGCAAAATTTCGGCTTAAATTGAAGAACGTAGGGAAAACCACTAAACCATTCAGGTATGACCTCAATCATATCCCTGATGAATATACAGTGGAGGTGAGGAATAGATTTCAGGGATTAGACCTGATAGACAGAGTGCCTGAGGAACTATGGATGGAGGTCTGTAACATTGTTCAGGAGGCAGCAACGAAATCCATCCCAAAGAAAAAGAAATGCAAGAAAGCCAAGTGGCTGTCTGATGAGGCTTTACAAGTAGCTGAGGAAAGAAGGGAAGTGAAAAGCAAGGGAGAAAGGGGAAGATATATCCAACTGAATGCAGAGTTCCAGAGAATAGCAAGGAGAGACAAGAAGGCCTTCTTAAATGAACAATGCAAAGAAATCGAGGAAAACAACAGAATGGGAAAGACTAGAGATCTCTTCAAGAAAATCGGAGATCTCAAGGGAACGTTTTGTGCAAAGACAGGCATGATAAAGGACAATGAAGGCAGGGACCTAACAGAAGCAGATGAGAGTAAGAAGAGGTGGAAAGAATACACAGAAGAACTATACAGGAAAGATCTGAATGTTCCTGATAGCCATGATAGTGCGGTCACTGAACTTGAGCCGGACATCCTAGAGAGTGGTCAAGTGGGCCTTAGGAAACGTTACTAACAACAAAGCTAGCGGAGATGACAGTATTCCAGCCGAGCTATTTAAAATCCTAAAAGATGATGCTGTTAAAGTGCTGCATTCAATATGCCAACAAATTTGGAACACTCAACAATGTCCGCAAGACTGGAAAAGGTCAGTTTATATTCCAATTCCAAAGAAGGGCAACGCCAAAGAGTGTTCAAATTACCGCACAATTGCGCTCATTTCACATGCCAGCAAGGTGATGCTCAAAATCCTACAAGCTAGGCTTCAGCAGTATGCGAACCGAGAACTACCGGAAGTACAAGCTGGGTTTCGAAGAGGCAGAGGAACTAGAGATCAAATCGCCAACATTCGCTGGATCATGGAGAAAGCAAGAGAATTCCAGAAAAACTTCTATTTCTGCTTCATTGACTATGCTAAAGCCTTTGATTGTGTGGATCACAACAAACTGTGGCAAATTCTGAAAGTGATGGGAGTACCAGACCACCTTACCTATCTCCTGAGAAACCTGTACGAGGGTCAAGAAGCAACAGTAAGAACCAGACATGGAACAACTGAGTGGTTCCAAATTGGGAAAGGAGTACGACAAGACTGCATATTGTCACCCTGCTTATTTAACTTATATGCAGAGTACATCATGAGAAACGCCGGGTTGGATGAATCACAGGTTGGAATTAAGATTGCTGGGAGAATTATCAACAACCTCCGATATGCAGACGATACCACCCTAATGGCAGAAAGAGAAGAGGATCTCAAGAGCCTCTTGTTGAGGGTGAAAGAGGAGAGTGCAAAAGCTGGTTTGAAACTCAACATTAAAAAAACGAAGATCATGGCATCTGGCCCCATCACTTCCTGACATATAGAAGGGGAAGAAATGGAAGCAGTGACAGATTTTACTTTCTTGGGCTCCAAGATCACCGCAGACGGTGACTGTAGCCATGAAATTAGAAGACGCTTGCTCCTTGGGAGGAAAGCTATGGCCAACCTAGACAGCATAGTAAGAAGCAGAGACATCACCTTGCCGACAAAGGTCCGTCTAATCAAAGCTATGGTTTTCCCAGTAGTAATGTATGGCTGAGAGAGCTGGACTATAAGGAAGGCTGAGCGCCAAAGAATTGATGCTTTCGAACTGTGGTGGTGGAGAAGACTCTTACGAGTGCCCTGGACTGCAAGGAGGTCAAATCAGTCCATCCTAAAGGAAATCAACCCTGAGTGCTCATTGGAAGGACAGATACTGAAGCTGAAGCTCCAATATTTTGGCCACCTAATGCGAAGAGGAAACTCTCTGGAAAAGACCCTGATGCTGGGAAAGACTGAAGGCAAAAGGAGAAGGGGACGGCAGAGGATGAGATGGCTAGATAGCATCACCGATGCAATGAATATGAACTTGAGCACACTCCGGGAGAGAGCGCAGGACAGGAAGGCCTGGCGTGCTATGATCCATGGGGTCATGAAGAGTCGGACATGACTGAACGACTGAACAACAATTTTCCCACAATAGGCTAATGGCGGCCTCCATTGGCCCATTGAGCCTTTTAGATGGCCGGCGAGCTGCCCTGAGAACTATGGCAGATGCACCAGGTAAGGGGGTGCCAGGCTACTTCAGAATCTGGAGGTCATGCTCCTGGGAACGTGGCCTCGTTTGGGTCCACAGTGGATTTCTCCACCATCCCTAATTGTGAATTATGCTCCACAGGGAACCATGACACTGCTGCGGCCTCATGGTTTGGCTTGGGCTTCACCTTGGGGCCAATGTTCAGAGCCCTGCAGCCCAGGGAGGCAGGGGTAAATGCCAGACGGAGCCCCCAGACAGGCCTGCACAGGTTGGCATGGGCATACTGAGGCCCACCAAGGCTCACACTGCTTGCCACGGCATCCTTTTTTTCTTCTTCTTAAAAAAGAAGTAGTACGTGGTTAGAGGTGCTCATTTTTTTATTTTTACTTTTAAAGTATAGTTTCATTTCCTACAACAAAATGGTGCTTATTCCCAAGGAAATGTGTTTCATATCAGGGCAGCAGAAGCAAAGTCCTTTTCATTCCTGGAGTCATGATGGTGCTATGATTGAAGTGAATTTAGAATATGAAACTGCGCATGCCTCAGAGTATCATATAAGGCCTGGCAAACAGCTTTGTTTGTTTGCTCTATCATATCAGGAGGTAGAAGCCACTGAAAAGCATGGAATAGTGGCAAGGAGTGGTGGGGGAAAGAGGGATGTTAGTTGTGTGCTTAGCAACTGAAGTAATGCAACATGGCTGTCTAATAAGCCCCTCCCCCCCCATAAGACCATTAAATCTAGGGTCTAAAATTACTGTGTTGCTCTTAGGGATGTACTACGGTTGGCGGAGAATTTATCCCCGAAACTTCGGGGGGCCGAGCGCCAACGTGTTCGGCCCCCCAAAGAAGTTTTGGGGAGAAATTCTCTTCCCCCCCCCGCCCCCCCCAGGACGGGACTTACCTTTCCCGAATGTCCCTCCCGGCGGCGGATCCCGGCAGCGGTTCATCGGGTCTTCGTCAGGGGCGGGGGCGGCAGCCGATCTTTCGACCGGCTGCCGCTGCTGCCATTCCAATAAAACTAAAAAAACACACACGCCCCCATGATAGGCTACGTGACGATTAACGTAGCCTATCGCGGCTAGATCTGCAAAGTCAGCCGTGATAGGCTACGTAAATCGTCACGTAGCCTATCATGGGTGACTTAAAAAAAAAAAAAGTGCGTACGCAAATGGCGGCCCCCATAGGGAGCCGCCATTCGCGTTCCTTATTTGGTCGCTGTAGTCTACGTAAAGATTTACATAGACTACGGCGACCAAATAAGGAACGCGAATGGCGGCTCCCTATGGGGGCCGCCATTTGCGTACGCGTTTTTTTTTTTTAAAGTCACCCGTGATAGGCTACATGACGATTTACGTAGCCTATCATGGCTGACTTTGCAGATCTAGCCGTGATAGGCTACGTTAATTGTCACGTAGCCTATCACGGGGGCGTTTTTTAAAAAAAACTTTTTATTTCACGGCCGGGCGAGGCGAGGTGCCTTCTCCCCAGCCTGAATTTCGGCCGGGCGAGGCGGGAAGCCTCCCCCCCGGCCTGAATTTCGGGGGGAGAGCAGCGAAGTGCCTTCCCCCCACCGCGAAAAGCTGCGAGACCAGGTAAGTGACTTTTGTGCACCCCTAGGATGTACAGATTGTGTAAAATCTGTTCTGCCTGTGTTTTGTGGATTGTCAGGTGCATTTTGTTCTGTCATCACTGGAATCAGATTTATTTTTATTTCTGAATTTGCTCAACTGTACATTTTGCAATTTTGCACATGAGAAAAAGTGCGAAGTCCCCCCAGATGTGCATTTTCATGCTTTGGCCTATGGATCAAATGCACATTTTTGGCCATATTTTTTTTAAATTTTGCGTATTTTTCTACAACGAAATTTGCGCAAAATTCAGGAAAGTTAGAAAACTGGTCCACAAGTCTGCGGAATTTGCCCGACAGGGGAAAAGCCGGTCTGCTGTGGAGTCGATGGGTCAGATTCATGAAAATCCGAACTCATTTGGTTCTGCTGCGGATTTCTCTCACATCCCCACTAGTTGCACTGCTACCAGGGTCATGACACTACCATGTTGGTTTCTGTGTGTGACTGCTTCATATGCAGCTCTCAGAACTACAGTATGGATCTTCTTCCTAGCAGTAACCTGTTCTCAGACTCTGGACAGGCCTTGGCTATCCAGGCTGGCCATTTAGTTCACCTGGACAGGAAGGGCTATAAAAGCTTCCTGTTTGGCTGAGACGTGGCTTGAGCATCAAGGTTTTCTTGACTCTGGCATTCCTTGATTCTGAGTCATGGCTTAGAACCTCTGTCCTGTCTCTCAGGCTTAACTCCAGGCTCAGCTCTGATAGTTGTCCACAGAACCATAGCCCTGGTACTGGTTCTGATGGAGTAATGAAACAGGATTTAATCCAGAGGTCTTGTCAGACCCAGTCCACACGTGGGATTCAGTGTAGATGTATAGTGTATATAAGTGATTCTTGGCTACAGCATGTGCATTTTTCCGTTTTTATCTATCACTGTAATATATTGTACTGTTATCTTCTAATCTCTCACTTCCATGGACTTTGTCTATGTTTTTTTTTCTATCTGGGGGGACCCTCTCCTTTATGTATGCCATTACTATTTATTGAACCAGAGATAATAATAATGCATGGTTGGATTGGATTCATTCATTCTGTTATGTGTTTGTATTCTGCCTATTTCTGTTCAAAACCATGATGGCTAAGTTCTTATACAGAACATCGTTTTGAATTCTTGGTCCTTCATGCTCTACAGAAGGCCTGGACATGCTTGACTTGGAACTTGATATGAAAGCCAATGAGCTCAGAGACCCTTCTTTTAAGGCACATAGTCCCTTTGAGATGCAGTCCTAGACAGCCATATGTGCAGACAGAGAATACGCACGCATGCAGCTAGAACTGTTTTGAAGGCTGATCAGTCATCAGAATGAGCAAATTGCTTTTCTATTTAAAACTAGACTGCCTATTTAGCCAGGGAACAGGCTGTAGCAAAACTTTTCTGGTGAAATGGTGGAATTCACTGGTACACTTAGATGACTTTAAAAAAGGGATTGGAATCACACACACTCACATACAAAATTCTAAAGGAAAAAAATATTGATTTTTTTTCAATCATATAGCAAGCTGAAATATTCCAAAATTTTAAACTTTCAGTAACAGAAAATTGTTATTTATCTATGTCAGCCTTCCCCAGTCCTCCAGAAGTGTTTGACTAGAACTCCCATCATGCCATCAATAGCCATATTGTATGGGGATGATGGTAGTTGTAATCTGATACATTTGGCGGCCACCAGGTTGGGGAAAATTTTATCTCAGGAAAAATCAGATGAGGGAAGAATGTGGTTCATACTTCTTCCCTACTAGGGATAGACAAATGTGTCAATTTTAGTTTCTCTCAGTTTTTCATTAGTCCAGCCTTGGCTTATCCCAAACTTTGAGAATCTTATTTTTTAAGGTTTTCATAAAATGTGTTCACATTTTTTCTGCACCTTCCCTAATACATGCATTATTGTATGCAATTTTGCCTAATATACAATTTGCAATTTTTTTGCAAGCAATTTTCTTAGTATAATGCATTTTTTAGTATTATTTTCACTAACATCCTCATTTTTGTGTGAATTTCTTGACTGGAGAACTCGATTGCAAAATTCAGAGAAGTACAAATATTGAAGAACAGCTGAATTTCGGTTTGTGTATTGCCTTAGGGTGAGATTAGTTAAGTTCACATAAAAATGTGAACCAAACGGATTTCTCCCCCATCTCTAGTTCCTAAGAAGGACTTATAAATGTACAGAGAAGCAATGATCCACAGTGACCCCCTTGGTATGGATCTGATCAGGTTTTACTCTAGCATATGCTATTGAATCAAGGAAGTTAGAAGAAAACACCCAGTTGTTTTGTGAGAGAGGATATCTGCTAGAAAAAATTCTATTACCTGTTGCCATGGTGACATGCATACTTTAAAGGCATGAACAGGGATAATATACATGTACTGAAGAAAGCAAAGCAGCTCACCCTAGTGTTTTGTTGTTTTTAGAAGTGTTTGGGTTTTGCCTTCCTTTGAGCGCTTCGAATCCTTGATCTGAATTGACATGCAGTTATCACAGAGAGGGACTCATCTATCAAAGCATGTTGAAATCATTCATTCATCACTCAGCCATCCATTCATTATTCATCTGATGTATTCAACCCTTTTCTCTTTTGGAAGATCATGCAAAGTAGTTCATGATTTTCCTAAACACTTTAGTTCCATGTGGTTATTTTGTGAGTGGAACCAATTTCACTCAGGGTCTGCCAGTTTGGGAACAGGAATGGGTGGCTATGCATGTTTACTGTTCAAACCCCCTGCATGGTCTTCTCTGACCCCACCACCTCTGTGAATTATTGCTGCTTGTCCAGATCTGACGGCCGACAGGAGAAAATGTATATTGGCAGCAGGTTAAATTTCCTCAGGCTGCAAAATTTATGTTTGGATGATGACTCGACTGTCAAACCACTATGAAGTGTTTGACAAAGGTGCTACTACTAGCACATTCATTTTCTTTCTGTAAAATGGGGAAAATGCTTCCCTTTTCCCCAAAAAAGTGATGTCAGGAAGAATGTTAGTGAATGTTCCTATTCTATCTATTTGTTTAAATGATGGACATGCTTTCAGAGTTAATTCTTCTGTCCTCAAAAGCACTGTGCGAGAACAAGTTTGATTGAACTTTACTTTCATTGTTCCACACTATAAACTATAGAGTTGTGAAGTTGATGTGTGAATCCTGTATGTAGGTTCATCTATGAGGTTCATCTAAAAATGTTCACCAAGAACAGACCCTGGGTTATGACTCTGACTGGTTATGACCCTGGCTTGTGCAGTTCAGGGATCCCTGGCTTGTTTAGCGTCTCCTGAGGCAGGAAGAGTCGAGCATGAGTGATCAAGCCATAAGCACAAGTACACTGGCTCACTCACACTGGCTCACCAGACTGAATCCACATCCAAATACTCCTGAAGACCCAGAATTTGGAGGGATATGATGGGCGACATCACGGGAGCGTATAAGTTTATGTGTCCATAGGCTTATACGGAAGATTCACCGCTCTATTTTGCGTATAAGTCTATGGGCACATCCTATGTGACCTATGGACACATAGACTTAAACGCAAGATTCATGACTCTATTTGCGTATAAGTCTATGGGCACATCCTCCCGATCACCCCCCCTTTTTTTTAAATACATGGCAATCGGCAGGGACAGGGAGGAGGTGAACGGCTCTGGCTGGCAAGAAGCAGCTAAGTGCCGTTCCTCCTCCAGTCCTCCTGGAGTGGAGGTAAGTGGTCCCAATCCACTGCGGATTCCTGAGGCCGGATTCCAAAGATCAAGCCATAAGCACGAGTACACTGGCTCACCCACAGTAACCCAAAATTTAAACAAAATGGCCAAATTCAGATGTCACAGTAACCCAGAGTTGTTGTTTTTTTTTTTTTTAAATCTGGGTTACCATGACATGAATGTGGCAAATGCCTGATCATAGTCTGGGGTTTGACAAAATAATGCTAACATTCCGTAATAGTCAGGATGGATGTATCTTTATGGTAGCTAGTATTAGGTGATACTAGGGATGTACGAAAATCACTTACCTTTCAGGGATTATGCTAATGGTGCAGGAGGAGGCGTTCCGTCCCTCCCACCGGAATCCTCGCCGGGGGGGGGAGGCGTGCTGTTCCTCCCCCCCCCCCCGGAATCCTGGCCGGCCGGCTGTGCTCCGCAGCGATTCTGCAGAGCCGCCGGCCGGCTCCACCAGCAGCCGGACATCCGGCCGCTGGCTAGCAGGGACACAAATGGCTGCCGCCGTTTGGGTCCCTGCAGTCAGCCGTGATAGGCTACGTAAATGTTTACGTAGCCTATCACGGCTGATTAAAAAACAACAACAACCAAAACATGTGTGTATGCAAATGGCGGCGCCCATGGGCGCCACCATTTGCGTTCCTTATTTTCGCCGTCTTAGTCTACATAAATGTTTACATAGACTAAGACGTGCCAAAAGAAGGAATGCAAATGGTGGTGCCCATGGGCGCCACCATTTGTGTACGTGCGTTTTTTTTTTAATCAGCCGTGATAGGCTACATAAAGATTTACGTAGCCTATCACAGTGTTTTTTTTTTAAATCTAGCCGTGATAGGCTATGTAAATCTTTACGTAGCCTACCACGTTTTTTGGTTTTTGTTTTACCTGGAAATAGCGGCGGCGGCAGCCGGTCAGAAGACCGGCTGCCGCCGACACCCTGCCCCGCCGCCGGAGCTGCCGCTGGAGCCGCCGCCGCCAGGAAGATCCGCCTAAGGTAAGTCCTGTCCCGGGGGGGCAGGGGCCCGTTTTGCCACCGATTTCGGGGGGCCGAATGTGCTGGCATTCAGCCTCCCTGAGATCCGTGGCGGAACTTTTGTATATCCCTAGGTGATACCTCTTTATGGGAGCTAGCTAATTCTTAGAATATTGTTTTTTGATACATAAATCTCTTTGGAATGGGAAAGTTATTGGACTTTGGAGATGGTGACACTACAGACACACAGACTGACTGCTAAGAGATCTCTGGAGTTCTGATGTCAGGTAGCAGGTCTCCTGGTTCATATAAGCGTATATGCTCCTTGCATTCATCTATGGTGTACTTGTATATTTGTACATAAACAAAATATTATGAAATGCTATACATATCCAGGGCTGTCTTCTCCAAAGGGAACCAAAACAAATGGGATATACTGCCCCTGAAAGTTCTTGTTTCTGATGGGAGTCAGTCGAGAGTGTGTAGCAATTAGGGGTGTGCTTCAGATTCAGCCAAATCCTGACCCAAACTGGACAGATTCACAAGCTGTATGAATCAACGTGAGCTCCACCAAACCAGACTGAATCCACATCCGAATACTCCTGAAGACCCAGGATTTGGAGGGACATGATGGGAGACACAGTGTGTCTCTAAGACAGCTACATTTCTCCTCAAGCTCTCCATTTAAGGAAAACACCAGGGTGGGGAGAGGGGGAGGAAGCTGAGGGGGTGTATCGTGAGTGGCAGCTCTAGCTTCTAATCACAGTGAATGGTTTTACCAGGACTTTTCAATCCCAGTGCTTTGGGGGGTGGGATGTTGAAATAATACATCTCAGGACTGATCCAGTGTTCACTGCTCTTTGGTAGTTCTCTTTCCCAGGAGCAAGAACCTTAAAAGAGATTAGGAAGACCATGTGGGACCTGGGAGGGTACAGTATTGAGTGCTTGCTTGGAAAATGCTGGATGTTCAAGTCCTGCCAATTGAGCAGAAAACAAACAAACAAAAGTCCTATACTGTTTTTTGTTTATCATTATGCCTGCACCTATCCTCCTGAAATTTTGAGATTTCAGAAAGTCTGAGTCATCAAACAATTGTCTAAAATCAGGAAATGCATTCAAATCAAAAAGGAAATCTTCAAACATAAATAAGTCATGACATACATTTCTTCCAACATTTTCTTTTCTTGGATTCAGATGTGGCAACATTGCGAATGATGTCTTCCTAATTCAGAGATATGACAAATTATATCCAGATGCTCAAGAGGGCCATAGGACTGAGATGCTCTTGAGTCATGATGGGTCAAAGATATATTTGGTTCTTTTTGGAAGAGAGAAGAAATGTTCTCTGCTACAGTCAGTAATCATAGTGCCAAGCACAGCCATAATGCAGTTTCAGCATTTGGGAAACATTTTATCATACTGGATTCAGTGATAACAACATCCATCCAAAAAGATTTGTTTTCCTTGTCTTTTCTTTCAATATCTGAGAAAGATGTGAATTGAACAAATTGCTGAATTTTTAGTAATATCTCCTGGGAGATAATTTAATTCCGACACTGGCTTGGGAACTTGAAATATTAAGCAAAAAAAATTGCCAGGGCACTGAAGGTCCTGTCAATATCAGCATAGGCCTTGAGCTGATGTTCTAATTCACACTTCAGTTTGTCAGTGATTATAATGATGGTTAATCTGGCCCTGTTTACAATTTAAATGAATTACAGCTGCAGACATGGCGATGCTACCTAATTTTCTTCACGTACCTCCAATTGGAATAACCCTCGTCAGTAAACTCCAGGCTACAAAGCACCTCCTTTCTGCAGAGTTTTTCCATCTGTTGTTGGCCAAGCTGATGGACGAAGTTGCCCCTTGTAAGTTGTAGCTGATAACATGGAAGCATCTTCAGCAGTGCACATATTCCATGTCCTTTTGGCTCCCTTGCGCACACTAGGGATGCTGGAGAAATTCAAGATGGACTAAAACGAGCTCAGATTTCTAAGAATCTGACCTGCGGAATCTGCTGTGGAACAACCCTCTCAGGCCATGTGGAGTCCGTGGACTTCCGGATTATTTTTTTTTACTTTCCTGAAATTTACATGTGTAAATTCATAGGAAAATATGTAAGTTTCTGCTGATGAATGGGGAACAATATGCTAAATGTTACATACTAAGGTAAATTACAGAAATACTTATGTAAATACTTACGTTACTATTTGCATAATAATTACTGTCCAGCACGATAAAAAAAATGTTCACATCTGTCTGTGGATGGACGATGGAACAGAAGGCACCTGAAAATCCACAAAACACAGATGGAGTGGATTTTATACAGTCTGTACATCCCTAGTGCACACTGACTGGAGGCATATCCTCGAACCTTTAAAAAAAAATTAAAAAGTAACTGAAATAGTCTATCTTAAAGGGAGAATTATATGTGTTACATTAGCACCAATGCCCTCTATCTGCTTATGACATATACTAAAGGGCTGTCTTTGTAGAAGCTGGGAACTTTTCTACATGAGGCATTTATTGCGCACTCATCATTCCCTATTCATGGGTTCTTTCAGATTCAGTTCTGTTTTTAAACAGCACTTCTGGTGAGTTTATTTAGGAAAAATAGGTATTATTTAAGAAAGTGAAATAAAACTTTTTTTCTCCACTTGTGTAATTGCACTATTCCACTATACCACAGTGCTACCTAGGGAAACTCTCCTCATTTAGTTCTTGGATCTCAAATATGTGACAAAACTGAAAGTAGTTACAATGGATTAACAGCTTTAAGTAGAAAAGCTCAAAGAATACCACAAGGGGGAGAAACACCCCCAAAGGAACAGGAAAAATATTCCCTACTCTAATGCAGGGGATGCAGCTTGATGGTATATTACCTAGGGATGTACGAATTGTGTACCTTCTGTGCCACTTGACTTCCACAGTTTGCGGCCAGTGCTCCATACCGTTGTTCACAAGCCCCCGGAATTCTCCTCTTTCTTTTCTGCTCCAAAAATTACGAAGATAAATCCGTACTGACAACCGTAATTCTGGTGCCCAGCCATCTCCGTGAGTCTGCATAACTTTCATAAGAAAGGCTATTTTTCGTAGATATTTACATATTTTTCCCCCTGCCCTGAGACGTGCAGTAATTACTTTCAGCCAAAACACTTCCTCCTCCTAGGGTCTTCCCAAAAGAAGGCTGTCCTAGGTATGCCTGAGTGATGCACTCTTTGTTTAAAGCAACGCTGTTTGAAAGAAAGAAAAAACCTTTGATGAGGAATTTGAAGAATATTTGAAGAACCAGGGAATATGAAGAACTATATTCTTCCATTATGTGCGTATGTGGGGAATCTCCCTCAATCCAGTTGTTCCCTGGAAACCCCCCCCCCCATTCACCCAAGGGTCTTCTGAGATAACTAACAGGAGGTTTGCTAATGAGCTGGATGTGGAAATACAAAGCTGAGCGGAGAGGAGAACCAACTCTGTGCATGTCTACTCAGAAGTAAGTCTTACTGCGTTCAATGCGACTTACTCCTACACATGTCAGCACCCCACTTGCCCCCAGCTCAGCTTTGTATTTCCACATCCAGCTCATTATCAAACCTCCTGTTAGTTATCTCAGAAGACCCTTGGGTGAATGGGGGGGGGGGTTTCCAGGGAACAGCTGGATTGAGGGAGATTCCCCCCCCACACACATAATGGAAGAATATAGTTCTTCATATTCCCTGGTTCTTCAAATATTCTTCAAATTCCTCATTTTGTCCATTCCCTGAGCATGTGCAGAGTGTGTTTTTTATTCAAACAAAGAGAAGGTTGCTGATCTTTCCCTTCATGCTGCATTTGTACAAGTGTGACTGCTTCAGAAAGAACTTTCCATTATACTGTCACTTTTTCTTCATGACTTTCATAACAGAAGTATGGTGTAGTGGTTAGAGTCCAGCCCAAAGTCACCCAGTCAGTGAGATAACTAACAGGAGGTTTGATCATGAGCTGGATGTGGAAATACAAAGCTGAGCTGGGGGCAAGTGGGGTGCTGACATGTGTACGAGTAAGTCGCATTGAACACTATAAGACTTACTTCTGAGTAGACATACACAGAGTTGGTTCTCCTCTCCATTTTAGCCTCAGAATGTCAACAACAAGGCTGGATGTGGAAATACAAAGCTTAGCAGGGAGAATAATACCTCATGCAGGGCTCCAGACTGGCATGGTCATTTTAAAAAGTTTTTTTTCTTTCTTTAAAACAGTGTTGCTTTAAACAAAGAGTGTATAGCTCAAGCACACCTAGGGCAGCCTTCTTTTGGGAAGCCCCTAGTAGGAGGAAGTGTTTTGGCTGAAAGTAAACAGAGATGGAGGATTTCAACTGAAAAAGAACACCCACAATCAAGGCGGTGAGCACAATTCATTTTTTTTTTAAACGTATGTATTTATTATCAGAATATACTACCTTGCGTTTTTATTTACGAAAATTTCGTGACTCTGCAGATGACAAAAAAAAGCCGCATGACTGCTGGCCTGCAGGACCTCGTGGTGCCATTCTGCAGAGGATTCTGTGGCACAGACTGAAGGAATTCGATCCCATTTCAGTCTGTGGTGGAATTCTCTGACATCCCTAATATTACCAGATAACCACATCAAGGAAGAACAACATTGTCTACAAGATGCAAGTCAGGCCAACCTTAACAATGGAGAAGATCTGTGACATTGGTACCTGCTTCTGGCTAGTTTTACTGCAGATTTCACTTGCAGGTCATGGTTAATTAATGGCTGGATTGACTTGTTGCTCTCCACAAGACTGTATGCTATGATTTATTAAAAGACCTATTAATCATTTATTAAGTCATTATGAACTATTTATAAATGGCTGCTTAATAGAACGATATTCACATGATTGACTTATGGAGAGCACTACGCGAAGGTGGTTACTAGCATAGATGACTTCGAATGAAAAAAATGGAAAGAAAAAGGATTAGACATCTTCATGGGGGATACGTCTATCAACAGCCATTAGCTATGTTAACTAAATGAAACCTTCCTGTTCAGAAGCAAATCCACTGATGAATACCAGATGCAATCAATAGGGAGAGGCTGTTGACATCGTGTGCTGCTTGTGAAACTTCCAGAGGATCCTTCTCTTGGTGGGAGAAGACATGCTGTCACTCATGTAGGCACTGGGCAGTATCCAACATGGTCACAATGGGAGCAATAATGATGGTGTGCTAGCATAGACTAATGCTACTTGCTACTTGCTACTTGCTAGGTAAAGAGTGAAAAGCAGTGATTTGCCACCAGATTTCAGTGATGTGGTTTTGTTGCAGAACTCAGAGTCAGAGAGACCACGGAGTGAAGGAAAATGAGTTTCTTTATTTAACGCGCGGGCTTAAGGCTGGAATCATTTCCAAAGAGCCAGAAGCCCCGATTTACATCAGCACATTGTTTTTATAGACATTGTGACACATAGGAAACGGCTCCTCCTCTCCCTCCCGTGTGGAGTTGCAGTCCTCAACATTTCTTCTCCTAGCACCATTGTTTATAATACAAGAAATGGGTTATAGGGTAACCATGATAAGCAGAGAACAGAAGAGAACATGATATACAATAAGCAAAGAACAGGAACATGATATGCAATTTGACTTAACCTTAGCCTTGCTGACAAGTCAGGAGATTTCCACATTTTTGTTTTGCTAAACAATAACTTGGCAGTAACATGAGGCTACTTAGTCTGACCCCTGATATGGCTGCTACATTCCCCCCTTAAATGCATAATTTTACTACAATTATAGCATTTCATTACACAAGTAGACATTTTGGTTTGCAAAGCATAACACAGGACTCTTATAGCAACCTTCTTACTTAATATCTTGTTGAGCTATTAGAGCGTAGAGGGCGGCAGTTTTACTAGCCGAGACATAAAACAGATTGGTTAAACAGCGCATAAGACAAGGAATGCAAAGGCATAACAGTATCTCTATGAACAACACTGGTAGAATTAGGATGAACAATGCTTTAAGCCAGCTAAGATTTGGAAGCCAAGGGGTTAACCAATTTAGCTAATTGTTTTCTTATTGTTATGTCAGCCACTATATTATGCATGCAGATTATTGATTTGAACATCTACAGCATTATTATTATTAGTCAAATTAAATGATGGAGGAGAAAAAGATAAAAAAAAACCTGTTTGCAGGTATATCTCTTGGCAAACAAAAATGTTTTACTCCAGTGATGTTAGCCAGGTGAAGCCAGTAATTATCAGGGAATTGCTGGGACAGATTTTCTCTTTTAGGGGCAGACCCCCCTTTTTCGCACCTTATTAAGGAAACACAATGCAACACTACTAGCACTACAACACGCATGTTTGATCTTCTTTGGGATCTGACCGTACGCTGGGCAGCTATTCACCTGGCAAGCTGCAGTAGGGTCTAGTTCCCTTCTTCAATTCTCCAGTTGCAGGTCTGACCGTACTCAGGGTGGACAGTCTCCCAGTGTGCCCACAGTAAGGTCTAGCCTGAGTCTTCTTACTGCTTTTTCAGAATGATTTTTAAAGGATTTTTGAAAAGGAAAGAAATCCTTTCAAAGGATTTTTGTTTACAGTCTACTCCCCCCCTCTCGCTCTCTTGACTCGTGTCCAATGTATCCAGGGTTTAACTCCAGCTACTTTTATAGCTGCGGGGGTGGAAAGTATGACAGTTTTTGGTCTTCTCTACTTGGGAGTTAAAGGGTTATTTTTTCCCTCTTTAACTCATACTTCATCACTTGGTTGGAAAGGATGAACTTCTGTGATGGGAATTGGTAGCTTATTTTCTAAGACAAAGCGATGCTGGGCTTGAAGAACTTTGCCCAGTGTTTGGACTTCTTCTCTTTTGGTTTTCTCCTTTGTGTATTTGATTCATTTTATTTGGGCATTCATGCCACCAATGTCCATCTTGTCTACACTGGGCACACTGGTTCTTTCTTAAGAATCTTCTGCCTCTGCTGGGTCTTCTTTTATTTTTTCATCCACGTCTTCTTGGGCCTCTGGGTCGAGGGGGGTATACTGGCGATAGGCATCTAAAAGACGCTCTAAGTACACTCTGGGGCCTCGGTGGCACCTTGCAGCACTTTAGACACTTTGGTCATATTAACTGACTTCTTCATACCTGCCTTCATGGCTTCTAACAGCAGGGTTTGATACTGGGTGAGGTGCTCTAGCCCCGCTTGTGTTTTGGGATTCCAGCCGGGGGGGTTTACTTACAAGGAGACTTTATTGGGTAACTTACAGCACACAGGCATACCTAATGGTTGGATCAGACAGCTTCTCTGAACCACGAACTATTGGGCTAAATGGGTTTTATACCATACATGTTACCCATGAGGCAGCACAACACTAGCAAGCATTTTCAGCATAGGCTAGAAGTGTTTGGTTCTCAGGCACAGCTTCCTGTAAACAGACTTCGCTTCCCAAACAAAATGCTTGATAATACTTTCATTTATTAGTATGGGAACAGAAATCTCTTTCTCTTTCTTTTGCTTTCTTTTTCTTGCTGATCTGCCTGTATTGCAGATCATGTTTCAAACTTTTTACATAAAACTTTCCTCTCTATGCACCAGCCTTGTCTCTTTATTTGTCTTTTTTCAAGTTAAACTCACTTACTTAAACCTTTCTGCCTTACACTAGTCCCAATGACACACATTTGGGATAGGCTCTTCTTCTCCTTCTAGTTACATTTTCTTCATCTTAAAGAACTATTACATTATTGTGGCTACTTTGCCCCAGGTAATAAGCTCCAGGCATAATCAGCTGCTTCTAATTCACCCTGGGGGCAACTATGGCCACGCTTCTTCTTTACAAATGTTCTTTCTCTTTGCCTCTTGCCTTCTCTTTCTTCTTCCCCCCCTTCTCTATCTGTCTGCCACTTTCTCTATTTCTCTGTCTTTCTCTACTTGACTTTGTCTTTTCTCCTTGTCATTCATTGGGAACCACACTCAGTATCATTTGGAGTTGCAACTAACACTAATCTGCAAATATCACATATATTTTATGATATCTAAGAAATCATAAAATATACACAACAAACTTTTTCTGCAATTTAACACAATGAATGGAAAACACTTTTTGCATGGTAAGGCATGATGGAGCAGATCCAGCAATTGGGGGGGGGGAAGCTCTCGGGGCTATCTATCACTAGACAAGCTAGCCAGGGATTTACAATATCACCCCCCCTTTTTCTTCTCTTCCCCTTCAACTTGGTACACGAAAGCAAAGTGCCGAAACTCAGGACTCTGGGGGGTGATGGGCATCGCCTTATACTTTCATTTTTCAGGCAGCCATTAATCTTCTTCGGGGAGGCGGTGGGGTGATTTGCAGGACTTCAAAGGCAAGCTTCTCAGTTTGTTTGTATTTGTAAATCCCAAGCTTAAAACAGGACACAATGAGGTATAGGGCAGCTAAATCTTTGCTTTGGCACGGGCAACAAATAACTCAGGTCAGCTTTCTTCGCTGGGGTCTCAAACAGGAAAACAGTCTTAATTTAAAGTTGTAACATCACTGACAGCGTCAGCCAGCCAGCTACACAGATTTCACTGTTTTTTAAGACAGTTACTCCAATATCTTCTTTTCTTCTCCATCAGGTTGGGTCTCTCAGCTTACACAGTTTATTGCAGCTTCCAGGAGCATGGTAGTAGCGTGATTTTGGCTTGGCCAGGAACATGCTGTCTGGTTTCTCGGTCTCTTCAGTCTAACACTCAGGCAGTCTAACACTGGACACTCAAATTAGTGAGATTTCTTCATTGCAGGGAATCCCATGGCAAAAGCTTAATGGTTACGCTCTTCAGAAATCAAATAGCTGATGGTCTACAGGCTCTATGAAATTCTAGGACAGTTCAAAGCTAAACATGGCTACCTTGACAGAGATCTTCATCGTGGTCTTTCCGCTTCATTCTGCCTTGGGACAGTCTTATGGCACACTTTCTACTTGAAGAGGGGTCTAGCCTGTGCCCTGGGGGCTGATTCTTCACCTTTATTCCATTTTGCGCCTTCATCTTCTGCGTCTTCATTTTCAGTTTCTATTTCTTAGGGATTTTATCCCAACCAGGCGAGGTGATGATGTTGCACAACTCAGAACGTTGTGGGCAATTTTTCTGCCCCCCCTCTTGGCACGCTAGGCTAACAGCTACTTCTTCGGCCTCACACTCCTACGCTTCGTTAAAAGCCAGGCTGTCCTGCAACATTTCTCTAATTAACAGCCTCAGATCTTGTTCTTTTTTTCTCTCTCAGCTCGACCTTGAGCGTTTTCTGTTTCCTCTCTCTATTCTGAATCTTTTTTTTTTTAAAAAAATCTTTTTCCTTTTTTTTTGACATACATCTCAAGGGGGTGCAAGTCTTGCTCCCCCCACCTCCCATAGCCTCCCTCTTAAGATGAAGATGGACACAAAGAGGGAAGGGGATTGGTCAGCGAGTAAGGGGTCTCACTGACCAACACAAAAGGAATTTCACACCACGCACTTTGCTACTGGCCTGGGCACCCGGATGGTTGACGGTATGCAACAGAAACCGCAGTAGCCACTCACACAATCATCAATTTCACCACTTCATTCATATGTCCCTGCCACCCACTTTCCCACTTTTCCACTAGAGCGAAGCAGTTTCCTCAGCGCCTTGCTGAGTACTAGTGCCTGCTCGGGGGTGTGATCAGGCCCCCCTTCTACCGTCAAGGGGTAGGTTCTTTTGTATACGTATACCAACACTGACCTTCTTCATAAGGCGGGGCCCTCTTTTTTTCTGCCCAGTGGCCTTTCTCCCTAAAGGCGGGGCCCTCTTTTACTCCATATACTTGCCTTTCTCCCGAAGGCTTCCAATGTGGGTTTCAACTTAATTGCAGCTACAGTATGGGCAGGGCTCAAGTTCCTTCCTCCGCTTCCCAAGGTTCTCTTGCTGCTCGCTGCCGTTTGGGCGATCCTGGAGCAGGCCCCCTCCCATTTACCTGACAAAAAGGTCGGTGGCACCAACAAAGGGAGGCATGCGCCGAGCTCTCCCTCTCAGTGCGGCGATTAAGAGCAGGCAACTGCCACCTCTCTGTCTCAGAGCCTGCCACATCCGAGTCACGGCACCATTTATGTTGCAGAACTCAGAGTCAGAGAGACCACGGAGTGAAGGAAAAAGAGTTTCTTTATTTAACGCGCGGGCTTAAGGCTGAAATCATTTCCAAAGAGCCAGAAGCCCCGATTTACATCAGCACATTGTTTTTATAGATATTGTGACACATAGGAAATGGCTCCTCCTCTCCCTCCTGTGTGGGGTTGCAGTCCTCAACATTTCTTCTCCTAGCACTATTGTTTATAATACAAGAAATGGGTTATAGGGTAACCATGATAAGCAGAGAACAAAAGAGAACATGATATACAATAAGCAAAGAACAGGAACATGATATGCAATTTGACTTAACCTTAGCCTTGCTGACAAGTCAGGAGATTTCCACATTTTTGTTTTGCTAAACAATAACTTGGCAGTAACATGAGGCTACTTAGACTGACCCCCGATATGGCTGCTACAGTTTGCCAATGAATTTCAGCAGCAAATCACCTCTTCTGCCTAGAAAACACTAAAGATGTTGCACTAGCATTGGTTTGTGCTAGTGCTACGACAGTGTTGGATACTGCCCACTGTTTGTTAAATTCATATCCTGCCCTTCTAGGGATGTTGGAAGAATCCATCCGGGGGCTGGAGCTCACCAAGATTTCATCACTGCTTGTCTGGAATAAATGGGTGTAACAATTATGTTACTTTAAAAAATATATTTGTATGCTGCCCAAAAGGGGAAACATTCTTGCAAGGTGGCTTTCCAAAACTGATAGAAACACAACTCACAATAATAAAACAATAAATTTACAAAGTTAGCCATTTTATTTATTTCATGTCCAGATCAATCTCTGCTCTGCCAAAATGTAGGGATGTACGAAAGTGACTTAATTTTTCACGGATTCTGTTCATGGTGGGGGGGAGGCATTCCATCCCTCCCCCTGGAATCCTCAATGGGGGGGAGGTGATTTGGTCCTCCCCCCCAGAATCCTCGATGGCCGGCTGTGATCCACGGCGGCTCCGCAGAGCAGCCGGCCAGGCCCAGGCCAGGGCCATCCGCAGCCGGACTTACGGCCGCAGAGGGCTCTGGGTAACAACAACAACAAAAAAATGCGTACGCAAATGGTGGCGGCTACGGCCACCGCCATTTGCGTTCCTTATTTTTCGCCATCTTAGTCTACATCAATATTTACGTAGACAAAGATGAAGAAAAGAAAGGGGAACGCAAATAGCAAAGTATTTTTCGCTATCTTAGTCTACGTCAATATTGACGTAGAATAAGACGGCAAAAAATAAGGAACACAACGTATGCATTTAAAAAAAAAAAACCCAGACGTGATAGGCTATGCAAGTCTTTACGTAGCCTATCACGTCTAAGCGAGGGGGAAAGAAACAGACTGCACATGGTGGCGGCGGCAGCCGTTCGGAAGATCAGCTGCTGCCACTGCCGAAGCTGCCGCTGGAGCTGCCGCTGTCCGGAACATCCGCCCCAGGTAAGTCTCGTCCCGGGGGGGATCTGCTGGGGGCGGGGGGGGGGTGGCAGGCCTTTCCGCGATGGATTTCGGGGGGCCAAATGCACTGGCATTCGGCCTCACCGAGATCCATCACGGAATTCTCTGACATCCCTACCAAAATGTAGCCACCACCACAGTTTTGTCATTAGCTTGCTGTAGATCGTCAACAGTACAAGACTCCGGCAGTAATCGACACAAAAACTAGCATTATTTCTTCTTCTTCTTCTTCTTCTTCTTCTTCTTCTTCTTCTTCTTCTTCTTCTTCTTCTTCAGTGTCAGCTTTCCCCAACCTGGTGCCTTTTCACCATCATCTCCATAGTACTACCTTGAGTGCAAAATCATCATGGAGGTCATGAGAAATGTTTATTAGCTATCCATGAACCTATGGAAGGAGAAACAGCATTTCTGAATATTGTAAGCAGGGTCCAATTCATAAGCTCCTGGGCCTGAAAAGCAGACTGAAAAGTGGCTTGTAAATGTAATATGTAAATATATAAAAGTAAATACCTGTGGGTCTGCAAAGAATATGCTGTCTAGAATCCTGCACCAAATAACAATCCACCATAGGTATAAGGTTGCTCTTTCATTGCAACAATGCAATTCATCACTTGGTGCCACCATAAAATAAGCACATTCATTTGACTGGGTTACCAGTATTTAGGGGTGTACGAAACACTTACCTTGTTCCACTGGGGCCATCCGCGGTGGGGGGAGGCACTCTGTCCCCCCCCCGAATCCTCCCCAGCCAGCTCCGCTCTGCGGCGACTCTGTGGAGCCCCCGGCTGGGGCCACCTACAGCCAGACCACCGTCCACTGCTGGGCTGCGGCTGCAAATGGTGGCCACCATAGCGGCCGCCATTTGCATCCCTGCTGTAACAGTGATAGGCTATGTATATATTTATGTAGCCTATCACGGCAAAAGGCAGGAACGCAAATGGCGGCCGCTATGCCATTTGCGTCTTTGCATTAGCCGTGATAGGCTACGTATATATTTATGTAGCCTATCATGGCAAAAGACAGGGACACAAAGGGCATACCTGTGTTAGCCGTGATAGGCTACATAGATACTTACATAGCCTATCACGGCTTGGCAGGGACGCAAATGGCAGCCGGCGTAGCGGCCGCCATTTGTGGCCGCAGCCCAGCAGCAGCTGGAAGTCCACCCGGAGCCACCACCACCGCCAGAGCCGCTGCTGGAGCCACCTCCAGGGCTGCCGCCACCGCCATGTAGGCTCTGTCCTGGGGGGATTCCACGGGGTGGCGGGATTGCCCCGTTCCGCCACGGACTTGGGGGGGGGGCGGATTCTAAAAAATCTGGCCTCACTGGAGTCCGTGGTGGAATTCTCCAAAATCCCTACCAGTATTTGGACTGGAATCATCATGGGATCTGATGACTTTTGTCAGTATGTTGTGGTAACAAATACTTTCAAAGGTTAGGCTATTGATTTCCTACCCACCCCCACCCCACATCTTGGGTATGTGCAAATTGATGAGCAACTCTTTCTTCAATCCTAATGCATCACTCTAGATTAACTGATGGGAATTGTCAAGAAGTGATAGACTTAGAAGGCATGGTAGAAGCAACTGATCCAGATAACATGGCATTCTCATTAACATCATTGACTCCCACTGTCAGTGAAGCAGTCTGTTTGATACAGCTAGTCAGAGCAAATCCCACAGTAAAAGAGCTGCAGTTTAAACTGCTAGAGGCAGCCATATTTTAAATGTGGCAATTATCAAGATGCTGCTATTACATCAGAATAAATAGGAGATTAAGGGCACAATACAAGCTTTGCTGGCTGGGGAATGTTAGGAGTTGTTGGCCTTTTCTCTGGCTAAACGTGCATAGGATTGCACCCTAAGGGTACAATCCCATCCGCATCAGAAGGAAGCCACTGAACTTGGAGACTTCCAAGCATCCAATGTCCTGCCAGGCTGATTTTTCATCCCTCCACCCTCCTTTAGTTTCATTTTCCTCTAGATGACCTTCTGAGCCAATCTAGAGGAGGTGCACTGCTGAGGATAGGGCTGGGGCTGGAGAGGCCTTAGGATTTTTCATATTCTCTCCTCTCTTCTCCTCTCCTCTCCTCTCCTCTCCTTTCCCCTCTCTACCCACTGGAACACTCCCTTTCTGATCTCTACGAGGTCCTTGGAGGCCACTTTTGTTACATCAGAAAGCAGGCACTGTGGTTCTTTCCACAGTGGCTGGGAGCAGGAAAAGGAGGGGGCAGTGGCAGGATCGGATTTTGGAGTCTCCCTCCCAGAGTCATAGCAGTGAATTCAGGAGAAGAAATCCAAAAACTCCTGGGACGTCTCCAAGGACCATAGGATTGCTCTGGAAGTGTACAGTCCTATACTTCCAGTTACACTGGTTGAGGGGCTGTAGCAGGGATGGGGAATCTTTGGCCTGTGGGTCTTATCTGGTCTGCCGGGGTCCCCAATCTGGCCCACTGAACTACTCAGAGTTTCTATGCTCCCTTCCTGATGTGAGTAGCACTTGCCTTTGATGTTTACTTTGATTGTTCAGACCCTCTGTTGTTGCCCCCCTCTCTTTTTGACTTTTAAACACTTTTCATAACTTTTTTTTTTTTTAAACACCTTTCCAGAATGCTTCTGCCATGGGATATGTTGGCCATCTTGCTGGTATAGCAACAGTACCTCTCCTTGGCATATTAGAGTAAAGGATTATTCTGCCCAACATTTTTTACAAAAGGACATATATGATTTACATAACACTTTCTAGGCAGCTGGTTCTTAAGGTTTTCTAGTTTAGGTTTCACACGTACACACACACACACACACACACACACATGCATACCTCACACAGAATAATCATTGTGCTACAGGAAGTACTTCTTCTCTACCAACTTCTGGTCTAAACCCATTTCTAGGGGTGCACGAAAGTCACTTACCTGGTCTCGCAGCTTTTCGCAGTGGGGGGGAGGCGCTTCGCTGCTCTCCCCCCGAAGTTCAGGCCGGTGGGGGGAGGCTTCCCACCTCGCCCGGCCAAAATTCAGGCCGGGGAGTAGGCGCCTCGCCTCGCCCGGCCGCGAAATAAAAAGTTAAAAAAAACACACGCCCCCGTGATAGGCTACGTGACGATTAACCTAGCCTATCATGGCTAGATCTGCAAAGTCAGCCGTGATAGGCTACGTAAATCGTCACGTAGCCTATCATGGGTGACTTAAAAAAAAAAAAAGTACGTACGCAAATGGCGGCCCCCATAGGGAGCCGCCATTCGCGTTCCTTATTTGGTCGCTGTAGTCTACGTAAATCTTTACGTAGACTACAGCGACCAAATAAGTAACATGAATGGCGGCTCCCTATGGGGGCCGCCATTAGCCGTACGTGCTTTTTTTTTTTTTAAAGTCACCCGTGATAGGCTACGTGACGATTTACGTAGCCTATCATGGCTGACTTTGCAGATCTAGCTGTGATAGGCTATGTTAATCGTCACGTAGCCTATCACGGGGGCGTTTTTTTTTTCTTTTATTGGAATGGCGGCGGCAGCCGGTCAAAAGATCGGCTGCCGCCCCCACCCCTGACAAAGACCCGACAAACCGCTGCCGGGACCTGGCGCTGGGAGGGACATTCGGGAAAGGTAAGTCCCGTCCTATGGGGGGTGCGGGGGGCGGGGGTGTGTGGAGAATTTCTCCCCAAAACTTCTTCGGGGGGCTGAACATGTTGGCGCTCGGCCCCCCGAAGTTTTGGGGAGAAATTCTCCGCCAACCCTACCCATTTCAGTATATAACCAAGGGACACCATTGCTCTCAGTGTGAATCTCTTAAGTCCTGCCTTGCCAGAGGCATTTATAGTGTGTCAGTTGATTATAGTGTGGCCAGAAGATGGTAGAGAAGGAGTACTTTCTGTAGCATAATGATTATTCTGTGTGAGGTATACATGTGTGTGGGTGTGTGTGAAACCTAAACTAGAAAACCTTAAGAACCAGCTGCCTAGGGAGTGTTATGTAAATCATACATGGCCTTTTGTAAACAAATGTTGGACAGGTCAATCCTTTACTCTAATATGCCAAGGAGAGATGCCATTGCTACACCAGCATGAGGTCCACCATACCCCTTGGCAGTAGCATTCTGGAAAGGTTATGGTGGTTTAAAATGAGCTAGTAGCTCAATCTTTAGTTTATGTGATGCTCTCTTGCCAAACACAATCGAATTCTGCCCCTATCAGTCCATTGAGCAACTGTTTTTATTCTGTCCCTTCAGAAGGGCATTTTGTCTTTGAAAATGTACACCAACTCCAAAACTATATCATGCAGTCCTCTTTCAGAGAAATATTAGAATAACTGGGCAACCTAAAACATATGGTGTTTGCTCTTTTTACCCTTGGGGGATAGAATGACAATAATATAATTCATCTACATATATGCTCATGGGATCACTTTCAAAAGCAACCTCATGTGTGAAAAATAATATACTAGAACAGGGATGGGAACCTGGGCCCCTCCAGATGTTATGGACTCCAACTCCCAGCCAGCATGGCCAATGGTCAGGGATGATGGGAGTTGTATTCCAACAACAACTGGAGGGCCATGGGTTCTCTGCCCCTCTATTAGAAGAAGCCATTAATGGGAACATATGTATGAACATTTCTGTTCTAAACGTCTACCAAGGACACAGCATGGGAAGGTCTCCTTGAAGAAGGAAGTACATTTCTACCCACCACCACTTGATACATACAAAAAACCCTTCATCTGCAAACTGTACAATCTCCCCCTGAGACTAAGGGTGATCCTTTTCTGTCTTGTGAATTGCTATGGATGTCCTACATGGTATTTTATCCTCATTTTTACTTTGGATTTTTCAATCAAATCCACAGATCAAAACAGACATACAAAGAATGAAGGATTAAAATAAACAGGCAAAACAACAACACCCAAACCCACTGGAATTGACAGCAATAGTATAGAACACCTTTCTTGATGAACAGAAAGGTCAATAGCTTTTCTAAAGTGTTTTCACACATTTTCAAATGCATTTCACTGTAATGCAAATGGACAAACCCACATTGCGAAAATTGGTATTTGATTTCCCTCAGCTGCCCTCCACCCCTGCTCCAGTCTATCCTACACCTTGCCACATGACACAAATCATGTGCAAGAAGTTCAGGATGCTACCAGATATGCCAAAGCAGTATAAATCTTTCTGAACTGATGTGCAGATGTAAACCAAAAAAGGGAAAGAGATTCATTTCTCCCACTGTGATATATGCAGCTTCCCACTGTGGCGTGCAGCATGCCCAGTTACTCAGAGCTTTAAATAGGCTCAGAATCCAATAGCGTGGCTCCAGGAGTCTTCGTGTGGCTGGAATGATCTTTGCACATTACAAAGCAGGAAATACATTGTGTATACGACAATGGGAAGAAATGAAGAACTATGCTCAGACAAGTTAGTTTTACTCTTCTTCTTTCATATTAATTCCCTTTTATTCCATGTTGACCATTATTACAGAGCTAAAAAGGAATGCTGCGAATTTTCAGAATACAGTGAGTTTTCAGAAGTCATGATCTTTTTTTCTTTTTTTTAATGTAGAAATGTGAGCACAAAATTTGTCATTTGAATTTCAGAATCCCCCAAAGTCAAACCTTCTTGACTGGTTCAATTAATTAATAACCTTAATAATAATGATAATGATGACGATGACAACAACAGCAGCGACAATAAACTTATATCTGGCTCAGAGTGCATTTTGATCTGTTCTGAAGCTTCTATTCTGAGGCCCCACTCATTTGTAGAGGAAAGTTTTGAGGAGAATTTTGGGACTACTTCAGTTTCACCTCTAGAATCATAGAATAGTAGGGTTGGAAGGGGCCTACAAGGCCATCGAGTCCAACCCCCTGCTCAATGCAGGAATCCAAGTCAGAGCATCCCAGACAGATGGCTGTCCAGCCTCGTCTTGAACACCTCCAGTGTGGGAGAGCCCAACACCTCCCTAGGTCATTGGTTCCATTGTCATATTGCTCTAACAGTCAGGAAGTTTTTCCTGATGTTCAGCCAGAATCTGGCTTCCTGTAACTTGAGCCCATTATTCCGTGTCCTGCACTTTGGGATGATGGAGCAGAGATCCTGGCCTTCTTCTCTGTGACAACCTTTCAAGTACTTGAAGAGCGCTATCATATCTCCCCTCAGTCTTCTCTTCTCAAGGCTAAACATGCCCAGTTCTTTCAGTCTCTCTTCATAGGCCTTTGTTTCCAGTCCCCTGATTATCTTTGTTGCCCTCCTCTGAACCCTCTCCAGTTTGTCTGCATCCTTCTTAAAGTGTGGTGCCCAGAACTGGACACAAATCTAGTTCATCTCCGTGCTTCAGTTGGTTTTACAGATGAAGAAAGAAACTGTTCTTTACTAACAGTCACAAGAAGGAGAGAAAGCTCTTATGTGCAAAATGGCAGAACCCGTTCCGATTAAAACTTACTATCATAGAACCTTTTAGCTCCTGCTGAGTCAGACTTTAGTGGACCCATAGTATGGTGCCGCCAATGGTCCCCTGACGGGTACCAACATCCTCCCACTTGAATTACTGCTAGGGATTAGGGATGTCAGAGAAATCCGCTGTGGATTCAAATGAGGCTGGATTCTTTAGAATCCGGCCTCAGGAATCTGCAGTGGATTGGGACCACTTACCGCTCCAGGAGGACTGGAGGCGGAACGGCACTCGGCTGCTTCTTCCAGCCAGAGCAGTTTGCCTCCTCCCTGTCCCTGCCAATTGCCTTTAAAAAAACTGTCTTTGTTTTTTTTAAAAATGGTGATTGGGGGGATGTGCCCATAGACTTATATGCAAATAGAGCCATGAATCTTGCGTATAAGTCTATGTGTCCATAGGCTTATATGCAAGATTCACCGCTCTATTTTCCGTATATGTCTATGGGCACATGCGATCAGCAGGATGTGCCTATAGACTTATACGGAAAATAGAGCAGTGAATCTTGCATATAAGCCTATGGACACATAGACTTATACGCAAGATTCATGACTCTATTTGCGTATAAGTCTATGGCACATCCCCCCCCCCCGATCACCATTTTTTTAAAAGACTTTTTTTAAAGGCAATCGGCAGGGACAGGGAGGAGGCAAACGGGTCTGGCTGGCAGGAGGGAAGGTAAGCGCCCCCAAGCCAGTCCCCCCCCCAGAATCCTAGTGGAGTGGAACTGCTCTGGAGGATTCCCGGGGGGAGGAACAGATAACCTCCTCCCCCAACAGATTCCCCACCGGAACAGACGGTGGGGAATCCGTACACCCATACTAGGGATGTCGAAGAAATCTAGGGTTGGCGGAGAATTTCTCCATGAATCTTCGGGAGGCCGAGTGCCGATGCATTCTGCCCCCCGAAAGTGTTGGGGAAATTCTCCGCCGGCCCCCCGCCCCCTCCGGGATGGGACTTACCTTCGGCGAATGTCCCTCTCGGAGGCGGGTCCCGGCGGCGGTTCGGCGGCGGTTCGTCGGGGGCGGGGGTGGCGGCCGGTCTCCCGACCGGCTGCCGCCGCCGCCATTGCAAAAAAAAAAGTAAAGTAAAAAAAAACACACCACACCCGTGATAGGCTACGTGACGATTTACGTAGCCTATCACGGCTAGATTTCCAAAGTTAGCCGTGATAGGCTACATAAATCGTCACGTAGCCTATCACGGCTGACTTTGGGGGAAAAAAAAGCGCGTACGCAAATGGCGGCGCCCATGGGGACAGCCATTTGCGTTCCTTATTTTGGCATGTCTAGTCTACATAAAGATTTACGTAGACTATGGTGAAAATAAGGGAATGCTATTTTCATTGCCCTTATTTTCGCCATAGTCTACGTAAATCTTTACGTAGACTAGACGTGCCAAAATAAGGAACGCAAATGGCTGTCCCCATGGGAGCCACCATTTGCATACGCGATTTTTTTTTTCCAAAGTCACCCGTGATAGGCCACGTGACGATTTACATAGCCTATCATGGCTGACTTTGGAAATCTAGCTGTGATAGGCTACGTAAATCGTTACGTAGCCTATCACGGGTGTGTGTGTGTGTGTTTTACTTTTTTTTCATGGCCGGGTAGACGGTGCGCTCCTACCAGGCCTGAATTTTGGCCAGGCGAGGCGGCGCGCCTCCCCCCCCTTGCCTGAACTTTGCGGGGAGAACTGAAGTGCCTCCCCCCCACTGCGAAGCAAGCTGCGGGATGAGGTAAGTCCCTTTTGTCCATCCCTATGTGGGAGTGATAGCTTGCTATTGTTGCTGCTATCCACTCTCCTTGCCCACACCCCCATGTGTTTATCCCAGCCATGGTGCTTATTATGGGTACAGAGCCACCCCTCAGCTTTGTGGTGTGTGGGAGGCTTCCATATTAGATTCCCTAAGATACAATTCCCAACTCAATTCAACAATTCAGGCATTGCATCTTGAGGAACCTAACATGGTGGCTATCTGCTCACCACCAAGCTCCCCACAGATAACAAGCACTGCATCTGGGGTAAACATGTCAGAGGGGAGGAAGTTTGACTGGTGGCAACAATGGCAGGCTACAGCTCTGATTGTGCTGGGGGAAGTAGGGACCCCAGGCCCAGGGGAAGGTGAGGGGGAGAAGGTGAGTGAGTTGTGGCTGTGGCAGCAAACAGCAACAGCTGCCATGGCTCTGATGGGACCACAGGTGGCAGGAAGACAAGACTGTGAGTGCATTGGGGATGGAAAGGAGTCATGTGTTCTCTAGCTCACAGGGCTGCTGTGGTGTTAAGGGTAGGCATGGTTGGGAACCACCCAAGGGCTCATACCCCAGCGGGGGTCCACTGACAAGTTTCCCCTCGAGTTGTTGCTCCTCTTCCTCATTACAGCCTGCTTGTACCTTCCTCTTGCTGTAGTTCAGACAACGGTGCTGATGAGGAGGAGATGCTCTTGCTTACTTGTTCACTGGCTCTCTGTCTGCCAAGCAAGCAAATGGTAGCAATGATGAGAAAGAAGATGAGAAGCAATAGCAGCTGGTGTGAATGGTGGTGAGAAGGTAGACTCATTGAAGGAAGGGGCCCATAGTGGGTGTCTTTCCCAAGGGCCCTCTATAACCTGGGACTTGCACTGCTAGCTTGGATTGGAAGTGGAACTGGACTAGGACTATGGAGTCATAGTTGGCATAGACACCCAACAGGGGTCTGACAGCAGGGAAAACAGTCTTCCTCCGCAGGTTCAGGTGCTGCAACAAGTTACCGGGGTGTGACTGATGGAGCTGCAAGCGGCCCGGGCATCATATAGGGAGATGACATTGGGAGGGACAGCTGCCCCAGGGAGGTAAGCTAAGGCGGCAACCCCACGGCCCTGAAGATCACCCGTCTGGACAACTGGGGAGAGGTGCAGTCATCTCACCCATATCCAGGGCAGCCATGTCCGGGTCCCCGGGAGCAAAGGAGGCGATGCCACTTGCAATGCTCCTGATGGAGATTAGGGGTGCACGAAAGTCCCTTACCTGTCCTCGAAGCTTTTCGCGGTGGGGGGGGAGGCGCTTCGCTGCTCCCCCCGTGAAGTTCAGGCTGGGGGGGGAGGCTTCCTGCCTCGCCCGGCCGAAATTCAGGCCGGGGAGGAGGCGCCTTGCCTCGCCCGGCCACGAACTAAAAGGTAAAACAAAAAACAAAAAATGCCCCCATGATAGGCTACGTGATGATTAACGTAGCCTATCATGGCTAGATCTGCAAAGTCAGCTGTGATAGGCTACGTAAATCGTCATGTATCCTATCACGGGTGACTTTAAAAAAAAAAAGCGCGTACGCAAATGGCGGCCCCCATAGGGAGCCGCCATTCGCGTTCCTTATTTGGTCGCCGTAGTCTACGTAAATCTTTACGTAGACTACGGCGAAAATAAGGGCAACGCTATTTGCGTTGCCCTTATTTTCGCCGTAGTCTACGTAAAGATTTACGTAGACTACAGCGACCAAATAAGGAACGGGAATGGCAGCTCCCTATGGGGGGCGCCATTATCCGTATGCGCTTTTTTTTTTTAAAGTCACCCGTGATAGGCTACGTGACGATTGACGTAGCCTATCATGGCTGACTTTGCAAATCTAGCCGTGATAGGCTACGTTAATCGTCACGTAGCCTATCACGGGGGCGTTTTTTTTCTTTTATTGGAATGGCGGTGGCGGCAGCTCCCGCTCCCGCCCCGGACGAAGACCCGCCGAACCGCCGGCCGGACCCGCTGCCGGGAGGGACATTCGACAAAGGTAAGTCCCGTCCCGGGGGTGTGTGCGGGGGGCGGAGGGGGTGCGGAGAATTTCTCCCCGAAACTTGTTCGGGGGGCCGAACACGTTGGCACTCGGCCCCCCAAAGTTTCAGGGAGAAATTCTCCGCCAACCCTAATGGAGATGCCCCATGAGGGCGGACCGCCTCCAGCTGTGGTGTGTCGCCTGGGCAAAACCCCAAGGAGAAGGATGTTGCTTGAATCACTGCTGACGGAGATGCCGCAGGAAGGTGGACTGCCTGCAGTGGTGGAGTGCTGCTATGGTGAACCTGCGAAGGCGAGATGGAGGCCTCAATGGCGTCCGGATGCCCTGAACCCAGAGACGAGATGAAATAGAAAGAAGTAGCGAGCGTTGGGTCTGCTGTCACGTTCGCTTAGGTTGGACCACTGGGGGTTACTTAAGCCTGCAAGAAGAAACAAGGGCCTGGGTGCCCGGACCCAGACCAACACACCATAGAAGTAAAGCGGCAGGGGTCAGAGCACATAGCAGGAGGTTCCAGTGGGCTAGTCCACAGGCAACAGGTGGCAGCGCCGCCGCTACTGCCAGACGGGGGGGGCACCCTCAATGTCTGGCAGTGGCTAGAGAGGTGAGCTCAAAAACATAGATCCTCTCTCTGTATGTCTCTATGTGTTCACATTTAAGACACCGTGTGTCTAGCCATTAACCTTATTAGCTTATAGGGCAGGGGTGGAGAATCTGTGGCTCTCCCAATGGCTCTGCAGGGGTTCAGATAGGGGTTTTCTAGCCCTACCTGGAAATGCCAGGGACTGGACCTGGGACCTTCTGCATGCCCAGCAGGGGCTTCAGCCTTAAACGATGCCCCTGGAAAGGAGTCTAGAACCTGGGTTTCTCAAGTCCCAGTCCAACACTCTAGCCACTCCAACACAGTGGCTTTGAAGGGGGCGCAGTTGCTGCCTGCTGCAAGCCCAGCGCCCAAGAGGAGCAGCAAGAGCCCACGGCCACGGGAGCCACTCCTGAGGGTGGGCACCCCAGGTGGTTATTTTGTTTTGTTTTTGTTTTGTTTATTTTTGTGTTTTTTTTAGGGGGGATGCACGTGCCGCCACCGCGAGTGCCCCATGCTCGTGGGAGGCAGCGAGAGCCGGCGCCGATTTGCTCGGCGCCCAGGCCCGTGTGACCGCCAGCGAGGACAAAAGGGGGGGGCGGCATGTCGCCACCGCAAGTGCTGGCACCCCTCAAAGTTGTTGTTTTTTTTTTTTGGTTGAACGTTGGAAGCTGCCTTATGCTGGGACAGCCCATTGCTCCATCCAGCCCAAATGTTGATAATGAACATCAATGATGGCTGTCCAAGGTTTCAGGCAGAATTCCTTCCTAGCCCTGCCTGGAGCCGCCGGGGATCAAAGCAGACGCTCCCCCCACTGAGCAGCGACCCCCGGAGGGGGGGCGGGTGCCCGGCTGCTGGGAGCGCAGGCACAACAACAGGCTAGCGCAGTAGGAGGTGCCGCGCACGGGCGCGCACCTGCACAGCCACCGGTGCTCCCGACTGGCGGCAAGTGCCGGCTGAGGGGGCGGCGCTCACGCAAACGCGCCCCTGTCGCAAGTGCCGGCAACCCCGGGGCCGCGGTGGTGTAGGCGCGCGGCAATCCTTCTGAGGAGGCGAGGGGGGGTGCACGGCCACCCGGAGCATGGGCATCACAGCAGGGCGCGCACGAGGAGGCGCCGCACCCCAGCGCCCGCCGTCACCACCGCCAGCGCCCCCGTCGGGTGGCAAACGCCGGCCGCGGGGGCGGCACCCGCGCACACGCACCCCCGCCACGAGCGCCGGCAACCCCGCGGCCGCGACGGCGCAGGTGCATGGCAACCGCCCGACGAGGCAAAAAGAAGTGGGGTGGCGTAAGAGCACGTGTGTCTCCGCTGCAGCCGCCGGCAAAGCCAGAGCTGCGGCGGGCGCGCCGAGCCCCCAGGAGAAAACATCACACTTGGCAGCAGTGGGATTCGAGCCCACGCCCCCAAAGAGACTGGAGCCTTAATCCAGCGCCTTAGATCGCTCGGCCACACTACCGTTCGAGGAAGGGGGGTGGGCGCGCTGTGGCCGTATGCGTGGTGCCGGCACAGCTGATGGCCCTAGGCCAGTGCAGGGTAGAGGACGGGGTGGCGCCCGACCACGTGCGCCCCCTCCGCGAGCGCCAGGAAACCCGGAGCTGCGGCAGGTGCGCCGAGCCACAGCGAGGAGATGGAGGGAGCGTGCGTGCTGCCGCCGCAAGCGCCGGGGCCCCCAGTGCGCACCGCTACAAACACCGGCATTCCCACTGGCAGGGCAGGCGCCGGCTATGAGGGAGGTGCGCCGGAGCGCGCGCACCCTGACGCCAGAGCCAGCAATCCCGGAACCACGGCAAGCACCGGCGTGGCAGTGAGGCCTTGGATGCGCTGATAGGATGCGGAGTTCAAGCGGCTGGAACGACGACGACGGTTTCCAGCAGGCAGGTGTCCTTCGTCGTTTCTTGGGGAGCTGTAGTTTTCTCTAGCTGCGTCGAGCCAGAGAGCTGAGATTGGGAAAGGGGCTGAGTTTAAGGCAACTCAGCCTGCCCCTCCTTGCATGGTGGTGCCACTGGGGTGCACCAATCCGAGGCCCTTACGTCTTGTCACCCCACCCGCCCGCAATGGCCCCCCCCTTTCGGCCAGACAAGCTGGCTCCGGGGTGAGGGCATAAATGTAAATTAAACATGTATGTACCAATGAAGGCCTTACTTTTTATTGTTCTTTTTTTAAAGCAAGGGCATAGGTAGCTGCATCTGAATGTAACCTCGCATGTGCTTCATGCTTTATTGAAACTGGATGAGAAGCCTCGCAGATGAGATGAAACGCAGCCTTTGGATAGCTTTATCTCATGTTTCCTCTAAGGAACACTGAGGAGCATTTAAGTTAGGGGTGTCAAACTACTTTGGAGAGGGGGGAGGGTCAGATTACCCCCTGACTCCTCCATAGGCTGAATGACATTAGGGGGTGGGGCCACCCCCCTGACATCATCTGCCCCTTCTTTGTTGTGCATGGGCTTTCTCCAGGTAGGAAAAGCCTATGTGTGCCAAAGCTGCCTTGACTGAGGAGGAGTAGTCCTCCCACTGGTAACTGGGCTTTTCCTTCCCCCATTGGGGAGGATGCACGACACACTTCACTGATTGGACAGAAAGCAGAGATTTCTCCCCTGCTAGACTCCAGTGGCTGGGAGCTTGGGGAAGGGGAAGGTCTTGAGGAAGGAGCACAAGCCTCCACAGGCTGGATTAGGCCTGTGGGCTGGATGTTCTCAATCCCTGATTTAAGCCTCACAACCACCTTGAGAGGTAGGTTACACTGAGATATAATAATTTACAGAGGTGTGCACCAGCCTCCAGCTTCTACTTGGCCCCTAATTTGATGCTTTGAAAAATGGCCCAATTCATCTGGCACAGTCTGTCTGCTTTGACCTGGTACCAAAACTGAGTTGAGTTTTGGAAATCCAAGGCTTCATGCTTCCCGTTGACTATCACAGGAAGTCCAAAAATGTGCGTGAGTGCATGCATATGCGCATATATATATATATATATATATATATATATATATTTGTAAGAATGGAATGATTGCTACAGGCATAGTAAGCCCCTTTGGGGGAAATTATGGCTGCCAAATGTCAGAAAAATAGGTGCAGGGGTCTTTGTGCTATATGCCTTTATTTAAAAGGAAGATGGCAATAAGGCTTTATTCATAGTGAAGTGTGGAGTTGTTGGAAAAATGGCCATCTCACGGTCCCATCCTTGTCATCCCTCAAAGAACATTGATTGAAGCCCCTGGGTATCCTAGGATCAAAAGATGGACTTGTTGGTCACTCAGCCACACTCCCGCCTTCCTCACTCGCCCTGCTCATAATCAGTGTTTAGAGAAACAAAACTAAAATACACTATTTGCAGGAGACATAAAAGCCCTATTCAGGCGTTCTGTATCTGAATAGAGTAAATATCTGAGGGGAGTGAGTGGTCCAGCCCTGTCTCCTTTTGTCATTGAATTTGTTGCCTTGAATGCCTTCACCTCATGGAGAGTGAGTTTCTGAAGAGGAGAGCCTCCTGTATCTGTGGAGGCTTTCCAGTTGATCCAGAACTCTGGCAAATCCATGTACTGGCTTGTGTGGAGAACCTTCATGAATACAAGAGGCTCTCCTCTTCAGGCAGTCACCCTCCATGAGTTGAGGGGGACAAATGTGACAATGGAGGGGTGTGTGGCTGAAGCATTCCTTCTCTTCATGTGGATGCTTCATTCAGGTTCAGATAGTCTGAATAGGGCTAATGCTTTCACATCTTCCATGTCTCCAAAACATGAGTCAGTAATGAAGTCACATTCAGTTTTGGTCCTGTTGCTTAGGAAGGAAGCTTGCATCATTTCAGGAAGCAACAGAACCAGACCAAAGCAACTTGATTCTGCACAGGCTTCAGGCTTCGTCCAAATCTGATGCACATCCCCAGTCATTTGCCCAAGCCATCCAGTGAGTTTATTGGCCAAGGAGAGATTTACCTGAGCTAGGTAAAGCTCAGGGTGTAAATGCTTTGTGGGGATCAGATTCACTCATGCAGTGTACTTGATCCCCAAAGGAAGATGTGTTTTAGATGTGTTTTAAATCTCTTACTTTTGTGGTTATAGAATGAGAAGCTCCATTTCAGAGCTTCAAGTGTGTTCCGATGCATATCAGAATTAACTCACTATTTGCTGGCCAGGCTTCATGCAATGAGTGATGCTAAAAAACAACAGTAGTGTTCTGAATGGGTGAGAATTCACAATTGGAAAAACAATGCCCAAGGCAAATGGTATGTGAAACCTGGCCTGTGGTGTTTTATATTCCCCAGTCCTTCCCTGGAGATTGCAAAGGGGGACCATGCACACACATAGGCAGGACCAGTGTCTAAAATAAAGCATAGATCTTGGAGGAACAGGAGCCCCCCAAAACTGCTTTTTGCCAGCCAGCTACAAAAAAAAAAAAAAAGCCACCAAAAATCTCTTTTTCTTTCTGCCCATATAAAAAACCCGAAAAACTCTTTCCCTCATCTTCCAGCCAGACAGATGAGCTGTGACAGAAACACGTCTGGCTTGAAATACCTCTGGCTTATCACCAGGCAATAGAAAGCCATTAAAGTATAGCCTTTTTAGTATATAATTTTTAAAGTGTAGCTTGATACCTTCAGCTATCAAACTCCCAGGAAAGTGGTGGGCAACATCCGGGGGTCCACAGGCCATTCCAGCCCCCCCCCGGACCCACTGGGGGCTTCACCTCTTTCCCCACACTGCACCTCTCCCCCCTCAATTTGTCCTGTATTCTCCAAGCCAGTCAAGACATAACGTTTGCCAAGAGGATGGTTTCTCTGTAGCAAATATCTCACCTTCTGGTAGTATCACAAAGCAGAACAAACCCAATGAGTCAGGCCAGCACACAGAGAATCTCCATCCAAATGGTAGCCACTGGCAGAGATGGATCCTTCCTGACACACATTGTGGGTTTTGCTTCATGATACAGCCAAAAGCTGGGGAACTTGCTGAACTTGGAGGCTTATGGCCATCCAAAGCAGAGCAGGAGATGCAGCAAAGCGATCCTCCCCTCCGCACTCCTCTCATTCCTATTTTAGCTAGACAGGCTTTTTCACCCCTCTAGCTGAGGCATCAGGTAGGGGGAAGGAAGCAGGCTTGGGAAGCCTGGGTATATGGTGTAAGCTGTTCCCTCCCTGCCCTGCCCACTGCCACACCCACTTTCCCTTCCCTCCGAGGACACCTTTGCACCTCCACAGAGCCAGTTCTCTCTGTGCTGGCTGTGAGGGGGAGGGGGCAGGGAGCTCAGACTTCTGGGCCTGAGCACTGTCTCCAACCTCGGATCCAGGAATCCAAACTACCATATGCCCACCCCCCAGACTCTGTCTAGAGGTCGTAGGATTGCTCTCTTAGACATGTGTATTTTTACGATTAAACGTAGTCAAAAATAAGTTTACATCAACAAAAAATTAACATTTTGAGAAAAAAATCATTTGAAAATACATATTTAAAAATGTATTTAAGCACCATGAGACTAACTTCCCAGACATGCGTAGGACTGCACTGAAGTGCAAATTCCCATGCAATTTAAAAAATGCAGAGTAGTGTGGAATTGAGACAGAAAGGACTTATGAGTGAACATATGCAAAAATGGCAGGAACTGAAATAGATGGATTAATTCACTCTTAGATAACCCTAATGGCTGCTTTAGATGTTAGTATTGGCCCAGGGATAAGGGGCTTATGACCATCCCCATAGGTTTGCACCCTAAATGTATTTTCTCCTCAAATCCCCATTTCTAAATGCACTTTGATACATTTTTGAGTCAAGAACTGCATTGGAACTAGAGATGGGCAAATGAGCGACATTTGAGCTCGACAAAATTCTTGGAACATCAGCTCTCTGCTTATCTCACACCCAATGGACATTCGTGTTTTTGTGATGGCTGCTAGTTTGGCGCGAATGGAAAAATTACACAAGAGGGAAACAGTGAGTGAATGTGGAAGTTGCCCAAAATCCACAAATGTCTGCAAATTCCCCCTACAGACTAAAGTCCCCCACAGACTAAATTTAGAAATTTGTGTAAATTGAATGGGAACAGTTGTGCAAACCTAAGGCGAGCACATGTCCAGTAATTTGCAAACATTTTCAACAGACACTTCCTTGCGCTCATGCTTGCATTCATGGTTGTGCACAGGGGAGGCTCACTAGTTTTGGGAGCCGAAATGAAATCCTTGTACATCTTTAATTGGAACATTCTGGAAGTGCAAAAAGAGGTGGATAGCTAGGTTCTGGTCTGCATATTAGCCTGGGAAGTGTGGAACAGGTAAGATCTTATTGGAATTCATAAAGACTGAGTTGTTTAGATTGACTGTGCTCCCAATAGATCAATAGACAGACAGACCGATGGAGGTCTCTGAGATCAGAGCACCCCATCAATCCAAAGCATTGCTGGCAAGAGCCAGGCAAGGCAGGAAGAACAACAAAGGCAATTTTGCCTCCCATTCTCCTAAAAAACAAACAACCCCAGATTCTACTAGATGGGCCTCTGAGTCCATACAGCTGGCTTACCTGCAGGGGATGGGGACAGTGATGATGAAAAGGCTCTTGCACCTGGGATTCTCCTCTCCTCTCCTCTCCTCTCCTCTCCATACCCACCACCCCACTCCCTCTTCACTCTCCACAAGCTCCTTGAAGGTTGCAGCCACTGCGGTGGGTTCAGTGGTGGCTGTGAGGGGGTGGAGCCACAGGAGTGAGAATGAGCCAATATTGGATTCCCCTTCCTGAGTTCATAGGAATATCCATGGCTTTGGGGGGGGGAAACCCATCATATGGTCCCTAAGATGCTCTCCCAGGGACCATTGGATTGCTCTGGTAGGTATCCTTGTTTTATCTTCTAAGGGGCACAGAAAAAAAGGATTTGATTTTGTTGATGATTGAGGTACACACAGTAAAAACTGGATTCCTTCTTTGTGCTCTCTTTCTGTTTTTTTGTTTTAATTATTCCTGGGCATTTGGCCAACCCTTGTTGAAATTTCTCCAATAGCTAACTATTCTCATTGTCTCCCAAGGATGAATGATTTCTGAGCCTGGGAAATAAAACCATAAGAAAGCTCATTAAAGTAATCCGATATTCTTCATAAGAGATTGTGTTGGGAGTCAGGGCTGGTTTTGTATGTCCACTTTGGGCTTATTTTTTTCTGTGTGGTGTTCCCTACCACAAAAAGACATATGTTTGAATACCATGTCTATGTTTATTAACACACTTCTGTTCATATTGCCAGTAAAAAGGAGCTAGGGGTTACCTGTTTGCACTGGTTTTCATAGGGAATATATTTTAGCTAAATATCTGTGCTTGAATTACTTTGTTTGTTTGTTTGTTTTTTTGCAGATGGCAACTGAATAACTTGATCCAACAGATAAGAGATGAGTTGCCAAGTCATGAGATTCTATGACTAATTGACAAATTAAAAACTAAATTAACAAGGCATTGGGTCTAGACGGGAATGCCTGAGAGTTCCTAAAGATTCAAAATGTGAAATCATTGACTTCTAAAAATAGAGAAAAAAAAGAAAAAACTTCACACTAAAACTGTACTCCAAGTGGATGACCCAAAGTAGTAAACATAGTACCAGTTTTTAAATAAGTGATCTGGGGAAAATGAGGAAATTATAGACCCTGGTAGCCTCACATCTGTCTCAGGCAAGTTAAAAATGTATTATTATCTAGAATGATTACATGCAGAAGAACAAGACATATTGAGAACAATCATGACTTCTTCAAAGTGAAGTTTCTTTTGAAATCTTTTAAGGTGTCAACAAACTTGTAAATAGGTATGAACTGGTTATGGGTTGGATCCAAACAGATCCATGCTTAGCATAGACCTGTGACTAGCTTGTGTCACTGATTACAGTGTGTGTGTTCTAAGCATGACTGTTGGTTTAACCTATTCATAAATGATCTGGAGTCAGAGGTTGTTCCTAAAAAGAGATACTGTAGCACTGGGAAAGGTGCAGAAAGGGCAACTTAGACAGCAATCCTCAGGTCCCTGGGTGAGCATCCCAAGGACCATAGGACAGTGGTCCAACCTCGGAAAGAGGAGTCAGGGATCCACCCCTCTGCCCCCCCCCAGCTGGCATGGAAAGAACTACACTGGTTGCCTCTCTGAGGTTGGAAAATTGAAAATTGATGGGGGAATTTTGTCCTGGTTCTGCTGATGGAACTGCTTCTATCAGCAGAATGGCAATGCTGGATATAACCCTATGACAGCTACATGTTTAGGTAGCTAAATGTCAGCTGATAGCTCAATGTCCATGTGGTATACAAAGAACAGGGCAGGGCATCTAACTGACTATGGTTGGAAAGAGGATGCTAGACTAAGGATGTGTGAACCAGCAAAACTTGAGCTTGTTGAGGTTCTCCAAATTCCCCCTTGAAGCTCATTCCGGCTAGTGTCTGTATCAGGTCGCGAGCTTTGTTTTTTTGTGTTTGCATGTCAATTTGTGTTTATTTTTGTGCATATTTTGTTCAAATGTACACATCAATTGTATGTATTTTTGGAATATACAAATTTTCCCCATTGATTAACACATGCTTATGTGCATTTTTCAAAAGTACACATTTTTTCATGTGCGTTTCCAAATGTATGAATTTTTAACATATTGTTTGTTCTGTAAATCACATTGCAAGCTCAAAAATGTATGGAATTCGTCAGCAGATTGAGTTTGGGTCCACATTTAGTTCTGGGAGGTGCGAATTAGGTAAATTCAGATCAAAACCAAACTGAAATGAATTTCTCATACATCCCTGTGCTAGGCTACATGCATTCTTGGTCTGATCCAGCAGGCCTTTTCTTATATTCTTGTTGCTACTATGTTTGCTTGCTTGGATGGTATGCAGAGGGGACGTACTGCTGAAAATACATTTTCTATTCTCATTTGCACATACTCCAGTCTGAGAAGCCCAAGATAAACCTACCAATCCACACTCACTTGAAGAGGTTTTAGCCTCCAGTCCTGGATTTATGATTTCAATAACCTAAAGTTAGAAGAATAACTAACAAATGCAAGACCACTAGACTTTGTTTAGGTTCATTGTGGGTACTTAATGCATTACTTCATTGTAGCTACTTAATCTGTTATTGTCTCTTCTATGTATTTCTTGACATACATCTTAACCAAGCTATTTAGCTATGCAGGCCACATAAGGGCAGCCCTACAGTATTGACAGATAGGTTCCCACAACTTCTATTGTTGACTTATGTGCCTTACAATTAACTCTGACTTCATCTTTAGTGCACGTTCCATGGGCAAGCAAGAGCAGGAGAAAGCTATCAGGACAAGAAACAAGTCTATCTTTTTTCAAGACAAGTCAGACTGGATCAAAGATTATGGTGCATATATGTTGCCACATTCTGGAGCAAAACCCAACTCCGATGCGCTGTATACCAAAATCTATTTTATGTTTTTGAAGGAATTCTATGTACCCCAGCACACTGAAAGCTGATTAGCAAATATATCTTGCACTTGAGCTCTCCAGGGTCATAAGACAGTTAATGCTTAGTGTCTAGACTTGAATTGAGGAAATAATCAAATCACTGCTCAGCACTCAAGCTCAATGACTTACTTTGGCCACTCAAAATATCTCAGCCCAACTAGCTTCACAGGATTATTGTTGCAGGTTTGACTAACCAGACCAGCACAGAGATTGATGTGGCAGAGGACCAAAATGCTGCTGTTAATGAGACAAGACTTTCTGCAGCCAGAAAGGGGGGGGGGAATGCTGAAGAAAAAACAAAGGTCATCTATCAGAGAAAGCAAACATCTCTGTGCAGCAGATCAGCCAAGTGCCTATGACTCCAGGTTCTCCTGTTGGGATCGAGCCTCTGAATGGACAAAAGGAATGGTGGGAGGGGAAGAATCAGCTGGGTCATCTGAAGTGGTTACACAAGATGACAAGTACTGTGTAAGAACAGAAAACACAACTGACTAGACACCATCCTCAGGGCCACCCTGGGAAACATCAAATAGTGCCCAGGGCAAGTGAGAAATCACTCCATGAATTGATGAACACAAATCATTCTGTAGAGAATAACAACAGTGCCATATATACCTTAATGAGTTTTTATCTAGCAGGTTAATTTGACCATCTCCACTACATTCCAGATTTTCCATAATCGTTCTACTTTGGTTGGCAATTGAAGGTTCTTCCATTGGGAACCTATCTCTATCTGTGCTATGGTTGATCTTCTCTGTGAATGCCAGATCTTCATATTGAATGAAGCCTTTCAAGACATACTGAAGAGCAATTGGTGGACTCATGAACATTTCATATCAGGTGTTTTTAAAAACCAGTTTAAGTACTTTCTCCCCCAAATGGGAGAAAGTCTAGAAAAGGTACATATTAAAATATTTTAAAAGAATGCACCCAGTGTTGGTCTAAAGAGGACACAATACTCTCCAGATATGTAATACAATATCAAACAAAATAAAAATAATAAATCATTTAAAATATACTGCAGAAACAATAGACAATAAAACCTTAGTGCTTTCTTTCACAGATACTTTCTCCCACTGTTTCAAGGAAGAGGAATAAATTCCATCTTAAAAATCACAAGTGCTACCTTACAAATGTGAATGCTGTTGAACAGCTTGAAGAGAAGCACCTACCAGAGTTGTCAGAGTTAGTGCAGAAGTATGCTGTAATCAATTTCCTAGTATTACTACAATCAATGTTAGGCACTGAAGGAGACCATTTTTGTAGAAAGGATGTTTGCAAAATGTCTATAATTAGAATGCAAGCTGGCATGATGGAAAAGCTCATGAAACGCTTGTGCTGTGAAGTTTCCAGCTTAATTTTTCAGATTTATTGAGCTTGAATAAACACCCTGACTTCTGAGCCTATTGCTTTTGTTTTGTTTTGTTGGCTTGAAACAAAATGAAAAGCAGTATTGGGGAATTGCTAAGGAAGCAATTGGTTCCTAGACTCCTAGGAATAGTAAACTACCGAGATCCTACACCTGCTAAGTGAGAGAATAATCAACAACATGTTTCCCCAAAACTGATTTCCCCTCTATTTTAACTTGAAGGCTCTATCCTTCTGTTAGTTCACTGATTCCTTCCCACGCTGTGTGCTGCGAGAAATGCTAAGGTGCCCAAAAGTTGCTATGAACCCAAAGTGCATAGCTACAAGAGGGCTGCCCACTGTCTCTCTCTGCATGATTCATGTGGCTTTGCCTCCTTTCAAACAGCTTTGACTTGAATAGGTTAGATCAGGGGTAGGCAATCTTTTCTCTGTTGAGGGCCACATTCTCTTGTGGGTAATTTGTTGAGGGCCATGTGTTGGTGGTGAACAGGTCCATCTCTCTCTCTCTCTCTCTCTCCCTTCCCATGCAGCAGGCTGCCAGGGAAGGGATTGAATGCTCTTGTCAGAGGTCTGAACTGATTATGTGCAGAAGGCTTTTGAAATTAGGCTGAAGGCCATATGTGGCCTTAGGGACAAAGTTTGCTAACCGTTGGGCTAGATGATTCTGCTGCATCTTTGCATTAGTTGTGACTCAATCATTCCTATACTCCTGATGCAGGAACACAGCAAAATTTCCTGTTGCTAAAGAAGGCTGATCGTTCTGTCTCCGAGTGGACTGAAATTCATGGCACTTTGATGCCCTAATATCATTTTTAATGAAAAACTCAGTGATACATTGACAGAAATGATTGAATAAGATAAAATGACGTGTAATAATGGAGTGAATGTTTCTTGATTCCCCCACCCCACAAATATGCTAGTAAAGAAGATTTTTCCTTCTTCTACACTTCCACTATTACTGAAATAGTTATGCTAATGTATTCTAGCCTGCATCTATGCTATCTCAGTTTGTCATGCCTGCTGGCCCCAGTATGTAGTTAACTGAAGATGATGACTGAAACATTGTTTTTTGAAGCCATGTCTCTGGTTGTTGCACTTGGCTAGCTGCGTTCTGCATAATCAGTGAAGCAACCCCCCCACTCCCCGCTATTCTTAAGCGACTATGAAAAAGTCTCCCTAGATTTCCTAACCATGTGACTGCAGGGCTTAGTGGGTCACCTATGAGACAGGTAATGGAAGGAGAGCAAATGATATGTAGAATTTTTTTTTATTTTTTCTCCTTGCTGTCCTGTAGCATCATCTCTAGATGGCTGTTGGAAGGTATAGCAATAGCGATAATGAGTTTGGTGAAGCAAAATGGATGCACTCTGGACTCAGTCCAGGTGGTTAAGGGTGGTGATTTCTGATTCAGTGGTAGGGGGAAAAGAAATTTCAGGTGTGTGTGTGTGTGTGTGTGTGTGTGTGGAGAGAGATTCACTGTGAGGTTCAAAGGCCAACTCAACAATATATTGAGCTGAACTGTAAAAACCAGGGTTTTAAAAGAGCATTTATTGTGTTAACCAGAGGCGGCCCTACCATTAGGCAGAGTGAAGCAGTTGCCTCTGGTGGCAGATTCTTGTTGGTGTGAATAGGACAACCATCTTCTGTGTCCTTCTTTTTCCAAAGAGCACAGGACTGGTGGTTTCAGGGAATGGAATGATAAACAAACTACCACACCTGTGCTCTCCCCAGCTGATATTTATGCCTCTTCCCCCATCGTCCAGCATTTATAGTAGGAAAATCCTTTTGTGTCTTCAGATGGACAGATGGAAGGATGGAAGAACCAGTGATATTTGAGCTCACCAAAATTCTCCAAAATGTAGTTTCAAGCCTGTTCCCACTCCTGCTTTTATTTTCGACCTATTTTTCAGCGTATTCAAATGGGGAAAGTGTGCATTTTGAAAGGAAAACATGAGCATTTCTGTGTGCATATCTCAAAAGTGTGCACTTCCCCCTTTGACTAAAGTGTGAACATGCATTTTTTTTAAATGTGCATTTCAAAGAGCTTTTTTTTTTTAAAAGCACATTTTTCTATTTTGATCACAGATTTGCAAATTTGCTAACATTTCTTGAAAAAAAGTGCTCCTACTCTCATTCAGAATTGTGAATTGGATATGTTCGCATGACTTGTGAACAGAAATGAAATTCTCATACATCCCTTAGGGTGACTGGGTGGTGTTCTTGGATGGGTGAGTTGTTTGCTTCTTAGCTTGGCCTCTAAGTCTGGAATTGGAAAGACACCAAATCTGCTCATCATTCCTTCTGTTTTCTTGCCAGTTGAGTACTATTTTCTGAATTCCTTGATAGAATTATTATATTCAGCACGTGTGTGTGTGTGTGTGTGTGTGTGTGTCTACTGACTTGAGACAATTTAAATGAATAACATTTTCAGGAAACCACTGAGTGAGATTTTATATGTCCCTTGGAAAGACATCACCAAATCCTATTGAATGCTGCATGTAGGGCAGTATTGTTTATCATTTTCAGCAGCAGTCATTTTACTGTGTGGCAGTGAATTATCTATTCAAATATTTTGTAACATACCTTTAAACTAAAAGTCTCCAAGCAGTTTTAGTAGTAGTCGCAGTAGATTTTGTTTATAGGGTTATTAACATGCAATGAATATGTGGCAGAGAGGCTTGAATTATTTGGTGAGGAATCCACACATTTCTGAATTCTGTCTTTGGAATAAATCAGTTCTGCAAGTGTAATAAAGAGTACCCATCAGATAAATTTGCACACACTTATGATTTATTCTGGTTGCACATACTAAAGGTTTTGAAAAGTTTAAAGGTCTAATGAATGATAGACAGGGGAAATGCACGTTGTATGATCCATTCTCTCAATTACAACAACAATATAACATCCAGCTTCCTCAGGCCTGTCATAGACCCACCAGTATGTAGGTTCAGGTTGGCAGGGATGTGAGACAGGGCCTTTTTGGTGGCAGCTCCCCATTTATGAAAGTCCCTCCCTTTTGGTGCCTTCTTCGCCTTTGGTTTGGGGATGGTTTAATTATAGTTCTTACTAATTCTAGAATATTTTAACTGGTGCCTGGGTTGATGTTTAGTTGTTTTATGTTGCTGTTTTACTTGGTGGATTCTGGATAACTTTATTTAATTCAAGGTTTTAATATTGGATGTTTTACTGTGTCGTTATATTATGGTTTATATTCCCCTCTCCCCTTGGTGATTGTATGCTGCATTGAGAGGATTCTTTAGTCCTGAAAAAAAGTCAGAGAACTTTGGCCAGCTCAAGTTTTGCTGCTTTGCACATCCCTAGCAGCAGGTAGATGAGGGGCAGGCACAAAGTGGAGCCCAATGCTGACTCAGCTCCAATTCAAGAGTGCAGCTCCTGCCACCCCAGGGAAATATTTCATGGTGGTGAGTTGCTCCCCCATGCATTAAATGAACATTGAAAAGTGCTCCTATTTGTGGACCTTTTCTTTTTAGATCATAATCCTGTTTCAGCTTTCTGCATCATTGAAAAGCAGACAAATACAAGCTAACTAACTAAAGAAGAGGGTGTGCTCAAGAAACATGGTCACCCAACCCTGCCCCGCCTGGCAGAATCTGATCATGTTGTTCCTTGGAGCCATTAAGATCTCTCTTTGGCATGTAGCAGCACTTATTAATGAGATACATTCCACTTTCCCCCACTGTCAAATAACTAATTATATGACAGAGTTCAAACAAAGATGTTCTGGGTAACCGCTGCACATTCCGAGTGGGAACATTACTCTGCCTTTTGGTCTTCTCTTTTCCATTACACTTACAAAGTGAATTTTATGTTAAGGAGTATTAGGTGTAGGGTCAGGTTCTATACTGCTAGTGCTTTGTAAGCTTTCTCCATACTAGTCTGCCTCTTCTGCACCACAGTCCCACTGTGGCCATTTCCCCACTCCCACCTAGATGCATTCAATTACCCAGAACTATCATAGCTCCTGAATGTGGTAATGGGGTTTTGGTCACATGATGTGGTTATAAAGGTTAAGTGCTTGCTGACTTTGATGATTTAACTCCATGTTCCTTTGCAGCAAACATACTGAATGCTTGGTGTTTTATTTTAAACCTCTGAAGCACCCTGATTGTTATGTTCACCATCAAACCATAGATGGAACAGATGTTGTGCCAGTATCAGGACTTTGCACTATGAAGGGCTTTGAATAGGGATGCATGAGAATTTTGTTTTTGATCATAAAGCATGTGAGCATTCTCTGTTTGACTCCCAAAATGCGAGCGCGAGCACTGGTCTGGCATTTCTGGTCTGCCAGAAATGTTCGCAAATTGCCAGGCATGTGCTTGGGTTTGATTTTGTACAAATTTCCTAATTTTCTCAATTTTCCCTGTAGGCTGAATCAACCTTGTTTAGTCTGTGCAGGAAAGTTGCAGACCTTTCACATTCAACTTCTGCTCAATTTGCACAATTTCCCTGTTCACACAGAGCAAACAACCTTTGTAAAAGTGAGTGGGAATCAGGGACGAGACAAGTGGTGAAATGATGTTCAGAGAATCCTAGCTCTTGAGCACTGCTTGTTCACCTATCCCTAGTTTTGAAAGCCCTATTCAGGGCCAAATGTCTACTCATGGAGGAGAAGATGGGGATGTGTATTCCATCCACTCCACCACTGATGTCACCATGTTGAAGGTGGAAGGTCCGAAGCAAACTGTAACTACGTTCACCTGGATGTGGTTATGGTGCTCCATGATACTGGGTACCCTGATTGCTTAGGGTTCCTGACCATGAGGAGCAGAGTAACTGCATTCAGCCAAACACAGTTATAATTTTTCTTCTTATCTTTCCTGTCAGCTTGGGAAAACTTGGAGGTGGAGGGGGTGAGGCCAGAGCTCATGTCCCCATCTACCTCCCACTAGTAGGGTGTTTTTTAAATAAAATATTGCCTGAAGGTTTATAACTGCCTTTGCAGATTCATTGGAGCATCGTCTCTCTCCCTATTATATTGCCTCTGAGTCACTGTTCCCAAGAGCACCATCTATGATGATGCTGAGGTAGGACAACATGAGAACATGGGATACTGCCTTATATCAGATCAGACAATTGGTCCATCTAGCCCAGTATTGTCTACTCTGGCTCACAGTAGCTCTCCTGCATCTCAGGCAGAAAGATGATTTTCCCATCACCTGGCAGTGGACAATGTATCTTTCAGGGCCCTTCAGTGGAGAAATAGACAGGGAGACATTTTTCTCCCTCTCTCATAACACTAGAACCTGGGCTCATCCCATGAAGCTGACTGGTGGGAAATTCAGGACAAGGAAAAGGAAGTACTTCTTCACACAATACTTAAACTATGGAATTCACTTCCACGAGGTATAGTGATGACCACCAATTTGGATGGTTTTAAAAAGGGATTAGATAAAGTCCTGGAGGAGAAGGCTATCAATGGCTACTAGTTGTAATGGCTATATGACACCTCCAGTATCAGAGGCAGTATGCCGCAGTACAGCATTTGCTGGGGAACATGGGTGGGAGGGTGCTGTTGCACACATGTCCTGCTTGTGGGATTTCTGGTTGGGCAGCTGGATCGCCACTGTGTTAACAGAATGCTGGACTGGATGGACCCTTGGTCTGATCCAGCATGACGCTCTTCTCCTGTTTTTATGCTCTTTACCATCTGCTTTGTAACTAATGCTTCTCTATAAATGAGTGCCTTTTTCTGTAATGCCCAAACTGAACAATAACATCCTAGTATTAGCTAGACAGCATAGTAAGAAGCAGAGACATCACCTTGCCGACAAAGGTCCGTCTAATCAAAGCTATGGTTTTCCCAGTAGTAATGTATGGCTGTGAGAGCTGGACTATAAGGAAGGCTGAGCGCCGAAGAATTGATGCTTTCGAACTGTGGTGCTGGAGAAGACTCTTACGAGTCCCCTGGACTGCAAGGAGGTCAAATCAGTCCATACTAAAGGAAATCAACCCTGAGTGCTCATTGGAAGGACAGATACTGAAACTGAAGCTCAAATATTTTGTCCACCTAATGCGAAGAGAAAACTCTCTGGAAAAGACCCTGATGCTGGGAAAGACTGAAGGCAAAAGGAGAAGGGGACGGCAGAGGATGAGATGGCTAGATAGCATCACCGATGCAATGAATATGAACTTGAGCACACTCCGGGAGAGAGCGCAGGACAGGAAGGCCTGGCATGCTATTGTTCATGGGGTCACGAAGAGTCGGACACGACTGAATGACTGAACAACAAGAACAACAAATTAGCTCCAGATTAAAAAGATTTAGTGTTCTATTTAACATGTTAAGTAGTATATAACCTTTTTCTATACTGATTTCAGAGTCCCACAGAATATGAATCCAATTCTGATTCAGAATGGTACAGCACCAAGAGCAACTGTAAGACTTAGAGAGCAATCTTATGGAAGAGGAGGCCAAACAACAGGATGCTTCAGTCTCAGAGATGCCATTCTGTCCAAGGCCTTGGTGGAAGCAACAGCGAAGTTATCCCCTCAACTTTTCCCCCTCAAAAGGGGGAAATTCACTTAGATCAGCCACAGAGCTGGTTTAACATCCTTTGTGTTGGGGGCATTGCTGGAGGCTGACCAGGCCACAGAACCTTTGGCTCCACAGCTGCTCCCTCCATGTCCACAGCCACACCCCCAATATGTCCATCCCCCCCTGTCAGAATTCTGACTTCATAGAGCAGGGAGGACCATATCACGTGTCTGCTCGTGTCCACACATGTGCACATGAACAACACATACACATAATGCATGCATGTTCACACACAACTCTCTTTCTCTCTCTCTCTCTCTCTCTCTCTCACACCCCCCCCCCCACAGACTCACTCACGCTGTGCTTATCATTCTAACATTATTTTTAAAACTTCAGTTAAAGAAGCAGATGTGCGACTTGTGCTACATTCTCCTGTGTTGCATTCTCCACTTGCCTCGTGCCCTGGGCAATTCTACAGATTAGTAGGGATGGCAGGGAACTCCTCCATGGACTACAGTGAGGCCAGATTCTTTAGAGTCCGTGGTGGAATGGAAGACTTAGCCCCGCCTCCACATGGGATCCTTTTTGGCCAGATCCTCCGGCTCCGGAATGCCAGCGATACGGCCACCATGCCATATTGCTGGCTGAAGGGGACTGACTGCAGACGCAAATGGCGTCTGGGATGCCATTTGTGGCCGTAAAGGCCTTAATTTAAGGTAAATGCAGCCGTTTATTTAAGGTAAATGCAGCCATTTGCATCCTTGCTTTTCATTAATGTGGTAGGCTCCGCAAATATTTGTGTAGCCTATCACGTAAAAGCAAGGATGCAGGGATGCAGTGCACCTTGCCCAAGCCCCCCACCCCCAAGTCTGGAGCCAGCACTGAAGATGGAGTGCTCCTGTTCAGTGTTCCAGCCAACCTGCCATGCCTCCTTCCAGAAGATTCTATTCCACTCCATTCCCCTATACCCCTGGCATTCTGTCCCCCTTCAACAGCCATTCAGAATCCCATGACCACTGGGCATCCTCAGTCCTCCTTGAGCTCTTTGGGGTTCCCCCCAGTGTGTTTTCCCTAAGGTTTTGCAAACTTTAGGGTTCCCCCAAGCCTGCAATACCTCTCTGCTGTGCATGCACGGTGCCATTTGGGCTACATAAGCATTTGAACTTGGAAAATGAGTTCACTGTTAGTACACGTCAGCCTTCCCCAACCTGGTGACCTCCAAAGGACTTCAACTTCCATCAGCCCCAGCCAGGATGGTGACATGGTCATGCACGCTGGGAGATGTTGTCCAAAACATTGGGAGGGCCCTTCAGTAGGAAAAGATCAAAACACATGGAGGGGTCCACATTTCAGCACTTCTCATAACACTGAAAGCTGATCTTTGTCAGGCGCAAGGAAGTTCTGGGGTCAGCAGAGGACTCATCCTTTAGCCTTGCTTCCCCATAGCTGAAGCAATTCCCTATGGGTCATCCGGATCCCCTCCCCCCATTGTGCTAACTGTGCCTTCCTACAAAGTCACACGCCCCAATATTCCTTGCACTTGTTGGCTCATTGCACGGCTAACAGTTCAGTCACTTTGTTCTGTATGCTGATCAGTATCTTATCACAGTCTCCGGCTGGGGCCATCATCGTGATACTCAAACTGCTGACTTATTAAAACAAAGCCTGAAGCAGCCAAATGAGTCCAGGAGATGGAGAGTCATTGCTGCAAGTGCTCTGTTGCTGCCTGCTGCTGTCATAACTTAGTTGGAGAGGGCCAAGCTACGCCTAGCTGACTGTGTGAAGGGCAAAAAACCCTTTTGCTGCAGCTCTTCAGTCTTGAGAGTAACTTTTATGGACTTCATCAAAGCACTTCCTGCTGTTGCCGTCATGAAAAAGATTTGCAACCTGGAGTGAAGCGGGGGAAGGAATAGATGGCTAGGGATGTCAGAGAAATCCACAATGGGATCAAATGAGTTTGGATTTCTATGAATCCGACCAGTGGATTCTGCAGCGGGGCAACTTTTCCTGAGCCACATGGATTCCACAGATTTGCTGACTGTTTTTTTTTTAAACCATTAATAAAAACCAGATGAAAATGAGCATTAGGCTCATTTGCATGAAAATATGCATTTTGGGAGGATATAGAATCATAGAATCATAGAATAGTAGGGTTGGAAGGGGCCTACAAGGCCATCGAGTCCAACCCCCCTGTTCAATGCAGGAATCCAAGTCAGTGGATTGCTGCACTGCAATCCCCCCCATATGCACATGGGGGGATTGTGCATTGCTGGGGGACTTGCACATTTTTGCAAGGGTGAATTTGCACAGATGCGAATCTGTGCAAATTTGGGAAACAGGGGGGGGGGAATCTGATTCTGTCAATGTGTGGTTGATGGAATGAAAGACACTTGACATTGTGAGCGGAGATGGGTTAAATAAGATGCAGACAACAAGCTTGGGTTGAAAATTGGGCCACATTTATTGAAATAGCTGCAAAGGGGTAACTAGGATGGGCATCTAACTGTGTCAGCGGCTAGCTCGCACTTCTTGGGTGAAAACACACCCAGCCTGAGGGGTGGCGGTGATCTCGCCATCCCTCCGGACTGCCCTTTCTGGGGGAGGTAGACCTTCCAGTGTCACCCCCAACCCGGTGCCGCACAACACCTGGGTGAGTGAGTAGGGTTGGTCTCTCAGGCAACCCTTATCCCCCCGTCGAGCCGCACAACCCGTTCGGGGGGCCTCAGGCATCACCTGTCACCATAAGGTGCCTCTGCATGCACACCATCCCTACTTTCGTGTTTTGCCCATCCTAGCCGCCATAGGAGTCACAAGCCTAGAGCTTGTGAAACTCCCCCCACCTGCGCAGAAGAACTTCCCGCAGGCCCCTTTGCAGATCAGACAGAAATATGTCTGCACTACATGAGACAGGCAGACACTGTCCTTCCTGTAATGCTCCCTCCATGTCCACAGAAGTTCTGGTGGGTGGTGCATCCATCACCTCATTCGCATACGCCATAAGCCATTTCTCTGTGCACTTTTCGACGTGCCCTGCCACTGGCAACGTCATTCCATTCCTTCCCATTGATCCATGGGAGCAGTGAGGACTGTAATAGGCTACTTCCAGCCAGGTATGCCGGACCACCTGCACCTCAACCAAGGCCTGTTCGATCAGGTCCTTGCCTGGCTTACAGCCTAAGTCGTTCCTCTCAATGTGCAGCACCTGAACCTGCAGAGGAAGACTGACAAACTTTGGTGGAACAGGGTGAGGCGGGGGGACTCCCACCGTATGCCTTGTCTGTGAAGCCGCTGGGTCTTAATGTGTCGGGGTGACAGAAGCTGAAGTCTGAAGACAACATACAAGCCCCTCGTGCAGCTCAAGACATCATAACGTGCCCACGTAAGAGCATCCCTTCCAGCGTACGTCGAGTCTGCTGGTCTAAGGAATAAGCACATTAGGGCAAGCAAAGCAAAATTGTGTCAGGAAGAAGCAGACAACTCACGAACACAGGCCAGAACGCTGTGAAGCCCCATTTTCAAACTGCCATAACGTGCCTGTGAAATAAACCTCCGGCGGCTACCATGGAGACTGCTTCAATGTAACAACAGTGGGTTCTAAACTGCAAATTACCTAGGCGTAGCTGGGTAGAGCTCATGTAGAAACTGCCCCAATTGCCCTTATGTCAACGGTAAATCATTGAAGTGATAAAAATGGAGGCACCTCCTCAGACCCGAGGCATTTCATAAAACCCATAAGGCCCCGACAGGGCATAACCCATTGACTTGCATTTGGTCATGGGCCACTGCCGTGCCCTTGCCATACCGATCAGTTTGATAACCAAATGCATAAGTGGGTTACATTGGGCCAGACCTAAAACTTGAAGTATGTCAAGGCCCTTTGGGACAAGTCAAACTTGGGAGCCCAGACCAACCCTGAATTCCTAAGGGGGGCTTGAAAAGCGCTGTTAAGGCTGCTGCATGGAACAGGGAAATGACTTACTGGAAAGCGCAAATGGAGGGCCATTACCCCTGGAGCCCAAAAGTGTATCCGGGGAGAGAGGGTGGCTAAAATCTACTAAAGTAGGTGACATCTACGCCCAACCCTATATTGCACGCTGAACCCTAAAATCTGACATGAAGTCAGTGAATCCCACCGTTGTGGGCCAGAAGGCTAAATGGCCAGCATGCGACTTATGGTCTCAGATAGACTGTTGCTCCTTAAGGAGACACAAAATTGCGGCCAATGATCTACAGGTGAGGGCCATGAATCCTATTGCTGAAGCTTTGCCTAAGGCGCGGCACACCCTACCTGCTCTGTTGCAGGCAGCTCCTGTACTGGGAGCTATGGAATGCAGGATGGCATGCCTGGCTTCAGTCTCCCATAGTACTGCAAGGATGGGATCTGGGAATGGACGCACCCGCGGGGCTAAGGCCCGGAAGTTGTTGACCTGATTTCGTGACAAAGCATCGACAATTGGGTTTGCCTAACCCGGGACATGGTGGACCTAGAACCAGATGTTGTAACACCGAGACTGGAGCGTGAACACCCTGACACATGACGTGACCCTCCGATTTCAGGAGGACTTGGAATGAATAATGTGGCCATGTTGTCATACCGAAGGGGGGGGGGGGTTACTGACTTGGCTATGAGGTCAGCCAAAAAGTGCTTAGCGGCGGCGGCCCCCACTCTACAGGCCACTACCCACAGCACGATCGGACCTGCCCTATGAGTCTGAAACCCCCCAGGGTAGCGGCGGAACCCATTGAATCCGCAGTCTGGCTTTGAGGAGCAGCTCATGCCTCTGGAAGGAGGTGCCATTAAAGCCCTACTAAGTTGAAGTAATGCCCATGGATACGTGCGCACAGCAGAAGTGACCCTGGGTCAATGGTGCGGAAGCCGCAGTCCCTGCACTGCCCAAACTGAGCCGGCACAAGAAGGCACCGTCAGGGGCCGCTACCCTACCTGGGAAAAGAAGATGCCCTACAATATCTTGCATGGCCCCCAAGGGAAACCCTATGAAGATGTATAACTGCTTGGAGCTGAGCCCAAAGACCTGAAAGTTGTCCTGAGGGAGGCAAGAATCTTGCCTAAGAGTTATCAGATTGGATTCACCAAATGTTGATGTGTGAGATGGGCCCACAGCCTTTGTGAGCTAAGGGACACCAAGGTAAAAGGAAAGGGAAGCAATACTTGCATTAGGTCAGAACATTGACCACCATCTTTATACTCCATGTAGCATATGCCCATCAGGGACTGTGGCCGGGATCCCAAACCAAGACAACTGCCACATTGACGAGGTGTATCGCACTGAGCACAGATGATGAGGGATCTCGTGATTAACAGACTGGCCCTCAGAGAAGAGAGGTTACGAATCAGCACAAACTCCCTAGAGGATTTCCTGGGCACCATTCCGAGAAGGGAAATACCTAGAGTAGATATCGGGGTGTGGAAAAAGGGGGGGGGGCATAACCCTTCTGCCAGTACTGCCTTGTTGCACCTCTCACAAACCTGTCAACACCTGACGAGGAGAAATGTTATTTACGAGGTAAAGTTGGCCTATGTTGACCTAGCAAAAAAGGGGGGAGGGGTCCTAAACCTAGCATGAAACCGTGTTCCCAGTTAAAATGCATTCCCCCTGTTGGGTAGCGTCTTAAAGCCAGAGTAGCGGCGCCAACCTAACCAGGCATGGGCCCACCGGAGGGAGCTGTAGCCTGTCCCCGGGCTTCCTACTGCCTTGGCCTTTCCAAGAGGAACCCTACCATCCCCAGGCATTGGACAAGAGGTGCATGAGTGCTGACTGCTACAAGGGAGCACTCACGACGGAAAAGGCATGGGTTCTGGGAGTATGCGCTCTAGGGGCTGTATTGCCAGCACAGACAACGGTGCTGAAGCAGTGGACCCGCAATAGGCCGAGGGCCAGTGCGGGAGACAGCCTGGGGAATGTGGCCACTGCCAGAACTGTCACCGAAACATGGCCAGGAAGGAGTCGACATTGGAGCGAAAGGTCCTGGTCCATCAGGTCCCTGCGCAGAGAAGGGTCAATGGCGGCCCTCCTGCGGAAGGCCTCGACATTGGCCAGCCACACACCTCCTCAGGTGAAAGCCATTACGAAAAGGAGTAGCACCGGTGGCATCGTAACTCGCCAGATTAGTGCAGTGATCTGATATGCCACTTACGTGGATGCCTGAGCGAGCGGGGGCAGGGTGAGGGATCACATAACCGGGGCAGCCGCGTCTGGGTCCCTGGGAGCAAGGGAGACGATGTTGCTTGTGGTGCCACTGACAGAGATGCCCCAGAAGAGCGGACCGCCTCCAGCGGTGGTGTGCCACCTGGGCGAAACGACAAGGAGGAGGATGTTGCTTGGATCCCTGCCAACGGAGGTGTCACAGGAGGGTGCACCGCCTGCAGCGGTGGTGTGCTGCCATGGTGAGCCTGTGAAGGCGAGGTGGAGGCCTCAATGGCGTCCAGGTGCACTGCAATGGAAAGCAAGAGTGAACATTGCGTCTGCTGTCATGTCTGTTTGGGGTGGACTTCCGTGGCTTTACCTGGGCACAGCCGGGGGAAGGGGAGGTGATCCCGGGAGTACATTCAGCTGCTTCAGACGCGTGAGAATGGAAGCTGAGACTGGGCCCGCAACATTGGTCTGACACAGAATCGTGCCTATGTAGAGGCCATTTTGTGGGGGCGTCGCAGGGCTTTACCTGTGCTATTGCCACGTCCCTTTGTTGGGCATGATGTTGTTAGCAAGAGGGGGATCCCAAGCAGTAACCCAGGGAGCCGCTTGAACCAGGAAGTTAATTCATGGAATCATAGGGTTGGAAGGGTTCTACAAGACCATCGAGTCCAACCCCCTGCTCGATGCAGGAAGTAGGGATGGCGGAGAATTTCTCCACGAATCTCAGGGAGGCTGAATGCCAACGCATTCGGCCCCCCGAAATTGGCGGTGAAATTCTCTGCCCCCCGCCCCCCCCGGGATGGGACTTACCTCCCTCGAATGTCCCTCTCGGTGGCGGGTCCTGGCAGCGTTTCGGCGGGGGTGGGGGCGGCGGCCAGTCTTCCGACCGGCTGCCGCCACCGCCGCCATTACAAAGTAAACGTAAAAAAACCCCACCACACACATGTGATAGGCTATGTAACGATTTACGTAGCCTATCACGGCTAGATTTCCAAAGTCAGCCGTGATAGGCTACGTAAATCGTTACGTAGCCTATCACGGGTGACTTTGAAAAAAAAAAAAGCGCGTATGCAAATGGCAGCATCCATGGGTGCCGCCATTTGTGTTCCTTATTTGAGCCTGGGTAGTCTACGTAAATCTTTACATAGACTACCCGGGCCCAAATAAGGAATGCAAATGGCGGTGCCCATGGGCGCCGCCATTTGCGTACGTGCTTTTTTTTCCCCCAAAGTCACCCGTGATAGGCTACGTAATGATTTACATAGCCTATCATGGCTGACTTTGGAAATCTAGCCGTGATAGGCTACGTAAATCGTTACATAGCCTATCACGTGTGTGTGTGTGTTTTACATTTACTTTTTTATTTCGCGGCCGGGGAGATGGGGCGCTTCTCCCCGGCCTGAATTTCGGCCGGGTGAGGCGGGGCGCCTCCCCCCCGGCCTGAATTTCGGCTGGGCGAGGCGGGGCGCCTCCCCCCCTGGCCTGAACTTCGGGGGGAGAACCGAAGAGCCTCCCCCCCACTGTGAAGCAAGCTGCGGGACCAGGTAAGGGACTTTCGTCCATCCCTAGCAGGAAGCCTGATTCCTAGGTGATCTCCGAACTAAGTACTAACCAAGGCTGACCCTGCTTAGTTTCTGAGATCAGAAGAGGCTGGAAGCCTCCAGCCCTTAGAAACACAGGAGGAAAAGGCTAGGATGGGGTGCAAAACCTCAGGTCTGGGGGCTAAATCCAGCCCTTTGGGGTTCCTCAGAAGGCCAAGCCCCCCCCTCTGCCCAGGATCCACTTCCTTTCCCTGAGGCATTTGTTCATTTCATTTATATCCTGCTGTTTTTGTTTTGTTTTATTTTCCCCACTGTGGAACTCAAGGTGGCCGCACATGGCTGCCAGGAAGACTCCCCTCCAGAAAGGAAAGATTCCTCCTGTGCAACAAGCACCAGGACATTACTGACCCCTAGGGGGACGTCGCTTGCGCAGGTGTGTTCATGGAAGACTAAAGCGGGGTGGTCTGCCAATGCCATCCCCAGTCGTGACTACCTTTCCCCCAGCAAGCTGAGTGCTCAATTTACCGACCTCAGAAGGTTGAGTTGACCCGAGGCGGCTCCCGAAGACCCGGCTTCTGATGTGATTGAACTCAGGTCGTGGGGAGAGTTTTGGGTGTAATACAGCCTCCTACCACTCTGCGCCACACGAGGCTCATTAAAGGGGGGGGGCGCCAGCCTGCAATTGCCTTCCCCCCAACCATACCAAACCTGTGGTCCGAGAGGCCCAAAGAAACCTGGCACAGGCAGTGGAAGCCCCAAGAGGCGGCGCAGGGGGGACAAATGAGGGCAAGCCCAGCGGTTGCCACGCTGCAGGCGGCAGCGCGCCCGGCAAGCTTCCTGCCGATTGACCGAAGCCACTTACTGCCATGATGAACCAGGGCTGGCTGGATCCCAACAGGCCCATCCAGAGCCAGCAGCTGGGCCGGCTGGATCCCGACAGGCCCATCCAGAGCCAGCAGCTGCTGGCAACGGGGGCTAGGGATGTCAGAGAATTTCTCCACGAATCTTGGGGAGGCCGAATGCCAGCGCATTCGGCCCCCCGAAATTGGTGGAGAAACAATCTGCCCCCCCGCCCCCCCTGGATGGGACTTACCTTGTTCGAATGTCCCTGGTGGCGGCGGCTCCGGTGGCGGTTTGGCGGCGGTTTGGTGGTGGCGGCGGCTGCGGCGGCCGGTCTTCCGACCGGCTGCTGCTGCCGCCATTTCCAAGTAAAAAACAACAACAACAAACAAACGTGATAGGCTACGTAAAGATTTACGTAGCCTATCATAGCTAGATTTAAAAAAAACCACTGTGATAGGCTATGTAAATGTTTACGTAGCCTATCACGGCCTACTCTGGAAAAAAAAAAAGCGCGTACGCCAATGGCGGCACCCATGGGCGCCGCCATTTGCGTTCCTTATTTTGGCATGTCTAGTCTACATAAACATTTACGTAGACTACGGCGAAAATAAGGGGAAAGCAAATAGCGTTCCCCTTATTTTTGCCGTAGTCTACGTAAATGTTTACGTAGACTACACGTGCCAAAATAAGGAACGCAAATGGCAGCGCCCATGGGCGCCGCCATTTGCGTACGTGCTTTTTTTTTTTTTTTCAAAGTCAGCCATGATAGGCTACGTAAACATTTACATAGCCTATCATGGCTGACTGCAGGGACTCAAACGGCGGCGGCTATGGCCGCTTCCATTTGCGTCCCGGCAGGAGAGGAGGTTTCATGGCCAGAGGGATGGGGCACCCCCCCCAGCCAGAGTTTCAGCTGGAGGGATGGGGCACCTCTCCCTGGCCAGAATTTTGGGGGAGAAGGATGGGGCGCCCCCCCGGTCAGAATTTCTCCCCCCCCAGCCAAAACCCCGCAGGCGCGCCGAGTTGCCAGTGAGGGAGGAGGCAAGAGAGGAGGCGAAGGGGGGGCGGGCGTGTTACCGCCGCGAGCGCCGGCACCCTCGGAGGGCGGCAAGCACTGGCGGCGACAGGTGCCGACCAATGCCAGCGCTCTCGCCGGCACGGCAGGCGCGGACGATGAAGGAGCCACGCCTGAGTGCGCATGCCCCCCGCAGCGAGCTCCTGCAGCCCTGGAGCCACGGGAAGTGCCGGCGTGGAATCCAGGATTGGCACGCGATGCACGACGAAGCTGGTCCTCGTAGGCAGGTGTCTCTCGTCGAGCGGATCTGTAGCTTTCTCCAGCTGCTTCGAGCCAGAGAGCTGAGATTAGGAGGGGGGCTGAGTTTAAGGCAACTCAGCCTGCCCCTCCTTGCATGGTGGTGCCACTGGGGTGCACCAATCAGAGGCCCCTGCATCATGTCACCCACCCGCCTGCAATGGCCCCCCATTTCAGCCAGACAAGCTGGTGCCGGGGTGAGGGCATATCTGCAAAATGCAGATGGAACATCTGTACATCACAATAGATGCGCAGACCCAGGCAACAGCCATTTGCTGGCTGAATATGCTAAAGCGCACCTGCTCATGGCTTCAAGGTCTCTCAAACAAAGATCTGCAGTCTTGAGGCAGCAGACAAAGGTGAAGGCTGGAGCTCTGGCAGGGGAACACCACTGTCAAATTATTGCTTTAAAGCAGGGCTGCACAATTAATATGAGGTTAGAGTCATTGTTAAAATTATTAAATTATTGTTATTAATTAAATCAAAATAAAATAAATTTAAAATAAATTTAAAATAAATTTAAAATAAATTTATATTATCAAATTATTATTACTTTAATTGTTTAAATTATCAAATTATCATTACATTATTTATTTAAATTATTGCTTACATTATTGCTTTGAAGTATTGCTTTAAAGTAGGACTGCACAATTAATATGAGGTTGGGTGTGTGTGAACTGCCTCCTGCCAGGCCCTCTGTGGGCCAGATGAGGTCATTGAATGTGGCCACACTGACTGAGGTCATTGGTCCACCCATCAGTTTTCACTTTCTCTGTGCTGAGGGGAAGCATGGAATTAGGAACTTGGCTGGCATGGGAGGGCTGAGTCCATGAGTTCAGGCACTGCTTGTTGTCCTGGTGGGATGGCAAGTGGCATACCAATGGACTTGGGCGGTACTGAGAGAAATGGCTCCTCCTAATATGGTCGAGTGGGGCCATCCTCCATGTGCCTCTTGACATCTTCATCATGGGGTGGTGAGAGCTAGGGATGTCAGAGAAATCTGCAACAGAACCAAATGGGTTTGGATTTTTATGAATTTGACCTGCAGATTCCACAATGGACTGGCTTTTCCCCTGTCAGGCAGGTTCTGCAGACTTGCAGACCATTTTTCTAACTCTTGGGAATTTTGTGCAAATGTCATTGTGGAAAACTACACAAAACCTGGGCAAAAATGCACATTTCCCCCCATAGGCTGAGGCATGAAAATGCTTCCACATTTTGGGGGAATTTGCACATTTCTGCACATGTGAATTCATGCAAATGCGGAAACTAAAAAAATCCAGTTCCATTGATAGGCGGACAATGGAATGAAAGGGGCCTGACAACTTGCAAAACACAGAGCGGATTTTACACAATCTGTACATCCCTAGCAAGAGCTGCGTGAAAGAAGGAAGACTTGTCTGACCTTGGGAGGAGGAGTAGTTCTGGGTAGAGCAAGTCCCCCGCTGCCTGTATCCCTGCTGTTATGTCAGCTCTTACATTGGAAATAACAGTTGGGATTCCTCCGGGGGGAACCCTCCAAGAGGCCAAGCCCCACCCCGAGGAGAACCCTATGAGTCTCTATGGGCTGGACTGGGAAGCCTGGCAGACCAGAGTTAGCCTGTGGCCCTGGGGTTTTGCACCCCTGCATTAGTTTATGAAATTCCATGGGATGTTCATGACAGTTGCTGCAGAATTTAGCTGATGTCAAATGCGAAGCAAATTTGTATGTAGCTGTTGAGGTGAAAGACCTGAAGAAATTCTGAGGAACATTACAAGAATTTCAGTTAATGTTAGTAACGTTGAGTGAGGAAGAAGTGGGGGGGGGGGAGAGAAGGAGAACTTGACCTGAAGCAAAAATGTGACCTGAAACAAAACTCAAGGTAAATTTCAAAGGTCTTGCCCAGGTGAAACATCTGTAAAGATTTTCAAGGACACTTTAAGGAACAGGAAAAGAGGCCTGAACTTGCTTGTTTCACACAACACATATTACAAAGCCTGGGCCCCAAGCATGATTTTTGTGAGAGGAGAGCTGTACACAAATGTCTTCTCAAAATTCTCCACCCAATTAATGGGCAGAGAAATGTGTCTGCATTGTGGACGGGGGGGGGGGGGTACACGATGACGACCATTTCTCTGAATTTCTCCATGAAGAGAAGCTCACAAAACTGTTTCTTAGGGTGGGTCTCACCATTAGGAATAGCAGTAGCACAGAGTCTTCTTTTTTCCTGATGGTTTTTTTCCCCATTTAAATTGCTTCAGCCATTGTTGGTAGCCTGGCAATCCTTTTGCACTCTCCGCAGTTCTCTGGACTTAGTATCAACTCAGGGCATTGTTGTAGGGGTGTGCAAGGAAATGATGGCAGCCATAACAAATGGTGGATAACATGTGGGGGAAAAATTTTCTTGCGGGATGAGTCCAAATAAAAATCTCAGATGCTTTCTCAGGAAAATGGCTTCTGAGAAATTTTGGCTGAGCTCTAAAGAGAATCCATGGGTGAAGATGCTGCATTGGGCTTTTTCTTGCACAAGATAATATGTCATGTTCTGGTAGGCATGGTGGAGAATTCCACCACAGATCTCGCTGAGGCCAAATGCCAGTGCATTCGTCCCCCTGAAATTCATGGCAGAATGAAGCCCCCCCCCACCCTGCGAAATGGGCCTGGAATGGAGCACCTATCTGCCGCCATCTGCGCTGCATAGCGAATGGTGTCCGCGGCCGCGGCCGCCATTTGCTTCGTCCATATAGCCATGATAGGCTACATAAATACTTATGTAATTTACGTAAATATACATAACGCAGCTAACGGCTAACACAGGGACGACATTTGCGTCCCTGTGGAAGCCGTGATAGGCTACGTAAGTATTTACGTAGCCTATCACAGCAAAACTAAGGGAATGCAAATGGCGGCGGCTATGGCCTCTCATGGCAAAACAGAGGGGCACAAATGGCATAGTGGCCACCATTTGCACCCCTCTGTTTTGCTGTGAGAGGCTACGTAAATATTTAAATATTTACGTAGCCTATCACGGCGTAAAAAAAGGAAACGCAAATGGCGGCCGCCATAGCCGCTGCCAATTGCATAGGCTGTTTTTTTTTCATGATAAGGTTTATGTAAAAATATTTACGTAGCCTATCATGGGCCAGCATAGGGACACAAATGGCATCCCCTACACAGGACACCATTTGCATCTGCACCAGCCCGGCAGCAGCTGGAGGCCCCGCTGCGGGTTGGTTCAGCCGGTGGCTCCATGGCCTGGCTGCGGAGCGGAGCCAGCAAGGCAGGATTCCGGGGGGGAGGAACGGATCACCTCCCTCACCATCGAGGATTCCGGGGAGAGGAACAGATTGCCTCCCCCCACCTGCGGAACCCAGCGGAGCCAGGTAAGCGGGATTTCATACACCCCTATGTTCTGGTGGCCTCACAGGCTTTATTTATTTATTTATTTATGTATTAATTACATTTATATCCCACCTTTTTTCCTCCTTAGGCAACCCAAGGTGGCGTACATAACCATCCTCCTCTCCATTTTATCCTCACAACAACCACCCTGTGAGGTGGGTTGAGCTGAGAGTTTGTGACTGGCCCAAAGTCACCCAGTGAGCTTTGTGGCTGAATGGGGACTAGAACCCAGGTCTCCCAGCTCCTAGTCCAACCCTCTAGCCACTTCATCACCCCGGCTCTTTACATTTCATGGTTTGATTTGGAATGGACATCTTTGTTCTTATGGGCAGTATCCATCTGGGGCCTTCTGTGTGTGGCCAACCCCACCAGGCCTAGTCTGCAAGAGGCTCCTACCGCTTTAGCGACACAACATAGTGCTTTCAAGGGCAAGTCCCATAATGAGCAGAAGCACTCGTTTCTGGAAGGGGCAGGGCTCCAAAGACCTCCCTCTTTCCAGAAATGAGCACTTCCACTCATTTCGGGGCTAACCTCCGGAAGTGCTATGTTGAGTTGCGAAAGCAGTAGGACCTGCTTGCAGGGCTGGCCACACACAGAAGGCCCCAATTGCCTTTTGCCCTATGTCATGTTCCAACATTTCTCTGTTTACAAAAAGGAGGGTGAGTAGTGAATCCTGTGTCTGTTACAGTAGATCTGTGGCAATACATGAAAGCCAAGAGAGAGGATGGAGCAGAGGCAGCCACTTGCCATCCTTTGTATGTATCTTTGAGATATTTTCAAACAGAAATGAAAGCCTGTGGATCGCTGCGGAGAACTTCTCCATCCCTCGCCTTTTAAGACATCATACTAGTCCCTCAGGCTGCTAAAACATGTACCTTGCACGTCAGGTTTAGTTCTTTTGTATGTGATGGAGGAGCAGGGGGTGGTGGTGACAGAAATCTCTTTCTAATCTCCTTGCCTGCCCTATAAGTAACGGGACATCAGATTCGGACAAGCAGTAAAGCCTTCAGAGGGACCCCTGAGGAATCGCAAATCTTGCATTTACCTTATTTCACTCTTTTTTTGTTGTTCAGTCGTTCAGTCGTGTCCAACTCTTCGTGACCCCATGGACCATAGCACGCCAGGCCTTCCTGTCCTCCGCTCTCTCCCGGAGCGTGCTCAAGTTCATATTCATTGCATCGGTGATGCTATCTAGCCATCTCATACTCTGCCGTCCCCTTCTCCTTTTGCCTTCAGTCTTTCCCAGCATCAGGGTCTTTTCCAGGGAGTTTTCTCTTCGCATTAGGTGGCCAAAATATTTGAGCTACAGCTTCAGTATCTGTCCTTCCAATGAGCACTCAGGGTTGATTTCCTTTAGGATTGACTGATTTGACCTCCTTGCAGTCCAGGGGACTCGTAAGAGTCTTCTCCAGCACCACAGTTCGAAAGCATCAATTCTTCAGCGCTCAGCCTTCCTTATAGTCCAGCTGTCACAGCCATACATTACTACTGGGAAAACCATAGCTTTGATTAGATGGACCTTTGTCGGCAAAGTGATGTCTCTGCTTCTTACTATGCTGTCTAGGTTTGCCATAGCTTTCCTCCCAAGGAGCAAGCGTCTTTTAATTTCATGGCTACAGTCACCATCTGCGGTGATCTTGGAGCCCAAGAAAGTAAAATCTGTCACTGCTTCCATTTCTTCCCCTTCTATATGCCAGGAAGTGATGGGGCCAGATGCCATGATCTTCGTTTTTTTAATGTTGAGTTTCAAACCAGCTTTTGCACTCTCCTCTTTCACCCTCAACTAGGGATGTACGAAAGTCACTTACCTGGTCTCGCAGCTTGCTTCGCGGTGGGGGGGAGGCGCTTCGCTTCTCCCCCCAAAGTTCAGGCCGGGGGGGAGGCTTCCTGCCTTGCCCAGCCGAAATTCAGGCCGGGGAGAAGCGCCCCGTCTCCCTGGCCGCGAACTTCAAAAGAAAAAAAAAAAAAAGCCCCGTGATAGGCTATGTAACGATTTACGTAGCCTATCACAGCTAGATCTGCAAAGTCAGCCGTGATAGGCTACGTTAATCGTCACGTAGCCTATCACGGGTGACTTTGAAAAAAAAAAAGCGCGTACGCAAATGGCGGCCCCCATAGGGAGCTGCCATTCGCGTTCCTTATTTGGTCCCTGTAGTCTACGTAAAGATTTACGTAGACTACGGCAAAAATAAGGGCAACGCTATTTGCGTTGCCCTTATTTTCGCCATAGTCTACGTAAATCTTTACGTAGACTACAGGGACCAAATAAGGAACGCGAATGGCGGCTCCCTATGAGGGCCGCCATTAGCATACGCGCTTTTTTTTTTTTTTCAAAGTCACCAGTGAAATTCAAAGAAATTCTCCCCCATCCCTACTACACATGCAACAAGTGCAAGTTGATCATGCTGTTGGAAGAAAATTAAGAGGACTGAAATGGTGAGTGGCGACCCTCCAGGGAATAAGAGAACATGAAGAGTTCTTGGACAGAACAGTGGAACTACAGGAGCAAAGTGAAGAACAGAAGCTAGAAGGGCAACAGCAAGCTGAGGCAGAAGAGGAAGTGGCTGAGGTTATGACAAATGGAGTAGAGGATACTCCTTGGAAACGGGTGACAGTTAGGAGCAGAAGAATTAGAAGCCACTCTACACCAGTGGAAGCACTGGAACTATGGAACTGTTTTCAGGTACTTGAGGATGAGACTGGAGGACAGCCTGCAGAGGAAGAATTACAGGGGAACCTGCATGAGAGCAAGGAAGAGGCTGAAGGTCAGTCAAGCAGAGGCAATGAAACCAAGACCTACAACAACAAGAAGAGATGAGTAGTAGCAGTGTAGCCAAATGCCAAGTGTAGCCAAATGCGTACCTGGATTTTAGGAAAGCTGATTTTAATAAACTCAGAACAATGATAAGTAAGGTCCCATGGCAAGTGACTCTAATGAGAAAAGGAGTCCAAGATGAGTGGGAGTTTTTTGAAAAAGGAAATTCTAAAGACACAATTACAAACAATTGTAACAAGAAAAAAAAGGTGGAAGACAACAGAAGAAGCTAATCTGGATTCACAAAAAACTTAGAGATGACCTGAAAACAAAAAAGCACACATATCGGAGGTGGAAAGAAGGCCAAGCGACAAAGAAAGAGTACAGGCAGATAGCATGGAATTGCAGGGATGGCATCAGGAAAGCTAAAGCTGAGAACGAGCTGAGGTTACCGAGGGATGCTAAAAGCTACAAAAAAGCTTTCTTCAGATATGTGCATAGTAAAAGACAGAGGAAAGAAATGGTGGTTCAGCTATTAAATAAAGATGGCAAAATGGTAACAAATGACAAAGAAAAGGCAGAAGTGCTCAGTTCCTACTTTGGCTCAGTCTTCTCCCAAAAGAGGGTCTTTGACCCCCCTGACAAAGGCAAAGTACAGGCTGAAGGGGCAGGATTGCAGCTTGAGATTGATAGGCATATGGTCAAGGAACACCTAATTACTTTGAATGAGTTCAAATCTCCAGGGCCAGATGAACCTCACCCAAGAGTAATAAAGGAACTGGCAGAAGAACTCTCAGAACTACTGTCTATTATCTTTGAGAAATCATGGAGGATGGGTGAAGTGCTAGATGACTGGAAGAGGGCTAATGTTGTCCCTGTCTTCAAAAAGGAGGAACCTGGGAACTACAGACCAATCAGTCTGACATCAATCCCTGGGAAAATTCTGGGGCAGATGATAAAGCAATCAGTCTGTAAGCACCTTGAAAACAATGCAGTGATGACTTGAAGCCAACATGGATTTGTCAAGAACAAATCCTGCCAGACGAATCTGATCTCATTTTTTGATCAGGTAACCTCCCTTGTGGACTGTGGGAATGCTGTAGACATAATATACCTCGACTTCAGCAAAGCTTTTGGCAAAGTGTCCCATGATATCCTGATGAGCAAACTAGCTCAAAGTGGGCCAGATGAAACAAGGATCAGGTGGATCCACAGATGGCTACAGAATCGGACTCAAAGAGTGCTTCTCAATGGGATCTTCTCAAACTGGGGAGAGGTAATGAGCGGGGTACCACAGGGCTCAGTCCTGGGCCCAGTGCTCTTCAACATTTTTATTAATGACTTGGATGAGGAAATGGCATTTAAGCTAAATGGCTGCATTTAGCTCAAACTAATGGCTTTATGGCCTCAAATGGCGTCCATTATGCCATTTGTGTTTGTGGTCTTTCCCGCGATAGGCTAGCCATCCTTTTACTCCATGTCTTAGTTCTCATCACCTACTGAAACAAATATTTTCCATCAGGGGTGGGCAACTTGGGGCCCTTGAGATGTTTTGGCCTACACCTCCCATGAGCCCTCTCTGTTGGTTATGCTGGCTAGAGCTGATGGAGGTTGTAGGCCAAAACATCTGGAGGGCCCCAAGTTGTCCAATCCTGTTTACATTTTTAATACATGTGGTGCTTTGTCATTCTATAGCCACTGAACAGAGTGTACTGCATTTGCCCCAATCCAGAAGTCCAGCTGCAATAAAATGTGCATCTGGAGCTTGTCCACATGAAGGACACCCCATTCACTTCAGCTGAGGAGATGGCTCTGGACACACAAAAGGATGCACAGGCAGAAATGTTCCTTCAATTTGAATAGGGAAGCCAGTGCAGGGAGGGGGACTTTGTGTATACATCCCTTACATCTGCAGCACAAGTTTAGATCTGGAGAGATGACTGTTGCGTAAATCCACTTGTTGTATTTACAAGAAACCATATGGAATCCTGATGAGGCCAGGGCATAGTTTCTTCTCCTTCTCTGGTCCCTGCCATGAATATTAAGCAGTTGGTGTAACATGACAGTGCTGAAATAAATCAGTAATTGATAGTATCATAGCAAATGAGGTCAAAGTGGTGTGATCTGCATTTATCAAGATGAAAGGAAAGACTGAGTAACTCACAACAGATATTGACACAAAATGTAACTAAGATTTCCCTAGATCAGCACAGAAAGAGAGGGATGGAGAGATAGTGTCAAGGCACTATATTAACTGATGCAAAACCATTTGCAGAATAAATAATCATGGAACATTCCATCCAGTAACAGTGCATACATATCCAGTTGACTTGTTCGGTTTGGCATGATAAATCTTTATGATCCAGATAATTTCGTTAACATAGTATTCTCCTGCCAATTGGCATGGTATCATATTATGTATTTTGAAAACCATGTTCAATCAAGTCTCATTTGCAGGGAAAGTTCTAAATATTTTGAGCAGATCTTGACACTGATAAGATTGGCCTGGAAAAAAGGAAAGTGATCCCCATTGGTAATGATTCATCATGTCAGAAATTGTGTCCTTTATCTAGCTTATTGTGTTACCCCCCCGAGTCTCTGCTAATATGATAGCTCCAGACACGTTAATTTTGCTTAACCTGAAGACCACCCCAACTCTTTTAACAATTAGAGAATTCCCCCCCCCCCATTGCTTTGGGTTGCAATTAAAAGTCAAGCTTGGCATCATATAACATGAGTAGAATGTCATGCTAATTACATCTTTTCTTTGAAATTATTTTTATTATGAGGAGAGGAGGAAGCAAAGGATATAATCATACGATCAAGCAAATCACAACAATAATTGTGTGGCATCCATATTTGGACTAGAGATAACATTCCCAAAGGATATAAAAGGAAGCCAGTTTTAAAGGAACAACAACAGCCACCACCTTTCTTGATTTGCCTTTCCCTTAAAATGTGTCACTTTTGATATTATTGAGATCTGTCAGAACTAAACATTCAGCTTCAAAGAAATGTTGCTGTTCTTCTAATGACAGCTGGACCAAAATGTTCTAATGACAGCTGGACAGCTTCTATTGGCAATTCATGAGGGAGAAGGGCAAAGGAACCCTCCCTCCCAAGATTGGGGGATATATTTAAGAGAAATTTTTTGGGGGGGTTGGCTTACCTTAGCTGTTTCGCTGAAGTGGCCGCGGGATTTTTCTTCTCTTTGTTTTACATTTTAAAAAGCTTTGCAGCACCTCTGAAGCTCTGTGAGGCTCTCTGCATCTGCCCTGCTGTGTTTCTAGGCCCAGAATGTCTTTGGGAATGAGGCTACATCAACTTCTTCCGACCTGGTGCTCTCTAGATGTGTTTGGCTGCAATTCCCACTATCCCCCAGCCCAATACATCCGGAGGGCACTAGGTTGGGCAAGGGTGTGCTTTATCATGCTGCAGCAGCCTTGTTCTCAGGAGCACTGTGGAAATGAAACAGGGAGGATGCTTCATGATAGTAAGAGACACTGGAAGGCTAATCTAAAATTAGCCAAAGAGCTTCCACAGGGAGGACATTGTCTAGACTGGTCTGCAGCAAGTTGGGCCAGCTAGAAGATTTTCCGTTTTTTAATTTTGTTTTGCAGGAATAGACATTTGTGCAAATTTCAGCCGCAATTTGTGTGATTTGCACAAATTATGCAATTTGCACAAATTATGCAATTTGTGGCCGCAATTTTTGCAAATGTCTATTTCCGCAAATTTAAAAAAATGGAAAAAGTTCCCAGATTTCAGAAAAAACCCACAACTTGGGTCACAAATACAAACTAAGTTGGAGGTGCGGTGAAACTTGGGGGAGCTCAAAAAGGGCCAGATTTCCCAGCGCTGGACATCCCTAATGAAGGGCAGTTAATTTTTAAAAAAAATAAAATAATAAATAATACTATAAAGACCAGTTTGATAACAAATCATGACACCTTTCCTCAAATAAACAATATGACATGTATATTTCTAACTTTCATAACCCACACATCATAACTGAACAAAAATAATCATAAACTCACAACTAAAGCTCTTTACAGTGCAATCCTCTACTCAGAAGGCAGTCCCATTGAGTTCATTGGGTTTTACTCCAAGGTAAGTGACCACAGGGTCACACTGTTACACTTACTGAGCACTCTTTTCAAATAGTTCAAACAAAGCTTGTGCAGTTCTATCCTTTTTGTGTTGGATTTAGATTTATTTATTTAATTAATTACATTTCTGTACCACCCAATAGCTGAAGCTCTCCGGGTGGCTCACAAAAAATAAAACCACAAGTACAGCATAAAAACAATATAAAATATAAAAGCTTAAAACTACAGTATAAATCTACAACCAGCATAAAACCTAGCAGCAATGCAGAGGTAAAAAATACACTAGCAAATTTAAGACATCAGAGCTAAAAGTCTGGAATGCTAAAATTCCTGGGAAAATGAAAAGGTCTTCACCGAATATTGCTGACATTTATTCAAAGGATAATCAAAACTTTCTTCAGCATCAGCACGTAAGACACTTTTGAGAAGGAACGTGCAATATACCCCATGCTGTTCAGAGTTGTAATGGAGAGTACTCTAATAATAGACACAAGCCCTGTTCAGGCATTCTAAATCTCAGGATAACCAACACATGAGGAAAAGGAACATGCTAGCCCCACCCCCCCTCTGTAATCATGTTCATCACATGGAGGGCAACTTTGTGAACAGCAGACCCTCCTCTAACCATAGACCACAATCTGGAATGCTGGAAAATCAGTGTTCTCAATCATGTAGAGAGCCCCCATGGATACAGGACACTCTCTTCTTCACAAAGTCACCCTTCATGTTTAGAAGGGGATGAGAATCACCTTCTAAACAATGGAGGAGGCGGGGGGCCGATGACCCTCCTACAGCTATTAACTCTTCATCCACCACAGTCTGATTTCATGTACCATATTCAGGAGCCCGACCATCTGGAGATGGTTTTCAGGGGCTGCAGGGGGGAAGAAGAGAAAAGAAAGATCCGTTGTGCAAGCTGCCTTCCACTTGTGCTGCTATTGGATACCACCCTGTTTTTTTTAGGTTATAAAACTGAGTTGCTTTATTTGTCACATTTTTTTCAAGCTGTGCTACTTTAAATTTAATATTTATGTCAATGCCTGGTAGAATTTTGCAGCCTTTCAGATGATGATCTCAGTGATGTATCTCAGGTATAGGAGAAGCAATAGTGGAAAGGAATTGCAGAGACATTCTAATCAGCCTTAAAATTGTTGGCATAATATGAAATTATCCCCTGAATCATTCCTAGATATAGGATATTTCAGACGGAGTGGTCTAAAATGATCTTCCTCTTCTGATCTCATTTAGATAACTAGATTTTTTAAAGATGAGTAAAAATTACTCATAATATTAGAGCCCCAAATAATCAGTGGATGCTCAACAACCTTTGTCCTAGGAGATACACAAGCAGGGAAGTGAAGATGTGTGTTGAATTTTATCTTGTTTATGAGTCTTCTGGCGATTGTATCCAGGTCATGTTGCTCAGTATCGGCCCATGTATGAATCCCCAAAGAGTATGTCAAAGCTCTGACAGCTCTAGTCTTTACAACTTGGATTTTATTTTTTTTAACAGATTTGTGGATCGAGGAGCTTTGAATTTAATATGTCGGCCCCAGGAGTAGAGCTTAAAATGTGGTGTAGTGTATTGTACTGTTTGGTCCAGGCTGTTGAACCCCTTTGAGCCCAAAGGCCAAATTCAATCATGGAGAAGCTCTTGGGAGCTGTATACCCTGGGAGCAGAACGCAGCAGCTCAGCTGTTGTCAGGAGCTGCCCCTTTTCAGCATGCTACTCCTTTGCTGAGGGAACTGCACTGGCTGCATATTCGCTACTGGGCCAGGTTTAAGGTATTGGTATGAGTGTACAAAGCCCTAAACAACTTGGAACCAGCATACCTGAGAAAGTGCCTCCTTCTTTACCAACTTGCCTGGTCACTGAGTTCATCAGAGGGCATGTTTCTGGTGGTTCCACATGGACCCATGGCCCGGTTGGAGTCTACCAGGAAAAGAGCCTTCAGTGTGACAGCCCTGTTCCTGTGGAACTCCCTGCCTTTGGAGGTCAGGTAGGTGCCAACATTGTGTTCCTTCTGGAGTAGGGATGTACGGATTCCCCACCATCCATTCCGGTGGGAAATTTGCGGGGGGAGGTGATCTGTTCCTTGCCTCTGGAATCCTCGTGGAGTGGCTCTGCTCCGCGAGGATTCCATAGAGCCGAGGGCTGCCCCATTCCACTGTCGGCATGCCCTGGATTCCCCCATTTTTTTCGGCTCCCCGAACTTACGTAAATAATTTCATATGTACCGCCGAAAAATCCTTTTCGCGCGCCCACTGTCGGTCTCGGTAAGAGTAAAGCCCTTTGTGGGGATTCCCCATGTAACTTCCAGTCACCTGACCTCACCTGACTTCTCTGGACCTGACCTGGCCTGACCTCACTGGACCTGTCCTGACCTCACCTTGCCTGACCTCACCGGACCTGACCTCACTTCATCTCACCAGACCTGACCTGACCTCACCTCTACAGACAATAAACAGAAAAGATGGATGATTTCTGTGGACTTCTCGACTCAGCCCCAGCAAAAGAAAGCCTTGGGGAAAATGCCTCGTAAAAAGGGTAAAGCTGTTCGTGTTCTTCTTCCTCCATTTCTGATTTAAGGCTTTCTCTTCATGATTATTTTCATAAAATCCGCCATTTGGCGGACAAAAAAAAAAAAAAAGGGTCCGCGTGAGCTCTGGTCCAGGTTGACTGGGCCGCCCCTTTCCAAGGAGGATTCCATAGACCGGATTTTTTAGAATTCGATCCCATTTAAAATTTGGGTGGAATTCTCTGACATCCCTATTCTGGAGCCTCCTGAAGACATGGTTAGTTCAAGAGGCCTTACTTGTGTGACCAGCCGTGGTTTATTAAATTCAACCTTATTGGAATTTGTCTTAAAAAAAATGTTTTGACTGTTTTAACCTGGTATTTTGTTATTTTATCTTTGTTGTTCACTGCTCTGAAATAATCTGATGTGGAGTGGTATATAAATATTGCAAATAAATAAAAATAAGTAATACCCCTGGTGGGTGGGCCAAAAGGCAGAATGCGGAGGAGAGGAAGGCAAAGGAGGCAGGGCCAAACTAGCAGCATATTTTAGCTCCCAGTAACTAAGCCTTAGGAGAGACATTTCCTTCTTTCAGAATGGGGAGAAATGTACACAGCCTGGAAAGCCACTAAACAATGACTGATTTGGACTGGAGTGGGGCCAGGGGAAGGGGGCATGGCCAGACATGCCAGATTTGGCCTGCAGTCCAGAGGTTTTGCACCCCTGCCCTCTACAGTCTTTCTAAATATCTGTAGGCTTGACATGCAAGAAGGGAGAACAAGGGTGAGTGTGCTAACGCCACCTACCTCCTGCTGAGGATGAGCTCCCTACTGGAGATACGGAGGGCAATGAGGATGTGATGGAGGGGGAGGGGCAGGGCTCGTGTGCTCATCCCCCCACTCTCCCTCCTGCTTTATAGAGCCTACACATTTAGAAGAACTTCATGGGCTTCGTAGTAGAACTTCATAGAAGAACTTCATAGAATAGCATCATAGAAGAACTTCATAGAACTTCTAAATGTGTAGGAAGAACTCCTACATATTTAGAAGAACTTCATAGTCCTTAGATTTTCCCCTTCAATTTTTGTTATTTCCCCCTCTGATACAGTCTACATAACACATATGGCACCAGATTTCAGGGGCAAAGCACCCCTATTGGGCCCTCTCCTCTTTCTGTGGGTCATAGTAGAATTATATGGTGGAGGAGGCAGCAGCAGTGTTCAGAACAGAAGTGGGCCACTGGGCTAGTCTCTGTTTAAATTTCCCAAAGTTTCTCCAGTGTAGCATGTCTCAGATCATTGTGCGAAGTTAAATGGTAGCTGCACCCAGGTGCCCACAGCTGTTTGGAACACCAGAATGGATTTTAGGAGTGTCACAAGTGTCTGTGGAGTGGGAAGAGGGGTGAGTCTGACGGACTCCTGCTCACTCACCCTCCTGGACCCCAGTTGACAAGCCATGGGGCACTGCCAGACCCACTCATCAAGCGCCCAGTGCCTTGGCAAGCACCGAACAGCCATCCGCCCTCATAGAGAGCCTCCATTATGAGCCACAATGGCGGCTTGGACTCTTGCGGGAAGGTAATATATATTTTTAAAGTCTGTATTTTAAATCTCTGCATTTGCTGCTAGGTTTTATTCCAGTTGTACTGTTATATTGTGGTTTTAAGCTTTCATATTTTATATTCTGTTATGCTGCTCATTGCGGTTTCAGTTTTTGTGAACCGCCCAGAGAGCTTCGGCTACTGGGCGGTATAGAAATGAAATACATAAATAAATAATAAAAATAATCTTGCATAACTGGTGGCTGTAAAGGGGCCATCTATGCAACATTGCAGGTGTGAATGCAGCATTCATGCATGCAATGTTGCATGAATGGCCCCTTTATGGCCACCAATTATGCACCATTACTTTCCTGGAACAGGCTGAGTCACCACTGTAGTGCAAACTGGCAGCTTGCTATCAGGGTGGATGGCCCTGTGGTTTTGTGCAGCACATCAAAGCTGCGTGAGGTTGAGTCTGTCCATCCCTAATGGCTTTTTTTAAAAAAAAGGGGGGGCAGGAGGTATCCATGGTGGGATGCCTGGTGCTGACACCACCCCTGCTACATTTCCTCTGCATGTGTGTGATCTGAAGTACTTTCCGCTTCCTAGCTCTTATTATTATGTTCTAGGCAGGCATTAATGGCCATGATACAAAGAAGAGACAGGCATGTGCTCAATGCAAGTATGCACAGCCCCAGAGATTTGTTGCAGCAGCTTTCGCTGCCCAAGAGAAAAATGGCTAAAGCGGATAACGCTAAAGCAGCCTGTCTCTTCAACGGTGTGAACTGCTGTAGCAAAAGAAAAAATAAAGCAGAGTTCTAGTTGCACACATGGCAGCCCCTACACTCTGGAATGACGACACACAGGTGTATTTGGAGTTGAAGGGCCACTCTGTTTTTTATTTAACTCACAAAACCTGTGCGTCAAGAAGCGCTTTAGCGACTTTTCTCTTGGGCAGCGAAAGCTGCTGCAACAAAACTCTGGGGCTGTGCATACTTGCATTGAGTGCATCCCTGTCTCTTTGTGTCCTTGCCTTTAATGCCTGCCTAGAACATGGCTTACTGAACCCAGTTCACTGAACCCTGAATCTGGCCTCGTTGATCATCTCCCTGGGAGTCTGGATGCAACTGGGCTAACCCCATACTCAGCAGGACCTGTGACCAGAAACAGTACATATCAGTACATGCAGGGAGAGTCCAGTTTATGCCAGCTGATGCAATGTAGGAAGTCTTTGTTGTTGTTAAAGGACTCAGCCTGCTGCTGCTATATTGTTCCTCTGCCACCTGGCCCTCTCAGTGCCACCTGGCACATCCAGACACAACAGTGTGAGCTGTCAGAAATGTAGCATTTCACTGGTTTCCCCAAGTCTCTCAGGAATTATTGCCAGTGGCTGGCTGGCTGGCTGGCTGGCTGATTAATTAATTAATTTATTTCTATGCCACCCAATAGCCGAAGCTCTCTGGACGGTTCACAAAAATTAAAACCACAAAGTACACCATACAACTATCTAAAATATGAAAGTTTAAAACTGTAATATAAAAGTGTCTTGAGAGTCTGCATCTATATTTCTGAGAACTGATTTCTGGAACAGCTTAATAGGACCTGTTGCTTTTCATCCAGAATGGCCTAACTTTTTAAACAGCTCCTTTTCTGTGTGGAATTCTGTCCTTTGTCGTATTCTTGGACTCACACTCTTTCTTCTGTAGGTGTTTTAAAAATAACGATTATGATTATTTATAAAGACCTAAAATGTCTAGACTATGTGCAAGGGTAAAATTTAAAATGTCCTGTCTGTACTGCAGGTTTATAATCTGAGGCCAATGGGAGTTTTTTCCTAATGCTAATTGTCATGTTGGGAGGGGATTTCCCCCCCCCACCGCCACAGTTGAGGCTGCGGAGGTAAGACTTAAAGCTCCCCTCCCTGCATGCCGCAGTGCTGGTGACTACCTCTGCATGCACCTGGTATTTATTTATTCATTGTTTTAGAGGATGTTGTGATTGCTAATCATGCTATCACTGTCACATGTAGTTAGGCTCTAATAAAAATGTAAAAAGATGGGGGGTGGGGGAGATCGGAGGACTCTGCAAACTTTGTAACAAAATTATCAAGTATAAGAAATTAGTCTTAATCTTAAGACTCTCACCTTGCATTGTTTTCCTGTCTTTGACATGCATCTTATCTTAAGATGAACTTTAAAAAATAGAGAGTTTGAGCAGCCCAGATCTCAGCTAGCAAAGCACACCAAATATAGGAGGAGGGCAGCAATAGGAAAATAATGGAGTCATGAAAGAGAACAAGAAATATGTGGTTTAGAAAGAATAAAAGGACTTAAGGTGTGCAAAGCATAAAGAGAAGAATAGAAATGACCACGTGGCTTAGTGGTTAGGATGCTGAACTGCAGACCGGAAGGTCGGCAGGACAGCAGTTCGAGCCCCGAGTGCTGCGTGACGGAGTGAGCTCCCGTCTTCAGTCCCAGCTTCTGCCAACCTAGCAGTTCGAAAGCAAGAAATTGCAAGTAGATAAATAGGTACCGCTTCGGCGGGAAAGGTAACAGCGTTCCATGCACCTCGGTGTTCAGTTATGCCGGCCACATGACCACGGAAGCGTCTTCGGACAGCGCTGGCTCTTCGGCTTAGAAATGGAGATGAGCACCACACCCTAGAGTTGGACACGACTGGTTGGGGACACCTTTTACCTTTTATAGATGAGAGATAAAAGAAAACATGCTGAAGAATAAATACATTTAATGATTAAGATTAGGAAGCTGCCGATGTACATATTTTGTTAAATCTGTTCCATGTGTGTTTCATGAATTGTCAGGTGTCTTTTGTTCTGTCATCCAGGCATTGATGGAATTGGATTTTTTTTTACCCAGAATTTCCTTCTACTTGCACTAATGCACATTAGCGCTAATGCAGACTTGCACAAATGCAGTAATGTGCATTAGCACAAGTGGGCCTTAACACAAATCCTCCCTAAAAGTGAAAAACTGGTCTGCAAGTCCAGGAATCTGTGCGGCTCAGAAAAAAATGATCTGCTGCAGGATTTGCAGGTTGGGTTCATAGAAATCCAAACTTGTTTGAATCCGCTGCGGATTTCTTGACATCCTGACCAAGTCAGACTATATTGTCTACTCTGACTGATAATGGCTCTCCAGGGTTTCAGGCACAGGTCTTTCACACCACCTGCTATCCAGTCTTTTAAAAATGTTTTAACTGGAGATGCCAGGCATTGAAACTGGCACCACTGTATGCAATGTATGTACTCTGCCATGGATCAATGGTCCCTCCCCCAGGGTTATGATGTTAACAAAGTCTTAAATGGAATATGGAAATAATGTGGTAACCTGTGTAACAGCAGGGGGAAAAAAAGAAGTAACATAGTAAAATGTACAAGATGCAAGAGCAGCAGAATGCATAATGGTAATAAGGAATTTATGTAAGTAAGGATTTACGATCATCCAATAATCCAGACAAAGTGAAAGGGCAAAACAATACATGAACACTGTAAAAAGAAAGAAAGAAAGAAAGAAAGAAAGAAAGAAAGAAAGAGATGGATTTTTGACATATGCAAAATCTAGAGATGGCAGAGAATTCCGCCACAGATTCGGGGGGGGCAGATTCTAAGAATCTGCCCCCCCGAGTCCATGGCGGAACAGATCACCCCACCCTGCCACCCCACGAAGTCCAGCCCGGCCGGATCCTACCTGACAGGCTGGCACTGCCGGCTCCAGCTCTGGCCAGATCCATCTGTGGCCGGTCTTCGATGCGAATGGCGTCCAGCCTAGTGGATGCCATTTTTGTCCCTTCCCTTCCCCTTTTGTGATAGGCTATGTAAAGCTTTACGTAGCCTATCACAGCAAGGGGAAGGGATGCAAATGGCATGTGCTATGCCATTTGCATCCCTTCCCCTTCCTGTGATAGGCTACGTAAAGCTTACGTAGCCTATCACGAGAAGGGACTCAAATGGTGTACTGCATGCCATTTGCGTCCCTTCCCCTTCTGTGATAGGCTACGTAAAGCTTACGTAGCCTATCACGGTAAGGGGAAGGGACACAAATGGTGTAGTGCATGCCATTTGTGTCCCTTCCCATGATAGGCTATGTAAAGCTTTTTGTAGCCTATCACAGAAGGGGAAGGGACGCAAATGGCATCTGCTAGGCTGGTCACCATCCGCATCTGGAGACTGACGGTTGCCGGAAGTCTGGCAGTGGCTGGCGGCTCTGTGGACTCGCCGTGGAATGGAGCTGGACGAGGAGGATTCCGGGGGGGAGGACCGGATCTCCTCCCCCCAACCCCCCCCCAGAGGATGCAAGGTAAGGGGGTTTCACACACTCCTAGCAAAATCCTTGTCAAAAAAAGAAATAGGGGAGTAGAAAGAAAAGGGGGAATAAAAAAGGGCATCTAACTTTATAGCTAGGAATAAAAAGAAAGAACCTGATGAAGTCAGCAATATTGGGGGGGGGGGTAGAGGGGAAGAGAACCAAAATTGGGAATTTGGTTTTAGAGAGTCTGCAGCAATCAGGAAGAAACAGCAGCTAAATGAGAATAAACATTAGCAAAAGAAGAAATAGAATGATCAGCAACTCAAAATATAGCTGAATATTGTCAGCTCAGTGAGAGTAACTGATGCCAAAAGCAGTCTTTTAAAAATAATGATCTGGTTACAGATTGTTTTAAAACCAATGCAAAGTCATCACTGAACAGTCTAATTTTCTTTGTTTTCTCTTTCCTTGGACATTCTCATATTTCTCAACTATTGAGCTTGATGTACTTAAAGGGAAGTGGATTTTGTAAGTTTCCTTCTGCTTCACTCGAGAAAATAAATGTCTTCATCAAGAGAACAAATTGGGCTCATGTAAAACTATGGGTTATTATTTCCATAGATATTATTTGGGTAAATAACCCAGCAGTTGAAAAGCATTAGATAATGGCAGAAACATATTAACTGGAAGGTAACAGAAGGCCATCTTTTCCAAGCCCCTTCTCTAACCTAAACAAGAAAGCCTCTGTATGTGGGGATTAAGTATACCTAACATATTTGAATGGTTATTTAGTCCTACAAGTACTACCTGCAACAGGGTTCCTGCCACCCACCCGTGTGTGCCCTCCTCCAAGGTACTCTACTCCATTCCACCTCCTCCACTCCAATCTTTCATTTTCTTCTTTGTCCCAACAGCTGTGGCCACCAGGCATGTTCAGTCCTCATTGCGCTGTCTGGGGTCCCCGAATCATTTTTTTTTTAACTTCTGCAAACATTGGAGTTCCCCACCTCTCCTAATACCTTCCTCTTGTGCAAGGGTTCACTATTAGTATATAGGATATGCAGGGCAGGCAGTGATGTTGGCTGAGAATAGGGCTAGCAAGTGGAGAGAAACAAGGGGAATGGGGCATGTTTGTGGAAACAGTTGGACTGAGCTTCCTTCCTTAGTTTTTACTGCTGTTACTTCACTGGCTCCATTTAAGTGAGCCAAGCATGCTTTCTGCATTGCCCACTAAGAACAAAACAAAACAAACAAACAAACAAAAACCAGCCACCCACCTTGAAGAGACACTATCACTTCTTAGCAACTCATGGAATAGACAGAGGAAGCTCTATGCTCTCAATATATATATATATATTAATGCAGCATTGATGCACTTCCAAGACTGCTAATTGGTGCTCGCAATCATGGAAAAGCACAGATAGGGACTTCTAGATAGGCCATGGACTTTATTCATTGACTTTTATTCATTTTCTGTGCTGCATTTCTGTTGTGCTAGGGTTAGGGTGGCCACTTGCACATTGCCAAGAAACAGGAAATGCATCACCAAAAAAAGAGGGCAAAGTTTTACATGAAATGTGCATATGTTAATTCATATGTATAGATGGAAATTTTGAAATAATTATTAGCATATAAATAAGGATGTGTGAATCGGAAAAACTCAAGCTCGCTGAATTTCTCTGAATTCCACCTTGGAGCTCATTCTGACTTGAGTCCATATCCGATTGTGAGCTTTGTTTTTTTTCTTTTCACCTGTGTGCATTTTTGTTTGTATTTTTCCAAATGTACACATAAGTTGGGCACATCTTTGAAATGTAGGCATCTGTCTCCCACTGATTAAAGCATATTTGTGCACATTTTTTCAAAAGTACGTATTCCTTCATGTGTATTTTTCAAATGTACCCATGCTGTCAATTTCTAGGGGTGTATGAAATACTCACCCCGTTCTGGTTCGGGTGTCTGTGGGGTGGGGGGAGGCAATCCGTCGCTCCCCCTGGAATCCTCCCTGGCTGGCTCCACTCCGTGGTGAGTCCGCGGAGCTGCCGGCCGGGCCCATCTGCAGCCAGATTTCGTCCACTGCCGGGCTGCGGACGCTAATGGCGTCTAGTGTAGGGATGTACGAAAGTCTTACCTGGTTCCACGTCAGGCAATCCACGGTGGGGGGGAGGTGCTCTGTCTCTCCCCCTGGAATCCTCCCTGGCTGGCACCACTCCGCAGCGGCTCTGTGGAGCTGCCGGCTGGAGCCAGCCACAGCCGGAGTTCTGGCCGCGGCCGGGCTGCTGCGGCTGCAAATGGCAGCCGTCATAGCGGCCGCCATTTGTGTCCTTGCAGTCAGCTGTGATAGGCTACATAAGTATTTACATAGCCTATCACGGTAAAGGCAGCCATGCAAATGGCGGCCGCTACACCATTTGCATGGCTGCCTTTACCGTGATAGGCTACGTAAATACTTACGTAGCCTATCACGGCAAAGAGCAGGGGTGCAAATGGTGTAGCTGCTGCCATTTGCGTCCCTGCTCTTTGCCGTGATAGGCTACATAAATACTTATGTCCGGGGGGGGGGGTTCTGCGGGGTGGCGGGGAGGAGGCTGTTCCACTATGGATTCCAGGGGGCCAGATTCTAAAGAATCGGGCCTCACTGGAGTCCATGGCAGAATTCTCTGACATCCCTAGTCCGGCGTAGCCGATGCCATTTGCGTCCCTGCTCTTTTTGGTGATAGGCTACATAAATATTTACATAGCTTATCATGGCAAAGAGCAGGGACGCAAATGGTGTAGCCGATGCCATTTGCGTTCCTGCTCTATACGGTGATAGGCTATGTAAATATTTATGTAGCCTATCATGGCAAAGAGCAGGGATGCAAATGAAATAGCGGATGCTGTTTGTATCCCTGCTCTTTTCGTGATAGGCTACGTAAATATTTGCGTAGCCTATCACCAAAAAGAGCAGGGATGCAAATGGCGTCGACTATGCCAGACACCATTTGTGTTTACAGTCTGGGGCAGTGCACAGTTCGGGGCAGTGGACAGATGGCAGCGGACGGACCTGGACTGGGCAGCAGCAGGTAGGGCCCATCCAGGGAGAATTTTGGGGGGTGGTGGGGGGGGAGTAGTGTGTTCCACCATGGACTCTGGGGGGCCGGATTCTTTAGAAGTCTAACTTCTTCAGAAGTTCTTCAGACTCTTTGGAGTCTGTGGTGGATTTTTCCACCATCCCTATCAATTTCAGGGTTTGGGGGACATGAAACACATTGCAAGCTTAGAAAAGCATGGGCTTTGACCACAGATAGGGTCCAAGTCTGTGTTCAGTCCTGAAGATGTGAACTGGGTAAATCCTGATAAAAAACAAAGTGAAATGAATTTCTCATACATTCCTAAATGTAAATAGAGGTGAAATACATCCCATTATAGTGGGGGAAGGCTATGACCAGGAGAACTGTGTTGCTGCCCAGTCTGTTGTCCAGGCTCTGACCACTGATGAGCAACTCTGAGGCCTGTGCTCTTCCTTCTTAAGGTTCTTTAGCTTTAGACTGGATTTGGACCACACAGATCTTCCAATGGAAAAGAGCTTAGAGGGATGTCCTCTGTAAATTAGGGCACATGGCCACTGTAGGTGGGGCAGCAGGAAAACATTTAAAAGACCAAGCGAGCCTTTCAAACACAATGGAGAGAGATCGCTCCTAGCTGAGAAAAGCCTTTGACAACCCAGGATCTCCCAGCAAAGCCTCAGAGACTCCCTGGCATCCAAAGGTTACATGAACTGATAGGACTGCAGTCCCCAGCTTCCAAAGCAGCTGGTCCAGCTTTGGGTCTCAAGGGCAATAGCTGTGATGCGGCTGTGGGAAGTCCATCCCCTGCATATCCTGTATGTGGCGTGGGTTCCTAGGGATGTACAAAACTCACCTACCGTTTCACGGAATCTTTCATGGTGGGGGGGGGATGGGGGGGAGGCGATCTGGTCCTCCACCCCGGAATCCTCGATGGCTGGCTCCGCTCCATGGCCAGGCTGCAGACCAGCCGGCCAGGGCCGTCCTCAGCTGGATGTCCAGCCGCGGATGGGCTGCTGCAGATGCGAATGGCGGCCACCGTAGCAGCCGCCATTTGCATCCAGCCAGGCAGCCGTGATAGGCTACGTAAGAATTTACATAGCCTATCACGGCTAACCCCCCCAATAAATAATAAAAATATTTATCTTACGTAAATATTTACATAGGCTAGAATGGCGAAAAATAAAGGAACGCAAATCGCACCCACTATGTTATTTGCATTCCCCTTTTTTTCGCCGTTTTATCTTACATAAATATTTACATAAGATAAATTGGCGAAAAATAGGGAACGCAAATGGCGGCTGCCGTAGCTGCTGCCATTTGCGTACGCTGGTTTTTTTGGGGGGGTACGTAGCCTATCACTGCTGTAAGGATGGCAATGGCGGCAGCAGCAGCCCGGCTGTGGCCGGCCAGGAGACCAGCCGCCAGAGCTGCTGCTGCTGGTGGAACCACCACCGTCGTCGCTGAATCTGCCACATCTGCCCCAGGTAAGTGCTGTCCCAGAGGGATTACGTGGGGGGCCAGGGGGGCAGGAGGCCGTTCCGCCATGGATTCCGGGGGGCCGGATTCTAAAGAATTCAGCCTTACTGGAATCCGTGGCGGAATTCTCTGCCATCCCTATGGGTTCCAATTAATAGGCACTAGCCGATTTATGTCCCCCTGTTGAATATAATGGAGTGTTACTACATTGTTGTTGTTGTTGTTGTTGTTGTTGTTGTTCTTGTTATTATTATTAAATGTATTAATCGCCCATCTGGCTGGTCACCCAGCCACTCTGGGCGATGTACAGCACACAATAAAACAGTTTAAAACAAAATTCTACAGTAAAAACATTTTCTAAAATACCCTAACCCACCCCAAATGCCTGCCTGAACAACCACGTTTTTAATGTACGACAGAAGCTCATTAAAGAGGGGGCATGGCGAAGTTCCCTAGGGAGGGAGTTCCACAGAGTGGGGGCCACCACAGAAAAGGCCCTCTCCCTTATCCCCACCAGTCTAGCTGTCCTGGCTGATGGGACAGAGAGAAGGCCATCCGAGGCTGATCTTGTTAAGCGGCCTGTCTGGTGCTGCTGGAGGCGCTCCTTAAGATAGGCTGGGCCGGAACCATATAGGGTTTTAAAGGTCAAAACCAACACCTTGAATTTGGCCTGGAAAACAACTGGTAACCACTGCAACTCCTTCAGCACTGGAGTGATGTGATCTCGCCGGCAGCTGCCTTTAATCAGGCGAGCCGCTGTGTTCTGTACCAGCTGCAGCTTCCAAACTGTCTTCAAGGGTAACCCCACGTGGAGTGCATTACAGTAGTCTAAACGAGAGGAGACCAGGGCATGTACTACCGATGAGAGCAGATGGTCGGGAAGGAAGGAGTGCAGTATCAGATGGAGTTGATACAGCGCTGTCCGGCTCACAGCTGACACCTGAGCCTCCATGGACAGCTGGGAGTCCAAAATGACCCCCAGGCTGCGGACCTGGTCTTTCAAGGGTAGCCGTACCCCATTCAACACCAGGTCAACATCCCCCAGCCTCCTCTTGTCTCCCACCAAAAGTACCTCGGTCTTGTCAGGGTTCAGCTTCAGCTTATTCCTCCCCATCCAGCCACTCACCACCTCCAGACATTTGGACAGGGATTCTACGGCCAACCTTGGTGAAGATTTGAACGAGAGGTAGAGCTGTGTGTCATCCACATATTGATGACACCGCACCCCAAACCTCCTGATGATAGCCCCCAGCAGCTTCACATAGATATTAAATAGCATCGGGGAGAGGATGGAACCCTGTGGCACCCCTCAAGTGAGTGGCCACGGGTCCGAAACCTCCTCTCCCAGTGCTACCCTCTGGTACCTGCTGGAGAGAAAGGACTGGAACCACCACAATACAGTGTCTCCAATGCCCAACCCCTCCAGGCGGTCCAGGAGGATACCGTGGTCAACGGTATCAAAAGCCACTGAGAGGTCGAGGAGAACAAGGAAGGAGCATTCACCCCTATTCAGAGCCCTCCTCATATCATCTACCAAGGCGACCAAGGCCGTTTCTGTCCCATGCCCAAGCCTGAAGCCCGACTGAAATGGGTCTAGATAATCAGTGTCTTCCAAGTGTGCCTTCAACTGCATCGCCACCACCCGTTCAATCACCTTGCCCCAAAATGGCAGATTTGAGACTGGGCGAAAGTTGTTCAAAACTTGAGGATCCAAGGAGGGCTTCTTTAAGAGCGGTCTTATCACTGCCACCTTGAGGGCTGATGGCATCACTCCCTCCTCAAGGGAGGCGTTCACCACCGCCCTGATCCCCTCACCCAGTCTCTCTCTGCAGCCCATAATGAACCAAGATGGGCAAGGATCAAGTAAGCAGGTGGTCGGCCTTACAGATGAAAGCATCTTGTCCACTTCATCAGGAGGAAGAAGCTGGAACCGATCCCACAAAACCAGTTTGCCACAGGCCGCCTCTTGCTCACTAACTGTATCCACAGCGTGCAGAGTAACACACCTAATCTGATCAATTTTATCTGCAAAGTGCCTTGCCAAGGCCTCACAGGAGGCCTTAGAATGCTCCAGTGGTTCCGGAGCCACAGGAGCCACCTTTAGGATGCAATTGGAGATGGGCATATGAGCGATGTTCAAGATTGCCAGAATTCTCTGAACATTATCTCACCACTCATCTCATGCCCGATTCCCGTTTATGTTTGCAATTGCTGCTCATAATGCACAAACGGGAAACTTGTGCAAACCAACCAGTGACTGAATGAGAGATTTCTGCAAATTTCCCCAAATTTGCACACATTTCCTAATTTGTGCAACTTTCCCGAGTCAGTCCATAGAGGAAAGTTATGCAAATTAGGAAATTTGTGCAAACTAAACTGGGAATTGGGAACGAGATGAATATGAGCATGTGTTCAACAATTTATGAATGTTTTAGATGGACATGACCTCGCATTTATGTTTGGAGCTTCGACAGAGACATGCTCGCACATTCTGCAGTCAAAAATAAAATTCATACATCCCTAGGTGCAATGATTTCAGAGCCTTCTGTCTACCCTAAGCCCTGAAGGGATGTTTTATTGCCTGCAAATACCAGATGCATTCATTTGAAAAGCTTTTCAGTACGCTGCTCTGCTTCCTTCTTCCTTTGCAGAGCTGCACGCCTACAAAGGCCTGAGAAAGCATGAGTTTTTCTAGGCAGTGGTTGACTACCAGAGAGCAAATGTCCACCCAAGTGCATCCTAGTGCTAATTAAAATAATCTGCAAACTCTTTATCAAATTCTACTTCCCTGACTCTGCCTCACTCTGTAATTTGTTAGCATTTCATTATGGAATCTTAGCAGCAAACACCATGAAATCTTCTTGCCTGAGTTGGGAAAGTTGTATTTGTGAAGTTGTATTCATCAAATGTTTTCTGTTCAGGAGGCGAACAAAGTTAAAATAATAATCACAATAATAATAACAACATGCAAATGAATGGCACAACCCACCTGAGGGCTAAACTAAATGCTCTCCTAATCATGCATAGCAGAGGTATCAGTGACTGGTTTACTTACTTGAGTGTAAATGCCTGTGGCCCCAATTTGGATGGTGACTGTAGCAATTTAGGAGGTGGGATTTAAGCTTCCCCTCCTGTTTTCCTCCCAAAGTTCCACCATGGGAGGGGGGTTAAAAAAGAAAAGAAAAATGCCTGCATTGATTCCAGTGGGGATATTCCTTTCGTTCTTTTAACCCTTCCCCCTTTGCAGGGTGATGGAATTTCGGGAAGAAAACAGGAGGGGGAAAAGCTTAAATCCCTCTTCCTGCAGTTCTGTGGTCCTGATCTCAATTGGTACCATGTGTGCTTTCACTGACATAATTAATCCAACAAATTAATTTGAAGAATGTATAGTTTGGCCCTGAAATATCCAGGAGATACAGCTGCTAGGGGATTGTGCAATTGCTAATGGAAATGCTTTGTTAAGTTAACTGTGATTATTTATTTACTTATTAAATGATTTATGCATAGGGATGTATGGATTTTGTTAAACCTGCTCTGTCTGTGTATCATGGATTGTTAGACAACTTTGTTCCTTTGTCTGCTCATTGATGGAATCAGATATTGAAACCAGAATTTTATTCTACTTGTGCTAATTCACATTAGTGCTAATGCACATTTGCACAAGTTTGCATTAGTACAAATGTGTACAAATTAGCGTAAATCCCCTGCAAAGTAAAAAACTACTCTACAAGTCAATGGAATCCATGTGACTTGGAAAAAGCTTGTCTGCAGCAGAATCTGCAATGATTGTGGATTTCTCCAGCATCCCCTATTTACATGCCACCTTTTTGCCCACAAGCTGGGATCCCAAGGTTGCTAACAGAAGGCAAAACATAAAAAGAACAACACATTAAAGTAGAGGATTTAACCTAGGGATGTACGAAAGTCACTTACCTGTTCGCGGATTATGTTGATGGTGGGGGGGAGGTGTTCTGTCCCTCCCCCCGGAATCCTCGCTTGGGGGGGAGGCGCTCCGTTCCTCCCCCCCGGAATCCTCCGTGCCCAGCTGTGCTCTGCAGCAGCTCTGCGGAGCAGCCGGCCAGGCCCGGCCAGGCCAGAGCTGTCAGCAGCCAGATTTCCGGCCGCGGAGGGCTCTGGGTAAAAAACAAAAACAAAACCCGCGTATGCAAGTGGCGGTGGCTACGGCGGCCGCCATTTGCGTTCCTTATTTTTGCCCTCTTAATCTACGTAAATATTTACATAGACTATGACGGCGAAAATCAAGGGGAACGCAAATAGCATAGCGGGCGCTATTTGCGTCCCTTTTTGATTCCCCGTTTTAGCCTAAGTAAATATTTACGTAGGCTAAAACGGGGAATCAAAAAGGGACGCAAATAGCGCCCGCTATGCTATTTGCGTTCCCCTTGATTTTCGCCGTCATAGTCTATGTAAATATTTACGTAGATTAAGAGGGCAAAAATAAGGAACACAAATGGTGGCCGCCGTAGTCGTCGCCATTTGCGTACACCGGGTTTTGGTTTTTGTTTTTACCCAGACGTGATGGGCTACGTAAGTCCCTAGATGTAATCTTCAGTGTTCGTGGGGGGATTTTTTAAAGTGATGATGTTGGTCTGGGTTATTTAGGTACATTTTCTGGTGGGGTTCACTTCATGGGATCCCAGTTTCCTTTTCAGTTTTGTGATCTCTACTTCCAACATAAATGTTCAGTGTATCCAGGGATCAGCTCACATGAGGCCAACAGGGATCAACCTGGTCTTATGAAGCTGCTTATTCTAGCCTGGCTCTTCAGTCTGAGGGATGTCTTTATGCATTTTTTTTTTTTTAACCCACCCAGCCATGATAGGCTACGTAAAGATTTACGTAGCCTAGCACGTCGTGTGTTTTTTTTTAAACCTAGTCATGATAGGCTACGTAAATCTTTACGTAGCCTATCATGTCTTTCTTTTTCTTCTTCTTTTTTTTTACAAGAGTGGAAATGGCGGCAGTGGCAGCTGGTCGGAAGCTGCTGCCGAAGCCGCCGCCAGAGCCGCCGCCGCCCAGAAGATCCACCCCAGGTGAGTCTCGTCCTGGGGGGGATCCGCGGGGGTGGCGGGGGGGTGGCAGGCCGTTCCGCCATGGAGTTCAGGGGGCCGAATGCACTGGCATTCGGCCTCACTGTGATCCATGGCGGAATTCTCTGCTATCCCTAATTTAACCAGACCAAAGCAGCAAAAACAAAACAATGTAGGAGAGCCACCAGAACACGGGAGATACACACAAAACAGAGGGGACAGCAAACACAGTTTATGCCAAAAGTATACCTTTTACAGTCTTTAGCAATGTCAATGGAGAAGGGGGGCATTTGCTCCTTCTGTGATAAGGAGCTCCACAATCTGTGGACGAGTATATTCTTGATGACTATATCCTACCTCCAGTATCAGAGGCACTAGGCACTAAAAGTCTTGCCATATCTGAGTTCACTAGGGAGGGTGCCTCCCCCTGTTCTGGCTGTTCCCATTCTGAATCTGAATCTGAGCTGCCAGACATCTCCACATACTGAGGTTCATTCTTGACTTTGGACTTTGTTCAATCCATTCCGTCAGTGTTTCACAGATTGTCAAGCATTTTTTTTTGCTCTGTCCTCCACTCATTGATGGAATCAGATCGTTTTTAGGGATGTATGAGATTTTTGTTGCAATTGCACAAGTGAGATTTAGCGCTAATGCACACTTGCAGTAACACACACTTGCACTAATGTGAAATAATGCAAGAGCAAATTTACTCAAATCCCCCCCCCCAGTTTTTAAAAAACAACAGTCTTCAAATCTACAGTCCTCAGTAAATGCTGGTCTGCTGTGGAAACCACAGGTCAGATTCACAGAAATCTGAACTCATTTGAATCTATTTCAGATTTCTCTGACATTCCTAACCCAATGCAGAACCTGGATAGAATGTGCTTAGCCCTGGACAACTGAGAACCTGAGTGAAATCAAGCTTCACAGATTCACCCATCCTTAGTGAATCTTCTCTCTTTCCTTGTACAACTTCATAGCTTTCATTCCCCCTCTCTATGGGAGCATTTTCTCCCATTTGCTGCCTTTGCAAGTTCACAGTCAAGTAGTTCAGCTTCTTTGTAAAGCAATGTATCCCAATTGCACCATTTCCCCAGACACGAAAAGATGAAAATATATGATGTGTCAAATCATATATTTTAACTGTCATGTAAACTGTACCCTTTTGCAATATCCTTTTGTACTTTATAATATTATTATGCATTTTAAAGCTTGTGCGGTATATTTCAGGAGCTGTCTTATCTGTAGTCTAGGATGTCAGATGGCCTCTCTTCTGAAGCAGAGGGTTGCCTGGTTATTATTCCCTCCTTAAGGAGAGGGCTAATGCAGCCTCTGAATAGCTTTGTGGGGCTGGCTGGAAGCCTCCTCAAATGGGAGACATTTCTGGAATGAGAAATCCACGTTGCAAATGTCAGCAGAATGTGGAAATATTTGTCTATGTGTCATGAGGATAATTATGGGTTTGACTTCAGATTCACAGACCTTGAGTGTCTCTATTGGTTTAGGGCAGGGATGGGAAATCTCTGGCCCTTCAGATGAGGTTGGACTATTTATTTTTATGCTGCTCATTTTTTTCCAAGTGGCTTGCAGACATTAGGTTGAATCCCCCAAAAGCCTCCCATGGACAGAAGGGTTCCTTCACTCAGTGAGAGGCTTTTAATCCAGCAGAGGTTTTCCACTGACTGAACAGGGAGGGAGGTGATGTTCACCAATTTACCCCTCCCCCTGTAGTGCCCTTTGTCTCCTGGAAATCTGTTCCAGGGGGCTGGGTGACCCACCGGAACAGTGGGGAAGGTGCCACTGGGGGCTGCAAAGGGAGGAGAGAATTGGCAAAAATGGCCTCCCCTCCTTTCCATCAGTGGGAGCGTTCTCCCACTTTGCTCAGGGATGTTCCCACCAGAGAAATAAAAAACAACCACAAAAAGAAAATTAAAACAAAGATACAAAATGCAATAAAAAACCAGCACAATCACATTCTAACATTTAGATATCCGACTCCCATCATCCCTGGCAATTGTCCATGCTAGCTGGGGTTATGAGTGTTAGAATCCAGAAACATCTGGCAGGCCACATGTTTACATGCAAACATATATAAGGAAGCCCTGATCTCTCTCTCTCTCTCTCTCTCTCTTTCTCTCACTCTCACTCTCACACACACACACACACACACACACACTGAGAGGGTAAGAAATCCTCCCCCATCACTTGTTTTTCTATATTCTATATAGAATATTCTATATTCTATATTGTCCCACCACCTGTTGCCCCTGTTGGGTAGCCAGTTACACATCACCCAAAAAAGAGGACACATATTTGCATAATGTTTTCAGATGCTGATGTATATGTATACATGGACATTTAAAAAAAAAATTGTGTTGTTGTTCAGTCATTAAGTCGTGTCCTTGCGAGCAGAGATGGGCCAAAGAAGATGCAGACAACAAGCTTGGGTTGAAAACTGGGCCACATTTATTGAAATACCTGCAAAGGGGTAACTAGGACGGGCATCTAACTGTGACAGCGGCTAGCTGGCACTTCTTGGGCAAAAACACACCCAGCTTGAGGGGTGGCGGTGATCTCGCCATCCCTCCCGACTGCCCCTTCTGGGGGAGGTAGACCTTCCGGTGTCACCCCCAACCCAGTGCCGCACAACACCTGGGTGAGTGAGTAGGGTTGGTCTCCCAGGCAACCCTTATCCTCCCGCCGAGCCGCACAACCCGTTCGGGGGCCCCTCAGGTGTCACCTGTCACCATAAGGTGCCTCTGCATGCACACCATCCCTACTCCCTTTCATGTTTTGCTCGTCCTAGCCGCCAACTGGAATGTGACCGATGATATAGACCGTATTCCCCTACAGGATACACCCAACCCGCATAACAGTGTGATGTAGGCAAAAAAAGACCCACAGTCCTAGGCCAATCGAACTGTGAACCAAAAAATTCCTACATCGCTCCCAAAGGGGCAACTGGCAAGAAACCCACACTGCTTAGGGGAGGGTGGGAGGGAGCTGCATCGAACCAGAGAGCTGAGATAGGGAGGGGGGCTGAGTTTAAGGCAACTCAGCCTGCCCCTCCCTGCCTGGTGGTGCAACTGGGGTGCACCAATCAGAGGACCCTACGTCTTGTCACCCCACCTGCCCGCAATGGCCCCCCCTTTCAGCCAGACAGGCCGGCGCTGGGTTAGGGCATTTGCGAGCGGAGATGGGCCAAAGAAGACGCAGACAACAAGCTTGGGTTGAAAATAGGGCCACATTTATTGAAATACCTGCAAAGGGGTAACTAGGATGGGCATCTAACTGTGTCAGTGGCTAGGTGGCACTTCTTGGGCAAAAACACACCCAGCCTGAGGGGTGGCAGTGATCTCGCCATCCCTCTGGACTGCCCCTTCTGGGGGAGGTAGACCTTCCGGTGTCACCCCTGACCCGGTGCCACACAACACCTAGGTGAGTGAGGAGGGTTGGTCTCCCAAGCAACCCTTATCCCCCCGCTGAGCCACACAACCCATTTGGGGGGCCTCAGGTGTCACCTGTCACCATAAGGTGCCTCTGTATGCACAGCATGCCTAATCTCTTTCAGGTTCTGCCCGTCCTAGCCGCCACAGGACTCACAAGCCTATTGCTTGTGAAACTCCTCCCACCTGCGCAGAAGAACTTCCCGCAGGCCCCTTTGCATATCGGACAAAAATATGTCATTCCCTATGTCTGACAGGTGGACACTGTCCTGCCTGTAAAGCTCCCTCCTAGTCCACCGGATTCCCTGGTGGGTGATGCATCCATTGCCATGTTCTGACAACCCACGTGCCGGTTATCTGTTCACTTTTTGCTGGGCCCGTTCCATGGCAGCATTACTGTGTACCCTCCACATGATTCTCGGGAGCACTGAGGACCATAATATGGTCACCCCTGGCCAACCATGTCGGATCGTCTGAAAATCGACCAATGCCTGCTCGACCAAGCCCTTTCCAGGCTTGCAGCCCAGGTCGTTCCCTCCCAGGTGCAACACCAGGACCTGTGGAGGGAAACTGACCAAACCTCAATGAAAGAGGGTGGGAAGAAGAAAGTCCCATCGCATACCCCGTCGGCCGAGCCATTGTATCGTCACCTGTTCGGGAAACTGCAGGCGGGATCCGAAGGCCGACGTAGAAGATCTGCGATCAGCCCAAAACACCATACTGTGCCCACAAATGAGCACCTGTACCGGCGTAGGTTGAATCCCATCTAAATAATAAAACATTGGGGAAGGCGAAGAGAAGCATCATGAAGCATCAGGCAACTTGCGAATGTAAGAGCGGAAGGCCCTGGAGCGCCATCTCCCTACAGCCCTGACTTCCTTGGATGAAAAACCTATGGCAGCTGCCATAGAGGCCGCCCCAATGCAGAAAGAGTGGGTCCCGAAACGATAATGCCCCAAACCCAGTGTGGACAAGGCTGACCTAGTGACTGCCCAGAATTGGAACTTTGTCAGTGGTGAACCATCATTATGGCAAAATAGGGGACACTTACTCGCCCTGCGGTGCCCAAGGAAAGCCTGCAAGGCCCTGACAGGGCATAACTCCTTGGCCTGGGCCCGGCTAAGGGCCACCAATGCTCCCTTGCCAGACTGGTTGGTTTTCGACAGTCAAATATGGAGGTGAATCAGGTCGGGATGGATCTGGACATCGGAGTACCTCAAGGCCCTCCCGGTGGTGTCAGATTTGGAAGCCCAGACCAGTTCTGAAATCCTAAGGGCCCCAAAGAAGGCTGTTAAAGCTGCAGCGTGAAAGAGGGAGGCTTTGTATGGAGAAGAGCAAATGGAGGGCCATAATCCCCGGATCCCCAGGAGGATAACTGGGGACAGAGGATGCCTGGAATCTGGCGGGGCAGGAGACATCCGGGCCCAGCCTTGAACAGCCCTCCTAACTTGGAAATCCGAGGTGGAGTCCTACACCCCACGCACTTTGGCCCAGAAGGCCAAAGAGGCCTCCCTGTAATGGTCCTAGCGGTCAGCCCCTTGTTACGCAGATGTACACAGAATTGTAACAAGTGGTCCACAGGTAAGGGCCACATGTCCTGCAACTGAAGTCCGCTCCTGAAGGCGCTAAACTCCCTACCTGCTCTCTCGTGGGCGGCTCTAATGCTGGGGGCTATAGAGTTCAGGATAGCGTGTTCGACTCGAGAACGCCGATCTCCCACAATTTGGCTGGCATGGGGTCTGGTAGCGGACGCGCCCACGGAGCCAACGCACGGAACCTGTCGATCTGGTTTTGTAACAAAGCATCGGCAACAGGGTTCCCCAGACCCGGCACATGGCGGGCGCGGAACCAGATGTTGTAGAGTAGGCATTGGAGGGTAAATGCTCTAACTAAAGCCATGACCCTCTGGTTTCTGGAGGATAATGTATTAATGATGTGCACAATGGCCATGTTGTCACACCAAAAAAGGGCGACAGAATTGGCCATCAAGTCTGCCCAAATGTGCACAGCCACGTAAATGGGGAAGAATTCCAGGAAGGTGGGGTCCTGACAAATACTGGCAACAGCCCAGCTTTCTGGCCACTGGCCCAGGCACCACTGCTCTCGCCAAATTAGACCGAAACCAAAGGTGCCGGCAGCGTCCAAATGAATCTGCAGGTTAGCTCGTAGAAGCAACTTGTGCCTCCAGAAGGAGATGCCATTAAAATCCCTCAGGAATTTAAGCCATACCTGCAGATCCATGTGCATGGCAGAGGTGACTCTGGTGCGATGATGCGGGAGTTGAAGACCCCGCATTGCCCAGCAGAGCTGTTGCAGGAAGGCGCGGCCGGGGGCCACCACCCTACAAGCGAAGTTCAAATGCCCCACGACTTCTTGGAGGGCTCTAAGGGAGACTTTACGAAGGTGCAGGATGGTCTGGAGCTTATCCCTAAGGACCAGCAGTTTATCGTGAGGGAGACGAGAACACTGTGCGAGGGTATCGAGCTCGATCCCTAAGAATGTCAAAATAACAGATGGGCCCTCTGTCTTCTCATGTGCCAAAGGGGCACCCAAGTCTGAGGAAAGGGATATGAATGCCCTAATTAAGACAGAGCATTGACTGCCGCCCCCAGGTCCAGCAAACAGGAAGTCATCCAAATAATGGACCACATCACCGCAGCCTGTCCTATCCCTTACGACCCATTCCAGAAAGGTACTGAATGTTTCAAACATGGTGCAAGAGATGGAGCATCCCATGGGGAGGGCGCAGTCGATGTAAAATTTGTCCTGGAAGCAGAATCCCAACAAATCGAAATCCAGAGGACTAATAGGCAAAATGCGAAAATGCGGATTTGATATCACACTTGCCCATCAATGCCCCGCGGCCCAGGGCTCTTATCATGGCTACCGCATTATCAAAGGAGGTATAACTAGGGTTGGCGGAGAATTTCTCCCCAAAACTTCGGGGGGCCGAGAGCCAACGTGTTCGGCCCCCTGAAGACATTTCGGGGAGAAATTCTCCGCACCCCCCCTGGGATGGGACTTACCTTTCCCGAATGTCCCTCCCGGCGGCGGGTCCCGGCAGCGGTTCGTCGGGTCTTCGTCAGGGGCGGGTGCCGGCTGCCGCTGCCGCCATTCCAATAAAACTAAAAAAAAAAAAAACCGCCCCCGTGATAGGCTATGTGACGATTAACGTAGCCTATCACGGCTAGATTTGTAAAGTCAGCCGTGATAGGCTACGTAAATCGTCACGTAGCCTATCACGGCTGACTTAAAAAAAAAAAGCGCGTACGGCTAATGGCGGCCCCCATAGGGAGCCGCCATCCACGTTCCTTATTTGGTCGCTGTAGTCTACGTAAAGATTACGTAGACTACGGCGAAAATAAGGGCAACGCTATTTGCGTTGCCCTTATTTTCGCCGTAGTCTACGTAAAGATTTACGTAGACTACAGCGACCAAATAAGGAACGCGAATGGCGGCTCCCTATGGGGGCCGCCATTAGCCGTACGCGCTTTTTTTTTAAAAGTCAGCCGTGATAGGCTACGTGATGATTTACGTAGCCTATCACGGCTGACTTTACAAATCTAGCCATGATAGGCTACGTTAATCGTCACGTAGCCTATCATGGGGGCGTTTTTTTTTTTAACTTTTTATTTCACGGCCGGGCGAGGCGAGGCGCCTCCTCCCCGGCCTGAATTTCAGCCGGGCGAGGCGGGAAGCCTCCCCCCGGCCTGAATTTCGGCCAGGCGAGGTGAGAAGCCTCCCCCCCCAGCCTGAACTTCGGGGGGAGAGCAGCGAAGCGCCTCCCCCCCACCGCGAAGCAAGCTGCGAGACCAGGTAAGTGGCTTTTGGGCACCCCTAGGAATAACTAGGGATGTACGAAAGTTCCACCACGGATCTCGCGGAGGCCGAATGCCAGCACATTCGGCCCCCCAAAATCGGTGGTGGAACAGCCCCCCCCAGGACAGGACTTAGCTGGGGCGGACCTTCCTGGAGGTGGCGGCTCCAGTGGCGGTTCGGCGGCGGCAGTGGCAGCGGCCGGTCTTCCAACCGGCTGCCACCGCCGCCATTTCCAAGTTTAAAAAAACAACAACAAAAAAACGTGATAGGCTACATAAAGATTTACGTAGCCTATCATGGCTAAATTTAAAAAAACACCGTGAGAGGCTACGGAAATGTTTACGTAGCCTATGACGGCTGATTAAAAACAAAAAAAACAAATACATACATGTGTGTATGCAAATGGCGGCGCCCACCACGAACAAGCTTCGATGACAGGTAAGTGACTTTCGTCCACCCCTAGTGCTACTCCATTTCTTCTAAGGGATTCTTGCCCACAGTAGTAGATATGATGGTCACCTGAATTAAATTCACCCATGCCTATCCATTTTAGTTCACTGATTCCCAAGATGTCGATGTTCAGTCTTGCCATCTCATGTTTGACCACTTCCAGCTTAGCTTGATTCATTGATCTGACATTCCAGGTTCCTAAACGATATTGTTCTTTACAGCATCAGACTTTCTTTTCACCACCAGACTCATCCACAGCTGAGTGTCCTTTTGACTTTGGCCCAGCCGCTTCACTCTTTCTGGCACTACTTGGAAATTCCCTCTGCTCTTCCCCTGTAGTATATTGGACACCTTCCGACCTGAGGGGCTCATCTTCCAGCATCATATCTTTTAGCCTTGTGATACATTCCATGGGGTTTTCTTGGCAAGAATACTGGAGTGGGTTGCCATTTCCTTCTCCAGTGGACCACATTTTGTCAGAACTCTCCGCCATGACCTGTCTATCTTGGGTGGCCCTGTACAGCATAGCTTATGGCTTCACTGAGTTAAGCAAGCCCCTTCGTCACAACAAGGCAGTGATCAACAATCTTCAAAATACAGGTGGAAGGGATTTAAGAAAATTCATACATCCTTAGGTGAAATGGGAGAGGTCAAGAAAAGGAACGAAAAATGGGGACTCTGCAGAGAGCTCTGGTGGATACCTTACATTATTGTCCAAGTACGCACACACATTCACACACTCTTTCGTTTAAGTGTGAGAAATATTCTGGTCAACATCAGGTCCCAATCCTGCCAGTTCATTCATCAACTCTCATAGGCAGGTCAAAGATTAGTATTACCAAGAGGATCCAGGTCCAGAAGCCTATTTGTGGGCAGATAAACTGGGGGCACCATTTTGAGAATGGGGGGATGTGCTAAAGATTATATGCAGGCTACCTAAGGTGAATGAGTGTCCCCACTACTGTGGTATTGTGAGGGGTCACTGCTGCTCACCTGGGGATTTTCTCAATGGGAAAAGCTACATAGATTGGTGAAACAAGCGGGCCTCCCACCCCCTTGACCACAACACTGTCAGGTCACAGAGGCATGGCCAGGATTTAATGTGGGAGGGGGGACATGGCACACTGTTGCAAAATCACCAGGGGGCCACTTCCAGTAAAAAAAAGTTGGAGTAAAAGGAGTTTCAGAAATGTGGCTTTTCAAGAGGGAAGTAGCTGATTGGCAGCGGATTGGTGACAACGTCATCTGTTGCGAAGGACCGCAGAGTGCTCTAACTTCGCACCAAATCCCTCGTGCAGACAGCACCTCAGGAACCCATGCAAGGTAGCACATCCTGTGCTTCATACGAGACTTCAAGCGAAATCCCACACATACAGATGTGGTCTTAGCGATCAACAAAGTCAAGTCCAGTAGGTCAACCAAGCCAAGTGCCACCATCTCAGTGGTCCAACTTTTCAGCCAGATGTGGTCTCCCACTATAAAATTAGAGTTAACACCCATAAGCCCCTGTATTGTGGCACAGCACTCTGGGTCAGATGATGGAAGGTGGCAGAGAATAATCTCCTTTCATGTAACGACTCCTCCCCTGTATGAAGGAGGGCTTCCTAGGTTGGGGTTCTGGAGCTGTCCTATATGGGTGAACTACTGCATGGCTGGTATTAGTAGGGATGTACAAAAGGTACTTACCTTTCGGGGATTATGCTGATGGTGCGGGGGGAGGTGTTCCGTCCCTCCCCCTGGAATCCTCGCCGGGGGGGGGAGGTGCTCTGTTCCTCCCCCCCCCCGGAATCCTGGCCAGCCGGCTGTGCTCCGCTGCAATTCTGTGGAGCCGCCAGCCGGCTCCACCAGCAGCCAGACATCTGGCTAGCAGGGACGTAGCCGTAGCCGCCGCCATTTGCGTCCCTGCAGTCAGCCGTGATAGGCTATGTTTACGTAGCCTATCATGGCTGATTAAAACAAAAACAAAAACGCGCGTACGCAAATGGCGGCGCCCATGGGCACTGCCATTTGCGTTCCTTATTTTGGCATGTCTTAGTCTACGTAAACATTTACGTAGACTAAGACGGCGAAAATAAGGGGAACGCAAATAGCGTAGCGTCTATGCTATTTGCGTTCCCCTTATTTTCGCCGTCTTAGTCTACGTAAATGTTTACGTAGACTAAGACGTGCCAAAATAAGGAACGCAAATGGCGGCGCCCATGGGCGCCACCATTTGCGTACGCGTGTTTTTTTTAGTTTTGTTTTAATCAGCCGTGATAGGCTACATAAACATTTACTTAGCCTATCATGGTGTTTTTTAAAAATTTCGCCGTGATAGGCTACGTAAATCTTTACGTAGCCTATCACATTTTTTTGTTTTTTTGTTCTTTTAAAGTTGGAAATGGCGGCAGTGGCAGCCGGTCAGAAGACCGGCCGCCGCCGCCGCTGAACCGCTATCGGAGCCGCCATTGGAGCCGCCGCTGCCAGGAAGATCCGCCCCAGGTACGTCCCATCCCGGGGGGGGGCGTTGCGCCACCGATTTCGGGGGGCCGAATGCACTGGCATTCGGCCTCCCCGAGATCCGTGGCGGAACTTTCATACATCCCTAGGTATTAGTGAAGTATCTTCAGGCCATGGACTGACTCTAGCCACTCAGGCTGGCCACTAGATGTTCCTGGACAGGAAGGAGTATAAGTGGGCTTCCTATTCTAGCTGAGGCTCTTGCTTGAGCACAATGTCTTCCTAAGCTCTTGTATGATCCTGTATCCCTAGTAGTCCTTTGGGCCTGACCTCTGCCTTGCTCCTCACTCCTGCCTCTTGGTTTGTTCTCTAGTCCTGGTTTGCTTCTTGACCTTGTCTCCTGGTTCATCCATTGGTTCTGACTTGTCTTCAGCCTTGACTCCTGGCTTGTGCCATGGCTCCTGACTCTCATTAGATTGCTGCCCACAGCCCAGCCCTGACAGCAGGGCTAGCCCAAGATGTTTTGCTTACTGAGGCAAAGAACAAGATGGTATTCCATCCCATTCCATGTACAAAAATCAACTGGACTGGCAAATAAATCTGATGATAGGCCAGCATTCTTCACTGCGCCTGAAGACAGCAAGCTAACTAGCTTGGGATTGGGAGGGGTGCACAGCAGGCCACATGGCACACAGGTTTCTCCTCCAGCACCTTGCTGCCACCTCCCAGCATCGGCTACCTGAGGTGACTGCTTCACTCTGCCTAATGGAAGGGCTGGCCCTGCCTGACACCTACTTGCATTGTGACACCTACTGGAATCCCTTGTACTGTCTCAGAAATGTGCAAGGCAGATTCCTCCAGACTCACTTTGCTGCTGCCTTGGATGAATGGGAGACTGTGCACGTACCTCCCCATTCTGGCATGATCTCCAGTTCGCCCTCCTGGTGTTTGTGAAAGCCCTGGTAGTAGGATGGATTCAGAAATGCATGATACCGAGCAGTGAAGGGTTGCACTAGATACATGTTCACAGGTGCCACACATTGCCTGCATGAAGGCTGACTGCAATCTAGATGCATGGCGAATCGCAAATGATAAATAGCACTGTCTATTATGTAGATAAATATTTAGACCTTTAATTTATTTACATCCACGAGGATCGAAATGAACCACATTACAAGACTGCATATGCAGAAGCATCTGTTTCCCACATTTACTTAGCACACGCTATTTTAAACTCTGCTGTATCCACTTTCAAAGGAAAGAAAGATTCAGCCAGTTGCTCTGGTTATGATAAAAGGCAGAAGAGAATTAGATTTCGTGCTTTGCCTTTAATCTGTCTTCCATCTAATTCAGTTCACTATCCACAGAAGCCATACTGGAGCCCCTGAATAGCTATTTTCCCTTCAGGCAGATTTCACTAAATAAAGAACTACCTCCTGGGCTTGTGTTTCGAAATTGACTAAATGCTTCCAATTTGGACTCTCATTTTTCAGGTGCCTGAATAATAGTCTAAATATGAGCTCAAAACCTGCATCGTAGCCATGCATCTGCCTAAGAATTGCTGGATGGAGGGAGATAGAAAAGGCTTTATGGAGTATTTCGAAACGAAGAATGACAGGGGACATTCCTATATGGCATCTTTTAACCGCTTTCATATAGAGCTGGAATGGTTCTTTCAGTTGGGGGAGGGGTGAAAAGAAAACACCTATGGAGGGTGGAATACATTTCTGAGACATCTTTGTGGCAGGGGGGGTGATGCTCTACCATAGTTTTAGACTGTGCAGCATCATTCTTCTAGGCTTCATGGATCCGGAACCATGGCTACCAGGCTAAGGAGAGTCCTGTGGATGATGATAATGGCTGTGAGGCTTTTTGGAGCATGAGAAGGGAATAAAAAATAACCTCCTCAGCCACTTGTCTGAAATTAAGGTAACCTGATCCCTCCCCTGAAAAGACACCCATCAAAAGCAACTGTGTACTGCCCCTCACAGTAGACAAATGAAAATAAGTGTGGGGGTGGGGGGGATTTTCTGCACATCTTTTCTTGAATAATCATTCCCCCCCCCCAGGAGCCTTGGGAGCTATGGCTTTGTTTGTTTGGGGGGAGGGCTTGAGATCTGAGAGAATTCTCAGCTTGCTCGCAAAATCCCCATGATTCTTTGAGAGACGCCATGACAATTAAACCAGAATAGAACCGATCTCACAGCTGTGCCCAGCGGGGCGTCAAGGTTAGAGCAGGGGTGCAAAACCTTTTCAACCCCGAGGATCACATGCGATGCTGGGTCAGGGGCCGCACTCAGATGCACACGTATATACATGGACACACACACAGTGTATGCACACACACACCAGTGATCTGTATGAGGGTCAGGGAATTCAGCCGCAGTGGGGAGGCCACAGTAAAAAGCCTTGGGAGCCACCTTGCTTGCTGTGGCTGTGGCTATTGGGGCATCTACTACATAGGTGCTGTGACCACTGTTGCCCATTGATGCCACTCCACAGACCTTTCCTTTTGCAGCCCCAAGCCAGTGCTGCTTGTCTTCTCTTCTCTCTCTTCCATCAGCCTCCATGGCTTAAAGTCATGTTTAACCCCCTTTTTTCCTACCAGCTATATTTCCACTCACATTAGATCCCCCAAGGAGCATAACTATGTATCTCAAAGCCCACAAGGGGACAAGATGGCCATGCATTCTACTTTATAGAGGACATTCCTCTATTTGAAGGGCTGCTAAAGGACAACCCTCTATTTGAAGGTGTCCTCTACTGGCTGTCCAGTCCATCAAAAGATCATGGAGGCTTGAAATGGCTTATTGACAGTAGTGGTAGGCTGCAAATCAGCAAAACTCGAACTCACTGAAGTTCTCAAAATTCTATCTCAATGTTCGTTCTGACTTGAGTACATATCAGATTGCACGTTTTGTTCTCTTTTTTTCACATGAAAATCTATCCATATTTTCATCCATATTTTTTTCCAAATGTTTGTATCAATTGTGCACATCTTTCAAATGTACACATTCTTCTCCCATTGATTAAAGCATATTTGTGTGCATACTTCAAAAGTACACAATTTTTAATGTGCATTTTTCAAATTACTCATGCTGACAAATGAATTGGGCGGGGGCCAGCAAATCACATTGTAAGCTCAAAAATGTACAGACTTTGACTGTAGATTGCATCTGAATCTGCATTTGATCCATAAGATCTGAGAACTGGGCAAATCCTGCCCCAAAATGAACTGAAATGAATTTCTCATACATCCCTCATTGAGAGTTTGGACATCGGTCACCTGGTCACTATCATGAGTTGCTACTGTATTTGTATTTAACTTAGAGTATTTTTTTTCCCCAGTAGCAATGTATGGCTGTGAGAGCTGGACTGTAAGGAAGGCTGAGCGCCGAAGAATTGATGCTTTCGAACTGTGGTGCTGGAGAAGACTCTTACGAGTCCCCTGGACTGCAAGGAGGTCAAATCAGTCAATCCTAAAGGAAATCAACCCTGACTGCTCATTGGAAGGACAGATCCTGAAACTGAAGCTAAAATATTTTGGCCAACTAATGCGAAGAGAAAACTCTCTGGAAAAGACCTTGATGCTGGGAAAGACTGAAGGCAAAAGGAGAAGGGGACAGCAGAGGACGAGATGGCTAGATAGCATCACCGATGCAATGAATATGGACTTGAGCACGCTCCGGGAGAGAACGCAGGACAGGAAGGCCTGGCGTGCTATGGTCCATGGGGTCACGAAGAGTCATGCCCTAACCCGGCGCCAGCCTGTCTGGTTGAAAGGGGGGGCCATTGCGGGCAGGTGGGGTGACAAGACGTAGGGGCCTCTGATTGGTGCACCCAAGTGGCACCACCAGGCAGGGAGGGGCAGGCTGAGTTGCCTTAAACTCAGCCCCCCTCCCTATCTCAGTTCTCTGGCTCGACGCAGCTAGAGAGAGCTTCAACTCCACCTGGAAGACCGGCTTCATCGTCGTTCCAGTCACCTGGACTCGGCGTGCTATCCACGCGCCCAAAACTTCACTTTCACGCCAGCGCTTGCTGCGGCTCCTGTGTTGCCAGCGCTCACGGCGGGGCGCACGCGCTCCAGCACAGCTCCCTCATGGCCAGTGCCTGCCTGCCGGCGGGAGTGCCAGCATTGGTGGCGGCGCGCGCTAGGGTGTGATGCCTGTCACCGCCGGTGCTTGCTGCCCCCTGGGGGCTTCGGCACTTGCGGCGGCAGCGCACCCGCCCACCCTCCTCCTTCTCCTCATTTCCTGCCATTGGCTCTGCGCCCCTGCCGCAGCTCCGGATTTGCCAGCGCTCGCAGCGGGGGTGCATGTGCATGGGCACTGCCCCTCAGCCGGCGCTTGCTGCCTCGGCAGGAGCGCCAGTGGCTGTGCTGGTGGCACGCATCCGGGTGCGGCGCTTGTACTGCTTCCCTGCAGGGGTGCCAGCGCTGGCGGCAGCCGAGCGCCCACCCCCCCACCTTTTTCTCCTCCTCCGGCCGTTGTTGTGCGCCTACGCTGCCGCAGCCCCGGGGATTGCTGGTGCTCGCAGCGGGGCACACATGTTAGTACGCCACCCCTCCCAGCCAAGCTTACCGTGCCGGCGAGAGCCAGCGTTCGTGGCGGCAGCGCGCTCGTGCACGGCGCTGGTGACCGCTGATGCTTACTGGCCTTGTGGGTCACCGGCGCTCGCGGCAACAGTGTGCCCGCTCCCCCACTTCCTTGCTCACCGGCAGGTGCACAGGCCTGGGCACAGAGTATATTGGTGCCGGCTCTCGCCGCCTCCCAGGGGCGCGGGGCGCTAGCAGCAGTGCGTGCATCCCTCCCCACAAAATAAATAAATAAATAAATAAAGGGGCAGCCACAGCTTCCCGGGTCGTGGGCGCTCTAGGATGGGGGCGCCCACGCTCAGGCGCAGTTCCCATGGCCGCGGGCTCTTGCCGCGCCTCTTGGGCACCAGTCCTTGCAGCGGGCGGCAACCGCCCCCCTTCCTCTTCTTAGCTTAGTGTAGTAGGCAGTGCATCAGTCTCATAAACCGAGGGTCCCAAGTTCAATCCTCAGAGGGAGCAGTGCCTTTCCTCTCTAGCCGCTGCCGACCGCAGTGGGTGCCCCTCCTGTCTAAGAAGTAGTGGCGGCGCTCCCCACTTCCCATCCCCAGGCCTCTCTGGCTCAGACTTGAACTCGGGTCCGCAGATCTCGAGGCCTGGGGGGTGCTGTCTGTTGCCCGGGGAGCCCAGTGAGTTGCCCACTGGAACCTTCTGCTGTGGGCTCTGACCCCTGCCGCATTTACCCTTAGGGGTGTTGGTTGGAGTGTTGGACTGGGTCCTGGGACCCGGGCCCTTGCTTCTTTCTTGCCAATATCGTGCCAAGCTTAACGCACTTTCTGCATCATGCCCCCCAAGAAGGGCCAGGGTGGAAAGAAAGGGAAGGGTAGGGCCCCGCCTCCCCTCTCCAAAAGACTGCTGCCAAGGCCCGATTCTGAGTCTGATGAGGAAGCAGACCCGGTACTGGCATCAATTCTTGCTCATCTGGAAGCTGCTGAGCATTCCTCGGGGACCCCCCCTCCCCCAGCCAGGCCTAAGAAACCCTCAGCGGTCCAGCGCAAGCAAACACGACAGCAGACCCAACGTTCGCTACTTCTTTCTATTTCAGCTCACCTGGACGCTGTTGTAGCCTCCACCTCCTCTTCCTCAGCTCTTCCGGATGGCTCACCACCCACGGTAGAGCTCCTCCCTTCTGCGGCCTCCTCTTCCCCGAGTGCACAAGCAACAACATCCATTTTTCCAGTCGGGGATCAGAGCACGCCCACACTGGGATCAGGTGAGACTGCTTTGGCACCTCAATTCGCCTGGCCAGGCATGGCGCATGTCAACCCCTGGGGTTGGATGCCTTGGTTTATCCCTCAGGGTAGCCCAGTCCCCCCTCTCCCACTTCCTCCAGTCACTCCAGCTCCCGCAGTCAGCACTCCTCAGCCCATTGCCCCGGTCTCAACTCCCAGTTCAACTGCTCAGGTTGCCAGCCCCCACACTTCATTGGGGCCTGGCGCCTCATTCCCCTTACTGCTACCAGCAGAAGACACCTTCCTGTCATCCCCGCCACCACTCCAGCCTCATTCGCTTAACGCCGCCTGTGCCAGTGTTTGGCAAGGACCCGCCAGTTCGGTTCGGGACCCCGTGTCTCCCCTACCACCTCCCCTACTAGCCCCACAGATGGCCTTGGCTGACCCGTGCACCAACCTGGGACGAGGATCCATGCCCACAGGTGCTACTTCTTCCCCTATTGGCTTCCACTTGACCATTGCCACCAGGGAAAATATTTTGCAGGGAGAATTTACCGATGTCTTCGCCCTGCTCTTTCAAGAGCCCGAGCCCAATGACAAGGATAAGAACCGTGACAGGGATCCTGATGGGAGTAAAGGTCACAAGGTGCCGCACACCTGGGCAAACTGGTTGCCAGGCTTCTTAATTTACACTGGCATCTTCCAACAGAGATTCCCCGAGGGGGCTTGGGTCCTCACCAAGTATCTCGACATAATATACAGGGCTTACACGGAATATGAAGGGAGCGCATGGCTGGCCTACGATGAGGCCTTTCGACGGAGGGCCACCATTGATACTTCCATGCGCTGAGATCTGAAGGACCAGGACCTTTGGCTCCAACTCATGACCCCTTCCAGGTCTGACAGTGGCCACATTCTTGCCAAGCTGTCGCCCGCAATGGCCTCCAGGCTTATTGCAGGTCCATGGGTTCAACAACGCTGCCTGTGCTGGGAGTTCAACTCCAAAGGTTCCTGCTCACAAAACCCATGCTGTTTCTGGCACGAATGCTCCCTTTGTGGTGGTCAGCACTCCTGCACCTCTTGCCCAAGGGCCAGAGGTTGGAGGGGTCCCCCAAGGGAAGGCTGTGGTGGCAGAAAACACAGCAGTGGGCATCCTCCCCCTCCCAAAGGGCCCCAGCCCAGTTAAGATTCTTCCACTCCTTCAACTTCTAGGGCATTACCCAAACTGGAGGCCTGCAATCTACTTGGAACGCGGCTTCACACTGGGTTTCAGGATCCCCTTTAGAGGTCCGTGCAAGCCGTGTTTGACAGGTAACCACCAGTCTGTCCTTAGCATGCGGCACTTGGTTCAGGATAAAATCAACAAGGAAGTTCTTTCAAGTCGGGTCATCAGCCCCTTTTCCTCGCCCCCGTTACCCAAACTTCGGATTTCCCCTTTGGGAATCGTCTCCAAGAAATCGCCCGGTGAGTTCAGGTTAATTCACGACCTCTCCTTCCCCAGAGGCCGGTCTGTTAATGATGAGATCCCAGATTCCCTATGTTCTGTGCGTTATACCTAGGGATGTATGAAAGTCACATACCTGTTTGCGGATTATGCTGAAGCTGGGGGGGGAGGCGTTCCATCCCTCCCCCCAAAATTCTGGCCAGAGGGGGAAGCGCTCCGTCCCTCCCCCCCTCATCCTGGCCAGCTAGCTCCGCTCTGCAGGGATTTTGCAGAGCCGCCGGCCGGCTCCACCAGCGGCCAGACAACCGGCTGCTGGCTAGCAGGGACACAAATGGCGGGGGCCGTAGCCACCACCGTTTGCATCCCTGCAGTCAGCCGTGATAGGCTACGTAAATGTTTACGTAGCCTATGACGGCTGATTTTTTTTTTTTTTTAAAGTGCGTACGCAAATGGTGGCGCCCATGGGCGCCGCCATTTGCGTTCCTTATTTTGGCACGTCTTAGTCTATGTAAACATTTACGTAGACTACGGCAAAAATAAGGGGAACGCAAATAGCGTAGCGTCTAGGGGAAGATATATCCAACTGAATGCAGAGTTCCAGAGAATAGCAAGGAGAGACAAGAAGGCCTTCTTAAATGAACAATGCAAAGAAATCGAGGAAAACAATAGAATGGGAAAGACTAGAGATCTTTTTAAGAAAATCGGAGATATCAAGGGAACGTTTTGTGCAAAGACGGGCATGATAAAGGACAAAGAAGGCAGGGACCTAACAGAAGCAGATGAGATTAAGAAGAGGTGGAAAGAATACACGGAAGAACTATACAAGAAAGATCTGAATGTCCCTGATAGCCATGATAGTGCGGTCACTGAACTTGAGCCGGACATTCTAGAGAGTGAGATCAAGTGGGCCTTAGGAACCATTACTAACAACAAAGCTGGTGGAGATGACAGTATTCCAGCTGAGCTATTTAAGATCCTAAAAGATGATGCTGTTAAAGTGCTACACTCAATATGCCAACAAATTTGGAACACTCAACGGTGGCCACAAGACTGGAAAAGGTCAGTTTACATTCCAATTCCAAAGAAGGGCAATGCCAAAGAGTGTTCAAACTACCGTACAATTGCGCTCATTTCACATGCCAGCAAGGTTATGCTCAAAATCCTACAAGCTAGGCTTCAGCAGTATGTGAAAATCGCCAACATTTGCTGGATCATGGAAAAAGCAAGAGAATTTGTTTCTCGCCTCCCAGCTGAGCAGAGCAGAGCAGAGCAGAGCAAGCTGCTCCAGCTGGTCCAGGGACTACAGAAGCAGGCAAGCTCCCAGAGAGCAAGCGAACAGAGCGAGCGAACAGGGGGAGCAAACAGAAGTTGGCCAGGGGAGTTGCAGTGGTTGAAGAGACAAAGGATACAAAGGAGACAGAGGCTAAGAGGTAAGTGGGTTGCAGGAAGCCCAGGGGGCTGCCCTTTATCCTTCTGATTGGCTGTGAGCTCACCAGGTGCTTCTGAGAGCTCCAACTGAATTGGAGGGGTGTGGCCTGAGTCCTCCCAGCAGCTGACTGGGCGGGAAGCTTCAGTCTGTTTTCCACCTCCCAGCTGAGCAGAGCAGAGCAAGCTGCTCCAGCTGGTCCAGGGACAACAGAAGCAAGCAAGCTCCCAGAGAGCGAGAGACCAGAGCGAGCGACCAGGGGGAGCAAACAAGAGTTGGCCAGGGGAGTTCGGCAGGGGAGGTCAAGGGGGAGGCCCCTAACATTTTTTTTAATTATTTTTATTTTTTATTTTAACTAACTTTTTTCCATTTATTTGTCTTTTAACACACACTTTCACACCAGTGGGACTCTGCTTTTAACCTATACTGAGTAGAGGAGCAGGCACAGGCTAGTCTAGAACAATCACAAAGCTAGACACAAAAAAGGAAAAGAGGCTATGGAAGGACAAGACTCTCCAGTGGTGGTGACCTGCAAGGTGTGTGCAATGTTTGTTTTCTTGCCTGAGAACAACATGGCCTACACCTGCAACAAGTGTAGGGGTGGACGAAAGTCACTTACCTTTTCTCGCAGCTTGTTCGCGGTGGGGGGGAGGCGCTTCGCTGCTCCCCCCGCGAAGTTCAGGCTGGGGGGGGAGGCCCAAAAACGTAAACATTTACGTAGACTACAGCGACCAAATAAGGAACGGGAATGGCGGCTCCCTATGGGGGCCGCCATTATCCGTACACACTTTTTTTTTTTTTAAGTCACCCGTGATAGGCTACGTGATGATTGACGTAGCCTATCATGGCTGACTTTGCAAATCTAGCCGTGATAGGCTACGTGAATCGTCACGTAGCCTATCAGGGGACTTTTTTTTTTTTTCTTTTATTGGCATGGCGGCGGCAGCAGCCGGTCGAAAGACCGGCTGCCGCTCCCGCCCCGCTCGAACACCCGCCGAACCGCCAGCCGGACCTGCCGCCGGGAGGGACATTTGGCGAAGGTAAGTCCCGTCCTGGGGGGGGTGCGGGGTGCGGGGGGGGTGCGGAGGATTTCTCCCCGAAACTTGTTCGGGGGGCCGAACACGTTGGCGCTCGGCCCCCCGAAGTTTCGGGGAGAAATTCTCCGCCATCCCTAAACAAGTGCAAGTTGATCACGCTGCTGGAGGAAAAAGTAAGTGGACTGGAGCGGTGACTGTCGAACCTCCGGGGAATAAGAGAACACGAAGAGTTCTGGGACAGAATGGGGGAACTACAGCAGCAAAGGGAAGACCAGAAGCTTGAAGAGCAACAGCAAGATGAGGCAGTGGGAAATGCTGAGGTGAAGAAAAATGGAATAGAGGATACTCCATGGAAAAGGGTGACAGTTAGGAGAAGAAGAACTAGACGCCACTCTGCACCAGTGGAAGCAGTGGAGCTGTGGAACCGATTCCAGGTACTTGCGGATGAGACTGGAGGACAGCCTGCAGAGGAAGAATCACAGGGGAACCTGCATGAGAGTGAGCAAGAGGCTAAAGGTCAGTCAAACAGAGGCGATGAAACCCAGGTCTACAAGAAGAAGAAGAGAAGAGTGGTAGTAGTGGGAGACTCCTTGCTGCGTGGGATCGAGACCCAAGTGTGTTGCGAAGACCCATGGACTTGCCAGGTATGTTGTCTCCCAGGGGGACAGATTAGAGATGTGACTGAAAGGTTGCCTGCACTCATAAAGCCCACTGACAGGTATCCCTTTCTTCTCATCCATGTGGGAACAAACAATACTGCCAAGTGGAGCTACGAAGAGATCACGTCAGACTTTGAAGCTTTGGGAAGGAAACTCAAGAACTTTGGGGCCCAGATAGTTTTCTCATCCATCCTTCCAGTAGTTAGAAGAGGGATAGAAAGGGAACGAAAAATACTCCGGGTGAATGACTGGCTACGAAGGTGGTGCCGATGAGAGAGATTTGGATTCTGCGACCATGGGCTATACTTCCTGGAAGATGGGCTGTTGGCTAGGGATGGGATGCACCTCACAAAGGATGGAAAGAATGTGTTTGGCCACAGCATGAAGAACTTCATCAGGAGGGCTTTAAACTGAATCCTACGGGGAAGGGAGATGTAATGTTGGGGGTAACAATGGACATAGGCGCATGCACTGCAATGGAGAGAACAGCTCTGATAGCGCCCAATAATAGTCTTCAGACACATGTAGGAAGAAAGCCAGACTATGAAGCACATGGTCTTCGATGTCTATATACTAATGCCCAGAGTATGGGAAACAAACAGAATGAACTTGAACTCTTAATACAAGAGGGAAATTATGACCTGATAGGTATAACTGAGACTTGGTGGGATGACTCTCATGACTGGAATACAGCAATTGAAGGATATAACTTGTTCAAAAAGAACAGGAGGAACAGAAAGGGAGGTGGGGTTGCACTGTATGTGAAAAATACATATCTCTGCACAGAAATACAGGAGGATGAGCTTGGTAGCCCCATCGAGAGCATCTGGGTTGAAATAAATGGAGCAATGAATAAAAGGAACCTGGTGGTCAGAGTCTACTACCGGCCACCCAATCAAGGAGAAGACAAGGATGAAACTTTTGAAAAGCAAATAGCCAAAGTTTTAAGGAAGCATGATGTAGTAGTAATGGGGGACTTTAATTTCCCCGATATTTGTTGGGAGACAAATTCTGCAAAACATGGCCCCTCCAGGAAATTCCTGACTTGTGTGGCGGATAACTTCCTCCTACAGAAAGTAGAGGAAGGAACTAGAGGATCGGCTATCCTTGACTTGATCCTAACCAACAGAGATGACTTAGTGGATAAAGTAGCAGTTACAGGAACTCTGGGGGAAAGCGACCATGTTGTACTTGAGTTCCTGGTTCTAATGGAAGCAAAAACTGAGTGTAGTCAAACGCGTACCCTGGATTTTAGGAAAGCCGATTTTCATAAACTCAGAACAATGATCAGTAAGGTCCCATGGCAAGCGATGCTAGCGAGAAAAGGAGTCCAAGATGGGTGGGAGCTTTTAAAAAAGGAAATTCTCAAGCCACAATCACAAGCAATTCCAACAAGAAGAAAAGGTGGAAGACAACAGAAGAAGCCAATGTGGCTTCACAAAAAGCTTAGGGATGACCTGAAAACAAAAAAGGACACATATAGGAAGTGGAAAGAAGGCCAAGTAACAAAGGAAGAGTACAGGCAGATAGCACAGAATTGCAGGGATGGCGTCAGGAAGGCTAAAGCTGAGGATGAGCTGAGGTTAGCAAGGGATGTTAAAAACAACAAAAAGGCTTTCTTCAGCTACGTGCATAGTAAAAGGCAGAGGAAAGAAATGGTGGTTCAGCTATTAAATAAGGATGGCAAAATGATAACAGATGACAAAGAAAAGGCAGAGGTGCTCAATTCCTACTTTGGCTCAGTCTTCTCCCCAAAGAGGGTCTATGACCCCCCTGGCAAAGGCGAAGTACAGGCTGAAGGGGCAGGATTGCAGCTTGAGATCGACAAGCATATGGTCAAGGAACACCTAATGACTTTGAATGAGTTCAAATCTCCAGGGCCAGATGAACTGCATCCTAGAGTCATAAAGGAACTGGCAGAAGAACTCTCAGAACCGCTGTCTATTCTCTTTGAGAAATCATGGAGAACGGGGGAAGTGTCAGATGAGGAGGGCTAACGTTGTCCCTATCTTCAAAAAGGGTAAAAAGGAGGAACCTGGGAACTACAGACCAGTCAGTCTGACATCAATCCCTGGGAAAATTCTGGAGCAGATCATAAAGCAATCCATCTGGAAGCACCTTGACAACAATGCCGTGATTACTCGAAGCCAACATGGATTTGTCAAAAACAAGTCCTGCCAGACAAATCTGATCTCATTTTTTGATCAAGTCACCTCCCTTGTAGACCGTGGGAATGCTGTCGACATCATATACCTCGACTTCAGCAAAGCTTTCGACAAAGTGCCCCATGATATCCTGATGAGCAAACTAGCTCAAAGTGGGCTAGATGAAACAACGATCCGGTGGATCCACAGTTGGCTACAGAATCGGACTCAAAGAGTGCTTCTCAATGGGACCTTCTCAAACTGGGGAGAGGTAATGAGTGGGGTACCGCAGGGCTCAGTCCTGGGTAGGGGTGAACGAAAGTCACTTACCTTTTCTCGCAGCTTTTTCGCGGTGGGGGGGAGCGCTTCGCTGCTCCCCCCACGAAGTTCAGGCCAGGGGGGGGAGGCTTCCCGCCTCGCCCGGCCGAAATTCAGGCCGGGGAGGAGGCTTCCCGCCTCGCCCGGCCGCGAACACGAAAGTAAAAAAAAACACAAAACAACGTCCCCTGATAGGCTATGTGACGATTCACGTAGCCTATCACGGCTAGATCTGGAAAGTCAGCCGTGATAGGCTACGTGAATCGTCACATAGCCTATCACATCACGCAAATAGGGTTGCCCTTATTTTCGCCATAGTCTATGTAAACATTGACGTAGACTACAGCAACCAAATAAGGAACGCAAATGGCGGCTCCCTATGGGGGCCGCCATTATCCGTACACACTTTTTTTTTTTTTTAAAGTCACCCGTGATAGGCTACGTGACGATTCACGTAGCCTATCATGGCTGACTTTGCAAATCTTGCCATGATAGGCTACGTGAATCGTCACGTAGCCTATCAGGGGACGTTTTTATTTTTTTTTCTTTGATTGCAATGGCGGGATTGCAATTCCCGCCCCGCTCGAACACCGGACGAACCGCCAGCCGGACCCGCCGCCGGGAGGGACATTCAGGGAAGGTAAGTCCCGTCCCGGGGGGGCGGGTGGGGGGGGCGGAGGATTTCTCCCCGAAACTTGTTCGGGGGGCCGAACACGTTGGCGCTCGGCCCCCTGAAGTTTCGGGGAGAAATTCTCCGCCATCCCTAGTCCTGGGCCCAGTGCTCTTCAACATTTTTATTAATGACTTGGAGGGGGAGGTGCAGGGAATGCTAATCAAATTTGCAGATGACACAAAATTGGGAGGGATAGCTAATACTTTGGAAGACAGAAACAAAATTCAAAGTGATCTGGATAGACTGGAGCGCTGGGCAGAAAACAACAGAATGACATTTAATAGGGACAAATGCCAAGTTCTGCACCTAGGAAAAAGAAACCAAATGCACAGTTACAAGATGGGCTCAACCACACTACAAGCGAGAAGGACCTTGGAGTTGTTGTCGATCACAAGCTGAATATGAGCCAACAATGTGATGTGGCTACAAAAAAGGCAAATGCTCTTTTGGGCTGCATTCATAGAAGCATCGCTTCCAAATCCCGGGAAGTACTAGTTCCCCTCTACTCAGCACTGGTTAGGCCTCATCTGGAGTACTGTGTCCAGGTCTGGGCACCACACTTTAAGAAGGATGCAGACAAACTGGAGAGGGTTCAGAGGAGGGCAACAAAGATGATCAGGGGACTGGAAACAAAGCCCTATGAAGAGAGACTGAAAGAACTGGTCATGTTTAGCCTTGAGAAGAGAAGACTGAGGGGAGATATGATAGCACTCTTCAAGTACTTGAAAGGTTGTCACAGAGAAGAAGGCCAGGATCTCTTCTTGATCATCCCAGAGTGCAGGACACGGAGTAATGGGCTCAAGTTACAGGAAGCCAGATTCCGGCTGAACATCAGGAAAAACTTCCTGACTGTAAGAGCAATACGACAATGGAACCAATTACCTGGGGAGGTGGTGGGCTCTCCCACACTGGAGGCCTTCAAGACGAGGCTGGACAGCCATTTGTCAGGGATGCTCTGACTTGGATTCCTGCATTGAGCAGGGAGTTGGACTCGATGGTCTTGTAGACCCCTTCCAACCCTACTATTCTATGATTCTATGATTAATTCCAGAAAAACGTCTATTTCTGCTTCCTCGACTACACTAAAGTCTTTGATTGTGTGGATCACATCAAACTGTGGCAAATTCTGAAAGAGATGGGAGTACCAGACCACCTTACCTGTCTCCTGAGAAACCTGTACGAGGGTCAAGAAGCAACAGTAAGAACCAGACACGGAACAACCGATTGGTTCAAAATTGGGAAAGGAGTACGACAAGGCTGCATATTGTCACCCTGCTTATTTAATTTATATGCAGAGTACATCATGAGAGATGCCGGGTTGGATGAATCACAGGTCGGAATTAAGATTGCCGGGAGAATTTTCAACAACCTCAGATACACAGACGATACCACCCTAATGGCAGAAAGCGAAGAGGATCTAAAGAGCCTCTTGTTGAGGGTGAAAGTGGAGAGTGCAAAAGCTGGTTTGAAACTCAACATTAAAAAAACAAAGATCATGGCATCTGGCCCCATCACTTCCTGGCATATAGAAGGGGAAGAAATGGAAGTAGTGACAGATTTTATTTTCTTGGGCTCCAAGATCACTGCAGACGGTGACTGTAGCCATGAAATTAAAAGGTGCTTGCTCCTTGGGAGGAAAGCTATGGCAAACCTAGACAGCATAGTAAGAAGCAGAGACATCACCTTGCTGACAAAGATTTGTATAATCAAAGCTATGGTTTTCCCAGTAGCAACGTATGGCTGTGAGAGCTGGACTATAAGGAAGGCTGAGCGCCAAAGAATTGATGCTTTCGAACTGTGGTGCTGGAGAAGACTCTTAGGAGTCCCCTGGACTGCAAGGAGGTCAAATCAGTCCATCCTAAAGGAAATGAACCCTGAGTGCTCATTGGAAGGACAGATACTGAAGCTGAAGCTCAAATATTTTGGCCACCTAATGCGAAGAGAAAACTCTCTGGAAAAGACCCTGATGCTGGGAAAGACTGAAGGCAAAAGGAGAAGGGGATGGCAGAGGATGAGATGGCTAGATAGCATCACCGATGCAATGAATATGAACTTGAGCACACTCCAGGAGAGAGCGCAGGACAGGAAGGCCTGGCGTGCTATGGTCCGTGGGGTCACGAAGAGTCGGACACGACTGAATGACTGAACAACAACAACAACAAGGCATCTTCCGTTCTTTCATCCACTCATTGATGGGAGAATTTTATTCTTTTGCTGTGTATTCGCATGTGTGCTAGTTCATACTTGCACAAATTCACATTAACTAATGAGAATAAGGATTAATGCACATTGTTTGTTGTTGTTTATTCGTTCAGTCGCTTCCAACTCTTCATGACTTCATGGACCAGCCCACGCCAGAGCTTCCTGTTGGCCGTCGCCACCCCCAGCTCCCCCAAGGTTGAGTCCGTCACCTCCAGAATATCATCCATCCACCTTGCCCTTGGTCGGCCCCTCTTCCTTTTGCCTTCCACTTTCCCTAGCAGCAGCATCTTCTCCAGGGTATCCTGTCTTCTTATTATGTGGCCAAAGTACTTCAGTTTTGCCTTTAATATCATTCCCTCAGGTGAGCAGTCTGGCTTGATTTCCTGGAGGATGGACTGGTTTGATCTTCTTGCAGTCCAAGGCACTCTCAGAATTTTCCTCCAGCACCACAGTTCAAAAGCATCCTTCCTTTGCTCAGCCTTCCTTATGGTCCAGCTCTCGCAGCCATAGGTTACTATGGGGAATACCATTGCTTTAACTATGCGGACCTTTGTTGTTAGTGTGATGTCTCTGCTCTTTACTATTTTATCCAGATTTGTCATTGCTGTCCTCCCAAGAAGTAAACGTCTTCTGATTTCCTGGCTGCAGTCAGCGTCTGCAGTAACCTTTGCGCCTAGAAAGACGAAGTCTGTCACTGCCTCCACATTTTCTCCCTCTATTTGCCAGTTCTCAATCAAGCTGGTTGCCATAATCTTGGTTTTTTTGAGGTTTAACTGCAACCCAGCTTTTGCACTTTCTTCTTTCACCTTCGTCATGAGGTTCCTCAGCTCCTCCGTGCTTTCAGCCATCGAAGTGGTATCATCTGCATATCGGAGATTGTTAATGTTTCTTCCAGTGATTTTAACTCCAGCCTTGGCTTCATCAAGCCCAGCATGTCACATGATGTGTTCTGCGTACAGGTTGAATAGGTAGGGTGAGAGTATACAACCCTACTGTACTCCTTTCCGTGGTCTTACTGTTCTTACTGTTGCTACTTGGTCGTTATACAGATTCCTCAGGAGGCAGACAAGATGACTTGGTATCCCCATACCACCAAGAACTTGCCACAATTTGTTATGATCCACACAGTCAAAGGCTTTAGAATAGTCAATAAAACAGAAACAGATGTTTTTCTGAAACTCCCTGGCTTTCTCCATTATCCAGTGGATATTGGCAATTTGGTCTCTAGTTCCTCTGCGTTTTCTAAACCCAGCTTGTACAGCTGGCAATTCTCGTTCCATGAATTGCTGGAGTCTACCTTGCAAGATCTTGAGCATTACCTTACTGGCATGTGAAATAAGTGCCACTGTTTGATAGTTTGAACATTCTTTGCTGCTTCCCTTTTTTGTTATGGGGATATAGGTTGATTTTTTCCAGTAAGTTGGCCATTCTTGTGTTTTCCAAACTTGCTGGCATATGGCATGCATCACCTTGACAGCATCATCTTGCAAGATTTGAAACAGTTCAGCTGGGATACCGTCGTCTCCTGCTGCCTTGTTATTAGCAATGCTTCTTCTTAAGGCCCATTCAACCTCACTCTTCAGGATGTCTGGCTCTAGCTCACTGACCACACCATCAAATCTATCCCCGATATTATTCTCCTTCCTATACAGATCTTCCGTATATTCTTGTCAGCTTTTCTTGATCTCTTCTGCTTCTGTTAGGTCCTTGCCATCTTTGTTTTTGATCATACCCATTTTTTCCTGGAATTTACCTCCAATGTTTCTAATTTTCTGGAAGAGGTCTCTTGTCCTTCCTATTTTGTTATCTTCTTCCGCTTCCGTGCATTGCTTGTTTAAAAATACTTCCTTATCTCTTCTGGCTAACCTCTGGAATTTGGCATTTAATTGGGCATCTCTCCCCCTATCACTGTTGCCTTTTGCTTTCCTTCTTTCTTGGGCTGCTTCCAGTGTCTCAGCAGACAGCCATCTTGCCTTGTTGGTTTTCTTTTTCTTTGGGACGTTTTTTGTTGCCGCCTCCTAAACAATGTTGCGAACTTCTGTCCATAGTTCTTCTGGGACCCTATCTACTAAATCTAGTCCCTTAAATCTATTCTTCACCTCCACTGCATATTCATGAGGAATATTAGTGAGCTCATATCTAACTGATCTGTGGGTCTTCCCTATTCTCTTTAGTCTGATTCTAAATTCTGCAATAAGAAGTTCGTGATCTGAACTACAATCAGCTCCAGGTCTTGTTTTTACCGACTGCATAGATGTCCGCAACCTTTGGCTACAAAGGATGTAGTCACTCTGATTTCGGTGTCGACCGTCTGGTGAAGTCCATGTATAAAGTCATCTTTTAGGTTGCTGGAAGAGAGTGTTTGTTATGCACAGTGAGTTGTCTTGGCAAAATTCTATCAGCCTATGTCCTGCTTCATTTTGTTCTCCCAGACCATGCTTGCCTGTAATTCCAGGTGTCATTTGACTACCCACCTTAGCATTCCAGTCTCCTGTAATGAAAATAACATCTTTTTTTGGTGTACTATCCAGTAGGTGCTGCAGATCCTCATAGAACTGATCTACTTCTGCTTTTTCAGCATCTGTGGTTGGGGTGTATATTTGGATCACTGTGATGCTAAATAGCTTACCCTGAATTCGAATTGAAATCATTCTGTCATTTTTTGGATTGTATCCAAGCACTGCTTTAGCCACTTTATTATTAATTATGAAGGCTACTCCATTTCTTCTGTGGTCCTCTTGTCCACAGTAGTAGATCTGGTGATCATTTGATGTGAATTGGCCCATTCCAGTCCATTTCAGTTCACTGACACCCAAAATGTCTATATTTAATCTTGACATCTCCCAGTAACCACATCCAATTTGCCCTGGCTCATAGATCTTACATTCCAGGTTCCTATGGTGTGTTGATCTTTAGAACATTGGATTTGTCATTCACCACCAGCACCATCGGCTGCTAGTCATCCTTTCAGCTTTGAGCTAGCTGCGTCATCACATCTGGGGCTAGTTGAATTTATCCTCTGTTCCTCCTCAGTAGCATTTTGACCATCTTCCGACCTGGGAGTCCCATCTTCCGATGGTATACCGACATATCTCTGGTTGTACTGATCCATTTAGTTTTCATGGCAAGAATACTGGGGTGGGTTGCCGTTTCCTTCCCCAGGGATCATATTTAGTCTGACCTCTCTGCCATGACCTTCCCGTCTTGGGTGTCCCTTCACGGTTTAGCTCATGACATCATTGAGGTGCTCAAGCTCCAGCACCACGACAAGGTAACGATCTCCTTTGCTGAAGTAATGCACATTAGTTAATGCAAATTTGTGCAAATCTTCTCAAAAGTGAGAAGAGGAGAAAAATGAACAAATCCTCACCCCACGATCCACATTTTCACACTTTAGTCTATGGGGCTAAATGCAAATTTTTAGATGGCATTCCCCCCCATATTTTATATGATTAAATTTGTGTCCATTTACAGGCAATTAAAATCACAGTCCAGAAGTCTGTGGAAGACACTAGGGATGTACGAAATACTTACCTCCAGGTCTGGGGGCGGGGGGTCTGCAGGGGGGGGAGGTGATCCCTCCCTCCCCCCAGAATCCTACCCAGAAGGCTCCACTCCGCATGAAAAAGCAGAGACGCAAATGGCGTCTACTATGCCATTTGGGGCCATAAAGGTCTTAGTTTAAGCTAAATGCAGCCATTTATAGCCTAAGCTGTAAACTAAGACCTTTATGGCTGCAAATGGCATAGTGGATGCCATTTGCATCCACAGTCAATCTGCCCAGCCAGCAATATGGCAATGGCGGCTGTATTGCTGGCGCTTCGGAGCTGGCCGTTGGGGAGAATCCAGCCCCTGAGGATCCCTCTGGGAGGCGGAGGTAAGTCTTGTGATCCTCCACAGACTCCGGAGGCCAGATTCTTTTAAATCCGGCTTCACTGGGGTCCGTGAAGGATTTCTCCACCATCCCTAGAAGCAATGCACCTTGGAAAAAACTAGTCCACTACAGAATCCATGGGTTGGAGTCATAGAAATCCAGACTCCTTTGAATCCATTGCAGATTTCTCCAGCACCCCTAATTTCACATAGCTTTCATCTGCTCCCCTCTGGTATGTGTAGGGATGAGGACTCAAATGTTCACACAGGCTGATCTCCTCCAGTGGAGTCTGGTGGCTCCGATTTTGGTGGGGCTGCAAATCTATTCTGGGTATCAGTCTTAACCACCCAGAACTCTAAAGGAGCTACCCAAGGTGCAGGACCTATTTTGGGGATAGGGTTCAGCACCTGGGATCAGCTCTTTTAAAATTCTGGCTGGTTGTGACTTAAACCCAGAATGGATTCGTAGCCCCACCAAAATTGGAGCCATCAGAATCCACTGATCTCTCCTCCCCTCCCACAAGAACTTCTACCACCTGGCGTAACCCTGCTTCATTTCTCCTTACCTTATGTGTGGATTGGTGCAGGGTGCAGAGGTATGCAGACACACCTTCAGGGCATCTACCCTTCTATGAACGAGAGCAGTACTTGGACAGTGAAACTGATGGACAGTTCACTAGTCCTGTGCTGCAGACCACCCACGTGGAGGTTCCAGTTCACACAAATGGTCTCCATAACAATGATGGGCCAGCTGTGAGCTGCCTTCTGTGCTACCATGTTGACCACTTTGGGCCTGTCACACGTGCAAAGTGTCCCATGAGCATTCTAGAGTACCAGAACAGAGGTAATCTTTCTGTCAGTGTGTTGAACTCCCAGCATCACAGTACAAGTAAGATGGTAATCAGAATAGGATTTGAGATCCTGTGAATTACAGTGCAAGCAAAGACCCAGGGGAACCCAAGCTACAATGCTTTTACAGCTCTCTCGCTTCCTTCATGTGCATATTAAAATGTTCTCTGAATGCCATTGCCTGCTTTGTAATACATTGTAACGCTGTCTCTGGGTGCCAAAAATGCTCGACATGATATTCTACTGTTGTAATAACCACAATGGGGTTTAATATAGCATGGGAGATTTTTAGGCTCCCTCTTTGTACTGTTTTAAAGTTAACTTTTAAAACTTTGGATCTTATGATGATACATTTCCCCAGACAAAGGCTTCCACTGTGGAAGAGGGAAAATGGGAATCTAATGTGTAGGATACTAATGTGTAATTCCCATGACATTTCTATAGCAATTTGCTCTAGAATTTTGTTTAATATATACAAAATCCTCATGTGAACCATTGTTTGGATGAATATTACCCAAAAGAAAGGTCTTTACAAAAACACTTCCATTGTGGTAGGGGTGCTTGGAGAATGACAATTCTGGACAATGGATTTGGGAAAGTACCAGATGACACCTCAGATACTCATCTCCTTAATAATCCCAACAGTGTTGTTCAGCATAGATTTCAGTTTTTACTTCCAGGCAATATCACATAACTATATGGTTCTCATTTTGTACTTCTCTAATGTCTCCTTTTGTGCTTTCAACCTTGCCCTCCCCATCATGGTGACATCTTTGCAGGCAATATATAGCATGCACCAATACGTTCTCATTTTCTGTTCAGCAGTTTATGTGAAAATAACACCTCCCCCCCCAAAAAAAAAACCCCATACCAAAGAAAAACTTGGCATCTGGGAAGAATTGCAAGGGAGAGGGACAATTTCTTGCCATGGGAATCATCCACTTGTTTTGTTCTCAGGCTATAAAGAAAGAACTCAAAAAGGTGTTTATGTTTGTGCTGTTCTGCATTTTCTATGGGTTTTTTTAAAGAAAAAAATTAAGTGCGATGCATATAGGGATGTCATATACTAGAAACCAGTGAGTCACAAATCTTGGATGTGTAACCATGAAAACAAAGAGTCCAGATATAATACAGTGAAGAAGCCCAGAGCAAAGGAGTGCTTGCAATGAAAGCCAAAACGGAGGACTGGTGTGTGTGTGTGTGTGTGTGTGGAAGAGAATGGGAACCTTTTGACAGTGTTCAAGTTCTACTGAAAAATATTATATGCACTTGTTTTTCTGCTGTCATTATATCATTGTTTGCTGATTTCTTTTAGCTGTTTGTTGGATTTTATTGCATCGTTCTGTTTTTAAAATGATTGTACAATGCCTAGGGAATTTATTTGATAGGCATCTCAGAAATACAAATCATTCAATTAATGATTGAATGCCTTTGGCAATAATTAATTGCCTTTGGAGACTTAATATATAGGAGTATCTCTTGTTGAATTTGTATTTCATAGAGTCCTGCTTAGCTTCAGTATAAATCACATTGTATGCCTTAAAAACAGTCTAACCATAAACAAAAATACCTAACATTTAAAGTTGTGTTACTCTACCCTGTTAAGACAACTTTGGTTAGTCTTACTGAAATGCTGTTGTCTGCCTTTGAAATTGTTATGATATTTCCACTGAGGAAACTCCAGTTCACATAGGTGAAATCTGGTAACAACCAAGGGTTTCATTGACTTTCCCTGTGAGATTTTGCTAGTTCTTCTAGGTATGAGGTATTGAGGTTTCCACAAAATTCCTTGCATATTTCACCCGAGAAGGAACTCCCAAATCCACTTGGAATTTCACAGTAGGCCAAGTTTCTGTGATAAGCAGGGATGAATGAATCTGTCAACCTCGGTTACTCTCAGTTTCTCACTTTTCCAATCTTAAATTTCAGTTAGTCTCAAACTATTTTGAGAATTTATCCAGCCTGAAGTTGGGTTCATCTTGAATGCTGAGATTTTTTTTAAAGTTTGCATGAAAATGTATAAACATTTTTGTGCACATTTCTCTGAATACATGCATTTTTGTAAGCATTTTTGCTGAATATACATATTTTGCAAGCAATTTCCCTAATATAACGCACTTCGGAATGTTATTTTTCCTAATATTCACATCTTTGTATGCATTTCTTGATTGGAGAACTCCATTGCGAAATTCAGTGAGAATTTCCAAGGATAACTGAGTTTCGGTTCATATAGTGGTTCAAAAGTGTAAAATCTGGTAAGTTCACATTAAAAAGAAAACTGAATGAATTTCTCCTGCACCCCTAGCAATAAGTCTACTCAATGACTTCAATGGTGTTCTGTCATTTTTTGTTAGGTGAGTTCGAAGGACTTCAGGTGCCTTCAATATGCCAGTCTATGTAGTTTGTGCAAACTGAGGCCAACTGACAGATACAATATTTACTATATGAATTACTGTAAAGATTTAGCTCAATCAGACTAATGGATTCCCAGCTGGCAAAAGTTCAGAGATCGTATCCTCGTGCAACTCTTCCTGCCATGAGAGATAATCTCTTGGTGTATTTATTAAATCAGCTTGCATATAAATGTGAACATACTCGTTTTCAAACACAATTAAGAAGGGAAACTAGAAAGCTAGTGGTTGCTGAGCTGCCAAATGCTAAATACTATCTAAGGGTTATTGACAATCTGATTAGAATGAAATGGAGCTGAAATGTGAATGATTTAGGAATAACAATGCATCTATTTAAGGGTAATGACCATAGAAAATACAAGTACTGCAGGTTTTGGGTTTTTTTTGGTTTTTAAATTGCATTCCTCAGATGTTTATAATGCTGATGTACTGTTTCTTTTCCGGGATATGATGCACACAAAATGGAACTGTGCCATTGTAATTCTGAATCTTCAAATCCACTGAGATATTTTGTGAAAGCAGTTGGGTTTCCCTGATGTGAATTATGGATGGCTAAGAATTTTGTTTCAGTTCAGTTTTGATAAGAATTTGATAAGATCTACCAAAACTGTCCCTCATATTGGGGACAAAAAGAATTCAAAAATAATAATGGAGTGAGGAATCCTATGGCCTCTAGTCAGCCGCTAGATGGCCATAGGTTATGTGGTTTTCTGGGAACCAACCTCGGAGCCTGTGCTCTGAGGTTGGTTCCCAGAGAACCGACATTTCCCCCCTTCTGTGCTGCCTCACAAGCAGCATGGAACAGCCCTGTCCTCTGTGCTCGCAAGAGGATTGCAGAGTGGCTGAAAAGGGGTATTCTGGGAGATGTTCTGGGGCAAGGAAGGTGGAAATGCTGATACGACACATCTTATGAGTCGTCTGGCAGCCTCCTTCCATGCTCTGCCTTTCTGTGGCTAGACAGCCACAGTCGGCTGTCTAGCTGAAAATTGAGGGCAAGAGAAGCACAGAAGGAACGATCCCCCCCAACCCGTGCTTCTCCTGCCCTGCACTGGATAGGCGGTCACCTCCAAGATCAGAGGTGGCTGCCTATCCCCCTAGGCCTCTACAACCACTGAATGTGGCAGAAACTGAAATGGATAGATTTATCCATCTGGGCCCAGGGGTTTCAGTCCTTCCCTCTTAAACCTTTGGATTTGAATACCCATATATTCAACCATGTTAGTGATTATGGTTGCCACCTCTTTTTTAATGAGAGACTCCTTATCTTTAACACCTACATCCCAGGCAACTACATCCTGGTCCTCTCCGTGCTGGGAATAGCTGTACCTATTGAATTTGGCCAGTGCAGATGGGGGAGAATTTTGTTTCAGCTTGTTTTTGTTAACAATTTACAAAAAATTACAAAGTTCATATTTGAGAGACGAAGAACTTGAGATTTAAACAACTCAAATGTGGGAGAAAGCAAAACTGACATATTTGTCCACCTCTATGACTATACTATACTGCCGTCGAAAGATCTGTGTATACCAGAGCAGCATGTCATTTTACCCTGTCACTACAACATCACTTTCCCCCACAGCATTTGTAATTTGTGAACCTGCCCTAAGTTTTGTTTTGCTTGTCAGTTGATGTAAAAATATTTTCACTAACTGTTAGAATGACAACCAATAATAATGAAAAGTGAAGATGTGTAAGTAAAGTGAGAAGAACAACTTTAAGTTTTTGAAAAAGAAGATATATTGGCTTTTTGAGTGGTTCAAAACTGTAAGGGAGTGGAAAAAGTGTCTAAGAATTCAATAATGTTCTTGTTACAATCTTGGACCTCAGAAGAATGGTTGGAAGTGCAGTCTTCTGTTTTCAGTCAGAAAAAAATAGGAAGGTAAGGAACAAGACAGAAGAAGATAGAAGGTAAAGAAGAGGGAGGAAGAAAATATGTTTTGGGGGAAATATGTGTTTTTTGTGTCAACTGGGAAAGGAATCTAATAGAGCACCATGTTCCAGCAGCTACTCTTTGGGGGTAATTGCAATCAAAATACTCCAGAAAGGCACTCAATATGCTATTCAATTTGTGCTTGGTACTCAGTTGTATATATGTCACTTACTCTCAAATTGCTAATTTAAGATTTCAAAATATTCACATTTCCTACAAAAAGTATTAGATTTAGAAATATACATTAAATGGAAAGATGCACATTCATCTGCTATTTCTGCTAAACCAATTACATGGATGAAACAATTTCAATCTGGTTCATGCATGGCCCTGACTCATTTCGTAATTGGTCAGTCTGATCTCTCTGATTTCTGTGTGGACTTTTCCTGAAAAATCCACATGTAAACCCAGAATGAAAAAATATAGATCCCCCCCCCCCCCGGTACTTACAAGATGGTTGGATAGCTCACTAACTTCTTTCTGTTCTTTTTGTCAGATGCTAGATGTCTGGAGCAGCTAGAAGGCATGATTCCTGTTGCATGTATTCCAACTGAGTCCACAAATGCAATGGCACCCACATGATTATATGGAAGAACACATATCTGCCACCATCACGCATGATTACGTGCCGCCCCTCCCAGGGACAATGTACAGGGAAATACATGGCTGCCACCATAGACCTATGAGTTCAGCCACATATTCCCCCCCCCTCCAGTGATTTCCTGGTTGTTCCACATGGACCTGTGGTCCATTTGGAGTCCACTTGGGGTATAGCCTTCAGTGTACTGGCTCCTTCTTTGTGGAACTCCCTGGCTCTTGATGTCAGGCAGGCACTGACTTTTTGGTGCGTGCTGCAGACTTTTGTTTAAGCCTTCCTTGACAGACCAGCCATGGTTTAAGATAATGTAATCTGATTTTAAACATTTTAATTCTATAGTTTGATTCCCTCTCTCTTTCTTTTTATTGTTCACTGCTTGGGAATCTTTTAAGATGTAGAGTAGTAAGGAAGTCATACACACACACACTGTGTCCCTGGGAAGGGACAGCACACCATCGTTGTTGTTCAGTCATTAAGTCGTGTCCGATTCTTTGTGACCCCACGGACCATAGCACGCCAGGCCTTCCTGTCCTCTGCTCTCTCCCGGAGTGTGCTCAAGTTCATATTCATTGCATCGGTGATGCTATCTAGCCATCTCATCCTCTGCCATCCCCTCCTCCTTTTGCCTTCAATCTTTCCCAGCATCAGGGTCTTTTCCAGGGAGTTTTCTCTTTGCATTAGGTGGCCAAAATATTTGAGCTTCAGTTTCAGTATCTGTCCTTCCAATGAGCACTCAGGGTTGATTTCCTTTAGGATGGACTGATTTGACCTCCTTGCAGTCCAGGGGACTCGTAAGAGTCTTCTCCAGCACCACAGTTCGAAAGCATCAATTCTTCGGCACTCAGCCGTCCTTATAGTCCAGCTCTCACAGCCAAACATTACTACTGGGAAAACCATAGCTTTGATTAGATGGACCTTTGTCGGCAAGGTGATGTCTCTGCTTCTTACTATGCTGTCTAGGTTTGCCATAGCTTTCCTCCCATGGAGCAAGCATCTTTTAATTTCATGGCTACCATCACTGCCTGCAGTGATCTTGGAGCCCAAGAAAATAAAATCTGTCACTGCTTCCATTTCTTCCCCTTCTATATGCCAGGAAGTGATGGGGCCAGATGCCATGCTCTTAGTTTTTTTAATGTGGAGTTTCAAACCAGCTTTTGCACTCTCCTCTTTCACCCTCAACAAGAGGCTCTTTAGATCCTCTTCGCTTTCTGCCATTAGGGTGGTATCGTCTGTGTATCTGAGGTTGTTGATAATTCTCCCAGCAATCTTAATTCCGGCCTCTGATTCATCCAATCTGGCACGATGTACTCTACATATAAATTAAATAAGCAGGGCAACAATATACAGCCTTGTCATACTCCTTTCCCAATTTTGAACCAATTGGTTGTTCCATGTCCGGTTCTTACTGTTGCTTCTTGACCCTCGTACAGGTTTCTCAGGAGACAGGTAAGGTGGTCTGGTACTCCCATCTCTTTCAGAATTTGCCCCAGTTAGTTGTGATCCACACAATCAAAGGCTTTAGCGTAGTCAATGAAGCAGAAATAGACTTTTTCTGGAATTCTCTTGCTTTCTCCATGATCCAGCAAATGTTGGTGATTTGATCTCTAGTTCCTCTGCCTCTTCGAAACCCAGCTTGTACTTCCGGTAGTTCTCCGTTCACATGCTGCTGAAGCCTAGCTTGTAGGATTTTGAGCATCATCTTGCTGGCATGTGAAATGAGCGCAATTGTGCGGTAGTTTGAACACTCTTTGGCATTGCCCTTCTTTGGAATTGGAATGTAACTGACCTTTTCCAGTCTTGTGGCCATTGTTGAGTGTTGCACATTTGTTGGCATATTGAGTGCAGCACTTTCACAGCATCATCTTTTAGGATTTTAAATAGCTCAGCTGGAATATTGTCATCTCCACCAGCTTCGTTGTTAGTAATGCTTCCTAGGGGCCGCGGTGGCTTAGTGCTTAAGACGCTGAACTGCAGACTGGAAGGTCGGCAGGATAGCAGTTCGAGAACCAAGTGCAGCATGATGGAATGAGCTCCTGTCTTCAGTCGCAGCTTCTGCCAACCTAGCAGTTCGAAAGCAAGAAATTGCAAGTAGATAAATAGGTACCACTTCGGTGGGAATGGTAACAGCATTCCGTGCAGCTCGGTGTTCAGTCATGCCGGCCACATGACCATGGAAGCATCTTCGGACAGCGCTGGCTCTTCGGCTTAGAAATGGAGATGAGCACCACACCCTAGAGTCAGACATGACTGGTTGGGGACACCTTTTTTTAACCTTTACCTTAATGCTTCCTAAGGCCCACTTGATTTCACTCTCTAAGATGTCCGGCTCAAGTTCAGTGACCACACTATCATAGCTATCAGGGACGTTAAGAGCTTTCCTGTATAGTTCTTCTGTGTATTCTTTCCACCTCTTCTTAATCTCATCTGCTTCTGTTAGGCCCCTGCCTTCTTTGTCCTTTATCATGCCCATCTTTGCACAAAAGTTCCCTTGATATCTCCAATTTTCTTGAAGAGATCTCTAGTCTTTCCATTCTGTTGTTTTCCTCGATTTCTTTGCATTGTTCATTTAAGAAGGCCTTCTGGTCTCTCCTTGCTATTCTCTGGAACTCTGCATTCGGTTGGATATATCTTCCCCTTTCTCCCTTGCTTTTCACTTTCCTTCTTTCATCAGCTACTTTAAAGCCTCATCAGACAGCCACTTGGCTTTCTTGCATTTCTTTTTCTTTGGGATGGATTGAGTTGCTTGCTACCTCCTGAACCATGTTACAGACCTCCGTCCATAGTTCCTCAGGCACTCTGTCTATCAGGTCTAATCCTTGAAATCTATTCCTCACCTCCACTGTATATTCATAAGGGATATGATTTAGGTCATACCAGAATGGTTTAGTGGTTTTCTCTACGTTCTTCAATTGAAGCTGAAATTTTGCAACCAGAAGCTCATGATCTGAGCCACAGTTAGCTCCAGGTCTTGTTTTTACTGACTGTATGGAGCTTCTGCATCTTTGGCTACAAAGGACATAATCAATCTGATTTCGATATTGACCATCTGGTGATGTCCATGTGTAGAGTCGCCTTTTGTGCTGTTGGAAAAGAGTGTTTGCTATGATCAGCATGTTCTCTTGGCAAAACTCTACTAGGCTTTGTCCTGCTTCATTTTGTACACCAAGGCCATGCTTGCCTGTTATCCCAGTTATTTCTTGACTTCCTACTTTGGCATTCCAATCCCCTGTGATGAAAAGGACATCTTTTTTTGGTGTTAGTTCTAGAAGGTGTCATAGGTCTTCATAGAACCGATCAACACCAGCTTCTTCGGCCTCAGTGGTTGAGGCATAGACTTGAATTACTGTGATGTTGAATGGTTTGCCTTGGATTCGTCCTGAGATCATTCTATCATTTTTGAGATTGTACCCCAGTACTGCTTTTCCCACCCTTTTATTGACTATGAGTGCTACTCCATTTCTTCTAAGGGATTCTTGCCCACTTGTTGTTGTTCAGTTGCTAAGTCATGTCAGACTCTTCATGACCCCATGGACCATAGCACGCCAGGCCTTCCTGTCATCTGCTCACTCCTGGAGTGTGCTCAGGTTCATATTCATTGCATCGGTGATGCTATCTAGCCATCTCATCCTCTGCCGTCCCCTTCTCCTTTTGCCTTCAATCTTTCCCAGCATCAGCGTCTTTTCCAGGGAGTTTTCTCTTCACATTAGGTAGCCAAAACATTTGAGCTTCAGCTTCAGTATCTGTCCTTCCAATGAGCAGTCAGGGTTGATTTCCTTTAGGATGGACTGATTTGACCTCCTTGCAGTCCATGGGACTCGTAAGAGTCTATTCTTGCTCACAGTAGTAGATATAATGGTCATCTGGATTAAATTCGCCCATGCTTGTCCATTTTAGTTCGCTTATTCCCAAGTTGTCAATGTTCAATCTTGCCATCTCGTGTTTGACCACTTCCAGCTTACCTTGATTCATTGATCTTACATTCCAGGTTCCTAAACAATATTGTTCTTTACAGCATCAGACTTTCTTTTCACCACCAGACACATCCACAGCTGAGTGTCCTTTCGGCTTTGGCCCAGCCGCTTCACTCTTTCTGGTGCTACTTGGAAATTCCCTCTGCTCTTCCCCAGTAGTATATTGGACACCTTCCGACCTGAGGGGCTCATCTTCTGGCATCATATTTTTAGCCTTGTGATACATTCCATGGGGTTTTCTTGGCAAGAATACTGGAGTGGGTTGCTATTTCCTTCTCCAGTGGACCACATTTTGTCAGAACTCTCCGCCATGACCTGTCCATCTTGGGTGGCCCTGTACAGCATAGCTTATGGCTTCACTGAGTCAAACAAGCCCCTTCGCCACAACAAGGCAGTGATCCATGAAGGGGACAGCACACCATCCTGTACCATTAATCCCAGGGGCACCTGTGGCCTCAAGTGCAGTCTGTGGCAGGATTTGTGCTTTCCAGCTGCCCCAGGGAGTTAGAATCTGTAAAAAGGGAAAGGTGAATTAGCTAGTGAGCCCTCAGCCCACCTTGTTGTAGAATTTGGTGGCAGCCTGGATTCTGAAGCGGGCCACCACTTGATCCACACATTGGTTGGGAAGTTGTAGGGATTTGTGAATCAGCAAAACCTAAGCTTGTTGAAGTCCCCCAAATTCCATCTTAAAGCTCATTCCAACTCGAGTCCATATCAAATTGTGCTTTGTTTTTTTTTTCTTTTCTGGTGAAAATCCTAGGGATGTACGAAAGGCACTTACCTTTCGCAGATTATGTTGATGGGGGGGGGGAAGCTCCTCCATTCCTCCCCCCCCCAGAATCCTGGCCAGCCAGCTGTGCTCCGCAGGGATTCTGTGGAGCCGCCGGCCGGCTCCGCCAGCAGCCGGACATCCGGCTGCTGGCTAGCAGGGATGTAAATGGCGGCGGCTGTAGCCGCCGCTGTTTGCGTCCCTGCAGTCAGCCGTGATAGGCTACGTAAATGTTTATGTAGCCTATCACGGCTGACTTAAAAACTCCCAACAACAACGCAAGTATGCAAATGGTGGCGGCCATGGCCGCTGCCATTTGCGTTCCTTAATTTGGCATGTCTTAGTCTATGTCAAGATTTACGTAGACTAAGAAGGTGAAAATAAGGGGAACGCAAATAGTGTAGCAGATGCTACGCTATTTGTGTTCCCCTTATTTTCGCCGTCTTAGTCTACGTAAATCTTGACGTAGACTAAGACATGCCAAAATAAGGAATGCAAATGGCGGTGGCTGTGGCCGCCGCCATTTGCGTACGCGCATTGTTTTTTTTTTTAAGTCAGCTGCAATAGGCTACGTAAACATTTACGTAGACTATCACATTTTTTTTTTAAACTTAGCCATGATAGGCTACATAAATCTCTACATAGCCTATCACATTTTTTTTTAACTGGAAATGGCGGCGGTGGCAGCTGGTCGGAAGACTGGCCGCCACCGCCACCGAACTGCCGCCTGAGCCGCCGTCAGAGCCGCTGCCACCAGGAAGATCCACCCCAGGTAAGTCTCGTCCCGGGGGGTGGGTGGGGGGGTGGCAGGCCGTTCGGCCACCCATTTCGGGGGGCTGAATGTGCTGGCTTTCGGTCTCCCTGAGATCCGTGGCGGAATTCTCTGACATCCCTAGAAAATCCATACATCTCTCCATGTGTATTTTTCCAAATGTATGTTAATTGTGAGCATGTATGAAATGTACGCATTCTTCTCCCATTGATTAAAGCCTATCTGTGTGCATTTTTCAGAAGTACGCATTTTTCATGCACATTTTTCAAATGTACTCATACTGTTGAACACATTCTTTTGGGTCTGCAAATCACATGGTAAGCTCAAAAATGTACAGACTTCGACTGCAGATTGTGCCCCAGTCCAGAAGGTGCAAACTGGGTAGATTCTGATAAAAACGAACTGAAATGAATTTCTCCTACAACCCTAGGACATTGCAGCTTGGGTGCATCTGCTTTGGATGTCTGGCCAACTGAAATCATCCCCCATCCCTAGTTCCAATACTTCCACTGCTACTTCTGTATATTCCTATTTTGGGTACATGATATGAGTCAAGCATATTCAGCACACATCATGTGAAATCACATGACTTGATTTCCTCATGGACAGGGATACAATACAATGACATACTGTAGAACTGCTCTCACCAGGGAACAGAAAACTGGCATGTGTGCATGTATGTATGTATGTATGTATGTATTTAAAATATTTATTGGCTGCCTTTGAGGGCAGAAGCCCCCCCTCCCCCGGCGGCCTACAGCAATAAAATACATAAAAACAGTTAAAATATTAAAAGTGATAAAACATAAAAAAATAAAAACAACAATAAAAGCCAACAATAAAACCAGCAACAATGTTAACCGCAGTAACAGCAAGCATAGCAGCCATAGCAGGTTTAGTAAGCAGGTTTAGTGAGGACCAAAAGAAGACATTACTTTAAATGGGTGTCTAGCAGGTAGATTTTTACTCTGGAGTAGGTACAGGGCCCCCAATCTAGATTAGTACCTTAACCTGGGCGGGGGTGGGGGGGGGCTTTAAGAGCTGTACTGGGTCCTTGCACCTACCCTACAGTAAAAATGTAAAAGAAGATTTAGCTGCAAGTTGCAGATTTAAACTGATCTCTTTTTTTGGCCCTAAGAGATTGTAAATGAGAAAAACCATTGTGTGGTGGGCTATTGCTGTCCTCCCCTCCTTTGGGGTGCTTCAGGACAGCTGCAAGTTTCAGTGCCTGCAGATGACTGTACACGTGGGCGTGCTGTGATCTTGGCAGCTCACACGACCGCTAGCTAAAGTTGCAAGTGTGGCTGATTGTGATGGAGGGGGCAGGTCTGCACATCAGTGGTGGCCCGTTGAAGCAGCCCCCAGGGTTACTGAAAGGGGGAAATAGACAGGGATGGAATGAGACAAGTCAAAGCAAGTGGAGACAGACCAAAAGGAAACCGAGGAAGCCTACAATGAAGTTTGGGAGGAGATCAAGAAATCTGGAGAGATGACCAAGTGAGCATGAGTGGAGAAAAGGAAAGGGGAAATGGGCATGACAGAGAACAGGAGGAAGGATAGAGGGGGCAGAGAACAGGCTCTAAGAACCACTACTGCCCAAAGTACACTTGCCTGGCTATCTGAGGTAGGGCTCAGAAGGTGGGATTTGACCATATCTGAAGGAAGAAGAAACACTCGCCCCATAGAGGTCATCCTGTCTGCCACAAAATCTGTTGCCATGGCAAGATCTCTTGCTAGAGAACTGCTACTCTGATCATCAACACTTTGTTCTCCTGCTTCTAAGATTCTCCTTAGCCCTCCTGCATGGCAGAGGTGGAACCTGAGGCAAGGGAGGCCAGAAGAGATAACACCATCCTTGTTGTTGAAGGTATGGGAAAGAAACCACCCCAAAAGGAGCTCCATCTCCCTTCTGGATATTGCGCTATGAGGCAGAAGCACTGAACCTCTTCCCTGCCATGAAGAGTCAGTCTGCCTGGAACTCATCTCAGGAGTTGAGGTGGTGTCATGTTCTCTCACTGCTATAGCCTGGGAATAATAAAAGCATGAGCTGCCAACTTACCCACATGGGTCTCTCTTTTACTTCCAATGATGGAAAATGCGGGGTTGATGCCCCTCTAACAGGAGACCCCATGGCACATGGAGTCTGTAAACTGTAAAAGGCATGTTCCATCTGTATCTTCCTTAGTATTGTGGTCCTTTAAATGAAATGAAGTGTTCAGTCTGCTGTACTCCTTTAAGTTAGTGCCTTTAATTTCTACTCTGATTATAAAATCATGAATTCACATATCAGCCCTCCAGCATTATCACCTTAAGTTTCACATCTTTATTCTTCCTCTGTTCATAAGGCTTGTCTATTTCAAGTGTGAGGAGCATATTACATTTCCATTGTTTATTTCCACATTTCATTATACATTAGTTCAGGGGAAAAATTTGTGCTGCCTAATTTTCAAATCTCTTGAACCTCCCATATCAGAACAACCAGACCAAACAAGAATTTTATTGGACTTAAGACAGTGCAGAAAATTGTCTTCTGCCTCACTTCATCTCCCTCTCCTTCTCACTCCTTTCTTCCTATCGCTACCACTTCTGCTAATAATAATAATTTTAAACAAATGTTACTCACAAACAGGGTAATAAGGTTATAGCTCAAACTTGTCAGAAGAAAATGATAAAAATGTGTTACAGCTAGTAAGAACACTACTAGCTATAATAGAAAGGGGGTTTACAAGTATGTCAGAAATAAAAGAAAAACTAACGATAGACTGGGACTCATGCTTGAGGAATTGTTAGCCCTGAAGTTCATTTTCATTCATTACATTTGAATCCCACCATCGTGGTTCCATGGAACCCTCAATTGGTTAGTGATTTTGCCTCTAAAAATGACAGTGGAGAAAAACAGCGACAATAAAGTCACCATGAAGTCTGACGTATTTATTTTATTTTATTTTATTTAAAACATTTGCATCCTGTCCTATATCATTAAGATCTCAGGGCAGTGTACAGATAAAATCAATTTAAACAGTATGCAACAATAAATAATAAAAGCATATTAAATCATTAAACAAGCCAATACCAATTTAAAATTGAAAACAATAAAACAGTTAAAACGGTGTGCAACTTTAGGGAATTCATTTAGCCTTCAAAGGTTCTGGTGAAAAGCCATGTTTTAACTTGGAGCTGAAACAAAACCAGTGTCTATGCCAATTGGGCCTCCAAGGGGAGGGCATTCCACAGCCAGGGTGCCATAGCAGAGAAGGCCTTCTCCCATCTTCCACCATAGTGTATGTCTCGTGCTGGTGGGACACAGACGAGGGCCCCTCCAAGAGATCTCAGTCTTTAGGCAGGCATATATGGGGAGAGGCACTCCCTCAGATATCGAGGTTCCAAGCTGCTTAGGGCTTTAAATGTAGGGATGTACGAAAGTCACTTACCTTTTCGCAGCTTAGATTCGCGGTGGGGGGGAGGCACTCCGTCCCTCCCACCGGAATCCTCCCTGGGCTGGCTCCGCGGAGCCGCCGGCCAGGGCCATCCGCAGCCAGAGTTCTGGTCGCGGACGGGCTGCTGCGGACATGAATGGCGGCCGCCGTAGCGGTCGCTATTTGCATCCTGCGAAGCTGCTGTGATAGGCTACATAAGTATTTACATAGCCTATCATGGCAACCCCCCCCAAAACAGTGTATGCAAATGGTGGCGGCTACGGCGGCCGCCATTTGCGTTCCCTATTTTGAGCCGTTTTAGCCTATGTAAATATTTACGTAGGCGATTATAGCGAAAAAAAGGGAAATGAAAATAACGTAGAGGGCGCCATTTGCGTTCCTCCCCCCCCCCCGTTTTAGCCTTCGTAAATATTTACATAGGCTATTACGGCAAAAAAAAAAGGAACGCAAATAGAGCCCACTATGCTATTTGCATCCTTCTTTTTTTCACCGTAATAGCCTGCGTAAATATTTACATAAGCTAAAACGGCTCAAAATAGGGAACGCAAATGGCGGCCACCGTAGCTGCCGCCATTTGCGTACGATGGTTTTTTTGGGGGGGGGCTTGCCGTGATAGGCTACGTAAATACTTATGTAGCCTATCACAGCCTCTGCAGGGATGCAAAAGGTGTCCCTGCGTTAGCCGTGATAGGCTATGTAAGTATTTACGTAGCCTATCACGGCTATGATGAAGAAGCCATTCGCAAGTCACAGGGTGGCTGCCATTCGCAAGTCAGCGCGGATGGCAGCAGGTAAGTGCTCCATTTTGCATGACTTTCGTGGGTTGGGGGGGCAGGGGCTTCGTTCCGCCATGGATTTCGGGGGGGCGAATGCACTGGCATTCAGCCTCACTGAGATCTGTGGCAGAATTCTCTGACATCCCTATTTAAATGCCATCACCGGGGCCTTGAATTCTGACTGGAAACATATTTGCAGCCAGTGCAATTCCTTTAAAACTGGTGTTATGTGATCTTTATGAGATGTTTATATAAAGCTAGGGATGGCGGAGAATTTCTCCACGAATCTCGGGGAGGCCGAATGCCAACGCATTCGGCCCCCGAAATTGTTGGTGAAATTCTCCGCCACGCCCCCGCCACCCCCAGGATGGGACTTACCTCCCTCGAATGTCCCTCTCGGTGGCGGGTCCCAGCGGGAGTTCGGCAGCGTTTTGTCGGGGGCGGGGGCGGCGGCCGGTCTCCCGACCGGCTGCCGCCGCCACCATTACAAAATAAAGTAAAAAAACACAAAAAAACACCCGTGATAGGCTACATAACGATTAACGTAGCCTATCACGGCTAGATTTCCAAAGTCAGCCGTGATAGGCTACGTAAATCGTTACGTAGCCTATCACGGGTGACTTTGAAAAAAAAAAAAAGCACGTACGCAAATGGCGGCGCCCATGGGAAATCTATGGCAGAATGGCCTGCCCCCCCACAGATTACCCCCGAGATGAGGCTTACCTGGAGCGCGTGTTCCGGACAGCGGTGGGTCCGGCGGTAGGTCCGGCAGCTGCAGCGGTGGCAGCTGGTTTTTCGACCAGCTGCCGTGGCCGCCATCTACATCCTGGTCTTTGCCGTGATAGACTACATAAGTCTTTACATAGCCTATCACAGCAAGCCAATCAATCCCCACCCCAAAATAGTGGGAGCTATTTGCGTTCCTCCCCCCCCCCCCGTTTTAGCCTACGTAAATATTTATGTAGGCTAAAACGGCAAATAAAAAAGGAACGCAAATAGCGCCCACTACGCTATTTGTGTTCTCCTTTTTTTCCGCCATAATAGCCTATGTAAATATTTACATAGGCTATAACGGCGGAAAATAGGGAATGCAAATGGTGGCCGCTGTAGCCGCTGCCATTTGTGTATGCCGTTTTTTCCCCCCCAGCCGTGATAGGCTACGTAAAGACTTATGTAGCCTATCATGGCTGCTGGGCTGGATGCAAATGGCGGCTGCTACAGCGGCTGCCATTTGTGTCCACACCAGCCAATCCATGGCTGGAAATCTGGCTGCGGACGGCCTTGGCAGGCTGCTCCGTGGAGCCGCCACGGAGCAGAGCCAGCTGGGCAGGATTCCGGGGGGGAGGACTGGATCTTCTCCCCCCCGTCAAGGATTCCAGGGGGAGGGATGGCATGCCCCCCCCCACACCACAAACAGAATCCGCGAACAGGTAACTCACTTTCGTACATCCCTATATTTTGGTCCTCGCCAAAAAGAAAGAAAGAAAGATGTAATGTCATGACATAATTGATGAGATCACCTGGATCACTATAGCCAAGAGGTGGGGAAAACTGTGGTCCTCTACTAGTTGCTGGACTACAACTCCCATCATCCCTGACCAGTGACCATGATGGCTGGGGCTGATGAAAGTCCAACAAACTTCTGGAGAGTAACAGATTCCTTACCATTGCTATAGAGAATAGGATTAAACTTGAACAAAGAAAAAAGATTGCAATGGTAAAGAAGAAAAGGGCACAAATGCTGAGAGGAATAGCCTCAAAGCAACATGAATGGGCTCATAACAAAAAGCAAAAATGACCCAAACTGGGAGTCATTTTGTGACCTAAAAATGAACATGCAGTGTATTGTTGGCTCAAGCCTAAAGAAGTCCTTTGTTGAGAAGCACCCTAATGGCGCAATCCTAGACATGTCTACTCAAAAGTAAGTCTAAATGAGTTCAATGGGGCTTGCTGTCATGAAACAGGGTACAAGATTGCAACCTACATCTGCAATTCTATACACACGTGCCTGGTAGTAAGCCCCTTTGAACTCAACAAGGCTTACTTCAGAGTAGGTGTCTATACGATCATACCATTAGTATACTGTGGCACAAACTTACATAGGAAAAAGTGATTCCAGTCATGATATAAATGCAATCTGTAAGAGAAAATCTCCCTGCATACCACTTTTTAGGAAGGTAGCATAGGGTAGGGGTGCACGAAAGTCACTTACCTGGTCTCGCAGCTTTTCGCGGTGGGGGGGAGGTGCTTCGCTGCTCCCCCCGTGAAGTTCAGGCCGGGGGGGAGGCTTCCCGCCTCGCCCGGCTGAAATTCAGGCCAGGGGGGAAGCTTCCCGCCTCGCCCAGCCGAAATTCAGGCCGGGGAGGAGGCGCCTCGCCTCGCCTGGCCGCGAAATTAAAAGTTAAAAAAAAAAAATGCCCCCGTGATAGGCTACGTGACGATTAACGTAGCCTATCATGGCTAGATCTACAAAGTCAGCCGTGATAGGCTACGTAAATCGTCACGTAGCCTATCACGGGTGACTTAAAAAAAAAAAAAAGCGCGTACGCAAATGGCGGCCCCCATAGGGAGCCGCCATTCGCGTTCCTTATTTGGTCGCCGTAGTCTACGTAATCTTTACGTAGACTACTTTGATTGGAATGGCGGCGGCGGCAGCCCCCTGAAGTTTCGGGGAGAAATTGTCCGCCATCCCTAGCATAGGGATGTGCAAAACAGCAAAACCTGAGCTCGCCAAAAGTTGTCTGAATTCCATCTCGAATCTTGTTCCTACTTGACTCCGTATCAGATGGTGAGCTTTGCCTTTTTGCTTTCACATGAAAATTCATCCCTATTTTAGTGCACATTTTCCCATCAATTGTGTGTATTTTTGATAAGCATGCATTCTTCTCCCATTGACTAAAGCATATTTTGTTGTGTGCATTTTTCAAAACTTCGTCTTTTTTCATGCACATTTTTCAAATGCGTGCATGCTGTCAAACACATTTTTTGGGATCCGCGAATTGCATTGGAAGCTTGGAAATGTACAGATTTTGCCTGCAGATTGCATTCGAGTCTGTGTTCGGTCTGGAAGGTGCAAAGTGGGTAAAATCCTGATTGAAAATGAACCGAAAGGAATTTCTCATACATCCCTGCGCTAGCAACAATCAACGTTGCAGTTGGCTCTTTCCATTCCCTCTGTCTGTTTCTAGTCCTTTCAGACAACGAATGTGGGATCACTGAATGTGTGCACATGCATGTGTGAGAATGACACATGAACCCTATAGGTGTCCTTGCCTCACAACTGTATGCATGCAGGCTCTGTAAAAAGCAGGGATAAGCGCATGTGCATACAGTGTGTATGAATGCATGGTCTGTTGCAGCCTTTCTCAATGTGTCACCCTTCAGATATTTTGGACTACAATTCCAAACACCCAAGCATTGGCCATGGTGGCTGGGGATGATGGGAGATGTAGTTTGAAACCATCTAGAGCTCACCAGGCTGGGGACAGCTGGTCTACTGAACATGCAGACTTAGGGATGGGGATTGTCACCACAATCCTGCTCCCTGCTCAATATTTACGTAGACTAAGACAAAGAAAAGAAAGGGGAATGCAAATAGTGTAGTGGGTGTAAATATTGTAATAGATAAATTACAATAAATATTGCAATACGTCAGCAAATATTGATGTAGACTAAGATGAAGAAAAATAAGGAACGCAAATTTGCGTACGCACTTTTTTTTTTACCCAGACGTGATAGGCTACTTAAGTCTTTACATAGCCTATCACGTCTATGGGGGGGGGGACACAGACTGCAAATGGCGGCGGTGGCAGCCGGCTGGAAGACCAGCTGCTGCCGCCGCCACCGCCGAAGCCGCTGCTGGAGCCGCCACCGTCTGGAACATCCGCCTCAGGTAAGTCTCATCCTGGGGGGGATCCATGGGGGGGTGGGGGGTGGCAGGCCGTTCCGCAATGGATTTGGGGGGGCCGAATGCACTGGCATTCAGCCTCACCAAGATCCGTCGCGGAATTCTCTGACATCCCTAGAGAAATCCGCAACAGAACCAAATGAGTTCATATGTTTATGAAGCCAACTCACAAATGCTGCAGCGGATTGGCATTTCCCCTGTCGGGTGGATTCCACAGACTTGCAGACCATTTTTCTAACCTTTGGGAATTTTGCAAAAAAATTATTGTAGAAATATATCCATAAATTTAAAACCTGGCCAAAAATGCACATTTTCCCCATAGGCTAAAGCTTGGGAATGTACATTTGGGGGGAATTTGTGCAGCTTGGGGGAATTTGTGCATTTTTGTGCATGCAGATTTGTGCAAATTTGGAAACTGTTAAAAAATCCAGTTCTACTGATAGCTGGATGATGGAATGAAAAAAAAAAAGTGCCTGACAATCCACAAAACACAGATGGAGTGGATTTTACACAGTCTGTACATCCCTACTACATGTGTTGACTGTAAAGAGCTGGTCACTCCAGCTCCACATACTGCATTAAGGACAGTTCTTCTCTAACCCCCAATGTCCTTCAAAATCAAACTGATTTAAGTCACTGAAATGGCACATGGAATAGAAGCCATGAGAGAATAGCCACACCAGGAACGTGAGATCCTGAGTGAGCAGTAGGGATTGACGAATGAGCGATGTTGTCTCTCCACTTGTCTTGTGCCCAATTCTTGTTTGTGTTTGTGATTGCTGCTCGTTCTGAGCAAACAGGAAAATTGCACAAATCAAGCAGTGATTGAACATGAAATTTGCACCAATTTCCCAAAGTTTACACAAATTTCCTAATTTGCACAACTTTTGTTCATAGACTAAGGTGGGGCTTACAATCTGCAGGGGGAAATTTGTGGAAATTAAGATATTTGTGCAAAATTGAACTGGGAAAGTTGTGCAAATCAAAAGCAAGCACTTGTCCAGCATTTAGCAAACCTTTTTGGCAGACATGTGCAAGCAAGTGCAATCATGTTCAGGGCTTCGACCAGGGCATGCTCACATATTTTGTGAGCAAAGGTGAAATTCTCATACATCCTTAATGAGCAGCAGAGACACCAGAGTGGGTACAGCCAGTCCTGTACTGGGGTAAAGGCCCCCACTTCTACTACCATCAATGCATACACAGAAGGAGCTTGTCATTAAGCTCTGTGTGAAGAAAGAATAAAACTATCAGATCATTGCGAATGTGCATGCATGCATGACCCATAAAGCCTTATGAACAAATTGCTCTACAGGGAGATTTTATGAAACCTTCCTAGGCATTTAAACATCATTGTAGCAGATGGCAATAAACTGAAGAGTAGCTGAAAAGCAGCTCGCCACAAGATGGCGAACAGCCACAGTCTAAGAGATATGGATCAGGGTTCACTTAGCCTTTGTAGAATAACACTGCACACTTCTGCACATCTACTCAGAAGTAAGTCCCATGAAGTTCAATGGGATTTATTCCCAGGTAAGTAGGTATAGGGTTGCCGTTTAGTAGACATATTTGTCTATTAAACTTAGATTACCCAAAAAACTTTCTTGGGATGACTGGGAGGAGGAACGTCGGTAAACCAATAGGACTGGGGAAAAGCAAAGCACAGGGTATCTTCAACGGGATTTCATTATACAGATGATGCAGAAAATTGTGGTTATTATTTTTATTTATTTATTTAGAACACTTATATCACACCTTCCTCCTTTCAAGTATTGTTATGGATTAATACTAGGGCTGTGCAGCACTTCAGCCTGAGGCCCGAACCCCAAGTCGAAGCGGGCTGCTTTGGGTCACTTTGTGCTCCTTCTGAGGCAAAGCAGACGGGGTACAAAATGACCCGGAGCGGGTTGGGGTCTCTCTGAAGCACTTGGTGTGCTTTGGAGCTTGGCCCCCCCAGCTCGGCCCCCCTGGCCCAGCCCCCCCCAGCGCCTCCAGATCCTTACCTGAGCCGCCTTCTCCACTGCCACCGTCACCGCTGCCTTCTCCTTGCCTCTGCCTTCTCCGCTTCTGTGCCGCTACCATGCCACCGCCGCTGCTGCCCTCACCCCCACCATCCTTGCCGCCTTCTCTGCTGCTGACCTCACTGCCGCCAACTGCTGAGGCCTGGATGTGCGCGGCAACTCTTACTGCAGGGAGTTGCCATTTTTTAAATGGCAACCTCCAGGAAGTTCCAGGAGGTTGCCATTTTAAAAATGGCAACTCCCTGCAGTAAGAGTTGCCATGCGCAACAAGGCCTCAGCAGTTGGAAGTGGCGAGGATAGAGGCAGAGGTGAAGGCAGAGGTGGTGGCAAGGTAAGGGGGTTTGCATGGGGGTGTCGGGGGGGACCTGAAGCAGGGTTTAACATCCAAATCCTGCTTGGGTTTGGGACCGAGTTGGGTCAGAGGCCCCCCAAATCTGCCTGAGCTGAATTGGGCCCGCCTCGGAAGCCACAAAGCGGCTTCTGAGTCGGATCGGGGGGTCCCTGCACAGCCCTAATTAATACCCTGTACTAAAAGTATGTTGCTGTGTATCTTTACTCCTCTGGGCTTTTAATGTTTTTTTTTTAATAAAATGGATGGCTATCTTGTATATCGTTCTCAAGAGTTCACCAAGGCACTTGGCACTGTAGGGATGTCAGAGAAATCCTCACTGGGTTCAGAAGAGTTCAGATTTCTATGAATCCAATCCGCAGATTCCAAAGCAGGCCAACTTTTCCTGAGTTACATGAACTTGCAGGGCAGTTTTTCACTTTAGGGGGGCATTTGAAGGGATGTGAGAACCCATCCCAGCTTGGGTTCTCCAGGTGTCCAAGTTTGGGTGCCGGGAAAGCTTAACATACACAATCTTAGAGGCATTATGCCTCTCATACTGCACAGATTAAGGTTTCCTGGCCCCAAACTGTGCATATTTAAACATGCACATTTTTTTAACTTCCTTTTTGTGCACACAACAAAGGCGGGAAAATGGTGGGTGCTCACCGAATGGGATTGTGGTGAGTCCTGGAGGACACGAGCGGAGGGCCAGTGCAGACAGCATCTCGGAGGGCACAGTATGGGGATTGCAGGCGGGGGGGGGGGGGCTGACAGACTCCTGGACTCAATTGGGCACCCGCAACATCCCTAGGCATTTGCAAATTTGCCAAGAAGACAGGCGTTCTTAAGCATACACACGCTGAGCCACTCCTGCAGATGCTGACTATCTTAAATATCCATTTCGGTTTCAGCCAAGTAGCGCTAAATAATGGCTCTCTGATGCTGCTTAGCTGCAACAAAAGCAACAGCAGCAAAAAGCAAGGCATTGCTGGAACACTGGAGTATGTGCTGCCCAGTTGCATCTCCTGTGAGCTACTTTCTTCCCTAAATGAACCCACCACTTGCCAAGGCCTGTTGGATAGTCACTAAATCACTGTAATGGCCAGTTCTGCATTACACACAACTGAATTGGAACAGAGCTCTGCTACTACCTCCACTGGGAATTCTTTTTTTTCTTTTTTTGTGTAATGTTGAGCAGCCAATATGTTCAGTTAATCATTCATCCAAACAACCACTGCCACACATGCTCATTGGGCAGCAGCTCACGGATAGAAGCACTTGCCCCTCTTGAGCCAGCTGTGATGCTTCTGTCCTAGAGGCTTCAAGCAACCAGCTACCTGCCCAGTTGCGTGGGCTACATTGATGTCCGGTTTGTTTCCAGGCACAATGCAAGGTGCTGGGTTTGACCTACAAAGCCCTGAACAGTTTGGGACCAGGATATCTGAAGGACCACCTTCAGGTTCTTATTGTCTCCTTCCATATATACTTGCCCAGAACCTAAGATCATCTTTATGGGCCCTTCTCCTTGTGCCCCCATCAAATGAAGTGAGGCGAGTGGCTACTAAGAAGAAAGTCTTTTCACTGGTGGCACCCTGGTTGTGGAGTACCCATCCCAAAGAAGCTTGCCCGGGGCCAACGCTGTGGTCCTTTTGGTGCCAGGTGAATACCTTTTTATTTTCCCAGGAGTTTTAGTCCTTCACTTTTAAAAATTGTGTTTTTTTAGATTTTTGCACTGCTGTTGGATTATACTCCAATATTCTTTTTAAACATTGGTTTCATTGTGTTTTATATAGCTTATACTATGTTATTGTATGTTATGGTTTTAAGATTTATCTTGTGAACCACCCAGAGAGTTTCAACTACTTGGCAGTATACAAATTAGGGATGGGGGAGAATTTCTCCCCGAAACTTCGGGGGGCCGAGTGTCAACGCATTCGATCCTCCGAAGGTTGTTCAGGGAGAAATTCTCCCCCCCCCCGGGATGGGACTTAACTTTCACGAATGTCCCTCCCGGCGGCGGGTCCCGGCGGCGGTTCGGCAGGTCTTCGTCAGGGGTGGGGGCAGCAGCCGGTCTTTCGACCAGCTGCTGCCGCCACTACAAGAAAAGTAAAAAAAAAACAAAAACGCCCCTGTGATAGGCTACGTAACGATTAACTTAGCCTATCACGGCTAGATTTGCAAAGTCAGCCATGATAGGCTACGTTAATCGTCATGTAGCCTATCACGGGTGACTTTGAAAGAAAAAAAAAAGCACGTACAGCTAATGGTGGCCCCCATACGGAACCGCCATTTGCGTTCCTTATTTGGTCCCTGTTGTCTACGTAAAGATTTACGTAGACTATGGCGAAAATAAGGACAACGCAAATAGCGTTGCCCGTATTTTCGCCGTAGTCTACATAAATCTTTACGTAGACTACAGGGACCAAATAAGGAATGCGAATGGCGGCTCCCTATGGGGGCCGCCATTTGCGTACACGCTTTTTTTTTTTTTAAAGTCACCCGTGATAGGCTACGTGACGATTAACGTAGCCTATCACGGCTGACTTTGCAAATCTAGCCGTGATAGGCTACGTTAATCGTTACGTAGCCTATCACAGGGGCGTTTTTTTTTTCTTTTGAAGTTCGCGGCCAGGGAGACAGGGCGCTTCTCCCCGGCCTGAATTTCGGCTGGGCAAGGCGGGAAGCCTCCCCCCCAGCCTGAACTTCGGGGGGAGCAGCGAAGTGCCTCCCCCCCACCGCGAAGCAAGCTGCGAGACCAGGTAAGTGTGTTTCGTGCATCCCTAATACAAATGTAATAAATAAATAAATAAATAAATAAATAAATAAATAAATAAATAAATAAAATTTATGGTAATCACTGCAAGCCCTATGATATATTCCACCACCTAGAGAGGCTAGATTGGGAGGTACTCAAGCCAGATCCGGAGATTTCCTCTTTCTTTATTTTGTTTGATATAGCCAGTAAAGATTGTTCTGGTCCACTGGGTTTTTAATGCTGTGTAATGTTTTGTCACTCTTCAATGTGACAGTGAAGCAATACGACAATGGAACCAATGAGCTAGGGAGGTGGTGGGCTCTCCCACACTGGAGGCATTCAAGATGAGGCTGGACAGCCATCTGTCAGGGATGCTTTGACGGTTTGACCTGGATTCATTGAGCAGGGGGTTGGACGTGATGGTCTTACAGGCCCCTTCCAACCCTACTAGTCTAAGATTCAATGATTCTATGAATGTTTTTTAAACTTGCCACTCTCAAATGCTGTTGTGTGTGTTTTTGTGCCTGCGTATCTTGTGCTTTTCTAGTTTTGTGATAAGTTTTCAAGATATATCTATTGTACATCACCCTGGGCACCTGGTAGGTGGAGGGTGTGATTTATACATTTAATAAATAAATAAAGTCCAAACAGAAGGGCAGGGGAAGTTAATAAATAAATCCTAGCTAGTTAGCTCAGTAATGGCTCAGTACTTCAGCCTTTGGAAGAGATCGTTACCACAAAGCCCTTGAGCCACTTTGTGGACAAGGAGGACATCAGCATCCAGACATGTGTCATAAAGAAGAAAAACAAAAGGTTTCACTTGGGATTATTAGAGATTACAATACTTACTACAATGAGAATTCTTGTTTGCTGGCTGCTCTCCCACTTTATTTATTTATTTTTTGTTCTTCAGTCTTCTCAGCAGATCGGATCGATTCCAAACTAGAGCTAATTGTGCAAGAGAGGTTGAGTCCTGCTCTGCTGATGAAAAAACAAAACAAAACAGTGCAGTGAAATGGGGATGGCAAGCCATCAACAGGCTCACAGTAATACTGACACAAAATAATCAAAGAGTCTAGTGCAGTTTCCTTGGAGAAATGGTGGTGTGGGGAGGAGTGGGAGAAATCTGAATTAGCCTAGATTGCCATTGCTCAGAATCAATGTATTGACTTCAGGCTTCTTGCTGGAGAAATTAAGTGTCCCTGATAGTGTAGAAATCATAGTTAAATTCACATTATCGCAACACCACATTACTTAACAGGGAATTTTTCCTTGAGAGATACAGCGTATGTCATGTAAGGTAATCATTCATACACAGAATCACCTTTGAGAAAAGTGCTAAAGAAAAGTGCTAAAGAGGGTGCTGTTGTCCCAGTGACAATTGCTCCACACCCAGTATTAATAATTAAGTGCCCATGGAGTGCTGATGGTCTGCCCTGTACTTAACTGGGGCAAGTGAAGATGGAGGCAGCAATGGCAGAGACAGGTGTGGGGTGTGTGTGTGTGTGTCTCCTTCTCGGCAGGAAAGGTCAAGCTCCAAAGAGCTAGAGTGCCTTTCAGTGCTGTGGCCTCCACCTTCCCATGCCCCAGGGACGTGTGGTGGGCCTTGGGAAGGCACAGGATGTGGCAGTACAGTAGGTGCTTTGGGAGCCCACAAGTGTTTTGCAAGTACTCACTTGGCACAAAGAACTGAGCCTCTTTGGGGAAAACAAAGGGAAGTCCGGCATCCCTGTTTTTACCCTAACCCAATCATAGATCACATAACGTTAAAGGGGAAAAGAAAGTGCTGATATATGGACAGAGAATGTATCGATAACACCAGCGATTTATCCAGAGTACAGCTGGACTGAAAAGTTCAACGATTTATTTTTCAACTTTTCGTTGGATGGGTGGAGGTGAAATGGCCCTCGTCTGAAAAGTCATGTGGAGGGAGAAAGAAATATATTTCTCCAGAATTTCAGGGGATTTCCCACTTCCCTTATAAGGGGACTGAGAGTAGGGGTGGTGTGGATGCCCAACTGGGTCTGGGAGTCTGTCATGCTCCCCCCCTGCCCACACCCCCAGACTGTGCCTGCTGAACCCCTGGCCCCGCTCGGGCCCTCCCGGCTCCCCGCACTCACTCAGATCTGTCCATGAGTACTTGCCATTTTGTCAAGGTTTTTTTTAATGAAAAAGGGGGCTAATTAAAAAGCACATATTTAAATATGTGCACATTCGGGCCAGGGAAGCTTGATCTATGCAATATTAGAGGCATTATGCAGACTCCCAATGGGAGTATGGTGCACGGTGCACAAACAGGGTACTGGGGATTTTGCCCATCCTTATTCCCAACATCCCTGAACATTAGCCATGTTGGCTGGGACTGGTGAAAGTTCAAGTCCAACAACATCTGGAGTGCACAGGGTTGTGGAAGCCTGGACTGCAGCAACTCCCCCTCCTCCAGTCTTGAGTGGTGGTGTACAGAGAATTTTGGTGGGCTGAGCTTAGTTCATCCCACCCACTTCATCCAATCAGGTCCCTGTAATTCATGCCAAGTTGAAATCCTGGATGGCTATCCTCTTCCCATTTTCTGAGCTGGCATTCAAGAGCACCATCTACAGACTGGGAAGGAGGTAGCCTACCAGAGGAGGTAGCCTACCAGGACCTTGGTAGAGAGCTGAACTGGAAGTTAGGGAAGACAACATGTGGTCATCTCAACTTCTTCTGTAATGTCCAGTCCACCTGCCTCTGCCATTCCTCCTTTCCCAAACTAGCCTTTAATGGCTACCCCTTTTCCCTATGCTGTCTAGAAAGGCCCCAATGAGAAAACAGAAAGCAGAAAACAAGAAACCAGAAAAGTGACCCCCCAAATTTAATAACAGATCCAACCCCAGCCTAACCTCAGCATAAAATTCCTTATCCCCCCCCCACTTTCCTGCCTCCCCTCTCTATGCTTTATAAGGTATGGGGATTATTTGACAAAGTAATCTGTTTATAATGGCCATAGTAAGTGGAAGTTTCTGTCAAAATAAATTGCAATTAAATCTTACCTGCACTATTGCAGAGCTCTCTCTGCTCCTGACCCATTTCCCATGAAAAGTGCTGAACATTTCCCAACCGTACCTCATTAGACAGCATTGTATGTTGCTTATTTTCTCATTCATATTTCCCTCCACCCCATGCAGATCTTGAAATCCACTACAGCTTGTTTAAATATCTCAGAGGAAAATCTTTGAGTGGAATGTGATTGTTTTGTGATAGTTCTCAGGCTAATTCTGAGGCAACTTCCTCCCTCCCTTCCTTCTGTACAGGCATACACATGGAGAACTGCACATGGAAAGCAAAGCACCTTCTTGGAAGATAGAAGTCACATGGACCTGTGAACAGGTTCATGCAGCTCACCTATGTCCAATCTCTGTCCAGCTTTCTCTTTTTTTATTCTTCCAGATGTATTTCTCCTAGAAAACAAAATACACGCTGATGTCAGCACTAAGTATGTCTAAGTAATAAGAACAGGCTGATCCCATCCCCCAAAGTAAGCTCAGTGGGTCCTACTTTGGAGTAAATGACCACAATTCAACTAGGGATGTCAGAGGCATCGGCAACAGAATCAAATGTGTTCAGATTTCTATGAATCCGACCTCTGGATTCCCCAGTGGACCAGCTTTTCCTGAGTCGCACAGATTCTACAGATTTGTGGACTGATTTTTCTTTCTTTTTTTTCTTTCTGGAAGTTTGCACAAATGTAGTCGTAGAAAAATAAGTACAAAGATAAGTACATTTTAAAGCCCTGGATGAAAATGCACACTTCCCCCATAGGCTAAAGCATGAAAATGCATGGGCTGTGGGGTGTGTGTGCATTTTCACAAGTGCAAATTTGTGCAATTGCAAATTTGCACAAATTTGGGAAATTGGAAAAAACTCTGATTCTGTCAATGAGCAGATGACGGAATGAAAGGCACCTGTCAATCCACAAAATGCAGATGGAACAGATTTTACAAAATCTGTACATCCCTAAATTCAACACAAAATGAAGTGTGCCAAAGATCATTGTTTCAATGGCCTAAGCATACTCCACTCTGTGTTGGATTTTGGCCAATATGCTTAGGATTATAGCTTTCTTCAAGTTAAAAATAAGAGCATTACTTAACTGTAATACAACTTCTCTTCAGGCTTATAAGAATGATCTATCTGAAGTCTGCACAACTTGTAATCCACAAGCCAGAATGGAGTCCACCACCCATTTATTGTGTCCTAACAGGTGTTGACCACCCCACCCTGTTTTGAAATCTCATGCAGGAAGCAAAACCAGAAGCTCCTGATAAAGTCAGGGGTGGGCTGATTGTGTCTTCGTGGAGCATAAGTTGTGCTGACCTGATCCAGTACAATTTAAGCTATGCTCAGGTCTAATGGTATCAATGAGGGAGATTTAGGCACATGTTTACCTCTCCCATGGAAATAAATGGGGACTTTATTGGAGTGGTAGAACAGTCTTGGAAGTGGACTCACCAAATATATCAATTCTTAGAGAAAACTGTTTCTGAAACATAAGTTGACAATGCATAGCACTGATCGGGTGGCAGCTGTGACATTGCCAACTCATCCACCAAAGCCCAGATAAGTTTTTCAACTTGTTTAATACTTGTTGTTGTTCAGTCGTTCAGTCATGTCCGACTCTTCGTGACCCCATGGACCATAGCACGCCAGGCCTTCCTGTCCTGCGCTCTCTCCCGGAGCATGCTCAAGTTCATATTCATTGCATCGGTGATGCTATCTAGCCATCTCATCCTCTGCCGTCCCCTTCTCCTTTTGCCTTCAGTCTTTCCCAGCATCAGGGTCTTTTCCAGGGAGTTTTCTCTTCGCATTACGTGGCCAAAATATTGGAGCTTCAGCTTCATTATCTGTCCTTCCAATGAGCGCTCAGGGTTGATTTCCTTTAGGATGGACTGATTTGACCTCCTTGCAGTCCAGGGGACTCGTAAGAGTCTTCTCCAGCACCACAGTTCGAAAGCATCAATTCTTCGGCGCTCAGCCTTCCTTATAGTCCAGCTCTCACAGCCATACATTACTACTGGGAAAACCATAACTTTGATTAGACGGACCTTTGTCGGCAAGGTGATGTCTCTGCTTCCTACTATGCTGTCTAGGTTGGCCATAGCTTTCCTCCCAAGGAGCAAGAATCTTTTAATTTCATGGCTACAGTCACCGTCTGCGGTGATCTTGGAGCCCAAGAAAGTAAAATCTGTCACTGCTTCCATTTCTTCCCCTTCTATATGCCAGGAAGTGATGGGGCCAGATGCCATGCTCTTAGTTTTTTTAATGTGGAGTTTCAAACCAGCTTTTGCACTCTCCTCTTTCACCCTCAACAAGAGGCTCTTGAGATCCTCTTCGCTTTCTGCCATTAGGGTGGTATCGTCTGCATATCGGAGGTTGTTGATAATTCTCCCAGCAATCTTAATTCCGACCTCTGATTCATCCAACCCGGCATTTCTCATGATGTACTCTGCATATAAGTTAAATAAGCAGGGTGACAATATGCAGCCTTGTCGTACTCCTTTCCCAATTTTGAACCAATCGGTTGTTCCATCTCTGGTTCTTACTGTTGCTTCTTGACCCTCATACAGGTTTCTCAGGAGACAGGTAAGGTGGTCTGGTACTCCCATCACTTTAAGAATTTGCCACAGTTTGTTGTGATCCACACAATCAAAGGCTTTAGCGTAGTCAATGAAGCAGAAATAGACGTTTTTCTGGAATTCTCTTGCTTTCTCCATGATCCAGCGAATGTTGGCGATTTGATCTCTAGTTCCTCTGCCTCTTCTAAACCCAGCTTGTACTTCCGGTAGTTCTCGGTTCGCATACTGCTGAAGCCTAGCTTGTAGGATTTTGAGCATCACCTTGCTGGCATGTGAAATGAGCGCAATTGTGCGGTACTTTGAACACTCTTTGGCGTTGCCCTTCTTTGGAATTGGAATGTAAACTGACCTTTTCCAGTCTTGTGGCCACTGTTGAGTGTTCCAGATTTGGTGGCATATTGAATGCAGCACTTTAACAGCATCATCTTTTAGGATTTTAAATAGCTCGGCTGGAATACTGTCATCTCCGCTAGCTTTGTTGTTACTAATGCTTCCTAAGGCCCACTTGACTTCACTCTCGAGGATGTCCGGCTCAAGTTCAGTGACCGCACTATGATGGCTATCAGGGACATTCAGATCTTTCCTGTATAGTTCTTCTGTGTATTCTTGCCACCTCTTCTTAATCTCATCTGCTTCTGTTAGGTCCCTGCCTTCTTTGTCCTTTATCATGCCCGTCTTTGCACAAAACATTCCCTTGAGATCTCCAATTTTCTTGAAGAGATCTCTAGTCTTTCCCATTCTGTTGTTTTCCTCGATTTCTTTGCATTGTTCATTTAAGAAGGCCTTCTGGTCTCTCCTTGCTATTCTCTGGAACTCTGCATTCAGTTGGGTATATCTTCCCCTTTCTCCCTTGCTTTTCGCTTCCCTTCTTTCGTGAGCTACTTGTAAAGCCTCATCAGACAGCCACTTGGCTTTCTTGCATTTCTTTTTCTTTGGGATGGATTTCGTTGCTGCCTCCTGAACAATGTTACGGACCTCCGTCCATAGTTCCTCAGGCACTCTGTCTATCAGGTCTAATCCCTGAAATCTATTCCTCACCTCCACTGTATATTCATCAGGGATATGATTTAGGTCATACCTGAACGGTTTAGTGGTTTTCCCGACGTTCTTCAATTTAAGCCGAAATTTTGCAAGAAGCAGCTCATGATCTGAGCCACAGTCAGCTCCAGGTCTTGTTTTTACTGACTGTATGGAGCTTCTCCATCTTTGGCTGCAAAGGACATAATCAATCTGATTTCGATATTGACCATCTGGTGACGTCCATGTGTAGAGTCGCCTCTTGTGCTGTTGGAAAGGAGTGTTTGCTATGATCAGCATGTTCTCTTGGCAAAACTCTATTAGCTTTTGTCCTGCTTCATTTTGTACACCAAGGCCATGCCTGCCTGTTATCCCGGTGATTTCTTGACTTCCGACTTTAGCATTCCAATCCCCTATGATGAAGAGGACATCTTGTTTTGGTGTTAGTTCTAGAAGGTGTTGTAGGTCTTCATAGAACCGATCAACCTCAGCTTCTTCGGCCTCAGTGGTTGGGGCATAGACTTGAATTACTGTGATGTTGAATGGTTTGCCTTGGATTCGTACTGAGATCATTCTATCATTTTTAAGATTGTACCCCAGTACTGCTTTTCCCACCCTTTTGTTGACTATGAGTGCTACTCCATTTCTTCTAAGGGATTCTTGCCCACAATAGTAGATATGATGGTCACCTGAATTAAATTCGCCCATGCCTGTCCATTTGAGTTCGCTGATTCCCAAGATGTCGATGTTCAATCTTGCCATCTCATGTTTGACCACCTCCAGCTTACCTTGATTCATTGATCTGACATTCCAGGTTCCTAAACAATATTGTTCTTTACAGCATCGGATTTTCTTTTCACCACCAGACACATCCACAGCTGAGTGTCCTTTCGGGTTTGGCCCAGCCGCTTCACTCTTTCTGGCACTACTTGGAAATACCCTCTGCTCTTCCCCAGTAGTATATTGGACACCTTCCGACCTGAGGGGGTCATCTTCCGGCGTCATATCTTTTAGCCTTGTGATACGTTCCATGGGGTTTTCTTGGCAAGAATACTGGAGTGGGTTGCCATTTCCTTCTCCAGTGGACCACATTTTGTCAGAACTCTCTGCCATGACCTGTCCGTCTTGGGTGGCCCTGCATGGCATAGCTTATGGCTTCACTGAGTTACGCAAGCCCCTTCGCCACAACAAGGCAGTGATCCATGAAGGGGTGTTTAATACTGATTTTCCTTAAAAATACATAAATAAAGGGATGTTTGCATAGTAGTTAAATTCCACTGTATTCAATGGAGCTTGCTCCCATGTAGTTTGATCGAAGTTTAATTGATTAAACAGAATATGCTATTTAAATAAACAATAAAATAAAAATAAAAGGCAGACTATCCACAAGTATCATGAGAGAAGAGTAAGACCAATCCTTGTATTGGCATTGGCATCACTGGACAATTAAATTGCAAAGTGGGAGACATTTTGCAGTCTGTCAGTGGTGACTACTGTTTCAATGTACATCTGTATCCAACTTAGTAGTGTATTTTATATAGGTTGTTAGCAGCCCTGGGCTCTTTGAGAGGAAGGATGAGATATAAATCTGATCAGTCATATTTATTTAGAAGGTTTATAAGCTGCCTTTTAGGGTAAATCCTCCCAAGGTGGTATACTACAAAATGTAAAACCCACAAATCTGTAGCTGGAACAGCATGTCTTTCCCCTTAAATCAGAACATCCTGGATGTGAATACAGGACTGAGTTTAAGTGTGAAATTAGGTTGGCCAAGGCTGATTAGCTCAGAGATCACAAAGTCCTTTCTCTGAGGTCATCTTCTTCTAACCTTTCCTGCTTTCCAAGATGGATTTACTATCATAGAGTTCAACACCGGCTCAGTCAAGAGAGAGAATAAAGAAGTTTTAGACATACCCATTTCACTGTTTCTAAAGGTTTTATTTCCATTGTGCTAGATCAGCTTTCTTCTTATTAAAGGTGAACTTTGAAGCTTTTAAATACCAAGCAAAAAGAAGAAGAGGCAAATGCTTTTAGATCCCAGATAGGATGGGAAAATAGTAATGACTGACTACTTCCAGCATAGGCCTTTGTATAGCCAGACTTCCTGAAACTTTAGCTTCAAGTCACAGCTGTGTCACAAAGCCCTGTTTGCTTTTAAGGTTGATAAGCTGAAGGATTTCCATGTTCATCATGACAGGACTTTTATCAGAGACAAATGCAGACTACAACTGAATTGGATGAACATGAGAGAGGGTCTTTTCTGCAGTGGCCCCACACCTCTGGAATGTGTTGACTCTGGGGGTCTGTCCAGCCCCATCATTGCAGACTTTTAGGGAGGCCCTGAAGACATACTCATTTATTCTCATCTAATCATCTGATTAGGTTCTAGGTTGTAGCTACAATTGTGTTTTTGGTTTTGTCTTATGCTGGTATTTGCTGTTTTTATGAATGTTTGCTGTTTTATTACCATATCAGTTTTTATTATATGGATTTTATTGTTGGGAGGGCTTCTACCCTGAAAGGCAGTCTAGAAATATTTTGATCAGTAAATGAAATATTTGATCCAGTATTATATAGTGTTAACTTTGCAGGTAAGTACATTGCTTGAGTTCTCTGCAGTTGAATGCTTGGGGATGTTTCACACAATCCATCACTTGATGACTACAGCATTAAGTGATTGCTTGCATGTGTGAATGGGCCACAACAATAGATAAATCAGGGTCTCTGATCCTGGACATACCTACTTCCATTCAATCGAACATGACTAGAACTCCCCTTCAGACCTTGCTGCTCAACATGGCAAGGTCTAAACTGAGGGGGGCGGAGCAAGTGCACATAGGGACATAGGGGGTGGGGCCTAAGTTCACAGTCCCACACCCTACTGGTCTGCTTAGCCTACCCCGTTCAGGCCGAATGCCTGCACAGGGCTCTAGTGGTGGAAGTTATCTCACTGCACTACGTTTCAGCATGCAAATACAAACAGAACTTTTGAATTTATTTCATTTTGTAAACTGTCACCTTTCCTATGCAAGCTGCAAAACTGGATTCAGCTCTAATATGTTTCCCACAGCTGGGAGGCTGCTCTCTCTTCTCTTGCCACCCCAAGAAACCTGCCACCATTATGCACCATCCACAGGTCAATGGACTACCCAAGAAATCAAAGCAAATGTAACCCCTGGTTTGGAGGGATTGCTCAACACAAAATTTGCCTGTTTGACAAACCAGGAAAGATTGCATTAATCTGAACACAGAAGAGATGAGGGTGGGGAAGACAGGGGAGGGGAGTTGGGGGAGAGGAGGGAATTCATATACATTGGCTTGTTCCTAATCAACACAAATGTGGTTTGGAGAATCAGAGAATGTGATGTCTGGATGCTCCAGTGGATTTAAACACATAGGGTAAAACCCAACTTAACCCAACTTGTATGGTACAGAACTATAGACCAGGCTGGGGAACTGGGCTGGAGAACAATTTGAGAGCTGGCAATTTGAGACCAGGCTATTGCCTGCACCTATATGTGCCTGTCCAAGCTCTAAGATCATATTCTGGGGCTTGGGTCTCTAAAATGTTATTGAGAGATGTAACACTAATGGGAGCCAGGAACAGGGTCTTTTCAGTGGTGTCCCCACACTTGTTCAACGTCTTCCCCCAGAAATATATATGGCCCCATAACTGTTTTTTTTTTTTTTAAGACAACAAAATGTTTTTATTTCCATCCACTTTTTAAAAATTGATGTCCCTTGATGAAGATTTACTGCTCATTTTAAGGGGTATAATGTATAATGTAAATTTTAATTTGATTTTTTTTTCTTTTTTGTTATTATATTATAAACTAGCAGAAGGGCCCAGCTTCGCATGGGTTGGAATTGCTTTGGGTTGATACAGAGAAGCCTTCAAGCAAATGTACACATCTGTCAGAGTTGGAGACATTGTGCCTGCCCCACCTGAGGGAAGGCATGCCTGCTGGCACCCTTGGCACTGCCCCTGCCGTGGCCCATGCCTACAGCCCCCTGAGGGAGAGGACTGTCCACTCCATCCTCCTGAGGTGGAACTGCCCCACAGCAGAGGGGAGGGGACAAGCCTGTAACTGGGCCTACACACCTTCCCTGGCTTCAAACTTTGCTTGTTCTTTGTTTCATACATTAACTATCTTTTTTCCCAATATCTGGGGCTTATTCTTTTAAAATGTCTTAAAAACATGGAAAACATGACTGTTGTATGGTGAAACCTGCTCGCTGCAGTGCTGAATCATGATGCAAAGTTTGGTTGAAATCGATCAAATGGTACTGAAGCAGTAAATCTTTAAAAACGTTGATTTGCCCCCTTTTTGGTTCAAGATGGTGGTCGAAATTTTCACGATGCGTAAAACCATCCCAGACAGAGGTAGAACAAATCCTAAAAGTTTCATAGCAATCAGGTGTACAGTTTTCGAGTCCATCCAAGACATACACACAAACACTTCCTTTTAATTATATAGACATTTATATAGATGTCATTCGGAAAGTGCTATTGTAGCTTCTCCTTAACTCTAAGAAGTGCATTGACAGTTGGTGCTGGCTAATCAGTTGGTGCTGCTGGCTCCGTAGTGGCTCTGGAGGGATTGTACAATTTGGTGGTCTGACTCTGCCCTTACAGCAGCATAGCCCAAGCAGCTCATCCTTCCACCTGAAGGCCTGACAGAACTAGCCTATGTTGGCCATGTGTCTTATGGTGACAGAATAATCATTTCTATAATTGACAAATGGGTTGTGATTGTAATGAGATTTTAGTTTTCCTACCCATGGAAGCATTCTGTGCTCTGTGGTTCGCTGGCAAACGTTTCCAAGGCAAAACCTCCTGTGCAGATCTATCTCAGCTTTTCTATGCTCTGCCTTTCGCTGGCCATAATTTTCCAGTTGAACGCTTCTATCTGGTCCATTTTTGGCAGTGTTACGATTCCTGTTAGCAATCAAACATACATTGTTTTGATGTGCAGATTCACTGGAACATCTCAGATGTTCTCTTTTAGCATCCCGTCATGGTGTCCACCATAAAGTGCATCTTTTTGGTGGCATTAATTTTGAGAGCAATACGTGCAATTAACTTTGTAAAAGTGAAGGAAACAAATTTGAATACTGGTTTAGCAAAATATCAGGCAGTTGTTCCCAATGATAGTAATATCTAAGCGTAGTAATATCTGATGAACTTATTGATAAGTATGCAGCCTGAATCATGCAGATGACATTCAGTTATAGCATTAGTGAAAACACTTCCTTCTATATATGTAGATAGTACAATCTCATGTCAGATTTCTGCATATTTCCATTGTCTAATGATTCACAATATAATTCCAGTCAATTGATAATTACTTATATTTCGACATCATTTTACATTGCTTTTTCTCCGTACAGTGTTCCCAACAGATCACAGGGTTGCACCTTGTCCTGCACTTCATTACTTCAAAAAATAGCAAAGATAGACTACTTTTCAATAAAATTATTATTTCCCTGTCTACCCTCTCTAATTCTAATAATATCAGTGAGTTTCAGCTTAAATACCAGTTCCCAGACCCGCATCACCCATTCTCGTGTTGATAGGATTAATGATCATTTCCTGATCTTCTTGAGGCACCTCTCAACCTGATGTTCTAAAAATATATTGGGTTGGATCCAGATTTAGGTGTGTGCCACTGGGGTGGTAGAAGAGGACTTCCCCATGTTCCTTTCTTCCTAGAGGAGCCCCCACAGCCTCCTGAAAATGGTACACAGAAGGTCAGGAGACCCTGCTGAATGGGATGAGTGGTGGTGGGGTATGTGTCCCAAAACTGTACAGAGGCACTTTCCATGAGTAAAACCATTCTGTCAACAGAAGGCAGATCTTGGATCCAACCCATCACTTCTTAAATATTTGCAACGTGGTCTGAAAGGTGGTTTATAAAACCTTTATGAATGCATATAAATAAAGTGTACACAGAGTTCCCATGTGTGTACATGATTTCCCTGCTAGTTGGGGATATGGAGAACACATGAAACTGCCTTGACACTAAATCAGACAATTAGTCCATCTAGCCAAGAACTTTCTATTCAGACTAGAAGTAGTTCTCCTGGCCTTAGTTTTCCCCTGTCTTGCTACCTCTTTCTTTAAAAATAAATAAATGGTGTTGCCAAGAATGGAACCTGGGGCCATCTGTATGCAAGCCATATGTTCTACCACTGAGCTATCACCCCTAGCGAGTTAAGGGTAAATTACTTCTAAAACCATTTGCTCTGATCTAATATTATATTGGAATAGCTCTGCAGATGAGCTACATCAATGAAAGAAAGAGAAGCAACAGCTCGCATTTTTATCATCCAACGAAAAGGAGGGTCAGTGGATAAATTCACTAAGTGCTTGTGAGCCAGATGTGATCTGATGATCCCTCTTCTCTTTTGTTACATGTTTCACTTATATTCAAATCCTCTCCATATTTTCCCTTGGTTGCTTTATTCCATATTTTCAGTTATTTTCCCCTAATGAAACCATCTAGCAGAACTAATCCAAACACAGGCTTAATTAATCAACATTTGGCAGTCCATAGCTCCACACTCTTGCCCAAATTACTTGTGACAACTTTCTTAATGCAAAACTAAAATATCTACAGGGAGCCTGTTCTTCAATCAGCTGGCGGGATAGAATGTTTTCAATTGATTTTAATATATGTTAATAAAACAGCAATAAACCTTTTTCTCCCCAGTTGCCCATAGAACATTTTGCTGCCAGAAAAAGTCATTAGTTTGCTTTTAGCTTGATAGAAAAAGAAAGGTGGAAAATCTCCAGGCCAAAGCATGGAAGAAGAGTTTACTGAGCAAGGGTGCCATCCACAATGACTAAGCACTTATAGCTAGGGATGGATGGACTCACCCATGCCTGGTTTTGCTGGGCATTCACCAAGCCACTGCTTGCTCGCTCCTGCATGCCCTGCTGCACAAGCCCCTGGATGGCCCAGGAAGTTGCTAGCAAAACCAGGCATGGGTGAGTCCATCCTTTACGGCAGCCATATAAGTGACGTTGTTGTTCAGTCGTTCAGTCGTGTACGACTCTTCGTGACTTCATGGACCATAGCACGCCAGGCCTTCCTGTCCTCCGCTCTCTCCTGGAGTGTGCTCAAGTTCATATTCATTGCATCGGTGATGCTATCTAGCCATGTCATCCTCTGTCATCCCCTTCTCCTTTTGCCTTCAGTCTTTCCCAGCATCAGGGTCTTTTCCAGGGAGTTTTCTCTTCGCATTAGGTGGCCAAAATGTTTGAGCTTCAGCTTCAGTATCTGTCCTTCCAATGAGCACTCAGGGTTGATTTCCTTTAGGATTGACTGATCTGACCTCCTTGCAGTCCAGGGGACTCCTAAGAGTCTTCTCCAGCACCACAGTTCGAAAGCATCAATTCTTCAGCGCTCAGACTTCTTTATAGTCCAACTCTCACAGCCATACATTACTACTGGGAAAACCATAGCTTTGATTAGACGGACCTTTGTCGGCAAGGTGATGTCTCTGCTTCTTACTATGCAGTCTAGGTTTGCCATAGCTTTCCTCCCAAGGAGCAAGCGTCTTTTAATTTCATGGCTACAGTCACCATCTGTGGTGATCTTGGAGCCCAAGAAAGTAAAATCTGTCACTGCTTCCATTTCTTCCCCTTATGCCAGGAAGTGATGGGGCCAGATGCCATGATCTTAGTTTTTTTAATGTTGAGTTTCAAACCAGCTTTTGCACTCTCCTCTTTCACCCTCAACAAGAGGCTCTTGAGATGATGAGATCCTCTTCACTTTCTGCCATTAGGGTGGTATCGTCTGCATATCGGAGGTTGTTGATAATTCTCCCAACAGTCTTAATTCTGACCTGTGATTCATCCAACCTGGCATTTCTCATGATGTACTCTGCATATAAGTTAAATAAGCAGGGTGACAACATGCAGCCTTGTCGTACTCCTTTCCCAATTTGGAACCACTCGGTTGTTCCATGTCTGGTTCTTACTGTTGCTTCTTGACCCTCGTACAGGTTTCTCAGGAGACAGGTAAGGTGGTCTGGTACTCCCATCACTTTAAGAATTTGCCACAGTTTGTTGTGATCCACACAATCAAAGGCTTTAGCGTAGTCAATGAAGCAGAAATAGACATTTTTCTGGAATTCTCTTGCTTTCTCCATGATGCAGCGAATGTTGGCGATTTGATCTCTAGTTCCTCTGCCTCTTCAAAACCCAGCTTGTACTTCCGGTAGTTCTCGGTTCGCATACTGCTGAAGCCTAGCTTGTAGGATGTTGCATAAGTAATGTTATGCAACTTTACTTTTCCATAAAATACCGAGTCGCTATTTCGCACAAAATGGTGGCTTGCTAAAGGGGGCAGTTGGATGCTGGGTGCTCGCAGACTGCATGAGCAACCACCGAAGGGGTCTGATAAGTGGTGGTGGCGTGGGAAGCAGGTAGGGATGTACGAAAGTCACTTACCTTTTCGAGGGGTGATTCGCGGTGGGGGGGAGGCGCTCTGCACCTCCCCCCGAAATCCTAATCCAGCTGGCTCCACTCCGCAGAGATTCCATGGAGCCACCGGCTGGGGCCACCCGCAGCCGGACATCTGGCTGCTGGGCAGCCTTCAGGAAAAAAACACCCAAATGATCAGTGGGGATAAGGGGTGGTGCTAGGGGAACAAGGCATGGCTTTCTGGGCCTGCAGTTCCCCACCCCTGCTATAAGCACGGATGTTGCAGGAGTCCAAGAGGAGGGTGGAGTCTGGCAGGCTCCCCCCCCCCAGCTCAGCCCCTTAGACCCTGCTTCTAGGGATGGCGGAGAATTCCACCACGGATTTCAGTGAGGCAGAATGCACTGGCATTCAGCCCCCCGAAACCCGTGGCGGAACAGCCTCCCCCCCGCGGAATCCCCCCCCAGGACAAAGCTTACCAGATGTTCCGGTGGTGGTGGCTCCGGCGGCGGCTCCAGTGGCGGCAGCCGCAGCTGGTCTCTTGGCCAGCTGCTGTGGACTCAAATGGCAGCCTCCACGCCATTTGCGTAGCTGCCTTTGCCGTGATCGGCTACGTAAATACTTAAAAATTATGCCCCCAAAAACGCATACACAAATGGCGGCGGCTATGGCGGCTGCCGTTTGCATTCCCTTTTTTTCACTGTTTAATCCTACGTAAATATTTATGTAAGCTATTGCGGTGAAAAAAGGGGAACGCAAATAGCGTAGTGGGCGCTATTTGCGTTCCTTTTTCCCCCGCCGTAATAGCTTACGTAAATATTTACGTAGGATTAAACAGTGGTTGAAACGCCTCTTCTAAGGTTCAGTTACTGGCAGAAAGAGCTTGAAGCTACAATATGTTGGGGAGGGGGTTGTGTGTATTTTGATCCCCACCCCTTTTGCTTTCTGTACTGCCCTCTTTGCCCGGAGCCCCATCCACCACAGTAATGTGGCCCCCAGTGGAGGCTGGAGGGCCTGATGTCACGGGGGTGGTGAAACTGCTCTGGGTTTCAGTAAGAACTCTAAAGTTGCTGACCCTCACCCCTCAAATGGGCCCAGCACCTTTGATAGCTCTGTTGTATAGGTAGAGGGAATGACTGGAAGACTCAGCAGGCCTCAACACAACTGTCCTTTATTTATCGCACACAGAACTGCAGAGCCTAGCAGAAGCTCCACCCACTGCTGCTACTCCCAACTCTACAGGAGCTGCTAAGGTTCAAAGCAAACTAACCCAGAGTACCCCCCTACCCCTAAAATACGTAACAAGCTCCTTTAGAGTTCTGACTGGTTGTGACTGAAAGCCAGAGCAGATTCACCACCCCACTGAGGTCGGAGCTGGCAGCCTCCACTGGTGGCCCTGAGAGCTTCTCTAAAATTAGCTTTGGCCCTGGGACGGAAAGAGGTTCCTCAGCCTTGACTGATAATATGTTGAATGCTTCAGGTGGGAATAAAGTTATGGTTGGGCCAGAGCAAGGTAGGGCATGCCCCACATCAGCATGCACATGCATGTTGTTTTGACATTGGCTTGGGCAGGTGGAGCCTGATGGGCTTGTGCCCTGGCCCTGGGCTTTTTCCAGTCCTGGCCAAGAGGCAGAGCCCACGGAAAAGACTTAGTTCATGTTAGATGTACAGTGACTGCATCTGCCTCCACATCCCCAACCAACAAGTGAAACCTTCCACACGTGACGTTAGATCACAACAGATGGAGCTAACCCAATCTAGACTAAAACTGGACCACAAATCAGAAAGCAGTCAATTGCCTACATGAAGAGGAGAATGCTCTAGAAAGTAACCCAATCCACAGACTACACTTATCAAGACACACATTAAATCCTTTATATGATCAGGGCATTAAACATGTAGAAGATGTCCTAGACAATATTTACCATTTTAGAGATGGGAAGATGAAAGACAGACACAATGCAACACACTCTGCTTCCTCTCTGGTCCTCCATCTCATGTACATACAGAGAGGAGCATACAAGGACATATGACATACATCACCCACCTCTTTGCTCTCTCTGAATACCAGGTTCTAGGGACTAATAATTCTGGAAGGGCGTTGCCTTCTTGCCCTGTTTGTAACTCTCCCAGATGGATTTGGTTTGCTACTGTTGCAAGCACAGTGCCAGATGCGATGAGGCAAACGGTGTACCAGTGGCTGCAAACTGAGTCCAAGGCAGAGGGTGCTGCAACACAACAGCCATTTCACAGAAGACAACAATGGCAAACTGAAGCACTTTTTTTTTTTTGGTGTTTCTGGGATTAGAAAGCTGGATATCTAAATGGATCAGTGTGTACCTTTAATTACAATAGTGGACATTGGAAGGAAGTTTCATTGCACTCACCGGGATTAAGTTCCAATTAAATGTGTTTCTGATTGCAGGGTTAGTCTAGAGGGTTGTATCATATGACCTTCAGGGATTTCCTAACCTTTGATCCTAAACAACCACAACACAGGCAGAGCAAGTCTACCCGTCACTGTGGAGAGTTTTTGAAGCTTGTGAAAAATCTTACGAGAGAGAGGAGTTGGGTTTTTTTTGTTTAGGTTTTGGTTCAGTTCCTCTCCAGTTTGTGTGTGTTTTTAAAACAGAACACTATTTTGAGATAATTGACACCAGCTCCAAGATGTCAATTTCCCCCCATGTTGGGGGCATGGTAGGAGAGTGCAGATCTAAATTCTCTTCTGATCTCCCCATGCCAACACTTTTTTTACCTTTCCCTGTATTGGAGCTCTGACATCAGGGAGGTAAGGGTAAGCTCCTCCCATTTCTGTGGGAGCTGAGAGGGGGGATAGCCCCTCTGCGGGTGGAACTCTTTCTTTGCTCTTGGACGGGGAGGTCTGCTAGATATATTGGCCCAAAGGCCATAGGATTGCAGCTGTAACTTATGTATGGCAATTAAGTGTGTTCAGTCCACTTCACATAGACATGGATTGCACATAATGACAAGCCACTGTGGGTTAATTTCCCCACAGGGCTTGTGGTCGCAGCACCAACCTCCACATTTAAAATGCAAGCCACAGCAGGTGTGTGTGTGTGTGTGTGTGGCATGGCTTGTTATTATGTGTCAACCTGGGCAGGGCAGGATGTTGGGGTGGTTAACAAACCGCTCAGAAATCATTTTTTAGGGTTGTATGTGGTTTTTAAACCCCTGAACAACCCACCTTGGCCAGGTTCACATGTATTGACAAGCCATGGCACTCCCCCTGCCACAGTTTGCATTTTAAAAATGGTGACTGGTGTGGGACGATGAACCCCACAGGGAAATTCATCCATGATGGCTTGTCGTGACATGTGAGCTGGCCCATAGACTTTCTCAATCATCCGTACAACAACCCTGTAAGTAGTTCAGATTCCTGTTAATATAGAGGTTGAATCTGAAAGATAGCAGCTTACCCAAACCTATGTTCAGGAATGAGTAATGACACAAACTGGATTTTGTGGCTTAAGCTTGGGGTGGTGGGTGGAATGGGTCTTTTCTTCCCAACAAATAGAGGACTCTGTCTTTATTGCATTGTATTTATTAAGACAGTTATATCTTGCCTTTCCATTCTTAATCAGCCCTTCAAGGTGGCTAATGTATTCATTCTTATATATGCCAACCCCTACTGTTGCAATTTACATACTACTCGCATGGAGCTATTTAGGGATTAGGGGGCGCTGAAGAGGGTGTTTATTACCTACGGGTGTATGGATTGTATAAAATCCATTCTGTTTCAGTTTCACAGATTGTCAGGACACTTTCATTCCATTGTCTACTCATCAACAGAACTGGATTTTTTTTAGTTTCCAAATGTGCACCAATTTGCATGCACAAATCACCCCCAAAACATGCAAATCCCCCCTCCCCCAATGCACATTTTATGCTTTAGCCTATGGGGGAAATGTGCATTTTTCAGCTATTTAAAAATTTTGCATAATTTTCTATTACTAAATTTGTACAAAGTTTGGGAAAGTAAGAAAAACTTTTGCACATTGGTGGAATCTATCCAACTGGGGAAAAGCCAGTCTGCTGAGGAATCCACAGGTTGGATGCACAAAACTCTAAACTCATTTGATATGCAAATGAACTCATTTGATATGCAAATGAACTCATTTGATATGCAAATGAACTCATTTGCATATTTCTCCAACATCCCTAGTATTACCACAGCAAAACCAAGCAGAGGAGAAACCCCCTTGAAATCCAAGAAACATAGTGTGTAAAGCCATAATCTTAGCAAGGATTGGCATATGTCTTTGCCCCAGTGCACTTGGCAGTCAGGTTTTCCTCCCTGCAACAGCAACTGTTTAGACACAGACTGGGTGTGTGAATGCAGGGAGCCATTTAATTAAAAACAAGAACATTGGCCCATCTCAACCAATGTATCTAACATATTGTATTCCATTTACCAATAGGTGGCAATGCAGGGATTAAAACCTAAATGGAGTGTGTTGCAAATTCTGCTCTGAGAAATGACTGCTGGGATTTTTCATGGATATGATTATTGATTATTCCAGAATGAGTTATTGGTTAGGAAACATTACTTTAGTTAATCCATTGTTGTTGTTTTGCAGTTCTGGCACTGCTCTGCATAACCTTTAGTAGGCTAATTGAAAAGAAGGTCAGGGAGACAACACAGCAAATATTGAAGAAAAATGATGTGAACATTTGTTCAAACAGCCATTGCAGGTCCCCCCACCCCCCGCGCATCCTAATCACAATCCCTTTCCATTTCCTCCCTATGGACATTAATACAGGCAACTCTTTGCTGCAAACTCAAATAAAACAAACAAACAAACAAACAAACAAACCCAAACAAGCATTATACAGTATGCTCCAGTCAGAAAAGCAAGATAGTACTTAAATAATGGGTCAACATGTTTCCCTGATCAATGCCATGTAATATCCTCTAAAATGCCTACTTTCCCAGTAATTCTGTTCGCAGCATCACCTCAGCTTGAGAATCCACTTACCCTTTCAAAGCCTCATGAAGACTTCTACAATCTCTTTTCAAGTTCTTTATCTCAGCAGTCCTCTACTGAAGAATCCTTTCTGACCCTTCTCTGAACACCATAGAATCATAGAATAGTAGGGTTGGAAGGGGCCTATAAGACTATCGAGTCCAACCCCCTGCTCAATGCAGGGATCCAAGTCAAAGCATCCCTGACAGATGGCTGTCCAGCCTCGTCTTGAAGGCCTCCAGTGTGGGAGAGCCCACCACCTCCCCAGGTAATTGGTTCCATTGTCATGTTGCTCTAACAGTCAGGAGGTTTTTCCTGATGTTCAGCTGGAATCTGGCTTCCTGTAACTTGAGCCTATTATTCTGTGTCCTGCATAGGGATGTGAGAACACATCCCAGTTTGTGTTTTCTGGGCGCCCCCGAGCTTTCCCCCTGCTCACTGGCCCTCTGGGCTGCAGTCGAGCACTCCCTCCGTGCTCAATCAGCAGCCTGCAACTTACCCTGGGCCTGTTCGTCTCTGTGTCAGTGGCCGTATTTTTTAAAAATGGCAATCGGCAGCACTTGCCCATAGAGCTATATGCAAAATAGCTCTGTGAACTAGAGTCTATGGGTGATTCACAGCGCTTTTTGCATATAAGTCTATGTGGGCACATAGTATATCTCTATGGGCAAGTGCTGCTGATCACCTTTTTTAAAAAACATGGTGATTGACACAGAGATGAACAGGCCTGGGGTAAGTTGCAGGCTGCTCATCGAGCATGGAGGGGGCGCTCAACTGCAGTCCAGAGGGCCAGTGACCAGGGGGGAGTTCAGTGGGCACAGTTGGGTGGGTGCAGGCACTAGTGGTCTGTCAAATTTGTGGACCAAAATGGGCACCCATGACATCCCTAGTCCTGCACTCTGGGATGATTGAGAAGAGATCCTGGCAGGACTTCCAGTTGGAACCAATGTCACTCTGGTAGCATCCCATGGGCAGCCCTGTGGGAGCTTTCTCAAACAGCTTTTTAAAAGGTTAAAAAACCTTTTAATTCCCCCCTGGAATTAAAAAGGGGGTAAGGCAGCATCTGGATAACATTTTGGAGAAAAGTACCCCCCTCAAGATAGTGGGGGGGCTGGATTCCAGGATTATCTCTCCAGAGCTTTACCAATGCAAAAAGCTCTACTGAGACTCCTATTCCATAGGAGAAAACAGGGCTGACGTGTTCCATGATAATATATGCTTTAAGAAATATCAACAACTTCTGAGGGATGATTTAAGAAATGTTAACAATATTTGAGAATATCTGAGGACCTGCAAGATCTGTTTGAGAGAAACATGACTGTGCCGAGGAGAAGAAAGGAGCTGGCATCAACTCCCCCCGCACCTCCTGTGTCAAAAGTTTCGAGAACAGGGGAATTATTTATTTTGATAAAGACTTTATATTCACAATTTACAGAGCATGCCAAAAGGTTGGATTTAATCCAAAATTCCATCACTGCCTTGCAAGGAGCTGTAGATTTAATTAATGCGTCATGGAGAAAAATAGAGACAAAAACTAATGAGCAGGAAAACCGAGTGGCAGGAAATGAAAGTACGGCACAAATTTGTTTTAAAAATGCCTCTGATAGAATTTCTCAGCTGGAGGCCTTTACGAGGAGATCCAATGTACGTATTATTGGGATTAAAAATCTGTGTAATGATGTAAAATTGCCTATTTTTGTGGATAAACTTTTGCATCAGTTACTCTCTATCCCATCTGACTATTTACTTGATATTGAGCAGGCATTTCATGTGCCAAATGCTAAAGGTACCGATTACATGATCATAGTCCAATTTGCAAAAGTCTCCACAAAGAATTATATCCTGCGTTTGGCAAGAGAGGGTGGAAGCCTTTCCTGGAAACAAGATAAAGTTATGTTATTTCCAGATTACATCAAAGAGGTGGCGAATAAAAGAAGGCAATTTATCAAAGCAAAAAATATGGCAAAACAAATGAACTTACGGTATTACTTAAAATATCCTGCTACACTTTGTATTGTGTCTGAAGGTCAGATGAAGAAGTTTCTAAATCATGAAATGGCAGAGGCATGGCTGAACATAAAAATGCATGGGATTGCTGTTACAACCCCATGAACTGGAATCTTTAAACAAGCTTTGTTAACTCTGTTTAGTCTACATGATCCAGGCTAGCTCAGAAGAAAATGATTATACATATATTCGTTTATTCTCTTTCATCTTTTGTTTTTTCTTGCTTTTCTTTATATTTTCTATTTTAAAATAGATAATATATCTAGTATAAAATATATGACTGACTGTTGAAGGTTTATATTAAGTTTTATTATTATATAACACTATATATATTTTATTATTATTATTATTATTATTATTATTATTATTATTATTTTCCTTCTCTTTTTGTTATTGTGGTGTCCTCATCAGAATATTGTATTGTTGGGAAATTGTAGTATTGAGCAGGTTGTTGGTAATTTTGGTATTGTTTATTTCATTTATAAAGATAAAATAAATAAAAATATATTCAAAAAGAAAAGAAAAAAAGAGAAGAGAAGAGATCCTGGCCTCCCTCTCTGTGACAACCTTTCAAGGACTTGAAGAGCGCTATCATATCTCCCCTCGGTCTTCTCTTCTCAAGGCTAAACATGTCCAGTTCTTTCAGTCTCTCTTCATGGGACTTTGTTTCCAGTCCCCTGATCATCTTTGTTGCCCTCCTCTGAACCTTCTCCAGCTTGTCTGCATTCTTCTTAAAATGCAGTGCCCAGAACTGGACACAGTCCTCAAGATGAAGCCTAACCAGTGCTGAGTAGAGGGGAACTAGTACTTCCTGGGATTTGGAAACTATACTTCTATTAATGCAGCCCAAAATAGCATTTGCCATTTTTGCAGCCACAGCACATTGTTGCAAAGGTCAGATTCTTCAAGCCTTCCTGGTTTTATGTGGGTCCACACAAACACTCACTTGTGGCAACATAGTTCTATTGTGGACCTGTTTCAGCAATGCTCCTTAGAGTGTACAGTGCAATATCCAATATTTGCCTTCTCTGTGTTAGTTCAAAGGCCCACTGGAACAGAAAGCCTTTCACCAATATTCTGAACATCCTGATAGAATGAGCCTGGTGAAACTCCCTAGGGAGATAATTCCTTAGGGAAGGCACTTCCAAGGAAAGGGCCCTGCTCCCTTGATGGCGAAGTCTGCTGGAACAAGGGCTCACTCAAAAGATGTTAAGATACAGGACTTGCATGGAATTGCTCCCTGGTTAAATGTAGGCTCAGGCCAGGGTGGCACAAGACATTTTGCTGCCTAAGGCAAAGGCTAAAAGCCAACTGGACTGGCAGTTGAATGTTACCTGAACCCTGGCAATGGGGTAGCATCCTCCACTACAGTCAAGGGCAACATGCTTGCTTAGTGGGTGTAGGCAGGCTAAGAGAAAGGACAAAGCTGGAAGCTTCCGGTGGAAGTACCTGGGGTTGCCACACCTGACTGCCAACATCTGCCACCTGAAGCAGCTGCCTTACTCTGCCTCATATTAGGGCCAGCCCTGACTCAGGCCATTTAAGGTTTTAAGGACATAAGAACAGAAGAAGAGCCGTGCTGGATCAGACCAAAGACCTATCTACCTCGGCATTCCGTTAACTCAGTGGCCAACCAGATAGCTATGAGAAGCCCACAGCAGGACGTGAATACAACAGCACCCACCCACTCATATTTAAATGTCAGCACAAGCACCTCCTTGAATTGTTGTGCCAGTGGAATCTAACTTACAAGCAACAGAGCGCCAATATAAGACCAATATAAGCTGCTCCCATAGCATGGAATTGCCAGCCTTTCAACTGCTGCATAGACATTAGTTTCCAAAGTTTTCAAGAGCAGAATAACACTGAATACATAACAGTACTTGGGTCTAGAAGACACGAGAGCATGCAGACCATAGCATGCCAGCAAAAGTTCAATTGGGACAACATTTCAAGTGGATTGGGGCAGCCACTGGCCCTTAAAGGCCATTAATAAGGTGAAGGAGCAGGTTTCTAACAGGTTTAGAGAAGCACTGACACATTGGAATAGGAGACTTGGGGTGTCATCCTATGGGGATAGGCGGCTGCCTCTGAACTTGGAGGCGGCCACCTATCCAATGCAGGGCAGAAGCATGGAGGGGATCATTCTCTCTGCACTTCTCCTGCTCTGCATTCGCAGCTGGACAGCCGATTTTGGCTGTCTAGCTGCAGGAAGGCAGAGTGGGGGAGGAGGCTGCCATACTGGCATTTCTGCCTTCCCCACCCCAGAATGCCTCGTTTTGGCTGCTCCATGCTCCTCTTCCAAGAGCGGAGCATGGGATAGGGCTGTTCAGTGCTGCCTGTGAGGCAGTGCAGAAGGGGGGAAGTTTGGTTCTCTGGGAACCGATCTTGGAGCTCGGGCTCTGAGGTCAGTTCCTGGAAACCCACATATCCTATATCTGTCTAGCCACTGACTGTTGGCCATAGGATTGCTCCCTCTGTCCCTTTATTAGTTCTGCTTTCTAGCAAGTTGTGGCCTGTCAAGTGATATTATTAAGTAAAACTTGTGGTTTATTATGGGGCACACTCTTTGATGCTATAATGCTATATTAGCAAGGTACTCATGAAACTAATGTATCAGATTCAGTGAAATCCTGCTCTACAAATAATAATCTTGGAAACAGTACCATGGACTTTAGAAAGCAAACAAAAACCTATCCCCTGCAGGAGTCCTCCAGAGGCATCCAGAAAGCTATCCATACCCTGCCCCTTTCTATCCCCAAACCCTTTTCTCACTATTTCTTACCCTTCCCTGTCCCTAGCCTTCTTTCTCTCTCCCTTTGTAGGCTCTAGCCTTGCTATTTCTCTCCCCTCTACCCCTTTGCCTTGCTACTTCCCCCTCCCACCCAACCTCTAGCCTTGCTATTTCTCTACCCCCACGCCTCTTCAGCTCATTGTTCCTCCCCCTCCCAGCCTCTAGCCTTGCCCTTTCTCTACTCTTTTGCCTTGCTGTTCCCCCTTCTCTCTCAGACTCTAGTTTTGCTATTTCTCTCCTCACCTCTTTACCATGCTGTTTCTCCATTTTCCCAGCTTCTAGCCTTGCTCTTTCTCCCCCCTCTACCCCTTTGTCTTGCTATTTCCCACTTCCACCCAGCCTCTAGCCTAACTATTTCTCTCCCACACAACCCCCCTTTAGCTCTTCCCCATGGCAGCCATTATGAAACAAGCCACATCCTCCATGGGAGCCACTTTGTGGCAGTGCCCACAGAGGTTTCTCAATTTCCTGAATGTGCCCATGGGTCCAAAAAGGTTGGGGACCCCTGAGCTACAGGATAGTACATTTTACTCTAATATGCAAACAGTCTAGATTAAGTACAGGGGCTACATTTTCTCCATTTTCCCTTCCTTGTTTGTGCCTATAACACATTATCTGAAGCTTTAGTAAAAGCAAGAAGAACAAGAAACACATTATCCTAAGAATTTAGCAGATGAATTATTTGCTGGCTTCTGTGGGCCAACTCCTGGAGGGAGTCAATGGGGCTGTACTTCATTATTCATTGGCTGTACCATCCAGTACAATTCTTACTCGGCTTAATGGCTCTGTCTAGACCCAAAAGTGCTCATCAGTGGGATTATTTGAAGTGCTTTCGTACTAGATTTCCTGGCCAAACTGGGCAGCATGCCTTCATGATACCGTAAACCCATCTGGAAGCAAGACGGGATTAAAAAGTACAAAACAAAAAATAAAAACCGACAACAATTATGAGATACATAAATACAGTATCTTCTCAGCCAAGTTATCTGTGAGGTACAAAGAAGAAGTCCTTTCAAGATGACATATCGAGCCACGTATAATCAGGGTTATAATCATGCATGGGAGTGCCAAGCTATTAAATTCCAGGAAATCCTGTTCATTCAGCATCTTTCTGGGCTGCGAGAATGGCATGCAGAGTCCGCTCCCTCCCCACCCAACCTGTGAGTGGCTCACCTGATTAAAGCTCCATGCATCAACCCCACCATTGCCCCTCAAAACCACTGCAAGAAGAGGCATGGTTGCTGTGCATTCCTTTCCTTCCCAGCTCCCCCTTCTCCAGTTACAGCATTTGTATGAGAACCGCACATGCATAAACGTTTTAATTACTCTAATTGCCGCGCTGCCGATATTGACTGGCTGCATCAAGTTCTACATTGCTGCGATTCTCTCATTAAGCTGACAATGCAGGCTGCCAAACAGAAGGCATCAAACAGGGGAGGTGAGAGTCTGGGAAATCCATCTGGAAAAGTCTTTTTTTCTAAAAAAGATTTGCCTCTGATTACAAAATGACTGCGAGAGATTCTCGGCCAGAGGCAGTGCTAGTAAGTTGTTTGATGTTCAGTCGTTAAGTCATGTCCGACTCTTCGTGACCCCATGGACCATAGCACACCAGGCCTTCCTGTCCTCTGCTCTGTCCTGGAGCATGCTCGAGTTCATATTCATTGCATTGGTGATGCTATCTAGCCATCTCATCCTCTGCCGTCTCCTTCTCCTTTTGTCTTCAGTCTTTCCCAGCATCTAGGGGTGGACGAAAGTCCCTTACCTGTCCTCGAAGGACGTTCGCGGTGGGGGGGAGGCACTTCGCTGCTCCCCCTGTGAAGTTCAGGCCGGGGGGGAGGCTTCCCGCCTCGCCCCAGCCGAAATTCAGGCCAGGGAGGAGGCTTCCCACCTTGTCCAGCCGCGAACGCGAAAGTTTTTTTTTTAAAAAAAAACGCCCCCTGATAGGCTACGTGACGATTAACGTAGCCTATCATGGCTAGATCTGCAAAGTCAGCTGTGATAGGCTACGTCAATCGTCACGTAGCCTATCAGGGGGCGTTTTTTTTCTTTTATTGTAATGGCGGCGGCCGGTCGAAAGACCGGCTGCCGCTCCAGCCACGCTCGAACACCCGCCGAACCGCCGGCCGGACCCGCCGCCGGGAGGGACATTCGGCGAAGGTAAGTCCGGTCCTGGGGGAGGGTGCGGGGGGGGGTCAGAGGATTTCTCCCCGAAACTTGTTCGGGGGGCCGAACACGTTGGTGCTCGGCCCCCCGAGGTTTCGGGGAGAAATTCTCCGCCAACCCTACCAGCATCAGGGTATTTTCCAGGGAGTTTTCTCTTTGCATTAGGTGGCGAAAAATATTTGAGCTTCAGCTTCAGTATCTGTCTTTCCAATGAGCAGTCAGGGTTGATTCCATTTAGGATGGACTGATTTGACCTCCTTGCAGTCCAGGGGACTCGTAAGAGTCTTCTCCAGCACCACAGTTTGAAAGCATCAATTCTTTGGCGCTCAGCCTTCCTTATAGTCCAGCTCTCACAGCCATACGTTGCTACTGGGAAAACCGTAGCTTTGATTATATGAATCTTTGTTGGCAAGGTGTTGTCTCTGCTTCTTACTATGCTGTCCAGGTTTGCCATAGCTTTCCTCCCAAGGAGCAAGCGTCTTTTAATTTCATAGCTACAGTCACCGTCTGAGGTGATCTTAGAGCCTAAGAAAATAAAATCTGTCACTGCTTCCATTTCTTCCCCTTCTATATACCAGGAACTGATGGGGCCAGATGCCATGATCTGAGTTTTTTTAATGTTGACTTTCAAACCAGCTTTTGCACTCTCCACTTTCACCCTCAACAAGAGGTTCTTTAGATCCTCTTCGCTTTCTGCCATCAGGGTGGTATCGTCTGCATATCGGAGGTTGTTGATAATTCCCCCAGCAATCTTAATTCTTCTGACCTGTGATTTATCCAACCCGGCATTTCTCATGATGTACTCTGCATATAAGTTAAATAAGCAGGGTGACAATATGCAGCCTTGTCGTACTCCTTTCCCAATTTTGAACCAATCGGTTGTTCCATGTCTGATTCTTACTGTTGCTTCTTGACCCTCATACAGGTTTCTCAGGAGACAGGTAAGGTGGTCTGGTACCCCCATCTCTTTCAGAATTTGCCACAGTTTGTTGTGATCCGCACAATCAAAGGCTTTAGCGTAGTCAATGAAGCAGAAATAGACGTTTTTCTGGAATTCTCTTGCTTTCTCCATGATCCAGTGAACATTGGCAATTTGATCTCTAGTTCCTCTGCCTCTTCGAAACCCAGCTTGTACTTCCAGTAGTTCTCGGTTCGCATACTGCTGAAGCTTAGCTTGTAGGATTTTGAGCATCACCTTGCTGGCATGTGAAATGAGCTCAATTGTACGGTAGTTTGAACACTCTTTGGCATTGCCCTTCTTTGGAACTGGAATGTAAACTGACCTTTTCCAGTCTTGTGGCCACTGTTGAGTGTTCCACATTTGTTGGCATATTGAGTACAGCACTTTAACAGCATCATCTTTTAGGATTTTAAATAGCTCAACTGGAATACTGTCATCTCCACCAGCTTTGTTGTTAGTCATGCTTCCTAAGGCCCACTTGATTTCACTCTCTAGGATATTGGGCTCAAGTTCAGTGACCGCACTATCATGGTTATCAGGAACATTAAGCTCTTTCCAGTACAGTTCGTCTGTGTATTCTTTCCACCTCTTCTTAATCTCATCTGCTTCTGTTAGGTCCCTGCCTTCTTTGTCCTTTATCATGCCCGTCTTTGCACAAAACGTTCCCTTGATATCTCCGATTTTCTTGAAAAGATCTCTAGTCTTTCCCATTCTATTGTTTTCCTCGATTTCTTTGCATTGTTCATTTAAGAAGGCCTTCTTCTCTCTCCTTGCTGTAAAGAATAGGCACTCTGCAATCTTATGTACACGGCTTAATCTGTATTAGACCTCCATTCTCCTAGCATCAAGGAAACACGAACTTCAATTCTAAGAATATGTTATTAATATATGTTGCTGCCTTATATAGGTTCAGATCATTGTTCTAGTTAGTCCAGTGACAATATCACTGAGAACAAAACAAACCAATTCAGAGAGCAATGAGTTGGTATTGGTATTCCTGAATCTTCCTGAGTTGGTATTGCCCTAACTCGGTATGAGCAATCAAGTCCCCAGCAGAAATCTTTCCAGCTCAGCTAATTTGAGACTGAGATCCTTTTGAGAAACAAACTAACCAAAACAAAACTATATATGTCAGGGATTGTACTGGGCCCTGGGACATTCAGAGTTCTCTACCACAGGACCCCTGTATTATTGCTTTGATTAAGCAAATCAATGTTAATGTTGTAAAGCTCTTTATCAGAATAGGCCTTTTTCAAAAACGGTGTCTCACCTATGGAATGTTCTCTGCTATGAAGTCCACAGGTCTAGAGCACTGATGGCTTTTTCAGAGGCTGGTAAGAATTGTCCTTTGTCAAAGGGGCTTTGGAGAAGAACATTGATTGGCTTGCTTTTTTTTCTGGCTGTGCTTCTGTATCTTAAACCTTTTATTGATACATTTTGTTTTTAAATACCCAATTGCCAAGGAGCCAAGAAATAGTCATCCAAAGTTACTTTCTGGAACTGACCCTGCAGGTAGGGCTGAAACCACTGCAACATAGTGTTTCCAATGCCCAGCACATGGAGCTGGTCCAGGAGAATGCCTTGGTTCATTGTATCAAAAGATGATGAGAGATCAAGCAGAATTGACAGGATCACATTTCCTCTATCCCTCTCTAGATACATCTATCAAGGCAACCAAGGCTGATTCAGCCATGCAACCAGGCTAGAACCCAGACTGAAATGGATCTAAGAGGATGACTCCCTCCAGCTGGGTCACAACACTCTCTTGCCGTAAAAAATTGTATTGGATTCCATTAATCTCCCGGGATGGACCATCTGAATGGACCTCATAGTATAACTATATGTTATATAGAGTTATATTTATTGTCTATTACAGGTTTTTGCATGGTGTGTGTGTGTGTGTGTGTGTGTATTTAGATTATTTCCCCCCTACAAACATTTTTCTTCAGTAAAATTTAAAATTTGAAACATTATTGTCTCTATTTGGGGTGGGTGTTACCCACTCCATGTATAATAGCCATCCCCCTATGAGGGAAGGTAATGGTTGGGATTGTTTAACTTGGAGAAAAGGCAAGTCAGGGGAGACATGATAGAGGTGTACAAAATTATGCACTGTGTGGAAAAAGTGGATAGGGAGACGTTTCCCCCCCTCTCTCATAATACTAGAACCCAAGGTCATCCCATGAAGCTGATTGGTGGAAGATTCAGGACAGAGAAAAGGAAGCACTTCTTCACACAGGGCATAGTCAAACTATGAAATTTGCTACCACAGAATGTAGTGATGGCCACCAATTTGGATGGCTTTCAAAGGGGATAAGACAAATTCCTGGAGGAGAAGGCTATCAATGGCTACTACTTCTGATGGATATGTGCTACCTCCAGTATCACAGGCAGTATGCCTATGTACAGCAGTTGCTGGGGAATATGGGTGGGAGGGTGCTGTTGTACATATGTCCTGCTTGTGGGTTTCCCAGGGGCAGCTAGTTGGCCATGGTGTGAACAGAATGTTGGACTAGATGCCTGATCCAGCGTGGATCTTCTTATGGTCTTACCAGAGAACATAAGAAGAACCTGGGATACCTGAGACCCAGATAGTTTTAAGGCTGGTTTGCTGGAGGCAGCCAGAGAGAGAGAGAGAAAAACACACACACACATTTCCACCTCTTGGTGGTGGAACAGGCCGCAGAAAGGGATGAGCAAAAAGGAGTGGGACACACTATTTTTCTTGTTTGCCCTTCTACTCATGGACCAGGGTGTTGCTGGTCTATGACAGTATTAGGGATATACAAATCCCCAACCTGCCAGTCTGGGGGGGGATCCACAGGGGGGGTCCGCGATCTGTTCCTCCCCCTGGAATCCTCACTGGCTGGCTCCGCTCTGCTGCAACTCCATGGAGCCGCCGGCTGGCTCCATACGGCAAGCGATACAGCTGCCATTTACATGCCGTATTGCTGAGCACTTACTGCAGGAAGGGATCCGGACACAAATGGCGTCTGCTACGCCATTTGCGTCCCTGTTTTTTCATGGGATAGGCTACGCGTTTGTATTTACGTAGATATCCCTAGACAGTAGTGAAGAAGCAGTTGGTAGCAAGCCCAAGTTTTTCAGATGGCCGGAAGAAGGAGCTGGAGGGAGGGTGCTCTACCAAGCAGACTCTCTTTCCTTTGAAAGAAACAGATGTGGCTCTAAAGCAGGGGTGAGCAACACCTGACTTGTAGGCTGCATGTGGCCCTCCTTCCCCCTTTGTTCCCCCATTACCCCTTGTTTCTTTATTATAAAGAAAATAATTTGGGTCAGTAGCATCCAAACTACAAAATTTAGCTTATTTTCATACTGAAATTGGCCCTTTGGGCACTCTGTAGCCACTACAGAATGCAAAAGGATTATATTTAGCTTGAAAACAAGCTAAACTCCACTGTTCTAGCACTCTGCAGTCCTATGGTTTTCTGCAACAAACTGGTGATTTTGATGGGGTTGGGGGGGGATGTGCATCCCATGGAATCCCACAAACTGCAGCTTGTGCTAGGGGACCGGGGGTTGAAACCTCCAGACGTTGCCCACCCCTGGACCTCCAGAAGTTACCCAGCATTGCTCTGTAGACTAGTGGTGCCTGTTTGCTCCTCCACCTCCAGTTAGGGATGTGCGAACCCACCCCTGTGTGGGTTCTTCGGGTGCCCGCCTAGCCCCTGCCTAGGGGTGGACGAAAGTCACTTACCTGTCCTCGAAGGACGTTCGTGGGGGGGGGGAGGCGCTTCGCTTCCTGCCTCGCCCCGGCCGAAATTCAGGCCGGGGGGGAGGCTTCCCGCCTCGCCCGGCCGAAATTCAGGCCGGGGAGGAGGCTTCCCGCCTCGCCCGGCCGCGAACGCGAAAGTTAAAAAAAAAACAAACGCCCCCTGATAGGCTACGTGATGACTCACATAGCCTATCATGGTTAGATCTGCAAAGTCAGCCGTGATAGGCTACGTCAATCGTCACGTAGCCTATCACAGGTGACTTAAAAAAAAAAAAATCGCGTACGCTAATGGCGGCCCCCATAGGGAGCCGCCATTCGCGTTCCTTATTTAGTTGCTGTAGTCTACGTAAATGTTTACGTAGACTACAGCGACCAAATAAGGAAGGGGAATGGTGGCTCCCTATGGGGGCTGCCATTATCCGTACACACTTTTTTTTTTTTTAAGTCGAAAGACTGGCTGCCACTCCCGCCTCGCTCCCGGAGGGTGTGCGGGGGGCAGGGGGGGTTCAGAGGATTTCTCCCCGAAACTTGTTCGGGGGGCTGAACATGTTGGCGCTCGGCCCCCCGAAGTTTTGGGGAGAAATTCTCTGCCATCCCTACCCCTGCCCCCACTCGCTGGTCCCCAGACCACTCTCGAGCCTCTCCTGTGCTCGTGAGCAGCCTGTACTCACCCCGGTGGCCTCATTGAGCTCCGCGGTTGTCATTTTTTGAGAAATAAAATGACGATTGCAAAAATGTGCATATTTGCGTATGTGCAAAACCACACATTTTGTGTGTACGCGCATATGCACATTTTTGCAACCACCATGTTATTTGTCCAAAAATGGTGACTGTGGAGCTCGACGAGGCTGCCGCCAGGGTTAGTGCGGGCACTCGCTGCTTGTGGGCAGGGGGTGAGCAGGGGCAGGGACTCAGTGAATGGCGCTTAGGGGCATGGTCAGGGGGGGTTCCACCAGAGTCTCAGATGGAATTGAGAGCCCGTGCCATCCCTACCTCCAGGGTGTATCTGTAAATAAATAGATACAGTAAAAACACTATGTGTCTCAAGCACATTCTCTTTCCACAGAAACACAGCGACTGGCAGCTCTCCCTAGAAATCCCTGTGTTTGGGGGAAGCGGGTAGAGGCATGCTCAAGAAAGATTGTCAGTTTGGAATCTTCGCATGTGTCATTGTGCAAAAGCTGAGAGCGTACCAGGGTCTCAAAGGGCACATATATGCCCAAAATGTATGAGGCTGTACTACCCAGTGCACCAAAGTATATGCCTTAAAAAAAAAAAACTTTGGGAAATCAGTATATTCCCCCAGGCTTATGTATATCATTAAGGTGGTAAAAGAGACTTGAATTCCATATGGGCTTCTAGTACATATTGTACTTTTGTTTCTATTACACAGTTGCTCAAGCTGGTTCCACTTGAGGAAAAATGAGATGCTTCAGGCCGGTGTACTGTGAAGGTTGTTGCTGTTGGGGACATCTTCTTTTTGTACCACCAAGCTCTTGAAACACAAAGCACCAACACCTTGTCAAGGAGGACAAAACCTTCCAAATGGAAAGCCTCACATGCTGAAATATTTGTCCACTGTCCATAAGGCAGTAGTTCTTCCCAGCCCACTCCAAAGAGAGAGCTGCTAAGGCTTTACCTGGCAGAAAAGCTCTCAAAGCACTGGTCCCAATCCTAAAGGCGCAGGGTGAATTTGGCTGTGTATGTGTGTCTGTGTGTGTGAGGGGGGGGCACATGCTCTGCACATGCTCAGAGGCACTCTCTTCATTATCAATTCAGGCATTCCTCTTCTGAGCCTTGGCACTGAAACTGAGCGGGAGGTGGGTGATCAAAGGAAGGCATATTGATAGGGACTTGGATGCAAGAACCCCAAGAATGGTGAGACTAGAGATCGACGAACTGGTCAAGTTTGATTCCATTCCGTTTCTCATTTTTCCAACATCGTGCATCAATCTGTGATTCGTTTTCTAAAAATCTGCACAAAACCCCCATACGCTTTCCTCCTAATACGTGCACTTTTGTCTGCACTTTCTGCAATGGATGCACCGCTTCAGCCCGAACCCTGAGTTCCGAGCTGAAGCGGGTGCTTTGGGCAGAGGAGGCACAAAGTAGGTTGGGTTGCTCCAAAGCACTTTGTTGGCATGCAAATGGTGCAGGATCTGTTTCCAGAAATACAGGGAGTTGCATTTTAAAAATAGCGACTCCCTGGAACAGAAAGCCAGCTGCCGGCATGCATTCTTAGGGCCCAGGAGCTGGCAGTGCCGATGACAGTGGCAGTGGCAATGGGAGTGAGGACTCCCTGGAATAGGAAGATGGCTGCCGGTGTCCCAAGGTCCCCGGTAAGGAGCTGGTGCTTGTGTGGGGTGGTGGTGGGGGCATAGAATTTGGCCATCCGAATCCCACTTCTGCTGTAGAGGCCAAAATGGGTTGGGAGATCCCCTCCCGAAGCAGCCCGAAGTGAACAGGGCCCAACTTGGAAGCTCTGAAGCAGCCTCTGAGGCAGATCAGGGGGTCCCTGCACAGCCTTAATTTCCCCTAATATAATGCGTAGTATCCAGTGATCATGTTCCGCTAATGCAAATTACTTTGCACTAGCATAAGGGACCTCTAGTGCAATGCCAATAGCATTTGCTTGCGGGACACATTTTCTAGAGAATTCTGTAACACAAGCTAAGACTATCGGTGTTGCAGTAGAGGTCCTTTATGCTTAGGGATGTCGTGGATGTAGGGATGTACGAAAGTCACTTACCTTTTTCAAGGGTGACATTTAGGGATGGTGGAGAACTTCTCCACGAATCTCCGGGAGGCCGAATGCCAATGCATTCGGCCCCCCGAAATTGGCGGTGAAATTCTCCGCCGGCCCCCTGCCCCCCCCGGGATGGGACTTACCTTGTGCGAATGTCCCTCCCGGCGGCAGGTCCCGGCAGCGTTTCGGCGGCGTTTCGTCGTCGTCGTCGTCGGCGGCCGGTCTTCTGACCGGCTGCCACCGCCGCCATTGCAAAATAAAAAAGGAAAGTAAAAAAACAACAACACACACCCGTGATAGGCTATGTAACGATTTACGTAGCCTATCACGGCTAGATTTCCAAAGTCAGCCGTGATAGGCTACGTAAATAATCACGTAGCCTATCATGGGTTACTTTGAAAAAAAAAAGTGCGTTCCTTAGTTTGGCACGTCTAGTCTACGTAAAGATTTACGTAGACTACGGTGAAAATAAGGGCAATGCAAATAGCTTTCTCTTATTTTCGCCGTAGTCTACATAAATCTTTACGTAGACTAGACGTGCTAAACTAAGGAACGTAAATGGCGGTGCCCCATGGGCGCCACCATTTGCGTACGCGTTTTTTTTTCAAAGTCACCCATGATAGGCTACGTGATGATCTACATAGCCTATCACAGCTGACTTTGGAAATCTAGCCGTGATAGGCTACGTAAATCGTTACGTAGCCTATCACAGGTGTGTGTTTGGTTTTTTTTTACTTTACTTTTTTTTCGCGGCCGGGTAGACGGGGCGCTCCTCCCAGGCCTGAATTTCGGCGGTGAGGGATGGGGCGCCTCCCCCCTAGCCTGAATTTCGGCCAGGCGAGGCAGGGCGCCTCCCCCCCTCGCCTGAACTTCGGGGGGAGAAGCAAAGCGCCTCCCCCCCACCGTGAAGCAAGCTGCGGGACCAGGTAAGTCCCTTTCATCCATCCCTAGTGACATTCGCGGTGGGGGGGGAGGTGCTCCATCCCTCCCCCTGAAATTCTCTCCAGCCGGCTCCACTCCGTGGCGATTCTGCGGAGACGCCGGCTGGGGCCACCCACAGCTGGACATCCGGCTGCTGGGCAGCCTGCACAGTGACGCAAATGGTGGCGGCTATAGCCACCGCCATTTGCATCCCTGTATTTTGCCGTGATAGGCTACGTAAATATTTACATAGCCTATTACGGCAAAAGAGACGGGTGCAAATGGCGGCTGCTACAGCATTTGCGCCCCTCTCTTTTACCATAATAGGCTACGTAAATATTTACATAGCCTATCACCGCCAAAAAAAATAGGGATGTCAGAGAATTCTGCCACGGATCTCGGTGAGGCCGAATGCCAGTGCATTCGGCCCCCCGAAATCCATGGCAGAACGGCCTGCCACCCCCTGCACCCCACGGATCCCCCCAAGGACGAGACTTACCTGGGGCGGATGTTCTGGACAGCGGCGGCTCCAGCAGCAGCTTCAGTGGTGGTGCTGGCGGCTGGTCTTCCGAATGGCTGCCGCCGCTGCCATTTGCAGTCTCGTCTTTTTTTTTTTACATAGTAGTGATAGGCTACATGAAGACATACGTAAAGACATAAAGACATCATGGCTGGGTTAAAAAAACAAAAACAAAATGTGTATGCAAATGGCGGCGGCTATGGCCGCCACCATTTGTGTTCCTTATTTGTCGTCATCTTAGTCTACGTAAATATTTACATAGACTAAGACGGTGAAAATAAAGGGGAATGCAAATAGCGCGCGCTACGCTATTTGCGTTCCCCTTTCTTTTCTTCATCTTTGTCTATGTAAATATTGACGTAGACTAAGATTGCGAAAAATAAGGAACACAAATGTTTCTTGCATATGTGTTTGCATATGCGTTGTTTTTTTTTTTAACCAGAGCCCTCCGCAGCTGGAAATCCGGCTGCGGACGGCCCTGGACTGGGCCTGGCCGGCTGCTCCGCGGAGCTGCTGCAGAGCACAGGCGGCCCTCGAGGATTCTGAGGGGGAGGATCGGATTGCCTCCCCCCGTTGAGGATTCCAGGGGGAGGGACAGAACGCCTCCCCCCCCCATGAACAGAATCCGCGAAAAGGTAAGTGACTTTCGTACATCCCTAAAAAAAGGGGAACGCAAATGGCAGCCGCCGTAGCCACCGCCATTTGTGTTCCCTTTTTTTTGCCATTATAGGCTATGTAAATACTTACACAGCCTATCATGGCTTCCACAGGGACGCAAATGGTGTCCCTGCATTAGCCGTGATAGGCTACGCAAGTATTCACGTAGCCTATCAGGGCTACAATGAAGAAGCAAATGGCGGCCACGGACATGGCCACCATTCGCAAAGCAGCGCGAACGGCAGCAGGTAGGTGTCCCATTTCATGCGCCTTTCATGGGGCAGGGGGGGCTTCATTCTGCCATGGATTTTGGGGGGCCAAATGCACTGGCATTCAGCCTCACCGGGACTGGGTCTGAGAGTTGAGCCCCCCCGTGCTTGCAACCCCTGGAGTGCTGAGCCCCTGCCCTCGCTCACGTCTACTCATGCCCTCCCAGACTCACTGTGACCCATCCAGCAAGAACCCACCATTTTGCCACTTTTTTTAACAGAAAAAAGTAGGGATGTACGAAAGTGACTTACCTTTCGCAGATTATGTTGATGGTGGGGGGGAGGCATTCCGTCTCTCCCCCCGGAATCCTGGATGGGGGGGAGTCAATCCGTTCCTCCCCCCCGGAATCCTCGATGGCCGGCTGTGCTCCGCGGCAGCTCTGCGGAGCAGCCGGCCACGTCCAGCCCAGCCCAGAGCTGTCTGCAGCCAGATTTCCGGCTGCAGATGTAGGGATGTCAGAGAATTTCACCACGAATCTCAGGGAGGCCGAATGCCAGCGCATTTGGCCCCCCCTGAAATTGGTGGTGAAACGGTCTGCCCCCCTGTTTCGGGGGCGAATCCTTGGGCAGCGGCGGCGGTGGCGGCTGTGGTGGCGGTTCAGCGGCATTTCAGTGGCGGCGGCTGCGGCGGCCGGTCTTCCGACCGGCTGCCACCGCCGCCATTTCCAGTAAAAATAACACCAAAAAAACCCAAAAGAAGTGATAGGCTACGTAAAGATTTACGTAGCCTATCACGACTAGATTTTTAAAAAATACCGTGATAGGCTATGTAAATGTTTACGTAGCCTATCATAGCTGAGTAAAAAGCCAAAAACAAAACCGCGCATACGCAAATGGCAGCGCCCATGGGCACTGCCATTTGCATACGTGCGGTTTTTTCATTTTTTACTCAGCCGTGATAGGCTACGTTAACATTTATGTAGCCTATCACGGCTGACTGCAGGGATGCAAACGGCGGCGGCTATGGCTGCCGCCATTTGCGGCCCAGCTGGCCAGGATTTGGGGGTAGAGGGATGGAGCGCCTCCCCCCTGGCCAGAATTTCGGAGGGAGGGACAGAGCACCTCCCCCCCACCGCGAATCAAATTTCGTTCAAGGTAAGAGACTTTTGTACATCCCTATGCAGAGGGCTCTGGGGGGAAAAAAATAACCTTTACATAGGCTAAAACAGCAAATCAAAAAGAGATGCAAATAGCGCCCGCTACGCTATTTGCGTTCCCCTTGATTTTCACCGTCATAGTCTATGTAAATATTTACGTAGACTAAGATGGCCAAAACTAAGGAACGCAAATGCCGGTGGCTGTAGCCACCGCCATTTGCGTACGCATTTTTTTTTTTTTAAACACACCCAGCCATGATAGGCTACGTAAAGATTTACGTAGCCTATCACATCATGTGTGTGTTTTTTAAAACCCAGCCATGATAGGCTACGTAAATCTTTACGTAGCCTATCGTGTCTTTTTTTTTTTTTTAACAAGACTGGAAATGGCGGCGGCGGCAGCCGGTTAGAAGACCAGATGCCGCCGCCGAAGCTGCCACCCGGAAGATCCGCCCCGGGTAAGTCTCATCCTGTGGGGGGATCCATGGGGGGGCGGGGGGGTGGCAGGCCCTTCCTCCACGAGTTCGGGGGCCGAATGCACTGGCATTCGGCCTCACCGAGATCCGTGGCGGAATTCTCTGACATCCCTAGAAAAAAGGGAGCTTAAAAAACTGTGCATATTTCAATGCCTCTAATATTGTGCATATTAGGCTATCCTGGCCACAAACTGCGCATATTTAAATATGCATATTTTTTAAGCTCCCTTTTTTCCATTTAAAAAAAGGCAGCAAAACGGTGGGCCCTTGCTAGACAGGCCTGGGATGAGTGTAGGCAACTTTCTGGGCTCGTGGGGGCTTGAGCGTGGGTCTGGGGGGGGCTCGTGGCGGCGCGCTTCAATGGGCGCCCAGAGAACCCAATCTGGGCTGTGTTCACACATCCCTATTTATGCTAGTGCAATGTAATTTGCGTTAGTGGAATGACACTATAGTATACTGCTCATTGCTTTATCTGTGCACACTTTCTCCAATACACATTTTTGTGCGCTCTTTCCCCTGTTAAATGCATTTTTGGTGTGCATTTTAGAATTATTATTTACAAACTACATTGCAAAGTTTGGAAAAGTGTGAATATTGCTGTACAACTATGTCCCAGTTCATGTGTGGGTCCACGAGGTGCAAAAATTTGGGATGTTTGCATTCAAATGCAAACTGAACCAATTTCTCGCCCATCCCTAGATGGTATGTTGCAGAAATTTGATGGCATTACCAGATTTGTGTGAGGAGAATGGTATAATACACTGTCTCTCAAGGAGACCCCATGGGAAGTGGCATCCAAATCTACCAGAGATGGTACTTAAGATGAACAGCTCTTGCCCTTCTGTCTTGCTTGTGACCTGTTGCTCCCTGCAGAGGCAACAGTGTCTGTGGAATTCTGGAGTAATAGACCTTTGGACTGATCTGTTAAAGATCTTACGTCATGGACATGAAGGTGTGTTCTCTAGGTCACATCTAGGAATGGCTGAGGATTTTGTTTCAGTTCTTTTTGGACAAGAATTTACCCAAACTCACAAAATGATCCATATTGAGGATAGGAAGAACTTGAGATTAAAAAAAAATGTGGAAAAAATCAAGACTGATAGATTCATCTATCTAGGCTTTGAGTGCTTACTTGTTGTTTTTATGCAAATGGTTTTTAATCTCTGAATACTGCATTTTAAATGTTTTTTTAATCTTTGTAAACTGCCCAGAGAGCTTTGGCTATTGGGTGGTATAGAAATGCAATAAAATAAATAAATAAATAAATAAATAAATAAATAAATTTTAAAAGTCTAGCATTGAACCCCTGTGTATTTAACCATGTTAGTGCTGAATTCGGGTTGCCACTGCTTTTGTTGTGAGAGGCTCGCTCCTCATCTTTCACTGTGACATAGCAGGCAGGTACAACATGGTTCTCTCCATGCTGGGAATAGCTGTACCTATTGAATGTGATCAGGGCAGATGGGGGAGATTTCTATTGCAGTTTGGTTTTAATAAGTATTTACTAGAATTCTCAGATTTAGGGATGGTGCGGATGCCCGTTTCAGTCTGCAAATCTGTCAGACCGCTGGTGCCCACGCCCGCCGAGCTGTGCCTGCTGAGCCCTCCCCCCTGCTCACCGGTCCCCGGACTACCCTCCTGTGTTTGGTAAGCAGCCTGCAAGTTACCTGGGCCCGTCTGTCTCTGTCCCGATCACCATGTTTTAAAAAAATTAGGGATGTCAGATAATTCCGCGACGAATCTCAGGACGAAATCTGTTGCGGAACGAAGCCCCTGCCCCCCCACCCCATGAAAGGCACACGGGATGAAGTCCCCGCCACCTCCACCCCACGAAAGGCGTGTAAAACGGAGCACTTACCTGCTCCCGTCCACGCTGTTTTGCGAATGGCGGCTGTCCTGTGGCCACCATTTGCTTCCTCTTCTTCCTAGCCGTGATAGGCTACGTAAGTATTTACATAGCCTATCATGGTGTGTGTGTGGGAAACCCCAGCATATGCAAATGGAGGCGGCTACCACCATTTGCGTACGCTGGGTTTTTTTCCCCGCTGCCGTGATAGGATACGTAATTATTTACGTAGCCTATCACGGCAGGGGGAAAAAACCCAGCGTACACAAATGGCGGCAGCTACCGCCATTTGCGTACGCTGGGGTTCTTCCCCCTGCCGTGATAGGCTACGTAAATATTTACATAGCCTATCACGGTTCACTACAGGGACGCAAATGGTGGCGGCTACAACAGTCGCCATTTGCATCCCTGCGGGGCTGCCCAGCGGCCGGATGTCTGGTTGCGGGCGGCCAGAGCCAGCCGATGGCTCCGCGGCTTGGCCGCAGAGCGGAGCCGGCCAGGCAGGATTCTGGGGGGAGGGACAGAGTGCCTCCCCCCCATCGAGGATTCCGGGGGGAGGGACGGAGCGCCCCCCCACCGCGGATGCCCCTGCGCGGAGCCAGGTAATGGATTCGTACATCCCTAAAAAAAATATGGTGATCAGCAGCCCGTGCTCATAGACTTATACGCAAAAAGCGCTGTGAATCACTCATTTGCTCTAGTTTCACAGTGCTATGTTGTGTATAAGTCTATGGCCATGGGCTGCTGATCGCCATGTTTTTTTAAAGCATGGCAATTGGGACAGAGACGGATGGGCTGGGTAAGTTGTGAGCTGCTTAGTGAGCACAGAGGGGGTCTGGAGTGCAGCCCAGAGGACCAGAGGGGGGGGGAGGCACGGGCTAGGTGGGCGCCCAGAGAACCTGGACAGGAGGGCGCTCGTCCATCCCTACTCAGATTCCTTCATATTCAGGATGGATATTACTTGAAATTTAAAGAACACAAATGTGAGAGAAACCAAAACTGACCGATTTGTCCACCCCATTGCAACCTGATTATCTTGCTATCAGCGTATGCCTTTCTCAGCAACATTGTTGGTAGTAGCAGGTCTCAAACACTTGAAAGCAGGGACTTCAGCCAGCTTGCCTGCTTTCATCCACTCAGACAAAATCAGAGTGGCAGCATTTGCCAAGAGAGTAAGATTTGCCTCCATTCTACTTTGGTGACAGCAAGATTCACTGAAAATATAAACACATGCAACTGTTGGTATTTGAAAAAGAACTTGTTCCATTAGGTGCATCTCTTTTACAAACATTCTATTTTCATTGCATTTTGAAGCTTCCCTCTGGTATTTCCAGTTGTTTCCATAACACCTATGACAAGCCCACTTACAATGAACATTTTAAAAGGGAGAGGAAACAGAAAAGGCTTTAAAAAATGAGAAAATCTGCCTTTAGCAACCATTTCACAGCTGCCTGTGCCACCCACATACAAGAATGTGGCCAGGTTGGAAGAGGAGACCCAGTCCTCAGGTTTGTGAAATATTAGTGCCACAAGAGTTTCACTGCTGAATTTCTTGAAGCGTCAGGCTGGGGCATCCCTGGGGTGGGCAGAGGCAGGGGTAGCAGTAGGCGTAGCATTCAGGGCCAAGCCCCTCATTTGCTGGCCAAGAACGAGGAGGGTGGGGATGCTTTTGTGGGGAAAGGGACCCCCACACGGAACAGAATGCACAGAAAGCTAAGAGTGGCCATAAATGACAACTCAGTCCTCTGCCGACACCCTTCTCTTCTGGCAGTCGGTCCGTGTCTGGCCCCAATTCCCCTGCCAGCTGCGCCTCCGGTGCCTGTATTATTGAAAGAAGAGTTATAACATGGCTACAAGAGACTTAAAAGGAAACTTGCGTAAGATGGAGCAAGGACTTGGGCTTTTAAATTATCCCAGAGATGTGGACTATATTGGATTAGCATAGGTTGATCCATCTGTATTTTTTAGGGGTGGACGAAAGTCCCTTACCTTTCGCCGAAGCTTGTTCGCGGTGGGAGGGAGGCGCTTCGCTGCTCCCCCCACAAAGTTCAGGCCGGGGGGGAGGCTTTCCGCCTCGCCCCGGCCAAAATTCAGGCCGGGGAGGAGGCTTCCCACCTCGCCCGGCCGCGAACGCGAAAGTTTAAAAACAAACAAACAAACACCCCCTGATAGGCTACGTGACGATTAACATAGCCTATCATGGCTAGATTTGCAAAGTCAGCCATGATAGGCTATGTCAATCGTCATGTAGCCTATCACAGGTGACTTTAAAAAAAAAAAAAAAAAGCGCGTACGCGAATGGCGGCCCCCATAGGGAGCCGCCATTCCCGTTCCTTATTTGGTCGCTGTAGTCTACGTAAAGATTTACGTAGACTATGGCGAAAATAAGGGCAACACAAATAGCGTTGCCCTTATTTTCGCCGTAGTCTACGTAAATCTTTACGTAAACTACAGCGACCAAATAAGGAACGCAAATGGCGGCTCCCTATGGGGGCTGCCATTATCCGTACGCGCTTTTTTTTTTTTTTAAAGTCACCCGTGATAGGCTACGTGACGATTGACGTAGCCTATCACGGCTGACTTTGGAAATCTAGCCGTGATAGGCTACGTTAATCGTCACGTAGCCTATCAGGGGGCGTTTTTTTTTTCTTTCATTGCAATGGCGGCGGTGGCAGCCGGTCGAAAGACCGGCTGCCACTCCCGCCCCGCTCGAACACCCGCTGAACCGCTGGCCGGACCCGCCGCCGGGAGGGACATTCGGTGAAGGTAAGTCCCGTCCCGGGGGTGTGTGCGGGGGGCGGGGTGTGTGCGGAGGATTTCTCCCCGAAACTTGTTCAGGGGGCCGAACACGTTGGCGCTCGGCCCCCCGAAGTTTCGGGGAGAAATTCTCCGCCATCCCTAGTATTTTTGTGAAAGATTGTTTCACATCTTTTTCAACATATATTACAGAAGTTCTGGTAGAATCAGGTGTAGAACTGATGCCCAAGAGTGACTTGCATTTTATTGATGCCATTTATAAGCTTCTCCGTGATCGATTTCAGTATAAGCCAGTCTTATCAAAACAACAGTTCTTCCAATATGGCTTTGCAGAGAGAAAAATACATATTGCTTGTGACATTATTAGCTCTGTCTATAAAAGGCAAAAAGAATTAAGTAACATGAAAAAGGTGAAATTCCAAACACAAAAGAGAATCCATTTTGTTAAACCCCAAGCACAAGTAAACTGTTCTAAACATCTTGATTATTCAACTACCCGTACTACAGATTTTCAGCAGAATCTCACAAAAGTTTATTGAATTAGGTAACCTCCCTTGTGGACTTTGGGAATGCTGTGGACATAATATACCTCGACTTCAGCTTTCGACAAGGCGTCCCATGATATCCTGATTAGCAAACTAGCTCAAAGTGGGCTAGATGAAACAAGGATCACGTGGATCCACAGTTGGCTACAGAATCTGACTCAAAGAATGCTTATCAATGGGATCTTCTCAAACTGGGGAGAGGTAATGAGTGGGGTACTGCAGGGCTCAGTCCTGGGCCCACTGCTCTTCAACATTTTTATTATTGACTTGGATGAGGAGGTGCAGGGAATGCTGATCAAATTTACAGATGACACAAAATTGGGCAGGATAGCTAATACCTTGGAAGACATTAAAATATTATTACCCTGCCTTTCATGCCAGAGCATCTCAAAGGGGCTCACAGTGTAAAACACAAAAGACATACTAGAAACATAAAGTAATACAGCAACAGGCAAAAAGGGGCAATCACAACAAATAACAATAAAATATAATCCCTGATGCAGTAGTTTAGGGATATATCATCATATGTGCCTGAGCAAATGCCATTCAGTAAGGGCCTTTGTTAAGCTACATAGGGATGTGGGAATTAGCAAAACTTGAGCTCGTCAAAGTTCTCCGAAAGTTCACCTTGAAACCCATTCCAACTCACGTCTGTTTCAGATTGCAAACTTTCTTTTTTTTCTATTTGCGCAAAAATTCACACATATTTTCATGTGCCAAATGAATGCAACATTTGTGCACATATTTGAAATGTACAAATTCTTTCCCCATTGATTAAAGCATGTTTGTGTGCGTTTTTCCAAAACACCCATTCTTTCAGGCACATTTTTCAAATTACACATATTTTGAAAACATTTATTTATTCTTTTGTTCCGTGAACTGCATTACAAGCTCAGACATGTATGGACTTCAACCACAGATTGTGTTCAGATCTGGGAGGTGCAAACTGGGTGTATTCTGGTCAAAAATGAACTGAAACAAATTTATCATACGTCCCTAAATCTGCATCAGCTTTCCGCAACCTGGTGCCCAGCAGAATGACTCCAGATCCCATCATCCTCAGCTAGGGCACAACCAGGGCCATGCCAGCTGATGATAATGGGGTTGTAGTCCAACACAGCTGGAGGGCGCCAGGTTGGGGTAATCTATATACTTATGGAGCCATCTTGCAGAGTGCTTTGCAGAAGCAGTTTTCAGTAGAGATGCTTACGGAGATTCTTCTGTACTTCTGAACCTTGTGATCTTGTTTCTGCAGTGACATTAATGTGATGCGCTGTGTCCCATTTTGAGTTACTGGATTTTGTGTCCCCTCCTGGCCACTCTTCAGAGAAAGCAGCCATGATAGAGTGGGAGACTGATCTGGACCAAGATTGCAGCACTGGGGGAAGTTTGTTTGTTTGTTTGTTTGTTGTTGTTTTAACCATTTTTCCCTCGGGGCATTTTCCTTCAGAAAATAACCTCCCAAGGTTGCCGTTTCCCAGCTTGAAGGTGCCGTTTGTTGTGAATAGAACCTTTGTGGGGCTATAGTAGTTTGAGGGGGTGATTTTAAGTGGGAAGATTGTATGAGCGAAAGAGTGAAATCCCTCTTCCATGCACCATAGTTCAGCTCTTGATCACCCTCCCTATGGTGCACGGCTGGTTTTACTGAGGAAAGGAAGTGTCCAGTGCAATGCACACTTTAAAAAATCATGTGTTTAACATAATGAGCTTTTGTACATGAGGCATTTACTGTGCACTCATAATTCATCACTCAGGGTACCTTGCAGGTGCTTTAGATGTCGTCGTCACCCTCCAAGGCCTGTCCCATACTTTCCAAGCATTTTTGCGAGGGTTTTTTGATCAGAGAAAGTCTGGTATTCTGAGGAAAGGTGGAATGAAACATTAGCATAGATGCACAATTCCACTATACCACAGCACCACCTACAGGTTATGTAGTGCTCTAGCAGAACATATAGAAAGGCAGAGAAGGAAAAACCTGGGGGGGGGGGCGGAACACATGTAGAGGATCCAATATTAATGCCACAAAGAATCCAGAAGCATACTCCATGGTAAAGCATTGAGTTAAAAGACTCAGCTAGAAAAACCTGATGTGTAATTTTTCCTGGATGCCCAGGCAATTGTATTGAGATGGGAAGGCAGAGACTTCCTGTAACGGATTGCTGTTTTAATTCCCTTCATCTTACACTGACCTTTGCAATCAATCAATCAATCAATCAATCACGGTGCAGCCCAGCTAAACATAAAGCTGATTCTCACATGCATGCATTCACTTGATTTCCCTACATGTGATTACTGCATACCTCCTGGCTAGACAGGTGTATGTGGGAACTTATTCCAATGGAAAGCATAATTCTGTCTGTAGTGTTAGATCTATGCCAGCTCATCCACACATACAACAAGTGTTTTGCCAATAGGCAATGGTTCTTTGTGGAAACACACCAAAGGGCTAAGGAAATAAATTTATTTAGCTAACACTGGCTAATAAAGCAACAAAAAGCAAGATAATACATTCAAAGCATAAAGCGTATGTCCTTTCAGCTACTGGGTGGGAATTGCTGTGCTCTTACCAAGGTAAGATCAGCAGCAAATGTAACCCCATAACAGCCTGCCCCACAGCACCTGTTCTGGATCAGCCTAGGGTGAGGTTCTGCCTTGGGAAGGTCCAACTATCCCCTTGATCCATCCCATTCTGGGCATGGTCCAATCTCTCATCCACCCTGCAGGTCCTAATAATGGGCAGCCCACCAGCCCAGCATTCTCAGCCACTCTAACCAACCAGTAGCTAAACGTGAGGTCCTTCCAGACGTTTCTCTGTTGAATAGAGCATCAACAAGTGATTCTCCGAAAGCCAGTAAAAAAGCATCCAACTCCATGAACAAGCCCAAATGGTGTGCTAGACATGGGCAAGAGAACTAGTGCACCACTAACTCCTTGAAATACAATGGTCTTCCATGTTTCCACTGCAACAAGAAGTCATCTCTTTTCCCCATTATATAAAGGTTTGCTTTGTTTCTCGGTACAATCATTCAAGACAGTTACAATGCTTCAACTTAACACACATCTAGTTTATCTATAATTGCTAAATCATCTGGCCAAAACCTATTCCAATAATTGGAAATAAAGTATCCAGCTTTTACAGAAAGTCTGGATGGAGTTCAATCTTCTTTCCCATAACAACTTATATCTTGTTGTTTTATTCATCACTACAACAGTCCAAATCTTCTTTTTCCTTTGTACCGGAGACTGGTATGTTATACACTGATGCAGTTTTGGATGTGCACAAGCAAAGCTGCCCTTAATTGCCATTAGATGCCACTAGGGCTGTTCAACTCCAATGTACCCAATCCTCTCTACCTAGCTAGCTACCCAAGTGGCATCTATTCTTTCATATTTGCCATTTTATCCTAGGGATGGCACAGGTGCCCGATTCAGTCCAGGAATCTGGCAGACCTGTTCCTGCCCACACCCCTGAGCCCCATTCGCCGAGCCCCTGGCCCTGCTCACCCCCTGCCTCAGTGAATGGTCTGCGCTCACCCCAACAGCCTTGTTGAGCTTCACAGTCACCATTTTCTGAGAAATAAAATGGCGAATGCAAAAACACGCACATTTGCACACATGTGAAAATGTGAATTTTTGTGAATGTGCATATTTGCGTATGCGAAAATGTGCACATTTTGTAAATGCGTAAATTAGCGTATGCGCGAAAATGCATATTTCACAAAAAATGCACATTTCCCTACCCACACTGTGTACCTTCACAAAAATGCTCATTTTACACATGAGAATATGCGCACTCTCAAAAATCTACATTTTTGCGCATACAAAAACATGCAGATTTTTGAGATCGCCAGTTTTTTTCTTTTTTAGAAATGGCAACTGCGGAGCTTAACAAGGCTGCTGGGGTAAGTGTGGGTTGGTCACCGAGAGTGGGAGGGGCTTGAGTGCAGTCCCGGAACTGGCGAGCAGGGGCCAGAGCTGGGCAGGAGTCCAGAGAACCCGGACAGGGGTGAGTTCGCAAATCCCTATTTCATCCCTTCTCTTTCAGGCACATCTCTTTTACTCTCTTGCCATCTTCTTGCTCTTCTTCTTTTCTCCTTCCTGCCTCTGTCACTATCATCTGTCCTGCTTGCCTCTCATCCCTCTTCACTCTTCTCTTTCTTGCCCATCTCCAACTATATCTTTCCTACTCATCCTCCATTTCTCTGACTCCTCCCTGATGCACATTCCATTTCTGGCAAAGCTTCACTGCCAGAAGCACAACACAATATGATTGCTTTCAGTGCATGAGTTGAGTTGTAAATCCTTAACATTTTTTTCATTGAAATCAGTGGGGCATACCAAGTACAATCCAGCCAAAGTTAAGTCCAATGGAGTCCAGTGGTTAAAAGTAAGTTAAATGCTCCAAGATCCAGAGTGCTATTAGAACCTTATTTACCTCTTTCTTGCCCTGCTTTTCATCCTCTTTTCTTAGCCATTAGTATTTAGGGATGCTGGAGAAATCTGCCGCAGATTCAAATAAGGCCGTCTTCCCAAGAATCTGACCTGCAGGGTCCGCAGTGGACTCGTTCCCCTTACCTGCATGCCCACCAAACTTCATACAGGATGGCTTCCAGGTTTTCAAAAAGACAAGGTCCATGAATAGTGGCTGCCATTAGCTGACCTAATGAAAATCACAGCTGTAAATTGTGTATTTTATGCCATTTGCAGCCGTAAAGCACTTACATCTATGTAAATTGCAGCCCTAAATGTACTTTTAGGGCTGCAATTTACACAGATGTAAGTGCTTTACAGCCACAAATGGCATAGAATACACAATTTATGGCTATAATTTTTCCAAGGTCTATGCACGCAGGAGGGGTCTGGGGAAATCTGGTGACTCCAAGCAGCCTGGATTTCCCTGTGGTGCTCTCTCCTGGGCCAAGATTGTGTGTGTGTGTGTGTGTGTGGGGGGGTTCCCATCCCTATCAGCGTTATTCAGATGTAGGTTGGTGCAAAGAAAAGGCTTATAGTGCCTAGGCACAGCTGACTCTCCCAGGTGACTGAATGGTGCAATGGTGGGTGGACTCCATTTTGTTGCTGCAACTGTGTTCTGTGGGTCCTTATGCTACTTAGGGCACAATTCTATGCATGTTTAGGCAGGAAAAAAGCCCTGCAACACCCAGCATTTCCCAGCCATGGCTGGCTGGAAAATGCTGGGAGTTGCAGGACTTTTTTTTTCTGTCTAAACATGTATAGGATTGTGCCCTTAATGATTTTGCAACGTGTTTCTGCTACAGACATAATAAAAAGAGAGAGAAAAAAAGAATAATTACAGTAAGGAAAGGAAACTTCACTGACTATTTGTGGAAAGGAGAGAAATAAACAAACTTCAGATTCCTGGCAGTTCATTACAGCAGAATGTGAGGATCTCAGCACAAATGATGCAGTGCCCATTAAAAGGTTTTTATAGGCTAACCTCAGCAAGCCTGGTTCTTTTGAATTGACAGCCTCGTCAAATATTTATCATCCAAACTTGGGTGTCTTTCCTTGGTTTCTTTCCATCCTATAGAACCTAAAGGAGCAGTACGTTCCTATCCAAAGGAGGTACGGCAAATTTAAAAGAAAAATACACATGCGTAAACATAGTTTTCACAAACCTAATACAAGTTGTTCTTTATATTTTACACTGATTGTTCCTCCCTGAAAAAGGTTATAGTACATGTCCTCAGTCCAGCACTCCATATGTACTCCAAATACACAGACGAAAGTCATTTCCCACCAGTGAAGAAGGCAGCTCTATGAGTTCATTTCCAAGGGAAAGCTGTAGCTCAATGTGACAACATTTGAATATCCAGAAAAAAGGGCGAGTCTGTTTTCATCATGCACGTTTTGGAGAAACATTCTAATTTTGTTCATGTACTGGCAATTTCCCTGGGAATAAACACACTTCATAGTTATGAATCAGATGCTGTCCTGCTTCATGGATTATCTAGTAGTAATTAATGAGCAATCAAGAGATCAGAGTCAGACTTTCTCCACTATAGGAGGAGGGAATGGGGTTAGAACCAGTAGCCCCACTCTGCAATGTCGACTAGTGCAGAAAAGGGCAACTAAAATGATCAAGGGGGTGGAGCAACTCCCCTATGAGGAAAGGTTACAACATCTGGGACTGTTTAGCTTAGAAAAGAGGTGAGTAATGGGAGACATGATACAGGTGTACAAAATTATGCAGGGTGTGGAGAAAGTGGATAGGGAGACATTTTTCTCCCTGTCTCATAATACTAGAACATGGGGCTATGCTATGAAGCTGATTAGTGGGAGATTCAGGACAGAGGAAAGGAAGCACTTCTTCACACAGCACATAGTTAAACTATGGAACTTGCTACCACAAGATGTAGTAATGGACACCAATTTGGATGGCTTAAAAGGGGAATGGACAAATTCTTGGAGGAGAAGGCTATCAATTCTAATCTTGATAGATATATGCTACCTTCAGTATCAGAGGCAGTATGCCTACGTAGACCAGTTGCTGTGGAACATGACCAGGAGGATGCCATTGTGCTTATGTCCTACTTGGGGGTTTTCCACAGGAAGCTGTTTGGCCACTGTGTGAACAGAATGCTAGATGGACCCTTGGTCTGATCCAGGATGGCTCTTCTTAGATATTATATTCTTGTACCAGCCTGCCCACACTCTGAGATCATCAGCAGAGAGGCCCTGATCACCTGCCCACTGCCAAGGTCAGTTAAGCTGGTGGGAATAAGGAAGAGAACCTTTTTAGTGGTGGCCCCACCCCTCTGGAATTGGCTTCCATCAGGGGTCCGTCAGGTCCCTTCTTTGCAGGTCCTCAGAAAGGCACTGGAGACCCATGTGTTTTTGCTGGCCTCTCAGTAGTCAGTGGGCTGCAGGTTTTATTGATGGTATTTATTTTTATAGATTATTTTATTGCATATGTATGTAGATGGACCTTGGTCTGATCCAGTACAGTTCTTCTTCTGTTATTATGACATGCCCACTGGACATACCCCTCAGGAGCCATGCATCCAGCATCAGTGTGAAAGTGCTCCTACACACCCAGAGATGGACACATCATCATCATCATCATCATCATCATCATCATCATCATTTCTATACCGCCCCATAGCTGAAGCTCTCATATAGGGCTCCTCCATGGGAGTGGGAACTCTGGCTAACCAGGAGAAGCTCTATGCATTCACCTGTGGAGATGCTCTGTGCATTCACCTGTGGAGAAGCTCTATGCATTCACAAAAATTACTTGAAGCCAACATGGATTTGTCAAAAACAAATCCTGCCAGACAAATCTGATCTCATTTTTTGATCAAGTAACCTCCCTTGTAGACCGTGGGAATCCTGTAGATATCATATACCTCGACTTCAGCAAAGCTTTTTACAAAGTGCCCCATGATATCCTGATGAGCAAACTAGCTCAAAGTGGGCTAGATGAAACAACGATCCGGTGGATCCACAGTTGGCTACAGAATCGGACTCAAAGAGTGCTTATCAATGGAACCTTCTCAAACTGGGGAGAGGTAACGAGTGGGGTACCGCAGGGCTCAGTCCTGGGCCCAGTGCTCTTCAACAATTTTATTAATGACTTGGAGGAGGAGGAGGTGCAGGGAATGCTGATCAGATTTGCAGATGACACAAAATTGGGAGGGATAGCTAATACTTTGGAAGACAAACAAAATTCAAAGTGATCTTGATAGACTGGAGTGCTGGGCAGAAAACAGTGGAATGATATTTAATAGGGATAAATGCCAAGTTCTGCACCTAGGAAAAAGAAACCAAATGCACAGTTACAAGATGGGGGATACGTGGCTCAACCACACTACAAGCGAGAAGGATCTTGGAATTGTTGTCGATCACAAGCTGAATATGAGCCAACAATGTGATGTGGCTGCAAAAAAGGCCAATGCTCTTTTGGGCTGCATTAATAGAAGCATCGCTTCCAAATCCCAGGAAGTACTAATTCCCCTCTACTCAGCACTGGTTAGGCCTCATCTGGAGTACTGTGTCCAGTTCTGGGCACCACACTTTAAGAAGGATGCAGACAAGCTGGAGAGGGTTCAGAGGAGGGCAACAAAGATGATCAGGGGACTGGAAACAAAGCCCTATGAAGAGAGACTGAAAGAACTGGGCATGTTTAGCCTTGAGAAGAGAAGACTGAGGGGAGATATGATAGCACTCTTCAAGTACTTGAAAGGTTGTCACAGAGAAGAAGGCCAGGATCTCTTCTTGATCATCCCAGAGTGCAGGACACGGAATAATGGGCTCAAGTTACAGGAAGCCAGATTCCGGCTGAACATCAGGAAAAACTTCCTGGCTGTAAGAGCAATACGACAATGGAACCAATTACCTGGGGAGGTGGTGGGCTGTCCGACACTGGAGGCCTTCAAGACGAGGCTGGACAGTCATCTGTCAGGGATGCTCTGACTTGGATTCCTGCATTGAGCAGGGAGTTGGACTCGATGGCCTTGTAGGCCCCTTCCAACCCTACTGTTCTATGATTCTATGATTATATGAAGTATATGGGTAGGCCCCCTTTCACACTGATGCTGAACATGCAGGCCCTGGGGCAGTGCCAGCTCCACCTTAGGTCATGCTCAGTGGGCCCTCTCCATCAATGAATCTACCTTCTCACAGTGATCGTCACCAGCTGCTATTGCTCCTCCTTCTCCTCCTGCTCCTCCTCTTTCTCATCATTGCTACCACATGCTTACTGGACAAGCAGAGAGCCAGTGAGCAAGTAGCAGTGGCATCTACTGCTCCTCCTTCTCATCACCACCACTGTCTGAGCTGGAGCAGGAGACAAATGAACAAGCAGGTTGCAAAGGTGAGGAAGAGAAGCATCTCCACTGGGTTTTTGTCAGTGGGGCCCTCAAAAACCTGGAGCTGACACCGGTGTGAAATCCTATTGGTATTTGTCTCTTCAATAGATATATACATTTGTGGTTGATTTTAATTTAAGCCTGCACAAATTGGGGCCAGCCTAAACATGCCAATCTTCCAGAACTTGACACCCCCATTTTGCAGTCTCAGACTGACAGCAAAACCCCTCTGGTGAGTTACCATACAGGGCTGGCAGTCTGTGTTTGGCCTAGTGGGTCACATGACATGCAGACATCCTTGATGTTTCTCCAACCATTCAGGGATATTTCTCCAAACATTCAGGGAATGCCATTTCACTTTTATTGATGTTTGGAGTGTTCCTTTTTAGACAAGACTGTGAGGGGAAAAATACCTTTTTGTTCCAGGAAGAAAAACAAGAGGGTGAAGAGTGACACTTATTGAGGGATTCTTTCTCATATATAACCACCCATCTAACCTTTGCGTCGCAGCTCATTCTTTTCAGTGACAATAATAGCGCAAAGCCTAGAATGACTGAAGGTTCACATGCAACACAAGACAATTGCTTTTGGGGAAGCTGCTTTGGAGGAACCAAGGGTGGATGCAAAAATTCCCTAACATCTCAAATAGAAGCTAGATGAAAACTTTCCCAAAGTTCACAAGGTGAATGAGAGTGAAGGCTCAGAACTCCAAGGAAAAGGGAAGGTTGAAAACAAAGGATACAAGATGTATTGTTTGTGCTCTTCTTCAACTCTGTCTGCATTGCTTGCTTGCTTGCTTACTTACTTACTTACTTAATTAATTCATTTCATTTCATTTCTTTTCTACACCATCCAAAAGCCAAAGCTGTCTGGGTGGTTCACAAAAATAGATACAGGCTTTCTTCCCATATCTATCAACCTATTAATATTCTTCTGCTTCCTTGGACTTTTTTTTTTTTTTTAACCAAATATACCCATCAAATATTTGGAGGAAGTTCCAATGTTTATGATACAATTCCCTTTCCTCTGCTTCTGCTAGTGCAAATCTGGTGGGAGACCTTCCCTTAAATGGATTTAGGTAGCCTCCTCATTGGTGTTTGGAGAGTTCCTACTTTAGTGCTCTTTAGTTTTAGGGCATTTTCACAGGGAAATTTTATTGTGCTATTGAGATTAGTTACTCACGGAAGTTTGTGGGTCCTTTAGATGATGTCGTTAACCTCCAGGGTGTCTCCTGCACTAAAGGAACTTTATTCCATTTTTTTTAAAAAAGATCAGAGATAAAGAGCTATCAAATTATAGTGCTTGAGTTCCACTTTAAATCCCTCGTAAAAAGAGGAAAACCCTCAATAAGAGGAGCTATACCACAGTGCCATCTAGCAGCTATATAATGAAACATGTGGAAGACTCAGATAAGGGGGAGAAGGAGGGGGAAAGAGGAGGGGGGAAAGAAAGCAAATGTAAAGGGAGTACATAGTGATCCTGCATTTAAAATGGAAGCAGAGAGCCCCGTTCTAAATGTGGAATATTAGGATGGTGTAGAAATGCTCTTAGTTTCAAATCCCAATGGAACTACTGCTGGAGGGTCTAGCATGGGATTCTAGCTATGGGAGGGTCTAGCTATTTGCGTTGCCCTTATTTTCGCTGTAGTCTACATAAACCTTTACATAGACTACCCCTGCCCAAACAAGGAACGCAAATGGCGGTGCCCATGGGCACCGCCATTTGTGTACGCACTTTTTTTTTTCGAAAGTCACCCGTGATAGGCTACGTAAAGATTTATGTAGCCTATCACAGCTGACTTTGAAAATCTAGCTGTGATAGGCTACGTAAATCGTTACGTAGCCTATCACGCGTGTGTGTTTTTTTTAAATTTACTTTTTTTATTTCGCGGCCGGGGAGACGGGGCGCTCCCCCCCAGCCTGAATTTCGGTGGCAAGGGATGGGGCGCCTCCCCCCCGCCAAGAACTTCGGGGGGAGAACCGAAGCGCATCCTCCCCAACACGAAGCAAGCTGCGGGACCAGGTAAGGGACTTTCATCCATCCTTACTTGGTAGTGGGATTGTTCCCTCGCTCCTTGCTCATCTGTCCCCTTTGGGATGGTGTCTTGTTTGTAGCACCCTTTCCATCCACCTTCTCCTATTCTTTTCTACCTTCAACTCGTTTGTTACTTGTATTAGATTAGATTAATCTCTCCTTTCCATATTTTTTCAAACTAACATAACTTCTCCTCACTCATTTGCTGCTATGCTCCCCCTCCCCCACTATTCCTGTGTTTGTTTATCTTGCTTTTGGACTCTGGAAAAGGCTGCATTTGTTGTTTAAGTTTGACCCTCAGTTCTGCTTTCTCCATCCTATTTCCTTGTCATTTTTGTCAGTCAACTTTCAAATTTTTAAAAATCCAGTCTTATTTTGATTTTTAAAAGCAAACATAGACTTCTGGGCATGTTCCTCCTTCTCTCCCCCTGCCCCTTTTAAGTAATATTCAAGCATTTAGTTTTTTTCTTTCTTTCTAAATTCTTAAAGAAAGGCATATTATAGCAGCCTGTGTGTGTAGTGTTTGGTTCCCCCCACCCCCCGTTGAAGTGAACTGTCTGTGTTGATTCTCCCAAAAACAGAAAATAAAGAAGGGTCTTTTAAATTATTGTTCGATTTCTCTCGGCTCTTATCTTATCGCATGAGCTGTCACCCTGTATTTCTTGAAGTTACCCTGCCTTCCATAAAAAAACACAAAATACAAAACAATAAATTAAAGACACCTGTCCTTTGCTTAGGCAGTTCTGCTTTTCTTCATCTCTTGTGTGTCTGTGTTGGTGTGCGTGTGCGTCCTAGGTTGTTGTTCCACCAACACTATATGTCCAAATTTCAAGGCAGTGTTGACAAAGCACGAGACACCTAGTATCTATATTAATTACCTTCTTATTCAAATAACACTCCACTGTGTGGCAAAGCAATCCAGCACAATAAGAGGCATCTTCGGGGCATTGGCGGGGCAGAGGTGAGCAAGGTGCTGCTGTCACTAGCAGCACCGTGTAGGGATGGTGGAGAATTTCTCCACGAATCTCGGGGAGGCCGAATGCCAACGCATTCGGCCCCCCGAAATTGGCAGTGAAATTCTCCGCCCCCCGCCCCCCCAGGATGGGACTTACCTCCCTCGAATGTCCCTCTCAGCGGCGGGTCCCGGCGGCGGTTCGGCGGTGGTTCGGTGGGGGTGGTGGCGGTGGCCGGTCTTCCGACCGGCTGCTGCCGCCGCAATTACAAAGTGAATTAAAAAAACCCAAAAAAACCCGTGATAGGCTACGTAATGATTTACGTAGCCTATCACGGCTAGATTTCCAAAGTCAGCCGTGATAGGCTACGTTAATCATTACGTAGCCTATCACAGGTGTGCGTGTTTTTTTTAATTCACTTTTTTATTTTGCGGCCGGGGAGACAGGGCGCTTCTCCCTGGCCTGAATTTCGGCCGGGCGAGGTGGAGCGCCTCCCCCCCTGGCCTGAACTTCGGGGGGAGAACCGAAGCGCCTCCCCCCCCCACCGCAAAACAAGCTGCGGGACCAGGTAAGTGACTTTCGTACATCCCTACCGTTAGGCCAGCCGCCTGTCCCCTAGTCCAGATAGTGCCTCCCGGTGCAGTGGGGCAGCAGAGCGCGGAGGCCAGTTGCAGTGCTCGGAGGTCACTGCTCGAGGAGGCTGGCGTGGGCAGGGGCAGGAGTCGCACTCTTGCCCAAGGCGGAGCAGCATCTCCTTCTGCAGTGGAAGGGGGGAGCCCACTGATGGACGCCAGGTCAGAGGTGTCTGCCGCCCTGAGTGGTGGAGGGCGAGGAGGAGGAGATCAGCCAGAGTGTGTTGGAGGAGAGCAGCAGGCAGAGGCTCCAGCACCCGACCCCTCTTCCATTGTTCCCCCGCTCGTGTGGTGCCCCCCCCGAGTCAAGGCAGGCAGTCTACATCTCTTCTCCCCCGAAATGGCAGGGCAGCATCGTGTGGGACCACTTTGAGTTGGGAGCGGATCCCAGCACTGCCGTGTGCCGCCACTGCAGGGTCTCTGAGCAGGGGAAACAGCCGGGGCACTACAGCACCAGCAGCCTGCTCCTGCGCTGAAGGAGGCAGCACCAATCGGCCTGGCTCGGGGAAGAGGTCCCCGCGTCCCAGCAGGCTGGCAGCAGGGGAGCAGAAGGCTGGTAGTGCCTCTGGAACTCCTGCAAGCGCTCCGTCTCTCACCCCCAAGACGTTTAGGCGGGCCACCATGGAGGAGAGGAAAGTATGAGTCCACCCGGTGGAGATTTCCAGCGTTCAAAAATCAGTGGCCTTTCTGGGCTAGGCACTGACTACTTTCAAAAATCAGTGGCCCTTCTGGGCTAGGCACTGACCGTGTGCATTCAAGACACTTCCAAAATACTCATTTAGTGTGTACTAGAAACAAACAAAAGCGGGTAAAAAATCACCTCTGCCAGCCTGCCTGCCCGGTAATGTGTGTATTCAGCCATAGAGAGGCCAAGCCGGTGAGTCTTCTGAATAAGGGTTTTGCACTTCGAAGAAACTTGCAGCAGAGATGAGGGATCAGGACCTCTGCTTCAACACACTTTCCCTTCTGAGTTTGGTCTGAGTTTCTGGGAATATCAAATTCAACCTGCGCCTAGCACACAAGCCAGCAGTCCAAACTGCCCAGGTTTTAGGGGATGCAATGTCCACAAGGGGGGGGGCAGGAGGGGCCCAGGTGTCATGCCTGTCTGTGGAAACAGGGAGAAGTTACAGCCCTTTGCTTTGAGATTTTACATCGGATTTTCACTCTGTGTAGCACAAAAAACACTTGGCCAAACTGTCTGAAATTTTGCAGGTCACCTCCTCTCCAGGAGCATGGAGAGGTCCCCAAATTTCATGTCTGTATCATAAAAACTGGAAAGGTTATGACCATTTGTTTTCCAATGTAAATCAATGGGAAAATGCCAAAAACGGGTGAACCGGATATTAGGGGTGCACGAAAGCCACTTACCTGGTCTCGCAGCTTGCTTCGTGGTGGGAGGGAGGTGCTTCGCTGCTCCCCCCAAAGTTCAGGCCAGGGGGGAGGCTTCCTGCCTCGCCCGGCCGAAATTCAGGCCGGGGGGGAGGCTTCCTGCCTCACCCGGCCGAAATTCAGGCTGGGGAGGAGGCGCCTCACCTCGCCCGGCCGTGAAATAAAAAGTTAAAAAAAAAAACACGCCCCCGTGATAGGCTACGTGACAATTAACGTAGCCTATCATAGCTAGATCTGCAAAGTCAGCCGTGATAGGCTACGTTAATCGTCACGTAGCCTATCACGGGTGACTTAAAAAAAAAAAAAAAAGCGCATACGCAAATGGCGGCCCCCATCGGGAGCCGCCATTCGCGTTCCTTATTTGGTTGCTGTAGTCTACGTCAATCTTTACGTAGACTACGGAGAAAATAAGGGCAACACAAATAGCGTTGCCCTTATTTTCCCCGTAGTCTACGTAATCTTTACGTAGACTACAGTGACCAAATAAGGAACATGAATGGCGGCTCCCTATGGGGGCCGCCATTTGCGTACGCGCTTTTTTTTTTTTAAAGTCACCCATGATAGGCTACGTGACGATTTACGTAGCCTATCACGGCTGACTTTGCAAATCTAGCCGTGATAGGCTACGTTAATCGTCACGTAGCCTATCACGGGGGCGTTTTTTTTTTTTACTTTTATTGGAATGGTGGCGGTGGCAGCCGGTCGAAAGACTGGCTGCCGCCTCTGCCCCTGTCGAAGACCTGACGAACCGCTGCTGGGACCCGCCGCCGGGAGGGACATTCGGGAAAGGTAAGTCCCGTCCCGGGGGGGGGTGCGGGGGGTGGAGGGGGGTGCAGAGAATTTCTCCCCGAAACTACTTTGGGGGGCCGAACACGTTGGCACTCGGCCCCCCGAAGTTTCGGGGAGAAATTCTCCCCCATCCCTACTGGATATCCAAATCTCGCTTCGGATTCGGATCTGAGTCGAAGTGGAGGAGGTCTGAATCATTCTGAAGCAGATAGGGGTCACTTCAGAGGATCTGAAGCAGTGGATTGGCGGGTCCGTGCACAGCCCTAATGTGCAGTCAGTTTAATGACTGAAGCATCACACACAGCAAAATGTGACTTGAGATTTTCTTTTTGAAATGAATGGTACCATGGCTGAGAATAGGGAAACAGTGATTCCCAAACTAAATGAAGAGAACTATCATGAATGGTGCTTCTGACTGAGAAACCAGCTCAAGGTGTATGGGACGCTTGAAGTACTGGATAAAGAGTGACCCGGCACATGAGAAGAAGCCATTGTGAGATGTGACACCAAAGATATATAGGCAAGAAATGTATTAATACAATGCTTACCAGATGATCAGATTGTGCATATAAATGTAGAAAGAATGGCTGCAGATATGCTTAAAGTGCTGCTGAAATGATATGGGGGAGACCCAGAAACAAGTTTTATTGTTTAGAGAACTGTTCTCTTCAAGCTTAATGGAAGGAGGGGATGCTGATAAGCATATTGCAAGTCTACTAAACATATTAGATAAGCTGGCCATGTTGGGGCAAATATGAAATGATCACCCAGAAATGGGGCTATTTCTAAGCTCCCTTCCACAAAGCTACTCCACATTCATCTTAACATTTAATGCAGAGGACAGAACATTAAGTGATTTGCCAGCTCCATAAGGGGAGAAGCACTGAGACAAAAGGCTCATGAAGAGATTGAAACACACAGTGGCTCAAATTACATGAATATCGAAAACAAGGCCAAAGGCTGGCATGTTGGAAGCCAATCAAGGCAAAGGAAGCAGGCAGAAAGAAAGTAGACACCCACATGCTTTAAATGCAACCAAAAGCGCCACCGCCAGAGGGAGTGCCAGAGCAATTTTAACTCCTCCAAGGGGTCACAGAGCCAAAAGGATTATAATCAGCACAAAAATAAAGAACACAGAACTTTTAATGTAACCCAAAGGAGAAATACCAAAGTCACATGGCTGATTGACAGTGGAGCATCTTCGCACATGTCCTCTGATGCTAATTTATTCCATAAACTAAACCGAGGAGCATACATTTAGCTGATGGAATACCTATTGCCATAAAGAGTAAAGGAAGGATAGTTCTAAGATGCAAGACCAAGAATTTATGCAATGACATCACCACCGAAGAAGTACAGTTCATCTCTGAACTGGAAGACAAATCTGCTGAGTGAATTGACACTGACATGAAAAGGCTTCGATGTACACTTCAGTAAGAGAGGCTGCACAGTTTCTTTCGAAGGTCAGCTATATGCCAGAGGCTTCGAGAAGGATGGAGTCTTCAAACTAGACTTCCAAGAAGAAAGGGCTATTGCTGGCAAGCAAGGATTGCCCCACATTGTGGCACAGGTGGTTTGCACATCACAGCCTAAGTGCCATTCTGCCTGGAGCTGAAGAGGAAAGGCTTGGTAAGAGACAGTGATATAAAACAGTCCATTAATTTTGATCATAAATATGTGACAGGCAGAAAAGGGAAGGCAACCAGGCCAACAATCCCCAAGCAAAGTCAGTGATGCTCAAGGAAGCCTCTTGAGCTGATTCACATTGATCTGTGTGGTCCCATTCAGCCAGCCTGAGCTGGAAGGAATAGATCCTCTCTCTTATGGATGATTTTTCCAGTTGCTGTGTGACCTATCTGCTAACAGAGACATCTAAAACTGCGCATATGCTGAAGGAGCATGTTGCCATTGCCAAAATGACCACCAAGTTCAACAGGTAGCCTAAAGGTATGCAAAGTGACAATGGTGGTGAGTATATATCCCATCACACACAGGCATATTTGAGAGAGCAGGGAACTAGGGATGTTAGAGAAATTTGCTGCGGATTCAAATGAGGCCAGATTCTTTGGAATCCAGCCTCCGGAATCCGTGGCGGATTGACCCCACTTACCTCCGCTCCAGGAGGATTTCGTGCGGAATGGCACTCAGCTGCTTGCTCAACCGGAGCCATTCCCCTCTGTGCTGATGGCCATGTTTTTTTTTTTAAAAATGGCAATTGGCAGGATGTGCCCATAGACATATACGCAAAATAGAGCCATGAATCTTGCATATAAATCTATGTGGACACATAGGCTTATACACAAGATTCACTTATCTACATAGATTTATATGCAAGATTCACTTATCCACATAGATTTATACGCAAGATTCACGGCTCTATTTTGCATATGTGGATAAGTGAATCTTGTGTATAAGTCTATGTGGATAAGTGAATCTTGTGTATAAATCTATGTAGATAAGTGAATCATGTGTATAAGTCTATGTGTCCACATAGATTTATATGAAAGATTCACGGCTCTATTTTGCATATAAGTCTATGGGCACATCCCGCCGATTGCCTTTTTTTTTTTTTTAAGGTGATCGGTGTGGAGGTGAATGGGATGGGTCCAAGAGGTAAGCGGCCCTCCAGCCAGGTGGCTCCGCCGAATCCTCTTGCAGCAGAACCTCTCCGGAGGATTCCGGGGAAGGGGGAGGAAAAGATCGCCTCCCCCACCCCAGGGCAGATTCCCCACCGGAACAGATGGTGGGGAATCCATACACCCCTACAGGGAACAGAGCATAGACTCACAGTTGCATACAGCCCAGAATAAAATGGGGTTGCAGAAAGAAATAATTACTCACTAATGGACATGATGAGGTGTATACTGCTAGACACAGAACTTCCTGACAAACATTTGGGAAAAGCTGTGATGAGATGACAGCTATGTCCTTACAAAGTAGACTGCCAACCAAGGCCACTGACAAAGCTCCCTATGAGTTGTGGCATGAGTGGAAGCCAAGCAGAGAGCACCTGAGGGTGTTTGGAAGCCGGGTCTATATGTACATCCCAAAGAAATAGAGATCCAGACTGGACTCCTGAGCTGAAGGAGGCATCATGGTTGGCTATGCTCCAGGAAGCAAGGGATACAAAACCCTAAAACCAAAGACAGACAAGACAACTGTATGCAGATTGGTGTACTTCAATGAAGGCAAAAGAAGTGACCAGAGCCATGCTGGTGATGACTGTAAACAGCCATGGTTATGGCTGGTTTCTCCAGCTCTAGGATACACTGAGAGCCATTCCCTCAGTAGCCAACATGGCACCCTCTACACACAAGACAAAGATAGCAGCAGGCTCAGTAAATCGTCAAGGATAGCAGAAGTTCATAGATAGATAGATAGATTAGATATAGTTATAGATATAGATGTAGATGTAGATGTAGATGTAGATGTAGATGTAGATATAGATGTAGATATCTATACATGTATGTGTGTGTATGTATGTATGTGTATATCTATATCTATATAGATATACACATACATACATACACACACATACATACTGTATATGGCTGGAGGGGCAGAAACCCCAAAATCCCAGCGAAGACTAAGCATCCTCTGCGCCCATGGAATGCTGTCTAACTGTTGCAGGAAGCAGTGCCGGCTCCAGGTTTCTAGAGGGCCCTCGGGCAAGCCACCCTCAATGGGCCTCTTCCTTCAGTGAGCCTCCCTTCTCACCACCATTGCCACCATTGTCTCCTGCTCCTCTTTCTCATAATTGCTACCATTTGCTTGCTTGACAGGCAGAGAGCCAGTGAGGAGGTAGACAGTGGGGTCTCCTGCTCCTCCTCCTCCTCACCCATTGTCTGGGCCAGAGCAAGTAGCAGGTGCACAAGCAGGTTGCAGTGGTGATGAGGAGGAGCAGCTCCAGGGGGCTCTTGTTAGTGAACCCCCGCTGAAGCGTGGGCCCTCGGCAGTTGCCCAAGTATGTCTACCCTTGACACCAGCCCAGGTAAGGAGAGAGTGAAAAACTGGGCAGGAGGGGGAAATGAGCAGGATCCATTCATGCCCTTGTATGGTGGCAAGGCCTGCTGGTCCCGGAGTGCATGTGGCCAGCCCCGATTTGCACATGGCTCCTACCACTGGTGGCCACGATATAGCACTTCTGGGAGCAAGCCCCCAAAGAAGTGGAAATGCTTGTTTCTAGGGTGACGTTTCACCTCTTCCAGAAACAAGCACGTCCGCTCATTTCGGGGCTTGCCCTCAGAAGTGCTACATCGTGGCCACCAGCAGTAGGGACCATGTGCATGGCAGGTCAGCCACATGTGCACTGGGACTGTCAGACCTGGCTGCCTGCACAAGGGCTTGACTGGATCCTGCCAATAGAATGCAGTCACTAAAAACCTAAGCAGCAACACTCCACGCTGCAACATTTTGTTGCAGATCCCACTTGTTCCCTTTATTTCTGATCGTCAGAGGGGAATATCCTGGAAGAGGACACTGAACAGCAACACTTCACGCTGCAACACTTTGCTGGCCTAGATGGACCCTTGGTCTGATCCAACATGGCTCTTCTTATGTTCTTGTTGTAGGTCCCACTTGTCTATTAACTAAGGGCCAGGTTGATTCTGATGTAATTAGGGATGTACGAAACACCTACCTGGTTCCACGCTGGGGCATCTGCGATGGGGGGGAGGTGCTCTGCCCCTCCCCCCAGAATCCTCGACAGGGGGGGAGGCGATCGGGTCCTTCGCCCCGGAATCCTCAACGCCCAGCTCTGCTCTGCGGCAGCTCCACGGAGCAGCTGGCCAGGCCAGGGCCATCCGCAGCTGGGTTTCCGGCTGCGGACTGGCTGGTGCTGGGTAAAAAAAACAACGGCATATGCAAATGGCAGCAGCTACAGCAGCCGCCATTTGCATTCCTTATTTTTTGCCATTTTAGTCTACGTAAATATTTATGTAGACTATTATGGCGGAAAAAAAAGGAGAACGCAAATAGCATAGTGGGCGCTATTTGCGTTCCTTTTTTATTCGCCGTTTTAGCCTACATCAACATTTACATAGGCTAAAACGGCAAATAAAAAAGGAATGCAAATAGCGCCCACTATGCTATTTGCGAGCGTTCCCCTTTTTTTTGCTGTAATAGTCTATGTAAATATTGATGTAGACTAAGACGGCAAAAAATAAGGAACGCAAATGGCAGCCGCCGTAGTCGCTGCCATTTGCATACACCAGGTTTTGGTTTTTGTTTTTACCCAGACGTGATGGGCTACGTAAGTCCCTAGATGTAATCTTCAGTGTTCGTGGGGCGACTTTTTAAAGTGATGATGTTGGTCTGGGTTATTTAGGTACATTTTCTGGTGGGGTTCACTTCATGGGATCCCAGTTTCCTTTTCAGTTTTGTGATATCTACTTCTAACATAAATGTTCAGTGTATCCAGGGATCAGCTCACATGAGGCCAACAGGGATCAACCTGGTCTTATGAAGCTGCTTATTCTAGCCTGGCTCTTCAGTCTGAGGGATGTCTTCCCCAAGCACAGGTAGGGGTGGCCTTTGTGGGGAAATCCAGCCCTTAAGGGTTTTTCCCAAAATCGGGGAACTTTCTCAGGTAAGTGAGCTGGAGTCCAGGGGAGTGTGCTGTTGAAAGCTCAGTGAACTTCACACACACACACACACACACACCGGACGGATTCCTCCAACATCTCTAATCCCAGGCTGGGTTCTCTCAGACAGCCCATCCCTGTTTAAACACCTCATGTGAGCACCTTGTTTCCTTCTAGGCCACCATCCCTGACAGATCATTTCAAAGCCTCACTCCATGAATACAATGATTGACGAATTGACTGATGGATTTAAATCATTTTTATCCAGATCTACATATATCAGTAGTAAGACAGGCCCTGCCCTTACAATGTAAAGATGTGACACACAGGGCAAAAGGGATGGGGAGGGAGAAGAAAAAGGCTCAGGCTCCAGTACTTAAAGATACAGTTCTTGTCATGACCAGCAGGGATTTAAATGGTTCAGGTTGCTGGATGGAATGGCTGCTTGGTAGGTGACAATTGGGGAGAGCCAAAGGCATCTGGTGTCCCAGCAGAAATGATGGAATAGCGTTCTTACAGCAGAATTATTATTATTATTATTATTATTATTATTATTATTATTACTACTACTACTAAACATTTCTACACTGCCCCATAGCTGAAGCTCTCTGGGCAGTTTGTTGTTGTTCAGTCATGTCCGACTCTTCGTGACCCCATGGACCATAGCACGCCAGGCCTTCCTGTCCTCCGCTCTCTCCCAGAGCACGCTCAAGTTCCTATTCATTGCATCGGTGATGCTATCTAGCCATCTCATCCTCTGCCATCCCCTTCTCCTTTTGCCTTCAATCTTTCCCAGCATCAGGGTCTTTTCCAGAGAGTTTTCTCTTCGCATTAGGAGGTGGCCAAAATATTGGAGCTTCAGCTTCATTATCTGTCCTTCCAATGAGCAGTCAGGGTTGATTTCCTTTAGGATGGACTGATTTGATCTCCTTGCAGTCCAGGGGACTCATAAGAATCTTCTCCAGCACCAAGGTTAATAATCATTAAAATACAGTATACAACGTTTAAAAACTGTTTACAGAAAAACACACAAACAGACACGATACATAGAGATGGCATGTATCTAAAAATGACTTCCAGCAATCAGCCATAACCATAAGACAAATCCAGGACCAATTAAAACCCATCATATGCTGCCAAACATCTGAGAAAAGAGAAAGGTCTTAACCTGGCACCGAAAAGTTAACAATGTTGGCGCCAGGCGGTCCTCATTCATAATTGGGCCACCACTGAGAAGGCCCTCTCCTTTGTTGCCGCTTTCCGAGCCTCCCTCAGAGGAGGACCTTAGATGTTAAGCATAGTGTATGGGTAGGTTTATGTCAAGAGAGGTGCTCTGTCACATATTGCAGTCCCAGGCCACGTAAGGCTTTATACAGCACCCTGAATCAAGCTCGGAAGCATATAAGCAGCCAATTAGCCTGGATATTTCAGTTTGCAGTTTCATATTTTGGAAAAGTTGTAGCATACCGGAATGCAAAGGCTGTTAATTGCCACTGGTGTGCATGTTCCTATGTGGAGTAATATAGGGAAAGGTCACTGCCCCATGGAGCTTTCCTTTTTGACAGTAGTATACAGCAAAAAGAGGGGAAGGTGGGGAAAGACAAAGGTTATAAAACATACAAAAAGGGAGGGGAATGATGAGTAGAAATTAACAAGGACTGAAAACTGAGAACTTAAGCCAAAGGCTACATGGAAGAGGCAGGTTTTAAAGGAAGCTGCCAGAAGAATTCTAAAATTCTTATTTGCCCAGTTGCATATATATTGACTATATTGGGATCTTAAGGTATGATCAGTGAGATTGTTCTCTTCCTATGCATTTTTTTAGTGGCACCAGTTTTCACAGATGCCTTGCAAGTTCCATCATTAGCCTAGAGACCTCTAGAACCAGCTGGATACGTGGCAGTCTAGCAAATGTCATATGGCTTTCCACTAAATTTTATGGAGAGCTGTTGCAATGTGATTAATTAAGAAGGGAGGTAGCATGTTTTATCTGTCTGTCTACTGCCTTTGGAAATCTAGCACCCATGAAGAAAGAAAGACCATCTTAGGGCACGATCCTATGTTAAGACAGAAAAAAAGTCTGTATTAACATGCAGAGGATTACGCCACAAGTAGGACAACACACATAATTAAAACATTACTAAAATACAAATGGACACAGATGGACACAGGAGACAAGCAATTGTGAAAAAATTCTATAGACTTTTTTCTCTAGTAAGTATGAACGTACATGTTATTCTTAGTAAATAAGCAGGTTTTATTTATTTTTTTATAAGAATGTTACACATACATAAGGCCCTGTGGCAATTTGTATTTTAGTAATATTTTAATTATGTGTGTTGCCCTACTTGTCCTATTTGTAAGTTTTATTACCATTAATGTCACAACCCCCTGAAGAAGGCCTAAAAGTAAGAAAAAGGCCAAAACACGTTGGGTTTCCCTACTATAATCCTGAGAACCTGTTTCTCTTTGTCCTTTTCTGGCTTGAACAAACCCATCCCAAATGGTTCCTGCGTGAGCAATTCCCTCTTATTTTAAACCTCTAACACTTTCCAGTTCTGCAAGTGAAAGACTTCACACCCAGCGGGGGTGGGACTAGCCATCTCCTCAGTTCTTTCTGCTCCCTTTCTGTGGCAAGGGAGTTTTGCAAAAAGCATAGCATCACTGCTTTCCACTGGAAATTCATTCTTTCATTTCATTTCTATACCACCCAATAGCCAAAGTTCCTTGGATGGCTCACACAAAAAGCACAACCACAGATACAGGATGATAAAAACATAATATAAAATCTTTGACATACAAAATTTAAAAACAATTTAAATCAGCTAAAAATAGTTAAAATACGATACCAGGTCCTGTTGAACAACTGACATAATGCCACATCACATTAGGGATGTCAGAGAATTCTGCCACGGATCTCGGTGAGGCCGAATGCCAGTACATTCGGCCCCTCGAAATCCATGGCAGAACGAAGCCCCCACCCCCCCGCCCCATGAAAGCTGCATGAAATGGAGCACTTACCTGCTGCCGTCCGCGCTGACTTGCGAATGGCGGCTACAGTGCGGCCGCCATTTGCTTCTTCATCATAGCTGTGATAGGCTACGTAAATAATTACATAGCCTATCACGGCTAATGCAGGGACGCCATTTGCATCCCTGCAGAGGCCGTGATAGGCTACGTAAGTATTTACGTAGCCTATCACAGCAAGCTAAAAAACAAACAAACAGCGTACGCAAATGGCGGAGGCTATGGCAACCGCCAGTTGTGTTCCCTTTTTAGCCTACGTTAATATTTATGTAAGCTATTATGACGAAAAAAAGGAGAATGCAAATAGTGTAGTGGGCACTATTTGTGTTCCTTCCCCCCCCCGCCGTTTTAGCCTACGTAAATATTTACGTAAGCTATTACAGCGAAGAAAAGGGGAATGCAAATAGCGTAGTGGGCGCTATTGGCGTTCCTTTTTTTTTTCACCGTAATAGCTTTCGTAAATATTTATGTAGGCTAAAACGGCAGGGGGGGGAAGGAACACAAATAGTGCCCACTACACTATTTGCGTTCTCCTTTTTTTCGCCATAATAGCTTACATAAATATTTACGTAGGCTAAAACAGCGAAAAAAAGGGAACGCAAATGGTGGCCACCATAGCTGCCGCCATTTGTCTACGCTGTTTTTTTTTTTTTCCCTGCAGGCTGCCCAGCGGCTGGATGTCCGGCTGCGGGCGGCCCCGGCCGGCGGCTCCGCAGAATCTCCGTGGAGTGGAGCTGGCCGGATTAGGATTTCGGGGGGAGGTGCAGAGCGCCTCCCCCCCACTGCGAATCATCCCATCAAAAAGGTAAATGACTTTTGTACATCCCTACATCAAATGCCATCAAATGCCTGGGAGTAGAGGGAAGTCGTAACCTGGGGCCAAAAAGATGACAATGTTGGCATCAGGCAGGCCTCAGTGGGCAGAGTATTCTACAGTCAGAGGCTACCACCAAGAAAGGTCTCTCCCTTGTTGCCATCTTTTGACCCTTCCTTGGAGGAGGCACTCAGAGGAGGGCCTCAGATGTTGAGCGTAGTGTCCAGGTGGGTTCATATCGGGAGAGGTGCTCTGTCAGATATTGCAGTCCCGAGCTGGGTAAAGTATCATTTGGAAGCATATGCAGTCTGCTATGACCCAGGGAAGCTGCTTTAGGCTTCAGACTGAGTCCTGAGGCCACTTTTGCCCAGTAGATTTACCGTTTTCATCGTTTTGAGGCAGCCTCTTTTCCCTTGCCTCTTGACAAGTAGTTTATTTTTCGGGTCAGTTAGAAATGAGCTAAAGCAGTTAGGGTCTGGTTTTAATTTCTAATAGCCCTTTCAAAAATCATAGAATCACAGAATGGTGGGGTTGGAAGGGGCCTACATGGCCATCGAGTCCAACCCCCTGCTCAATGCAGGAATCCAAGTCAGAGCATCCCCAACAGATGGCTCTCCAGCCTCGTCTTGAATGCCTCCAGTGTGGGAGAGCCCAACACCTCCCCATTTTTCTACCTGGTTAGAGATGGGAGATGATGCTTCTGTTCTGTGCTCCAGGCCCTTCAGGATCTTCCTTTCCTATCCTCACTGATGCTCCACCATTGTCCTCCTTCACCTAAAGGCAAATGGATTGTGCTGCACCAGCTCCTGGTCTCAGGTTGGGTTCCTGAAACAACTCTGGGGAAAATTGTCCCTTTCTGCTGATGGTGGAACTTCTGCACCTGATTGTATAGGCCACTAGTCCAGCTAGGGTTGCCAGCTGATGAGTGTTAAGTGTCCCAGATGATGTTTTGACCTCTAACCAGTTGCCAGTGTGCTTTGTTTTGTGCAAAAGCCAGTAGTGTTTTGAGGATATCAGTATATCAGCATTATTTCCACCTGGTACACATATTAAATTGTATGCCCAATGAAAATGCAGCTGCATGTGAGACTACAAGATCATATCATAATAGATTTAAAGGGGCCCTTGTAGGCTATCTAGTCCAATGACCTGCTTGATGCAAGAAATCTGAACTTAGACATCCCTAACAGATCTTGTCTAGTCTCTGTTTGAAGACATTCACAAACAGGGAGCCCACCACTACTCTTGGTAGTCCCATTGTTGAACTGCTCTGGATCTTTTTAAATGGAGATGCCTGTTGGACAGTCTGGCATGACTTACATCAGAGTTGTTTTACACAGAGAAAGCGCAGAAACACGACATTTAGTATTGGAGGCAATAAATGCAGGCTAGATCCAGTTTAAAAGAAGTTCAAATCAACTCTCTACCAACTCCAGGATCTTTTGTTTTTGACTAAGAATATAACTGCCATCTTCTGAGCAAAGGGCTGGATGTGCCCAGTCTCCTCTGATCTCAGAAGCTAAGCAGAGTCAGCTCTGGTTAGTACTTGGATGGGAAACCACCTGGGAATCAGGCTTCCTGCACTGAGCAGGGGGTTGGACCAGATATTCTTGTAGACCCCTTCCAACCCCATGATTCTATGATTCTTCGTTATGTATTCGTACACCTAAATAGTAACTGTCACGATTCCCTTAGCCCCCACTTCACTTCAGCGCCCAAAACCAACACACAGGCTTCAATCTACAGCTTTTAATCCATTACTTTACAAGGTCATACAGATGCAAATTCTCAGAGAAACTCTCCATCTACAAGGAATGCCTTCAGGGGATCCAAATGGAATTTACCAGAGTTGCTCCCCGTTTGAAGAGGGAGGCGGTCTCACTAGCCTAACTTAAGTGCGGGAGGTCCCTCTCTTCTCGTGCAGCCTCTAAGTGCAGCTTCTTATGCAAAGCCAGTCAGCTAGACCATCTCGGTTCCACCCCTGCTTTCTCTCTCTTTGCTCTGCACCTGCGCCTGGAATCTATTAGGTCAAACTCCTGTTCACTGCCTCTCATGGGGTGGTGGTGAGGAAGGACCCTCAAGCTCAGCCATCTGTACATTTGTAACCTGAGAAGCAGGCCTACTCATATCTGGACTAGCCTGGGAAAACACCTCCCCCATGTCTGATGGTTCTCCTTCAGAATCTCAAGTGCTATCCCACTCCCTGCACTCAGAAACACCCCTGACAGTAACTGCCATCTCCTAGATGGCTGTCTTCCACCTCTTAATTTAGATGGAGTACGATTTCTGCAGTGTCCTTCTGATTATCATGACATATACTCAGGTCATCAACATAAGTCAGTATGAATGTCTATCTGCCTCTCCATAATGCATGCAGAGGCAGGGGTCAGCTTTACCTTGTTTAAAACCTTGGCTGGTTAGGGGTGGACGAAAGTCACTTACCTGTCGTCGAAGGCCGTTCGCGGTGGGGGGGAGGCGCTTCGCTGCTCCCCCCGCGAAGTTCAGGCCGGGGGGGAGGCTTCCCGCCTCGCCCAGCCGAAATTCAGGCGGGGGGGAGGCTTCCCGCCTTGCCCCGGCCGAAATTCAGGCTGGGGAGGAGGCGCCTCACCTCGCCCGGCTGCGAACGCGAAAATAAATAAATAAAAAAAAAAACGCCCCCTGATAGGCTACGTGACGATTCACGTAGCCTATCACGGCTAGATCTGCAAAGTCAGCCGTGATAGGCTATGTGAATCGTCACGTAGCCTATCACGGGTGACTTAAAAAAAAAAAAAAGCGCGTACGCGAATGGCGGCCACCATAGGGAGCCGCCATTCCCGTTCCTTATTTGGTCGCTGTTGTCTACGTAAATGTTTACGTAGACTACGGCGAAAATAAGGGCAACGCAAATAGCGTTGCCCTTATTTTCGCCGTAGTCTACGTAAACATTTACGTAGACTACAGCGACCAAATAAGGAACGGGAATGGCGGCTCCCTATGGGGGCTGCCATTATCCGTACACACTTTTTCTTTTTTTTTTAAAGTCACCCGTGATAGGCTACGTGACGATTCACGTAGCCTATCACGGCTGACTTTGCAAATCTAGCCGTGATAGGCTACGTGAATCGTCACGTAGCCTATCAGGGGACTTTTTTTTTTTTCTTTGATTGCAATGGCGGGGGCGGCAGCCGGTCGAAAGACCAGCTGCCGCTCCCGTCCCGCTCGAACACCGGACGAACCGCCAGCCGGACCCGCCGCCAGGAGGGACATTCAGGGAAGGTAAGTCCCGTCCTGGGGGGGTGCGGGGTGCGGGGGGGTGCAGAGGATTTCTCCCCGAAACTTCTTCGGGGGGCCGAACACGTTGGAGAATTTCGGGGAGAAATTCTCCGCCATCCCTACTGGTCACCAACTTGTCCAGTTTTTCATTCCATGCTCTCACTGTTTGTTTTAAGCCATAGATCCCCTTCTGCAGCTTGCACACGAGATGCTTGTTTTTGTCACTTGTAAATCCTGGTGGTTGTTTCATGTGCAACTCTCCTATTTTTCCAAGCAAAAATGCAGTCTTTACATCAAGGTGTTCTATGTGCATGTTTCTTGAAGCTGCTAGGCTCAAGAGCACTCTTACTGTAGCATGTTTCATAACTGGTGCAAAAGTCTCATCATTGTCTTCACCATATTTTTGGCAGTGCCTTTGGAAATGAGCATGGCTTTGTATTGCTGTATCTTGCCTTCTGCACCCTGCTTGGCTTTAAAAACCCACTTGCAGCCCATGGCCTTCTCACCGATTGGCCTTTGTAAGAGTCCAAGTTTTATTTCTGCATAGTTCCTCTAATTCTTTGTGTGCTGCCCTTTTCCATTTGCTTGCTTCTGCTGCAAACATCCCCTCTACTTCTCTCCATGATGACAGTTCTTGTGGTAATGACGACCTTGTGAGATAGATGAGTCGTTTGGCTGGAACTCCTTTGTTGGACCATGATGAGTGTCTGGGATTTGGTTCAGGAGTATCATTTCCTTCCACAGCAACCTCTGTCTCCTCTGTCTCATCTGCTGGCTCTCTAGGAGCTTCCGACCGACTGTACTTCCTCATCTGGTTGGGTTTGGGTGATCTCTGGGTGTCAGGCAATACTCTTCTATATGCTGTCACTGTCACCTTTGTTACTTTGTTACTGTATTGCTCTTCCAATAGATTCTCCAGTGCTTCGATTAGTCTGACTTCAGTCACTTCCATTCACCAGGTAATGTGCATCTCCCCACTGGGAGAGGGGAATATACTTCAACACAGCTGTGCAAAGCGTAATTTCCCTTTGTTACATTTTATGACATTACTCATCCCTGAACAATGCATTGCCCCTTCTCCTTAAGTGCTTGCTAATGGCCCCTATACCTTCTTTACTCATACATCACACTCTGAGAGATAGACATCTTCAGTTACTTTAAATATTTCTCCACACACACTAGGGATGTCAGAGAATTTCGCCATGAATCTTGGGGAGGCCGAATGCCAGTGCATTCGGCCCCCCGAAATTGGTGGCAAAACGGTTTTCCCCCCCGCCCCCCCCCCGGGACGGGACTTACCTTGGGCGAATCCTCCTGGCAGCGGCGGCTGCGGCGGCGGTTCGGGGGCGGTGCGGCGGTGGTGCGGCGGCGGTGCGGCGGCGGCGCGGCAGCGGCGGCTGCGGCGGCCGGTCTTCTGACCAGCTACCGCCGCCACCATTTCCAGGAAAAAAACAAAAAAAACAAAAAAAGTGATAGGCTACATAAAGATTTACGTAGCCTATCACGGCTAGATTTTTAAAAAATACCATGATAGGCTACGTAAATGTTTACGTAGCCTATCACGGCTGAGTGAAGAAAAAAAAAACCCCGTGCGTACGCAAATGGCTGAGTGAAGAAAAAAAAACCCGCATGGGCGCCGCCATTTGCGTTCCTTATTTTGGCACGTCTAGTCTACGTAAACATTTAGATAAATAGCTATTTGCATTCCCCTTATTTTCGCCGTAGTCTACGTAAATGTTTACGTAGACTAGACGTGCCAAAATAAGGAACACAAATGGTGGTGCCCATGGGCGCCGCCATTTGCGTACGCGCAGTTTTTTTTTTCCACTCAGCCGTGATAGGCTACGTAAACATTTATGTAGCCTATCACGGCTGACTGCAGGGACGCAAACGGTGGTGGCTATGGCCGCCGCCATTTGCGGCCCGGCTGGCCAGGATTCGGGGGTGAAGGGATGGAGCGCCTCCCCCCCGGCCAGAATTTCGCAGGGAGGGACGGAGTGCCTCCACCCCCGGCCAGAATTTTGGCAGGGAGGGACAGAGTGCCTCCCCCACACCGCGAATCAAATTTCGATACAGGTAAGAGACTTTCGTACATCCATACCTCAGTTTGGTACCTTCAGAATTTCTAGTCTATGGTAATCCACACGATCACTCTTAAAATAACAGTTGGCCATGAGAAGAATGCCAAAATTCTTTGGGCAGACATCACAAACTAGTGTGCACATTTTCAAGTTCTACAGAACTCTTCACTGGGCTAGAACTTTGACCTGCCTGTGGACCAACCCTTCCCTGCACTGCAGCCCTCCTACAACTGCTTTTTGAAGAACAATCATGGAACTCCAACATAATGTTTTAGTTTATGTATTTATTTTTATGATTACATTTATATCCCAACTTTTCTTCCCCTCGGCAAGGAACCCAGGGTGGCTTACATGGTCCTTGTCCTCTCCATTTTACTCTCACAACAACCCTGCCAAGGTTGGTTAGGCTGAGAGTCAGAGACTGGCCCCAAATCTGAGTGAACCTCATGGCCTTAGTGGGGACCAGAACCCAGATCTCCCAAGTCCCAGTCCAGCTCTCTAACCACTGCACTGGATCTCAGTGTGGACCGTAGGAGCATCTCTGAGCCTTCTCAAGTGTACCCCTTGAAATGGCCATCAAGTCCTTGTGCAAGGAGCGCTTTTAGGGACTGGAAAGAGTGGCAGGAATAAAAGCAAGTTGGCATATGGGATCTAATAAAGGCAAGTCTACCTATGGCCTCTAGTGAAGGCACCATTCTACATATGTGGTTTTCCAGCCAATAGAAGATAAAGGTGTGTGCTTTTTTCAACTGTCATTATTCAGACTTCTTTTAGATGTCTTACATTTCATAAAGGTTTGAAACTAAACTACTCTTGACTATTTCCTCCCTCATGTGGACAGTATAGTCTTTGAATTGCAGTCATCTCTGATGGTTGAAAGTTACTTATAGAAAAGAGTTTTTATTTCATTTCTGGGACAATCTGGGTGACTTAGGGCACAATCCTATCAAGATAGGCGGCAGCCTCCAAACTCAGAGGTGACCGCCTATCCAAAGCAAGGCAGGAGATGCACAGGGGAGGGGGATCATTCCCTCCGCGCCTCTCCTGACCTGTTATTTTCCACTAGACAGCCGTTTTTGGCTGTGTGTGTGTGGGGGGGACTGGGAGAGGAGGCTGCTATACAACACATTGGATGTGTTGTACATGCAGCTCCACTCTCCCCACCCCGGCACGCCACCCGGCACGCCCCTTTTCAGTTGCTTCTCGATCCTCCCTCTGAGGCAGTGCGGACGTGTGGGGAGGTTGGTTTTCCGGGAACCAACCTCAGAGCACGGGCTCCGAGGTCGGTTCCCAGAAAAGAGCATATCCTATGGCCCTCTAGATAGTTTCTATGTCAGGAGCGCCCCAGCTGCTTCTAGGGGTGTATGAAACCCCACTTACCTGGCTCTGCTGGGTTCTGTGGCGGGGGGAAGGTGATTCGGTCCTCCCCCTGGAATCCTTGATGGGGGGGAGGCAATCCATTCCTCTCACCCAGAATCCTGCACAGCTTGCTTCACTCCAAGGCCAGTCCACAGAGCTGCCAGCCGGGCCAACCCCCAGCAGGGCCTCAACCCGCTGCCGGGCTTCTGTGGACGCAAATGGCATCCTGCGTAGGGGACAGCATTTGCGTCCCTATGCTAGCCCGTGATAGGCTATGTAAATATTTACATAGCCTATCACAGCTAAAGCAAGGATGCAAATGGCGTCCCCTACGCCATTTGTGTCCCTGCTTTAGCCGTGACAGGCTACGTAAATATATACGTAGCCTATCACGGGCTAGCGTAGGGACACAAATGGTGGCCGCTATGATGGCCGCCATTTGCAGCCACAGCCACCATTTGTGACCACCGCCACCGCCGCTGTCGCCGCTTCATCTGCCGCCACATCCGCCACCAGGTAGGTCCGTCCTGGGGGGATTCTGAGGGGTGGCAGGGGGGGAGGCCGTTCTGCCAAGGACTCTGGGGGGCCAGTTTCTAAAGAATCCGGCCTCATAAGAGTCTGTGGCGGAATTTCCTGCCATTCCTAGCTGCCTCTTAAAGTCTCCTCCAGTAGCCCAAACAAGACACAGACAAAAGGGATTCTCTCCAAGGCTTTATTCCTTTACAACTTAATGACTCTTTCAGATGCTAACTGCCAGCGACTAAGCAAGGAACTGCAAAGGGTATCCTAACAGGGTAACCTAAGCTCCATCTACGCAGTTGGTCCCCGTTTTGAGGAGAAGAGCGGGAAAGCTCTGAAATGTATGGGCTAGGAGGGGAGGCTCCCCCCTTACCTGTGGGGCATCAGGGCGCAGCCATTGCCATAGCGCCAAGCGGGCTGAGCGCCTCCTCTCGGCGCCCTCCACCTCGCACTTCTCCCTGCGCCAGTGCCTTGCGTCTAGCAACAACCAATCTCCCGCTCTTTCGCTGCCAGGGTCACCATCTCTCTCAGGAATGTGAGCCTCTCCCTGCAGGGGGCCTCTCCCTGCAGCTGCGCCTCTGAGAGACGAGCGGGCTCCTCTCCCACGGGTTGTAGCTCTTCCTCAGAATCAGAGCTGCTTTGGGGCTCTGTGTTCCAACTCTGACAGTCTAGTTGCCATAGGATTGCTCCTTCAGTTTTGTTGGTTAGATAAACTAGTTCCATGAAACAAGGACCAAGTGCCCCAAGTTAAACCATGTAACACTACGTACAAGGATCAGAGTCTCATGGTTACCACGTAATGGTTTTGCTTTGACAGTTATTTATTGTTGTTTATTTTTAAAATGTTTCTTACTTAAATTCTGTTAAAAATAGATTCAAGGAGCAAAGCTATGCATATTGTCCAGGGGTCACCCCTGCTGCCTTCTGAAATCCTCAGGTAGCCAGAATCAACACGCAGACAATAGGGCTCTTTTCCAAGGCTTTATTTCCATTCAACCTAATGACGCTTACAGTTGCTATTTGCTTGATCCTATGAGTGAGACTTAAGAGAGCTGCCTACTCGGGGGTTCTAGCCTTAGGAATCAGTTGATCTCCGTTTGGAGGGGAAGGTGGGAAACCTCTGAACGTATGAGCTAGGAGGAGAGAGTCCACCCCTTTCCCGTGGGGCATCGGGGCGCTGCTGTTGCCATCACGCCACGTGGGCTGAGCGCCTCCTCTCTGTGCCTGCCATCTCCCGCTTGACGCTGTGCCGGTGCCTAGCATCCAGAAACTGTTGTTGCGCCTCCCTCTCCCTGCCAGGGTCACTATCACTCTCAGGAATGTGTTCCAGGAGGGGCTTTTCCTCCAGTTGAGCCTCTGAACTGCTCGGGGGTTCCTCTCCCATGGTTGCTATCTCTTCCTCAGAATCAGAACTGCTTTGGGGCCCTCTGGGCTCCGATCCAACCCTGACACATATTTAGACAGAACATACCACAGCTGGCTGGGGAATGCTGGGAGTTGTAGGCCCTTTTTCTGCCTAAACATGCATAGGATTGTGCCCTTGTCTTACATGGAAAGCTGCTTCTGTTCCAGGGCTCTAGTCTCTCATGCAGGAGCAGCTGAAGATATAGCACAGGACTCGGTTGTCCAATGACTAATTTTCTCCAGATAAATAAATGAGAAGACTCCAAAAATGAAAGGCTTCTGTGTGTAATGGAAATATGACAGATCTGTTATCATTTCCAAGCTTTTAGCTCTTAAAACCTGAAAATGCACTAGAAGGATTTTTGCATTGATTTCAGAAGGTGACTCCATGCAAGTAACCTCAACAGTTTCCCCCTGACTCAGCTCCCCGGTCGGATGGCTTCCTCCCTTCTCTTTTGCTGCAAGAGTGGTTCTGATTCATATAGGTGAGGGAGCTTTATGAGGCTACAAGAAGATTGCAATAATTATATTGTGCTGTATATATTTCTATGAGATTATAAAACTACTCTGTGTGAATTCTATTATGGAGTCTTTCTCACTTCATGTAGACGTAGCTTTTGTCCTCGGGTATGATTATCTGTCTGCTGTTGTTTGGGGCCTACACCGTAGTGCTTAGCGCACTGACATCTATATCATGAGTACCACAGCAAAGGAGAAACAACAGATAAATTAAAGGACTTGGACGAGATCAATGCAAAAGAAGACAAAGCATATGTGTATCATAATTTCTGTGTGGTAAGTGTTCCATGGGCTGCTTTTGAGACCCTCCGTGGGTCTGATAAGGCTCCTGGGTCTTAAGTTCGACAGTATTGTTTTGATTATACATTTAAATCCACAAATGCAAAATTCAGGTAGATTCCTGTTAATTTGTATTACTATCCTTTATTATTGTTGTTATTGATTATTGTCAGGGTTCCACTTACGGCCTGGACCCCCTGATCAACTCCTTCGGGATCTCTTGCCTCCTTAGGAGTCCCACCTTCCTTCTTTTACCTTCCCTTTTCCAGTAACATGGGGTTTAGGCTGTAGGCATGAGGTGACTGACAGTCTAGATGCAGGGTTTAACCACAACAGTTTACTAGTAGATTTAAAGCAAACAAATTACAATTTAGGGCACAATCCTATGCATGTTTAGAAGGAAAAAAAAGGCCTACAACTCCTAGCATTCCCCAGCCAGCAAAGGTAGGGGCAAAGCAAAGCTGGTTGGGGAATGCTGGGAGTTGTAGGCCTTTTCTCCATCTAAACATGCATAGGATTGCGCCCTAAAGGTATTTGCACAATAGAGCTGAGTGATGCAAAAGGCATTAAAACAAAAGAAAATTTGCAAAATGTCCTTAGACATTTCCATGCTGATTCGTTCCGCTTACTTTTCAGACTCTGCTTTTACTTCTGGCTCTGGCTGTCTCTCTGGTGTTCCCTTGCTCTTGCTCTGGCTGCAGCTTGGTCTTTCCTTTCTTACTGGCTCTCTTGCACTCTTTATATACCCTCTTCCCTCAAAACCAAAAGCACTGCCTCAACCCTGAAGAAATGAAACTTAACAGGAAAAATGAAGCTAACACTGAACTGGAGAAATGACCCTATTTGTCTCAGGGTTACCCCTTCCCAACAGAAAACGTCAGGCCTCTAAGCCTGACCCGTTTTCCCTTTGCCTCTATAGGACTCAAACCTTCACAATTACATTTCATTTTTTAGTGCCATCCAGGGTAGAGCTGTGCACAGATGGCCTATCAAAATTCTCCACCCTATTGGTGGGCGGAGAAATGTGTGTGTGTGTGTGTGTGCGCGGGGGGGATTTCACTGAATCTGTGCAGGGGGAGGAGAAATTCTCCCAACAGTTTCTCATAGGTAGGGCTCGCCATTTACAGAGGTTGTAACACAGGCTCTTTCTTTCTCTTTTTTCCCCTAAGGGTTTTTGTTTCTTTTGTTCTGCCATCAAAATTGTGTTGTCAGTCTGGCCACCACTTTGCATCCTTCACATACCTAGCATCATTCTAGGGAACTGTGGGAGGAGAAGGAAGGTGGCCACCACACACAAATACACACAGTACTAATCCAATGTGCATGGGATTTTAATGATGCATAGTATTTTAATGATGAACATTTCAATAATGCAAAATTACAGTACCCTTGGGTATTACTGGGAGTCATTTTAACATAAACAAAAATGACAGATCCAGTGGAGGCTGTTGGTATGCTTTGATTTGGTATGCTTTGGATCATGAGCTGTTCTTTTCCTTCTCCATACTTTTCTCTTCCCATCATTCTGGTACAAGTTAATCTTGGTTTCATCAGTCCAAAGAATCTTATTCCAGAACTGGGCAGGCTTTTTTAGGTATTTGCTGGCAACGGCTAATCTGGCCTTTCTGTTCTTGAGCGTTACCAGTGGTTTGCACCTTGTTGTGAAGCCTCTGTATTTACATTCATAAAGCTGTCTCTTGACTGTAGATGATGACAATGACATGCCTACCTCCTCAAGAGCGTTCTTGACCTGGCTAGATGTTGTGAAAGGGTTCCTCTTCACCATGAGCAGAATTCTGCGGTCATCCACTTTAGTTGTCTTCCATGGTCTTCCAGGCCTTTTGCTGTTGCTGAGCTTGCCAGTTAATTCCTTCTTTTTCAGGATGTTCCAAACTGTTGTGTTGGCCACTCCCAATGTTTTTGCTATCCCTCTGTTGGGTTTATTTTGTTTCCTCAGCCTAATTATGGCCTCCTTCACTCGCATGGACACCTCTTTGGACCTCATGTTGGGAGTTCCAGTGAACAGCTACCAAATGCAAATGTAACACTCAAGTAGGGATGTTAGAGAATTCCGCCACGGATCCCAGGGGGGCTGAATTCCAGTGAATTGGGCCCCCCAGAATCCGTGGCAGAACGGAGCCCCCCATCCCACCACCCCACCGAAGCCCCGTGAAATGGAGCCTACCTGGCTGCCGCTCTGGCAGCGGTGGCGGCAGCGGCTCCAGCTGCTGCTGTGCTGCTGCGGCCGCAAATGGCGGCTGTCGTAGCGGCCGCCATTTGCATCCCTACGCCGGCCCGTGATAGGCTACGTATATATTTACGTAGCCTATCATGGCTAAAGCAGGGACGCAAATGGCATCCCCTAAGCCATTTGCGTTCCCACTTTATCCGTGATAGGCGACATAAATATTTACGTAGCCTATCACGGGCTGGCGTAGGGACGCAAATGGCATCCCCTACACAGGACGCCATTTGTGTCCACAGCAGCCTGGCAGTGGCTGGAGGCCCCACTGTGGGTTGGCCCGGCCAGTGCCTCCGCGGCCTGGCCACGGAGTGGAGCCGGCCTGACAGGATTCTGGGGGGAAGGAACGGATCACCTCCCCCCACCTGCAGAACCTGGCGGAGCCAGGTAAGTGGGGTTTTGTACACCCCTACACTCAGAACCTCATGAGAAATGCCGGGTTGGATGAATCAGAGGTCGGAATTAAGATTGCTGGGAGAATTATCAACAACCTCCAATATGCAGACGATACCACCCTAATGGCAGAAAGCGAAGAGGATCTAAAGAGCCTCTTGTTGAGGGTGAAAGAGGAGAGTGCAAAAGCTGGTTTGAAACTCAACATTAAAAAAACGAAGATCATGGCATCTGGCCCTATCACTTCCTGGCATATAGAAGGGAAAGCAGTGACAGATTTTACTTTCTTGGGCTCCAAGATCACCGTAGACGGTGACTGTAGCCATGAAATTAAAAGACGCTTGCTCCTTGGGAGGAAAGCTATGGCAAACCTAGACAGCATAGTAAGAAGCAGAGACATCACCTTGCCGACAAAGGTCCGTCTAATCAAAGCTATGGTTTTCCCAGTAGTAATGTATGGCTGTGAGAGCTGGACTATAAGGAAGGCTGAGCGCTGAAGAATTGATGCTTTCGAACGCGTCCCCTGGACTGCAAGGAGGTCAAATCAGTCCATCCTAAAGGAAATCAACCCTGAGTGCTCATTGGAAGGACAGATCCTGAAGCTGAAGCTCAAATATTTTGGCCACCTAATGCGAAGAGAAAACTCTGGAAAAGACCCTGATGCTGGGAAAGACTGAAGGCAAAAGGAGAAGGGGACGGCAGAGGATGAGATGGCTAGATAGCATCACTGATGCAATGAATATGAACTTGAGCATGCTCCGGGAGAGAGCGCAGGACAGGAAGGCCTGGCGTGCTATGGTCCATGGGGTCACAAAGAGTCGGACACGACTGAACGGCTGAACAACAACAACACTAAGAACCACCTCCAGGCCTTTTATCTGCTTGATTGGTCATGGGGTGCCCAGGAAACAGGCCACACCTGGCCATGCAGCTGCTTGTCAGCCATTCGTTCCATTATGTATGAGCCACAATGATGGGTGTGTGTGCATGCCACTGGCTGTACTTCCTGAATGGTTAGTGCTCCACTTTTGTCATTTCCTTGAATTACAGCTGAAAGTCCTGATTTCACTCCCATCTGGGTGTGTTTCCTTTCAACTTCAATGTGGTGGTGTACAGAGGCCAACTGCCAAAACAGTTATCCTTGTTCCAATATTTCTGGCCCTGACTGTATATTATGTCTTGTCAAGTTGTATTTTATGGTTTTAATTGTGAACGGCCCAGAGAGCCTTGGCTATTGGGCAGTATAAAAACGTAATAAAGAAATAATCAATCAATCAATAAAATAGACGAGTCCAAAAGAGTGGTTACTGTTGTGCAGCAGTCAGGGATTTTTTTAAACCACTTTTCTGTAGCTGCTCTTTCCCACACTCTTCAGTTTAGTGCTAAACCGCACAAGCAGATCTGTGGGAAGGTACATTTTCAATGTGGTGTATGAACCTGCCTTTGTGCTCAGGTTCACATACAGTACATTGTGCTCAATAGCACAGTGTGCTCAGTATATTTCATTAGTACAGGATATGGTATCCTGCCTAAGACAGGAGACTAGGAGTTTGTTTCTCCACTGCTACTCTTATTTTTTATTTTTTCCTCCCAGAGCTATAATCTTCCAACAGCCTTGAGATGCTGCTTTTTACCCATAGAGTCCTACATGGAAGCCCTACCAGACTGCACGAAAATTATAGACTCTACTTCCTGGCTAATGATGACTTTGACCTTCTGCAGGGGAGGTGGACCAGTTAGGATGGCCCATCCCCAGATGTTAAGGTATCCTTGGGGTTCCATCAGGGAGTTTCTAGTCAGCATGAAGCTCTTGTTGCCCCACAGAGCACGGAGACGACTTGGGCAATAGACACAATTGTTCCAGTGATATGAGTCCTTGCCTACTGTACAGAGACATTCAGCTCCCTGGTATATGGTGAGCAAGGAGCAATGAAGCAGCTGGGATGATGGCTAAAATGCAAGTGGACACAAGCCCAGGCATGATTGTAGCCGGTTGAATGATTGGTTCTAAATACTGAAAATTGAAGGACTCGTTTGGTTAGCCAGTCGTTCCTGAAATTGCCTTCCTATCAGGAAACAATGACTTCCAGAAAATGTGTTGTTCACCAGCTGTTCAGCAGTTCACTCTGTCTCCGTCAAATAAAGTGACCTGGCTGTACTTGCTCTCCATTATTCAATTACTGAAATATTTTAGTGCTGAAAACACACAACACATTGTGTTACAGGTCTGGAACAGCAAATCATTTGATTTCATTTCATGAACTTTTCATGATTCATCCTAACTTCCAACAAGTAGCTTCACAGCTTCAATAACTCTGCTTTTAGCTGGGAAAGCACAGGCAAAACCTTTTTTGGGCAGGGGTGGGGGTCAGTACTGTAGTGGCAAATTCAGAAGCTGAGGGTCCCTTCGTCACAGGTCCCTTCGTCACAGGGTCACAGCCATTCCCCCTCACAGCCACGCCCCCCTCTAAGATTGTACAACCTTGTAAGATATACAGCCTTCAACTGAGACCCCAAAACAGTGCAGCTGAGAGTAAGGCAGTGGTTTCAATTGGATGTCAGAGGAAAAAATGCAGGAGTGTTAATCTTTTTCACTCACTCACTCACTCACTCACTCACACACAGACATTTTAGGTTTTCAAAATATGATACTCTATGGAAGCTTCACCATCTCAACTCAGCCCTCATGGACAGATTCCTTCTCATTTAAACAGCCGTCTTGCACACTCCCTTAGAGCCCCAACATTACCATTAGCCTCTCCTGAGCTCTTTCATTGTACCTCTCCCATCTTACAACAGAAACATCCACACACCCAGCTGGACTGAAACACACACACACACCTTCTTTCTCCTCTCCCCCCAACTGATTTTTTTCTGTTTCCCTTCCCTTCCAAACCAGGGTTTGTTTGCCCAGGTACATGCCAACCTTGTACCAAAAAGTGTTGCTGACCAAGCAGGTTGCATTTGGCAATTCTGCTCACTGCAGAAATTAACATTCAAGAATTGACAGTGCAATCCAATGGGTGTTTATTTTGAATTAAATTTACAGAGATCTTGGGAAGGCAGCTAAGGCTGCAGTCTTATGCAGACTTATCTGGGAGAAAGCCCAATTGGCAATTGAACATAGTGGGACTGACTTCTGAGTAAACATGCATAGGACTGTGTGATAAATCCTAAAAACTGGCACAAACCAGCCAGCTGCCCTGCCCCATAAGTAAATAATGGTGGCAGCGCCCCCACCTCCTGTCCTGCTGCCACCATGGCTAGCAGGAGCAGCAGCCCTGAACGGGTGGCTGGCATTACGGGAGACGAGGGCAGCGCCGGGCGCATAGGCACGGAGCAGGGATGGGTGGAGAAGCCAAGAGCTGAGGAGGAGATGGGCAGGGGGAGAGGAGGCTTCAGAGCTCCCTCAGGCTCCCTCGCTCTCTCGCTTGCTCCCTTTGTCTGGCCAGCAGCCAAGAAGCAGCCAAGAGGCAGCCGCCCACACTCCCTCTGCTCCCTCATCCTTCCCTAGCAGACTGCGACCCAGCTGGGGGCTGGCTTCGAAAAAAGTGCCGGAGCAAAGCCCCGGTGCGACCTGCCACCACTACACCACTGGTGGGGGTAAAGGTTCAGGCAATTCTGGTGATGATGGCAACAGTAATAAAAATGGGAGTTCCCTTCCCAGTTTAAACAACTGACTTATTTTGCCCTGAGGTGGCTAGGAAGTAGAAAATGGAGAGGCCAAGAGAAATCAGCATTGCATACAATGCAATCCTCCTCCATATCTAGTCTGCCTAGGCATTTATATTGCCCTCATCAGCTTGGCTTCAGGATGATACATGAAAGTGCCACCATAGGGGTTAAATGGATATGCATGTGGCATTCAAACAGAAATGGTACACCTACAAAGGCTGGGCCAGTTGGTGTCTTAGAGCCCTGCCACTCGCAGGGCATATGTCAAGAGCATCTGCACATCTGGAATGCACTCCTTTCCTACTTAAAGAAGATGAGCATAACTCATTCTTAATAGGGCCCCGAAGACAATAAAGGTTAACTGCACAGCACCACAGCAACCATTAGAAGGACCTGCTCAAACCTTAAAAACCTCTGTTAGATTAACTGGTTGGGGATTTGGAATAGACAGGCACAATCCTGCTCTTGTACATTCTGTGAAGTACAAATGTTGCCTTAGTTGCTGAATTGGCTGAACCTTGATATAACTCAGGGGTTCGTACCAATATTGGAACTCATCTAATTCATTACCTGTGAAAGCAAGAGTGGCTCATTATTCGGTAGGAACCATTTTCTCATGGGTATCGAGGGGAGTGTTTACCTTGGATAACTGGTTTCCTCTCTCTGCCACTCTGTCTGCTTCTCTTCTACCTCAGTAACACATGGCTCATTTCTCTCGCCTTCTGCCACACTTCCTGCATGGGTTTTTTTTCTCAGCATGTTTTTGCCCTGAACTTCTTTCCAATTACCACCCCTTCCATTGTTTTTCCTTCATGTGAGATATTTCTACAGCATTTTCTTTATTTACAGGTGCCGTGAGCCACTGCCTAAAATCAGAGGGGGGAGGGGGAAAGATGACATGAATCCTTACACTATTTTGGCTGCAGCTCTCTTCCTTGCATACACCTGCTTGGCCCCCCGACTGCCAGTCTGCGGACCCCAGAGCTTGCCTGACTCTGTGTGCACTGAGTTGGGCAAGCTCACAGTGTCCCACTGCCCTGCCAGCCGCCATTGTATGGAAAATCGCAGGGAAGCTATATAAGGAAAGTGAGATTTTGTGCGTAATGGTGGCTGTAAATGGCGCTACTTATGGCTGTCATTATGTGCAAAATCATGATGTATGTATATAGTTTACCTGCGATTTTGCACAAAATGGTGGCTCGTGGGGCAGCAGGACCCCACCTGCCACTCGCCAGGTGTCTGTGGACCATCTGGCAGCTCGCCCCACATGCAGAACAGGGTCAGGCGGCCAGCAGGGCTCCAGTGAGCAGGGTGCAAGGTAGCAGCAGGTGAGTTCGGCCATCCCTAGTAAGTCTTTGCAGCAATCTGTAATCTCCTGAATCATTGATTAATGCAGGTCCAGCTCTTCAAATCAGGAACACCTAAATGGCAGTCAAATGCTGCACCTTCTGATTAGGGTTGTCCGTCATAGGGAAATCTGGCCCTTTGGGGGCCTGATGGATCCCCGCAACGGATCTGGCACAGCTTGCATTTGTGAGTTGAGCTGCACAACAATCCACAAAACCAGGAAAGTTGTGTGTGTGTGTGTGGGGGGGTATATGTAATCGGGGGCTGATTAGTGCAAAATGGCAGCCATAAATATACAGTAGTGATTTTGAGGCGACTCTACACATGGACGTCACCAGATGGTCAATATCGAAATCAGATTGATTATGTCCTTTGTAGCCAAAGATGGAGAAGCTCCATACAGTCAGTAAAAACAAGACCTGGAGCTGACTGTGGCTCAGATCATGAGCTGCTTCTTGCAAAATTTCGGCTTAAATTGAAGAACGTCGGGAAAACCACTAAACCGTTCAGGTATGACCTAAATCATATCCCTGATGAATATACAGTGGAGGTGAGGAATAGATTTCAGGGATTAGACCTGATAGACAGAGTGCCTGAGGAACTATGGACGGAGGTCCGTAACATTGTTCAGGAGGCAGCAACTCAATCCATCCCAAAGAAAAAGAAATGCAAGAAAGCCAAGTGGCTGTCTGATGAGGCTTTACAAGTAGCTCACGAAAGAAGGGAAGCGAAAAGCAAGGGAGAAAGGGGAAGATATACCCAACTGAATGCAGAGTTCCAGAGAATAGCAAGGAGAGACAAGAAGGCCTTCTTAAATGAACAATGCAAAGAAATCGAGGAAAACAACAGAATGGGAAAGACTAGAGATCTCTTCAAGAAAATTGGAGATCTCAAGGGAACGTTTTGTGCAAAGACGGGCATGATAAAGGACAAAGAAGGCAGGGACCTAACAGAAGCAGATGAGATTAAGAAGAGGTGGCAAGAATACACAGAAGAACTATACAGGAAAGATCTGAATGTCCCTGATAGCCATGATAGTGCGGTCACTGAACTTGAGCTGGACATCCTAGAGAGTGAAGTCAAGTGGGCCTTAGGAAGCATTAGTAACAACAAAGCTAGCGGAGATGACAGTATTCCAGCCGAGCTATTTAAAATCCTAAAAGATGATGCTGTTAAAGTGCTGCATTCAATATGCCAACAAATCTGGAACACTCAACAGTGGCCACAAGACTGGAAAAGGTCAGTTTACATTCCAATTCCAAAGAAGGGCAACGCCAAGAGTGTTCAAACTACCGCACAATTGCGCTCATTTCACATGCCAGCAAGGTGATGCTCAAAATCCTACAAGCTAGGCTTCAGCAGTATGTGAACCGAGAACTACCGGAAGTACAAGCTGGGTTTAGAAGAGGCAGAGGAACTAGAGATCAAATCGCCAACATTCGCTGCATCATGGAGAAAGCAAGAGAATTCCAGAAAAACGTCTATTTCTGCTTCATTGACTACGCTAAAGCCATTGATTGTGTGGATCACAACAAACTGTGGCAAATTCTGAAAGTGATGGGAGTACCAGACCACCTTACCTGTCTCCTGAGAAACCTGTACGAGGGTCAAGAAGCAACAGTCAGAACCAGACATGGAACAACCGATTGGTTCAAAATTGGGAAAGGAGTACGACAAGGCTGCATATTGTCACCCTGCTTATTTAACTTATATGCAGAGTACATCATGAGAAATGCCGGGTTGGATGAATCAGAGGTCGGAATTAAGATTGCTGGGAGAATTATCAACAACCTCCGATATGCAGACGATACCACCCTAATGGCAGAAAGCGAAGAGGATCTCAAGAGCCTCTTGTTGAGGGTGAAAGAGGAGAGTGCAAAAGCTGGTTTGAAACTCAACATTAAAAAAACGAAGATCATGGCATCTGGCCCCATCACTTCCTGGCATATAGAAGGGGAAGAAATGGAAGCAGTGACAGATTTTACTTTCTTGGGCTCCAAGATCACCGCAGATGGTGACTGTAGCCATGAAATTAAAAGATGCTTGCTCCTTGGGAGGAAAGCTATGGCCAACCTAGACAGCATAGTAAGAAGCAGAGACATCACCTTGCCGACAAAGGTCCGTCTAATCAAAGCTATGGTTTTCCCAGTAGTAATGTATGGCTGTGAGAGCTGGACTATAAGGAAGGCTGAGCGCCGAAGAATTGATGCTTTCGAACTGTGGTGCTGGAGAAGACTCTTACGAGTCCCCTGGACTGCAAGGAGGTCAAATCAGTCCATCTTAAAGGAAATCAACCCTGAGTGCTCATTGGAAGGACAGATAATGAAGCTGAAGCTCCAATATTTTGGCCACGTAATGCAAAGAGAAAACTCCCTGGAAAAGACCCTGATGCTGGGAAAGACTGAAGGCAAAAGGAGAAGGGGACGGCAGAGGATGAGATGGCTAGATAGCATCACGGATGCAATGAATATGAACTTGAGCACGCTCCGGGAGAGAGCGCAGGACAGGAAGGCCTGGCGTGCTATGGTCCATGGGATCACGAAGCGTCGGACACGACTGAACGACTGAACAACAACAACAAGTGATTTTGTGCAAATTGTGCTATTATGGCCACCATTTCGTGCAAACCATTCTTTCACTTACTATATTTCTATACCACCCCATAGCCAAAGCTCTCTGGGTGGTTCACCAAAATTTAAAACCATTAAAATACATTATATAAAGTATAAACACCATTTATGTAAGGATATAAAACAGATAGCATACATAACCACAACATATATCTCAAACAATTTCAAACAATCAGCCGGAGACAATCCAGGACCTGATCAAAAAGACTCATTATATGATGCCAAAATACTTGAGATAAAAGGACGGTTTTAATCTGGCACTGAAAAGATGACAATGTTGTAGGGATGTCAGAGAATTCCGCCACGGATCTCAGTGAGGACGAATGCCAGTGAATTCGGCCCCCCGAAATCTGTGGTGGAATGGCCTGCCCCCCCTGCCCCCCCGCGGATCCCCCCCGGGACGAGACTTACCTGGGGCAGATGTTCCGTGTGGCGGCTGCGACGGCGGCAGCTGCAGCGGCTGGTCTTCCGACCGGCTGCTGCTGCTGCCATTTGCAGTCTGGAGGTTTTTTGTTTTTTTTTACAGAGACATGATAGGCTACGTAAAGATTTACGTAGCCTATCACAGCTGGGTTAAAAAAAAATGCGTACGCAAATGGCAGCAGCTACAGCCACCGCCATTTGCATTCCTTATTTTTGGCCGTCTTAGTCTACATAAATATTTATGTAGACTATTACGGCGAAAATAAAGGGGAATGCAAATAGTGTAGCGGGCACTATTTGCATTCCCCTTTATTTTCGCCGTAATAGTCTACGTAAATATTTACGTAGACTAAGACTGCCATTTGCATACGCGTTTTTTTTTTTTACCCAGAGCCCTCCGCGGCCGGAAATCCGGCTGCGGATGGCTCTGGCCTGGGCCTGGCCAGCTGCTCTGTGGAGCCACTGCAGAGCACAGCCGGCCATTCGGGGATTCCGGGGGGGAGGAACGGATTGCCTCCCCCCCGTCGAGGATTCCGGGGGGAGGGATGGAACGCCTCCCCCCCACCATAAGCATAATCCGCAGAAAGGTAAGTGACTTTCATACATCCCTAAAATGTTGGTGCCAGGTGGGCCATGTTGAGGAGATCATTCCATAAATGGGGGGCCACCACCAAGAAGGCCCTCTCCCTTGTGCCCCCCCCAGCCTGCCAGCAGAATCCAGAAGTTTCACCACCCCATCTGCTGTTTATGTAAACTAGGCGAATGCTGCTCAGCTCCTAGCCTTTCAGTGTCCCTTGTAGGGTTGACTTTGCCTGATGGATATCTCACATATTATTAGTGTGCTAAATACTTTTTGATTAAGTATGCTCTCCATGGGACCACGGGTCAGTGGTAAAAGAAATGTGTCGCATGCGAAAGGACTCACATTCAATCCTCAGCAAGACCAAATCAAGGGTGTCAAACTTCTTTCAGCCTGAGGGTTAGGTTAGAGTGAGGGCTTTAGCTAAAAGCTCTTACAGCCAGTAACCAAGCATTAGGAGAGGCACTGCATCCTTTCAGAATGGGGAGAAAACTCTACAAACTCCAGGAAGCCAGGAAGTGATCAGTGGTCAGGGGAAAGGGGGTGGTAGGGATGTTGCGGGTGTCTGGTTGGGGCTTGAAGCTTGGTGATTTCTCACCAGTTCGGCCCCTCAGATGCCAGTCCATGGATCCCTGCCTTTGCCCGACTTGGTGTATCCCTGATCCCACGCCGAAGTGTCATAAAAATGGTAGCTCGGCCTTTTATGGAAAGGCTGATATTGCGCAAATGGCAGCCAGAAAGAGCCCAGTTACAGAGAATTACTGCCATAAATGGTCTGCTAAATACTGCACAGGAGGATTCTCTCTCCTTTTCCTCATCCAAAGAAGATGCTGAAATGCATTGGGAGCCTACTGATTGTGCAACTGTCTTTTTTTGGTTGTGTTCTTCAGCATTACAGCTGTTTTTGATCCCTATTGCTGTTGTTTGTTTTTTGAACCCCAGAGGGCCAGGTTGGGAGCACACAAGTGGGCCAGATGTGGCCCACAGCCCTGAGATTCAACATCCCTGAATTAAATGGTCAGATACTAAGTGAGAGGAAATAGTTCTGTTTGAGAACATAGACAGCTGCAGCCAAAACAGAGTAAGGGCCAAAACAGACATTATTTTAAATCTATGGAGGATCCAGCTGAAGAGGATTCCGCGGGGAGGCAGAGGTGACTCTTCCGTTCCGCCACGGACTCCTGGGGGCCGGATTCTTTAGAATCTGGCCTCATGGGAGTCCATGGCAGAATTCTCCGCCATCCCTAGAAAAGACAGCAAACGGCTGTCCACAAAGCCAAGCTTAATTCCAGTGTAGCTGCGACTGTCTTATACCTGTTTGCGAACTCTTGGGCATTGGTCTGCAAGTTACGAGTCTATTAGAGATGCTTAACAGGGTGGTTCTTTAATTTGCAGTTCTGTAGTTAATAAATGATGTTATTAAGTTACAAGGAAGCCCTCTCTTTAATAAATTACAAACATAACTGCTTCACTAATACATCTTACTGTCAGGAAGTGTTTCCTAGCCTTCTGACCCAAATACTCTCTTCACTCGCTCTTTAAAAGCAGTTTTATCCCATTAGGCCTAATTAAGCTTCTTTCTTTGTGTCCTAGTCCACCTACAACATAGTGAAAAGTAAGGTATTTTCAGGCTTTTTGTCACACCCTTCAAACTCATCAAAAAGGGGGAAAATGCTCATGTCCCCTGCTAGCAGAGTTTCACTCTGTTGCAATGGCCCATTTCATCGTCATGTACAATTTAACCTCCCATCACATGCAGCGTATAGGCCATTCAGAGCCACAAACATATCACCATGACAGTGCTCAGTGTTCTTAGAGAGCATCTGGACAGCTGCTCCTAAAGTTATTATTATTGTTAGAGGGGATCTGAAGTGTGCTTGTGTGTAACTCACATGGGCATCTCACTGGAAAGTGTGCTAAGTCTTGCAGGCTTTATGAGGAAAAGACTGCTTTCATATGAAGCTGTGTTATACTGACTTGGATCATTGGTCTATCTGTATTGCAACCTTGTCTGCAAGTTAGTGCAAGCGGGCAGTGTGCAGTTCGTTAATTCATGGGATGGAATTTTGACCATAGCTAGCCTTAGGGTCTCTACAGTATATAATGTGGTTTCCGGTGATTTCTTTCTTTTGCTCCTCCCCTTTCTCCCCCGCCCTTCTCAACTCCTCCTTTGCTGGGAGCACATGTATTTGTTCTCTTGCTCCCATTGGACTGGACAAACTCTTTTGAAACTCTATGCTGTGCCTGCATTGTATATACAAGAATATCTGTGAGTAAAACTGTTTTCTTTCCTTTAGTAAAGGAGGATGTGGTCTCCTTTATTGCTCTAAGATAGCTGGTGTGCATGTGGGTCTGGTAAACACTCATTCTATTTTGCCTTTTTGCTTCTCTCTGCGAATTGCCTTTCTAACAGGAGGCATCATTACTAAATAATCCCATCACTATCTCCAGAATTTCTAGCTTCGGGAAATATATTTCCAATCAATGAGTTCTGTGGACTTGTCACAATTGAGAAACAAGCATTTCCACTTATTTTGGGGCTTTCTCTAGGAATAGGGATGGACGGACGCACCTCTGTCTGCTCCCTTCTAGTGCTCGACAAGCTATCCTCACTAGGGATGTATGGATTCTCTACCTTCTGTTCCGGTAGGGAATCCGCCAGGGGGGAGGTAATCTGTTCCTCCCCCCTGGAATCCTCCGGAGCAGCTCTGCTCCGGGAGGATTCCGCGGAGTCGCACTCTGGCTCCGTACCACCGGCGATATGGTAATGGCAGCCGCCATTACTGTATTGCAAAGGATATGGAGCCGGAGTGCCAGTCCGCACGGGATCCTCGGGAGACGGAGGTGAATTGTGCCGTTCCGTCATGGATTCTGGAGGTCGGATTCCTCCAGACCTCATTTGAGTCAGTGGTGGAATTCTCCTCCATCCCTAATCCTTACTGCCCACTTGCACAGGCTGCGCAGCAGGAGCAGCAGGAAAGATTGGTGATTGCCCGATAAGCACTGCGGGGCCAGCCAGCTCCTTACCAAGCTGTGATCGTGCACAGAAATTGTGGCTCGGGGGGTTAGTTCCGCATATGTAAAGTTGAGTCTGTGGCTGCCTGAAAGGGGCAATGACTCAAGATTACAGGTGAAGAGGGCCCTGTAATCTTGAGTCATTGCCCCTTTAATCAGCCATACACTCAACTTTACATTAGGGATGGCGGAGAATTTCTCCCCGAAACTTTGGGGGGCCGAGCGCCAACGTGTTCGGCCCCCCGAACAAGTTTTGGGGAGAAATTCTCTGCCCCCCCGCCCCCGCCCCCCCAGGACGGGATTTACCTTTCCCGAATGTCCCTCCCGGCGGCGGGTCCAGCCGGCGGTTCGTCGGGTCTTCGTCAGGGATGGGAGCGGCAGCCGGTCTTTTGACCGGCTGCCGCTGCCGGCATTCCAATAAAAGAAAAAAAAAACCAAACGCCCCCGTGATAGGCTACGTGACGATTAACGTAGCCTATGACGGCTAGATTTGCAAAGTCAGCCGTGATAGGCTACGTAAATCGTCACGTAGCCTATCATGGGTGACTTAAAAAAAAAAAAAAAGCGCATACGGCTAATGGCGGCCCCCATAGGGAGCCGCCATTACGTCCACAGGTCAGATTCTTAGAAATCCAAGCTTTAATCCATCTCAAATTTCTCCAGCATCCCTGACCCCGGGACAGATTCCTCCAACATCCCTACATCTGGATGGTCATTGTGGGAAACAGGATGCTGGACCTACTTATCCAGCAGAGCTCTTCTTAAGTTAAAACACTGATAGGATTGGGGAGATTCAGATCTTATCTCCTTAATCATATCCTACATGTATTTTAAATGCAATAGGATAGGATTAATGTAAATTTGTTAAGACCCATGTCTATGTTTAAACTATAAAAGTGAACTCAAACCATTTCCTATAGCTTTGTTGTTGTTGTTCCAACTCAGTCAGCTGTGAGTTTTCAGACCCATAAATAAGAGCCAAACATTTGCCTGCTTTATAATAAATTACTACATCAGGAATATTCATTTCTGCTTCTCTAAGGATCTCAAATACTAATCTCTTAGGCACTCTAGGTCCCCCTCCCCATGATCAATACATCTCATGCACCTAGCATTCTGCTACTTCCAATGCTTTTCTGCCTCTTTACCAATACCATCACAGCCCACATGCTGGGATAACGGGACTAAAAAATACGGGAAACTTGGGCCCACCATGGCATGCTCTGCTCTGTGAGCCCTGCTTATGACCTGGGTATGTGGCAGGCATGATAGCCCCTGTGTCAGGCTGCGCCTTGAAGCTGTAACCCCAAGATCCCTTATGGGGATCCCCCTGTGGGGGATTGGGAGCCCATCGCCAGCTTACCCTAACAAAATGGATCCGACCCAATGCCTCCAACACCCGCAGTAAAGTTGAGGCAAGAAATCCCAATACATAACAGTCCCATAGTTCTTAAATAGAAAAGGAACAATGAACATCCTAATATTATTGCTATGGGGAAGGCAAAAGAACACATAACAGTGTGCCAGTTAGGTATGCAGGTAAATTCCTTCCCAGCCCCATTAACCAGTGGCTCACATCAGTCCATAGCAAGGCAAAAAGAACTGCCTCTTGAAGGGCAAGAGAGGTGGGGATGTCAGCAATGGCAATGCCAAAGCCACAGTGTGGGCCCTGTATTTATGGCCCAGGAGCAGATCAGGAGAAAAAAGTTCTCCCTCCAGTCCACCCAAAAGCCCCACCACTGAAAGCCAACCAGTGTCTCTGATTGGCTTGTGGGGCTGTGCCTGAGACTAGCAGCAGGCACACTGCTGTAGTGTGGCTGCAACCAGTTGCATGAACTGGCTGGTACTGATGCTTCCCCCCCCGGGAAGCCCCCCATCCATGCACCACACAAAGAGGGACTGCCCAGGTAAGTAGGGAGACTGGGCTCATGTACTACTGGGCTACTCTCGTGCTAAAGTCCATAAAGTATACAATTTTAACACTTTGTGTGAATACACCGTAAGTTTTTCAGTCTCCAATCCATGTAAAATGACCTTGGGTTTATCACATCCACTTTAGGCACAACAGGGCTTTATTGCAAATAATGCGTAAAAGAAAATAACATGGTCCTTTGTGGTTGTTTAACTTAATTGTGTTATTCTGATAAGGCTTTAGGTTTGTTATCTCCTGTTGGTTCATTAAGATTACAAGGAATATTTCTAAGGGTTACTTTCAGTCACCTTGGCACACTAAATTAAGCAAAATGAGTGCAATGCCAGAGTGGTTAGAAATACCCGGTTCTCAATACACACACTTGCACACATGCACACACACACACACGCATCTTGCAGGAAATCCAAGACAACTTGGTTTGTGAATTGGAACCCAGGTGTTGAGATTCCACCACTTCTATTTCCTTCTTTCCTGGAATGAGAATGTTCAGCCATGTTGTGTTTGTTTTTAGTTATAAAATGGCTGCTTTCTGTTTAGCAGTTGTTCTTGCTAGGGTGTTCAAAAGGGTGTACAACAAATCAGCCCAGGAATCTGAAAACTAAGAGAGGAAATACATTTAGTTACTATAGAAACCACAAACTTAGCAACATTATCCTGCCCTTCAGACTGGCTAAGAGATGGGGTGGAGAGTTAGAACAGTGTATATAAGTGAAGCTTGCCATCAAGCAGGAAAAGTGAAGAACCAGAAATCAGAAGAAGCTAGGACAGAGAGTGTTGCAGAAGTATCAGACTCCAGGGACAAAAGACGTCAAGCAGGAAGCAGGAAGGCTGTAAGCTGCACTGCCAATGTACTAGGATGAGCTGAAAGAAATTGCTTTATTGCTAGCTCTTGGCTAAAGAAGAGAAAGAATGTTGACAAGGATAAGATGAATATGTTTTTCCCCCGCCGCTCCATGTGAAATATCATTACAATAACTGTTTGCTGATTTTCAAAATCTTTAGTAAAAGCTGAATTTGCTTTTGGTCTGATGCCTTAATTTTCATCCCATGCCTCATTGACTTCCCAGAGAGCAGTTTGGAAGGAAGTAGGGATGTCAGAGAATTTCTCCATGAATCTCGGGGAGGCAGAATGCCAGCGCATTCGGCCCCCCAAAATTGGTGGAGAAACGGTCTGCCCCCCCGCCCCCCCCGGGATGGGACTTACCTTGTTCGAATGTCCCTGGCGGTGGTGGCGGCTGCGGCGGCGGTTTGGCGGCGGTTTGGCGGTGGCGGCTGCGGCAGCCGGTCTTCTGAACGGCTGCTGCCACCGCCATTTCCAAGTAAAACAAACAAACAAACAAACGTGATAGGCTACGTAAAGATTGACGTAGCCTATCACAGCTAGATTTTTAAAAAAACACCATGATAGGCTACGTAATTCTTTACGTAGCCTATCACGGCTGACTTTGAAGAAAAAAAAAAAAGTGTGTACGCAAATAGCATTCCCCTTATTTTCGCCGTAGTCTATGTAAATGTTTACGTAGACTACATGTGCCAAAATAAGGAACGCAAATGGTGGCACCCATGGGTGCTGCCATTTGCGTACGCGCTTTTTTTTTTTTTTAAGTCAGCCATGATAGGCTACGTAAACATTTATGTAGCTTATCATGGCTGACCGCAGGGACGCAAACAGCGGCAGCTACGGCCACCGCCATTTGCGTCCCAGCAGGAGAGGAGTTTTCGCGGCCGGAGGGACGGGGCGCCTCCCCCCTGGCCAGAATTTTGGCGGGGAGGGACAGGGCACCTCCCCCCCAGCCAGAATTTCAGGGGGAGGGAGGGAGCGCCTCCCTCCAGTGCGAAGCAAGCTTCGGGATCAGGTAAGGGACTTTCGTCCATCCCTAGAAGGAAGTCCATAGGAGCAATCCAAATTACAGATGATAAAGGGATGTTTTAATGAAGTTAGCCAGAAAAACAAAAGACATTCACTTGGGGAGAGGGGTGAAGACCACAGGAAGGGGATAAGTTAGATGGTTTTCACCCCTCCTCTTCCTTTCATGGTGTAGTATACAGCCCATGTTGTCACACATCCATTCTCTCCTAAAGAATAATCATTGATACTGAAAATGTGAAGTCGCTAATTGTTCACATAAACAGGAGCTGGTTTCAATTTCCTTCTTGTCTGTCAATAACAGAGTTCATCAAAGCAAAGTAAATTGTTACATGTAAGGAATGAAAACAAAAATATTTATTTATTTATTCATTTGAAAAAGCTCAGATACAACTTGCTCAGATGTACAGCTGCCTGAGAGGATCTGGAGATTTTAGTAGATAGCAAACAGGACCTGCATCAGCAGTAAGATGCTATCAGGAATCTGTATGGCAACAATGGCATCATTAACCATGGGATATTTATTATTCACTTACAGGATTTATATCCCACTTTTCCAACACTCAAGGAGGCTGTAGAGACATACTGCCTCTAAATCAAAATCTATACACATCCTCTGAATCTTAGATGTTGTTTTTTAAACAAAACTATGTGCAACATATGATAAAGGCTTACAAACATGTTTACTTCATGCATCTGAGAATTCTGATTCTTGTCTATGACAGCCTGTACCTTAATGTCTGTGTTTTTAATTTTTGAGGTACCGAAAGTATTTAAGGTGCCACAAGACTATTGTGAAAATGTATTGGCAGGGTTTCCCCCCCCCCCCTAAAAGTTGGGAAACCATTCACAACAATGTTTGGGGTTTCTTCACTTGGGTAGTTCCAGTGACTCCTAGGAATGTGCAAATCAGCAAAACATGAACTCACCAAAGTTCTCCAGATTCCATCTTGAAGCTCGTTCCGACTCGAGTCCATATCAGTTTGTGTTTTTGTCTTTTCTTATGAAAATCCGTCCGTATTTCCATGGGTTTATTTCCAAATGCACTCATCAATTGTTCTCGTCTTTGAAATGTACACATTCTTCTCCCATTGATTAAAGCATATTTGTATGCATTTTTCAAAAGTATGCATTTTTTCATGCACTTTTCAAATGTACACCTGCTATTGAACACATGTATTTTGATTCGTGAATCAGATGTAGGGATGTACATCTTCCTGCACTCTGTGCTCGGAAGAAGAGCACGGAGCAGCAAGAACGGGGCGTTTCTGGGGGCATGCCTGGGCTGGGAAGTCGGATTTGCCGGTATGACACATCCTATGTGTCATCCAGCTGCCGATCCACGAAATCGGCTGTCCAGCTGGGAAAGCCGGGTGGGGGGAGCGAGGAAGAGATCCACACTCCTCACCACTCTTCCTGCCTTGCACTGGATAGATGGTCGCTCTTGGGACCATCGACCCAGATAGGATTGCTCGCTAAATGTGTTTTATTTTATCCCAGTGTTTTTCTGCAGAGTACAGACAGAATAGCATACATAGGCTTCATTTGATTTTCCTAACAACCTGTGAGAAAGGTTAGGCTAAGTAATAACAAGTTGTTGAAAGCCAGCTGGTGGCCTTAATCTCTGACCAGGAATTTCAACTTTTACTTCTTCTCATCTGACCTTGATGTTCTAGTTTAGCCTTCCTGAACCTGGTGCCCTCCAGATGTGTTGGATCTTGGATGACAATACATTTGGAGGGTACCAGGTTGGAGAAGGCTGCTCTAGTCTAGTTCATCCACCATACAGTATTTGCTCCTACACTGGCTCTCCAGAGGATTGCCCTCTAAGCAAACAAGAGTTGTTTCTGTATCAACAATATCCTGAATAGAAAAGTGGATATCCCATCTTCTGCTCCATAACACCATCTTCCGTCAAATAATGTATGAGTAGGTGGGTTTGACAGTTCCTTTCCTTTTCCTTTCCCAAGTGAGCTTTTTGTCTGTTCTGGCTGCCTTTTATTTTCCTCTTCTCTTCTTGGGGAAGCTGAACTCTCTGTATTATGCTCAGTGCACCTTCTGTCAAGATTTCAGGCAGGATTAAAAACATCAGGCAGTATACAGATGTCTTGTTCCACATTAACTGATAGAAACAAAATGTTTCTTCTTTCCTGTTTATGTCAAGGGCTTTCACTTAGCTTAAGCCTTCCCCACACTCCCCTTCAGGAACATACAACTGGATTTGGCCAGAAAGCTCTTTTACACATGAACATGCAGCATGGGATTGATTTTTTTTTTTTTAAATCCCACTGTAAAGAAATCGTTGAATTCAGATTTGTCTCTTAAAGGGGCAAGCCAAGCCAATTAAGAGTATATTCACAAAGTCCCATATTTATCTCTCACACTGTTTTTTTGTTTTTGTTTTTTTAAAAAAATCCTGTACAGTGCAGTCAATTGGTGGTCAGAAGTGGCATTCAATGGGATTAAAAAAAATCCTTGGGCATTATTGATTTCTATTGTAACTTTTTTTTAGATAAGTCAGTAAAAGTTATTAAAGATGAAAGCCTGGAAATAAATCTGTGTTGCTTTTCAACTGTAGCTGTTTCTTGTGTTTATTTCTCCCATCCTTCATAGCAATATTACAATGGTCAGTTCCTAATGTGCTTCCTACCCATACCATCTGTACAAGCATCAAATGCATGTTTCTAACAATCCGGGACAAAGGCAGGGCAGTTTTCAACACTTTAAAAACAAGAAGCCTAAAATCGATTTCAAAAATATAACCTGTAGAATATCAACCTAAAACTCTACCACGAGCAAGACGAAACAATTAAAATCTGAATGAAAACTTCTCCCATACAAATTAATGGCACAACTGACAGATCAGTGAGCTCATGTTATCAAGTACTGAATGGGCTACATGTTAAGACTAGTGCTGTGAACCACTATTGGGCAGTATAGAAATGAAATAAATACATAAATAAATAGTGCAGTGCCAGAATCTGTCCTCCAATTTCCAAGACATTTCCCTTCATTTTTCTGCATCATTCTCAGGGTGTTTTTGAATTTCCTTTGGTGGTGTGTTTGAGTTTTCCTTATTATTGTGAGGTGACAGAGGGTACTATGCCTCCTTCGTCTTCGTCTTCTTGTCCTCCTCCTCCTCCTCCTTTCAACTATACATTTTTCTCTTCCTCTGCAGCCTCTCTGGCTTCTTGCACTTCTGATCTGAAAGATCCCCATGGGAAGAATTACCTCAGGGTGTCTCGAACTGAAACACGAATGCCAGAAAGACGAATGAAAGATCTGACTACACTCCCCCCCATCCTCCTTGTAGCTATGGTAAGTGCAAGGACCCTGCATCACACCTATGAGGATTTCACCAATATTTTCTTCCATTTTGATCCCCACCCCCAGCCATTGCTTTTCTATTCAATTGAATGAGAATAATTGAAAAGAATGTGGAAGAAGTTCTCAACACAGCACTAGTCATGACCTCAACCCTGAGCAACAGCCAGGACTCATAGAGGAGGAACAACGCAAAGATAAGAGTGCAAGGGTGGTGACCCTGTATTCTAATATACAGAACACAGTCTTCCATTCCTTTATTATAGAATTTATAAACAGCTCTACATTGAGAGATTCCCAGGTGGTGTACAATAAATTAAAACCAAGATCCAAAAGTCACAGTAAAAGCAAACAGATAAATAAAACAATGCCTGGAATTTACTTATCAGTCAAGAAATGCTTGCCTTAAAAGAAAAGTCCTCAGCAAATATCGAAAGCAAAATAGGGTAGGTGTGTGCCTGATCTCAGTTAGAAGGGCATTCCACAGGGTGGGGGCCACTCCTGGTGGTTTCCAAGCAGATGTCCAACCCATGTGGGACCATCAGGAGTGCCTTTTTGGAAGACCTCAGTGATCAGGCAGGATGATAGGGGAGAGTTATTTGAAAAGCTATCAAAGGACAGTTCTGTATTTGAAGGGCTGCCCAGTCCCAGTCTGGCTTAAAGATAAACAACAATAAGAAGAGAGAGCAGGATCTGGGATCAATGTTCCTGATTATTGCTGTGTTTTTCTCCCCTCATCCCACGAGCTGTCCCCCTCTCCTAGGGTGGCCATGTATCAGAATTTATTGAGGACAGTCCTCTATTTGAAAGATCGTCAGAGGACAGTCCCCTATTTGAAGGTGTCCTTTATTTGAAGGGCAGCCCAGTCCAAGTCCGGGTTAAAGGAAAGAACCATAAGATGAAGAGCAGGGGCCCTTACACTGCCCATCAGCAGTTAGCCCTGGACAGCAGATTAGGGATTATAGACTTTGTTAAACCTGTTCCAACTGTGTTTCACAGATTGTTGGGCGTCTTTTGTTCCATCGTCTACTCATTGATGGAATTGCATTTTTCTCAATTCCCCAGTTTTGTTCATTCTGGAAAGTACGCACTTGGGCAAACGTGCACTTCTGAGAAATCCACATGCTTTAGCCTATGTGAGAAAATTAACATTTTCAGTCATTTTTTTTTAATGGTGTGTATATTAGCATAGTTTCCAGCAACTTCTGCATTTTTGTACAACTAAATCTGCATACAATTCTGGGAAGTTAAAAAACAAAACAAAACTGGACTGCAAGTCTGTGGAATCCATGCAACTCAGAAAAAGCCGTTCCACTGAGAAATCCACACGTTGGATTCACAGAAATCTGAATCCATTTGAATCCATTGTGGATTTCTTCCTACACAGTAGACTGAGCAGGCACACAGGCCACCTGGTCACTGTCTTCCCGTCTATGGTGAGATGTATTGTATTTCTGTTTACATTAATGATTTCTAGATTCACAGCTATACACATAAATTCCCATACGCAAGTTTTACGCAAATCCACATCCCCCTTTGACCTCTTTTTTTGGTGATGTGTAAGTTGCATGGAAATGCCAAACCCATCACCAGGCCTTGCCACCCAGCCCAGTGCATGTCAACCAAGAGCTCTGTGAGCCAGAGCTCCCCAAAGTGGGACCTTGGAATACTATCCCCTGAGCCAGACTTCCCCAAGGAACCAGCCCACTTTGCCCCAGGGAGCTCATACTATCCCTCGAAATGCAAACTGCTATTTCAGGGAGGAGGGTTTTGTATGGGCTGTGGCAGGGAGAAAAAGGATTAAACTTTCCCTCTCCATTCCCAATAGAGACCACTCAGGCTACACCGAGGCTGCTATTGACATAGCAAAAAGACGTGTGCATTAACTGCATTTGTACAAGCCTGAACGCATGTTGGCTTAAAGTGGGTAGAGAGCTACAGGGCTGTGCACCCTGGCTCCACCCCCTATGTCTCCTGGCACATGGATCCCACACCTCTCAGTTCAGAGCTAGCCAGCAATGTCTGAAAAGGGAGTTCTACTTCCATTCACTTTAACATAAGTAGAACCGTCCACAGGATTGGGAACCCTAATAAGGCAGGGTCTGTGACTGCACAGAGAGTTCTGTTTGCAAACGTGAGTAAAACCCTTTCAGACCTTGTTGTAAGGCAAGGGTAGCTAGGCACGATAGCAAGGGAAATCCTTCCTTGGTAGCTTGCAGTCTGTTCCTTGAACATCAGATTTTTCTCCTTGGTCTTCAAGTTAGATAGGGTTACAAGTGATAATAAGACCTCCCCCCCGAAAAAAAGTTCAACCCCAGGAGCAACATTATGGTGTAGGGTAGCATCATTCAAAGGAGACCTCTGGGGAAGAACTGGTGGCTCCAAATGTTCCACCTGGTTTGTGATGACGGGTATTTTTGCTCAGTGATAGTCTAGACACAAAGGGCTCCCTGATACCCTCTCTGCAGTGTGGACAGCAGCAGCAGCTCTGTCTGAATACTCCCAGTTTCTGCACTGCATTTGCTCAGTTCTATTTGTGAATTAAAATGGAGTCTCATGAAACATCAGAATGAAGGAAGCTGCCTTATAACAAGACAGACCACTGGTCTATCTAGCCCAGTATTGTTGATACTGACTGGCAGCAGCTCTCCAGAGTTTCAGGCAGGTTTTTTTCCCCCAGCCCTACCCAGAGAAGCCAGGAATTGAACCTGGAACCTTCTGCATGCAAAGCAGATGCTCTTGCACTGGTGAAGTGAAGAAGAACAGGGTGCGGCTGATGCTCTTGATGCTTTTCATCCTGGGGAAAAATGGGTGGATGAGTTTTTTCTGGCCCCTCAAATTTTGCTCAGTTGGCCCTTGTTAAACATGATTTCCCCCTCTGTGTTTATAGAGAGGATTGATAGCAGTTTGCACAGATGAGGGCATGCTATGAGTGGCAATATATATATATCATTCTGCTTCAATAACCTGTTTTTTGGGGTGTGTGTGTAAGGAGGATGGAAACGCTAAATAAATAAATAAATAAATAAATAAATAAATGTGTTTTTCAGTTCACCATCTTGTGGTCTACACTCAGGGAACCTTTCCCTGGTAGTGTAAAATGCTGAGGAAGGTTAAAGAAAGAAATAGCTGGCAGCCTCATTTGGCTAAGATTAAGTGCACCAGCAGTCATTTCACATATCACTGATCTCACTCCAAATTAAACAACTCTACCTCTCTTTTGCCTCATTTGTTTCTGTTCATAAATCTTAGCACAGAGTAGGGAAGTACGGACTGTGTAAAATCCATTCCATCTGTGTTACATGGATTGTCAGGCCCCTTTCATTCAGTTGTCTGCCCATCGACAGAACCAGATTTTTTGTTTCTGAATTTGCGCAAATTTGCATTTGTGCAAATGTGCAGTTACATAAAATTACACATGCCAATTCCCCCCAAATGCACATTTTCAAGCTTTAGCCAATGGGGGAAATGTGTAGTTTTGGCCATTTTTTTTTCATATTTTACTGCAACAAATTCGCACAAAATTTGAGGAAGTTATAAAACCTGTCCACAAGTCCGCAGAATCTACCTGATTGGGGGAAAGTTGGTCCACTGTGGAATCCGCAGGTCGGCTTCATGAAAATCTGAACTCATTTTCATTCCATTGCAGATTTCTCTGACATCCCTAGCACAGAGACAAAGGACAGTTTTCCTCAAGAGGATGTGGAAGGTAGGAAAGTGCATCACTCTTCTTTCAGGGAACCCACCAACAGATGTGGTGACTTCCCCATTTTTAACTCTTGCAAGTGATTCAGAAGCGAGGTGAGCAGTTCAGGTTTACTAGGTCCCCCCCCCCCCCAACACACTAGATTCTTCAATCCAGTATTCAGGAACTGCTGCATCCCGTGTGGCATATTGTGACTAGCGCTGCCACTGAATGTCATAATTAGTCCACTTGCTGATCGAACCTTGCCTGTTCATAATTTTTAAGGAGCGTGGACTGGTGGTTTATGAATTTGCTGTTAAGTCTGGAACTGATTGTAAGCTTCTGAGCATACACAGTCTGTATCTAAACAATGCCATTTCTGTGCATTGACTGAAATGGTTGGATTAACCCTTTCCTTGCCTAATCCAGTGCTGCTTTCCTCCTTGTTGCTGGCACTGCTCTACCTCCATGAGAAGACAGGACCCAGCACCCACTCCCTAAATTATTAATTGTCCTACAGTCTCCTTAACAGCTTCCCTCATTGTCGCTGCTGCCACCACAGCTCTGGCTTCAAGGAGGCACTACACAATTCCAAAGCCCAGCTCCCAATGTACAATATGATATTGCACATGTGCAAAATCTCATTTACTTGGACGGCAAGTTTGAAACATGGCCTGCATGGATGAGGTTGTTATTTTCCAAGTAAGTAACAGACTCACTCAGGGTAAGTTCACCCATCACTACTTGTGATGCTAGCCCTGTTCAGGAATGCACCTGAACCTGTGAGGGCTAAAAGGGAGCAGGGGCACGTGTGCAAGCCCCACCTCCAATATCCCCACATGTGTTCCTTTTCAGATTTTTGTGCATTCAGCACAAAGGTGTGATCAGGAACCCTGATAATGCAGGGTTCCTGATCATGTGAAGGCTTCTAAGCATGTTCACCTGAATGCATGCAGAAGCCCCCTTCAGACCTTCATGCTGAATGAAGTAGGAATGGGTGAATCTGTCAGTTTTGCCATTTTCAACTTCTGATTTTTTAAAAAAATCTCAAGTTGTTTATCTCCCAAATATGAAGAACTTTTGTAAATTTTTTATTAAGCTTCACCAGATATGATTGTTTAGTTTTCAATGCCACCCCCAATTTAACTTAGTCACTTTAAGTATCTATTGATCCAGTGCAGTCCTCTAATAAGATCCTGATCTTCAGGAGATGCTGATTGCCCTTTGAAGAGGAACTCATGTCACAGGAAGATCTGTAGAGAAGGGCAAAAGATGTTCAGCCTAGCCCAAGCATTCCTGTTAGCCATATAGTTTTGGAGCCAGAATCTGATTCAAAAGTGGACTGGAATGGTTTAGAACCCAGGTCAATCACTGGAAGCCTGGGCCTTGAAACCTTAGCTCTGTCTGGTTTCTCATCTGATGGCAGGCAGAGGGAAGGGGCTTTAAGAGCTGTCACCCAGGTTGAAATGCCGTCTCTGACATAGTGCCTGCTGATGGGCTAGATTTCTCTGTCAGGATAAATTGTCAAAAAGGTGGCTTTAGCAGCCACTTCCCCTGTATTTAAGCCCATGTAGAGGCTGAAAGTCTTTGCTGGAAACAATGTCTCTAATGCCTTGACCACTTTCTTGTTTGGATTCAACCTGTCTTTAATGCCTGGACTCATTTTGAAACCTGAGCTTTTAGCCTTCCTGGGATCTAGTATAGTGGAGGCCCTAATTAAAAACAAACAAAATAACATATCTACTACCTGTGGCTTTCTCTCTTGCCTGGACTTACTGTCTAAGCTTTCTGAAATACTTTCTCTCCTTGACTTTCCAAGAACCCAGTCCCTTATCTGTTTGAGCCTTGTATCATTAAAAACATTCCATGGAATATAATGCTGGTCTTTTCATAAACTATGGACTCTCATTTGCCATTAACCGTGTATCTTCATTTTCAATTGTCCAGAATGACTTATAGCCCAGACATATCATGACCCTTCATCTTTGGTCTGCCTTGAGATGTGCGCCATGAAGATTCCAATGTAAAATCTATTGTTGGACTTCATTTCTGCCTCTGTGTGTAAATTCTAGTTTTGTAACTTGCTCTTGAACAATGTCTTGAAATGCCTGGAATATATTCTTGCCTGGACTTAATCTTGCACACTGATCCTTAACCTTGTACGCTGAACTATAGAAATCCCAACTTGGAATCTATCACTGGACTGATTTCTGACATGGTATAGTTTTTAGCCTTCAAACTGTTTCTTGAACTAAGCAATATGTTTATAGCTTTTGCTTTAGCTGAATGTTTTATGAGGAGTTATAACCATTAAGCTTTTTCCATGAGAACTGCTACAATAAAAAGTCTCACAGATTTTGGTGTCCATGTCGGGTTGCCAAAATTGTACCAGAAAGCCAGGCTCTGATGCAAGGGTCCCCAATAGGATGGATACAATCTTGGGAAACTTGAGCTTATTGTTTCCTTTATTAACAGCTCCAGGCCTTTATGGCATAGTCCTATAATGTGTATTCAGAAGTAAGTCCCATTGAGTTCAGTGGCATTTACTTCAGGTAAGTAGATATAGGATTTCAGGCTTAGTTACCCCCTCAAAGTAGGTAACTGTGTCATCAGCTACCTTAATCATCTCTTTTTGTATCCTATTTTTGTCCTCTTTTTTTGGTGACACATTTCCGTTTTTGTGGCAGTGTGTAAGTGGCCACAAAATCTGCTGGGGACATATTTGGGGAAAAGAGAAAGGGTAGTATGCTTACCCTTCTCTTGATTCTTAAAGACTAGGGTCTTTCTGAGCTATCAGAAAACTTAAAAAACAATAAAAAAATCTCCCTACCCCCTTGCGCCCCACAAGGATCCTCTGAAATGCTCAGAAAGAGCAAACTCAATCCAAATGGAGGTGGGCAGGTTTGCCCATCTCTAATGAAAATACTTTTATATTGTAATGGATATTATGGAACAGCTTTCCAGCATTTATGCTGAATACAATTACACATTCAATTTAATTTGTCTAATATATCTGTAAAAATAATAAAAGGCAGGGGCAATTAAGGAGCCCTAAGAAAAGACATAATGTTCATTTAGCACAGGAATTCAATCACAGTTCTCACTTTTATTATTTTTTTATGTGAATGACTGGTTTTTATTAGATGTTTTAATTAGAATTTGTTAATGGAAACATTACACAAATTATAGTCAAAGATAAACACCCCAGAAATGTTATGAAGGGAAGAAACTGTGTCACTGAAGGAGGCTGGGCTAACATAAGTAATTCCAGAAAGAAGATTGGGAAAAAAATCTATACATTTATTCTGATAGATGGATAGATGGTTTACAGGGGGAGCTCTTATCAAGCACAGGGGGCAGACATCTGAATATTTAGGTAATGCAAATACATAAAGACCTAAGCCCTATTCAGACCTCCTTCATTCATACACAAAAAGCATAGAGAACAGGAAAGTGGGGTCATGTCATTAGCCCCTGATATTGTGTACACTGCTGTTCCTCACCCCATGCCCATGTATGAGTGTTCAACATGATGTCTGCAAAAGGATTTTTTTTAAAAAATATTATACTTATTTAAAACATTTGTATCCCACCCTATATCATTAAGATCTCAGGGTGGCATACAGTTTAAATCAATTTAAACAGTATAAAACAATAAATAATGTAAACAGCTAAAAACATATTAAACCATTAAACAAGCTAATACCAATTAAAATATAAAACAATAAAACAGTCAAAACAGTGTGCTACTTTAGGGAATGCATCTAGCCCTCAATGGCTTTGGTAAAAAGCCATGATTTTACTTGGCACCGGAATGAAACCAATGTATGAGCCAATCAGGCCTCCTAGGGGAGGGCATTCTATAACCAGGGTACCATGGCAGAGAAGGCCCTCTCCCCCATCCCACCATAGTGTATATCTCGCACTGGTGGGACACAGAGGAGGGCTCCTCCAACAGATCTCAGTCCTCAGGAAGGCATATATGGAGAGAGGGGCTCCCTCAAAAATCAAGGTCTCAAGCTGTTTAGGGCTTTAAATGTCATCACCAGGACCTTGAATTCTGACTGGAAGCATACTGGCAGACAGTGCAATTCCTTTAAAACTGGTGTTATGTGATCTTCAAGAGATGTTCCAGTCAGCAGTCTAGCTGCTGCATTTTGCACTACTAGCTGCAACTTCTGAGTCATCTTCAAGGGTAGCCCCACATAAAGTGCCTTGTAGTGGTCTAATTGGGAAGTTACAGTTAGGGACGTGCAAACTCACCCCTGTCCAGGTTCTCTGAACTCCTGCCCAGCCTCTTCTCATGCTCACCAGTCCCCGGATTGCAGTTGAGCCCCTCCCACCCTTGGCGAGCAGCCTGCAGTTACCCCAGTGGCCATGCTGAGCTCTGTAGTCACCATTTCTAAAAAAAAAATGGTGATTGCAAAAATGTGCATGTTTTTGTATGTGCAAAAATGCACAATTTTGCAAATGCTCATATTCTCATGTGTGAAATGTGCATTTTTGTGGAGGCACACATTAGCGTGTGTACAAAAATGTGCATTTTTTGTAAAATGTGCATTTCTGTGCATATGCAACTATGTGCATTTGCAAAATGCGCATTGTTGCACATGCAAATATGTGCATTCACAAAGATCGCATTTTTGTAGGGATGCCAGAGAATTCCGTGACGGATCTTGGTGAGGCCGAATGCCAGTGCATTCGCCCCCCCCAAAATCTGTAGCAGAACAAAGCCCCCCCCAACCCACGAAAGGCGTGCGGGACGAAGTCCCCGCTGCCCCCAGCCCACGAAAGGCACGCGAAACAGAGCACTTACCTGCTCCTGTCTGCACTGCTTTGCGAATGGTGGCCATCCTGCAACTGCCATTCGCTTCCTCCTCTTCATAGCCATGATAGGCTATGTAAATACTTATGTAGCCTATCACGGCTAACGCAGGGACACCATTTGCGTCCCTGTGGAGGCCGTGATACTGCGTAAGTATTTACGTAGCCTATCATGGTGGGGGGGGGGGAACCCCAGTGTACGCAAATGGCGGCAGCTACCTGCCATTTGCGTATGCTGGGTTTTTTTCCCCCCTGCCATGATAGGCTACGTAAGTATTTACGTAGCCTATCATGGTGGGGGGAGGGAAAGCCCAGTGTACACAAATGGCGGCTATCACCATTTGCGTACGCTGGGGTTTTCCCCCCTGCTGTGATAGGCTACGTAAATATTTATGTAGCCTATCACGGCTCAATACAGGGATGCAAATGGTGTCAGCTATGATAGCCGCCATTTGCATCCCTGCAGGGCTGCCCAGCGGCCAGATGTCCGGCTGCAGGTGGCTGGGCAGGATTCCGGGGGGAGGGATGGAGTGCCTCCCCCCCACCCCGGATTGTCTGGCGCGGAGCCAGGTAGGTGTTTCATACATCTCTACATTTTTGCATGTGCACAAATTTGCGCATTTTTTCAATCACCATTTTATTTTTCAGAAAATGGCAACTGCAAAGCTCAACAAGGCTGCCAGGGTGACTGCAGGCCATTCGCCAAGCATGGGCAGGGGGCGAGCAGGGGCAGGGTCTCAGTGAGTGGGGCTCAGGGGTGCAGGCAGTATCAGGTCTGCCAGATTCCCAGACTGAATCGGGAACCTGTGCCATCCCTAGTTACAGTGCATGTGCTACTGTGGCTAGGTTATCCCTGTCCAGAAAGGCTGTAGCTAGGGATTTTGGAGAATTCCGCCACAGACACCAATGAGGCCAGATTCCAAGAATCTGACTCCATTGGGATCCATGGCAGAACGAAGCACTCACTTCCGTGCGCCTCTGGAACCCGTCTGGGCCAGCTCCTCTGTGCTGTTTTTACGTAGCCTAAAACGACTGGGTAAAAAAAAAAAAGTGTACGCAAATGGCGGCGGCTACGGCTGCCACCATTTGCATTCCTTATTTTGGGTCATCTTAGTCTATGTAAATATTTACATAGACTAAGACAGCGAAAATAAGGGGAACGCAAATAGCGTCCGCTACGCTACTTGCGTTCCCCTTATTTTCCCCGTCTTAGTCTACGTAAATATTTATGTAGATTAAGACAGCAAAAATAAGGAACGCAAATGGCAGCGGCTGTAGCTGCCGCCATTTGCGTATGCGGTTCCCCCCCCCCCGAGCCCTCCGTGGCCGGAAATCCGGCTGCGGACAGCTCTGGCCTGGCTGGGCCTGGCCGGCTGCTCCACGGAGCTGCCGCGGAGCACAGCCGGCCGCGGAGGATTCCAGGGGGGGAGGAACGGAGCGCCTCCCCCCCGTCGAGGATTCCGGGGGGAGGGATGGAACGCTTCCCCTGCACCATCAACATAATCCGCGAAAGGTAAGTGACTTTCGTACATCCCTATAATTCCTGGACTCAGGAACCACCAGTCCTACAGGGTTCCTACATTCATGAGGCTACACACACGTAGGTGCTCCACATAACTGGAACCTCTGCAATCAGAGGTCCCAATCTTTTGGAGTGCCTACATGTGAAGAGTTATATGTGGGTGGTTGCCCCTTTTTAGATATCAAGGGGACTGGTGTCGTGGTCTACCTCCCTCCTCTTTGCACGTTTAGTCTGGGCATACAGAGGGACTGAACAGGGCTCTATGGTGGGTGCCTGGTTGGATCAGACTGCTATCCATCTAAGCCTATAGCACCCTCAGCTGCCTTCATTATCAACCTCTCCCCCATAACATAAACAAAGGAACCTGGGAGGCTGCCTTATACTGAGTCCGATCATGGTCCATCTAGCCCAGTATTGTCAACACTGACTGGCAGCAGCTCCCCAGGGTTTCAGGCAGGATTCTTTCCCAGCCCTACCTGGAGATTCCAGGGATTGAACCTGGGGCTTCTGCATGCAAAGCATGTGCTCTTTCACACTGAGCTATGGCCCTTCCCAATAAAATAAGTCTTCACTCATAATCAGCGTTTTCACCCTACCCTGTCTGCATCCATGCTACTATTTTCATTCAGCTCCCACTCCTTAATAAGAGCCTGCAATCCAGCCATATACACTGGACCCCTCCTAATGCATAATTCACCCCTAAATTCTCCTTCCCCTGCCTCTGCAGAGTCTCCTATAGCAAGACTGCCCTGATGATAGGTTCTGTAGGCTTGATGATTGCTCGCTTTGAGATTATTTTATAATGGAAAGCAGGTAAGACACTCTCTTAAAGATTCCTACACCAGGTTAGGGTCTTTATCTTAAGGCATTTAAGACAACAGTTTTAAAGATAGAGAGATGTGTGGATCCATTTCCAACAGTACACTTGTGTGCACCACTTCAACCTGTGTTGGTGCCCCATGTGTACCTGTTATCCCACACTACAGAATATTATGTTCTCTTTAGGCCTTTGGCATGCTTGTAATCTCTAGATAAGAGGAGCAGAAGTGGAGACAAGCATTCTTGTTCCAGCTCACTTCCTGTTTGTTTGTTTATTTATTACATTTCTACACCACCCAATAGCCAAAGTTCTCTGGGTGGTTCACAAAAATTAAAACCACAAATACAGCATAAAACAATGTAAAATATAAAAGCATTAAAACTACAGTATAAAAGTACAACCAGCATAAAACCTAGCAGCAAAGCACAGATTTCAATACAATAAGAGGTTAAAAACAGCAGAGCTAAAAGACTAGAATGCTAAAATGCCTGGGAAAATAAAAAGGTCTTCACCTGGTGCCCCAAAGAGTACAATGTAGGCACCAAGCAAAACTCTCTAGAGAGCTCATTTCACAACTGAGGTGCCACAGCAGAAAAGGCCCTTTTCCTGATAGCCACCAGCCTCACTGCCTTTGGCATAGGGATGGCGGAGAATTTCTCCCCGAAACTTCGGGGGGCCAAGCGCCAACGTGTTCGGCCCCCCGAACAAGTTTCGGGGAGAAATTCTCTGCACCCCCCCGCACCCCGCACCCCCTTAGGGACAGGACTTACCTTTGCCGAATGTCCCTCCCGGCGGCGGGTCCGGCTGGCGGTTCGGCGGGTGTTCGTCCGGGGCGGGAGCAGCAGCCGGTCTTTTGACCGGCTGCCGCCGCTGCCATTCCAATAAAAGAAAAAAAAAAACGCCCCCATGATAGGCTAGGTGACGATTAACGTAGCCTATCACGGCTAGATCTGCAAAGTCAGCCGTGATAGGCTATGTAAATCGTCACGTAGCCTATCACGGGTGACTTAAAAAAAAAAGCGCGTACGCAAATGGCGGCCCCCATAGGGAGCCGCCATTCCCGTTCCTTATTTGGTCGCTGTAGTCTACGTAAAGATTTACGTAGACTACAGCGACCAAATAAGGAACGCGAATGGCGGCTCCCTATGGGGCCCGCCATTTGCGTATGCGCTTCTTTTTTTTTTAAAGTCACCCGTGATAGGCTATGTGACGATTAACGTAGCCTATCACGGCTGACTTTGCAGATCTAGCCGTGATAGGCTACGTTAATTGTCACGTAGCCTATCACGGGGGTGTTTTGTTTTTTTTGAAAAAACTTTGGAGTTCGCGGCCGGGCGAGGCGAGGCGCCTCCTCCCCGGCCTGAATTTCGGCCAGGCGAGGCGGGAAGCCTCCCCCCCGGCCTGAATTTCAGCCGGGCAAGGCGGGAAGCCTCCCCCCCCCGGCCTGAACTTCGCGGGGGGAGCAGCGAAGCGCCTCCCCCCCACCGCGAACAAGCTTCGAGGACAGGTAAGTGACTTTCATCCACCCCTACTTTGGCAGGAGAATGACCCCAGAAGATGATCTTAGGGTCCAGGCAGGTACATATGGGAGGAGGTGATCCTTCAAGTAACCTGGCCCCAAGCCATTTAGGGCTTTAAATGTTAATACCAGCACTTTGAATCGGGCCCGGACATGGAGTCACCACCCTCCACATGTGGAGGGCAACTGTGTGCGGGAGAAAGTTTTCACAGGAAAGCCAGGGCTCTAAAACATCAGAAGAACCTCCGTGGGTAGAAGACACTCTCCCACGCACACGGCCCCCCTCCATGTGTGGGGACAACAAGAATGGACGTGGGGGGGGGCGGAGATAGCAAACTCATCTCTGCTCCCTTCCCTTACATGTAGAGCTCACATACACCCATGCCAAATGTCTGAAGAGGGCTTTTCTCCCTTGCGATTCTTAAGAGAGAATAAGAGAGTGAGAAACAGCATAGGACAATGATGATCTTAAGAGAGAAGGAGTGTGTGAAGGGGCAGATGAGAAATTCATTGCAGTTTGTTTTTAACGGAATGTACCTAGTTCTTCCCTCTTGGAACTGAATGTGGACTTGAACACAGTCTGCAGTCACAGTCCTTACATTATCAAGCTTGTGATGCAATTGGCAGAAGAAAGAAAGGGTAAAAGGTTTTAAAAAGGTGTACATTTCAAAACTGTGTGTGAAAATGCATACCTTTGAAAAATGCAGACAAACACACTTTTAATCAATGGGAGATAAGTATGTACATTTAGAAAATGTACATAATTGGTGCATACAATTGGAAGAATACAGACAAATCTTCATGTAAAAAAACCAAACCCACAAAGCTCACAATCTGATATGGACACGAATTGGAATTAGATTCACATATCTCTAAGTGTGTGTATGTGTGTGTTCCATCATACCTTCCCCCATCATGCCTTCCCCTGCCCTGGAGCTGTGGCCTTGGAGGAAGATTTATTTATTTATTTATTTATTTAAAATATTTCTTGGCTGCCTTTCAGGACAGAAACCCTCCCAAGGATGCTTACAGCAATAAAATACATAAAAACAGTTAAAATATTAAAAGTGATAAAAACATAAAAACAATAAAAACAACAATAAAAGCCAACAATAAAACCAGCAAGAATGTTAACAGCAGTACCAGCAACAATAGCAGTCATATCAAGAGAAGACCACAGTAAAATATTATGTTTTCAAGGCCTTCTTAAAAGTCTGCAATGATGGAGCATGGTGGACCTCCAATGGCAACTTGTTCCAAAGGTGTGGGGCCACTGCAGAGAAGGCCCACTCATGTGTGGTCACCCACCTGACTTCTTTCATGGGTGAGCAAATGAGAAGGGCCTCTCTTTCTGATCTTAAAGTGTGGGCAGGCTGATCTGGGTAAAGGTGGTCCTTCAAGTAACTTGGTCCCAAACAATTTAAGGCTTTAAAGAACAAAACCAGGATTTTGAATTGGGCTCGGAAACACACCGGTAACCAGTGCAGCTGGTGCAGTATAGATGATTCAGACTCAGACATTGAAGGGACTGATAATTTGGAGAGTGCACGGGTAGTGGAATGTCAGAATGGTGACAGCCTGTCTCTATCTGCCTTCCCAGAAGGAAGTAGGCTGTTGGAGTCTGATACTCCCTGCCAGATGCAAGATTCAACCTTGGAAAGTATGGCTTTAACACAGGGGGCTGGGAGCCTCACTGCGGGATACAACCAGGTTGGAGACACATCTGAGGAAGGGATGGTTTCAAACCTGTCTCCTTGGAATAGAGGCATATAAAGAGTACGGAAGAGAAATGCCCACTTAGGCATAGTGCACGTTTACAAACATAGTTTGCCTGCAGGAACTGGTGGACTGGTGAAGAGCTCTAGGCACCCCGCCTCTGTTTAAAAGCAATTACAGATCCCAGGGAGCTTTGTAGATACAATGTCTTTAGTACTGGAGACCTCTCTTGCTTGGCCTATAAAAAGGTAAAGGTGTCCCCAGCCAGTCGTGTCCGACTCTAGGGTGTGGTGCTCATCTCCATTTCTAAGCCGAAGAGCCAGCGCTGTCCAAAGATGCTTCCGTGGTCATGTGGCCGGCATGACTGAACAGTGAGGTGCATGGAACGCTGTTACCTTTCCCGCCGAAGTGGTACCTATTTATCTACTTGCGATTTCTTGCTTTCGAACTGCTAGGTTGGCAGGAGCTGGGACTGAAGACGGGAGCTCACTCCGTCAAGTGGCACTCGGGTCTCGAACTGCTATCCTGCCGACCTTCTGGTCTGCAGTTCAGTGTCTTAACCACTAAGCCACCATGGCCCCTTGCTTGGCCTACACCTGACCCTTAATCTTTTGGCTTGCTTTGACTCCCATGTTTGTGGGACCTTGTCTCGGAAACTATTCCTGAATCCTGAACTCTTGCAATTGTAGAAACCTGTTCCTTTGAAACTCTGTCTTAGAGCACATTTCTGGTCTTCAGAATCCTGTTTCCAGCTTCTGTTTGGATTGTGTCTTGTTGAAACCTAATACTGGATTTACAACCCTGTCTGAACTCCCAATTGAACTAACTGATTTATTGGGATTGTAACCTTTGTGAAGTTTCTGTGCCCTGAATTCTGAAGGATTGCTTGAGTTACCATCTTACTATAATAAAGAGAGTTCATCCTTTATTTCAACTTGGGCTAACTTGTTGATGTGTTACAAAGGGACTCAGTCTGACACGGTGAGGGGTGGCTGCAGTCCCACTCACTGCCAACTCTGGCTACACCAACTCTGGCATGTGGCCCCAAAGACAGAATGAGACTACCAGCTGAAAAACTGGAAGGGAATGAGACCTCAGTTGTTTGTTCTGAATATTATAAAAGGACATTGCCTGTAAATAATAGAATTGAAGCACTGCTTAATGTAGTGTGATAACACAGGACACAGTAAGTGAAAATCATAGAATCATAGAACAGTAGGGTTGGAAGGGGCCTATAAGACCATTGAGTCCAACCCACTGCTCAATGCAGGAATCCAAATCAAAGCATCCCTGACAGGTGGCTGTCCAATTTCATCTTGAATGCTTCCAGTGTGGGAGAGCGAACTACCTCTCTAGGTAATTGGTTCCATTGTCATATTGCTGTAACAGTCAGGAAGTTTTTCCTGACGTTCAGCCAGAATTGGACTTCCTGTAACCTGAGCCCATTATTCTGTGTCCTGCACTCTGGGATGATGGAGAAGAGATCCTGGCCTTCCTCTTTGTGACAACCTTTCAAGGACTTGAAGAGCGCCATCGTATCTCCTCTCAGCCTTCTCTTCTCAATGCTAAACATGCACAGTTCTTTCAGTCTCTCCTCATAGGGCTTTGTATTTGGTCCCCTGATCATCTTTGTTGACCTCCTCTGAACCTTTTCCAGTTTGTCTGCCTCCTTCTTAAAGTGTGGTGCCCAAAATTTGACACAGTACTCAAGATGAGGCCTAACCAGTGCTGAGTAGAGGGGATCTAGTATTTCATGTGATTTGGAAGCTATACTTCTGTTAATGTAGCCCCAAAATAAAGAGATTTGGCCTGGACCTAAGTGACCAAGGGCGCAATCCTATGCATGTTTAGACAGAAAGAGTCCTACAACTTCCAGCATCCCCCAGCCAGCCATGCTCCCTGGGGCATACTAAGAGTTGTAGGACTTTTTCCTGTCTAAACATGCATAGGATTGCACCCTGAGTATGCAATTCTATGCACGTCTAGGCAGAAAACAGTCCTACACCTCCCAGTATGCACCAGGCAATAATGTTGGCTGGGGAGTGCTGGGAGTTGTAGGACTTTTTTTCCTGTCTAAACATATACAGGATTTCACCTTAAGGCTGAAGTCCTAACCACACTTACTAGGGCAGCCTTTCCCAACCTGGCACCCTCCAGATGTTGTGAACTACAATTCCCAGCATTCCTGATGGTTAGTCATGCTGTCTGGCACTGTTGGGAGTTGGTCCAAAAGAGTCAGAAGGTACCAAGTTGGGGAAGGCTGTACTAGGGAGTAAGAAAACCGTGAGACTTACTTCTGAGTAAGCATGCATAGCATGTAGTACTTCTGCATGTTGCAAGGATAAAAATAAACCTTGTTTGGGTGTCACTTGTGTCTTAGATGTCTAACACAACAGATGTATCCTGACTTTGACATGTGTGTATGTGATAAGAAGTGCATATATTTCAGACCAAAGGAGTCCCAATCTCTTCCTTCAGAAGCCACAAAGACCAAAATCTCCAAGTGTGAAGGGAGGTCTTTTCACAGGTTTTCATTCCCTGAATGCAAAGTGTTCAATTTGAGATCCCAGGTTAATGCAGGTAATAGCCTATAAATCAAGGGATTCTAAGCACAGAGTGCTTTTATGTCAAGTGCTTTTATTTATTTTTTAATCAGCACATCAGACAGTTACTGAACATGCTATAAAACTTAAGTAGTGTAACAAGGATGCTCAGATTCTACAATGCCAGATGCCAGATGCCTATGTGCTTTGTAAGAGTGTGTCTAGATGTAAAGTTTTGGGTTTACAGCTTGGAAGGAAATTTGCTGTTAGCGGGGGGAGAGCTTGTCGTACTAGTGGGAGTGACATTTGCCTAGGAGTACAATTTGTTTTCTCCTTTAAAAAAGAAAGAAAAGAAATAAAGAAATGAATTTGAGAACTACTAGAAAATATTGGTCAAAGAGAGTGGGGATGAAGTCGCCTTTATCCATCTTCTAGGATTTTTCTTTCTTCTGTTGAGCATAGCGTTGCTAGACCATCTCCAATGGGATCTTGTCAAATGGTTGCATGAGAATGGTAAGTGATTTTGATCCAGCCTCCTCTGAGTATTCCCCCCCCCCAGATATTTAAACCAAATTGATCATAAATGCACACACCCACACATAGAGAGACAACCATGAGCCTGCTTCCCTCCCATGTAGCAGACCATAATCTGGATTTCTCTCTCTCTCTCTCTCTCTCTCTCTCTCTCTCTGAACACGAGTAAGGTGATCAGTGGATGGGGGAGCCTGAAGTAATTCCCTTGTTATGGACTATTACTATCTGGTTATTTACTTACTTACTTATTTATTTTGTACCCTGCCTTTCTACCAAAAAAATGGCACTCAAGGCAGCTTACAGAACCAATTAAAATTGATTAAAGCAATAAACTAAAATGCAATAAAAACATAACAATTACAGAAAAAAACTATTATTAAAACCAGCACCCAGCCCACCAGACCCACTTAAAAGATGAAGGCCTTCTTAAATAAAGTGATGGTAAATATAGACCAGTATGACAGCCTTGACTCTGTATAAGGATGGAGGGTCCATTAGAATGGTTTATGCATGGAGGTTTATGAATCCCAGTGGTTTCCTGATTTGTCTTGGTGATTTTCTGGCTGACCTGGTCAGTGATGCCATTGGCATCTTGATTGATCTCTGGAATGAAGTGATGACTGTCATTCTGAATCAGATCTTCTTTTTCATTCCCTAAGGAGTTGAGAGAGATAAAACAAACAGGATGAGAGCTAGAGAACCCAAATGATGGAAAACTAGGCCACGTTTAACCAAAAAGAGGCATAAGCCTATATTAGAACCTTTTCTGTGGTAGTGATGGTGGCAAAGAAATCTTACTTTCTGCTACCATTGCATCTGTGTAACATCATCCAGCAAGGCTTTTCTGAGTAGTGAGAGACTTGCTAAAGTCTGACAAACAGGATATGGTGGAATCTTTGGATACCCTGTGTGACCTCTTTACAAGACATTATGTGGATAAATCACTGTATCAGCTCCAGCTTGGGTGCCACAGTTAATACAAAATACTTCTCGTAGTCACTATAGCTCTGATCAATGTCCTGGAGGGAGCAATCCTATGGCTGCTAGACAGCGGCTAGACAGCCATAGGATATCTTGTTTTCTGGGAACTGACCTCCCCCCACTTCAGCCCCATCCTCCGTGCTTGCAAGAGGAGTGCAGAGTGGCTGAAAAGGGGCATGTCTGGAGGCGTTCCAGGGCAGGGAGGGTGGAAATGCCTGTACAACACATCCAATGTGTCATACAGCAGCTTCCTCCCCTGCTCCCCCCTCCCCCACAGCTAGACAGCTGAAATCGGTTGTCTAGCCGAAAATGCAGGGCAGGAGGAGTGCAGAGGGAATGGTCCCCTCTGTGCTTCTCCTGCCCTGCATTAGATTAGTGGTCACCTCTGAGTTCAGAGGTGGACGCCTACCTGAATAGGATTTCCCCCTTAGATACTTTTTTGCAACCCAAGGAGTCATTTCAGAGGATGCTTTTGAATTCATTTTGCCATTTAAGTGAATGTGGAATCTCATGTTAGCAGGTGCTTCGTGACACATCAGAGCACCAACAGAGTTGGAGGTTCCAGGCAGTTCTTTATATATTGGACCAGAAGTATGAATTGCCTTGATGCAGGCCAGGCCTGAGCTCCAGGAACTATCTGTTTAGAAATCAGACACCTTCTATTAGCAGCAGACTGATCAGGGGAACACCCCTGCCTCTCCGCATCCATCCTTCGATCCAATGTATTGTCCTCTGTCTGAAAAGAATAGGGATGTACGAAAGTCACTTACCTTTTTGAAGGGTGACATTCGCGGTGGGGGGGAGGCACTCCGTCCCTCCCCCCGAAATTCTGGCCGGGGGGGAGGTGCTCCATCCCTCCCCCCCGAATCCTGGCCGGCTGGGTCTGCAAATGGCGGCGGCCATAGCCACCGTCGTTTGTGTCCCTGCAGTCAGCTGTGATAGGCTACGTAAATGTTTATGCAGCCTATCACGGCTGATTTAAAAGAAAAAAAAACATGCGCATACGTCTACGCTATTTGCGTTCCCCTTATTTTCGCCGTCTTAGTCTACATAAATGTTTACATAGACTAAGACGTGTCGAAATAAGGAACTCAAATGGCGGCACCCATGGGTGCCGCCATTTGCGTACGCGCGTTTGTTTGTTTTTTTAAATCAGCTGTGATAGGCTACGTAAACATTTACGTAGTCTATCATGGTATTTTTAAAAAATCTAGCTGTGATAGGCTACGTAAATCTTTACGTAGCCTATCACGTTTTTTTTTTTTTTACTGGAAATGGCGGCAGTGGCAGCCAGTCGGAAGACCGGCTGCCGCCGCTGCCACTGAACCGCCGCCGAACTGCCTCTGGAGCCGCCACCGCCAGGAAGATTCGCCCAAGGTAAGTCCCGTCCCGGAGGGGGGGTGGCAGACCGTTTTGCCACCGATTTCAGGGGGCCGAATGCGCTGGCATTTGGCCTCCCCGAGATTCATGGTGAAATTCTCTGACATCCCTAGAAAAGAAAAGAAAAAAGCCTCTCATCCAAATTTCTTGCGAAGTTCTCTCATATCTCATTCTCACCTCCATGTTTGCTCATCATTTAGTCTGGAGATTTCTAATACAGTGTTTAGCTCTTGTTTTTTGAGCGCGGTGCGAACATTAACTAATTAATGAGAATTAATTAAACATCCCCTCTTTTAAGCATTTTTTTCAATCCTTCCAGCTCTATAATTACATTCTGTTATAATAACCAATTTGGAAAGAGACATGCTTTATTATTAAACAAGTTATTATTTACTTAAAAAAAAAAAAAGGGAGCACCCACCAAAGGAAATGAAGTGGGTGGCTTCTAAGAAGAGGGCTTTTGTTGTTGTTGCACCCCACTTGTGGAATGAGCTCCCCATAGAACCTCACCTGGCACCTACATTGTGGTCTTTTCACCATCAGGTTGACCTTCTTATTTTCCCAGGCATTTTCGTCTTTCAGTTTCTGTTGTTTTAAATCTCTTAGGGCTCAATCCTATGGGGACAGGCGTCCGCCTCCGAACTCAGAGGTGACCGCCTATCTAATGCAAGGCAGGAGAAGCGCAGAGGGGATCATCCACTACGTACTTCAGCAGCCCTGCATTTGCAGCTAGACAGCCGATTTTGGCTGTCTAGCCGCGGGAAGGTGAAGCGGGGGAGGCGGCTGCCAGATGACACATAGGATGTGTCGTACCGGCATGTCCGCCCTCCCCACCCCAGAACAACCCCCCAGAATGCCTCATTTTGGCTGCTCTGCACTCCTCTTCCAAGTGCGGAGTGCGGGGAATTTCTGAGCTTCCTGCAAGGCAGCATGGGAGGGGGGGAAAGCATGGGCACTGAGGTCAGTTCTCAGAAACCGAATATCCTATGGCCATCTAGCCACTGACTAGCAGCTATAGGATTGCTCCCTTACTGTATTCTAAATCTTTGCACTGCTGCATGGTTATACTGTGTGTTTTATTTTTATTTTATATTGCAGTTTTAAACTTTTATATTATATTTTATCATGTTGTATTTTATGGTTTTAATTGTTGTGAACCACCCAGACAGCTTCAGCAATTGGGCAGTATACACATGTAATAAATAAATATTTAAATAAATAAAAATGAATAGAAAGTCCATAGTTCAAGTTCTGGTATCTTTGGATTGGCCTGGGAAAGACTCTGGTGAGCCGCTGTAAGTTAATGTATATTTTCAGTGTATATAATATATAGAACAAGCCAGGAATGCCTGCTGTCATGCTATTAGAGGGGGCAGTAGAGTTCACTCCACACTGTTGTAAAGAAAGTACTGGAAGGCTGAATACACGTTGTTGTAAAGACAAAATGGTGTCTGCCTGTTGAGGAGAAACTAATGATCAAACATGGTTTTGGAGGAGAAACAGCTAAAAACTGAAAATACCATAGTAGAGAACTGCGATGGCTTCCATCACCAGGCAAAGAACTCCAAAGTTTTTGAAAATGGATATATTTCAAAATGGATATATTTCATCCTTCCAGTAGTTAGAAGATGGATAGAAAAGGAAAGAAAAATACTCTGGGTGAATAACTAGCTATGAAGGTGGTGCCGGTGTGAGAGATTTGGATTCAGGGACCACAGGCTATACTTCCTGGAAGATGGACTGTTGGCAAGGGATGGGTTGCACCTCACAAAGGCTGGGAAGAATGTGTTTGGCCACAGCATGAAGAACTTCATCAGGAGGGCTTTAAACTGAATCCTACAGGGAAGGGAGATGTAAAGTTGGGGGTAACAATGGACGAAGTCTCATGCATCTCAATGGAGAGAACAGCTCTAATAGCGCCCAATAATACTCTTCACAAACATGTAGGAAGAAAACCAGACCATGAAGCACATGGTCTTCGATGTCTATATACTAATGCCCAGAGTATGGGAAACAAACAGAACGAACTTGAACTCTTAATACAGGAGGGAAATTATGACTTGATAGGTGTAACTAAGACTTGGTGGGATGACTGTCATGACTGGAATACAGCAATTGAAGGATATAACTTGCTCCAAAAGAACAGGAGGAACTGAAAGGGAGGTGGGGTTGCACTGTATGTGAAAAATACATATCTCTGCACAGAAATACAGGAGGATGGGCTTGGTAGCCCCATCGAGAGAATCTGAGTTAATATAAATGGAGAAAAGAATTAAAGGAACATGGTGGTTGGAATCTACTACCGGCCACCCAATCAAGGAGAAGATGAGGATGAAACTTTCGAAAATCTAACAGCCAATGTTTCAAGGAAGCATGATGTAGTAGTAATGGGGGACTTCAATTTCCCCAATATTTGTTGGGAGACAAATTCTTCAAAACATGGCCCCTCCAAGGAATTCCTGACTTGTGTGGCGGATAACTTCTTCCTACAAAAAGTAGAGGAAGGAACTAGAGGATCGGCTAACCTTGACTTGATCCTAACCAACAGAGATGACTTAGTGGATAAAGTAGCAGTTACAGGAACTCTGGGGAAAGCGACCATAGTATACTTCAGTTCACGGTTCTAAAGGAAGCAAAAGCCGAGTGTAGCCAGATGCATACCATAGATTTTAGGGAAGCTGATTTTAATAAACTCAGAACAATGATAAGTAAGGTCCCATGGCAAGTGACTGTAATGAGAAAAGGAGTCCAAGATGGGTGGGAGTTTTTAAAAAAGGAAATTCTCAAGGCACAATTACAAACAATTCCAACAGGAAAAAAAGGTGGAAGACAACAGAAGAAGCCAATGTGGCTTCACAAAGAGCTTAGAGATGACTTGAAAACAAAAAAAGACACATATAGGAAGTGGAAGGAAGGCTAAGCTACAAAGGAAGAGTACAGGCAGGTAGCACAGAATTGCAGGGATGGCATAAGGAAGGCTAAAGCTGAGAATGAGCTGAGGTTAGCGAGGGATGCTAAAAGCAACAAAAAGGCTTTCTTCAGATACGTGCATAGTAAAAGACAGAGGAAAGAAATGGTGGTTCAGCTATGAAATAAGGATGGCAAAATGATAACAGATGACAAAGAAAAGGCAGAAGTGCTTGATTCCTAGTTTGGGTCAGTGTTCTTCTGAAAGAGGGTCTATGAGCCCCCTGGCAAAGGCGAAGTACAGGCTGAAGGGGCAGGATTGCAGCTGGAGATCAATAGGCACATGGTCAAGGAACACCTCATTACTTCGAATGAGTTCAAATCTCCAGGGCCAGATGAACTGCATCCTAGAGTCATAAAGGAACTGGCAGAAGAACTCTCAAAACCACTGTCTCTTATCTTTGAGAAATCAAGAGGATGGGTAAAGTGCCAGATGACTGGAGGAGGGCGAATGTTGTCCCTCTCTTCAAAAAGGGTAAAAAGGAGGAACCACCGGGGAACTACAGACCAGTCTAACATCAATCCCTGGGAAAATTCTGGAGCAGATTATAAAGCAATCCATCTGGAAGCACCTTGAAAACAATGCAGTGATGACTCGAAGCCAACATGGATTTGTCAAGAACAAATCCTGCCAGACGAATCTGATCTCATTTTTGATCAGGTAACCTCCCTTGTGGACTGTGGGAATGCTTTGGACATAATATGCCTCATCTTCAGCAAAGCTTTCGACAAAGTGCCTATGATATCCTGCTGAGCAAACTAGTTCAAAGTGGGCTAGATGAAACAATGATCTGGTGGATCCACAGTTGGCTACAGGATCAGACTTAATGAGTGCTTATCAATGTTGACCTCCCCTGCCAAACTCCCCTGGCCAACTCCTGTTTGCTCTCCCTGTTCACTTGCTCTGATCGCTCGCTCTCTGGGAGTTTGCTTGCTTCCATAGTCCCTAGAGCAGCTGGAGCAGCTTCCTCTGCTCTGCTCTGCTCTGCTCAGCTGGAAGGTGGTAGGGATGTCAGAGAATTCTGCCATGGATCTCGGTGAGGCCGAATGCCAGTGCATTCGCCCCCCCCAAATCTGTGGCGGAACGAAGCCCCCCCCGCGAAAAGGTGGGGTGCATTTTTTTTAGTCTATAAATCACATTGCAAACTCAGAAATGTATTGACTTTGACCACAGGTCACGTTCGAGTCTTGGAAGGTGTGAACTGGTCAAATCCTAATGAAGAACAAACTCATAGTTCCCTAATTGACAATAATAAAGAAAATATGCTATCAAACTTATCACATGTGACTCAACTAAAAGGGAAAAAACCAACAACCATCCAGTAGTTTAATATTGCAAGACTATGTTTCCGCCATCCTCAGTCCAAGACCCCCCCAGTGTTTAAAAAACTAAGCAAAGAGCCAATTGTGCAGTGACCCTGGACCTGGGTTCAAGTCCTTGCGCCGCCAGCCCATACTTGGCAGGTGGAGGTGGGTAAGCCGGTTCTCCCATTTGCCATATTAGAATGACAGCAACCTATCTCACAATAAGAACAAAGAGTCTTGTGGCACCTGAAAGATGAACAAGTCAATGACAGCACAAAATTTTATAGGCTACAGCCCACTTCATCAGAATAACGTGAGAAGGATCTTGGAATTGTTGTAGATGACAAGCTGAATATGAGCCAACAAGGTGATGTGGCTGCAAAAAACGCCAATGCTATTTTGGGCTGAGTTAATAGAAGCATCGCTTCCAAATCCCGGGAAGTACTAGTTCCCCTCTACACAGCACTGGTTAGGCCTCATCTGGAGGTCTGTGTCCAGTTCTGGGCACCACATTTTAAGAAGGAAGCAGACAAGCTGGAGATGGTTCAGAGGAGGGCAACAAAGATGATCAGGGGACTGGAAACAAAGCCCTATGAGGAGAGACTGAAAGAACTGGGCATGTTTAGCCTTGAGAAGAGAAGACTGAGGGGAGACATGATAGCGCTCTTCAAGTCCTTGAAAGGCTGTCACAGAGCGGAAGGCCAGGATCTCTTCTTGATCATCCCAGAGTGCAGGACATGGAATAATGGGCTCAAGTTACAGGAAGCCAGATTCCGGCTGAACATCAGGAAAAACCTCCTGACTGTTAGAACAATACAACAATGGAACCAATTACCTGGGGAGGTGGTGGGCTCTCCCACACTGGAGGTGTTCAAGATGAAGCTGGACAGCCATCTGTCAGGGATGATCTGACCTGGATTCCTGCATTGAGCAGGGGGTTGGACTCGATGATCTTGTAGGTCCCTTCCAACCCTCCAATCTATGATTCTATGAATCTATGATGAAATGGGCTGTATCTCACGAAGTATTGCACTATTTAAGAAATGTGTATGCCATCTTTAAGGGGAAATCAGGCATGGGGAAATCTGTTGGTTTTACTTTCTTTCACATTCTTAACATTTGAAGTTCTTTCTCTCCCAAACAATGTTGTGAATTTTGGAAAATTGTTATCAAAAATGAACTGAAATGAAATTCTCGCCCATATGTACTGGCGAATATTAACAGGTAAAAGTATTTCTAGCACAGAGACGACCATGCTATACTCGCCTGCCACGTAGCTGTTAAAGATGTGGAGCCCCTTGGGGTGGCGCCGGCACTCGGTTGGGGCTCAAAGTCCAGTGAGAAATCGACAACTCGGCCCCCCGAATGTCAGTCCTCAGTGCTTGCCTGGCTTGGCGGCTGGCGCATGCTGAGCTGGACAAGCGTGCGGGCGTCCGCTCCCTCGTCAAGCACCATTTGCCACTTCAGTGGCCGCTTGTTCTTTTCCATAAGTATCCCATCTACGCAAATGAGGGCCTTAAAGGGGCAATGCTTGCAACTTTACAGGCATTTTCGGTGGCAGTGCCCACACTCTGGAACACCCTTCCTCGTGCAGTTTAGGGAGCAGAAAAGGTGTTATATTTTAAATGCCTCCTGAAAACGCATCAGGTTTTCTCTGGCTTCTAATTAATTGGAATCAATTGCATGTTGCTCCATCTTACTGGGTGTTTTTTCCTTGCCTTTTATCACTATTGCAGCTGAAATTGTTTTTGATAGTGTTTCTTAAATAGTGATTTTTAATATTTATATGCAAACTTCTTAGAGATTTTATTATATTATGTCTGTTCATTGTGGGGGGGGGGGGAGCAGGTTCAGTCATGTTATTCCTCACCTGCTCTGTGAAGTGATCTGCTTTGTGAAGTGATCCTTCTGGATAGGTTGTCTGGGTTGGGAGTTGGAGGCACTGCACTGCAGTGGTTCTGCTCCTTCACTGCTCTGTGAAGTGATCACTTCAACGCTATTTGCGTTGCCCTTATTTTCACCGTAGTCTACGTAAATCTTTACGTAGACTACAGGGACCAAATAAGGAATGCGAATGGCGGCTCCCTATGGGGACCGCCATTTGCGTACGCGCTTTTTTTTTTTTCAAAGTCACCTAACGTAAAAACCTAACTTTGCAAATCTAGCCGTGATAGGCTACGTTAATCGTTACGTAGCCTATCACAGGGGCGTTTTTTTTTTTTAATTTGTAATGGCGGCAGCGGCAGCCGGTCGAAAGACCAGCTGCTGCCCCCGCCCCTGACGAAGACCTGCCGAACCGCCGCCGGGACCCGCCTCCGGGAGCGACATTCGTAAAAGGTAAGTCCCATCCCGGGGGGGCGGGGGAGAATTTCTCCCCGAACCTTCGGAGGACCAAATGCGTTGGCACTTGGCCCCCCGAAGTTTCGGGGAGAAATTCTCCCCCATCCCTACATGAGAATGATGCAGAAGAGTGGAAGCCTCAACACTTGTAGTGGCAGTAGGGATGCTGGAGAAATTAGAGATGGACTAAAATGAGCTCGGATTTCTAAGAATCTGACCAGCAGAATCTGCTGCGGAGCAACCCTTTCAGGCAGCAAGGAGTCCGTGGACTTGCGGATGATTTTTTTTCTTTTCCAAAATTTACGCATATAAATCCGTAGAAAAATACTTAAGTTTCTGCTGAGAAAACATTGAATGGAATGGGGGACAATACGCTAAATGTTACGTACTGAGGTAAATTATGTAAATACTTACATAAATACAGAATGATTTATGTAATTATTTCCGTATTTTTCCACACGATGAAAAAAAGATATTTGCATCCGTCTGTGGGCGGGTGACAGAACGAAAGGCGCCTGACAGTCCGCAAAACACAGAGTGGATTTTACACAGTCCATACATCCCTAAGTGGCAGTGAAAAAACCAAAAAGAAATCTGTGCTGCAACTCCTGCCAGTAGTGAGTCCTACCTGTGAGAAACTGTTGGAGAATTTCTCCTTCCCTTGGAGAAATTCAGTGCAAATGCCCTTCCCCCCACACCCAATTTCTCTGCCCACAAATACTCTGGAGTATTTTGAGATGCCATTTGCACACAGCTCTAGTTTTTTTCTGATCCAACAAGGCAGTTCTTACAACAAGAGTTTTATTGAGCTGAATTGTCACCCATGTAAATCATAAGAATTACTTCTAAATTTGCATTGATTCATATAAATTGATTCATATAAATTATAAATATAAATCATGCATATTTTATGCAAATCACTATCCTCCTTTGCCCTCTTTTTTGGTGATGCATTTCCTTCCATCCTAAAGGAAATCAACCCTGAGTGCTCATTGGAAGGACAGATACTGAAGCTGAAGCTCAAATATTTTGGCCACCAATGCGAAGAGAAAACCCTGGAAAAGACCCTGATGCTGGGAAAGACTGAAGGCAAAAGGAGAAGGGGACGGCAGAGGATGAGATGGCTAGATAGCATCACGGATGCAATGAATATGAACCTGAGCACACTCCGGGAGAGTGCGCAGGACAGGAAGGCCTGGCGTGCTATGGTCCATGGGGTCACGAAGAGTCGGACACGACTGAACGACTGAACAACAACAACAAGTGGCCACTCTATCATTTACTCTATGTTCTAGTAGCATTGCTTTAGATGTGAAGCCATGTAATTTTGAGGAGCAGGCTAGGATCTGCACCCCACTGTCATTCTGTTCTTCTGCTAAAAATTAAACATCCTATGAGCAAAACAGTATCACAATCTATTCTTTCAAGCAGAGACGGCCAACAAATATACACATTGCACCTAGGGTGTTATAACAAAATGAAACACTACATCACATTTGCACTTAAGAAATCCCATTTCTCTCAAAGTTAGCACCCTGTCAAGAACCCAAATGTGAGAGACTGACCCTTTAAAGTATGTGATAAAATCTGAAACATTAACTGATACAACAACCAGCAACATCAGTAGGCGGGAGCCAAGGGGGATGTTTTAGCTCAGGTTTATGTGATGTGTATGAACGGAGAGGGACGAAGCATCAATACTGATTCTACAGTCCTGCTGTTAATGAAATGGAGGTAAATATAGGGCAGAACCAAGGGAATAGGCCAGGACCAAGCTTAGGTCTATGCTAATTGGTTAGATATTCCAAAATGTTTTTTATGATACAGCTTTCTTCAGCATTTCAGACCAAAGGCTGGCCGTTAACTCCAGCCTTCAACATGAGGTCCAATTTTATTTTATTTTTAATGCTCTTTCTATCGTATTGGCTCCTCTGCTACATGCTGCCTCATGCTGTTTTGCCAGGACTTTAACAACTACTATTAATGTGCAAGTGTCCACCAGCAGCCATTTTAAATCTTCCATTACTGCACAAGTACCCAGCACTAGCCATTTTAGATTCCCCTCCCCACTGTATTAAGCTTTTTCTTTGGCACCTCAGTACTAGTGGTGTGGCCCACTTTATGTCAGGTTGTGACCCCTCAGCTGAAGACCAAGAACTATTCAGGCTGTGGTAAAAAAGGTATGCAGTAAGTGCACTTGTGTTGTTTGTACGTCTGAAAGTGTCCTCCCAGCCAACACAAACCCAGGGGAGACTTTTCGGAGGAGGTGGAGTTCAGTCTCTGTCATGGCCCATCATTCTGGTGCACACTCTGGAACAGAACACCAAAATCAGTGAGACTTTTTGTTGTAGCATATCTTATGGCAAAAGCTTAACAGTTACAACTCCTTATACATCATGTAGCTAAGACAAAAGCTATAGGCACATTGCTTACTTACTTCAAGAAACAGTTCAAGACTAATAACTACAGTGTCAGAGATCAGTCCAACAGTAGTTTCCAAGATGGGGTTTCTATGGTTAAGAATACAAGGCAAAGTCAAGGGTCATGATTCAGTCCTGGTTTTGGGATGGAATGGAATCAGCCTTGGCTGCCCTTCTTCAAGAGATGGACAGGGGCAGTGCGATCCTATTACTTCGTGATCTCTCAGCAGCTTTTGATACCATTGACCATGGTATCATCCTGGACCACCTCTGTGAGTTGGGTGTTGGCAGTAGGAATTGTGTCCAGGAATTGGGGTGTTTGCCTATTCTGGATGGGGTTGCACTCCTTCTGAAGGAGCAGGTCCATCGTTGGGGGGCTCTCAGGATCCAGCTTTGTCACTGGAGGCCCAGGCAGCATTGGTGGCCCAGAGCACCCATTAACAACTTCAGTTGGTATCAACTATGCCTGTTCCTGGATTGGGATAGCCTAGCCATGGTGATCTATGCACTGGTAACCTCACAATTAGACTACTGCAAAATGCTCTATGTGGGGCTGCCCTTGTGCATGGTTCAGAAGTTGCAGCTAGCGCAGAATGCAGCAGATATGGTGTTCACTGGGACACCTAGCTATGCTCACATAACACTGTGCTAAAAGAACTGCACTGGCTGCCTATTTGCTACCAAGCCACATACAAGGTTATATTATTGTCATATAAAGCCCTAAACAACTTGAGGCTAGGATACGTAACAGACCACCTTCCCCTATACATACCCAGGCTACCTTTAAGATAATCAGAGGAGGCTTTGCTTGTCATTACAAAGTGAACAGAATGCTGCCATGAGGTACCCCAATGGCAGGCCCTCTCTGTGGTGGTGCCCACACTCTGGAAAACCCTCCCTCATGCAGTTTAAGAGGCAGAAAATGTGACATCTTTTAAAGGCCTCCCGAAAATGCACTTGTTCACACAAGCTTTCCCTGGGCTATAAATAAATTAATCATGCTACTCCATTTTACTGCTCCTTGAAATGTTTTTTTTTTTTTTTTTACTGTAGTTGGAAGGGTTTTTATGTTGTGTTTTTTTATATTGTATTTAAGGACACAATCCTATGCATGTTTAGACAGAAAAAAGTCCTACAACTCCCAGCATTCCCTGTCACCACCGCTGCTCTGACGAGCTATGGGCAGGAGGAGAACAGTCTGGAACCAAGGCTGGGCTTGGACATGGCTGAAGGGGATCTTGGGGACCACAGGAACGTAGGAAGCTGCCTTATACTGAGTCAGGCCACAGGTCCATCTAGCTTAGTATTTTCATTCCCCCCCTGAAATGCCCTTTTTCACACCAAAATTTGAACCTGGGGGAAATTATGTGTAGCACAAGTGACAATACCATGAGATGTCCTACTTAAATCCTTGATTTTGTAGTACAACACTCATTAGCAGCATCCAAAATAATACTGGTAAGTTTCCCCCAGTTGTGTAAACAGTTGCCACATGTCTTCACCCTCCACCTTTGAAAGAACACCTTCTCGCATAATTGGGCTAGGCCTGACAATCCCTCAGCGCACCTCTCTCCTACAGTACACCTGAGGCAACTTGAGGAGTCCTGTGGCAGGGATGCCCATGCTTCATGGGAGGGGTCGTGGCTCAGCGGCAGAGCCCCTGCTTTGCAGGCAGAAGGTCCCAGGTTCAGTCCTGGGCATCTCCAGGTAGGGCTGGAAAAATTCCTGCCTGAAACCCTGGACAGCAGTTGCCAGTCAGTGGTGACAGACTAAGTGGGACCTGTTGGAGTTCCTGCCTGGCTGTTAGAAGACCCTTTTACCCAGGGTATTCTCATGAGTAAGGGTCTACTAAGGAGGAGGAAGGCCCAGCTCTGGAAGCAGACCCAGGGTCAACTGATGAATCAGGGACAGCCAGCATAAAAGTTTTCAGTCTTACAAGGTTAGCAGCTTTTATTGAGCTTGCTGCTGTTGCTCCAGCTACGGGGTCAGGACTAGGGATGGCAAAGAATTCCCCCCGGAATCCGTGGCGGAACGGCCTCCTGCCCCCCCAGCCCCCCCATGGAATCTCCCAGGTAGGGGTGCACGAAAGTCACTTACCTGGTCTCGCAGCTTTTCACGGTGGGGGGGAGGCGCTTTGCTGCTCCCCCCCGAAGTTCAGGCTGGGGGGGGAGGCTTCCTGCCTCGCCCGGCCGAAATTCAGGCCGGGGGGGAGGCTTCCCACCTCGCCCCGCCGAAATTCAGGCCGGGGAGGAGGCGCCTCGCCTCGCCTGGCCGCGAAATAAAAAGTTAAAAAAAACCCCACGCCCCCGTGATAGGCTACGTGACGATTAATGTAGCCTATCACGGCTAGATTTGCAAAGTCAGCCATGATAGGCTACGTAAATCGTCACGTAGCCTATCACGGGTGACTTTAAAAAAAAAAAAAGCGCGTACGCAAATGGCGGCCCCCATAGGGAGCCGCCATTCACGTTCCTTATTTGGTCGCTGTAGTCTACGTAAATCTTTACGAAGACTACGGCGAAAATAAGGGCAAGCAAATAGCGTTGCCCTTATTTTCGCCGTAGTCTACGTAATCTTTACGTAGATTACAGAGACCAAATAAGGAACGGGAATGGCGGCTCCCTATGGGGGCCGCCATTAGCCGTACGCGCTTTTTTTTTTTAAGTCACCCGTGATAGGCTACGTGACGATTTACGTAGCCTATCACGGCTGACTTTGCAAATCTAGCTGTGATAGGCTACATTAATCGTCACGTAGCCTATCACGGGGGCGTTTTTTTTTTTTTAGTTTTATTGGAATGGCGGCGGCGGCAGCCGGTCGAAAGGTCGGCTGCCGCCCCCCGCCCCTGACGAAGACCTGACAAACCACCGCCAGGACCTGCCGCCAGGAGGGACATTCGGGAAAGGTAAGTCCCGTCCCGGGGGAGGGTGCAGGGGGCGGGTGTGTGTGCAGAGAATTTCTCCCCGAAACTTGTTCGGGGGGCCGAACACGTTGGCGCTCGGCCCCCCGAAGTTTCAGGAAGAAATTCTCCGCTAACCCTACTCCCAGGATGGAACTTACCTGGAGCGGATCTGGCGGATTTGGAGGTGGCGGCAGCGGTGGCTGGTCTCCTGGCTGCCTGCGGCCAGGCTGCTGCGGCCGCCATTGCCGTCCTTTGAGCTGGGATAGGCTATGTAAGAATTTATGTAGCCTATCACGGCTAACCCCCCCCCCAAACCCTCAGTGTACGCAAATGGCGGCGGCTGCGGCGGCCGCCATTTGCGTTCCCTATTTTTCACCTTCTAGCCTACGTAAATATTTACGTAGCCAATTGCGGCGAAAAAAAGGGACCCACAAATAGTGTAGTGGGCGCTATTTGCGTTCTTCTTTTTTTTGCCGTTTTATCCTATGTAAATATTTACGTAGGCTTTTATGGCGAAAAAAAAAGAAACGCAAATAGCGCCCACTACGCTATTTGCAGTTCCCTTTTTTTTTCACCACAATTGCCTATGTAAATATTTATGTAGGCTAGAATGGCGAAAAATAGGGAACGCAAATGGCGGCCGCCATAGCTGCCGCCATTTGCGTACGCCGTTTTTTTTTTTTTCCCTTTTTTGGGCATGCTGTGATAGGCTATGTAAATAATTACGTAGCCTATCATGGCAGCCTGGAAGGACGGAAATGCTGGCCACTACAGTGGCCACCATTTGCATCTGCAGCAGCCCATCCACGGCTGGAAGTCCGGCTGCGGACGGCCCTGGCTGGCTGCTCTGCGGAGCCACTGCGGAGCTAAGCTGGCCAGGCAGGATTCCGGGGGGGGAGGACCGGATCACCTCCCGCCCCATCGAGGATTCTGGGGGGAGGGACGAAGTGCCTCCCCCTCCCCAGCGGATGCCCAGACCAGAACGGTAAGTGGATTTCGTGCACCCTTAGTCAGGACAGGAAGACTGAAATTGTGGAAGACTGGTTATACCATAATGTGAATGAAAGGCCTTTTGAAATTATTTTGACTGTGCTGCTTTGTAGAGCATCAAACATGGCAATGCTTTATCATTTATTTATTTATTTGTGACACATATTTGCTGCTAAATATAATAAAATCCCTCAGCTGTTCACAATACATTTTAAAACCACATTTAAAATACAATATTAAAAATACAACATTAAAAACACTTCCTATTACAATAAAAGCAATACAGAAGCAGTAAGATGAGTTCCATGATTAATTTAATTACAGCCCAGGAAAAGCCTGGGTGAAGAAGTACGTTTTCAGGAGGTGTTTAAAAGATGCCACATTTTATGCCTCCCAAACTGTACAGGGGAGGGTTTTCCAAACGGTGGGTTTCATGACTGAGAAGGCCCGCTGTTGAGGTATTGCATGGCGACATTCCCTTAGTTTTGGAATGACCAGCAAAGCCTCCTCTGATGAGCTTAAATTTGTCATCTATCTCAAAAGGTCAGAAAAAATAACATTACATACTAGACACAAATGTAAGACATAATTAGGGGCTTGTCTTATATTGGTTGGGATCCTATGCCTTTTACAGTAGAGGTTTTCCTAACATGGAGATGTAATGATGGGGAAAGCTACCTGTTATCAGTCCTTGAAGACCCAGGGAGCTATGGCAGAAAAATGTTGAGATCCCTGGCTGATCTTGGTGAGGTGGCTGGTTTTAGCTGTCATGCAAAGACAGAAAATGTTGCCTTTTAAAAAATAATAATATTTTTACTGCCAGGGATAGGGAGAGACATTTATAGTATTTTTTTTCCCTCTGGTACCAAAATAAGCTGATGGGCCTTGGGTGCTGTGCACCTTGACTTGGAGACAGGGATTGCCCTTTCTTGTTGTGCCTTGGAAAGGAGATGTCTTGCCCTGGCTTGTTAAATATCCTGCACAAGAAGAAAACAACTCTGAATGCATGGAAACACCTCCATCACCATTTTTGACCTTGCTGTCTTGAAAAGATTGTTATGGAAATTATGCGAGAAGGTGTTCTTTCAAATGTGGAGGGTGAAGACATGTGGCAACTGTTTACACAACTGAGGAAAACTTACCAGTATTATTTTGGAAGCTGCTAATGAGTGTTGTATTACAAAATCAAGAATTTAAGTAGGATATCTTATGGTATTGTCACTTTTGCTACACATAATTTCCCCCAGGTTCAAATTTTGTTGTGACAAAGGGCATTTCAGGAGGGAATGAAAATGTTCCCCAGATCTGGCTTTTGTGTTGTTTCACCACTATTTTCAGCCACCATCAGCTGCTGTTGCGACACCATTCTTCTTTTTTAAAATCACTTTCTGCGTACTAGAAACTAGGGCTGTGCAGGGACCCCCTGATCTGACTCGGAAGCCACTTTGTGGCTTCTGAGGTGGGCCCAATCCAGCTCAGGCAGATTTTGGCGGCGGGTGGGCTGACCTGCCTTGGCCCTGAACCTGAAGTGGGGTTCAGATGGTGAACCCTGCTTCAGGTCCCCCCTTATGCCCTCGTGCAACCCACCTGCTCCTTACCTGGGCTGCCTCCTCCTCTGCTGCCACAGCAGCCATCACCTTCTCCACCGCTGTGCCGCCGCCTCTGCTTTCACCACTGCAGCTGCTGTTGTCTTCGCTGCCGCCCGCTGCTGCTGTCTTCGCCACTGCCACCATCTCCTGCAAGAAGAGTTGCCATGCATCCAGGCCTCAGGAGCTGGCTGTGGGCAGCGGCGGTGGTAGTGGCAGTGGGAGGTGGCAAAGACAGCAACGGTGGTGGCACAGCGGCAGCGGGGAAGGCAGTGGAGCAGCAGCAGTGGCGAGGAGAAGGTGGTGGCAGTGGCGGAGAAGGTGGCTCAGGTAAGGACCTGGAGGTGCGGGTGGGGGGGTGGGCCATGGGTGCTGAACCGGGGGCCAAAGCTCCGAAGTGCACCAAGCCCTTCAGTGAGCCCCTGACCCGCTCCAGGTCACTTTGTGCCCCCTCCACTTTGCCTTGGAAGGGGCACAAAGTCATCCAAAGCGGCCTGCTTCGACTTGCGGTTCAGGCCCTGAGCAGAAGTGGTGCACAGCCCTACTAGAAACCATGAAGTCGATCAGATTTGGCTACATGATAATGTGAAGCTATTCACAGGGGAGGGGCATTGCTCGTAAGTTTAATCTCCCTTCAGTGACATCACCATGATGCCAACAGTGATTAGATGTGTGATGACCTCACCAGTGGATGCTGGTGGCTTTGATGTCAGTGAGGCGGTGGATCCACTCCAGGTTTCAGTCAGAACTCTAAAGGAGCTATCCAGAGTGTGAAGCACCTCTGGGTTCTGACTGAAACCCAGAGTGAATTCACCGCCCCACTGACATTAGAGCCATCAGCCTCCACTGGACCTCCCTGTGGGTTCTTCCAGGCATCATCACCCATCACCATTCATGGAATGTTATGGAAGGTTCGAGAGGATGGTATCTTGCACTGTGTTTTCAGCGCTTCTATCTTTTTCTTACCCTGGGAAATCCATCAAGTAAGAGAAAAAGGAATAGCTGCACAATGTCTTTTGATCATTTGTGCCAGGACCTCTCCATCTGGAACCACCCTCTGTCTCTGATGGGTAATTTATTATTATTTTTTAATAAAAATAGCAAACAACAGCTGGCAGGAGTGGCCCAATACGTTTTGCGTCTTGAGGGAAAGAGTAAGATAGCATCCCTTCCAGTTCCATGTACAAAAGCTGGCTGGACTTGCAATCGACTCTTTCTTGAACACTAGCCAATGGACAGCATCCTCCACTACACTGGAATGCAGCAGGCTAGCTGGGCAGGTCACTTGGCATAGTTCTCTCCTCCAACACCTTGCTGCTGCATCTCAGCATCTGCTGCCAGAGTCTTTCTCTGCCTAAGGTAAGGGCTGGCCTTGGCAGCTGGTCAGAACTACTGCTGTGCCGAAAATTTCTCCCAATTTTTTTTTTGACCATTCTCTTTCCATTTGATAGAAGAGAGATTGCTTTCAAAAAGCAAACCAATGGTGAAGAAATTTGGGAGAAATACTCGAGGGTTGGGTTTGGGTTTCTCAGGCGTACCTTACTTAAGAGGTGGCTGAGGAGTGAGCACAAGTGTCCTGTTTTTCACTGTACCTTCCTGGCCACCTGTAGCCTCCTCAGCTTCCCACACTTCAATTAAAGCCCAGTTTAAGGCAGCATGAGGTAATTCCTCCCATGGGGCTTTTTCAGATCAGTTCATGCAGGCAGCCTGGGGGTGGGGGGTAGCTGTGATTAGGTAAGCTCAAAAACACCACAGAAATAAAGTATTAAACATCCTGAATAAGGCAAAACAATGGAAGCCTCTTTCATGGGAGGGATAAAAATTTCAGGAAACTGGAGGACAGATTTTGGCAGAGCACTAACTCCATCTCATCCTTGGAGCTGGTCACAACACTGCCCACTTCTCACACCTGCCTTGTGGTGGATACAAAATGGGGGCCAGCCTGCCAGCACAGTTGATGCTATTGCAGCATGAAAAAAACCCAAACCCTTAGGCAAAAAGAAAGAAGCTGTGCTACAAGCCCTGCCAGTGGGGAGACCTACCTGAGAGAAACAGATGAACATTTCTCCTCCCCCTGGAGAAATTCGGTGAAATTGTCTCCCAAGTTTCTCTACCCACAAGTAAAGTGGAGAATTTGAAGAGGCCATTTCTTCACAGTTCTGGTCAGAATGGCAAGCAGATTCATTCCCTTCCACAGGGCATGGTCTGAAGGCACATGATGCAGCCATCTTGCTGCAGCTAAGCAGGTCGGGGTCTGGCCAGTGCTTGGAGGGGAGAACATCTGGGAACCACATGTAGCCACCTTGAGCTCCATGATGGAAGAAAGGTGGGATATAAAGGTAATAAACAAACAAATAAATGGGTGAGATGGGGGAGCCATGGAGACAGAGTTGCTTGTATGGCACATTGCAGATTTGCCTCTTGACTTTGTAAACAGATTTGAGGTTGAAGTAACTGAGACAAATGTGTGTGCATGTGCTTAAATGATGGGATAAATCCTTCAATTAATAAGTCTATAGGAGCTGATATTGAGCTGATAATTATTACCTATCAGGTTCTGACAGTAGGGTGTTGTAGGGATGTCAGAGAATTCCGTGATGGATCTCGGTGAGGCTGAATGCCAGTGCATTTGGCCCCCCGAAATCCGTCGCGGAATGAAGCCCCCGCCCCCACCCCACGAAAGGCGAGTGGGACGAAGTCCCTTTGCGAATGGCGGCCGTCCTGCGGCCGCCATTCGCTTCCTCCTCTTCATAGCTGTCATAGGCTACGTAAATACTTTTTACCCCAGCGTACGCAATACCCTAGCGTAGCTACCGCCATTTGCGTACACTGGGGTTTTTCCCCCTGCTGTGATAGGCTACATAAATATTTACATAGCCTATCACGGCTCAATACAGGGACGCAAATGGCGGTGGCTACGACAGCCGCCATTTGCGTCCCTGCAGGGCTGCCCAGTGGCCGGATGTCCAGCTGCAGGCGGCTGGAGCCGGCCGGCGGCTCCGCGGCTTGGCTGCGGAGCAGAGCCAGCCAGGCAGGATTCCAGGGGGAGGGACAGAGCGCCTCCCCCCCACTGCGGATTGCCCCGTGCGGAGCCAGGTAGGTGTTTCGTACATCCCTAGGGTGTTGGCCAGCTCTTATCTGACATTACTGATCCATTACTGACATTACATCAACAGCTGATCCAACATGATTTTCTTTCACTAGTTATCCACCTGACAGCTGGCTGCCAATTAAAGTGAACATATCTAGTAGCAGGATTAAACATTATTGCTGTGAGAGTTCAGATATGCCTGAGTATGTCAGCTTTGATAACTGATTATATACTGCACCCATGGGCTTTTCTAGATGAGACTGTTAATCTGCTGTATCTACTTTCAGTTTCATTGCAGAATTGAAATCTGAGCTCTAAACAAACAGCTTTTCCTTTCCTGCTCTTCTGCTACACAACATATAGGTGGAGCTGTGGTATAGTGAAATAGTGCAATTACACAATTAGGTAAAAAGCAAACATTTTCTTTCACTTTCACAAATACTACTCAATTTTTACCACCCTAAAAAAAAAAGCAAACAAAAGCTGTGAAGTGCTATTTAAAATAGGGATGTACGAAATACTTACCTCCAGGTCCGGGGTGTGTGTGTGTCTGCGGGGGGGGGGGGAGGCGATACGTCCCTCCCACTGGAATCCTACCCGGCTGGCTCAGCTCTGTGGCAATTCCACGGAGCCGTTGGCCGGCTCCGGAGCGCCAGTGATATAGCCGCCCTTGCCATATCACTGGCTGAGGGGGACTGTTTCCAGATGCAAATGGCATCCAGTACGCCATTTGCACCCCTGTTTTTTCATGCGATAGGCTACATAAATATTTGTGTAGCCTATTGCGTGAAAAATCAGGGACGCAAATGGCGTCCACTACACCATTTGTGGCCATAAAGGTCTTAGTTTAAGCTAAATGCAGCCATTTATGGCTGCATTTACCTTAATCTAAGACCTTTACTGCCGCAAATGGCATACTGGACGCTATTTCCATCTGCAGTCAATCCGCCCAGCCAGCAAGACAGCAATGGCGGCTGTATCGCTGGTGCTCCGGAGCCGGCTGGCGGGGAGGATCCGGCCAGTGAGGATTCCTCCAGGAGGCGGAGGTAAGTCTTCTGATCCTCCACGGACTCCGGCCTCGGTGGGGTCCATGGAGGATTTCTCCCCCATCCCTAATTTAAAAACAGAAGCAAAACTGGAACGTAGTGACATCATCTAAAGAAACCGTAAACAACTGTGAGTAAGGAATGAAGACGTCACAATAAGGGAGAAATCCTATGGCCACTAGACAGTGGCTAGACGGCCATAGGATATCTTGTTTTCTGGGAACCGATCTCGGAGCACAGGCTCTGAGGTCGGTTTCTGGAAAACCGACCTCCCCATATTTCCACACTGCCTCAGAGGCAGCACGGAACAGCCCCATCCTCCGTCCTCACAAGAGGAGTGCGGAGCAGCTGAAAAGGGGCATGTCTGGGGGCTCTCTAGGGCAGGGAGGGCAGAAATGCCTGTACAACACATCCAATGTGTCATACAGCAGCCTTCTTTCCCGCTCAGCCCTCCCGCGGCTAGACAGCTGCAATCGGCTGTCTAGCCGAAAATGCAGGGCAGGAGGAGTACAGAGGGAACGATCTCCGAGTTTGGAGGCGGCCACCTATCTGGATAGGATTGCGACTGAAATGTCTCATGTATCTCATGTAGAAAAGTTCCATATCTATTCTGGAAAACAATTACAGGACCTAATAGTGTCATCCATAACATTAGGGGTTCATTCACTTGTTCATCTTCCAATGTTATATTTGCCATCTTCTTTCAGCAATTCCCTTCTGCATTCTACGTAGGGAAAACTGGCCACTCTCTAGGGAAAAGAATAAAAGGACACAAATCTGACATCAGAACTGGCAATATTCAAAAACTAGCAGCAGAACGCCTCAGAACAGTCAATTATTTTAAAGTGGTCATTGTGGAACAAAGGATTAGAGATTAGAGTGAGAGACCGCTCTCATCAAAAGGTTTAATCCTCTTGCCAGAGGCTTGAATTGGGATAGGGGTTGTTTGTTTGTTTTTAAATCTCACTGCATGTGTTAATTGGCTTACCTAGTGCCAGGATGTTTGTGTTATCAGCACCAGCTGCACTGTGAATGACCACTGTTAATACAATTGTCACTGTCAGTACTTTCTGCATTTAATTTACTTCTGAGCATCACATGTACTGTATATAAAATCTCCATGCATCTGATGAAGTGCGCAAAATCTTATGCCAGAATAAATTTGTTAGTCTTTAAAGTGCCAGAATATCCTTTATTGTTTTGGCTGCAGTAAACTGAGGATGCAACCCTATGCATGTTTAGACATAAATAGTTATGGCAGTTGTAGGATGCTTTTCTGTATGAACATGCATAGGATTGTGCCCTAACATGGCTACCCTCTGAAAATTATAACAGCATGTATATAATATGTTAGTGTAATGCTAATTACTGGAGATCTACCAGACTGATTTTGCTCATTTAAAACAACAACAACAACAACAACAACAACAACCCTGAAGCTTGAGTGGTATAGACATGGAGAAAATTTTGAAACTTTAAAAAAGTTCAAACCTCAAGTTTTAATAGCAAAACAGTATGTTTATTTGCTCCACATCAAACAGCACCTGATCATGTGTTTTTGACCTCCATTACCTGCGTCTTCCTGCTTTCCTTTTTTTAATGTTTCTGTTTGGGTTTGTTTTTATTTATTTGGCTTCATAGGCAGGCTTCATGGGGCACTGCTAGGCCTCAGGGCAGTTGCTAGGGGCAATGGCCATGCTCCCCCCCTCAGATTGTATTGTTTTGAATGGGATGAATGAGAGAGCAAGGAGGGCTTTGTTTCCCGCCTCCCAGCTGAGCAGAGCAGAGCAGAGCAAGCTGCTCCAGCTGGTCCAGGGACTACAGAAGCAGGCAAGCTCCCAGAGAGCGAGCGAACAGAGCGAGCGAACAGGGGGAGCAAACACGAGTTGGCCAGGGGAGTTGCAGTGGTTGAAGAGACAAAGGAGACAAAGGAGACAGAGGCTAAGAGCACACACTTCCACACCAGTGGGACTCTGCTTTTAACCTCTACTGAGTAGAGGAGCAGGCACAGGCTAGTCTAGAACAATCACAAAGCTAGACACAAAAGGGAAAAGAGGCTATGGAAGGACAAGACTCTCCAGTGGTGGTGACCTGCAAGGTGTGTGCAATGTTTGTTTTCTTGCCTGAGAACAACATGGCCTACACCTGCAACAAGTGCAAGTTGATCACACTGCTGGAGGAAAAACTAAGTGGACTGGAGCGGCGACTGTCGACCCTCCGGGGAATAAGAGAACACAAAGAGTTCTTGGACAGAATGAGGGAACTACAGCGCAAAGGGCAGACCAGAAGCTTGAAGAGCAACAGCAAGATGAGGCAGTGGGAAATGCTGAGGTGAAGAAAAATGGAATAGAGGATACTCCTTGGAAAAGGGTGACAGTTAGGAGAAGAAGAACTAGACGCCACTCTGCACCAGTGGAAGCAGTGGAGCTGTGGAACCGATTCCAGGTACTTGCAGATGAGACTGGAGGACAGCCTGCAGAGGAAGAATCACAGGGGAACCTGCATGAGAGTGAGCAAGAGGCTAAAGGTCAGTCAAACAGAGGCGATGAAACCCAGGCCTACAAGAAGAAGAAGAGAAGAGTGGTAGTAGTGGGAGACTCCTTGCTGCGTGGGATCGAGACCCAAGTATGTCGTGAAGACCCATGGACTCGCCAGGTATGTTGTCTCCCGGGAGGACAGATTAGAGACGTGATTGAAAGGTTGCCTGCACTCATAAAGCCCACTGACAGGTATCCCTCTCTTCTCATCCATGTGGGAACAAATGATACCGCCAAGCGGAGCTACGAGGAGATCACGTCAGACTTTGAAGCTTTGGGAAGGAAACTCAAGAACTTTGGGGCCCAGATAGTTTTCTCATCCATCCTTCCAGTAGTTAGAAGAGGGATAGAAAGGGAACGAAAAATACTCCAGGTGAATGACTGGCTACGAAGGTAGTGCCGACGAGAGAGATTTGGATTCTGGGACCACGGGCTATACTTCCTGGAAGATGGGCTGTTGGCTAGGGATGGTTGCACCTCACAAAGGCTGGGAAGAATGTGTTTGGCCACAGCATGAAGAACTTCATCAGGAGGGCTTTAAACTGAATTCTACGGGGAAGGGAGATGTAATGTTGGGGGTAACAATGGACATAGGCGCATGCACTGCAATGGAGAGAACAGCTCTGATAGCGCCCAATAATAGTCTTCAGACACATGTAGGAAGAAAGCCAGACTATGAAGCACATGGTCTTTGATGTCTATATACTAATGCCCAGAGTATGGGAAACAAACAGAACGAACTTGAACTCTTAATACAAGAGGGAAATTATGACCTGATAGGTATAACTGAGACTTGGTGGGATGACTCTCATGACTGGAATACAGCAATTGAAGGATATAACTTGTTCAGAAAGAACAGGAGGAACAGAAAGGGAGGTGGGGTTGCACTGTATGTGAAAAATACATATCTCTGCACAGAAATACAGGAGGATGAGCTTGGTAGCCCCATCGAGAGCATCTGGGTTGAAATAAATGGAGCAAAGAATAAAAGGAACCTGGTGGTCGGAGTCTACTACCGGCCACCCAATCAAGGAGAAGACAAGGATGAAACTTTTGAAAAACAAATAGCCAATGTTTTAAGGAAGCATGATGTAGTAGTAATGGGGGACTTCAATTTCCCCGATATTTGTTGGGAGACAAATTCTGCAAAACATGGCCCCTCCAGGAAATTCCTGACTTGTGTGGCGGATAACTTCTTCCTACAAAAAGTAGAGGAAGGAACTAGAGGATCTTTGAGAAATCAAGAGGATGGGTAAAGTGCCAGATGACTGGAGGAGGGCGAATGTTGTCCCTCTCTTCAAAAAGGGTAAAAAGGAGGAACCACCGGGGAACTACAGACCAGTCTAACATCAATCCCTGGGAAAATTCTGGAGCAGATCATAAAGCAATCCATCTGGGAGCACCTTGACAACAATGCCGTGATTACTCGAAGCCAACATGGATTTGTCAAAAACAAGTCCTGCCAGACAAATCTGATCTCATTTTTTGATCAAGTAACCTCCCTTGTAGACTGTGGGAATGCTGTAGACATCATATACCTCAACTTCAGCAAAGCTTTCGACAAAGTGCCCCATGATATCCTGATGAGCAAACTAGCTCGAAGTGGGCTAGATGAAACAACGATCCGGTGGATCCACAGTTGGCTACAGAATCGGACTCAAAGAGGTCTTATCAATGGGACCTTCTCAAACTGGGGAGAGGTAACGAGTGGGGTACCGCAGGGCTCAGTCCTGGGCCCAGTGCTCTTCAACATTTTTATTAATGACTTGGAGGAGGAGGTGCAGGGAATGCTGATCAAATTTGCAGATGACACAAAATTGGGAGGGATAGCTAATACTTTGGAAGACAGAAACAAAATTCAAAGTGATCTGGATAGACTGGAGCGCTGGTCAGAAAACAACAGAACGGCATTTAATAGGGACAAATGCCAAGTTCTGCACCTAGGAAAAAGAAACCAAATGCACAGTTACAAGATGGGGGATACATGGCTCAACCACACTACGAGCAAGAAGGATCTTGGAATTGTTGTCGATCACAAGCTGAATATGAGCCAACAATGTGATGTGGCTGCAAAAAAGGCAAATGCTATTTTGGGCTGCATTCATAGAAGCATCGCTTCCAAATCCCGGGAAGTACTAGTTCCCCTCTACTCAGCACTGGTTAGGCCTCATCTGGAGTACTGTGTCCAGTTCTGGGCACCACACTTTAAGAAGGATGCAGACAAACTGGAGAGGGTTCAGAGGAGGGCAACAAAGATGATCAGGGGACTGGGAACAAAGCCCTATGAAGAGAGACTGAAAGAACACGGCATGTTTAGCCTTGAGAAGAGAAGACTGAGGGGAGATATGATAGCACTCTTCAAGTACTTGAAAGGTTGTCACGGAGAAGAAGGCCAGGATCTCTTCTTGATCATCCCAGAGTGCAGGACACGGAATAATGGGCTCAAGTTACAGGAAGCCAGATTCCGGCTGAACATCAGGAAAAACTTCCTGAGTGTCAGAGCAATACGACAATGGAACCAATTACCTGGGGAGGTGGTGGGCTCTCCCACACTGGAGGCCTTCAAGACGAGGCTGGACAGCCATGTGTCGGGGATGCTCTGACTTGGATTCCTGCATTGAGCAGGGGGTTGGACTCGATGGCCTTGTAGGCCCCTTCCAACCCTACTATTCTATGATTCTATGAGGGAGGGGCTGCTGCTGCTCCCATGATGCCCTGCACACGGGTGGGGTTTGTGTATTTGTGTGTGTATGTGTGTGTGAAAGAGGGGGTAGTGGGCAGGATGACACAGCAGGAGTGTGCGGAGTGGAAGACCGGGGCTCAGGGCCGTTGAGAGAAAAGCAGTGTTTCTTCTTCTTCTTCTTCTTCTTCTTCTTCTTCTTCTTCTTCTTCTTCTTCTTCTTCTTCTTCTTCTCCTCCTCCTCCTCCTCCTCCTCCTCCTCCTCCTCCTCCTCCTCTCTCCCCCCCCCCGCCACCATCTCACCATTTGTTTTTCAGGCCCAGGTGAGGTAGGGGTGGGGCTTCTTGGGTGGGTGCTGGAACACCCCCTTTCCCTGCATTGGTCTCTATACTTTCATATAATGGGAGGGGGGTTGTATTGGAAGGAGGGAAGCTAATTGTGTGGGTGAATGAGAGGGAGGGAGGGAGGTGGGTTGGAAAACTCCATTTTCTATGGTTATGGGGGGGGCTTCCTTTAATGTAGTGGGAAGAGGTCATATTATTGGGGTGCTCATTGAAGGGAAGCTGATGCTGCACATAATTGGGAAGTTGAGAGAAGAAGAGGGAGGGAAAGAAAGAAATGCCCCCTGAGAGTTGTTTCAGTGGCAAGGGAAATGGCCAAACATCTTTTCATCCAATCGTTCTTAGACTACTAGCGCCTGTATCAACATGTGCTTTACACTAGTACCGTAATATTAAAGAACAAATTAGCCTGTTAATGCAACAACCTAGACATAGGTTCAGTGGCTAGTTTTTATAGATAATGCAGCTGTGTGTGCGTGTGCGCGCACATACATGCACTAACAATTTCCATTTGTTCCAATTTCTAAGTATCTCCTCTCTCTGGTACTTTTTGCAGCAGCACCCCCCGCCGCCCTTTCACTTGTGATGATCTTTAAGGCTTCTGATACAATTGGATGTTTTATTACCCATGACACTTTGTATAGATGTTCAATTAGCATTCCAGAGGAACACTCCACACTCTGCATATTATTCACAGGTTAAGTATTCCTAGATAAAGGCTCCTCAAATCAGACAAACTGAACTGAGCTTAATTAGAACTTGGAGTACCCATGAAAAGAAAATGGAATGCAGCATCGCCAGGTCTTCATGACATAAAGAGAGGCCTGAAAAGTAAGTGTGTGTACGTGTGTTTTGCTGAGGAAAAGATATTAATAGGGGAAATGCCTAAAAAAAGTAACCAAGGGAATAGGCAGTAGGCCTCTTTGAACAGCCTGAATGCTCATTCCCCAGCAGGGAGGGCTTGTGTAGACCAGAAATATCACATCGCAATAATATGGTTTGGATGCAAAGGCCCTTGTGTGAACCCCGAGGGTACGGTGCCTACTGTTTACAGTTCCAGCCCTTGTGCTGCTCTGAATGGATTCCCAATCTCCAGCAGCGGTTCTGTGTATGGGGAGAAAATAAAAGACAACAACCCACGAACACACTGTAGTGCTTCTACTCCTCTTACACAAGCCTGCTGCAGGGGTAAAAAAATCTCTTGCATTCAGTTGCCTTGCTTGTATCTACAGGAGTAGGGATGGACAAACCCCCAACATCCAGTTCAGGGAGGGCATCCATCACAGGGTAATTTGGGCCACTGCGGATTCCTCTGGAGCCTTGCCCCATCCGCTGGAGTGGCCAGAGTGGCTCTCCAGCTTTCTAAAAGACGCGATAGGCTAATGGCAGCTGCCATTAGCCTATCGCAGGAAAACTGCAGCCATAAATGGAGTATCTTACACTATTTCAGTCAGTAAAACACTTTTAGATCAGTTGCAGCTCTTTCCAGCTGTATTATGTAAGAATAAATGCTTTACAGCCACAAACCTGCAGTGGCTTCGTATCAGTTTCTAGGCCTGTTTAGGTTTCTTGTTTTAGTCTTTAATGCCCTTTGTCCTGGGTTCTGCAACATCTGCACAGCTGCAGGAACACCTTCTCCCGTCTGTACCTCTCTGTACTTTAAGATCTTTGAGTGAGGATCTGCTTGCAGTTTATTTATTTATTTGTTACAGTTATATCCCATCTTTTCCTCCAAGGAGCCCAAGGCAGCAGACATGACCCTCTTCATCTCCATTTTATCCTCACAGCAACCTGTGAGGTAGGTTAGGCTAGAATCAATTACTGGCCCAAAGTCACCCAGTGAACTTCATAGCTAATGGGGACTACAACCTGGTTCTCACCAGTCGTATCCCAGCACTTTAACCTCTACACCACACTATCATTCCATCACTCATGAAGGTGTGTGATCATATGTACCCTGCAGCATAGCCTTTTCAATTATGGTACAGACTACCCAGAATTCTCTGCCTAGGGAACTCCAGCCTCTTCCCTATATCCCTTCAACTAAGTCCTGCTTCTACTAGGACTGTATTTCTGGCTGGGGCATTCATTACCTCAAGTTAATTTATTGTATCTTGCTGGTCTTAATATTTTAGAGATTTTTTGTTTGTTTAAATTTTTAAATTTCATATTAACGTTTTTTATTTGGTTTGCATTTTTAATGTCCTTTTATCTGTATGTCACCTTGAGCAAGATTTACCAAGGAAAGGCAACTAATATCATATATGAATGAATAAAAGAGCCTCTTGTTCTTGACGAATATGCAAAGGCAGGATGGTGTCAGAGAAAATGGTCTGTATGTGACAACCATAAGTGGTACTTTTACGTTAGGGCAAGAAGAAGCTGGAAATTGCCCTTCTGTCAAGCGGAGGGCAGAACAACATATGAGGAGGAAAATGTGGAATTCCCAAACCCATATGCCCCACATTTTCTTGTAAGGCAAATGCAAGGGTGGGGAGAAGGGCAGTTCCCAGGAATAAATGGTGAATGGGAAGGGGTGCTTAACCCTTCCCTCTGCAAATGCTCCTGCAGAATTTTTAATTCCCCCCCCTCCCCAACTGGGCTCACCAACTAGAAGTAACTCTTTTGGTTGGGGGAGGGGATGAAATGGAATGGAAGAAACGGTAGGCTAAGAAGAGGTGAAGCCCCCATTTCCTGCCCACTGATTCCCATCTACAAACAGCCCTTCTACCCCTACAGATAAAAAGGTAACGGTAAAGGTGTCCCCAACCAGTCGTGTCCGACTCTAGGGGGTGGTGCTCATCTCCATTTCTAAGCCAAAGAGCCAGCACTGTCTGAAGACGCCTCCATGGTCATGTGGCCAGCATGACTGAACACCGAGGTGCACGGAACGCTGTTACCTTTCCTGCCGAAGCGGTACCTATTTATCTACTTGCAATTTCTTGCTTTCAAACTGCTAGGTTGGCAGGAGCTGGGACTGAAGATGGGAGCTCACTCCGTCACGCAGCACTCGGGTCTCGAACTGCTGTCCTGCCGACCTTCTGGTCTGCAGTGCAGCATCTTAACCACCAAGCCACCATGGCCCTTACCCCTATAGGGATGAGCAAATTTGTCAATTTTGTTTTCATTTTCTCCGTTTCCTAGTCTTAAGTTTGGTATGTCCAAAAATTTCATCCCTAATATGGCTGCAATGACCCTTTATGACCACCATTGTGTGCAACAGTAGATCTATGAAAAAACAGAGTCCACATCTCGTGCAGCTGCTATAAGTCTAGGAGTGCACGAAAGCCCCTTACCTGGTCTCGCAGCTTTTCGCGGTGGGGGGGAGGCGCTTCGCTGCTCTTCCCGCGAAGTTCAGGCCAGGGGGGAGGCTTCCCGCCTTGCCCGGCCGAAATTCAGGCCGGGGGGGGAGGCTTCCCGCCTCGCCCGGCCGAAATTCAGGCCAGGGAGGAGGCGCCTCGCCTCACCCGGCCGCGAAATAAAAAGTTAAAAAAAAAATGCCCCCGTGATAGGCTACGTGACGATTAACGTAGCCTATCACAGCTAGATTTGCAAAGTCAGCCATGATAGGCTACGTAAATCGTCACATAGCCTATCACAGGTGACTTAAAAAAAAAAAAGCGCGTACGGCTAATGGCGGCCCCCATAGGGAGCCGCCATTAGCCGTACACGCTTTTTTTTTTTTTAAGTCACCCGTGATAGGCTACGTGACGATTTACGTAGCCTATCATGGCTAGATTTGCAAAGTCAGCCGTGATAGGCTACGTAAATCATCACGTAGCCTATCACGGGTGACTTAAAAAAAAAAAAAAGCGTGTGGCTCCCTATGGGGGCCGCCATTAGCCGTACGCGCTTTTTTTTTTTTTTTAAGTCACCCGTGATAGGCTACGTGACGATTTACGTAGCCTATCACGGCTGACTTTGCAAATCTAGCCGTGATAGGCTACATTAATCGTCATGTAGCCTATCACGGGGGCGTTTTTTTTTTTCTATTATTGGAATGGCGGCGGCGGCAGCCGGTCAAAAGACCGGCTGCCGCTCCCGCCCCTGACGAAGACCCGACGAACCGCCGCCGGGACCCGCCGCTGGGAGCGACATTCGGGAAAGGTAAGTCCCGTCCCGGGGGTGGGTGCGGGGTGCGGAGGGGTGCGGAGAATTTCTCCCCGAAACTTCTTTGGGGGGCCAAACACGTTGGCACTCGCCCCCCCGAAGTTTCGGGGAGAAATTCTCCGCCATCCCTATATAAGTCCTGACCTCTTGCTGGGGGTGGGGGTTTGCTGAGCTGGGTTTTGGGGACTGGACTGGGGCGGTGGATTCAGTGGGTTCCCAGACCCAGTCGGGCACTCACACCATCCCTAGCAGCAATGCAGAGATTTAGAATACAATAATGGATTTAAAACAACAGAGCTAAAAGACTAAAATGAGTGAGAAAATAAAACGGTCTTCAATTGGCACCACAAACAGAACAAAGTAGTCACTAGGTGAGCCTCTTTGTGGAGCTCATTCCACAACTGAGGTGCCACAGCAGAAAAGGCCCTCTTCTTGGTAGCCACCCACCTCACTTCCTTTGGCAGGGGCTCCTGGAGAAGGAAAACTGAGAATTATCTTAGGGTTTGAGCAGTTACATATGGGATGAGACCATCTTTCCAGTAACCTGCCCCCAAGCTTTTTAGGGTTTTGAATGTTAATACCAGCACTTGGAATCAAGCCTGGACATGGAGTAGCAGTCAGTGCAGATAGAAAAGTACTGGCATAATATGATCATATCGGCCAGTCCCCATTAACAGTTTTGCTGCCTTACTTTGGACAAGCTGAAGTTTCCAGACCATTTTCAAAGTCAGTCCTATGTATAGGGATGGACGAGCCCATCTTCATCCAGGATCAGGGAGCATGATGATCTGCCCTACAGCTCGCACATCTAGGGATGTCAGAGAATTCCGCCATGGATCTCGGTGAGGCCGAACGCCAGTGCATTCGGCCCCCCGAAATCTGTGGTGGAATGGCCTGCCACCCCCCTGCCCCCCCCACGGATCCCCCCCGGGACAAGACTTACCTGGGGCGGATCTTCTGGGTGGCGGCAGCTCCGGCAGGAGCTCTGGTGGTGGCTTCGGCGGCGGCGGCCGGTCTTCCAACGGGCTGCCGCCGCCGCCATTTCCAGGCTTGTGGAAAAAAAAAAAAAAGACATGATAGGCTACGTAAATCTTTACATAGCCTATCATGGCTAGGTTTAAAAAGAAAAGAAAAAAAGACATGATAGGCTATGTAAATCTTTACATAGCCTATCATGGTTGGGGGTGGGTTTTAAAAAAAATAACGCAAATGCAAATGGCAGCGGCTACGGCCGCCGCCATTTGCATTCCTTCTTTTTACTGTCTTAATCTATGTAAATATTTACGTAGACTATGACGGCGAAAATCAAGGGGAACGCAAATAGCGTAGCGGGAGCTATTTGTGTCCCCTTTTGATTTGCCATTTTAGCCTACGTAAATATTTACGTAGGCTAAAACGGTGAATAAAAAAGGGATGCAAATAGCGCCCGCTACGCTATTTGCGTTCCCCTTGATTTTCGCTGTCATAGTCTACGTAAATATTTACATAGATTAAGACGGTAAAAAGAAGGAACGCAAATGGCGGCGGCCGTAGCCGCTGCCATTTGCGTACGCGGTTGTTGTTTTTTTACCCAGAGCCCTCCGCGGCTGGAAATCCGGCTGCGGATGGCTCTGGCCTGGCCGGGCCGGGCCTGGCCGGTTGCTCCATGGAGCTGCCACGGAGCACAGCCAGCCGTTCGAGGATTCCGGGGGGAGGAACAGAGCGCCTCCCCCCCGGCCAGGATTCCGGGGGGAGGGACGGAATGCCTCCCCCCCCACCATCAACATAATCCGTGAAAGGTAAGTCACTTTCGTACATCCCTACACACATCCCAGGCCAGGCCTGCTTGGCGAGCTTCCTTGCTCGCCCTGCCTGTCTGCAAGCTGAGCAAGGTGCCCCTCTTTCTTGCACCAGCTGCTAAGGTCCGGCGTGGGGAAGGAGGGCCTTGGCGCAGCTACCCCCAGCCTCTCGCCCTGGCCTTCTCTAGAGGAGGCCAGGGCGAGAGCGCTGGGGTGCCACTGTTGCCCTTCTTCCGCATGCTGGCTGTCAAGGGCCAGCGCGGGGAAGAAGGGTGACAGCGTCCAGCCCCCACCCACTCTCTCTGGCCTTCTCTAGAGGAGGCCAAGGTGAGAGCACTGGGTGTTGCCATTGCCCTGTTTCCTCACGCCGGCTGTCAAGGGCCGGTGTGGGAAAAAGGGCCTGAGCGGCCAGCCCCCAGCCTCTCGCCCTGGCCTCCAGCAGGTGGGGGCTGGGGGAGAAGAGGATAGGTGCCTCCTTCTTCCCTCTGTTCCCAACTGCTACAGCAGCGGCAGCTAGGGACAAGCTGATTGTTTCCTGTAAGGCCAGGAAAACTTACGGAAAATGACCAGCCTTTCCCACACCACTGCCGCTGTAGCAAGGATGGGGGAAGGAGGAGAGGTGCTGCTTTCTTTCCCTCTCCTTGCTGAGGGAATGGGCACCTGAGCTCTTGCCCAACTCAGCACGCCGCGAGTAGGGCAAGAGGTCAGGTCTGTGAGCTGGTGTCCGGGGGGCCGAACTGGCAACTTCTCGCCAGGCTTCGAGCCCCAACCAGTCGCTCATGACATCCCTACCCATGTATAACACATTGCAGTAATCCAGACCAGAGGTTACCAGAGCATGGATAGCTGTAGCTAGTTCCAGTAGCACTTGCATGAGTGCTGATAGGTTTTTGATCATTCATTTTGTTACGAATCATATACTAAAAAAGGAAAAGAAAAGTTCAAATCTCTCCTGAAAGCAGCAAAGGAATACAAAGGAGAACAGAAGAATGAACAGGAACAAATGGGCTGCTATCAAGCATGAAAGTGACATGTTCAGTCTCCATTTTCCAAGCCATTTAGCGAAGCAGATGGTCAATGCTTTTCTGCAGCCCGGGCCCAGTTAACGGTAAGCCTTTGACCTGAGAGAGCACCTGGATTATCCACCCAACTGAAATACTCTGCTAGGCAGGATTTGTTACATTTTAATGCCAGGAGATAAAAGGCAGAATCTAAAAGGACATTCCCTCGATCAGTCCATATTCTTTTCAATGGGGCTACACAGGAGGTCCTCCTGTGGGCCAGGCCCCCAAAGAGGGATCTAGAGGCATACGCTCTAGTTATTTCGAAGCACTTTGCTACCAGCAGCCTTCCTCCGTCCTAGCAGCCCCTCCTGTCCCAGTTTAAACTGCCCAAGTTGTGTGTGTGTGTTTTAAGAGAGCTGCTGATAGGGATATTCACTAGGAACAGCAAACATGTCTGCACCCAATGCATTTCCTGTTGGACATTTTTCATCTGAAACACACAAATCGATGCCTAAATGGAGAGGAGTTAAACTGGGGATGAGTGAATCACTCCAGCTTCTTTCCAGTGTTACTCATATGAAGGGGTAATGCTCATAGAAAGGGGTTGCAGGCCCATGCTGCTAACCCTGCCCCCAACAGCCACACGTTTGGCGTCAGCGCCAGCTCCAGATTCCGGAGGGCCCCTTGGGCAAGACACCCCCAGTGGGCCCCCTTCCTCAGTGAGTCTACTTTCTTACCAACATTGCTGCCAGCTGCTCCTCCTTTGCCTCATTGTTGCTACCTGCTTGCATGCTAAGCAGAGAACCAATGACAAAACAGGCAGCGCCCTCTATTGCTCCTCCTAAACACCACCACTGTTGTCTGGGCTAGAGAGAGGGGTGTGTGTGTGTGAACAAGCAGGTTGCAATGGTGGAGAGGAGGAACAGGTTATGGGGGAGACTTCTCAACAGGTCCCCTGGTGGGGTATGGGCCCCCGGCAGGTTCCTGACCATGCTGCCCCTTGCTGTGGGGCCCATTTGGCATGAACATCTCAGCTGGGAAAGCCAACATGCACATCCCTCTACACATGCAGACTTCCTTGGCTCCAATGTCCATGCCTAAAGCCACACATTATTAGGGGCAGGGCTAGCACCCTGCGGCCCCTTCTCACACACATTGTCCTTCATGCCACTGATTGTGATGTGGGCTCCTATTTCCGGTTCATGTCACTTCTTCATCCACTTCACTAGGGATGTCAGAGGAATCCATTTGGGAGATGGAGCTTTCACTGTCTCAACCCCCTGGTCTCCAGTTCGACATCTGCCAGCTGGCCCAACTCAGCCTGCACTGAATTGGGCCAGATAGCAGATCTTCTGCCTTTGCACAGTGGCACGGCAGCAGGGGTGGGAGGATGAAAGGGGAGCGCCATTCGGAGTGCCAGTTGGGGATCCCTTTTGCCAGGCGGAAAGGGAGGTGAGGCTTACCCAGCTTGGCATGGGGCCTCACGTCTCACAGTTGGGAAGGGGTGGAGCTGAAAGGTTATAAGTGCGCTGTGCCCCCGATTCAGACTCTTTTCTTCTGGCTATGAATGGGAGCAGAAGGACTGCAGCTCCAACAGCTGAGGTGGGGGGGATGGAGGTTATATTGGGGAACTTTTAGTGGATTCAGAGTCAAAACCAGCTGACAAGGTTGTGCAGGTCCACATAAGAACATAAGAAGATCCCTGCTGGATCAGACCAAGGGTCCATCTAGTCCAGCATTCTGTTCACACAGTGGCCAACCAGCTGTCGACCGGGAACCCACAATAGGGCATGAGCATAACAGCACTCTCACATCCATGTTCCCCAGCAACTGGTGCATATAAGCTCATTGCTTCTGGTACTGAGATAGCACATAGCCATGAAGATGAGTAGCCATTGACAGATTTCTCCTCCAGGAATTTGTCCAACCCCCTTTTGAAGCCATCCAAATTGATGGCCATCAGTACATTCTGTGGTTGTTCAGTCGTTAAGTCGTGTCCGACTCTTCGTGACCCCATGGACCATAGCACGCCAGGCCTTCCTGTCCTCTGCTCTCTCCCGGAGTGTGCTCAAATTCATTTTCATTGCATCGGTGATGCTATCTAGCCATCTCATCCTCTGCCGTCCCCTTCTCCTTTTGCCTTCAGTCTTTCCCAGCATCAGGGTCTTTTCCAGGGAGTTTTCTCTTCGCATTAGGTGGCCAAAATATTTGAGGTTCAGCTTCAGTATCTGTCCTTCCAATGAGCACTCAGGGTTGATTTCCTGTAGGATGGACTGATTTGACCTCCTTGCAGTCCAGGGGACTCGTAAGAGTCTTCTCCAGCACCACAGTTCGAAGGCATCAATTCTTTGGCGCTCAGCCTTCCTTATAGTCCAGCTCTCACAGCCATACGTTGCTACTGGGAAAACCATAGCTTTGATTATACGAATCTTTGTTGGCAAGGTGATGTCTCTGCTTCTTACTATGCTATCTAGGTTTGCCATAGCTTTCCTCCCCAGGAGCAAGCATCTTTTAATTTCATGGCTACAGTCACCGTCTGCGGTGATCTTGGAGCCCAAGAAAATGAAATCTGTCACTGCTTCCATTTCTTCCCCTTCTATATGCCAGGAAGTGATGGGGCCAGATGCCATGATCTTATGTTTTTTTAATGTTGAGTTTCAAACCAGCTTTTGCACTCTCCACTTTTACCCTCAACAAGAGGCTCTTTAAATCCTCTTCACTTTCTGCCATTAGAGTGGTATCGTCTGCGTATCTGATGTTGTTGATAATTCTCCCTGCAATCTTAATTCCGACCTGTGATTCATCCAACCCAGCGTTTCTCATGATGTACTCTGCATATAAGTAGGGATGTACGAAAGTCACTCACGTTTAACGAAATTGATTCGTGGTGGGGGGGAGGCGCTCCGTCCCTCCTCCCAAAATTCTGTCCGGGGGAGAGGCGCTCCGTCCATCCCGCTGCGAATCCTGGCCGGCCGGGTCCGGAAATGGCGGCGGCCGTAGCCGCCTCTATTTGCGTCCCTGCAGTCAGCCGTGATAGGCTACATAAATGTTTACTTAACCTATCACGGCTGATTTAAAAGAAAAAAAACCCGCATGTACGCAAATGGCGGCGCCCATGGGCACCGCCATTTGCGTTCCTTATTTTGACGCGTCTTAGTCTACGTAAGCATTTATGTAGACTAAGACGGTGAAAATAAGGGGAACACAAATAGCGTAGCATCTACGCTATTTGCGTTCCCCTTATTTTTGCCGTCTTAGTCTATGTAAATGTTTGCGTAGACTAAGACGTGTCAAAATAAGGAACGCAAATGGCGGCGCCCATGGGCGCCATCATTTGCGTATGCACGTGTTTTTTTTTTTTAAATTAGCCGTGATAGGCTACGTAAACATTTACATAGCCTATCATGGTATTTTTTTTAAATCTAGCCGTGATCGGCTACGTAAATCTTTACGTAGCCTATCACTTTTTTTTTACTGGAAATGGCGGTGGCGGCAGCCGGTCAGAAGACCGGCTGCTGCTGCCACCGCTGCCACATCGCCACCGCACCGCCGCCGCCAGAAAGATTCGCCCAAGTTAAGTCCCGTCCCAGGGGGGGCGGGGGGGCAGGGCGTTCCACCACCGATTTCGGGGGGCGAATGTGCTGGCATTTGGCCTTCCCAAGATTCGTGGCAAAATTCTCTGACATCCCTACATATAAGTTAAAAAAGCAGGGTGACAATATACAGCCTTGTCATACTCCTTTCCCAATTTTGAACTAATTGGTTGTTCCATGTCCGGTTCTTAGTGTTGCTTCTTGGCCCTCGTACAGGTTTCTCAGGAGACAGGTAAGGTGGTCTGGTACTCCCATCTCTTTCAGAATTTGCCACAGTTTGTTGTGATCCACAAAATCAAAGGCTTTAGCGTAGTCAGTGAAGCAGAAAGAGACATTTTTTCTGGAATTCTCTTGCTTTCTCCATTATCCAGCGAATGTTGGCGGTTTGATCTCTAGATCCTATTAGGGATGTATGAAAGTCACTTACCTTTTCGCAGGGGTGCTTCGCGGTGGGGAGGAGGCACTTCGCTTCTCTCCTCGAAGTTCAGGCGAGGGGGGGGAGGCGTCCCGCCTCGCCCGGCCGAAATTCAGGCCGGGGAGAAGCGCCCCATCTCCCCGGCCACGAAACAAAAAGTAAAAACAAACAAACAACCCCCCCCCCCGTGATAGGCTACGTAACGATTAACGTAGCCTATCATGGCTAGATTTCCAAAGTCAGCCGTGATAGGCTACGTTAATCGTTACGTAGCCTATCATGGGGTGGTTTTTTTTTTTACACTTTACTTTGTAATGGCGGTGGCGGCAGCCGGTCGGAAGACCGGCTGCCGCCCCTGCCCCCGACGAAAGGCCGACGAACCACCGCCGGGACCTGCCACCGGGAGGGACATTCGCCAAAAGTAAGTCCCATCCCGGGGGGGGGTGGGGGGGTGGAGAATTTCACTGCCGATTTCAGGGGGCTGAATGCGTTGGCGCTCGGCCCCCCGAATATTCGGGGAGAAATTCTCCACCATCCCTAGATCCTATGCCTCTTCGAAACCCAGCTTATACTTCCGGTAGTTCTAGGTTCACATGCTTCTGAAGCCTAGCTTGTAGGATTTTGAGCATAACCTTGCTGGCATGTGAAATCAGCCCAATTGTTCAGTAGTTTGAACACTCTTTGGCGTTGCCCTTCTTTGGGATTGGAATGTAAACTGACCTTTTCCAGTTTTGTGGCCACTGTTGAGTGTTCCGAATTTGTTGGCATATTGAGTGCAGCACTTTAATAGCATCATCTTTAAGGATTTTAAATAGCTCTGCTGGAATAATGTCATCTCCGCTAGCTTTGTTATTAGTAATGCTTCCTAAGGCCCACTTGACTTCACTTTCTAGGATGTCCGGCTCAAGTTCAGTGAGCAGTTATCATGGTTATCAGGGACATTCAGATCAAAAATCATCCGCAAGTCCATGGACTCCTTGCTGCCTGAAAGGGTTGCTCCACAGCAGATTCTGCTGGTCAGATTCTTAGAAATCCGAGCTCATTTTAGTCCATCTCTAATTTCTCCAGCATCCCTACTGCCACTACAAGTGTTGAGGCTTCCACTCTTCTGCATCATTCTCATGTAGGGATGGGGGAGAATTTCTCCCCGAAACTTCGGGGGGCCAAGTGCCAACGCATTTGGTCCTCCGAAGGTTCGGGGAGAAATTCTCCCCCACCCCCCCGCCCCCCCGGGATGGGACTTACCTTTTACGAATGTCGCTCCCGGCGGCAGGTCCCGGCGGCGGTTCGGCAGGTCTTCGTCAGGGGCGGGGGCGGCAGCTGGTCTTTCGACCGGCTGCCGCTGCCGCCATTCCAAAAAAAAAAAAAAAGCCCCTGTGATAGGCTACGTAACGATTAACGTAGCCTATCACGGCTAGATTTGCAAAGTCAGCCGTGATAGGCTACGTTAATCGTCACGTAGCCTATCACAGGTGACTTTGAAAAAAAAAAAAGCACGTACGCAAATGGCGGTCCCCATAGGGAGCCGCCATTCGCATTCCTTATTTGGTCCCTGTAGTCTACGTAAAGATTTACATAGACTACGGCGAAAATAAGGGCAACGCAAATAGCATAATTTACGTAATAAATTTACGTAAAAATAAATTTATTTATGTAAAATAAATTTTCGTAAAAATCTTTACGTAAACTACTGGGACCAAATAAGGAACACAAATGGCGGCGCCCATTGGCGCTGCCATTTGCGTACGCGCTTTTTTTTTTTCAAAGTCACCCGTGATAGGCTACATAACGATTAACGTAGCCTATCATGGCTGACTTTGGAAATCTAGCCGTGATAGGCTACGTTATTCGTTACATAGCGTATCACGGGTGTTGTTTTTTTTTTACTTTATTTTGTAATGGCGGCAGCGGCGGCTTGTCGGAAGACCGGCCGCCGCCCCCGCCCCCGCCAAACTGCCACCGAACCGCCGCTGGGACCTGCCGCCGAGAGGGACATTCGAGGGAGGTAAGTCCCATCCCAGGGGGTGGCAGGGGGGTGGCGGAGAATTTCACCAACAATTTCGGGGGGCTGAATGCGTTGGCATTCAGCCTCCCCGAGATTCGTGGAGAAATTCACGGCCATCCCTATACTCAGTGTAGGCCCTGTATATTATATCTAGATATTTGGTGAGGACCCAACCCCTCTCAGGGAATTTCTGTTGAAGGATGCCAGTGTAAATTAAAAAACCTGGTAACCAGTTTGCCCATGTGTGCTGTACTTTACGACCCTTACTCTGATCGGGTTCCTTATCATGGTTCCTATCTTTGTCATTGGCATCAGGCTCCCAAAAGAGCAGGGAAAAGATATCTATAAATTCCCTCCTTAAAAATGTTTCCCTAGTGGCAATGCTCAGGTGGAAGCCAATAGGGAAGAAGTAGCACCAGTGGGCATGGCTCCCCTTATGAGGTTAGTGCATGGATCAGCCAGAGGCATCTGGGGATGCTGGTAGGGGGGCTGGTGGTGGGGGCAAGGGGTACTGAGCCGACCCCACGGGTCCTTTCCAAACACTGGCACAAGCGAAGTTAAACAGCTGGGACTGGAGTGGTGGTGTGGGTGTAAGGGAGGAGTCTCCCATAGACACAAGTGAGGGGGGTGAGGTGCCGAGTCCCACAGAGGTAGGGAAGTCGGCTAAATGTGCATTTGAACTGTGAATTGTGACCTGAGGTATGGGCTGAGGAGTACCGGTTGTGGGGGTCACCGTGTCTGGAGGCAGTGGAAGGCATGTGCAGTGGAGGCATGGGGCATATCAACCCAGGGGTTGATATGCCCCATGCCTGGCCAGGCAAACTGAGGTGCAAAGGCAGTCTCACCTGAACCCAATGTGGCCGTGGTCTGATCCCCAACCAGCAAAGTGGCTGGCGTTGCTTGGGTCACAGAAGATGAGTAAGTCGCAGGAGAGAGGAGCTCCTCTGGGGGTGGTGTGCTCTCGGGAAGCTGGCGTGGAGGATGTGGAAGCTTCAACGGCATCCAGACGTGCTGAAATAGAAAGTAGTAACAAGCGTTGGGTCTGCTGTCACATTCTTTTGGGTTGGACCACCGTGGATTTCTTAGGCCTGGCTGGGGGAGGAGGAGGGATTCCTGATGAACGCTAAGCCGCTTCCAGGCGAGCAAGGATTGACGCCAGTACTGGGCCTGTTTCCTCCTTGGACTCAGAGTCAGGCCCAGGCTGTGGTCTATTGGAGGGAGGACGCAGGGCCCTACCCTTGCCCTTCTTCCCACCCTGGCCCTTCTTGGGGGGCATGATGTATGGTAAGTGGGGCTTTAGGAGTCGGCACTTTGACACAAGGCGATGTGGGGCCTATTAGCAGGAGAACACGAAGCAAGGACCAGGATCCTTGGTCCCAGTGCAACACTCAAACCACTACACAGGCCAGCCCTTGTAAGCACTAAGCGTAGGCTGGATCCTAAACGCGTTGCATGAGATCCCTGCAAGGGTGACCCTGATGGGCCCCCAGGAATAGAAGCAGCACCTTGGGATGTATGAAAGTCACTTACCTTTTCGAAGGGGTGATTCACAGTGGGGGGGAAGGCGCTCCGCACCTCCCTCGAAATCCTAATCCGGCTGGCTCTGCTCTGTGGAGATTGCGCAGAGCCGCCGGCTGGGGCCATCCACAGCCAGACATCCAGCCGCTGGGCAGCCTGCAGGGAAAAACAACAACAACAGTGTATGCAAATGGCAGTGGCTACGGCAGCTGCCATTTACGTTCCCTTTTTTCCGCTGTTTTAGCCTACGTAAATATTTACGTAAGCTATTAAGGTGAAAAAAAGGGGAATGCAAATAGCGTAGTGGGCGCTATTTGCGTTCCTTTTCCCCCTCTGCTGTTTTAGCCTACGTAAATATTTACATAAGCTATTACAGCGAAAAAAGAGAGGAATGCAAATAGCGCCTACTACGCTATTTGCATTCCCTTTTTTTCGCCATAATAGCTTACGTAAATATTTATGTAGGCTAAAATGGCGAAAAAAAGGGAACACAAATGGCAGCCGCCGTAGCTGCCACCATTTGCTTACGCTGTTTTTTTTTTTTTTTAGCTTGCCGTGATAGGCTACGTAAATACTTATGTAGCCTATCACGGCCTCCGCAGGGACGCAAATGGCGTCCCTGCATTAGCCGTGATAGGGTACGTAATTATTTACGTAGCCTATCACAGCTATGATGAGGAAGCGAATGGTGGCCACAGCGCGGCCGCCATTTGCAAGTCAGCACGGACGGCAGCAGGTAAGTGCTCCATTTTGCGTGCCTTTCGTGGGGTGGGGTGGGCAGGGGCTTCATTCCGCCACAGAATTCGGGGGGCTGAATGCACTGGCATTCAGCCTCACCGAGATCCATGGTGGAATTCTCTGACATCCCTACTGGCACCTCTAGCCCACTGTTATAGGGTGAGGGCAGGCCGAAGGGGAACTGGGCCAGAGGCCTGACAAGAGAGGGTCGCGGCTGCTGGCGAGCAGCGAGGCTGGGGGCATGTGCTTCCCAAGTGAGCGCCGGTGCCCCGGAGCACTGAAAGCACCGGTCGAAGGGAGCCGTGGCCACTGGCGAGTAGCGATGCGAGGGGTGCGTGCACCGCCGAAATGGGTGCTGCTGTCTTTGGAGGCGCAGGAAGCACAGGGAGTAGCAGCAGGATGGGCGCGCCGGTGGCACGCTGATCAAGGTTTGGGAGTGACGAGGCAGGTCTTCCTTGAGGGGGCAGGAGTCAGCTGTCACTTCCAGGCAGTCTCTCTAGCTGTGTTGAGCCAGAGAGCTGAGATTGGGAGTGGGGCTGAGTTTAAGGCAACTTCAGCCTGCCCCTCCTTACATGGTGGTGCCACTGGGGTGCACAAATGAGAGGCCCCTACATCCTCTCACCCCACCCGCCTGCAATAGCCCCCCCCCCCGTTAGCCAGACAAGCTGGCGCCAGGGTTAGGGCGCTTATGTGGAGTCCCATTCTATGGATGAGGGAGAACAAGCTGAAATTGAATCCAGGCAAGAGAAAGGTGCTCATCTTGAAGGGTCCAAATTCAGGTATTGAGGTAGGTCAGCCAGTTCTGGATGGCATTGCACTCCCCCTGAAGGAGCAAGTTTGTAGCTTGGGGGTGCTTCTTGACCGAACTCTGCTCCTGGCACCCCAGGTGGAGGCAACGGTGAGAAGTGCCTATTATCAGGTTTGGCTGATACACCAGCTACTCCCATTCCTGTGGACCTGGTAACAGTGGTGTATGAGCTGGTAACCTCTAGGCTTGATTTCTGCAATGCGCTGTACTTGGGGCTGCCTTTATATTTAGTTCGGAAACTTCAACTCGTACAAAATGTAGGGATGGACGAAAGGGACTTACTTCGTCCCGCAGCTTGCTTCGCGGTGGGGGGGAGGCACTTCGGTTCTCCCCCCAAAGTTCAGGCAAGGGGGGGAGGCGCCCCGCCTCAACCTGCCGAAATTCAGGCCGGGGGGGAGGCACCCCATCCCTCGCTGGTGAAATTCAGGCCGGGTAGGAGCGCCCCGTCTACCCGGCCGCGAAAAAAAAAGTAAAACACACACACACACACACCTGTGATGGGCTACGTAACGATTTACGTAGCCTATCATGGCTAGATTTCCAAAGTCAGCCGTGATAGGCTATGTAAATCGTCACGTAGCCTATCACGGGTGACTTTGAAAAAAAAAAAAAGCACGTACGCAAATGGCGGTTCCCATGGGGACCGCTATTAGCGTTCCTTATTTTGGCACGTGTAGTCTACGTAAACATTTACGTAGACTACGGCGAAAATAAGGGCAACGCAAATAGCGTTCCCTTATTTTCGCCGTAGTCTACGTAAATGTTTACGTAGACTACACGTGCCAAAATAAGGAACGCAAATTCCTTTGCGTACGCGCTTTTTTTTTTCAAAGTCACCCGTGATAGGCTACGTGACAATTTACGTAGCCTATCACGGCTGACTTTGGAAATCTAGCCATGATAGGCTACGTAAATCATTATGTAGCCTATCACAGGTGTGTGTGTGTGTGTTTTACGTTACTTTTTTTTTTGCAATGGCAGCGGCGGCAGCTGGTAGGGAGACAGGCCTCTGCCCCCGCCCCCGCCGAAACGCCGCCGAAATGCTGCCGGGAGGGACATTCGCCGAAGGTAAGTCCCATCCCGGGGTGGGGGCAGGGGGCCGGCAAAGGATTTCCCCAACACTTTCAGGGGGCCGAATGTGTTGGCACTCGGCCTCCCGAAGATTCGTGGAGAAATTCTCCGCCAACCCTAACAAAATGTGGCAGCCAGGTTGGTCCCTGGGACATCCTGTGGAGACCATAACACATGGGCTATGAAACCTTTACACTGGCTGCCAGTTTGTTTCCAAGCAAAATATAAAGTGCTGGTTCTTACTTTTAAGGCCTTACATGGTCGAGGTCCAAGGTACCTTATGGAATGCCTTCTCCCCTACATCCCAGTCTGCCAGCTAAGGTCCTCTGAGGGCTACCTGCTGTGGCTGCCTAATGTGAGACTGGCAACCACACGCAAGAGGACCTTCTCCTTCACCGGACCTCAGTTGTGGAATGACCTGCCGGTTGAAACACGCCTGCTGACCTCGTTGCAGGTTTTTAAGCAGGCATTAAAGATGCTGTGATTCCGGCAGGCCTTCCCGTTTGAGAACTTTTGTTCCTTTTGCTGACTTTTGTATATTATTGTTAAGCAGGGTTGTTTTAAGCTGTGTTTTATTGTTGGGTTTTTTAAAAATTGTTTTTAGTTCAAAGTTTTAGTAATAGGTCGTTTGTATATATTCCCCATATGCTTTTATGTAAATGGCTTTTAAACTTTGTATATTGTATTTTAATTTCTGCATTAGAGCACTCAGGAAATGCATAGGGCAGTAGATAAAGAAGTTCCAATCACGTATTAGTCTGGGAGGTGCAGATTAGGTTAGTTCATATTAGAATTGGCAACAATCAAATTTGTCAAGCATCCCTAAGTTACCCAAAATTGGCACAGGGCTGGTTTGGGGGGTGATGATGGGGAGAGCCAGCAATAGAAAAGTGTGGAAATAGTGGCTGTGCTGCCACACCTATCCCTCTGAATCATGCCCCAAATCCAACTATACAAACCAACCCAACTTTGCCTTGATATTCTTATTGGTGGTGCCACAGTTGCCTGGAGTTTGATACATAGCAAACTGAGAGACGGCATTCTACATACAGGCACCCTGACTGTGGAATTCCTACCCCCTCATATACAGCTGGCATCAAGTATTGCAAGCTTTTGGTGCTAGCTAAGGACTTTTTTGTTTACCCAGGATTATGACTGAATTTTCCTCTTTTCTTTTACCACATTGTGTAAATGGTTGTTCTTTCCTGTTTGATTGTATGTCTGTGTGGGATTGAGAGATTGCGGTGGGAGTTGTGTGTGTCAATGCTGTATTATTTTGTTTTGTTTTAATTTTTGCACCCTGTTTGGGGTGTGTTTTATAATGAAAAGGGAACGGAGGACAGGAAGGCCTGGCGTGCTATGGTCCATGGCGTCACGAAGAGTCGGATACGACTTAACGACTGAACAACAACAAAGCGATTTCTTAAATAAATACCTTGGAAATGGTATTTAAAAAGTTTAGAAGGTATATTAAACATTTTCATTAGTGTCAATAACTTGGATAAGTAATGAGGCCAAAACAAGGGGAGAGCAAGATATACTAAAGTTTGATTGGTACGTGGCCCCTTTTCCCCCCTGAAAAAATACAATTGCCCCTGTTATTCAAGAAGACAAAGACTGTTTTGGTATCTTAAAGACTCATTTATTTATTGCAGCAGTAATCTTTGCGTGTAAAAAAAAGAGGGTGTTTCACCTGGGGAGGTCCATTTTTAAAAGAGCATGTGCTACAATTCTTCAAAGAAAACTCTAGTGTAAAGGACTTCTCTATTATTGCTTTGTCAATTATATGTAACTGGGCTTTAAAGTGTGCCAGTATCTTATCAGTCTACTAGGATGGGTTCTTTGCTCATTCATATGGAAATAGAGGTTAACAATCCAAAATTGACATCTTCCTTTTCCTATGAGCATATGCGGATGAACATGTTATGCACAGGACTTAATGAGGGCTTTACTGTACTTCCAAAGCAAGAGTTGGGTCTGTTGAAGGAGACATGCATATCTCATACTGATGTAAAATCCAGTCTCATTCATCCAGATGGCTTAAGGAACAACCAAGAAATACAGACATACAGTCAGGGCCAGAAATATTGGAACAAGGGTAACTGTTTTGGCAGTTGGCCTCTGTACACCACTACATCGAAGTTGAAAGGAAACACACCCAGATGGGAGCGAAGTCAGGACTTTCAGCTGTAATTCAAGGGGCTTGACAAAAGTGGGGCACTAACCATCCAGGAAGTACAGCTAGTGGCATACACACATCCCTGTTGTTGGTGGCTCATAAGTAATGGAACAAACCAACATCATTTCAAACTTAAGGATCGCCTTTAATACCTGGATGAAAATCCTTTGCAGTCAATGACTGCCTGAAGTCTGGAACCCATGGACATGACCCAATGCTGAGTTTCCTCCCTTGAGATGCTTTGCCAGGCCTTTACTGCAGCTGCCTTCAGCTGCTGCTTGTTTATGGGTCATTCTGCCTTCGGTCTGTCTTCAGTAAGTGAAAAGCATGCTCTGTTGGGTTGAGATCAGGTGACTGACTTGGCCATTGAAGAACATTCCATTTATTTGCCTTGAGGAACTCTTAGTAGCTTTTGCTGTATGTTTTGGGTCATTAAAAAAGTAAAAGGTGTCCCCAACGAGTCCTGTCCGACTCTAGGGTGTGGTGCTCATCTCCATTTCTAAGCCGAAGAGCCAGCACTGTCCGAAGACACTTCCGTGGTCATGTGGCCGGCATGACTGAACACCAAGGTGCATGGAACACTGTTACCTTTCCTGCCAAAGCAGTACCTATTTATCTACTTGCAATTTCTTGCTTTCGAACTGCTAGGTTGGCAGGAGCTGGGACTGAAGATGGGAGCTCACTCCATCACGCAGCACTCGGGTCTCGAACTGCTGTCCTGCTGACCTTCCGGTCTGCAGTTCAGCGTCTTAACCACTGAAGCAGCGTCCTATCAGTTTGGCAGCATTCGGCTGAATCTGAGCAGAAAGTATAGCCCTATACACTTCAGAATTCATCCTGCTGCTTTCATCAGCAGTCAGGTCATCAATAAACACCAGTGACCTGGCTCCATTGAGAGCCATACATGCCCATTCCATAACACTGCCTCCACCATGTTTGACAGATGATGTAGTATGCTTTGGATCATGAGCAGTTCCTTTCCTTCTCCATACTTTTCTCTTCCCATCATTCTGGTACAAGTTAATCTTGGTTTCTTTCATCAGTCCGAAGAATCTTATTCCAGAACTGGGCAGGCCTTTTTAGGTGTTTGCTAGCAAAGGCTAATCTGGCCTTTCGGTTCTTGAGCATTACCAGTGGTTTACACCTTGTTGTGAAGCCTCTGTATTTACATTCATAAAGCCGTCTCTTGACTGTAGATGTTGATAATGACATGCCTACCTCTTCAAGAGTGTTTGTGACCTGGCTAGATGTTGTGAAAGGGTTCCTCTTCACCATGAACAGAATTCTGCGGTCATCCACTTTAGTTGTCTTCCGTGGTCTTCCAGGCCTTTTGCTGTTGCCAGTTAAGTCCTTCTTTTTCAGGACGTTCCAAACTGTTGCATTGGCCACTCCCACTGTTTTTGCTATCTCTTTGATGGGTTTATTTTGTTTCTTCGGCCTAATGATGGCCTCCTTCACTCGCATGGACACCTCTTTGGACCTCATGTTGGGAGTTCCAGTGAACAGCTACCAAATGCAAATGTAACACTCAGAACCACTTCCAGGCCTTTTATCTGCTTGATTAGTCATGGGGTACCCAGGAAACAGGCCACACCTGGCCATGCAGCTGCTTGTCAGCCATTCGTTCCATTACTTATGAGCCACCAACGATGGGGGGAGGGTGTATGCCACTGGCTGTACTTCCTGAATGGTTAGTGCCCTACTTCTGTCAAACCCCTGGAATTACAGCTGAAAGTCCTGATGTCGCTCCCATCTGGGTGTGACTCCTTTCAACTTCAATGTGGTGGTGTATGGAGGCCAACTGCCAAAACATTTATCCTTGTTCCAATATTTCTGGCCCTGACTATAGAACTGCTTTTCACATAAGATTACACTGATTGATAGTGCAACCCTGTACAAGTCTACTTAGAAGTAAGTTCCACTGAGTTAAATGTGTTTCTTCCCAGGTTAGCAGATATCAGGTTGCAGACTTAGTGCTAAGACTGAGTAGGATTAGCTCACAGGTGGTCAATCTATATCTGGGCTATTCCACTTCAGATGGCAGGTGAAGGCTTATATGCTCCAATGTACCACAATGCAAAGACACACACACATACACACACCAAAAAACACACCCTCATTAAGAGTCAAACTACATGTTATATTACATGTAGCCAATGGGGACTAAGGATGTGCAAATCAGCAAAACCCGAGCTTGTTGAGGTTATCCGAATTCCACCTCAAAGCGTGTTCTGACTCGTGCCCATATCAGAATGCAAGCGTTGTGTTTTTTCCTGTTTGCATGAAAATTCATCCCCATTTTTGTGCACGTTTTCCAAAAGTGTGTATTCAATTGTGTGCAGCTTTAAATGTACATGTTCCTCCCACTGATTACAATGTGTGCACATTTTTCAAACTTACACAATTTCTTCATATGCATTTTTCAAATGTATGCCTTATAGACCTCAATCGCAGCTTGTGTCTGAGTATGCATTCGGTTCTGGGAGGTGCGAACTATGGAAATTCTGATAAAAAATGAGCTGAAATGACTTTCTCATACATGAAAAAATGGGGTCTTTTTTTCTTGTGCTAAAATGGGGGCTTTAAAGTAGGGCCTTTCTTCTTGAGCTATTTGGTGTGTGGAAGGGATTTTCTTTAGGAAACCAGCCAGGGAGGGAAGAATGAAACTTCTCTCCACCCACTCCTCTCATTGTGATCTCAATCTGGATCCACTTCCTTGTGCTTAATTTTAAGTTTAGGAAAAAAACCATATGTAGTAGCACATTCCATATTTAATGTAGGGTATAGTAGGACTCTGAGAACAAGGCCCTAATCAGACAGCACATTAAGATATTTTGGTAATCAGGGCTTGTATACTGAGTACTGACTGATGGTTTTCTCATGCCGCTTCTAGCATCAGAATGTTTTTTCAGATTAGAAAAGGGTTTATATTTTCAAAGGGAACCATGCAAAACTGGCAAAAATTGGATTACAAGATTCCAACCTTAAACATGTTTACTTGGAATTGAGATGCATTAACACTTATTTTCAGGTAAACATGCTTAGATGAGTGCTGTTCTAACAGCTTGAGTTATTTGTACAGATCCAACCGCTTTGAAGGAACAATGGTATATCCAACTGGCAGGTTTCAGATAAGGACATTTTCCGATGTGTTAGTAGTGGCTGTGAAGAATTCATGTTGGATGAGAGAGAGAGAGAGAGAGACAGAGAATTCTGCATCACTCAGAAAGAAGCAATGAGAAGCATTGTCCAGTGAACCAGGTATAGAATGAATACATTTATTTCCCTCTTTCATTTTTTTCTGCACTTTTTAAGCCTGTTGGCCTAGAGCACCCTCCCCCAACTTGTTGCCTTCCAGATATTCAACATTACAACTCCCATCATCCCTGACCATTGCCCATGTTGGGTTGGGCTGATGGGAGTTGTAGTCCAAAACCTCTGGAAAGCACCACATTGAGGAAGGTTGGCCTATGGAATTTTCTCCTTATATCACCTCAGAAGCAAAGATGATAGGTTAGGATGCAGTAGTCATAAATAACATCAGTCCTAGATGAAAAGTTTCATTTTAATTTGCAGTCAGTATGGAGCACATACTCTATATTGATTACCTCAAGTATACTTATTTGTCACCCTTATGCTTCCTTTCTCTAGTAGCTTTTGGATACAAATGAGTCACTGGTGTTGTCCTTTTGTGACTTTCCTACTGTTATATAGGATGCCACAGGCATTATCCTTTAGCTCGGATGGTGAAGGTGCCTGTTCATTAAAATGAAAGTTATAAATAAGAAGCAGGTTAGTAACACATTGTAATTATACTGCAAACAAATAATTCTGCAGCACAAGAAAATTAATTTCCCATTTCTCCCCGTTATACCTCCATACCAAATAATATGCATTTTTCTTTAAGAAAAAACCTCAAGACAGCTCAGTTGTCAGGGTTTCAATAAGGTGCCTGAAGCATCCAGCCACTAAATTCTTGTCAATATTAAAAAGGTTTTCAGGATGAGCTCTCAATTCTCCTCAGGGAGGATATTCTATAGTTCAGTGGAGCCAGTGCTTTGGCTGGGGACTAAATGATGTCAGGGATGTGGCCTCACCCCCGATGTCATCCAACCCATGGAGGTTCTCCACCACTGACATTGGGGAATAATCTTATAGGGATATTGGACCCAAGCTTGTAAAGGCTTTGCATCATCAAACTAGCACTGAATTTTGTTCGAATTCTGGAACACTAGTGTATGGGTTCTAAACCTTGTGGTGGTTTCTGATGTCCTGATGAAATAATGATATTTTTATTTTGGCTTCCTATGACCTTGGGGAGTGTCTCTTCTGATTAGAGTGCAGCCGTGCCACAATGGCTTTTACAAGCTGCTTTCAGATGTCAAAAAAACCCACAAAAAACTTTAGAATGTCAGCAAGACGAGAACAGGTAACACTAGAGACCAAATACACAGCACAGACAAATAGCCCCTGAGGCAACGGAACTTGCCCTCAAACCTGGTAGATTCCAGGGCCACAGGAGGCACATCTTAATTTGTTATTTTGGCCCATTGTCTTCAAGTTCTTAAGGTAGAATGGGTTAGAAATCCTATTTAGTTTTCATTGCAGTATGCAGAGAGAGAGAGAGAGAGAGAGAGAGAGAGAGAGAGAGACCTACCTGACCGCACTTTAAAATGTTCAGAAATATTTTGTGTTTATCAATGTTAAAGATGGGGGAGAAATATGTTTGGTTTGCACTTTAACATGAACTTGCTGAACTTCACACTTGAACCAATCTGTAGGGATGGCGGAGAATTTCTCCCCGAAACTTCGGGGGGCCGAGCGCCAATGTGTTTGGCCCCCCGAACAAGTTTCGGGGAGAAATTCTCTGCACCCCCCCGCACCCCGCACCCCCCCCGGGACGGGACTTACCTTTGGCGAATGTCCCTCCCGGCAGTGGGTCCGGCCGGCAGTTCGTCAGGTCTTCGTCCGGGGCGGGAGCGGCAGCTGGTCTTTTGACCGGCTGCCGCCGCCAGCATTCCAATAAAAGAAAAAAAAAATGCCTCCGTGATAGGCTACGTGATGATTAAAGTAGCCTATCATGGCTAGATTTGCAAAGTCAGCCGTGATAGGCTACGTAAATCGTCACGTAGCATACCACGGGTGACTTAAAAAAAAAAAAAAAAGCACGTATGGATAATGGTGGCCTCCATAGGGAGCCGCCATTCCCGTTCTTTATTTGGTCACTGTAGTCTATGTAAATCTTTACGTAGACTATGGCGAAAATAAGGGCAACGCTATTTGCGTTGCCCTTATTTTCGCCGTAGTCTACATAAAGATTTACTTAGACTACAGAGACCAAATAAGGAACGCGAAAGTGCATACAAAAAAATTGTGAAAGTATTTTGTGTTCACTGCTAAAAAATGCATCATAGCAGGAAAATTGCTTGCAAAACTGGTGGGAGAGGGACAGGGGGAGTGTGACCCTGTTGATTCTTCTGGACCTCTCAGCAGCTTTCGATACCATCGACGATGGTATCCTTCTGGATAGGTTGTCTGGGCTGGGAGTTGGAGGCACCTCACTACAGTGGTTCCACTCCTACTTGGATGGCCAATTCCAGAAGGTGGTGCTGGGGGATTATTGCTCTGTGCCATGGCAATTGTGCCATGGGGATCTTATACGTGGGGCTGCCTTTGAAAACGGTCCAGAAATTTCAGATAGTCCAAAATAGGGCAGCAAGATTGTTAACAGGGACTGGCCTGCGAGCTCATATTACGCCAGTACTTTTCCAGCTGCACTGGCTGCCAGTCCATTTCCAGGCCCGATTTAAAGTGCTGGTATTAACATTTAAAGCCCATAACAGCTTGGGGCCAGGTTACCTGAAGGATCGCCTCCTGCCATATGTGCCTGCCCGGACCTTAAGATCATCCTCAGCAGCCCTTCTCCATGAGCCCCTGCCAAAGGAAGTGAGGCAGGTGGCTACGAGGAGGAGGGCTTTTTCTGTTGTGGCACCCCAGCTCTGGAATGAGCTCCCTGGTGAGGTTCGCCTGGCACCTACATTGTATTCCTTTCAGCGCCAGGTGAAGACCTTTTTATTTTCCCAGGCATTTTAGCATTCTAAACTTTTAGCTTTGCTGTTTTAAATCTGTATTTTAAATAGGGATGTACGAAAGTCACTTACCTTTTCGAAGGGTGACATTCATGGTGGGGGGGAGGCGCTCCATCCCTCCCCCCCGAATCCTAGCTGGCTGGCTCCGCAAATGGCGGCGGCCGTAGCCACCGCCGTTTGCGTCCCTGCAGTCAGCCGTGATAGGCTACGTAAATGTTTATGTAGCCTATCACGGCTGATTTAAAAGAAAAAAACAACAATGCATGTACGCAAATGGCGGTGCCCATGGGCGCCGCCATTTGCATTCCTTATTTTGGCACGTCTTAGTCTACGTAAACATTTACATAGACTGAGACGGCGAAAATAAGGGGAACGCAAATAGTGTAGACGTCTACGCTATTTGCGTTCCCCTTATTTTCGCCGTCTTAGTCTACATAAATGTTTATGTAGACTGAGACGTGCCAAAATAAGGAATGCAAATGGTGGCGCCCATGGGCACCGCCATTTGCGTACGTGCGTTGTTGTTTTTTTCTTTTAAATCAGCCGTGATAGGCTACGTAAACATTTACGTAGGCTATCACGGTGTTTTTTAAAAATTTAGCCATGATAGGCTACGTAAATCTTTACATAGTCTATCAAGTTTTTTTTGTTTTTTTAACTGGAAATGGCAGCGGCAGCAGCCAGTCGGAAGACCGGCTGCCGCAGCTGCCGCCACTGCACCACCGCAGCACCACCGCTGGAGCCGCCGCCGCCAGGAAGATCCGCTCAAGCTAAGTCCCGTCCTGGGGGGGGCGCAGGGGGGCAGACCATTCCACCACCGATTTTGGGGGGCCGAATGCGCTGGCATTCGGCCTCACCGAGATTCGTGGTGGAATTCTCTGACATCCCTAATTTTAAACTTCTGCACTGGTGCTAAGTTTTATTCTGGTTGTATTGTTATATTGTGGTTTTAATATTCTATATATTTTAAATTGTTGTATTGTGTGCTGTTTGGTTTTAATTTTTTTGAACCGCCCAGAGAGCTTCGGCTATTGGGAGGTATAGAAATGAAATGAATGAATGAATGAATGAATGAATAAATAAATAAATAAAAATTGTGTATGTTTGACAAAGCTGTGTACCAAAATGCATGGGTTAGGAGAAATGTACACAAAAAGCAAAAGCAAACATTAAAAAAACAATGGTAGGAAAATACAACAATTAATTATTCAACAAAGTCAAATAAGTCAATAAAACCAAGGTAATATCTCAAAAATCACTAAGGGAGAAATGGCCCGTAAGCAGAGTCTGGGGGGCCATGGGATATTTCAGATTCCTGGATCTGAGGTTGGAGATGGCAGTCCAAATTGGACCTAGAAATTCAAGCTCCCTGGCCCCTCCCCCTTGCAGCCAGCAGAGAGAGAGAAACACACTGGCTGCCTCTCCAAGGTCACAAAAACAACCTTGTGGAGGAGGTAAAGGGGTCATTCTGGTGGGCAGGGAGGGGAGGGGAGGGGACTGGGAGGACGTGTTATGTCATATCCTGAGGCCTCTTCAGCCTCCTTCCCTCCCCCTCCATGATGCATCAACTAGACAGGCGAAAAAGTGGACAATCACCTCCGCCAGGCCTCCCATTCTGCACTGGGTATTCATAAGCCTCTGAGTTCAGAGGCTTATGAGTATCAAGGGTGGATCCCACAGCACTGCACCCTAAATAGCTGGATGGATGTGAAAGCACAATTTTAATCTGGTGCGTCAACATTAATACCACTGACTCCTTTATAATGTCTTCTAGTACCTTCCTTGGTATCAAAGTTAGACTGACACATGTGTAGTTTCCCAGTCCTGTCCTTGTCAGGTTCTGTGGCATGTCATTTCTTTTCTAGGATTTCTCAAAGATAATAGATGGAGGTTCTGTGAGAACACCAGCAAGTTCATTTAGTACCCTAGGATGTAATTAATTTGGCCCTGAAGTTTTAAAATAATGTAATGTAGCAGGCATTTCCTGACTAGCTCTTCACCAATCTTGAACTGCAGTTCCGACCCCTCATCAGTCATACTACTTATGTGAAGTTGCACAAAGTTCCCCTTTGGGAAGAAGATGGAGGCAAAATAGCAGCGATGCCTCCTCTTCATCATCTATGAATATTTCACCATCCTTACTGAACATCCTCTCATTTCCTTCATCTCCCTCTTGCTTCAAACATACCTGAAAAAGTCCTTTTTGTTGCTCTTGGCATCCCTTGCCAGCTTCACTTCTTTTGGAGCTTCAGCTTTCCTGACACCACCCCTACTTATCTGTACTCATCATTGGTGTCCTGTCTTTCCTTCCATTTCTTATATTTGCCCATTTTACATTTTCATTTTTTCAGTTCATCACTAAGGGGTTTTTTTGTGTGCAGCCACATTGGCTTTTTCATTTGTCTCCCATTTCTCTCTCTCATTCCTTTGGATTTATTGTTTTCATCTTGTTGTGTGAGCCACTTTGTGTATGTAGGATGGAAATGTATGTAATTAATCAATTTCATTACAAAATTTAATTAATTAAACTAATGTGTGGTGTGTGGTGGAGGGAAGATGGAGGTGTATCAGTAGGGATGCTGGAGAAATCCCCTGCGGACTCAATGAGACCAGATTCCAAAGAATCTGACCTCCAGAGTCAGTGGCAGACCAGCCGCATTTACCTCCAAGTCCAGAGGAGTTCCTGCAGGGTGGCTCTCCAGATTCCTAAAAAATGCGATACGCTAATGGAGGCTGCCATTAGCTTATTGCAGGAAAGTTACAGCTGTAAATGCATATTGTACACCATTTGCGGCCATAAAGCACTTCCTTTGACCAAAATACAGCTGTAAAAGCTGGTTTGAAACTCAACATTAAAAAAACGAAGACCATGGCATCTGGCCCTATCACTTCCTGGCATATAGAAGGGGAAGAAATGGAAGCAGTGACAGATTTTACTTTCTTGGGCTCCAAGATCACCGCAGACGGTGACTGTAGCCATGAAATTAAAAGACGCTTGCTCCTTGGGAGGAAAGCTATGGCAAACCTAGACAGCGTAGTAAGAAGCAGAGACATCACCTTGCCGACAAAGGTCCGTCTAATCAAAGCTATGGTTTTCCCAGTAGTAATGTATGGCTGTGAGAGCTGGACTACAAGGAAGGCTGAGCGCCGAAGAATTGATGCTTTCGAACTGTGGTGCTGGAGAAGACTCTTAGGAGTCCCCTGGACTGCAAGGAGGTCAAATCAGTAAATCCTAAAGGAAATCAACCCTGAGTGCTCATTGGAAGGACAGATACTGAAGCTGAAGCTCCAATATTTTGGCCACCTAATGCGAAGAGAAAACTCTCTGGAAAAGACCCTGATGCTGGGAAAGATTGAAGGCAAAAGGAGAAGGGGACGGCAGAGGATGAGATGGCTAGATAGCATCACCGATGCAATGAATATGGACTTGAGCACGCTCCGGGAGAGAGCGGAGGACAGGAAGGCCTGGCGTGCTATGGTCCATGGGGTCACGAAGAGTCGGACACGACTGAACGACTGAACAACAACAACAACAAGTACTTTAGGGCTGCAAATGGCAAATACACCATTTATGGCTGTAATTTTCCTGCTATAATGGCAGCTGACATTAACGTATCACATTATTTAGAAAGCTGGAGAGCTGCTCTACCAACTCTGGCAGACGTACCAGGGCTCCAGAGGACTCTGTGGGGTCCCAAGTGGCCCGAATTGCCCTGCAGTGGACCCCCCCCCCCGATCAGACAGTGCAGGGTTTGTACATCTCTATGTATCAGTCATCACTGCTGTGCCGCTGTATTGCAGCATAGGAACAATACACTAGGGGTTTGTGACACATTTCACACAGCATTGACTATGAAATTGCAACCATTTGTAGTGACCTTGTACCTTTTAGCTGCACCTTTGACACACAAAATTTTAGCAGACAGTGCTTTTCCTGGCCTGGAAATAAGTGCAAGATTGGCAACACCCTATGTGTCACACACACAATTGATTGACCTATTATTTGGGGGGGGGAGGGAAAAAAACCCATTTTCCTACCAACAACTAACTTACTACTACCACGTCTGGTGGGATATTGCAAGGGGAGAGAAAGGTTAAATAAGATGAAAACCTATTAAGAGAATTAGAATGTATAATTCTCTGGAATGCATAGCGTAATCAAAATATAGCATTGATGAAGCTAAACTTTCAAATGCGACACTGGAAAACACACATGGAATACAGAGAAACCTATTCTATTCTATTCTATTCTATTCTATTCTATTCTATTCTATTCTATTCTATTCTATTCTATTCTATTCTATTCTATTATTTCTGTACTAATAATATAGAGCTTCTAGTGACGTAACTCTACAGTAATTGAATGTCAGTGGATCTCTTCTTATCTTTTTGGTTTGGATAATTTGTATGCAACTGTAATTCATGAAAAATAATACAAAATGAGGGCAAACCCACCTCATATCAGGTTACTGGGAAAATGCACACCATGCACTGCGTTCCAGAGGTGATGCATCTCAGTAGTCCAGGCTACCAGAAAAAAAGAAGAGTAGACAGTTTCCCCTGGATCTACTTTTTGTGACTTTTTTCTGTATCTCTATAGTCCTGGCATTTCCATCTAGTTCAGAGCCTTAAGCAACAGCACACTGTCCCTTCCCACCAGAGACAGTGTCTCAGCAAATTTGCAAACAGTTCACTTGATTCTTGTATCATTCCCAACAGTGCACCTGCCATCAATAATAGCAAATGACAGTCTCACTGGTTTAGTGACCTAATAAATCTGCCACACTTCTCAATATGTCGATTCAAAGTGTCATGGCTGAACCAAGCTGTCTGACTTGAATCAAATACTTCCGAGTGTGGGCAAAGACATGTCAGGACAAACCTTGCTTTGAAATTTGAGGATTTATCAAACTGTGCTTGATAAGAAAGCTTTAGTCAGCTGCTCGTGAGAACATAAGAACCATGCTGGATCAGACCTACCATTCATCTAGTCCAGCCTTCTGTTCACACCAACAGTGGCCAACCAGCTAGGGATGTCACAGGCACCCGACTGGGTACAGGAATTCGTCGTGCTCCCCCCGCCTGTGACCCCCAGACTGTGCCCGCTGAGACGCTGTCCTTGCTCGCCCCCCGCTCACTCCTGCTTGTGCCCACTTGTGCTCTCCAGGACTCACCGCGATCTCGTTCGGTGAGCCTCCGCCATTTTCACGCCTTTGATTGCTACATAAAAGAGGAAGTTAAAAAATGCGCATATTTAAATATGCGCAGTTTGGAGCTGGCAAAGCTAAATAAGCACAATATTAGACGAATTATACCTCTAATATTGCACTTATTTAGCTTTCCCAGCTCCAAACTGCACATATTTAAATATGTGCATTTTTTTAACTTCCTGTTTTACACAGCAATCAAAGGGGCGAAAATGGTGGACGCTCACCGAATGGGATTGCATGAGCCTGGGGAACTTGCTGAGCTTGTGGGCAGCCCAAGCATGGGTCCGGGGTGTGTGTGAGCAGGGGCGCCACTTCGGCGAGCACCCAGAGAAACTAAGCTAGGTTGAGTTCTGACATCCCTACAACCAGCTGCCTGTGCTCATCTTCAAGAGATCTGTAACATATGCACCAACCAGTGTGTCTTGAATAGGGATGTCAGATAATTCTGCAAAGGATCTCGGTGAGGCCGAATGCCAGTGTATTCGGCCCCCTGAAATCCATCATGGAACGAAGCCCCCACCCCCCCAACCCACGAAAGGCACGTGGGATGAAGTCCCCGCTGTCCCCAACCCACAAAAGGCGTGTGAAACGGAGCACTTACCTGCTACCATCCACACTGCTTTGCGAATGGCGGCCGTCCTGTGGCCGCCATTCGCTTCCTCCTCTTCATAGCCGTGATTTTTTGTTGTTGTTGAGTCGTTCAGTCATGTCCGACTCTTCGTGACCCCATGGACCTTAGCACGCCAGGCCTTCCTGTCCTGTGCTCTCTCCCGGAGCGTGCTCAAGTTCATATTCATTGCATTGGTGATGCTATCTAGCCATCTCATCCTCTGCCATCCCCTTCTCCTTTTGCCTTCAGTCTTTCCCAGCATCAGGGTCTTTTCCAGAGAGTTTTCTCTTCGCATTAGGTGGCCAAAATATTTGAGCTTCGGCTTCAGTATCTGTCCTTCCAATGATGTACTCTGCATATAAGTTAAATAAGAAGGGTGACAATATGCAGCCTTGTCGTACTCCTTTCCCAATTTTGAAGCATTCGGTTGTTCCATGTCTGGTACTTACTGTTGCTTCTTGACCCTCGTACAGGTTTCTCAGGAGACAGGTAAGGTGGTCTGGTACTCCCATCACTTTAAGAATTTGCCACAGTTTGTTGTGATCCACACAATCAAAGGCTTTAGCATAGTCAGTGAAGCAGAAATAGACGTTTTTCTGGAATTCTCTTGCTTTCTCCATGATGCAGCGAATGTTGGCGATTTGATCTCTAGTTCCTCTTCCTCTTCGAAACCCAGCTTGTACTTCCGGTAGTTCTCGATTCGCATACTGCTGAAGCCTAGCTTGTAGGAATTTGAGCATCACCTTGCTGGCATGTGAAATGAGCGCAATTGTGCGGTAGTTTGAACACTCTTTGGCATTGCCCTTCTTTGGAATTGGAATGTAAACTGACCTTTTCCAGTCTTGCAGCCACTGCTGAGTGTTCCAAATTTGTTTGCATATTGAATGCAGCACTTTAACAGCATCATCTTTTAGGATTTTAAATAGCTCAGCTGGAATACTGTCATCTCCGCTAGCTTTGTTGTTACTAATGCTTCCTAAGGCCCACTTGACTTCACGCTCGAGGATGTCCGGCTCAAGTTCAGTGACCGCACTATCATGGCTATCAGGGACATTCAGATCTTTCCTGTATAGTTCTTCTGTGTATTCTTTCCACCTCTTCTTAATCTCATCTGCTTCTGTTAGGTCCCTGCCTTCTTTGTCCTTTATCATGCCCGTCTTTGCACAAAACGTTCCCTTGAGGTCTCCAATTTTCTTGAAGAGATCTCTAGTCTTTCCCATTATGTTGCTTTCCTCGATTTCTTTGCATTGTTCATTTAAGAAGGCCTTTTTGTCTCTCCTTGCTATTCTCTGGAACTCTGCATTCAGTTGGATATATCTTCCCCTTTCTCCCTTGCTTTTCACTTCCCTTCTTTCCTCAGCTACTTGTAAAGCCTCATCAGAAAGCCACTTGGCTTTCTTGCATTTCTTTTTCTTTGGGATGGATTTCGTTGCTGCCTCCTGAATAATGTTATGGACCTCCGTCCATAGTTCCTCAGGCACTCTGTCTATCAGGTTTAATCCCTGAAATCTATTCCTCACCTCCACTGTATATTCATAAGGGATATGATTTAGGTCATACCTGAATGGTTTAGTGGTTTTCCCTAGCTACGTAAATACTTACATAGCCTATCATGGCTAATGCAGGGACGCCATTTGCGTACGCTGGGGTTTTTCCCTCTGCCGTGATAGGCTACGTAAATATTTACGCAGCCTATCATGGCTCAATACAGGGATGCAAATGGCGGCTGCTACGACAGCCGCCATTTGTGTCCCTGTAGGGCTGCCCAGCGGCCGGATGTCCGGCTGCGGGCAGCGCCGCGAAGCGTAGCTGGCCGGGCAGGATTCTGGGGGGGAGGACCGGATTGCCTCCCCTCCCCCATCAAGGATTCTGGGGGGAGGGACGGAGCGCCTCCCCCTCACCGCAGATTGCCTGGTGCAGAGCCAGGTAGGTGTTTTGTACATCCCTAGTCTTGAATGTTATTCCCTGGGTCTCTCCAAGCTACTTCAAATGAAACCAGCTTTAATTCCAAACCAATGGGAAAGTGGAAACCCTAGAATGTGTGGGCTTCCCCATTGGTAGGTACAGCACTGAGACATCAATAAAGTGCTAGCAGGAACATCCCCTGTTTGGGATGGCGGAGAATTCTGCCATTGACCCCAATGAGGCTGGATTCAAAAGAATCTGGCCACTGGAGTCCATGGTGGAACAGATCCTTTACCTCCTCCTCCTCCCCAGAACTGTCCGAGGCTGGATCCTCCCCGTGGGGACACCGCAGACCTGCCGGCTGGCTCCGTATCGCCAGTGATACGGCCACCATTGCCATGCCATATCGCTAGGTTAAGGGCTGACTCTGGATGCAAATGCCATCCACTACACCATTTGCAGCCGTAAAGCTCTTAGATTAACCTAAATGCAGCTGTAAATGGAGAGAGCTTTGGCTATTGGGCGGTATAGAAATAAATAAATAAATAAATAAATAAATAAATAAATTTTAGGGCCACAAATGGCATCCGCTACGCCATTTGCGTCTGTGGTTTTTCCCACGATAGGCTATTCTATCCTAGATAGGATTCTGGGGGGGGGGGAGGAATGGATTGCCTCCCCTTGTGGGCAGATTCCTCTCACCCCTGGAGCAGCAGGTAGGGAATATGCCCGTCCCTACCCTCTCTCTCTGTGCAGTATTAGTCTTTACAATAATACAATAATACTTGGCATCCGTAATATGTGGCCACTGGTAGATTCAAGAGCATTAGCAATACCCTTAGCAGCACTGCAGCGACCTAAGCTGTGATTATCTCAAATATCAAGATACAGCAGGTGGTGGCTTTTCAGAATGCAAGAGTAAGAGCCTTGGGTGGCTCTCACAATGGCATCATGTGGCCTTTACAACAATTCATTGGCTAGCTTCAACACCAGCAGCTGAGGCACAAAGTTTATGTTACCCAGAGCTCTGTAATTCTTTCCTCTGTAGGCCTTCCTTTTTTCTTTTCTACTTTTTACAAATCTAACTCTACCTTGGCGGGCTGCATCTGAGTGGGAGAAGGATGGGTGGGAAGAGGCTGCTCAATCTGTTATTTTACTGGAGAAGGGGAGAGAAAAGGGGAAGCTATAAGGAGCCTGTATCTTTTTCCCTGCAGGCAAAAAAGCATTCATGTCATCTTCAGAGACTAGGGATGGACAAATTCATCTCTGTCTGGGTCGCACACCGCTCTCCTGATCGCCACTGGCCGGCTGCCTCTGCTCAAAACATGGGGCGAGCTGCCTGGTGGTCCATGGGCACCCAATGAACAGCACTCGGCCACCAGCTCCCTCACTGAGCTTCCATTTTGCATAGAAATGGCAGCTTGGCCTTTTTTAAAAAAATAACCACATCCGGTATATGCCAAATCGGGCAAGTGTGGGAGGCCACAGAATGGTGTCTTGGGGGGGGGGGGTTAGCCAGTGAGAAACTGGTGGGCCTTGAGCCACAACTGGACACCCACGCCATCCCTGTTAGAGACCCTCCTTCAGAGAGATGCCATTGAACTTCACTGGATCCAGGACCAGAGTAGTGCTTTGGAGGGTTAGTAATGCTTGCTTCAAGCAAGCTTTAGGAGCTCCTGAATTCTTCTGTAGGTTGGATTGGAATCTGAGCCAGAAAAGACTTCTCAGAGAAGATTACTCTAAAGAGCTGCTGCCAGGAAAAATTGGGGATGGGGGCAAAAGACCATTCCCACAATGGACCCTCATACCCCATAGGAATCTATACCATTTCCCAGCAAATAGATTATCCTAGATTATTGTGGTAGTATTCCTTCTGCACCTCTTGAAAGCTGATTTCTTTCTTTCTTTCTTTCTTTCTTTCTTTCTTTCTTTCTTTCTTTTAAAACCTGGTGAGTTGTGAGAGTTGGTAAGATCAACAACCAGTCTACTCAGCACTGGTTAGGCCTCATCTGGAGTACTGTGTCCAGTTCTGGGCACCACACTTTAAGAAGGATGCAGACACACTGGAGAGGGTTCAGGAGAGGGCAACAAGGATGATCAGGGGACTGGAAACAAAGCCCTATGAAGAGAGACTGAAAGAACTGGGCATGTTTAGCCTTGAGAAGAGAAGACTGAGGGGAGATATGATAGCGCTCTTCAAGTACCTGAAAGGTTGTCACAGAGAAGAAGGCCAGGATCTCTTCTTGATCATCCCAGAGTGCAGGACACAGAATAATGGGCTCAAGTTACAGGAAGCCAGATTCCGGCTGAACATCAAGAAAAACTTCCTGACTGTAAGAGCAATATGACAATGGAACCAATTACCTGGGGAGGTGGTGGGCTCTCCCACACTGGAGGCCTTCAAGACGAGGCTGGACAGCCATCTGCCAGGGATGCTCTGACTTGGATTCCTGCATTGAGCAGGGGGATGGACTCGATGGCCTTGTAAGCCCCTTCCAACCCTACTATTCTATGATTCTATGATTCTATAAGATGCATCAACAAACACTTTGAAACATGTGGAGACCTGTATCGACTCCATGTGGTCCAGCAAAGGCTGCCACTGCTTCTGATTTCTGCTCACTGAGTGGATTTGTTCTCTTCCTTTTACTTCCACCCTTTTGTGGTGCTGGAATCCTGGCAGTAGTCCATATTAAGTCATCCATCCTCCATGTGATCCTTGATTGGACAGGATCACCCATGTGACAAATCTAGGAAAGAGAAAGAAGAAGTAAGCAGATGATGATGATTGAAATCTATACCCTGTCTTTCGGGAGGGGGACCCTCCCAAGGCATCTTAAATCAAATATGTAATAATTAATTAAAACATGATTAAATCTAATGAAGACTAACCACATAAAAAACAGCAGCAGCAATCCAACTCTCACAGAACATTGGTAATTTGCTAAGTGAAATAAATGTTTTGAAGGTCTACCTAAAAGCATTTAACCAAGAGGGCATAAGTATGTTTCTAGGGAGGGAACTCTAGGGATGTTGGGGCCACCACTGAAAAGGCTTTGTTTCTGATATCTGCAATGTGATACTTTAGATGTAAGTCAGGTGATACTCTATCAGTGATGAGGAACTATTCATCCATGGGCCATCCCCAGCCCACAGGACCTTTCCATTTGGCCCATAGCCCATGTTATTATGCCACACCCCCTCTATCTCTACATTTCTTGTTCTCTCTCTGTCTCTATCTATTTCTCTAGTTCTCCTTGCCATAATCTACCCACAGTAGTGAGATATGAGAGAGAGAGAGAGAGAGAGAGAGAAGGAGGGATGGAGGCAGGTAGTAGCACATGCAAGTTCAGAGGCCCAACCACTGAGCGTGATACCCAGAGTGTATTTCCAAAAGAAAGGCAGAGTCTATATTATTACTATAGAGTATATAGTGTAGAGAATCCCTTAGAAGAAATGGAGTAGCACTCATAGTCAACAAAAGGGTGGGAAAAGCAGTACTGGGGTACAATCTTAAAAACGATAGAATGATCTCAGTACGAATCCAAGGCAAACCATTCAACATCACAGTAATTCAAGTCTATGTCCCAACCACTGATGCTGAAGAAGCTGAGGTTGATCGGTTCTATGAAGACCTACAACACCTTCTAGAACTAACTAGGGATGGTGGAGAATTTCTCCCTGAATCTTCGGGAGGCCGAATGCCAATGCATTCGGCCCCCTGAAATTGGTGGGGAAATTCTCCGCTGGCCCCCCGCCCCCCCCGGGATAGGACTTACCTCCTGCGAATGTCCCTTCCAGCAGCGGGTCCCGGCGGCGGTTCGGCGGTGGTTCGGCGGGGGCGGGGGCGGCGGCCGGTCTCCCGACCAGATGCCACTGCCGCCATTGCAAAAAAAAAAGTAAAGTAAAAACACACACACACACCTGTGATAGGCTACGTAACGATTACATAGCCTATCACGGCTAGATTTCCAAAGTCAGCCGTGATAGGCTATGTAAATCGTCACGTAGCCTATCACGGGTGACTTTGGAAAAAAAAGCACGTACGCAAATGGCGGCGGCCCATGGGCACCGCCATTTGCGTTCCTTATTTTGGCACGTCTAGTCTACGTAAAGATTTACGTAGACTACGGCGAAAATAAGGGCAACGCAAATAGCGTTCCCTTATTTTCGCCGTAGTCTACGTAAATCTTTACGTAGACTAGATGTGCCAAAATAAGGAATGCAAATGGCGGTGCCCATGGGCCGCCGCCATTTGCATACGCGCTTCCCCCTCCCCCAAAGTCACCCGTGATAGGCTATGTGACGATTTACGTAGCCTATCACGACTGACTTTGGAAATCTAGCCGTGATAGGCTACGTAAATCGTTACGTAGCCTATCATGGGTGTGTGTGTGTGTGTTTACTTTTTTTTCGCGGCTGGGTAGAAGGGGCGCTTCTACCTGGCCTGAATTTCTCTGGCGAGGGATGGGGTGCCTCCCCCCCGGCCTGAATTTTGGCTGGGCGAGGCGGGGCGCCTCCCCCCCCTGCCTGAACATTGGGGGGAGCACTGAAGTGCCTCCCCCCCACCGCGAAGCAAGCTTCGAGAACAGGTAAGGGACTTTCGTCCATCCCTAGAACTAACACCAAAAAAAGATGTCCTCTTCATCCTAGGGGATTGGAATGCTAAAGTAGGAAGTCAAGAAATCACCGGGATAACAGGCAGGCATGGCCTGGGTGTACAAAATGAAGCAGGACAAAAGCTAATAGAATTTTGCCAAGAGAACACGCTGATCATAGCAAACACTCTTTTCCAACAGCACAAGAGACGACTCTACACATGGACATCACCAGATGGTCAATATCGAAATCAGATTGATTATGTCCTTTGCAGCCAAAGATGGAGAAGCTCCATACAGTCAGTCAAAACAAGACCTGGAGCTGACTGTGGCTCAGATCATGAGCTGCTTCTTGCAAAATTTCGGCTTAAATTGAAGAACGTAGGGAAAGCCACTAAACCATTCAGGTATGCCCTAAATCATATCCCTTATGAATATATAGTGGAGGTGAGGAATAGATTTAAGGGATTAGACCTGATAGACAGAGTGCCTGAGGAACTATGGACAAAGGTCCGTAACATTGTTCAGGAGGCAGCAACTCAATCCATCCCAAAGAAAAAGAAATGCAAGAAAGCCAAGTGGCTTTCTGATGAGACTTTGTAAGTAGCTGAGGAAAGAAGAGAAGCGAAAAGCAAGGGAGAAAGGGGAAGATATATCCAACTGAATGCAGAGTTCCAGAGAATAGCAAGGAGAGACAAGAAGGCCTTCTTAAATGAACAATGCAAAGAAATCGAGGAAAACAACAGAATGGGAAAGACTAGAGATCTCTTCAAGAAAATCGGAGATCTCAAGGGAATGTTTTGTGCAAAGATGGGCATGATAAAGGACAAAGAAGGCATGGACCTAACAGAAGCAGATGAGATTAAGAAGAAGTGGGAAGAATACACAGAAGAACTATACAGGAAAGATCTTAATGTCCCTGATAGCCATGATAGTGCGGTCACTGAACTTGAGCCGGACATCCTCGAGCGTGAAGTCAAATGGGCCTTAGGAAGCATTAGTAACAACAAAGCTAGCGGAGATGACAGTATTCCAGCTGAGCTATTTAAAATCCTAAAAGGTGATGCTGTTAAAGTGCTGCATTCAATATGCCAACAAATTTGGAACACTCAACAATGGCTGCAAGTCTGGAAAAGATCAGTTTACATTCCAATTCCAAAGAAGGGCAACGCCAAAGAGTGTTCAAACTACCGCACAATTGCTCTCATTTCACATGCCAGCAAGGTGATGCTTAAAATCCTACAAGCTAGGCTTCAGCAGTATGCGAACCGAGAACTACCGGAAGTACAAGCTGGGTTTCGAAGAGGAAGAGGAACTAGAGATCAAATCGCCAACATTCGCTGCATCATGGAGAAAGCAAGAGAATTCCAGAAAAATGTCTATTTCTGCTTCATTGACTACGCTAAAGCCTTTGATTGTGTGGATCACAACAAACTGTGGCAAATTCTTAAAGTGATGGGAGTACCAGACCACCTTACCTGTCTCCTGAGAAACCTGTATGAGGGTCAAGAAGCAACAGTAAGAACCAGACATGGAACAACCGATTGGTTCAAAATTGGGAAAGGAGTACGACAAGGCTGCATATTGTCACCCTGCGTATTTAACTTATATGCAGAGTATATCATGAGAAACGCCGGGTTGGATGAATCACAGGTTGGAATTAAGATTGCTGGGAGAATTATCAACAACCTCAGATATGCAGATGATACCACCCTAATGGCAGAAAGCGAAGAGGATCGGAAGAGCCTCTTGTTGAGGGTGAAAGTGGAGAGTGCAAAAGCTGGTTTGAAACTCCACATTAAGAAAACGAAGATCATGGCATCTGGCCCCATCACTTCCTGGCATATAGAAAGGGAAGAAATGGAAGCAGTGACAGATTTTACTTTCTTGGGCTCCAAGATCACCGCAGACGGTGACTGTAGCCATGAAATTAAAAGACGCTTGCTCCTTGGGAGGAAAGCTATGGCAAACCTAGACAGCATAGTAAGAAGCAGAGACATCACCTTGCTGACAAAGGTCCATCTAATCAAAGCTATGGTTTTCTCAGTAGTAATGTATGGCTGTGAGAGCTGGACTATAAGGAAGGCTGAGCGCCAAAGAATTGATGCTTTCGAACTGTGGTGCTGGAGAAGACTCTTACGAGTCCCCTGGACTGCAAGGAGGTCAAATCAGTCCATCCTAAAGGAAATCAACCCTGAGTGCTCATTGGAAGGACAGATACTGAAGCTGAAGCTCCAATATTTTGGCCACCTAATGCGAAGAGAAAACTCTCTGGAAAAGACCCTGATGCTGGGAAAGATTGAAGGCAAAAGGAGAAGGGGACGGCAGAGGATGAGATGGCTAGATAGCATCACCGATGCAATGAATATGAACTTGAGCACACTCCAGGAGAGAGCGCAGGACAGGAAGGCCTGGCATGCTATGGTCCATGGGGTCACGAAGAGTCGGACACGACTGAATGACTGAACAACAACAACAACAACATATAGTGTAGAAAATATAATAAAGTCTGTACTATTAGTAGAATTTAATGATTAAAAATCTGCTGGTTTAAGAAAAAACGTAAAGCTATCTCGTATTAGCTCAAGCCCCACAAAGCCAGGAAATTGCCCACTGCCTCACCAAGCCATCCTTTTGCATTAAAATTGTGGCTCGTCTTTTTTCAGGAAGTAACCATTAGCACAAATGGCAGCTGTAAAGGGGTTGTTTACACAACGTTACGGGGTAAATGATCTATTTACATCTGTAATGTTACGTGAATGGCTCCTTTATGGCCACTATTTGCACAAATGGTTACTTACAAAAAAAGACAAACCACAATTTTTATGCAAAATGGTGGAATGTCAAAGCAGTGGGCGGTCACACACTTGCTCATCTCAGCACATCAGGCAAGCACGGGCAGGGGGGTGTCTGCAGACTGTGTATTTCTTGCTGAACTTCAAGCTCCAACTGGACACCCACGCCATCCCTACAACCAGACACCCGCACCATCCCTAACAGCTCAGGTTTGCCTCCCTATTGTAAGTTTCAGGAAGACACCACCTTTAGGAGGATGCTAGTTCCGTGTGCTCCCTGTACCGACATGCTTCCCTAAACAGCCCATTGTATATATGGGCTATTCATGGCACCATTTTGTTTAAGACTAGATGTGTGCATATTTGCAGTCACCATTTCCTTCCACAAAATGGCGCTCACGGTGCTCACAGATGGATCCCAAGTGACTGCTGGTGGCTTGGCGAGTGGTGGGGAGGTCGAGTGTGGGTCTGGGGGTGCACAAGTCAGGGCAGAGATGCAGCGGGAAGCTGGAAAACCCGGACGGGGGGAGCCCATCCATCCCTACTTGCTTCCCTCAGAAAGAGAGCACATGTTGCTTGTTGCAAAAGCAAAAAGGAAGAGAAACTGAGAAAGGAACTGATCAAGTTACAGGACAACAAGGGGGATGAACAAGACAACTAGCAGTTGATACAACACGTTCTCTATCACCCTCTAGTGTCTGGAAGCATGAGGAGTTCCTATTATCCATCACTGCAGAAGCTTAGAATGCAGGATTGAGGGAAAGGTGAATATTTGCCAATATAACCGTTTTGGGGTGGGGGGTTATTTAGTCTATTGACATTCCTATTTTACGTAAAAATCAGAACATAGTTGATACAGCTCCAGTACTGAGGAACAAGCAATGGAAGTATTATATACTCACAAATCAATTGTATTAAGACCTTCTTATTGTATGTTTTGTTGTTGTTGTTGTTGTTCAGTCGTTCAGTCATGTCCGACTCTTCGTGACCCCATGGACCATAGCACGCCAGGCCTTCCTGTCCTGCGCTCTCTCCCGGAGCGTGCTCAAGTTCATATTCATTGCATCCGTGATGCCATCTAGCCATCTCATCCTCTGCCGTCCCCTTCTTTTGCCTTCAGTCTTTCCCAGCATCAGGGTCTTTTCCAGGGAGTTTTCTCTTCGCATTAGGTGGCCAAAATATTGGAGCTTCAGCTTCATTATCTGTCCTTCCAATGAGCACTCAGGGTTGATTTCCTTTAGGATGGACTGATTTGACCTCCTTGCAGTCCAGGGGACTCGTAAGAGTCTTCTCCAGCACCACATTTCGAAAGCATCAATTCTTCGGCGCTCAGCCTTCCTTATAGTCCAGCTCTCACAGCCATAAATTACTACTGGGAAAACCATAGCTTTGATTAGACGGACCTTTGTCGGCAAGGTGATGTCTCTGCTTCTTACTATGCTGTCTAGGTTGGCCATAGCTTTCCTCCCAAGGAGCAAGCGTCTTTTAATTTCATGGCTACAGTCACCATCTGCGGTGATCTTGGAGCCCAAGAAAGTAAAATCTGTCACTGCTTCCATTTCTTCCCCTTCTATATGCCAGGAAGTGATAGGGCCAGATGACATGATCTTAGTTTTTTTAATGTTGAGTTTCAAACCAGCTTTTGCACTCTCCTCTTTCACCCTCAACAAGAGGCTCTTGAGATCCTCTTCGCTTTCTGCCATTAGGGTGGTATCGTCTGCATATCGGAGGTTGTTGATAATTCTCCCGGCAATCTTAATTCTGACCTCTGATTCATCCAACCTGGCGTTTCTCATGATGTACTCTGCATATAAGTTAAATAAGCAGGGTGACAATATGCAGCCTTGTCATACTCCTTTCCCAATTTTGAACCAATCGGTTGTTCCATGTCTGGTTCTTACTGTTGCTTCTTGACCCTCGTACAGGTTTCTCAGGAGACAGGTAAGGTGGTCTGGTACTCCCATCACTTTCAGAATTTGCCACAGTTTGTTGTGATCCACACAATCAAAGGCTTTAGCGTAGTCAATGAAGCAGAAATAGACGTTTTTCTGGAATTCTCTTGCTTTCTCCATGATGCAGCGAATGTTGGTGATTTGATCTCTAGTTCCTCTGCCTCTTCGAAACCCAGCTTGTACTTCCGGTAGTTCTCGGTTCGCATACTGCTGAAGCCTAGCTTGTAGGATTTTGAGCATCACCTTGCTGGCATGTGAAATGAGCGCAATTGTGCGGTAGTTTGAACACTCTTTGGCGTTGCCCTTCTTTGGAATTGGAATGTAAACTGACCTTTTCCAGTCTTGTGGCCACTGTTGAGTGTTCCAGATTTGTTGGCATATTGAATGCAGCACTTTAACAACATCATCTTTTAGGATTTTAAATAGCTCACCTGGAAAACTGTCATCTCCGATAGCTTTGTTGTTACTAATGCTTCCTAAGGCCCACTTGACTTCACGCTCGAGGATGTCCGGCTCAAGTTCAGTGACCGCACTATCATGGCTATCAGGGACATTCAGATCTTTCCTGTATAGTTCTTCTGTGTATTCTTGCCACCTCTTCTTAATCTCATCTGCTTCTGTTAGGTCCCTGCCTTCTTTGTCCTTTATCATGCCCGTCTTTGCACAAAACGTTCCCTTGAGATCTCCAATTTTCTTGAAGAGATCTCTAGTCTTTCCCATTCTGTTGTTTTCCTCGATTTCTTTGCATTGTTCATTTAAGAAGGCCTTCTTGTCTCTCCTTGCTATTCTCTGGAACTCCGCATTCAGTTGGGTATATCTTCCCCTTTCTCCTTTGCTTTTCGCTTCCCTTCTTTCGTGAGCTACTTGTAAAGCCTCATCAGACAGCCACTTGGCTTTCTTGCATTTCTTTTTCTTTGGGATGGATTTCGTTGCTGCCTCCTGAACAATGTTACGGACCTCCGTCCATAGTTCCTCAGGCACTCTGTCTATCAGGTCTAATCCCTGAAATCTATTCCTCACCTCCACTGTATATTCATCAGGGATATGATTTAGGTCATACCTGAACGGTTCAGTGGTTTTCCCTACGTTCTTCAATTTAAGCTGAAACTTTGCAAGAAGCAGCTCATGATCTGAGCCACAGTCAGCTCCAGGTCTTGTTTTTACTGACTGTATGGAGGTTCTCCATCTTTGGCTGCAAAGGACATAATCAATCTGATTTCGATATTGACCATCTGGTGACGTCCATGTGTAGAGTCGCCTCTTGTGCTGTTGGAAAAGAGTGTTTGCTATGATCAGCATGTTCTCTTGGCAAAACTCTATTAGCTTTTGTCCTGCTTCATTTTGTACACCAAGGCCATGCCTGCCTGTTATCCCGGTGATTTCTTGACTTCCGACTTTAGCATTCCAATCCCCTATGATGAAGAGGACATCTTTTTTTGGTGTTAGTTCTAGAAGGTGTTGTAGGTCTTCATAGAACCGATCAACCTCAGCTTCTTCGGCCTCAGTGGTTGGGGCATAGACTTGAATTACTGTGATGTTGAATGGTTTGCCTTGGATTCGTACTGAGATCATTCTATCATTTTTAAGATTGTACCCCAGGACTGCTTTTCCCACCCTTTTGTTGACTATGAGTGCTACTCCATTTCTTCTAAGGGATTCTTGCCCACAATAGTAGATATGATGGTCACCTGAATTAAATTCGCCCATGCCTGTCCATTTTAGTTCGCTGATTCCCAAGATGTCAATGTTCAATCTTGCCATCTCATGTTTGACCACCTCCAGCTTACCTTGATTCATTGATCTGACATTCCAGGTTCCTAAACAATATTGTTCTTTACAGCATCGGATTTTCTTTTCACCGCCAGAGACATCCACAGCTGATTGTCCTTTCGGGTTTGGCCCAGCCGCTTCACTCTTTCTGGCGCTACTTGGAAATACCCTCTGCTCTTCCCCAGTAGCATATTGGACACCTTCCGACCTGAGGGGCTCATCTTCCGGCGTCATATCTTTTAGCCTTGTGATACGTTCCATGGGGTTTTCTTGGCCAGAATACTCGAGTGGGTTGCCATTTCCTTCTCCAGTGGACCACATTTTGTCAGAACTCTCTGCCATGACCTGTCCATCTTGGGTGGCCCTGCACGGCATAGCTTATGGCTTCACTGAGTTACGCAAGCCCCTTCGCCACAACAAGGCAGTGATCCATGAAGGGGATGTTCTGTTGACCAGTAAGCAAAACAGCTCATGTAACATTAGAAGAGCTTTTTACATAGAGCACAGTTTTATCGTTACCTCATTCATCTGATGGTCTCCATATATCTGAACCTTATACTCAAATTCCCTAATCTTGGGTAGATCCGTCTCTCCTATATGATATTTATTTTTTTCTCACTTTTCTGAAACAAGAGACTATTATATATTCATTGCACATCATTTAATTTCCCAGCTTTGCTTTTCTATCAATCCCATTTACTGTTGTTGTTTTAAAATTCCTGCCTAACCCAATCCCTAATTTACTTTAAATAAAGGGTTTGCTGTTAATTTGATTTATTTTTAAAGTAAAATAAAATAAACAACAATGGAAAGAAGTGATAAAAGGCCAGAGGGCGACTTTTTTGGGTGGCGGCAGCAGGAGGGGGGTATTTTGTAGCACTTTTATTACTGCTTTATCCTTTTCTGTCAAATTGTTATTCTCTGATGAAAAGAAAGCAAGGGCTTCTCTTGCTAAGTCTGCCAAAACTAATCTTAGCAGCAGGTCTCTAGGTTTCTAATTTCCTCGCTTCTTCAAATGATGCTAATTATAATGATGACTGACTCCAGGTATTTTCTTGTGAGGCCTTTAAACAGCCGCATATATATATAACTGGATGCACTGATTTCCTCTTGCAGCTTAGAGAAAACATCAGCACCAGAGAGAAGTTAGGCAGATAGCATTTGTTTGCAAGAAAATATTCACGTTTGGTACATTGCCTTCTCCCCCACCCCTGCCCCAGTCCCTTACACTGCTTTGTATCTGAGCAGCTCAGAGCTGCTTGGATAGTGTTCCAACAAGGCAACAACCCAACCAGGTAGTCTACAGGGCCAGATTTGCACAGGGCAACACAAATGGGAGATCAATGACTCTGGGACTGCAGAACCTAAGGGGAGCACATGCTGGCCTCTGCCACCACCTAGGAAACCAAAGGCCACTGTGAGGCTGCCCCCTGCCTGTGCCTCCCTGGAAAAACATCACAGTTAAGGAGAGCAGATTGGCACCATCCATTGTGCAGAGAAAGAGCATTTGCCTGACACTTGGAGCATCTCTACACCAGCCTAAAACCCTACATTTAAAAGGGGGCTTCTTGCTTCCGATTTAAATTCAGGATCACAGCGGACTTCCTTTACACGCGCTTCCTTCCCCCCCCTTTCCTCTCCTTCTCCCCATTATCTGAGTCCTCCATATGTTTAACTGAACTCGCTCCTCTTCTTGCCACTTTTCCTTTTTCATGTTGGAAACTCAAGTGGAATCCAAGTGGAATCCAAGTGGGGTAATTTGATAGCTCATTGTTTCTGATCTATTTAAAAACTGAATACAGGCCGTTTAGTGCAGGAGACGTCCTGGAGGTTAACCACATCATCTAAAGGGCCCGCAAACTTCTGTGAGTGAGCAATCTGAATAGAGGGATAAAAGCTCCATGTGAAGAAGCCCTTGCTTTGCCCTCCCTGCTGGAAAGAATGCTCAGCTTCCCAAATAGAGATGTCAGAGAAATCCAACATGGATTCCATAGTCTTTGAATTTCTATGAATCCAACCCGCAGCAGACCAGCATCTTCCAAACCACACAGATTCTGCAGCCTGTGTGGACCGTTTATTGTATGCAAACGTAGTCTTACAAAAATACAAAAGTTACTGGAAAACACACTAATACACACACACACACACACACCATTTTTTTTAAAGAAAAATTATACATTTTGTACATCTCTGATCTCTCTGCAGCCTTCACTGTGTAGCACGGTCTTTTTTTTCTTGTTTGCTCTCCACTCATGGATTGCATGCTGAGCTAAGAAAAGTATGCAAAACATTATGTGCCACTGAAGGTGACATAAATTGTGGCAGACATTTCAGTGTACCAAAGGCAGGGGGCGCATCCAATTCTGTCAGGGAGTGGACAATGGAACAAAAGAGGCCTGACAATCCGTGAAACACAGACAGAATGGATTAAACAAAATCTTTACATCCTGAGCTCCAGCTGCCAGTTGCTCTGGTAGTGTAGAACCAAAGATAGCACGTTCTGGCCCCATCTATCAGCCAGAGCACCAAGGGCTGTTAGTGCGTGTGTGTGTGTGTGTGTGTGTGTGTGAGAGAGAGAGAGAGAGAGAGAGAGAGAGAGAGAGAAATTGAAGCTTGCAAGTCAACTTGAGAATCATTTGATTGAAAAGGTGGGGTATAGAAACCTTCAAAATAAATACATAATAATGAGATCCTATTTTTTCTTTAAAAAACATTAAAGCAGCCACCTAGAGCAGCAGTGTGCAACACTTGCCCACAGGCTGTCTGTCTGCATCCCCTGCCACACTGCTAAAATGGTGCTGTGACAGCAAAAAAATGGATGGTTTACCACCACCAGATTTGACCTACTCCTGCTCCATAGCAAACAGCCATCATTCATTCATTCATTCATTCATTCATTCATTCATTCATTCATTCATTTATGTCAGTGCTGCGGAGGGGCAGTGCAGTGGCAGGAGTGCATCCCAGCAGGGGAAAGTCTGGGGGAGCAAAATTGGCCCCCAGATGTCTCGAATTTGCCCACCTCTGATGTTGAGCTTTTGTTTTGACTGGAGTGAGGGGAGGAGAAATGTTAGGTGATCCCATGTCACATCTGTTTCAGCCCTTAGCTGCAGTAGCAGAAGTAGCAGCCCTTCAGACCATTTTGTGGGCCATTTTTGAGAGCCCTACATGTAAGGTGCTAGGAAGGGAAGCAGTGGCATGATTAAAAACCAGAAGGGTAAGGTCAGGCAGATCAGCAATGAAGAAAGCATAATTTGTTGACTCAGCACATGGTATGGGATGGAGCCATTTGATTTAAAAGCAAGAAGGCAATGTTCAAGGGCAAAGGAGCTTAAATGTTGAGCCCACACATTAAAACAAACAAACAAAAAAACCTCAGGGTGACTAACAATGACTTCCATCCAATTAAAATCAGAATGATGCAGGGGAAACCTCAACCCTCCTAAAGATTGAATGTCAGCTGCCAAGGACTCATCCAAATAAAATGGAAGTTATTAAAAATGTGTCTGAAAGATGCTCCGGGGAATTGAATTTCATACCTGCACCATATAAATGTGGAACAGTTGCCTGGATGAGATTGCATGGGAACTAAACTGGCAGCACAAATTTGCCCCCAAAAGAAGTCATCCAAAGCTTAACATGCAATTTGCTGAAGAACTAATGTCCTGAGACCTGGTTCACCCAATGCAAGCTGCCACATGGATGCCATTTTGAGTCCCTCAATGTGGCAACTGGGTGGCAAGGATTTCATCTGCTGTGGATCACCATAAAGATCAGGAGATTTTTGGTGTGCTACTGCAAATGTCATCCACCAAACCCAGGTTTGTGTGGCTGCATGGAGGATGACCCTATGGTGAGTGACAGCACATTAATGGTTCACCATATTGTGGTAGTCACTGTGTAAGCCCTATTCAGGCAATCTATAGCTGTAGAATGCCTGTAGAGGTAGTGCTGTAGCCTTGCATGTTTCTGTCACTCTTACTCAAGGAGGATGACCTTCTGAAAAGGAGAGTATCCTGAATTTCTGGAGGCTCTCCACACATTTATGAACACTGGGAAATTAGGGTTCTCCGTTGCATGGGGAGCCTCCATGGATACAGAAGGCTCTCCTCTTCAGAGAAAGTCACCCTCCATGAGTAGAGGGCAACAAAAAATGTGAGGAAGGGGCAGAATCGGAGGGCTCCCTCTCCTCTTGTGTTTAATTTCAACAGATATAGGATCCCTGAACAGGACTCCAGTCTCCAGTCCATGTGATGGGACAAGACATATATCCAGTGCTGCTTAGGGATGTGAGTCTTGGTCATCCCTTGGTCACTGTTTCATGATAGGGTACATCTTCTCCTTCTGCCAAATTAGGCACATTACTACTATTTCTAGGATGCACAGCAACAGGAGTGGGCATCATCAGGCATGCCCTGTGGAGGGCCCAGTGCCAACGCTGGAGCCACCTGACTCTGCTACTTCTCCTCTTTGCTGTTTCTGCCTGTTCATCTGCCCTCTTCCAGTGGGTGAGCAAGCAGTGGCAAGAATGAAGAGAAGGAGCAGGAGTTCCTTGCTGATCAGCTGTTCCTGTTGGGGAGGAGTGGGGAGCTGGATTCAGGTCCTCTCCTGCTCCTTCTTGTCCACCAAACAGCTGATTTGTGGGCTTTCAGCTTTTAAAGAAAGGGCTCCACAACCACAGCTCTGTCTGTGCTGCATGCCTTCTGTCAGTTTAGAGCCCCTATGTTTGCTTCACCATGTTACTTCAAATAATCTAAAGGCAAGTCAACCGAGTTTTCCCAAGCCCTGCTACCACCTGTTGATTTCCTCTAGCGGTGTATGGGAGGACTCATTGTACACCAGACTTTAGAATATGATCACCTCAAATCCCTGCTCACTGTAATTATTCACGGGAGAGAAATTCTTCAGCTAATCATCTCCCTAACTTTGTTCATTAATTATCTTGATTGAATTCACTGATGGAGTTTGGAGCAATCATTTTATTTGCTGAGATTAGAACTTCCACCTGGTAACTATCATACCAGCCTGAATGGGTGTCTTTGCTCGAGAGTTCTTTTTATACCTCACTCCCCCATGTTCAAGACAATGAATTATTTAAAACTTGAACACATCAAGAAATGTACACAGATGAGCAGTGGCCAGGGTGGCCATGTGTTCCACTTTACAGAGGGCATTCATAGAATCTAAGAATCATGGAATCATAGAATAGTAGGGTTGGAAGGGGCCTACAAGGCCATCGAGTCCAACTCCCTGCTCAATGCAGGAATCCAAGTCAGAGCATCCCTGACAGGTGGCTGTCCAGCCTCATCTTGAAGGCCTCCAGTGTGGGAGAGCCCACTACCTCCCTAGGTAACTGGTTCCATTGTCGTATTGCTCTAACAGTCAGGACGTTTCTCCTGATGTTCAGCCGGAATCTGGCTTCCTGTAACTTGAGCCAATTATTCCATGTCCTGCACTCTGGGACAATCGAGAAGAGATCCTGGCCTTCCTCTCTGTGACAATCCTTCAAGGACTTGAAGAGCGCTATCATATCTCCCCTCAGTCTTCTCTTCTCAAGGCTAAACATATCCAGTTCCTTCAGTCCCTCTTCATTAGGGATGGTGGAGAAATCCGCCACGGACTCCAATGAGGCTGGATTCTTTAAAATCCGGCCCCCTGGAGTCCGTGGCAGAACGGACTACCCCCCCCGCCACCCCACAAAATTTTCCCAGGACGGGCACTACCTGCCACCTGCCATTTCTGGTCTGTCCGCTGCCGTCCATTGCCCTGGTCTGCAACTAGCCATTTGCTTTAGCTGTGATAGGCTACAGAAATTTTTATTTAGCCTATCACAGCAAAGAGCAGAGATGCAAATGGTGTCCGCAGACTGGCAGCAGATGGAAGTCCAGCTGCAGATGGACCTGTTCGGCAGCTCTGTGGACTCGCCATGGAGCGGAGCCGGCTGGGGAGGATTCCAGGGGGAGGGATGGATCGCCTCCCCCCCCAGCAGACACCCCAGCTGGAAGGGTGAGTGGGGTTCATACATCCCTACTCTTCATAGGGCTCTGTTTCCAGTCCCCTGATCATCTTTGTTGCCCTCCTCTGAACCCTCTCCAGTTTGTCTGCATCCTTCTTAAAATGTGGTGCGTAGAACTGGACACAGTCCTCAAGATGAGGCCTAAGCAGTGCTGAGTAGAGGGGAACTAGTTCTTCATGTGATTTTGGAAACTATGCTTCTATTAATGCAGCCCAAAATAGCATTTGCCTTTTTTTGCAGCCACATCACATTATTGGCTCATATTCAGCTTGTCATCTACAACAGTTCCAAGACCCTTCTTGCTTGTAGTGTTGTTGAGCCACGTATCCCCCATCTTGTAACTGTGCATTTGGTTTCTTTTTCCTAGGTGCAGAACTTGGCATTTATCCCTATTAAATTTTATTATGTTGTTTTCTGCCCAGCTCTCCAGTCTATCAATATCACTTTGAATTTTGTTTCTGTCTTCCAAAGTTCCTCTCTTTGAAGGCCTCCTCTAGTCTATTTGAAGAGCTAAATGTGTTTTAAGTTAAAGAACCATCAGAAGAGAGAGCAGGAGCTTTGAAGGTGCCCATAAACAGTAAGTACCTGGACAACAGGTACCTGGACAACAACTGAGCAGACATACAAGTCGCTTACTTGGTCACAGTTTTTGCCTGCTATGGTGAGATTATTGGATGCAGACCATACTCTGTGCTCTGCATCCAAGGCCCTCCTCTGGAAGTCTCCTCCGAGGGAGGCTTGGAGGGCAGCAACAAGGGAGAGGCCCTTCTTGGTGATGGCCCCCATTTATGGAATGATCTCCCCAATGAGGCCTGCCTGGCGCCAACATTGTTATCTTTTCAGCTCCAGGTTAAAGCTGCCTTCTTCTCTCAGACATCTGGCAGCAAATAAGGAGTCTTTTGATCAGGTCCTGGATGGTTTCTGACTGTTTTAAATTGTTTGAGATATATGTTGTTGCTGTGTGTGCTATCTGTTTGATGTCCTTATATGAGTGGTTTTATACTTTATATAATGTATTTGAATGGTTTTTAATTTTTGTGAAGTACCCAGAGAGCTTTGGCTGTGGGGTGGTATAGAAATATAATAAATGAAATGAGTAAATGAATTTAAATTATAGCCATCATTTCTGAATGTGTAACTATAGATATACATTAGCACAGGAGTGGGCAGCTCATGCTGCCTGGCCTTAAGTGTGGCCCCTGCTACCCAACCGCTGCTGAACAATTGGTGGTTTGCTGCTGAATTTCAGTGGCAAAATGCGACGGTGGTCTAAAAAGGCCAAATTTAGTTTTAAAGCTTCGCTGTCAATCATTGATTGTTTTGACACTGCCACCCAAATTTAGTGGTGTGCAGTGGCAGCGGAGGGGTGTGGCCCTGGAGCCCTGAGGTTTCTGACCCTTGCAATGAGAAGAGCCATAGCTCAGTGTGATGGAGCACATGCTTTGCATGAAGAAGGTTCCAGGTTCAATCCCTGGCATCTCCAGGTAGGGTAAGGAAAGAACCCTGCCTGAAACCCCGAAGAGATGCTGCCAGTCAGTGGTTTGGTTTTTGTTGTGTTTTTCATTTTTTTCAGTTGTGAATTTCAACAAACAAACAAAAACAAACACAACATAACAAAACAAAACAAAACCAAAAAGAAAAAAAAAGCGTAACAACATTCTAAACCCCTCAGTTTCGAATTATTACAATATTCTAGAAAAAGTAAAAAAACAAAGGAAAAAATATAGGTCACATATAAACTTCAGTAAAAGCAGACCAAATATCCACATAAAAGTTCATTTGCAAGTTATGCCTATATACCACTCTTTCAAATGCTGCTAGCATTATTAAGCCTTCAATCCATTGCATTATGGGAGGTGAGCTTTTATCCTTCCAGTATTGTAATATCAGTCTTTTAGAAACAAAAGGGTGCAAAAAATCCATTTACGCTGATCATGTGTTACATTCCAAGAAGCAGTTAAGCAATTTAAAAGAACATTAACACCAGTAAATATTAAAGAGCTTTCGAAAACAAAATTTATTCATATAATAACTTCCTCCCAAAAGGAGGCAACCATTGGGCATTTCTAAAACATATGAATAAGAGAAGCATTGACTGCAGTATACCTCCAACAATCAGCCAAATTTGACAAACCTTTATTAAAAAGACATTGTGGCGTCCCACAGACCCAAAACAAAAGTTTCTGCTGAATATGGTGCAACCAAAGATCTGCTGAGATATCCAATACAGATACCAAAATGGCAGTCCATTGATTAAACAAAACAGGACATTGCTGCCAGTCAATGTTGACAATACCGGGCTAGATGGACCAGTGGGCTGACTCAGTGTAAGGCAGCTTTGTATGTTCCTATGCATTAGTACATGCAAATTTTATGCAGATAGGAATACTCTTTTGTCCTCTTTTTTGGCAATGCATAAGCAGCCACACAAGCAAGCAAAATTTAGAGAAACATTGCTTTCTTCTTTGTGGTCAATTATTTATTTATTTATTTATTATTAAATTTATTAATCGCCCATCTGGCTGGTCACCCAGCCACTCTGGGCGATGTACAACATACAATAAAACAGTTTAAAACAATAAAATTCTACAATAAAAACATTTTCTAAAATACCCTTTTGTTGTTGTTCAGTTGTTCAGTCGTGTCCGACTCTTCGTGACCCCATGGACCATAGCACGCCAGGCCTTCCTGTCCTGCGCTCTCTCCTGGAGCGTGCTCAAGTTCATATTCATTGCATCAGTGATGCTATCTAGCCATCTCATCCTCTGCCGTCCCCTTCTCCTTTTGCCTTCAGTCTTTCCCAGCATCAGGGTCTTTTCCAGGGAGTTTTCTCTTCGCATTAGGTGGCCAAAATATTTGAGCTTCAACTTCAGTATCTGTCCTTCCAATGAGCAGTCAGGGTTGATTTCCTTTAGGATTGACTGATTGGACCTCCTTGCAGTCCAGGGGACTCGTAAGAGTCTTCTCCAGCACCACAGTTCGAAAGCATCAATTCTTCGGCGCTCAGCCTTCCTTATAGTCCAGCTCTCACAGCCATACATTACTACTGGGAAAACCATAGCTTTGATTAGATGGACCTTTGTCGGCAAGGTGATGTCTCTGCTTCTTACTATGCTGTCTAGGTTTGCCATAGCTTTCCTCCCAAGGAGCAAGCGTCTTTTAATTTCATGGCTACAGTCACCGTCTGCAGTGACCTTGGAGCCCAAGAAAGTAAAATCTGTCTCTGCTTCCATTTCTTCCCTTTCTATATGCCAGGAAGTGATGGGGCCAGATGCCATGATCTTCTTTTTTTTTTAATGTTGAGTTTCAAACCAGCTTTTGCACTCTCCTCTTTCACCCTCAACAAGAGGCTCTTGAGATCCTCTTCGCTTTCTGCCATTAGGGTGGTATCTTCTGCATATCGGAGGTTGTTGATAATTCTCCCAGCAATCTTAATTCTGACCTCTCCAACCCAGCATTTTTCATGATGTACTCTACATATAAGTTAAATACGCAGGGTGACAATATGCAGCCTTGTCGTACTCCTTTCCCAATTTTGAACCACTCGGTTGTTCCATGTCTGGTTCTCACTGTTGCTTCTTGACCCTCGTACAGGTTTCTCAGGAGACAGGTAAGGTCGTCTGGTACTCCCATCACTTTAAGAATTTGCCACAGTTTGTTGTGATCCACACAATCAAAGGCTTTAGCGTAGTCAATGAAGCAGAAATAGACGTTTTTCTGGAATTCTCTTGCTTTCTCCATGATGCAGCGAATGTTGGCGATTTGATCTCTAGTTCCTCTTCCTCTTCGAAACCCAGCTTGTACTTCCGGTAGTTCTCAGTTCGCATACTGCTGAAGCCTAGCTTGTAGGATTTTGGGCATCACCTTGCTGGCATGTGAAATGAGCGCAATTGTGCGGTAGTTTGAACACTCTTTGGCATCGCCCTTCTTTGGAATTGGAATGTAAACTGATCTTTTCCAGTCTTCCGGCCATTGTTCAGTGTTCCAAATTTGTTGGCATATTGAATGCAGCACTTTAACAACATCATCTTTTAGGATTTTAAATAGCTCAGCTGGAATACTGTCATCTCCACTAGCTTTGTTGTTACTAATGCTTCCTAAGGCCCATTTGACTTCACGCTCGAGGATGTCCGGCTCAAGTTCAGTGATCGCACTATCATGGCTATCAGGGACATTCAGATCTTTCCTGTATAGTTCTTCTGTGTATTCTTGCCACCTCTTCTTAATCTCATCTGCTTCTGTTAGGTCCATGCCTTCTTTGTCCTTTATCATGCCCATCTTTGCACAAAACGTTCCCTTGAGATCTCTAATTTTCTTGAAGAGATCTCTAGTCTTTCCCATTCTATTGTTCTCCTTGATTTCTTTGCATTGTTCATTTAAGAAGGCCTTCTTGTCTCTCCTTGCTATCCTTTGGAACTCTGCATTCAGTTGGATATATCTTCCCCTTTCTCCCTTGCTTTTCACTTCCCTTCTTTCGTGAGCTACTTGTAAAGCCTCATCAGACAGCCACTTGGCTTTCTTGCATTTCTTTTTCTTTGGGATGGATTGAGTTGCTGCCTCCTGAACAATGTTACGGACCTCCGTCCATAGTTCCTCAGGCACTCTGTCTATCCGGTCTAATCCCTGAAATCTATTCCTCACCTCCACTGTATATTCATCAGGGATATGATTTAGGTCATACCTGAATGGTTTAGTGGCTTTCCCTACATTCTTCAATTTAAGCCGAAATTTTGCAACAAGAAGCTCGTGACCTGAGCCACAGTCAGCTCCAGGTCTTGTTTTTACTGACTGTATGGAGCTTCTCCATCTTTGGCTGCAAAGGACATAATCAATCTGATTTCGATATTGACCATCTGGTGATGTCCATGTGTAGAGTCGCCTCTTGTGCTGTTGGAAATGAGTGTTTGCTATGATCAGCGTGTTCTCTTGGCAAAACTCTATTAGCTTTTGTCCTGCTTCATTTTGTACACCCAGGCCATGCCTGCCTGTTATCCCAGTGATTTCTTGACTTCCTACTTTAGCATTCCAATCCTCTAGGATGAAGAGGACATCTTTTTTTGGTGTTAGTTCTAGAAGGTGTTGTAGGTCTTCATAGAACCGATCAACCTCAGCTTCTTTGGCATCAGTGGTTGGGGCATAGACATGAATTACTGTGATGTTGAATGGTTTGCCTTGGATTCGTACTGAGATCATTCTATCATTTTTAAGTTTGTACCCCAGTACTGCTTTTCCCACCCTTTTATTGACTATGAGTGCTACTCCATTTCTTCTAAGGGATTCTTGCCCACAATAGTAGATATGATGGTCACCTGAATTAAATTCGCCCATGCCTGTCCATTTTAGTTCGCTGATTCCTAAGATGTCGATGTTCAATCTTGCCATCTCATGTTTGACCACCTCCAGCTTACCTTGATTCATTGATCTGACATTCCAGGTTCCTAAACAATATTGTTCTTTACAGCATCGGATTTTCTTTTCACCACCAGACATATCCACAGCCAAGTGTCCTTTCGGCTTTGGCCCAGCCGCTTCACTCTTTCTGGCGCTACTTGGAAATATCCTCTGCTCTTCCCCAGTAGTATATTGGACACCTTCCGACCTGAGGGGCTCATCTTCCAGCGTCATATCTTTTAGCCTTGTGATAAGTTCCATGGGGTTTTCTTAGCAAGAATACTGGAGTGGGTTGCCATTTCCTTCTCCAGTGGACCACATTTTGTCAAAACTCTCTGTCCACCTGTCCATCATGGGTGGCCCTGCACGGCATAGCTTATGGCTTCACTGAGTTACGCAAGCCCCTTCGCCACAACAAGGCAGTGATCCATGAAGGGGAAATCACTGCGGAAAATACTAGGGGTGTCAGAGAATTTCTCGCCGAAACTTCGGGGGGCCGAGTGCCAACGTATTCGGCCCCCCGAAGTAGTTTCGGGGAGAAATTCTCCGGCCCCCCCGCCCCCCCCGGGATGGGACTTACCTTTCCCGAATGTCGCTCCCGGTGGCGGGTTGCAGCGGCGGTTCGGCAGGGCGTCGACAGGGGCGGGGGCAGCAGCCGGTCTTTTGACCGGCTGCCGCCGCCGCCATTCCAAGAAAAGTAAAAAAAAAAAAATGCCCCCGTGATAGGCTACGTGACGATTAACGTAGCCTATCACGGCTAGATTTGCAAAGTCAGCCATGATAGGCTACGTTAATCGTCACGTAGCCTATCACGGGTGACTTAAAAAAAAAAAAAAGCGCATACGGCTAATGGCGGCCCCCATAGGGAGCCGCCATTTGCATTCCTTATTTGGTCGCTGTAGTCTACGTAAAGATTAAAGTTGTGTACGCGCTTTTTTTTTTTTTAAGTCACCCATGATAGGCTACATGACGATTAACGTAGCCTATCACGGCTGACTTTGCAGATCTAGCCGTGATAGGCTATGTTAATCATCATGTAGCCTATCACGGGGCGTTTTTGTTTTTGTTTACTTTTCTGTTGATGTTCGCGGCCGGGGAGACGGGGCGCTTCTCCCCAGCTTGAATTTCGGCCGGGGTGGAGGCAGGAAGACACCCCCCGCTCGCATGAACTTCGGGGGGAGAAGCGAAGCGCCTCCCCCCACCGCGAAAAAAGCTGCAGGACAAGGTAAGTCTATTTCGTACATCCCTAGAAAATACCCTAACCCACCCCAAATGCCTGCCTGAACAACCACGTTTTTAATGCATGATGGAAGCTCATTAAAGAGGAGGCATGACGGAGTTCCCTAGGGAGGGAGTTCCACAGAGAGTGGGCCACCACAGAAAAGGCCCTCTCCCTCGTCCCCACCAGTCTAGCTGTCCTGGCTGATGGGACAGAGAGAAGGCCATCCGAGGCTGATCTTGTTAAGCGGCCTGTCTGGTGCTGCTGGAGGCGCTCCTTAAGATAGGCTGGGCCAGAACCATATAGGGTTTTAAAGGTCAAAACCAACACCTTGAATTTGGCCCGGAAAACAACTGGTAACCAGTGCAACTCCTTCAGCACTAGAGTGATGGGATCTCACTGGCGGCTGCCTTTAATCAGGCGAGCCGCCGCGTTCTGTACCAGCTGCAGTTTCCGAACCGTCTTCAAGGGTAACCCCACATAGAGCACATTATAGTAGTCTAAACGAGAGGAGACCAGGGCATGTACTACCGATGGGAGCAGATGGTAGGGAAAGAAGGGGCGCAGCCGCCGTATCAGATGGAGTTGATACAGCGCTGTCCGGCTCACAGCTGACACCTGAGCCTCCATGGACAAATGGGAGTCCAAAATGACCCCCAGGCTGCGGACCTGGTCTTTCAAGGGTAGCCGTACCCCATTCAACACCAGGTCAACATCCCCTAGCCTCCTTTTGTCTCCCACCAAAAGTACCTCGGTCTTGTCAGGGTTCAGCTTCAGCTTATTCCTCCCCATCCAGCCACTCACCGTCTCCAGACATTTGGACAGGGATTCTACGGCCAACCTTGGTGAAGATTTGAATGAGAGGTAGAGCTGCATGTCATCCGCATATTGATGACACTGCACCCCAAACCTCCTGATGATAGCCCCCAGCGGCTTCACATAGATGTTAAATAGCATCGGGGAGAGGATGGAACCCTGTGGCACCCCACAAGTGAGCGGCCACGGGTCCGAAACCTCCTCTCCCAGTGCTACCCTCTGGTACCTGCCAGAGAGGAAGGACCGGAACCACCGCAATATGGTGTCTCCAATGCCCAACCCCTCCAGGCGGTCCAGGAGGATACCGTGGCCAACGGTATCAAAAGCCGCTGAGAGGTTGAGGAGAACAAGGAAGGAGCATTCACCCCTATCCAGAGCCCTCCTCATATCATCTACAAAGGCGACCAGTATTGCTCTCACTGGCAGCAATTCTGCTGCTACTACTGATTTACTTTAGAACAGGGATATCAATCATGTAGCCAAGAGGCCTGATTGGGCCTTGTAGGGGTCTCCCACTGTGGCCAGTTGGATCCCGGGCATCCTTCACAAGAATATATTTTCAGGGCTAGCAATAGGGATGTACGAAAGTGACTTACCTTTTCACGGATTCTGTTCATGGGGGGGGAAGCATTCCGTCCCTCCCTCTGGAATCCTCGACAGGGGGGGAGGCGATCCTGTCCTTCCCCCCGGAATCCTCGATGGCCTGCTGTGCTCCACGGCAGCTCCACAGAGCAGCCGGCCAGGCCCAGGCCAGGGCCATCCGCAGCCAGATTTCCGGCCGTGAGGGCTCTGGGTAACAACAACAACAACAAAAAGTATGCAAATGGCAGTGGCTACGGCCGCCACCATTTGCGTTCCTTATTTTTTGCCATCTTAGTCTACGTCAATATTTACATAGACTAAGACAAAGAAATGGAAAGGAAATAGCGTAGTGGGCGCTATTTGCATTCCCCTTTCTTTTCTTCCTCTTAGTCTATGTAAATATTGATATAGACTAAGAAGGCGAAAAATAAGGAACGCAAATGGCGGCGGCCATAGCCGCCGCCATTTGCGTACGCTTTTTTTTTTAACCTATGTAAAAAAGTCAATAGCCTTACATTTTAGGCTATGTAAGTCTTTACGTAGCCTATCATGTCTAGGGGGGGGGGAAAGACGCAGACTGCAAATGGCGGTGGCGGCAGCCATTTGGAAGACCAGTCGCCGCTGCCGCCACTGCCGAAGCCGCTGCTGGAGCCGCCGCCGTCCGGAACATCCGCCCCAGGTAAGTCTCGTCCTGGGGGGGATCAGTGGGGAGCGGGGGGGGGTAGCAGGCCATTCCGTGATGGATTTCAGGGGGGCTGAATGCACTGGCATTCGGCCTCACCAAGATCCGTTGCAGAATTCTCTGACATCCCTAGCTAGCAATCAGATTGGCTTATTAGGCCAAGGGGCTAACTCACTCATGACTGCTATTTGTAGGGATAGGGAAGAAACAGGTTCAGTTTGCATTTTAATGCAAATTTACTAAATTTTGCATTTTCAAATAAATATGCAAACCAAAACCCAGTTATCTTTTGAAATTCAGACTTCAGATATCCTTTGAAATTTTCACTTCTCTGAATTTTGCAGTAGAGTTCTCCAGTCAAAAAAAGTGTACAAAAATGCATATTTGAGTGTAAATAATATTAAACATGTATCGTATATGTCAGGTTTCCCAATCTTCCAAGCACACTCACACTGACAAACTAACACTGGGACTAGGGATGTACGAAAGTCACTTACCTTCCTGTGGATTATGTTGATGGTGTGGGGGGGGAGGCGTTCCGTCCCTCCCCCCGGAATCCTCGACATGGGGGAAGGCGATCCGTTCCTCCCCCCTGGAATCCTCCACGGCTGGCTGTGCTCCATGGCAGCTCCGCGCAGCAGCCGGCAGGCCAAGGCCAGAGCCGTCCGCAGCCGGATTTCCGGCTGCAGAGGACTCTGGGTAAAAAAAAATACGCGTGAGCAAATGGCTACAGCCACCGCCATTTGCGTTCCTTATTTTTGGCCATCTTAGTCTATGTAAATATTTACGTAGACTATGATGGCGAAAATAAAGGGGAATGCAAATAGCGTAGCAGGTGCTATTTGCATCCATTTTTGATTCGCTGTTTTAGCCTACGTAAATATTTACGTAGGCTAAAACGGCGAATAAAAAAGGGACGCAAATAGCGCCTGCTACGCTATTTGAAATAGCGTACAAGGGGAAGGTGTGACTGTAAGACACCCCCTCCAGGCCACTTGATTGACAAGGACTTTTGGCCTTTCAGCAAGTCCTCTTTCTAAACAAGGCATCACTGCTCAGCTGTCCAGTGTTTCAACGTTTCAACCTGGGTGACTCTTCTGCAAACCCCACCCCAGTTCTGTGAGTAGGGATGTGCGAACTCACCCCCATCTGGGTTCTCTGGACCCCTGCCCAGCCCCTGCCCCTGCTCTCTGTCCCTGGACTGTGCTCAAGCCCCTCTCACTCTCAGCGAGCAGCCTGCACTCACCCCAGTGGCCTCATCAAGCTCTGCAGTCACCATTTCTAAAAAAATAAAATGGTGATCCCCAAAATGCGAATGTTTTTGTATGTGCGAAAATGTGCACTTTGTGATGCACATATTCTCAAGTGTGAATGCGTCTTTTTGTGAAGGCACACAGGTGACTTCACAAAAATGATAGGTGCCACCGCCCAGCATCTGCTGAGCAAGGAAATTGGCCTTCCAGCCCATCTGACTTTGAAACCTCTGCACTGTGAAATGAGAGTTTATCCAAAACATATATCCATCATTCCTGTTGGGTAGTTGATCCCATGCCTGCTAATGGCAACTGATGTAAAATTTCAAATAGGCTCATTCCGACTGAGGTTATTGCATAACAATTAAGAGATTCCCCCCCCCCCACACACACACACACAAAATCTGAGATAATGTTTATGTTTTTCTGCTTTGGATGTCTCTTTGGAATGTTGCCATCTGGTTTTCAAATCTTTATTCCTACCGAGTGCTGAAACATCCTTTATTTATTTAACGAAAAGAAACAAACCCCAAAATGATCGTATCTAAAGGCCTCTTCATTCAACATGATTTCCCCATCCCTAGCTATTGGAGGGGTCCAATGTTCCCACAACAACCCCCTCCTCAAGTTTTCCTTGTTTACTGTTCCTTAATTAATTAAGTAAAAGCATTTTTACCCCATTCTTCAGCCAAAAAGCTCCTAGTGTGGCCTGCAGCTCAATAAAACAACAACACCACACACCATGCCTTCAGGCTTATAACCTGAAAGACACAATGCAAAATGGTAGGGGGGGGGATAGGGAGGGAGGATGAAAAAAAGAACCTCTGGCACCAGCTCAGTTCTTACAACAACCAGGCAGGATGGACAAAGATCAGGTAGCCTGATCTGCTAGGTGAAAGTTGAGGGAGAGCCAAAGGCACCTAGTCTTTCAGCAGAGCCAGTGGAATAGCCTTGCTTTTGTTCTCTGCCTCTGCTGCAGCTTGTCAGTAGGTGAAGGTTGAGGGGGAGACAAAGTGTCTCAGCAGAGCCAGTGCAATAGCCATGCTTTCCTTCTCTCCCTCTGCTGCAGCCTGATGGATTAGCAGTTTCAACACATTTTAAATCTCCTTTTTGCTGGCTGTATTATTCCAGCCAATCAGGGATCATGTCACCAACATGGTGACCTAATGGTATGGTATAACCAATCAGTTCTGATTGTGTGGTGATGTCACTGAGGAAAAAAAATGAAGCCTTGCATCGTCCTCACTCTAAATACAGGGGGACGGGATATGTTAATGAGTCAACTAAGATGCTCCCCATCTTGCTGCACTGTGCTAGCAGAGTCACTGCCTGCCAATATAGCACACCAGAAAAGAGTAGTGCCAGTCTGCTTACCTTGAGATTGGGCTGACACACTCTGTCCCAATCCCACTGAACATGTTAATGCCCTTTCAGCCCTCCCACCGAACCATTGCCAAAATGGGGGAGCAGCGTTCAGGGTTTTTAAAAAAACGTTCACAAACATTACACCCCCCTCATTTTGGCTCACTTATAGCTAAACATTTCCCCTCTTTTTCTTTTCAAATATGACATCCATGAACTGAAAGTGTTTTTAGAGGTATAACGTATTTGTATTGGTTTCAGGGGTCTTTTCACCAATGAGGAATTTGTGGTGCTAAGGCTCCCTCATTGTCTATTGCTCTTCCATTTACGCTTGGGTGGTTGGGTTGTGTAGCTGAAACCCAAACATTCATCTGCGGTACAGATAATTAGCAGTATGCACATGGGAAAATTTTTACAAGCTTGTAGTAGGCTAGTCTGTGCCATGGCAGCGAATGCACACTGCTTTGCAGGCAAAGAAATAAATACCGGAGAAGAGGAAATAGAATATTGCTTTGCTTTTTCTCCTTTATTACAGTCTGCAATGATCTCCAGTTTTAAAAATAAAACAAAATTATAGTTATTGGCTTGATTTGTTAGAAAGTATGAAATGCATTTCCCCCCTGCGTTGTTTTTTTTTAAAACAACCTGTTTTTATTGGTAGTTTTATTATCCTGATACATATTTACCAACAAAACAAGCATTGTTGTGAAGGCAAATTCCTTGGGGGCTGATCAGTCTACTATTTTGCATCTCTCTCTCTCTCTCTCTTTCTCTCTCTCTCTCTCTCTCTTTCTCTGTCATTCTCTCCCCTCCCCCTTCGCTTATTTGGAAGGGGTTTTATTTTCTATCATGTAGAATCCATACAGCTAGAATCGCACACCTATGTACAGATGTTAAGAATACCAACCAGCAAGAGGTGCTGATCTGGTAATGGAACAGGAAATACTGGAGGTGTTTCATATTCTACAGTATTATGTATTGTACCCTTGATAATTGTATGCTTGAATTAGCAATTTACATCTGCATAGAGTCGCTGTATTTACATAAGGCTGTGTTTAGCAAGTAGGGATGGCCGTGAATTTCTCCACGAATCTTGGGGAGGCTGAATGCCAATGCATTCGGCCCCCTGAAATTGTTGGTGAAATTCTCCGCCCTCCCACCCCCCCCCGGGATGGGACCTCCCTCCCTCAAATGTCCCTCTCGGCGGTGGGTCCTGGCGGTGTTTCGGCAGCGTTTCAGTGGGGGACGCTGCGTTGCCCTTATTTTCGCCGTAGTCTACGTAAATCTTTACGTAGACTAGCCGGGCCCAAATAAGGAACGCAAATGGCGGTGCCCATGGGCGCCGCCATTTGCGTACGCGCTTCCCCCCCCAAAGTCACCCGTGATAGGCTACATAACGATTAACGTAGCCTATCACAGCTGACTTTGGAAATCTAGCTGTGATAGGCTACATCAATCGTTACATAGCCTATCACGTGTGTGTGTGGTTTTTTTTCGTTCACTTTTTTATTTCGCGGCCGGGGAGACAGGGCGCTTCTCCCCGGCCTAAATTTCGGCCGGGCAAGGCGGGGCGCCTCCCCCCTGGCCTGAATTTCGGCTGGGCGAGGTGGGGTACTTCCCCCCCGGCCTGAACTTCGGGGGGAGAACCGAAGCGCCTCCCCCCCACCGTGAAGCAAGCTGCGGGACCAGGTAAGTGACTTTCGTACATCACTTAGCAAGGCAAAATGGGGAACAACATTCTGCAGATGCAGGACTGTAATTTGCCTCCAACTGAAATCATGTTCTGTGCCAAAATGGCTCCTCGGAATTGCATGCTAATTGATGGGAAACCACCTTGCTTCCATCAGAATAGCTACAATAGACAAATCATGGAAATTCCAAGCACCTTCCATATATACAGCATTAACATTACAAACCCTATGATACAGTGTGACTATGAGCTGATGTGGAAGCATGAAGGGAGATCCTCACTGCCAGTGTATTCTGTAATTGTGAACTGTGATGCATTACAACTGTGACTGAAGTATACTTGTGTGACAGCATGTGAAACTTGCAATTAAAAACATGTATGTGTCTCACAAGGTTGGCAGATTTTCTGTAGAAATCCATGGTGCTGGTAGGAGAAGATTGAAGATTCTACCTTTAGGAAACTGGAGCTTCTCCCTGAAGCACTGACACACACTTCTACAGATGTAGCTTTCCAAAGCACTTGAGTGAGACTAACTATTAACTAGGGTTGTGCAGGGACCCCCCAAGCTGACTCAGAAACTGCTTCGTGGCTTCGGAGGCAGGCCTGATTCGGCTCGGGTTGATTCGGGGGGGCCCTGATCCGACTCGGCCACAAACCTGAAGCGAGATTTGGATGCTGAACCCTGCTTCAGGTCCCCCCAGACACCCCCGCGCAACCCCCCAGGTCCTTACCTTGCCAGCACCTTCTCCTCCTCCATCGCTGCTACTGCCTTCTCCTCCTCCGCCGCCTCCGCTGCCTCCACCGACACCTTCTCCTCGACCGCCACTGCCTTCTCCTCACCACAGCCTTCTGTGCTGCTGCCTTCACCACTGCTTTCTCCGCCTTCTCCTTGCCACCACTGCTGCTGTTGTCCCCACCACCGCCAGGTCCATAGGCTTGGACGTGCATCGACTCTTATTGCAGGGAGTCGCCATTTTTAAAATGGCATTCTCCTGGAAGTTCCTTCAAGTTGCCATTTTAGAAATGGCAACTCCCTACAATAAGAGTTGGTGTGCCTCCAGGCCTCAGGACCTGGTGGTGGCAGTGACAGCATCAATGACGATGGTGGCGGCAGCAGAGAAGAAGGCAGCAGTGGCGATGACAGCCGCGGCGGCGATGACGGTGGTGAGGACTGCAGTGGAGGAGAAGGTGGGGACGATGACAGCAGTGGAGGTGGAGGATGAGGAGAAGGTGGTGGCAATGATGGCAGTGGAGGCGTTGGCAGCGGAGAAGGCGACGGAGGTGGCGGTGGAGGTGGTGTGGAGGAGGTGGGCAGCTCAGGTAAGGTCCTGGAGGCACCAGGGTGGCTGGGCAAGGGGTGCCTGAATTTTGAAGTGCACCAAGCACTTCAGAGAGCCCCCAACATGCTCTGGGTTGCTTTGTTCCCCCTCTGCTTTGCCTTGGGGGGGGTCAAAGTGACCCAAAGCAGCCTGCTTCGACTCGGTGTTTGGGCCTCAGGCCGAAGCGGTGCACAGCCCTACTATTAACTGTACCCTCTTCTCTTCTAAAACGTTCAGTGTACTGTCTGCAGGGGAATGGAGTTCTCTTGAGAAACCACACAGGCTTCTCTCCTGACTGTGTTTTGTCATCTAAGAACTGAAGATGTAGGAGTATCACTGAAATTTCTTTGATGCCCACAATTTCTCTTAATCTTTTTTTTCTTCACTTCATTTTTTATCACATTTTATTGACGATATCATTTAACACAAAAGAGCAAATCTAAATCCCAAAGTGGGGAAAGTGTAATACACTCAATTCATAATCATACTTTCTCAATTCAATACTTCTTTTGCTGTTTCAGTCAAACTTATATTTAATTAGTGCTGTTAAAACCACTTCTATGACCTCTTTTCCTATGTTCCAGTCATTATTCTTTTGTCTCCAATAATGAACAAATTTGTCCCACTGATCTAAAGAGTAATTTATCCTCCCTTTAAAAAAAATAGTATGAGGTTTTACACCTTATATTCAATCTTTTATTTTATGGCTTCCTGAAGTGAAAATTAGGCTTGAGGAAGTAAAACAACAAATAAATCAGAATTAAAGTCAGGAAAGTAATAGTGAGAATCGCAGAAGAGTAAAACAGCAGACCAACATCCTAGGAGGGTTATATTCTAAACTCTCCATGGGCTTTATGTGTTAAACCAAAACTGTATGCATACTAGAGATGTCAGAGAATTTTGCCACGAATCTTGGGGAGGCTGAATGTCAGCGCATTCGGCCCCCCGAAATCGGTGGTGAAATGGTCTGCCCCCCTGCCCCCCGGGACGGGACTTACCTTCGGCGAATCTTCCTGGCGGTGGCGGTGGCGGTGGCGGCGGCAGCGGCTCCGGCGGTGGTGGTGCGACGGCGGCTGCAGCGGCCGGTCTTCCAACCGGCTGCCGCCGCCGCCATTTCCAAGTTTAAAAAAACAAAAAAACAAAAAAGTGATAGGCTACGTAAAGATTTACGTAGCCTATCACGGCTAAATTTTAAAAAAACACCGTGATAGGCTACGTAAATGTTTACGTAGCCTATCATGGCTGAGTAAAAAAAAAGAAAAAAAAGCGCGTACGCAAATGGCGGCGCCCATGGGTGCCACCATTTGTGTTCCTTATTTTGGCACGTCTTAGTCTACGTAAACATTTACGTAGACTACGGCGAAAATAAGGGGAACGCAAATAGCGTAGATGCTACGGTATTTGTGTTCCCCTTATTTTCGCCGTAGTTTACATAAATGTTTACGTAGACTAAGACGTGCCAAAATAAGGAATGCAAATGGCGGTGCCCATGGGCGCCGCCATTTGTGTACGCGCTTTTTTTTTTTAACTCAGCCATGATAGGCTACGTAAACATTTACATAGCCTATCACGGCTGACTGCAGGGACGCAAACGGTGGCGGCTATGGCCGCTGCCATTTGCGGGCCCGGCCGGCCAGGATTTGGGGGTGGAGGGACGGAGCACCTCCCCCCCGGCCAGAATTTTGGGGGGGAGGGACGGAGCGCCTCCCCCCCACAGCGAATCAAGTCTCGTTAAAGGTAAGTGACTTTCATACATCCCTAATGCACACTGTACCTAGGGATGTACGAATTGTGTACCTTCCGTGCCGCTTGACTTCCGCAGTTTGCAACCAGTGCTCCATACCATCATTCACAAGCCCCCGGAATTCTCTTCTTCTTTTTCCACTCCAAAAATTACGAAGATAAATCCGTACCGACAACTGTAATTCCGGTGCCCAGCCATCTCTCTGAGTCTGCATAACTTCTGTAAGAAAGGCTATTTTACGTAGGTATTTACATATTTTTTCCCCTGCCTTGAGACATGTGGTAATTGTTGTTGTTCAGTCGTTAAGTTGTGTCCGACTCTTCGTGACCCCATGGACCATAGCATGCCAGGCCTTCCTGCACTCCGCTCTCTCCCGGAGCATGCTCAAGTCCCTATTCATTGTATCAGTGATGCTATCTAGCCATCTCATCCTCTGCCGTCCCCTTCTCCTTTTGCCTTCAATCTTTCCCAGCATCAGGGTCTTTTCCAGGGAGTTTTCTCTTCGCATTAGGTGGCCAAAATATTTGAGCTTCAGCTTCAGTATCTGTCCTTCCAATGAGCACTCAGGGTTGATTGCCTTTTGGATTTACTGATTTGACCTCCTTGCCGTCCAGGGGACCCGTAAGAGTCTTCTCCAGCACCGCAGTTTGAAAGCATCAGTTCTTCGGCGCTCAGCCTTCCTTATAGTCCAGCTCTCACAGCCATACACTCGGAAAACCATAGCTTTGATTATACAAATCTTTGTCGGCTAGGTGATATCTCTGCTTCTTACTATGCTGTCGAGGTGTGCCATAGCTTTCCTCCCAAGGAGCAAGCGTCTTTTAATTTAATGGCTACAGTCACCGTCTGCAGTGATCTTGGAGCCCAAGAAAGTAAAATCTGTCACTGCTTCCATTTCTTCCCCTTCTATATGCCAGGAAGTGATGGGGCCAGATGCCATGATCTTAGTTTTGTTAACGTTGAGTTTCAAACCAGCTTTTGCACTCTCCTCTTTCACCCTCAACAAGAGGCTCTTGAGATCCTCTTCGCTTTCTGCCATTATGGTGATATCGTCTGCGTATCTGAGGTTGTTGATAATTCTCCTTGCAATCTTAATTCCGACCTCTGATTCATCCAACCTGGCATTTCTCATGATGTACTCTGCATATAAGTTAAATAAGCAGGGCAACAATATACAGCCTTGTCGTACTCCTTTCCCAATTTTGAACCACTCGGTTGTTCCATGTCTGGTTTTTACTGTTGCTTCTTGACCCTCGTACAGGTTTCTCAGGAGACAGGTAAGGTGGTCTGGTACTCCCATCTCTTCAAGAATTTGCCGCAGTTTGTTGTGATCCACACAATCAAAGGCTTTAGCGTAGTCAATGAAGCAGAAATAGACGTTTTTCTGGAATTCTCTTGCTTTCTCCATGATGCAGCGAATGTTGGCGATTTGATCTCTAGTTCCTCTTCCTCTTCGAAACCCAGCTTGTACTTCTGGTAGTTCTCAGTTCGCATACTGCTGAAGCCTAGCTTGTAGGATTTGGGGCATCACCTTGCTGGCATGTGAAATGAGCGCAATTGTGCGGTAGTTTGAACACTCTTTGGCGTTGCCCTTCTTTGGAATTGGAATGTAAACTGATCTTTTCCAGTCTTGCGGCCATTGTTGAGTGTTCAAAATTTGTTGGCATATTGAATGCAGCACTTTAACAACATCATCTTTTAGGATTTTAAATAGCTCACCTGGAAGACTGTCATCTCCGCTAGCTTTGTTGTTACTAATGCTTCCTAAGGCCCACTTGACTTCACTCTCGAGGATGCCCGGCTCAAGTTCAGTGACCGCACTATCATGGCTATCAGGGACATTCAGATCTTTCCTGTATAGTTCTTCTGTGTATTCTTGCCACCTCTTCTTAATCTCATCTGCTTCTGTTAGGTCCCTGCCTTCTTTGTCCTTTATCATGCCCATCTTTGCACAAAACGTTCCCTTGAGATCTCCAATTTTCTTGAAGAGATCCCATTCTGTTGTTCTCCTTGATTTCTTTGCATTGTTCATTTAAGAAGGCCTTCTTGTCTCTCCTTGCTATTCTCTGGAACTCTGCATTCAGTTGCGGTAGTTTGAACACTCTTACTTTCAGCCAAAACACTTCCTCCTCCGAGGGGCTTCCCAAAAGAAGGCTGTCTTAGGTGTGCCTGAGCGATGCACTCTTTGTTTTAAGCAATGCTATTTGAAAGAAAGAAAAAACCTTTTAAATGACCATGCCGGTCCTGGAGCCCTGCATGAGGTATTATTCTCCCTGCTAAGCTTTATATTTCCACATCCAGCATTATTGTTGATGTTGTGAGGCTAAAATGGAGAGGAGAACCAATTCTGTGCATGTCTACTCAGCAAAAAGTCTTACTGAGTTCAATGCGACTTACTCGTACACATGTCAGCACCCCACTTGCGCCCAGCTCAGCTTTGTATTTCCACATCCAGCTCATGATCAATCCTCCTGTTAGTTATTTCACTGACTGGGTGACTTTGGGCTGGACTCTAACCACTACAACACACTTCTGTTATGAAACTCATGAAGAAAAAGAGACAGTATAATGGAAAGTTCTTTCTGAAGCAGTCACACTTCACTTGTACAAATGCAGCATGAAGGGAAAGATCAGCAACCTTCTCTTTGTTTGAATAAAAAGCACACTCTGCACATGCTCAGGGAATGGACAAAATGAGGAATAAACATACCAGGGAATATGAAGAACTATATTCTTCATTATGTGTGTGTGTGGGGAATCTCCCGCAATCCAGCTGTTCCCTGGAAAACCCCCCCCCCCCATTCACCCAAGGGTCTTCTGAGATAACTAACAGGAGGTTTGCTAATGAGCTGGATGTGGAAATACAAAGCTGAGCAGAGAGGAGAACCAACTCTGTGCATGTCTACTCAGAAGTACGTCTTACTGAGTTCAATGCGACTTACTCCTACACATGTCAGCGCCCCACTTGCCCTCAGCTCAGCTTTGTACATCTGAAGCAGCAAACTATGGTTTTTATTCACCTTCCACACATAACTAGAAACCAAATGTATCTGTGAACCACACACTGAGCTGTGGTGCAGGAACAGAGTGATCTGTGAATAACGCAAGTACATGAGAGAAGTGGATAAGGGCACAATCCTATGTGTGTTCAGACAGAAAAAAGTCCTACAACTAGGGATAGGGGAGAATTTCTCCCTGAAACTTCGGGAGGCCGAGTGCCAACACATTCGGTCCTCCGAAGGTTGTTCGGGGAGAAATTCTCCGCCTCCCGCCCCCTCCCAGGATGGGACTTACCTTTCACGAATGTCGCTCCTGGCGGCGGGTCCCGGCGGTGGTTCGGCAGGTCTTCGTCAGGGGCGGGGGCGGCAGCCGGTCTTTCGACTGGATGCCTCTGCCGCCATTACAAGATTTTTACTTTTCTTTTGAAGTTCGCGGCCGGGGAGACGGGGCGCTTCTCCCCGACCTGAATTTCGGCCGGGCAAGGCGGGAAGCCTCCCCCCCGGCCTGAATTTCGACCGGGCGAGGCGGGAAGCCTCCCCCCCCAGCCTGAACTTCGGGGGGAGAAGCGAAGCACCTCCCCCCCACCACGAAGCAAACTGCGAGACCAGGTAAGTGACTTTCGTACATCCCTACCTACAACTCCCACCATTACTCAGCCAGCCATTGTAGGACTTCCTTCTGTCCAAACATGCATAGGATTGTGCCCTAAGACTAAGGATGGGTGGACCCTCTGACATCTGGTCTGGGAGCGGGTTTTGCCTAGGGATGTACGAAAGTCACTTACCTGGTCTCGCAGCTTGCTTTACGGTGGGGGGGAGGTGCTTCGCTTCTCCCCCCGAAGTTCAGGCCGGGGGGGGAGGCTTCCTGCCTCGCCTGGCTGAAATTCAGGCTGGGAGGGAGGCTTCCCGCCTTGCCCGGCCAAAATTCAGGCCGGGGAGAAGCGCCCCGTCTCCCCGGCCGCGAACTTCAAAAGAAAAGTTAAAAAAAAGCCCTGTGATAGGCTACGTAACAATTTACGTAGCCTATCATGGCTAGGTCTGCAAAGTCAGCCGTGATAGGCTACGTTAATCGTCACGTAGCCTATCACAGGTGACTTTAAAAAAAAAAAGCGCGTACGCAAATGGCAGCCCCCATAGGGAGCCGCCATTCACGTTCCTTATTTGGTCCCTGTAGTCTACGTAAATCTTTACGTAGACTACAGGGACCAAATAAGGAACACGAATGGTGGCTCCCTATGGGGGCCGCCATTAGCGTACGCGCTTTTTTTTTTTTAAGTCACCCGTGATAGGCTACGTGACGATTAACGTAGCCTATCACGGCTGACTTTGCAAATCTAGCCGTGATTAGGGGTGGACGAAAGTCACTTACCTGGTCTCGCAGCTTGCTTCGCGGTGGGGGTGAAGGGGGTGAACCTCCCGGGGGTGCCGCCGGGAGGGACATTCGTGAAAGGTAAGTCCCATCCCGGGGGGGTGGCGGGGGGGCAAAGAAGTTCTCCCTGAACAACCTTCGGAGGATCGAATGCGTTGGCGCTCGGCCCCCCGAAGTTTCGGGGAGAAATTCTCTCCCATCCCTAGCCGTGATAGGCTACGTTAATCGTTACATAGCCTATCAGAGGGGCTTTTTTTTTTTTTTTTTACTTTTTTTGTAATGGCGGCGGCAGCAGCCGGTCAAAAGACCGGCTGCCGCCCCCGCCCCTGACGAAGACCTGCCGAACCGCCGCCAGGACCCGCCGCCGGGAGCGACATTCGTGAAAGGTAAGTCCCATCCCGGGGGGGGTGGCGGGGGTGGCGGGGGTGGCGGGGGGGTGGCAAATTTCTCCCCGAACCTTCAGAATGCGTTGGCACTCGGCCCCCCGAAGTTTCGGGGAGAAATTCTCCCCCATCCCTAGTTTTGCCATGGGGAAATCCAGGCCACTTGGGACTCACCAGATTTCCCTGGAGCCCTAGCTCATCCTCCGGATTTACGACTTTTAAAAAAAGGCAAGTTTTTAAAAGAAATTATGGCCATAATTTGGGGGGCAAATTGTGGCCATAATTTCTGCATTTTATGCCATTTGCTGCTGTAAAGCACATACCTTTACGTAAATTGTGGACATAAAGCACTTAATTATATGTAAATTGCAGCTTTAAAGCACTTACTTTTATGTAAATTGCAGCCATAAAGTGCTTACTGTCACAATTTACATAGAAGTAACTGCTGTACGACTGCGAATGGTGTAAAATATGGAAATTACAGCTTTAATTTGCAGCTGCAGTTAGCGTGTCTTGGCTTTTTTTAATGTAGGGAAACCACCCCGTGCAAAATCCAGAGGACATGCAGGTAAGGGGAGCCAGTCCACTGTGGACTACTCAGGTTGGATTATTGGGAATCCAACCTCACTGGAGTCCACAGCAGATTTCTCTAGCATCCCTACCTGGGACTAGGGATGGCGGAGAATTTCTCCCTGAAACTTCGGGGGGCCGAGCGCCAACGTGTTCGACCCCCCGAACAAGTTTCGGGGAGAAATCCTCCGCACCCCCCCGCACCCCGCACCCCCCCCGGGACGGGACTTACCTTCGCCGAATGTCCCTCCCGGCGGCGGGTCCGGCCGGCGGTTCGGCAGCTGTTCGTGCAGGGTGGGAGTGGCAGCCGGTCTTTCGACCGGCTGCCGCCGCCGCCATTCCAACAAAAGAAAAAAAAAACGCCCCCGTGATAGGCTACGTGACGATTAATGTAGCCTATCACGGCTAGATTTGCAAAGTCAGCCATGACAGGCTACGTAAATCGTCACGTAGCCTATCACGGGTGACTTAAAAAAAAAAGCCCGTACGCTAATGGCGGCCCCCATAGGGAGCCGCCATTCCCGTTCCTTATTTGGTCACTGTAGTCTACGTAAATCTTTACGTAGACTACAGCGACCAAATAAGGAACGCGAATGGCGGCTCCCTATGGGGGCCACCATTAGCGTACGCGCTTTTTTTTTTTAAGTCACCCGTGATAGGCTACGTGACGATTAACGTAGCCTATCACGGCTGACTTTGCAGATCTAGCCGTGATAGGCTACGTTAATCGTCATGTAGCCTATCACGGGGGCGTTGTTTTTTTTTTAACTTTTGAGTTCGTGTCCGGGCGAGGCGGGAAGCCTCCTTCCTGGCCTGAATTTCGGCCGGGGCGAGGCGGGAAGCCTCCCCCCGGCCTGAACTTCGCGGGGGGAGCAGCGAAGTTCCTCCCCCCACCGCGAACAAGCTTCGGCGAAAGGTAAGGAACTTTTGTCCACCCCTACCTGGGACACCCTGGGACTTCCCTCACATGAAAACAAAGGTTCTGGAGCACATGTAAAAAAAGAAAAAGAAAAAAAAAGCCCAGTTCTTTGTTGTTGTTGTTGTTTATTCGGTCAGTCGCTTCCGACTCTTTGTGACTTCATGGACCAGCCCATGCCAGAGCTTCCTGTCAGCCGTTGCCACCCCCAGCTCCCCCAAGGTCGAGTCCGTCACCTCCAGAATATCATCCATCCATCTTGCCCTTGGTCGGCCCCTCTTCCTTTTGCCCTCCACTTTCCCTAGCATCAGCATCTTCTCCAGGGTATCCTGTCTTCTCATTATGTGGCCAAAGTACTTCAGTTTTGCCTTTAATATCATTCCCTCAAGTGAGCAGTCTGGCTTGATTTCCTGGAGTATGGACTGGTTTGATCTTCTTGCAGTCCAAGGCACTCTCAGAATTTTCCTCCAAATAATATTCAGACATACAGATTTGGTATGGGATTTTTTTTTGTTAAAAGAGCATTATTTTTGTCCAGTGCCCCACTGCAGAAGTAAGTGCCATTGATTGTGATAGGTCCTATCCATATGCCCTTCACTTTGCAAACGGATTGGTTGACAGCCCTCCACATCAGCATATCTTGTGCTATGTCCTATACTTTGTCATGAAGGTGAGCTTGAATCTCTTAACAGCTCTTCTTCTTTTCCCCTGGGCATGATGAGAGCACTGCTCCAGTGTGGTTGATTAAAAATTATGCTGAGCTAATTTATTAATTCCATTTCAAGCCCAGTGTATCTCTCCACAACTCCTTCCTGTGGATATTAACAGATTATAGATTGCTGTAATTATTTCTCCAGAAGAGCTGTGAGATGAAAACTTTCTTTCCTCGGTGAGCAGAAGGGTGCCTGAGGAGACTGCAGAACATCTTTGCCAGGAGGTGCGGAAATGGACTGGTGAGCAAAGAAGGGAAGTAGAAAAACTGATGCAGCAAGACTGTGTTTCATAAATGCTTACGGCATCAAACTTACTACATTTTTTTAAAGGAATGGGCTCAGAAATAAGGCTCAGAGATAAGAGTCAACAAACAAAATGCATTTGGGCTATGCATATCAACCCTTCATTAGGGAAAAGCCTGACAAAGAAACAGAAAATGGTAACAAGAATGACCCTTAGTTATTTCCATTATTGCTCCTTTCTTCAGTAAGGTGCTATCCCTAGGAAATGAGTGATTACACTGAAATCCGATGGTCAGAATTGAGTTCCACTATGTTCACTGGGACACTATTCGGTGGGGCTTACTCCTAGGAAAGTGTGCATATGATGGTAAAGGGAAGTTAGAGAACAGAGGAAACATATTAACATATAACATTATAGATTATGGTTCAGATTCAGATTTAGGAAGTGGACTCCCCCCACCCCCATCTCCCCATGACAACCCCTCCAATGCTGCACAGAAGGTTGGGGGATGCTGTCAGATAAGGGGGAAAGGGAGGATCTCTGAAAATTGGGCAGAGGCACCTTCTGTGGGCAGAGCTCTACTTGTGAAAGGTGCCTCCACCCCATTTTCAAGGACGACCCTTTCACATAAACCAGAGCCTGCCCCATTCAACACAGTCCACTGACCCTCTGTGTAGCATGTCGGGAATGGGATTGGGAGAGAAGAGGATGGGGAAGTCGCATGCACCTCCACAGATACAGGAGGCTCTCCTTTTCAGGAAGTCTCCCTCCACGTGATCCAGAATGCAGATTTTCCAGTGTCCCTGATTGTGTGGAGAGCCCCCATGGTTACAAGAGATGCTCCTCTCCACAAAGCCACCCTCCACGAGTAGAGGACGACAACCATGAGGGTGGAAAGGAGCAGGGCTAGCACGCTTCCTCTCGTTGCATGTTTAGTATTCTCAGATACACAGCACTTGAATAGGGCTACTGTTCTTTTAAAAAATAAATCTACCGCCTGAGCTTTTAACATGAAGGAGTAATAAAAATAGGAATGTCACAGGTGCCTGAATGGGTCTGGGTCTCTGGGAGTCCATTGGACTCACCCCCCACTCGCCCCCCCCACCCAAACCTGGGTCAGCAAGCCACCACCCTGCCCACCAAGCCGCACAAGAGGCCGGGACGTACTGGACCCATCTGCTCATGCCCAGAAGCTGCCCATCCTCCATGCAAGCCTCTAATGTTGCAGAAATGGCTCTTTACAGCCATCGTTGTGCATGACATTAGATATATGAAAAACTAGAGCCCCCATCAGTGTTCAAATGGCAGCTCACATGGAAGATGGGCAGCTGCAGGGTGCTCCCAGGCCTCTCACTGAGCCCTTCAGGCTGGCAGCAGCAGCAGCTCAAGTGCCCTGATTGCCGGCTTGGGTGACTTCATCTATCCCTAGTCATAAAACAAGGGTGGGCAATGTCTTTGGACTTGAGGGTTGCATGCGGTGCTGGGGGCTGCATGCATACGCATGTCAGGATTGATTCTGAGCGTATGGCGATAGTTAGCGGTTCAGACTCAGAATGGGAACAGCTAGAAGTGGGGGAGGCATCTTCTTCACGAGTGAGTTCAGATATGGATAGGCGTGCTTCTCAGAATACCAACACACAGATGGCTGGGCCTGAAGCCCCCCCCCCATTTCCCTCCTCCATGAGAACCCAGGAGGAGGAGGAGGAGGAGGAGGAGAGCACAGGGTATGACCTGAGGGATGCTAGACTGCAGCGCAGAGCGAAGAGGGAGAAGTTAGAGGTGGAGCTCAGAGGTTCGACCCGGTTGGCTATGCATGAGGATCAATGTAGAGGAGCATCACTGAAAGGGAGGGACATCCCTCTCTAAGTTATTCTAGCCAGCAAGTTCTTGTTTCAAACTGCTGGCAATGTCATAGCTCCCATTTGCATCCCCTCCAGCCATTCGTAAATGTATGAAGCAGCTGTATTCCTTTGTAGCCTGAGAGTCTTTGAGGATTTGCATCTGTAATGAACCTGCTTGATAGTGAATTAAAGGCGTGAGACTGAAGCCTCTTTTCTTGTGTGTGTGCATGAGGAAGGAGGGGGCCCAGGGAACATGACAATGTACTTGCATATGCGCATGAACATACACACAGACATGCATACACACACAGGGGTGGTTTGGATCACCAGGGGAAGGGTATTCTGAAGCCATTTCCTTTCTCCCAGTGACCCTAATTGGGACCACTGTTTCAAGGTTGCTGAGGGAGCGGGAGACCAAGGGCTCTTTCCACCCCAGTGAACCCAATCAGGATGGCTGCTTCCCCGCTACCAATAGCAGAGGGGAAGCAGTGATCCTGGCTTGTTCGTGGTCTCTGAGGGAAGGGGTGGGGTCTAAAAGCTGCCATTTCCCCACAGGTCAGCAGATCAGGTGGACTGTAGGGAAAAATGGGTGGGGCAACTGTGGGCTGGCAGGCTGCATGTGGGCTGTGGGTTGCTCACCCCTGTTGTAAAAGGACATCCTTGAATAGGGATGTACGAAAGTCACTTACCTTTTCTCAGGGGTGCTCGTGGTGGGGGGGAGGTGCTTCGCTTCTCCCCCTGAAGTTCAGGCGAGGGGGGGGAGGTGCCCCATCTCGCCCGGCCGAAATTCAGGCTGGGGAGAAGAGCCCCGTCTCCCCGGCCACGAAACAAAAAGTGTAAAAAAACCACCCCCCCGTGATAGGTTACGTAACGATTAACGTAGCCTATCATGGCTAGATTTCAAAAGTCAGCCGTGATAGGCTACGTAAATCGTTACGTAGCCTATCACGGGTGACTTTGAAAAAAAAAAAGCGCGTACGCAAATGGCGGCACCCTATGGGCTCCGCCATTTGCGTTCCTTATTTGGTCCCGGTAGTCTACGTAAAGATTTACATAGACTACACCGTATCTTTACTACGCCGTAAATCTTTACATAGACTACCGGGACCAAATAAGGAACGCAAATGGCGGTGCCCACTTTTTTTTTTTCTCAAAGTCACCCGTGATAGGCTACGTAACGATTTACATAGCCTATCACGGCTGACTTTGGAAATCTAGCCGTGATAGGCTACATTAATCGTTACGTAGCCTATCATGTTTTTTTTTTTTTTTACACTTTACTTTGTAATGGCGGCGGCGGCCCCCGACGAAAGGCCGACGAACCGCTGCCGGGACCCGCTGCCGGGAGGGACATTCGCCAAAGGTAAGTCCCATCCTGGGGGGGGGGGCGGGGGGCAGAGAATTTCACCGCTGATTTTGGGGGGCCGAATGCGTTGGCGCTCGGCCCCCCGAAGATTCGGGGAGAAATTCCCTATCGTTGAAGGAAGCTTTTTGTAAAAACTCACTCAGTGAAATGATCACCAAACGAATATAGCCCATTGGGAATGAAATACTTTTCATCTTAAAAAAAAGATGTTATCAAATCTGAGTTAACATTTATTGATCTGAGATCCAACACATTCTGAGATAAAGCAGGTCTGATTAGCCTACATTCTGAAGCGACCCAGCCCTTCCTGTTTCCTGCAGCTATCGCTTCCTATAGGTATTGATGGATTAGGCGAAAATACGATATTGGCTTTCCTCTTTCCCCCTCTTTGCTGAAAGTTGCTATTTCTGATACGAAGTTATCTTTATTTATATGGCCTTTCTGTAGAAGAGAACAAGGAACGGACTGCATGAAAATAAACCCTGATTAAAATGATATTGTCCTGTTATTACAACACAGCAAAACCACAACTTCTATGTACGGCTGGAAAGCAAAACACACACAGAAGTGTGTGTGTGTGTGTGTGCTTGCCTGCCTGCCTGCTTGCCTGCCTGCCTTCTGTGTTTAGGTGGTGGTGGTGGGAGATGAATTCTCTGCCTGTTTCACTTTTTCTAAAAGTGAATGGGAAGTAGACTTGTGACTCAGAAAATAGCCTGAGGGTACATGATGCGTTTATAATGCGGAGGGAGCAATCCTATCTGGATCGATAGTCGCTTCTGAGCCTGGAGGCGATGGACTATCCAGTGCAGGGTGGGAGGAGTGGAGAGGAGTGGATCCCCTCCTTGTTCCCCCCACCCTGCTGTCACAATTACACGATTTTGGCTGTCTAGCTCCGGGACCTCGGAGCACAGAAAGCGGCAGCCAGACGACACATAGGGTCTGTCATACTGGCATTTCCGACTTCCCCAGCCTGCCCTGCCCCCAGGAACGCCCTGTTTTTGCCACTCCATGCTGCTCTCATGAGTGCAGAGCGCAGGGCTGATCCACGCTGCCTACGAGGTGGCACTGGAGGGGGTGGGGGTGGTTCTCTGGGAACTGACCTCAGAGTTCGGGCTCCGAGGTCAGTTCCCAGGAACTGACCTATCTTATGGCCATCTGGCCACTGACTAGCAGCCATGGGATTGCACTCTAAATCAGTTTTTATCCCAATTAGAGCAGAAAGGTGCAGGGTGATATAAGAGTAATGATAATAAAACAGTCAGTGTTCATTTAAATATGTTAACTCATGTATATGTATGTAAATTGTCATCGAAGAAAAAAGAAAGAAAAAACCCTGGTAGCGACCCTAATTTGAAAGTATCTTCAATTTCTGTCCTATTAATATGGAGTATTCACGCAGAATTCCTAATAGCTTTATAGGTTGACAGTTATGCTAATCTACCACTGGTGCTTTTGCGTCATGGTAAAATTTGGATGTATTTTTTTAGTGAACTTATTATGACCATTTATATTGGTTCTAAAAATCCATCTCCCCCTGCCCCTCCAACTTTCTTTTTAACGTTTACATGTTTATAGAGTGATTAACCAAGTTATACAGTGGGGATGGGGAGAGGAATTCAAAGCCAAAACTAATTTAACTATATAGTTAACCCTTCATCCATTAAAAGAAGAGTATGGGATTTATTTTTATTTTTATTTTCATTTTAAAAACAAACTGCCATATGTTTCAAGTTATTCACAGATGCTCGCAATATTTGCATTGCTCTTCCTGTCTGTGGCTTTCTTCCTATTCTCCCACTACAGGAAGGTGTACCTTCCAACAAACCACAGATGGAAACAGAGCCTCTGTTGTGTAAGTATAATAGCTCTATTTGCACAGTAAGGGTTCCTTGCTTGAATTCTCACCCTCCACTATTGCCCTTTGCATCCACTGCCATGCGCTGTTATTCTTTGCAGTTGCCTGCTCTGCACTGACTTTGGAATGTTTCATAGCATGTTATTCATGCAATGTTTGATCTGGGTGCTTGTCTAGAATACCTCAGCAACACTTGTGACCTGCATTGGAAGCTATGGAGTGGCGGTTGCAAGGGATACTAGAGAACCCATGGGAACATGATGCACACTTTTATAACATTTTTAAAATACTACTCCCCCTCCATCCTCCAAAGTAAAAAAGGGGAAAGTGATTTGGCCAGGGATGGGTAGCAGAAAAGAAGGTGTAGTCCTAGTATGTGAATGCTGTCAGCTCCAGAGAAGTGACAGCGGTGATGGGGATGGATTACCGAACTTGAGAGAAAGACTACTGGTACAATAGGAGGGACCTGGGAAGCAGCTGGAATATAGAGTGACCAGGTCTCTGAAGACTCAGACATTATCCAGGGAGTGGAGACTGGGAACTCATGGGTGACATGTTTGAGAAAGGAGCAGATCCTGGCAGCACTTGGCAGATTATATATATGTATATGAATTAGAATCCCAAGCCCCTCCTTCAAACTTCCTATCCAATAGAGCAGTATCGCCCTCTTTCCCATGGATATTCAAGATATATTTATTATGCGTGTCTTGGGCCCGCCTCTCACTCCCACAGGAAGGGAGAGAAAGATACAAAGACAGGAAGAGATTGTTGGAGATGTGGGGAGGCAGCTGAAATGAATGGAGCTGCCTCCTCACATTTCCAGCAGGCTTCACCAATCTTGGTTTCTTTCCCTCTCTTCCTGACTGTGGAAAATAGCTCACAATTTTCCTTATGGTTCCTTGTGAGGGATATCCACTGCTTGGAAATCCAGTCCTTCTTGGGCTTGACCAAGTTCCGCCACATGCCCGACTCGGCTTGCATTTGCAATAGGGATGGCGGAGAATTTCTCCACAAATCTCGGGGAGGCCGAATGCCAATGCATTCGGCCCCCCGAAATTGGCAGTGAAATTCTCCGCCCCCGCCACCCCCCAGGATGGGACTTACCTCCTGCTAATGTCCCTCTCGGTGGCAGGTCCTGGCGGCGGTTCAGCGGCGGTTCGGCGGGGGCGGGGGCGGCGTCTGGTCTTCCGACCAGCTGCCGCCACTGCCATTACAAAGTAAATGTAAAAAAAACCACACACACACACACCCGTGATAGGCTACGTAACAATTTACATAGCCTATCACGGCTAGATTTCCAAAGTCAGCCATGATAGGCTACGTAAATCGTTACGTAGCCTATCACGGGTGACTTTGGAGAGAAAAAAAAAGCACGTACGCAAATGGCGGCACCCATGGGCGCTGCCATTTGCGTATGTGTTTTTTTTCCAATGTCACCCGTAATAGGCTACATAACGATTTACGTAGCCTATCATGGCTGACTTTGGAAATCTAGCCGTGATAGGCTACGTAAATTATTACGTAGCCTATTATGTGTGTGTGTGTTTTTTTACATTTACTTTTTTATTTCGCGGCCAGGGAGACGGGGCACTTCTCCCCGGCCTGAATTTCGGCGGCAAGGGATGGGGTGCCTCCCCCCCAGCCTGAATTTTGGTCAGGCAAGGTGGGGTGCCTCCCCCCCTGGCCTGAACTTTGGGGGGAGAACTGAAGCGCCTCCCCCCCACCATGAAGCAAGCTGCGGGACCAGGTAAGGGACTTTCGTCCATCCTTAATTTGCCAGCTGAGCTGTGGGTTTTCCCCAAACTCCAGGGACATTTTGCATCTTTTGTGTGTGTGCTGAGCTGGAATTTGCACAAATAGAGATTGGTGCAAATTACAGTTGCAAGTTGTGCTACTTGTGCAAATTGCAACTGCAATTGGTGTGATTTGCACAAATTGCAGCCGTACTTTGTGCAATTTGTGTGAATTTGCACAAACTTCAGCTGTAATTTGTGAATTTCCTTTTTTTAAAAAAAAACAGAAACTCCACTAACTGGCCTGTCTTGCTGCAGACCAAGTCAGGCCAGTAAGCAGAAAATAGACCAAAGTCAAGGTATGGGGGGGAACCAACAAAAGCTCATCAAGGTCCACCCTCCAAACAGATTCCTTCCACATCCTTATTCCTCATCCTGGGATTTGAGAATCTTCCTCTGAACACCAAAAGTGGAAGGGACAAACAACACGGTTCCCATATTGCTTATAGCAGCCTTCCCCAAACTTGTTGTCTCCAAACATTTTGGACTTTAATTCCCTTCTGCCTAACCAGCATGGCCAACGGTCAAGAATCCTGGGAGTCTAAAACATCTGGAAAGCACCAGGCTGTTCTAAATCCTGGTAAAAACTCAAGTCTTTGTTAAATGTTAATAAAGTTATTTAATTATTTGATTTGTATACTGCCTTTCTACCAAGAAAAATGGCACTAAAGGCTACTTGCAATCATAACAATGCTTGATTAAAGCAATTTTAATGCAAATGCATTAAAACACAATTTAAAAAATGAGAATAACAGAATAAAGACAGCATCCAAGCCAACAGACCTTAGTGCCCCTAGTTAACCTAACAACATGTTTCTGAATGTAGTCCCAATGGGTGGGAAAGGGCTTGGTTGATTGGATTGCTGCAGGAAGCAAGAGGGCTACAGGAAATAATAGCAAACATGAAATAAAGGTTCATAATGGGTCAGGGTGCTGACCAGGTCTGCACAGCCTGTGACCTACAAGCCTGAATGCAGTTTGCCCACCAAGGCCTGGTCACTTTCCACTTATGCACTGTCCAGAAAAGGGGAAATGCATCACTAGGGATGTATGAGAAATTCAGTTCAGTTCATTTTTGATAAGGGTTTACCTGGTTTGCATCTTCTGGACTGAACGCGGATTAGGGCATACTCTGCAGTCATCCAAGCTTGCAATGTGATTCATCCCCCCTCCCCAAATATGTTTGGAAGCATCTGTACATTTGAAAAATGCTCATGAAAAAACCTACTTTTGAAAAATACACACAAATGCACTTTAGCCAATGAGAGAAGAATGCCTGATGTCAGGGTTGGATCAGAGCCCAGAGAGCCCCAAAGAGTTCTGATTCTGAGGAAGAGTTAGAAACCACGGGAGAGGAACCTGCGTGCTGTTCAGAGGAGCAGCCAGGGGGAGAGCCCCTCCCAGTACACATTCCTGAGAGTGATATTGACCTTAATATCTTTACGTAGCCTATCACGGCTGACTGAAAATCTAGCCGTGATAGGCTACGTAAATTGTTACTTTTTTTTGTTTTTGTTTTACGTGTAAATCACTTTTTTTTTTTTTTTTTACTTTACTGGGAAATCGCAGCGGCCGGTTGGAAGACCGGCCACCGCTGCCGCCGCAACGCCGACGAACCGCCGCCGGGACTTGCCACCGAGAGGGACATTCGCACGAGGTAAGTCCCATCCCAGGGGGGTGGCGGAGAATTTCCCCACCGATTTTGGGGGGCCGAATGCGTTGGCATTCGGCCTCCCGGAGATTCGTGGAGAAATTCTCCGACATCCCTAGTTGGTGTTGCATTGGTTCCCTGGATGCAATGGGGTGTCGTTCCAAGGGCCTACAATCTCTGGACACGTGAGCGCCTTCCTCTTCCTGAAGTGAGAACAAAGAGCAAGCCAGTGTGTTTGGATTATCTCCTAAGTTCCAGAAACTGTCAGAAGACACCCCCTCCCCTCTCTTCATCAAGGAGAAAAAGAGGGCCCTTAACTTCTTGGCTGGAGAGTTTCTCACAGCAAAGAAGAACAGTCTTGTCAAAAAGAAAGTATGGAATGTACAGAGATCGCTGAGCGTTCTCTGGTTGATGTTAGTAGGAAGAAGCACTAACCTTCGCCATATTTGTGTATAGCTACGTAAACTGACTCTAACTTCATAATAGTTGCCAACTATTCTACTAAATACATATACATAGGCTTCTGTATATGGCTCTGTGGAAATGCCAAGTTCTGCACCTAGGAAAAAGAAACCAAATGCACAGTTACAAGATGGGGGATACGTGGCTCAACCACACTACGAGCGAGAAGGATCTTGGAATTGTCGTCGATCACAAGCTGAATATGAGCCAACAATGTGATGTGGCTGCAAAAAAGGCAAATGCTATTTTGGGCTGCGTTAATAGAAGCATCGCTTCCATATCCCGGGAAGTACTAGTTCCCCTCTACTCAGCACTGGTTAGGCCTCATCTGGAGTACTGTGTCCAGTTCTGGGCACCACACTTTAAGAAGGATGCAGACAAGCTGGAGAGGGTTCAAAGGAGGGCAACAAAGATGATCAGGGGACTGGAAACAAAGCCCTATGAAGAGAGACTGAAAGAACTGGGCATGTTTAGCCTTGAGAAGAGAAGACTGAGGGGAGATATGATAGCACTCTTCAAGTACTTGAAAGGTTGTCACAGAGAAGAAGGCCAGGATCTCTTCTTGATCATCCCAGAGTGCAGGACACGGAATAATGGGCTCAAGTTACAGGAAGCCAGATTCCGGCTGAACATCAGGAAAAACTTCCTGAGTGTCAGAGCAATACGGCAATGGAACCAATTACCTGGGGAGGTGGTGGGCTCTCCCACACTGGAGGCCTTTAAGACGAGGCTGGACAGCCATTTGTCAGGGATGCTCTGACTTGGATTCCTGCATTGAGCAGGGGGTTGGACTCGATGGCCTTGTAGGCCCCTTCCAACCCTACTATTCTATGATTCTATGATTCTATACTAGTCCTGATGGCTACGTGCTACCTCCAGCACCAGAGGCAGTAAGCCTTTGCACACCAGTTGCTGGGGAACATGGATGGGAGGGTGCTGTTGCTCTCATGCCCTGCTTGTGGGTTCCTGGTCAACAGCTGGATGGCCACTGTGTGAACAGAAGACTGGACTAGATGGACCCTTGGTCTGATCCAGCACGGCTCTTCTTATGCTCTTATGATAGGATCATTTCATCTACCATTGCATACTACTATATAAATCATTCTCTGTAGTTTGAATGTCTCCATGCCCTTACATTAGCAAGAGTTCTTCTGATAACAAATGTCACCATAATCATTTTACACAATCTCTCTCCTGCACTCCTCAAAAACAGAACTGGGAGGTTTCTCATGCTAAAATAGGGTGCAGAGCACAGTGGCTGAACACCTGCTTTGCATGCAGACTGCCCAGCTTCAGTTCCATTACAAGAATCAGTTGGCAAACTGATGGGAAAGTCTTTTCTGGAGACCCTGGAGAATCACTGCCAGTCATAGTCGACAGCACTAGCAAGACGGATAAATAGTCAGAGACGACCTGGGGTAAGGCAGCTTCCTACGTATAAGGATTGGGCCCCACATCTCTGCAGAAGCACCCTGAGAAGGCGTGGGAACAGATTCAGAGTCAGGTGAGGAAGTGGATGAAGGGGTCGGAGAGCTGCCAAGATTGCAGGAGACAGAGCAGAGAGACAGTGGCAGAGAGGAGTCTTTCCAGATGCCAGCTAGCCAGTTGGATTAAAGTAGGGATGTCCGTTGCCGGGAAATCTGGCCCTTTTGGGGCTTGCTGGATTTTTCTGCAGTGCCCCTGGTTCAGCTTGCATTTGTGAGCTGAGCCATGTTTTTTTCCTGAAATCCAGGATTTATTTATTTTTAATCCATAAATAGAAATTGGCACAAATTACACAAATTGAGACAGGCCTTTAATGTCGTAGGACTGGCTCTTTCTGGCCACCGTTGTGCACAACAATACATCTATGAAAATATAGAGCCCCATCTTGCATAAAAGGGGCTTTATATTTGTATGGGGAGGGGGGGAGGATCATTCCTGTCTCCCCCTCCCATCCCAGGCCAGCTATGCGGGGGCAGCAGCTTGACGAGAAGAAGGTGGCGAGAGGGGCTTCCCTCTCATCTCCCTCCTCCCGTCAAGCCACTGCCTTCACAGGAGCTGGGATGGGATGGGGAGAAAGGATCGCTCCCCTCCACCAAGCCATGTGCCCCCAGCAACTCTTTTTTAATTATTATTAAATCTAGAGCACAATGGCTGCCTGGAAAGTGCCAGCCATTGTGTGCAAGATTTATTTTACAAAAAATAACAAATCGGCATTTGCGACTTGGCTGCGGGCACCCATGGGTGGGACTGGTAAGTCCCAGGAGCTCGCACAGCTTGGCGGGCAGGGGTGAAGGCTCTGTGAGGCAAGTCCAGGGGGGCCGACCAGGGGGGAGTATGTTGGACTCCCCTCCCCCCCCGGATGCTTGCGACATGCCTACTTGGCACTTAACACTATGTTCCTATGATTTTTTTAAAAAAAGAACAATTGTCTATGTGGCTAAAAGTGGCATGTGAATTAGTCATCCTTGGTTCAAATCTCACCTATAACAAGAACGTATTTAGTGCCCATGGGCCAGAGTCTCAGAGCTTTTCTATATGACATTTCTTGTGTACTTCTAATTCCTTACTCACAGTTGTTTATGCATCTTTAGATGATATTGTGACCCTCCAGTTTTTTTTTTGTTTCTGTTTGTAAACAGCCCTTCTAGTGAGATTTACTTAGAGCAGGGAAATGAGGTGTTATTTCTGAAAGTGAAAGAAAATGCTGTTTCCACTTTTGTATTTGCTCTGTTCCACTAATCCACAGTGCCATCTGGAGGTTATGTAACAGAAAAGCATGAAAGGAAATGCTCCTCATGTCGTGCTTGGATCTCAGTTCTGAGATGAAATTGAAAACAGATGCAATGGATTAACAGCCTTGTTTAGAAAAGCCCTCAGCATCCCATCTACAACATGGGGTTAACAACATTGAGCTGTTATACTACTCACTGAGTTGCTTTAAAAATGGCAGCAGTGATGTACACATTTGAGCATTCTGACTGAGGTGCTATCTAAATGCTAAGTATTATTAATTGGGTTTTGATTCGGAACCTATACAGATATCTAAAAGCAAGGATCTAAATCGTGCTTTAATTCATTTCCTGTAAATAGAACCCACATCACTGTTCTGTTAAAATTGTTCAGAATGTTCAGAGTGTCTTGATGGATTTAAACATTTATTTTTGCTGTGCTATCAGAAGCCAGAAAAGTACAGATGGGCATAGCAGTGAAAAATAAATATGTTAAAATATATTTAAATCTGGTTCAAAGCTCTAGGGAGGCACAGGTTAACTTCTGATTTATGTAAGAGAAACCCAATCTGTTCTTTCCTAATCTTACCACAGGTACATGATGCGAAGCTGAAAATTACTTCTTTTCATCCTTGAATGGTTCCTAAATTATTTATCTGCCTATTTATATATAGATATATATATATACACACACACACACACACACACCCATGCAAATTATATCTGTCTGCATGTGTGTGTGTGTGTGTGTGTGTGTGCATGTGCAGGCGCATGTATGTGTCAGATTCATACACTTGTGATAGGCAGGATGTTCCTTAGCTTTCTTTCCCATTAAACACTGGATCTGTTAACAACATGGCTATCATGCTAGGTATGCATACCACAAAAATGAAGATTCATGCTATAGCATAAGGATCTGCGAACAAAAGCCCTGACTGCCCTATTTTTGTGGCTGTGTTACTTAACCCCGCCCATGGCAAACATGTTATTCTCACTATGAGTAGATACGGAAGCTTAGTACTCCCAGTGTTCTATGTACTGGAAGAATCTCTCTGAGGGAGATCAAGAGGATCAGGATTTCTGTCGTGTTGGGGCTCTTTACACTACCCAACAAAGTTACTGACTGAATCTTATACACTCCCCCAACCTAGCTAATTTTGAACTAGGCCTAAACCATGCTTAAAATGTGAGCTTGATTCAGAATGGGGAAATGTTGGGTCTCCCCTACCACCTCCCTCATCGCTATGGGCAGAGCAGTATTGCAGAGGGCTTTGAAGCAATGACAGACCTCAAGGTTTAGGCCATGTATACTGCTGTGAACATGCAATGAGATAGGGAAATATGGGAAATGTAGTTCCCATGCTTTCTCATATTGGTGGATGAGTGCTGTTTTGCCTATTTCTAGGTGGCATCTGTCAAAGTTCACCTGATGACCTGGACCCCCTGGGCAACTCCTTAAGGATCTCTTGCCTCCTTAAGAGTCCCACCTTCCTTCTTCTAAATTTCCGCTTCCCAATAATGTGGGGTTTAGGTAGGGATGGCGGAGAATTTCTCCCCGAAACTTCGGGGGGCCGAGCGCCAACGTGTTCGGCCCCCCGAACAAGTTTCGGGGAGAAATCCTCTGAACCCCCCCGCACCCCCCCCGGGACGGGACTTACCTTCACCGAATGTCCCTCCCGGCAGCGGGTCCAGCCGGCGGTTCGGCGGGTGTTCGAGCGGGGCGGGAGCGGCAGCCGGTCTTTCGATCGGCTGCCGCCGCCGCCATTGCAATAAAAGAAAAAAAGAAAAAAATGCCCCCTGATAGGCTACGTGATGATAAACATAGCCTATCACGGCTAGATTTGCAAAGTCAGCCGTGATAGGCTACGTCAATCGTCATGTAGCCTATCATGGGTGACTTTGAAAAAAAAGCGCGTATGCTAATGGCGGCCCCCATAGGGAGCCGCCATTCGCGTTCCTTATTTGGTCCCTGTAGTCTACGTAAAGATTTACGTAGACTACAGCAACCAAATAAGGAACGCGAATGGCGGCTCCCTATGGGGGCCGCCATTTGCGTACGCGCTTTTTTTTCAAAGTCACCCATGATAGGCTACGTGACGATTAACGTAGCCTATCATGGCTGACTTTGCAAATCTAGCCGTGATAGGCTACGTTAATCGTCACGTAGCCTATCAGGGGGCGTTTTTTTTTTTTTTAAACTTTCGCGTTCGCGGCCGGGCGAGGTGGGAAGGCTCCCCCCCGGCCTGAATTTCGGCCGGGGCGAGGCTGGAAGCCTCCCCCCCTGGCCTGAACTTCGCGGGGGGAGCAGCGAAGCGCCTCCCCCCCACCGCGAACAAGCTTCGGCGAAAGGTAAGGGACTTTCTTCCACCCCTAGGTTTAGGCTATAGATATGGGGTGATTGGCACTTTAGACACCTGGGTGTTAACCACAACAGTTTTAGGGATGTATGAAACACCTACCTGGCTCCGCGCCAGGCAATCCGCGGTGGGGGGGAGGTGCTCCTTCCCTCCCCCCAGAATCCTCGATGGGAGGGGAGGCGATCCGGTCCTCCCTCCCGGAATCCTGCCTGGCTGGCTCCGCTCCATGGCCAAGCCACGGAGCCACTGGCTGGCTCTGGCCACCCGCAGCCGGACATCCGGCCGCTGGGCAGCCCTGCAGGGACGCAAATGGCGGCTGTTGTAGCCGCCACCATTTGCGTCCCTGTATTGAGCTGTGATAGGCTATGTAAGTATTTACATAGCCTATCACGGCTATGAAGACGAAGCGAATGGCGGCCGCAGGACGGCCACCATTCGTAAAGTAGCGCGGATGGGAGCAGGTAAGTGCTGCATTTCACGCGCCTTTCGTGGGGTGGGGGCGGCGGGGACTTCGTCCTGCACACCTTTTGTGGGTTGGGGGGGGCGGGGGCTTCGTTCCACGATGGATTTTGGGGGGCCGAATGCCAGTGCATTCGGCCTCACTGAGATCCGTTGCAGAATTCTCTGACATCCCTAAACAGTTTACTGGTAAATTAAAGCAAGCAAATCACAACTAAAGGTATTTACACAATAGAGCTGAGTGATACAAAAGGCATTAAGAGAAAATAAAAGTTGCAAAATGAAAGTTCCTTTATTCTAGCTATACTAGGGATATACAAACCCCACTCACTGATCCGCCTGGGGGGTCCGCGAGGGAGGGGGAGGCTACCCGTTCCTCCCCCTGGAATCCTCCCTGGCTGGCTACACTCTGCTGCCCTGCTGGTGTGCAGACACAAATGGCATCCAGCATAGCAGATGCCATTTGCGTCCCTGGTCTTTTCGTGATAGGCTACGCAAATATTTATGTAACCTATCATGGCAAAGAGCAGGGGCGCAAATGGCATAGCAGACACCATTTGCATCCCTGGTCTTTTCATGATCACTAAGACTAAGTGACTAAGACTAAGGACGCAAATGGCATCCGCTACACCATTTGCATCCCTGCTCTTTGCCATGATAGGCTACGTAAATATTTATGTAGCCTATCACGAAAAGACCAGGGACGCAAATGGTGTCTGCTATGCCGGACACCATTTCCACCCTCACATCAGCAGTGGACGCAAGGACTCAGCAGACAGACCCAGACCCAGCCAGCGCCAGGTAGGGTCAGTCTGGGACGAAGTTCGTGGGGTGGTGGGGGGTAATGGTCTATTCCGCCATGGACTCGGGGGGGGGGGGCTGGATTCTAAAGAATCTGGCATCATTGGAGTCTGTGGTGGAATTCTCTGCCACCCCTAAGCTATACTTTTCCAGGCTGCTTTTTCCTGCTCCCTCTTCAGACTCTGCTCTTCCTGATTCTGCTCTTCCTGCCTCTCTCACTCTCTTTATATACCCTCCTCCCTCAAAACCAAAAGTACTGTTTCAAACCTGAAGAAGTGAAACTTAACTGGAAAAATGAAACAGAAACTTAACTGGGGAAATGAAACTACTCTTCTCAGGGATACCCCCTCCCAACAAAAAACTCAGGCCTGTAAGCCTGACCTTCCCTCCTTTGCTCTGTAGGCCTCAGACCTTCACTGTACTGCAAAATGATTCTCTTAACCATCAGCAGTAAATGGTAAGGATGTGCAAATCAGCAAACCTTGAGTTCACCAAAGTTCTCTTAAGTTTCATCACAAAGCACGTTCTAACTCGAGTCCAAATCAGATTGCGATTTTTTTGTTTTTGCATGAAAATCCATGCGTATTTTCCCAAATGTATGCATCAGTTGTATGCATTTTAAAAATGCATGCATTCTTCTTCCATATATTAAAGTCTATTTGTATACATTTTTCAAATGTATGTATTTTTCATGTGCATTTTTCAAATGTATGCATGCTGTAGAACACAGATTGTGGCCAAGTCCGTATTTGGTCTGGAAGGTATGAACTCGGTAAATCCTGATAAAAAATGAACTGAAATTAATTTCTCATTCATCCCTAGTAAATGGGTAAAGAAGTCACCTTCAGGCTTATTCACTGAAAGGTAGCCAAGAAATATTTTAAATAAATAAATAAAAATAGGGCATTAGTAGAAAGGGGTAGCTCATTTATCACGTGCACTCTGGGGACTACTAGAAAATATAAACCATTATGGCATTATATTCCCAAAATGAAAGAAAAAAATATCCATTGTTCTGTCCATAGAATCACTGGAAGCTGCCTACAGGATGTAGGGATGACCACCAGTTTGGATGGCTTTAAAAGGGGGTTGGACAAATTCCTGGGGGAGGCTATCAATGACTACTAGTCCTGATGGCTATGTGCTGCCTCCAGTATCAGAGGCAGTACACCAGTTGCTGGAGAACCTGAGGGGAAGGTGCTGTTGCACTCATGTCCTCCTTATGGGTTTCCCATGGGCAGCTAGTTGGGCACTGTATCAACAGTAGGGAAGGCCGTTGTGGGGAAATCCAGTCCTTTTTAGGCTCACTGGATTTCCCTGAAGCCCCCAGTTTGGCTTACATTTGCAAGCTGAGGCACAGGCTTTTTCCAGAAATCCAGGAACTCTTCTCGGATGTTATTTTCTTCTTAAATCACCATTTACGCAAATTGCGGCAATTTGCGTAAATGGAGATTTTAGGGGCGGGGGGAACAAAGCCCTAAAATCTGCGAGCTGGCTCAATTCAATCTGCATGGAGCTGGGCCAGCTTGTGGGTAAGAGAGCCAAAGTACGGGGTAGGGATTCATTCTTTTGAATCCAGCCTCCAGAGTCCATGGAGGAACAGATTACTTACCCCCACCTCCCTGAGGAATCCTCCCCAGCTAGCTCCTCCTCGCTGCCGGCTCCAGAGCGCCAGCGATATGGCTGCCATTGTCATATCGCTGGCTGAGGCTGACCGACTCCGGACACAAATGGCATCTGTTATGCCATTTGCAGCCGTAAAGCTCTTACATTAAGCTAAATGCAGCCATAAATGGCCATTTGTGTCTGTGGTTTCTCACGTTAGCCTATCGCATGAAAAACCACAGATGCAAATGGTGTAGCAGATGCCATTTGCAGCCATAAAGCCCTTAGTTTAAGCCAAATGCACTTAATGCAGCCATTTACGGCTGCATTTAGCTTAATCTAAGAGCTTTACGGCCACAACTGGTGTAGTGGATGCCATTTGCATCTGGAGTCAGTCAGCCTCAGCCAGCCATATGGTAATGGCGGCCATATTGCTGGCACTCTGGAGCTGGCTGGTGGCTCTGTGGAATCGCTTTGGAGTGGAGCCGGCCGGAGAGGGTTCCGGGGGGAGGGACGGATCGCCTCCCCCCAAGGGTGGATTCCCCGGAGGAACGACAAGTAGAGAATCCTCCCATCCCTAGTTCAGGAGCCGAGCTGAAGAAAGCTTGGTGAACTTCAGCCCCCTCCCCCAGATGGATTCATCCAACATCCATAACAGAATTCTGGACTAGGTTGACTATAGGTCTGATCCAATATGGCTCTTCTTACCTTCTTATGTTCTTAATTCCAAGCCAGACCATTGATCCATCTAGCTCAGTTGTGTTTAGACTGACTGGCAGTGGCTCTCCTGGGGTTCCAACAGGGGTCTTTCCTAGCCCTGCCGGGAGATCGGATCTAGGGTCTTTTGCATGCACAACCCTTTCCTGAAAACAGAGAAGAATGTTCTCATGTTTCAACAATAAATACTTAGGTGCTTTTTGATAGATAGATTGAAGACCAGTCTTCTTGGCCTTCAAGAGACAGACTGGGGAATTTCCTAAATTTGAAGGACTGCCAAAAAACTTCATCATAATACATTTTGTACACTGAGGCAGCTTGACAAACCATATAGTCAATGCTCTGGACCACATTCACTTTCATCTGGCTTTGATTGAAATCCTGTAACTCCCTGTGGCTCTGGTATGTTTTGAGATGTTTTCTGATTTGTCTGCAGCAAGCGAAACCTTGTCATCTCCATGTGTAGGTGACTTGTCACAACTTTTACACTTCATGGTGGAGACTCATTTTCCTCGCTAGACATGTGTCTTGAAAGCACCTTCCCTCATTGAAAGTGGAGCTCTGTAATGGATTTCATTAAGGCAGAACAGTGGTCCCCTAGGACACATCAAAGCTTTCCTCTATCCAGCAGCTGCATATTTCTGAATTTGCCAGACATATGTGCCCTTATATGCAAGGGTGTTCTATGGAGAGAAACTGCAAAGGTTTTTTTTAAAAAATCAAGTAAAATTCAGGCTTCTAAGAGTGCAATCCTATGGCCCCTAGACAGTGTCTGGGAGGCCATGGGATATTTTGGATTTCTGGATCTGAGGTTGGAGACAAAGCTCCAATCTCAGAGACACAAATCCATGCTACCCTTCCTCTTGCAGCTGGTGTGGGAAGAACCACACCAGCTGCCTTTCTGAGGTCACAAAAGCACCCAGGTAGTTGTGTGAAAATCTAGCTAAAATACAGAGCAGGATGAGTGGGGAGGTGAAGATCACCTCTGCAGCACTGCCTGCTCTGTGCTGGATGGCCATATGCCCCTCAGTATGGCCATCCCAATAGGATTGCTCCCTAAATTATCGTTACCTGGTCCCTTCTTAGTCTTTTTCATCCATTAACTCTGAAAGGTATAGAAAGAGAAGGCCTCTCTTTCTCTACAAGGGGATGGTTGCCTTTGAAACATTTTGGAGCAGGAGTGGGCAACGTCAGGGGCCCCAGATGCTAATTTCAACCACCCTGAACCCCCAGGGGACTGCATCTCACCACTGAGCATGGGCAAATTTTGCCAGCAGCAGTACAAAAAACACACAAACCCAGATGATTTGCTGCCAAATTTTGGTGTCAAACCAAGATGGTGGCCTAAAAAGGCCAAATTTAACTTTAAAGCAAGACTATAAAACTAAAGCTGGTGCTTTTAGGCCACTGTGGGGGTTTGCTGCCAAATATTCAGCAGCAAACTGCCAATTATTTCCCCACAATTATTGCAGCCACAGAAGCAGATTTGGCAGAGGCAAGGGCAGCAGGGAGCCATACTTAAGGCCGTGAGAGCTGCATGTAGCCCACAGGCCATGTGTTGTCCAAACTTGTCCACACCTGATAGAGGATGGCATCTGAGTGTTGTTAAACAACCTTGGAAAAAGTGGAGGGTTGATTACATTTAGCATCTTTTAGTTCCCTTCTTGAAATTCCAGATACCTGATTTAGGCGGCTAGCCTACATCCATTTATAAGGAGTAAGTCTCATTGAACTGAATGGGAGTAGATATATATGATTACAGTCTTAAGCTCGTTGAGTTTCTGTATGCTGGATTTATATTTACTTTGAGGCATGGAAGTGTGGGATCTATGTATATTAATTATCATTATGCATGACTGACAAATGCCCTTTCAATATTGTTCCCTGTCCCTGGGATCTAGTGACAGCACCCTCTGAGTCCTAACTCATGCATTCGATGGTACGGGATCTGTAACTCATTTCAGCAGTCCCTGGGATCTCAATGTGCTTGATTATTATTATAATGTGCTTATCCCTCCCTCCTGCTACCAACTGGCTGTCACTCCTTGTTGGTTCCTTATAGCTAGGCTACAAGAAACCTGTAGTTCCTGAGAGTGTATGCCATATACGATGGCACGCTCCTATCCATTTCTCAAACTACAAGTCCTGGAATTCCGTGGATGCGTCCCTGCCCCCCATCTCTCACCCCACCATGGCATAGTGATACATTTAGAAGTGCAGACACTCATCCTGACAGTCCCCATAGCCATGCCCCTAAGGACAGCCTCCAAATGCAGACAGCTGGGCTGATCCATATCAACAAACCAGTTCTAGCAGTTCTCATATCTACTAGAAGTAGGCCTTTTGTAAAGCTAATTGACCATTGGAGACCAAGCCACCACAAACGTCTTTGCATTCCAACAGGGGTAGCTCACAACTAGACATTATTGCTGGGAGACTCCATTTCCCCCTAGATACTGTGAGGATTACAGCTAAGCTCAGAGGGAACAGGAAATTCTGGGGAGCAGAGGACATCACATCCTTGCTAATCAAAAAGTTCCAGCGGTGCATCCCGGTGAGGCCTGGTTCCACTACATCACTGTGGACACCGCATAAAGACATGTACATAGATATCAGGAATTAACTTTGCAAAAGCATTCTGAAACATGATATAAATTTATCCTCAATGGTCTTTTAGCCCAGGTCAGGCATTCCTGATCACTCTATAAAGTGTACCCTCCTCACACTGAAATATATGGAAGGTATGCCTATGAGACCCCCTCTCATTGCAAGCAATGCATTGCAAAGTACAGTCTGCCAGATGTAGGGATGTATGAGAAAGCCATTTCAGTTCATTTTTGAACAGGATTTACACCTCATGGACTGAGCACAGGCTCAGATGCAATCTGTGGCCAAAGTCTGTACATTTCCAAGCTTGCAATGTTATTCACAGACCAAAAACATGTGCTCAACAACATGTGTATATTTGAAAGTGTGTATGAAAAAGAATGCACACTTTTGAAAAATGTTCACAAATATGCTTTAATCAATGGGAGAAGAAGAAAGCATACATTTCAAAGATGTGCACAATTCATGTGTATATTTGGAAAAATACACATGGAATGTGGACAGTTTTTCATTCAAAAAGAAAGAAACAAACCTCACAATCTGATACACTCTCAAGTTGGAATGAGCTTCAAGATGGAATTTGAAGAACTTCGACAAGCTCGAATTTTGTTGATTTGCACACCCCTAACACATGTAGATGTCAGATACATTACAGGAGCCAGTGAACAATGGCTCCATATTAGGGATGGTCTGTACTGTTTGGTCTGGTCTGGACCCAATGGTTCTGGTCTGGAAGGTTTGACAGATGGCCACCATTGCTTGGGCTCATGAAAGAGAGGGAATTTCACCCTTTTCTCCACTATGGAAGATTTGCTGACATTCTTTGATTTGTGGTCTAGAATGGTCTCACTTGTGTCTGATGATTTATGGGAGCTGAAAGATGGATGCTTCTGCCTCTTGTGGCAGGCAGCTGGCTCTGTTTTGTTGAGTCCCCTTCCAAATCTGTGTTTTTGTAGGCTGGAGATTTTAACAATGCTCTTTCAGACAAGGTCAATATACTGGACTACAACATATCAGCCTATCCCTCCTCATTGTCCAACCATCGTTAACTATAATTAGAGACAGGAGGAACTGTCACAATAGTGATGGAGACAGATGTGAAGCAATATTGTACAGTAAATAGCAATCTGACTTGGTCACAGATGAAATTCTGCATGGGAGCCTGCTTCTCTTTGAGAGTTACTGCTAGGGATGGCGGAGAATTTCTCCCCGAATCTTCGGGAGGCCGAGCGCTGAGGCATTCGGCCCCCCGAAAGTGTTGGGGAAATTCTCCGCTGCCCCCCCCCGGGATGGGACTTACCTTCAGCGAATGTCCCTCTCGGCGGCAGGTCCTGGCGGCGGTTCGGTGGCGTTTCGTCGGGGGCGGGGGCGGCGGCCGGTCTCCCGACCGGCTGCCGCCGCCGCCATTACAAAATAAAAAAGTAAGTAAACAAAAAACAAAAAACCACCCGTGATAGGCTACATGACGATTTATGTAGCCTATCACGGCTAGATTTCCAAAGTGAGCCATGATAGGCTACGTAAATCGTCACGTAGCCTATCACGGGTGACTTTGGAAAAAAAAACGCGTACGCAAATGGCGGCAGCCCATGGGCACCGCCATTTGTGTTCCTTATTTTGGCACATCTAGTCTACGTAAAGATTTACGTAGACTACGGCGAAAATAAGGGCACGCTATTTGCGTTGCCCTTATTTTCGCCGTAGTCTACGTAAATCTTTCCTTAGACCAGACGTTCCCAAATAAGGAACACAAATGGCGGCGCCCATGGGCAGCCGCCATTTGCGTATGCGCTTTTTTTTTCCAAAGTCACCCGTGATAGGCTACGTGACGATTAACGTAGCCTATCACGGCTGACTTTGGAAATCTAGCCGTGATAGGCTACGTTAATCGTTATGTAGCCTATCACGTTTTTTTTTAAAAAACTTTTTCTTTCGTGGCCGGGGAGACGGGGCACCTCCCCCCCGTGGCCTGAATTTCAGCCGGGTGAGGCGGGACGCCTCCCCCCCTTGCCTGAACTTCGGGGGGAGAAGCGAAGTGCATCCCCCTCACCGCGAATCACCCCTGTGAAAAGGTAAGTGACTTTCGTACATCCCTAGTTACTGCTAACTTTACTGTGCAACCAACCATCCAATTCAGTGTCAAGAGCATAACCTCCTGCTTAACATGTTGTCTCAGTCCCAGCTCTCCCTTTAAAACTCAGTCATCATTTCTCAGCATTCTCATCCAGGTACCTTGTACTACTGCTGTGTTTCAACCAAGTTCTGCCCTTGAGGGATCCTTACCCATTCAATCTGCATTATAAATGCAAGATAACATTCACCCTAAATAGCAAATCATCAGATCAAATAATGGGAGAGATAGATAGACAGACAGACAGATAGATAGATAGATAGATAGATAGATAGATAGATAGAGACTCTGCTCCATAAACTAGTAAAGCTATCTTCTTCTTGTATCTGCCCCATTCCTGCCTCAATGAATCCTGAACTTGGGCTGGCTGGATTCTGAAGGCATAGAAAGCAGCCACCTGGTCACCTCATCTCACCCATATCTGTCCCATCTCCAGGGCTAGCCCCTTTGCTCCTCCCCTTTAAGCCTCAGCAGCTGCAGTCAACTCAGCCAATCAGGGTAAAGAATAGCTGTTCCCAGCTGATTTCATCTTTTGAGCCGCCCCAAGCCCCAGTGCTGAAGTGTCTGATGGGTACAGATGTTGGAGAAATCCACAATGGATTCAAACGAATTTGGACTTCTTTGAATTCATGGACTTGCAGGGCCGCTTTTCACTTTTGCAGGGGGATTTGTGCTAATTCGCACTTGCGTGGATCCACGTTAAGTAATGTACATCATTGAATGTGCAACTGCAGATTAGCAAGAATGCACATTGGTGCTAATGTAAATTAGCAGCAAAACAAAATTCTAGTTCAAATTTTTCCTTTAACAAGCAGATGATGAAGTGAAAGATGCCTGACAAGCTGTGAAACACAGGAAGAATGGAGTTAACCAAATCTGTACATCTCTACTGACGGTTCATGGCCAAGCACCATCTCCTGCCCCTATCCACTGTGGTCCTGTTCAGATCTTGGACACCTGCATTTTTTGTGGCAAAGATTCACTAGAAACACAATGCAGTATTCTGGTGCTACTGATGACAGATGCTAGTTTTCTAGCATGGACAGCAATGTCTGTGGTATCTGTTGCCTTCACTGGTGTGTTTGACTTTGCTTGCATGAGGGGTTTCAAGTAGGGCCTGAGGCCCGAACCCTGAGTCAAAGCAGGTCACTTTGGGCCACTTTGGGCCTCTTCTGAGGAGAAGCGGAGGGGGCACCAAGCGGCCCAGAGCAGGTTGGGGGCTCACTGAAGCACTCAGTGCACTTCAGAGCTTCGGCCCATGGCCCAGCCCCCCCTCCAATGCCTCCACGCAACCCCCCAGCTCCTTACCTGGGCCGCCTCCTCCTCTGCTGCTGCCTCCATTGCTGCACTGCTGCCTTCTCTATTACGCCACTGCTGCCACCCGCTGCTGTCGTCCTCTTCCATGCCACTGCTGCCCGCACCACCTCTGCTGCCATCTCCTGAGGCCTGGACGCATGGCTACTGGTCTTCTTCCAGGGAGTTGCCATTTTTAAAATGGCGACTCCCTGCAAGAACAGTCGCCGTGTCTCCAGGCCGCAGGAGCTGGTGGCAGGCGGCAGCAGTGCAATGGAGAAGGGGGTAGCGCCGCAAAAGCAGGAGTAGGGATGGGGGAGAATTCTGTCACGGACCCCAATGAGGCTGGATTCTGCCATTGGGGCCTGTGGCAGAATGGAGCACTCACCTCTGCCTCCCCCCGGAATCCGTGCAGGTCGGCTCCCTTGTCGTGTTGATCCTGTGGAGCCGGCCGCCGGCTCCACTTTGCTGGCCATTGCCATGCTGTATCGCTGGGGTAGGGTAAGTGAGTCTCTGGATGCAAATGGCATGGTGAGCACCATTTGCGGCCATAAAGCTGGTACATTAGCCTAAATGCAGCCATTTACCCTAAATGTAACCCTACGTCAGCGATACGGAATGGCAGTGGCGGCCAGCTGTATCACCAGCGGAGCGGAGCCGGTGGCCAGCTCCGCAGGATTGCTGTAGAGCAGGAGCCGGCCCAGATGGATTCCAGGGGGAGGGACGGATTGCCTCCCCCCTGCGGACCCCCCCACTGGACCTGGAGGTAAGGGATTTGTCCATCCCTAAGCAGGAGCAACGTGTCGCCGCCACCTGCCTCTGCCTGCCGCCCACTCCTGAGGCCTGGACATGCGGTGACTGTTCTTGCAGGGAGTCCCTGGAAGAAGACCAGTCGCCGTGCATCCAGGCCTCAGGAGATGGTGGCAGCGGCAGCGTGGCCAGTGGGGGTGCGGAAGAAGATGAAAGCAGCAGTAGCAGGTGGTGGCAGCAGCACAACGGAGAAGGCAGCGGAAGTGGCGGAGGTGGCAACAGAGGATGAGGCGGCCCAGGTAAGGAGGTTGTGTGGAGGCATGGGGGGGCTGTGGGGTTGCGTGGGGGTGTCCGGGGGCTGGGCCAGGGGCCAAAGCTCAGAACTACTCTTTGGGTTCGGGGCCAAGGCGGGTCGGGGGGGCCCTGAATCTGCCTGAGCCAGATTGGGCCTGCCTTGGAAGCCGCTTTGCGCTTTGTGGTTTCCGAGTCGGATCGGGGGGTCCCTGCACAGCCCTAGTTTCAAGGCCAACAACTGCTGCATCCCTGCACAGGGTATGCTTATCCTGTGTTGGGAAGGTGCGTTTCTTTTGCATGTTAGAGAGCATTCAAACATGAAATCCCAAAACAAAAGTCTGAAATGGTATAGTCCAGAAAAAGCTACAACACATGGTTCTCCTTTTCATGTAGTCTGGCTTTTAGCAGTAGGGATGCTGGAGAAATTCAAGACAGACTAAAATAAGTGCTGATGTCTAAGAAACCTGTGCAATCTGCTGCAGACCAACCTCCTCCGGCCACATAGAGTCTGTGGACTTTGGGATCTTTTTTTCTTTTTCTTTTATCTTTCCTGAAATTTACACATATGTATTCATAGGAAAATATGGAAGTGTCTGCTGAGACTGGTGAATATATGTGGGGAAAAGTTGAATGGGATGGGGGACAATATGCTAAATGTTACATACTAAGGAAAATTATGTAAATTATCGTGAACACTCTTATGGAATTATTTGCGTATTTTTCCGCATAATGAAATTTAGTTTGATGCCTTCTGTGAATGGAAGATGGAACAAAACCCATGGAACACAGACAGAGCGGATTTTACACAATCCGTACATACCTTCTTAGCAGTGAGAGTTAGGTATTCACCTAGCACATGGCTGGCATTACAGATAGTTCTGGGATTGCCCCCCAGTTTTGTAGGGAAGGCCCCAAAGAGCAAGTGATTTGTACGGTGTCTCAAAAAGGTCACTGCACTTCAGAGACATTGTAGAGCTGGAGACAGTGAAGAAAAGGGCAACAAAAATGATGAAGCAGCTGGAGCAACTCCCCTATGAGGAAAGGTTACAACATCTGGGAATTTTTAGCTTAGGAGGAAAGGGCGAGAAAGGGAGGACATGATAGAGGGGTATAAAATTATGCATGGTGTGGAGAAAGTGGATAGGGAGACATTGTTCTCCCTCTCTTGTAATATTAGAACCTGGGCTCATTCCATGAAGCGTGATGGTGAGAGATTCAGGACAGACAAAAGGAAGTACTTCATCAAACAACACAGAGGAATTCGCTACCGCAGGATGTAGTGATGGCAACCAAGTTGGACAGCTTTAAAAAGAGATTAGACAAATTCATGCAGTATAAGTCTATCTATGGCTACTGCTCATGAAACTCATGATATGGCTGTATATTACTTCAAGTATTAGAAGCAATATGCCCCTGAATACCAGTTGCCAGGGGGAACACAAGTGAGAGGGTGTTATTGTGCCCACATTCCAGAAGGAAGAGGTGAGACACATACCTTGAAGATCTGCAGCAACACTTAACAGCCATATGGCACTTACTCGAGTCAGAGATTTTATTTATTATTTATTATTTATTTTTTAAAACATTTCTTGGCTGCCTTTCAGGGCAGAAGCCCTCCCAAGGTGGCTTACAGCAATAAAATACATAAAAACAGTTAAAACATTAAAAGTGATGAAACATAAAAGCAATGCAAACAACAAGAAAAGCCAACAATAAAACCAGCAACAATGTAAGGATGGACGAAAGTCCCTTACCTGGTCCTGCAGCTTGCTTCGCGGTGGGGGGGAGGTGCTTCGGTTCTCCCCCCGAAGTTCTTGGCGGGGGGGAGGCGCCCCACCCCTCCTGGCCGAAATTCAGGCCAGGGGGAAGCACCCCGTCTCCCCAGCCGCGAAATAAAAAAAGTAAATTTAAAAAACAAACAAACATGTGATAGGCTACGTAATGATTTACGTAGCCTATCACGGCTAGATTGTCAAAGTCAGCCATGATAGGCTACGTAAATCTTTACATAGCCTATCACGGGTGACTTTGAAAAAAAAAAGCGCGTACGCAAATGGTGGTGCCCATGGGCGCCACCATTTGCGTTCCTTGTTTGGGCAGGGGTAGTCTACATAAAGATTTACGTAGACTATGGCAAAAATAATGGCAATGCAAATAGCGTTGCCCTTATTTTCGCTGTAGTCTACGTAAATCTTTACGTAGACTACCCCTGCCCAAATAAGGAATGCAAATGGCAGTGCCCATGGGCGCCGCCATTTGCGTACGCGGTTTTTTTTTTCCCTCAAAGTCACCCGTGATAGGCTACGTAAAGATTTAGGTAGCCTATCACGGCTGACTTTGAAAATCTAGCCGTGATAGGCTATGTAAATCGTTACGTAGTCTATCACGTTTTTTTTTTTTTTTTACTTTACTTTACTTTACTTTGTAATGGCGGCGGCGGCAGCCAGTTGGAAGACTGGCCGCCCCCCCCCCGCCGAAACGCCGCCAAAACGCCGCCGGGACCCGCCGCCGAAAGGGACATTCGAAGGAGGTAAGTCCCATCCCGGATGGGGGGGGCCAGAGAATTTCACCACCAATTTCAGGGGGCCGCATGCGTTGGCATTCGGCCTCCTGGTGGTTCGTGGAGAAATTCTCCACCATCCCTACAACAATGATAACGGCAGTAACAGCAGCACTAGCAGTCACGTCAAGAGAAAGCCACAGTAAAGTAACATGTTTTCAATGCCTTCTTAAAAGACTGCAATGACGGAGCACGGCAGACCTCTGATGGCAACTTGTTCCAAAGGTGTGGGGGCACTGCAGAGAAGGCCCTCTCATATGGGATCACCCACCTGACTACTCTCATGGGTAGGCAAATGAGAAGGGCCTCTCTTTCTGATCTTAAAGTTTGGGCAGGCTGATACAGGTGAAGGTGGTCCTTCAAGTAACTTGGTCCTAAACCATTTAAGGCTTTAAAGGTCAAAACCAGCACTTTGAATTGGGCTTGGAAATGCACTGGTAACCAGTGCAGCTGGGGCAGTATAGGTATTTTGTGATCAAATCGCCTTGCCCCGACCAAAACTTGGGTGGCTGCATTCTGCACGAGCTGGAGTTTCTGAACTGTCTTCAAAGGCAGTCCCACATATAGTGCATTACAGTAGTCTAGCCTGGACGACGCTTGTTTGAGGATAACTGAGGCAAGGTCTGTCCTCTCCTCCTTTGCCACCTCCTCCTCACTAACGTCCCAACACTTTGGGTTTGCATCCTGGGGCATACCTCAAAGAGCTTCCTTTTGCCTGGGTCCCACAGCCCAAAGAGACAAATCTATGGAAACCCCTTTCACTATAAAGATGCCTCAGGCTACTCACACATAGTGCCTTGTTGATATTATTCCTGAACTGCCTTGACAATTCTGACCATCCTGTTTAATCTGGCACCCCCTCGCAAATTTCCTCATCAGATCAGTCGAAAGTAGGGATGGCGCAGGAGTCTGAAAAGGGGGTGGAGTTTCACGGACTCCTCCCCACCATCCGGCCTCCCGGCCTCTGCTCGCTCAGCCCTGGGGCACTGATAGACCTGGCCTCCGAGTGCCCCACAGCTCAGTGGGTGGCTGGGACTGTCGCGGCACCCCAGCGCTCTCACCCTAGCCTCTTTGGGAGGAGGCCAGGGCAAGAGCCCTGGGGACTAGCAGCACCACGACCCATCCTGCTTCTGCAGGCTGTTAAGGAAGCCCTTGATAGCTGGCACAGGGAGGAAGGGCCTCAGTGGCACCCCAGGGCTCTCACCTTGGCCTCCTCCCAAGGAGGCCAGGGCAAGAGTGCTGGGAACTGGCTGCACCAAGGCCTCAGAAGTCAAGCCCTTGTCTGCATAAAGCACAAGGGCTTGACTGCCACAGTCCTTGGCACAGAGAGGAGGGGTAGCTCACATAGCTTGGTGGGCAGGCGGGGCAAGTGGGGAGGCTTGCTGAGCGGGTCTGGGCCATGCAAGCTGGGGGGAGGTAGGTCATTGAGCTCCCCCTGCCCCAAACAGTGATGGGTCCATCCATCCCTAGCAAAGAGGTAGTGAAAAACCTGTGCACCACAGCTAGCACGGTACAGATTTTGCTAAATCCATTCCATCTGTGTTTCAAGGATTCTCAGGCATCTTTAGTTCCATCATCCACTCACTGATGGAATTTGTGTTTTGGGTTTTTTTTGTAGGGATGTACAAGAATTTAGTCCCTGTTTACAAATGTGCACTTGAACAGATGCACATTTTCACAAATCCCCCCCATTTTAAAAAAAAAAACAATTAAAAAAACCACACAATCCGTCTGCAAGTCTGTGGAATCTGTGTGATTTAGAAATGGCCAGGACACCGTGGAATCCTCAGGTCAGTAAATTAGGGATGGCGGAGAATTTCTGAGTATTTCTCCACGAATCTCGGGGAAGCCAAATGCCAACGCATTCGGCCCCCTGAAATTGGCGGTGAAATTCTCCGCCCCCCGCCCCCCCGGGATGGGACTTACCTCCTGCGAATGTCCCTCTCGGTGGCGGGTCCCGGTGGCTGTTCGGCGGCGGTTCGGCAGGGGCAGGGGCGGCGGCCGGTCTTCCGACCGGCTGCCGCCGCCGCCATTACAAAATAAAGTAAACAAAATAAAGTAACGCTGCGTTGCCCTTATTTTCGCCGTAGTCTACGTAAATCTTTACGTAGACTACAGCGACCAAATAAGGAACGGGAATGGCGGCTCCCTATGGCTCCAGAAGTGGAACATAAGAAGTTAGACCATTGATCCAGTTAGGCCAGTACTGTCGACACTGACTGGAAGTGGCTCTCCAGGGTTTCAGGCAAGATTATTTCCTAGGTCTACCAGGAGAAGCTAGGGATTGATCCTGCGACCTTCTGCATGCAAAGCGTGTCCTCTGCCACTAAGCTTTGGCCCCTCCCCAAGGGATCCTATACTCCACTAAAGCAGGGGTTGTCAACTTTGGGAGGGGACATTTTCACCCCATATACACCCTGTGAGCCACACATTTTCTGTGGGTCCCAAAAATATGGGGGGGGGGACACAAAACCAAAAAACCAAAATGGTATCCAGAGCTGCTGCAAAGAGCCAAAAGGGTCAAATTTAACTTGCAAACAAGCTAATTTTGACCCTTTGGGACTTGGCAGAAGCTCTGGACATCATTTTGTTTTTTAAAAAATGTATTCAATTTTTGGAGGGTTTCCCCTCAATTTCAGGCATGACAGGGGGCAACTGGGGGGGCAGCATACTTCCTGCAGACCACATGTTGCCCATCCCTGCCCTAAGGACAGGCAAAAATAGGCCTAGACTTCAGTAGTATGGCTACAGGTCAGTCAACCCATCACTCCTTTGCTGTGTTAGATGGTACCAGGAATGGGAGACTTGAGTTGTAGGGTGGTGTGGAGATGGTCCCCTTCCCCCACATATGTATTTTCCATTACTGTAATTTGAAGTGACACCCTTGATTCAATCCAGAATGAGAACTGCCATTAATAGAGGCCAAGTCAACTGCAGCAAAGTGGTTGCAGACCTAACTTCTTCCTAGTCGCCCTTTGCCTCACACACACACTGAGGCACTTCAGTCTCATATGAATCTACATTCATGTGAGACTGAAATGGGCTTTGTGCATTTTTATTCAACTAGAATGAGTGCACTTTAAACATTCAATTAGAGCAAAGCAAGGAGCCCAATACATTTCTTGCCTACTTGTTCACTTTTTACAGAGAGTTTATTTCAGTCATGATGGAACACACACTCTGCTGTTTCATTTTCCGTAGACATCCGAGTGCAAATTTTAAGGCATAGTTCCAAGCCAATCTGCTTAAAATACATTTGCAGAAACCAAACTTGAAACCCACGGATGTCAATGTTTATATTATAAGTGCTCAGTCAGTCGGGAAACAGAAATATTATCATGTGACTTCACCTAAACAATTAAATTCCAGCAATGCAGCTAGAAAATTCACTTTTTGCTTACTGATCTAAGGCATAAAACTGTGAAAAGCTATTTGTTATTTAACAAATGTATTTGCAGAAAATAACAATCTGCTTATGAATATTTAGCTCAAGTAAAGAGAGAAAAAAGGCCTCATTTTATCCAGCATGTTTTCATTCAGTTCCAGTTATAAATTGTATGTATCAAACTTTGCATGACCACGAGAGCAAAAATGTCTAATGCCGTGATCTTCTCCTTATGTTACACTGATAGGACAAAGATAGGAGGGCCTGGTGGGAAAATTAGGGGAGCACCCAAATTAGTTAGGTGAGGTCCCATCTTCTCCCAGGGCAATGTTCTATATCCCACCAATTCAAAAGAATTGTCGTATACCCACTGAAGTTCCATTACACTCAGTATTGAGCTGAAAATGATTACTCCACCTCCTATTCTGCCTCTAAAGCCTCAATAGTACATAGGATACCAACTACTTTTTGCAGCAGTCACAGCTCAGCAATATAAAACCTAGTCTGAAAACACATATCTTAGATAATAGGTGACATGGTTAGGGATGGTGCGGGCACCTGTTTTGGTCTGCAAATCTGTCAGACCACCAGCACCCACATCCCGCCCGCAAGCTGCTCCTGCCAAGCCCTTCCCCCCGCTCGAGTCCATCCCATACTCGGCAGGCTGCCCGCAACTTACCCAGGCCTGTCTGCTTCTGTCGCAATTGCCATGTTTTTAAAAAACATGGTGATCAGAAGTCTGTGTCCATAGACTTATACGCAAAAAGCGCCGTGAATCTTGTGTATATGGGTGATTCACAGTGCTTTTTTGCATATAAGTCTATGGACACAGACTTCCAATCGCCATGTTTGTTAAAAACCTTTCCCACAGGAATTGTCTTGTTCCTCCTTAACCTGGTGAGCGATAGCAGTTGATTTACTAGTGGAGACACTGGCCCCATCTATATGGCAGCACTTTGACCCCCCCACCCCACCCCATCACAACCGCACAGCAATTTTGGCTTCGAGTCAGCATGCCCTGCGATACACTCACGATGTACTGCACGCTTCCCTAACAGACTCCCCGTGCCCTTTTTTTTTTGCCAATATGCTGAAATATGCAGCTGTGCAGTCCTGTGAGTGTGGGAGTGCGACACTTCAGGGGCTGTTTTGTATTTGAGAGGCTTTCTGTCCTTTTTTAGGTAAAAAGTGGGTGTTCTGTACTCCTTCATTTCCACACCATCAGTTTGACAGTTCCCCAGCCCGAGACTCTCACGATGGTTCGCACTCACAAGTGTGAGCGCTATGTGCCTAGCCATCACTCCAAAATGGTGGCCGGAGCGATGATGGTCCTTCCTCAACGCCCCCCCCAGCCCTTGGGTCCACAACCATTGCGAAGATACAAAGCTGCAAAACTGTGCAAAAGTGTGATTAAATAGATGAAAACACCCCTCTGTGTCTCTGTAACTGTACAGCTGCAAAGGTATGGGGGGAGTAAAGGGGTGTCACTGAGTGACGCAGGCACTATGCACACCTACACCACGCCCACGGCAAAATGTGAAGTCAGTTCAGGGAAGGAACAGCAAACCCCCCAAATCGCAGGAGAACAACTCCTTAGAACTAGGGATGGATGAAAGTCCCTTACCTGATCCCGACACTTGCTTCGCGGTGGGGGGGAGGCGCTCCGTCCCTCCCCCCAAAATTCTGGCCGGGGGGGAGGCGCCCCATCCCTCCAGCCGTGAAACCTCCTCTCCCGCCGGGACACAAATGGCGGCGGCCATAGACGCCGCCGTTTGCGTCCCTGCAGTCAGCCGTGATAGGCTATGTAAATGTTTGCATAGCCTATCACGGCTGACTTAAAAAAAAAAAGTGCGTACGCAAATGGTGGAGCCCATGGGCACCGCCATTTGCGTTCCTTATTTTGGCATGTGTAGTCTATGTAAACATTTACGTAGACTACGGCAAAAATAAGGGGAATGCTATTTGTGTTCCCCTTATTTACGCCGTAGTCTACGTAAATGTTTACGCAGACTACACGTGCCAAAATAAGGAACGCAAATGGCAGTAGCCCATGGGCGCCACCATTTGCGTACGCGCTTTTTCCCCCCAAAGTCAGCCATGATAGGCTACGTAAACATTTATGTAGCCTATCACGGTGTTTTTTATAAATCTAGCCGTGATAGGCTACGTAAATCTTTACGTAGCCTATCAAGTTTGTTTGTTTCATTTTTTTTTTAACTTGGAAATGGTGGCGGCGGCAGCCAGTCAGAAGACCGGCCGCCGCTGCCGCCACCGAACCGTTGCCGGAGCCGCCGCCCGCCAGGGACATTTGAACAAGGTAAGTCCCGTCCTGGGGGGGGGGGCAGACCATTTCTCCACCAATTTCGGCGGGCCGAATGCGCTGGCATTTGGCCTCCCCGAGATTCGTGGAGAAATTCTCTGACATCCCTAGAACTCTGCATTTTCCAGGTGAAAACCATGGATGGCTGTGAAGTCACAACTGTGTCATCTATCATGAGGGACCTTGATTTGCACTCACCCTGGAGTAAAAGCCTGGTGTCGATGAGGCCACTGTAGGGATGGACGAAAGTCCCTTACCTGGTCCCGCAGCTTTTTTCGGCGGGGGAGGTGCTCTGTTTCTCCCCCCGAAATTCTTGGTGGGTGGGGAGGTGCCCCGTCCCTCCCTGCCAAAATTCTGGCCAGGGGGGAGGCACCCCATCCCTCCCCGCCGAAATTCTGGCCGGGGGGGAGCGCCCCGCCTCTCCAGCCACGAAAGAAAAAAGTAAAGTAAAAAAAAAAAATTTGCGTTGCCCTTATTTTTGCCGTAGTCTACGTAAATCTTTATGTAGACTACCCATGCCAAAATAAGGAACGCAGTGGGTGCCGCCATTTGCGTACGTGCTTTTTTTTTTTTTCAAAGTCAGCCGTGATAGGCTACGTAAAGATTTACCTAGCCTATCATGGTGTTTTTTGAAAATCTAGCCGTGATAGGCTATGTAAATCTTAATGTAGCCTATCACGGTTTTCTTTTTTTTTTACTTTACTTGGAAATGGCGGCAGAGGCAGCCGGTTGGAAGACCGGCCGCCGCTGCCGAACCACCGCCGAACTGCCGCCGGGACCCGCCGCCGTAAGGGACATTCGCACGAAGTAAGTCCCATCCTGGGGGGGTGGCGGGGGGGTGGCGGACCGTTTCTCCACCAATTTCGGGGGGCCGAATGCGTTGGCATTCAGCCTCCCGGAGATTTGTGGAGAAATTCTCCGACATCTCTAGGCCACTGTGAACTTTTTTTCAGGCAACATGATGGTGCTTTGTACGTGGGAGGGAGTGTAGACTGAATGTGTTAAGTGATGTCACCAAAGCATATCCAATTCCACAATCCAGTATAGGTCTTCTCAAACTGAATCCAGTCAAAACAAAGACCCACTGTACATACACTCAACATATTTACTTCACTCAACATTTAACGAAGAGTGAATACAAAAATGAGATATATACAATTTCATCAACGCATAAGCAAGAATGCACAATAGAGAACTATATTTCAGACTCCAGTCTCAACTATGGAGTACTGGTAAAATTCAGTTTCTGCTATGTTGAGTCTTAATCAAGTCACTCTGAAAAAGAAGTTCAATGTCCTTGGGAGAAAAAACTTTTTCTTTTTGTTTGGTTCTGATTGACGTTGTCAGGTTGAGATCCTCCTGTTCTTTTGGTATTAATAAAAAATTTCTCCAGTCGTTCTCAGACTTCACACCTTTCAAAAACATCATACACCAAAGGCAAAACTCTTATCAACAGAACCTAGGGATGGCGGAGAATTTCTCCCTGAAACTTCGGGGGGCCAAGCGCCAACGTGTTCGGCCCCCCAAACAAGTTTCAGGGAGAAATCCTCCGAACCCCCCCTGCCCCCCGCACCCCCCCCGGGACGGGACTTACCTTCGCCGAATGTCCCTCCCGGCGGTGGGTCCAGCCGGCGGTTCGGCAGCTGTTCGAGCGGGGCAGGAGCGGCAGCCGGTCTTTCGACCGGCTGCCGCCGCCGCCATTGCAATAAAAGAAAAAAACAAACAAACGCCCCCTGATAGGCTACATGACGATTAACGTAGCCTATCACGGCTAGATTTGCAAAGTCAGCCATGATAGGCTACGTCAATCGTCACGTAGCCTATCACGGGTGACTTTAAAAAAAAAAAAAGCGCGTACGGATAATGGCGGCCCCCATAGGGAGCCGCCATTCCCGTTCCTTATTTGGTCACTGTAGTCTACGTAAAGATTTACATAGACTATGGCGAAAATAAGGGCAACGCTATTTGCGTTGCCCTTATTTTCGCCGTAGTCTACGTAAATCTTTACGTAGACTACAGCGACCAAATAAGGAACGCGAATGGCGGCTCCCTATGGGGGCCGCCATTAGCGTACACTTTTTTTTTTTAAGTCACCCGTGATAGGCTACGTGACGATTGACGTAGCCTATCACAGCTGACTTTGCAAATCTAGCCGTGATAGGCTACGTTAATCGTCACGTAGCCTATCAAGGGGAGTTTTTTTTTAAAAAAAAACTTTCGCGTTCGCGGCCGGGCGAGGCGGGAAGCCTCCTACCCGGCCTGAATTTTGGCCGGGGTGAGGCGGGAAGCCTCCCCCCCCGGCCTGAACTTCACGGGGGGAGCAGCGAAGCGCCTCCCCCCCACCACGAACAAGCTTCGGCGAAAGGTAAGGGACTTTCGTCCACCCCTAACAGAACCTCAAACGCTTCTTTATCTCAGACATTTATCCACTGCTGCCACCACCCCATTGGTGCCATCCACACATGGACAACTTGGGGGTCTCATCTAGAACAGCCTTCCCCAACATGGTGCCCTCCAGATGTTTTGGACTACAATTCCCATCATCCATGACCACTGGTCATGTTCCCATTCTGATAAGACTTATAGTTCAAAATGTTTGGAGGAAGACTGATCTAGCGCAACATTGTGACTAGTGGGTGACAATAGTATTGCTAGGGACTCTGTGTGAGTATTTCTCTTTTGTACTACTGTGTGTTGTGCTTTGGCAAATGCTGGTTGAAAAAAGGGATACTGACCAGTTATGCTGGCCGAAGCTCCAACTGGTGGCCATCTTAGGCTGGACCACAGGATTGCTCTGCCTGAGTCACAGAAATGGAAATCTATTGGGTCAACCCTTCTATTATTACAGTTATCTCCTTTATGCTCCCCCCCCCCCGCCACCCAGCTTTGCTAGGTCAAATTTTAAAGTGACTCAAGCCATGAATCTTCTAATAGTTCCTTTGGAAACTAATCAACATTTATAGTCCAGATCCTAAACTGATATCACTGTATCATACGCTACCTTTCATTGCAAGAGTAAAGACCCAAGTTGTTTAATTCCAGGTAGTTCTCATTGGATTATTGTCCCAGTCCTCTTTAATGCTTTCAACTAAGCCAGCCCACCTTGAATAATGTGCTTTTACTGTTCCTGAATCCTTACTGACATCTTTCTGGTATTAGGATGTTTAGGCTTCTTAGCATGCTTGGTATGAAGAGGTGAGGGACTTTGCACCGGTTGCCAAGTTAATTGATTTTCTCTGCTAGAATACTCTTTACACTCAGTCACACACACCCCATTATTGCCTTTCACACACTCTCAGAATCCATGACTCTTAAAAAAATAATAATCCAGTGCTGATGAGATAAACATAATAGATAATAACCTGCACTATCCATTGTACTATTCACATTGCTTCAAAAATAGTAGGATGGCAAATTATACCCTTGACTCTGTTGCTTTGCCCCTTAGGTAGGTGCAGCCGGTACACTGAGATTGAGTCTTACACCTGTCTAGGCCTTGTGGCTTGGCATTTTCTCCATTATCTCCACTCGAGAGCCAGTGTGGTGGAGTGGTTGGAGTGTTGGACTGGGACTTGGGAAATCCAGGTTCTAGTCCCCACTCAGCCATAAAGCTCACTGGATGAGTCATTGACTCTTAGCCTAACTTACCTCACAGGGTTGTTGTGGGGATAAAATGGAGAGGAGGAGGATGATGTATGCTTCCTGGAGCTCCTTGGAGGAAAGAGTGTAATATACATGTAACAAATAAATAAGATAAATAATAGCTGTGGAACCCTTGTCCTACAGGTAGAGAATTAGGCAGGCCTTGGGAGAAGAGTAGTAGAGAAGGCTTGGTAATATCATGTCAGTGAGCAAGTAAAATATGCAAGTTACATGCAGAAGAAATCCAGCTGGATTGCGCATTGAATATAATAGGACACTTATAGGATAGGCACCTAGTATTTTAAATGTCCCTAAAATGGGCCCCTTTGTCCAATCTGAATGCCTGCAGATTTCATGCTGTTTGGGTAGCAAACACCAAAGTTACAGGGAGCAAAAGACTGGCTGAGTCTCCCTTTGGAATCAATGGAAAAACAAAAATGCATATAAAACCTGGAAAGGAATGAATAACAAATGAAAAACAATACAGGGGCAATTCACATGAACACGAAACAAAAGGAACTTTGAAAATGAATAGGGAAATCAAATCATTTCCCCTTTGCACACTACTGGAGACTTTAAGTAGATGGGAGTCAAGGCTGAAAAGTCTATGCAAATGTGCATAAATTATCAGATGTTTTCTGCAGGACCTAACAGCTAGCATTGAAGTACTGAGCCATCGAGCCCAGACAGGTGTAATACCCTTTATATATGCACAGTCACAGCCTAACAACTGCTCTCTACACCAAACAGAGTTTTCCAATCAGTCAATTTCACAATTGTCTCCCCTGCCCCGTAAAACCTTACTTTGACTTCTACAGACTCTAAATCAGGGATGGGCAATTTGCAGCCTTCCAGAAGTTTTGTCCTCCCCATCAGCCCTGTCCACCATAGCCAATGGTGAGGGATGGGATGGTGGGAGCTGTAGGACAAAACATCTGGAGGACTACAACCTGTCCACCCCTGCTCTAAATAGAGCTATAGAGCTTTCCAGTCTGTCAATTTCACTGTGCCCTCCCTCCCCCACTCCCTGTGACCTTCCTGTGAAGTGTACAGTGTGTTCTGGGCTACATGTCCCAGCGTTTCTTAACTGGGGCCATATGGTCCTACAGGGGGCAATCTACAGATCTCAGGGGGATATTCAGAATTGGGGCACAAATGGGGGTATTTAAAGGAGAGTTAAAGGAGAGTAGGGGAGACAGCTATGCATGATTTTTAGAAAAAGTGTTTAACTGGCCCTAAGTTGTGTGTGATGAGATTCTAGTGAGAAAGCAACAGAAGGGGGCAATGTAATGGCAACAACAATGTAATAGCAGCAAAGGCAAGGGAGAAACAAGATTTTTTGTAATGCTAATTAAAATCTAAACCTAACATTAAGAAGTTGGCTGATAGCCATCAGGCACAAGGGTCTCGTTGAATGTGTGTGAATGTATCATAAGCATATATTATAAATATACTTATATTTCAGAATCAAGTTTCCTTGTCTGGAGTGCTCTTTTTATCTCCTAATTATTTACTTGTGGCTTGGGTGGCTGGGACATTTGATGATCACGTGGTGTACTTGGTGGGCGGTAGTGGATTAAAGGTTAAGAACCACTGATGTATCCAATGCAAAACAGTACTTCCAATGCAAAGCAATTGCAGACAAACAGAAATAAACGGGAAATAAAATAAAGGGGATTGCATTCATTTCCCCCTCACATTCATTTTTCTTTTTCCATTTGATTTCATTATAATTTTGATTTCCTTATGGGATTCATTCATTTGATTTTTCATTCCTTTTATTTTTAATGAATGTACATCAAGCAGAGATGCCTAAGAGTTTCTCAGGATCCTGCCTGGCTCATGCTGGTTACCTTATCAGGACAGGGTGTCAGCCAGGTTGTTCTCATGCTTCCTACCATGTCTACTCTGGCAGCTCGTCCAACAGCCTGTTCATGGGAGAGGGACATCCCATGGTAGCCCCAGCATCTCTACTGGAAATCCAGATGGGGTCCTGTCCCTGAACTATACAGATGGAGAGGGAGTCCTGTCCCTGAACTACACAGATGCAGATGGAATCCTGTCCCTGAACTATACAGTCCTGTCTCTGAACTATACAGGTGGAGATGGAGTCCTGTGCCTGAACTATACAGGTGGAGATGGAGCCCTGTCCCTGAACTATACAGTCCTGTCCCTGAACTATACTTGCTTCACAAGTTGTGAAGGTTCACAACTTCGAATCTTCGAAGATCATGCCTGAATTAGAAAAGAAAAACAAAACATTGCAGAGAAGCCCCGATTCTGCTAGGATAACACCTTAATTTAAAAAAAAACCCATCCAGAGCGGGGGATAGGATGGGGTAAAACTTAATCTCATTTGAAGGGATAGAATAACTAGGGGTGCACGAAAGTCACTTACCTGGTCTCGCAGCTTGCTTCGCGGTGGGGGGGAGGTGCTTTGCTGCTCCCCCCGAAGTTCAGGCCGGGGGGGAGGCTTCCCTCCTCGCCTGGCCGAAATTCAGGCCGGGGGGGGAGGCTTCCCGCCTCACCTGGCCGAAATTCAGGCCGGGGATAAGCGCCCCGTCTCCCCGGCCGCGAACTTCAAAAGAAAAAAAAATACACAAAATGCGCCTGTGATAGGCTACATAACGATTAACATAGCCTATCACGGCTAGATCTGCAAAGTCAGCCGTGATAGGCTATGTTAATCATCACGTAGCCTATCACGGGTGACTTTGAAAAAAAAAAAAGCGCGTACGCAAATGGCGGCCCCCATAGGGAGCCGCCATTCACGTTCCTTATTTGGTCCCTGTAGGGCTATTTGCGTTGCCCTTATTTTCGCCATAGTCTACGTAAATCTTTACGTAGACTACAGGGACCAAATAAGGAACGCGAATGGCGGCTCCCTATGGCTTTGCAAATCTAGCCGTGATAGGCTACGTTAATTGTTACGTAGCCTATCACAGGGGCGTTTTTGTTTTTTTTTTACTTTGCTTGTAATGGCGGCGGCAGCAGCTGGTCGAAAGACCGGCTGCCGCCTCCGCCCCTGACGAAGACCCGACAAACCGCCGCCGGCACCCGCCGCCGGGAGGGACATTCGTGAAAGGTAAGTCCCATCCCGGGGGGGGCGGGTGGTGGGGGGCACGGAGAATTTCTCCCCGAACAACCTTCGGAGGACCGAATGCGTTGGCGCTTGGCCCCCCGAAGTTTCGGGGAGAAATTCTCCCCCATCCCTAAGAATAACCCCCTGCTCAATGCAGGAAGCCTGATTCCCAGGCGGTTGCCCATCCAACTACTGACTGGGGCCGACCCCGCTTAGCTTCCAAGATCAGACAAGTGCACGCACATCCAGCCCTTTGCTTGTTGCTGAGGAAACGGGGGCTGCTGAGGAAGCTATGGGATCCATAGCCGGAAGAAGACATGGGGCCGTTGAGAGCTGTGATTGGACAGGAGGGAAATACAAACACCGCCATATATGGACAAGGGGGAGGGGACTACGACCGGATACGGTAGCGAAGGCAGAAAATCAGAGCACATTAGGGGGAAATACCGGGATATTAGGGTATTGAAAGGGGGAGCACAGAAGTGGGAAATTCCGGTTCCAATTCGAGGCGGGTACTGCGTAGTGTGAAAGGTGGGCAGTGAAACCTCATTGGAAGTAAAAAAAGGCGGTAAGTGTAGATCCAGACCTAGTGGTAGGTTGCATGACTGAATGCTCCCAGAACTGCACATAGAACTCGTCTAGATGATGTGGGGAAGAGTTCTAGCTCTGCCTTCTTCCTGATAGCCTAGTTTTATATGTGCAAGGGGCTTTTGTTTGCTTACTCATTGGTTTAAGTGGGGAAGCATTCAATCATATTCTTAAATCAGGGGTGGGGAAATTTCCACCCCCGGGGGCTGCATTCTTCCGGGAGAAATATGTCTGAGGCCAAATGCCAATAGTGAGTAGTGCCATAGCTACCCCACTCTCTCTCCCTCCCTCCCTCCCTCCCTCTGTTTTACACACACACACACACACACACACACACACCTGTCCATTCCTCTGTCTTTGCTCTTCTCTCTCTGTTTCTCCCCTTCTCTTTCTCCCCCACCCTTCCCTTCCCTTCCCTTCCCTTCCCTTCCCTTCCCTTCCCTTCCCTTCCCTCTCTTTCTCCCCTCCCCTCCAGCTGTCTCCCCTTCCTGCCATAGCAATATTCATATGCATTCTCCCCTCCCTGCTATAGCAATGCACTTAAAACATGGAATGGCTTGGATTGTCTGAGTTTCCCATGATGTACTACTTATTGTCCTTCAGCTTTGTGGCTATAAGGTTAAGGAGGCAAACAGTGGGCTCGGTATGAATAAAACAGTTCCATTCTCTGATTCAGCCTACCCAGGTTACTGTATCTATTTATACAATACAAATACAATTATATGTTTAGAAATGCATCGATACAATATATTTATTGCTGTTTATCAGGAACATGGTTAAATTACTGGAAAGCCTTCCATCTTTAAACTGGCTTTATCCCAAGGTAAGCATGCATTCCATTGAAACAGGAGGAAAGTAATAAGATAGATAAGCAGACTCCAGCCATTAAAATTCAGGTAACCGCACTTCAGTCACACTACATTCAGTCACATTGCATTCAGTATGAGGAACACATCTGTATGGATTGTTTATCAGCATACTTTTGCTTCAGAAGGAAAATTCACAGGAGTTGAAAGCCCCCACTAATCACCAATATAAATACATTTCTATATCAACATCCATAAAATGGTTCTCTAATGGCAACAGCACCAGTTTATTATAATGTTTTGTCTCAAAGACCCCAGGATGCTATACCACAGTGGTAAACAGGAAAGTGCTCATTTCTAGAGGAAACAAAGGCCCAGGGATAGGAAATTCAAATATAGGCAACTCAGGTGTAGTGTGCCAGTCTTGGCTCTGGTCACACTGGGGAAGGATCACAGCAAGACCAAGGGTGAAACAGGCATCTAGGCAATACAAAGAGCTTCAGGAAACTCTGTCAGGATGGGCATTTATACCCTGCCAAAAAAAGAGGGAATGCATCACCCAAAACGAGGACAAAAGAGGACACTAATTTGCATAACACTTGCATATGCAGACTTGTATGTCTGTGCAAATTTAGAAATAGTAGCTATAATTTAAATAGAAATGCAGTGCATCTCACCATAGTGAGAAAGACTGACCAAGTGACCAGTAGGTCTTCTCAGTCTGTTGTCCAGGTGCTAGCTGTTGATGGGCAACTTCAAGCCCTCAGCTGCTCTCCCTTCTTATGGTTCTTTAATCCAGACTTGGACTTCTAATAGAGGGCATCTTCAAATGGAGGACTTTCCTCTGACAGCTCTTCAAATAGAGGACTATCCTCTGTAAAGTAAGACACCTGGCCACGGTAGCCTCTGTTTGCTCAGACCAGTGGGCAAGCCTGACCTGGAATTTTTTATAGAGGTCATAATATCTCACCAGGCATGTTCTAGAAGAGACTTCCTGGCCAGTATGGCTGGTCTTTGATAGTGGCACACAGGCTGAATCCCCACCTGAAATGCTTAGGGTCTCCTTCACATGGAGCTTTTATCCTGCTATTGAGATGCCTCAGTCACTGAAGTTTGCGGGCTGTTTATGTGATGCTGTGAGCCTCCAAGGCATCTCCTGCACTAAATGCCCTTTGTTCCATTTTTAAATAGATTGCAGATAAGGAGCTATCAAATTACCCCATTGTGTTCTGCTTGAGTTCCCTCCATGAAAAGAGGCAACATGGCAAGAAGAGGAGCAAGATCAATAAAAGATATAGAAGACTCAGATACAGGGAGAAGGAGGGGGAAAGGGGAGGGGGAAAAGGAAGTGTGTGAAAAAGGGAGTTGTTGCGATCCTGCATTTAAAATGGAAGCAAAAAGCCCTGTTTAAATGCAGGATTTTAGGCTGGTGTAGAGATGCCCTAGATCTCAAGTAGACAGTGATGCAGCTAGGTAATTTTAAATCCTGGGCTTAATGGTCTTTTGGTGGGGCAGCAGCAGGGGACAGGGAGGTGGGGAGGATCAGGCTTTAGACAGCCATATGTGTCCACTGCCATTCCATGCTTTAAAACTGTGTGCATGTTTCGTATATGTTAGAGGAAAACAAACAAACAGTTTTCCAACTTTTTTTTTTTTTAAAGGAAGACTCTGAGCATATGCCGTTTTGCATTTTTAACTCACATCACTCATAGGACCTTCCTGAATACAGGAATAAAATGGAGTTTGCCATGGCTGTCCTGATGCTAGACACATTTACTTGGGAATGGGCACCACTTGTAATAGAAAAAAGATGATAATGTAGTTTAAAAGGAAGAATAATAAAATGAGCAGCTGTGCCTAGTACACAATCATCACAGTAGTAGTAGTAGAAGAAAGAAAGAAAGAAAGAAAGAAAGAGAGAAAGAAAGATAGAGTGCTGCAGCAAGCCATGCCAGCCCATGTGCTGATGGGGGCCTGTTTGCCATGGCCCCCATCAGTTGCAGCTCTCTGGGTGGTTATTTTGTGGGTCCCTGGATGGTGTGGCCCTGGATTTTGGTCATGAGGTCCACCTTTAACTGTACCACTAGGGGGTCAAGATGCTTGCAAAGTTCTCCTTTGGATTGCCAAAAATAGAACTTCAGGGGCTTGTTAAAGCCTGTCTCAAAGCAAAGGTGACCCTAACAAGCGCCTGAATTCTGTTCCAGCTTGGATTGAAATCTGAGCTACAGAAGAATTTCAGGCTTACCTTATGCATAGTCATGGAATGACACTGCTCCAAGGCATTGCATAGGGGAAAATTAAGATGCTGCAGGGGCAAATACTATGGCATGGTAGCCCATCTCACCTTCCCCTCACCCTTGGTTTCTTGTCCTCGCAGCCTCTTAAATTCCTCCTATTCAATGTAATAGGAGAAGATTGCTCCATTACATCAAGTAGGGTCAGTTTTAACAGGCTGGAGGAGTAACAACTGAGGGAGCAGAAGCCTATCTCCTTGCTTTTGCCCCTGCAGCTCTTAATTGGAGATTTAAGAGGTTGAGAAATGGGTTAATGGCTTGGGAAAATGATCTGAAACCTTCTGGATTTTGTGTGTGGAAGAAGATCTTGGATCATTTCCAAGTTAATCTGTGGTGAATTTAGAAGAGCATACCTATATATAGGCTTAGATTCAAGTCCCACTACAGACTGAAGACCTATCACAGAGATTGAATGAGAACTTTGCATTCGCATCATTTGGTCTTGCATCACTCACTCACTCAACACCCGATGATTCACTGCTGAATGAACTTATTTCATAAAAAAGCACTGTGTTTGAGATGAGTTGATATTGAGTGAGAGGAAAGTTCTATCAGAATGTGCATCTCACTCAGTATCATCATACCTCAAACACAGTGATGCTTGAACTAGTGATGATTAATCTGGAAGGTTTATTCACACATACAAATAAAAGTGATCACTTAATGCTACAGTTAATGAATGGCATGCATTCATCCATGAACTGGCTCTTGGTCATTACATCTTACAATTCTCAGTTTTCAACATCCACTTGTTAATTATTGAAAACTCTATCATCCATGAATCACCCCTTTTAAGGCAGTAACATCCACTCAAGATTTCCTGAAATAGACCCTGTCGACTCCTTCCCCCAACACAGTGCCCTCCAATTGCTTGGGACTACAGCTCCCATCAGCCAACATGGCCAGTGGTCAGGGAGGATTGGAGTTGTAGTCCAAAATATCTGGAGGACACCAGGTTGGAAGATGCTGTTCTAGAGTCTAGAGGGGCCTTCCAGATATTGTTGGACTATAGCCCCCATTATGCCTCACCATTGATGATGCTGGCTAGGTCAGATAGGAGTTGTAGTCCAACAAAATCTGTGTATCATTGGTCTAGGGTAACTGTATCCCTCTGAAGTAGAATTCCATTAGACATAGAAGGATGCTGCTGAAATGGAAAGAGGGAACCTTCCTTGGGCCTATAGTAAGATTCTGGATGCTCTGGCAAAGGATAATCCCAATATATCTTTGTGCTGGGACATTCCTGTTGGAAAGACTTTCAAGGCTAATGAAGGCTCAAGGAACTCTCCCTTTCATGCCCCCTACTGTTGCTATTGCTGGAAGATAGGCTGTGGGGAGGGCACACAAGTGGAGAGCTGGTAAGGGAGCAACTGGAATAGGACAGGCTCTTCCTAGGTTTCAGAAAACTCTAGAAAATAAGGCTGGAACCTGAGCTTTTTCTGGAAATCTTCTGAAAAAGTTTTGAAAGAACAAGCTCATTCCAAATCAAGATGAAGGAACTTGCCAATCTCTGTCTAAAACACAGTATGAAATACTTTAGGCTATTTACTTTCTCATGGTGACTGTATCTGAATTAAGTATGTCCACAGACATTTTAGTAATTAAAGCACTCAATAATGTCAGGCTGAAGTTCACTGAAGAAAAGCGGGAAAAAGGATAGCGGGAAAAAGGTCAGAGTTACATTAAGAAAGCCACCATAGCTTGTACCTACCTTCTTCAGAGAGATGGGAAGCAGAAACTGATGAGTTTTGGTCAAACATCATTCTCTATAACTGTGAAACATACAGTCCCAATAACTTATTTATTCCTAGCTATCATTTATGGCATATAGTTATCCTTTCCACCCTGGGCAAATTATGAATGGACGGTATACTGCACATATTCCCATTCAAGAATTTACTTCAGGAACATCAGATGAGCAGGCCTGATCACAATGTAAAACTAAAGTTCTTCCTTGAAACCAAAATATTTCATGCTGTTGTAATTAGAAAGGAAAGAATCCTGCAAGAAAATACAAGTTGTGTAAGTTCTTTTTAGTGTGCATCGCTAATTTGCTATATATGAAAAAGGGCGGGGGGCGGGGGACTATTTTGAAATAATTTTGTTTTACTGCATCTAGATATATTATTATTCTGGATAGAGAGATTAATGTGAACAAGGAAAGCAAAGGACCAGGTGGTGAATGATTTATTTTGTTTTTAATGGTCCTTTTGCCAACGGCACAAGCATTCATCACTAGTAAATTCTGGGCATGATCCAGCCAAAGTGAACAGTTTTAAAGTCCTTCTGAATTTTGCTATGCATCTAAGTTTGATTGGTGTGCAGCACTCCCCATTCACATCTTTACATTATTTTTCTGGATGGGAAGCAAAGCGGCTTCATGGCACATACTTCTCCAGTTTAAGTTTAATTCCACATATTTCTCCATTTAAAGGAGAAGCAAACTCTGTCTCTCTTGTCCTTCTGCCACCAGGCAAATAAAATTTTATTCAGGCAAATTTTTGACTTTCATGTGGACTATTTGATGACGTAGGTTTTAACTGGTAGGTACTGCTTTTTGTTTTACTGGGGGGAGGTGTGTGTTAATCAATGTGCTTTGCATTTATTTTAATCCTGCCTTTTCACCAAGAAAACAGTGCTCAAGGTGGCTAAAAATCATAGGAACTAAAAAATAAAATAAAATAAACAATTTGTTTTTTAACTATATTTTAATGATAATTTTGTATTTTATCTGTATTTTACTATTGTTAGCTGCCTTAAACACTATTTTAGTGGAAAGGGAGTCTATAAATGAATTTATTTATTTATTCATTCATTCATTCATTCCAAAAAAAAAAATTTCTTGGCCACCTTTCAGGGCAGAAGCCCTCCCAAGGCAGCTTACAGCAATAAAATACATCAAGGGAGCAATCCTATGGCCGCTAGTCAGCAGCTAGATGGCCATAGGATATGTGGGTTTCCAGGAACCGACCTCGGAGCCCGCACTCCGAGGTCAGTTCCTGGAGAACCAACCTTCCTCCCCTTCCATGCTGCCTGAGAGGCAGTGTGGAAGGCCCTGTGCTCTGTGCTTGGAAGAGGAGCATGGAGTGGCCAAAATAGGGTGTTCCAGGGGGTGTTCCTGGGTGGGGAAGGAGGAAATGCCAGTACGACACATCCTATGTGTCATCTGGCAGCCTCCTCCTCCACTCTGCCTCCTGTGGCTAGACAGCTGAAATTAGCTGTCTAGCCGAAAATCCAGGGCAGAAGAAGTGCGGAGGGAACGATCCCCTCCATGCTTCTCCTGCCCTGCATGGATAGACAGTCGCCTCTGAATTCAGAGGCAGCTGCCTATCCCCATAGGATCGCACCCTACATAAATAAATACATACATACATGCATACATACATAAATTGTACCTTATTGCAAGTACCCAACTAACTAGCGCTCCTCATAGGTTTCCACTCAAAGTGATTCCCCATGCTATGCCACAGGGTGCTACCTAGTCCTATTGCTAACAGACCAGTGTTAAAAGTGCAACAAGCCACCTTTTTTTTTTTTATGTCTGCCTTAAGGTTGGGAAAACACTGCTATATTTGAGATACTTACCTGCAGCTGTGAATATGCTATTTTCACTCCCAAAACATCAGATTATGGATATGCACCATGCCTCTAATGTCAATTAAACATGTGCTTTGTGCTCTATGTGATACAGAAATGCTTCACTCTGGCTAGATTGTGCATTCATTTTGCACGGTGTGAGAGGGAGGTGGTAACAAGTGTTAACCTTAAGAACTGCCCTTCATAGGAACATATGAACCATTTTTACCTGGTATGAGTAGCTCTCAGTAGAATTTGAGTAGATAGAAATTAGCACAGACATCCACCCTAGATGGCTAATAGGCTAGAACGTCTGTGCCTGAAGAAGATGCAAAGGTTTCCCAGTGCTTCCTTGACAGGGATGCACCCGCCAAATGAAGAAAGGTGTAAAAGGATGGACAGAAGGTTTTAGAGAGGCGTGGTGCCCCAGTATTCTTCAGCTGAATGCAGATCTCTGAGATAGTACTAATGCCCTAGCAAGCAAGACTAATTTGTGGAAGAAAAAAAAAACCTAATAAAATCAGCATGTGTGCAGTGATCTGCTGCTTGGCTTGTTCCTTGGAAGGGATTTGCTAATCTGAGTGTTGGGGGGGGGGGACCCACAGAAAGGCAAAGAATGCCCAGTAATTTGCTGCATCTGGTAGGAATAAAAGACTTGAATGACTATTCCTTAAATAGGGTCTTAACCTGGTAATTGACAATAAATATGTTGTCTTTATGGCAGGGCAGTGTGTGTGTGTGTGTGTGTGTCCCAATCAAGGCTATTGTGCACAGCACCCCATTCAGGTTCAATTAAGTGGTGTCTGATTTTCAAGAGAGCTGTGTTTAAAAACTAATGGGTCTTTAAAAAAAATCAACCACTGTCACCAGCACATAGGAAAAAGACAGAGAGAGAGAAGTGAGGGGACTGGGTTGCTGAGCAACCAGCTATTCAGCAGGAAGCTAAGCACCTAAGCTATGAATATAGCACAAACACAAACAGGAATAAATCATCAGCTCTATTAGCACATTACATTATTGTGCATGACCCAAGGAGAACATTTCCAGGGAGAAAAATCACAGCTCCGGGTGGCGTACACTTGCAGGAGGCACACTTCAAATACGAGTGTCCATGGCCCAGGCATGCACTAAATAATTAAGCATGGGGCAGGGGTGGGAGCGGAGGGCTGAGAAGCTGCTGGAAAATGAATGTCCAAAAGCAACACTTCCCTCTGGCAAAAGGCACACTTCTGGGGAGGAGAAATGTGCCGTTTCCCTATTGCGAACCAAGATGGTTCATGACGGCTGTGGAAAACAAAGTTGCTTAATATTGTGCCGAAACAAAAATCCGCAGGCTTTGATTTACACAGCCAAAACTTGAAGTAAAGGTATATCCACAACCAGAGTACTTATTTCATAGAAATGTGATCCATAAGTTCGTGTTTCACCCAGAGATAGCACTGTCAAGAAGAGACATGGGCAGCATTGCAAGCTTTACATTGGCAGTGTTTGAATTATGGGGGAGGTAGGGGTCCCCGGTCCCCTACCTTTTATGGTTGGCCCCCTTAGCTATTACTTTAGAAGGCTCCAGGGGTTAGGATTTCGTATCTCAGCCTCTATTCAAGGGCACCTCATGCCCCCCCTCCCTGGATCTTTTCACCATGTCAACACAGGGAAGAGATATCAGCTCACCCTACATTTAAAGGACTGAATGGCTTGGGGCCCTGCGTACCTGAAGGGGCACCTTCTCTCATATTCTTTTCCTGTTTCCTCAGATCACTGGAGGAAGTTATGCTTTGGGACCCTCCCCACACCCCACTAATTCTAGAGATGAAGTAGCCAAGGATTTGCAGCAGGGCTTTCTTGGTAGCTGCACTAACTCCTTGGAACTGTCCTGGTTACGGTCATGGGACAGAGTTCCAGGGATCTTGATGAGGTCCAAAAGAAAGGCAAGTATGGAATCCAAAGTCAAACAGAAAGTTGATCGAGAGAGGAGCAGGGAAGAGCAGGGAAATACACATTGTTAAACATTGTTCCAGCAGTTAGTGTCTGGAACTGAAGGTTTCGAAGCCTGAGCCTTCAGATCCCCACCAAGAGTGTAGCTGCAGGCTGTTAGTGCCACCTGGGGAAAGCTCCACCTCTACTCATGAGGAGTTCCTGTTCCTCAGGTGGACACTTCTGCATCTGGCTCACTGAGCCTTGGTCTTCAGATGCCTGCACCCCCTGGAGCTAGGAGACCGCTGGGCAACTTCCTCTGAGACTGAGGCTAGTTATGTTTTGAGGATCACCGTTGATAGCTGTCTCCCCGGAGGCACCCAGGATCCCCCAGTCCACCTGATGGTCCCCAGACAAATGCAGCTTCCCTGTGATTCTTGCCTCCCAGTCATCCACCTGAGTGGTAAGACAGGAATTCCCTTCCTAGTACTTCCTCAACATATAACATCTTTTTACCCTTTTCACAATCTAATCAAAATTTGATTATTTCTGTCTGTGTCTCTGCCTGCCTGCCTGCCTGCCTGCCTCTCTCTCTCTCTCTCTCTCTCTGTGTGTGTGTGTGTGTGAGAGAGAGAGAGAGAGAGAGAGAGAGAGAGATTGAGAGAGAGAGAGAGCTTTCCCTGGGGAAAAAGCTGATTTTGTTAGCTGATTCTGTTTTCATATTACTGTTCCTACAGAGTTGTTAAGTACTTTTCTTATTGTCTTGGATCTTTGCTTTTTTATTGTTTTGAACTGATTTTACACCACCATGTCTTTTTGAATAGAAAAGAATGTATTAGTATTAGCATTAATGTTTGATCCAATGCCAGTGCTACATGAGGGGGCTTCTATTTGTGCAATGGGACTTCCCTTTGCCCTCCTCCCCCAACCCTTTGGATCAGATTTGGGGGTGTGCAAGAAAGAAGCTGTGGGGGCTGCAGGCTATCTTCCACCAGCGGCTTCCATTGTACTTCTACCGGCAGACTGACATCATTGGAAATAACCTCAAAATAATAGTTAATAGCAGCATGGATACAATGGACAAAGTCTGGAGAACAGCCTGAATACTGACGGCTGATCATTGGAAGAGGACAATCTAGAATATTATGGCTATGAATAAAATCACCAGCTATAGACTGTTATGGGAGGGGAAGTAATTAATACAGACTTAAAAAAATTAATTAATACAAACATCAAAACAAAACTAGATACCATTCTTTCTCTCTCTCTCTCCCCCCCCCAATTATTGGAACTGACACAGATCAGGTGAATTACTAATGTTGGATATTTTGAGCGTGAAACAACTATGTGTTTAGTTGTCAGATTAAAAACAAGGACTGGGGAAATAAAATAAATAAATAAAAAGTGAATAAATAATGGCAGAAGCTGCTAAGACAACTAATTTCAGCCCAGAATTCCTCGGGGGTATTTTGCAAGAGACCACAGTACATATCAAGTTGATGGGGTTTGCTGCAGGATCCGGTGAGTGTAAAGCTCTCTTTCCACAGAGCTCCCCTCACACATCATGAGCGAAATACACCATGGATTCCTGCCAAGCCACCCACATCAATATTACCAAGCAGGAATATATTTATTTTTAAAATAAAATGTAATATTGTGAAGGCTGGGAACTTTCTTTCACTGAAATAAAGGATGTTTCCTCAAAAGAGACAGCAGGTAATAAATGTATATTATTAACTTATCTCAACATGGTATGGTGGTGCTATAAGCTTATTCCATTTTAAATAGCTTCACTTAAGAAATGCCAATTTATTGTGAATGGTGATGATTTTTATCATCTTATTTTCAAATAGACTCAGCCACATACATTTCCTGGATTTGGGTTTGATCCAGGAAAAGTGCTTGGTCAAAATGCTAGTATATTCATTTGCCGTGCCCTGAAAAGACATCCAATACTGCCCAGAATAAAAGGACAGGCACTGCAGAAACTGACGTGGAGCACCGAGGAAGTCTGTTTACACAGGACTCACTGTCTTTTTTTTATTATTCCCCAAGCTAGGCATAAACAGACAACAATAGTCAAGAACCTGTAAGGGCCAACACACCCGAGAAAGGGCTCTTCACCAACCAGATGGAGCCCTTGACATTCCCATGGTGGCACTATGCACTCCCCCAGCTCATCTGACCATGAGAGGTTCTACTTCCTTTGGTGCCACACCAACATCCTGTCTCCACCTCCTTGCCAAAGATTGTTGAGCATAGCTTCCCTTCCCTGTCTAACAGAGTTCAAAGTAGTAACTTGTTCTCTGCTATAACTGTGCACTTTGGGACACCTGACTCTTGCATCCCAAATGTATTGATGTTGGAATCTCGATGCTGCCTAGAAGCCCAAACATCTAGGCTAGTTAGAATTTATCATTTTTATTTGCTTTTGATGCTTCTTGTTCTGATTTGTTAGCCATTTACCCTTGTTTACTGCACCCCAATAAATGTTGGTTGCATTGGACATGGGATCTGACTGAATGACTTAACTGCCCAAGGATTTATTCTCCTACCCAGAGGATTTCATGCTACAGGCATAGACACGGGGCAAGGAAGGGCTGCAGACTTATCTGGCAGAGTTGGGGGAGATCAATTGGCTGTCAATAGAGTTTGAACTGAAGTTGGTTATTGTTGTACCAAATCAGTTGGCAACATGATGGGACCGAGGCTGGATGTGGGGTAGTGAATAGTCTGATCTATCACAGAAGGCAAGATCCCCCCCTCCCGCTTGCTGTTTTTTTCCCCTGGTACTCTCAGTGCAGTCCTGTGCATGTTTACATGGCACTAGGTCCTATTGTGTTCAGTGAGACTTACTCCCAAGTAAGTGTGAATAGTATTGCAACATCAATACTACTTCTGAACAGGGATGTTTCTTTTAATTATCACAGTTGATGGCCACTGACAGAAGTATCACCTATGAATTTGTAGAACCTAGGGCTGTGCACTGCCTTGGTACAAAGCCCAAACAATGAGGCAAAGCAGGCAGATTCGGAGGTGCCTCGTCATGATATGAAGAGGCTCAGACAAGCACTGAGGCACCCCGAAGCACAGCGGCTCCTCCACGAAGCACCTCACCCACCTTGTATATTCAGAGCTCTTCTTATGCCTTCTGAGCAGCCTAGACAGGCTGTCTCCAAAATGTATCAACTTCTGAAAGATCACATGGAGGGGGAGGAGGAGGAGGAGGGAGGGGGGAAGGCAAGAGGATGCAGAGGCACCAAACATATTAATTTGAGAGAGATCCGGCCACCAAGGGAGGTGGGGAAGGGGAGAGGAGAGGAGAGGAGAGGGAGCTTTGCTGTGAGTCAGCTTCCATTTGCTCATTGTGAGAGAAGTGGTGTTATTAAAGGTGAGAGGACTGCCTGAACATTATTTGGCTAGAGCAGTGGTCTCCAAAATGGGGTGCATGCACCCCAGGGGGAGTGCAAATTGATCTATTTAGGTGCACAAGATGCCTGATAATTGAGCAGCCTCCTCCTGCCCTGATAAGTTGCCATTGTGTGCAAGGATGGTGGCGGAGTCAACGGTGGTGGCAGCAGGATGGGACGGGAGGTGAGAGGGAAGCTCCATGGCATTTCTCTCTCTGCTCCAGTCATAGCCACTGGGAGCAACTGCCAGGCATGATGGAGGAAGCCTTAGCCCTTCCCACTCTCCTTTGGCAGAACGAAGCTGAGAAGAAAGTGCATGCTATGGGGACTGGGTAAAACGAGGATCCATAAAATCAAAAAGGGACCGTCATGATTTCATATGATTCTTAAAGGGGAGACCCACAAAACCACCATCCAACCACAGAGCACATCTGCCTCCGTGGACTGAACCAGAAAAATCACTCATGGGTGCAGCCACGGCGCAAAAATACGGATCCTTGGCAGGGATCCTCTTGATTTCATTTGATTTTTGCAGAGCAAATCCTGCAAACCACCATCATATCACAGGGCACATCTGTCTCCATGGACTGAACCAGAAAAATCGTGGATCTGCCCCTCACAGGCACAGTCACAATGCAAAAAAAAAAAAAAAAAAGGAAAAATGGCTCTTCCCTGGAAGAAGACAGCTGCTGGTGTGTGTCCAGAGGGCTTAGTTGCTGGCGGCAGCAGCGGCAGAAGCCCACCCTCATTGGCAGGAGTCCTACTCCAACAGGGCACCCTTGCCTCCTTCCAAGGAAGGGGGAGAGTGCAGTTGGAAGGCGACTCCTGCCCTCGTTCCTGTTGGCGATGGGTGGGCTGCGACAGGCAGCATTTTGCCCAGCAGGATTTTCCCTGGCGGCACCAGCAGCAGTGGCAGTGGTGCCCCCCTGGTGGTGGTGCCCCCGCTCCACAGAACAAGGGCCCAGGTAAGGGGCTGGGGGCTAGGCAGTGTGTTGGGTGGGCCGAAGCAGGATTCGGATGTCCGAATCCTGCTTCAGCTTCATCAGCCAAGGCACATCCCTCCCCCCCGAATCAGCCTGAGATGAAACATAAAGATAAGGGGGCCAAAATCTGTATTATATACTCAGACCTTCTGGTCCCTATATGCCAGGTTACAGGTGTAAACAGGCCATTTATGCCTGTAATCTTGTGCATATGGGCCAATCATGGTACCATTTTGTGGAAGTCTAGATGTGCGCATATTTCACGATTGTCATTTTTTCCTCAAAATGGTGCTCGCGGCATTCATAGACAGGTTCCTGGTGAGTGTGGGTGGCTCAGCATGTGCAGGGGGAGAGCAGAGGGGTCTGGGGATGCATGAGTGGAGGCAGGGGCTCAGCTGCGCCCAGAGAACCCAGATGGGGGGGCACCTGTCCATCCCTAGGTCTCACTGAGGAGAGTGTTCCACAGTGCTGCTTGGGGGTGCAGGCAGGGGTAGAGTCTGCCAGACTCCTGGACCCAATTGGCCACCCACACCATCCCTAGTGAGGATTGCCTGGCACCAACATTGTCATCTTTTCGGTACCAGGTCAAGACTTCCCTCTACTCCCAGGGAACTGAAGGCATATGATAGGGTTTTTTTGCATCAGTGGTTTGGGTTATGGTGTGTACTGATGTTTGATTATGTTTTATTACATTTTTGTATTTTAATGGAAATAGGTATTTTAGGTTTTCTGTGTTTTAATATTTTTGTTGTAAGTCGCCTTCTGTCTTTTTAAGGAGAAAGTCGACTAAGAAATCCTATAATACTAATACTAATTTTGCGGGAGAGAATGTCATCAGTTAATGATGTATGGCATGAAGAAGTACTTTCACTTATCTATCCTAAATCTACTGTCAGTAAAGGTGTGATGGATTGTGGTGGATATTTTATTGTTGTTGTTCTATGTTCTGCTCTATGCCTTGGTAACCTGTTCTTTCAGGTATATGGTATGCTTAATTTAACAAGCACAATGTGTATAAAAAGCATCTATTGAGAGAAGGTATGGCCTTGACAGGATGAAGCTCAACACTTCAGATGATGTTTCATGGCCAAACAACACTGCAGATGAGCTAATGTCAGGCATATGTATATATATATATATATATATATATATATATATATATATATATATACACACACACACACACACACACACATACACATACACACACACATATATATATATATATGCACACACGTATATATATATATATATATATATATGCACACACGTGTATATATATATATATATATATATATATATAGTTTATTTATGGCTAGAATCATAGTTGGAATAGAACTCAAAGTACATCTATTCCAGCCATCTGCCAGTGCAGAAAGTCCACTACAGTGCCTCCAATCTGTGATTATCCTGGCCCTGCTTTAAAATGTCTAAGGATGGAGAGTTCATCACCTTTCATGGCTATAGGGTAGGCTACACCATACTATCTACATACCACCTCTCTCTCCTGTCTTCAGAAACCCCTTCAGTTTCTCCATGCCCTTTTCAAAATGTAACAGCACAAATTCTAAATTGAATTATAAAATACTCACATTTTAAAAGTAGGCATTGGTGTCTGGGTTTTTGTTTTTTTTCTTGGTTAACTGGGAAGCATAAATGCATTTTCTATAGTTCATGCATATTCATGAGAAGATGAGAAGGGAAAAGGTTGAGAGGAAGAGAATGATCATGGCATTGCTGATGTGATGTAAAATAATGCAGCATTTATAGAAAATGTCAGGAACATATATGGAAGAGGTGAGACTTGAGCGATGCATTTTAATGGAGTTATTCTGCCAAAGAGGGGGGGAACACATATGACAAATGAGAGATTCTCCACTCTCTAATCATAATCTGTTCAATGGATTCCCTGTCACATTTCTTTTTCTGTCTGACTTATCCCTCTGCTTACCTGTTATTTATCTCAATAGTAAGGAATAATCTATGTTTCCCTTTTTCCACCTTTATCTCCCTGGCAGAGAGGATCAGCTTCATAAGACATCACTGTGGTTGACCAGTTTAGGTTGGCAGCATGTTATTCAGTCCGTTCTTTTCTCTTCTTCTTGAAATGATATCTAGAAACTATAGTTCTACCTAGAGATGCTGGAGAAATTCGAGATGGACTAAAATGAGCTCAGATCTCTAAGAATCTAACCTGTGGAATCCGCTGCAGAGAGACTCCTCAGGCCACGTGGAGTCTGTGGACTTTCGGACGATGTTTTTTACTTTCCCAAAATTTACGCATATATATTTGTGGTAAAATATGTAAGTTTCTACTCAAGAAACATTGAATGGAATGGGGGACAATACACTTAATGTTACATACTGAGGAAAATTATGTAAATACTAGCATAAATACTTGCGTAATTATTGGCGTATTTTTCTGCATGATGAAAAAAATCATCCACATCTGTCTGTGGGTGGACGATGGAACAAAAGGCACATGACAATCCACGAAACACAGACGGAGCAGATTTTACACAGTCCGTACATCACTAGTTCTAGCTAGGTCTATGAAGTACTGCCTTTCATTACTCTTATCAGATCAAAATTACCTGATTAAATTTTGATTCTCCTTGCTTAGAAATAATTCCCTAGGTTCATTTTTTTAAAAAATATATCTATAGATACAGATTTAAGGTGATTTTGATCCTGGCCTTCTGTTGCAAGAGCAATACTCATTATAGAGTTATAGGTGTCACTGGGTTTTTGTGTGCTCCTGTTGAATCCTTGGCATTTTGTGAAGTGTTCCTACAAGCAAAGGCATCCCTGGATGGTCCTGGCAATGCACACGCATGTCAGTTTTATACCACTGTGTAACAGTGTATCTGGGAGGAGGGGAATGACTGCTAAGGAGAAAGGAATGTATGACCTTATGCTTGGAATTAGAATCTTAGAATCATAGAATCATAGAATCATAGAATAGTAGGGTTGGAAGGGGCCTACAAGGCCATCGAGTCCAACCCCCTGCTCAGTGCAGGAATCCAAGTTAGAGCATCCCTGACAGATGGCTGTCCAGCCTCATCTTGAACACCTCCAGTGTGGGAGAGCCCACTACCTCCCTAGGTAATTGGTTCCATTGTCGTATTGCTCTAACAGTCAGGAAGTTTTTCCTGATGTTCAGCCAGAATCTGGCTTCCTGTAACATGAGCCCATTATTCCATGTCCTGCTCTCTGGGATGATCGAGAAGAGATCCTGGGCTTCCTCTCTGTGACAACCTTTCAAGGACTTGAAGAGCACTATCATATCTCCCCTCAGTCTTCTCTTCTCAAGGCTAAACATGCCCAGTTCTTTCAGTCTCTCCTCATAGGGCTTTGTTTCGAGTCCCCTGGTCATCTTTGTTGCCCTCCTCTGAACCCTCTCCAGCTTGTCTGCATCCCTCTTAAAGTGTGGTGCCCAGAACTGGACACAGTGCTCCAGATGAGGCCTAACATTAATTTTGGAAGTTTTGACTCAGAGCAGCCCGAGTCCAGTTTCCAATGCATTGTGCAAAAATTTTGTGCAAAATTTGTACAACCTGGTGTACAAAATTATGCATGGTATGGAGAAAGTGGATAGGGAGGCATTTTTCTTCCTCGCTCATAATACTAGAACCCGGGGTCATTCCAAGAAGTTGATTGGTGGGAGTTTCAGGACAGCAGCAGCAGGAGCAAGAGCAGCAAGGAGCTCTCATTACCTGTGCTTTTATATCCTTGCGCTGGTCAAAGGTGGGGCCCCAAGGAGCAATGAGACAATTATCTTCCAATCAAAACAGGGTGCATGTGGTTAGAGCATTTGCTCACCAATCAGAAGCAAGGTGTCTCATCTATCTCCCACAATTTCATGTGTTTGCAGAACATATCTGGCACCATTAAAAACGGGTTACCTTGAAATGTCCCAAAATATGACCCAAAGTCTGCCATCTGGGCATGTTTTCTTGATTGACGCATTTCTCCCTGGTATATCTTCTTTGAATTCCTGGTCATCTTTGGACATTTTTGGTCATATCTGCCCGACCTCCTCCTCCCAGTTGTCGCTTGTGCTCAGGGTAGGGATGGCGGAGAATTCCGCCATGGATTTCAGTGAGGCCGAATGCCCTAAATCCGTGGCGGAATGGCCTGCCCCCCCCCCACGGATTGCCCCCAGGATGAGGCTTACCTGGGGCGGATGTTCCAGATGGTGGCGGGTCCGGCGGAATTCTGACATCCCTAGGAAAGAATGTGAATTGGTCATGATTTTCATCAGTGGAACAAAAGTGAGGGGGCCTAATTCACTCCAATATTTCTCCTTGAATTACTTGGTCAATGCCACTCTTTTTTATGTTGAATCACTGTTTCCTATCAGCCCTTTCCTCTCACCATGCTGAGGCAGAACATTAAATGGTGCCCCCTCACCATCCCAGCCAAATCAAGGTATGTAGTACTAACACTGGGAAAGTTATTTTGGCACCTGAAGCAGAAAATCCCACAAGCACCTATTCCTGGGAGTAAAAACACAATGATAATACATTAAAAAACTAACAATTTGCTACCCTATTCATGGCACTCCAAATCAGCTGCCTGAGGCGGCTGCCTCACTATATGTAATGATAGATTCTGTCAAAATTGTGCCAGGCTGTAACTTGTGGTGGAGAGCTACACCCAGCCCCCCACTGCTCCAACTCCTGTGTAAAAACCACATCTGTAATGGCACAAAAGGGATGTGCTTACTTTACTGCTGTGGATTCGGGAACTGGGTGATAGACTACAATTGTCGGCTGCCAAGCTCATCCAAAATGTGTGGGTCCCTGATCTCATGTTTTTCCCAACCAGCATTATACCTTTCTTTAATCTTCTAATACTGGCTTGTTAGATAGTTGTAAAGGTCTATCTTTGACACCTACTTAAAGACACCTTTCTGACTAGAGTCTCATGAATTCCCTGATGCCTGCAGCCCACTCCGAGGCAGTGAGGAGGGCCTAGGTGGCAATTTGTCCTACTCTATAGAGGACAGTCCTTTGTTTGAAGGGTTGTCTGGTCCTTGAATGGTTTAAAGAGCAGGGGTTGAAGTTGCTCACATCAACCATTGGCACTAGGGATGGCGCAGGAGTCTGAGCAGGGGGTGGAGTCTGACTGATCCCCCCCACCGCCTGGCCACTAAGACCCTGCTCAATGGGCTGCAGGGGGCTCACTTGCCTCATCGGCAAGCATCAGGAAGCACTGTGCAGCAGTCTCCTTACCGAGCTGCCATTGTGTGCACAATCTCAGCCCGGTTACTTCCGCATATCTAAGGTTGCATCTATGGCTGCCTTAATGGGGGAATGACTCAAGATTACAGGCATAAAGGGCCTTTTGTGCCTGTAATCGTGAGTCATTGCCCCTTTAAGGCAGCCATAGATGCAACTTCAGATATGAGGAAGTAACAGAGAGCCACGATTGTGCACACAATGGCAGCACAGAAAGGAGATGGACAGCCTCTCAGAGCTTCTTGGGTGGGTCACCGAGCCATCCTTTAGCTCCTGCAGCACGGCTCGTGTGGGCAGCAGTGACAGTGGCTGGGTGATTGCCCGAAGGGACCAGAGAGAAGTGGGTCCATCCATCCCTAGTTAGCACCTGGGCAATACACTGGTCACCTTGGAACAGCCTTCCACACTAAGGTGAGACATATTTAAATTATTTCTAAATTTGCATCTGGACATATAACTTAACATATGTATATTTTATGCAAATATGTGTCCCCCTTTGTCCTCTTTTTTCTGGCATGTGTGTGTTAAGCACTTATCTTTTTTGATGATGTGTAAGTGGCCACCCTAAGAGGGCAGTGCCAAGATGTTCTGTAGCAAGCAGTGCATTATCTGACTAATCTATCACTGACTGGTGGCTCTGTAAATTAACTGGGTCTTTATTTCATTGCCATTTAATGTGGTTACATAATGAAACCAGCTGTCCCAGCAAAATGCTCAACAATTATTCCTATAAAAACAAACAAAATTAGAATTATTTTTGGCTGCTAGGGTTGAAGGCTAACTGTCAGTGTTAGATTCTTGTCCATATTTTAGAAAGCAAAAATAGCAGAAGATAAAATAAATGCTTTTGAGTTAGCTGATGACATTTTGTAAAAAGCAAAATTTTGATTTTCAAATGCAAAGTAGGGAGTAAATGAATCCTCTCTGATATTTAATGGATAAAAGCAGAGACACTCTGGCATATGAGTACGGTCAGGAGCAGATCTTAACAGCCCAGTAGCATGGTCTTCTGGATGATCTTGGAGCCAACACATTTTTTATGTTTCTCTTGGGCTTCAACTTCCACTGCCATTAGTTTGCATAGTACATAAGAAAGAAGGAGGGAGGAAAGGAGGCAACTCCAAAAATTGGAAGACTGGAGTATTATTCGGAGGGTAGGAATTTCCCCAGGGCAGGTCTTTGAAGAATGTAGGGGTCCCAGCATGCAATATTCTATATGTTTCAGTAAAAGGTGGCTGTTTTCCAGGCAAAACTAATCTGGATTTACACAATCTGGATTTGATTTCAGATCAGTGTGCAATCCAGTCTGATATGACTCTAGGAAACTAGAAAATCATTAGATCCCTATTCAGGCATTCCAAAAACTGTTAAAATCAATGCAGATTTTCCAGCTTTCTGGCTTGCGTGGAGAGCCCCAGTGGATACATGAGGCTCCCCCCTTCAGCCACCCTCCACAAGTAGCGGGTAGGGATATATGAGAAATTAGTTTCAGTTTGTTTTTATAAGGATTTACCCAGTTTGCACCTTCTGAACCAAATATGGACTCAGGCACAATTTGTGGTCAGAATCCATGCATTTCTGAGCTTGCAATGTGATTTGCAGACCCCACCCCCAAATGCACCTGACAGCATGCATAGATTTGAAAATTTGAATGAAAAATAAGTACTTTTGAAAAATGCACACAAATGTGCTTTAACCCATCGGCGAAGAATGCATGTGTTGCATTGATGTGCACAATTGATGTGTACGTTTGGAAAAGTATGCATGAAAATACGCATGGATTTTCATGAGAAGAGAAAAACAAGTCCATACTGCACAATTTGATATGGACTCGAGTTGGAATGAGCTTTGAGATGAAATCTGGAGAACTTTGGTAAGCGCAGGTTTTGCTGATTTGTTCATCCTGAGTTGAGGGCAACAAGCATGATGGAGGAGAGGGGTCAGGGCTGAAATGCTCCTTCTTCTCATGCATTGATGTTAACCCCTTTTTTGAATGCCTGAATAGGGCTAAAATCTGCTAGATATCACTGCTAGTTTGCCTGAGGTGAATAAGACCATGACTTATGCACAATCTATGACTGGTAAAATCTGAACAACTTCTACGTATTTATTTACTGAGAAATGAAAATCTGCATTTCCATTAAAGTAATGCCAAAAGTAGGGATGTGAGAGAACACCCCAGCTCGGGTTCTCCGGGCATCCACTGAGGTGCTGTCCTCGCTCGCCCCCCACACGTGCTTGCTCTTGCCCTCCCAGACTCACCACGATCCCATCGAGTGAGCGGCAGTGCACACCACTTTCCCTCTTTTGTTTTCTGCACAAAGAAGGCAGTTCTGAAAATGCATATATTTAAATATGTGCAGTTTGGGGGCTGGGAAAGCCTCATATGCACAATATTGAGCTTTCTTGGCCCCCAAACTGCACATATTTAAATATGCGCATTTTCAGAACTGCCTTCTTTGTGCAGAAAACAAAGGAGGGAAAATTGCAGGCATTCATCGGATGGGATAGTGGTGAGTCCAGGAGGACAAGAGTCTGGGCGGGTGCAAGTGGGTGAAAGTGGGCACGAGCAGGGGCGAGTGAGGACAGTGGCTCGGTGGGTGCAGTCTGGGAATTGTGGGTGGGGGCGATGGACTCGTGGACCCTGGAGGCTGCCTGCAACATCCCTAGTCGAAAATAGCTTTTATAAAATTAACGAATGCCATGCAACTATCAGCTAAAACATACTAGTCCAATGTAAGGAGCAATGTCAGAGTAAATCAAGTAAGACTGGCAATACTAAGATCCAATAAAAATGTTGGTGAAGAAGAAAAGAGAAAAAGATAAAGTATCCTGACACCTACAAGATGTTAAAAAAGTTAACCCTGCCACTCAGAAGATGAGGCACCCAAAGCAGGTCTCACAGATGAAGATTTTAACTCTGGCCAGACTTTTGTGATTCTGTTAGGCCAATCCTAATTGTGGATCTCTATTGTATTCAATGTGATTTATTTCTTAAGAAGTAGGCTTAGGGTTGCAGCCTAAAGATATGTCAACATCTGTGTGAAATGCCTGTGATAGATTTAAATGAAAAATATGGGGGACTGTGCGGTAGGATAGCTCTAAAGGAGCTATCCAAGGTGCTGAACCCTATCCCCCAAATAGGTTGAGCAACTTGGATTGCTCATTTAGAGGTCTGGCTGGTTCTGACTGAAACCCAGAATTAGGGATGTACGAAAGTCACTTACCTTTTCGCGGATCTGCTTCACAGTGGGGGGGGAGGCGCTCCATCCCTCCCCCCAGAATCCTCGATGGGGGGGAGGCACTCCGTCTCTTCCCCCGGAGTCCTGCCCAGTTGGCTCCGCTCCGTGGGGATTCCGCGGAGCCACCAGCCGGCTCTGCCAGCAGTCGGACATCCGGCCAGTGGGTAGCAGGGACTCAAACGGCGGCAGCTGTAGCCGCCGCTGTTTGTGTCCCTGTATTCAACCCTGTATTCAAACGTGATAGGCTATGTAAAGACTTACGTAGCCTATCACGTCTGGGTTAAAAAAACAACAGCAACAAAACGCGTACGCAAATGGTGGCGGCTATGGCCGCCGCCACTGTGTTCCTTATTTTTCGCCATCTATGTCTACATAAATATTTACATAGACTATTACGGTGAAAATAAAGGGGAACGCAAATAGCGTAGTGGGCGCTATTTGCGTTCCTTTTTGATTCACTGTTTTAGCCTATGTAAATATTTACGTAGGCTAAAACAGCGAATCAAGAAGGAACGCAAATAGCACCCACTACGCTATTTGCATTCCCCTTTATTTTCACCGTAATAATCTACGTAAATATTTACGTAGACTAAGACGGCGAAAAATAAGGAATGCAAATGGCAGCAGCCGTAGCCGCCGCCATTTGCATATGCGTTTTTTTTTAACCCAGATGTGATAGGCTATGTAAAAAACATAGTTTTCTCTATGTAAAAACACACACACACCACAAATGACCAGACTGCAAATGATGGCGGTGGCAGCCGGTTGGAAGACCAGCTGCCGCCGCTGAAGCCACCGCCGGAGCTGCCGCCGCCTGGAACATCCGCCAGGTAAGTCTTGTCCTGGGGGGGGATCCGCGGGGGGGTGGGGGGGTGGCAAGCCATTCCTCCATGGATTTCAGGGGGCTGAATGCACTGGTATTCGGCCTCACTGAGATCCGTGGTGGAATTCTCTGACATCCCTACCCAGAATAGATTCTCAGCACCACTGAAATTGGAGCCACCAACCTCCACTGGAATATGGCAGAAATTTATGAGTAGGGTATCCTTTCAAGAGAAAGAACCCTCCATTTTCCCTCAAATTGCAAGGAGGAGAATGGGCCACTACTTTTCTTATCAGAAAGAACAGAGGGCAGAGAGGAATTGCAGCACTTCTATTCTCCCCTGAAGTGGCAAAATGGGCAGCTCAAGGAAAATGGCAGTGAAGAAGGTGACTCTGCCAGAGTTGTAAAGAGATGTGCAAATGCACCCCCTGAAACAAATGGTACATCCTGGATGGCAATAATTCACCACACTACGTTAATTGTAACTTACACATGGTCGATCCTATGTGAGACTGGGCATTTCAGCCCACTTCAGTGACACTTTGCAGGGACATTCAGGCAGTGTATGTCTGAATTTGCACAAAGAGTCTCCACCTTTTTGCCCAACTGAGTGAAGTCACAACTGAAAAGCATTTTGAAAACGTTAAATGAACACACTGTCATAATCACCTGGCCAGGCATCACTACCAGTGTATGGACCTGAAACAAGCATGTTCTAGAATCAGGTGATAAGCAGTGTCCCATTTCTAGGGGTGCACGAAACCCACTTACCTGGTCTCACAGCTTTTCGCGGTGGGGGGGAGGCACTTCGCTGCTCTCCCCCCAAAGTTCAGGCCAGGGGGGGAGGCTTCCCACCTCGCCCGGCCGAAATTCAGGCCGGGGAGGAGGCGCCTCGCCTCGCCCGGCCGCGAAATTAAAAGTTAAAAAAAAAAAATGCCCCCGTGATAGGCTACGTGATGATTAACGTAGTCTATCACGGCTAGATCTGCAAAGTCAGCCATGATAGGCTACGTGACGATTTACGTAGCCTATCATGGCTGACTTTGCAAATCTAGCCGTGATAGGCTACGTTAATTGTCACGTAGCCTATCACGGGGGCGTTTTTTTTTTTAGTTTTATTGGAATGGCGGCGGCAGCAGCCGGTCGAAAGATTGGCTGCCGCCCCCGCCCCTGACAAAGACCCGACGAACCACCGCCGGGACCCGCCGCCAGGAGGGACATTCGGCAAAGGTAAGTCCCGTCCCGGGTGGGTGCGGAGGGTGGGGGAGTGCGGAGAATTTCTCCCCGAAACTTGTTCGGCGGGCCGAACACGTTGGCGCTCAGCCCCCCGAAGTTTCGGGGAGAAATTCTCCACCAACCCTACCCATTTCCCACTGGCAGTCACTGCTAGGGATGTTGGAGGCATCCATTGCGGGGGGGGGAGTTTACTGAGCTTTCATTAGCTCGGCCCCCCCAGACTTCAGCTCACTTAAGAGCTGCCCAACTCAATCTGTATTAAGTCAGTCCAGCTTGTGGGTTTGGGGACTTTTTCCTCTTAAACTGGTATTTACACAAATGGCAGCTGCAATTTTCACAATTCGAGCAAATTTTGGTCGTAACATGCTTAATTTGTGCAGGTTGCACTGCAATTTTCACAAATGGTGGGTGCAATTTGCAGAATTTAAGGACATTGTGGCCACAATTTGTGCAAATTACATTTGTGATTTGTGCAAATGTTGATAGAAGAAGAAGAAGAAGAAGAAGAAGAAGAAGAAGAAGAAGAAGAAGAAGAAGACACTGAAAAGAATTCCTGGATTTCCGGCAAAAGCCTGTGGTTCGGCTCACAAATGCAAGCCAAGCCAGAGGCTCTTGGGAAATCCATCAAGCCTAAAAAGGGCCGTAACAACCATACCTAGTCCCTGCTTACCATTCTCCTTATTTTAAAAAAGTAACATCAAACATCTAACAATCCCTTGGATTGCAGTAGCCAAAAAAATTCTCAAAGGTGGCAGAAGGGGAGAATGAGAGGGGGTTAGATAGTGTGAGATGCCTCATTATATGAGTTCATCCTTGTGTTTTTTCCTACCTTGCACAGCACTGTGGCAGCTTTTGATGTCAACTTCGCACCTTCAGATCACCAGGACATTAGCAATCTGCACTTTGTTGGACTGAGCTCTCTGCCAGTCAAGTCCCACCATGGAGTGCCAGCAATCAACTAACTGACTTTCTTCTTCAGGGGGGCATTTGTAGGGGTGCACGAAAGTCCCTTACCTGTCCTCGAAGCTTTTCGCGGTAGGCGGGAGGCGCTTCGCTGCTCCCCCCGTGAAGTTCAGGCCAGGGGGAGGCTTCCCGCCTCACCCGGCCGAAATTCAGGCCGGGGAGGAGGTGCCTCGCCTCGCCCGGCCACGAACTAAAAAGTAAAAAAAAAAAAACAACGCCCCCGTGATAGGCTACGTGACGATTAACGTAGCCTATCATGGCTAGATCTGCAAAGTCAGCCGTGATAGGCTACGTAAATCGTCACGTAGCCTATCACGGGGGCGTTTTTTTTTCTTTTATTGGAATGGCGGCAGCAGCCGGTCAAAAGACCGGCTGCCGCTCCCGCCCCGGATGAAGACCCGCCGAACCGCCGGCCGGACCAAGAGGGACATTTGCCAAAGGTAAGTCCCGTCCCGGGGGGGGCGTGCAGGGGGCAGGGTGTGTGTGGAGAATTTCTCCCCAAAACTTGTTTGGGGGGCCGAATACGTTGGCGCTTGGCCCCCCAAAGTTTCGGGGAGAAATTCTCCGCCAACCCTAGGCATTTGTGTCTTCAGCAAGAGGCACAAGAGCAGGAGGCAGAAAGCCACGGTGACTGAAACTTGTCCCTGAAATTTAGACTGCAGTACAGCTTAGGAGGAATCTCTTATTCCCCCTACTCACAACATTGAGCTGTCAAGAGGAGTAACTCATTTTTGTTTTTAATTAACAAATTTGAGACACTCCGTGTCAGCGTATTCTGGGAAATAAATGCTGGGTCGGAGTGAAATCCACTGGAACAGCAAAAAGAGTTTTGTAGCTAACTCGGCAACAACAGCAGAATGAATGGTGAATGATGCACACTGCGGGTTTTGGCTGCCGCTCTTCAAATGACAACTGAGGAATGGGGGAAGGGGCCCCAGGAAAGAGATCTCTAATAGCCTAAGGGCCCAATCCTATGCATGTTTAGACAGAAAAAGTCCTGCAACTCCCAGCATTCCCCGGTAGGGATAGGGGAGAATTTCTCCCCGAAACTTCAGGGGGCCGAGTGCCAACGCATTCGGCCCCCCGAAATCGGCGGTGAAATTCTCCGCCCCCTGGCCCCCCCCGGGATGGGACTTACCTTTCACGAATGTCCCTCCCGGCGGTGGGTCCCGATGGCGGTTCGTCGGGTCTTCGTCAGGGGTGAGGGCGGCAGCCGGTCTTTTGACCGGCTGCCGCCGCCGCCATTCCAATAAAACTAAAAAAAAAAAAAGCCCCCGTGATAGGCTACGTGACGATTAACGTAGCCTATCATGGCTAGATTTGCAAAGTCAGCCGTGATAGGCTACGTAAATCGTCACATAGCCTACCACGGGTGACTTAAAAAAAACAAAAAAAGCACGTACAGATAATGGCGGCCCCCATAGGGAGCCGCCATTCGCATTCCTTATTTGGTCCCTGTAGTCTACGTAAAGATTACGTAGACTACGGTGAAAATAAGGGCAACGCTATTTGCGTTGCCCTTATTTTCGCTGTAGTCTACGTAAAGATTTACATAGACTACAGCGACCAAATAAGGAACACGAATGGCGGCTCCCTATGGGGGCCGCCATTATCCGTACGCGCTTTTTTTTTTTTTTAAGTCACCCGTGATAGGCTACGTGACGATTTACGTAGCCTATCATGGCTGACTTTGCAGATCTAGCCGTGATAGGCTACGTTAATCGTCACGTAGCCTATTACGGGGGCGTTTTTTTTTTTTTAACTTTTAATTTCGCGGCCGGGCGAGGCGAGGCGCCTCCTCCCTGGCCTGAATTTTGGAGGTGTTCAAGAGGAGGCTGGACAGCCATCTGTCTGGGATGCTCTGACTTGGATTCCTGCATTGAGCTGGGGGTTGGACTCGATGGCCTTGTAGGCCCCTTCCAACCCTACTATTCTATGATTCTATGATTCTAATGAGCACTGTTAAGGGAGTTCTTAGAGAAAAGAGAGCTTCTTGCAGAAAATGGAAGTCTTGCCCAAATGAGGACAACAAAAAGGAGCACAAGCATGCACAAAAGCAATGCAAGCAGACAATAAGAGATGCAAAAAAGCATTTTGAAGAGCATATCGCTAACAATATCAAGGCCAGCAATAAAGAATTCTTTAAATATATCAGAAGCAAGAAACCGGCTGGGGAGGCACTTGGACCATTGGATGACAATGGCGTTTAAGGAGTACTGAATGAGGACAGGGAGATCATAGAGAAGCTGAATTAATTCTTCTGTCTTCACTGCAGAAGCTATAGGACAGATACCTGTGCCTGAACTGATGTTTTCAGGAAGGAAGTTTGAGGAACTGAGGTAAATAGTGGTGACAAAAGATGAAGTTCTCAACCTTATTGATAAATTGAAAGCAAATAAATCTAGATATCCATCCTAGAGTTCTCAAAGAACTCAAATATGAAATTGCTGACCTTCTAACAAAAATATGCAACATGTTCCTAAGATCAGCCTCTACACCAGAGGACTGGAAGATGGCCAATGTAACAACAATTTTCAAAAAGAGATCCAGGGGAGATCACAAAAATTACAGGCCAGTTAGCTTAATGTCTGTTCTGGGTAACTTGGTTGAGGGCATTATTAAAGATAAAATTAGTAAGAATATAGAAGGACAAGCTTTCCTGAAAAAGTAGCAACATGGCTGAACATCAGGAAAAACTTCCTGACTGTAAGAGCAATACGACAATGGAACCAATTACCTGGGGAGGTGGTGGGCTCTCCCACACTGGAGGCCTTCAAGACGAGGCTGGACAGCCATTTGTCAGGGATGCTCTGACTTGGATTCCTGCATTGAGCAGGGGGTTGGACTCGATGGCCTTGTAGGCCCCTTCCAACCCTACTATTCCATGATTCTATGATTCTATGGCTTTTACAAAGGTAAGTCCTGTCTCACTAACCTTTTAGAGCTCTTTGAGAGTGTCAATAAACATGTAGACAGGGGTGATCTGGTAGACATTGTTTACTTGGACTTCCAAAAGGCTTTTGACAAAGTCTGTCACCAAAGACTCCTGAAAAAACCTTAGCAGTCATGAAATAAGAGGTCAGGTCCTCTTATGGATCAGTAACTGGTTAAAGAACAGAAAGCAGAGAGTAGGAATAAATGGTAAATTCTCCCACTGGAGGGAAGTAAATAGTGGGGTCCTAGAGGGATCTTAGGACCAGTGCTTTTCAACCTATTTATAAATGATCTGGAATTAGGAGTGAGCAGTGACGTGGCCATGTTTGTGGATGACACCAAATGATTTAGGGTGGTTAAAACAAAAAGGGATTGTGAAGAGCTCCAAAAAGGAAGGAGCTTGTGGGAAGGAGGACCAGCTACACCAGGTGCACTCTGAGCCTGTTTCTGTCCCCGCCAAACAGCCAGTTGCTGGGGAACATGGGTGGGAGGGTGCTGTTGTGCTCGTGTCCTGCTTGTGGGTTCCTGGTCAACAGCTGGTTGGCCACTATGTGAACAGATGGACCTTTGGCCTGATCCAGCATGGCTCTTTTGTTCTTATCATGTACACTGCCTTTGGCTCCTTGTAGGAGAAAGCAGGATATAAATGCAAAAAACAAACAAACAAACAAACACATAAAATAGGCCATACATGGGTGATGTCACAGGCCTGCACAGAATGCTGTAGACCAACCTTCCCCAACCTGGTGCACTCCAGGGGTTTTGGACTCCAATTCCTAGCACTTATGACAATTGGCCATGCTGGCTAGCGTCTGATGGGAATTGAAGTCCTGCAATTCTGGAGGACATCAAGTTGGGAAATACTGCTGTACACTTTTGCAGAGACACCATTTGGCAGTATTTGCCTCACTGCACAATCCATCCTTGGCTATTCCTCAGGTATGGTAGCTCAAGGGGGAAAGAACACAGGTCTTTGGTCCCTTCAGCACTGCCATTGTAGGCCACCACTCAAAGGCCTCTGCTACTACTCATCAGCATCAGAATTTATTTTCACTGGGTATTACTATAAAATAGGTAGTTTTCTTTTGGCTTTTATGTGGATCTGGAAGTTTTAAGTGTAATGCATGCAATAGATTTTCAGAGATACTGACTCTGAACCAGAGCATCCTCCTTCCTACACAAGGGGGCTTCATGTTCTCATTTATGAACACACACACACACACTGGATGTGTACACATTAGGAATGGCCTCACATGTGCTAAGTTTTCCATCCTATTGAATAGAAAACTATCTGGCAGCAGCAGGATGGGGGCAGGAAGGCTGACAATACGGATGTTGGAGAAATCTGCAACACAATCAAATGAGTTCAGAGTGCTATGAATCTGACCCACCGATTCCGCAGCGGACTGGCTTTTCCTGAGTCACATGGGTTCTGCAGACTTGCGGACTGTTTTTTCTTTTTCTTTTTTACTTTCTAGAATTTTATGCAAATTTAGTCATAGAAAAATATGTACAATAAAAAAAGGTAGCTGAAAATGCATATTTCCCCCCCAGGCTAAATCATGAAAATGTGCATTTTGGGGGGATTTGCACATTTGTGCAACAGTGGATTTGCACAAATTTGGGAAATTGGAAAAAATCCAATTCCACCAATGAGCAGAGGATGGAACAAAAGGCACGTGACAATCTGCAAAACACAGACAGAATGGATTTTACAAAATCCATACATCCCTAGCTGACAAGGGACACAACCCTGTTCATGTCCGACAACAAACATAGCCTCCCCACCACACACACAACATTGCCATTTTTTTCAACCAGTAAATATGAGAATTGATTGAGTTGTCATTGAGTTGCCAAGGGTGAAAGTTCATGGCCCAAACTACTCCCATCCCATGGAATGTGCGGGGTGACAATGCTATGCCATATGCCCCAAGCAGCATGGTCAATGGTCAGGAGTTATGAGACCTGTAGTCCAAAACATCTGGAGGGCACCAGGTTGCCTACCCCTTCCATATGCCTGCCATGCAACACATCAGAGGCCAGAACTGGGACTGAGCCAGAGATCACAACCAGCCAGGAACCTGTCCAGTAGGGACCAGATGATGAGAGCCAGGGTTTTGCTGGGAGGTCTGGACTAGCAGGGAAGAGTCCAGGAGAATCTAGAGCCAGACTAGCTAAACTAGGTAAGTAGCTTGCCAGTAGAACTATTCTACCAGAAAGTAACAAGGACTGTGACATTTTAGATCAGACCCTGCTGTCCGGCTGCTTCCTGGAGCTTAGTAGAGCCCTGTTTCAGAGCAGACACTAGTGTTTGATGTCCCAGATAGAGCTGAGGGAAGGAGGATTTGGCTTGCCATATCTGATGTTAGATTTGAGCCCATGCTTTACTTTGCTCCTGCTGTCCTGGGGTGATTGTAGATGGTCCATGGCAGGGGTGGGGGTCTCAGAGTTATTGGGTTGTGACGTGAGTCCCTTGATATTGCAGTCTCCTGGGGCAGAGTGTCATCTGGTGGTGGAGTGGAATATCCTCAGGCTAACCCTCAATGTATGTCGCTCCTCTTCCATGTTCCCAGTCTGATTTGGGGCCCACAGGAAGGTCCTGCTCCTCCTGTTCAGAGAAGGTCTTGTCAACTTTGGGGTCCAGGCACAGGTGGGTCCTGACAAGACCACAAAGGGAAGAGAGAAAGGCCAGTGAGCAGAAAGCAGACTGTACAAAGAACCCATTTGGAAAATCCAAAGACCCAAAGGATGACAAGATGGTGCTGGTACAGCAACTGCCCTATGCATGCACCTTGAAGGGTGGACTGTCAATTAACCTGGAAAAAAGATTGCAACCAGGCCTAGGATGTGCAGACACACAGACCCCACCTAATACTATCTAACTTTTTGGGCTTCCCTTGAAAATGTGCAGGTATTTCCCCTGAATGAAAAGCCATTTTCTTCTTTTTTCTTTTCTTCCAATTGTTTTATTGTGAATTTCAACAAACAAACAAAAAACATAACAAAAACAAAAAAGAAAAAAATGACAACATATTCTAAAATCCTCAGTTTCAAATATTACAATATTCTAGGGAGAAAAGAAGACAAAAAGAATAGATTACACATAAACTTCAGTAAAAGCAGACCAGATATCCAAATATAAATCCATTTGCAAGTTACACCTATATACCACACTTTCAAATGCTGCTAGCGTTGGTAAGTCTTCAATCCATTGCATTATCGGCGGTGGTGAGCTTTTATCCTTCCAGTATTGTAGTATCAGTCTTTTAACAACCAAAAGGGCATGGAAGATTCATTTATGCTGAACCATGTGTTACATTTCAAGAAGCAGTTAAGTAATTTAAAAGAAGATTTTCATCAGTAAATATTAAAGAGCTTTCCAATACAAAATTTATCCATATAATAACTTCCTCCCAAAAGGAGGCAACCATTGTGCATTTCCAAAACATATGAATAAGAGAAGCATTGACTGCAATACACATCCAACAATTAGCCAAATCAGACAAACCTTTATTAAAAAGATGTTGTGGTGTCCAATAGACCCCAAACAAGTTTTTTGCTGAAAAAGGCGTACCGATGATCTGTTGAGATGTCTGATACAGACGCCAAAACAGAATCCCATTTTCAATAATGATCTATTTTTCTTTTTATTTGAACAGGAAAATAGTAGGGATGGCAGAGAATTCCGCCACAGATTCCAGTGAGTCCCGGAATCCGTGGCGGAATGGCCTCCTGCCCCCCCGCCCTCCCCGTGGAATCCCCCGGGATGGAATTTACCTGGGGCGGCAGCGGCGGATGGTCTCCTGGCCACCATTGCCATCCTTCAAGCTGTGATAGGCTACGTAAATTCTATCATGGCTAACCCCTAAAAAACAAAAACAAAAATCAGCGTATGCAAATGGTGGTGGCTACGGAGGCCGCCATTTGCGTTCTCTATTTTTCATCATTCTAGCCTACGTAAATATTTATATAGGCAACTGTGGTAAAAAAAGGGAACCGCAAATAGCGTAGTGGGCGCTATTTGTGTTCTTTTCCCCCCGCCGTTTTATCCTATGTAAATATTTACATAGGTTTTTACGGTGGAAAAAAAAGAAACACAAATAGCGCCCACTACGCTATTTGTGGTTCCCTTTTTTTCACCGTAATTGCCTACGTAAATATTTACGTAGGCTAGAACGGCGAAAAATAGAGAATGCAAATGGCAGCCACTGTAGTTGCCGCCATTTGCGTACGCTGTTTTTTTGTGTTTGTTTTAGGGGTTAGCCGTGATAGGCTACATAAATTCTTACATAGCCTATCATGGCTACCTGGCTGGATGCAAATGGCGGCCGCTATGGTGGCCGCCATTTGCGTCCGCAGCAGCCCGTCCGTGGCTGGAAATCCGGCTGCGGACGGCCCTGGCTGGCTGCTCCGCGGCCTGGCTGCAGAGCGGAGCCGGCCATCGAGGATCCCGGGGGGAGGACCGGATTGCCTCCCCCTCCCCGTCGAGGATTCCGGGGGGAGGGACGGAGCACCTCCCCCCCACTGCAAAAGATTCCACAAAAAGGTAAGTGAGTTTCGTACATCCCTAGAAAATTGTGCACTTCAGGACACATTTTCTGAAAAGTACACATGCAAATTCGCACTTTCTTGCTATAGTCTAATGGGTGAAAATGTATGGTATTGGGTTGGGGGGGATAATACACATTTTGAAAAAGTGTACATTTTAAAGTGCTCATGGGAATTGGGAACATGTAAGCTTCCCCCAAAACCATGTGCTTGCATTCATGTTTACATTTAGAGGTGCAAATGTGGCAAATCCAGGTAAAAAATGAAGCAATATGCAAGCATTGAACATTGCTATTTCCAGGGTATTCTGTCCAGGACCATGGTCAGAACTGCTTTACCACCTCTTAAAGCAGCAGCAAAGCTTTCTTTGGTAAAGAAAGAAAAAGAAAGAAAGAAAGAAAGAAAGAAAGAAAGAAAGAAAAGTGTTTAACTGTTGGCAACCTTGCTGGAAATAAATATACCTTCCATCCAAAGTATTTCACAATCTTTGGGGAGGTCTTTTGCCCCCTTCCCTAAAAGTGCCATAAAAGCAACAACCCTAGGTTAATATTTTGGCCTAGTGCAAGTTTCACTTGTGCTTTCTGCCACATGGATTATTGAACACAACATTTATCTTTGTGAACTGAGAAAACTATATGAATTGTCCCAAACTCATTATTATTATAAACATTGTAATAGATTTCCTAGTAACTTATTGTCTTGAGCATGATACAGGCCCAGTTACATAGTTCCTTGCATCCAAAGATGCAAAATGCAGAAGTACTCTATACATCATTATATATGTCATTGTGTGACATGATGTTTCACTGCCTGTTGATGTTTTACCACAGCTCTCCAATTACCATGTAGTGTTTACTTTTGAGTCTAAGTCTAAAGTATTTTGAATATCTGGCACCCATAACTTATTAAGGGCTGGTTGCTGGTGGGTTAGTTGGTTGGTTAACCTCTGCTTTATTCAGAGGTTAACCTCTACTCTATTTTATACAACAGAGTAGGAGATTACCCTTCCTCTTCTCAGGAAGCAATAAAATAAGGAGAGAAGCCAAAGCCATGATTTATTATAACATAAGAGGAAGTTAGTCACAATGAGGGGAGAGAAATGGGTGCAAACCTTCAGTTAGCTTTCATTGTATGGGTGTATGTATGAATACCACTATGGAAGGGTGTAAGGGGGTGGAATGAGGAGAACAGTGTTGTATCTAGGCATGTGTGAATCAGCAAAACTTGCTCTTGTCAAGGTTCTCTGATTTCCACCATGAAACTTGTTCTAACTCAGCTACATATCAGATTGCAAGCTCCCCCCCACCCGAAATGCATATGTATTTCTGTGCACATTTTTCTAAATGTATGCATTTTTGGTGCACGTTTTTGAACAGTTTGCATTTTTCTCCCACTAACTAAAGCTTTTTCTGCACATTTTTCAAATGTGTGGTTTCTTTATCCTTCCAGACACTAGTGAAAAATGTACATATCTTCTGAACATAAATGTTTGGAGCTCAAACTGGATTGTAAGCTCATGAATGTGTAGATTTCCAACCATAACTTGTGTTGGGATCCATGTTGGCTTCTGGTGTGTGTGTGGAAATTGGGTGAGCTTGTATAAATTTATGAACATAACAGATTTCTTTTGCATCACCAGTTGTGCCATGTACACTTTTATATCAGGTGCATTCCTGATTCAGCCATATTGCAGGCCACTGTGATGCTATGGCAAAACAGTTAGGAGACTTGTCCTGGAGCACTCCACCAATCAGCATCCAAGTTCAGATGAACTGAACATGAGATCCAGCCAACATGGAACTGTTTTTCCTTGATTAGTTCTTGTTTAGATTTGCGTCCTTTGTTTGCCCAGATGCGCAGGAAGCTGACAGCTCTTGTTGGCTTAGCTGTTAGGCCATGTGAAATATCTCTCTTGTATAATGATTCTTCAGAGCCGAGATAAGGACAGGCACTCTCTGCTTAGCCAAGCCACTGCTGATCAGATTGATGTAGTGACAAAGACAATATATTGTTTTGCATACCCTTGGTCAATTAAAAAAAGACTGTCTGGGCAAGCCGCCAAGCCTGAATGTAGATAGAGGGTGGACTCCTACTGAGTTGCCCTTTTAGAACATCAAGTGTTGTCAAAAGATTAGACTTGGCATTGATTCTCTGTGTTTTGATACCAGCCTGGTGGGTAAAGCAGAGCTTTAACAGTAGTGACAGGAACTGGGAAACTTTAGCAAGGGCCAAGGAGGTATAATTCTGGAATAATGGGACCCCCAGCTCATTACCCAGAATTCACATGACTGGGAGATGGAGGGGCATTTCTGCTGGAACAGACAGCAGATGCCAGTTTCTTTGTGGCTTGCTGGAATCATTTCTAAGAGAAGCAGGCAGCCGGGGGCTGTGGCTATTTTTCATGAGCAATGCCAGTCGCATTAAGGACTAGGATCCCACTGGCTTGATCCTTCTGGCAATGGCTTCCTTCTTTTTGTAAGACAGTCCAGCTACTGAAGGCAGGGGCCCTAGCTCAGTGGTTGAGTGTGCACGTTGAGTTCAGAAAATTGCAAGTTCAATCCATGACATCTCCCAGGGCTAGGGAAGACTCCCTAGGGATGTACGAAAGTCACTTACCTTCTCATGAAATTGATTCGAGGTGGGGGGGAGGCGCTCCGTCCCTCGCCCTGAAATTCTGGCTGGGGGGGAGGCGCTTTGTCCCTCCCCCAAAAAATTCTGGCCGGGGGGGTGCTCTGTCCCTCCCCCCCCCGAATCCTGGCCAGTCGGGTGAGCAAATGGCGGCAGAGGTAGCCGCCACCGTTTGCGTCCCTGCAGTCAGCCGTGATAGGCTACGTAAATGTTTACGTAGCCTCTCACGGCTGAGTAAAAACAAACAAACAAACCACGCGTATGCAAATGGCAGTGCCCATGGGCGCTGCCATTTGCGTTCCTTATTTTGGCACGTGTATTTGCATTCCCTTTATTTTCGACGTAGTCTACGTAAATGTTTATGTAGACTACACGTGCCAAAATAAGGAACGCAAATGGTGGCGCCCATGGGCGCCGCCATTTGCATACGCGCGGTTTTTTGTTTTACTCAGCCATGATAGGCTACGTAAACATTTACGTAGCCTATCATGGTATTTTTTAAAAATCTAGCCATGATAGGCTACGTAAATCTTTACGTAGCCTATCACGTTTTTTTGTTTTTTGTTTTACTGGAAATGGCGGTGGCGGCAGCCAGTCGGAAGACCGGCCGCCGCAGCCGCCAAACTGCCACCGAACCGCCGCCGGAGCCGCCGCCGCCAGGAGGATTCGCCCAAGGTAAGTCCCGTCCCGGGGGGGCAGGGGGGCAGACTGTTTCACCACCGATTTCGGGGGGCCGAATGCGCTGGCATTTGGGCTCCCCAAGATTCGTGGAGAAATTCTCTGACATCCCTACTCCTGCCTCAAACCCTGGATAGCAACTGCCAATCAGTATAGACAGTACTGAACTGCATGGTCCAATGGTCTGACTCAGTATAAGACAGCTTCATATGTTCTGGTACACCACAAAGTGACTGAATTTAAAGAATGGAGATGCTTAAACAGAGTCCATCCATTAAACTAAGCTGGGTTTAGCTCATCTCCCACAAAATTAAGCCTACTATGCAAGTGAGATACAATGAAAAATCATGGCCAGAACAGCCTAAAACCTTTTAGTATCCAAGAAGAAACATTATTTTTATTATTATCTTAATTAGATTTCTTAGCCCCTTTTCAAGACTACTGTCTTCCCAAGGCAGCTTACAATATAAAAGAGTAGAATTCAGTTTCAAATTATAAAATCACCTTAAAACCATTTAAAAATAGCCAGCTAAAATAAAATCCAATTTCAAATATTTGATAGCAGCAAGGACCATAAAATCCTTCTCAGTTAAAAGCCAGAGAGAATAAGTATATTTTTAAAGCCCTTTTCAAAGCAGCCATAGATGGAGCCAACTATATATCTCTTAGGAGGGAGTTCCATAGGGTAGGGGCCGCAACTTGAAAAGACCCTGTCTTTAGTGCTTGCCAAGCTTACTGATTTTAGTGGCAGGCCAATAAGTTAGCATGCTAACTAGTGTACCACACTGGCTTTAAAAAGGGTTTATAAGAATTCACAGAAGAAGGATCTGTGTGTGGCTGCTAACCACAATGGTCAACCATTGATTCTTATAATCTCTCCCCCCCCCTTTGTTTTATTTATTAACAATATTTATATACCACTCCACATCAAAGATTGTGGAGCAGTGAACAACAAGATAAATGACAGTGCAGCTTTTTCCAATGCTGTACTACACTTTAAGTACTTTGGAGCATATGCAGATTACCTTTATACCTGTAGTGATTAACCAAAAACAGCCCTTACGTATAGCCATGTAGCTTCAGTTTGCCCAAATTCCAAGGACACCTGTAGCTTTGTGCCCTGGGACCTCCGTGTTTTTTCTCAGTCCTCGACAATCTCGACAGTCAGAAGTAAACCTTCCCTTCTTTTACTCCCTTGTACTGTTGCCTCTGAATCATCTTCTGAAATATGAAAAAGCTTTTGCTGCTTCTTTCTCCCCTTTACTAGCTGTCCATCTGCTTTTAAACAGAACCCATTAAATATACATTTCCCCCCTCTCTTTTGTATACACTTCCCAGTTTTTCTGCTGCTATTTATAACGCTGTAGCTCCCTTGGAAATACAGTTTGCATGGAAGAAACCAAATCAGCCAAACATGTGGTGTTTTATAAATATTGTTTTTCCTCATCGTATTTGTTCATGAAAGTAGAGACTGACCAGGCAATGTGCTGTTTTGGATCCTAAGATAAGTTAAGAAGGTTCATGGAAGGAAAGTTTCCCATCCCCTCCTCCCCCTTGTATCCATCTGTGCACCCCGAAAGCCTTTTTCTGGGAGCCCTGGAAACCTTTCTGAACAATATGAACGGGACATAGGAGGGCTACAGGTAGGGATGTGCTTATAAGCAAATCTCAATCTCTCTGAATTTCTCCATATTCTACTTCAAAGCTTGTCCCATCTCAAGTCAGTCTCAGATTGCAATCTTTTTTTCTTTTTCTTTTTTTTTTTGCATGGACATTTGTGTGTATTTTTGTGCATAATTTTCCAAATGCATGCATCAACTGTGTGCATCTTTGAAATGTATGCATTCTTCTCCCATTGATTAAAGTGTGTTTGTGGACATTTTTCAAAAGTATTTTTTTTCATGCACATTTTTCAAATGTCAAACACAGGGGGGGTGGGGCAGCCCGGGTGGTCCACAAATCACATTGCAAGCTTGGAAATGTATGGACTTTGGCCATAGTTTGCATTTGAGTTGATGTTTGGTTTGGGAGGTGCAAACTGGGCAAATCCTTTTTTAAAAAAATGGAAACAAATTTCTCATACATCCCTAGTTGGAGGAACCGAGGAAAATCACTCCAAACTGGATGACTCTGACCAACTTGAGGTGATTCCTTCCTACCCCACCAGCCCTGCCATACATCCCATCCTACATTGTTCAGGAGTGGAACATGGAAACTGCATTGTTTAAGTACAGGCTGTGCAAGCTTAAAAGCTTGCGCTCAGTTCCGACCTTAATAGGGAATTCAGGTCCATGCTCATTAAAAATGTGTATAAAAAGCAAAGCAAACAGGAACCTCAACATAAGACAGAAACCAAACAAAATGGACCCCCCAAAGTGCTATATTATACAAAAGAGAAAACTTATGCACACAATTCGAAAGTATAAACCTTTTAATTGAAATGTATGTGGTATATGTACACCCCAAAAATCACATATGCATATCATATGTCAGGCACACAATCGTGCTGAAAGGACAGAAAATATAAAACTAAATGGTATTGTGACACACTGTACATTTTGTCTCAATCTACCCAGTATATAATGGGAACATGTACCTAGAATCAATATGTAATGTTGTAATTTACTCGTATGCACAACAACGCCATTGAACACACTACATTTCTATTTAACAAGGTACCAAATGCTTCCGTTGTTGACAGCGTTGCTGAATGCCACTTTGGCTCTTTATTTGAACAAAAAGGTTTCCAGAATGAGTGAGGGCACAGCATTCTTGTCAGGGACATGTTAACATATAGTCAAGGCTGAGTTGGCGTTTGCGATGACGTCTGAGTCCAATAACTCCAATTCAGAATGACAGAAATACACTCCTTGTCCTTCTTGAGGTGACTTGTGGTGGCTAAGAATCAAGAATAAAAATGGTGTCTGGCTGGCAGCACCAGAGAACATGATAGCCACCACCACCAGGATCACCGGTATGTATAGCCAGCTTTGCAAAGGCCTCCATGAAATTCTTGAAATCCCTCTCCCCACAAAAAATATTTGCACCCAGTGAACAGGGTGACACAATTAGTAATATTTTCGACTCAGGCCTACTTTTAGCTGCCACAGTAGAAAGAGTAGAACAGGCTTCTTGCTGTATTGCTTACATTTTCTTCTTTTTTCTAATATACTTTTTGTTATTGCTTCAACTTTCTTTTACATAAAAATATAATAAGCTGTGGCAATGTTCTAGGCTGTAATAATGATAGTATTTATATAGAATTTTCCCGTAAGTGCTCAAAGTGGATAAATCATGTCAGACATTAGCTTGGACTAACAGACTTTATATCTCTCTGTGACACCGCATGGGTTGAATGAAGAGCTTACACTGTGTGGAAGTGTGATTTAGATTATTATTGTAGAAGGCATTTACTACTATACTGATGACACAAGTGGAGACCCACAACAAAATGTTACAGCATACCTCTCCTGCCCTCAAAGGCATGCTCCTGTTCAGGGGCTCCAGCCAGCCCAGAACAGATGCCTTGAAGGACTTGTGGCCTAGGTAGGTCAAGGCTTCAGGAGGGGGGAAACAGAAAAGACCCCCCCCATGTCCCATGTACACACACACACACACACACACACATGAAATCTTCAGCCTGTAAAATGCTAAAAGCTCAGGTCTAGGGCTTACTGCCAGCCCCAAACCTGAATGCTTCTGATTTATGTTGGTGGGTGAGAGGGGTTACTGGAGAGCAGGAAAGATAATCCTTTTTTGCTTTTCCTGTCCTGAAATGTTCTTATATAGTGAGGAGAGGTTTTTTTTAAAAAACTTTATGGCATGTCCCACCCACTTTTCCTCCCCGCCGCAACTGACGTCCTCAACATTCCATGGCTCAACCAACCTCAACATTTCACAGGTCCTGAATGTTAATGAGCACAGGTCCTTTTTGGAATATATTTGGTAAAAACAAAACAAAACTTTAACATACATTCATTCATTCATTTATTTTTCTGTACCACCCAATAGCCAAAGCTCTCTGGGTAGTTCACAACAATTAAAACCATAAAATATAAGATGGTAAAATGCAATGTAAAAAGTTAAAAGTTTAAAAATACAGTTTAAATACTGCTTCAGAGAACTGTGTCAGGGGGAGGTGCTGTTCCACCGAGGGTGAGCTGTTCCACCTGCTCCCCCCCCCAAGACTTTAAGAGCAAGGCTGGCGCTGCAGCTTGAGAGAGCTGCTTTGGTGGGGGGGCTGTTCCACCTGCTTTCCTCCCGCCCCCCCCCCCAGACTTTAAAAGCAAGGCTGGAGCTGCACTTTGAGAGAACTACTGGGGGGGGGAGCTGTTCCACCGAGGGTGGGCTGTTCGACCTGCTTTCCTCCCCCCCACCAGACTTTAAAAGCAAGGCTGGAGCTCCATTTTGAGAGAACTACTGGGGGGGGGGGAGCTGTTCCACCGAGGGTGGGCTGTTCGACCTGCTTCCCCCCCCCCCAGACTTTAAAAGCAAGGCTGGAGCTGCAGCTTGAGAGAACAGCTTTGGGGGGGCGCTGTTCCACCGAGGGTGGGTTGTTCCACCTGCTTCCCCCCCTCCAGGACTTTAAAAGCAGGGCTGGAGCTGCACTTTGAGAGAACTACTGGGGGGGGAGCTGTTCCACCAAGGGTGGGCTGTTCCACCTGCTTTCCTCCCGCCCCCCAGACTTTAAAAGCAAGGCTGGAGCTGCCCCTTGGGGGCTGTGCTTCAGGGGGAGGCACTGTTCCAACCAAGGCATTTTTCCCCTGGTCTGCTCTGCCCATCCCCCTGCCTGGGAAGCCTTATAAGGAGCGCTGGATTTGTTCCAGCTCTATTCTGGCATTTTGGCTGATGGGTTTTTGCTTTTGGATATGTAGGAGGTGTGTTTGGGCTGCAGGGTTTTGAGCTGTTTTAGTTTTAAACAGCTGCTGTGATATTTCTGCTTTAAACTCCTATTTAGTGTATTGTTTGAATATTTTATTTGTATATTTTTTGTGAGCCACTTTTGGGGCCTTTTGGCTGAAAGTTGGCATAAAAATAAAGTATAACGTAACATCAGTATGAAAATAATAATAACCAAATAGAACCTAGCTGCAGTGTGAAGATGTAAAATACAATACTAGATTTAAAAAAAAACCCAAACTGAAAAACTAAAATGCCTGGTGGGGGGGGGGTCTCCACCTGCCACCAAAAAGAGCAAAATGTAGGCGCCAAGTGAGCCTCTCTGGGAAGTTCATTCCACAACTGGGGTGCCACAGCAGAAAAGGCCCTCTTCTTAATAGTCATTCACCTCACTTCCTTCAGTGCAGGGTCCTCCTCCAAGGTCTAGGGATGTACGAAAGTCACTTACCTTTCCGCAGATTATGTTGATGGGGGGGAGGCATTCCGTCCCTCCCCCCGGAATCCTCCACGGGGTGGGAGGCGATCTGTTCCTCCCCCCCGGAATCCTCCACAGCCGGCTGTGCTCTGCGGCAGCTCCACGGAGCAGCCGGCCAGGCCCAGCCCAGGCCAGAGCCATCCTCAGCCAGATTTCCAGCCGCAGAGGGCTCTGGGGGAAAAAAAAACCAAAAAAAACACATACGCAAATGGTGGCAACTACGGCCGCCACCATTTGCGTTCCTTATTTTTGGCCATCTTAATCTACGTAAATATTTACATAGACTATGACGGCGAAAATAAAGGGGAACGCAAATAGCGTAGCGGGCGCTATTTGCGTCCCTTTTCGATTCACCGTTTTAGCCTACGTAAATATTTACGTAGGCTAAAACGGCGAATCAAAAAGGGATGCAAATAGCGCCAGGTAGGCTATTTGTGTTCCCCTTTATTTTCACCGTCATAGTCTACGTAAATATTGACGTAGATTAAGACAGCCAAAAATAACGAACGCAAATGGCAGCGGCCGTAGCCACCGCCATTTGCATACGCAGTTTTTTTTTTTTTTTACCCAGCCATGATAGGCTACGTAAATCTTTACACAGCCTATCACGTCTTGTAAAAAAACAGCAACAACAACACAAGACTGCAAATGGCGGCAGCGGCAGCTGGTCTGAAGACCAGCCGCCGCCAAAGCTGCCGCCAAAGCCGCCGCTGGAGCCACCACCGCCCGGAATATCTGCCCCAGGTAAGTCTTGTCCCGGGGGGGATCCGTGGGGGGGGGGGTGGGGAGGCAGGCCGTTCCGTCACGGAGTTCAGGGGGCTGAATGCACTGGCATTCAGCCTCACCGAGATCCGTGGCGGAATTCTCTGACATCCCTACCAAGGTCTATGCAGGTGTATATGGGTCCATGCAGGTGTATATGGGAGTAGACAATCCTTCAGGTAACCTGGTGCCAAGCCATTTAGGGCTTTGGATGTTAATCCAGCACTTTGAATCAGGCCCGGAAATGGACTGGCAGCCAGTGCAGATGGAGAAGTACAGGCATAATACAATCGTATTGACCAGTCCTTGTTAATAATCTTTCCGCTCTATTTTGGACCTGCTGACGTTTCTGGACAGTTTTCAAAGGCAGTTCCATGTATAATGCGTTGCAGTAATCAATCTTCAAATTAATATACTTCTGCAAACCTATGGAGTCCCCATGTATGCAGACACCAAATTGTTTCCAAACTGATAGGCACTGTACCACCGAACTTCAGTATTGGAGGGAATGATGACAAGGGAAAATGCAATAATAATAACAACAATAGTAACAATATATTATTTTTAGTAGTAGTTGTATCACACTTTCGTAGGCACATGCGCATCACAAATATTCTCTCAATTATTCCCAGCAACCCAATAGTTATATATATATATATATATATATACACATATACATATATATATATATATATATACACATATATATATATATACACATATATATATATATATATACACATATATATATACACACACGTGTGTGTGTGTATATATATATACACACACACACACACAACTTAGGGAGCATCCTATGGCCTCTAGACAACAGCTAGATGGCCATAGGATATGCTGTTTTCAAGGAACCGTCCACGGAGCCCACACTCCGAGGTCGTTTCCCGGAAAACCAACCTCCCCCCATGTCCGCGCTGCCTCACAGGCAGCCTGGAGAAGCCCTGTGCTCTGCACTTTGAAAAGGAGCACAGAGCGGCTGAAAAGGGGCAGGACTGGGGGCATTCCAGGGTGGGGAGAGTGGATCTGCATGTATGACACATCCTATGTGTCATACAGCAGCCTCCTCTCCTGCTTGCGTCCCCCCCCCCCCCGGCTAGACAGCCGAAATCGGCTGTCTATCAGAAATAGCAGGGCAGGAGAGGCACAGAGGGAATGATCCCCCTGTGCTTCTCCTGCTTTGCTTTGGATAGGTGGTCGCCTATCTAGATAGGATTGTGCCTATATATATAGTTCTCTCTCACTCTCTAGTTATATTTAACTATATAGTTATAGTTACATAGTTTTATAGTTATATAGCACTTTTCTAAATACATGTACATCACACATATTCTCTCAGTTATTCCCAGCAACCCAATAAGAAAGGCTAGTTTTGTTATCCCCATGGTACAGGTGGCCTTAGAGCTAACCAACAATTCTTAGCAGGCCTGCAGAACCCAACACTCCAGATGCAGCCCCTTGTCCATGTATCATGCCAAAATGTGCTTCACACACATGCACACATTGTATATGTAGTCAGACCTAGGCAATTGAGCCCCAGGTCAGCTGTCATAGATGGCTTGTGTGTGTGGTCTGTGTTCAGACTGATGGGTCACAACGTGTGTGCACCTGATCATTAGCATGCCTCTTAAGGGTCCATCAGACCCATCATCACTGGCCTTGATCCCAACCCTAACTGCGGTTGAGATAAACATACTTATGAAGGTAACTTAACTCCTCCATGCACCAAAGCAGGGACCTGCTCACTGATCCTATGGTTTGCTGTCAGCAGTTTATAACTAGGAGCACCTTTGGCTTTCAGGGTAGCACCCTATTTCTTAACTTGAGCTGATAATAATGACCTCTCTGGAAGGTTGTGAAGATGAATGAAGTGCTTAGACTTCGTTGCAATGAGGTGTGGATCATTATTCTAGAAGGATATTTATTTACTGGTATAAGAAGAATGTTGTTGGGGGCGGGGAGGACACTGCTTGTTGCCAAGATATCATGCTGTGTGATATTATCAGAGACAGTCAGAGATAGAGATTAGGCTTCTGGGAGCTGATTCTGAGTTTCAAAACTTTTTATGCCTGTGCAGAATTACTGGACTCCTTCCCCATTCCAGATGTAAATGTGCAAATGAAAAAGGAGCTAAGCTTCTGATTATCCGCTTTGTGTCTAGATTCCTGAGAAAGAAGATAATTGCTTTTCCCTGGGTATCCTGGATTTTTTTAAAAAAGGCTTACAAATGCAGTGTTCGCTCATTGCATGGGTGTGTGTGTATAACGAAAGAGCAGATTTTCCTCCTACATTTTCTCTAATTCGATCCCCCACCCCACCCCCAGTAATACTTTGATATTTACTTTCAGTCTTGCCTGCTCAGCAATTTAGGAAATGCCCCTTTGACATCCTTTCCCAATCCCCGAGACCAACATCTTCTCAAAGTTCTCTTTGTTCTTGGGGATTCAGTTAGTCAGAAATTGTTTTTGCAGTCATTAAATAACAGCAGAATCATTCAAATGCAGTGCACGTAGCATGTGTAGGTAGCACATCAAACTCTCTGACTACATGGGGAGAAGGACCTCCTTTTCTATCGCTCTCCCTCCCCTTTCATGTCGTTGCCTGTCTTTTGCACATCCATCTCTCTCTTCACCGTTCCATCACACTGTTTTGAAAGCACATGTTAGAAGAGTTGAAAAGGGCATAGCCCCTTTGAGGCTGCAGTTACGGAGTTGCTTAGGCATTATGGGAATGCTCATCAGGGCTGCTGTGGAAGAACACCAAGGACCCAATTACTGTCTCCTTGATGCAAGGGGGATACACAGTGAAGAAGAATTAAACATTATGAATTGATCCTGATTGGCACAAATAACAGCTTATGAAAATGGGCAACTCACAAAGGCAGTGTAGAGGAGATCAGAGTACTAGCAGAAGTCAATGCAAAAACTTCAGTAAGCATGGCACAGTGGGGATGTGGGGATTGTTGTTAATGGATGTTTAGCTTCTCCGTGAGTAATGATGTTCCATGCTTTGTTTCATTCATTCATTCATTGGTTCGTTCGTTCATTCATTCATTCATTCATTCATTCAATTAATCAATTTAATGATATCCCACCTTTTGCATCCAAAGATCCCCAAGGCAGCTCACAATATTATAAAAAAGTTTCAAGCAATCATTGACAGTGTAAAACCTAAAATCATGACAACAAAAATACAGAGCAAGAGCTAAAATCCAAAACAAGTAAATGCAACGTTCATATAATTCAACCAAAACCATATAAAACAAATGTTTTTATCCCATTTTCTGAATGCCATCTAACAGGGAGCATTGGTGGATTTCCCTATGCAGGGCGTTCCACAGTTTCCACCCTTGAAAAGGGTGTTCTCAAATCACTTTGAGAACTGCTATGCACTGCCACCCTGCAAATAATCGCTTCAGTTATTATTTGCGTGTGTATCTGATGGTTGCAGCAAGAGCCAGACTCAGAGCCCTATAATGATGCAAAGTAGGTCCTGCCTAGAATCTTCTACATGGGAACATATATGAACACTGGGAAAGAAAGCTGGTCAGGCTTGAAGGAGGACATTATACCTTCAATCATGAAATCTATAAGGTAGTGATTATGCACCATCACCAGCTGACCAGGGTGAGTTCTCAAGGTTTGTTTTGCTCCATTGTTTCCCAGAGTATCAGCTAGATTGTGGCATGGACCACTGAAGCTGATGACTGTGTCATTTGCACCAAATGTGGTGATGCCACTTAACACAGTGCAGGTCAACTTTTTTTGGAAGTAGAGATGTTGGTGAAGCTTCCTGAACTTGTGCTGGAAACAAGTTTTTGCAGCTCATAAAGCATCCCTCAAAGCCTCAGCCATCAAATCAAACAGAGGTTTTATTGGTATCTGTTTACTGATTTTTGTTTCAATTTGCATTGCAAACTGGCTTGGGATAATATTTATAGATGACAGATAAATGCCTTAAAGAAAGAAACAAACCATATAGATCTTATTCTTCCTTCTAGACACTGTGTAGCTCCTTTTGCTGCTGCTGAGGAAATCTGGGACATTCACTTGCAACCTGGGCCTGCAATCACATTAGGAACAATCCAAATCAATCAGCTCTAGACCACATGGTCTTCTGCCTTCCATGGAGCTCTCCTTGCTCAGTCAGGAGTTTAGGGCTTTCCTTTATACAATAAAACAAAACATCCATCACACAATGTTAACATCCATCAGCCAGGACAGCTAGACTGGTGAGGATGAGGGAGAGGGCCTTCTCTGTGATGGCCCCCACTCTGTGGAACTCCCTCCCTAGGGAACTCCACCATGCCCCCTCTTTAATGAGCTTCTGCCACACATTAAAAACGTGGTTGTTCAGGCAGGCATTTGGGGTGGGTTAGGGTATTTTTTAGAAATATGATGTTTTTAATGTAGAATTTTATTGTTTTAAACTGTTTCTATTATTGTACATCACCCAGAGTGGCTGGGTGACCAGCCAGATGGGTGATTAATAAATTTAAAAAATAAAAATAAATAAATAAATAAATAAATAAATACCTTAACTAGAAGACAAGCATAGGCCTCAACATGGTGACCCATCTTAGCTTTTGTAACAAGCGACTTGAATTTCCATTTTCTTCTACAAGAGGCAACATAATGCAGTCCCCAATAGCCTTTGGCATCTCCCATACTGTTGCTTAGGGATAGGGGAGAATTTCTCCCCGAAACTTCGGGGGGCCGAGTGCCAACGCATTCGGTCCTCCGAAGGTTCGGGGAGAAATTCTCCCCCACCCCCCGCCACCCCCTGCCACCCCCACCCCCCCCCCGGGATGGGACTTACCTTTTACGAATGTCGCTCCCGGCGGCGGGTCCCGGCGGCGGTTCGGCAGGTCTTTGTCAGGGGCGGGGGCAGCAGCCGGTCTTTCAACCGGCTGCCGCCACCGCCATTACAAGAAAAGTAAAAAAAAAACAACGCCCCTGTGATAGGCTACGTAACGATTAATGTAGCCTATCACGGCTAGATTTGCAAAGTCAGCCGTGATAGGCTACATTAATCGTCACGTAGCCTATCACAGGTGACTTTGAAAAAAAAAAGCGCGTACGCAAATGGCAGCCCCCATAGGGAGCCGCCATTCGCGTTCCTTATTTGGTCCCTGTAGTCTACGTAAAGATTTACGTAGTCTACGGCGAAAATAAGGGCAACGCAAATAGCCCTTATGTGGAGCTACCACAGAAAAGGCCCTCTCCCTTGTAGTCACCAGCCTAACTGCCTGTGGTGGCAGGCAAGTGAGAGGGGCCTCTCTTGATGACCTCATGGTGTGGGATGTGTTCAGCCTAACACACATAGTGTCCTCCTCTGAGGAAGAGTTAGAGGCCCCAACAGAGGATGATGCCCTGTTTCTGCCAGGGCCCACACCACAACAGGGGCCTGAGTCCATAGAGGAGCCTGCTGCAGTCCCAGCCACTCAGGAAGGGGGGGAGGCTGAGCACCCCCCAAGTCCCAGGGAGTGACAATGCCAGAGGAGGCAGGACCAACTGAGGGAACCTTGACAAAGTGCCAAGTTGCAACAGAGGTCTGCTTGGGAGGAAAGGGGCTCCTCATGAGTACAGTTCTGACTGGAGAGCTCTAATGTACTGCAGCAGAGGGTAGGGCAGCAGGTTCTGCTATTAAAAACCTTCAGTGTATGCCTAGCCACTGGTGTTGGAAACAACACCATTCCAGCAGCTCCACTGCCTTGTACCTTGCCCTGTGATTGATATTCTGTGATACTGACCCTTGGATTCCTTCTTGGTTCTGCTTCTGGACTGTGTAATGTATCTGACTGCCTCACTGTGTTTTGACCTCTGCTGTTTTGGCCATGGCTGCCTTAGCTTGACCCCACATATCTGACTACTTGCCTGTGTTTGACCACTGAGCCCTTAACTGACTGCTCTAGTGCTCTATTGTGTACGACCCTGTATTAACTAGCAAAGGGGCAGGACACTTTGAGCAGGACACATAGGTTACCCCTTCAGATCTTCCATGCAACACATGAAGATCTGTGAGTGGAGCTGTCAGAGACAGGGATGTTGCAGTTGGGCTAGCATGCATGATCCTGCTCCCCCCTCCATGTGTTCTTGGAACATGTGGAACATAACTTTTAAATAGGGCTAGCAGCACTGCACATGCTCTGTGGCTTCCATACCCCTGATGGAGATTACATGAGCTATATCTCCCATTTTTTCCCTTGATAGAGACTACATGAGCTACATCCCACATTTTTTCCCTTGACACTACATGAGCTACATCCCACATTTTTTCCCTTGACACTACATGAGCTACATCCCCCATTTTTTCCCTTGATAGAGACTACATGAGCTATATCCCCCATTTTTTCCCTTGATAGAGTCTACATGAGATATATCCCCCATTTTTTCCCTTGATAGAGACTACATGAGATATATCCCCCATTTTTTCCCTTGATAGAGACTACATGAGATATATCCCCAATTTTTTCCCTTGATAAAGACTACATGAGCTACATCCCACATTTTTTCCCTTGACACTACATGAGCTACATCCCACATTTTTTCCCTTGATGGAGACTACACGAGTTATATCCCACATATGTTTCCCTTGCTTAAGTGAGGAAAAATAGCTGATACAATCAATTTTAATGGGACAGTTACATAGGTTGCATTTACTCAGAAGGAAGCCCTATTGAGGTCTTGGGATGTATTCCCATGTAATTGTGCATGGGGTTCCAGTTCAGATGGTTGATGTTTTATCCGTGTAAGTGTTAAGAGATCGCAGGTAAGGCTTTTCAGTGCTAGAGTTGAGGAGGCTTTCAGTATGTGGAGTTTTGAATTCCACCTATGTGTGCACACTTTATCTTACATCACTTTATCAGTCAGTACATTTGGTATCATTCCCCATCCAGGCAAGAACTAACAGTCTCAATTTATAATTGTAGCTGGGCATCAGTGAGATCAAATCCCTTCTCTAATTAATGGCACTACTTTGAGATTTGCACAGCAAGGAGAAACTTTCAAATGAATCTGATTTCCAAACTTCACCCAATTTACACTTCTGAAGTGCTTTTAAAACAAATAAGTAGGTAAGAAATTAAATACATAACTAAATATTTTAAATTAGTGCTCTTCCGAAAATGCCTCCCACATTTTTTTCAACCATTCTAATTCAGTTTAATAGAAAAGAAATTGCTTTTGATGCAAAAAGAAATTCAAAGGAGAAGAAATTTTCAGATACATTTTCAAGGGTTGCTTTGGGGATCTTGTGCTTACTTTATTTATGAGGTGGCCAAAGAGTATGCATGAGTCAGTGTGTCCTGTCTTTCGTTGAACAAATCATCTCTCTGGCAGCCTGTAGCCTCTTCCGCTTCCAACACTTTAATTAAAGTCCAGGAAAAGACATCATGTGTTAACTCTTCCTTTTTCATATCAGGAAGTGCAGGCAGCCTGGGATGCTGCAGAGTAATGGAAAGACATATGAAAGAAAACACACACACAGCATTCTTGGCCACCTTGTGATCAGGTAAGCTCAAAAACAACCCCAAAATAAATTATAAAATACCCTGCGATAAGGCAGAAAAATGGAAGCCTCTTTCATGGGGGGAAGAAAACTTACAGGGATTTGGAGGGCAGATTTTGGCATATCACTAGCTCCATCTCTTTCCTGATGCTGGACACAACATTGCCGCCTCACATCTGCTACAGGGCTTTCAGGAAAGTAGTGGCATAACAAACATCTGTATCCATAGTTACCCCTCAGAAATGTAATGTTTGGAAGACCATGGGGAAAGTGTTGAACACTGAAGAATGACAACTAGATCTAAACAAAAAAATTCTCAGAATACATTTTTCTCAGAAATACTCTGAGATTCTTCTTTCCTTAACCTGCTAGAAAGAAAAGGCCACATTGCAAAATTTTCCGCTAATAATCTCCACCATTATTGTTAAACCTGGTGGTGGTGATGGCCATCTTCCCTCTCCCCACAACAATGGCCTAGAATGATGCTGTGTGTATGGAGGATGCAAAATGGGGGCCAGCAATGCCCCATCCCCCAAAACACCTCCCCCACTTTAGGAAATAAGAACTAGGGATGTACGAAAGTCACTCACCTTCTTACGAAATTGATTCGCAGTGGGGGGGAAGCGCTCCGTCCCTCCCCCCGAAATTCTGGCTGGGGGGGAGGCACCTCATCCCTCCCCCTGAAATTCTGGCTGGGGGGGAGGTGCCCCATCCCTCCCACAAAAAATTCTGGCCGGGGGGTGAAGCGCTCCATCCCTCCACCCTTGAATCCTGGCCGGCCAGGCCACAAATGGCAGTGGCCATAGCCGCCGCCGTTTGCGTCCCTGCAGTCAGCCATGATAGGCTACGTAAATGTTTACGTAGCCTATCTCAGCTGAGTAAAAAAAAAAAAAAAGCGCATACGCAAATGGCGGCGCCCATGGGTGCTGCCATTTGCGTTCCTTATTTTGGCACGTCTAGTCTACGTAAACATTTACATAGACTACGGCGAAAATAAGGGGAACGCAAATAGCGTAGATGCTACTGCAGATCCACTGCAGATCGGCCTGGCTGGCAGCTCCATGGACTGGCCATGGAGCGGAGCTAGCCGGGCAGGATGCTGGGGGGGAGGAACGGATCCCCTCCCCCCCGTCGAGGATTCCGGGGGGACGACCGGATCCCCTCCACCCCCATGGAACCCAGCGGAGCCAGGTAAGTGGGGTTTTGTACACCCCTATCAGCATCCCCACGCAAGAGGGAAGGAATCTTGCTGCTCTGTCTCCCTTGTTGCCAAACTTGTACAGGTGCTTAACTCACATGATTCCACAAGGGTCTCCCCATGCTTGCAAAGCTGTGGCTCTTACATAAACTACCCTTAAATATATGTATGTGTCTTGCTTCCCCCTTGCCCCATTTCCTGTTGTAGCCAAGTTTTCACTGCTTCGAGAAACATCATTAGGGGGGAGGAGCTCACCGTAGTTCCTGCAGGACAGGAATTGCTCTTCTCCCACTTTTCTCTGCTTAACTGCTCTTAAGAGGGGAGCAAAGGAAGCCTCTAGGCATATGGATTAGAGTATTAAGGAGTAGGAACCTGGGGATTCATTCTGTCTTCCCAGCTTCCTCAGATGATCTGTGTTTAAGAGTGCTGGGAGGGAATTCATAATACATATTGGGAGCTTATAATAAATATTGCATTTGGGTGGCTTTTTCTTGGATAAAAAAAAGAAAAGAAAACACCAAGCTTTACAAATCTCCTAGACAGTTATGGATAACATGATAGCATTTTATATTTGAACACTGTTAACGTCTTGAGTGACTGGCTCTATTCCTCTTGTTGTGCTGGAAGTTGCAGAAGCAAGACCTGCTTAAACTTTTGAGAGGCCTTGGGGCTGAATATTCGTTTCAGCCTTCCTTCTCTTTTCAATTAAAGTGCACTATTCTTCAGTGTTTAGGTGCCCCTTTCTACATCTGTGGCCAGGGTCAATTATCACCATGGAATGTTTCACATTACTCAAAGCGTTCAGGGCTTTGTATCTCTGTGCCCAGTATCTCTTGAACCAGATGGCACTCTTCCTAGAGATGGTGTTATGAAATCTAACACACAGGAGAGAATGAGGATTCAGTGCAACTAGTCATGGGTTTGTTATTTTAAAATGTTAAAGGTTTATATTTCACCATATAGGATGCTACGAGAAGTCTGTTACATTCTAATAACCGAGAAAGAATTCTGGCCATACCCTGTTCCAATTCACCTTCAAACATCTGGCTACATAAAACTAGGGATGTATGAGACATTCATTTCTGTTCATTTTTTATCAGGATTTACCCAGTTCTCACTTTTTGGACTGAATATGGACTCAGATGCAATCTGCAGTTGAAATCTATACATTTCCAAGCTTGCGATATGACTTGTGGACCCCAAAAATTGCAACAGGCAGCATGCATACATTTGAAAAAAGTGCATGAAAAAAATGTGTATTTTTGAAAATGCATACAAAGACATTTTAATCAATAGGAGAAGAATGCATACATTTCAAAGATGCACACATTTGGAAAATATGCATGGAAATACAGACAGATTTTCATTCATATATATATATATATATATATATATATATAAGCTCACAATCTGATACAGACTTGAGTTGGAGCAAGCTTCAAGATGGAATTCAGAGAACTTGGCAGCCTCAAGTTTTGCTGATATACACATCCTTACATAAAAGCAAACCCAAGATTCCACTATTTAACCACCCACCCATAAAGACTGAGAAAGAAGGAGAAAGAGAAGCAGCAGAATTAACAGTATAGGGGGAAAAGTGAAAGTATTACACTGTGAGGAATAGTGGGGTACTGGTAAATTTTGAAATACCGGCACTCATCCTGGCAGTCGTCATAGCCACCCACCCAAGGTGAGTCTAAACTTGCAGGTAGGGATGGCAGAGAATTCCTCCACGGATCTCGGGGAGGCTGAATGCCAGTGCATTCGGCCCCCTGAAATCTGTGGCGGAACGGCTTGCCCCCCAGACGCCCCGTGGATCCCCCCGGGATGAGACTTACCTGGGGTGGATCTTCCGGGCGGCTCCGGCGGCGGCTTCGGCGGCGGCGGCTGCAGTGGCTGGTCTTCTGACCGGCTGCCACCGACGCCATTTGCAGGATTTTTTTTTTACACCCACGTGATAGGCTACGTAAGTTTTTATGTCGCCTAAAACAACTGGGTTAAAAAAAAAAGGCATACGCAAATGACGGTGGCTATGGCCGCCACCATTTGCGTTCCTTATTTTGGGCCGTCTTAGTTTACGTAAATAATTACGTAGACTAAGACGGCGAAAATAAGGGGAACGCAAATAGTGTCCACTACGCTATTTGCGTTCCCCTTATTTTCACCGTCTTAGTCTACATAAATATTTACATAGATTAAGACATCAAAAATAAGGAACGCAAATGGCGGCGGCTATAGCCGCCGCCATTTGTGTATGCAGTTTTTTTTTCTTTACTTTCCCCAGAGCCCTCCGTGGCTGGAAATCCAGCTGCAGACGGTTCTGGCCTGGCTGGGCCTGGCTGGTTGCGGAGCCGGCCAAGGAGGATTCCGGAGGGAGGGACGGAGTGCCTTCCCCCCCCACCATCAGCATAATCCGCTAACAGGAAAGTGATTTTCGTACATCCCTACTTGCAGGTGGCTGTGTTGATCCATATCAGCAAATCAGCTCTAGGAATTTTCATATTCTAGCAACAGATCTTTTGTAAATCTAATAGATCTTAATTGCCCATTCAAGACCAAGCAACCCTAGGGATGGCAGAGAATTTCTCCCCGAATCTTCGGGAGGCCGAGCGCCAACGCATTCGGCCCCCTGAAGTTGGTTGGGAAATTCTCCGCCGGCCCCCCCCCCCGGGACAGGACTTACCTCCTGCGAATGTCCCTCTTGGCGGCGGGTCCCAGCGGTGGTTCGGCAGCGGTTCGTCACGGGTGGGGGCGGCGGCCGGTCTCCTGACCGGCTGCCGCCACCGCCATTGCAAAAAAACCAAAACTAAAGTAAAAAACAAACAAACCACCCATGATAGGCTATGTAATGATTTACGTCGCCTATCACGGATAGATTTCCAAAGTCAGCCATGATAGGCTACGTAAATCGTCTAGGGATGGTGGAGAATTTCTCCCCGAAACTTCCGGGGGACAAGCGCCAACGTGTTCGGCCCCCCGAAGAAGTTTTGGGGAGAAATTCTCCGCACCCCCCTCCCCCCGCACCCCCCCCGGGATGGGACTTACCTTTCCCAAATGTCCCTCCTGGCGGCGGGTCCCGGCGGCGGTTCGTCAGGTCTTCGTCAGGGGTGGGAGCGGCAGCCGGTCTTTTGACCGGCTGCCGCTGCCGCCATTGCAATAAAAAAAAAAAAAAATGCCCCCGTGATAGGCTACGTGACAATTAACGTAGCCTATCACGGCTAGATCTGCAAAGTCAGCTGTGATAGGCTACGTAAATCGTCACGTAGCCTATCACAGGTGACTTTAAAAAAAAAAAAAGTGCGTACGGCTAATGGCGGCCCCCATAGGGAGCCTCCATTCACGTTCCTTATTTGGTCTCTGTAGTCTACGTAAAGATTACGTAGACTATGGCAAAAATAAGGGCAACGCTATTTGCGTTGCCCTTCTTTTCTCCTTAGTCTACGCAAAGATTTACGTAGACTACAGCGACCAAATAAGGAACACGAATGGCGGCTCCCTATGGGGGCCGCCATTTGCGTACGCGCTTTTTTTTTTTTAAAGTCACCCGTGATAGGCTACGTGACGATTTACGTAGCCTATCACGGCTGACTTTGCAGATCTAGCCATGATAGGCTACGTTAATCGTCACGTAGTCTATCACAGGGGTGGTTTTTTTTTTAACTTTTTATTTCAGGGCCGGGCGAGGCGAGGCGCCTCCTCCCCGGCCTGAATTTCGGCCGGGCGAGGCGGGAAGCCTCCCCCCCGGCCTGAATTTCAGCCGGGCGAGGCGGGAAGCCTCCCCCCCCGGCCTGAACTTCGTGGGGAGAGCAGCGAAGCGCCTCCCCCCCACCGCGAAAAGCTGCGAGACCAGGTAAGTGGCTTTCGTGCACTCCTAAAATCGTCACGTAGCCTATCACGGGTGACTTTGAAAAAAAAAAAAAAGCACGTATGCTATTTGCGTTGCCCTTATTTTTGCCATAGTCTACGTAAATCTTTACATAGACTAGACGTGCCAAAATAAGGAACGCAAATGGCGGCGCCCCTTGTGTGCCGCCATTTGCGTACGCGCTTTTTTTTTTCTAAAGTCACCTGTGATAGGTTACGTGACGATTTACGTAGCCTATCATGGCTGACTTTGGAAATCTAGCCGTGATAGTCTATGTAAATCGTCACGTCGCCTATCACGGGGTCTTTTTTTTTTTTTTACTTTTTGTTTTGCTGCCGGGGAGACGGGGCGCTTCTCCCCGGCCTGAATTTTGGCCGGGTGAGGCTGGGCGCCTCCCCCCCCGGCCTGAATTTCAGCCGGGCGAGGCGGGACGCCTCCCCCCCTCGCCTGAACTTGGGGCGGAAAAGTGAAGCACCTCCCCCCCACCGCGAAGCCAAGCTGCAAAAAGGTAAGTGATTTTCATACATCCCTAAGCAACCACCAAATACTTTACTTTACAACAAGGACCAATATATTGTTTTGGGCAAAATTCATTTTCCCCCAACTACTATGAGAACTGCAGCTAAACTAAGAAGGAACAGAGGATTCTGAGTGGGGTGGTTGATGATGTTGGCACCCCTACTAATAAAGAAGTTCCCGTGCTGCGTCCCTCTGAGCCCTGGCTCCACTAAAGCACGAGTGAGGACTAACAATTGTGGGAAATTAGGAATGTGATATGTGAATTCTAAAGATGGGCAACAAATTACTCCTCCTTTCATGGGTCCATCATCCATTCCCCCGTGAAAGTGTGGGAGGCATCTTCCTGCTGATTTGGGTGGTGGGGGTGCTCAGGGAAACTTTGGTGAAATTTTCCAGGTATGATTAGCATTTGACACCTACCTTTCTTAACTTTACGAGGGTTTCTTCTTGCTTTAAACATTTTAACACACCTCCCACCCACTCATCACATCATTCCCATAAAAATTATAGGAAGTGACAGGAGACTGCAGAAAACCCTACACTGCTATGAGCAAGCACAAGCAGGTTTGTTTGTTTTTTAATTTAAAGCAAGAAAAATCACTCAGCCACTTTGTAAAATTAAGTTATGTGCCAAGTACCAAACCCAAATCACCCCCCAAATTCAAAGAACGTCTCCCACTCCCAGTCACTGGGGGCATCTTAGTTTCAACTAGGGCTGTGCAGGGAACCCCCTGATCCAACTTGAAAGCTTCTTTGCAGCTTCCGAGGTTGGCCTGATACAGCTCAGGCAGATTCAGGAGGGGCGACCCACCGTGGCCCTGAACCCAACCTGCCTTCGCCGCCATTGCTGCTGTCTTTGTTGCTGCTGCCCGCTGCTGCTGTCTTTGCCACCGCCATCCGCTGTTGCTGTCTTTGCCACCGCCATCCGCTGTTGCGGTCTTTGCTGCCGCCACCATCTCCCAAGGCCTGGATGTGCAGCAACTCATCTTCTTCCAGGGAGTCGCCATTTTTAAAATGGCAACCTCCTGGAAGTTCCAGGAAGTTGCCATTTTAAAAATGGTGACTCCCTGCAGGAGTCTCCAGGCCTCAGGAAATGGCAGTGGTGGCGAAGACAGCAGCAGCAGCAAAGACAGCAGTAGCGGTGGTGGTGGGGCGGCAGTGGCAAAGGCGGCGACAGAGAAGGTGGCAGTGGTGCAGCAGTAGAGAAGGTGACGTGGCAGTGGTGAGGAGAAGGTGGTGGAGAAGGCGGCTCAGGTAAGGCCTGGAGGCACCGGGGGGCTGGGTTGGGGGGGCTGGGCTGGGGGCTGAAGCTTCGAAGTGCACCGAGTGCTTCAGTGAGCCCCCGACCCACCCTGGGTCTCTTTGTGCCCCCTCTGCTTCACCACGGAAGGGGCACAAAGTGACCCAAAGCGGCCAGCTTTGATTCAGGGTTCGGGCTTCGGGCTGAAGAGGTGCACAGCCCTAGTTTCCACCACGACCATCCCCAAATACGGATGTATGAGAATTTTGTTTTTGCTTGCAAAACATGAGAGCATGCCCTGTTCGAAGCCTCAAATATGACCGCAAGACATGTCCACCAAAAAGGTTAATGTATAGTCAAACACACACCCTTGCATTCGTCTCCTTCCTGATTCTCAGTTCCTGATTCCCTAAGCAAACATCCTCAGTAGACTGAACCATCCCTGTTCAGGAAATTTATGCAAATTTGGGGAGATTTGTGCAAATCTCCCATTTGATTGCTGCTCACTTTGTGTAAGTTGCCCATTCATTCAACGCAAGCAACAATTGCGGATGCAAACGGGAATCAGGCATGAGATGAGCAGCAAGACGATATCTGGAGAATCCTACCGATCTTGAACATACTGAAACGGAAGCTCAAATATTTTGGCCACCTAATGCAAAGAGAAAACTCTCTGGAAAAGACCCTGATGCTGGGAAAGACTGAAGGCAAAAGGAGAAGGGGACGATAGAGGATGAGATGGCTAGACAGCATCACCGATGCAATGAATATGGACTTGAGCACGCTCCGAGAGAGAGTGCAGGACAGGAAGGCCTGGCGTGCTATGGTCCATGGGGTCACGAAGAGTCGGACACAACTGAACAACAACAACCCCCAAAGGGCTGAAGAAAGGTGGCCTGAAAGGCTCAGCCCATCTGTAGTGAATTCTTAGTGTGTGTGTATATTCTGAGACACTCCTTTAGGGGCAAAGGAATTGCTTTTGTCCAGTTTCACTTTTCCTTCTTGTTTTTGGCTGTTGCTAATTCTGTTAAGGCAGGAGTCATGAGTGACTCAGTCATCATTCCAACAAAGTTCTCATCTTCTTGCATCAAAGGCTGATGGTCTGTACATGCAGCAGATTAAGGCGGCAGAGTGTTGAGGTGGTGGAACTGACTGTACCTCTTCAGACTGCAGGATGGGGATTACATCTTGAATCACACAGAGACACAAAACATGATTTGCCTTTGCAGCAGTAAGAGAGGACATTCAGGAATGGTAGCCCTCACCTATAGTCTGAAGTGGTACAGTTCAGTCTAGCACCTCAAGACCAGTAGTGTAGTGGCAAATTCAGAAGTGCAGGGTCCCTTCGTGACAGTCACAGCCATGCTCCCTCACAGCCACGCCCCCTTCTAAGATTATACAACCTTGTAAGATATACAGCCTTCAACTGGGATCCAAAAACAGTGCAGCTGAGAGTAAGGCAGGGGTATTTCAATTGGACGTCTGAGAAAAATGAAAGGGAGTTAAAATCCTACTCACTCACTCACTCACAAACATTTTAGGTTTTCAAAATATGACCCTCTATGGAAGCTTCACCCTCTCTCAACCCAGCCCTCGTGGACATACCCCTTCTAATTTAAACAGCTCCCTTGCACACTCCCTTAGCACCCCAATATTACCCATTAGCCTTCCCTAGGCTCCTTCATTATATCTCCCCCCTCCCCCTCCAACAGAAACATCCACACACCCAGCTGGATTGAACTACACACACACACACACACACACACACACACATACACACACGTAGTGGTAAATTTGGAAATGCAGGAGCTCACTGTGACAGTCTCCAAGGGCAGTCCAAAACTTTCAGGCAGCTGTGTCAATTCCTATCAACAAACCAGTTCTAGGAGTTTTCATCTCTGCCAGGAATGTCAGAGAATTAATCCATGAATCTCTGGGAGGCCGAATGCCAACGCATTCGGCCTCCCAAAATTGGTGGAGAAATGGTCCACCCCCCCGCCCCCCCATGGGATGGGACTTACCTTGTGCGAATGTCCCTCGCAGTGGCAGCTCCCAGCGGCGGTTTGGCGGTGGCGGCCGGGCTTCCGACCGGCTGCCACCGCCGCCATTTCCAAGTAAAAAAACAAAAACAAAACACAAACGTGATAGGCTACATAAAGATTTACGTAGCCTATCATGGCTAGATTTTCAAAAAACACCGTGATAGGCTACATAAATGTTTACGTAGCCTATCACGGCTGACTTTGGGGGGAGAAAAAAAGCGCGTATGCAAATGGCGGTGCCCATGGGCGCCGCTGTTTGCGTTCCTTATTTTGGCACGGGTAATCTACGTAAATATTTACATAGACTATGGCGAAAATAAGGGCAACACAAATAGCGTTGCCCTTATTTTCGCCGTAGTCTATGTAAATATTTACGTAGACTACCTGTGCCAAAATAAGGAACGCAAATGGCGGCACCCATGGGCACCACCATTTGCGTACACGCTTTTCTTTTTTTCCCAAAGTCAGCCGTGATAGGCTACGTAAACATTTACGTAGCCTATCACGGCTGGCTGCAGGCCAGGGACGCAAACGGCGACAGCTATGGCTGCTGCCATTTGCGTCCCGGCAGAAGAACTTTCACGGCTGGAGAGGCGGGGCACTCCCCCCCGGCCAGAATTTCAGCGGAGAGGGATGGGGCGCCTCCCCCCCAGCCAGAATTTTGGTGGGGAGGGACGGGGCGCCTCCTCCCCACTCAGAATTTCGGGGGGAGGGACGGAGCGCCTCCCCCCCACCGCAAAGCAAGCTTCAGGATCAGGTAAGTGACTTTCGTCCATCCCTAGGAGCACGTCTTTGGTAAAGTGAATAGGTCTTAATTGCCCATTCCAGACCAAGTCACCCCAAATACTTCGCATTCCAACATGGAACAATATAGTGTTGTTTGGAAAATTCATTCCCCCCACAGCTTCAGTGAGGATCGCAGCTTAAGCTCAGAGGGAACAGGGAATTCTGAGGGGGGTGGCAGATGACATCAGAGTCCCTGCTCCTGAAAAAATGCCAGGGCTGTGTCCCTGCAAGCCCTGCCTCCACTGCACCACTGCTAGTACCTCATTCTGCTGCATGTGTAAGCCAGGTGTGAATGTGGAATTGTTAAGGTGTGTGTGGGGGGAAGACTAAGGGGGGAAATTGCAGCTAGCGAAAGATCAGTTTTCTTGAAACGTTTAAGGAGAAGGTCCATATTTCCTTACTAAGATGTTGCACACTTTTTTTTTGTTTTTTAAGTATCCATTCCCTCATAGACAATTGTGGTCATGCTCTCCTTCCTAGCTTTCTGCCCAAAACTATTATGAAATCTTGCTTAATAAACAGATACTGCACACACTACTCTCAAAATGGCTGTGAATCACCTCCAGTTCAAGTGTGCCCTTTTCCCATCTTTCTGCATATCATAAAAAACTGTATCATGAGGCTTAATGAATTGATGTTTGCATAGTGTTCTGAGCTTCTTGGATGAAAGGGGCAGTAAAGGTATAGTTCTATTATTATCCCTCTCTCTCATCTCTTTATCTTTCTATCCACATAAGTCATATTTATCTCTTCCTCTCCCTCCTTCCTTGGTGAGACGCCAGAGGACATGGCCTTTTATGAGTGTTGCTTACTAAAACTGGCTACTTTTAGCACTTTGAATGGTGCCCAGTGGCATGCCTCATATCCTCTCGTGTCCTTGATGCTACCACTTAAATCAAGCTGCTATCTGATAGGGCAGTGCATGGACCTCCCGATCCAACTCAGAAGCCACTTCAGGACTTCCCAGGTGGGCCCAATTCATAAGAATATAAGAAGAGCCATGCAGGCTATTCTTATTTGGCTCGGGCTGATTGCCCCCCTGCCAACCCACCTTGGACTATGAAGCCAAAATGGGATTCAGACATCTGAATCCTGCTTCGCCCCCCAACACACTGCCCATCCCCACAGCTCCTTACCTGGGCCCTTGTTCCGGGGGGTGGGGGGTGGCGCTGACACCAGGGCAGCTGCCACTGCTGCTGGTGCTGCTTGGGAAGTTGGTGCCGGCGCTGCTGGGGAAGGCACCGCTGGGGAAAATGATACCCATTGCAGCCCGCCAATTGCCAACAGGCACAAGGGCAGGAGCAGCCCTCCAATTGCACTCTCTCCCTTCCTTGGAAGGAGGGGAGGGTGCCCGGTTGGAGGATGACTCTTTACAATGAGGGCAGGCTGCTGCCGCCACCAGCTACTAGTCCCTCTGGACATGTTGCACAAAATGCTAGTTTCGCCCCCTGGAGGCTAGTCCAATTTGCCCCAAAGAGGAGAGTCAACTTCAGGCTGGGTCCAACTCGATTTTATTGTTTGCAAACAGTTCGACGGAGAAGCTCACGCTCAAAAGCAGAGTCGACCCTGGGCCACTCCCGCGCTACAGTTTTATCACTTAGCTTGCATTCCTCAGCCAGTGCATTACTTTTGATTGGTTGCCAGCGGTTTGCCTAGCAACCTTATCTTAGGGTTACTGTCTGCTCATGCCAGGCATGCGCAGCTCTTACAATACTATGTGCTGCTTAAGACACATACAATGGCTTTTAGGTTACATTTTTACTACAATTCCCCCCTCAAAAGGCTTTTCTCAAATTTATACTCTCTTTGGTCCAGCGGTGGACTACGCGGCGCAAACTATTATCGCTGTGGCATTGACAGTTTTCTCTAAACAGCAAGTGAGGCCTAGGACGCCTTTGTTCTAGCTACTAGGATGTTGACAACAAAAACAACATTTTTTTGGTGTAAGTCTGGAATTTGAACTTTTGGAACTCAGTTGTGTTCAGTTCATCAGGAACCCTTGAAACGAGAGTGCCCTCTTTCTGTAGAGCTACCTGTGTTTTTCTAATTAAGGCAGGCAACAAAGTAAAGTTTCTGACACTTGATGGGTGTTTGTAATAGACAGCAAAATTATCTCTATTCTGCTTAAACATCAATTCAACATGCCTCTTAAACTAATTTTTGTTGTTGTTGTTTTTTACTTGAGTGGGGAGTGTTGAGGCAACTAAACTTAAGAAGGCGAGAATAATCCGCATGAGTAAGCGTTAGGAGAAAGCTTTCTCATGAACAAATACTTGAGTCCCTCCAGGGGTTCATTATTCCAACGGCTGCCTTCAGGTGGGTCAGCTTCCGGTGTGACCCTCTCTGGTGCAGGTGATGCCTTTATTCAGTGTGATGAATCCACTTCTTTCCTTTAGTGACTTTTATAGCAGTGGGAGTGGTAAGTAAGATCTGAAATGGACCCTTCCGCTTCTCGGTAGGTGGTTCATCTTTCTAGGACTGGATTAGCACCCAATCACTGGGATTGAGATTATGCACTGGAGCATCTAAAGGCCAGGATTGGTGCGGTGTCGCAAACCTGTGAAAACAAAACAGACTGCAAGGCAGTAACATAGCCTTGAATCTTAAAACTTTTACTTCTAAATTCACATTTAAGCTATCAGTCATAGGTAGGGATGTATGAAAGTGACTTACCTTTCACGGATTATGTTGATGGTGGGGGGGGAGGCATTCCGACCCTCCCGCTGGAATCCTGTCCGGGGGGGGAAGGCGCTCCGTTCCTCCACCCGGAATCCTCGAACAGCCGGCTATGCTCCGCGGGAGCTCCGTGGAGCAGCCGACCAGGCCCGGCCAGGCCAGAGCCATCCGCAGCTGGATTTCCGGCCGTGGAGGGCTCTGGGTAAAAACAACAACAACAACAACAACAACAAAACAACCAACCGCATACGCAAATGGAGGTGGCTACGGCCGCCGCCATTTGCGTTCCTTCTTTTTGGCCGTCTTAATCTACATAAATATTTATGTAGACTATGATGGCGAAAATCAAGGGGAACTCAAATAGCGTAGCGGGTGCTATTTGCATCCCTTTTTCATTCACCGTTTTAGCCTACATAAATCTTTATGTAGGCTAAAACGGCAAATCAAAAGGGGACACAAATACGGCCGCTACGCTATTTGTGTTCCCCTTTATTTTCGCCATCATAGTCTACGTAAATATTTACGTAGATTAAGAGGGTAAAAAGAAGGAACGCAAATGGCGGCGGCCATAGCCGCCGCCATTTGCAGTCACGGTGTTTTTTTTTAAACCCACCCAACCATGATAGGCTATGTAAAGATTTACGTAGCCTATCATGTCTTTTTTTTTTTAAACCTAGCCACGATAGGCTACGTAAAGATTTACATAGCCTATCACGTCTTTTTTTTTTTTACACAAGCCTGGAAATGGCGGCGGCCGGTCAGAAGACTGGCCGCCGCCACCACTGCCCAGAAGATCTGCCCCAGGTGAGTCTCGTCCCGGGGGGGATCTGCGGGGGGGCAGGGGGGGCAGGCCGTTCCACCACGGAGTTCGGGGGGCCAAATGCACTGGCATTTGGCCTCACTGAGATCCGTGGCGGAATTCCCTGACATCCCTAGTCATAGGAAATATCTGAGGTGGGCGCTTATAGAACGTTTAAAGGGTGTCAATTTAATACTTCCCTTGGAGATGCACCGTACTTGAGTCAAGGTGATTGGCAAGGCCTGTGACCTTTCAACTTAATCTTTAAACAAATTCTAGTGAGAATTGTCTTTAAGGCACGGTTCATCTTCTCAACTTGACTTGTGGATTGAGGTTTCCAATGGGGGTGTAGCTTCTAGTTAGTTTGTTATGCCTGGGCCACTATTTGTGTCACTTGTCCAACAAAATGGGGCCATTGATTTGATTCACTCTCTTTAGATAACAAGAGCCTAGGGATTACTTTTTAACAAGATCTTGGCTACTGTCTGTTCGGTGCAGTCAATTGGTTTTATTGTTACTAGCAGGTACCGATAGCCATGAGTCTGGGGCAACTCTGAAAAGTTAATTTGAAATCTCTGAAAAGGATAGTAAGCCCATGGGCGACTTCTCATTTGAGCTGGGGGCTCAAACATCTTTGAATCGTTTTTGAGGCACAAAGGGCAGTTAGCCACTGCTCTCAGGTCTTGGTCTAACCTGAAGGAGGTGTTGTCTGCCTCGGGCGCACCCAAAATCAGGGTGTTAAAGGGAGATGATCCCTTTATTAGCTAACCATAATTTTTTGAACTTCTCAATGAGCGGCTTCAAGCCTGCACAGGTGGCTTTCTTCAGAGGATACTGCCGCACGCACACAGGGCTCTCTCCCTTTTTAAAGAAGATTTTAACTGGTGTTATGCATTTGCTCAAGCAGGGGTTCTGTCTTCCCACACACATGGATCAACATTCTCTAAAATCTCAGTTCCTTTGGCCTCTGACACAATCTCGATTGCTTGAAGGGCCATCTGATAATTTGAGCCCTGCATTATTGACAGCTGTTCCACAATCTGATTATCACGGAAGAAGATTTTAGCTTGCAGTTTTGTTAACAAGTCCTGCCCCAAGAGGCCAACCAGGTATGCAGATGAAACTACAAAGGCATGTTCCAGTATGTTATTTCTAATCTTTGTGAGGAGGGGCTTACACACGGACAATTTAGGTTTTTTTTAGGGATGTACGAAAGTCACTTACCTTTTCGCAGGGGTGCTTCGCGGTGGGGGGAGGCACTTCGCTTCTCCCCCAGAAGTTCAGGCGAGGGGGGGAGGTGTCCCGCCTTGCCCGGCCGAAATTCAGGCCGGGGGGGAAGCTTCCCGCCTTGCCCGGCCGAAATTCAGGCCGGGGAGAAGCGCCCGTCTCCCCGGCCGTGAAACAAAGTGTAACCCCCCCCCCCCGTGATAGGCTACGTGACGATTATCATGGCTAGATTTTTAAAAAACACCGTGATAGGCTACATAAATGTTTACGTGGCCTATCACGGCTGATTTTTTTTTTTTAAATGCGCGTACGCAAATGGCGGCGCCCATGGGCACCGCCATTTGTGTTCCTTATTTTGGCACGTGTTAGTCTACGTAAACATTTATGTAGACCAAGACGGCGAAAATAAGGGGAACGCAAACAGCATAGACGCTACGCTATTTGCGTTCCCCTTATTTTCGCCATCTTAGTCTACGTAAATGTTTACATAGACTAAGACGTGCCAAAATAAAGAACGCAAATGGCGGCGCCCATGGGCGCCGCCATTTGCATATGCGCGTTGTTGTTGTTGTTTCTAAATCAGACATGATAGGCTACGCAAACATTTACATAGCCTATCATGGCTGTCTGCAGGGACGCAAACAGCGGCAGCTACGGCCGCCTCCATTTGCGTCCCTGCTAGCCAGCGGCCGGCTGTCCAGCTGCTGGCCGAGCTGGCCAGCGGCTCCGCAGAATCCCTGCAGAGTGGAGCCAGCCGGCTAGGATTCCGGGGGGGGGGAGGAATGGAGGGCCTCCCCCCCTGGTGAGGATTCCAGGGGGAGGGATGGAAAGCCTCCCCCCAACCATTAGCATAATCCCCCAAAGGTAAGTGACTTTCGTACATCCCTAGCCATGCACCAGTTTTAACTCTTTGTCTTCTCTGCAAGTTAGGCTGTTTGCCATTGCTTCGAGAGAGACTCACTTGCTTAGATCTTCTTGCTAATTTCGACGACACACATTTGGGATAAGCTCTCTTTCTTTTTTAAGCCTTTTTGTCTGCTACTTTCTTCTGCCTTCTTTTATACCTTTTTGATATCATTAAAATCTAACACTGTGACTGGAAAACATTTGTTTTACATCATAGGGCATGGTGGGGCAGATCTAACAATTATACCACTCCTCTGACTGCATGGTCAGGGCCCATCAAGATCAAGGGAGGGGCCTTCTCCTACATGTAAAGAGTTCCAAGCCACCATTTTTGCATCGGCAACTCCACACTGCATGAGTTTTGGCAGAGTGTCAGGTTTGCCTCTGAGCAAATGGAACGTCAGAACAGTTCAGATTTTGAGAAAGAGCTGGAACACGTGGGGCAGGAACTTTCTCAGGCTTCAGAAACACAGCTGGGCTTAGAAGTATCACGGGAGAGTGGGGGACTCTCACCTCTCACCTCTTAAGTTAAGAGAATTTGCTGCCCCCCTTTTTAAAGGGAAACTAACTTTTGTAGTTTCTCTTTGAACTTTTTGAAGGCTGTTTCCTTTGTAGTCTGTGAATCTCTAGCAATTTGCATCTGTGTGCTTCATTAGGGTAAATGAAATCAAAGCCTTGGAAATTATAGAATCATAGAATAGTAGGGTTGGAAGGGGCTTACAAGGCCATTGAGTCCAACCCCCTGCTCAGTGCAGGGATCCAAATCAAAGCATCCCTGACAGATGGCTGTCCAGCCTCATCTTGAATGCCTCCAGTGTGGGACAGCCCACCACCTCCCTAGGTAATCGGTTCCATTATCGTATTGCTCTAACAGTCAGGACGTTTCTTCTGATGTTCAGCCAGAATCCAGCTTCCTGTCACTTGAGCCCATTATTCCGTGTCCTGCACTCTGGGATGATCGAGAAGAGATCCTGGCCTTCCTCTCTGGGACAACCTTTCAAGTACTTGAAGAGTGCTATCAGATCTCCCCTCAGTCTTCTCAAGGATAAATATGCCCAGTTCTTTCAGTCAAATGCAGCTTTTTATCTGAGTGTTGAAATCACAGATCAAACTGTACACTGAGCTGATCACAAACAAACACACAATCTACAACAACTGAAGTTTAAGGCTATGACAAGCCTCACAGTACTTTTTACGGCAAGTCTTTAATTGTCCAAAGTTCCAGTCCATGTGCAGAGTGCCTCTCAAAAGTCTGAATGATGATAGATCTAAACAAAGAAGGCTTTGGGCCATAAAGTAGGGATGTTATTAACAAAAGCTCTCTGTCTCTTCATCAGTTCAAATGGGGAAGGTGTAACCTTACACCTCTTCTAGATTCCTCCACAGATAAGAACAGAGCAGTGCTGCTCAGCTAGGGATGTACAAAAATTCCACCACTGATCTTGGGGAGGCCGAATGACAGTGCATTCGGCCCCCCGAAATCGGTGGTAGAACGGCCTGCCCCCCCACCCCCCCGGGATGAGACTTACCTTGGGAGGATCTTCCTGGTGGCGGCGGCTGTGGTGGCGGCTCCGGTGGCGGTTTGGCAGCGGCGGCTGTGGTGGCCGGTCTTCTGACCGGCTGCCGCCGCCGCCATTTCCAGTTTTTTAAAAAAACACGTGATAGGCTACGTAAAGATTTACGTAGCCTATCACGGCTAGGTTTTTTAAAAAAAACGTGATAGGCTAAGTAAATCTTTATGTAGCCTATCACGGCTGACCTTTTTTTAAAAAAAAACACCGTGCGTACGCAAATGGTGGCGCCCATGGCCGCCGCCATTTGCGTTCCTTACTTTGGCACATCTTAGTCTACGTAAACATTTACGTAGACTAAGACAGCGAAAATAAGGGGAACGCAAATAGCGTAGCGTCTATGCTATTTGCGTTCCTCTTATTTTCGCTGTAGTCTACGTAAATGTTTATGTAGACTAGATGTGCCAAAATAAGTAACGCAAATGGCGGCTCCAATGGGCGCCGCCATTTGCGTATGCGCGTTTTTTTTTTTTTTTTACTCAGCCGTGATAGGCTACGTAAACATTTACGTATCTTATCACGGCTGACTGCAGGGACGCAAACGGCGGCGGCTACGGCCACCGCCATTTGCAGACCCGGCCAGCCAGGATTCGCGGCAGGAGGGATGGGGCGCCTCCCCCCGGCCAGAATTTCGGAGGGAGGGACGGGGCGCCTCTCCCCCACCTCGAATCACATTTCGTCAAAAGGTAAGTGACTTTCGTACATCCCTATTCTCAGCTGTGATGCTTTTCTTGTTTTTTTTTTTTTTGCAAATCTCAATCTTTTGTCAGGTCCTCACACATACCTTCCAACCTCTCTGCTTGCTAAGGCTAAACCAGCCGCGGCAAGGGGGGTTAGGCAACTCCCCCTTGGCTCTGCTCTGAGTAGGCTGACAGAGATAAGCTTACACAGACCCTGATATTTTAAGAACTTGCTCTGTCTTTGTTTCTTGATTTTGCCACAGTCCTTAAGACTTCAAACAAATCTCTTTCTTCAGAAGTTGCAACTTTTTCAACTGCTTTTGCTTCTTCTAACGAACTTGGATACGGTGGCAGACAAACTGTCTCTGGAAGGCCCCCTCCCTCCCCCAACAAGCTCTCCTCCCAACCTAACAGACCGAATAAGACGCAGGGGAGCTCAGGGCACCTTGGGCAGGGTCTCCCAATCTTCAAGCTCCTTCCGTGGGGCTTGAATCAGGGAGAACAGGGGCTTTGGGCTTCACCTCGGAGCATACCATCATGACTTTACAATATTGAACTTTAAATTCAACCTTTTCTCGCCTTCAGTGGATTTTGGTCGGCACTTATCCAAATGCTGATAACCTCACTTTCCCTGAGGCAAATCTATCTTACTACTTGATTGAGACAGCACCTGGGGTCTCTTGCCCCTGTGGTCCTTTGCCAGTAACATATTTACACATTTACACTTCTGTAACTAAGGGGGATTCTTTCCGCACCAATTCAACCAACAATCAATAAAGGGGAATTGATCCCATTGCCCATTATTCACCACATTTTTATATACAGCATTTATAAGATTTACATCGAAGGATCCTATGTCTGGCCAACTAATTCCAAATGCTGGCCAGTCCAGTTGGCAAAAGAAGGTCAATTTACCCTTGGCCATCTTAATTCTAAAATCTCTTTTGAACTTCCTAAAGTTCCTGAGTATGCATTCCAGTGGGAGTTTTCTTAACGGAGTTTTCTTAATGGGAGCTACCCGACCCCATTGTGCCTACCTCTATTCAAAGCCATACACGGAGCCTGACAAACCTCAGATGCTCTGAAGGCAACTCAAACAGAAAGACACAAGGGAAATCAAATACTTACCCCGCCCAGTACCCTGGCGCCTTCCCTTCAGACCTGTTCAGCCTGGTTGACTCAGTCAATGGAGTCCACGCCTTTAACCTCCCAGGTATCTTGACCCCCGTTCTCTGGTGCTGTGGCAGACCTCAAAGGTGGTCCGGTGCGCCCCACAGGCACCTTCACTAGTCCTGTCGTTTGACCCCAGGGTGCTCCAAGGGGACTCCTGACTAGCTCGCCAGATTGTTGCACAAAATGCTAGTTTCGCCTAGGGATGGCGGAGAATTTCTCCCTGAATCTTCGGGAGGCCGAGCGCCAACGCATTCGGCCCCCCGAAGTTGGTTGGGAAATTCTCCGCTGGCCCCCCGCCCCCCCGGGGATGGGACTTACCTTCAGCGAATGTCCCTCTGGGCGGCGGGTCCCGGCGGTGTTTCGGTGGCATTTCATCATGGGCGGGGGCGGTGGCCGGTCTCCCGACCGGCTGCCGCCGCCACCATTGCAAAAAAAAAAAACTAAAGTAAAAAAAAACAACACCCGTGATAGGCTACGTGACAATTTATGTAGCCTATCACGGCTAGATTTCCAAAGTTAGCCGTGATAGGCTACGTAAATCGTCACGTAGCCTATCATGGGTGACTTTGAAAAAAAAAAGCGCGTACGCAAATGGCGGCGGCCCATGGGCGCCGCCATTAGCGTTCCTTATTTTGGCACGTCTAGTCTACGTAAAGATGTACGTAGACTACGGCGAAAATAAGGGCACGCTATTTGTGTTGCCCTTATTTTTGCCATAGTCTACGTAAATCTTTACGTAGACTAGATGTGCCAAAATAAGGAACGCAAATGGCGGTGCCCATGGGCCGCCACCATTTGTGTACGCGCTTATTTTTTTCTTTTTCTAAAGTCACCCGTGATAGGCTACGTGACGATTTACGTAGCCTGTCATGGCTGACTTTGGAAATCCATCCGTGATAGGCTATGTAAATCGTCACATAGCCTATCACGGGGTCTTTTTTTTTTTTTTTTTACTTTTTGTTTCGCGGCCGGGGAGACAGGGCACTTGTCCCCGGCCTGAATTTCAGCCGGGCGAGGCAGGAAGCCTCCCCCACAGCCTGAATTTCGGCCAGGCAAGGCAGGAAGCCTCCCCCCGTCACCTGAACTTCGAGGGGAAAAGCGAAGCACCTCCCCCCCAACGCGAAGCCAAGCTTCGAAAAGGTAAGTGACTTTCGTACATCCCTAGTTTCGCCCCCTGGAGGCTAGTCCAATTTGCCCCAAAGAGGAGAGTCATCTTCAGGCTGGGTCCAACTCGATTTTAATGTTTGCAGACAGTTCGACAGAGAAGCTCATGCTCAAAAGCAGAGTCGATCCTGGGCCACCCCCGCGCTACAGTTTTATCACTTAGCTTGCATTCCTCAGCCAGTGCGTTACTTTTGATTGGTTGCCAGCGGTTTGCCTAGCAACCTTATCTTAGGGTTACTGTCTGCTCATTCCAGGCATGAGCAGCTCTTACAATACTATGTGCTGCTTAAGACACATACAATGGCTTTTAGGTTACATTTTTAGTACAGACGTGCGCTGGCAGCTGCCTTGTTCCAGGGAATGGAACAGCCATTTTTCCCCTGTTTTTGAGCCATGGCTGTGCCCATGATAGGGATGTCGGAGAATTCTGCCATGGACCCCAATGAGGCTGGATTCTTTTGAATCTGGCCTCCGGTGTCCATGGCAGAAAGGATCCCTTAGCTTTGCCTCCCCGCGGAATCCTCCCCAGCTGGATCCTCCCTGCCGGCGGCTTCGGAGCACCAGTGATACGGCCGCCACTGGTGTGCCATATCGCTGGCTGAGGCTGACTCTGGATGCAAATGGCATCCACTACGCCATTTGCGGCCCTAAAGCTCTTAAATTAAGTTAAATGCAGCCGTAAATGGGCTAGCCTATTGTGTGAAAAACCACAGATGCAAATGGCATAGCAGACACCATTTGCGGCCGTAAACCCCTTAGTTTAAGCTAAATGCAGTCATTTACAGCTGCATTTAGCTTAATCTAAGAGCTTTACAGATTCAAATGGAGTAGTGGACGCCATTTGCAGGCGGAGTCAGCCTCAGCCAGTGATACAGCATGCCAATGGCAGTCATATCGCTGGCATTCTGGAGCCAGCCAGTGGCTCCGCGGAATCACTGCAGAGTGGAGCCAGCTGGTGAGGATTCCAGGGGGGAGGGACAGATTGCCTTCCCCCCCGCGGAACCCCCCCGGAACAAAAGGTATGGGTTCCGCCCATCCCTAGCTCACGAGTGGCAGATATATGGTTTTTCTGATTCAGTCCATGGAGACAGATGTGCTCTGTGTGAAATGTTGGTGGTCTGGGGGATTTGCTCTGCAAAAATCATATGAAATTAAGAGAATCCCTGCAAGGATTCTTGTTTTTGCACTGTGGCTGCACCCATGAGTGGTGGATCCATAATTTTTCTGGTTCAGTCCACGGAGGCGGATGTGCTCTGTGACTGGATGGTGGTTTTATGGGCCTCCCCTTTAAGAATCATATGAAATCATGAGGATCCCCTTTTTGATTGTATGGATCCTCATTTTGCCCAGTCCCCATAGCACACACTTTCTTCTCGGCTTCGTTCCGCCAAAGGATAGTGGGAAGTGTTAAGGCTTCCTCCGCCATGCCTGGCAGAGACTGGGGTTGGTGCGTGGCTAGGACTGCAGTGGAGAAAGAAATGCCATGGAGCTTCCCTCTCACCTCCCGTCCCATCTTGCCGCTGCCGCCGCCAACGCCACCATCGCTGCACACAATGGCATCTCATCAGGGCAGCAGGAGGCCGTTCGATTATCAGGTGGCTCACGTACCTCAATGGGTCGTCTTGCCCCCCCCCCAGTGTGCATGCACCCCACTTTGAGACCACTGCTCTAGCCAAATAATGTTCAGACAATCCTTTCCTCTCCAGTAACACACCTCTCTCACAATGAGCAAATGGAGGATGACTCCCAGCAAAGCTCCCTGCTCCTTCTCTCCCCTTCCCCCACCTCTCCCGGTCCTGGATCACTCTCAAATTGATACATTTGGTACCCTTGCATCCTCTCCCCTTCCCCCTCCCTCCTCCTCCTGCCCCTTTGCATGACCTTTCAGAAGTTGATACATTTTGGAGACAGCCTGTCTAGGCTGCTCAGAAGAAGAGCTCTGAATATACAAGGTGGATGAGGCGCTTCATGGAGGAGCTACTTCACTTCAGGGCGCCTTGGTGCTGGTCTGTCCTGACTCCTGCTTTGTATCATGAGGCACCTCCAAATCAAATAGCTTCACCTTGTTATTCAGGCTTTGTACTGGGGCGGTGCAAACCCTACGATCTGGTGTGATAGGTCCAATTGACATCTTGAAAAGAGGAAAGCTTGAATTACTCACGAAGTTATTCTAAAATTATCTTTGTAGAGTATTTCCCACTGTCCACTTCAGATTGGCCCAGTTACGGGATGCCACAAGCTGCAGGCCCAGGGTGTGTGTGTCTGTGTGTCCAGGGTGGGGAAATCTGAGCCACTCGGGGCCCCATGGATTTCCCTAGAGTCTTGCTGCATTCATCAGAGTTCTCAAGTTAAGGATGTCAGAGAATTCAAGGGTTTCCTTAACAGCTGGCATGGGGAAGAGAGGCCTCTGTGGCACCCCAGAGCTCCCTCCCTGGCCTCCTCGTGCCAGCGCTAGACAACCACCCTGTGGGAAACCCAATGGACTCAGAGGTGAGTGGGGGCGAAGAATCAGACTTCGCAGGTCTGATTCTTGAGAATCTGCCCTGATTTGAATCCTCAGCAGATTTCTCCAGTATCCCTATTCTAACTACATAGTGGAAGAAAGGGTACACAGACAGCTCCCCCCACCCCCCACACACCCAATGTGTGTCCCCAGTTTCCTTTAGTAAAAGAAATGCATGTCATGGACAGGCATGGGCGAATTTAATTCAGGTGACTATCATATCTACTATTGTGGGCAAGAATCCCTTAGAAGAAATGGAGTAGCACTCATAGTCAACAAAAGGGTGGGAAAAGCAGTACTGGGGTACAATCTTAAAAATGATAGAATGATCTCAGTACGAATCCAAGGCAAACCATTCAACATCACAGTAATTCAAGTCTATGCCCCAGCCACTGAGGCCGAAGGAGCTGAGGTTGATCGGTTCTATGAAGACCTACAACACCTTCTAGAACTAACACCAAAAAAAGATGTCCTCTTCATCATAGGGGATTGGAATGCTAAAGTAGGAAGTCAAGAAATCAGCGGGATAACAGGCAGGCATGGCCTTGGTGTACAAAACAAAGCAGGACAAAGGCTAATAGAGTTTTGCCAAGAGAACATGCTGATCATAGCAAACACTCTTTTCCAACAGCACAAGAGGTGACTCTACGCATGGACATCACCAGATGGTCAATATCGAAATCAGATTGATTATGTCCTTTGCAGCCAAAGATGGAGAAGCTCTATACAGTCAGTCAAAACAAGACCTGGAGCTGACTGTGGCTCAGATCATGAGCTGCTTCTTGCAAAATTTCGGCTTCAATTGAAGAACGTTGGGAAAACCACTAAACCGTTCAGGTATGACCTAAATCATATCCCTGATGAATATACAGTGGAGGTGAGGAATAGATTTCAGGGATTTGACCTGATAGACAGAGTGCCTGAGGAACTATGGACGGAGGTCCGTAACATTGTTCAGGAGGCAGCAACGAAATCCATCCCAAAGAAAAAGAAATGCAAGAAAGCAAAGTGGCTGTCTGATGAGGCTTTACAAGTAGCTCACGAAAGAAGGGAAGCGAAAAGCAAGGGAGAAAGGGGAAGATATACCCAACTGAATGCAGAGTTCCAGAGAATAGCAAGGAGAGACAAGAAGGCCTTCTTAAATGAACAATGCAAAGAAATCAAGGAAAACAACAGAATGGGAAAGACTAGAGATCTCTTCAAGAAAATTGGAGATCTCAAGGGAACGTTTTGTGCAAAGACGGGCATGATAAAGGACAAAGAAGGCAGGGACCTAACAGAAGCAGATGAGATTAAGAAGAGGTGGCAAGAATACACAGAAGAATTATACAGGAAAGATCTGAATGCCCCTGATAGCCATGATAGTGCGGTCACTGAACTTGAGCCGGACATCCTAGAGAGTGAAGTCAAGTGGGCCTTAGGAAGCATTAGTAACAACAAAGCTAGCGGAGATGACCGTATTCCAGCCGAGCTATTTAAAATCCTAAAAGATGATGCTGTTAAAGTGCTGCATTCAATATGCCAACAAATCTGGAACACTCAACAGTGGCCACAAGACTGGAAAAGGTCAGTTTACATTCCAATTCCAAAGAAGGGCAACGCCAAAGAGTGTTCAAACTACCGCACAATTGCGCTCATTTCACATGCCAGCAAGGTGATGCTCAAAATCCTACAAGCTAGGCTTCAGCAGTATGCGAACCGAGAACTACCGGAAGTACAAGCTGGGTTTAGAAGAGGCAGAGGAACTAGAGATCAAATCGCCAACATTCGCTGCATCATGGAGAAAGCAAGAGAATTCCAGAAAAAAGTCTATTTCTGCTTCATTGACTACGCTAAAGCCTTTGATTGTGTGGATCACAACAAACTGTGGCAAATTCTTAAAGTGATGGGAGTACCAGACCACCTTACCTGTCTCCTGAGAAACCTGTACGAGGGTCAAGAAGCAACAGTAAGAACCAGACATGGAACAACCGATTGGTTCCAAATTGGGAAAGGAGTACGACAAGGCTGCATATTGTCACCCTGCTTATTTAACTTATATGCAGAGTACATCATGAGAAATGCCGGGTTGGATGAATCAGAGGTCGGAATTAAGATTGCTGGGAGAATTATCAACAACCTCCAATATGCAGACGATACCACCCTAATGGCAGAAAGCGAAGAGGATCTCAAGAGCCTCTTGTTGAGGGTGAAAGAGGAGAGTGCAAAAGCTGGTTTGAAACTCAACATTAAAAAAACGAAGATCATGGCATCTGGCCCCATCACTTCCTGGCATATAGAAGGGGAAGAAATGGAAGCAGTGACAGATTTTACTTTCTTGGGCTCCAAGATCACCGCAGACGGTGACTGTAGCCATGAAATTAAAAGACGCTTGCTCCTTGGGAGGAAAGCTATGGCCAACCTAGACAGCATAGTAAGAAGCAGAGACATCACCTTGCTGACAAAGGTCCGGCTAATCAAAGCTATGGTTTTCCCAGTAGTAATGTATGGCTGTGAGAGCTGGACTATAAGGAAGGCTGAGCGCCGAAGAATTGATGCTTTCGAACTGTGGTGCTGGAGAAGACTCTTACGAGTGCCCTGGACTGCAAGGAGGTCAAATCAGTCCATCCTAAAGGAAATCAACCCTGAGTGCTCATTGGAAGGACAGATACTGAAGCTGAAGCTCCAATATTTTGGCCACCTAATGCGAAGAGAAAACTCCCTGGAAAAGACCCTGATGCTGGGAAAGACTGAAGGCAAAAGGAGAAGGGGACGGCAGAGGATGAGATGGCTAGATAGCATCACGGATGCAATGAATATGAACTTGAGCATGCTCCGGGAGAGAGCGCAGGACAGGAAGACCTGGCGTGCTATGGTCCACGGGGTCACGAAGAGTCGGACACGACTGAACGACTGAACAACAACAACAACAACAACCTGTCATCTGTTAATCTGGATGTGTCTGAGAGTGTAACATTCCATACTGTGCAGGCAGTTTAGAGATTCTCACTTGACACAAATCCTGTTCAATTGACCAAATTCCATAGATAACAGCATATTATAACAGTATATGTTTGCTCCACACCAGCTTCCATGTGTTTATCCAACTTTCTGAGCCTACATATGCACAGCAAGTGGAAATGACCCCATCCACACACATACATTTCCAAGGATTGCAGAGAAAATAGAGTGCTGGATGGGGGATACAGAGGAGCAGAAAAAGATCAAATCAAATGGGAGGTCAAGGAAAAGAATCATAGAATCATAGAATAGTAGGGTTGGAAGGGGCCTATAAGACCATGGAGTCCAAGAAGGGGAGTGAAAGGAAATGAGGAAGTGCACCTATTGGCACTGAGGAAGAAATGCACCAGTGATAACTGAAATAAGGTGCTGGAGAAGGAAATACGTGAATGTGATCATTTCCCATTCATACATATCTGTCCAACATCAGACTTCCACTTGTGCAATGGGACTTCCCTTTCCTCTCTTCTGCTGCACTTCCCGTGTCCACTCGTATCTGCTCCAGAGGGTACTCCATCCCTCCAGAATAGATTTTAGGGGTGCGCAGGAGGCTGCAGAGAGACACGGAATGTGTTATACCAACAGTATCTGTTCCACCAATGGATGGACATGCACTGAATTTCATCTGATGTGTCACTATTACCTTGTTCCAGCCACTCCATTCTATTCCCCTCTCCTACTCAGTTGTCAGGTTTCTTCCCCACTCCCCCTTTCTGACTCACTTAACATTCTATGCTATCGAGCTATTTGGGGCTGTTTGGTTTCCCCGCCGCCACTAGGGTTGGCGGAGAATTTCTCCCCGAAACTTCGGGGGGCCGAGCGCCAACGTGTTCGGCCCCCCGAACAAGTTTCGGGGAGAAATTCTCTGCGTCCCCCCACCCCCCGCATCCCCCCCGGGACGGGACTTACCTTCACCGAATGTCCCTCCCGGTGGCTGGTCCGGCCGGCGGTTCGGCGGGTGTTCGAGCAAGGCGGGAGCGGCAGCCGGTCTTTCCAACGGCTGCCGCTGCCGCCATTGCAATGAAAGAAAAAAAAAAACCGCCCCCTTATAGGCTATGTGACGATTAACGTAGCCTATCATGGCTAGATTTGCAAAGTCAGCCGTGATAGGCTATGTGAATCGTCACGTAGGCTATCACGGGTGACTTAAAAAAAAAAAAAAAAGTGTATACGGATAATGGCGGCCTCCATAGGGAGCCGCCATTCCCCTTCCTTATTTGGTCGCTGTAGTCTATGTAAAGATTTACGTAGACTACGGCGAAAATAAGGGCAACGCTATTTGCGTTGCCCTTATTTTCGCCGTAGTCTACGTAAACATTGACGTAGACTACAGCAACTAAATAAGGAACGCGAATGGCGGCTCCCTATGGGGGCCGCCATTCGCGTACGCGCTTTTTTTTTTTTTTTAAAGTCACCCGTGATAGGCTACGTGACGATTCACATAGCCTATCACGGCTGACTTTGCAAATCTAGCCGTGATAGGCTACGTGAATCGTCATGTAGCCTATCAGGGGGCGTTTTTTTTTTTTTTTAACTTTCGCGTTCGCGGCCGGGCGAGGTGGGAAGCCTCCTCCCCCTCCTGAATTTCAGCCGGGGCGAGGCGGGAAGCCTCCCCCCCGGCCTGAATTTCGGCCGGGGCGAGGCGGGAAGCCTCCCCCCCGGCCTGAACTTCACGGGGGGACCAGCGAAGCGCCTCCCCCCCACCGCGAACGTCCTTCGAGGACAGGTAAGTGACTTTCGTCCACCCCTAGCCGCCACCATCTTAGGTTCCCCCCCCCCAGATGTTATTGTTTGGGGGATTTTTTTGCATATCTTCAAACCTCAGGGTTACCCCATGTCTGCTGATCCCTCTCTCTTAGGTGGTGGATGTTTCATTTTTGGCTCTAACTCTGCAAGCCTGAGAATATTCTATGTGGTATTAGTATATTCAAGGCTGATGCAGAACCTGTCCCAGTCTTTCCATGGTTATATCCACCTTTCTGCATTCATCTTCAGAACACTTATCCACAAAAAGCAGATATGCAGTTTTCATAGTGTAGACCTGAGTGATGGTGTGTATCACATGTGTATTATTATCTGCAATTGGCTTAATTTCTCATAACGTTCCCCTTTCAAAAAGCAAAGACATCTCACTGAGCAGTATAATGCAGATCTGAATTAATGTGGTGCCTCACATAGATATTACCACCCAGATTTAGTTTAATTGCACATCAGCCTGAACATCCAGTCAATGCTACTACTTTTTGTCTCTTCATTTTCCAGAGGGGCAGGTAGTTCTGTTAGTCTGTTGCAATCTTGCTTTGAGAACAACACCATAAATCATAGAATCATAGAATATTAGGGTTGGAAGTAGGGATGTATGGATCCCCTTACCTGGGGTCTGTGGGGGGGGTATGTAGGTGGGGGGAGGTGATCCGGTCCTCCCCCTGGAATCCTCCCTGGCCGGCTTTGCTCCGCGGGGAGTCCGTGGAGCTGCCGGCCGGCTCTGGCCGCTCCCAGACTTCGGGCCATGGCCGGTCTGCGAACGCAAATGGCGTCCGGTGTAGGGGACGCCATTTGCCTCCCTGCCATTGGCCGTGATTGGCTATGTAAATATTTACATAGCCTATCACGGCAAAGAGCAGGGATGCAAATGGCATAGCAGATGCCATTTGCATCCCTGCTCTTTGCCATGATAGGCTACGTAAATATTTACATAGCCAATCACGGCCAATGGCAGGGACGCAAATGGCGTCTGCTATGCCAGACGCCATTTTTTTCCACAGCCCGGCAGTGGATGGCTGCGGAACGAAGACGGCGACCTGGACCGACCACTGCCAGGTAGGTTCCATCCTGGGGGGATATTGGGTGGTGGTGGTGGGGTAATCTGTTCTGCCACGGACTCTGGGGGGCTGGATTCCAAAGAATCCGGCCTCATTGGAGTCTGTGGTGGATTTCTCCACCACCCCTAGCTGGAAGGGGCCTACAAGGCCATCGAGTCCAACCCCCTGCTCAATGCAGGAATCCAAGTCAGAGCATCCCTGACAGATGAGTTCAGCCTCGTCTTGAATGCCTCCAGTGTGGGAGAGCCCACCACCTCCCTAGGTAAAATTCTGAGAAATGTGAATACTAAAGTGTAACTGAGTTCTGGTTTCCATATCAATTTGGGAAGTGGGGATTTGGTAATTTCTTACCAAAGTGCGATCCAAATGAAATTCTCCCCAGTCCCTAGAAGTAAGTCTCATTGCATTCAATGGTGCTTACATCCAAGATAGGATTACAGTCTTGAACTTTCACATAATTACCACGGTCTGTATTTTGAGCATTTCCCTTCCTTCTGAAATCACTGCATGTATTTCCCTCCTCTAACCTGACACTGTCCAGTTGTGTGGGATTACTGCACCCGTCATGGACAATGGTTGTGCTTGGTAGGGATGAAGAAAGTCGTAGTTTTCACACATCTGGAGGGCACTAGTTTGGGGAAGGCTTCTCTACACCCATACTTGCCAATTTAGGATAACGCTTTATGGATCTGATGAAGTGGACTCTAGTTCATAAAAACCCATGCTGTAGTAGAGCTGTTAATTGTTAACGTGCTACTACACAGACACACAAGAGCTAAAGAAAAGCAGAACTACCTAAGCAAATGACGGGTGTCTTTAATTTATTGTTTTATATTTCATGTTCTTTTATAGAAGGCAGGATAACTTCAAGAAATGCAGGGTAATAGTGCAGGAGATTAGATAACAGCCAAATCAAACCCTAATTTTTAAAAAGCCCTTCTTTAATTTCTGTTTTGGGAGGATCAACACAGAGAAGACACAGATGGTTCAGTTCAGCATGGAGGTGGGGGTGGAGGACAAACACTACACATATAGGCTGCTATAATATATCATCCTTTAAGGATTTAGAAAGAAAGAAAAAACTAAATGCTTGAATATGACTTAAATGGGGGGGGGGAGGCATGCCCAGAAGTCAATGTTTGTTTTTAAAATTCTAAAATTGTTACTTTTTTAAATGCACTTGACAATAATATGTTCAACCAAGCAGCTGTTGCACTAGAAGAATATTATGAATATTTGTGGTATTTCTCTGTTCAACCCTAACCCAACCCTTGGTTGCTGACTCATGACTAGGGTTGTGCACGGACCCCCGATCTACTTCAGATGCCACTTTGGATCATCCAAAGTGACCCCGATCCACCTTGGACTGATTCAGACCCCCTCCGATCTGACTTGGATCTGAATCTGAAGCAAGATTCAGATATCCGGATTGCACAATTCTGGCGTTTTCGCATTGACTTGCATGGGAAAACACATACGGTCATAACTTTTTCAGTTTTTAGGATGCATGAAATCTGGGGACCTCATCACCCCCTTGGAGAGGGGGTGATCTGCAAAATTTCAGACACTTTGGGCAAGTGGTTTTTGTGCCAGGTGCAGTTAGAAGCTGAGGTATCAAAAGAAACTCTCCAAGCAAAGAACTGTAACTTCTCCCTGATTCCACACATACACATGACACCTTGGCCTCTCCCAGACCCCCCTTGAGCACATTGCACCCCCCAAAGCCCAGGCAGTTTGGCCCACCAGCTTGTGTGCTAGGTGCAGGTGAAATTTGAGTTTTTCCAGGAAAACTTCCAAAGCCAAGAGCTGTAACTTCTCCCCACCTCTGCCCCTGCCAACACCCCGAAGATGCCTCATAGTGTGCTGAATTGCTTTGCCACGCAGTGGACTGTTATTGGACATTAATTGCCTTGTTATTGGAATAAGAAGGTAATTAATATCAATACTTGTTTTTTGTGCTTTTTTAACACTGCCTTGAAATTTGGATGTATAGTGTTGGTGGAACTACAACCTAGCACGCACACATACACGGACACAGACACACAAGAGCTAAAGAAAAGCAGAACTACCTAAGCAAATGACGGGTGTCTTTAATTTATTGTTTTATATATCATGTTCTTTTATAGAAGGCAGGATAACTTCAAGAAATGCAGGGTAATAGTGCAGGCGATTAGATAACAGCCAAATCAAACCCTAATTTTTAAAAAGCCCTTCTTTAATTTCTGTTTTGGGAGGATCAACACAGAGAAGACACAGATGGTTCAGTTCAGCATCGAGGTGGGGGTGGAGGACAAACACTACACATGTAGGCTGCTATAATATGTCATCCTTTAAGGATTTAGAAAGAAAGAAAAAACTAAATGCTTGAATATGACTTAAATGGGGGGGGGGCATGCCCAGAAGTCAATGTTTGTTTTTAAAATTCTAAATAAGAGTGGGTTTGTAAAAACCTAACAAAGACACAGTTGACTGACAAGAACCACAAGAAAATAGAATAGCAGAAGGAAGGCTCGATGTCACATAACAAACGCAGCCTCTTTTGGAGTCCAAAGTTGAGATAAACAAACAAACACAGGAATGGCAGAGGAGGGGGAACGTGGCACCAACTTGCAAGGAAAAGCTATGTTAGTTTGAAAAAATATGGAAAGGAGAGATGAATGTAATCAAATACAAATAACAAATGAGTTGGAGGTACAAAGATATAGGAGAAATTGGCTGGACTAGGTGCTACAAAAGACACCATCCCAATGGGGATGGACGATCAAGGTGCGAGGGAAGGGAACGCTCCCAGTACAACCAAGCTTTTTCCTTTTCATTTAAATTCTGAGGAAAGCCTAATGGCGATTAAAATTGAATAAACTGAAGGAACAACTCCTAGGAATGCACACGCGAACACACGCACAAACGATCATCTACCCACACCAGCCCTCTCTCCCAGAGACGCAGCTAGCACAGTGACTGAATGCAGCCTTTCGCCGAAGTATATACCCCCTTCCTCCAACGCTTTCTCTGACTGGAGACTGCTAGTGTCGGTTCTGGCTGAGGGTTCCTATTTGCCAAAGCACACTCCCTCCTCCTCCTGTGCTCGCTTTCCTGCCTCCCCCTGCCTTCCCATGTCTGCTCGCCTTACCCCCTCCCTCCTCCTCCTCCTCCTCATGCCCCTCCATGTGAGCGTTGAGAAGTTGATACATTTTGAAGACAGCCTGTCTGGACTGCTGAGGCATTCAGTAGAGCTCCAAATACAGGAGGCGGAGGAGGTGCTTCATGGGGGCGGGGGGCGCTTTTCCCTGGGGCACCTCGGTACTGCTCTGAACTGCCTTGTATAGTGAAGCTTTTGCTCCGAAACAGCCTGCTTCACCTCATTATTTGGACTTCGTAATGAAGCGGTGCACAGCCCTACTTATGCCTCTCTCCTTCCTCCACCTTGTGAGACATACTTTGGCAAAAAGAGGTTCATGAGAACAATTTTCCCCATAATCTATCTTGACATTCCAGGGGCTTACAGATATTGTTATAGTATGATCTGAATGTCCCTGATAGCCATGATAGTGCGGTCACTGAACTTGAGCCGGACATCCTCGAGAGTGAAGTCAAGTGGGCCTTAGGAAGCATTAGTAACAACAAAGCTAGCGGAGATGACAGTATTCCAGCCGAGCTATTTAAAATCCTAAAAGATGATGCTGTTAAAGTGCTGCATTCAATATGCCAACAAATCTGGAACACTCAACAGTGGCCGCAAGACTGGAAAAGGTCAGTTTACATTCCAATTCCAAAGAAGGGCAATGCCAAAGAGTGTTCAAACTACCGCACAATTGCGCTCATTTCACATGCCAGCAAGGTGATGCTCAAAATCCTACAAGCTAGGCTTCTGCAGTATGCGAACCGAGAACTACCGGAAGTACAAGCTGGGTTTCGAAGAGGCAGAGGAACTAGAGATCAAATCGCCAACATTTGCTGCATCATGGAGAAAGCAAGAGAATTCCAGAAAAAAGTCTATTTCTGCTTCATTGACTACGCTAAAGCCTTTGATTGTGTGGATCACAACAAACTGTGGCAAATTCTGAAAGTGATGGGAGTACCAGACCACCTTACCTGTCTCCTGAGAAACCTGTACGAGGGTCAAGAAGCAACAGTAAGAACCAGACATGGAACAACCGATTGGTTCCAAATTGGGAAAGGAGTACGACAAGGCTGCATATTGTCACCCTGCTTATTTAACTTATATGCAGAGTACATCATGAGAAATGCCGGGTTGGATGAATCAGAGGTCGGAATTAAGATTGCTGGGAGAATTATCAACAACCTCCGATATGCAGACGATACCACCCTAATGGCAGAAAGCGAAGAGGATCTCAAGAGCCTCTTGTTGAGGGTGAAAGAGGAGAGTGCAAAAGCTGGTTTGAAACTCAACATTAAAAAAACGAAGATCATGGCATCTGGCCCCATCACTTCCTGGCATATAGAAGGGGAAGAAATGGAAGCAGTGACAGATTTTACTTTTTTGGGCTCCAAGATCACCGCAGACGGTGACTGTAGCCATGAAATTAAAAGACGCTTGCTCCTTGGGAGGAAAGCTATGGCCAACCTAGACAGCATAGTAAGAAGCAGAGACATCACCTTGCTGACAAAGGTCTGGCTAATCAAAGCTATGGTTTTCCCAGTAGTAATGTATGGCTGTGAGAGCTGGACTATAAGGAAGGCTGAGCGCCGAAGAATTGATGCTTTCGAACTGTGGTGCTGGAGAAGACTCTTACGAGTCCCCTGGACTGCAAGGAGGTCCAATCAGTCCATCCTAAAGGAAATCAACCCTGAGTGCTCATTGGAAGGACAGATACTGAAGCTGAAGCTCCAATATTTTGGCCACCTAATGCGAAGAGAAAACTCCCTGGAAAAGACCCTGATGCTGGGAAGGACTGAAGGCAAAAGGAGAAGGGGACGGCAGAGGATGAGATGGCTAGATAGCATCACGGATGCAATGAATATGAACTTGAGCACGCTCCGGGAGAGAGCGCAGGACAGGAAGGCCTGGCGTGCTATGGTCCATGGGGTCACGAAGAGTCGGACACGACTGAACGACTGAACAACAACAACAATTATGCCCTTGAGGCAATTTCTTCCTGGCCTGACCAGGTGATGATTTTACTCTGTCAAATATGAGGATTAATAGCCCCTGTAATTTCATTCCAGTTGGTGTAATTCCTGATACTTATTCTTCATAAATGTTGGATACAGTCTGAAAGTAATTAACCTCTTTGCTGCACATAAACAGGTTTGGGAAAAGGAAAAAAAAAGTGTAAATATATTTGATGGAAATTGTATTTGTTGTAGGAGTGCAACATTGATATCAATGAATGATATCAATCAATTAAAACCCTTCTTGCTGAATAAAGAAATGCAATGGATTCACCAGCAGCAGACTTTTATTAAAACAAGCAAATGATTCTTAAACACAACTACTTTAAAAAGAAATGTACAAGGTGGATGCCATTGTAAAAGAGAATTCCCTCTTCCCTCACATATAATGGGAATGCCTCTCTAAGGGCATCGCTACACCAGCCTAAAATCATGCATTTAAAACAGGGCTTTCCGCTTCCGTTTTAAATACAGGATCATGACGACTCCTTCTTTCACGAGCTTCCTTTCCCCCCTCCTTCTCCCCGTATCTGAGTCTTCCATTATCTTCCATTGATCTTGCTCCTCTTCTTGCCGCTTTTAATCTTTTCACGGAGGAAACTGAAGCAGAACACAATGGGGTAATTTGATGGCTCATTATCTGTGACCTATTTAAAAACGGAACAAAGGGCATTTAGTGCAGGAGATGCCTTGAATATAGGGATGGCGGAGAATTTCTCCCCGAAACTTCGGGGGGCCAAGCGCCAACGTGTTCGGCCCGCCGAACAAGTTTCGGGGAGAAATCCTCCGCCCCCCCCGCCCCCCGCCCCCCCCCCCGGGACGGGACTTACCTTCCCTGAATGTCCCTCCCGGCGGCGGGTCCGGCTGGCGGTTCGTCCGGTGTTCGAGCGGGGCGGGAGCGGCAGCCGGTCTTTCGACCGGCTGCCGCCCCCGCCATTGCAATGAAAGAAAAGAAAAAAAAACGTCCCCTGATAGGCTACGTGACGATTCACGTAGCCTATCACGGCAAGATTTGCAAAGTCAGCCGTGATAGGCTACGTGAATCGTCACGTAGCCTATCACGGGTGACTTTAAAAAAAAAAGAAAAAAGTGTGTACGGATAATGGCGGCCCCCATAGGGAGCCGCCATTCCCCTTCCTTATTTGGTCGCTGTAGTCTACGTCAATGTTTACATAGACTACGGCGAAAATAAGGGCAACGCTATTTGCGTTGCCCTTATTTTCGCCGTAGTCTACGTAAACATTGACGTAGACTACAGCAAATAAATAAGGAACGCGAATGGCGGCTCCCTATGGGGGCCGCCATTCGCGTACGCGCTTTTTTTTTTAAAGTCACCCGTGATAGGCTACGTGACGATTCACGTAGCCTATCATGGCTGACTTTCCAGATCTAGCCGTGATAGGCTACGTGAATCGTCACGTAGCCTATCAGGGGACTTTTTTTTTTTTTTTTACTTTCGTGTTCGCGGCCAGGAGAGGCGGGAAGCCTCCTCCCCGGCCTGAATTTCGGCCGGGCGAGGCGGGAAGCCTCCCCCCCCGGCCTGAATTTCGGCCGGGCGAGGCGGGAAGCCTCCCCCCCCCAGCCTGAACTTCGCGGGAGGAACAGCGAAGCGCTCCCCCCCACCACGAAAAAGCTGCGAGAAAAGGTAAGTGACTTTCGTTCACCCCTACTTGAATAATCACGGTGTCATGTAAAGAGCCCACAAACTTCCATGAAAGAGGAATCTCAATCATAGCGTAGATGTTTGTGAAGGAGCCCTAAGACAGCACATGATGTGGAATATATATGCTTTGCCTAAATACAAAGAAAAATGTTTTCTCTTTAGAAGTATTCCTTCTATTGTTATAGTCTGTTTGTTTGCTTATCACTCTTGACCTGAGTCCTCTGGGTGATGAAGAATGTAAAAGATGATTGTTCAATCCTATGCATGTAATCCTATGCATGATAATGATCCAAGTACATGCATAATCCTATGCATGCAATCCTATGCATCCTATATAATCCTGTGCATGCAATCCTATGTATGATGAAGAAGGTAAAAGATTACTGTGCAATCCTATGCATGTCTGGTCAGAAACAGATACCACTGAATTCCATAGGGCTTACTTTCTGGTAAATGTCCATAGGATTGTAGCCTTAAAACACAAAGCCCCTACAGCTAGGAATATACGGATGGTGTAAAATCTGTTCCGTCTGTTTTTCATGGATTATCAGGCACCTTTTGTTCCATTGCTTTCCCATCAATGGATTTGAATTTGTTTTTCAGTTTCTGAATTTGTGCAAATTTGCATGTGCAAAAATGTGCAAATTTCCCCCAAATGCACAAAATCCCCCCAAATGTGCATTTTCATGCTTTAGCCTATGGGGAAAAGGCACATTTCTGGCCATTTTTTAATTTTTGCATATTTTTGTATGACAGAATTTGCATACAATTCTGGAAATTTAAAAGAAACAAACAAAATAGGCAACAAGTCCGCAGAATCTGTCTGATAGGAAAAAGCCAGTCCACTGAGAAATCTGCGGGTTGGATTCATAAAAAGCCGAACTCATTTGGTTCCACTGCGGATTTCTCTGACAACCCTACTTACAACACAATCAAGTAACAGCCCCCAAATCTTATCAAAGAAAACCAACCACATCAGAGCAGAGAACAGCATACTTCTAATTACTGTTATATAATCTCATCACAACAGAGAGCACATTAGTGAAGATTTAATCAACTAATTAACTGATTAATCAATTCAAACTCATGATATTCATCCACTAAGACTTATTTAATTGTAAGAAATGAACAGGGAACGTTTGCTGTCTGGGATCAACAACCAAAAATAAGTGCATGTTGTTGACTTGATTCAAATAGCACATCTGAGGGCCATAGTTTAAGATGTTAAGGGCAGCCGAAACTGAGATGTTATGTAGGTGTATTTTAGGATGGTAATTTCATTAGAGACAGATATAAACAAGGGACACGTGCCATCTCACCTCCTTACACCGCACTGTATAGCAATGAATGCGTAGAAATGAATAGCAATGGATTAAATGGAAGTAGATTAAAAGGCCACCCATTTCAAGGGGGCTTGTTCAAGGCAAAAGAGGCCAGTGATTTTGTACCAAAGATCACTGCAAACACATTCATCATACAATTTACTTTCTGGAGGGGATGTGAAGGAACAGAACTGTCCTCCATTTCTGTATTTAGTTTGCTTTCTAGATATTAATGTGTCAAATCGTGTGTGTGTGTGTACTGGTCAGTTTATGCCAAAAGGTCAAATGTTTGGTTAGAGATTATAGCAGTCAAGATGTTTGTTCAGAAAGCCAAGGGGTTTGCAGAAGGGTAGGGATGTACGAGTCCCTTACCTCGTTCTGGTCTGGGGCATCTGCGGTGGGGGGGTGGCGATCCGTCCCTCCCCCTGGAATCCTCCCCAGCCGGCTCCGCTCCACGGCAAGGCTGCGGAGCCACCAGCCAGGGCCGGCTGCAGCCGGACTTCTGGCCGCTGCTGGGCTGCTGCGGCTGCAAATGGCGGCCGTTGTAGCGGCCGCCATTTGCATCCTTGCATTAGGCCATGATAGGCTACGTATGTATTTACGTAGCCTATCACGGCAAAAGGCAGGGATGCAAATGATGTAGTGGCGACCATTTGTGTGATAGGCTATGTAATTGTAATTCCATTTTTGCACCCTTGCTCTTTGCCGTGATAGGCTACATAAGTCTTTACGTAGCCTATCACGGCCTAATGCAGGCATGCAAATGGCAGCTCCTACGATGGCCACCATTTGTGGCCACAGCAGCCTGGCAGCAGCCGGAAGACGAACCGGAGCTGCCACCGCCGCATCTGCCGCCGCATCCTCCGCCACGGCATCTGCTGCCAGGTAGGTCCGCTCTGGGAGGGATTTTGGGGAGTGGCGGGGAGGAGGAGGGATTATGTAAAATCAGAGGCTTCCGTCTAACAGGAGGCAATCCCATAGGTTTGCAATCTTAAAGATTTTTTTCTTTTTATCCCAAATGCTGAAGCAGAGAGAAAGAAAGAGAGAAGGAGAGAAATAAGGCCAGAAAGAGCCAGAGCTGCTGGAACTGTAGAACTAATTGAGAACGTGCAGGACCTACACAGTAAGACTTTGCTTGATTCAGGGACCTGGGTAAAATCAGGACTCTGTCTAGTTAGGTTAGAATGAGTGTATAAGTGCCGTGGAGAGCTCCGTCCACACATCCTAAGGAACGTGTGCAGGTTAGGGATGCTGCAGATGCCTTACTGGGTCTGGAAGTCCCCCCACTGCTGCCCACAACCCCTGGACTGTGCCTGCTGAGCCCCTGCCCTCGCTCACACCCACTCACACCCTCCTGGTCTCACCGCAACCCATCTGGCGAGCGCCCACCATTTTGCAACCTTTTTTAAAAAAAAGAATAATAATATAATGCCTCTAATATTGCACATATTAAGCTTTCCCAGCCCCAAACTGTGCATATTTAAATATGCACATTTTTAAAAGCTTCCTTTTTTCTGCTAAAAAAAAAAAAAAGCAGCAAAATGTCAGGTGTCTTCCTCTGGGAAGACATCATGATAACATCCTTTTATATGTTGTAGAACTGGTATTTTTAGATATTGAGCTCCTACTTGGAGGGTGCTGTTGTGCTCATGTCTTGCTCGTGGGTTCCTGGTCAACAATTGGTTGGCTACTGTATGAACAGAATGATGGACTAGATGGCCCCTTGGTCTAATCCTATGTGTGTAGATCATTTTATTGTAGATGTTCCATAAGCATATCTGTTATAGACTAAGATTTATAATTAGTGAATTCCTTTGTTTCTTTAGTGATTTTAATTTATTATTATATACATTCTCCCCCCTTACTTTGTTAACCTTAATGCATATTTTAGAATAAAACATACCTAGAAATACATACTTTGAGAGAACATATGTTTAGAAATGTCTATTTTGTGATCAAATAAGTTCAAAAATATATATTTAAATATGAAATTTCAGTACTTCTCAGATGAATGAAGGTATGGGATAGGATGTAACTATGACTGAACACCTGTAAAACTGACATGAAATAGGCAGATCGCAGAAGTGGATATATCTCCCATAAGAAGGTATCAGTAAAGTATCAAAATATGCGGATATACTGTTTATCTGTCATTTATGATAGAACATTTACCTCATGATACTGCTAAATACAGTAAGCTAAATGTGATAGATCATACATATTCATCCATGACTTTCCTCATAATATATTTCTCAGGAGGGCAGGAGAGATGCTTGGGTTTTACTAGCCTCTCAACTTTCCCTTTCATAGAGGGTGGTAGAATATAATTTGAAGAGCTTTGTGTTATTAAATCTTTTGTCAGTTTCTAAAAGAATAGATATCCTCAGCAGTTACAGGCCACAATTAGTTATGTTGGGATTACAAGCATATATGGGCTGCAACAGAAGAGTGATGTTATTGAAATGTATGGATATCTGAAATGCCACTGGATGTCACAGTTCCAAAGTACATTTTCTGAACATGTATTATCCTCATTATAATGACAAAAGTATGAAGTATCTTATTAGGTCTGACTAATGCTCTAATAAGTATCTTATTACAAAATTCTTTACAATTTTAATATTGATGATTTAATTATATTTTTAATTTTTATACAGTTGTATTTCTATTTCTATTTATAGGTTTTAATTGTAGCAGTTGTAAGGCTGCCTTGAGTCCCAGTATTGGGAAAAAGGCGGGATATAAATAAATATAATAATAAATAAATTATTAGGTCTGGCTTTGAGTTTCTTTTACCCTTCACTAGTCATTTCAGTCCATAGCAGGCAGCTGCTTTCCTAAAGAACTAGATCCTACTGAGTGCGAAGCATAGTTATTCCCCCCCCTACATTTGCCAAGATTGCTGCTGAACCATTGTGATAAAAATCTTATCAGAATGGCAAAAGCTACAAATCAGAGAAAGGCCTCTGGTATCTCCTGCTGCATATCTCTATAACCTGCAAAAGTCAGAATTATTTAGAAGATTAAGAACAGGCTAGAGAGTGCCCTTCTATTCCTCTGTATACTAACTTTATTGCCACATTTCCTTTGGGAGTATGACTGCAGCTCCTCACAAAATGTACTTCTTTGTTAACCTGACAGGGTCTCTGGCTCCAAATGTAAATCAGTGGGAGCATCTGAAGCAGCAAATTTGGTGGGTTTTTGGACATCGTTCGTTATAAATTACATTCTTTCCTGAAAAGTTTTGATTGTAGAAACTCTGCAGGGCTCTTCAATAGCTATTATGAGAAAAGTCTACATTGTCCGCAGCAATTCGTTCTCTCTCATTAATCTTGCTGCAGAGCATGATGGGAAAGGTATCCAGTGTCTGCTGACCAGAGAGGAGGAAATTCTGACTCCCCTCTTTGCTTTTTTAGAAAACTTTTCTAATGGTGAAGAATGAGTGGTGTGTGTGTGTTTTAATGGGTTACATGCATAACAACAATACTATTTTAGTATAGCTTACAAAGGGGTCAAATGTTCGGAACACTGAGATGAAACTCGGAGATCCAGAGCCAAACTAGACATTGTGTTAACTTTTTGTTTACTCACCACATCAAGAGGGGAGGATTAAATCTTCCTCTCCTTTTTCCTGAAATTCCCCTGTGGGAAAAGTCTCCATTGGTGTTAATGGAGGCTTTTCTTTTTCTTTCTCTTAACCCACCATAGGGAGGCAGGGGATTTGGGGGAAAAATGGGGGAAGGTTTAATCCTCCACTCCTGGTCTGCAGTTGTCCTGATCTGAATTGGAGCCATGCATGCTCTTAGGGATGTGAGAACTCACCCCCAACCAGGTTCTCCAGATGCCCGCCAAGCCCTTGTCCTTGCTCGCTGGCTCCCAGACTGCACTTGAGCCCCTCCCATGCTCAGCAAGTGGCCCACACTCTCCCCAGTGGCCTCATCGAGCTCCACGGTTGCCATTTAAAAGTAAAATACAATGGCGACCGGAAAAATGCGCATGTTTTTGTATGCGTGAAAATGTGCATTTTTCTGAATGCACATATTTTCATGTGTGAAATGCACATTTTTGTGAAGGCACACATCAGTATGTGTGCAAAAAATGCACATTTGCATGTGTGCTCAAATTTGTGCATTTTTGGTATTGCCATTGTATTTTTCCAAAAATGGTGATGGCAAAGCTCAACGAGGCCACCAGGGTGAGTGCAGGTCATTCGCTGAGTAAGGGCAGGGAGAGCGCAGGGGCAGGGTCTCAATGAGTGGTGCTTTGGGTGTGTGGGCAGGAACGGGTCCGCCAGATTCCTGGACTGAATTGGGCCCCTGCATCATCCTTACTTACACTAGATTAAACAAAAAAGCTAACCCTCAGTTACATGCTATGCGAAGGGTGTAACATGTCGTTTGGCTCGTAGATACTTATTGTTAGATTGGGGAAGACAGGTCCATTGCAGAGGTAGTCCGTGGGATACATAGATGGGTAGGTACAGATATATTTCTGATATTTCATTTTCATGGGGTTTGTGGCTTGGGTGTGCCCCTGAGAGTGTATCTAAGACTGTCTTAAGTACAGAAGATGTGGCCTTCAGATAAGTAGTGTGTATCTTGCAATTAAGATTTTACCATTTTTCCCGTCATGGCCAGACACACCCAGGCAAAATCTCATTGCACTTCACTGCAGCTTATGTTCCCATTGTGTATGTACTTCAGAAGAACTTTAATTTTGTTTTCACCCTGAGGAGCCTAGTAGCTTGCAGTCAATTCACGCTCTACCTGTAATTATGTTGTTATTAAAAATAACCACCAGCAGTTAGCCAACGGATAAATGTCATTGAGCTCCCCAGATCTCTAGATCAAAGACCGGGGGAAAGTAGTAGAGACAAATTGTTGGCAAATTCTTTATCTAGTTCCATTTCCTTTTCAAAAAGAGACCACTGCATTTTCATCTTTTGCTGCTGCTGTTGTTGTTGTTCAGTTGTGTCCGACTCTTCGTAACCCCATGGACCATAGCACTCCAGGCCTTCCTGTCCTCCGCTCTCTCCCAGAGTGTGCTCAAGTCCATATTCATTGCATCGGTGATGCTATCTAGCCATCTCATCCTCTGCCGTCCCCTTCTCCTTTTGCCTTCAGTCTTTCCCAGCATCAGGGTCTTTTCCAGTGACTTTTCTCTTCGCATTAGTAGGGATGGACGAAAGTCACTTACCTGATCCCGAAGCTTGCTTCGTGGTGGGGGGGAGGCGCTCTGTCCCTCCCTGCTGAAATTCTGGCCGGGAGGGAGGCACCCCGTCCCTCCCCGCCAAAATTCTGGCCAGGAGGGAGGCGCCCCGTCCCTCCGGCTGCGAATCCTCTAGTCCTGCCAGGACGCAAATGGCGGCGGCTGTAGCCACCGCCATTTGCGTCCCTGCAGTCAGCCATGATAGGCTATGTAAATGTTTACGTAGCCTATCACAGCTGACTTTGGGGAAAAAAAAGCGCATACGCAAATGGCAGTGCCCATGGGCGCCGCCATTTGCGTTCATTATTTTGGCACGTGTAGTCTACGTAAACATTTACGTAGACTACGGCGAAAATAAGGGCAATGCCATTTGTGTTGCCCTTATTTTTGCCGTAGTCTACGTAAACGTTTACGTAGACTACACGTGCCAAAATAAGGAACGCAAATGGCAGCGCCCATGAGCGCCGCCATTTGCATACGCACTTTTTTTTTTTCCAAAGTCAGCCGTGATAGGCTACGTAAACATTTACGTAACCTATCACGGTGTTTTTTTAAAATCTAGCCGTGATAGGCTACGTAAATCTTTACGTAGCCTATCACGTTTGCTTGTTTTTTTTTTACTTGGAAATGGCGGCGGTGGCAGCCGATTGGAAGACCGGCCACCGCCGCCGCCACCACTGAACCGCCGCTGAACTGCCGCCAGAGCCGCCGCTGCCGCTGCCAGGGATATTCGACCAAGGTAAGTCCCATCCCGGGGGCGGCGGGGGGGCAGAACGTTTCTCCACCAATTTCGAGGGGCCGAATGTGCTGGCATTCGGCATCCCCGAGATTCGTGGAGAAATTCTCTGACATCCCTACGCATTAGGGATGTACGAAAGTCACTTACCTATTCGCAGGGGTGCTTCGCGGTGGGGGGGAGGCGCTTTGCTTCTCCCCCCGAAGTTCAGGGGAGGGGGGGAGCAATCCCGCCTCGCCCAGCCGAAAATCAGGCCGGGGAGAAGCGCCCCGCCTCCCCGGCCGCGAAAGTGTAAAACAAAACAAAACAAAAACCCGTGATAGGCTACGTAACGATTAACGTAGCCTATCACGGCTAGATTTCCAAAGTCAGCCATGATAGGCTACGTAAATCGTTATGTAGCCTATCACAGGTGACTTGGAGAAAGAAAAAAACAAGCGCATATGCAAATGGCGGCGGCCTATGGGCGCCGCCATTTGCGTTCCTTATTTGGTCCCGGTAGTCTACGTAAAGATTTACTTAAAGATTTATGTCTATCTTTACGTAGACTACCGGGACCAAATAAGGAACACAAATGGCGGCGCCCATAGGCCGCCGCCATTTCCGTATGCGCTTTTTTTTTTCCCCAAGTCACCCGTGATAGGTCACATAACGATTTATGTAGCCTATCATGGCTGACTTTGGAGATCTAGCCGTGATAGGCTACGTTAATCGTTACGTAGCCTATCACGGTTTTTTTTTTAAAACGCTTTACCTTGTAATGGTGGCTGTGGCAGCCGGTCGGAAGACCGGCTGCCGCCCCCACCCCCGCCGAAAGGTCAACGAACCGCCGCTGGGACCCGCCTCCGGGAGGGACATTCACCAAAGGTAAGTCCCATCCCGGGGGGGGCGGGGGGCGGAGAATTTCACCACCGATTTCGGGGGCCCGAATGCGTTGGCGCTCGGCCCCCCTGAGGATTCAGGGAGAAATTCTCCGCCATCCCTAAAGGTGGCCAAAATATTTGAGCTTCAGCTTCAGAATCTGTCCTTCCAATGAGCAATCAGGGTTGATTTCCTTTAGGATGGACTGATTTGACCCCCTTGCAGTCCAGGGGACTCATAAGTGTCTTCTCCAGCACCACAGTTCGAAAGCACCAATTCTTCGGTGCTCAGCCTTCCTTATAGTCCAGCTCTCACAGCCATACGTTGCTACTGGGAAAACCATAGCTTTGATTATACAAATCTTTTTCAGCAAGGTGATGTCTCTGCTTCTTACTATGCTGTCTAGGTTTGCCATAGCTTTCCTCCCAAGGAGCAAGTGTCTTTTAATTTCATGGCTACAGTCACCGTCTGCAGTGATCCTGGAGCCCAAGAAAATGAAATCTGTCACTGCTTCCATTTCTTCCCCTTCTATATGCCAGGAAGTGATGGGGCCAGATGCCATGATCTGAGTTTTTTTAATGATGAGTTTCAAACCAGCTTTTGCACTCTCCACTTTCACCCTCAACAAGAGGCTCTTGAAATGATGAGATCCTCTTCGCTTTCTGCCATGAGGGTGGTATCGTCTGCATATCTGAGATTGTTGATAATTCTCCCGGCAATCTTAATTCTGACCTGTGATTCACCCAACCCGGCATTTCTCATGATGTACTCTGCATATAAGTTAAACAAGCAGGGCGACAATATGCAGCCTTGTCGTACTCCTTTCCCAATTTGGAACCAATTGGTTGTTCCATGTCCGGTTCTCACTGTTGCTTCTTGACCCTTGTACAGGTTTCTCAGGAGACAGGTAAGGTGGTCTGGTACCCCCATCTCTTTCAGAATTTGCCACAGTTTGTTGTGATCTACACAATCAAAGGCTTTAGCATAGTCAATGAAGTAGAAATAGATGTTTTTCTGGAATCCTCTTGCTTTGTCCATGATCCAGCGAATGTTGGTGATTTATTCTCTAGTTCCTCTGCCTCTTCGAAATCCAGCTTGTACTTCCGGTAGTTCTCGGTTCAGATACTGCTGAAGCCTAGCTTGTAGGATTTTGAGCATAACCTTGCTGGCATGTGAAATGAGCGCAATTGTACCGTAGTTTGAACACTCTTTGGTGTTGCCCTTCTTTAGAACTGGAATGTAAACTGACCTTTTCCAGTCTTGTGGCCACTGCTGAGTGTTCCAAATTCGTTGGCATATTGAATGCAGCACTTTAACAGCATCATCTTTTAGGATTTTAAATAGCTCAGCTGGAATACTGTCATCTCCGCTAGCTTTGTTGTTACTAATGCTTCCTAAGGCCCACTTGACTTCACTCTCTAGGATGTCTGGATCAAGTTCAATGACCACACTATCATGGCTATCAGGGACATTAAGATATTTCCTGTGTAGTTCTTCTGTGTATTCTTTCCACCTCTTCTTAATCTCATCTGCTTCTGTTAGGTCCCTGCCTTCTTTGTCCTTTATCATGCCCGTCTTTGCACAAAACGTTCCCTTGAGATCTCCAATTTTCTTGAAGAGATCTCTAGTCTTTCCCATTCTATTATGTTCCTCCTTTTCTTTGCATTGTTCATTTAAGAAGGCCTTCTTGTCTCTCCTTGCTATTCTCTGGAAATCTGCATTCAGTTGGGTATATCTTCCCCTTTCTCCCTTGCTTTTCACTTCCCTTCTTTCCTCAGCTACTTGTAAAGCCTCATCAGACAGCCACTTTGCTTTCTTGCATTTCTTTTTCTTTGGGATGGATTTCGTTGCTGCCCCCTGAACAATGTTATGGACCTCCGTCCATAGTTCCTCTGGTGCTCTGTCCATCAGGTCTAATCCCTTAAATCTATTTGTCGCCTCCACTATATATTCATAAGGGATATGATTTAGGTCATACCTGAATGGTTTAGTGGTTTTCCCTATGTTCTTCAATTTAAGACGAAATTTTGCAAGAAGCAGCTCAGGGTCTGAGCCACAGTCAGCTCCAGGTCTTGTTTTGACTGACTGTATAGAGCTTCACCATCTTTGGCTGCAAAGGACATAATCAATCTGATTTCGATATTGACCATCTGGTGATGTCCATGTGTAGAGTCACCTTTTGTGCTGTTGGAAAAGAATGTTTGCTATGATCAGCGTGTTCTCTTGGCAAAACTCTATTAGCCTTTGTCCTGCTTCATTTTGTACACCAAGGCCATGCTTGCCTGTTATCCTGGTGATTTCTTGACTTCCTACTTTAGCATTCCAATCCCCTATGATGAAAAGGACATCTTTTTTTTGGTGTTAGTTCTAGAAGGTGTTGTAAGTCTTCATAGAACCGATCAACCTCAGCTTCTTCGGCTTCAGTGGTTGGGGCATAGACTTGAATTACTGTGATGTTGAATGGTTTGCCTTGGATTCGTACTGAGATCATTCTATCATTTTTGAGATTGTACCAAAGTAGGGATGTCAGAGAATTCCGCCACAGATCTCGGTGAGGCCGAATGCCAGTGCATTCGGCCCCCTGAACTCTGTGGCGGAACGGCCTGCCCCCCGCCCCCCACAGATCCACCCCAGGACGAGATTTACCTGTGGCAGATCTTCCGGGCAGCGGTGGCTGTTGCAGCGGCTGCAGCGGCAGCGCCTGCGGCGGCTGGTCTTTCGACCGGCTGCCGCCGCCGCCATTTCCAGGCATGTGTAAAAAAAAAAAAAGAAAAGACGTGATAGGCTACGTAAAGATTTACATAGCCTATCATGGCTAGGTTTAAAAACACAACAACAACGTGATAGGCGACGTAAATCTTTATGTAGCCTATCATGGTTGGGTGGGTTTAAGAAAAAAAAACCTCTTATGCAAATGGCAGCTGCTACAGCCACCGCCATTTGTGTTCCTTCTTTTTGGCCGTCTTAATCTACGTACATATTTACGTAGGCTAAAACGGGGAATCAAAAAGGGACGCAAATAGCGCCCGCTACACTATTTGCATTCCCCTTTATTTTCGCCGTCATAGTCTACGTAAATATTTACATAGATTCAGACGGCCAAAAAGAAGGAATGCAAATGGTGGCAGCCATAGCTGCCGCCATTTGCATACGCGGGTTTTTGTTTTTTTTACCCAGAGCCGTTCATGGCTGGAAATCCGGCTGCGGACAGCTCTGGCCTGGCTGGGCCTGGCCGGCTGCTCCGCAGAGCTGCCGCGGAGCACAGCCGGCCGTTCAAGGATTCCAGGGGGAGGTACGGAGTGCCTCCCCCCCCGGCGAGGATTCCGGGGGGAAGAATGGAGCGCCTCCCCCCCAGCGAGGATTCTGGGGGGAGGGATGGAATGCCTCCCCCCCCATAAACATAATCCGCGAACAGGTAAGTCACTTTCGTACATCCCTATCAGTACTGCTTTTCCCACCCTTTTGTTGACTATGAGTGCTACTCCATTTCTTCTAAGGGATTCTTGCCCACAGTAGTAGATATAATGGTCACCTGAATTAAATTCACCTGTGGTTGTCCATTTTAGTTCACTGATCCCCAAGATGGCGATGTTCAATCTTGCCATCTCATGTTTGACCACCTCCAGCTTACCTTGATTCATTGATCTTACATTACAGGTTCCTAAGCAATATTGTTCTTTACAGCATCGGACTTTCTTTTCACCACCAGACACATCCACAGCTGAGTGTCCTTTTGGCTTTGGCCCAGCTGCTTCACTCTTTTTGGCGCTACTTGGAAATTCCCTCTGCTCTTCCCCAGTAGTATATTGGACACTTTCTGACCTGAGGGGCTCATCTTCCAGCGTCATATCTTTTAGCCTTGTGATATGTTCCATTGGGTTTTCTTGGCAGGAATACTGGAGTGGGTTGCCATTTCCTTCTCCGGTGGACCACATTTTGTCAGAACTCTCTGCCATGACCTGTCTGTCTTGGGTGGCCCTGCACGGCATAGCTCATGGCTTCACTGAGTTACGCAAGCCTGTTCGCCACAACAAGGCAGTGATCCATGAAGGGGCATTTTTCATCTAGTAGATGCTAAAACATTTCTTTGATTGTGAAAACTAGGGATATTTGAGAAATCAGCAATGGATTCAAATGAGTTTGGATTTTTCTGAATCTGACCTATCGATTCCCCAGTGGACTGTTTTTTTTCCAAGTCATGTGGATTCCATGGACTTGCAGACCAGTTTTTTTTTTAAAAAATAAATGGGGTGGGGGGATGTGTACTAATTCACACTTGGATTGCAACATTTCTGCATTCATCCTTCCCTTGTTTTATTTTCTTTTTCTAAGAAGCAACACTGAGTCACCCTTTTAGTCTTGGCAGAAATATTTAAAACCATTCCTACGCTATCGACAATTTTCCAGGTGCACACTCTAAATGTGCTGCTGGTGGGCAGCAGCCTAGTCTGTTTAAAGTAATATTGTGATGCATGAGCAGAGTGGCTTTGCTTGAAGGTTTTGCTACCACATAGAGTTAATCATATTGGGTAGATGGAAAAGAAAATGCACAGAGGAGTGATAATAGGAGCGATGGCTTTTTCTGCTAATATATGGCTATTTATATGTGACGAAGATGCATTTCTTTTAAGCTGCTGGTAGCAAGCAAGATACCACCCTCATCTGATCCCTCCACATGCCCTCCCCAACTTTCTCCCCTCCTGACTCCCCCATATTATGTCTTCATTCCACTTCACACACCCCCTTTCTGGTTCTTTCCCTTCTGCCTCAAACATGCCTCTGCCTGCCTGCCTGCCTGCCTGCCTGCCTGCCTGCCTGCCTGCCTGCCTATCTATCTATCTATCTATCTATCTATCTATCTATCTATCTATCTTCATCATCATCATCATCATCATCTCCCTTGACCATTCTTCCTCTCCCAGTACCACCCAATGTTCCTTTTACCCATTGCTTCCAAACTCCTGGTCTGAGCTAGGGATGGCGGAGAATTCTGCCATGGACTCCAATAAGGCTGGATTCTAAAGAATCTGCTCCCCCGCCAGAGTCTGTAGCAGAACGGACCACTCACCTCCACTACCCCGCAAAGTTTGCACCAGCCGGATCCTACCTGCCACTGGCCAGGTCCGGGTCTGTCCATTCACTCCACTGCCATCTGCTGCCGGTCTGCAGATGCAAATGGCATCCGGCGTAGCGGACGCCATTTGCGTCCCTGCTCTTTGCCGTGAAAGGCTACGTAAAGATTTATGTAGCCTATCATGGCAAAGAGCAGGGACACAAATGGCGTCTGTCCGCTATGCCAGACGCCATTTGCGTCCGCAGACCGGCAGCGGACAGAAATCCGGCAGTGGATGGACCCGGCCATTGGCTGCACGGACTTGCCATGGAGCGGAGCTGGCCAGGGAGGATTCTGGGGAGAGAAATGGATCACCTCCCTCCCCACAGACCCCGCAGTGGACTCAGGTGAGTGGGGTTCATACACCCCTAGTCTGTGCTGCTTATTTCCACTGTCTACACTTACTTGATTCACACTCCTCTTTTCCCCCTCAATATGGCTTCCTACCTCTATACCCCACCAAATGTGTCCTCAAGCAAAATCACTGATCTCATCCTTGCTAAATCCAAAGTCACTGAGGAAATTTGTGCAAATCGACCTGGGAATCGGGAATGAGATGAATGTGAGCACATGTCTGACAATGTGCAAATATTTTCAGCAGACACATGCCCGTCCTCACACTCACATTTGGAGCTTTGAACAGGGCATGAAACACACACACACACACACACACACCTGCACACATACACAAAGCTGCTATCATATATACCAATAGCAAACTCAGGTTCTGAGCTATGATGACTACATAGGGAGTTATCAGTGGAGTCAGGGGAGCCCTAGAATTTGCAAAAGTAGAAAAATATTTTGGAGAAAATCTCCCCCCACCCCCCAGAGTCCAATAATGACTGAGCATGCTTAGTAGCCATGGGAGGCTGAGTGCCTGTTGTGGAGGGTGGGGGAGAAGACTGGGGCAAGGGGGAGGGAAAATGGAATGGGGTCTCCTGAAAGGAGGTATCGCTAACTGGCTGGCTTGCTGGAACATTGTACAGAAACTCTGCACACTGCAACATGTTGTGTCAGGCCCACTTGTTTCCCTAAGAGGACCAGGTGGCAGCTTTCTTGATGTAGTTATCCTTGGGGATGGGGGATTTACTTTGGAACCACATTGTAGGGGGGACAAGGGTTAAACCCCCCATGTACTGTAGTACTGATGCTGACCCCTCACCCCTTGGCTGCTTTAAAAACAGATACACACTATGCAATTGTACATTTCACACATCATCTGGTCTCGCACCCTTAAGGTCTCCTTCCATTTCTCCATCTGGAAGTGGAACACTTCCCTCGCCTCTTTGCCTACATGTTCTTCAATCCTACTGCATTCTGTTAGCTGCCATGCAAAGACTGAATTTGAAAGACAGGGAGAGTATCTGCCTTTCCCTCTCGCTCCCAGAGATAAAGCATTCACAAGATAAGAGGAGACGGCAGGATGCGTTTGTCTTGTCAAGCGACACTGAAACTGGAGTTCAACTCCTTTACTGCTATGTTTGTACCAATTTTGCATATCAAGTGATATCAGCTAGCAACACCCAGCAAAGACTTGTTCCTCTCTCAGCATGCTGCTGCACATTCTTTCACTTTCTGCAGCAAGGGGAAGAACAAATCTCCTTTAGCAGAACAGCTTGTGCCTCTCATTTACCACATTGTAGGTTGGGGCTGACAACTTAAGGCTGCACTTACTTCGGAGGAGTCTCATTTACTTGACTGGGAGCTCCTTAAGGTATTTATTTCAACAAATTCTGACTAAAGCCTTAATATTTGTATCTATTCCAAATTGACAAATCTATAAAATCTCTCTCCCTGTCCCTCTCTCCCTCCATTTCAACCTAACACATCCCACAGGTTGTTGGTAGGTTCACATGAATGGGTGGGAAGAAACATGGGTCCACCCTGAGTTCCTTGGAAGAAGGGTGTGCTAAAATTTTGTTGTCGTTCAGTCGTGTCCGACTCTTTGTGACCCCATGGACCATAGCACACCAGCCCTTCCTGTCCTGCGCTCTCTCCCGGAGCATGCTCAAGTCCATATTCATTGCATCGGTGATGCTATCTAGCCGTCTCATCCTCTGCCATCCCCTTCTCCTTTTGCCTTCAATCTTTCCCAGCATCAGGGTCTTTGTAGCCATGAAATTAAAAGATGCTTGCTCCTTGGGAAGAAAGCTATGGCAAACCTAGACAGCATAGTAAGAAGCAGAGACATCACCTTGCCGACAAAGGTTCGTATAATCAAAGCTATGGTTTTCCCTAGGGATGTACAAAAGTCACTTACCTTTTCAAAGGGTGACATTCGTGGTGGTGGGGAGGCGCTCCGTCCCTCCCCCTGAAATTCTGGCCGGGGGGGGAGGTGCTCCGTCCCTCCCCCCTGAAATTCTGGCCAGCCAGCTCCGCTCCGCAGGGATTCTGCGGAGCTGCAGGCCGGCTCCGCCAGCGGCTGGACATCCGGCCGCTGGCTAGCAGGGATGCAAATGGCGGTGGCCGTAGCTGCCGCCATTTGTGTCCCTGCAGTCAGCCGTGATAGGCTACGTAAATGTTTACGTAGCCTATCACAGCTGATTTAAAAGAAAAAAAAACATATTCCTTATTTTTTGGGGAAAAAAATGCATTCCATTTGCATTCCTTATTTTTGGCTGTCTTAGTCTACATAAATATTTACGCAGACTAAGACAGCGAAAATAAGGGGAACGCAAATAGCGTAGCGGACGCTATTTGTGTTCCCCCTTATTTTTGCGGTCTTAGTCTGCGTAAATATTTACGTAGACTAAGACGGCCAAAAATAAGGAATGCAAATGGTGGCGGCCATAGCCGCCGCCATTTGCGTATGCACGTTTTTGGTTTTTTAAAGCCAGATGTGATAGGCTACGTAAGTCTTTACATAGCCTATCATGGCTGACTACAGGGACGCAAACGGCAGCGGCTACGGCTGCCGACATTGCGTCCCTGCTAGCCAGCGGCCGGATGTCCGGCTGCTGGCGGAGCTGGCCGGTGGCTCTGCGGAATCCCCGCAGAGCGGAGCTGGCCGGCCAATATTCCAGGGGAGAGGCGTGGAGCGCCTCCCCCCCCCGGCGAGGATTCTGGGGGGAGGGACGGCGCGCCTCCCCCCCAGCGGAACCCAGCGGAGCCAGGCAAAGGGACTTTCACACATCCCTAGTTCCAGCTCATTTCTGGGGTTGTCCTGGAAGTGTGAGCTTCCTGTTGTTCCGGCTGTGAATCCCCCTGGTGCAACATGATGTACAAGGGCACATGGGCAGCACTGGACACTGCCTTATGTCTGCAATTAAAAGGTTGTTTAGGTCTTTTTTTCTAGCTTGACCTTGCTCGGTTTCTGAGGTTTAATTGGATCACAGCTTAAGTCCTGATGGCTTTGGAATGCTACATTTTTTCACCTGAGACACTGTAATGAGGATAATAATTGCTAAAGCTGAACACATTCCCAAATCCCTGTTGGTTTGGAAGGGCTGTATCTTGGGCAAAGGACTCTGTTGTGAAGAATGAAATCTAGGACTGTGATCAAAAGGGTTGATGGAGGTGCGGTCATGGACTACCCGAGGTGAAGTGCTAATCCAGGAGAGGATCTGAAAGTGTTACAAGCAAGAATTGTGCACACTCACAGGATCTTATGTTTTGCATATCTGTTCTTTTCACTACCCCAGACCACTGGGAAGTGGAAGTATGAGACATAGTTCAGGAGACCCAGCAGAATGACCACCATTTATTTATTTGTTTATTTATTTATTTATTTATTTATTTATTTATTTATTGCATTTCTATCCTGCCTTTTTTCCTCTTGCAAGGAACCCAAGGTGGCTTACATTATCCTCTTCCTCTCCATTTTATCCTCACAACAACAACCCTGTGAGGTAGGTTGGGCTGGGAGTCCGTGACTGGCCCAAAGTCACCCAGTGAGCTTCCATGGCCGAGTGGGGACTAGAATCTGGATCTCCTGGCTCCCAGTCCAACACTCGAACCACTACACCACACTGGCTCTCTTATGAACCTTGTTAGTGTACTAAGATTTGCTCAGAGGCCCTGCAAAATAACCTGCTGCTGTCAGAGGTGCAAGAAGGGTAGAGTGGCCAAGTGTCCTATGTTACAGAGGATAATCCTCTACTTGAAGGTCTATCAGAGCTCTATTTGAAGGATACCTCTGTTTGAAGGGTTGTCCAGTCCAGTTGCAGTTTAAAGATATAGAATCACAAGAAGGCAGAGCAGGAAGCTTGAGTTGCCCATCAGCAGTTAGCGCCTGGACAGCACGCTGAACATGTACACAGGTCACCTAGTCACCATATTCTCAATAATGGTGAGATGCATTACATATCTATTTAAATTACATAAATTATTTCCATATTTGCCTCTATACATATAAATTAGCACCTGCAAATTGTATGCAGGTCTGTCTCCTCTTTTATCCTCTATTTTGTTGACCCATTCCCTCTTTTGTGGTGATGCCTTTATTATAAACCTCTCTTGTACCTTAAGATTGGCATTAAAGCCCTTGCCCAATGTCCCCCTTCCACCATGGGTACCATAAGAACTCCTCTTTGTTGGCACCAAAATTATAGAATGCCCTCGCAAAGGAATATCCATCACCTCCCCCTTTCTGTATTTATGTAAGAGATTAAAATATATGTATTTAAGCCATCTTTTAACTTTCAAGGACTACTTGAACTCCATTATTACTACTTATGTGTTGTTCTTAATTCGTCTATTTAACTTGTTTTGATGTTTTTTCATTAGTCTATTTTTGATGGCTTTTGGTGCTGTATGTTTTTTACACTTGGTTTTGCATGTTTTTTAAATGGTTATTTATTAATAAAATTAAGATCCTACTTTCCCACCAAAAATGGTGGGTATGGAGATCTTTCCTAAGGCAATAAAGCAGGATATAACTATATCAATAAACAACACCCAATGACATCATCTTTAAAGGATTGCATTGAAGGAGAGATTCTACCAGCTCACGGCTTCCCCTGTCAGAACCTTTACTTTGATGCTAAAAGCAGCATCTGATGAAATACTTCCTTCTGTGTGCCTCATAGAGGGTCAAGAACCTCAGAATCTGGCAACCCTACTCATATTTGTGAGGGAAGAAAAATTACTAATGTTTCTGTCACCCCATGCTTTGAAATAAATAAATAGGCTTCAGATGCACATAAACAGCATCTGTTTAACAAGTCTTCCATGGAAGAAAGTGAAGAGGTAAGAGGAGACACGAAATCCATTTTCTTTTCTTTTGTGTGTGGCAGTCTGCAGCTGGTCCCTCTGTGGAAGGGTAGGGAAAAGGAGGGACTAACAAGACAGAGCCTTGGTTGGGTTGAATAACTGGCCACAACTTTATTGGTTACAGCTTGTGATAGAATTTTGGTGGGGGCATAGGACATGGATTTGTTCATTGAGCAGGCCGCCTGTTGTCCAAGCCCTCCACCCTGGCCCACATGCCAGAGGACTCAGTGGGGAGTCAGAAATCATTTCATTCCATTCATTCATTTCTTATATTTGTATACTGCCCGGAGCCAAAGCTCTCTGGGAGGTTCACAAAAATTAAAAACTATTAAAAAGACATTATACAAAGTACAAAACCTTCTACATAAAAACAAATAAACAGATAGCACACACACAGACAACATAAATCTAAATACAATTTTTAACAAGTCAACCAAAGACAATCCAGGACCTGATCAAAAAGAGTCGTTAAATGCTGCCTGAGAGAAGAGGGCAGCTTTAACCTGGCACTGAAAAGATAACAATGTTGGTGCGAGATGGGCAGAACGTTAAAGGGAACCTCTTCTCCACTACCTTGGGGCATGGCATCATTGCCTCCACCCACTGGGCTGACTCTTGATAACCACGCCTCTCGTGGAAGAATGGAGAGCCCAATCCTGCTCTCCTTACCAATCAATCCAGCCCAATGCCTTCCACACTTACAAAGGTGTGATGAATTGCAAGGCTTATAGCTGAACTACTATCCTTGATACCTGTCCTGCCATACAGATCCGCTATATACACCTGAATTAGTGTTCATGGCACCAAATCAGAGGCAAATAAAATTCCTTCCCAGCCCCATTAACTGGCAACTGACCTCACTCCATAGCAGGAACTATGCCATCTTGGAGTGGGGGAGTGGGGAAGATGGCAGCAGCAATGGTAAAACCATGCAAAGCCTTGTTTTTACAAGCCATGGGTGGGCCAGAGGGAAATAGTCTTCCCTGCAGTCCTCCAGCTCTCTGCTGCTCCCTTCCTTCCTGCTGGGGCCATGTGCCCCCACAACATGGCTTCTAGGTAAGGAGAGAGCGTTATTTCTTTGCACTTGTTCCTACTCAAGGACATAAGTGGGTGATCTGCTCTCCTTTTCCTGAGCAGCCAGTGGGTGATTTGCCAGCTGTCAGTGTCAAGCATACACAAATTACCCACTGACAGCTTGGGGAAAGGAGAGCAGATTGCTCATTTGGCAACCTGATCCACAGGGCTGAACTGACTCTTGGGGTGTCCTGCTTCCATTGCACACTTGCCTAAATCTCAACTTTTTAACACAGATGTAGCCTCCACTCCCTTTTCCCAGCACCCATTTGCAGTAACTGTGGCAGCACTTCTCAAGTTGGGGGTAGGGGAATTGACAAGTTGTTTGACAAGAAGGGAATATGCTGGGATAAATCCAGCAATGTGGATAAGATGAAACAGACAAGGATATCGACCAGAGGGGAGCATGCCCTGTGGGGCTACATAGTGGACACAGGTGGACTTGTGATGCTGCGCAATTATGCAAGAGCAGACAATTTTTTTTTAAATGACAATATTTGCACACATTTCAAGACACCCCCCCACAAAAAAAAATTAAAATTAAAATTGCAGAACCAAGGGTAGGGGGAATGAGCAAAACTTTTCTGGAGTCCAAAAAAATAAATACATCTGATTCAGTCCACCCCCCACTTACTTGATCAAACACAGTGTGAAAATCCATCGCGCTTGAATGGAACAGATTTCCCAGCACTGGACATCTCTACCCTTGGCTGACTCACAGTGATCAGGTAAGCTCAAAAACAGCACAATAATAAATTATACAACACTCTGAGAGTGAGGCAGGATAATGGAAGCCTCTTTCATGAGGGAAGAAAACCTTTAGGAAATTGGAGGCATAGCACTAGCTCCACCGCTTCCCTGGAGAGAGGGACAATATTGTCCTCCTCACACCTACATTGTGGTAGATGCAAAATGGGGGCCAGCCTGTCAACACAGTTGATGGCACCCCCCCCAAAAAAAACCCCTTATTTAAAAAGAAAGAAGAAAGAAGCTGTGCCACAACCTCTGCCACTGGTGAGCCCTACGTGTGAGAAATAGTTGAGAATTCTCCTCCCTGTGGGGAAATTCAGTGGAACTGTTCCCACAGTGCCTCTGCCCACACATGGCACAGAGAATTTCAAGAGGCCATTTGTGGACAGCTCTTACAACACCTGTGTAAGGCAGATCACCTCATCTTGTATATGTGTGTGTGTGTGTGTGTGTGTGTGTATATATATATATATATATAGAGAGAGAGAGAGAGAGAGAGAGAGAGAGAGTGGAGGAAGGAACTAGAGGATCAGCCATCCTTGATTTGATCCTAACCAACAGAGATGACTTAGGGAGCAATCCTATCTAGATAGGTGGACGCCTCCGAACTCGGAGACGATCACCTAGCCAAAGCAGGGCAGGAGAAGCACAGAGGGAATCATTCCCTCCATGCTTCTCCTGCCCTGCATTTGTGGCTAGACATCCAATTGTGGCTGCTGAGCCGTGGGCAGATGGAGCGGGGAACAAGGCTGCCGTACGACACATAGGCAAAGCGTAACCAGGCAGTTACTCTCTGCACACCCCGGTACACCCCCAGCAATGCCCCTTTCCAGCCACTCTACGCTTCTCTTTCGAGCACGAGAACAGGGCTGTTCCACACTGCCTCCAGGCCATAGGATTGCTCCCTTAGTGGATAAAGTAACAGTTACGGGAACTCTAGGGGAATGTGACCATGTTATACTGAAGTTCTTGGTTCTAAAGGAAGCAAAAGCCAAATGAAGCCAAACGCGTACCCTGGATTTAAGGAAAGCCAATCTTAATAAACTCACAACAATGATAAGTAAGATCCCATGGCAAGCAATGCTAATGAGAAACGGAGTCCAAGATGGGTGGGAGTTTTTAAAAAGGGAAATTCTAAAGGAACAATTGCAAACAATCCCAACAAGAAAAAAAAGGCGGAAGACAACAGAAAAAGCCAATGTGGCTTCACAAAAAGCTTAGAGATGACCTGAAAACAAAAAAAGGACACATACAGGAAGTGGGAGGAAGGCCAAGCAACAAAGGAAGAGTACAAGCAGGTAGCACAGAATTGCAGGGATGGTGTCAGGAAGGCTTAAACTGAGAACTAGCTGAGGTTAGCGAGGGATGCTAAAAGCAACAAAAAGGCTTTCATCAGATACATGCATAGTAAAAGACAGAGGAAAGAAATGGTGGTTCAGCTATTAAATAAGGATGGCAAAATGACAAGAGATGACAAAGAAAGGGCAGAAGTGCGCAATTCCTACTTTGGTTCGGTCTTATCTCAAAAGAGGGTCTATTACCCCCCTGGCAAAGGTGAAGTACAGGCTGAAGGGGCAGGATTGCAGCTTGAGCCTGATAGGCATATGGTCAAGGAACACCTAATTACTTTGAATGAGTTCAAATCTTCAGGGCCAGATGAACTGCATCCTAGAGTAATAAAGGAACTGGCAGAAGAACTCTCAGAACCGCTGTCTCTTCTCTTTCAGAAATCATGGAGGACAGGTGAAGTGCCAGATGCCGGGAGGAGGGTTAATGTTGTCCCTATCTTCAAAAAGGGCAAAAAAGGAGGAACTTGGGAACTACAGATCAGTCAGTCTGACTTCAATCCCTGGGAAAATTCTGGAGCAGATTATACAGCAATCAGTCTGTAAGTACCTTGAAAACAATGCAGTGATTACTTGAAGCCAACATGGAATTGTCAAGAACAAATCCTGCCAGACGAATCTGATCTCATTTTTTGATCAGGTAACCTCTCTTATGGACTGTGAGAATGCTGTGGACAAAATATACCTCAACTTCAGCAAACCTTTGGGAAAGTGCCCCATGATATCCTAATGAGAAAACTAGCTCAAAGTGGGCTAGATGAAACAACGATCCTGTGGATCCACAGTTGGCTACAGAATTGGATTCAAAGAGTGCTTATCAGTGGGATCTTCTCAAACTGAGGAGAGTTAACGAGCAGGGTACCGCAGGGCTCAGTCCTGGGCCCAGTGCTCTTCAACATTTTTATTAACAACTTGGAGGAGGATCTGCAGGGAATGCTCATCTAATTTGCAGATGACACAAAATTGGGTGGGATAGCTAATACCCTGGAAGACAGAAACAGAATGAAATTTAATAGGGATAAATGCCAAGTTCTGCACCTAGGAAAAAGAAACCAAATGCACAATTACAAGATGGGGGATACGTGGCTCAACCACACTACAAGTGAGAAGGATGTTAGAAATGTTGTCAATCACAAGCTGAATATGAGCCAACAACGTGATGTGGCTGCAAAAAAGGCAAATGCTATTTGGGGCTGCATTAATAGAAGCATAGCTTCCAAATCCCGGGAAGTACTAGTTCCCCTGTACTCAGCACTGGTTAGGCCTCATCTGGAGTACTGTGTCCAGTTCTGGGCCCTGAACTTTAAGAAGGATGCAGACAAGCTGAAGATGGTTCAGAGGAGGGCAGCAACCATGATCAGGGGACTGGAAACAAAGCCCTATGAAGAGAGACTGAAAAAACTGGGCACGTTTAGCCTTGAGAAGAGAAGACTGAGGGGAGATATGATAGCACTCTTCAAGTACTTGAAAGGTTGTCACAGAGAGGAAGGCCAGGATCTCTTCTTGATCATCCCAGAATGCAGGACACAGAACAATGTGCTCAAGTTACAGGAAGCCAGATTCCGGCTGAACATCAGGACAAACGTCCTGACGGTTAGAGCAATATGACAATGGAACCAATGACCTAGGGAGGTGGTGGGCTCTCCCAAACTGGAGGCGTTCAAGATGAGGCTGGACAGCCATCTGTCAGGGATGCTCTGATTTGGGTTCCTGCACTGAGCAGGGGGTTGAATTTGATGGTCTTAGAGGCCCCTTCCAACTCTACTATTCTATGATTCTATGATTCTAACAACAAATCCTCCAGACAAATCTGATCTCATTTTTTGATCTGGTAACCTTCCTTGCGGACTGTGGGAATGCTGTGGACATAATATACCTCGACTTCAGCAAAGCTTCTGACGAAGTGTCCCATGATATCCTGATGAGCAAACGAGCTCAAAGTGGACTAGATGAAACAATGATTAGGTGGATCCACAGTTGGCTACAGAATCAGACTCAAAAGAGTGCTTATCAATGGGCTTTTCTCAAACTGGGGAGAGGTAATGAGCAACTTCCTGACTGTTAGAGCAATACGACAATGGAACCAATTACCTAGTGAGGTGGTGGGATCTCCCACACTGGAGGCATTCAAGATGAAGCTGGACAGCCACTTCTCAGGGATGCTTTGACTTGGATTCCTGCACTGAATAGGGGGTTGGACTCGATGGTCTTATACGCTCCTTCCAATCCTACTATTCCATGGTTCTATTGTCTGTCTGTCTGTCTGTCTGTCTGTCTGTCTATCTATCTATCTATCTATCTATCTATCTATCTATCTATCTATCTATCTATCTATCTCGGGAGTTATTGGGCACCCCTTTTTGACTGCCTTCCCATTGAGCGATGCTAGTGAAACACACTTCTTTGGAAAGCTCTTGACATGCAGATTTCACGAATAACAATGGTTTTAACTGTAATTCAAAGTCAGGAGTTTATTTGTGTCCATAAAGCTTTGTTTTTAAAGAATTAGGCTATCTGTTATAACAATGTACTATGAAGTTTTATTTTTAATATAAAAAATGTTAAGTGTAATTCAACAAACATAATTAATTGCAAATTGGAGCAAAATGAAATATGGGCATGCAAAAAGTCTCCGTTACACCTTTGTAAAGAGAGGTGCAGGCCAAAGTGCAATGATATGCCAGTAATGTATGGCCTGTAAACAAATCATGAAGGAATTAAGAGATACCTACAGTTAAAAGCAACCCAGTCAAGGTTTTGTTTATACCAATAACATTGTATTTAAGGAAGTTTTGTAAAGATAAAGATGTAACACTTTGAATGTTTCAATAAATGCAGTTAGTTAAGTGAAACCTTTCATCAGATTTCATCTTTCTCTGTGAACTGTTTTTGCAGGGAACCAACTGGCTGTTTCATTTCATTTCATTTCATTTCTCACATTTCTATACCACCTGAAAGCTGAAACTGTCTGGGGCAGTTTACGAAGATTAAGAACATTAGAAATGCAATATTGTACATAATATAAAAATCATTTACTAGGGATGGGTGGATTCCCTATCTGCCGGTCCTCCGGGGAATCCGCCCTTGGGGGGAGGCAATCCGATAGGCTAGCCTTTTGTGTGAAAAAACACAGATGCAAATGGCGTAGCAGATGCCATATGCGGCCGTAAAGCCCTTAGTTTAAGCTAAATGCAGTCATTTACAGCTGCATTTAGCTTAATCTAAGAGCTTTATGGCCACAAATGGCGTTGTGAATGCCATTTGCTTCCAGAGTCAGTCAGCCTCAGCTGCCAGTGATAGGGCAATGGCGGCCATATCGCTGGCACTCTGGAGCCGGGGGCGAAGAGGATCCAGCCAGGGAGGATTCCTCAGGGAGGTGGAGGTAAGTACCCCATTCCTCCATGGACTCCAGAGACCAGATTCAAAAGAATCCAGCCTCATTGGGGTCCATGGAGGAATTCTCCGCCATCCCTACTATTTACATGCAACCATATAAACAAACAGCACACACACAATTTTACCAATCAACAATAGGAAATCCAAATCAGCATTATCATCCCATATTGTAGATGGTGAGCTGAGGCTGAGAGAGAATGGCTTGCCTACGACCACCACATGACTTCATGGCAGAGACAGGGTTGCCACTCAGCAGAGCCTGGTAGCCCCTGTTTCAGTGGAGCAGTGAATCTGCTCTGGGTTTCAATCAGAGCCAGTCAGAACTCTAAAGGATCTATTCAATGTGCTGTACCCTATCCCCAAAATGGGTTCAGCACGTTGGATGGCTCCTTTAGAGTTCTGACTGGCTCTGGCTGAAATCCAGAGCGGATTTACTGCTCCACTGAAATAGGGGCCACCAGCTTCCACTGCAGTGCCACTTAAGCCAAAAAAGATGAAACATGTCACCAAAAAAGAAGACAAAGAGGATACAGGCTTGCATTTACAAATTTGTATTTGCCAATGTATATATCTTTCTAAGTTAACATCTATAATTACCACAATTTAAATAGAAATTCAATATAGGTCAACAACATCATGGGCAGTACTGTAGCCAGGTGACCTGTCTGCTCACTCAGTCTGGTGTTCAGGTGCTATCTGTTGATGGACAACTTCAGGGCCCCTGCGCTCCCTTCTAACCATTCTTTATCTTTAAACGAGACTTAGACTGAACAGCCCTGCAAATAAAGGACACCTTTAAATAGAGGGCTGTCCTCTGAGAACCCTTCAAAAACAGGAAAGACGTTAAAAAGGAAACTGCCAAGATCATAAATCTATGGTGTGATCACACTGAGAGTACTGTGTACAGTTCTGGTCATGCTAGGGATGGATGGACTCCGCTCTGTCTGTGCTCGTCGGTCGGTCACTCAGCCGCCTCCTCTCCTCTGCCCACCGCCACTCACCACACTGCAAGAGCCACTGTAGGGCTCAGTGAGCAGCAGACGACCTCTGCAGGGCCACCTGTCCTCCTAGTGAGCTGCGAGCTGCAACTAGGCACAAAATGGCAGGCTTCCTTGCTGTTAATGAAAGCTTCCCCAAAATGTGGCAGCATGTGAGCCTGTTACAGTGAAGGAACAAAATGACAAGCTTCCCAGATTGCTACTTCGATAAAGCGCTAATGTGCATCTGTATACTGGCAAAGTAAAAAGTGGAGGGAAAGATCCCTGCTTGGAACTCTGAAAATGTGCACATTCAAATGTGCACATTCAAACATGTACATAAGTGCAAAGCAAAATAAAATAAAATAAAATAAAAGGAACAGAGATAATGGCCAAATAGGGGGAAATGCGGGGGGGGGGAGCGATAGGGGGGAAATGCCCACTTTTCCATGAAAAAGCAGAACTCTGCAGTTATCTGCCACAACATTTGGAGGCTCCCCATGATGGGTCCCCACCTCTGAAATTTTGCACCATTCTAGCAAACTGTCAGGGAGTTAGGGATGGCGGAGAAATCTGCCATGGACTCCAATGAGGCCGGATTCTTTAGAATCCGCCCCCCTGGAGTCCATGGCGGAATGGACTACACCCCGCCCGCCACCCCTGAAATTCTCCCTGAATGGACCCTACCTGCTGCCAGCTGGTCTGGGTCCATCCGCTGCCATCCGTCCACTGCCCCGGACTGCAGACGCAAATGGCGTCCACCGTAGCCAATTCCATTTGGGTCTCTGCTCTTTTTGGTGATAGGCTACGTAAATATTTACGTAGCCTATCACCGAAAAAAGCAGGGATGCAAATGCCATTGGCTACGCCGGATGCCATTTGCGTCCACAGCCTGGCAGCGGACAGAAGTCCAGCTGCGGATGGGCCCAGCCGGCAGCTCCGCAGACTTGCTGTGGAGTGGAGCCAGCCGGAGAGGATTCTGGGGAGAGGGAGGGCTCGCCTCCCCCCACCCCACGGATGCCCAAACCAGAACGATGTGAGTATTTCGTACACCCCTACAGGGAGTTATAGCTGCCACCCCCTTTTCCCCTTTATGCACACTTTTCAAGCTGTAAAGCAACACAAACATCAGAGAAGGGTGAAGCTACACATGCATCAGATTGCAATTCCTTAATTGTGCAGCCCTGATACAGTGAATTTGCACAAGCATCAGAGAAGCGGTGAAGTTACTTAAGCATCAGACAAGTGGTGAAGTTACACAAGCAAAGATGACATGATCGGCCGCCATTTCCGTAAAACAGGTCTTATGCAGAATAGGGAACGGCTGTCATTTCGAAAATAATCGTGTCCCTCTATGGGGATTGGCGGCTCCACAACACTCATTGGCCACCCGCTGAGCCCTCCAGCAGCTCGCGCAGTATGGTGAGTGGGGGCAGGTGGCAGAGGTGGCTAGGCAAACAGGGTCTGGAGGGGTGAGTGGGGGGTGGGGAGTCTGTTGGACTCCACCCCCTTCCCAGACATCCATGCCATCCCTAGTCACTGCAACTAAAAAGGATATTGTAGAGTTGGAAAAAGTGCAGAAAAAGGTAACTAAAATGATCAAGGGGCTGGAGCATCTCCCCTATGAGAGAAGGTTACAAAAGCTGGGATTGTTTAGCTTGGAAAAAAGGAGGGTGATGGGAGACATGAGAGAGGTCTACAAAATTATGTGTGATGTGGAGAAAGTGGATAGGGAGACATTTCTCTCTCTCTCTCTCTCTTATAATATTACAACCCGGGGCATCCCATGAAGCTGATTGGCAGGAGATATAAGGAAGTACTTCTTCATACAGTGCATAGTTAAACTATGGAATTCACTTCTACATGACCACCAGTTTGAATGGCTTTAAAAGGGAATTCAACAAATTCATGGAGAATAAGGTTATCAATGGCTACTAATCAGGATGGCTATATGCTGCATCCAATATCTAGAGTGTAGATGGCAAACTTGGGACCAATGCCTGATGTACCTAGCTGCCTGTTCCTCCATGTGAGCCGCCTTCTTTTACACAAGATGGAGCTCTATATTTTTTTTTTGTGTGTATATATATATATATATATTTGTGTGTGTGTATGTATATGTGTGTGTGTGTGTGTGTGTGTGTGTGTATGTATGTGTGTATATATATATATATATATATATATATATATATATATTTCTCCTCCTCCCATTCCACATCAGCTACATGGGGGCAGCGGCTAGGAGGAGGAAGCCAAAAGGGGCTTCTCTCTCATCCCCCCCCATCCCAGTAGCTGGGAGAAAGAAGCATTGCCCCCCTGCCACCACTGAGCCATGTGCCTGCAGCCACCATAGAAATAGTGACTCGCTATTTTTTGTAAATTAAATCTTGTGCACAATGGCTGGCCGGAAAGTGCCGGCCATCACGCAGCACAAGATTTCATTTATGGAAAAAAATAGCAAGTTGCGATTTTTATGAATAATGGCAATTGAGGACAGATGGCTGCGGGTGCTTGCGGGCAGGAGCAATAAGTCCTGGCAACTTGCGCAGCTCTGTTGGCTGGTGTGGGGGTTCAGCGAGCCACGTCTCGGGGGCCGAGCGGGAGGGGAGTATGTCAGACTCCATCCTGCTACATGGACACTCGTGTCATTTACATTAGCAGTAGTGTCACACTGGATACTGTCTATAATTCTCACGTAGTCATGGCCACCAATTTGGATGGCTTTAAAAGGAGATTGGACAAATCCATGGAGGATAATGCTATCAGTGTCTACTAGTCCTGACAGCTATATGCTGTCTCCAGTAGCAGAAGCAGTAAGCCTATGTACACCCATTACTGGGGAACATGGGCAGGAGGGTGCTGTTGCACTCATGTCCTGCTTGTGGGTTTCCCCTGGGCAGCTGGTTGGCCACTGTGTGAACAGAATGCTGGACTACATGGACCCTTGGTCTGATCCAGCAGGGCTCTTCTGATGTTCTTATGTCAGGTATGAACAACTCTAACCCCTCTCAGGGCCTCTGCCAGTTTTGCTTTCTCCCACATTTAATTTAATTTATAGTAATGATTATTTCTAAGTTTGCAGCTAATTTATGGAAGTCTGTTTCCCGCCTCCCAGCTGAGCAGAGCAGAGCAGAGCAAGCTGCTCCAGCTGGTCCAGGGACTACAGAAGCAGGCAAGCTCCCAGAGAGCGAGCGAACAGAGCGAGCGAACAGGGGGAGCAAACAGGAGTTGGCCAGGGGAGTTGCAGTGGTTGAAGAGACAAAGGAGACAAAGGAGACAGAGGCTAAGAGGTAAGTGGGTTGCAGGAAGCCCAGGGCGCTGCCCTTTATCCTTCTGACTGGCTGTGAGCTCACCAGGAGCTTCTGAGAGCTCCAACTGAATTGGAGGGGTGTGGCCTGAGTACTCCCAGCAGCTGACTGGGCGGGAAGCTTCAGTCTGTTTCCCGCCTCCCAGCTGAGCAGAGCAGAGCAGAGCAAGCTGCTCCAGCTGGTCCAGGGACTACAGAAGCAGGCAAGCTCCCAGAGAGCGAGCGAACAGAGCGAGCGAACAGGGGGAGCAAACAGGAGTTGGCCAGGGGAGTTGCAGTGGTTGAAGAGACAAAGGAGACAAAGGAGACAGAGGCTAAGAGGTAAGTGGGTTGCAGGAAGCCCAGGGCGCTGCCCTTTATCCTTCTGACTGGCTGTGAGCTCACCAGGAGCTTCTGAGAGCTCCAACTGAATTGGAGGGGTGTGGCCTGAGTACTCCCAGCAGCTGACTGGGCGGGAAGCTTCAGTCTGTTTCCCGCCTCCCAGCTGAGCAGAGCAGAGCAGAGCAAGCTGCTCCAGCTGGTCCAGGGACTACAGAAGCAGGCAAGCTCCCAGAGAGCGAGCGAACAGAGCGAGCAAACAGGGGGAGCAAACAGGAGTTGGCCAGGGGAGTTCGGCAGGGGAGGTCAAGGGGGAGGCCCCTAACATTTTTTTTTTAACTAACTTTTTCCCATTTATTTGTCTTGTAACACACACTTCCACACCAGTGGGACTCTGCTTTTAACCTCTACTGAGTAGAGGAGCAGGCACAGGCTAGTCTAGAACAATCACAAAGCTAGACACAAAAAGGGAAACGGGGCTATGGAAGGACAAGACTCTCCAGTGGTGGTGACCTGCAAGGTGTGTGCCATGTTTGTTTTCTTGCCTGAGAACAACATGGCCTACACCTGCAACAAGTGCAAGTTGATCACGCTGCTGGAGGAAAAAGTAAGTGGACTGGAGCGGCGACTGTCAACCCTCCGGGGAATAAGAGAACACGAAGAGTTCTTGGACAGAATGGGGGAACTACAGCAGCAAAGGGCAGACCAGAAGCTTGAAGAGCAACAGCAAGATGAGGCAGAAGTGGGAAATGCTGAGGAGAAGAAAAATGGAGTAGAGGATACTCCTTGGAAAACGGTGACAGTTAGGAGAAGAAGAACTAGACGCCACTCTGCACCAGTGGAAACGGTGGAGCTGTGGAACCGATTCCAGGTACTTGCAGATGAGACTGGAGGACAGCCTGCAGAGGAAGAATCACAGGGGAACCTGCATGAGAGTGAGCAAGAGGCTGAAGGTCAGTCAAACAGAGGCGATGAAACCCAGGCCTACAAGAAGAAGAAGAGAAGAGTGGTAGTAGTGGGAGACTCCTTGCTGCGTGGGATCGAGACCCAAGTATGTCGCGAAGACCCGTGGACTCGCCAGGTATGTTGTCTCCTGGGAGGACAGATTAGAGACGTGACTGAAAGGTTGCCTGCACTCATAAAGCCCACTGACAGGTATCCCTTTCTTCTCATCCATGTGGGAACAAATGATAGCGCCAAGCGGAGCTACGAAGAGATCACGTCAGACTTTGAAGCTTTGGGAAGGAAACTCAAGAACTTTGGGGCCCAGATAGTTTTCTCATCCATCCTTCCAGTAGTTAGAAGAGGGATAGAAAGGGAACGAAAAATACTCCGGGTGAATGACTGGCTACAAAGGTGGTGCCGACGAGAGAGATTTGGATTCTGGGACCACGGGCTATACTTCCTGGAAGATGGGCTGTTGGCTAGGGATGGGTTGCACCTCACAAAGGCTGGGAAGAATGTGTTTGGCCACAGCATGAAGAACTTCATCAGGAGGGCTTTAAACTGAATCCTACGGGGAAGGGAGATGTAATGTTGGGGGTAACAATGGACATAGGCGCATGCACTGCAATGGAGAGAACAGCGCTGATAGTGCCCAATAATAGTCTTCAGACACATGTAGGAAGAAAGCCAGACTATGAAGCACATGGTCTTCGATGTCTATATACTAATGCCCAGAGTATGGGAAACAAACAGAACGAACTTGAACTCTTAATACAAGAGGGAAATTATGACTTGATAGGTATAACTGAGACTTGGTGGGATGACTCTCATGACTGGAATACAGCAGTTGAAGGATATAACTTGTTCAAAAAGAACAGGAGGAACAGAAAGGGAGGCGGGGTTGCACTGTATGTGAAAAATACATATCTCTGCACAGAAATACAGGAGGAGGAGCTTGGTAGCCCCATCGAGAGCATCTGGGTTGAAATAAATGGAGCAAAGAATAAAAGGAACCTGGTGGTCGGAGTCTACTACCGGCCACCCAATCAAGGAGAAGACAAGGATGAAACTTTTGAAAAGCAAATAGCCAATGTTTTAAGGAAGCATGATGTAGTAGTAATGGGGGACTTCAATTTCCCCGATATTTGTTGGGAGACAAATTCTGCAAAACATGGCCCCTCCAGGAAATTCCTGACTTGTGTGGCGGATCACTTCCTCCTACAGAAAGTAGAGGAAGGAACTAGAGGATCGGCTATCCTTGACTTGATCCTAACCAACAGAGATGACTTAGTGGATAAAGTAGCAGTTACAGGAACTCTGGGGGAAAGCGACCATGTTGTACTTGAGTTCTTGGTTCTAAGGGAAGCAAAAGCCGAGTGTACTCAAACGCGTACCCTGGATTTTAGGAAAGCTGATTTTAATAAACTCAGAACAATGATCAGTAAGGTCCCATGGCAAACAATGCTAGCGAGAAAAGGAGTCCAAGATGGGTGGGAACTTTTAAAAAAGGAAATTCTCAAGGCACAATCACAAACAATTCCAACAAGAAGAAAAGGTGGAAGACAACAGAAGAAGCCAATGTGGCTTCACAAAAAGCTTAGGGATGACCTGAAAACAAAAAAGGACACATATAGGAAGTGGAAAGAAGGCCAAGTAACAAAGGAAGAGTACAGGCAGGTAGCACAGAATTGCAGGGATGGCGTCAGGAAGGCTAAAGCGGAGAACGAGGTGAGGTTAGCGAGGGATGCTAAAAACAACAAAAAGGCTTTCTTCAGCTACGTGCATAGTAAAAGGCAGAGGAAAGAAATGGTTGTTCAGCTATTAAATAAGGATGGCAAAATGATAACAGAGGACAAAGAAAAGGCAGAGGTGCTCAATTCCTACTTTGGCTCAGTCTTCTCCCAAAAGAGGGTCTATGACCCCCCTGGCAAAGGCGAAGTACAGGCTGAAGGGGCAGGATTGCAGCTTGAGATCGATAGGCATATGGTCAAGGAACACCTCATTACTTTGAATGAGTTCAAATCTCCAGGGCCAGATGAACTGCATCCTAGAGTCATAAAGGAACTGGCAGAAGAACTCTCAGAACCGCTGTCTATTCTCTTTGAGAAATCATGGAGGACCGGGGAAGTGCCAGATGACTGGAGGAGGGCTAACGTTGTCCCTATCTTCAAAAAGGGTAAAAAGGAGGAACCTGGGAACTACAGACCAGTCAGTCTGACATCAATCCCTGGGAAAATTCTGGAGCAGATCATAAAGCAATCCATCTGGAAGCACCTTGACATCAATGCCGTGATTACTCGAAGCCAACATGGATTTGTCAAAAACAAGTCCTGCCAGACAAATCTGATCTCATTTTTTGATCAAGTCACCTCCCTTGTAGACCGTGGGAATGCTGTAGACATCATATACCTCGACTTCAGCAAAGCTTTCGACAAAGTGCCCCATGATATCCTGATGAGCAAACTTGCTCCAAGTGGGCTAGATGAAACAACGATCATGTGGATCCACAGTTGGCTACAGAATCGGACTCAAAGAGTGCTTATCAATGGGACCTTCTCAAGCTGGGGAGAGGTAACGAGTGGGGTACCGCAGGGCTCAGTCCTGGGCCCAGTGCTCTTCAATATTTTTATTAATGACTTGGAGGAGGAGGTGCAGGGAATGCTGATCAAATTTGCAGATGACACAAAATTGGGAGGGATAGCTAATACTTTGGAAGACAGAAACAAAATTCAAAGTGATCTGGATAGACTGGAGTGCTGGGCAGAAAACAACAGAATGGCATTTAATAGGGACAAATGCCAAGTTCTGCACCTAGGAAAAAGAAACCAAATGCACAGTTACAAGATGGGGGATACGTGGCTCAACCACACTACGAGCGAGAAGGATCTTGGAATTGTCGTCGATCACAAGCTGAATATGAGCCAACAATGTGATGTGGCTGCAAAAAAGGCAAATGCTCTTTTGGGCTGCATTAATAGAAGCATCGCTTCCAAATCCCGGGAAGTACTAGTTCCCCTCTACTCAGCACTGGTTAGGCCTCATCTGGAGTACTGTGTCCAGTTCTGGGCACCACACTTTAAGAAGGATGCAGACAAGCTGGAGAGGGTTCAAAGGAGGGCAACAAAGATGATCAGGGGACTGGAAACAAAGCCCTATGAAGAGAGACTGAAAGAACTGGGCATGTTTAGCCTTGAGAAGAGAAGACTGAGGGGAGATATGATAGCACTCTTCAAGTACTTGAAAGGTTGTCACAGAGAAGAAGGCCAGGATCTCTTCTTGATCATCCCAGAGTGCAGGACACGGAATAATGGGCTCAAGTTACAGGAAGCCAGATTCCGGCTGAACATCAGGAAAAACTTCCTGAGTGTCAGAGCAATACGGCAATGGAACCAATTACCTGGGGAGGTGGTGGGCTCTCCCACACTGGAGGCCTTTAAGACGAGGCTGGACAGCCATTTGTCAGGGATGCTCTGACTTGGATTCCTGCATTGAGCAGGGGGTTGGACTCGATGGCCTTGTAGGCCCCTTCCAACCCTACTATTCTATGATTCTATGATTCTATGGTGTCCCCTTTTGTTCTCATTTTGGATGATTCTCTCTCTCTCTCTCTCTCTCTCTCTCTCTCTCTCTGGCTATGTGTAAGTTGCCACCTTATAACATACACCCCCAGATTCCACAGATGAGAACTGCAACACCCTTGACTTTTAAGTAGCATTCCAATTCTCATCTCAAGGATCAGTGCCCAAACCCCATCCATCCACCCACTAGTACACATTGTGAAAGACTTTCCTCTGCCTGCTCTATACAGCATTCATTTATTTTGGAATTGCTTGCCTTCCCCTGATTTAAAAGCCAGGAGGTTTGTTTGCTCTTGGGAAAGATATAGTATTGAAAAGGATAACTATCCTAAAACAATGTGTCAACATTTCAAAACATATGCAAGCAGCAGCACTAGGCAAAATGGCAAACAGGATACTGCACAGTGCATCGGCATACATGTGTCTATATTTCTGTGCATGATGTAGCAGAATCTACCCCCCCCCCCGCACCACCCTCCAGCTAAGGATGGAGGACTAATTGCATTTTAATGCAAACTTTCATAGTTTTGCACTTTGGAACCAATATGCAAACCAAAGCTCCATAATCCTAAATTCCCACTTCTCCATTTTGCAATGGAGTTCTCCAATCAAAAAAATGCATACCAAAATGAGCATATTCGGGAAAGTGCCCATGACAAAGCATATGCTCAGGAAAATAACGTTCAAGACTTATTATACTGGGAGAATTGCTTGCAAAAATTGTGTGTATTATTAGTGAACATTGCACATAAAAATGCACATGTTCAAAGAAATGCAGACAAACGTGTACAAATTTTCATAGGAAAGTTGTTTTTTTTTTAAAATTCCCAACGTTCAGAATGTAGCAGAATATGCATTGTACAGTGTGGAATTGATAAGAATTTATTGTATTTTGTACATGTGACTAGTTCTGTGTCTATGTTGTGAGATAACTGTGAATCATGGAATGCATTCTTGGAAATAAAGGAAGGCTGCCACAAGTGGATCGGTGAAGTACTGGAAGCAGCAGGTGGCTTAGTTTAGCAGAGATTCCTTCATCTAGGGGTTACTGGTACATCTGGCTACATTGAGAAAATGGGATTAGTGCTAAGTAAGGCTGTGAAGGGACCCCCCGATCCGACTCGGAAGCTACTTCGTAGCTTCGGAGACGGGCCTGATTTGGCTCGGGCTGATTGGGGGAGCCCCCAACCCGACTTGGCCCTGAACCCAGAGTGGGATTTGGATGTCCAAACCCCACTTTGGGTCCCCCCTTATGCCCCTGCACAAACCACCAGCTCCTTACTTTGCCACCACCTTCTCTTCCTCTGCTGCTGCCTCCTCCTCCTCTGCCTCCTCCTCCTCTGCCTTCTCCTCCATTGCCGCTATTGCTGTCACTGCTGCCATCTCCACTACTGCCTTCTCCCTGACACCGCCACCTTCTCCTCCTCCTCTGCTTCCGCCTCTTCCCCCTCCTCTGCCTTCTCCTCCACTGCCGCCACTGCTGCCACTGCTGCCACTGCCGCCATCTCCACTGCCTTCTCCCAGCCGCTGCCACCTTCTCCTCCTCCTCCACTGCCGCCTCCTCCTCCTCCACTGCCTTCTCCTCCACTGCCACCACTGCTGCCACTGCCGCCATCTCCACTACTGCCTTCTCCCTGCTGCCGCCACCTTCTCCTCCTCCGCTGCCTCCTCCTCCTTCTCCTCTTCCACCGCCTTCTCCTCTGCTGCTGCCACTGCCACCACTGCTGTTATCTCCACTACTGCCTTCTCCATGCCGCTGCCACCATCTCCTCCTCCTCTGCTACTGTCATTGCTGCTGCCAGCTCCTGAGGCCTGGATGCACACTGGCTCTTATTGCAGGGATTCACCATTTTTAAAATGGCAACTTCCAGGAACTTCCAAGAAGTTGCCATTATAAGAATGGTGACTCCCTGCAAGAAGAGTCACTGTGCATCCAGGCCTCAGGAGCTGGTGGCAGCGGTGACGGTGGAGGAGGAGCCGGTGGCGGCAGCAATGATGGCGGTGGAGGCGGAGGCGGCTGTGACAGTGGCAGCAATGGAAGTGGAGGTGGCAACAGAGGTGGGCAGGTCAGGTAAGGACCTGGAGGCACCAGAGTGGCTAGGCCAGGGGTGCCAAAGCTCTGAAGCACACTGAGTGTTTTGGAGATCCCCTGACCTGCTCCAGGTCATTTTATGCCCCCTCCCCTTCACCTCAGAAGGGGCTCAAAGTGATCCAAAGCAGCCCACTTCGCCTCGGTCTTCGGTCTTCAGGCTGAAGGGGTGCACAGCCCTAGTGGTAAGACCATGTCTGAAACTAAGGATGAGGTCATCGACATTGTGGGGGTTATAAAAAAGCAGGGTTTGTTTGTTTGTTTGTTTGAAAGAGAGATCCTGGGAGAATTAGGGGTGTACGAAACCCCACTTACCTGGCTCTGCTGGGGTCCGCAGGTGGGAGGAGGCAATCCATTCCTCCCCTGGAATCCTTGATGGGGGGGAGGCGATCTGTTCCCCCCCCCCCCGAATCCTGCCTGGCCAGCTCTGCTCCGCGGCCAGTCCATGGAGCCACTGGCCGGGCCGATCCACAGCAGGCCTCCACCCACTGCCAGGCTGCTGCGGACACAAATGGTGTCCTGCGTAGGGGATGCCATTTGTGTCCCTATGCTAGCCTGTTATAGGCTGTGTAAATATTTACATAGTCTATCATGGCTAAAGCAGGGACGCAAATGGCATCTCCTACGTAAATATTTACATAGCCCATCACGGCTAAAGCAGAGATGCAAATGGCGTAGGGGACGCCATTTGCGTCCCTGCTTTAGCTGTGATAGGCTACGTAAATATATATGTAGCCTATCACGGGCAAGTGTAGGGACGCAAATGGTGGCTGCTACCATGGCCGCCATTTGTGGCTGCAGCAGCCCGGCAGCGGCCGGCCAGGAGACCAGCCAGAGCTGCCACCACCGCCGGAGCCGCCGTTGCCGCCGGAGCCACCACCAGGTAAGCTCCATCCCAGGGGGATTCCTCAGGTGGCGGCGGGGGGGAGGCCATTCTGCCATGGATTCCAGGGTATTCTTTAGAATCTGGCCTCACTGGAGTCCATGGCAGAATTCTCTGATATCCCTAGGGAGAATGAGAAACCCGTCAGATGTACTTAGGCTGGCTTTGCCCTTCATGCCTCCCATGTATTATGTATTTAAAACATTTCTTGGCTGCCTTTTAGGGCAGAAGCCCTCCTCCCAAGGGGCCTTACATCAATAAAATACATAAAAAGAGGTAAAATACTGAAAGCAATAAAAACATAAAAAACAATGAAAACAACAATAAAAGCTGACAATACCAGCAACAACGACAATGGCAGTAACAGCAAGAACAGCAAGAGAAGGCCACAGTAAAGTAACATGTTTTCAAGGCCTTCTTAAAAGCCTGCAATGACGGAGCTAAGGGTGCACGAAAGTCACTTACCTGGTCTCGCAGCTTGCTTCGCGGTGGGGGGGAGGCGCTTCGCTGCTCCCCCCGAAGTTCAGGCCGGGGGGGTGAGGCTTCCTTCCTCACCCGGCCGAAATTCAGGCCGGGGGAGAGGCTTCCCGCCTCGCCCGGCCGAAATTCTGGCCGGGGAGAAGCGCCCCGTCTCCCCGGCCGTGAACTTCAAAAGAAAAAAAAAAAGTCCCTGTGATGGGCTACGTAACGATTAACGTAGCCTATCACGGCTAGATCTGCAAAGTCAGCCATGATAGTCTACGTTAATTGTCATGTAGCCTATCACGGGTGACTTAAAAAAAAAAAGTGCGTACGCAAATGGCGGCCCCCATAGGGAGCTGCCATTCGCGTTCCTTATTTGGTCCCTGTAGTCTATGTAAAGATTTACGTAGACTATGGCGAAAATAAGGGCAACGCTAGTTGCGTTGTCCTTATTTTCGCTGTAGTCTACGTAAATCTTTACATAGACTACAGGGACCAAATAAGGAAAGGGAATGGTGGCTCCCTATGAGGGCCGCCATTAGCCGTACGTGCTTTTTTTTTTTTTCCAAAGTCTCCCGTGATAGGCTAGGTGACGATTAACGTAGCCTACCACGGCTGAATTTGCAAATCTAGCCGTGATAGGCTACGTTAATCATTACGTAGCCTATCACAGGGGTGTTTTCTTTTTTTTACTTTTCTTGTAATGGCGGCGGCGGCAGCCAGTCGAAAGACCGGCTGCCGCCCCTGCCCCTGACGAAGGCCTGCCGAACCGCCACAGGGACCCGCCGCCGGGAGGGACATTCGTGAAAGGTAAGTCCCATCCCGGGGGGGGGGGTGGTGGGTGAGGGGCGGGGGGGCGGAGAAGTTCTCTCTGAACAACCTTCGGAGGACCAAATGCGTTGGCACTCGGACCCCCGAAGTTTCGGGGAGAAATTCTCTCCCATCCCTAGACGGAGCATGGCAGACCTCCAATGGCAACTTGTTCCAAAGCTGGGGGGCCACTGAAGAGAAGATAAACAAGAAACTTTAGGTAAACATGAATCTTTGATATTGACTGTTAGATTGAGAGGAACCTAGGTTAAGAATGCTAACAATATTTATGGATAATTGTAATCTGCCTCACCTTAGCTAAAGCTGGTTATTCTCTTAGACTGTTTGAACAATAAATATATATTCCTTAGTAACAAATGTGTATTGTCTGGCTTGAGAGAAAATTCAGAGACCACTACCCATACATTAATTCTTGAAGCTCAAAACACTTGGTAAAGATTTGTAAACTCATCACTGAGTGGGGTCTGTCCTTAAAGCCGCTTCATTTTCTCTTGACCAGGTGAGTCTCAGACACTCCCATTCAAGTGTGGGAAATAGACAAATTTGCCCATCCTTAGTCGAAACGTATGTGCCAATGAGCACTCTGGTGATGGAAGAGTTCAGCTTCCAGTACTTTTACAGCCCTTTCCCATGGGGGTTGCCTTAATCTTCACCACCAGCTGTGAAATAATGTGTCCATTTTGTATTCTGGGGTGGGGGATGTACTGTGGGTAGGGGTGGACGAAAGTCACTTACCTGTCCTCGAAGGACGTTCGCAGTGGGGGGGAGGCGCTTCGCTGCTCCCCCCGCGAAGTTCAGGCCGGGGGGGGAGGCTTCCCACCTCGGCCCGGCCGAAATTCAGGCCGGGGGGGAGGCTTCCCGCCTCGCCCGGCCGCGAAAGTTAAAAAAAAAACAAAAAACGCCCCATGATAGGCTACGTGACGATTCAAGTAGCCTATCACGGCTAGATCTGCAAAGTCAGCCATGATAGGCTACATCAATCGTCACGTAGCCTATCATGTAGCCTATCCCTAGTGAGGTTCGCCTGGTTCGCCTGGCACCTACATTGTACTCCTTTCGGCGCCAGGTGAAGACCTTTTTATTTTCCCAGGCATTTTAGCTTTCTAAATTTTTATCTTTGCTGTTTTAAATCTGTATTTTAAACTCCTGTACTGCTGCTAGGTTTTATTGTGGTTGTATTGTTATATTGTGGTTTTAATGTTCTATATATTTTAAATTGTTTTATTGTGTGTTGTTTGGTTTTAGTTTTTGTGAACCGCCCAGAGAGCTTCGGCTATTGGGCGGTATAGAAATGAAATAAATAAATAAATAAATAAATAAATATCACGGGTGACTTAAAAAAAAAAAAAGCGCGTACACTAATGGCGGCCCCCATAGGGAGCCGCCATTCGCATTCCTTATTTAGTTGCTGTAGTCTACGTAAATGTTTATGTAGACTACGGCGAAAATAAGGGCAACGCAAATAGCATTGCCCTTATTTTCGCCGTAGTCTACGTAAATCTTTACGTAGACTACAGCGACCAAATAAGGAACGGGAATGGCGGCTCCCTATGGGGGCCGCCATTATCCGTACACACTTTTTTTTTTTTTTAAGTCACCCGTGATAGGCTACGTGACGATTGACGTAGCCTATCATGGCTGACTTTGCAAATCTAGCCGTGATAGGCTACGTGAATCGTCACATAGCCTATCAGGGGGCGTTGTTTTTTTTTCTTTCATTGCAATGGCGGCGGCGGCAGCCGGTTGAAAGACCGGCTGCCGCTCCCACCTCGCTCGAACACCCCCCGAACCGCCGGCCGGACCAGCCACCGGGAGGGACATTCGGTGAAGGTAAGTCCCATCCTGGGGGGGGTGCGGGGTGCGGGGGGGGGTTCGGAGGATTTCTCCCCGAAACTTTTTTGGGGGGCTGAACACGTTGGCGCTCGGCCCCCCGAAGTTTCGGGGAGAAATTCTCCACCAACCCTAACTGTGGGTGGATTATTGACACTCAGCTGTGGATGTGTCTGGTGGTGAAAAGAAAATCCAATGCTGTAAAGAACAATATTGTTTAGGAACCTGGAATGTAAGATCAATGAATCAAGGTAAGCTGGAGGTGGTCAAATATGAGATGGCAAGATTGAACATCGACATCTTGGGAATCACCGAACTAAAATGGACAGGCATGGGTGAACTTGATTCAGGTGACTATCATATCTACTACTGTGGGCAAGGATCCCTTAGAAGAAATGGAGTAGCACTCATAGTCAACAAAAGGGTGGGAAAAGCAGTACTGGGGTACAATCTAAAAAACGATAGAATGATCTCAGTATGAATCCAAGGCAAACCATTCAACATCACAGTAATTCAAGTCTATGCCCCAACCACTGAGGCCGAAGAAGCTGAGGTTGATTGGATCTATGAAGACCTACAACACCTTCTAGAACTAACACCAAAAAAAGATGTCCTTTTCATCATAGGGGATGGGAATGCTAAAGTAGGAATTCAAGAAATCACCAGGATAACAGGCAAGCATGGCCTTGGTGTACAAAATGAAGCAGGACAAAAGCTAATAGAGTTTTGCCAAGAGAACACACTGATCATAGCAAACACTCTTTTCCAAAAGCACAAGAGATGACTCTACACATGGACATCACCAGATGGTCAATATCGAAATCAGATTGATGATGTCCTTTGCAGCCAAAGATGGAGAAGCTCTATACAGTCAGTAAAAACAAGACCTAGAGCTGACTGTGGCTCAGATCATGAGCTTCTGGTTGCAAAATTTCGTCTTAAATTGAAGAACATAGGGAAAACCACTAAACCATTCAGGTATGACCTAAATCATATCCCTTATGAATATACAGTGGAGGTGAGGAATAGATTTAAGGGATCAGACCTGATAGACAGAGTGCCTGAGGAACTATGGACAGAGGTCCGTAACGTTGTTGAGGAGGCAGCAACTCAATCCATCCCAAAGAAAAAGAAATGCAAGAAAGCAAAGTGGCTGTCTGATGAAGCTTTAGAAGTAGATGAGGAAAGAAGGGAAGTGAAAAGCAAGGGAGAAAGGGGAAGATATATCCAAATGAATGCAGAGTTCCAGAGAATAGCAAGGAGAGACAAGAAGGCCTTTTTAAATGAACAATGCAAAGAAATCAAGGAGAACAATAGAATGGGAAAGACTAGAGATCTCTTCAAGAAAATTGGAGATCTCAAGGGAACGTTTTGTGCAAAGACGGGCATGATAAAGGACAAAGAAGGCAGGGACCTAACAGAAGCAGATGAGATTCAGAAGAGGTGGGAAGAATACACAGAAGAACTATACAGGAAAGATCTTAATGTCTCTGATAGCCATGATAGTGAGGTCACTGAACTTGAGCCGGACATCCTAGAGAGTGAAGTCAAGTGGGCCTTAGGAAGCATTAGTAACAACAAAGCTAGCGGAGATGACAGTATTCCAGCCGAGCTATTTAAAATCCTAAAAGATGATGCTGTTAAAGTGCTGCACTCAATATGCCAACACATTTGGAACACTCAACAGTGGCCACAAGACTGGAAAAGGTCAGTTTACATTCCAATTCCAAAGAATGGAAACGCCAAAGATTGTTCAAACTACGGTACAATTGCGCTCATTTCACATGCCAGCAAGGTGATGCTCAAAATCCTACAAGCTAGGCTTCAGCAGTATGTGAACCAAGAACTATTGGAAGTACAAGTTGGTTTTCGAAAAGGCAGAGGACCTAGAGATCAAATCACCAACTTTTGCTGGATCATGGAGAAAGCAAGAGAATTCCAGAAAAACATCTATTTCTACTTCATTGACTATGCTAAAGCCTTTGATTGTGTAGATCACAACAAACTGTGGCAAATACTGAAAGAGATGGGGGTACCAGACCACCTTACCTATCTCCTGAGAAACCTGTACGAGGGTCAAGAAGCAACAGTAAGAACCAAACATGGAAAAACCGATTGGTTCAAAATTGGGAAAGGAGTGCGACAAGGCTGCATATTGTCGCCCTGCTTATTTAACTTATATGCAGAGTACATCATGAGAAATGCTGAGTTGGATGAATCTAGGGATGGCGGAGAATTTCTCCCCGAAACTTCGGGGGGCCGAGCGCCAACGTGTTCGGCCCCCCAAACAAGTTTCGGGGAGAAATTCTCCGCGCCCCCCCGCCCCCCGCACCCCCCCTGGGACGGGACTTACCTTTGCCGAATGTCCCTCCTGGCGGCGGGTCCGGCCGGCTGTTCGGCGGGTGTTCGTGCGGGGCGGGAGCGGCAGCCGGTCTTTCGACCAGCTGCCGCCCCCACCATTCCAATAAAAGAAAAAAAAACATAAATGCCCCCGTGATAGGCTACATGACGATTAACGTAGCCTATCACGGCTGGATTTGCAAAGTCAGCTCTGATAGGCTATGTAAATCGACACGTAGCCTATCACGGGTGACTTAAAAAAAAAAAAAAAACGCGTACGGGTAATGGCGGGCCCCATAGGGAGCTGCCATTCCCGTTCCTTATTTGGTCACTGTAGTCTACGTAAAGATTTATGTAGACTACGGCAAAAATAAGGGCAACGCTATAAGGTTGCCCTTATTTTCGCCGTAGTCTACGTAAATCTTTACGTAGACTACAGCGACCAAATAAGGAACGCGAATGGCGGCTCCCTATGGGACCCGCCATTAGCGTACGCGCTTTTTTTTTTTTTTAAAGTCACCCGTGATAGGCTACGTGACGATTAACGTAGCCTATCACGGCTGACTTTGCAGATCTAGCCATGATAGGCTACATTAATTGTCACGTAGCCTATCACGGGGGCGTTTTTTTTTTAAAAAAACAACTTTGGAGTTCACGGCCGGGCAAGGCGGGAAGCCTCCTCCCCGGCCTGAATTTCGTCCGGGCGAGGCGGGAAGCCTCCCCCCCGGCCTGAATTTCGGCCGGGCGAGGCGGGAAGCCTCCCCCCCAGCCTGAACGTCATGGGGGGAGCAGCGAAGCGCCTCCCCCCCACCGCGAACAAGCTTCGACGACAGGTAAGTGACTTTCGTCCATCCCTAGATGAATCACAGGTTGGAATTAAGATTGCTGGGAGAATTATCAACAACCTCAGATACGCACATGATACCACCCTAATGGCAGAAAGCGAAGAGGATCTAAAGAGCCTCTTGTTGAGGGTGAAAGAGGAGAGTGCAAAAGTAGGGGTGGACGAAAGTCACTTACCTGTCCTCGAAGGACGTTCGCGGTGTGGGGGAGGCACTTCGCTGGTCCCCCCACGAAGTTCAGGCTGGGGGGGGAGGCTTCCCACCTCGGCCCGGCCGAAATTCAGGCCGGGGGGGAGGCTTCCTGCCTCGCCCGGCCGAAATTCAGGCCGGGGAGGAGGCTTCCCGCCTCGCCCGGCCACGAACACGAAAGTTAAAAAAAAAACCAAAAACGCCCCCTGATAGGCTACGTGACGATTCACGTAGCCTATCATGGCTAGATCTGCAAAGTCAGCCATGATAGGCTACGTCAATCGTCACGTAGCCTATCACGGGTGACTTAAAAAAAAAAAAAAAAGCACGTACGCTAATGGCGGCCCCCATAGGGAGCCGCCATTCGCATTCCTTATTTAGTCGCCGTAGTCTATGTAAATCTTTACGTAGACTACAACGACCAAATAAGGAACTGGAATGGCGGCTCCCTATGGGGGCCGCCATTATCCGTACACACTTTTTTTTTTTTTTTAAAGTCACCCGTGATAGGCTACGTGACGATTGACGTAGCCTATCACGGCTGACTTTGCAAATCTAGCCGTGATAGGCTACGTGAATCGTCACGTAGCCTATCAGGGGGCGTTGTTTTTTTTTCTTTCATTGCAATGGCGGCAGCGGCAGCCGGTCGAAAGACCGGCTGCCGCTCCCGCCCTGCTCGAACACCCGCCGAACCGCCGGCCGGATCCGCCGCCGGGAGGGACATTCGGCGAAGGTAAGTCCTGTCCCAGGGGGGGGTGTGGGGTGCAGGGGGGGCGGAGGATTTCTCCCCAAAACTTGTTCGGGGGGCTGAACACGTTGGCGCTCGGCCCCCCGAAGTTTCAGGGAGAAATTCTCCGCCAACCCTATGCAAAAGCTGGTTTGAAACTCAACATTAAAAAAACTCAGATCATGGCATCTGGCCCCATCACTTCCTGGCATATGGAAGGGGAAGAAATGGAAGCAGTGACAGATTTCATTTTCTTGGGCTCCAAGATCACCACAGACGGTGACTGTAGCCATGAAATTAAAAGACACTTGCTCCTTGGGAGGAAAGCTATGGCAAACCTAGACAGCATAGTAAGAAGCAGAGACATCACCTTGCCGACAAAGGTCCTTCTAATCAAAGCTATGGTTTTCCCAGTAGTAATGTATGGCTGTGAGAGCTGGACTGTAAGGAAGGCTGAGCGCCGAAGAATTGATGCTTTCGAACTGTGGTGCTGGAGAAGACTCTTACGAGTCCCCTGGACTGCAAGGAGGTCAAATCAGTCCATCCTTAAGGAAATCAACCCTGAGTGCTCATTGGAAGGACAGATACTGAAGCTGAAGCTCAAATCTTTTGTCCACCTAATGCGAAGAGAAAACTCTCTGGAAAAGACTCTGATGCTGGGAAAGGCTGAAGGCAAAAGGAGAAGGGGACGGCAGAGGATGAGATGGCTAGATAGCATCACTGATGCAATGAATATGGACTTGAGCACACTCTGGGAGAGAGCGCAGGACAGGAAGGCCTGGCGTGCTATGGTCCATGGGGTCACGAAGAGTCGGACACGACTGAATGACTGAACAACAACAAAGCTCCTGTAGAGTTGGGAGTAGCAGTAGTGGGTGGAGCGTCTGCCAAATTCTGCGGTTCTCTGTGTGATAAATAAAGGCCAGTTGTATTTGAGGCCTGCTGAGTCTTCCAGTCATTCTCTCTACCTATACAACAGTGTCTGGCCCTTTAAGACCCCAAATAAATTAATCTCTTTGCCACCTGGTGATGCTGAATCCTGACTCCCACTGAACCCTGCTGGCTCCTATGAAGAGCCCAGGCACAGGCCAGGAGTGTGTTGCTGTAGGACCCAGAGACCTGCTGGGATCTAAGGACCCCTCTCTTTCCCTCCTTCCATACACTGCTCTCCAGTCCTTTCTTGCCATAGGGAGGGCCAAGCAATGTTTCCTGCCCCGGCAGAAGCAAAGGGAAGGTCACATTACTGCCATGCCCCTGTGTTCCCTCCTCCCTCCTCCCTGACCAGGATCCCTTTGGAAGTCAGGTCAGGGTGGTCATGCAGCCTCACCACGCCCCTATTTATTTATGTACATGTATCTAACCACCACACATCAATGGATCTCAGGGCAGGACACAATAAGTAAAGATAGTTCAACAGAAAATCAATGAAACAATAATACACAATCCAGTATATAAAATCAGCAGTGCCAAATCAGAACTGAGCTGTCATCAGTGAGAATCAAAAGCTTAGGTAAATAGCCAGGTATTAAATTAGTCCTGAAATGAAGCCAACCTCTGAAAGGAGTGCCCTTCCATAACTAGGGTGTCACAGCCAAGAAAGCCCACTCTTCCATCTCCATGTAATGTATAGCTCCCAATGGGGGGATGTAGAGTAGACCCCTCACATCTTACTGCTGTATCACATCTGCCTATTTCACCTGTGTTTCTGGATTTGATGGATGGAGTGAGGAGGCAGTGTGTGACCCAGTTGTGGTCACTTGTCACAACACCAGTAGGTGGAAATGCATCCTTCTCCTCTTTGCCCCTTTCCCCAGTTTGGACACAGTAGCAGACTTAAGAAATCCTGCCACTGTGCCAATGGGACGGGTCTGGGGCATGGGCAGTCATGGGACCATCCCTAATCTGACCTGGGTCAGTATAGATTAGAGTTGTCTCTAACCCACCTAGGGATGGGGGAGCTTTTTTTTTTCTTCAGGTCAGTCTTGATAAGAGTTTTCCAAAATTCTCAGAGTTCTCCATATTCAGGGCAAAAAAGAACTTGAGATTTAAACAAATCATATGTGAGGGAAACTAAAACTGACAGATTCATCCACCCCAGCCCAGGGCTTTGGGTATTTAGCTGTTAAAAGCCCAGGTTTGTTGAACCTGGTTTGTGGTGTATTCAACCACGTTAGCACTTTATTTATGGTCACCACCTCTTTTTTCCCTTCTTCTTTAACAGATATATAGTACACAGATACATCATGGCCCTCTCCATGCTGGGAATAAATATACCTACTGAATTTGACTGGTGCAGAGAAGGGCAATAGTTTCATTTCAGTGTAGTTTTGATAAGAATTTACCAAAATGTGCCAAGTTCTGAGCCAGATTGATTGCGGAGAGCAGAAGGTCTGAACATATAGCACCAGTTCTGGTCCAGCTTGCCTGGCCCGCTTGCACTGACTGCCCAATTCAAGGTGCTAGTTTTACAAAGCCTTACATGACTCAGGACTGAAATACCTGATAGCACATTTCTCCTGGTATGAACATACCCATATGCTATGATCAATCATCATCTAAGGTACAAGGTGCCTCCTCTGAGGGAGGTCCAGAGGATGGCAACAAGGGAGAGCAGTGCCACCTCCCCCAATTATGGGATATTCTCCCTACTGAGGTCCACCCGGTACTAATATTGTCATCCTTTTGCCACCAGGTTAAGACTTTCCTCTACTCCTTGGCATTTTACAGCATATGATAAGGTTTTAACTGGTTCTGGGATTTTTTATTGTTGAGTGTTTAACATTGTTAAATGGTTCTTACATTATGTTTTACATTGTATTTTAAGTGTTTTACTCTTCTGTAAACCGTCTAGAGAGCTTTGGCTATTGGTTGGTATAGACACATTAACAACAACAACAACAAGAATATTAACAACAACAACTGAAAGAATTTGAGATTGAAACAAAAATTGAATGTGGGAGAAACTGAAACTGACACATCTGGCCACTCCAGCCTTGAGAAATAGATGACTGGAGGAGGCTAACGTTGTCCCTATCTTCAAAAAGGGTAAAAAGGAGGAACCTGGGAACTACAGATCAGTCAGTCTGACATCAATCCCTGGGAAAATTCTGGAGCAGATCATAAAGGAATCCATCTGGAAGCACCTTGACAACAATGCCGTGATTACTCAAAGCCAACATGGATTTGTCAAAAACAAGTCCTGCCAGACAAATCTGATCTCATTTTTTGATCAAGTAACCTCCCTTGTAGACCATGGGAATGCTGTAGACATCATATACCTCGACTTCAGCAAAGCTTTTGACAAAGTGCCCCATGATATCCTGATGAGCAAACTAGCTCAAAGTGGGCTAGATGAAACAACGATCCGGTGGATCCACAGTTGGCTACAGAAATGGACTCCAAGAGTGCTTATCAATGGGATCTTCTCAAACTGGGGAGAGGTAACGAGTGGAGTCCCGGGGCTCAGTCCTGGGCCCAGTGCTCTTCAACATTTTTATTAATGACTTGGAGGAGGAGGTGCAGGGAATGCTGATCAAATTTGCAGATGACACAAAATTGGGAGGGATAGCTAATAATTTGGAAGACAGAAACAAAATTCAAAGTGATCTGGATAGACTGGAGCATTCTGAAAAACAGAATGACATTTAATAGGGATAAATGCCAAGTTCTCCACCTAGGAAAAAGAAACCAAATACACAGTTACAAGATGGGGGATACGTGGCTCAACCACACTACAAGCGAGAAGGATCTTGGAATTGTTGTCGATCACAAGCTGAATATGAGCCAACAATGTGATGCGGCTGCAAAAAAGGCAAATGCTCTTTTGGGCTGCATTAATAGAAGCATAGCTTCCAAATCCTGGGAAGTACTAGTTCCCCTCAACTCAGCACTGGTTAGGCCTCATCTGGAGTCCTGTGTCCAGTTCTGGGTACCACACTTTAAGAAGGATGCAGACAAACTGGAGAGGGTTCAGAGGAGGGCAACAAAGATGATCAGGGGACTGGAAACAAAGCCCTATGAAGAGAGACTGAAAGAACTGGGCATGTTTAGCCTTGAGAAGAGAAGACTGAGGGGAGATAGGATAGCGCTCTTCAAGTACTTGAAAGGTTGTCACAGAGAAGAAGGCCAGGATCTCTGCTCCATCATCCCAGAGTGCAGGACACGGAATCATGGGCTCAAGTTACAGGAAGCCAGATTCCGGCTGAACATCAGGAAAAACTTCCTGACTGTAAGAGCAATATGACAATGGAACCAATTATCTGGGAAGGTGGTGGGCTCTCCCACACTGGAGGCCTTCAAGACAAGGCTGGACAGCCATTTGTCAGGGATGCTCTGACTTGGATTCCTGCATTGAGCAGGGGGTTGGACTCGATGGCCTTGTAGGCACCTTCCAACCCTTCTGTTCTATGATTCTATGAGTCTTCTTATTGGAATTCACTTTTTTTCTTTTCTTTTTTTCCTCTCAATTCCTTGGGCATATAGCTCCCAAGCAGAAACCTTCATATTTGCCTTGAAATTTCTATTTTATGTGAAATTCACTTAACCCAAGGTAGGGTTGGTAGGTTTAGACCTTGAGAATCTGTCCCTTTAGGAATAACATCAACAGGAATATTTCCCCAGGTGAAGCATGTAGCACTAAATTACTGTAATGACAGAAGAAGCTATATCCAGCACATTTCCCCCTCCTACTCTTAAAAACACAAAAGCCCTCACAGGACCTCAATCTGGCAATCCTAATCAGAGTAGGAGGAAGCTTTCAATTTTAAATAGGGGGCGGGGAGGAGTATATGAATGCAGATGCAATTGTTATGGGCATCCCAGCTTTCTGAAACAGCAATCAAATCTGTTGACAAAATGCTAGGGTCTGTAGCTACCAACCACCATGGGGTTTCATGCCTCCCCTCACACTTGGTTCATTAAAAGGAAAGAAAGAGAGAAAACATGGCAAACAGTGTTGACTTAAATGGACTAAAAGCCTTGCAAATTATCGGCTAAGCTTTTCAAAACAGTAAAATGGTTATGTCATGGGGAGGAGATGGTTGTACCACCAGAGGCCTCTGAGATGGTAACGACTGTGTCTGCTGTGCTGTCCCCCAAATCTATCAAACACACCCCTTTGCTAGCTTTTGCCTTGGGGCGTGGGTGTGTGGTGGTGCTGGGTGCAGCAGGTATGTAGAGATATTATTCTTGTTAAGACGGCAGGGGCATAAGCGGCAGGTAGATCAAAGTGTGTATGCAACAGGGAAAGAGGATGGGGAAAAGGGGAGATGGGTGCAGCTGGCAGAGCTCCATCACTGGTGCCAACATGGGAGTCAAAAAATGCCCTCTAATAATATGCAATTTAGGAGTAAGTGGGGAAAGAACAGATTGCAAGAAGGTGATAGACATATGGATGAAGTAATCATCAGGCAAGGTGAATGAGGGATGCTAAGAATATACATGTGCTTCCAAGACACCCTGCTTCCTGTAAAACAAAGAAAAAAAAAAGAAAGAAGAAGAACTCTATTGGCACACAGGGTAATCGTTAGAGCACACAGAGTTTCAGAGTAATCATTAGAAGCCAAACCATGATGCTGTGAAACTGTGTGCTGGTAGGAAGGCGAAGAATGTATCACATCACCCTGCTTTGAAGGCGCAGAACCCCTACCAGACGGAGCTAAGGGAGGAATTATTATTAGCAGCACAGCACAATATTAGCATTATCAGCAGGACTGGTGAGTCAAGCTGAGCAATCTGCTTTCCATCCAGCAGTCCCCAGGCTCTCCTTTCCCATCTATGCCAACAGACACGCTGAATTCCAGACTGAAAGGCCTTCGGATCACAACGGCTTTTCTTTGTGAATAAAAGTGAATGGCTTCCAAAAAATAATTTAAGAAAATCATTAGTGCTTCCAAGAGACTTCAGAAGTAATGTCTAAAGCTCCTCGGTAAGGAAGATCTGGCTTCTTTTGATTTACAGATGAAAAGCAGAGACCAGTTCCCATTCCAATCGAGGATCCCCAAACTAGGTGTTAGTCAGCCAGTGAAGGATTCCCAGTCCGGTGTTTGCCTCTGACATTCAAATTGGTGGGAGGAGGAGGGGAGTATTAGCAGGTGGGAAACAGTATGCCAGCGGTGGGAAGTGCTTAACTTCTTTTCCCTTCCAACCCCTCTCCTTGGCTGCTCCCCACCCCAGCCTTTCTCTGAGACAGGGTATTCCAGTCAAGTGGGGATAAAGCAGCAGGGAGGAGGAATTGCAGAGGACACGTGATGCATGGGGCAAGTCTTAAGCATTCCATCCCACCCAGTATGGGAAGCAGGGGGCTGGACTAGATGGACCTCTGATCTGATTGGACAGGGCTCTGATATTCTTACATAAATCTTCAGGTTCATCTCTCTTAAGAACATAAGAAGAGCCATGCTAGATCAGACCAAGGGGTCCATCTAGTCCAGCATTCTGTTCACACAGTGTCCAACCAGCTGTCAACCAGAACCCCACAAGCAGGGCATGAGTGCAACAGAACCCTCCCACCCATGTCCCCCAGCCCCAGCAACTGGTGTACATAGGCTCACTGTCTGTGGTACAGGAGGAAGCAGCCATCAAGACTAGTAGCCATCAATAGCCTTTTCCTCCATTTATCCATACCCCTTTTAAAGCCATCTAATTTGGTGGCCATCACTACATCCTGTGGTAGCAAATTCCATAGTTTAACTATGCGCTGTGTGAAGAAGTACTTCCTTTTCTCTGTCCTGAATCTCCCACCAATCAGTTTCATGGGATGACCCCAGGGTCTAGTATTTTGAGGGAAGAAGAAAAAAGTCTTCCTATCCACATTCTCCACACCGTGCATAGTTTTGTACACCTCTTCTATCATGTCTCCCCTTAGCCTCCTTTTTTCCAAGCTAAACAATCCCAGCTATTATCTTCTCTCATAGGGGAGATGCTCCAGCCCCTTGATCATTTTAGTTGCCCTTTTCTGCACTTTTTCCAGCTCTACAATATCTTGTTTTAGGTGTGGTGATGAGAACTGGACACAGTATTCCAAGTGTGGTCTCACCACAGATTTGTATAGGGGCAGTATGATATTGGCAGTTTTATTCTCAATTCCTTTTCTAATTATGCCTAACATGTCTGCTTTTTTTACAGTGGCCTCACACTGGGTTGACATCTTCACTGAGCTGTCCACCACAACCCCTAGAACTCTTTCCTTGTTGGTTACCACTAGCTCAGATCCCATCAGGTTATACCTGAAGTTGGGATTTTTTTACCCAATGTGCATCACTTTACACTTGCTAACTTTGAACTGCATTTGCCATTTAGATGCCCATCCTCCTAGTTTGAAGAGATCCTTTTGGAGCTCTTCACAATACCTTTTTGTTTTAACCACCCTAAATAATTTGGTGCCGTCCGCAAACTTGGCCACTTCACCGCTCCCTCCTAATTCCAGATCATTTATGCACAGGTTGAAAACCTCTTCTCCTTGAATCATCGGTCCCCACCCCACCCCGCCACCACCATCAGCAACCCCTAGCCAGTGGCTCCATTCCTGGTGTGCCATATGCAATAGCAGCCATTTCAATGGCATACTAAATTTCAGTTTCATGCATTTAGGGAAGTACATTCCTGGACCCATTTTGGAACCTTAAATATTAAGCACAGCATCTGGATCTGTGATCTGCAAACATGACATTGTTTGCAACCCTGAGATCTCTTATGCAGGGTATAGAGTGTGGTTCCACTCAGGAGAGGATGGGTTGTCATGGAATAATGTAATAAGAATACTCCCCCTTTCTCCCATTGCACGTGTCATCTCTTGGCTGAAATTTCAATTGGCTCAGTGTCTCTGTGATAGCAGATGCAGATTGAATAAGCAGACAAGAAACATCCTGTCTTTGTTATACTTTTTATGTAAGCTGATTGAAATAAACATAGGACTAATATACAAAAAGACTCACACGATGGCTGGCTGTTTCACTCATGCACATGGCAAAATTAATTTAGGCAAACTGGGTGTGGGCCAGAAAGAAAAAAAGAAAAGAAAAAGAAAGGATACATTTTAAATGGCTATCAGTTCAGCTGCATTAAATAGCTTGCTGATCTCTCAAAGGTATGGAGAATGCATACCAGTGAAGGTTCATTAGTTCCTATCAACACCTATTAAGAAAACTCCATGCAGCCTTACATTTCTCTGGATAATACTGTAAGTCTATCATGCATTTAAGACTATGGTGGAAAACAAAAGTGGTTTGCACTGAACTCACATAATTACAATTCCCAGCACTTAGAAGAAACCACATGCAAAGACTGCAATTGATGTTTGGCAAGCCAGATGGGCAATTTCTATGCTAATGGAAGCATGGCACGTGGCCCAACAGGGCCACCGAACACTCATTAGGTAAGAGATCATAGGGAGGCAAAACCAAACCTTGTAGAGACTGAGGTGCGTGTCTTGACAATCGTGTTTACTCTGAGGCAAACTAAACTGCACATTGCACACAAATATGTATAATGAAGTTCTGGTAGGAGCCTTTACTACTACTCCAAAGTAGTGTTGAGATTTGGGTTGGGTGGAGGAGCAACTGGATGATGGGATGCTTCACCATTTCCCTGCCACCTGTTTTTCTGTTCCACATGATCTCTACAGTTGCCTTTCTTGTGAAAATGATTCAGGATCCCTCTCTCCAGTGGTCCACTGTGAAACACTCCCTCCCAGTTCTGCTCTTTGTTAAGAAAAACAATGGCACAGTGAGGCTTTCCTACTGTGTGAAAAGAAATTTGCCTCCACACAGTCTGATCTGTTAGCGAGAGATGACAATGGAACAGAATAATGAAAGAAGTGCCCCACTGGATCAGATCAAAGGCCTCTCTAGTCCATTGTCCAAAGCCTGGTTGGTTGTCCCACGACCAGCAGTGTGTTGTCAAGTGGAGGCACATAAGCAGCCTTCTCGGTGATGGCACTCCTACATGTGGTTTGAGAGGCAGAAACTGTGACGAAATTAAGACACACCCCAAAGGTGCACCTATTTACTCAGGCTTTCCCTGCTGTGTCATTGCACTATTCTGTTTTCCTGTTTCTGTAAAGGTTTTAATGTATTTATTATGTTATATTGCTTTTATATTGGCTTTTATGTTGTATTTTTATGTATTTCTTATGAAAACTGCTTAGAGGTCTTATGGTATCCAGCAGGAGATAAGTAGGGATGGACAAACCCACCCCTGTCCGGTATCAGCGGGCGCCCACTGAAGTGCTGCCCCCACTCCAGCCCCCCTGGAGCTGCACTTGAGCCCCCATGAGCTCGCCGAGTCACCCGCAATTGCCCTGGATCCCATCTGAAACTGCCCACCATTTTGCTGAGCTTATTTTTACAGGAAAAAGGAGGTCATTAAAATGCGCATATTTAAGTATGTGCAAATTCAGGCCAGGAAAGCTTGATATACGCAGTATTAGAGGCATAAATGTCCCAGCTGCCCTGGCCTGCTGCCCCGGCCTCCTCCCCCTCCCCGCCCCCAGGAACGCCTCCCTTCCCCCATTTCCATGCTTCAGTTACTGAGTGTGGAGGGGCATCCAGCACGTTCTCTCTATGCTGGCTATGAGACGGAGGGGGAGGGGGTGTGGTTTCCTGGCTCTGAGCTCAGAGCCCTGTCTTCAAGCATGGAGCCAGGAAACCGAAATATCCTACGTCCACCAGATGCTGTCCGGGGGACATAGGATTGTTCCCTCCATCTGTTTAAAATGATGGAACTTCAACACCTAAAATCCCCAGCCCAGGGCAAGAGGAACTAACATATTTCATACCAGGATGGAAGCAAGAGTGGCCAAATGTCCTACTTTACAGAGGACAGTCCTTTATTTGAAAGGCTATCAGAGGACAGTCCCAGATTTGAAGGGCTGCTCGGTCCAGTCCAAGTCCAATTTAAATATAAAGAACCATAAGAACTGTGAGAGCAGGGGACCTGCAGTTGCCTATCGACAGTTAGCTTAGTGGCTTGTGTGCCTGCCTGCTCAGAATACTGTATACTGAGCAGGCAGACACACAAGTCGCACCACGGTCCCAGAATTCCCCACTATGGTGAGATGTATTGTATTTCTATTGAAATTGCAGTGATTCAGCTTTGCAACTATACGTATGAATTAGCATACGTAAAACTGAATCCCCGTTTGTCCTCTTTTTTGGTGATGCATAAGTGACCACCTTATTTCTAACACACATTCAGGCAGTATTTGTGAATGCCTCTCGAAGGTATTCCAAGCAAGAGCTGATCTTAGATCTTAATAGCTGACTTTCTTAAAAACACACAGAGTACACACATTTCTGAGGGAACAATCCTATGCATGTTTAGACAGAGAAAAGGCCGACAACGCCCAGCATTCCCCAGCCAGCAAAGCTTTGCTGGCTGGGGAATGCTGGGAGTTGTCGGCCTTTTCTCTGTCTAAACATGCATAGGATTGCACCCTTAAAGTGTCAGGGTGCAGCAGTATCATATCTCCCCCTAACTCTCACTCTCCACATTGCTTTCATTGCTTTTGCAATGAGCTGTACAAAAAATATGTCAAACTAAATTCACCACAGGCCTATTACCACTTCCATAACATTCATTTTTGTTCTTCTAGTTCAAGCCTCAACTTTCAAAAGTCTGGCTATATGCAGTGTCCAGAGAGAGAATGAGAGAGGAGTGTACGGTACCTGTCAAGTTTCTCTGATGTCTCTCTGCTGTGTTCACCTTTGGTGTTACAGACAGGAACTTCTTCATTGTAGATTAAAACACACACCTTTTTGGTGACTGTCTAAGCAGGGACAATAAATAGTTATAGCCCCTACAGTGTACAATTAGTATTCCAAACATGAAATTAATTTGTCCTCCGAATACAGGAACCTTGTAATTTGTTTCACTTTTATTTCATTGTCAGATAGGATTCATTTTCTACATGATTTTATGGTTGGATAGGATTCATTAGAATTTCCCCCCAAACTACCTCTATAAAAAGCCTTATTTTATTCTATTTGTTGCATATATTGTGCCATCTTTTCTTCAGAAATTGAACCTTAACTTGAGTCTATCTGCACACAAAGCCTAGCTCAGTAGCCTAAGGATTTTTTTTTTATAGTATCATTTTAATTTTGAGCACCACAGAAGACCCCCCCCGCCGCCCCCTTACAGGTATTCAAACAATGATAAATCTTTTCAGAAGACCCACAAAGGAGCCTTAAATTACAGCGTGGACAGAAAAGTACCATCTAGAAGATCTTTTGTTCTCTGAATTTGGATTGAGACTGGTTTATATTATATCACACTGTGGAGAGCTTATTTTTATTTATGTTTTATAAACCACCCTTGGGAATTGTAGCAACAATGTTGCTTAAATCTAAAGGGTGATCAGAATCGTCATTGTTCCAGGATTTGGGGCGAGCTACACAAAATGCACAACTGCAAAAACGGATGATGGCGAAGAGCAGCAGCACTCAATGTTAGGCGTATGCAAAATTTGTTTCGGTTTGTTTTTGATCGGAATTTACCCATTTCACACTTGCTGAACATGGACTCTAAGGCAATCTGTGGTCCATGCATTTCCATGCCTGCAATGTGATTTGTGGACCAACCAACACCTCCCCCCACACACACACCACGTTCTGTTCAACGTCATGTGTTCTTTTGAAAAATGTGCACAAACATGCTTTAATTAATGGGAGAAGAATGCATGCATTCCAGAGAATTGAGGTGGACATTTGGGAAAATATGCATGAGCATATATGCACAATTTTTTGTGTGTGGGGAAAAAAAGAAAGAATGAAACAAAAAGCTCGCAATCTAACATGGACACAAAACAGAACGAGCTCCGATGTGGGATTTGGAGAACTTTGACGAGCTCTCGCATTTTGCTGATTCACACATCTGTACTGCACACATATGGACTAGACTCAGAGAGTGGGGGCTACAGTGACCTCCTGACTGTCTGGCACACCACTCTAGGACTCAACGTCTGGTTTGTCCCCTCAGGGGTGGGGGACATTGGCAGGCAGACAGAGACGGTGGAGTCAGGCAAGCTAGCTGGCAGCTTTGGTGGGTGTTAGTATGAATGGATGTCTGTCTGTGTATACATGGGCGTGTGTGTGAGGGGGGGGACAGACAGAGAGACAGACAGAGCTCAGAGTGGCTCAGAGGTGCAGCAGGGCCCACTGTGCTTGCCCAACTCAGGGTGTGCCCAGTCAAGCAAATGCAGCAGTCTGTGGACTCCACCTCAAGCCCCCAGCCAGACTCTGCTGCCATCCCTAAGTTTATCATTATTCTTCCCATACTGTAGGAGGCAGGGCTGTGGCTATGAAAGGGTGGGTTATACCAGTCTTGCAAAGTTGTCCAGTGTTGCTTTTCCCATTTTGTTCTCTCTCTCTGTGTGTGTGTGTGTGTGAGAGAGAGAGAGAGAGGGAGAGGGAGGGAGGGAGAGGGAGAGGGGGAGGGAGGGAGAGAGAGAGAGAGGGAGGGAGGGAGGGAGAGAGAGAGAGAGGGGGGGGAGGGAGGGAGGGAGGGAGGGGAGAGAGGGAGAGAGAGAGGGGGGAGAGGGAGAGAGGGGGGAGAGAGGGAGAGAGGGGGGAGAGAGAGGGGGAGAGAGAGGGGGGAGAGGGAGAGAGAGGGAGGGGGAGAGAGAGGGAGGGGGAGAGAGAGAGAGAGAAGGAGGGAGAGAGATTGTTCGTTTTTGACATGGTGTGTTTGCCTGGGCTTCGTGTGTGTAAAGTTGGAGGGTTGGGTGCATACTTATGCATGTATGTATGCATGCATGCATTTATTACATTTCTACACCACTCACTAGCCAAGCTCTCTGGGAGGTTCACAAAAATTAAAGAAATTAATTCTTTAATTAATTAATCCCAGAAGTACAGCATAAAATAATGCTCAGTGAATTACAGTTTACCTTCTGTTAAATTGGTATTTTTTTGTGGTGCTTCCTGGGGGCAAATGCGTGCTTTGAGGATCAGACCCCACCTCTGCACTGTAGGCAGCAGTTCCTCAACCAAGTTACTTATCTCTGAGCTTCATAAGCTTGCCTTCTGTGAAATGGATGTTGAGCAGGAAACTGTGTTCAAAAGCTGTCTTTTGTCTTTCAGTCTTTTTGTCTTTTGTCATTCAGACGTGACCTCTGCCTTGTACTTAGATTCCTGGGCAAGTGACTTTTTTGTAGTCTCACCAGTTTGCCTTTTTGGAAATGGGTGTTTTGTTACCAGCCACACCCAACCTGGCAGCCATTTGCTGAAGGGGCAACCCCCCCATGGCAGCCATTTTGTGAGAACACCCACTGCACTTTCTAAATGTGCCCATTGACTTAATGTGAGGACTTAATATAATAGTAGCAGCAAATTTGTAAATGTGTATTTATGTAATATATGGCAGTGTAATGTTTAAATATTTTGTATAAATCTAAATGCAGTGTGTGTGTGTGTGTGTATAAACCTTTCAGGTTCCTTTTTTAAAATTATTAATCATTTAGATTTCTCCCCTCTCAAAATGGGGTGTGGTGTTGTTGTTTTCAATACCAAAAACAGAAAAAACCCAACCAAAAAAACCATTCTAACCCTATTTTAAAGTCCTAATATCAAGATACATCCACTTATTATTATTATTATTATTAAATTTATTACTCGCCCATCTGGCTGGTCACCCAGCCACTCTGGGTGATGTACAGCATATAATAAAACAGTTTAAAACAATAAAATTCTACAATAAAAACATTTTCTAAAATACCCTAACCCACCCCAAATGCCTGCCTGAACAACCACGTTTTTAATGCATGGTGGAAGCTCATTAAAGAGGGGGCATGGCGGAGTTCCCTAGGGAGGGAGTTCCACAGAGTGGGGGCCACCACAGAGAAGGCCCCATTCCTTGTCCCTACCAGTCTAGCTGTTCTGGCTGATGGGACAGAGAGAAGGCCATCCGAGGCTGATCTTGTTAAGCGGCCTGTCTGGTGTTGCTGGAGGTGCTCCTTAAGATAGGCTGGGCCGGAACCATATACGGTTTTAAAGGTCAAAATCAACACCTTGAATTTGGCCCGGAAAACAGCTAGTACCAGCCAAACCCCACCATATTTGATATAAGTGGTAGCATCTTAGCTAAGTCACACTAGCGGGGCTTACTTGACACACCACCACACAACCACTGAAAGAATTCATGAGAGGATTGTGGGGCCAAACAGGCAAGCCCCACTTCACCATACACTGTAATATGGATGGACGAAAGTCACTTACCTGGTCCCGCAGCTTGCTTCATGGTGGGGGGAGGCGCTCCGTTCCTCCCTGCCAAAATTCTGGCCGGGGGGGAGGTGCCCCATCCCTCCAGCCAAAATGCTGGCCGGGGGGGAGGCGCCCCATCCCTCCAGCTGCGAATCCTGCTGGCCGGCTGGGCCTTGCTGGCCATATCCGCCGCCGTTTGCGTCCCTGCAGTCAGCCGTGATAGGCTACGTAAATCCTTACGTAGCCTATCATGGCTGACTTTGGGGAAAAAAAGTGTGTACGCAAATGGCGCCCATGGGCACTGCCATTTGCGTTCCTTATTTGGGCACGTGTAGTCTACGTAAACATTTACGTAGACTATGGCGAAAATAAGGGCAACGCTATTTGCGTTGCCCTTATTTTCGCAGTAGTCTATGTAAATGTTTACGTAGAATACACGTGCCCAAATAAACGCAAATGGCGGTGCCCATGGGTGCCACCATTTGCGTACGCACTTTCCCCCCCCCAAAGTCAGCTGTGATAGGCTACGTAAGGATTTACGTAGCCTATCCTGGGGTTTTTGGAAAATCTAGCCGTCATAGGCTACGTAAATCTTTACGTATCACGTTTGTTGTTGTTGTTGCTTTTTTACAGGGAAATGGCGGCGGCGGCAGCCAGTTGGAAGACCGGCCGCCGCCACCGCACTGCCGCCAGGACCCGCCAGTGCCAGGGACATTCACGCAAGGTAAATCCCATTCCGGGGGGGTGGCGGGGGGTGGCGGACCGTTTCTCCACCAATTTCGGGGGGCCGAATGCATTGGCATTCGGCCTCCCGGAGATGCGTGGAGAAATTCTCCGCCATCCCTACACTGTAACCACACCTCCAGATGCTGTTGCCTGTGGCATATGTGGAGAAACCATGACTGTGTCAGAATCTATCATCTCCTTGTGTAAAGGAGTGAACGTGAAGGTTCCCCACTCCTGTTTTAAGCAAATCTGTCTCCAAGATAAAAAAAGAAAAAAGAAAACAGCTAATTCTGGACTTTCAAAAAACACTGACAAGTGAACAAAGAGAAAGGTTTTTGTTTTGCTTTTTTTGTTTGGGTGTGTGTGGGTAGCCTGAGTTCCCACATTACAGCAGAAACAATAAATGGGATATGCCTTCTATGTTTGGAGGTGACAAAAACAGAGGAAAAACAGATTTCATGGAAACCTTACATGCTGAAATACAGTGAAAATTCAAAAAGGAATTTTGCAACATAATTACATTTGCATTAATATGTTAATCTCTCATATGCAGACAGAGGGAAGAAATACTTTACCTTAAATAATTAACTCAGTGGTGAGGTTTTATTGCCGGAAAAGGAGATTTCTCTATGGCATGATGCTTAATGTTTTAATTAAACTCTTTTTGATAGATGTTTACTGTAGCTTCGATTTCTGCTGAAAGCAATGCATGCGTGTGTGGGGTGGGAGGGGGTGGGGGAAGGATTTGGACATGAATTAATGTTACACTATTCCAAGAAATGTGTCCCAGGAAGCTGAGATGGGAAGGGGTGTGTGTGTATGTGGGTATGTGTGTGTGTGTATGTAAGGACACATCTTTTGTTTGCCATGTTGTTGTTGACACTTCCCCAGTCTTGCCTGCTTTTTTTTAAAAAAAATCATATTTACATTATTTTAATTTTTGTAAGAGTTCTTTTCATCTGTGGATGTTACCTATTTGATTATCAAAGTCTCATTTGACTTATCACAAACAGGAATATAGCAATAACTGCAGAAGGAAAGAGTCCTGACATGAAGGGAAATCTAGAGTTGCTGCCATGGGCTCTGAACCATTATAAAAACTCCCCAGGTTTTGATTATTTTCCTAGATAAGAGATAGATAGATGGAAGTCTATGCTCTTGGAGACTTTCTGTGTAATCTGGAATGAGTCACCCTAGTGGGAATACACCATGCTTCTGATTACAGTGCCAGGGTTCCCCCAGACTTTTTCAGTCAGTGGGCACATTTGGAATTTTGTGAAATGTAGGGATGTCAGAGAATTCTGCCACGGATCTCGGTGAGGCCGAATGCCAGTGCATTCGGCCCCCCGAACTCCGTGGCTGAACGGCCTGCCCCCCGCCCCCCCGCGGATCCCCCCCGGGACGAGACTCACCTGGGGCGGATCTTCCAGGCGGTGGCGGCTCTGGCGGCGGCTCCGGTGGCAGCTCCGGTGGCAGCTCCGGCGGCAGCTGGTCTTCCAACCGGCTGCCACCACCGCCATTTCCAGGCTTGTGTAAAAAAAAAAAAAAAAGACATGATAGGCTAAGTAAAGATTTATGTAGCCTATCATGGCTAGGTTTAAAAAAAAAAAGAAAAAAAAGACATGATAGGCTACGTAAATCTTTACGTAGCTTATTATGGTTGGTTGGGTTTAAAAAAACAACAACACCGCGTACGCAAATGGCGGCGGCTATGGCCGCCGCCATTTGCGTTCCTTCTTTTTACCATCTTAATCTATGTAAATATTTACGTAGACTATGACGGCAAAAATCAAGGGGAACGCAAATAGCATAGCGGGCGCTATTTGCATCCCCTTTTGATTCGCCGTTTTAGCCCACATAAAGATTACCGAGGCTAAAACAGTGAATCAAAAAGGGACGCAAATAGCTCCCGCTATGCTATTTGCGTTCCCCTTTATTTCCGCCGTCATAGTCTACGTAAATATTTATGTAGATTAAGTCGGCCAAAAAGAAGGAATGCAAATGGCGGCGGCCGTAGCCGCCGCCATTTGCGTACATGTTTTGTTTTTTGTTTTTACCTACCCAGAGCCCTCCGCGGCGGGAAATCCGGCTGCGGACGGCTCTGGCCTGGCTGGGCCGGGCCATTCGAGGATTCCGGGGGGAGGAACGGAGCGCCTCCCCACTGGCCGGGATTCTGGGGGGAGGGACGGAACGCCTCCCCCCCCACCATCAACATAATCCGTGAAAGGTAAGTCACTTTCGTACATCCCTAGTGAAATGATGGGTGCTCTCCCAAGATGGCTTCCTTGGAAGCAGGACTTGCCCATTAAAAAACTGTCTGCCATGGTGGCCATGGCTGGTCACAAAACACTCATTTTTAAGAGGGCAAACTGGTGAGACTAAAAGAAAAGTAACTTACCCCTAAACCTAAGAACAAAGACAGGTGGGCTCTGAGCCCTTCTCCTGTGTGGATCTGCCCATCCTTTGTATACAGCCCTCCTGCCTGTGCCACATCCTTCTGAGGTAAGGATTTCGGCAACACGTGAATGGGCTTTTTCAACAGCATCACTCCAGGTGTGGAACTCCCTGTCCAAGAGCTTAGATCTGTTTCCTCTTTACTTCTTTTGCTGGAAAGCTTCTCTTTTTCAGCAAGCCTTTACCCTACTTAAGTTATCATCTGTTTGTTGAGCTCTCTGAGTTGTCTTTATCCTGTTTTTAATCTGGTGATGATGTGTTGTTATTTATTTTAATATTTTTATTAATGGGGATCTTTGTTATTTGCACCTTGGATGTTGCTTGTTGTACACAGGGATGGCATGGGCATCCGGTTGGGGCTCGAAGCCCAGTGAGAAATGGGGGGAAATGGGATAGACATTTTGACTACAAACATAAACAAAATAAATAAATGGAAGTTTTCAGGAGTACAATGCGCACTGAGTGATGTGATTTGTCATGCTCTCTATATTTTAGGACAGGGATCGGGAACTGCAAGGGCCACATTCTCTCTGGGCTATCTCTCAAAGCTACCACTAGGGATGTGTGCGAATCAGCAAAAATTGAGCTCATCAGAGTTTTCTGATTTCTACCTCAAGGCTTGTTCTGGCTCGAGTTTGTATCAGATTACAAGCTTTGTTTGTTTGTTTTCCCCCCATGAAAATCCATGCATATTTTCATGTGTATGTTTCCGAATGCACACATCAATTGTGCACATCTTTACAATATGCAATGTACATATTCTTCTCCCATTGATTAAAGGATATTTGTGCACATTTTTCAAAATTGCACATCTTTTCAAATGTATGCATGCTGTCAAATGCATTTCTTTCAATCTGCGAATCACATTGCATGCTCAAAAGTGTATGAACTTCAACCACAAATTGTATCCCAGTCTGTGCAAAGTCCAGAAGGTGTGAAATAAGTATATACTGATTAAAAAATGAACTGAAATGAATTTCTCATGCATCCCTAGCTACCACCCCCGATTTCCCAAAGCTTAATTGCAAGATGATGCTGTCAAGGTGATGCATGCCATATGCCAGCAAATTTGGAAAACACAAGAATGGCCACCAGATTGGAAAAAATCAACTTATATCCCCATATCAAAAAAGGGAAACACACTAAAGAATGTTCAAACTATCGAACAGTGGCACTTATTTCACATGCCAGTAAGGTAATGCTCAAGTTCTTGCAAGGTAGACTCCAGCAATTCATGGAATGAGAATTGCTGATGTACAAGCTGGGTTTAGAAAAGGCAGAGGAACTAGAGACCAAATTGCCAATATCTGCTGGTTAATGGAGAAAGCCAGGGAGTTTCAGAAAAACATCTATTTCTGTTTTATTGACTATTCCAAAGCCTTTGACTGTATGGATCATAACAAATTGTGGCAAGTTCTTGGTGGTATGGGGATACCAAATCATCTTGTCTGCCTCCTGAGGAATCTGTATAATGATCAAGTAGCAACGGTAAGAACAGACTACAGAACAACCGACTGGTTTAAGATTGGGAAAGGAATACGGCAGGGTTGTATACTCTCACCCTACTTATTCAACCTGTATGCAGAACACATCATGCGACATGCTGGGCTTGATGAAGCCAGGGCTGGAGTTAAAAACGGTGGAAGAAACATTAACAATCTCAGATATGCAGATGATACCACTTTGATGGCGGAAGCGAGGAGGAGCTGAGGAACCTTATGATGAAGGTGAAAGAAGAAAGTGCAAAACCTGGGTTGCAGTTCAACCTAAAAAAAAACCCAAGGTTATGGCAACCAGCTTGATTGATAACTGGCAAATAGAGGGAGAAAATGTGGAGGCAGTGACAGACTTTGTCTTTCTGGGCGCAAAGATTACCACAGACACTGACTGCAGCCAGGAAATCAGAAGACATTTACATCTAGGGAGGAGAGCAATGACAAATCTGGATAAAATAGTGAAGAGCAGAGACATCACACTGACAACAAAGCATAGTTAAAACAATGGTATTCCCCATAGTAACCTATGGCTGCAAGAGCTGGACCATAAGGAAGGCTGAGCGAAGGAAGATAGATGCGTTTGAACTGTGGTGTTGGAGGAAAATTCTGAGAGTACCTTGGACTGCAAGAAGATCAAACCAGTCCATACTCCAGGAAGTAAAGCCAGACTGCTCACTTGAGGGAATGATATTAAAGGCAAAACTGAAGTACTTTGGCCACATAATGAGAAGACAGGATGCTGATGCTAGGAAAGTGGAAGGCAAAAGGAAGAGGGGCCAACCAAGGGCCAGATGGATGGATGATATTCTGGAGGTGATGGACTTGACCTTGGGGGAGCAGGGGTGGCTCTTTTTTTTTAAAGGCAATCGGCAGGGACAAGGAGGTGGAGAATGGCTCTGGCTGGCAGGAGGAAAGGTAAGCACCCCCAAGCCAGTCTCCCCCCCCCCAGAATCCAAGCAGAGCAGAACCACTCTGGAGGATTCGGGGGGGGGAGGAACAGATCGCCTCCCCCCCCCACGGATTCCCCACAGGAACAGACAGTGAGAAATCCATATACCCCTAGACTGAACGAATAAACAACAACAACAACTGATTTGTGGGGTGATCACAGCATAAGGACTGTAACTGAAGGTTGCCCCTTCCCTCCCCAGCTGCCACCCCCTGAATATCATCCCCTGCACTTGTGGAAATTAGGCTTCAAAAAAGCTCCTATTCATAAGACTCATTACCATGCCAAAGGTCTGGGGTACCGAGGAGAACAGGCCATGTGCTGGATCCATAAGTGCTGCCGGCCACAACTGGCCCACAGAACAGCTGATCTCTACCCCTGTTTTAGGACATTTCACTTTGAGTACATCTCCTGAACCAAAGGCACATTGTGCCATTAATCCACAGGTTCCTTTAGTCCTATTTAGGGATATCAGAGAAATCCACAATGGAACCAAATGAGTTTGGATTCCCATGAATCTGATCCATGGATTCCGTAACATACTGGCTTTTCCCGTGGGGCAGATTCTGCATTCTTGTGGAATGGAGCATCTCATGTAGAGGGCACGGTTGATGTAAAATTTGTCCTGGAAGCAGAATCCCAACAAATCAAAGTCCACAGGATTAATAGGCAAAATGCAAAAGGCGGATTTGATATCACACTTGCCCAGCAATGCCCGGGGCCAAGGTCCCGTATCATGGCCACCAACGTATCAAAGGAGGTGTAACGCACAGAACATAGATAATCCGGGATCTCGTCATTGACAGACCAGCCCTTGGGGAAGAAGAGGTCATGAATTAACCTGACCTCTCCGGGAGATTTCTTGGGGACAATTCCAAAAGGGGAAATCTGAAGGTTGGGTATTGGGGGCATGGAAAAGGGGCCGATGACTTGTCCTGCAAGAACTTTCTTGTTGATTTTATCTTGAACCAAGCGCTGCATGCTAAGGACAGACCGGTGATTACCGGTCAAACACAGCCTATGCGGACTCTTGAAAGGGATCCTAAAACTCAGTGTGAAGCTGCATTCCAAGTAGATCGCGTCCCTCCGGTTCAACCCTAAAAGTTGAAGGAGTGGAAGGATCTTAACTGGGCTGGGGCCCTTTGGGAGGGGGATGATGCCCACTGCCCTGTTTTCTGTCACCATGGCCTTCCCTTGGGGGACCCCTCCAACCTCTGGCCCTTGGGCAAGAGGCGCAGGAGTGCTGGCCGCCCCAAAGGGAGCATTCGTGATGGAAGCGGCATGGGTTTCGGGAGCAGGAACCCTTGGAGCTGACCTCCCAGCACAGCCAGCGATGTTGAAGCCCTGGACCCGCAATAGGCCTGGAGGCCATTGCGGGCGACAGCTTGGCGAGAATGTGGCTGCTGTCAGATCTGTCGCTGAAGCCTGGCCTGGAAGGGTCATAAATTGGAGCCAAAGGTCCTGGTCCTTCAGATCCCAGCGCATGGAAGGGTCAATGGCGGCCCTCCGATGGAAGGCCTCATCATAGGCCAGCCATGTGCTCCCTTCATATTCAGTGTAAGCCCTTATGCCGTGAGGACCCAAGCCCTCTTGGGGATTCTCTGTTGGAGGATACCAGCATAAATTAAGAAACCTGGTAACCAGTTTGCCCAGGTGCGCAGCACCTTACGACCCTTACTCCGATCAGGTTTCCCATCATGGTTCTTATCCTTGTCATTGGCCTCGGGCTCCTGAAAGAGCAGGGAGAAGACATCTATAAATTCACCTCGTAAAATCTTTTCCCTGGTGGCAACGGTCAGGTGGAAGCCAGTAGGGGAAGAAGTAGCACCCGTGGGCATGGCTCCTCTTCCAACGTTAGTGCATGGATCAGCCAAGGGCATCTGTGGTGCTGGTAGGGGGGGCAGGGGAGACAAGGGGTCCTGCACCGATCCAGCGGGTCCCTGCCAAACACTGGCACAAGCGAAATTAAGCGGCTGAGACTGGAGTGGCAGCCTGGGTGTAAGGGAGGCATCTCCCGCTGATGACAGCAAGGGGGATGAGGCGCTAAGCCCCACTGAAATAGGGGGGTTGGCTACTTGTGCAGTTGAACCTGGAGTTGAGATTGGAGTGATGGGCTGAGAAGTACCGGCTGCAGGGGCTGGAGTGACTGGAGACAGTGGGAGAGGGGGGAATGGCCAGCCCTGAGGGGTAAACCAAGGCATCCAACCCCAGGGGTTGACATGCCCCATGCCCTTCCAGGTGAATTGAGGTGCCAAGGCAGTCTCACCTGAACCCAGTGTGGCCGTGTTCTGATCCCCGACCAGAAAAGCGGATGTTGTTGCTTGTGCCCTCGGGGAAGAGGAGGTCGCAGAAGGGGGGAGCTCCTCTGGGGGTGGTGTGCTATCAAGGAGAGCCGGCGAAGAGGAGATGGAAGCTTCAACGGTGTCCAGACAAGCTGAAATAGAAAGTAGTAGCGAGTGTTGGGTCTGCTGTCGCTTTCATTTGGGTTGGACCGCCATGGTTTTCTTAGGCCTGGCTGGGGGGGGGGGATCCCCGAGGAAAGCTCAGCAGCTTCCAGGCGAGCAAGAATAGATGCCAGTACTGGGCCTGCTTCCTCCTCAGACTCGGAATCGGGCCTCGGGAACGGCCTCTTGGGGAGGGGAGGCGGGGTCCTACCCTTCCCTTTCTTTCCACCCTGGCCCTTCTTAGGGGGCATGATGTAGCTGAGAGTGAGTTAAGTTTGGCACAGCAGTAGAAAATAAAGAAGCAAGGGCCAGGATCCCTGGTCCCAGTCCAGTGCTCAAACCACTACCTAGAGAAATAAACATGGAAGGGGTCAGAACCCACTGCCAGAGGTTCCTGTGAGGGCTATTCCACTGGGCTCCCAGGGCAACAGAGGCAGCACCTCCAGCCCTCAAGCTCTGTGGGCCAGAGGTTCAAGGTCGAGGCAGAGCGGCCTGGGAATGGGAGATAATCTCCCCAGATGGTGACCAAGTGGTGAAGTGAGGGCGCTGGCTGGGAAAGGCCGCCGCCCCGCAGCAGCGAGCACTGCTGTTACTGTTGAACAGCAGGGCCACCCGCTGTGGCTGACGGCAATCAGAGGGGTGAGGAACAGAGAGGCGGGGGGCGCGCGTGCCGCCGCAAGCACCGGCGCCCCGAGAGGTGCGGCAAGCGCCCGCGGCCATGGGAGCCGTGCCTGAGCACGCTCCCCGTGACCCTGGAGTTGCAGCAGGTGCGGCGAAGAGGAGCCGCAACTGCCGGTGAGTAATGAGGTGGGGGGGCGCGTGCGCCTCTGCTGCAAGCGCCGGTGCCCCAGAGGGGCAGCAAGTGCTGGCAGCAACAGGCGCTGGGCCCAAGCGCACGCGCCACAAGCACTGGCGCCCCCAAAGGCGTGGCAAGTGCCAGCGGAGAAGGAGCCGCGCCCGAGCGCCGGCAACCCCGGAGCCACAGCAAGTGCTGGCGGGGAGAGGAGCTGGAGCAAACAAATTGGGCATGCTGGTAGCAAGGTGGTTGGGAGCGATGAAGTGGGTCTTCCTCGAGGAGGCAGGAGTCAGCCGTCGCTTCCAGGCAGTCTCTCCAGCTGCGTTGAGCCAGAGAGCTGAGATAGGGAGGGGGGCTGAGTTTAAGGCAACTCAGCCTGCCCCTCCCTGCATGGTGGTGCCACTGGGATGCACCACTGAGAGGCCCCTACGTCATCTCACCCCAGCCACCTGCAATGGCCCCCCCTTTCAGCCAGACAAGCTGGCGCCGGGGTTAGGGCACTACTTGCAGTAAGTAAGCCAGTTGGAACTTTGGTAAGATATCCCCAAAGGCTTTTCTTATGCCGCAGCAAGACTCCCTGTTTGGTTGAGGATATGCTCAACCAAATGTAACAAATAATTAATTGAGCCCTGGAGCACAGCAGACAGGATTCTCAGACTATGGAAGCACCAGCACAGGCTGGAGTACCATAATGGAAAACAACAACCAGCTACCATGACTCAAGCTAATTTTCTTTTTCCAGCTGGGAGAGGTTGATCCACTGTGACAAAGACTGAGCACTGGTTCATAGGGTTAAACAAACCAGTCTCGAAGGTAAAAACTTTCCTTAAGGCTTCCAGCAGCTCTTATTATTTTCTCGCCTCACACATTTTTCCTATCAACATTTCTGCAGAGGCAGCTGGTACACTGTCATTTCTCCACAGGTTCCCCATTCATTTCATACTTTAGTTTAAAACAAGCCTCCCGTGTCTTAGCAACTTAGAAATATGTTGAAGGATTTTTTATTTTATTTTTATTTTTATTTGTGTGTGTGTGTGTGTGTGTGTAAAACTGCAGTGAAAACACTCTCCTCAAAAGGGCAGGTTTTCTTCTATTTTAGGACCTCAGTTCCAACAGACATTTAATTTATCTGGTTAGCTTTTGTATCAGGTTTTATCTGCCATTCTGTTTGTGTTTTAGTCCTGAACTGGATTTTCATGTGTTGTTTGACTGCGTAACATTTTAATTTATTCATTTATATGGTTTGCCACCTTGGGCATCTATTCAATCAAAAGGCAGCTGCAGAATACAAAATGAATGAATGAATGAATAAGTAAATAAGAGTGTCACATGTTTACATTAAAAAAAAAAAGATGAGCCATATGATGGGAAATCACTTTGATCTGACAAGCTGTGAGTTGGGAGACTTGATAGCACCTCTGTTCCAAACCGTACATAAGAACATAAGAAGAGCCCTGCTGGGTCAAACAGAAGGGCTATCTAGTCCAACATCCTGTTTCCCACAGTGGCCAACCAAATGCCAATGAGTCGCCCACAAGCAGGCCATGAGGGCAATAGCCTCTCTTGTTCCCCAGTGAATGGTATTCAGAGGCATGTTGTCTCTTATCCTGATGAAGTATATAGCCTTCATGACTAATAGCCATTGATAGGTTTATCCTCCATAAATTTGTCTAATCCCATTTTAAAGCTGTCTAAGCCTACTATAGTCTTTGACAGCAATGACCTGAAACATTTTGGTGCTGAAGGCAGAAAATCCAGATAATTGACACTTTGTTACTAGTACTCCAGAATCGGTTTCTGGAGATTAACTGCCTCACGGCAAGGCCAGAACAAGTCCTTGAAGATAGATGTGCTAAAAGTTTATATGAACAGAGACTCTGCATTTGTGGTATGCAGGTAACAGAAGAGAGAGAGAGAGAGCGCGCCCATTATCTGTTGCATTACCTACTTTATTCCTGCCCTTGGGCTAGGTTTATATCTGACTTGCTAGCTAGGAACAGTATTTCAGAATGACATTGCTCAAAATATGCTTTTTATTGAACAACCATGACATGTAGGTTACATATAAACTACATTTCTGTCTTTTCAGGAGGAGCCAGAAAAAAAGTAGAGATAATTTCGTAAGGCAGAATGCAATTTGCTGTAACAGAGACCCTCTGGTATAAATCTCTACTATGAGAGCTCTGTCAATAATTGGCATCTACGTTCTGTATTTAGTATTTTCAGCTCTCTTGTCGAGTTATAGTTAATCACGTATGCCAAGTTGCATGTCTTGTAATGACCTGTGCTTTAAAGCAAATAAAAATTGATTTCTAGGCCCACTTCTTCAAATATCTGAGGGAACTGAGCCATTTTTTTGACAGAGTCATCTGAATTTTTGAGGAATTCTGCCCTTGGCTAAGAAGAGGAATGTCTTCTGTATCAAATTAAATTCTTTAGGGGACTTCGTGGCTCCTTAGAGAACATCTGTGTGAAAATTATTCATTGGAAAAGTTTCTTAATCCAGTAAGATATATTTATGGTAAGGTTGGATGGATTGGTCCATCTCAATTTCTGGTCCAAGTCAATTTCACATTTGTTCATTCAGAAGTCTGTTCCCTCCCATTTCCGCATTAATCTGTGATTTGAAGAAGAAGACGATAAAAAAAAAACACCTGCATGAAAATGTGTATGCAAATAGATAGTTTTGAAGTATTTTCTAGGGCTGTTCCCTTGCTTTATACTGTTTATTCTTTGGCTCCCTGCCCTTCGCAATTTCTATTCCTTCCCTTCCCATTTTTTTAACTCTCTATATTCTTATAAAAATAAATACAAAAAACACCCCCAAACACACTCACAGCCCCCTTTCTCTTCTTAGTCTTTTTTTAAAATATATTTTTATTTATTTTATCTTTATAAATGAAATAAACAATACCAAAAATACCAACAACCTGATCAATATTACAATTTCCCAACAATACAATATTCTGATGAGGTCACCACAATAACTAAAAGAGAAGGAAAAAGAAAAAAGGAAAAAAGGAAAAGGGAGGAGGAAAGGAAGTGAAGAAAAAATGATCCTTTCCCCTTCCCTCCCCCTCTCCCTCTCCCTCCCTTTTAAAGAATTAAGTTTAAACTCCAATACCCCACGGCCTCCAAGGCCATTCTATTTTAAAAATTGTATCTATAACCTTAACAATCTTACAGTTTAATAAACAACCTTACATTTCAATGTCATATCATCAATCTTATACCAAAGAAACAGGTCTACAATTCATTCCCAGAAGCCTATATTATTATTATTATTATTATTATTATTATTATTATTATTATTATTATATAATGATAATAATGATAATAATAATTTAAAATATAGTGTTATATAATAATAAAACTTAAAATAAACCTTCAACAGTCAGTAATATATTTTATACTAGATATATAAGTACACAATATACCCTCAGACAATAAATTTAAATACAGCATACCATATCTATTTTGAAATAAAAAAATATAAAGAAAAGCAAGAAAAAATGAAAGATGAAAGAGAATAAACAAATATATGTATAATCATTTATCTTCTGACCTAGCCTGGATCATGTAGACTGAACACAAACAGTTAACAAAGCTTGCTTAAAGATTCCAGTTCATGGGGTTGTAACAGCAATCTCACGCATTTTTATGTTCAGCCATGCCTCTGCCATTTCATGATTTAGAAACTTCTTCATCTGACCTTCAGACACAATACAAAGTGTAGCAGGATATTTTAACTAATATTGTAAGTTCATTTGTTTTGCCATATTTTTTGCTTTGATAAATTGCCTTCTTTTATCTGCCACCTCTTTGATGTAATCTGGAAATAGCATAACTTTATCTTATTTCCAGGAAAGGCTTCCACCCTCTCTTGCCAAATGCAAGATATAATTCTTTGTGGAGACTTTTGCAAATTGAACTATGATCATATAGTCAGTCTCTTTAGCATTTGGCACATGAAATGCCTGCTCAATATCAAGTAAATAATTTTGATTAAATCCAACCTTTTGGCTTGCTCCGTAAATTGCAAAGATAAAGTCTTTATCAGAGTAATTAATTCCCCTATATCTTCTGTTTTTGAAACTTTTGACACGGGGGGTGCAGGGGGTGTTGATGCCAGCTCCTTTCTTCTCCTCAGTTCAGTCATGTTTCTCTCAAACAGATCTTACAGGTCCTCAGATGTTCTCAAATATTGTTAATATTTCTTAAATCATCCCTCAGGAGTTGTTGATATTTCTTAAAGCATATATTATTATGGAACATGTCAGCCCTGTTTTCTCCTGTGAAATAGGAGTCTCAGAACAGCTTTTTGCATTGGTAAAGTTCTGGAGAGGTAATCCTGGAATCCAGCGCCCCCACTATCTCGGGGGGGCACTTTTCTCCAAGATGTTATCCAGATGTTGCCTTGCCCCCTTTTAATTCCAGGGGGGAATGAAAAGGTTTTTCAACCTTTTAAAAAGCTGTTTGAGAAAGCTCCCATGGAGCTGCCCATGGGATGCTACCAGAGCGACATTGGTACCAACTGGAAGTCTCTTCTGTTAGTCTTTAGCATTATTTTTCTTCCTCTCACCCCTTAGCTCATAGGTAGTTTTTTCTTTCTCTATCTGCTTTTCTTTTGGTCTTGTGTGTGTGTGCTGTGTGAGTGCACCATACACAATATTGTGCACAAGCAAACAGTGTGTGGCCAAAGCAGTACACTAATAAACAGTCCAGTATATACTGTGGGACAAAGCACTACACAATACACATAATATAAAGCTTCATTACTTTTGCTGATTTTCCAAGACATTTTGCTTATCACTTCTTTTATCTTGTGTACATCAAATGACCATAAGAAGAATACGATCCGGCTAGGCTATATGTTTTGTTTTTAAATGTTTGCTACATCGTACCCTTCCTGGGGAAAAGGGCTGCCAAAATGATCAGGGGGCTGGAATAACTCCTCTAAAAAGGCTTCAGTGTTTGGGCTATTTAATTTAGAAGAAAGGCAAATAAGGGGGAGGTTTATCTAGGGGTGGACTAAAGTCATTTACCTGTCCTCGAAGCTTGTTCGTGGTGGGGGGGAGGCGCTTCGCTGCTCCCCCCATGAAGTTCAGGCCGGGGGGGGAGGCTTCCCGCCTCGCCCGGCCGAAATTCAGGCCAGGGAGGAGGCGCCTCGCCTCGCCCGGCCACGAACTCCAAAGTTTTTTTTTTTTTAAAAAAAAACGCCCCCGTGATAGGCTACATGACTTTTTTTTTTCTTTTATTGGAATGGCGGCAGTGGCAGCTGGTCAAAAGACCGGCTGCCGCTCCCGCCCCACACGAACACCTGCCGAACCGCCGGCCGGACCCGCCACCGGGAGGGACATTCGGCGAAGGTAAGTCCTGTCCCGGGGGGGTGCGGGGTGTGGGGGGGTGCGGAGGATTTCTCCCCGAAACTTGTTCGGGGGGCCGAACACGTTGGCGCTCGGCCCCCCGAAGTTTCGGGGAGAAATTCTCCACCATCCCTACTGAGAATGCCACAGTACCCCAGCACTCTCACCCTGGCCTCCTCAGGAGAAGGCCAGGGTGGGAGCACTGGGGGCTAGCTGGGCTGTGACCCATCCTGCCTCTGCCAGCTGTTAAGGAAGCCCTTGACAGCTGGCGGGGGGAGGAAGGGCCTTGGCGGCACCCCAGCACTCTTGCCCTGGCCTCCTCTCAAGGAAGCCAGGGGGAGAGTGCTGGGGGCTGACTGCACTGAGGACTCAGCAGTCAAGCCGTTGTGCACATAAAGCACAAGGGCTTGACTACTGGAGTCCTTGGCGCCGAGAGGAGGGGGGGCTTGCACGGATCAGCAGGCAGGCAGGACAGGTGGGGTGAGCAGGGAGTCTCACCGAGCAGGTCTGGGCCATGCGTGCTGGGGGGCAGCTTGTCAAGCTTCCCCCGCCCTGGACAGAGATGGGTCTGTCCATCCCTAAATTAGGATCTCTAATCCTCTGTGTGGATGACAGTGTTTTTACCTTTTGTTTCAGTTCCTGACAAAAGGAAATTTTATGCATGGCTTGCACAAAAACTAATGGACTGAACTGTCTGAAATTTGGCAGGTTCAGTCACCTCTATTGGGGCTGCCAGGTTTCCAAATTTCTTGCAGTTCTGTGGAAGGACTGAAGGATTATAGTAGGGATGGCAGAGAATTCCACCATGGATCACGGTGAGGCCGAATGCCAGTGCATTCGGCCCCCCAAACTCCGTGGTGGAATGGCCTGCCCCTCCGCCCCCTCGTGGGCCCCCCCCATGGATCCCCCCCAGGACGAGACTCACCTGGGGTGGATCTTCCGGGGGGCGACGGCTCCGTAAATCTTTACGTAGACTATCATGACTAGGTTTAAAAAAAAAAAAAAACATGACTTGATAGGCTACGTAAATCTTTACGTAGCCTATCATGGCTGGGTGGGTTAAAAAAACCCAAAAAACCCACGTACGCAAATGGCGGCGGCTACGGCCGCTGCCATTTGCATTCCTTATTTTTGTCCTCTTAATCTACGTAAATATTTATGTACACTATGATGGTGAAAATAAAGGGGAACGCAAATAGCTTAGCGGGCACTATTTGCGTCCCTTTTTGATTCCCTTTTTAGCCTACGTTAATATTTACGTTGGCTAAAACGGCAAATCAAAAGGGGACGCAAATAGTGCCCGCTACACTATTTGCGTTCCCCTTTATTTTCACCGTCATACTCTACGTAAATATTTACATAGATTAAGAGGGCAAAAATAAGGAATGCAAATGGTGGCGGCCATTTTGATTTTGTTTTTTTTACCCAGAGCCCTCCGCAGCTGGACATCCGGCTGCGGACAGCTCTGGCCTGGCTGGGGCTGGCTGGCTGCTCTGCGGAGCTGCCGTGGACCACAGCCGGCCACGGAGGATTCCGGGGGGGAGGAACGGAGCACCTGCCCCCCAGCGAGGATTCCAGGGGGAGGGATGGAATGCCCCCCCCACCATCAACATAATCCACGAACAGGTAAGTGACTTTCATACATCCCAAGATTATAGCTCTTTGCTTTGAGAGATTTCCTTGAAAAAAGCAAATCTTACCTGCACCTAACACAAAAACTTATCAGGTCAAATTGTCTGAAATTTGGAAGATACAGTCACCTCCATTCAGACTGCTAGATACCCAATTTTCATGTATTTATCATAAAAACTGAAAATGTTATGGTCATTTCTGTTTTCCAATGCAAGACAATGGGAAACGTAAAATCCAAATAATTTGGATATCTGAACTCTGATTTGGATCCAAATCTGAAGCAAATTAGATCAGGTCCAAATTGGTCCAAAGCAAATCAGGACTGATTTAGAAGATCCAAAAAAGCCTCTGAAGCGAATCGGCGGGGGGGTATCTGTGCACAGCCCTAGTATTTTCTTACACAATACGCAATTCCAAATGTATGTTCTCTCAAAGTATGCATTTTTAATAGGGATGTACGAAAGTCACTTACCTTTAACGAAATTTGATTTGCGGTGAAGGGGAGGCACCCCGTCCCTCCCCCACGAAATTCTGGCCAGTGGGAGAGATGCTCCATCCCTCCCCCCCGAATCCTGGCTGGCCAGGTCCGCAAATGGCGGCGGCCATAGCCGCCGCCCTTTGCATCCCTGCAGTCAGCCGTGATAGGCTACGTAAATGTTTATGTAGCCTATCACGGCTGAATAAAAACAAAAAACAAAAACTGCACGTATGCAAATGGCGGCGCCCATGGGCGCCGCCATTTGCGTTCCTTATTTTGGCACATCTAGTCTACATAAATATTTATGTAGACTACGGCGAAAATAAGGGGAACGCAAATAGCGTAGACGCTATGCTATTTGCGTTCCCCTTATTTTCGCCGTAGTCTACGTAAATGTTTATGTAGACTAGATGTGCCAAAATAACGAACGCAAATTCCCATGGGCGCCGCCATTTGCGTACGTGCGGTTTTTTTTTTTTACTCAGCTGTGATAGGCTACGTAAACATTTAGCCTATCACATTTTTTTTTTTTTTTTTACTGGAAATGGCGGTGGCGGCAGCTAGTTGGAAGACCGGCTGCTGCCGCTGCTGCCAGGAGGATTCGCCCAAGGTAAGTCCTGTCCCGGGGGCGGCGGGGGGCAGAACGTTTCTCCACCAATTTCGAGGGGCCGAATGCACTGGCATTCGGCCTCCCCGAGATTCGTGGCAAAATTCTCTGACATCCCTAATTTTTAAATAGTACAGATCTGGGCAGAACAATCCTATGTTCCCTACGATGTGGCAGATCCACCCTCTGAAGGCCATAGATGCTGGTATGACATCACAAAGGAGAATCTGAAATTAGATTTCCCACCCCTGGCAGCACTGCAGAAAGCACCACAGTGGCTGCACTTAAGTGGTCACAACTGTGATACTAGAAGAGCCTGGAGAGAGTGAAAAGGGGGCAGAACAGTGGGTGAGGAAATGATAGAGGAGGTGTGGTCAGGATCTGTTGGATTCTAAAGGCTCTCCATCACCTGTCCCACCCACAATACATTTGGTTGGCTAGATGAGCCAAGAAATAATGTAAAGAAAAGGAGGAACAGGAGGCATTTTTGGCTCTGTCCTGCTCTGCCTGGTTCCTGCCAGCAGGGCATAGGATAGAAAGAGGGCTACAATCCTCCCTTGTGGACCATGGGAATGCTGTGGACATAATATACCTTAACTTCAGCTAGGGATGGCGGAGAATTCCGCCATGGACTATAGTGAGTCCACGGACCCCCAGAGTCCATGGTGGAACAGAGCAATCCCCTCTGCCACCCTGCGAAATCTGTGTGGACCAGATCCTACCTGCCTCTGGCGAGTCCGGATCCGGCCCCTGCTGGCTGCCGTCTGGTCTGCAGCTGCGAATGGCGTCCTACGTAGTGGACGCCATTGGCGTGCCTCCCTTTGGCCATGATAAGCTACATAAAGATTTACGTAGCCTATCACGGCAAAAAGGGAGGCACCCAAATAGCATAGAGGATGCCATTTGTGTCCTTCCTTTTGGCAGTGATAGGCTATGTAAATCCTTACATAGCCTATCATGGCAAAGCAGGGACACAAATGGCGTCCCCTACATGGGACGCCATTTGCGGCCACAGCCCGGCTGCGGCCAGAAGTCAGGCTGCGGTGGGTGGTCCCGGCTGGTGGCTCTGTGAACTCGCCGTGGAGCGGAGCCGGCCAGGGGGGATTCTGAGGGATCACCTCCCTCCCCTGCCGAGGATTCCGGGGGGAGGAATGGATCGCCTCCCCCCTGGTGGACCCCCGCGGATGCAGGTAAGTGGGGATTCGTGGACCCCTAACTTCAGCAAAGCTTTTGACAAAGTACCTCATGATATCCTGATTGGCAAACTAGCTAGAAATGGGCTAGATGAAACAATGATCAGGTGGATCCACAGTTGGCTACAGAATCAGACTCAAAGAGTGCTTATCAATGGGATCTTCTCAAACTGGGGAGAGGTAATGAGCAGGGTACCACAGGGCTTAGTTCTGGGCCCAGTGCTGTTCAACATTCTTATTAATGACTTGGATGAGGAGGTGCAGGGAACGTTTATCACATTTGCAGGTGACACAAAATTGGGCGAGATAGCTAATACCCTGGAAAACAGAAACAAAATTCAAAGTGATCTTGATAGGCTGTAGCCCTGGACAGAAAACAGAATGAAATTTAATAGAGATAAATGCCAAGTTCTGCACCTAGGAAAAAGACACCAAATGCACACTTACAAGATGGGGCATACTTGGCTCAGCAATACTACAAGCGAGAAGGATCTTGGATTGTTGTAGATCACAACAAGCTGAATATGAACTAACAAGGTGATGTGGCTGCAAAAAAGGCCAGTGCTGTTTTGGGCTGCATTAATAAAGCATAGCTTCCAAATCCTGGGAAGTACTAGTTCCCATCTGCTCAACACAGGTTAGGCCTCATATGGAGTACTGTGTCTAGTTCTGGGCACCACACTTTAAGCACGATGCAGACAAACTGGGGAGGGTTCAGAGGAGGGCAAAGAAGATGATCAGGGGACTGGAAATAAAGCCCTATGAGGAGAGATTGAAAGAACTGGGCATGTTTAGCCATGAGAAGAGAAGACTGAGGGGAGATATGGTAGCGCTCTTCAAGTACTTGAAAGGTTGTCACAGAGAGGAAAGCCAGGATCTCTTCTCAATCATCCCAGAGTGCAGGACACAGAATCATAGGCTCAAGTTACAGGAAGCCAGATTGTGGCTGAACATCAGGAAAAACCTCCTGACTGTTAGAGCAATATGACAAGAGAACCAATGACCTAGGGAGGTGGTGGGCTTTCCCACACTGGAGGCATTCAAGATGAGGCTGGAGCTGGACAGCCATCTGTCCAGCCTGTCCAGGAATATATTGATGTACAACTGGATTTTTCTGCTGTGAAGCAGACAAGTAAAGAGCTCTTCATTATTGAGGGACTCTTCCTTTCTTTCAGATTGCTTTTTCTGCTTGGGTTTACCCCACAATTTGTAGAAAAAAAATTGAGGTTGAAGGCAGCTCAAGAGTTACTGTCTGTGGACCACTGATTGCACGAGCACAAGCCCTCAGAACCATTGGTTCTCTACAATGCATCTTGATAGATTAAAATCTCAGCTGAAGCGATATCTCCCTTTGTGCCACTTAATCCCCCCCCTTGCGTTATTATTTATAATTTATAAAGATTGACTTGAATCAACATCAAAGTCTCTGACATCCATAAGTTTTACTAATTTTGGTATCCCCCACATTAATTTTACAATGTTGACTCATGTCTTATTTTTAATTCCATGATTATCTCATTTGACACTGTTTAAGAGTGCTTATATGGCACACTGTAGTAGAAGGGGAATTGCATTTCAGGGCCAAAGTACATGTGCATTAAATCAGGGGTGTATTTTTACACCAATAGGGATGTAAAAAATTTTTAAATCCATAGGGATGGATGGACTCACCTCTGTCCGGTCCCATCGGGCGATCGACGAGCTGCTGTTACTCCCGCCTGCATGAGCCGCACTGAGGGAGCTACAGAACCGCTCAGCGACCACCCAAGAAGCACCGCGAGGCCAGCCGTCTCCTAACTGAGCTGCCATTGTGTGCAGAAATAGCGGATCAGATACTTCCGCATATCTAATGTTGCATTTACAGCTGCCTTTAAGGGGGCAATCACTCAACATTACAGGTGTAAAGGGCCCTTTACCTCTGTAACGTTGAGTCGTTGCCCCTTTAAGGCAGCCATAGATGCAACATTTGATATGCAGAAGTAACCTAGCCATGATTTCTGTGCACAATGGCAACTCGGTAAGGCAATGGATGGCCTTGAAGCATTTCCTGTTGGTCGCCGAGCAGGCAAGCGAGCTCCCCGCAGCTGAGCGAGCAGGTGGGGTAGTGGGGGGGTAGTCCACTGGACTACTCCTCCTCCTTGGAGTCTTGCACCATCCCTATGTAGAACTTCATGCCCAACGTCCAAATTCAGCCTACCTGGTGTCACAGCCTGACTCTCTTGGGCCCCCCAGAAGACCATGCCTCTTTCCTGGCCCCACCCTTAATCCTTTGCTGTTTTCCTGGCTTTCCTGGTTTTTGCATGTTTTTTTTCCATTCTGAAAGGTTGAAATGCTTCTCCTCAGGTAGGGATGGACGAAAGTCTTTTATCTGGTCCCGTAGCTTTTTTCGTTGTGCTTATTTTCGCTGTAGTCTACGTAAATCTTTACGTAGACTACAGCGACCAAATAAGGAACGGGAATGGCGGCTCCCTATGGGGGCTGCCATTATCCGTACGCGCTTTTTTTAAAAAAAAAAGTCACCCGTGATAGGCTACGTGACGATTGACGTAGCCTATCACGGCTGACTTTGCAAATCTAGCCATGATAGGCTACGTTAATCGTCACATAGCCTATCAGGAGGCGTTGTTTTTTTTCTTTTATTGCAATGGCGGCGGCGGCAGCCGGTCAAAAGACCGGCTGCCGCTCCCGCCACGCTCAAACACCCGCCGAACCGCCGGCCGGACCCGCCGCCGGGAGGGACATTCGGCGAAGGTAAGTCCCGTCCCGGGGAGGGGTGCGGGGGGCGGGAGGGTTCGGAGGATTTCTCCTCGAAACTTGTTTGGGGGGCCAAACACGTTGGCGCTCGGCCCCCCGAAGTTTCGGGGAGAAATTCTCCGCCATCCCTAAATAACTGGCAGTAAGAGCTTCAAGCTGGAATATGCGTATATTTTGCATCTTGGCCCTGCTCCTTTTGATTTTGGCCTGGAGTGCAGCCCCCCCTGAATTCAACATCAAGTCAACATCAAGTCATCCTTCTTATGACAATATTGTCAAAAGAACTTATTACTTATTACTCCCTTACTTATTACTCCCTTCCTTCTTAACTCCAGCAACAACAACCTGCTTTTTGTAACATCTTGCCTGATGAAGAGATCTGGAGATCTCAAAAGCTTGCACATTTTTTGTGACATTCGAGTTCACCTAATACAGATATTACGGTAGTATGGATTTTGGAATTTTTCTAATAGCCAACATACTACCATTGCTTTTTAAAAATGTGTACTTAGTGGTGCTCCTTGATAGATTTATTACAATGCAAATATTGGTACAGCTGTAATCTTTATCATGTTAGAAATGAGCCTTAAGGATGACATGGTTGTAGCTTTGAGACTGTGTGTGTGTGTGTGTGTGTGTGTATGAGAGAGAGAGAGAGAGAGAGAGAGAGAGAGAGAGAGAGAGGCATCCCACCTGTGTCTGTTGCTTGAAAAGCATTATGGGAAGGTGTGCCCTGCTGCCTTTTGTACTCTGGCTACACAGAAGGTTACTTTCGTGCCTGAACAACCTCATTAGCATGAGATACACCTCATGATAAAGAGCCAGCTAAAAGGGAAAGAAAAGATTAGAGTTTATTGTGACCTTAGTACACAACAAAAACGAAATTAAAACAATCCAGATTCTGTGGCTGAAGCTGAAATGTGGAGGACATTTGGTTCTGCTATCACTTCAAAGGTAGGGGGCGAACATCAAAAGATGGATACCATGAAAACTTGGCAGCCAGTCCGCAAGAACAAATAGGTTGAGGAAGTGATTTAAGTTGCCTTGAAAGGTTTCTGATCCTCTTAAAGATCAATAGCAAAAATGGGCTGGGCTTCTGGTTTTAGAAAGAGAAACACTTTTAAGGGAATTTTCTTTTCTTCAGCTGGTGTTTCACATTTTCAAATAACGTCCTGGTTCCTCAAGGCAGTATCATTCCTGGTTGCCAGTGACCAGAAGGAGGAAATCTTCAAGGCCGCAGGGACCTGGGGTTAAGTAATGAAACCTGTTAGTAGGGATGTACAGTAAGAGAATTTCATTCACATTTGAAAAAGTGACAATAAAGATCCCGCTCACAATCCCAAACGTGAGCACGATCATGATTTTTAAGCAGAAAAGTATACATTCTCAAGCTTGAGAACACATTCACAAAATGAGTTCTTTTTGAAAACTGTGCTCTTTAAAATGCATTTAAAAAAAAAAAAAAAGAGCAGGACACATTTTCTCACTGTAATTAATAGGGGGAAAACATCCTTGGAAAAGTGTGCACTTTTCCTGTTTGGGGATGGGGGGAAAGGCAAAACAAGCACTGGGGTGGAAAAAGGAGAGGATCGACAAGCTCAAAAATAACTCACTTGCCCATCCCTACCTCTTAGCCTGACAGAAACATACTCTTTATTGTGTCCCTGCGTAGGAAAACAGGAAACTGCCTTATTCCAAGCCAGACTAGCAGTCCATCTACCTCAGTATTGTCGTTGTCTACATCGACTGGGAGAGGCTCTCCAGTGTTTCTGACAGAAGCCTTTCCCAGCCCTAGTTGGAGATGCTGGGGACTGAACTTCAGATCTTTTTCATGTGCTCTACCTAGGGATGTCCACATTTTGTGAAATCCGTCTCACATGTGTTTCATGGATTGTGCTGTGCCACTCATTCCGGCATCTGTTCATAGACAGATCCAATTTTTTCCTCATCATGCAGAAAAACACGCAAATTATTCCGTGAGAGGGTTTGCAACAATTTTTGTTAGTACGTAACATTTAGCATATTGTCCCCCATTCTATTCAACTTCTCCCAGTGTATATTTGCCAGGATGGCATATGTCTCAGCAGAAACATGCATATTTTTCTCTGAATAAATTTGCATACATTTTGGGAAAGGCGGGGGGAGATCCAAAAGTCCACAGGCTCTGCACAGCCTGAGGACGCCAGTCTGCAGCAGATTCTGCAGGTCAGATTCTTAGAAATCCAAACTCATTTTAGTCCATCTCAAATTTCTGCAGCATCTCTGGCTCTACCACTGAGTTACAACCATTCAGGTAAATACATCTGCTTCACATTTCCTAGTGAATATCAGCCAATCCAGGAGGCCCCACCCCATGATAGCTCTGGTAAGTAAAGGTGTGCACTGACTCCATGCTTTGACTCAAATCCTGATTTCATCCTTTGGAAAATAGAGGTGTATGAGTATGTCATTTTTGTTCACAAAATGTTTGAACAAGCACTGTTTGCAACACCAAACGCAAACACGAACATGACCACATTTTCAGAGAAAATGTTTGCATGTTTCTGATGTTGCAAGCCCATTAAAAAAATGATAATTTTCCGAAAAGGACACATTTTTACGCTTTAATGAATGGGGGGAAATGTGCACTTTAAAAAATGTGCACATTTCCCAATCGAAAATGTGCATCCCCCCCACCCCCGTTAGGAGAGAAAAGATGCTTGCATTCAGGAATGCGAACAAGGCAAACTGAGCTTCAGGGAAGGATTTGGAGAACCTCAACAAGCTCGAATATCACATAACCCATTCCTACTGGAAAATGGCCTGATCCTGCCAAGGCTTAGGACTTTGTTGGCATCAAAGGCACATGCCTACTGGGGGAAGAGTAGGTTTGCATATGCACAGCCTCCATGAATTCAATATAAGGTCCAAAAAAGAGGTTCCCAGTCATATAGAAAGAGCCCCCTGCATGTGCAGTTGTATCCATAGGGGCTCTTTCAGATCTTACAATAGAAGGATGAAGGTCAGGCACATGAAATCACTCTGCCCTCTTCCATGTGCTTATAATGTCTGAAAAGGGCTTACGCTCTGAGGCTGTCAAAGCTATGCATCATGTTTTGATTGCAATTGCCATTGGGCAGTATCCAGTGCTGCCTGCCATTGTGCTTCTGTTCACTCCATTGCACGAGCAGGACCCACCACGTGCACAACAGAAAGTTTGTGGTCCAAAAAGCAGCCCTGGAAACAAACAGAAGTGCTTGTTTCTGGATTGGAACAGGTCAGCGGAGTTTCCTTCTTCAAGCTCCACTGACATGTCACATTTCCCCTTCTTCCTGGCTTCTCTTGGAACCACTAGCTTCCTGTTGTACTCGTGGTGGGTCCCACTAGCATGCGGGAAGGATTGGATACTGCCCATTATTGTCAAGAGTGAAAGCCTTGTCATCAAGCACCTTGGAGATCTATTAGCCAAAATGCAGGATAAAAATGTGATTGGTCCATCACCACTTCTGGTTTTCATTGAGCATTTGGGAGACCTGAGCAAGCCCTCTCCCAACCCATAGGCCAATGGGCAGGTTCAAGCGAGTAAGATTCAACTGCCTGTCCAGTCAACATCTATACATGAAAATGGGGCAAAGAAAGAATCTTGCCCTTTGACTCAGGCAGAAAAATGCCTGAGTCAAAGGGCCAGCACTACCTTCAAAACTAGAAACTGCCAACCTTCTATATTTTCCTTGCTCAAAATGAGGACAACGTTTATCCTTCATGGGTTTTCACTAAGTTCCACCAAACCTAAGCATTCTGGAAACTTTCCAGAAGTGAACTCATCATGTATGAGAGGCATCGTCTTCCTCTTCTTCGTCGCAGAAGACACTAAGCTGTGCAGTTGTGCCAAAGCATTCAGGGAGGAAGAAGAGATCGGGTCATAAAAATAAAAGTGCTTCAGTTTCATCTCCTGACGAATGCTGTGTTGGGGAAATATTAAAGGGAATTCAATTTGCAGATATTGATCACAGAGGAAAATGTGCTAGGTTTCATGAAACATGGTGGCATTATTGCTGTCATTTTAGACTTTAAGCTGTGTGGACTTGGACACAAGTACCGTGATGATGTATGAAATACAATATTCTGTGCTGCATCAGTGCTGTCCTTGGCATCAAATGATAGGAAGCGTTTTTTTTCTGGTCACAGAAGCACCCCCCCTTTCTTCTTCCTGAGGCAGCAGCTCCAATTCCTGATCTGTTTGCTTCTCCAGCCAAACATGTTCATAACAATTCATCTAGAGCAGGGGTGCAGAACCTCTTGCCAAAGCCAGCCCTCTGTGGGTACCAATCTTGACCCCTGGGGTTCTCCAGAAAGCCATACCCTCTTCCCTGGCCCCATCCCTTTCCCCCCAGTGACCAGCCATTGGATGGTTTCCCAGCTTTTGTGCAGTTTTCTCCCCATTCTAAAAGGTAGACATGCCTGAGGCTTAGCTACTGGCAGTAAGAACTTCAAGCAACAATATGCTGGTATTTGAGAGTTGTGGTGGTGGTGGTGTTCCTGCCTCTTTCCCTTCAGCCCCTCCCACCACTGGAATACAGCCCCCAAGAGCTTCTCCTGAAATGGAATTCAGCCCTCTGGGGCCAAAAGAGGTTCTGCACCCTGATCCAGATCTTTTCCAGAATGCAAATAAAAGAACTGTACCTCTCCAGAAACAAGCAAGCAGGGATCCTGAAGACTATGCCAGAACCCCTCTTTGGATGTCCTGTGAATCTCTGCCCCGTACTGCCACATTTACTCTATTCCAGCTAGGGATGCTGGAGAAATTCAAGACAGACTAAAATGGGCTCGGATTTCTAAAATTCCAACATGCAGAATCTGCTGCAGAGCGACCCCCTCAGGCAGTGCAGAGTCTGTGGACTTCTGGATGATTTTTTTACTTTCCCAAAATTTACCCATATAAATTCATAGGAAAATACATACATTTCTGCTGAGGAAACATTGAATGGAATGAGGGACAATATTAGATTCTAAGCTAAATATTACATTCTAAGGTAAATTATGTAAATGCTTATGTAATTATTTGCGTTATTTTTCCACACAATGAAAAAAAAAGCAGACAACGGAACAAAAGGCACCTGACAATCCACAAAACACAAATGGAGTGGGTTTTACATAGTCCGTACATCCCTAATTCCAGCTCAATTCATGACCAACTCCTTTCATCGGGGGCTGGGCAAATCCAGTAGTTCCAATCCTCCATCCCCCCCACACACCCTTTCCACATTTTGAGTGCCATTACAGAGGCCCCACAGCAATACTTTGCCCTGTTTGAGTCAACAGCACTGGATGGCTGTGCCCCACCTCTTGCGAATCCCACAGTGGCATTGTGAGGGCAGAACTAGGGATGTAAGATTTCGAAATCGGTGGTGGAATGGTCTGCCCCCCCCGGGACGGGACTTACCTTGGGCGGATCTTCCTGGCGGCGGCGGCTCCGACAGTGGTTCAGCGGCGGTTCGGCGGCAGTTTGGCGGCGGTTCGGCGGTGGCAGCTGTGGCGGCCGGTCTTCCGACTGGCTGCCGCCACTACTGGAAATGGCCGCCACTGCCATTTCCAGTAAAAAAAAAAAATGATAGGCTACGTAAAGATTTATGTAGTCTATCATGGCTAGATTTTTAAAAAACACCGTGATAGGCTATGTAAATGTTTACGTAGCCTATCACGGCTGATTTAAAAGAAAAAAAAACACGCGTACGCAAATGGCGGCGCCCATGGGTGCCGCCATTTGCGTTCCTTATTTTGGCATGTCTTAAGCTACGTAAACATTTACATAGACTAAGACGGTGAAAATAAGGGGAACGCAAATAGCGTAGCGTCTACGCTATTTGCGTTCCGTTCCACTTATTTTTGCCATCTTAGTCTACGTAAATGTTTACGTAGACTAAGACATGCCAAAATAAGGAACGCATTTGCGAACGCGTGTTGTTTTTTTCTTTCTTTTAAATCAGCCATGATAGGCTACGTAAACATTTATGTAGCCTATCATGGCTGACTGCAGGGACACAGGGACGCTACGCTATTTGCGTTCCCCTTATTAAACATTTACGTAGACTAAGTTGGCGAAAATAAGGGGAACGCAAATAGCGTAGCGGACGCTATGCTATTTGCATTCCCCTTATTTTCGCCGTCTTAGTTTATGTAAATGTTTATGTAGACTAAGACATGCCAAAATAAGGAACGCAAATGGCAGCGTCCATGGCCGCCGCCATTTGTGTACTTGCATTGTTGTTTTTGTTTTTTAAAAAAAGTCAGACATGATAGGCTACATAAATATTTACGTAGCCTATCACGTTTTTTTTAAAAAAACCCTAGCCGTGATAGGCTATGTAAATCTTTACGTAGCCTATCACGTTTGTTTTTTAAAAAACTGGAAATGGCGGCAGCGGCAGCCGGTCGGAAGACCGGCTGTCGCAGCCGCCGCCGGACCACCGCCGGAGCCGCCGCCGGAGCTGCTGCCGCCGCCAGGAAGATCCGCCCAAGGTAAGTCTCATCCCGGGGGGTGGCAGGGGGGCAGGCCGTTCTGCCACCGATTTCCCCGAGATCCTTGGCGGAATTTTCGTATATCTCTAGGTGGTATATACATTAAATGATAGCTAGATAGCTAGATAGATGATAGATAGATAGATAGATAGATAGATAGATAGATAGATAGATAGTTCCCCAGACATGATAGAAGCAATAGCTGGCTGGCCCACCCTGGCTAATCCTCAGTCTCTTCTCCAAGGAGGAAAAATAATCCCCACATCAGGAAATGGAGTAAGCAGGTGGTGGAGGGCACCACTGAAGATGGAAGAGGCCCACTGGAAGAGAGGCACAATGGACCTTGACTGTCTCCACTGGAGCCTTCTGCTACCTGCTATCCCGACCCATAGGGATGGATGAGTTTCACTTTCTCCATTATTTTTTTAAAATCTCAAGTTCTTTCCACTCTGTATATGAAAAAAGTGACTGTTGGTAAGTTCTTATTAAAATAAATAAATAAATAAATAAATAAACAAACAAACAAACTGAACAAAATTCTCATCCATTTGCACTTTTAGATTCAGCCGTTCCTAGCATGGACTAGAGATGTACGAAACGCTTACCTGGCTCCGTTCCAGGGTATCCGCAGTGGGGGGAAGGGACTCTGTCCCTCCCCCCAGAATCTTCCCCAGGTGGCTCCACTCTGTGGCAACTTTGCAGAGCCATCAGCCAGGGCTGGCCACAGCCGGAATTCCAGCCGCTGCCACGCTGCTGTGGCTGCAAATGGCTATGCTGCGTAAATACTTACGTAGCCTATCATGGCAAAGAGCACGGATGCAAATGGCGTAGCGGCTGTAAATACGTAAGTAAATACCTAAGTATTTATGTAGCCTATCATGAAGAAAGGCAGCCATGCAAATGGCGGCCACTACGATGGCCCCCATTTGCAGCTGCAGCAGCCCGGCAGTGGCCAGGAGACCAGCCAGAGCCACCACCGCATCCACCGCCAGAACCGCCAGAGCCGCTGCATCTGCTGCCAGGTATGCTCCGTCCTGGATGGATTCCACGGGGTGGAGGGGTGGGGGGAGGCTGCTCTGCCACGGATTCCAGGGGTCTCACTAGAGTCCATGGCAGAATTCTCTGACATCCCTAGCACAGAGAGGATGATGTCATACGTGCCTGCCATGAAGCTATTAAAGTCGAGGAGCCTGTCTGACAAAATAGGTGGCAACCAGAAGTAGTTGAATACAGAGGGATTTAAACTAGGGATGCACGAAAGTCACTTACCGTTCCACGGTGGGGGGGAGGCGCTCCGTCCCTCCCCCTGGAATCCTCGATGGGGGGGAGGTGCTCCGTCCCTCCCCCTGGAGTCCTGCCCAGCCTGCTCCGCTCCACAGGAATTCCACGGAGCTGCCGGACAGCTCCACCCGCAGCCGGACATCTGGCCGCTGGGCAGCAGGAACACAAATGGCGGCGTCCGTAGCTGCTGCCGTTTGCGTCCCTGTACTTAACCATTATAGGCTACATAAATATTTACGTAGCCTATCACGGCAAAGTAAAAAAAAAAATGTGTACGGGGGCAGGGGGGCAGGAGGCCATTCCACCACAGATTCCAGGGGGACAGATTCTACAGAATCCGGCCTCACTGGAATCCGTGGGGGAATTCTCCGCCATCCCTAATTTAAACGCTGACTTTTAAGAGCTAAGCACTCCAAGTCCTCTGCCTAGATGGATGAATCAGTCAGTTATACATTTCCCTGGATCTGATTTAAAAACAACAACAATTCAGCTTCTTTCTGTCCTGTTTATGGTAGGGATGTCAGAGAATTCCACCATGGATCTCGGTGAGGCCGAATGCCAGTGCATTCGGCCCCCCGAACTCCATGGTGGAACGGCCTGCCCCCCCGCCCCCCCGCGGATCCCCCCGGGACAAGACTTACCTGGGGCGGATCTTCCAGGTGGCGGCGGCTCCGGCGGTGGCTCCGGCAAAGGCAGCGGCTCCAGCGAAGGCAGCGGCGGTGTCCAGTCTTGCGACCGGCTGCTGCCGCCACCATTTCCAGGCTTGTGTGTGTGGGGGGGAAGACGTGATAGGCTATGTAAATCTTTACGTAGCCTATCATGGTTGGGGGTGGGTTTTAAAAAAAACCCTGCGTACGCAAATGGCGGCGGCTACGGCCGCCGCCATTTGCGTTCCTTCTTTTTGGCCGTCTTAATCTACGTAAATATTTATGTAGATATGACGGTGAAAATCAAGGGGAACGTAAATAGCGTAGCGGGCACTATTTGCGTCCCTTTTTCATTCACCGTTTTAGCCTACGTAAATCTTTACGTAGGCTAAAACGGGGAATCAAAAGGGAATGCTGATGGCGCCCGCTACGTTATTTGCGTTCTCCTTGATTTTCACTGTCATAGTCTATGTAAATATTTACGTAGATTAAGATGGTAAAAAGAAGGAACGCAAATGGCGGCAGCTGTAGCCGCCGCCATTTGTGTACACGTTGTTTTTTTTTTTTTTTTACCCAGAGCCCTCCGTAGCTGGAAATCCAGCTGCGGGCGGCTCTGGCCTGGCCAGGCCAGGCCTGTCCGGCTGCTCCGTGGAGCTGCCGCGGAGCACAGCCAGCCATTCGAGGATTCTGGGGGGGAGGAACGGAGCACCTCCCCCCCAGCCAGGGTTCTGGGGGGAGGGACAGAATGCCTCCCCCCCATCAACATAATCCGTGAAAGGTAAGTCACTTTTGTACATCCCTAGTTTATGGAGAAATGTACAAATGCTGGTAAGTTCTTTTTTTAAAAAAGGAACAAAATGAAATTCTCATCCATCCTTACTAACCCCCTTCCCCAGGATAAGGCTCTCTTTTTCCTTTGGGGGATGGGGAATTAGTAGCACACGGCACAGAGCAGGGTTGGGCATAAGTAGAAACAAGGTGGGAGACGTGGTCAAGGTGGGCTGTGCCCCTGGGCTGTGCCCACTGATAATTCAAGCAGAGATGTTTGCATGGTGAAGAGTCCCCGCATCGAAAGCTCACCCCACCCCTATTAAAAACATGTATTTTTAAAATGTATGTACAATATTTGCATACCACTCCATATCTAAAACAGATTTCGGAGTGGTGAACACAAGACATAAAGCAGTAAAAGATTTAAAACACCAGATTTAAATTTTGCTATTTTAAAAAACTGAATACCAATAGAAACCATGACTGGTCAGTTAAGGAATGCCTCCTGGAACAGTGCTGTTTTCAGGAGGCACCAGAAACAGCACAGTGTCGGTGCCTGCCTGACCTCCAGGGGCAGGGAGTTCCAAAGAAAGGGGGCTGCCACGTGCAAGGCTCTTCTAGTGGACTCCAGTCAGGCCATAGGTCCATTATAGTAATCACACGCACACACACACATGCACACACACACACACAGAGAGAGGTTGGTGTAAAGCAGCACAACAGCAAAGCAACAGGAAAGGTCTGGATCCACTGTGGATGCAGTCAGTCTTACAGTAAAATGGATAAGAAAGATGGAAAGACTAACAACAGAGTATTGTTATTTTAAGCTAAATATTTCGGTTTCCACCCTCATCAGTAGCTGTGTTGTTAACTGGGTATCAGGAGTGGCAGTTTGGAATGCCTGGAGATGAAAATTCCTTAGGAGAAAAAAGAGAGCTATTGGTGCAATGCTTACAATTGTCCTCCAGATTAAGGCCGTTTGGAATACTAGTTCTGAGTCCAGAACAAACAGAAGACCCTTGACAAAAGGGCAAATGTCTGGATTGATAGACTCAGAACTCTTATTCCATTTCAGAGAGGCTCTTGTGGGCAGCATTCCAGGGGTGGGTGGGGCCAAAGGCAAAAGGGGTGGGGCTAAAATACCCCAAATATCAGCCTGTCTTAGGTTAAAGTTCTTACTGCCAGTAACCAAGCCTTAGGGGGGTGTACAAAAGCCAGGAAACTACAAAGCAATTGGTGGTCAGGCCAGTGGGGTGGGAAAGGTGTAGGGGGCCTGGCCATCTGTGGAATTCTAGAGGACCTTATTGGGACCCCAGGCAGGCCAGATTTGGCCCATGGGTCTGAGGTTCTCTGCATCTGGAATAAAGGTATCCCAGTTCTTTGCAGCTGCCTTTTACCCAGTGTTGAGCTACCACTGGGAGTGCATTTATCCATATGAACCCCACTGTTTATGGGGATTGACAGGAGAAGCTCTGTTGCTCCTTTAGCCCAGTATTGTCAACATTGACTGGCAGCAGCTCTACAGGCTTTCAGGCAGGAGTTTTTACTTCCCCAACTGGAGATGCTGGGGATTGAATGTGGCATCTTCTGTATGCAAAGAAGGTGTTCTACCACTGAGCCACACAGCCACTTTCTTACACCTGGTACCTACCCTACAGAACTCTCTTCGAGATAGGGATGGCACAGGCAACCGATTCAGTCTGGGAATCTGGCAGACCTGCTCCTGCCTGCACCCCCAAGCCCCGCTTGCCGAGCCCCTGCCCCTGCTCGCCCCCTGCCCATGCTTGGTGAATGGCCTGCACTCACCCTGGCAGCCTTGTCAAGCTTCACGGTCGCCATTTTTGGAGAAATAAAATGGCAATCGCAAAAATGTGCAAATTTGCGCAGACGTGAAAATGCGATTTTTGCGAATGCGCAAATTTGCATATGCATGAAAATGCGCATTTTCACACATACAAAAACATGCACATTTTTGCTATTGCCTTTTATTGTTGTTGACATGGTGGCCACAGAGCTTGACAAGGCTGCTGGGGCAAGTGTGGGCTGTTTACCAAGAGTGTGAGAGCTCAAGTGCAGTCCAGGGACCAGCAAGTGGTGCAGGTGCTGGGCAGGAGTCCGGAGAACCCGGACGGGGGTGAGTTTGCACATCCCTACTTCCAGAGAGTCTTCTGAGCCTTTCCTAAGGATGAGGGAGGAATTGCTTTAATATGGGCTGACCTAACATACACTTCTTGCACTAGTATGCAAACACAATTATCCATTGGTTTTCACAGTTTTTCAGTCAAAAGATGTGCACACAAATGTATACGTTAGAGAAAATTTAATACAAATGGGCATATATTAGGAGAAAATGCTTGCAAAAAAAGAGTGTATATTAGGGAGAAATGTGTTCAAATTTTCATGCAGAAGATTAAAAAAATCATTCTCAAACTGGGAGGTAAACAGGATAGAACAAACTTGTGCTTCAAAATCTGTATCAGAATACATTAGTGTAACACATATTACTAAAGATCTACCAGGCCAAATTTGCTCATTTAAAAAAAATAACTGAAGCTTGAGCTGTGTAGATGTGCCGTGTAAAAGTTTAAAGCTCAAGTGTTAATAGCAAAGTTTATTTGCTCTGTGCCAAACAGTCTCCTACTATTCTATGGTTCAGTGGTGGTTTATTTGATCCATGCCAAACAGCGCCTGATCTGACATCACGTGTTTTCAACCTGAAACTTAAAGAAATGCTGAGCGATCATTTTAAAAAGAACACGCCAAAGAGCGCCTGATCTGACATCACATATTTTTGACCTCAGTTACCTGCATCCTCCCTCTTTCCTTTTTCTGTTTCTGTTTGGGTTGGTTTTTACTCATTTTGCTTCACAAGGAGGCTTCACAGGGTGCTGCTAGGCCTCGGGGTGGTTGCTAGGGGCAACGGCCATGTTTCCCCTCCTCAGATTGCATAGTTTTAAATAGGAATGTATGAAAGTGACTTACCTTTCGTGGATTATGTTGATGGGGGGGGAGGCATTCCGTCCCTCCCCCCCGGAATGCTCGATGGGGGGGAGGCGATCCGTTCCTCCCCCCTGGAATCCTCGATGGCCGGCTGTACTCCGTGGCAGCTCCGTGGAGCAGCCGGCCAGGCCCAGCCAGGCCAGAGCCATCTGCAGCCAGATTTCCAGCCACGGAGGCCTCTGGGGAAAAACAAAAAACAAAACCGCGTATGCAAATGGCGGCAGCTATGGCTGCCGCCATTTGCGTTCCTTATTTTTGGTAGGGATGGCGGAGAATTTCTCCACGAATCTCCGGGAGGCCGAATGCCAACGCATTCGGCCCCCCGAAATCGGTGGTGAAATTCTCCACCCCCCTGACCCCCCCAGGATGGGACTTAATTCCTTCGAATGTCCCTCTCAGCGGCGGGTCCCGGCGGCGTTTTGGTGGCGTTTTGGCGGGAGCGGCGGCCAGTCTTCTGACTGGCCGCCGCCATTACAAAGTAAAGTAAACACACAAAAACACGTGATAGGCTACGTGACGATTTACGTAGCCTATCACGGCTAGATTTTCAAAGTCAGCTGTGATAGGCTACATAAATCTTTACGTAGCCTATCACGGGTGACTTTGAAAAAAAAAAGCGCGTATGCAAATGGCGGCGCCCATGGGGTATTTGCGTTGCCTGTATTTTCGCTGTAGTCTACATAAATCTTTACGAAGACTACCCCTGCCCAAACAAGGAACGCAAATGCCAGCGCCCATGGGCGCCGCCATTTGCGTATGCTTTTTTTTTTCCCCAAAGTCACCCGTGATAGGCTACATAAAGATTTACGTAGCCTATCACGGCTGACTTTGAAAATCTAGCCGTGATAGGCTACGTAAATCATTACGTAGGCTATCACGTGTGTGTGTTGTTGCTTTTTTACTTTACTTTTTTTATTTCGCGGCCGGGGAGACGGGGCGCTTCCCCCCGGCCTGAATTTCGGCGGCGAGGGATGGGGCGCCTCCCGCCCGGCCTGAATTTTGGGTGGGAGGGGCGGGGAGCCTCGTCCCTGCCCAGAATTTCGGGGGGAGAACCGAAGCGCTTCCCCCCCACCGCAAAGCAAGCTGCGGGACCAGGTAAGGGACTTTCGTCCATCCTTAATTTTTGGCCGTCTGAATCTACATAAATATTTATGTAGACTATGACGGCGAAAATAAAGGGGAATGCAAATAGCCTAAATATTTATGTAGGCTAAAATGGCCCACTACGCTATTTGCGTTCCCCTTTATTTTCACCGTCATAGTCTACGTAAATATTTACATAGACTAAGACGGCCAAAAATAAGGAATGCAAATGGCGGCGGCCATAGCCACCGCCATTTGCGTACATGGTTTTTTTTTTTAAACCCACCCAGCCATGATAGGCTACGTAAAGATTTACGTAGCCTATTGCATCTTTTTTTTTTTTTAACAAGACCGGAAATGGCGGCGGTGGCAGCTGGTCGGAAGACCAGCCGCCGCAGCCGGCGCCGCTGAAGCCGGCGCCGCCCGGAAGCCCTGCCCCAGGTAAGTCTAGTCCCGGGGGGGGTTCTGCGGGGGGTTAGGGGGGTGGCAGGCCATTCTGCCACGGAGTTCAGGGGCCAAATGCACTGGCATTCGGCCTCACCGAGATCCGTGGTGGAATTCTCTGCCATCCCTAGTTTTAAATGAGATGAATCAGAGAGTGAGGAGGGAGGGGCTATTGTTGCTGCTCCCATGATGCCCTGCATGTGGGTGGGGGTTGTGTATTTGTGTGTATGTGGGGGGGAGGGGGTAGTGGGCAGGGTGATGCAGCAGGAGTGGGTGGGGTGCAAGCCTGGCACCATATCGGATGGCTCTGGCTCAGGGCAGATGAGAGAAAGGTGGCGTTTTTTCTTCTCTGCCAACCCTGTCTCACCTTTTAGTGTTCAGGCCTGGGGATGGGGTTGGGGCTTTTTTGGTAGGGGCTTGGAACACCCCCTTTCCCTGCAACAGAGGATGGGAGGGTTTGTCTATGCTTTCATCTAAAGGAAGGAGGCTCTTATGGAAGGAGGGAGGCTAAGTGTGTTGGTGAATGAGAGGGAGGGAGGTGGGTTGTTAGACCCCATTAGCGGTGGTCGGGGGAGGATTCTACTAGTGTAGTGGGAAGCAGTCATAATATTGGGGTGCTTATTGAAGGGAAGCTGATACAGGACATAACTGGAAAGTTGAGAGAGGAAGAGGGAGGGAAAGAGGTAAATGCCCCCTGAAAATTTTTCCAGTCGCAACGGAAATGGTCAACCATATTTTCATCCGATCATTCTCAGGCAACGCGGGCTTTACACTAGTATGTGAATGTTGCAGAAAGTGAAACGTCCATCCCAGGCCCTTCTTGTTGTAGTTATTTTTCTCATATTGACATTTCAGAAGTAAATTGTTTTAAAATATATTTCTCTTCTGTAATTATGCATTTTTTAGAGATTGTACGATTTATGTCGAAATCCTATGTACTCCTACCAGGGAGTATGCCCCATTCAACACAGTGTGACTTTCTTCTGAATAAACTTACATTGGATTGTGCTGCTTGTTATAGATTTACCGTCTTATTGCTTTTATTGTTGTTTATGGTGAGCTGCCTTGGGCAATTTTTGGCAGGAAATTGTAAGATCTAATGCCCCTAAATCAAAGAGCAATGGTTTATTATTGCTGTTCATCATACCAGATAAAGAGCTATTTGCCTATGTTATTTGGCAACTTGAGTACAGCAGAGTGGATGAGAGGCATAACAGTTCAGCTGTGAGCAAGCCATCTAAATAAAGAGACAGATTCATCTACCAAGCCTCCAAGTGCTACTGTAAATGGAAGCAAAGGATTGCGAGCAAACTATTTCCCACTACATATGAGCTGTCGCTCTGAGGCAATATCTGGATGCTGCAGGCACCAACAGAACAGTTCTGTATGGTGAGGTGGGATAGAACCAGGGCATCAGCGGTTGGCTGGCAGTATGCAAAGGGCTAGATGCCCCTGGTCTTGTCTGATCTCGGAAGCTAAGCTGGGTCAGCCCTGGTTAGTACTTGGATGGGAGACGGCTTGGGAATCAGGCTTCCTGCACTGAGCAGGGGGTTGGACTTGAAGGTCTTGTAAGCCCCCTTCCAACCCTATGTTTCTATGATTCTATGATCCCACACAGTGTTATAGGGAGTCAGCAGTGGAGGCTGGTGGCTCTGATTTTGGTGAGGCTGTGAATCCACTCTGGGCTTCAGTCAGAACCAGCCACAACTCTAAAGGAGCTACCCAAAGTGCTGAACCTATTTTAGGGATAGGGCTCAGCACCTTGGATAGCTCATTAGAGTTTTGGCTGACTCAGACTGAAACCCAGAATGGATTCAGAGCCCCACCAAAAGTGGAGCCACCAGCCTCTACTGGGAGTTATCAGAGCCCTTATGTATGTGTGCCTTTCAAAGACCTGGAATGTAGTGAGCTCCACAGTTTCCAAATTAAGTCCTGATTTTCCATATGAAAATATTTATTAAGACAAAAGAAAACTTGAATCAAAAGATGCCTGCCCCATTATAAAACATATATTATTTCAGCATTATGTAAACCAGGCTTCCCCAACCTGGTGCTTCCAGACATTTTGGATTACAACTCCTGTCAGCCCCAGGTACCATGGCCAATGGTCAGGAATTATGTGTGTTGTACTCCAAAACATCTGGGAGGCACCAGATTGAGGAAGGCTGATGTAAACTATACAGCCATCCCTTTGGGTAGATATCAATCTAGGACCAAAAAAAAAAGTACCCCCCCCATCTTACAAGCAAGCATTTGTCTGACTTAACATATGCTGCTTCCCAGGCTCCATCACACTGTCTGTCTGTCTGTCTCTCTGACACATCCACACACATACACATCCACACACACACGACTGATACTATGCAAGTTTGGTCACACAACAACAGCATGTAAAGCATCAGATGAAGCAGGCTTCAGACAAAAAACAAGTGTCTTCCTTTTCAGTTAGGCTTGTCCATTCAGATAATTGTAGTGTGAAATGTGTCACATATAGGGATGTACGAAACCCATTTACCTTTTCGAGGATTGATTCGCGGTGGGGGGGAGGCACTCCGTCCCTCCCCCCGGAATCCTCGACGGGGGGGGAGGTGATTCGGTCCTCCCCCCCGGAATCCTGCCCGGCCGGCTCCACTCCACGGTGGCTCCGCGGAGCAGTCAGCCAGGACCGTCCGCAGCCGTATTTCCAGTCGCGGACGGCCTCGTGCGGCCGCCATTTGCATCCAGCCAGGCTGCCATGATAGGATACGTAAGTATTTACATAGCCTATCATGGCTAACCTCCAAAACAAAAAAAACCCAACCCCCAGCATACGCAAATGGTGACGGCGACAGAGGCCGCCATTTGCGTTCCCTATTTTTCACCGTTCTAGCCTATGTAAATATTTACGTAGGCTACTACGGCGAAAAAAGGGGGAACACAAATAGCGCCTACTACGCTATTTGCATTCCCCTTTTTTTCGCCGTAATAGCCTACGTAAAAATTTACGTAGGCTAGAACGGCGAAAAATAAAGGAACGCAAAAAGCGCCCGCTACGCTATTTGCGTTCCCTATTTTTTGCCGTAATAGCCTACGTAAATATTTACTTAGGCTAGAATGTAAAAAAATAGGGAATCCAAATGGCGGCCGCCGTAGCCGCCACCATTTGCGTATGCTCTTTTTGTTTTTTTGGAGGTTAGCTGTGATAGGCTACGTAAATACTTACGTAGCCTATCACAGCTGCAAGGACGGCAGTGGCGGCTGGAGCAGCCTGACAGCAGCTGGCCAAGAGACCAGCTGCTGGAGCCGCCGCCACCACCGGAACCACTGCCACCGCCGCCGCGGCATCTGCTTCAGGTAAGTTCCATCCTGGGGGGATTCTGTGGGGGGGCGGGGGGGGCAGGAGGGTTTCTTCTAAAGAATCCAGCCTCACTGGAATCTGTGGTGGAATTCTCTGCCATCCCTAGTCACATAAGAAGCTGCCTTCTAATGAATCAAATTAGGAGTCCATCTAGCTCAGTATTATCAACACTGGCTGCCAGCAGCTTTCCAGGGTTTCATAATTTTTTTCCCTGCTCTACCAGAAGATGCTGGAGATTCCCTGCTCTACCAGGAGATGCTGGAGCATAACATCTGCTCAACTGCTGAGCTATGGCCTCTCACTTGTCAGAAGCCATTTTCTTCACTGTTGGGAAGGTGAGATTACTAGGGATGTCAGAGAATTCCGCGATGAATCTCGGTGAGGCCGAATGCCAGTGCATTCGGCCCCCCGAAACCCATCGCGGAACGAAGCCCCCGCCCCCCCCAACCCACGAAAGGCGCATGGGATGAAAGTCCCCGCCGCACCCAACCCACAAAAGGCGTGCAAAATGGAGCACTTACCTTCACAGCATCCCTGACAGATGGCTGTCCAGCCTCGTCTTGAATGCCTCCAGTGTGGGAGACCCCGCTGCCTCCCTAGGTAATTGGTTCCATTATTGTACTGCTATAACGGTCAGGAAGTTTTTCCTGATGTTCAGCAGGAATCTGGTTTCCTGTAACTTGAGCCTATTATTCTGAGTCCTGCATTCTGGGATGATCGAGAAGAGATCCTGGCCTTCCTCTCTGTGACAACCTTTCAAGGACTTGAAGAGCGCTATCATATCTCCCCTCAGTCTTCTCTTCTCAAGGCTAAACATGCAGCCACATCACATTGTTGGCTCATATTCAGCTTGTGATCGACAACAATTCCAAGATCTTTCTTGCTTGTAGTGTAGTTGAGCCATGTATCCCCCATCTTGTAACTGTGCATTTGGTGTCTTTTTCCTAGGTGCAGACCTTGGCATTTATCCCTATTAAATTTCATTCTGCTGTTTTCTGCCCAGCACTCTAGTCTATCAAGATCACTTTGAATTTTTTTTCTGTCTTCCAAGGTATTAGCTATCCCACCCAATTTTGTGTCATCTGCAAATTTGATCAGCATTCCCTGCACCTCCTCCTCCAAGTCATTAATAAAAATGTTAAAGAGCACTGGGCTAGGGTTGGCGGCGAATTTCTCTCCGAAACTTCGGGGGGCTGAGCGCCAACATGTTCGGCCCCCCAAAGAAGTTTCAGGGAGAAATTCTCCGCCCCCCCGCCCCCCGCACCCCCCCGGGATGGGACTTACCTTTCCCGAATGTCCCTCCCGGCGGCGGGTCCCGGCGGTGGTTCGTCGGGTCTTCGTCAGGGGCGGGGGCGGCAGCCGGTCTTTCGACCGGCTGCCGCCGCCGCCATTCCAATAAAAGTAAAAAAAAAAAACGCCCCCATGATAGGCTACGTGACGATTACCGTAACCTATCACGGCTAGATTTGCAAAGTCAGCCGTGATAGGCTACGTAAATCGTCACGTAGCCTATCATGAGTGACTTAAAAAAAAAAAAAGTGTGTACGGATAATGGCGGCCCCCATAGGGAGCCGCCATTCACGTTCCTTATTTGGTCGCTGTAGTCTACGTAAAGATTACGTAGACTACGGCGAAAATAAGGGCAACACTATTTGCATTGCCCTTATTTTCGTCGTAGTCTACGTAAAGATTTACGTAGACTACAGCGACCAAATAAGGAATGTGAATGGCGGCTCCCTATGGGGGCCGCCATTAGCGTACGCGCTTTTTTTTTTTTTAAGTCACCCATGATAGGCTACGTGACGATTAACGTAGCCTATCATGGCTGACTTTGCAAATCTAGCCGTGATAGGCTACGTTAATCGTCACGTAGCCTATCACGGGGGCGTTTTTTTTTTTTTAACTTTGGAGTTCGCGGCCGGGCGGGGCGGGAAGCCTCCTCCCCGGCCTGAATTTCGGCCAGGCAAGGCAGGAAGCCTCCCCCCCGGCCTGAATTTCGCGGCGGGAGCAGCGAAGCGCCTCCCCCCCACCGTGAACAAGCTTCAACGAGAGGTAAGTGACTTTCGTCCACCCCTAGATCAGATTAGTGTGGCAGGATTTGTTCTTGACAAATCCATGTTGGCTTCAAGTAATCACTGCATTGTTTTCAAGGTGCTTATAGATGGATTGCTTTATCATCTGCTCCAGAATTTTCCCAGGGATTGATGTCAGACTGACTGGTCTGTAGTTCCCAGGTTCCTCCTTTTTACCCTTTTTGAAGATAGGGACAACATTAGCCCTCCTCCAGTCATAGGGTTCAGAGGAGGGCAACAAAGATGATTAGGGTACTAGAAACAAAGCCCTATGAAGAGAGACTGAAAGAACTGGACATGTTTAGCCTTGAGAAGAGAAGACTGAGGGGAGATATGGTAGCGCTCTTCAAGTACATGGAAAGGCTGTCACAGAGAGGAAGGCCGGCATCTCTTCTCGATCATCCCAGAATGCAGGACACGGAATAATGGGCTCAAGTTACAGGAAGCCAGATTCCGGCTGAACGTCAGGAAAAACGTCCTCACTGTTAGAGCAATTCAACAATGGAGCCAATGACCTAGGGAGGTGGTGGGCTCTCCCACGTTGGAGGCATTCAAGATGAGGCTGGAGTGGACAGCCATCTGTCAGGGATGCTCTGACTTGGATTCCTGCATTGAGCAGGGGGTTGGACTCAGTGGTCTTGTAGGCCCCTTCCAACCCTACTATTGAGGGTTAAGAGCCAGTGTGGTATAGTGGCAAGAGTGTTGGATTGGGAGCCGGGAGATATGGGTTTTAGTCCCCACTCAGTCATGGAAGCTCACTGCGTGACTTTGGGCCAGTCACAAACTCTCAGCCCAACCTACCTCACAGGGTTGTTGTTGTGAGGATAAAATTGAGAGGAAGAGGATAATGTAAGCCGCCTTGGATTCCTTGCAAGAGGAAAACAGGCGGGGTATAAATGCAATAAATAAATAAATAAATACTATTCTATGACTGCATGATTCTATAAAAATGATTTTATATAAATGATTTAAATGCCTGGGAGATGTTTTTTCGTAAGCTTTTCTTTTTCTGACACCTGAAAGACAGCAAAGTTTGTGCTAGGGTTACCACCCTAGGGAGGATATTCTATTGTTGTGACACCACACTACTGGAAACATTTTAAGCCTCACCTCAGATGGAGGTGGTGGGAGCAGGGCGTTGGCTGATGACCTAAGCAGATGGGAGGTGCGCCTTCACGTTTTGGCTTCCCAAGCCATTTAGAACTTCAAAGGCTTGCAGACACTGTCAAGATGAGGCAAAACCTTCTGTTCACACCTGAAACCTTGCCCAGCCCCGCTGACAGGGATCCTAGCAGGAGTGTGCAAAATATCTCTGTGTGCAGACTGCATAGGCATTGCACCACTAAGGATAATTGCAGTATATAAGCTTTCCAAATCCACGCTCTCTGTCAAACTGAGAGCATTTTTTATGCAGCATTTTCCCAGCATGCTGCATAAAAAGCAACAGCTCTATTACCTGCATGGGGCATACAAGGCACACCAGGTCTCACCTTACCATGAGGCAGAGGGAGGCAGTTGCCTCAGGCAGCAAGATCTGGGTGCTATGAAAGGGCAGCACGCTGTTAGTGGTTTAATTTGTTATTTTGGATTTTTAATTCCAGGGAGGAGGATAGGTGCACGTGGGATTTTCTGCTTCATGTGCCAAAATAACATATCTGTTTTGGGGTAATACACACTTGATTGGGTAGGTGGGTGGGCACCATTTGCTGCTTCAGCTCAGACACCAAAATGTCTTGGGCCAGCCCTGAGATAACCATGCACCTGCAAAACAACAACAAGAAGGTGCAGTGCCTTCAATAGAGGAAGTGGCTATCACTAGTGCTCAAATAAAGGTGTGTCTGGGTATGCATTGATTTTGTGAACTCTGTTCCATCTGTATTTCACAGATTGTCAGTCCAGTCGTCTTTCATTCTGTCATCCCCTCATTAATGGAACTGGATTTCTTTTTTTAGGGATGTACAATAATTTCATCCCACTTTCACTAATGTGCAATAGTGCACTGTAAATCATTGCTAATGTGCATTAGCGCAAGTGTGCATTTGCGTAAATCCCCCCAAAGTTTTTTAAAAATGAGTCCATGTGATTTGGAAAAAGCCAATCCAGTGCATAATCTGCAGATTGGATTCATAGAAATCCAAACTCATTTGAATCTGCTGCAGACTTCTTCAACATCTTTAGTTGCGACACAGTTGCAAGTAGGACGTGTCACTCCACAAAACTTGAGCTCATCTATTTTATATTCTGAAACTAAGTTATAACTAATAATTAAAGACAAGAGAGGCCTGGTTGAAGAAACTGGTTTTTTTCAGAATTTTATTGTCTGCATAGAATGTGGTTTTAATAGCCCCATGCCCTGCTTTGACCCCTTCAATGCTACTAGCAGCCATTACAGCTACAACCAGAGGCTCTATTGCTAGAGCAAACAACAATTGTGAAAGAGGAATCCCTTGTCTAGTCCCTCCTGATAAAGTAAATAGTTCTGTAAATTCATTGTTTATGAATAATCTAGCAGCAGGTGAATTATAAATATCCAAACTGCAAAATTTCCTTTTATATTAAGTGTGTTTTAAACTTCAAGCAAATGGCAATTGTAGCAATATTCTTGTTTTTGTATACTGCATTACCTCTTTTTATTGACTTTAGAGAAATTGTGGGTTGGGATAAACTTTTATTAAAATTGATATGGGAGAAGAAACCACCTAGGCTGAAACCAGACATATTGCAAGCATCTTGTAGAGGAGGTGAACTTGTTTTTCCTTGTTCGAGTCAGTATTCTGAGGCTGCTCAACACACAGACATGGCTAACGTTGTGGTGTGGATGGAATAGCTCAGATCTATATTTTCTGCTGGAACAAGAATCAATTCCAGACAGTTCCTTAGACTTCACTACTTCATAGATGGAGAAGGAAGTTGTGGGAAATATTAATTGAGATAAAGGAATCCTAAAACAAGTAATCCTAAGACAATCCTACTTGGTTTTAAAATAGGAGTAGGCTGAGCCCAGAGTGTTCATTTTAATATCACTTATCAGACATAAAGAGTTTTCAAAATAGGAGGGAGTTTTCAACAACAGGAAATTAATAACTGTTGTAGGTTACAAGACATAGAAAATGATGCCAGAGTTATCCCCACAGATACGTTGTCTGGAAATAGGGCTGGATGGACATTCCATGGTATGATTTTCTTCAAATCAGGAATGCCATTGTATATGATATAAAAATAATATCTTTGAGACAGAGGACTGTATTTGAGAACATTAATGCAGTTGACATAGGAATAATAATAATAATATCACATTTATATCAGCTTATTATCACTTCTTTTAAAAAATGATGCCTAATAAGAGATGGGAGGGGAATACTGGAAGATCTATAGAAGATAAGGTATGGTAAGGAATCTTTAAAGTAAGCAAACACTTTTCAGTTCATCCGTCCTTGAAAGAAGCCCAGTATAACATTTTACATAGGTGGTGTATGACTCCACAAAGAATGACCAGAATATATAGGAAGAACAGATTTCATTGAAAAAGGATGGGAGGGTGGATGCAGATTTCATGTACTGTGGAATTGTCCATAGGTCCAAGAATATTGGGGGTCAGTTGTTCAGTATATATGGATATATGTTGTAATAGGAATGAATATAAAATTTGATGTATTGACTATATTATTAAACTCTTTACTGGAAGTTATAGAAAAAAACTATTAAGGATAGTTCTAAATGTATTAATAGCTGCCAGAATTTTACTGGCTAGATACTGGAAAAATGTCAGAATACCCACATCTAGAGAATGGTTACTTAAAGCTTTGGAAAGTGCTGAAATGGTTAAATTAACAGTTAAAGTGCGCAATAGAAATTATTGTATTCCAGGTGATAACTTTATTCTGAAATGGCAACCATTCTTGCTTTCTGTAACAATTATTTTGAACTTAGTAGACTGGATAAGTATGTATTTAGTTTTTGAAATAACAACAACAATGACAACAACAACAACAGAAGAAGAAAATTTGAGTTTATTGAGGGTTTCCAAATTCCACCTTAGAATTCCTTCTGCCTCACGTCCATATCAGATTGCGACTTTTGGTATTTTTTTTTCACATGACCATTCATGTTTATTTTTGTGTGCATTTTCCCAAATGTAAGAAGCAATTGTGTGTATTTTTGAAAAGAATGCTCCCCTCACCACATTGGCTAAAGCGGGTTTGTGTGTATGTTTCAAACATGCATTTTTATGGACATTTTTCTAAAGTACACATTTTTCAAACACATTTTTTTTGTTGCGTTTGTGACTTCTGTCATCTGAAGCACAAACGGACATCAGACTACAGGTTGCATTTGAGTTCAGTTCCAGGAGGTATGAACTGGATAAATTCTGGTCAAAAAAGAAACGGAAATGAATCTAATATTATACTATAACCATGTTAGCCTACTATTTACAAACTCAAGGCTTAAGTGCAGCACACATATAGACTAACTGTTTTAGTTGTTCAGATACTTTAATAAACTAGCACAAGCTTTGATGGGTTACAACCCACTTCATCAGATATTATAAGTGAAATAAATATCCCATCCCTAGTTGCAAGCAAACAACTGGAAAATGGTCCATTTGAACAATTGTTCCCACTGGCCATAATCTAAAGCAGAGAGTAGAGGGGATAGTGTGGTAAGCGATAAAAATAAGCAAAAACAAGTTTTAAAAAATAGGGATTTATCAAAAGAAAATGAAGTCTCAAAAGGCAAATTGCAGGGGAGATTTACGCAGTAATAAAAAACAACAGTTTTTCAAATGTATGCCTGGGGTTATGAGCAGCTGATGCCAAGAGAGAAAATTGGACCCCTTATGAATAATAGTGGAGGGACTGGGTAGAGGATGTGGAATTGGAAAATCTATTAAACACGGTTTCTCCCTCCTCGCCTCTGCCCTTCATTTCTATCTCAGTATATTGTGAGGAGATGGCTATATTCCCCAGATGAAGGGTCAAATTTCATTGTCTTATAGAGGAAGATTCATATTGTGTGCAGAGAATTAATGACAACAGGTAGGAGGAAGAAAACAAAGATCTCTAAATGGGGGTATCAAGCCAAGAATATGTTTTCAAATATCCTTGACATCTGGAAGCCTACAGAGTTCATTTATATTGTACCTAATGTGCTAATAACTTATATGAGGCATGGCATCCTTTATGCATCCACTTCATTGTGCTGTCTCTCTTGTCTGTGAAGGAAAAAGAAAGCTAGATGTATGTCCACAACCATTTTGCTGATCACATAACCTTCTCCTACTCACATCTACTCCAAATGCTGAAGCTAGGGTCATTTTCTCAGTGAACCTGGTTGACCTCCTCCTTTTTACATGCCTATGGGAATGTGTTTTTAAAAATATGATATACAACAGCCTTCCCAGTGTAGTGCCCTCCAGTGGTTTTTGACTACAACTCTCGTCATGTCTGACCATTGGCCACGCTGGATGAGGTTGATGGGAGTTGCAAGTCCAAAACATCTGGGAGCTGCCACATTGTGGAAGGCTGAGATACAAACTGTGAGATACAGGCCTTTAACTCTCTTCCTATTAGGTCTGGAACTGGTCGTCAGGGATGGGCAATCTTTGGGGCAAGTGTTTACCACAAGTCAGGACTGAAGTCCAAGGAGCTACTGTATTGTGTACTATAGTTAAATATGCAGCTTTGTTGTGCTCACACCAAGCATGAAAAGGTGAATGACACTTGTCATGGGGTTAACAAGTTCATTCATATTTTCAAACACTGTGCAGGAACACTGGCCAAGCCAGGATCCACCTTGAGACCTTCCCCACTTCCTAGGTGAGGGTGGCCGTATCCTGCTTCTAGAAGCAATCTCTGCCTGCTTCTGCCCCATCTGACCACACCTTGTACTGAAGGAAATTCTCCTGTCTCAAACCACACTGAATCCCTAACCTCTGGATTTATGAACCAGCAAACACCCAAAGGGATTCCTTTCATAATCTGGAGTGAAAAGCCCCAAATATCAAACAACACATTACTTTAAGGAGGTAGCTAGCAGCTATGTCGTCTCTCTCTCTCTCTCTCTCTCTCTCTTAACCCAAAAGTAAGTGCAGGAGACTCTATATGGATTGGGACTCTAAGGTAGAAGGGCTTTAACCCTTTGCTCCCCCTGTATTGGGCCCCCCATCTCTGCAATTTCAACTGCCTCAGAACAATCCATTTGTTTTAATTTATCATTTTTGGCAATCTTATTTGCTGACACAGAGGGGCTGATCTTGATTGGGACCACAGCAGGAGATAAAGGGTTAAAGCTACCTACCTCTCATGCTAGGGTCCCAGTCCAGATCAGGTCTCCTATACTTACTTTTGAGTAAAAAGGGGGGGGGAGGTGTAGCTGCTAACTACATCTTTCAAGTAATGTGTAGCAAGACTAAGGAATTTGTCTTATTGCCTCTAGGTACTCACTGAGCACTAAGCTTGTAACACTTATTTTTCCTTCCAATGCAACCAGCAAGTAGGGATGTATGAGAATTTTGTTTTAGTGTGCAAATCATCAGAACTTACCCCTTTCTAACGTGAATGGGAGTGCTTCCCCTCCCCAATAAAGCTTACATATTCCTGAAATTGCAATCACATTAAAAAAAGTTTTTTAAATGCACATTTTCAAAGACGGCAGAGGATGAGATGGCTAGATAGCATCACCGATGCAATGAATATGAACTTGAGCACACTCCGGGAGAGAGCGCAGGACAGGAAGGCCTGGCGTGCTATGGTCCATGGGGTCACGAAGAGTTGGACATGACTGAACGACTGAACAACAACAAATGCAATACTGAAAAATGTGCATGGGAATATACACTTTCCTATTCAATGGGGAAAAAAAGTTTGGAAATGAAAATGGGAGTCAGGGGAACTGACCTTCAAAGTGGAGTTCAGAGAATCTTGGTTAGCTAGAGCATCCCTGGTTCTCTCCACCCTACCAGCAAGCTGACCTAGACTGTTTATGACACCCTGCCCTGCACAAATAGAGGATGGTCCTCTGGCAGTCCTTCAAATGGAGAACGACATAGTATCAGGAGCTAAACAGGAATTTAAAAAGGGCAGAAAAGTATGGACCTAAAATCTCCAGGGAAGATTGGATTTGAAAACTGGCAAAAAAATAAAATAAATCTTTAGTGCCTGGTGGTAGGGCCTAGTTTTCTTTGCAGCTGCTAAGACAAAATTGAGGTCTTGATAATGCAGTAATTTTACCTCCAGATTTCTAGAAAACTCAGCTAAAAGGGACCTCTGGCACTGGCCATAGTTAAATTACACAGACTTGAAGCTGATTGATCCTGGAAAGGCAGTTTTCAGTGCCAGCTACAAGGTGTGTAGCCAGCCTGGAAGTTCTGGTAGGTGGGGCAAAAGGGGGGGGCAGTTTGTCTGGTCTGCAGACCATTTTAAGACAAAAGTGTAAACTGTTTTTATTTCACCCTTATTTTTGCAGCCGTACTGCAATTTATATACATTAAAAAGAAATGTTCACTAGGCAACTTCAATAATTGTTATGGTTCTTGCCATCAATTAACAAAAAAAGGTTTTAAAAAATCAAGAATAGCCCTCTAGCAGAAAATCAAAAATAAGCTCCAACAGGAATATTCTTATCATAGAATCATAGAGTTGGAAGAGGCCACTTAGCCTCAGTTTCGTGTACTATTAGGATGGAATATCTGGGTAGATTCCACTGTGGTACTGCTCTAAAATAATAGCTTCTGTACCTTTAAGAAGAAAACAATAGCCTTTCTTGTTGGGTTTCTTAAAATTTCCATAACACATTTAAGTATTTGTTTGTAAAAGAATTTAGGGGGGGCAGAGAAAATTAAGGGGGGCTTCCCCCCCTAAATTTCCACAGCCCCAGCTATGGACCCTCCGGTTAGCTTAATACAATATTACCTAACAATGAACCATTTGCCCTCCTTCTTCTCACAAAGCAGGTAATTAAAAGTTTCAAAGTAAAAACATTGCCGTCTCATTGCATCCCTTGTTTATGAGAACATAAATATGCTTTGCAATTATTTCAAGCACGAAGGCAAAAGGGAAATGAGTCCGGCTCTGGTCCAGTCGAATGCTGCATTTTGGTAGATAAGAGAATTGAGACCTAACTCGTAATTAATTCTTTAAAAAGCCAATAACAATTAAATGTAGGTAAAGGATTAGAGTAATGGGTACATTACACATACTTTTTTTTTTATGATGAAGTAGCTGCACCACTTACCTACACTCTAGGTATAAAATTAAGGCTCTTAATAGTGTAGTAGTTTCCATTTTGGATCACATTCTTCTGCGAATAATGAGCCAGTTCTTAGTATTAAAGCAACTTTATTTAGCTCTTCTCGAATTGCTTGTTTCCATATTATTAATGTCAATAGGAGCTTATATTATCAGCACAGTAGCATTTAGAATGATAACTGAACTGTGAGGTTGGGATGTAGCCACAGTAATCTAAGTGCCAGGCATATTGGATACTGACCTACTCTATGGTTTGGTCTACATCTGTAATATTCAGTATTTTCAGGCCTGGGTCCTATTGCAACATGGTTCTGATCGATTTTCATTTTTCATGTCCATCTCTCCATTTTATAATTCCTCCTCCATCATCATAATTAAAAGTCTCCAAATTCCAAGTTTTCCTCCCTTTCTCAATTCTTAGCTGTGCAGGCCACTGAAGTGATAACAAACATAGCTCACCAAGCATGGCTTCTTTGCATTGTCCACCATTGGTTTCAGTGCTTCACTACATTTCACTCAAGTCTCTTTGAACAAATGGAGCATGCACAGCAAATTTGCTTGTTGGGTTATCCTTTCATGCTATTATATCTATCACCAAGTATCCCAGTCTGTTCTCTCTCTCTCTCTCTCCCTCTCCCTCTCCCTCTCCCTCTCCCTCTCTCAGTAGTTTAGGATTCAATCCTATGGAGATAGTCATCAGCTTCCGAACTCGGAGGCTGATAATTATCTAATATAGGGCGGCTGGAGCACAGAGGCGATCCTCACCTTCATGCTCCTGCTGTCCTGCATTTTTGGCTAGACAGGTGATTTTGCCTGTGTAACCAGGGAGTTTCAGAGTGGGGGTGGGTGGGGAGGCCACACAGCACATAGGAAGCTGCGTAATTCAGCTTCCACTGTCTCCTCCCTGCCCGCCCCTGGGACCATCCCTCTTTCTCCATCTCCATGCTCTGTTTCCAGTTGTAGAGACATAGCCGACCCAGAGAGAACTGCACCAGCTATGAGGGGCAGGGGAGGGGGTGGGGAGCACGGTTTCTGGGAACTGAGGTCAGAGCCCTTGCTCCAACCTCAGTTCCCAGAAACTGAAAAATCCTATGGCCCTCTAGGCAGTGTCTAGTAGCCATAGGTTTCCTCCCTTAATGTTGCATTGATGCTGTGAGGACAGAGGTTACAAGCAGTTGATCCCTGCCAACATATATTCTACCATGAGTTATACAGATGGTGAAGGTCAATGAAGGCCCACACGTACCAAAAGACCAGATATTGACTGGCACTAGGCATTAATCCATTCAGCACAAGACAGTTTTATGGCTTATGAGCATTTCTAACTACAATTTATTACTCGGTAACCTTGAAGTCTTTTCTGAGCCAGAATCCTATTTCACTAGTAGGACTTTCAGTTATGAAGAGTCAATATTTGGACAGTACACAAAATGGTATGACCTTAAATATGTTTCACTAATTCATTTATAGCTAGGTCCTGCATAGAAGGCCTACCCAAAGCCGAATAAAAGAAATAGGAAAGATTTTCTGAGTCTGCACTTGTTTGAATCAGTTTTTCAGATGTCAACTGCTATGCAACTCTTGCTTGCAATCCATTCTAAGGATCAAAGGAAGCTGGGTCCTAACCCAGTCTAAAAAGACTGACTTCAGAAAGGATAGATGAGAAATGCTTTGGCTTTGCATTTTAATGCAAATCTATCAAATTTACATTCCCTGAACCTATGCACACTTTGCTGAATTTTCTGATGCTTTTCACAAATAAAAAAATGCACACAGAAATGCATATAATGGGGAAAGGAGAACACAAAAGGTGTGTATGCTAGAGAAAAACCCGCACAGCATTATATGGAAGAAAATCACTTGCAAATATGCATATATTTAGAAAAAGTGCCTAGAAAAATGCATATATTTGCAATGCATAGTAAAATACATTAAGGGCACAATCCAATGGCCTCTAGCCAGTGGCCTGTATGTCGTACAGCAGCCTCCTTCCCTGCTCCATCCTCCCGCAGCTAGACAGCCGCAGTTGGTTGTTTAGCCAAAAAAGCAGGGCAGAAAAAGCACAGAGGGAACGATCCCCTCCATGCTTCTCCTGCCCTGCTTTGGATAGGCGGTTGCCTCCGAGTTCGGGAGTGGCTACCTATCCCGATAGGATTGTGCCCTAATTTAGATAAATGCACACAAAAATATGCATGATTTTTTTCATGAGGACTTAAAAACACATATTTGCAAACTTTAAATTTTGATTTTGATTTTACATTTTGTAACAGGCTAGACTAAACCTAATATATAGGAAAAATGAGAAACTGGATGGTATCAGACCTGACAGATCAGGCCATCCCTACTTCTTGGACAAAACCATACAATTATACTCATTGCAGAGTATGCATGGAGACGTGCAGAAAATCTTAATAAATCCTTCTCTTAATAAATCCTGCCCTTGCTGATTATTAAACTTTACAAACTGGCTGGTACAATTAGTGAACAGCCCCAAATATTTTCCATGTTCAGCTTTTGTGCTGAAAAAACCCTTAGGGAAGGAGAAAGAGATGGGGGATATGTCACTCAACAACACTACAAGCGAGAAGGATCTTGGAATTGTTGTCAATCACAAGCTGAATATGAGCCAACAATGTGATATGGCTGCAAAAAAGGCAAATGCTATTTTGGGCTGCATTAATAGAAGCATAGTTTCCAAATCCTGGGAAGTACTAGTTCCCCTCTACTCAGCACTGGTTAGGCCTCATCTGGAGTCCTGTGTCCATTTCTGGGCACCACATTTTAAGAAGGATGCAGAGCTGGAGAGGGTTCAGAGGAGGGCAACAAAGATGATCAGGGGACCGGAAACAAAGCCCTATGAAGAGAGACTGACAGAACTGGGCATGTTTAGCCTTGAGAAGAGAAGACCGAGGGAAGTTATGATAGCGCTCTTCAAGTCCTTGAAAGGTTGTCCCAGAGGGGAAGGCCAGGATCTCTTCCTGAACATACGTAGGGATGTTGGAAAAATCTGCCACAGACTCCAGTGAGGCCGGATTCATTTGCGCCCCTGCTCTTTGCCGTGATAGGCTACGTAAATACTTACATAGCCTATCACAGCTTAATGCAAGGACGCAAATGGCTGCTGCTACAACGGCCGCCATTTGTGGCTGCAGCAGCCCGGCAGTGGCCAGAAGTCCGGCTGCTGCTGGCCCCAGCCGGCAGCTCTGCGGCATTGCAGCTGGGGAGGATTCCGGGGGGAGGGAGGGATCCAGTCGCAAAGCAATTGGCAGTCCTGAGCAGACTGGTTGCATGGCCAGAGGTGGAGAAGGACTGCATGCCAGCGGCTCTGGTAACTGCACTGGAATCTCTGCAGCTGGGAAAGTGGTTAGCTAAGGAGGCACAGAGTGCAAATAGGGATGTCACAAGAATCCAGTTGGGGCTTGAAGCCTGGTGAGAAGTTGCCGGTTGGACCCCCCTGACACCAGCTTGTGGACCTGAGCTCTTGCCCGACTCACAGCATGCTGAGTTGGGCAAGACCTCAGGTCCCACTCCCTCAGCAAGGAGAGGGGAAGAAGGCAGTGCCTCTCCTCCTTCCCCCATCCTTGCTACAGCGGCAGTGACGTGGGGCAGGCTGGTTGTTTTCCGTAAGTTTTCCTGGCCTTATGGAAACGACCAGCTTGTCCCTAGATGCTGCTGCTGTAGCAGGTGGGGATGGAGGGAAGAAGGAGCACCTGTCCTCATTTATTTATTTGTTTGCTTGTTTGTTTGTTTATTACATTTATATCCCGCCTTTTTTCTTCCTTAAGGAACCCAAGGCGGAATACATAATCCTCCTCCTCCTCCATTTTATCCTCGCAACAACAACCCTGTGAGGTGGGTTGGGCTGAGAGTCTGTGACTGGCCCAAAGTCACCAAGTGAGGTTCCATGGCCGAGTTGGGACTAGAACCCGGATCTCCCAACTCCTAATCCAACACTCTTGCCACTACACCACACTGGCTCTCTTCTCTCCCCCCCCCCAGCACCACACCTGCTGGAGGCCAATGAAAGAGGCTAGGGGCTGGCCACCCAGGCCCTTTTCCTGCACCAGCCCTTGACAGCCTGTGCAAGGAAGAAGGGCAACGGCGGCACCCCAGCGCTCTCGCCCTGGCCTCCTCTACAGAAGGCCAGGGCGAGAGGCTGGGGGTGGCTGCACCGAGGCCCTCCTTCCCCACGCTGGCCCATAACAGCCAGTGCGAGAAAGAGAAGCAGCTCACGCAGCTCGCGAGCAGGCAGGGCAATCAAGGAAGCTCATTAAGCGGGCCCAGGCTGTGAGAGCTGCGAGGGGGCAGTTCGGCAAGCTCCCTGATCCCAGACAGAGATGGGCTTGTCCATCCCTAACTGCAAGCCTGGATCTGGCTTATCACTTTCTAGTTTCTCGGCACTTCTACATCTTGGAAGCCCATGGCCGGGGCATACAGTGACCAATAAGGTAAGATTTAGTAAATGACACATTGCGCAAATGTCAGGACATAGATCATGCAATCAAGACAGCAGTTGATAACGCTATGTTCATACCGTCATGCCATAGCATTACTATGCAATTAATGCTATGGTCCGGTACACACTTATCTGGAAGGAAATTCCACAGAACTTGATGGGGCTTATTTCTGAGAAGAAATGCATAAGATTGCACTGGAAATCATAATATCATTAGTAATGACAGTGTTGTCCACTCTACTGAACATAAAAATGTTGGGCTGAATTCCCATGTCCAAAAATCAGAGGTCAGTTTTGGCTTGGGCAATGGCCAAACAGAACCTGAATACATGTTCATCACCGAACAAAGCTCTGTCCCTCCAGTGTTTCATCTTCCTAGGAAGACGATGAGCTTTGAAGGAAAAATTAATGTATGGATCCATTTCAAACAAAGTCTATGATGTGGAAACAAATCAGGTCCTTGAAAAATAATAATTGGATCTCCAGTTAAGTCAAGCTTAAGTCAAGCTGTTTAATGATGCAAGAGCCCTGCATCATTACACTAATGACACATGAATGAATGCAACTTCATAATAATAATAAAAAATCTGTCATTCACTCTGTGTGTGGCCATGCTACTTCTTCTGCAACATTCACAAATGTTTTGCTCAGAATTGTATTTTTGTGCATAAAGACACAACAGTGCAGTGCTATACATATCTAGTCAAAATTAAGCCCCAGTAAGTTCAGTGGGGCTTACTCCCAGGTAAGCATGCATAGGAATGCAGCCTGAATCACTTTCAATAAAATACTGGAATCTTGGTAAGGTGATGGGTGAGGATATTGTGAGATTCTGTAGCAGTGGTTTCAGTTTTCAGTAAGGAAGGACATGCACACCATTTTATATCTAATCATGCAATAAACCCAAATGAATTTGTGAATTTTCTCCATGTAAAAGCATTGTGTTAGAGAGGAAATATTTTTACTTATTTAGTGAGGTATTTATGTCCAGTATTCCAAACAGCCTTCCAAAACAGGATGGTCTCCAGAGCATACTTGAAAACAGGTTTGATATAGAAGTCACCATTGAGAAGGGCCTTTTTCTAGTATCCGTCAATCATGCTATGGGAGCCCTCTGTGCTGTTTGATCTGATGTCAGGGAAATCCACAATGGAACCAAATGAATTTGGATTTTCATGAATGTGACCCGCGGATTCCACAGTGGACCAGCTTTTCTCCTGTTGGATGGATTCCTTGGACTCACAGAGCGGTTTTCTACCTTCCCTGAATTCTGCACAAATGTCATCATTGAAAAATATGCAAAATAATAAAACCCTGACAAAAATTCACCTTTCACCCATAGGCTAAAGCATGAAATGCACATTTTGGAGAATTCACATATTTTTGCACATGCAGTTTTGTGCAAATATGAATTTGTGCAAATGCTAATTTATGCAAATTCAGAGAAAACAAAAAAAGTCTGCTGCTGCAACAATGGAATGAAAGGTGCCTGACAATCCATGAAACACAGATGGAATGGATTTTACACAATCCGAACATCCTTAGAGATAATATTTTTAACCATGTAAGTCTTAACACGCTGTTGTAGTCTACAAGTGCTGAACAGGCAGGTATGAATTCCCGTTTAGGAGATCTCCAATAGCAATGCTGACTTTACTGAGATCCACCTGCTGGTGCATTCTCTGATAAATAACCCTCCCTTATTTATCAATCCTGTTTTGGTAATTTTTCTCCTAGTGCTTGTAGCTGGTTAGCTCTCTTGCCTGAAAGTATTTCATCACCTATATAGGACCACTTCCACCGTGACGAAATCATCATTCCAGAGACTCCAATCAAGCCTTGATTATTTCACCAGATATTCAGTACATGTCAAAAATTAATAATGATGGATCCTTCATAAACTGACAGTGCACTCATGTGAACATCAACCCTGTACATAAGACAAATCAAGTTTGGTGCAGTGAGGGAAAGACACTGTAGAGTTACAAAGGGCATAATTTGTGTAGTTAACTCTTCATGCAAACTCTAATGCACCATGAAGATATACTTTGGATGAAAAGCATCGTTGCTATTTCCCCAAACTAAAATATGATCAATACAGAGAAACTTGTTCCACTCCCGAGGGAAACGCTACATTCTCAGCCTTGATTTGAGTTAGCTTATTGACAGAGGTCTGCACTGAAGGCAAAAGCAATTGGCACATGCAATTCTGGGCAAGCTTGCTGTGCTAATGTCTTCTGCAGTGATTAATGTCTGTTGTCACTTATTCCCACAAGGAACAACATCCAATCCAGTGAACTCAGAGAAGGTGCCAGGAAGCTGCTGGCAGTTTTCTTGTTCAGAGAGCGTTTGGCTCTTCTTGAGCAAGTAAGCAAACAAAATGTTCCCTGAAACTAGTTTGGAAATAGTGGAATGAGGCTAAAATGACCATTTATTCCCAATCTACAACATTTGGAAGGAGGATTTATATCTATCTATCTATCTATCTATCTATCTATCTATCTATCTTCCACAAGTTAAGCTTAAGAACCTAAGAATGAATGGCAAAGATGATGCTAAGGAGTAGCAAGTGGTCTTGATACTATCACACATATTGAGGTTTAGAAAGCTATTTAGAAAAAAAAGAGAGGAAAGACTGTCTAGCCATGGGAAATGGAAATTTTATTTGAGACAGGGTATAACATAGTACAGGGTTAGACAGGGTAAGAGACTGAAAGAATTGGGCATGTTTAGCCTTGAGAAGAGAAGACTGAGGGAAGATATGACAGCGCTTGTCAAGTACTTGAAGGGTTGCCACACAGAGGAAGACTGAGATCTCTTCTCAGTCATCCCAGAATGTAGGACTTGGAATAATGGGCTCAAGTTACAGGAAGCCAGATTCCAGCTGAACATCCAGAATAACTTCCTGACTGTTAGAGCAACATGACAATGGAACCAATGACCTAGGGAGGTGGTGGGCTCTCCCACACTGGAGGCATTCAAGATGAGGCTGGACAGTCATCTGTCAGGGATGCTCTGACTTGGATTCTTGCATTGAGCAGGGGGTTGGACTCAGTGGTCTTGTAGGCTCCTTCCAACCCTACTATTCTATGATATGGAAAAGAAGTTGGAATTAAAAGGACAAGTGACATTCAGCCATCCACGATTGAGCAATGACAGGTCTGTGATGCCCTTAAATGTCCACAGCTGCATGCGCTCTACATTGACTGGCTCAGCATGTGTCTATCCAGTGCTGACAGGTGCTGGTAACCCATTCAACCACATTCATGATGGGGATCAGAGATTGCATTTATTCCCCTTGAATGAGGAATCCCCAGTATGTGCAGTGACAGGGTTGGATCAGAGCCCATAGAGCCCCAAAGCAGTTCTGATTCTGAGGTAGAGATAGAAACCATGGGGAGGAACCCACTTCCTATTCAGAGGTGCAGCTGGAGGGAGAGCGCCTCCCTGCTCACATTCCTTAGAGTGACAGTGACCCTGGCAGGGAAAGAGAGGGACAACTGGAGCTTCTAGATGTGAGACGCTAGCACAGAGACAAGCAGGAGGTTGTGGGCACCGAGAGGAGGTGCTCAGCCCGCTTGGTGTGATGACAACAGCTGTGCCCCGATGCCCCATGGGAAAGGGGTGGACTCTCTCCTCCTAGCCCTTAAGTTCAGAGGCTTCCTGCCCTTTCCTTCCAAATGGAGACCAACTGACTCTCTAAAGCTAGAATACCCTGGTAGGCTTCTCCCTTAAGTTTTCCTCTTAGGCTCAGGCAATTAGCATCTGTAAACGTCATTAGGTTGATTGGAAATAAAGCCTTGGAAAAGAGCCCTTTTGTCTGCATGTTGATTCTGGCTATTTGAGGATTTCAGAAGGCAGCAAGGGTGCTCCTGACATGCAGGTCATAAGCTCATGATCATTAAGTTCTTGTCCTTTGTACACACTGCCCATTTCTACTACTGAATGGATGGTCTAGTGAGGTCTTCAGACCCCTGGGGTCAGCCCTGGCCCTGGTGGAGCGTCAAGAAGATGCTCAAACTTGACTATCTAGAGAAAGTAAAAATAAATAAATGAAGTAATTTGACTTGCCTATGATATGGAAGCAAAGAGCAACCCAGAAAAATGACACTGTAAAATGGGGATGACAGATGTCTAATTGGCCTAATATATTTGTACAGCACTGTCATTCATAACACCCCAACAGAGGAAGAAGCTCTTTGCTCCGAAGTGCTTCTTGTTAAATTAATGTTGCAGAGTTATTGTGTTTGTAAACAATAGGACAGGGGTTCCTTGCTCTCTATGGCTTGTGTAAATCAGTCCAAATGAGAATTGCACCACATCTCCACTACCACTTCGTGACTTCCTCCTCTCCCTGTTCAAACTGATGGGGAAGAAGAGCTTAGTTGTTGTTGCTTTCTTGCACGAAGACCCTTTCATGTGGAGCAGCAGTATAGATCAGTAACTCTAAATGCCATGGTCAATGAGAGCAGAGCTACTTCGGGAAACTAAACTGTGATTGAGCTGCAAAGCAGCTGGGCTTCTCCAGTTATCCAAGTGTTGCTGAAGCCCAAACTTATTGTGAGCTAGACCTATTACTGCATTGAGGACTACATTTTCATTCAGTATACATCAGAAACACCACTCTTGTGCTGCATTTCGTTCCATGCTGAAAGATGAACATTGCATTGCACTAGGTAGCAGACTCACCACAGCCATCTTGTCACAGGCTGGTGTGTCCCATTCCTTCCAGCACTGGAGCTGCTGGGCTTGGAAACATGGCTTTGCATTCAGCGTGGCAGAGGAGCTGTCCACCAAGGAAAAGAAGTCTAATGCTGCAAGTAGGTTCTCAGCCATGATTGCTGAACCAGCAGGTGGACTGTCTGCAAGGCAGCTATAACAAGAAGATGGGCAAGATCAAGCACCAGCCAGGCACCAACTGAAGGTCCTTAGAACAGGTCTCACAGCCACACCTTTTCTGGTGCATCAGTGAAGGACCTGGGTCTCACAAGCACTCCAGTCAGGTCTCACCTTCTGCAGCAGAGCTTGCGGGAAGAGAAGCCCTGTACTTCCAGATACACAGTCCATGTCCTAGTGGTAGCTTCTTCTCTCTTGGTTTATCGTTGTCTTTGTTCCTGGGGTTCTGTGGCATAGGCAGAACCCAGCAATTATTTGCCTGGATTTGATGGGGTTCAGTCACAGGGCATGCACCATATCAGTTGTCCCAGAGTTCCCACTAGGGACCGCCAACTCCTCCTGGTCCAGGCATACCCCAAGGTCTGTGGTGGTCTTCATTTGCTCTTCCATGAAGGTTCTGGAAGCTGGCAGGTCATGAGAGCTGGGTGCTACCATGAATAGGCTTTTCCAATGGCTATTACCAGAGCCAACATGAACCTGGGTCCTGTTCAGTTCCTTGACTGAACATTCTCTGTATAAAACTTACATGTTATATACAGACGTATATATAAATATATGCATATTTACTGCAACATATATCGAGGAGTCATCTGAAGTATAAATTGCCGAGATATACCTCTGGGATGGCAAATCTTCTACTGTTATAAAGGATGGGCTAGTTTATGACTTGGGTCTATGTGAACAGCATTTTAAGTGTTACTTGCAATGAAGTAGGATGCTGTATGCCATCCATCAATTGGATTTTGTTTGGCTGAGTTCCGCAGTCGTGTTTCCATTACTTGTACTTTAGATCATCTGTACTCTTATGTTCTTACTTGCCCTTGGAGTCTGTCTGAGCTGTAGAACACAGCAGGAAGCAGCATTTGAAATCAGCAGGGTGTCATGAGACAGTACCATTAAGACGACTGATCCCCCCCCCATACTGTACATGAAGAAATTCTAACTTTAACTGTAAAAATTAAAGTTTGTCCTACTTGCCTGAGCTGAGTAACAGCCATTTTTAACCTTGCTGACTTCTGTCACAGGCCTTGGGGAGTGTGAATTCAAATTCATTATCAACCCTCATTTTGTCTCAAAATGCCATTTGTTTGGGATCCAATGTGCTTGTCAAATTCTCAATCATGTTCCAAGTTTGGCTGTTAGACTCCTTTCCACAGATAATATATTCTCTGGACCTATAATTATTTATGTGTAGCTCTGAGAATTTTTTTAATTTTATTTTTAATAATAAAGTTTATTTTCAGGGTTTTGTTAATATAAGACATTTTCAATAAAATAAAGTGCAGAATAGTAAAAATTTTGAGTGGTATAAATGGATTAACATACATATAATACCTACGGATGGGGGAGAATTTCTCCCCAAAACTTTGGGGGGCCGAGCGCCAACGCATTTGGCCCCCCGAAATCGGTGGTGAAATTCTCTGCCACCCCCCCGCCACCCCCCCGAGATGGGACTTACCTTTCACGAATGTCCCTCCTGGCGGCAGGTCCCGGCGGCGGTTTGTCAGGTCTTTGTCAGGGGCGGGGGCGGCAGCCGGTCTTTTGACCAGCTGCCGCCACCGCCATTACAAGGAAAGTTAAAAAAAAAAAACCACCCCCATGATAGGCTACGTAACGATTAACGTGGCCTATCATGGCTAGATTTGCAAAGTCAGCCGTGATAGACTACGTTAATCATCACGTAGCCTACCACGGGTGACTTTGGAAAAAAAAAAAGCGCGTACGCAAATGGCGGCCCCCATAGGGAGCCGCCATTTGCGTTCCTTATTTGGTCCCTGTAGTCTATGTAAAGATTTACGTAGACTACGGAGAAAATAAGGGAACGCTATTTGCATTGCCCTTATTTTCGCCGTAGTCTACGTAAATCTTTACGTAGACTACAGGGACCAAATAAGGAACGCAAATGGTGGCTCCCTGTGGGGGCCGCCATTTGCGTACGCGCTTTTTTTTTCCCCAAAGTCACCCATGATAGGCTACGTGACGATTAACGTAGCCTATCATGGCTGACTTTGCAAATCTAGCCATGATAGGCTACGTTAATCGTTACGTAGCCTATCACAGGGGTGGTGTTTTTTTTGGTTTTTTTTTTCGCAGCTGGGTAGACGGGGCGCTTCTACCCGGCCTGACTTTCACAGGCGAGGGATGGGGCGCCTTCCACCCGGCCTGAATTTCGGCCAGGCGAGGCGGGAAGCCTCCCCCCCTCGCATGAACTTCAGGGGGAGAAGCGAAGCGCCTCCCCCCCACGGTGAAAAAAGCTGCGGGACAAGGTAAGTCCCTTTCGTACATCCCTATTTTAATACCTATACCAAAGTTACCAATAAATACATATCGATAAATACTATGGCAGTTTTAGAAATGTTATCAGACCACTCCAAGTAAAGCTTGTGGCTGAACAGCACCCTACACTTTTGATCGCCAACACAAAAGAAGCAAACTCCACTTCTCAACAAACGTACCATCTCTTTGCCTACCTTCACTTACTTAAAATATATTAACTGCAATGATATTGCTCATTTTCAGCAGAAATCCTATAGCTACATCCCAGGGAGTACATCCCATGGGACTTACTTCCTTACAGGCATGGATTGCAGTGTGAATCAATTATAAAACATGTCCCAAACTCTGAATAACCACTTTGTTAATGATGTCAGGTGCAATTATTTCCAGATACAATGAATAATCATTCTGGCAGCCTTCAACAAATTATTGACTGTAGGCAATATTTAATGATGTCATTCCGTTAAGGCAAATTATATTGCACTAGCATAAGCGGCCTCTAGTGCAACACCAATAGCATTAGCTTGCTCAATGGGTTTTTGGTGGAATCCCATCACTCAATCTAATGCTATTCGCAGAGTGCTAGAGGTCCTTTATGCTGGCTAGCACAACATAATTTCCATTAGGGGAATGACACCATTGGATACTGCCTCATGTCTCTATCTTCTGGCAACATGATCATAGAACACAAACAATATCACCAGAGGATCTAATGACAAATTAATTGTATACCTATAAGGCCATGGTAATCAACATTGGATCAGGGAACCAAACTGTCCATAAGGTCAGTTGTGACCTTATGGACAGTTATAACTTTCCTAAGGCCCATTATGCCCATGATCTTCCAAGAATGGGCTATCTTCATGATGAAAATGGCAAGAACAGGAAGGAGAGGTTGGAAGTTTGGTGGCTGGTCTTGGAACTGTCCTGTTGGGCTCCCTCTTGCTTCAAGAAGTCATACTTGGATGTACATACTCTTTTAAGTTATCTACCTGCTTCTTGAAAATTAATGAATAGTCAGCGTAAATTGATTTTCTGTGCTCTTTTGACAGCTAAAAAACTAATATTACAACACTGGAAGGATAAACACTCACCTCCTATAATGTAGTAGATTGAGGAGGACCTTACAACGCTTTCAGTATTTCAACAGGTACAGTATAGACACTGCCTTTGAATGAATACTTATTTGGATATCTTGTCTACTCTTGTTGAAGCTTGTGCATAATTACTAGAAAGTTGTATTTTCATATATATGCATTTCATGTGCATTCATTGATATGGATATACACAAATCTATGTATGGATATAATTTTTCCTCTCTTCCCCCTTCCCACATTCTTTCTTTTTATATTTTTCTTAGGGGTCAGGTGAAATTTCACAATAAAACTGAATAAAAAATATATTATACTTACTTCAATATAAAGCTGCCTTGGTGTATAGTATAGTGAATGGGCCAGGAGCAGGGGACAGGTTTGGATCCCTAGATGACCTTGGACCTATTAATTATCTCTCAGGCTAAACAATTCACAGTAATATTTTGAGGATAATATGGGGGCATGTGCAATGGCTAAGCCTGGGTTCCTTGAACAAAAGGTAGGACTAAAAATTATACACACACACAAACACTCACACTGGACATTAGCATAGTCAACTTCTCATAACTAAGTAAAGCTATCTCCTTCTTTGGCAAAAGCCACAGGAACCATGAGATAATATGCATGTTTTCTTTTTCATTTTTAATCAGTGGCTATAACAATGACTAGAACAATTTCCTTTGTTCTCTGTGAAAGTCTGCTTGTGAGTGCAAAGGGGGGAGGGGAGAAATGACGAGACGACACAAATTGATTTGCGATAAAACAGGGCCACATTTATTGATAGATTACGATCTGCGAAGAAAGCACCGGCGGGCACACCGCCAAAAGACCAATATGTCAGGTAGAGTGAGGCATTCGTCATCTGGGGCAAGGCGTCCATCCTCGCCCGCCAATCGGACATACCCAGTTCTGGGCTGGGAGACCTCCCCCTGTCCCCCCCGCCCGAGCCACAGAACCCGAGTGGGTGAGGAGGGTTGGCCTCAGAGGTAAGCCGTATCTCCCGACTGGGGCCACAAAACCCAGAGCCGGAAGCCTCAGGCCTTACCAGTCACCTGAAACGGTGCCTACGAATGCTCACTCTCCTCTCCCCCAGCGGAGTGCCCGCCCGGGGCTGCCACAGGAGGGCAACAAGCCTCTGCTTACTTGCTCTCCCCCCACCTGTGCAGTAAATACTCCCAAATGCCCCTTCGCAGATCGGCCAAAAAGACATCATTGCCTAGTTCGGTGAGGTGAACACCATCCATCCTGTAGAGCATCCCCTGAGCAGGAGAAATGACGGGGTGGATGATGGTCTGGTTGACCTGTTTGATTAGGAAGTTCCCGATCTCCCTGTTGACCTTCTTATGGGCCCTATTCATGGTGCAAGGATCCAAGCCATCCCTCCAAGCCACTCTGGGTAGCAGGTTGGACCAAATAATGGTGATTCCCAGCCAGCAACGCCAAATCAGCCGCAAGTCCTCCCAGGCTTGAAGACTCAGGGCCTTGCCTTTCAGGAGGCCTAGATCGTTCCCCCTAAGTGCAGCACTAGAATCTGTGGGGGAAACTTCACCAGCCCTTGCTGGAATAACGTGGGCAGGAGGTGCTCCCAACACGTCCCACGTCTGCCCAAACACCGAATGGTGGCATAGCAGCTGAACCCTAGCTGGGATCCGCAGCTGGAGGAGGCCCTCCGACCGGTCCAGAAAACCATACTGTGCCCACAGATGAGCACCTTCAGTGGTTCACTTGCGCTCCAGCCATCTAGAAGAACAAGCAAAAGCAATGAACAGAAATGTCCTCCCAGGCTAAAGGCCCGGCAGTGGCCTCACGTATGCCCGATACGCCTTGGAGCACCACCTGCCGACCGACTGCACTTTGTCTGATGTGAACCCCAGAGACACAGCGGTGGAGGCAGCCCCAATCCGAAAGGAATGTGTGCTGAAGCGAAGAGCACCCAAACCCAACGCCTTTAATGCTCGCTGTGTGACTGCCCAAAATTGATATTTGGTTAAAGGAGAGGAGTTGCTATGGCAAAAAAGGGGGCTGGGCAGATTTCCCCGAACCTTGAGAAAGTCTCTCAATGCAGTGACCGGACAGAGGTCTGTCACGGGGGCTGGAAACAGGGGCACACTGATGCCCCGCCCCGCCTGGTCAGTCTTGGACGTCCTAAGCTGAATAAGGGCCCCCTGCTGAGAAAACTGTAAGTCATTAAACTGCAAGGCTCATCCTGACAGGTCGCCCCTAGCAGACACCACCAACTCTGATATCCTGAATGCCCCAAAGAATGCTGTAAGAGCTGCAGCATGAAACAAACTGGCTTCATGAGAAGATTTGCACAAGGAAGGCCACAGATCTTGCAAGCCCAGCAATATGTCTGGCAACAGAGAGTGTCTAGGGTCAGGAAGCACCGGGGACCCCCTGGACCAGCCATGAAGCATCCACCGGACACGGAAGTCCACAGTGCTGTCTGCCACACCCCTGATTTTAGACCAGAAGGCAAGCGCAGCAAGCCTCCCCCCGATGGTCCGGGCCGCTATACCCTGTCTGTGGGCATCCACGCAAAACTGCAGTAGGTGATCAACCAGTATTGGCCAGCACTGTGGAAGATGTGCAGCTGCCCGGAATGAAAAGAACTCCCTACCTGACCTGGCATAAGCCACTCTTGTGCTGGGGGCTAAGGACTGCAGGATGGCCTGTTCTGCCTTTTCCAGCCAACTTCCCACAGAGCGGCTGGCATGGTGTCCAGAATAGCATGCGCCCAAGGGGCCAGTTCTCGGAAATGTTGCACCTGGTTTCATGACAATGCATCAGCCAAGGCATTATCCATGCCAGGAATGTGTCATGCAAGGAATAAAATATTAAAACGGAGGCACCGCAGAGTGAAAGCCCAAAGCAAGGCCATGACCCTATTGTTGCACGACGACAAAGAATGAATGACCTGGACAGTGGCTTGGTTGTTGCACCAGAAATGCACGACAGAATTAGCAAGCTGGGCCGCCCACAGGTGTGCAGCAACATATATCGGAAAGAGCTCTAAGAAGGTAAGGTCTTTTCCCACACCTAGCGCAAACCACTCCGCTGGCCAATGTGCATGGCACCATCAATCCTGAAACACAACCCCAAAGCCTAGGGCCCCAGTTGAATCAGAATGTATCTGTAGTTCTGCTTCTAAAAGTAACTCCTTCCTCCACAAGGAAATGCCACTGAATGTGTTAAGGAAATGCAGCCAAACAAAAAAGATCCTCTTTCATAGCTGATGATACCCGAATGCGGTGGTGCGGCAAGTGTAGGCCCCACATGGCGTTACAAAGGCATCTAAGGAAGGCCCTGCCAGGGGCTACTACCCAACAGGCAAAATTAAGATGCCCGACTAGGGATGGCGGAGAATTCCTCCCCGAATCTTCGGGAGGCCGAGCGCCGAGGCATTCGGCTAGGGATGTAAGAAAGTCACTTACCTTTTCGCAGGGGTGCTTCGCGGTAGGGGGGAGGCACTTTGCTTCTCCCCCCGAAGTTCAGGCAAGGGGGGGAGGCATCCCGCCTCGCCCGGCTGAAATTCAGGCCGGGGGGGGCGCCCCGCCTCGCCCGGCCAAAATTCAGGCCGGGGAGAAGCGCCCTGTCTCCCTGGCCGCGAAACAAAAAGTAAAAAAAAAACCCAAAAAACACACCCCGTGATAGGCTACGTAACGATTAACGTAGCCTATCACGGCTAGATTTCCAAAGTCAGCCGTGATAGGCTACGTTAATCGTTACGTAGCCTATCACGGGTTTCTTTTTTTTTTACACTTTACTTTGTAATGGCAGCGGCGGCAGCCGGTCGGAAGACCAGCTGCCGCCCCCGCCCCCGACAAAAGGCCGACGAACCGCCGCCGGGAGCTGCCGCCGGGAGGGACATTTGCCAAAGGTAAGTCCCATCCCGGGGGGGGGCGGGGGGGCGGAGAATTTCACCGCCGATTTTGGGGGGCCAAATGCATTGGCACTCGGCCCCCCAAAGATTCGTGGAGAAATTCTCCGCCATCCCTACATTTGGCCCTCCAAAAGTGTTGGGGAAATTCTCCGCCAGCCCCCCGCCCCCCGGGATGGGACTTACCTTCAGCGAATGTCCCTCTCGGTGGCGGGTCCTGGCAGCGTTTCGGCGACGTTTCGTCGGGGGCCGGGGTGGCGGCCGGTCTCCCGACCGGCTGCCGCCACCACCATTACAAAATAAAAAATTAAGTAAAACACACACACACACACCCGTGATAGGCTACGTGACGATTTACGTAGCCTATCACGGCTAGATTTCCAAAGTCAGCCGTGATAGGCTACGTAAATCGTCACGTAGCCTATCACGGGTGACTTTGGAAAAAAAAAGCGCGTACGCAAATGGAGGTGGCCCATGAGCGCCGCCATTTACGTTCCTTATTTTGGCACGTCTAGTCTACGTAAAGATTTACGTAGACTACGGCGAAAATAAGGGAATGCTATTTGCGTTGCCCTTATTTTCACCGTAGTCGACGTAAATCTTTACGTAGACTAGACGTGCCAAAATAAGGAACGCAAATGGCGGTGCCCATGGGCCACCGCCATTTGCGTACATGCTTCTTTTTCCCCCCAAAGTCACCCGTGATAGGCTACATGACGATTAATGTAGCCTATCACAGCTGACTTTGGAAATCTAGCCGTGATAGGCTACGTTAATCATTACGTAGCCTATCACAGGGTGTTTTTTTTTTACTTTTGTATTTCGCGGCCAGGGAGACGGGGCGCTTCTGCCCAGCCTGAATTTCGGCCGGGCGAGGCAGGGCGCCTCCCCCCCCGGCCTGAATTTCAGCCGGGTGAGGCGGGACGCCTCCCCCCCTCGCCTGAACTTCAGGGGGAGAAGCGAAGTGCCTCCCCCCCCACCGCGAATCACCCCTGCAAAAAGGTAAGTGACTTTCGTACATCCCTATGCCGGACTACTTCCTGCAATGCCAACAGCATGACTTTCTTAGAATGAAGCATGTGCAGAATCCTGTCCTTTAGGTCCTTCGCCATCCCTAGCTGATTCACAGAGTCTAATTCTATGCCCAAAAACATAGTAGTGAGAGAAGGGCCCTCGGTCTTATCCTCTGCCAAAGGTACACCCAGCTCATTTGCAAGGATGGAAAATTCCCGCATTAGCCACGTGCACTGTGGGGTGCCAGGGGAACCTGCAAATAGGAAGTTGTCAAGGTAGTGCACGACGCTATGGGACCCAGTTTTATCAATCAGAGCTCATTCCAAGAAGGAACTGAACTTCCCAAACATAGCAGAGGACACTGAACATCCCATGGGTAGGGCGCTGTCGACATAAAACTGACCAGAAAAACAGAATTCCAAGAGGTCGAAGTCATCAGGGCAGATAGGCAAGAGGCGGAATGCAGATTTAATGTCGCATTTCCCTATGAGGGCCCCAAGGCCCAGTGCCTTCATCATGGATACCGCCGTGTCAAACGGTGTGTAGTGAACAGAGCATAGGTTCTCTGGAATGGCGTCGTTCACCGACCCCCCCCCCCTTGGGGAAAGACAGGTTGTGGATCAACCGGTATTTACCTGTGGCCTTTTTAGGCACAATGCCTAAAGGGGAGACCCTGAGGTCGGGGAAAGGGGGGGGTCAAATGGTCAAATGGACCAATGACTCACCCCACGGCCACCTCCTTATTGATCTTATCTAAGACTATCTGTTCGAAACCTGCAATAGATTTCTGATTCTGGGAAATTTGGGCCTGGCGTTGGCCCAGGAACGGAATCCTGAAACCCAGGGAAAATCCTTCATCTAAGTAGTGGGCGTCATCCTGAAGCGGGTAGCGCTTCAAAAGGCGCCGTAGCGGCCCCAATTTAATTGGACTGGGCCCCTTTAGGCAAAGGTTGTGGGTCACCACTAGAGATGGTGGAGAATTTCTCCCCAAAACTTCGGGGGGCTGAGCGCCAACGTGTTCGGCCCCTCAAACAAGTTTCAGGGAGAAATTCTCCGCCCCCCCGCCCCCCGCACCCGCCCCGGGACGGGACTTACCTTTGCCGAATGTCCCTCCCGGCGGCGGGTCCGGCCGGCGGTTCGGCGGGTGTTCGTGCGAGGTGGGAGCGGCAGCCGGTCTTTCGACCGGCTGCTGCCGCCGCCATTCCAATAAAAGGAAAAAAAAAAAAAATGCCCCGTCATAGGCTACATGACGATTAACGTAGCCTATCACGGCTAGATTTGCAAAGTCAGCCGTGATAGGCTACGTAAATCGTCACGTAGCCTATCACGGGTGACTTAAAAAAAAAAAAAAAAGTGCGTACGGTTAATGGTGGTTGTACAGCAACCAAATAAGGAATGCGAATGGCGGCTCCCTATGGGGGCTGCCATTAGTGTACGTGCTTTTTTTTTTTTTAAAGTCACCCGTGATAGGCTACGTGACGATTAACGTAGCCTATCACGGCTGATTTTGCAGATCTAGCTGTGATAGGCTACGTTAATCGTCATGTAGCCTATCACGGGGGCATTTTTGTTTTTTTTTTAAACTTTGGAGTTCGCGGCCGGGCGAGGCGGAAAGCCTCTTCCCCGGCCTGAATTTCGGCCGGGCGAGGCGGGAAGCCTCCCCCCCGGCCTGAATTTCGGCTGGGCGAGGCGGGAAGCCTCCCCCCTGGCCTGAACTTCATGGGGGGAGCAGTGAAGCGCCTCCCCCCCACCGCGAACAAACTTCGACGACAGGTAAGTGACTTTCGTCCACCCCTAGCCACCACCGGACTTCTTACTGCCCTGCCATTCCCGATTTGGGCCCCGTCGACTTTTGGCCTTTGGGCATCCAATGAAGGCATGCTGATCCCCACAAATGGAGCACGCATAGTGAAATCGGCACGGGTTCTTGAAGCAAACGCCCTTGGAGCCAAACTCCCAACAGAGAGCGCGGTGTTAAACCGCTTGTCCTTCCCCAGCCTTAGGGGCTGAGGCGGGCATTGGTTTAGCTAATACGTGCCCACTATCAGATCGATCGCCAAAAACCCGGCCTGGCAGGGGTCGTAAACTGCAGCCAAAGATCCTGATCCTTGGCGTCCCAGCGCAAAGTGGGGTCAAATGCTGCCCGCATATGAAAAGATTCGTCATAGGCCTGCCAAGCTCCACCCTCATATTCAGTATAGGCCCTATATATGATATCCAAATACTTAGTGAGGACCCAACCATGCTCTGGGTGCTTTTGCTGAATGACACCCATATAGATTAAGAAGCCGGGCAGCCAGTTTGCCCAAGTGTATGACACCTTCCTACGCCTGACCCTCTCCTGATCCTTATCACTAGATTTTTCTCCCTCCTTTGTTTCTGTCTCTCAGAATAACAGGGAAAAGACAGGGAAAAGACATCAACAAATTCTCCCCAAAGTATTTTCTCTCTTGTTGCAGGTAATAGGTGATATCCCAGGGGGGTAGATGTCCCCCCGGTCGGGATTGCCCATTTCTCTGTGTGGGCATAAGGGTCCTTGCCACTCGCCCCCAGCTCCTTGGAGCTCTTGCCTATGGGGCCACGCCACAAGCAGCATTGGCAGATGGGGCATGCTGGGGAACCCCCCCATCGCCGGCCGTAAGAGGCTCAGCAACTGGAGGAGCCATGGGCATTCCCCCCCATCAACCCCACCAGCGGGGGTTGGAGCAGGGACAGGGGCCCCATGGAGTCGGGCAGATGCAGGGATGCCAACCACAAGGGCAGCCCCACCCAGTGCGGCCTGGCTTTGAGCCGGGAGTGTGTAACCTGGGCCGAAACAGTTGGGCGGTACACCTGGTGAAGGGAACCCTGGGATACCCCTTGCCGGTGTGTGAAAAGGCCAAGTCATCCCTGCCGTAAAGGGGAACCACCCATATGGCAGGAACTGGTTCAAGCCGGTTGGTGGCAATAACCCCCCGGATCCTGGAATCTTACCTGAACCAAGGCTGTTTGCAGTGTCAGGGATCTGGCTGCAGTCCAATACTGCTGGAGCTGGTGAGATGGGTGCCGGCAACCCTTGCACTGGCATGGGCTGCTCCGAAAGCGAGCATACGGGCATTGAGGCCGGTGCGGATGCTGTTTGCCCAGTGACAACCTCTCTGGAAGCCTCGATTGCTTCCAGCCTCTCTGAAATAGATAGCAATAGATCTTTGTGAGCTTGCCCTCTAGCAACCTTAGAACCAGCAGTCCTGGGAGCCCGCCTGGCAGGGGTGGCCAATGTAGGGATCCCTAAGCCCCGCTCAGCAGCCTCCAGCCTGGATAGAATGAGGGCCATGTCATGATCCTCATCTTCAGATGAGGAAGAGTCGGTCCTACGGAAGTGACGCTTAGCTGGGGGACAGGGGGCTTTAGCTGGGGGGCAAGTGGCTTCGCCCTCGCCTTTTTTCCCTCCCAAACCCTTCTTGGATGGCATTGCTGTGTATTTAAATGCGCTAACCAACTTGGAAGGGAACCCTGGGATAGAAATGCGCTAACCGAACCTTATTGTAAATTTTATTTATTTATTATTATTATTAATTTTTATTATTAGTAGTATTATTTTAATATATTGTTATTATTTATTTATTATATATCTTATCACACCTTACTAACAGACAAGGCAATGTCGAGTACCTTTCAGTAGCTCCTCTCACACACACCCTTTCCCCCCTCCTTTTCCTTCCCCTCCCCTTTCCTTAAAAAGGCAAAGGGGCTGCCAGGCACAATGGGCCACCAAGGGGTGGCGGAGTGCTCAAGAGTGTGGGAAAATCCCTGGCGCCCTCCTGGAGGAAAAACAGAAAGCAGCCAGTGACCCACTGCGGGTAGCAGCGAATGGAGAGCCGATGGGGGTTGGCAAGCCCAGGCACGGGAGGTGAACGGGGGAGGAAAGCCCAGGGGATGGAAAGACTTTCCCTTCCCTCCCTTTACTAAAGGCTACCCGGAAGCACCAGGAAGCCACACAGAGACCCCCACCCGCACAAAACTGGCCCGGCTATGCTGCGGGCAAATGCAGCTCCTAGGGACGCTCAGCGCCTGCAAGGTAAAACACCCCTTGGGAGGAAGAAAACGCAAAAAGGGCAGGCAGGGAACAAAAGAACAAAAGACAATAGCTCCTCAGCTGTTTTGTTCCCAAAACAGCTGAGGAGGGCTGGAGTGCTGCGTAAACCAGCAGGTCAAGAGAAAGGGCAGGAGGCGAGGCGGAAGCCTCGCACTTGTGCCTCGGGGGAGAGTGGAGCAAACCAACGCTGCTGAGGATGCTGCTGCCGAGAGGAGGAGCCACCTCATCCCTTGGATGCTGCCGTGCACCGCCGCCACCGCCGCTGAAAGTTGGTCCGGTAAGTAGGTTGAGGACCGAGGACGCTGCCACCGCCGAAGAAGAAGGCGCAAAAAAATTGCAGCTCGAATGGCCGGAATGAAGAGGCGGCTGGGGCGGCATGGCCTAAATAGCAGCCAGCTTGATCTGCCCCCCGATGACGCCAGGGGCGAAGCAATGGCCTTCACCCTTGTCCTGTCCTCCCCCCACCCACAACAGCCCCCCCCACAGCCAAGCAAGCCGGGCGCTGGGTGAGGGCACTTGCATTCATATTTGTCTTTGAAATGTGTCTTGCTTCATCCCACCTTCTATGCCTTAAATACCCCTAGACACAATACTGAGATACAGTTTATTTCAGGAGTGGCTTCTTCTTGCCTATTTTAATAAGAAGCTGATGACAGTTCTAGAAATTTAAGGACTCAGCAAAACTGGGGTTATCTAATTTTAAATATACATCCATAACAGCTGCTTGCTGAGTGAAAGGCGAAAAGAAAAGATAATGTCCTTAAAAAAAAAAAAAAAGTGGTAGCCATGGATGCATCTAATCAGGATTGGGACCATAAGCTTTCCCCCTGCAATGCCATCCCAATGAAAATCCCCCCTATCAGGACAGGAGACAGAATGTCTGTTTCTATGAAGCCCGAGTTGGTAATGAAACCATGTCCAGTTCCAGGCATGGTTTTGATCGCTTCAAAGGGCAGTTGTCTTTGTCTCAGGACAGGAGACACCAGAAATGGTCTGGAGCCCAATTCAGTTCAGGCTTCAGCCAAATCCAATGTACAACCTGAAGGTTTATTGCTTTTAAAGTTACAGTAATTTAAAATAATTTTGTTATTGTACTTTTATTGTTTTGTTTGCATTTTTTTATGTATAGCCATGTTTTTTTGTTTTATTTTTACTGTTCACCGCCTTTTTACCTTTTGATGAAAGTACATTCATAAATATCAAAATAAATAAATAAATGTACAATGTAAATTCGTAATAGTACCCTAAATACCTAAAATCTCAAGTGGGATATAAACCTTCAGAAGCTTAATCATACTGACATTTTAAAGAGACTCAATTTCCATATGAATAGCATATTAACCAAGTTGTCTGTGTTGCCCTGTATTGGCTCAAAAATGGTATTTAAAAATAATGTGGAAACTAATTGCCTGCATAATGGAATAGATGTGCCAATTTGAAATAAAAAGAAATGGGCTGAAATATTGTGCCTCTAACATGGCTTGAACTATATCACATTGGTAATTTATCCAGAAGAACCCTCACATTCACTTATAAGTGACCCCAGGGGAATGGTGCCTGAAGCCAATGAAGTTAGCCACAGAAAGGATTTGTTCTTTGGGTCCTATCCAGTGCATAGCAAAGACGTATCAGAAGAAGAAAAACAGACACACTCAGCCATTATCCCTTAGAAACCATGTCAGAGGAGACAAAATGATAGAACTTACAACAGCTCTGCATTTGATAGCCACCATCTTAGGTTTAAATAACACATCCCTTGGATGTGTGGTTAGCTACTTATTTTCTACCTGAGTTGACAGTGTGTGTGTGTGTGTGTGTGTTTAGCCAAGATTCTGATCGCCCTTTGGCAAAACAGTTATTTTAGCGTTCTATCAATTGTGTGTGTCAGCACACAATTACAAACCTAAAATGGCTTGCCTGATGGCATGCAGAGACCCAAGCTGTGTGTGACATAGTATTCAGCCTGAATTAGATATTGGCCCATCAGAATCCAGCTGACAAAAAAAGAAAAGAAAAAAGGTCAGCCCAGCTACAAAATAGTTTGTAAATCAATGCTGCTCTCACTCAACTGCATCCACAGATTAGTGATGTGCCAGCGCATTAGGGTTAAACCCTGAATGTCTCACTCCTTCTTATATGCAAGTCTGCAGATGTCATTAGAGATTACGGTATGCTCTCATGTACAGTTTACAGTTTCACCCTTTGTGTAGACGTAGTCAGTGTATGATTGGGCTCCAGAGGAAATTAATGGCACAAGTAGTTGCACTGGGTACTCTGGGAGAGGGAGAGCTTCTTTTAATCTGTGGATCTGTGCTATAGTAATTCCATTTCTCTCTCCCTACACACAAAAACACACCAGCCCATCTGGATTAGATAAAAACCTCTCCAGCACTTATGGATTGGATAGAACTTGCCTCCTCCTTAGACATACACGAACAATGTTTGGGTATTTCCAAATAGAAGCTTCCCATGTTCCTTCTTCAGTACCCAGTGGGAAGCACAATCAGTACCCAATGGGACCCTCCACTGTTCATCATAGCACACCATTTGTGTTGGGTATTGTCACACACTAGAACCACAATGTTCTATACGTGGAAGGGCGGGGGGGGGGAACAGTGCACCCCCATTCCTTTTTGCCACCCCTTCCTATGGCCTTTTCTGCTGCCATAAGGTGGAAATCTCTCTCTCTCTCTCTCTCAATCTCCCCCCCTTCACCAAAACTCTCTGTGTCACAGGTATCTACTTTAATTAGTGTGGCAGTTAGCTATTAAATAAGGTTCAGTAAACCCCCCCCAAAAAAGACACCACAAAGTTTCAAGTAACAAAGTTTAAATTTTAGCGAAGAACAATGTCAGTTGGAGAAAGTTTTAAAACCTGCATGGGGCACACACATGCGCCTGCACACACATACACCACACACAAATATGAGAAATAGGGTAATAAAGCAACCAGGGATAAATGCATCCAGCTAACCTAATTAGACAATGTCTGTATTTTATCTAGGTCCCTTATCCAAGCAATATCTTACTGTCATTAGTCCAGCTCTCTCAACCAGTTTCCCATTCCCAGCTGCTCTGACACTTTCTTTCTTTTAAGGTTCTGGGTTCCTCCTCCTCCTAGCTCTTCTTTCTGCTTCTTTCTTCCTCTGACCTGCTGATGAACTTGAGAATCCCCTGCTCCTCTGAGCACAACATCCTGATCTCTACATTCTAACTAAACTTTTGACCTTTAAAGTTGTTATGTATCTGGGGTGGGTGGGTACTGTGGGTAAGTTATTGTTTTGAACCTTGGCAGCTCCTGTAGAGTTGGGAGTAACAACAGTGCGTGGAGCGTCTGCTAAGTTCTTCACTACTGTGTATGCTGAATAAAGAACAGTTGTGATTCAGGCCTGCTGATTCTTGCACTCATTCCTACTACCTATACAACAAAACCTGACATGCACAAAAGATTTAACCCATAATATCCTAAAACAAAACCAAAATGGAGGACAGTTTTGTTCCTTCACGAGTACACAGCCTGTACTTTTACCACACCTGTTCCTATCACCTGTATGGATCAGCATGGGCTCCAGCACCCCACACATCTAGACCAACTTTCCCCAACCTAGTCCCCTCCATATGTTTTGGATTTCAATTCCCATCAGTCCCTGCCAGCAGGAAAAATGGTCAGGGATTTTGGTAGTTGTAGTCCAAAATATCTGGTGGACACCAGCTCAGGGAAAGCTGGACACACATAAAAAGAAGACAGTGAAGATCAAAACCACTAGAGGAATCATTCATTTGTTACAGACCAAAGGGAAGGGAAGAGTAGCAATTTGTGACAAGGGACTGAGATGGTTGCTATTGGAATGTGATTCTTATGTTTGTACTCCAGCACAATTATTTGGTACTGCAATGGTTCTTAGAGGCCACTTCTTTCTATAGGTGGTATATTTGGGGTACAAACTGACCTCCCAATAGTTCCAAATAGTCTGGTGCCATCCATCAGTGTGGGATCTGATGTTAAGGAACACATACAGACAGGCATATCCAGGCCATTATATAGAACATCCCCAACGCTACCCCATGTGCTGTAATATTAAAGGGAGGAACATCTCTATTTCTTTTCTTTTTCTTATGAGTGTAACTAACTGTAAGCAAACATTTTCACCTCACATGGATTATAATTTGGTAGGGTTGCCAAGAGCCAGATAAAATTGCTTTGGGGGTTAAATTCTGCTGAGAGTTGAACCATACTTTATTTAGTACATGTGATGGGGATAACATTTTTTGAATGTACAGATAGCTAAGGTGAATCTTTGGAAAGTTTTTAAAAACCTTACTCTTTTCCAGTGAACATTCAATGTTTGATAATAAAATATTTCTTACATGTAATAAAGGGAATTATATATTAGAGCCATATATGACTGGGGTGTCATAGTATCTGGACTCTGAAAACTAAGAGAGGGCACTTTGCACTACAATAACAAATTTTAACAATGTCTGGGAGGACTCAAAATGTTTTAATTAATGTGACTTCATTTATTAACAGTCACTAAGCTGTGCACATGACCCCCCCCCCATTAAAGTATCCTGAGATGCCTATGGACTACAATGTAAATATTGCTTTCATCAGAGACAGCATCTACTTCCCTTGTAAGATTACCATTTCTTCATTTGTTTGTTCATTTAGCTAGAGTTTTTAGGCTGTAATTCTCTACTAAAAGCAATCCTCAAGGTGGCTTTTTAATTTTTAAACTTTAAAATTAAACAATGAAACTATCCAATAAAAACCAACCATAATTAAAAACTGGCCAACAAAACAATCATAAAAATCTAGTAGCAGAAATAAAAGCTGCAGAAGGAAAACAAACAAAAAACAAACAAAGATTACCCACTGAACAGTTAGCCAGGTTCAGGTGAAATTATGTCATCCTGTCATATTATAGGACCACAGTTGTGGCCCTGTGTTAATTAATTAATTACATTTCTATACCACCCAATAGCTGCAACTCTCTGGGTGGTTCAACAACAATAAAAACCACAAAATATTCAAAACGTTGTGAGTGGGATGAATTACATCCTGCCACTATAACTAGAAATGTGTCTAGTATGTGCTTTGCAGTAGTAGTAGTAATGTAATGTGTTTTGTCATTTTTTCTTTAAATACAATCCATTTTATCTGATGGGAGCTCCTAATATATGTTTTGCATATATCCATGTTGGTCAGGAGGCAGGGGGTATAGAATGAGAATGTGTGTGGCTGGTTAACAGGTGAACAGGAGAGAATGTCCAGAGTATGTAGGCTCAATCTATCTTCTGTACCTAAGACAGAAGATTTCAGAAGAAGGAGGGGAGGAAAACCTCCTTGAAAACAGAGGTGAAATATAAAAATAAACTCTATTCCTGTTCTTCAGAAAAGTCTAGTGCATTTTTTCCATACAGAATCTACATTATAGAAAGGTTTGAAACCTCCCCCTCCCCACCCTAAATATTGTCATGATAACTCCAGAGTCAATTATCTAGTTCTCATGATCACTGTAGCCCACCATGGCTTATTTAAGCCATGACAAGCCATAGTACCCACGGACACCAAGTTGCCTATTCAAGCCCTGGCATGTCGGGCGGCAAGACTTGCTGGAGGGGGAAAACAACCCTCCAATAAACCATGGTCTGTTGTAGGGTTATTGGAGGGTTGCTTCCCCCTCTAACAAACCATGGCACCTGGGTTCAGATGAGTTTCAGATGTCAAACTCTGGAACGCCCACCCAGGGTTGAATATTCAAAACGGCTGCTGGCACTCACTGTAACCCACTGTGGCTTAAAGTATGGAAGACATGACTAGGCCCAGCTTTGCCACTACCTTGGAGCTGGATGCCTGTCAGTGGCAAAGTGGTGGACTTAAATCCCAGATTTGTCTGGTCACTAGACTAGACACATGGAGTCTATGCAACTGAAGCTACCATTCCACATTACTAGTTAGTACCCAACTGCCACAGCATAGAATATCATACCATATTGTCTAAATGCATCTGTTAAGTGCATGGCCTTTATCAGCTGTAATTTCCCAGCATTTGGAGCTTGAGTGAACATGGAAAACCCTTGACACAACATGTTAAACCAACAGGTTTCTTGGTTTTCACATGCTTATGAAAACTCATTAAAGTAGAACTAGATGGGACACTGTTGGAAGTGGAGTCCCCAAAATGGGTCCTTCACAGAGAAGGCCCAGCTGTATGTACTCAGAGGCTGTAGCTGTGTGAGAGATGGAGCATTGAGTATAACCTCCCCAGGTTGAAGTATCTGGACTATTCAGGACTTTAAAAGGTCAATCCCAGGACTTCAAATTAATTCCAGAAGCACACAGGCAGTCAATGCAGCTGAAGCAAATGCGATGATGCATTCTTTGTAGCCTAACCAGGGATGTGCGTTCTTTGTAGCACAACTAGGGATGTACGAAGTGTTAAAATTCATTCTGGCTGTGTTTTGTGGGCACCTTTCGTTCCATCATACACCCATCAATGGAATTGGATTTTGTTAGTTTCCAAATCTGTGCAAATTTGCACATGCAAAAATGTGTGAATTCCCACAACATGTGCAAATCCCCCCCCCCCCGAATGCATAAGTTCACGTTTTAGCCTATGGGGGGAATATGCGTTTGTCTATGACGAAATTTGCACAAAATTCCTGAAGGTTAGAAAAATGGTCCACAAGTCTGTGGAATCCACCCAACAGGGGAAAAGCCAGTCCTCTGTGGAATCCCCAGGTTGGATTCAAAGAAATCTGAACACATTTGGTTCCACTGTGGAGTTCTCCAACATCCCTAAGCACAACCTTATCAAGAGATGAGCAGTTGTGTTTTGTGCCACCTGCAGCTTTTGAACCATCTTCGGAGGCAGCCCCACATAAGTGCATTCCAGGAATCAAAGATGTACTTAGGAGGATTATAAGGCAACGCTTATATTTCACCCTCACAAAACATGCCAATTTTTTGCCACACATCTCTGTCCCAAAATATACAGCATTCCAATAAATAATGTTCTTTATCCCTTCAACCAAGTATTAATTAATGAAAGTAAAATACCTAGGGAAAGCTCTGAGGAATTTTTCCATCACTGTGGTTCTGCCATAATATACAAAAAGCAACTCCAGCACATCTCCTTCAGTTTTATTTGTCTACCTTGGAGTCTGCTAGTGCAATATTGGATATCACCCATAATATTATATTGGCCACAACCTTCCTGGAAAGCTAGTTACTTAAGAAACTATAATAAATCATCTTTTTTTCTTCTTTTCTTAAAAAGAGAGTTATAAATCAATCACTTCTAAGAGCCTTGAGACAATGAATGATGTACTAAAACATATTCATAATGACATCATTGAGTATTCAGATACCAAAAAAATGCATTTCTCTCTCCTTTTTAAATGATGTGTATTTAATGATGAGTTATTTGTTCAACAAATATGACATTTCATCTGGATATGCTCCATTTAATCTCAGTAGTGTATTTTATACCTATTTTTTCACTTCCAATCATTGCCACTATTTCTGTTCCAAAGCAACTTTTATCCCAATATTAAACCCCAAAAAAGTAAAGCGTATTATATTTAATATACTCAGTTGTTATAATTTACTAACAGCTGAGAAGTCACATATAGACTTTGAAATTGTGCAGAAGCTATTCTTGGAACTATTTTGAAAGAGGAAAATCACTTGTCCCTGAGGAAAACTCAGTAGGTTTGAAATGCCTTGGGCTAATAAATAATCCTTATGCACATTTGAGGTCACCTCTTCATGTTCCAGCCTGTCACAGCTGCACTGGTGATTCCAAGCCCAATTTAAAGTGCCAGTTTTGACCTTTCAAACCTGAAAAGGTTTGGGACAAAAATTACTTGAAGGACTGCCTTCTCCCATATCACCCTGGCCTGCCCACATTTTAAGATCAGCAAGAGAGGTCCTTCTTATTTGCCCATCTGGGAGAGCAGTTCGGTGGGTGACCACATAAGAGAGAGGGCCTTTTGCACAAGGGCCCCACACCTCCCGAATGAGTTGCCATTAGGGGTCTGCCAGGCCCCATCATTGCAGGCTTTTAAGAAGGCCCTGAAAACATAATACTTTATTCTAGAGATGTCGGAGTATTTCACCATGGACTCCAATGAGGCTGGATTCCAGAGAATCCGACCTCTGGAGTCCGCGGCGGAGCGGCTGCGCTTACCTCCAGCTCTGGAGGATTTCCCGTGGAGCAGCTCTCCGGCTCCCTATACAATGCGATATGCTAATGGTGTCTGCCATTAGCCTATTGTGGGGGAAAATACAGATACAAACAGTGTATGGGACCGTGGGACACCAATACTCCATTTGCATCTGTATTTTCCCCCACAATAGGCTAAAGGCAGCCCCCATTAGTGCATCTCATTGTATAGGGAGCCAGAGAGCATCTCTGTGAACTGCGGCAGACGTAGAGCAGCTCTGGAAGATTTTGAGGGGCCCTGAGCAGTACAGATGGTCCCTACATGGACCCCACCCCCCCCGGACTGGCAGTGGCGGGGGTTGTACATCACTACTTTATTCTGGCCTTCCTCTAATTATGTTTAATTGCACTGCAGTTGTCTGTTGTAAGCTTTATTTTATGCTGGTGTTCACTGTTCTTTACAGTGTTTGTGGCTGTTCCTGTTATTATTGCTATTTCAGTGGAGACTGGTGGCCCTGATGCCATGGGACAGTGATTCCGCTCTGGGTTTCAGTCAGAACCAGTCAGAACTCTTAAAGGGGCTATCCATGGTGCTGGACTCTTATCTTCAAAATGGGTTCCACACATTGGATACCTCCTTTAGAGTTGTGGCTGAAACCCAGAGCAGATTCACAGGACCATGACATTGGTGCCATCAACCTCCACTATGCTGTTTTTAAATTATTGTATGTTTACTGTTTTAATTATGTTTTTACCATTTTTAATACCACCTCAGTTTTTATTATGCATTTCAGTGTTGTACGCTGCCTTGGGAGGGCTTTTGCCCTGAAAGGCAGCCAATAAATATTTTAAATAAATAAATGATAAAAACGTACAAAGAACTTACCCCCCACCAAAAAAATCCTGTCCCCCCTCAACTTCCCACCCTGGCTAGAGTGCTCCAGCAAGGCTTTAGAAGTGGCACACTGTCCCCACACCCTTAGGATTGCTCTGTAATACACTACTCTTCTAGAATGTGTGGTGTAATAACAGCAGCTGTTGCTTGATAGTTGGAGGGTGAAGAAGAACCATGTAACATTTTTAGAGCTCAGGAAGCACCCTCATGGTCTACAACTCATGTGTACCTATTCCTCTCCAGGTTTGGGCTCTGCACGTTTCAAGCAGCAGCTGGCTTTGCACAGTGCTCATCGGCTGGCTCCTGCGATGATTCCACGAAATGTATCCACCCCCAATCCCAAGAACAGTTATATAGAGACCATTTGCTAGGATGCACAGCTGCCATTTTGATGTAAAACTGGGAAGAATCTGGGCTCACATCATATCTTGTTGACAATTCACTCTGAGTTCTGCTTTCATCCTGATTGGTTCTTCACCTTTAATATGTCACAAGACACCAATATGCCCAAATGGGAGCTGAGTTGGGACTCTCCTTGGCTCGGGATTTTTCCAGCTTTTCCTGACTGGAAGTGGGAAAATCCAGCAAAAATCCCAAGTCCGTTGGGATGGCTCAGCAAACATTTGTCCTTCCTGCTGCCTGCCTCCACCACCCCCCTTCTAGCATACTAGAATCTGGAGTTGTTCTTACCCAGGTTTTATTTAGGGCTCAAGCTCTCTCACCACACACAAGCTAGACCTGGTCAGACAGGCATGAAATATTCAGGTGGTAGGCCTTAATTGAAGTAGTTGTTTGATTCTAAAATTATCGTAATAAAACCATTCTCTGCTTTTCCTGGGTCCTTGAAGAATCTTACAAGCATCACCCAAAACATACTCCACAAATATCAGAAAACCACAAAAGTGGATATTCCAGATCAGTCCACCTGTAAATAATCACAAATGATGATTAAGAACTTGTTCATTCCTTCTCCTATAGCAGATGCAAAGCAAGAGCAGATCTCCAGACACAGAAATAGTTTTTCATGCTGTGTTTGCCTCTGAGTTAATCATATCATGGAGATTTTTGGAAGCCACCACAATTGGCAAAGGAGATGGAGAAGGGATTCAACAGCCTGAATCCCTTAATCACCATTTCTGTTATTTCCTGGTGGGCTGGTTGTGAATGATCACTTTTGCTACTATCTAAGATGTAATGGCACAGTAGCTAGCGTGGCTTCATATTTAATGTTTGTGTTTTGGCTTTCTGAGAAGCCTCATTGTTATCTTTGATCATGCGCCCAGGATTAAATGAAGTATGAAAGGGGGAAATGAGAGCTATTTGGGAGACATTTTCTCTGCTGTTTCTTTCTTTGCAGGTTGGATTGTTTCACACCAAGGCAATTTAAATCAGCACTTTAATGATGATTTACCATCACCAAGAAGAAAAAAAAAACCCAATTTAGATAATTGATTTAAATTAAGTTTTCCATTTTGTACACAATGCATTTACTTCCTGAACAAGGTTGAATACTAATTGATTCTACAACAAATAAAATATATAGGTTTGCAACTAAATAACACTGATAAGACTACCTCGAATCATAATCCCAAACCTCTGGTTATGCAGCTCACATGTTTTTTGTAATACACAGTTATATTGGCATAGAGACAGGAGGGGCAATCATTATATTCAACTAAATGGATTACTATATGGTTCTCTGTACACATAAAGGATACCAAGCAAGATCACTTACTTAAAGACCTACGGTTGTGTCCAGTGGTTGCACAAGGAGAAGGCTAGGCTACTCATGCAGCTGATCTTTCCCTTCCTCCCCCTGTAGCCCTACAAAATGCCCCCAAACCACTATCCAGAATTTTAGAAGGTGCTGAAAATTTATCTTATTTTAAAGAGGATTGCCTGAAATCAGTGGAGCTCCTCTCAGGCAACATTCATCTGCCTGATTTGAGGTGTTTTCATCATCATCATCATCATCATCATCCCACCTTTTTCCCAATACTGGGACTCAAGGTGGCTTTACAACATTAAAAATTTGTACAGTTAAAACATATAAATAGAAATATACAAAAGTTAAAACTGTATTAAATCATCAATAATATTAAAATTGTATAAAATATCAGAATTTAAAAAGACAGCAATATAAACAATAGTACCAATCCACTGTATTCTCACAGGTCCAGATTAGGGATGTATGAAATGTACTTACCTTTCCGCAGATTATGTTTATGGTGGGGGGGAGGTGTTCCGTCCCTCCCCCTGGAATCCTTGATGGGGAGGAGGTGCTCCGTTCCTCCCCCCCGGAATCCTCGATGGCCGGCTGTGCTCCGCAGCAGCTCCGCGGAGCAGCCAGCCAGGCCCAGCCCAGCCCAGCCCAGAGCCATCTACAGTCAGATTTCCGGCCGCGGAGGGCTCTGGGGAAAACAAACAAACAAACCGGGTACGCAAATGGCGGCGGCTACGGCCACCGCCATTTGCGTTCCTTATTTTTGGCCGTCTTAGTCTACATAAATATTTACATAGACTATGATGGCGAAAATAAAGGGGAATGCAAATAGCGTAGCAGGTGCCATTTGCGTCCCTTTTTGATTCGCTGTTTTCGCGTAAATAAATATTTACATAGGCTAAAACGGCAAATCAAAAAGGGACGCAATTAGCGCCCACTATGCTATTTGCGTTCCCCTTATTTTCGCCATCTTAGTCTATGTAAATATTTTCGTAGACTAAGACACCAAAAATAAGGAACGCAAATGGCGGCGGCCGTAGCTGTCGCCATTTGCGTATGCGTTTTTTTTTTTACCCAGCCATGATAGGCTACGTAAATCTTTATGTAGCCTGTCATGTCTTGAAAAAAAAAATCCCCACAAGTCTGCAAATGGCAGTGGCGGCAGCCGGTCGGAAGACCAGCCGCCGCAGCCGCCGCCACCGCCCGGAAGATTCGCCCCAAGTAAGTCTCGTCCTGGGGGGGATCCGCGGGGGTCAGGGGGGTGGCAGGCCGTGGTGGAATTCTCTGCCATCCCTAGTCCAGACTATCTATCCCCAAAGGCTTGACAGAACAAAAATTTTTTTGCCTGCCTGCAGTAACATACTAAGGAGGGTGCCAGTCTCACCTCCCTGGGAAGGGAATTCCAGAGCCTTGAGGCAGCCATCGAGAAGGCCCTCTTCTGAGTTCCCCCCAGGTGAGCCTGTAATAGTGGAGGGACTGCGAGAAGGGCTCCCCTGAAGATCTCAGGGGCAGGGCATGAGCATGCTCATAGGGGAGAATATGGTCTTTCAGATAACCCATCCTATTGCAGTTCTATACAACACAGACCACACTGAACAGAGGGCACCCAGCCCCATTCCCATTATGGGAATAATAATGGCCTACTGCACAGAGCAGTAAATAGTGTAAAACACTTTGGAACATAAGAAAATAAGAAGAGCCATGCTGGATCAGACAAAGGATCAATCTAGTCCAGCATTCTGTTTGCACAGTGGAGAACTAGCCACCCACAGGAAACCCCCAAAAGGACATAAGTACATTAGCACCTTTCTGCTTGTGTTCCCCAGCAACTGGTACACATAGGAATGCTGCTCTGATACTGGAGGTAGCACATACCCATCAGGACTAGAAGCCATTGACACCCTTCTCCTCCATGAATTTGTCTAACCCCCTTTTAAAGCCATCCAAATTGGTGACCATGACTACATTTTGTGGTAGCAAATTCCATAGTTAACCTATGTACTGTGCAAATCAAGGACTCTTGTGAAGTAGTTGGGTAAAACTGAAAACTCATTCCATCCTCTAGCTCTGTTCCTCCAGAACTAAGTCAGGTGTAATTTCCAACATAAACCCACTGCAAGTGTACTAACTGACAGGAAACCAAAGCTGTGAGTAAAAGTAAAGACCTGACTGTAAAGTAAATATCATCACTAAGTGGTGTCAACGTGGAGATCTGATTTCATTTAATTACCATAGAAATGATCTATCAGAGTCTATTGCCAGGTTTTGCCTGTATGTGTAGGGGGACTTGAAGTATATCATGAAGCAAAAACTACACAGAGGGTGCAAAATAACAACCACTTTGTTAAATAAAGCTTATTGAGAATAGACCATGCAGCATACTGTGGCAGGCAATGCTGAATAGAAATTGAAAACACAATGCCTGAGAGAACTGACGCAGGCACTTTCTGGTTTGGCAAGCCAGGAGGGCCAATGCACAAGACTTGCAACAGTTTCAGGAGAGATAAGGGGCAGCAGATTTGTTCCAACAAACATATTTTCTGAGTATACAATAGTGTCATCAGGACAGGACTTCGGAGCAGAAGTTCAGGGCCCCACTTAGCAGAAGTAGGGATGCTGGACAGATTTGAGATGGACTAAAATGGGCTCTGATTTTTAAGAATCTGACCTGTGGAATCCGCTGCAGAGTGACCCCTTCAGGCTGCACGGAGTCTGTGGTCTTTCGGATTATTTTTTTACTTTCCCAAAATTTACGCATATTTATTCACAGGAAAATATGAAAGTTTTTGCTGAGGAAACGTTGAATGGAATGGGGGACAATACACAAAATGTTACGTACTAAGGTAATTTCTGTAAATACTTAGGTAAATACTTACGTGATTATTTACGTATTTTTCTGCATGACGAACAAAAATACTCGCAACCATCTGTGGGCAGATGACAGAATGAAAGGTGCCTGACAATCTGCGAAACACAGATGGAGCAGATTTTACACAGTCCTAATCAGAAGGGGCCCTTATATGCAGCAGGGCCTGTTTACCACAGTTTGAAGTAAGTGAAGTAATACACATTAGCATCTAAAGTGGGGAGGGGTGGGGGTATGGCCATTAAGTTCAGAGTCTAAAATGATGTAACTGCACCACTTTGAGCATACAGACTGTTGAATTATGGAGACTAACAGGTTAGGGAAAGTGTGAGAACTTCATTTGTGGTTGCTGCCGTTTTCAGAAGATGCTGAAAATAATCATCTTATTTATTTTTATTGTTTTCAGTGCAAATGTTTAATGTTTATTTTATATAGTGTCTACGGTAGCGACTTCGAGTAGATTGATTTTGGAGTGGGGTGGCAATGAAATAGATACTTTGGAAAATAATTCCCATATTGGAATTTAATCTAAGGATAGGTTTGTGATCAAATCACCAAATATATTACTTTAAATAAGGCACTGGGTTTATGTCACATGCTGATGTACATCTCAGGTTTCTTGTATTCTTAAAGCGTATTTATTTCATTACAAAATTCTAGCCTTCCATTTCCAGTAAAAACACCACTTTGAAATGAAGGAATGCCTTTTTTATTTTTTAAAGCACAATTGTGTCAGTAGAATGGAATAGTTCCTACAATTGCTGGAAGCTGTATTACCAACACTGTTGATGGCACTCACATTGCCTTTCGGAATCAATCCCTCTAATAGAGAACTCGGGTTCTATTGCAGACAGAAACAGGATCAAAACTGTACCACTGAGAAACAAGAGGGAGGTATCAGCATGCTCAGGGGAACCCTGAGGTTTGTAGAAGTACAAAACATCTTTTTAAAAAGGGTTCTCCATCATTTGGCATCTGTCAGCAGCCATTCCATGTGGCTGCAGCAGAGGGAGAGATTACCTCTGCTGAGAGAGGCAATCTGCTGAGAGAATTTTTATTTGGCTCCTCATAGAATAGAAGGGGCCTATAAGACCATCGAGTCCAAACCCCTGCTCAACCCCCCTCCTCCTTTCCCTCTCCATTCAAGCTGGTCATTCTAAGCACTTCGTGATTTTAAGAACTAGTGCCTGAGTTTGAATGCTTGTTTTCTTCTGCTCTCTTTTATCCCATTTTCCTTTCATGGCATGCATTTTAGATTGTAAACTTGAGGCTATGGACTGCCCTGTATGTTATTGTTTTTATTGAACTTATGTACTATCACTGGGTTACATTTTGGCTGAAGAGGGAAGTAAAAATGAATCATACACAACCACATATGCATGCACACATGATTATGTGAATGATCAATATTTTTATCAGCGCATTTTAGAATCACTCTCACTCTGTAACAAATTGATAGTAATCATCTCATGATTTTTTAATTATTTCAAGAAGATTATTAAGATTTCTATTTGATATATAGGAAACTGAGGATGACTGTGTTCTTGTTTTAAGGTCTTTGGATTGCTTATCCCTAATCCAAGCTGAACACTAACTAGGGATGGTGCGGGTGCCCATTTTGGTCTGCAAAACTGCTGGACCACTGGTGCCTGCACTCCCTGAGCTGCATCCCCGAGCCCTCCCCCCTGCTCGCCGGTCCCCAGGCTACCCCCAGACCAAAACACACAGGCTGGGGTTGCGTAGTTTTGGAAATCTGCACATTTTTCAAACTGTATGCCATTGGGGGGGGGGGTGTACACATTTCAAATGTATGCATTTAGTCAGACACATGTTTTCTGTGGAATGTATCTTAAGCCCTGAAATTCACAGATTTTGGGAGGCAAACTGGGTCTGACTCCATGTCTGTTTCCGGGTGGTCTGGATTGAGGAAACACACACACACACACACACACACACACTCGCACCAGTGGAGTGGTTTCCTAATACACCCCTAGTCATGATCACGTTTAAACCCACAGGTTCAAACTTAACATTTAAAACGTGCACTTCAAAGAATTGTTTGTCTCAAATATGTATTTCACTTTTCTTTTCTTTTGTAAGAAGTGATTCATATTGGTTTAACAATTTAGCTCTTAGTTTATTTCTTTTTGGTTTGTGTATTACAACTATACTATTTTCACATCCTTTCCTATCATCAACCCCCCCCCCCGTGCTTAATTAGATATTCTCTCTGTCTCACTGTCTCTCTTTCTCTCATCCCCCCCCCCCCATGTGTGTGTGTACATTGAGGGAAAGAAAGCAACATAAAGACACTTTGGGTTTTATTTATTTATTTATTTATGGGCGCAATCCTATGCATGTCTAGACAGAAAAATGTCCTACAACTCCCAGCATGCCCCAGCCAGCACGGTTGGCTGGGGAATGCTGAGAGTTGTAGGACATTTTTCTGTCTAAACATGCATAAGATTGCTCCCTAAAGCATCTACATACCCCACCTTTCCTCAGTGGGCCCAAAGTGGCTAACAACATAAGTTAAAAAAATAACTTTACAATTAAAAAACACACAAAATAGTTTGATAATACACTATAATAAACCAAGCATTTAATACTATATTAAATATATTTAGTATCTGCATTTAGCAAATTTAAAGGACTTTTAGAAGTCTTTAACCACAGCAATGAGAAGCACTTTAAAAAGGGAGCAACTACTTATGGCTCAAAGCATAAGAGGCAGGCTTTGATAAGGATCTCAGCCATTGGGCAGGTTCATGCAGGACAGGACAGGACAGAGAAGTATTCCTTCAGATATCCTAATTCCAAACTATAAGGAGTTTGGGAGCAGGAACTAGTTTGAATTGAGCTTGGAAATGTAATGGTTTAAACATGAAAGTCGCATGTTCCCTATACATGGTTCTGTAGTTTCAAACTCTCTTCAGAGGCTATGTAGGGTACTTCACAGTAATCCAGGCATGATGTAATTAATGCATGTAACTCATTGGCCAAGTCTGCAGTCTCCAGAAATGGCACACCAGCCTAAGTTGGGCAAAAGCATTACTGGCCATAGCCAGTACTTGATAGGGATGTCCATCACTGGGAAATCCAGGGCTTTATTGGCTTGACGGAGTTCCACAGCATGTACGACTTGCTTTGCATGTGTGAGCTGAGCTGTGGGCTGTTCCCCAAACACCAGGATTTAATTTGCGCATTTTTAAGGGTCTGCAATTTGCACAAATTTCTGAGGAATTTGTGCACATTACAGCCAAATTTGTGTAAATTACACAAAGTCAACTGTAATTTTTGGAAATTCAGCCATAATTGAGCTCAGGAATTTGCACAAATTGCAGAACCTTTAAAAAATGCACAAAATTCCCTTAAAAAAACCCAAACTGGCCCAACTCACTACAGAGTGAGTCAGGTGCCACAGTGGGGCATAAAACTAAGTCCAGAGGTCGAGCCTAGGAAAGCTTTTTGAACTCCACCCCCAAATTGAATTTCTCCAACATCCCTAGTACCCAGACATCTAAGGTCAAAGCTGATCAAAAAGAACCTCCCAAATTAGGAAACTGCACATTTAAGGGAAGTACTGAGATGTGAAGGGCCAGAAAAAAAATGGAAAGATTCAGAAAACAAATTGTGTGTGTGTGTGTTTTCCCAGGGACCGCTTTTTTTTTTTTCCAAAAAAATAGAAAAAATGAACAGCTTTGGGTTATAAAATATGTTTTTAGAATTTAAGACAAAGTATTTATAAATTGTTACCCAGCCTTTGCTCCCCTCCACACACACACAAAAATGATTTCTAAAACTATATAGTAAGAACACTTTTATAGAAAGACTAGGGTTGGCGGAGAATTTCTCCCCGAAACTTCGGGGGGCCGAGCGCCAACGTGTTCGGCCCCCCGAACAAGTTTCGGGGAGAAATCCTCTGCCCCCCCCGCCCCCTGCACCCCCCCGGGACGGGACTTACCTTCACCGAATGTCCCTCCCGGCGGCGGGTCCAGCCGGCGGTTTGGCGGGTGTTCGAGCGGGGCGGGAGCGGCAGCCAATCTTTCGACCGGCTGCCGCCGCCGCCATTGCAATGAAAGAAAAAAAAACAACAACGCCCCCTGATAGGCTACGTGACGATTCACGTAGCCTATCATGGCTAGATTTGCAAAGTCAGCTGTGATAGGATACGTCAATCGTCATGTAGCCTATCACGGGTGACTTTAAAAAAAAAAAAAAAAAGTGTGTACGGATAATGGCGGCCCCCATAGGGAGCCGCCATTCCCGTTCCTTATTTGGTCGCTGTAGTCTACGTAAAGATTTACGTAGACTACGGCGAAAATAAGGGCAATGCTATTTGCGTTGCCCTTATTTTCGCCGTAGTCTACGTAAACATTTACGTAGACTACAGCAACCAAATAAGGAACGCAAATGGCGGCTCCCTATGGGGGCCGCCATTCGCGTACGCGCTTTTTTTTTTTTTTAAAAGTCACCCGTGATAGGCTACGTGACGATTGACGTAGCCTATCATGGCTGACTTTGCAGATCTAGCCATGATAGGCTACGTGAATCGTCACGTAGCCTATCAGGGGGCGTGTTTGTTTGTTTTTTAAACTTTCGCGTTCATGGCCGGGTGAGCTGGGAAGCCTCCTCCCCGGCCTGAATTTCGGCCGGGCCGAAGCGGGAAGCCTCCCCCCCTGGCCTGAACTTCGCGGGGGGACCAGCGAAGCGCCTCCCCCCCACCGCGAACGTCCTTCGAGGACAGGTAAGTGACTTTCGTCCACCCCTAAGAAAGACTAGAGATGTAAAATATCTGGAAATAATGAAGTGAAGGGGAAAAATAGTTTTCTTAATCCCGTCTGTAAGATTCCCAGCATAGTTAGTTCTTTCACTCCTTATTAAAATTATTGATCTAAAGTGTATTTTACTGACAGACATTTATGCTCAGTTTCCCAACATGTGAGTAGAGTCATTGTTGTGCATTCTTGACAGTGAATGTGCATTCTTTCTTGACAGCTTGAGTTTTGTTCTATAGAGTCCTATGTTTCTGATGCTGTAGCAGTTATTTAATGTAGTTCTAATCTATTCTGACAATAATTACAAATTTCCTGAGTTTATTTTTAAAAGTATTAAAATATAATGATAATTTTATGAGCAATCTATGTCATACCTAAAATAACTTTAGGAACAGAGAGGCTGCTTCATGTTTCTAAAGCAGCCCCTACCCCAACTTGGTGCCCTCCAGATTACAGCACCCAGAATTCCTGAGCTTTGGCCATGCTGCCTGAGGCTGATGGGAGCTGAGGTCCAAAATATCTGGAGGGCACTAGGTTGGGGGAAGCCTGTCTGAAAGCAACAAAGTGACTTTAGATCTGTAAAGAACACACACACACACACACACGTATTATTTTCCATTTTTTCCAAAATTTCCATTTTTTCCACCCTCACAGAAAAAAACCCCAGTTTCCTTCCCCATGGCCTCAAAATTTCTGGATATTTTACTTCTCTAAGTACTACCCCATCCAACATGATTAACCAGGAACACCACTGTCTCATTGAGATTAAGCTTCACTTTCTTTGCCAGTACTCAATCCCTGAGTGCTTCCAAGAATCAGTTCAGGACCTCTACAGTTTCCTTGGGATTAGATGGAAAGGAGAGACAGAGTTGGGGTCATCCATATACTAATGACATTTAACTCCAAATCCTCCAATGACCTGTCTTAGTGGTTACATGTAGATATTAAGTAGCACAGGAGACAAGATGGGACCCCATAGACAAACAGCCAAGGCACTGAATAGTAGTCCTCCAGGATCTTCTGGAATCATCCCTCCAAGAAGGACAGCAGTCACCACAACACCATGCCAAAGAATTCAGAAGGACACCTTGGTTCATAGTATCAAAACTGCTGAGATGTCCAGTAGAACCAACACTCGTATATATACTGCTCCTGGCATAGTTCATCTACCAAGGCAGCTAAGGCTGTTTCCATCTTAAAACAGGGTCTAAAGCCAGATTGAAATGGAACTAAATCAGGAGTGAGCAACACATAGGACGTAGGCTGCATGCAGCCCCTACCCCACCCTTGCACCAAAATTCACAGTGGCAGCATAAAACACAGTGGTTTACCACTGTAGAGCAGTAAATAGGTCAAACTTAGTTTGTTCTCAAGCCATATTTGACCCTCTTACCACTCCACAGTGTTTGCCACCAAATTTCAGCAGCAAACTGCCAATGCCCCCACCCCTGCTGCCCTGCCAAATCCCACAGGATGCCAACACTGGTGATAGGACTGCGGCACAGAAGAGGTCAGAGAGGAAATGGTCCTTGGACCTGCTGTAGTTGCCCACCCTGATCTAGGTAATCCATATCAGCCAGGAAAAACCTGGAGCTCAAAGATGGTCATGTATTGAAGTACCTGGAATGCTGGGGACTGGCCAGAAATTCTCCAGTATGGTAGGGTTAAGGGAGGCTTCTTTCAATACAGCATTCTCTACTGCCCCTCACAAACTTTCTGGGTGGAAGCCACCTTCCCCAAAGGATGAATTTGCCACTCATACTATCCACTCAGCCACTCCTCCTCTTGCAGCATTACTGGACAAGAAGATGCCAAAGGAATATGTGCTCGTATTATTCTAACAGCAGCATCTAAGTTAGAACCAATCTGAGTGACTTTTATTTGCAAAGTTTCTAGCAAATTAGTCACAGTGATCTGCCAAGCAGTCTTCCTCTCCACTTTGAGGGTTAAGATGTAAAAGCCCTCTGAGTTAGGACTGTGCATGGATCCCTAATCCAACTCAGAAGCCGTTTCAGGGATTCTGAGGCTGGCTCGATTCAGCATGGGCTGATTTGCCCCCCCCCCCGCGACCCGCCTCGGCCTATGAAGCCAAAGTGGGATTCAGACATCTGAATTCCGCTTCAGGCCCCCCAATGAGCTGCCCAACCCCCAGCTCCTTACCTGGGCCCTTGTTCCATGGGGGGGGGGTGCTGCCACCAGGGGAGCTGCCTCTGCCACTGCTGCCACTGCTGGTGCTGCTGGGGGAGACGCTGCCCATCACAGCCCACCAACTGCCTATTCTGCCCTCTTTGCAAGGAGGGAAGGACAGGCAATTGGTGGGAGGCACTGGCTGCCTGTGAAGCCTGCATGGCCTCCTTCCTTGCATGGGAGGAGACCATGCAGATTGGATAGGCATGAAGACAGGAGTGGTCCTCCAACTGCACTCTTTCCCTTCCATGGAAGGAGGGCAGGGCACCTGGTTGGAGGCCAACTCCTGCCTCTGCTCAAGCCTTCATGGGTTCCTTGCTTTCAAGGAGCCTGTGAAGGCTTGAGTGAGGCCAGCAGCAGCAGTTTGCAATGGGGGCGGGCTGCCACCACTGCCATTGCCACTAGGGGAGCCAATTCCCCCATTCCCCACAACAAGACAGCTGCTGGTGCATGTCCAGAGAACCAGGTAAGAAGCTGGGGGCTGGGTGTTGGCAGTGGCGTTGGCGTGGCGACTGGGCTCCGGATCACTTCAAAGTGCACTGAAGCGCTTCGCAGTGACCCGATCTGCTTCGGGCTGCTTTGTGCCCCCTCCACCTTGACTCGGAGGCAGCCCAAAATGGCCCAAGGCAGCCTGCTTCAACTCAGAGTTTGGGCTTCAGGCCGAAGTATGTGTCGCCCCTGCAGTGGGCGTTGAACTCTTAGGTTAGAAGTGCCAAGGTAGTGATAAATCAGACTCAAAGGTTTGCTTACAAGGAGACTTTATTGAGTAACTTACAGCACACAGGCGTAGCCAATGGTTGGATCAGACAGCTTCTCTGAACCCCGAGCCACTGGGTACAATGGGTCTTATATTCTACAGGTTAGCAATAAGCAGCGTTTCAGCAGCATGCGCCCCTCGCGTTCATTCTCAGCATAAACTAACAGCACTTGGTTCTTAAGCACAGCCACCTGCAGCTTTAAGGTAAACAAACTCTGCTTCTCAGGCACATCAGAGATAAAGACTCTCCTCATTAGCAAGGAATGCACCAAGAAGGCTGTTATTGGCCTTTTGACTCATCTGCACAGGCTCAGAGGCTTACTAGCATGGGAACTGCACCAATAATGAACTTAAGCAAGCATTATGGATCTCTAGGCCCCTCTAACACTACAAATGACTTGGCTATGCTTTTGGGGCCAGTACAAAGTGGTGCACAGCCCTTCTCTGAATTCTTGAAACAGCTCCACTAGCCAGCTCTGAGATGATGCACTGGTGATGGAAAATATTTATTTCCATCATCATTTCAGAGCAAGCTCTAAATAGGGATGTACGAGAAATTCATTTCAGTTCATTTTGGTCAGGGTAGACCCAGTTCATACCCTCTGGACCGAAGATGGACTCAGACAAAATCTATGGTCAAAACGTGTACATTTCTGAGTTTGTGATATGATTCGAGAACCAAAAAAGAAAAGAAAAAAAGTGTTCAACAGGATGCATACATTTGAAAAGGTGCATGACAAAATGTGCACTTGTGAAAAATGTGCAGAAACATTCTTTAATCAATGAGAGAAGAGTGCGCCCATTTCAAAGATGTGCCTAATTCGTTCCTGTATTTGCAACAAATATGCATGGAAATATGGTCTAAAATTCACTTTAGCAGTCCACAGAAAAATGCTCTAACCCCAGCACCAGCTTGTCTGGCAAAAGGGGGGGGGGATGTTGCGGGCAGATGGGGAGAGAAGAGGTGGCTGCTGCCTATTGGGTGCCCCCCCATGGCACCACCAGGCAAGGGAGGGGTCGGCAGAACCCTCTTAAGCTCTGCGCCCCCTCCCAAACCAACTCTCTCGGTCTCGTAGCTGACAGTGTGTGAGAGAGGGTCTTCATTTCCGAGCTGCGAACCACATGCTCTGTGCCTCTTCTCATCGTCATCGTCGGCCCTGCTAACCGGCCCCTGCACTGCTCCCGAGGCAACCTGCTCTCGCCTGGTTCCCAGCGGCAGCGGCGACCGGTGCTTGTCGCGCCTTTTGGGCTGTGGTGGGCTCGCCAAGCAACCTCCGCAGCCCACGCCTTACTCAGCGTCCAGCTGGGCTAGTGGGGGCATCTGCGCTTGCTCTGGGCAGCAGACGCGCCCCACACCTCTCCCTGATCCTGGGGTGACTGGCTCCCGGCTGGTCCCTGACGGTGGCGGCAGCAGTGACCTCCATGGCTCGCACCTTACCCGGCATCTGGCTGGTCCAGCTGGGGCGCCTGCATTCCTTCTGGGCAGCTGCTCCCAAGATGACCAGCTCCCGGCTGGTTCCCAGTGGCAGTGGCAGCCGGTGCTTGCCATGCCTGTTGGGTGGAGGCGGGCACAGCGAGCGACCTCCGCGGCCCACACCTTACCCAGTGTCTGGCTGGCCAGTAGGGGCGCCTGCGCTTGCTCTGGACAGCACATGCGCCCTGCGCTTCTCTCCGTCAGGGCGGCAGCACTGCCACTGGTCCCTACACTGCTCTCAATGTGACCAGCTCCAGCTGGTTCCCGGCGGCAGTGGCCGGTGCTTGCTGCACCTGGCGGGTGGCAGCGGGCATGCTGAGTGACCTCCATGGCCCATGCCTTACTCGGCATCTGGCTGGGCCAGTGGGGGCCCCTGCGCCTTCTCTGGGTGGCTCACATGCCCTGCACCTCTCTCCATTGTGGTGGTGGCACTGCTGCCGGCCCCTACACTGTGGCCACCGACACTGTGGCCACCAAGCAACCAGCTCTGACTGGACCTTGGTGGCGGCTGCCGTGGCCTATGTTCACCACACCTTTCTGGCAGCGGTGGGTGCGTTGAGCGACCTGTGTGACCCCACCTCACCTGGCATCTGCTGCTTGTTCCCCTGGCTGCGCCCTCATGGCTGCTGGCATGTGCTCGCTGGGGCTTTGCACGAGTCTTGCGGCAGTGGCAGTTCTGCTGCTGGTCCTCGCACCGCAGCAGCTGGCCCTGGTTCATCCCCAGAGGCCGCAGCAGTGGCTGGAGCTTTACCCCTTTTGAGTGGCGGCAGGAACGTCAAGCAACTTGTGGGGCTCGCACCTTCCCTGGTGCTTGCTGGCTGATCTTGCAGCGGCGGCAGCAGGTGCCTGTGGCAGGAGCAGGCATCAGGCATGACACCACAGCACTGGAGCCGCGGGTCTGGCTCTGCTGGTTGCGGGCTCTTGCCCTCTTACTCCCCCAAGTACTGCCCCGGACTTCTCCGGGCCGGTTTCCCTGGGCCTTCTGCCCAAATGTTTGGGGTCCCCATGGGGGGGTGTACTTGCCAGCTGGGCTGAGTGTTGGTAGTGCCTGGATGGGAGCCCACCTGGACATTATCCAGCCACGGTGCTGAAGCCAGGCAGGTTTGGGTCTGGTCAGTGCTTGAGGGCGGGGGAGACCACCTAGGACTCCCATGCAGCCACCTTGAGTTCCATGCAGGCAGGCAGGTAAGATACAACTATAATACTCCATTCGCTCCCCACCCCTCAGTGCACAGCTGGCCAAATAGCCCAGCGGTGTAACCTCCGGGTGTGTGACTCCAGAGGTGGTGAGTGCGAGCCCCTCCTTTGCCCAATTTCTTTCAGGGCCTGTGAACCTTTTAGGCTTTTGCCTCTGCTCCACCTTCCAATGTCCCCCCCCACAAGAAAGGGCAGGGGTCGGTATAGAGTAGGGCATGGCTCCACGACCCCCACAAAAAGCCGCAATGTAGCCGCGACCCGGAGCCCGAGGATGATGAGGGCCCAGTCCTTTCACGTCTGGCAGGGGCAAAACGTACCTCTGGGATCGCACCTCCTTCCCCGGCCTGGCCCAGTAGAATCACCGTTGTCCAGGCCTAATCAAACACAACAGCAGGTGCAACGTTCACGGTTGCTTTCTATTGCAGCATGCCTGGACGCCATTGTGGCTTTCATCTTCGCTGGCTCATCCGGACCGCACATCACTGCTGGAGGTTGACCACCCTCCTGGGGTTTCTCTGCCAGCAGCACAAGTGACATCATTCCCCTTGCTCATGTGGGACCTGGGAGCAGTTGCCCTGACTATTGGTGAGACATCTGCACCTCACTTTACATGGCTAGGTGGGGGACCATCGGGTCCTCTGGGGTTGTTGCCTTGACTTCCCCCCTGTGGTGGCCGTCCCTCCCACTGTCCTAATACACCGCAGCCTCCATGTTGGCGCAGCTCAGCCAGGGGCTCCTGTCGGGGTGTCCCAGTCCGTTTCATCTTCTGGGGGCTCCCTTTCCTTTATTGGGGCCTGGCACCTGCCTGTAGCTCTGTCCATCACATCTCTGCTTCCGCTAGCATCTGGCAGGCCCCTGCCAGGGACCTGAAGGATCATGACCTCCAGCTCCAAATTTACGACCCTTCCCCAGCCAGGTCTCGGCGACAGATCTGACAGAGGCCACGTCCTTGCCAAACTGTCTCCTGCATTGGCCCTCGGCCTACTTAGCGTCTAATGGTTCATCACCGCTGGCTGCACTGGCGCTACAGCTTTGGGGCGTATGGTCTTGGCACCCATCCCGTTTCCATCTAGTGTGCTGCCCTTCGTTGTGGGCTGCACCCATGCACCTCTTGTCCAGGGGCCCAAGGATTGTGAGGTTCCCTTAGGACAGGCCTAGGTAGAAGGACGCCCAGTGGTGCACTGCAGCAACCTCCTAATGTCTCCCAGCCTGGTTGTATTTGCCGCTCCTCCGGCCTTCAAGATGCTGCCTGACTGGCAGAACGCATTCTACTTCGAACATGGCTTCACACCAGGTTTTTAAGACCCCTTTCCTGGGTCAGCATAAGCCATACTTGGCTTGCAATCAACATCCGTCCTTGCCATGCATCGATGGGTTTGTGAGAACATCAACAAAGTAGTACTAGCAGAATGGGTTGTAGCCCCCCCTTTTCCTTATCTTTCATCCCCTTTCGATTTCCCCTTTCAGTATAGTGCCCAAAGGTCCTCAGTAACCTCTCTTCCCCAATGGCCAGTCTGTTAAGGACGAGATCCACTATCATCTGTGCTCAGTGCAATACACTTCCTTTGAGGAGGCGGTTGTCCCTGTCTGGGATCCCAGCCACTGGTCCCTGATGGGCATGTGCCACATGGAGTCCATAGCCAGTGGTCAAATTTTCATTCCAGGCGATCAAGCTGCTCCCTGCCTTAAGCACTGTCACAGCCTCGTCTCCCTCGTGGCCCCCGCAAGTAGTTGTAGGGCAGTTTTCAATCCCCATGCAGGGTAGTGCCCTCTGGCCATCCCTTCCTGTGCAGGCTCAATTGACGTTCCAGGGGCTCCTGCTGCCGCTCTATCAAACCAGGGTCACTCCTGCCATCCGCGGGGACCCGCGTGCGTGCTTTCAAGTTTATGGGACTCTGTTGATGTTTTCTTCTGGGGGAAAGGCTGCTCCTTTAGGCTGACCTGCAAATTCACTTGGATGCCACTGCTCCCCTGGGATTTGGAAACATGTGGCAGGTTCGGTGCCGCTCTGCGCAGTGGGCAGGGCATCTGGCCACTGCCGAAATTTGTCAGGACCATACCTTTCTGGAGTCCCGGTTAGGGATGTACGAAACTCACTAACCTTTTTGTGGAATTTTTCGTGGTGGGGGGGGAGGTGCTCCATCCCTCCCCCGGAATCCTCGATGGGGGGGAGGTGATCCGGTCCTCCCCCCCAGAATCCTGGCTGGCTGGCTGTGCTCTGCGGCGGCTCTGCTGAGCAGCTGGCCAGGGCTGTCCGCAGCCGGATTTCCAGCCACGGACAGGCTGGTGTGGATGCAAATGGCGGCCGCTACAGCGGCCGCCATTTGCGTCCAGCCAGGCTGCCGTGATAGGCTACGTAAGTATTTACATAGCCTATCACAGCAACCCCCCCCCAAAATAAACAGCGTACGCAAATGGCGGCGGCTATGGCGGCCACCATTTGCGTTCCCTATTTTTTGCCGTTTTAGCCTATGTAAATATTTACATAGGCTATTACGGCGAAAAAAAAAAGAGGAATGCAAATAGTGTAGTGGGCGCTATTTGCGTTCCTTTTTTTTCGCCATAATAGCTTACATAAATATTTACGTAGACTAAAACGGCGAAAAATAGGGAATGCAAATGGTGGCCGCCATAGCCACTGCCATTGGCGTATGCTGTTTTATTTTGTTTTTTTATTGGCTTGCCATGATAGGCTACGTAAATACTTATGTAGCCTATCACGGCAGCCTGGCTGGACACAAATGGTAGCCGCTACAGTGGCCGCCATTTGCATCCGCACCAGCCCGTCTGCGGCTGGAAATCCTATGTAAATACTTATGTATCACGGCAAAGACCAGGATGCAAATGGTGACTGCAGCGGCCAGTCGAAAGACCAGCCGCCCCCGCCACCGGAGCCACCGCCGTCCGGAACAACCACCCCAGGTAAGCCTCATCCCGGGGGGAATCCGCGGGGGCGGGGGGTGGCAGGCTGTTCTGCCATGGATTTCAGGGGGCAGAATGCCAGTGCATTCGGCCTCACTGAAATCCGTGGCGGAATTCTCCGCCATCCCTAGTCCCAGTCCTCCAAACCCAAGCATCACGTTATTGGTCAGGGTATTCACGCTCCAGTGTCTGCGTCACAACATCTGGTTCCGGCCTGCCATGTGCTGGGTTTGGCAAACCCAATTGCCAGCTTTGTCACGAAATCCAATCGCCAGGTTCTGGGCCTTAGCCTCGTGTGCATGTTCGCAATCAGATCCCATCCTTGCAGTACTATGGGAGACCGGAGTACTGGAGCCAAGCTCCCAGTATTGGAGCCACCTATGACAGGGCAGGCAGGGAGTTCCCCTCCTTGGGAACAAACCTCAGTTACAGATAGGGATGTCAGATAATTCAACCACGGATCTTGGTGAGGCCGAATGCCAGTGCATTCGACCCCCCGAGATCTGTGGCGGAACAGCCTGCCCCCCGCCCCCCCGCTATTCCCCCTGGGATGAGACTTACCTGGGGCGGATCTTCCAGGCGGCGGCAGCGGCTGCGGCGGCTGGTCTTCCAACCGGCTGCCGCCGCCCCCTTTTGCAGTCTTGTCGGTTGGTTTTTTTTTTTTTTTAACAAGACGTGATAGGCTACGTAAAGACTTACATAGCCTATCACGTCTGGCTTAAAAAAACAACAACAATCGCATACGCAAATGGCGGCAGCTACGGCCGCCGCCATTTGCGTTCCTTATTTTTGGCCATCTTAATCTACGTAAATATTTACGTAGACTAAGACAGCGAAAATAAGGGGAACGCAAATAGCGTAGCGGACGCTATTTGCGTTCCCCCTTATTTTTGCCGTCTTAGTCTAAATAAATATTTACGTAGACTAAGATGACCAAAAATAAGGAATGCAAATGGTGGTGGCCGTAGCCGCCGCCATTTGCATATGCGCGGTTTTTTGGTTTTTTTTAAGCCAGATGTGATAGGCTACGTAAGTCTTTACGTAGCCTATCATGGCTGACTACAGGGATGTAAACGGCGGCGGCTATGGCCGCCACCATTTGCATCCCTGTTAGCCAGCGGCCGGATGTCAGGCTGCTGGCGGAGCTGGCTGGCAGCTCTGCGGAATCCCCGCGGAGCAGAGCTGGCCGGCCAGGATTCCGGGGGGGAGGCACAGAACACCTCCCCCCCCCAGTGAGGATTCTGGGGGGAGGGATGGAGCGTCTCCCTCCCCCCAGAGGAACCCAGCAGAGCCAGGTAAGGGGAGTTTCATACATCCCTAGTTACAGAATCCAAGGCCCCTTTGCCTATAGATCATTTGCTGAAATTGGCTTTTACTTGGGGAACAAAGGGCTATCTGCTGGAACCATGAGGGGCAAGCTGGCTGTTTTTAGCCTTCCGGGCCACGACGATGGCAGTTACTGCCTCCACATTGGATTCCAGGGTCAGGCGTGCAGAATGGGTTTTGGCATAGATATAGCCTGTTTTATCATATTCTAGGTGCCCTTTACTCCGGATACCCTTCTTGAGCTCTTGAGGTTATAGTCCTCCATTTGCTCTTCCCAGTATGACATTTCTCCACCCCACACAGCAGCCTCAACGGCCTTCTTCGGTGCCCTTGGGATTTTAGGGTTGCTTCCGGCTCCCGAGTCTGATCAATCCAGGAGGGCCTTGCAATGCTCCAACGTACAGGTCTCTCCCTATATAATGCACCTCCACATTCAGGGGCCAAGCACTGATCCGCGTGGCGAGGGGACTGCAATGGCCCGCTACCAAGCACAGGTCAAACAGGTCATGCCCCGCCAGGGCCTTACGGATTCTTACTAAAAGCCACGGGTTTGTGGAAGCACCCCGGTTTTTGTCACTCTGACGTTCACCACTGATAAAATTTCACTATGGGCAGTCACCACGTCAGCTCTTTCATGCTAGGCCTAGGTGATTTCCAATCCAGGACCCCCCTCTTTTCGCACTGGAGTGGTCTCCACGGCAGCCGCTTTAGGTTTTTCTCATGGCAGTGGGGAGATAACACTTCTATGCATTCCAGCCTGGCATTCGCAATTCTGCTTCTGCCTGATTAATTTTATAATTTTTGTATAATTGTATAATTTTTCCTTTGTTTAAGCCCTAATGTTCTTATTCCATAGTCCGTTAGACTCGATGTATGCTGGAATGGGTGCTCTTACTAGGAGTGCTCGAAAGCCACTTACCTCGTCTCGCAGCTTGCTTCGCGGTGGGGGGGGAGGCGCTTCGCTTCTCCCCCCGGGAGGTGCCTCGCCTCGCCTGGCCGAAATTCAGGCTGGGGAGGAGGCGCCTCGCTTCGCCCGGCTGCGAAATAAAAAGTTAAAAAAAAAACGCCCCCGTGATAGGCTACGTGATGATTTACGTAGCCTATCATGGCTGACTTTGCAAATCTAGCCATGATAGGCTACGTTAATCGTCACGTAGCCTATCACGGGGGCGTTTTTTTTTTTTACTTTTCTTGGAATGGCGGCGGCGGCAGCCGGTCGAAAGACCGGCTGCCGCCCCCGCCCCTGTCGAAGCCCTGCTGAACCGCCGCTGCGACCCGCCACCGGGAGCGACATTTGGGAAAGATAAGTCCCATCCCGGGGGGGGGGGCAGGGGGGTGCAGAGAATTTCTCCCCGAAACTACTTCGGGGGGCCGAATACGTTGGCACTCGGCCCCCCGAAGTTTCGGCGAGAAATTCTCTGACACCCCTAGCTCTTACGTGGGCGCAGTATGGTATTTTGGGGCTGCATAAAGGGCTTCTACTTCGGCCTTCTGATCTACACTTCAGTTACCTCGACACGCTACGATCTAGTGGCTCGGCAGACGGGGCATGCGGTGGGAGTCCCCCCTCCTCACCCTGGTCCACCAAGGTTTGGTCAGTCTTCCTCCGCAGGTCCAGGTGCTGCACGACGGAGGGAACGGCTTGGGGCTGTAAGCCAGGCAAGGACCTGATCGGAACAGGCCTTGGTTGATGTGCAGGTGGTCTGGCATACCTGGCCAGAAGTAGCCATATTGTGGTCCTCATTGCTCCCACAGATCGATTGGAAGGTTCAGAATGACGTTGCCACTGGCAGGGCATGTTGGAGAGTGAACAGAGGAATGGCTTATGGCCTATGTGAATGGGGTGATGGCTGCACCATCCACCAGGAAATTCTTTGGACGAGGAGGGAGCGTTACAGGCAGGATGGTGTCCGCCTGTCTAATGCAGGGAATAACATATTTCTGTCTAGTCTGCAAAGGGGCCTGCGAGAAGTCCGTCAACACAGGTGGGGGGAGTTTCACAAGCAATAGGCTTGTGACTCCTGTGGTGGCTAGGACGGGCAAAAGCAGGAAGAGATTAGGAATGGTGTGCATGCAGAGGCACCTTATGGTGACAGGTGACGCCTGAGGCCCCCGAATGGGTTGTGCGGCTCGGCGGGGGGATTAGTGTTGCCTGGGAGACCAACCCTCCTCACTCACCCAGGTGTTGTGCGGCACCGGGAGGGGGTGACAGGGGAAGGTCTACGTCCCCCAGAAGGGGCAGTCCGGAGGGGTGGCGAGATCATTGCCACCCGTCAGGCTGGGTGTGCTTTTGCCCAGGAAGTGCCAGCTTGTCGCTGGCACAGTCAGCTGCCCATCCTAGGTATCCCTTTGCAGATATTTTCAATAAATGTGGCCCAATTTTCAACCCACGCCTTGTTGTCTGACTCTGCTTTGACCCATCTCCACTCACAACTGCATTTATCTGTGACCCAATTTCTTCCCTCCTTCATTCAGCCCAGTGTTGAAAGCAAATACAGTCTTCTTTGAAAATAAAAGGTAAGGAAGCAAAAGGTTTGAAAATGTCAATGTAGTAATTGTACAAGGTCATGAGTTAGTTTAGAGTTTGGAATAAGACCCATGAGTCTTCAATCCAGTTCTCTTGCATTAAATACTGCCTTGTCAATTAGGCTTCAAAATGTAATTCCTTGGCTAGTTTGGAGGCATTACTGTTGTTTTATTTCACCTTTACTAGGTGCTGAATTACATGTAATCCTTCCCTAAAGAACAGCAGTTTATACATGGAGGTTTAGCAAGAAGAAAATTGATGTATATACTTAACTTATTATTAATGTGAAAGAACAATCATTTGGACTACAGTGAATAAAACATTGATAATATAAGATTCAAGAGGGTTGATGTAAGTGCCATATATAACATAGCTTTCCTAGACTTGAACATTATTCGGTAGTGGTTGTAGGCTTCAACAATGTTTAATATTGGTTAATAATATGTGATCAGGTTCATAATGACTTGGATTATCATATGTAGTATCTCCTCAACAAGATTAATATGGATTAATAATAGGTTGACATTAGGATCCATCAATAAAGGACAAGATAGCTGGAGTACATGCATCAAAGTAGCATTTATAAAACTTACAATGGCAAGGTAAATTAATAGGGGGTTCTACATTCATAGTAAGCACCTAAGCACAGACAGTTAAGTGAGTGAATTGAGAGGGGTAAACATGATAAAATTAACAAAAACTGCAGGCATGAAAAGGAAGTATTAAAACATACTGATTCTTCCATATTTAAAAATTGTTGTTGTTGTTCAGTCGTTCAGTCGTGTCCGACTCTTCGTGACCCCATGGACCATAGCACGCCAGGCCTTCCTGTCCTGCGCTCTTTCCTGGAGCGTGCTCAAGTTCATATTCATTGCATCCGTGATGCTATCTAGCCATCTCATCCTCTGCCGTCCCCTTCTCCTTTTGCCTTCAGTCTTTCCCAGCATCAGGGTCTTTTCCAGGGAGTTTTCTCTTCGCATTAGGTGGCCAAAATATTGGAGCTTCAGCTTCATTATCTGTCCTTCCAATGAGCACTCAGGGTTGATTTCCTTTAGGATGGACTGATTTGACCTCCTTGCAGTCCAGGGCACTCGTAAGAGTCTTCTCCAGCACCACAGTTCGAAAGCATCAATTCTTCGGCGCTCAGCCTTCCTTATAGTCCAGCTCTCACAGCCATACATTACTACTGGGAAAACCATAGCTTTGATTAGACGGACCTTTGTCGGCAAGGTGATGTCTCTGCTTCTTACTATGCTGTCTAGGTTTGCCATAGCTTTCCTCCCAAGGAGCAAGCGTCTTTTAATTTCATGGCTACAGTCACCGTCTGCGGTGATCTTGGAGCCCAAGAAAGTAAAATCTGTCACTGTTTCCATTTCTTCCCCTTCTATATGCCAGGAAGTGATAGGGCCAGATGACATGATCTTCGTTTTTTTAATGTTGAGTTTCAAACCAGCTTTTGCACTCTCCTCTTTCACCCTCAACAAGAGGCTCTTTAGATCCTCTTCGCTTTCTGCCATTAGGGTGGTATCGTCTGCATATCGGAGGTTGTTGATAATTCTCCCAGCAATCTTAATTCCGACCTCTGATTCATCCAACCCGGCATTTCTCATGATGTACTCTGCATATAAGTTAAATAAGCAGGGTGACAATATGCAGCCTTGTCGTACTCCTTTCCCAATTTTGAACCAATCGGTTGTTCCATCTCTGGTTCTTACTGTTGCTTCTTGACCCTCGTACAGGTTTCTCAGGAGACAGGTAAGGTGGTCTGGTACTCCCATCACTTTAAGAATTTGCCAGTTTGTTGTGATCCACACAATCAAAGGCTTTAGCGTAGTCAATGAAGCAGAAATACACGTTTTTCTGGAATTCTCTTGCTTTCTCCATGATGCAGCGAATGTTGGCGATTTGATCTCTAGTTCCTCTGCCTCTTCTAAACCCAGCTTGTACTTCCGGTAGTTCTCGGTTCGCATACTGCTGAAGCCTAGCTTGTAGGATTTTGAGCATCACCTTGCTGGCATGTGAAATGAGCGCAATTGTGCGGTAGTTTGAACACTCTTTGGCGTTGCCCTTCTTTGGAATTGGAATGTAAACTGACCTTTTCCAGTCTTGTGGCCACTGTTGAGTGTTCCAGATTTGTTGGCATATTGAATGCAGCACTTTAACAGCATCATCTTTTAGGATTTTAAATAGCTCGGCTGGAATACTGTCATCTCCGCTAGCTTTGTTGTTACTAATGCTTCCTAAGGCCCACTTGACTTCACTCTCTAGGATGTCCGGCTCAAGTTCAGTGACCGCACTATCATGGCTATCAGGGACATTCAGATCTTTCCTGTATAGTTCTTCTGTGTATTCTTCCCACCTCTTCTGAATCTCATCTGCTTCTGTTAGGTCCCTGCCTTCTTTGTCCTTTATCATGCCCGTCTTTGCACAAAACGTTCCCTTGAGATCTCCAATTTTCTTGAAGAGATCTCTAGTCTTTCCCATTCTGTTGTTTTCCTCGATTTCTTTGCATTGTTCATTTAAGAAGGCCTTTAAAAGAGCTGTTCAAGGGGACAACTATGTGCAGAAAATATAAGGTATAAATGGCATGGATTATGCTGATCAAAAAGTTAGCTGTAGAAGATAAATTATTAGAAGTAGTAACGTTTTGTGGGATGAGATGAAATTTCATGTGGTTTGGGAGACAGATTTGCAGGTGCTCCATAAATACTCTTGCCCCTTGAATACTCTGAATAACAGAAGGGGTTCACACATCATGATGAATCAAATCCATCACTCTTACTAATTAAACATATTAATGTCTATCACTGTTACTGTTCAGGCAATGATACTGCTTTCTATGGAATTTATTTATTTATTTAAAGGGTGAGGGCTTTCAATCTTCCAGACGCAAAATTACTTTTCCTTCATACATCTTATACAAAATTTAAAACAGTGCTGTTTCATCTGTCTGTCTGCCTGCCTGCCTGCCTGTCTATCCATCCATCCATCCATCCATCCATCCATCCATCCATCCATCCATCTCCTAGATGAAATGAAGAACATTTAAAACATTTGGGTAATCAGGAGTTCAGATATATCGGCATCCTTTTGACACGGGGCCATGTTGTTGACAACTTGACATGGAGCTGCACAGTGGACACGGTAAATATCAATATTAGGCAGTTTCAGATAACTGAGTTTCAGAAATTCTGCTGTGTTATACAATTAGACTGAATTCTAATTATGTTCTCGAAACTAATAGCTCATGATGTTAAAATGGAGATTCCCCTAAGAATAGACTCAGCATCTTAGGAATTTACTGAAACTATTTGAGTATAAAACACAACTGAGGTCTAGATCCTCTTAACTACAATCAACCATCTTAACAATAGCGATTAAGAAGACCAAGGTTCTTCTTCTCACACTGCATCCTGGAAGCTGATGGACCCTCTTACAACTAGGGATGTCACGGGAGTCTGAGAGGGGGGGGGTGGAGTGCCATGAACTCCCCCCGCTCAGCCTCCCAGACTCCCATCTGAGGATGGTGCTGTTTACCTGTCCCTGCTCAGCTCCCTGGACGAGCCACTATGTGGTCCTTGGGTGCCTGGCAAGTGGCCACCTGACCCCTCAGCGAGCTGCCTTTTTGCGCAAAAATGGAGGCTCAGGGTTTTTTGTACAAGGCCTTTTTTTCTAAATGGCAGCTGTAAACTGGCCATTTACGCAAGATTACAGGCCTAGATGGGACATCCACTTTAAGCCCTCATGCTATCTCCTTTAAACCTTCATGATTTCAGGCAAGTGCTTGAACAGGGCTTTTCTTTATTTTCAGTATCATACAACTTCTGCATCGCAGAATAGCCTAAGATGAGGACTTTTCTTACACGACAGAGAAGATTTACACCCCGCTCCCACCACTCTTTTTTTTTTGCACTACTCATCACATGGTGATTCTGAGGTGGAAACTACACATTACATTAAATGTGCAGCTGCCAAAAAGGAACCAGACATTAAAATACCCCCTTTATTATATATACAACAATGTACTTGTGTCTCAGTGACATGATATTGTGTAGTTTGTTAGCCCCATATCATTGGCTGCTACTGGCCAGGCAGGAAAAGAAACACACAGTAGGGGTGTCAGAGAATTTCTCGCTGAAACTTCGGGGGGACGAGTGCCAATGTATTTGGACCCCCGAAGTAGTTTCGGGGAGAAATTCTCCGCCCCCCGCCCCCCCCGGGATGGGACTTACCTTTCACGAATGTCGCTCCCGGTGGTGGGTTGCAGCGGCGGTTCGGCAGGGCTTCGACAGGGGCGGGGGCGGCAGCCGGTCTTTCGACCGGCTGCCGCCGCCGCCATTTCAAGAAAAGTAAAAAAAAAAACACGCCCCCGTGATAGGCTACGTGATGATTAACGTAGCCTATCACGGCTAGATTTGCAAAGTCAGCCGTGATAGGCTACGTAAATCGTCATGTAGCCTATCACGGGTGACTTTAAAAAAAAAAAGTGCGTACGGCTAATGGCGGCCCCCATAGGGAGCCGCCATTCCCGTTCCTTATTTGGTCGCTGTAGTCTACGTAAAGATTATGTAGACTACAGCGACCAAATAAGGAACACGAACAACGGCTCCCTATGGGGGCAGCCATTTGCGTACGCGCTTTTTTTTTTTTTTTTTAAGTCACCCGTGATAGGCTACGTGACGATTAACGTAGCCTATCACGGCTGACTTTGCAGATCTAGCTGTGATAGGCTACGTTAGTCGTTACATAGCCTATCACGGGGCTTTTTTTTTTTTTTTACTTTTCTTTTGAAGTTCACGGCCGGGGAGACGGGGCGCTTCTCCCCGGCCTGAATTTCAGCCGGGCGAGGTGGGAAGCCTCCCCCCCGGCCTGAATTTCGGCCGGGTGAGGCGGGAAGCCTCCCCCCCACCGCGAAGCAAGCTGCGAGACCAGGTAAGTGACTTTAGTACATCCCTAACACAGTACTATGATGTCAGCACAAGTGTACTTTCCCCTAAAACATTATGGATAGGGGTTAGGGAATTCAATGTGGCTTTGCCTTTTCTGCATCAGTTGGGTGTTTAATTTAACATCGTTACGGTCTAAGGTCCATATTGGGTGGGCTGTCACTTGTCAGAGATGTTCACAATTGAGGACCAGTATGAATGGAGGATGATGGATTTTTGAGCTCACATGAATTGAGAGGATTGGGGGGGGGAACTTGTGGGTATGTGAAAGACCATAATCCAATGTGGTGCCCACAGGCACCAATGTGCCCACAGATACCTCCCTTAGTGCCCAGCAGGCTTCTTGCCTCTCCTGATTTTTATTTTATTTTTAAAGATTTAAGATGTAAACATTTACCAGGAGGCTGGCATGCTGCAAAGCAAAATATCACCCTCTAGCACCATCTGTATTTTCAAGAATGCCTCTGGGCCCAAGATCTCTCCGGCTCAACAGTTTGCCTTCTGTGAAATGGGGGGGGGGTGCAGAAAAATGTGGTTTCAAAAGAGGGTTTCATATTTTGGAGTTTGGATCCCAGCTCTGACATTTTGTGAAGAGGCAAGGCACTATGGCAGCCATTTTGTGGAAGTGCCCATGAAACTCTCCCCACCTTCCAAATGTGCCCAAAAAGTTGGGGACTCCTGCTGTAATCTAATTCTATCCTGAATCAATTTCGTAATTTTTATGTGTTTGCTGTTCATACACCTGCAAATCACACTGTCCTCCCTCCTATGTTGGCATGTCCATGATGCAGATTATGTGACATTCAAAATGATATTTCAAGAATGGGTGATGCCTCTGGTGAAGTGGACAGTTGGCATGAAAGCTTATGCCAGAATACATTTGTTAGTGTTTAAGGTGCTGCAAGATCCTTTGTTATTTTTATTTTCAAAAATAGTTATTCGGTCAATATCATAGTTTGAACCATTACAATGCATTTTGAAAATCTCTGTTAAAGCACGTTGTTTCATGGTTTTCAGTTCAGCCAGGCACGTATCATACTGCTGAGCAAATATCTTGGATAGTAGAGCAAGATGTACCAAGAGCACTGATTCTATTCATGCTCCATGACTAGGGATGGCGGAGAATTTCTCCCCGAACAAGTTTCGGGGAGAAATCCTCCGAACCCCCCCCCGCCCTCTGCACCCCCCCCCGGGACGGGACTTACCTTCACCGAATGTCCCTCCCGGTGGCGGGTCCGGCCGGCGGTTCGGCGGGTGTTCGAGCGGGGCGGGAGAGGCAGCTGGTCTTTCGACCAGCTGCCGCCGCCGCCATTGCAATCAAAGAAAAAAAAAACGCCCCCTGATAGGCTACGTGACGATTCACGTAGCCTATCACGGCTAGATTTGCAAAGTCAGCCGTGATAGGCTACGTCAATCGTCACGTAGCCTATCAGGGGGCGTTAAAAAAAAAACAAAAAACTTTCGCGTTCGCGGCCGGGCGAGGCGGGAAGCCTCCCCCCCGGTCTGAATTTCGGCTGGGCCGAGGCGGGAAGCCTCCCCCCCCGGCCGGAACTTCGCGGGGGGAGAGGCGAAGCACCTCCCCCCCACCGCGAACGTCCTTCGACGACAGGTAAGGGACTTTCGTCCACCCCTATCCATGACTACTGCTAGGGTTGTTCTTTTAAGAATGGGTCCAATCACCTTTGGTTGGTTCAAAACTTAAAGCATGTTGGCGTCTGTCTCTCTAGAGCCCTCTTGAAAAAATAGCCTTCTAAGGACAACAAAACGTGTCTTCATTGTTTTCCCTGGTCAGAGTTTTACCTCTTCACCAAAAAAATCCTTGTGTATTCCTATTTTCTTGTGATGTGGGGGTGTTTTTCAAATAAAGTTTTTCCTAGGCATGTCAAATGAAGTGCAGAGTTTATCAGCCACCACTCACGAACAAAAAACAAACACTCCACGCCCCAGAAATGGGCGCCTTTACACCCTGGACACTGGTGCTTAGTCCTAAACTAATAATTTCAGTAGTTCATTTTCTTTAGTCCAGGGGTGCACAACCTTTTCAGTGTTGAGGGCCTCACCTATGTGACTTAAACGTAGACACTCCGCCACTAGTGGGGCATATAGTTTCTCCATCACCATTACTGAAGTGGGGAACCTTTTACTATTTATAAGCAAATAGGACTGAATTATTCAGTATCAATAATTAAAATAAAAGTATGCTGAATTATTCAGCATACTTTCAAATAACATCCCAAATACCAAGACTCTACACGTCTACGCAGAAATCAGCATGAGCAGCATACCTACTTACAAGTAAGCTGGGCGAACCTCTGCATGTCTACTCAGAAGTAAGCAGGACTGTATCAATCAGCACCATCCTCCTCAGGCCCTGCCCTCTCTCCCTGGCAGGGAAAAGCTCTTAACTTCTATCAGCATCTGATCAGCGATAAGAGCTCTTCCCTGCTAAGCCATGAGAAAATCAGCTTTTTCCAATGCTCAGCAGGGGAAAGCTCTTATCTCCAATCAACTGCAGATTGAAGATAAGAGGTTTTTCCTAGCTAGGAAGAGGGGCAGGGCCTGGGGAAGAAGCTGATGGCTAGATCAGCAGGGCTGCAGGAAAAAGGTGGGTGTGGCTCTACTGGCTTTTTGGGAACCACTGGGAAAAGTTGAGGATGGCATGTGGCTCATGGGTCACATGTTGTGCAACTATGCTCTAATCTAAAAGGGAGGAAGGGGGGATTTTTTAAAAATATGTTATTACAGAATGTATTGGTTTGCAAGCAACTGATAAAGTAAACTGTTACCAACTAACTGCTACTCCTATTCCTGGAGGGCCTGTATTTTTCCTGTTACCCATGCCTGCTTTGGATTAACTGAGAAAGCTCTTGCCCATTGGTTGGGTCTTACAAATATCTGGAACATCAGGGTGTGAGTGACCTTTTGTTCCATGCCCCATCTTTCATCTACTTTATTAGTGAGACTCAAATTCCATTGATGTCATCTTACTCAGTATAATTAATATTTTGTAATATAACAATAATGATTTATGGCTTGGTTTGTTGTCTCAACTCCACAACTGCAGTAAAGTTCAGAAGATGCAAGAACATTTTAAGTATGTGGCTGGACAGATCAGGCAACAGTCTCTCCAATAAATATTGTTGCAGCTAGCTGCTTGGTTGGAATATTAAAACATGGCATCATATATCTTTAAAAGCAAGTTCTTCTAAGACCAAAACAAATTAACCCATATTTATTTCAAATTCTGTCTTTTAAATTGTAATCTCATTCGACTGGGTGGCTAAATAACTCTCTCTCTCTCTCTCTCTCTCTCTCTCTCTCTCTCTTAAGCAAGCTATACTTTAGTGTGGCTAATTATCTTGCACTGGAAGGAATTGCATGCCCCCTGAGAAAGTGAGGGAGCAATCCTGTGGCCTCTAGACTTGAAGTACAACCTTTACCCGCAGCCTGCCTGCCCTTTAAGATCAGACAGAGAGGCCCTTCTCATTTGCCCACCTGTGAGAGCAGCCAGGTGGATGATCACAGAGAGGGCCTTCTCTGCAGTGGCCCCACACCTCTGGAACAAGCTGCCACCGGAGGTCTGCTCTGTCATTGCAGACTTTTAAGAAGGCCTTGAAAACATATTATTATACCTTGGCCTTCTCTTGATATGACTGCTATTGTTGCTGTTACTGCTGTTAACATTGTTGCTGGTTTTAGTGTTGGCTTTTATTGTTTTTCTGTTATCACTTTTAATATTTTACCTTTTTAAATGTATTTTATTTCTGTAAGCTACCTTGGGAGGGCTTCTGCCCTGAAAGGCAGCCAAGACATATTTCAAATAAATAAATAAAATAGACATTGTCTGAGGGGCCATAAGATACTGGTGATTCCCCCTGAGGTAAGAGACAGCAGTGCTCCAACTTCAGAAGGGAGAGTCAGAGATCTGTTCCCCACCCCCTTGCAGCCAGTTTGGAAAGAACCACACTGGCTTCCCTCTGAGGTTGGAAAATGGACCTTGGAGAGGGGAAAAGAGGGCATTCTGGTGGGGTGGGTGGGGAGGAGACTGGAGAGGCTAGGACGCAAGCTATCCTGAGCCTCTGACAGCATCCTCCCCCTCTGAAGCACCTTCTGAAAAAATGATCTCATGCAATCTGCAGGGTGGGAGGATGGGGAGGCGAAGATCCCCTCCACCCCTCCTCCCGCCCTCCGTTGGTTGATTGGAAGCCTCCGAGTAGGTCCGCCCATCCCTAGGTAAAATACATTTTCATGTTAATATGTGAAACCAATCAACTTGCTCAATTTTTAAAAATATTTTAATTAGTTGGTCAAGGGCCTGCCAAGAAAGAGCATGAGTGCAGCATGCAGAGGTGAAAGTCTTAAACCCCCCCCATCACTGCTTGGGTCCCAAAAAATCACTCCCTGAAGCTGCTATCAAACTTGGGAAACATGCTTCTGTAGGCATCAATGAAACTTTCCCTCCTAGGTTTCTTAGCAGCTTTTTTTCTGGGAGGTGGGATTTTGTCAGAAACTTGGAGGGGGGGGAAGGAGTGCTAACCCCTCACCCCTGCAGCCCCAATCCTACTGACCCCCCAATTACAGCTGTTAAAGCATTGTTTTTAATGAAGCATATCAATTGCTTCCACACAAATGATGTGTCACATGCATTTGAACCCTGCTAATATGTTTTGAATACAGTTCAAATGAAAATGTGCCACCGTTCAACATTGCAACTGGAATGTCACTTCCATCGGCTAAAATCTGGAGGTATTATCCAATGTATCGCTTAGCCATATGTTTCACCCTTTGGCTTGTCTGCGTGCAAATTTAGCATAGGCAGGAGACGATGTGCTGGCAATCGAGAGGAGAACAGTCTAACACATAGCTGACCACAGAAGCTGAAAGCATGACAGCTACAAGCCTGATTGTACTGAGGACATCTGTACCCAATGGATGTCAATATGAGCCCCCCATTATGAATGCAATTAGGATCAGAACCAGAGTAAGTAGTTGCAAAACCAATTCCTTTCAGTGAGTAGTGAATGAGTAAAACGTTAAAGAGACTCACGCTTAAATGGTCTTCTAATATAAAGCAAACACTCTCTTTTGCAATTAGGGCATTGTTGGAGAAGTGAAAAGTGTAGAAATGAAGAGGGCGTGCTGTATGATTTTCCTGCCAAACCCCGTAGGCTTGAAATATGCTCTTCGGACATACACATAACTCAGCTGCAAAAGACCCTTTTCTGGAAGTTCTTTCATTCAGTGTCAGATTTCTCACTGACCAAGGGGGTGACTAGCATTCCCCTCCACAAGCCTGCCTTCAGCATATTTCACCTTCTGCCTGACAGGACCTAAAGAGGTTGGCTCTGAAAACTGAACAAACAAAGGAATCAGTTATACCATCTTTCCTACTTGATTGGATCCAAGATGAAGATGAACTGAAATCCAATGCTGAATTTGAAGCTGATGCTCCATGGGAACCAACATTTCCTTTGGGTACGGGGAACTGAACATTCTTCTTTCCTACTGAAAGATAGTTGTATGCCCCGGCTGTGGGCTGCTAAGGTTTGGAGGTGCCGTGGAAGTGAAAAGCCAGATCCAGGTTGACTTACAAGGAGACTTTTATTGAGTACTTACAGCACACAGGCGTACCCAATGGTTGGATCAGACAGCTTCTCTGAACCCAGAGCCAAGGGGTAAAATGGGTCTTAGACCATACACATTAGCAGTGAGGCAGCATGACAGAAGCAAGCATTAATTAGCATTCATCTGCAACTTTCCCAGCATGGACTAACAGCCCCCCCCCCCTCAGAAGGGAAACAATCAGAACTTTCCCAGCACAGACACCTGTAAACAGAGCCTCACTTCTCAGGTGCTTCCCCGGCCCTAATAAGATAAACGGTTCACAGGTTGTTAGTATGGAATGTGCTGAGGCGGCAATATTGACCTTTGACTCATCTCACAAGCTCAGAGGCCCCCTAGCAAGGAAATTGGGCTTAAGCAAAGAGCATTATGGATCTCTAAATCTCTCTAAAACTACTGGTTACTCAGGTTACAGGCCCAAGGCCTTACAGAAGTGCAAGGCCATCTACATATTGCACCCTATACAAGTGTCGATACTTCCCTAGTTCTAGCTGATACACTACTAATCATAACATAAATTAACATTTGTACTCATTCAAAATCTGGGGAAATGTCAGAGGTCAAATTTGAATTTCAGAAGTGTCTGGGGTGTATGAGATGTGTAGTTCTCTGCTTCTTGGCCTAATTCATCGAATTGAGAGCCAGTGTTGTCTAGTGGTTAGAGTGCTGGACTGGGATTTGGGAGATCCGGGTTCTAGTCCCCACTCAGCTATGAAGCTCACTGGGTGATTTTGGGCCGTTCACTGACTCTTAGCCTTACCTACCTTACAGGGTTGTGATGAGGATAAAATGGAGAGGATGGATTATGGACTACGTAAACCACCCTGGGTTACTTGCAAGAGGAAAAAATAGGTGGGATATAAATGTAATAATAATCTTAAAATAATACATTAAAAAATGAGAGGAGGCTATCACAGACCTGTATATGTTCAGAATGATACCTATAATGATCAAGGAAAGACAAAAACATAGGAGTCTTTTTAGTTTAAAAGGAAGGCGACAAAGGAGGGGACATGATGGAAGAATGATAAATGAGGAGGATACAAAAACATGTTTCTCCTAATAATATTAGAATTCAGGGTCACCTAATGAAGCTGATTTGTGAGAAGTTCAGGAGTACATCTCTTGAATGTACAACTCACACAATGCTTAATTTCTGGAATTCACTGTTTTCCCATCTGATTTTGAGGAAGACATGGATGATGTCTTGTTGATGAGCAACTTCAAGACCCCTGCTCTCCCTTCTTGGGATTCTTTAAACCAGACAATTCTTCAAATAGAAGATTATTTCAAAGAGAGGATGGTTCTCTGTAAAGTAGCTGGATTGGCCAGCTACCCTCACTGTGCATTTTGGGCATTCAACATATTGAAGGTACCATAATTTTATTCTGGTTGTATTGTTATATTATGTTTTTAATGCTTTTAAATTTTTGTATTGTTTTACTGTGCACTTTTTGGTTTTAATTTTTGTGAACTGCCCAGAGAGCTTCGGCTATTGGGCAGTATAGAAATGAAATAAATAAATAAATAAATAAATAAATAAATGCGCAACATTATAAGTTACGGCCAGCACAATGAATTATGCCTAGAAAGCTATAGAAAGCAATGGAAGTTTCTGGACACTAATGTACTAGAGTCCCAACAGACCCATTACACAAAACATGCACCATAGAGAGCACCTCTCCATTCCGTGACTGGCTTTTAGAAAAGATCTGATGTATGACAAAGCACCTACAGCAACCACATCCTGCTCATCTAAACAGTTCCCAAAGACCAGTTCCCCAGTTTCTAAGCATCCCTTTGGCTGTGCTAATTTATTAACGTTCGGAAAAATCTCTTTTGTCACATGAGAATGCTGCCATTTCATACTGAAATGCACAAAGAGCCTGTGGAATTAAACAAACACCATTTCAGCATGGTAGTTTGCAGGGCAGGTAAGAGAGCCTGAAATGATGATTAGATCCTTCTTTGTGGTGTAGAAAATTCCTCTACACACACACACATTGAAAAATGCTAGTGCTTTCACAGCACTCTTTCTGTAACCATGGAAAAGTACACACAATCACTGCCTTATCTACAAGGACCTGCTATTGAGACTTCAGTAACTGCAGCCTAATGAGCCAGTTTTGTCTTTGCATACTAAACACACGGTCATGGTGAGATGCCCCCTTCTTTCTGCTCAGCATCCTGGCTGCATTCTCACCAGTTACCGTGGCTCAGATTTGGACTTGACCTTTCAAAGTGCCATCATCAACATTATACAGGCTGCTGCAAATTCTCTTTCACAGTCTTCCATCATGGCCTATGATGGCTCTTGTAGGTTGTAGCAGAAACCAAAAGCCTGAGTGGACTTTCACTCGTACCCAGTCTAGGCCGATGCAACTTCTGGAACCATAAGGCTTTATATTTACCTGCTTGACAGAAGCATTTTTTTTGGTGCTTTACTGGGTGAATAATATGCATTTCTAATTTGCATTGTAAATGCGTATTATGGGCCTAATTGACTGTAGCAGCCTTTGGGGAGGCATTATCTACTCCTTTCCTGCCAATACATATTTAGGTATACAATGAAAAACCCTTGTGTGATTTTTCTGGCATAATCATAGGCATGTTCCAAGGTTTACAACCCTGAATTTCAAGGGAGTGCCTTAAGACTAGTAAATACATGGGACATGAAAAGCAATTGGCCTTGGCCTTAGCAATTGGCCTTGGCTATGAACTGAAAAGTGTGTGTGTGTGTGTGTGTGTTTAACCTGTTCACTCCTGAACACCGCAGTTTCCACCTCAGAAAACTTCTAACTCAGCAATGCTAAGCAGTTTTTCCTCCCACCAGGTGTTGGAATAGATTTATTTAAGGATAAGCATTCAGAAGGACCATTGACTGGAAAGTTAGTTATTTTTGAAACCTTTCCTGTCATATGTAAAGTACTACTGAACAATTTGTGTTGACCCTCTGTGGTCCTCATGATGTCTAGTGTTGTGCTCCAATTACATCCTTTTCCAATGCTTACGCATTTTATCAATCCAGATAGGCCATCAGAGAAGAACGAGCATAGGGAGAGAGGCCGCAGCTCAGTGGTAGAACACAGGTTTTGCAAATTCAGTCTCTGGTGTCTCCAGTGAAAAGGATCAGGTGGTACGTAATCCGCAAGACTACTGCGTGAAATCTAGAGGAGCTTCTGCTGCCAGTAGGCTAGATGGACAAATAATCCAATCTGGTATTAAAAAGAACCAACTATGGAAGAGGAGTACTTGAACTTAATTGAGTGTTGTTAAGTTACATACTTAACAGTTATGTTCAAACTGCCATGGAGTGGTGTATGCAGAAAATGTACATAGTGCTTCGGAGTGTGCAAAGTGCTTTACACCTATTATATCTTTGCAACAACCTTGGAAGGTCAATCATTACCATTATTTCCAATTTGCAGTTGAGAGGTTATGGTATAACAGCTTCCCTAAAGCCACCTACTGAGTTGATTGTAGGGATACGCCTTGTCACCCCGCCTGCCTCAAAAATAAATGGGGATTTCTGAATGTCCAAACCCATCAAAATACCTTGACTTTTTTTCCTGAGTGCTCAATAAAACTCTAGAACAACTCATTTTAGTTGCTCCTCCTACTTCCCTGTTACCGCTTCCCCCAAAATACCTTGGGAGTTATCATGGGGAAGGGGAGGGAGTAACAGATGGCAGAGGGCTTCCATCTCTTGTTAGCCAAGGACCGTGGGCTTTCAAACACCACAGTGCCTGGCTGCAAAGGAAGCATTCTGCTTCCTGTTATGCCCTCCCACTTCCCAGTGAGAACTTCTGGCTGCAAATTATGCTCCATTCAACTAAGGAGAGGTCCCATCATGACACCACCTTGGCTGCACAAGGTGCCGTTTCCATCTACAAAGGGAAAACTCCAGTTATCTGTGTCATTTGCAGCTGAAGTTCATGGAAAACTCCCCCTCCCCTCCACACACAATATCCAGCTGCAAATAACACTCCACACAGTTGAGAAGAGGCTATATAGGGTACAGATGGGTGAGAATTTCATTTCATTTGAATATGGGAGAAACTGCAGCTGACAGATGTGTCCATCCAAAAGGCACATTTAAATTCATATTTAAATGTAAATTATTGAGTGTATTGAAAAATCTCACAAATTAATGTGGAACGGACTGACATTAATGTGAACACATGAAAGCAACACAGTCAAGATATAAAGTGATTTGCCCATGCCTAATGTTCACACTGTAGCCTAGTTCCTGTCATGTTTGCTGGGCTCCGTCCCCTCTTTGGCCCAGAGGAAGACTCAGAGGGGGAAGAGGCTTCATCCAGTAACCCATCATCTACTATTCTGGTCCCTTCCAGGTCAGTGGATGTGGCTCTGCCAGACTCCACAGTCTCAGAGGACATCCTTCCTTTGCAGTCCACGCCATCTCTATGCCACAGCAGCCAGTGACTGCGGAATCGGACAACGACCTTTTAAGAAGTAGACAGCTGCTCAGATGGGGCAGAGTTAACAGCAGGTGCTGACCTGCCAGCCTCCAGAAGGCCTCTGCATATTGCTGAGACACCTGCTCTTCATGGGTGACTTTCAGCTAGTGATTTGTCCAGGGTCCTGACAGACCTGGCCTTGCATTGCCTAAGGGAACTGGCATTGCCAAAGCAAAACTTTTCTTGCTGGATGTGACCTTTCCTCATCAGTCATGCCCTTGCTGTGCCAGGCATGATCTAGCCTTTCCACACAGTTCCACAGCTGCAACTACTGCTGTGCTGAAAATTTCTTCTGCATTTTTTTTTACCAATCCCATTCAATTTGATAGGAAAGAAATTGCTTTTGAAAAAAAATTCAAAGGAGAAGAACATTTCAGAGAAATTCTAATGGATTGGATTGAGGGTACTTGTGCTTACCTTACTTATGAGGTGGCCAAGGTGTGTGAGTAAGTGTGTATGTGTGTATGTGTGTGTATCCTGTCTTACATTACACAATAAACACTGTGGCAGCCTGTAGCCTCCTCAGTTTCCCACACTTCAATTAAAGCCCAGGGGAAGACATGACCTAACTCCTCCCAGAGGGCTTTTACAGATCAGGAAGTGCAGGCAGCCTGGGAGGCTGCATAGAAATGCAGAGATTTGTAATAGAAAATTTTAAACGCATGCACGCACACGCAAGCACACAGACACACACACCATTATTAGCCACTTTATATTGAACTCAAAATTAGGTAAACTCAAAAAATACCACCAAAATAAATTCAATATACATTCTAAAATGCCCTGAGAATGTGGCAGAAAAGTAGAATACAACACTCCAAAAACATGCAGTAAACTGGAGGCAAGATTTTGGCACAGCACTAGCTCCACCTCTCCCCTGGAACTGGACACAACACTGCTTCCTCTCACACCTGCATAATGGAGGATGTAAAATGGGGGCCAACCTGCCAACACAGATGATGCTCTCTTGTCACTTACAGTGGCAGTGCGAAAAACCAAAAAACCCTTCGGAAACAAGAAAGAAAGCGGTGCTAGAGCCCCTGCCAGTGGTAACCCCCATCTGCGAGAAACTGTGGGAGAATTTCTCCTCTCTCTAGAGAAATTTGGTCCAATTGTGTCCCTCCTTCCCCAATTTATCTGCCCACAAATAGGCTGGAGAATTTTGAGAGGCTGTTTACGCACAGCTCTAGCTGCAACCCAGTGTTGCCTCTGAGCCCTGTGCTCAGCTAGGAAAGTTCCAATGTACAGATGCAACAGCTGAAATGATTGCACATGAACACACACGGTCTTAATCCTCATGTGAATTAGACTTTGGTGACTTAAACTCGCAATGAGGTCACCCTTAAAGCAAGCGGCATATATGCACTTTGCCTTGTAAAAAATAACTGCATAAACATCTGTTTCCAGGAACAGACATGACCTAAATAAGCATTTGCACATTACTGAATTGCTATATATTTTTGTGCTGGAAAGGGCTGGTAACCCCAGCAACCATTTTGCATCTGAATGATTAATGATCAGCTCTAGACATGTGGACAAACTACACTTGCCAAGGGTCAGGTTGGCAAAGATGATCTCAGTGCATCTTTTCTATCTCAGATGCTGATGGGTGGACAACACTCAGCCTGTGGCAAAGATGTGATGGTTCTCAAATCTTGTAAAGGAATTGGGTTCTTTTTTCCCCATGGTCTGGCTATGAGCTTGTCTGAGGAGCATAAGGTTCACTGCTTTTAACTGATTGACCTAGAAAACGAAAGCCTGTACTGGAGCAGAAATAGCACTGTAGTCTTTGATTATATCTAGCAGATAGATCAAATGGCCAGAAAACTGGGGGGGGGGGGAGATACTATTTTGCCACCAGGATCAACCAATTCACCCCATTTACATGGAGAAATGCACTATGCACATCAGTTAAAGTGGACATCAGTGCACATTCCATCAGATTAAACATAACTGATGTCTGCAGAAGTTCATGGTTGTTCATGGCTAGGAATGAAGTACAGAAATAACTGATTTAGATGAAAAGCACAGTAAGGGTTTGCAAGTGTGGTTTTAAAGGTAAGACTTCTTCCTCTATGATACAATAGTAATAGGGAAATACTTTAATTTTTGATGAAAATTATGTGTTCGGAGTATTGACAGTACACAAAATTATTATACCCATAACAGAGAATGCCCAAACAACCTCAAAAGAAAATTAGACTTTGCCAATTAGAATCCTTATACACATGCACAATAAGGGTTTGAATGTGAAAATGAAACGTGATTTGATACAGTAAATAGCAACAGCAGTCCTGGCTGTCCCTTCCAAATGAAGTGAGGCCTTGTTAGTGGTGGCAACCCCAGTTATGGAATGCCCTTGCCTGGCACCTACATTGTAGTCTTTTAAGCACCAAGTGACGGCCTTCTTATTTTCCCAGGCTTAGTCCTTCAGTTTAAGAAGAAGAAGTGTGTTAGTGTGTTTTAGATCATTGCAGAGCTACTGGCTTTTAACTTGGTGATTACTTTGGTTTTATTGTATTTTAAACTTACGGGGGTTTTATATTATGTTTTACTGTGCTCTTGTATTTTATGGTTTTAAGTTTGTTTTGTGAACCATCCAGCTAAGGATGGTATAGAAATGTATATCACCATAATTTTCCATTGGGATCCTGGCAACATTGGAAAAAGAACCTTAGAGGCTTGTTAAAACACACCTCAAGGGAGAGTCAAGCTTTTAAAGCTCCCAATCTACACTCAAGATCAGATTAGATTGCCCCATTACATTATATGCAATGTATACCCCTTCCCTTGTTGTGTTTGCTACCTTCATGTCGTGGAGGGTGACAGTCTGAAGAGGAGAGCCTCCTGTATCTGTGGGGGCTCTCCACATGAGCCAGAATGCATGGTGAGCCCCCATGGATACAGGATGCTCTCCTCTTCAGACCATCACCCACCAGGGTGACAAATACGATGAGGGAGAGGAGCAGGGATGGAGGACTCCTTCTCTTCATGCGTTGATTTTAACCCCTTAAAAAAAAAGGGGCTATCTCTTCCAGGGAGACAGTCAGTCCCATATTTATCTCTCCTCCAGCCAGAAGACATGGTCTTGCTATCGTGCTCTGAATCAGAGGATGAAGCCCAGAAGAAACCTTCATCTCCCCAGCCTTGCAGAAATCTGATGCTACAAAATAAGGTGATGACCTTTTTACAGTCCAGCCATCCCCTCCAGAGGAGATGGTGCTAAATACACCACAGATCATGGCTATCTACCTAATAAGGGTTCTGTTGGCTTAAATTTGATGCTGAGACAACCTCTTCCTATGGTTCTAGTAGGAAAGACCTTCAGCCACCAAAGCTCACTCTGATCCAGTTTCAGCTGCCCTGTTTGGTCCTGGTTCTGCTGCCCTTTATACAAGAGGGATTTTGCTTTTACTTATTTTGCCATGCCTGTGGTACTTACTTTGACCAGATTCTACTAACCTGACACAATCTCACCTGCCTAGACTTAACTGTTTTACCTAGACTGGACTCTCCTTGCTCAGATCCAGCCCTATCAGATGCCCTTGGTCCTGTCAAATGCCCTGAAAGCCTCAGGTAACCATAGAAGGGGACAGACATAAAACTTTGGATTTCTACATCTTGCTTTGAGTTCAGACCCAAGGGCAGTATCCAGTGGAGACTGCCCATGAGCAGCCAGCCCCACCAATTCCCATCCACAAGTGGCACCCACTGGATGTGGAGTGGAAATTTAGCACTTCTGGGGGCAACCTGAAACAAATGGAAGCCCTTGCCTTTGGAAGAGGGCAACTTGGCAGAGCTTGCACAAGGGACTTCTGCCAACCTGCCCCATTCCAGAAACAAACATTTCTGCTCATTCTGCTCATTCTTGTCCCCAGAAGCACTAAATCTCAGTTCTGCAAGCAGTGGGTGCCAGTTGCAGAAGAGAATTGGCAGGGCTGGCCACTCACAGAATGGAAGTAGAGGTGGCCCAGGTTGCAGATAGGCAGCATTGGATACTGCCCCAAGTCAAATTAGGCAGCCTCTAAATCAGTCCAAGTTAAAGCACAATATCAGTGTCCACACACAGCATTCAGCAAACAACCATATGGCTAAGTAAGAGAGATGGCAAAAAGAAAAGTCAGTTCTGTTTTGTGGGCCTTGGCTGAAAGCTGTTTAGACATAGATATTTTTCTATCTCTGTAACAATAGAGAAGACATCTAATTGGCTATATCAATGACATCCAAGTTGTCCACAGGCAAGTTTAATAAGAGACCTGGGCTAGTCAATTGTTCTGGTTCACAAATGCTTGTAACCCTTAAGTCTCATGTAGACTCCAATCCATAAAATCCAAGGTGACCTTTAACAACAACTTTAGGACCAACATTGAAGAAATCTTAGTGACTTTCCCCCCCTTCAACTTCTCTTTGCCATTGAAAGCAGGAATTGTGCAAAACCACCTTTTCTGATTCTGACACCTTCCGAGAAAAGAGAAAATGATTGTCTCATTTAGCTTCTATCAAAAACAAACCCCATGTTTAAAAGAGGAGAAATATAAGAAACTGTTCGACTGTGCCTGTGGGCAAAATTTCTTCAAAGCCATCTATTAAACATTTCAAAGATAGTTTAGCACATATACTTAAGCAGCTACACAAAATCTATCACCTAAGCTTTTTGTTTAAAACCCATGTTTTTTTTCTTCTTCTTCTTGATATAGCTTGTATTGATGTTTTTGTACAGCATAGACGTTTTGTACTGCAGAGGACTTCAGAAGGTCATGTAGTTTAGCAGGTCTCAATATTTGTTTAAGAATCACTGCCCATGACCTCAAGTTTTCAAACCTCAGAACTAATAATCATTACTTATTTCCTTACCAATAAGCTTAAAAATCTACAATATAAATTCACGAAGGTTGTTCATCATCATCATCACCGTCATTACTACTACTACTACTACTACTTGTTGTTCAGTCATTCAGTCGTGTCCGACTCTTCGTGACCCCATGGACCATAGCACGCCAGGCCTTCCTGTCCTGTGCTCTCTCCCAGAGTGTGCTCAGATTCATATTCATTGCATCGGTGATGCTATCTAGCCATCTCATCCTCTGCCGTCCCCTTCTCCTTTTGCCTTCAGTCTTTCCCAGCATCAGGGTCTTTTCCAGGGAGTTTTCTCTTCGCATTAGGTGGCCAAAATATTGGAGCTTCAGCTTCATTATCTGTCCTTCCAATGAGCACTCAGGGTTGATTTCCTTTAGGATGGACTGATTTGACCTCCTTGCAGTCCAGGGGACTCGTAAGAGTCTTCTCCAGCACCACAGTTCGAAAGCATCAATTCTTCGGCGCTCAGCCTTCCTTATAGTCCAGCTCTCACAGCCATACATTACTACTGGGAAAACCATAGCTTTGATTAGACGGACCTTTGTCGGCAAGGTGATGTCTCTGCTTCTTACTATGCTGTCTAGGTTTGCCATAGCTTTCCTCCCAAGGAGCAAGCATCTTTTAATTTCATGGCTACAGTCACCGTCTGCTGTGATCTTGGAGCCCAAGAAAGTAAAATCTGTCACTGCTTCCATTTCTTCCCCTTCTATATGCCAGGAAGTGATGGGGCCAGATGCCATGATCTTCGTTTTTTTAATGTTGAGTTTCAAACCAGCTTTTGCACTCTCCTCTTTCACCCTCAACAAGAGGCTCTTTAGATCCTCTTCATTTTCTGCCATTAGGGTGGTATCGTCTGCATATCGGAGGTTGTTGACTACTACTACTACTGCTGCTGTTATTATTATTTCTATACCACACCATAGCCAAAGCTCTCTGGCTGGTTTAGAAAAGTTAAAACATTAAAATAGAATATACAACATTTAAAAACCATGTACATAAAACATACAGACAAACAACATATAACTATAAACAGCTTTGAACTAAAAACAATTTGTTTAAAAAACCCAACAATAAAACACAGCTTAAAACATCCCTGCTTAAAAATAATATACAAAAGTCAGCAGAAGGAACAACAGTTCTAAAAGGGTTCTAAACAGTTCTAAAAGTTCTAAAGCCTGCCAGAATAACAGCGTCTTTAATGCCTGCTTAAAAACCTTCAAGGAGGTCAGCAGGCATGTTTCAACCGGCAGGTCATTTCACAACTGAGGGCCGGCGAAGGAGAAGGCCCTCTTGCATGTGGCTGCCAGTCTCACATTAGGCAGCCACAGCAGAGAGCCCTCAGAGGACCAATAGGTGGACTGGGACATAGGGTAGAAGGCGCTCCCTAAGGCATCTTGGACCTAGAAAATGTAAGGCCTTAAAGGTAAGAACCAGCACTTTATATTTTGATCAGAAACAAATTGGCAGCCAGTGGAAAGATTTTAAAACCGGTGTAATATGGTCTCCACAGGATGTCCCAGGGACCAACCTGGCTGCCATATTTTGTACCAGCTGAAGTTTCCGAACTAAATATAAAGGCAGCCCCAAGTACAGCACATTGCAGAAATCAAGCCTAGAAGTTACCAGTGTGTGCACCACCATTAGCAGGTCCACATGTTCCAGGAATGGGCGTAGCTGGCATATCAGCCAAAGCTGATAACAGGCACTACTCACTGTTGCCTCCACCTGGGGTGCCAGGAGCAGGGTTCGGTCAAGAAGCACCCCCAAGCTATGAACTTGCTCCTTCAGGGGGAGCACAACCCCATCCAGAACTGGTTGACGTATCTCAACATACCTTGTTGAGATACCTTGTTCATGACCTTTACATATCAACTATGGTTGCATTTAGAAACCATTAGAACATTTGGTTGCTAACATTTGGTTTAGAACAGTTTAGAACACCTTGGAACAAGTTGCCATCGGAGGTCCGCCATGCTCCGTCATTGCAGGCTTTTAAGAAGGCCTTGGAAACATATTGTTATACCTTGGCCTTCTCTGAATATGATTGCTGTTGTTGCTGTTTTTGGTTATATTTGTCAGGTTTTATTGTTGATTTTATCACTATTTTGTTGTGTTTATGTTTTCATCACTTTTAATATTTTAACAGTTTTTGTGTAGTTTGTTGCTGTGCCACCTTGGGAGGGCTTCTGCCCTGAAAGGCAGCCAAGAAATTTTGTTAAATAAATAATTAAAAATAAACATTTTTAATAATACCTCTAATTTTGGAGGCAACGTGGATATTTGATGGATATTTTCCTTGTTCCTTCTATAAAGAACACACTTTTTAAATTCCATTCATTCCCTGTTCCATTTATGCCTGTAAAGACCACTTATGTCTGTAATTTTACACAAATGGGGCTATTTACGACCAACATTTTACACAAATGGCATATATAAATAGCAGGGCCACCATTTTTATGCAAAATGGTGGCTTGTGGACAGGTGGGGATCCCCGTGTTTGCCTGACTTGGCATGCACCGTGTTGGGCAAGGACAGGGTTCTGTTGACTAGCATTCAGAGGGCCAAACCAGCAAGAAATTACCAAGCCTCAAGCCCTAACCAGACAGGCGTGTCATCCCTAACAGAACATACTTCCTGCAAGTTGACCTTGAACACTTTTAAGGTCAGGTGAACCAGTTTGCCTCCTCTAGTCCACATAAAATGAAAGTTTGAGAGATGGCACTTTTTGTCCAATGCCAATGAACAACCCAATTGTTAGTTGAAGAGACATGAAGGCCTAAATATCTGAAATGGCTGTTGAAACTCAGAGCATCAATACTTCACAAAGGGATGCAGTCAGGGCCAGCCCAAGACATTTTGCTGCCTGAGGTGAAGGACAAGATGGCACAGTGCCACTGCCCCCCCCAAAAAAAAAACCCATGTAGAGCTTCAGCTATTGGGTGGTAAACAAATAAGTAATAAATAAATAAACAAATATACAGAAGCTGACTGGACTTGCAGTTGGATCTTACTTCAATATTGGTGACAGGACTGCATCCTCCACTTCACCTAAGGACAGCAGGCTAGCTTAGGGGGTGCAAGGCAGGCCACATGGTGTACAACTCTCTCCTCACTACCACTTGATCACCCCTTGTGATGGTCTGAGGCCTAAAGAGGCAGAAAAAGAAAAAGGTCAGGCTTAGAGGCCTGGAGTTTTTGTTGGGAGGGAGTATCCCTGAGAGGAGTAGTTTCACTTCTCTGGTTAAATTTCAGTTTCCTTTCCCCAGTTAAGATTCATTTCTTCATGTTTGAAACAGTACTTTCACTTTTGAGGGAGGAGAATATATAAAGAGAGGAAGAAAGCCAAGAAGAGAAGGGTCAAGAAGAGCAGAGCCTGACGAAGAAGCAGGAAGACCAATAGCACTTTCTTTGATGCATTGGGATAAGGTGACTGGGTGTCAGGAATGTTTCTGAGCATGTGGAGATAGTTAGCAGCTCAGACTCAGAATGGGAACAGTCAGAACCAGGGGAGGTTTCCTCCCTAGTGAGCTCAGATATGGATAGGCATTCTTCTCAGGAACTTGGCACACAGATGGCTTGACCTGAAGGCCCCCCCTTTCCTCCCCCATGAAAACTCAGATCTCAGAGGAGGAGGAGAGTGTGGGGGCGATCTGAAGGATGCTGGAGTCCGGCACAGAGCGAAGTGGGAAAGGTTAGAGGCGGAGCTCAGACATTCCACCTGGTTGACTATGTGTGATAGCCTATGTAGGAGGGCACAACTGTAAGGGAGGGGCATCCCCCCCAAGTTATTCTGGCCAGCAAGTTCTTGTTTCAAACTGCCAGCAACATCTCTGATTCCCACTTGGCTCCTCTACTGATATTCGTAATTGTGTGGAGTAGCTGTTTTCCTTTGTAGTCTGAGAGTCTCCAAGGATTTGCATTTGTAAAGAGCCTGGTTGTTAACTAATAAAGTAGTGAGTCTGAAGCCTGGTACCCTGGAGTGTGTGACTGTGAAGGGAGATGACGAAGGGACCTGACATTGGGTCCGACAGACCAGACCAGCTGGAAGCGAGGATCACCACTGCTGTGGCACAGGCTTAGGGGGATGGGAACAGCCAGGGGGCAGGAGAAGGCTCTTAGGGTGAACAGCTGGAGGCCTTTCTGCATATACATGGAGACTTCCTGTACCTCACCTTGCCTGTTCCACCCATCTCTAGTCCCATGGTTGTGACTTTGAAATCAAACTCAAATTATGTTAGTTATACTGAACTACACTAGTAGAACCACAACCCAATCAGGTTTTTAATGTCTATCAAACGATAGCTATCAGTGTAGGTATTTAATAGACATTGAGAACAGAATAAAAATGGCTTGTGGCTCTGTTAGTCTTAACTGCCAGTCTGCTACACTCACTGTAAATTTTAAGAATGCAAGGGAAAGAGGACAGGGTCAGTTTTACTGCTTGCTAATGTCTGAAACCCTGGCATACCTTCCATGAAATGAGAGTTCATTATTTCTGATAAGACCTGGAAACTAAGTCAGTGTCAGTGGCTCAGACAAGAAAGGAGGGGGAGCAGAAAACAAATATTGCATTGGCTCATTACACATGGTTTTGAAATGTTAACAATCAACAAACTGCTTTAGTTCTGAACTGAATGGGGAGACTTTGCAGTTCATTAGTTCCATATAATTTAGGCTTGCCTGCTGTGACAAATTGTTACATTAGGACACTATTTTGCTGTGTTTGTACAGTGCAGTGTTTGTCAGCTGGGAGCAAGTCACCATTTGCCCTTATTATCAAGCAAATGGACCTAAGGCTTGGCTTGCAACTTCCACACCACTTCTAGCTGTGGTGCATGCTTGCTCATCATTCTCACTGCTTCCCCCCACCTCCCACCTCCTGTGGATTCTGTGGACATCCATAGCATTGATCCAGACTCCCTCTGTCATAATACTAGAACCTGTGGCCACCCCAGGAAGCTGATCAGTGGGAGATTCAGGACAGATAAAAGGAAGCACTTCTTCACACAGCGCATAGTCAAACTATGGAATTCGCTACCACAAGAGGTAGTGATGGCCGCCAGCTTTGATGGCTTTGAAAGGGGGTAGACAAATTCATGGACAAGTGTGTGAGTGGCTACTAGTCCTGATTGTTATGTGCTATAACCAGTACCAGAGGCTGTGAGCCTATGTACATCAGTTGCTGGGGCACATGGGTGGGAGGGTGCTGTTGCACTCATGTGCTGCTTGTGGTTTCCTAGTCAGCAGCTGTTTGGCCACTCCATGAACAAAATGCTGGACTAAATAGACCCTTGTTCTGATCCACCAGGGCTCTTCTTATATTCTTATGTTCTTACTCCAGATTGGGTCTGAAGCAGATCAGGCCTTACTATCAATATGCATCACCATCACCACACAATAGGACCTAAGGTTCAGTTCTGGTTGAAATGTCCCTGATGCTAATGGGGCCATGGCCACTGCCACACATCCAACAATGGAAAATGTGTCATATGCTGCAGTGTCAAGGGATATTGGGATTCATGGTAAATGTAGTTCCTTATAGGGATGCTGGAGAAATCCACCATGGATTCCAATGAGGCCTGATTCCCAAGAACCCGACCTCTGGAATCTGCAGCGGACTGGCACTAGGGATGTCAGAGAAATCTGCTGTGGATTCAAATGAGGTCGGATTCTTTGGAATCTGGCCTCAGGAATCCACAGTGGATCGGGACCACTTACCTCCACTCCAGGAAGACTGGAGGCGGAATGGCACTTGGCTGCTTCTTCCCAGCCAGAGCCATTCGCCTCCTCCCTGTCCCTGCCGATTGCCATGTCTTAAAAAAAAAAAAAATGGCGATCAGGAGGATGTGCCCATAGACTTATACTCAAATAGAGTCATGAATCTTGCATCTAAGTCTATGTGTCCATAGGCTTATATGCAAGATTTGCGACTCTATTTTGTGTATAAGTCTATGGGCACATCCTCCCGATTGCCTTTTTTTTTTTTTAAAGACATGGCAATCAGCACGGACAGTGAGGAGGCAAACAGCTCTGGCTGGCAGGAGGGAAGGTAAGCGGCACCCAAGCCACTTCCCCCCGCCCCAGAATCCAAGCAGAGAGGAGCCACTCTGGAGGATTCTGGGGGGGAAGGAACGAATCGCCTCCCCCACCCACGGATTCCCCACTGGAGCAGATGGTGAGGAATCTGTACACCCCTAACTGGCACCCCGTTACTTGGCATGTCTGCCATAGTTTGCAGGACAGCTCTCTGGCTGTCTGAAAGGTATGATAGGGTAATGGTGGCCAGCGTTAGCCTATTACAGGAAAATTATGGCCATGAATTGCATAGTTTATGTCATTTGCGGCCATAAAGCACTTCCTTCTATGTAAATTGCAGCATAAAAGAGATGGGGGTTTGCCCATCCCTGCTTCCTTAGCATTTCTGGACACCACAGTGCACATACATGGTGCTGTCCAGAGCTTTATTTCCTGCTGCTGTGTTTCCACAAAGGGAATCATGTCTTCCCTTCCTATCTCCTTTCACCTCTGGTAAATTGTGGGAAGAGGAGTAAGAGTCCCATTCATCACAGGGCTCCAATGGATCTGGGCAGCCCAGGTCCTGATCTTACAAAAAAAAAAAAAAAAGATTCAGAAAGAGATCTACCCAAGTCTCTTACCAGGAAATGCGAAACTGAGAGAAAGAGGAAGGATGATGTACAACTTATTTGCCTCTGCTGTAGTTCTGCATGACCCACCATTGTCAGTCACCAGCATAGCATTGGTGTGAAGACTATCAACATGTATTGGATAGGGTTTTTACAGATCAGCCTAGGTTATTCTGCTTTCTGCATTTCCATGATGTGGGCAATGGGCTTTTCTGCACCCATCAGACCCAGCCAGCATGGTCAGTGAATAGGATTTCTGGGTGTTGTAGTGAGTGATGGGTGGACTGTTAAGTCTGTTTCCACAGACTCCCTCTTTTTCCCATCTCCTAGTCTGTCCTGGGCTAGTCACGTGCAAAGAAAAATTAATGGATTTGGGGTTTGTTTTTTTTAAATATGTGCATTTTGTGCATACATTTCAAATTGTGCTCATTTTTTGTATGCAACTATCCATTGGGTAAAGTGGGGTTTTGCTCATTTTAAATGTATGCACTTTTCTTCACACACTTTCCAAATATGCGTATCTTTTCAGACATGTTTTTTCTGTGTTTTCCATGAAACACATCCAAGTCCAGAAACGGATGGATTTCCAGATACAAAATGCATCTGTTCCACCTCTGTTTCTGGGTGGTGCAATTCTGATTTGTTGGTTCAAAACTGTGTGGGTTTCTCACACATCCCTGGTTGTAATCCAAAACATCAGAAGAGCACCAGCTTGGGGAAAGCTGAGGTAGAGATGTAAAAGCGATGGCCACGAACTGCCTGAGTTCATAAAGGTACAGTCCTATAACATAAGTCAAGATCAGGGTACTAAATCCAGGAACTACAGCAATGGTATTATTTCCAGCAAGGAGTAGTTTGAGCATGCAGGCTTATATTACCAGAACCTCCTGAGCCCCAGCAAAGGCTCAGCTGCAGTACATTACAAGCCTTGCTGCCAAAGAGTCCCCTCCTCTTGAGGAGTCATTATATGGAGTAGGGTGCTTCTTCCTACAGAAGCCCTACTGTTTTGCCTGTTTAGGTGATGATGCTTTCTGGGACAAGGAGGTCATTCTGACTCTGAAGTAGAACTCCCCTCCTCCTATGGGGACAGGCCCATGGTTCTCTCCACTGAGGACCCAGGCTCCCCCAGATCTCCTGATATGAGTGGTTCCATGGCATCATCCATCTCTGGGAGCTCTAGCTCCTCAGAGGAAGAGGATTCCTCCAGCAGCATCATGGCATGTGATAATGGAAGAGATGCTTTTAAAGTACTGTGCATAATGAACTGGCTAATTAAGGCTGCAATGCAATCCTATACACTCTTACTGGGAATTAGCACCATTGATCTCAGTGGGCCTTACGTCTGAGTTGATATACATAGGATTGCCCTGTGCAAGAATAGTCATATAATTAATCTTATGCAGGATTAATTAATTGGTTGCACCAAATGTTTGTATTTCAACACAAACATTGCTAGGGTTGAGGGAAGTAGGGCAAGGTTCCATGTCAAGCCCTATCATACCTTCCATACTTTTGAAAGTATGATATTTCCATATCATACTTTCATACTCCAAATGTACTTTTGTACATTTATTATGTGAGACGGATAGATAAAGAAGCATCCTGGCACTTCCCACTTTTTCTCTCTTAGAATGCAATCCTATGCATGTTTAGACAGAATAGAAGGCTTACAACTCCCAGCTGGCTGGGGGATGCTGGGAATTGTAGTAGGGATGTACGAAAGTCACTTACCTTTTCGAAGGGTGACTTTTGCAGAGGGGGGGAGGCGCTCTGTACCACCCCCCGAAATCCTACCCCGGCCGGCTCCGCTCCGTGGTGACTCTGTGGAGCTGCCGTCCGGGTGCATCCGCACAGCAGGTCTGTGGATGCAAATGGTGGCCAGCAGAGCAGCCACCATTTGCATCCCTTTGCTGAGCCATGATAGGCTACATAAATGTTCACGTAGCCTATCACGGCAAAAGCGGGGATGCAAGTGGCGGCCGCTACACCATTTGCGTCCCCGCTTTTGCCGTGATAGGCTACGTAAATATTTATGTAGCCTATCAGGGCTCAGCGAAGGAATGCAAATGCTGTAGCAGCCACCATTTGCGTCCCAACTTTTGCCGTGATAGGCTACGTAAATATTTACGTAGCCTATCACAGCAAAAGCGGGGACACAAATGGCAGCTGCTATGCCATTTGCATCCCTGCTCTGAGCTGTGAAAGGCTACATAACTATCACAGCTTGCCAGGGATGCAAATGGCGGCCGTCATAGCGGCTGCCATTTGCGGCCACAGCCCGGCAGTGGCTGGAGCAGCCGGAGCTGCCTCTGCCGCTGCTGCCGCCACTGGAGCCACAGCCAGGTAGGCTCTGTTTTACGGGGCTTTCACAGGGTGGTGAGGCAGGTTGCTCCGTTCCGCCATGGATTCCAGGGGGGACGAATTCAGTGGAATTCAGCCTCCCTGGGATCCATGGCGGAATTCTCTAACATCCCTAAATTGTAGAACTGGGGGGGGGGGTAAACATGCATAGGACTGATTTCTGTATTACAGTTAGCTTTGTTTTTGAATAACAAAGGCAAATAGCGTTGCCCTTATTTTCGCCGTAGTCTACGTAATCTTTACGTAGACTACAGCGACCAAATAAGGCACGTGAATGGCAGCTCCCTATGGGGGCTGCCATTAGCCGTACGCACTTTTTTTTTTTAAAGTCACCCGTGATAGGCTACGTGACGATTTACGTAGCCTATCATGGCTGACTTTGCAAATCTAGCCATGATAGGCTACGTTAATCGTCACGTAGCCTATCATGGGGGCGTGTTTTTTTTTTTTTTTTACTTTTATTGGAATGGCGGCGGCGGCAGCCGGTTGAAAGACCGGCTGCCGCTCCTGCCCCTGACGAAGACCCGACGAACCGCCACCGGGACCCGCCGCCGGGAGGGACATTCGGGAAAGGTAAGTCCCGTCCTGGGGGGGGTGCGGGGGGCAGGGGGGTGCAGAGAATTTCTCCCCGAAACTTGTTCGGGGGGCCGAACACGTTGGCACTCGGCCCCCCGAAGTTTCGGGGAGAAATTCTCCGCCATCCCTAGTTTGGACCTCTGTGTTATCAGCCTTTTGACTTCTGCATGATGCTTCCTTTTGGAACTCTGATTATACTTGATTTATATCCCATGTGTTTGACTTTGGCTATGTCTCTGGAAAATCCATGTTTGTCCTGTAAGTTGTGCTTGATTTTTGGCTTGCTTTGATTTCTGTATTACAGTTAGCTTTGTTTTTGAATAACAAAGAACTGAAGCAGTTGAAGTTGAAGCAGGATAATACAAGATGGATCACTACTGTATCCATTTTAAAGAGGAAGAAATGTAGCTCGCCTTGTCCACAGCAGGCTGATATAAACCTGAAATTCCTTCCTCACAACCTTTGTCTGCTTCCACCAAGGAGTAAAAAGCAGCTGGATTTTTATGGGCTGTTCTTCAGCAAGGAGTGGAGTCTTCAATCAACCCTCTGGGTGAGGACTGTAAAATTCATCATTATAATTGTTAATGTGTTTCTATTTAATAGGTATGCATATCTCTAAAGGGAAATAATCATTATTGCTTAAAGCCTTACATATTAGCCAAACATAATTTTCATTTACACCTCAAATTTCAAACAGGAGGGATTTATTAATTGTAATATCCCCAAATTGGCTTATCTTTTTTTTTTAAGTGCATTGAGATACATAGGTACCACCAAAAAGTACTTTGACTAATTAAGATGGTGTTCTGATATTAGGATGAAGTTATGCTTACCCTAAGCATTACAAATTATGTATCATCACTGTAATGTGAGCACTTTGGGATCTATGGTTGTAGAGGGGAAAAAAAGTGGCAAAAGAAGAGGTAATAATCACAACCAAGGCACAATCTTGTGCATGTCTACTTGTAAGTAAGTCCCACTGAGTTCAATGAAACTTACTTCCAGGTAAGCATGTACAGGTTTGCAACCCCTCCACCCGGCAAAAAAAATTATATGGAAAATCCTTTTCTGTCCTTTAAAAAAAAAAAAAATGTTTAAGTGCATTGGGATTTAGAAAACACCTTTTTATAACCTACAATGATGTGGGAGTTTCTCCATTCATCACCGATGAGTAGGTCAAAAGTTGAACAGCTCTCTGCATAGCTACTGAGCGTAGGCAAGAAATGCTGATGGAATATGATGCATTTGGCTGAGAAAGAGAAGCACTGTGTGTCTACAAAAATCTTTAAAAACAATATGTGCAAGGAGCAGGGCCGGCCCTGCCATTAGACAGAGTGAGTTGGCCGCCTTAGGTGGCAGATGCTAGTGTCAGGATTGATTCTGAGTGCAGGGAGACAGTTAGCAGCTCAGATTCAGAAGAGGAACAGCCAGAACCGGGGGATGCATTTTCCCAAGCCAGTTCAGATATGGGTCAGTGTGCGTCTCAGGTTACTAACTCCCAGATGGCTGGGCCTGAACCCCCCCTTGCCCCCCTTTGTGAGAAGCGAGGAGGAGGATAGTGGGGGCTGTGACCTAAGAGATGCTAGACTGTGGCTCAGAGCTAAAATGAAAACGTCAGGGGCGGAGCTTAGACAGTCAACCTGGTCAGCGATGCGTGAGAGGCGACATAGAGAAGCATCACTGGAAGGGCGGGACATCCCTCCCTAAGTTAGTCTAGCCAACAAGCCTCACTTCAAACTGCAGGCAGTTCCCATTTGAATCCCCTGGAGGCATTCCTTTGTAGCCTGAGAGTCTTCGAGGATTTGCGTCTGTAATGAACCTGTTGATAATGAATTAAAGGCATGAGCCTGAAGCCTCTCTATTTGTGTGTGTGAGTGCACATGGAAAGGGGCCCCCCCAAGGGAAATGTGACAGCTAGGGATAGAGCAACAGTGGCAGAACTCCCCTTTCCCCAGAATCCTGTAAGATAGCCTGCCCCTCCCCCCACTGAGTCCTGTAAGATAGCTTGTCCTGTTCTTCCTAAGTTAGCCTGCTGCCCTCAGGTGTAGTGTTGTTGTGTGTCACCAGTATTGGAGTAAGATTCAACTAGGGATATCAGAGAATTCCGCCATGGATCCCAGGGAGGCTGAATTCCAGTGAATTCAGCCCCCCAGAATCCATGGCGCAATGGAGCAACCCGCCCCACCACCCCACGAAAGCCCCGTGAAACGGAGCCTACCTGGCTGTGGTGGCGGCAGCTCCGGCGGTGGCGGTGCCTCTGGCTGCTGCTGGGCTGTGGCCGCCACTACACCATCCACCATTTGTGTCCCCACTCTTTGCCGTGATCGGCTACGTGAATATTTATGTAGCCTATCATGGCAAAGAGTGGGGATGCAAATGGCGGCTGCTATGCCGGCCGCCATTTGTGTCCGCAGACCTGCCGCAGCCAGATGTCTGGCTGTGGATGCACCCAGCCAGTGGCTGTGCAGAGTCAGCCGGGGAGGATTCCGGGGGGAGGGATGGAGTGCCTCCCTCGCACCGCGGATGCACCAGAGAGGAATAATGTAAGTGTTTCATACATCCCTAGATTCAACAGCCTGTCTGTGCAGATTCTGTCCGTGCAGTTGTATCCAATGGTGCCATTTCACTAGTGCAAGACTTCTAGCACTTGTGGAAACCTCATTGTTATCCTTGCACAAGTCTGAAAACCAATATTTTGATTCTGCCATTGCACAATGTATTGTGCAACACATTACAAGGGATGCCCTAGTACTTCATTTCTGTTTGCAAGTCATGCAAACATACCTTGTTTGCAATTCTGAAGGCAGATGTGAGCAGGAGTGCCTCTTTAAAAAGGAAATTCCTGAATTAGCAATCACATTTAAAAATGCATTTAAAAAAGCACTTCGAAATTTCGAAACTTCTGTAATGTTGTGTGAATGGGCCCTTTATGGCTGCCAATTACGCAACACTACCTACCCAGCAGTGCCTGAGTTGCCACTGTTGTACAAAATGGTGGCTCTCTAGGGAGGATGGGTGGCCCCATGATTTTGTCAGGCACTTGGTGAAGCTTGCATAGTGCCGTGAGCAGGGTCAGGGGGCAGCAGCGGTTCAGCGAGTCCCTCACGAAGCTGGACATGGGTGAGTCCATCCATCCCTACTTGATGGTTGTTTATGCAAGCCCTCCTTTCAGCACATGAATGAACTATGAATCAGGTTGCAACATGGTCATAAACAGGTCTGTGTTCCTCTGCCAGCATCCCAGTTTAAAATGTAATCTGAACCAATGTGCCTGGCCCGCCCCTTCCTCTCTTGCTCATACTATGACCACAGTCATGGCACAATCTCTACTATGCCTCTGAATAATCTTATTGCTTAAGGGTCAGAACTAGTGCCATGTGAAATATTTTGAACACCACTAGGGATGTACAAATCCCTTACCTGGCTCCGCGCAGGGGCATCCACGGTGGGGGGGAGGTGCTCCATCCCACCCCCTGGAATCCTCGATGGGGGGGAGGCACTCTGTCCCTCCCCCCAGAATCCTGCCCGGCCGGCTCCGCTCCGCGGCCAAGCTGCAGAGCCGCCGGCCAGCTCCGGCTGCCTGCAGCCGGACATCCGGCCGCTGGGCAGCCCTGTAGGAACGCAAATGGTGGCTGTCGTAGCCGCCGCCATTTGTGTCCCTGTATTGAGCCGTGATAGGCTACGTAAATACTTACGTAGACTATCACAGCCTCAGCAAGGATGCAAATGGTGTCCCTGCATTAGCCGTGATAGGCTACGTAAGTATTTACATAGTCTATCATGGCTAGGAAGAGGAGGAAGCTAATGGCGGCCAGGACGGCCGCCATTCGCAAAGCAACACAGACAGGAGCAGGTACGTGCTCCGTTTCGCATGCCTTTCATGGGGTGTGGGTGGTGGGGACTTCGTCCCGCGTGCCTTTCGTGGGGGGGGGGCAGGGCTTCGTTCCATGACAGATTTCGGGGGGCCGAATGCACTGGCATTCGGCCTCACCGTGATCCGTCGCGGAATTCTCTGACATCCCTAAACACCACCATTTTAGTAAGTGGCACTTTGTACTCACCCCAGTTTGAAAGTGTGGTATCTGGGGGATAACTATTGAACGGGCTCCCACAGAGAAATGTTGCATCATCCGTATGCTGTTTTTTTCTTCATTTCTGTAGGGATGTCAGAGAATTCCGCCACGGATCTCAGTGAGGCCGAATGCCAGTGCATTCAGCCCCCTGAACTCTGTGGCGGAATGGCCTGCTACCCCCCCACTCCCCCGCAGATCCCTCCCCCCGGACAAGACTTACCTGGGGTGGATCTTCCAGGCGGCGGTAGCGGCTGCAGCGGCTGGTCTTCCGACCTGCTGCCGCCGCTGCCATTTCCACGCTTGGAAAAAAGAAAAAAAAGACGTGATAGGCTACGTAAAAATTTACGTAGCCTATCATGGCTGGGTTTAAAAAAAAACACACACATGATGTGATAGGCTACGTAAATCTTTATGTAGTCTATCATGGTTGGGTGGGTTTAAAAACAAACAAACCCCGCATACGCAAATGGCGGTGGCTAGAGCCACTGCCATTTGCATTCCTTATTTTTGCCGTCTTAATCTACGTAAATATTTATGTGAACTATGATGGCAAAAATAAAGGGGAACGCAAATAACATAGCGGGCGCTATTTGCGTCCCTTTTTGATTCGCCTTTTTAGCCTATGTAAATATTTATGTAGACTAAAATGGTGAATGAAAAAGGGACGCAAATAGCACCCGCTATGCTATTTGTGTTCCCCTTTATTTTTGCCATCATAGTCTACGTAAATATTTACATAGATTAAGACGGCCAAAAATAAGGAACGCAAATGGCGGTGGCCGTAGTCGCCGCCATTTGTGTATGCGGGGTTATTGGGGTTTTTTTCCCCAGAGCCCTCCGCGGCCGGAAATCCGGCTGTGGATGGCTCTGGCCTGGCTGGGCCTGGCTGGGCCTGGCCGGCTGCCCCGCGGAGCTGCCGTGGAGCACAGTCGGCCACGGAGGATTCCGGGGGGAGGAACGGAGTGCCTCCCCCCCCCGGCGAGGATTCCAGAGGGAGGGACGGAACGCCTCCCCCCCCTACCATCAACATAATCTGCGAAAGGTAAGTGACTTTTGTACATCCCTACATTTCTGCTCACTTTTTGAGAAATACATGCATATTCAGGTTTAACTCACAAGATTTGGCTGGCGCTTAGGTAGACCTCTGCATCCAGAAGGTCTTTGTGATCCTGCCATGAATCCAAATTGTGTATGGCTGTGAAATTAATTCTCATGTTTCAACATGGGCATTATGACTTCACTGCTACAGGAATTGTTCAGTTGAGGGTCAATCCTTCAACATTACAGATGAACCTTACTTTTTCAAGGGCAGTAAGTCATACAGCTTTTTCTGCTTTGAAGAGTGCATGGTTCATACTGACAGCATTTAAAGGCATCCATTCTGAACCCAGTAGTTCATAGACTGTAGAATTTATAACATACTTACTGCAATAAAACTTTGATCACAGATGCCACAGACCCTTCTTTCTTGCATCCTGTCTACCTACAGCATCATCCTTTAGGCAACAGGACCCAGGAGTGAGGGTCTAATAGTGAAAACTGAGATGTGTATTCAGGGTAGAGCTATACCAGTGACGTCTCAAAGCAACTGCCTCCATATGTTCCATTTTCCAAGTACTGTGCATGCATGTATCTCATTAGTCATTTTCATCACTGCTGATTCAGTAGGTTTTGTATTTTCCATGTCTGCAAATTGAATGAAAATGACACATTCCCATTTCTATCTCGTGTTTCTTTGAGTTCAGTCTTGCCTTTTGATTTAGAAGGATACCTTAGGCAGTGTCCTTAAAATGAAAATACAATAGAAATAGCATCAGTGATATGTTCCAGACTAAAAGCATTCTTTATATTGTCAAATGTGTGAAGTAATTTGAACTTGTTTCGCCAAATCTGAATTAAATTCATAACCCAACATATTTCCCAATCATACAGACTAAATCAGGCATTAGGATAAGTACTTCTTACCTTGATGCAGCCAATGAATGGCAGAATCATAGAATAGTAGGGTTGGAAGGGGTCTACAGGACCATCAAGTCGAACCCCATGAAATGAACTGATTTCCCCCTCTCATGCACACATGCACATCCCACCTCATTACCCCGTGCAAGTCTTGATGGTTGAAACAAATATGATATTTTCAATGTGCATATATATATATTAATATTCAGATATTTGGATTCAGCGACAAGAATTCATTTGCATATTTTCCCCACTTGCAGAATTGGGAACAAACAACAAGTCTGCATTTTCCTACCCCATTCCAGCTCTTTTTTGGTGGATATGGAACAAAATGCATTCACAGGGCAGAATCCAATGGGGTGCTTATCAATTCCCTTATGCCCCACCAATTCCTGTCTGCAAGCGAGACCCCCCCCCCACTTGTGAAAGGAAGATTTAGTGCTTCCAGGGCAACCAGAAATGAGTGAAAATGTTTGTTTCTGGAATGGGGCAGCTCAGCAGAGCTCTTATGAGGAAGTTCTGCTGATCTGCCCCAATTGAGAAATGAGCATTTACATTCATTTCAGGGCTTCCCCTGGGAAAGGCTAAATCACTGTTGCACAAGTGGTGGGTCCTGCTGGTGGAACAGAATTGGCAGGACCTATGGCTGGCACAACACAATCAGAGGGGTGCAACAGAATCAGTGGAGGTGTAAGTACTCCATTGGATTCTGCCCATAATCTTTAAATAAGGAATTTTGGGGTAAACATCAAATTCATGTATAAATCTTGGATGGAGTTGTGCAGGAGGAGGGAACAGAAAAAGAACCTCTGTGGTTGTTAAAGTAGGCATGGTGGAGAAGTAGGGATGGAGGTTTGCATTTTGGTAGGAACAGACCAAAATTTGTACCTTCCGAACCAACATGTGATTGGGAATACAATAATCCTTCCATCTTTGCACTTTTGAGAATCTTGCAATGTGGTTCTCCATTTTAAAAATGCATGCATAAATGTGTGCATTAGTGAAGATAGTGCTCCAAAATGCATATATTAGGGGACATAGCTCACAAAAAATGTGTGTGTTTGGGGGAAATAATGTACAAAAATTCATGTATATTTGGAGAAATGTATACAAAAGAACTGCATATTTTCATCCAAACTTTTTTTAAAAAAAGTTTGCAAATTGATTCATAAAAGGGATGGGACCAGGAAAAAAAGTGAGAAAGCAAAGCAGACAAATTTTTCTATCCCTATGGTAATGGGAGTCTTGCTTCCAACCCAAAGGACATGTTTCTGAAGCTTCCAAGTCCACTTCCCCCACTTTTAACTTACTTCCCCTCTCTCTGCAACAGGGACATGCTTAATCCCCCGTGGATATAGGCAGAGGTTGTGTGTAGTCCTTCTTCTTCAGAAAGAGAGGTGAAGCAAAATTATCCCTGTCATTTTAAGAGGAAGCTGCATCTATCCTTTGCTTTGACAGTAGATGTAATGAAGAAGATTCATTTTCATATCTCATTCAGAAAGGAGATGAGATGTGAATGAACTTGCTTGACAGCTGAACACCCTAGAGGTATTTTAGTTTGTCACAGTCAGTACAGTTTCTCTGCAATTACAGCTGAACTACAGGACTGCCAAAAAGAGAGTTCGGGGGGTAGAGAAAAACTAGTCCATAAATTCCATCCATTTTGTGACCTTTAATTCCCGGCATGTAAAATATGCTGTTTCCTAATTTAAAACATAATAAAGTAATTTGAGAAGACACCTTTTACGAGGCGTGGGGGGGCGTGGGGAGAGGAGAGAGAAAGAAAGAGAGAGAGAGAGAGAGAGAGAGAGAGGAATTGTTTGCTATGTATTCTTCTGCAGTTGGGAAGGGAACAAATCAAGCTGGAAAGATGAAGAGATCTGGATCTTCTAATTTCCCTTGAACTTGGAATGTTGCCCCCAACAGAGAACTGAAATGAACAAAATAATGTATTTAATTTTAGAATGGATTCAATTTTTGAATCTGTGAGTGCATGCAGTTTTCCCGTCCCTTGCCAAACCCCCATGATGACAGAACTTAAGAAACTCTGCTATTACTCAAGCAGTTATGACAGCAGTCTGCAAACTGTAAAAACCAAAATAGCCCTCAGGCATATGATCATGATGATCGCTTAGTGCAGATTAGTTATTCTTAACACACTTAACAACCTTTCTGTGCTCACAGTCAAGATGGCTTTTAAGACAGATAAAGGAGTCTGTTGCTTTTGTATCCTTTCCAGTCTGCAAGGCTTTGGCATTTTTTTGATTTTGTTTTTATCATATGGTACAGTTCTCCTGAGATCATACCACGTAGAAAATATGGGGGGAGAGGGTTGTATATGTGAAAGAAGGTTGGGCAACTAGCACATTGTAGAGATGGGTTCTAGGTTAACCTTCATTACATACTAGTTTTCTCCATATATGGGGAGGGTGGGTTTGCGTGTGTGTTTGTTTTGAGCATTGGGTGCTCAGTTACTGGCATATCATTGTACTTTGGCCCACACCTATATTTATAAAGGCGTACAGAGACTTTTAAAGATTATTTTGTTAAATTTAACAGCTAAAGTCTTCCTTTCTGAGCAATAACTAAACTTTGACTGGGTTACTTTTAACTGTAGGTGTCTCTTAATCCCTTCATGATTTGTTTACAAACCATATGCTGCTGGCGTATCATTGTACTTTGGCCTGCATCTGAGTTTATACAGGTGTACAGATACTTTTTTGGTGTTCATATTTCATTTTTCTCCAATTTGCAATTATTATGTTTGTTTAATTGTACTTGACATTGTTGATATTAAAAATAAAACTTTATAGTACATTGTTATAGAAGATAGCATAATTCTTTTTTTTAAAGCTTTATGGACATCAATAAAACTCCCAACTTTGAATTATAGTGAAAACTGTTTTTATTTGTGGGATCTGCATGTCAAGAGCTTTCCACTTATGTGTGTTCCATCATGAGAATTGGTGAATGGGAAGGCAGTCAAAAACTAGACCAGCTAACTCCTGACTTTGAATTGTATATATATGATTATCCACCCCCTACTGAACTGGGATAATGGGGAGGGGACTTCAGGTGCAACAGCTGGCAGTAGGTGAGTTTTCATCCCATTCAGGAAACTGAATCACATGAATGCAAATGTCTCCAAGTCATCTCATCTGCTAATTGCTATTCTCTCTTTTGTTATGAGATCCTGGAGTGGACTTTGATCCATTGCACAATGCAGGTTGAAGATGTCTTCCAATGTTACAGCACCAACTTTTTAGCCATTAAAGCAGCACTAAGTAACCAGTGCTGCTTGTGCAGTGGTAGAATCCAGAATATAGGAATATAGCCTAGAATACAGGACCATAACTAAAGGATCCAATTCTTTACTTAATAAAAGGAAACAAGCAGCCAGACCTTTGATATGGAAAATATGGGAATGCAGCTGCAGTTCTTCCTCAATTCTATTATACATTAGACTCTTGGGAACTCCACTGAGTAATGTCTGTGCAGTACACTTGGACTAATGGCATCAACAAAAGGAAGGAGAAACAGAAATAGAGATGATTTGGATAGGATTTTGCCTTACATAATTTCCTGCCACCTTTTAATTAGTGTAAGCATCAAATCTTGCTGCTGACCTTGCTACTCCCTCGAATTGCTCCACTTATTAATCTCCTTAACTTTCATCCTCTGAATCTTTCATTGTCACTTAGTTACCAGCCTTCTGATCCTCTGCTATATTCTGTTATCCAATCCATCACAGGGGAGGTGAACAGGATACTCATGCGTGCAGTTGATAGCAACTGAAAGCTGCCAGTGCATTTTTAATCCTCAAGCCTTTTTCATTTTTCTAGTGACTTTAAGAACTCTCCTTCCTATTTCTTGAATGTCAGATGTAGGTATAGGCCCAAGTGAGGCCTAAATCACTGGCCTTTGGTTGATCATATGACCCCCCCCCCATGGTTATTGATAGACTGAACACTGATTTCAGATTGATTTACTGAGTAGATGAGCGGTGATATCCACCTTTAAAACACACGGAGAACTGTATTGATGTAACACCCTTTTAAACAGGATTGCATGTCCCCACTACAGCCTATCAGATAATCTGATGCAATTCAATGGAAGAAAAGAAATCTTGCAGGGAAGTCCACAAGCAGGTCTTGAGGCCATCAGCCTTCTCCATTAGTTTCCCCCAGAAACTGGTTTTCAGTAATATTGTGCCCTGTATAATCATGACTAATAGCTATCAAGAGCCTTATCCTCCATGAATTTGTCCAATACCCTTTTAAAACCATGCCAGGTGGTAGCCATCACCATGTCTTTTGGCATACAATGTGCTGCATGAAGAAGGCATGAGCAAAGGGCTGGATGTGCCTCATCACGTCTGATCTCGGAAGCTAAGCAGGGTCAGCCCTGGTTAGTACTTGGATGGGTGACTGCCTGGGAATCAGGCTTCCTGCACTGAGCAGGGGGTTGGACTCGGTGGTCTTGTAGGCCCCTTACAACCCACCCTATGATTCTATGAAGTACTTCATTTGGTCTATCCTGAATATGCCACCATTCAGCATCACTGGATGACCCCAAGTTCTAGAATGATGAGATAGTATCATGGACCAGGAACTTGAACCCTCATTCTCAAAGGATCCTGATCCCTTGTCCTCAGAGGAGGCTCCAGAGTTAACATTTCAGGAAGAAGATTCAGTAAAAGAAGAAGAAGAAGAAAAAGAAGAAGAAGAAAAAGAAGAAGAAGAAGATATTATGAAGCTTTCACCTGCCCAGGAACTAGTTCCCCAGAAAGATCCATGGTCAGCTCCCTTGCATCCAGAGGAGGTTAGCTTATCATCTTTGGACTTCGAGGACTCCACCTATGAGGACACTTGCATGCCACAGCCACTCCCACATTGTTGCAGCTTAAGGCTGCTAAAGTGTGCCAGGGCCCAGGGGTCTTTAAGAGACAAAGCCTCAGACAGTGTAGAGGCAGAGCCAACCAACCCCAAATCAGCCAAGCTCCTACGTAAGGCTCAGTCTAGACCTGCTTCTTGTTGTAGCAACATACAGACAAGTCTATGTGGCCTCCAGCCTCACATGGAACTTTCTGTGATGCTGATATCTTCCCATCTTGCTTCCCTGAGAAACTTGACCCCTGCACAAGATTTGACCCATAGCAGAACCCTGCAACCCAGCCTACAATGCAGAGCATTGGCAGATCCCTGAACAGTGCAGAGCATTGACAGAGCCTGAAATGGTACAGCTCCCTACCCACTTTCTCCACAGATAATTTATAACTCTACAGGTATGATGCCTGGTTCAAAACATGTGGTTGTCTCAGTTAACACATTAACTGTACACTTTCAAAAATGTGAAAGTTTTTTTTTCACATTTTTCACAGTTTTTTTTCCACATTTCCCCCCACTCCCACCCACACCCACCTTAATGCAACTGCTTTGTTATGGTGAGAATTCTCACAGGTATGCATATCTCTGAGATATTTTAAGGGAAATAAAACCTGGCCATTGATCATTAGGGAAGATCCAGTTATGCACTTAACAAATGCAAATGCACTTCAAGAAACCCAGAGGCACAAGACTGTATGTTTATTTTCTACAATAAATCTGTAGTCCAATTGGAGCTTTTGGTAGCACAGGGTGGTGATTTGAAGGTCAGCAAATAGATACCTGACAGAACTCTAGCTCTGCGGGGGCAGGGCAGTTGGGAGGAATGGAATATATTTGCTTGGCCTTGACAGCCGAAGCACACAGGAAATTACTGCACTCATTGAATGTCCTGGCTCTGGTTTGCCACTTTACTTTCACTGCCCACTTACTTAGCAACATGCATAGTTCTGGAGCCTATCCCAAACAACTCCCTTTTCATATGACAGACCTTTAGCTATGTCTTAAATGATGGCATAGGACGTCAGCCAAAGCTGTCCAGCATTGCTTTAAAAATTAATGTATAAAAGTTAGAGACTGGGAGTGTTTGAGCTTTCAGTGCCAGCTGCATATTTAATGCAGGTTTTTTTTGGTAATTCAAAAGCTTCTTTGCAGTTATAAATCTAGGAGGGTTAAATCTATTCTGAAGTCTAAGTGCTATACCAATTGATTGATTCTTCTCTGGTTTAATCTCCCGATATGTCACTTCCTTTGCAGTAGAGGCTTATCTTCCAACATACTGGTCAAAATTCAGTGAGTTTATCTCATCTCTATGTGTCTGGCAGGCAACCCATGCCAAAATAGATGCAAAATTGTTGCTATAAGTGTCTCTCCAAACTGGCTTTAATTGGATGCTTCATAATGTGTTTTGAATGTATTGTTACCTACCGTGATATGAGGCCCTTCTGTTATTTGGGATCTGAGCAGCTTGACATTTACAGGAATGCTCTTTTGGGCTGCATTAATAGAAGCATATCTTCCAAATCCCGGGAAGTACTAGTTCCCCTCTACTCAGCACTGGTTAGGCCTCATCTGGAGTACTGTGTCCAGTTCTGAGCACCACACTTTAAGAAGGATGCAGACAAACTGGAGAGGGTTCAGAGGAGGGCAACAAGATGATCAGGGGACTGGAAACAACGCCCTATGAAGAGAGACTGAAAGAACAGGGCATGTTTAGCCTCGAGAAGAGAAGACAGCGGAGATATGATAGCGCTCTTCAAGTACTTGAAAGGTTGTCACAGAGAGGAAGGCCAGCATCTCTTCTTGATCATCCCAGAGTGCAGAGCATGGAATAATGGGCTCAAGTGACAGGAAGCCAGATTCCAGCTGAACATCAGGAAAAACTTCCTGACTGTTACAGCAATATGACAATGGAACCAATTACCTAGGGAGGTGGTGGGCTCTCCCACACTGGAGGCGTTCAAGATGAGGCTGGACAGCCATCTGTCAGGGATGCTCTGACCTGGATTCCTGCAATGAGCAGGGGGTTGGACTCGATGGCCTTATAGGCCCCTTCCAACCCTACTATTCTATGACTACTGTTCTATGATTCTATGAAGAAGTCTTTTCAAGACAATGCATGCTTTTTGTGGGTTCATCAGATCTAGGAGAGAATGATTAGCAAACTAGGATCAGATCCAGAAGCTAGAGGATAGGATCAGGTGAACAACACTAGAAATCAGAATGTGTAAAAGGTAATTCAATAGGCAACAATTTATTTTGATATCTTCCATTTTCTGAAGTGCTTTGACACTATCCTTCAAGTTTCTGGGCATCTTCCCTGCAAGTAAACACCACCAAAATCCAATTTCTTTGCACTTTGAGCTGAAATGTTAGGACCAGGCAAGGGTAACAGTGACTGGTCACCTGCCATAAGCAATTTTTGAGCACTGCCTCTCCCCATGCCCCACTTAAAACACACACACAAAAAACTAATACATGGCTGGACAATAAGGAGGGTGGGAATCTTAGACCAGATGTCTCAAGCTAGCTCTGTGGATTACCAGTAAAAATTCTATCTTCTCTCCTAGATATCTGCAGTTGGGATATGCAGAACTTCAGCCATAATTAACCTTCAGGAAAAACCAAGGATGCAGCTAGGGGTGCAACCAAATCCACCATCAGTCCAACACTGTAGCTTAGGTGGTCATGGGGATGATGTTGGGATTCTCTAGGCTGTTGGTGCTGAGAGATCAACATCCCACAGCACTAGGGATGTGCAAACTAGCAAAACCCAAACTCACCAAAATTCTCTGAATTCCATCTTAGAGCTCGTTCCAGCTCGAGTTTGTATCAGATTGTAAGCATCATCATCATCATCATCAACAACATCATTATTATTATTAGCATGAAAATCCATGCATATTTTCATGTGTATTTTTTTTTTTTTCAAATGTGCTGCTTTAAGTAGGGGCACTTCCCAACTTTTCATTGGATCAAAACATGTGATGATATGCTCTCAACAAGGGCCGAGCTGAAAGGCCTCCCCCCCATTTCACCACCCCACTTGTGAAATGCAAACATGTTGGTGCTTTTTTATAGGATGCAAGTGAAATGTGGGCAAAATGCGGGGACTTACCAGCAATGGCAAGGAGCACTTTTCCCAGTGGTTGCTGGCTAGCAGCCACAGTTTGCCCCCACAGAAGTAACCTGGGAGTGATACCTCATGGTGATATAGCATTGTTCTGAAATGATTTCTGAGGGGACAATGACATCCCCAGCTGGGAACTGCTGGGAAAAGACGTTCTTAGCTCTGTTGCCGAGAATGGCGCCCCCTGGCATTGGGCAATTTTGCCCCACCCCTCCCATTGGGAAGGAGGATGCAAGAGGGCTCAACAGCTGCACCCATGTGATGGGTGCTGGGCCAATGGGAAGGCATGATGCTCCTGACCTTTTAAAGAAGCCATGCCTCACTGAAGACTTGTTTTTCCTGCAGTGCAACAAACCTTTCTCCCAGTGCCACAGTAAGGTCATCAACAGCTAGGGATATACAGGTTGTGTAAACTCCATTCTGTCTGTGTTTCACAGGTTGACAGGAGCCTTTCATTCCATCATCCATTGTCTGTCATCAATGGAATTGGTGGAGGGGGTAGTTTCCAAACTTGCGCAAATTTGAATGTGCAAAAATGAGTGAATCCTCCACCGCCACCAATGTGCATTTTCATGCTTTAGCCTATGGGGAAATGCACATTTCCAGCTGGTATTATTGTTGTTGTTGTTGTTGTGTATTTTTCAATGGCAAAATTCCCAAAGGTTAGAAAAATGGTCTGCAAGTCCATGGAATCTGCCCAACAAGGGGAAAGCCAGTTGGCTGCTGAATCTGTGGGTTGGGTTCATAAAAATCCAAATTCTTTTGGCTCTGTTGTGGATTTCTCCGACATCCCTATCAAAAGCTGAGTAGGATTATTTTTTGGCATTTCTTGATTGGCACTGGAGTTGCCTCTTTTGCCTACTCCTTCCTGCTTCAACACTCAGGGGGTTTGTTAGCTATTTGGCCAATTGGCTTCCTTCCATAGTCACAATCAAGCAGATAGTAGGGATGTCAGAGAATTCCGCCATGGATCTCTGTGAGGCCGAATGCCAGTGCATTCGGCCCCCCGAAATCCGTGGCGGAACGAAGCCCCCGCCCCCATAACCCACAAAAGGTGCGCAAAACGGAGCACTTACCTGCTGCCGTCCATGCTGACTTGCAAATGGCGGCCGCCCTGCGGCCACCATTCACTTCCTCATCATAGCTGTAAAAGGCTACGTCAATACTTACGTAGCCTATCACGGCTAACGCAAGGACACCTTTTGTGTCCCTGTGAAGTCCATGATAGGCTACGTAAGAATTTACATAGCCTATCACGGCAAGCCAAAAAAACAACAACAGCATACGCAAATGGCGGCAGCTATGGCAGCCGTCATTTGCGTTCCCTATTTTTAGACATTTTAGCTTATGTAAATATTTACGTAGGCTATTACGGTGAAAAAAAGGGGAACGCAAATAGCGTAGTGGCGCTATTTGCGTTCCTTTTTTTCGTTGTAATAACCTACGTAAATATTTACATAGGCTAAAATGGGGGGGAAGGAATGCAAATGGCGGCCACTATGCTATTTGCGTTCCCCTTTTCTTCTCTGTAATAGCCTGCACAAATATTTACGTAGGCTAAAACAGCTAAAAATAGGGAACGCAAATGGCAGCTGCCGTAGCCGCCACCATTTGCGTACGCTGTTTTGTTTTTTTGGCTTGCCGTGATAGGCTACATAAATACTTACGTAGCCTATCACAGAGCTTCGCAGGATGCAAATGGCATCCGCAGCAGCCTGTCGGCGGCTGGAACTCAGGCTGTGGATGGCCCTGGCCAGCGGCTCCATGGAGCGAAGCTGGCCAGGGAGGATTCTGGGAAGAGGGATGGAGTGCCTCCCCCCCCTATGAATCACATCTGCGAAAAGGTAAGTGACTTTTGTACATCCCTAGCAGATAGTGCAGGCACCCAAGCAGCTGGGTTAGTTTACCCCAATGATGGGTGGCTGGGCAAAACTATACCTTATGGCCAGCCAGTTTGAGAGCATGTAGGAGAAGCCAGTTCCTGGATGCTGGAAGATGTTGGAATTAGCTCTAGTGTCACTGAGGGAGCCTATGGATTCAGAGCCAGACTCTGATTCAGGTTTAGTTCAGATTGATTGGAGACCCAGTCGAGTCATGGAAAACCCTAGGCTTGGGAGTTTATATCACCCTGGTTTCCAATCTGATTACTGGAGGAAGGAGGGTGCTGGTCTGGGCAAAGCAGGATGAGGAATGTCAGAATGGTGATAGCATCATTCTGCCTGTTTTCTTCAGAGGGGAGAAAGCCGGAGGAGTTTAGAAGGCCATAGCAACTGCAAGGCTCGACCTTGAACGGCATGACATGGTGGTGGTGAGGTGGCAAACTGCAGCAGTGGCAGCAGGAAGAAAAGGCAAAGAAAAGAGAACAACATCACTCCATTTTCCAACCTGTGCTTGGAGAGGGGGCAGAGAGGCCAAAAGGGGAGTGAATTTGCTCCCTCTTTCATCTGGGTGTGTGTGTGTGATTATAGCGTTAAGCCAAATGTTCTCAGCTGAGAACTTCCATTTTCTTAGATCTTTCCCTGTTCCCATTATCTACTAGGATGCTGTCTTTGACTCAGCGGGGTGCTGATAAGCAACACAATAGAACCCTGGGATGTAAATATGTTTGGTAGATAGAAAAGGTATCCATTTTTGTAAAAGAGACAGTGGACAAAAGCAGCAAGCATGTAGGCTGGGGTGTGCAAAATGGCATGACACAATGTTCTGTCATGATTCAGCCCTAATGGCCCTGTCTTAATGATAGCTAATGATAGCAATCTTCATCTAAACATATCATGTAGTGCTGTAATTGTGGCTTGAAATTTAAGCCTCCTTCAGCAGGGTAATTTCCACCTTAGTTGCTGAGTGGTATAAAGGGGAGACAAATGTCCTCTTACTCATTGTTACAGTCTATTATTATTATCATTATTATTATTATTATTATTATTATTATTAAACTATAATCACACAAAGACCCTAGAGTTTTGTCGCCAAGTGCCCCATAAAAAGGGCAGAACCACAGAGAAAGAATTATTTTTACAAACCAAATACGGTCCTGAAATGTCACCATGGAGCCCTGTCAGAAATGTTGGGACAAGATGGGCAATGCTGAAGCAAGGTTATGACTCCAAGCCCCAGATCTCTCTTCCAATTTTCCATGAGATTTGACTGCCTGACAAGCATGATAAAAACAGCAGCCCGAAATGGGTAAGGGCCAGATTATGAGTTACATGCAGGTGCATGTAAGTTTCTCATGGCTACTTTAAAAATGCAAAGCAGCTCCAGAAGCAATAGGGGTGGGGCAATGAGGGCAGCTCAACCCATTCTCTACTAATTGTTTCTCCTCTTAAAATTCTTCCCTGTTGCTGTTTCTGACATGAAGGGAATTGTCAGGGTTGTTTCTGAGCGCAGGGCATGGGATAGCAGTTCAGATTCTGAAGAAGAACCGCCAGACATGGCGGAGGTGTTTTCCCAGGCTAGTCCAGACATGACTGGGCTGGCTTCTCAGGTTACAAATGCCCAGCTGGCTGAAGACAAGGGTTCTTCTTCACACACCCCTGTGAGAGACAGCAAACGGGGGGGGGGGGTTGGAGAGTCTGATCTAATAGATGCCAGGTGCAGGTGCAGAGCAAAGAGAGAGAAGGCAGAGGAGGAACTTAGACATTCTACCTGACTGGCCTTGCATGAGAAGCTGTGCTCAGAAGCTTCACGAGAGAGAGGTTCCTCTAGGGATGTCAGAGAATTCTACCATGGACTCCAGTGAGGCCAGATTCTTTAGAATCCAGCCCCCCAGAGCCTGTGGTGGAATGGCCTCCCCCCCATGCCACCCTGCAGAATCCCTCCAGGATGGACCTATCTGGTGGTGGATGCAGCGGCAGCTCCGGCGGCGGTGGCGGCTGCTCTGGCCGCTGCCAGGCTGCTGCGGCCACATGGCAGCTGTCGTAGTGGCCACCATTTGCGTCCCTATGCTTGCCCATGATATAGGTTATGTATATATTTATGTAGCCTATCATGGCTAAAGCAGGGACACAAATGGTGTCCCCTACGCCATTTGCATCCCCACTTTAGCTGTGATAGGCTACGTAAATTTTTACATAGCCTATCATGGGCAAACGTAGGGACGCAAATGGCCTCCATTCACTGCTGGGCTTCTGTGGATGCAAATGGCGTCCTGCGTAGGGGACGCTATTTGCATCCCTGCTTTAGCCGTGATAGGCTACGTAAATATTTATGTAGCCTATCATGGGCTAGCGTAGGGATGCAAATGGCATCCCCTACGCAGGATGCCATTTGCGTCTGCAGCAGTCCGGCAGTGGGTGGAGGCCCTGCTGTGGATCAGCCCAGCCAGTGGCTCCGCAGACTGGCCACGGAGCAGAGCCGGCCGGGCAGGATTCCGGGGGGGAGGAACGATAGCCCCCACCTATCTGGGGGGGAGGAACAATCCCCCCACCTGCAGAGCCCAGCAGAGCCAGGTAAGTGGGGTTTCATACACCCCTAGCTTCCTCCCCTCCCTCAAGTTAAGCTAGTGAGACCGCCTTCCTCTTCAAACGGTTGGCAACTCTCTTAACTTCCTTTTGAATTCCTCTGAAGGCATTCCTTTGTAGGCTGAGAGTCACTGAGAATTTGCATCTGTATGACCCTGTGAAGTAATGGATTAAAAGCTGCAGACTGAAGCCTCTTGTCTGTGTTTGTTTCAGCATTTGAAGTTACATCGAGGCAAAAGGAATCCTGACAGGAATGCAGTTGGGGAAAGGGATGGCATGGGCACCCAGCTCGGTCTGGAAGTCTGATGGATGTACCTTCCCCCATGCTCACAACTTTGGGCTGTGCCTGCTGAGGTACTCCCCCTGATTGTGCACCCCCGGACTCGCTCACACCCTCACTGTGCTCGCCAAGCTGCCCATACCTACCCTGAGCCATCCAGGAGCACCCATCATTCCTGCTGTCACCATTTTGCCAAAAACATGGTGACTTGGGAACTTCCCTAAATTTAATATTGTGCAACATTACAGGCACAAATGAGTCATTTCTGGATGGCTCGCCGTGCACTAATGGGATGCAAGACAATGTCTGGGGGTGCATGAGTGGAGGCAACGGCTTGGCAGGCACCTGGAGGACATGGATAGGGTGGTGGCATCTGTCCATCCCTAGTTGGGGGTTGATTTGAAAAAGGAAAAAAAGAAGAAGTTGAATCAGGAAAGTCAAAGTCCATACATTTCTGAGCTTGCAATGTGACTCGTGGACTCGTGGACCCCCAAATAACATGTTTGATAACGTGCGTACATTTTCAAAAAATGCACATTAAAATGCATACTTTTGAAAAAATGTGCTCAAATGCACTGTAATCGATGGGAGAAGGATGCATACATTCTTGCGCACAATCGATATGTGCATTTGGAAAAATGTGCACGAAAATACACATGGACTTTCATGTGCAAAGAAAAAAACAAAGCTTGCAATCTGATACAGACTTGGGTGAGAAGGAGCTTTGAGAAGGGATTTGGATGACTTTATTTATTTATATTTCATTTCTATACCGCCCAATAGCCAAAGCTCTCTGGGTGGTTCACAAAAATTAAAACCAAAAAGCAGATTCACACGTTGTCGAACATTAAAATGTTGGCTCTCCAAGAAGCATTCATGGGGGGCACCATTTAAAGTTCCCATAGTTCCATGGAGCAATACCACTTCATGAGTGCTCTGGGACATTGTAGGAAATTTCAATGGTGGCCCTGAGTAGGGGTGGACGAAAGTCCCTTACCTGTCCTCGAAGGATGTTCACGGTGGGGGGGAGGCGCTTCGCTGCTCCCCCCGCGAAGTTCAGGCCAGGGGGGGAGGCTTCCTGCCTCGCCCGGCCGCGAACGTGAAAGTTAAAAACAAAACAAAACGCCCCCTGATAGGCTACGTGACGATTAACGTAGCCTATCACGGCTAGATCTGCAAAGTCAGCTGTGATAGGCTATGTCAATCGTCATGTAGCCTATCACGGTGACTTAAAAAAAAAAAAAAAGCGTACGCTAATGGCGGCCCCCATAGGGAGCCGCCATTCACGTTCCTTATTTGGTCGCTGTAGTCTACGTAAATCTTTACGTAGACTACAGCAACCAAATAAGGAACAGGAATTGCGGCTCCCTATGGGGGCCGCCATTATCCGTACGCGCTTTTTTTTTTTTTTAAAGTCACCCGTGATAGGCTACGTGACGATTGACGTAGCCTATCACGGCTGACTTTGCAAATCTAGCCGTGAGAGGCTACGTTAATCGTCACATAGCCTATCAGGGGGCGTTTTTTTTTTTCTTTTATTGGAATGGCGGCGGCGGCAGCCGGTCGAAAGACCGGCTGCCGCTCCCGCCCCGCTCGAACACCCGCTGAACCGCCGGCCGGACCCGCCGCCGGGGGGGGCATTCGGCGAAGGTAAGTCCCGTCCCGGGGGGTGTGTGGGGGGCGGGGGGGTTCGGAGGATTTCTCCCCGAAACCTATTTGGGGGGCCGAACACGTTGGCGCTATTCTCCGCCATCCCTAGCCCTGAGCTGCCCCAGCACTCACTGGAGCAGCTGGAAGGGGGCTGGCAAGAGCAAGCATCAGGCTTCTGAGCCATCAGCAGCATCCCAAGGCTGTTAGGTATAAAAAAGAAAAGAATCAAAAGAAAAGGCACATGCATCTGCATATAATGCCTACTCTAACCCTAAGTATACTGATATACTCCAATGGTACTCAGAGTGTCATTTGTGACCAGGCTTAGTTCCAGCATCTGGCTTTAAATGCCAGTATTCATGATAGGGGAGAAAATGGTTCAGTTCATATCTGAATACACATTATAATAAATGAATTAAAGTCGTAATTCTGGCTAAAGTCCTATAACAGATTTTATACTTTGGCCAAGGGGGTGCACACAGTGCTAGAACTGTCTAGACTGGATCGGAGGCCCATGGAAACTCTTATGACCTTTCTGAAGGACTATGCAACTGCATTTTTTTAGAAGTCTCTCTTTCAGTGGCTACAATATTTCCCATTTGTACTTCATGCACTTGTTGCAGGTGAGATGAATATTCAATTCATCCTAAACAGTAGCACAATTCAGATGTTTCTCCCTCCCTCACACACACACACACACACACACACACACATATATATACACATATGGGAGAAGCAGAACCATCCCCCCTCGCAGATACTGGCCCCATCCCATATATGCATTTGGCCAAATGTCTGAAAAAGCCTATGTATTTAGAAGAAACTGGTTGCATCTGTGCTGCATCCTGACAGACACCTCCTAGCACTACCAATCAGAATGCATTGTGCTATTCCATTGGGGCGGGGTGCTATTCCATTGGGGCGGGGTGTCTTTTTAATGGATTTAAGAAAATGGATTTAAGAAAAAAGACATCTGTTCCATCTGTATTCCACAATTCAGATCCATCTGTCTCCATCTGTATTCCATCTGTATCCATTTGTATCTATCTGTATTCCATCTGTATCCCACAATTTAATCCAGAAATTGATTTAAGAAAGAAAGACATCTATTACATCTGTATTCCACAGTTCAGATGTTTCACTCTCTCTCTCTCACACACACACACACACATATATGGGGGGAGCAAAACCATCCCCCTCGCAGATACTGGCCCCATCCCATATATACATTTGGCCAAATGTCTGAAAAAGCCTATGTATTTAGAAGAAACTGGTTGCATCTATGCTGCATCCTGACAGACACCTCCTAGCACTACCAATCAGAATGCATTGTGCAGCTATTCCATCTTTTTTTGTTGTTCTTTTTATTGGATTTAAGAAAAAAGACAGAAGAAACAATGGGAAAATGCAGGATGCTTACGAGTGGAAGACGGCAACATCTGGACCCTCCGTAAAATTCCGTGAATGAGGAAGGGTGATGGCATGATCAAATCATCATCCGGCAGGCTCCGTCGCTGTACTGGAGATCCAGATTATTCAAGGTTCCCCGATTGCATCTACAGTGTGTACATGTGTAGACTCTTTCAGGCATTATACCAAACATGAGTAGGGAGCGGGGTGGGGTGGGGGGAATTGGCCCTGAGTAAGCATAATCATGCTCCCACTGTGCTCGCACTGAGACACATGCTTCAATACTAGTGCATTTAATAACACATAGAAGCCACCAGTGCAGAAATAGATGTTCTTTTATGAATTACATTTGTCTCCCATTCTTCTTGAAGGAGCTCAAGATGGCATAGAGATGTACCCCCCACCCCCATTTTATCCAAGTTCCTATTTCATTCAGGTGTTCACTGATTTGATGCTAGCTGCCTCTACATTGACAAGTTTGCACTGGTTTTCAGTTGTTTAAGGGCACAATTGCTGGCTCAGGCATGTTGGGAGTTGTAGGACTTTTTTCTGTCTAAACATGCATAGGATTGCACCCTAAGGGCTCAATCCCATGGCCGCTAGTCAGCAGCTAGATGGCCATAGGATAGGTCGGTTCCCTAACAACTGACCTCCACCCCCTCCTGCACTGCCTCGTAGGCAGAGCGGAACGGCCCCATGCTCCGCACTCGGAAGAGGAGCACACAGAGCAGCAAAAACAGGGTGTTCCTGGGGACGTGTCGGGGCAGGGAAGTCGGATATGCCGGTATGACACATCCTACATGTCATCTGGCTGCCGCTTCCCACACTCTGATGTCCCATGGCTAGACAGCCGAAATCAGCTGTTTAGCCGTAAATGCAGGGCAGCTGAAGCACAGAGGGGATGTTCCCCTCCATGCTTCTCCTGCCCTGCATTGGATAGGCAATCCTATCCCAATAGAATTGCGCCCTAAATCTTTCTTTTATCTCTCATGAGCTTCCAGCTGAAGCCTCATGACTCATTCATTCTTTCTTCTTCGTTTTAAGTCCTACCATTTGATGCTGCAATATGTGGTTTGATTTAATGCTGCTCTGAACCAAATCTAGTGCAAACCCACATAAAACCCACCTTTATTATGAGTAAAAGGAGATGAAGTTCACAATGCTACATAAAGTGGAGAGAATGACATCAGATATTGACTGTAACTGCCTGAAATGAATGACTGTTTGTTGGTAGAGGCCCATAAAGGGGGACTTTAGACACTGTGCAGGGAACTTGGCTGGAGGATAGAAAAAAGAGACCATTTTCTTCAGCAGCCCCTTCAGCTATAACCTAAACAAATGAAATTTACCAAACAGAATGCAGTGTGGTTTGGCTAGGGATGTCAGAGAATTCCACCATGGACTCCAGTGAGGCTAGATTCTTTAGAATCCGTGGCAGAACGGCCTCCCACCACCCCGTGGAATCCCCTCTGGATGGAGCTTACCTGGGGCAGATGCAGCGGTAGCTCCGGCGGCAGCGGCTCTGGCTGGTTTCCTGGCCGGCCACTGCCGGGCTGCTGCAGCCACAAATGGCGGCCGTCATAGTGGCCGCCATTTGCGTCCTTGCAGGCAGCCGTGATAGGCTACGTAAGTATTTACGTAGCCTATCACGGCAAATAGCAGGGGCTCAAATGGCGAAGCGACCGCCATTTGTGTCCCTGCTCTTTGCTGTGATAGGCTACGTAAATACTTACATAGCCTATCACGGCTGCCTGCAAGGCGCAAATGGCAGCTGCTACGATGGCTGCCATTTGCGGCCGCAGCAGCTTGGCCATGGCCAGAACTCCGGCTGTGGCTGGCCCCAGCCGGCGACTCCGCAGAGCTGCCACAGAGCAGAGCCGGCTGGGGAGGATTCTGGGGGGAGGGACAGAGTGCCTCCCCCCCACTGCTGATGCCCCGGCACAGAATAAGGTAAGTGTTTCCTACATCCCTAGGTTTGGCTAAGCATCTAGGGCCATAATGCAGAAATCGGTAGTTAACAAAACAGTAATAACTGGGAATTGAAAATCATCCCCTTGGCTGCCTCTACAAACAGCTCACCTGCAGGTAGGGGTGTACAAAACCCCACTTACCTGGCTCCGCTGGGGTCCGCAGGTGGGGGGAGGCGATCCGTTCCTCCCCCCGGAATCCTCGACAGGAGGAGAAGGCGATCTGTTCCTCCCCCCCCCCGGAATCCTGCCCGGCCAGCTCCGCTCTGTGGCCAGTCCTCAGAGCCATTGACTGGGCCAACCCACAGCAAGGCCTCCACTCGCTGCTGGGCTGCTGCGGACGCAAATGGCGTCCTGCGTAGGGGACGCCATTTGCATCCGTACGCTAGCCCGTCATAGGCTATATAAATATTTACATAGCCTATCACAGCTAAAGCGGTGATGCAAATGGCATAGGGCACACCATTTGCATCCGCAGCAGCCCGGCAGTGGGTGGAGGCCATTAGCGTCCCTACACTTGCCCATGATAGGCTATGTAAATATTTACGTAGCCTATCAGGGCTAAAGTGGGGACGCAAATGGTGTAGGGGATGCCATTTGCATCCCTGCTTTAGCCATGATAGGCTACGTAAATATATACATAGCCTATCATGGGCCAGCATAGGGACGCAAATGGCGGCCGCTACGACGGCCGCCATTTGTGGCCACAGCAGCCCAGCAGTGGCCAGAGCCACCACTGCTGCTTCATTCACCACCGGAGCCACTGCCGCATCCGCTGCCGCCGCCGCATCCGCCACCAGGTAGGTCTGTCCTGGGGGGATTCTGCTGGGTGGTGGGGGGGAGGGAGGCCATTCCGCCATGGACTCTGGGGGGGCAGATTCTAAAGAATCCAGCCTCACTGGAGTCCATGGCGGAATTCTCCGCCATCTCTACCTGCAGGCAAAGAAATTCCCGTGACACACAGGTGTGAGGATGCATGCAATACTAGCATAAAAGGAAGGTTTTGCTCCTTCTTCACCTTGCTCAACTGCATCTATTCCTAGTTTGCTGTGCAGTTCCCATGACTTGCATCATTTCTACAGGGTGATAAAACACCAGAATCTTGAAACTGAATGTTCTGCACCAGTTAAAGCATGGGCCATTGATTGATCTGATGAACGAAGCTGAAATAAATATTTGGGATTCTAAGAGTGGTTAGTGCCACTTACTCCACTGGGTTGTTTTTCTTCATGGTATGAGAGTGCTCCTGTCAGTTATTCCTGGTTTGAGAATGCCACATCAGGAGGCTTAATCCAGGGTTTCTCAAACACAGGCGCATGCGCACATGGGTTTAGATGTGGTTACTGAAGATCTGGTTTGTTTCACTACCTTCTGTGGGGTGGGACTACACTGTATAAGCATGGAGCCACAGCTTGAGATCAGTTGTGTGAGAACCACTAAATGCTGATACGTCAATGAAAACGCTGAAGAACTGGTAGTGACACAGCATAAGTGCCTGTATTTGGCCCAGGTCTGGTCCAGTAAACTGGATTAATAGGAAAACACCTGGGAAGCACATGTAGGATGTACGCTGCTGGGAGCTCTTGGAAGTTGAAAAGGATATTTGTATAACAAATTAGGGCTGTGCAGGGACCCCCTGATCCAACTCAGAAGCTGCTTCATGGCTTCTGAGGCAGGCCCAATTTGGCACAGGCTAATTTGGGGGGTGGGCTGACCCACCTCAGCCCCAAACCTGAAGTACGGTTCGGATGGCGAACCCTGCTTTGGGTCCCCCCCAACGCCCCTGCGCAACCCCCCAGCTCCTTACCTGGGCCGCCTCCTCTGCTGCTGCCACAGTTGTCACCTTCTCCGCCACAGCACCACTGCCACAGCCTTCCCTGTCACCGCCGCTGTTGCTGCTGCCTTCTATACCACTGTTTCTGCCTTCTCTGCCGCCGCCTCCTGCCACCGCCGCCATCTCCTGAGGCCTGGACACGGGGCGACTCGTCTCCTTGCAGGGAGTTGCCATTTTTAAAATGGCAACTTCCTGGGACTTCCAGGAGCTTGCCATTTTAAAAATGGCAACTCTCTGCAAGAAGACGAGTCACCATGCATCCAGGCCTCAGGAGATGGTGGAGGCGGTGGCAGGCGGTGGCGGTGGCGGGCAGCAGTGGAGAAGACAGCCACGGCGGTGGTGGTGGCAGTGGTGAGGACGACAGCAGCAGCAGAGATGGAGGCAGCAATGGCAGAGGCAGCGGCAGCAACTCAGGTAAGGACCTGGAGGTGCCAGGAGGGCTGGGCCAGGAGGGGGGACTGGGCTGAGGAGGCAAAGCTTCGAAGCATACCGAGAGCTTTGGAAAGCCCCCAACCTGCTCTGGGTCGCTTCATGCCCCCTCAGCTTCACCTAGGAAGGGGCACAAAGTCACCCGAAGCAGCCCACTTCGACTCGAGGTTTGGGCCTCAGGCCGAAGCAGTGCACAGCCCTATAATAAATGCATAATGCAAACAGTCACTCATTGCTGTGTATTAGGCCTTCCCACATGAAGATTTTATGAATAGGTGTCACCTGCAGTAGAATCACTCCGATCATTGCCTTTCATTGCTGATTTTTTGTTGTTGCTGAAGAAACAACAGAAAGGTCATGCCTCCAAGAACACATGACCAAAAGGAAGATCACCAAGAATGGTGGAAAGGTAATATCTCCAGGAAAATGGTTCCTAAAGGAGTGACCAAAGGGAAGGCCAGGCAGTCACCTTCAGGAGAGTGGTATTAACAAGTAGGTCAGAAAGTCATCTCTAGGTGAATGTAGCCAAGAGGGGAGGTTCAAGAAATTAATGGAGGCTTTGTTGTTAATATAATGTGTCAATATAATAAGTAAATATCAAAATTAAGCCTGCTATTTTACATTTTACTGAGTTATTCTTTCCCGTTCCTTAAGTCAATGTGTCACTTGCTGCCAATCACACCAGGCTATTTCATTGATTTAATACGAAGTGTGTGTGTGTGTGTGTGTGGCGGGGAGGTATTAGGAGCACAGCACATGGAAGATAGAGGCTTGACCCTTCCTTTCCCACCTACGATCTTGGTAAACATTGCCCCCACCCATGCTGCAATTAATAATATGGGGGGGGGGAGATCCCATTGGTGCCTATGGGTCTTTTTTCCTGTCACTAATTTCAGAGCAGGAGGAGAGCATTTTCATAAAGATTATGGCTCAGGAGCAAAGAGTGAAATCTCCCCTCCCCACATGCTGCAACCATGATAAAAATCAGGGGGCCCTAGGAATACTATTCAATAAACTAAAACTTCTGGCATGGTTGACATGTCCCTGTGCATACTAAATAAACTAAAACTTCTGACATGTGTTTAGTGCCCATTTATTAAGACTGTGGCCATACATTTCCTAGTTGTACTCCTGCACTATGTTGTTGTTGTTGTTCAGTTCTTCAGTCATGTCCGACTCTTCGTGACCCCATGGACCATAGCACGCCAGGCCTTCCTGTCCTGCGCTCTCTCCTGGAGCGTGCTCAAGTTCATATTCATTGCATCCGTGATGCTATCTAGCCATCTCATCCTCTGCCGTCCCCTTCTCCTTTTGCCTTCAGTCTTTCCCAGCATCAGGGTCTTTTCCAGGGAGTTTTCTCTTCGCATTAGGTGGCCAAAATATTGGAGCTTCAGCTTCAGTATCTGTCCTTCCAATGAGCACTCAGGGTTGATTTCCTTTAGGATGGACTGATTTGACCTCCTTGCAGTCCAGGGGAATCATAAGAGTCTTCTCCAGCACCACAGTTCGAAGGCATCAATTCTTTGGCGCTCAGCCTTCCTTATAGTCCAGCTCTCACAGCCATACGTTACTACTGGGAAAACCATAGCTTTGATTAGACGGACCTTTGTCGGCAAGGTGATGTCTCTGCTTCTTACTATGCTGTCTAGGTTTGCCATAGCTTTCCTCCCAAGGAGCAAGCGTCTTTTAATTTCATGGCTACAGTCACCGTCTGCGGTGATCTTGGAGACCAAGAAAGTAAAATCTGTCACCACTTCCATTTCTTCCCCTTCTATATGCCAGGAAGTGATAGGGCCAGATGCCATGATCTTCGTTTTTTTAATGTTGAGTTTCAAACCAGCTTTTGCACTCTCCTCTTTCACCCTCAACAAGAGGCTCTTGAGATCCTCTTCACTTTCTGCCATTAGGGTGGTATCGTCTGCATATCGGAGGTTGTTGATAATTCTCCCAGCAATCTTAATTCCGACCTGTGATTCATCCAACCTGGCATTTCTCATGATGTACTCTGCATATAAGTTAAATAAGCAGGGTGACAATATGCAGCCTTGTCGTACTCCTTTCCCAATTTTGAACCAATCGGTTGTTCCATCTCTGGTTCTTACTGTTGCTTCTTGACCCTCGTACAGGTTTCTCAGGAGACAGGTAAGGTGGTCTGGTACTCCCATCACTTTAAGAATTTGCCACAGTTTGTTGTGATCCACACAATCAAAGGCTTTAGCGTAGTCAATGAAGCAGAAATAGACATTTTTTCTGGAATTTTCTTGCTTTCTCCATGATGCAGCGAATGTTGGCGATTTGATCTCTAGTTCTTCTGCCTCTTTGAAACCCAGCTTGTACTTCCGGTAGTTCTCGGTTCGCATAATGCTGAAGCCTAGCTTGTAGGATTTTGAGCATCACCTTGCTGGCATGTGAAATGAGCGCAATTGTGCGGTAGTTTGAACACTCTTTGGTGTTGCCCTTCTTTGGAACTGGAATGTAAACTGACCTTTTCCAGTCTTGCGGCCATTGTTGAGTGTTCCAAATTTGTTGGCATATTGAATGCAGCACTTTAACAGCATCATCTTTTAGGATTTTAAATAGCTCGGCTGGAATACTGTCATCTCCGCTAGCTTTGTTGTTACTAATGCTTCCTAAGGCCCACTTGACTTCACTCTCTAGGATGTCTGGCTCCAGTTCAGTGACCGCACTCTCATGGCTATCAGGGACATTCAGATCTTTCCTGTATAGTTCTTCTGTGTATTCTTGCCACCTCTTCTTAATCTCATCTGCTTCCTTTAGGTCCCTACCTTCTTTGTCCTTTATCATGCCCGTCTTTGCACAAAACGTTCCCTTGAGATCTCCAATTTTCTTGAAGAGATCTCTAGTCTTTCCCATTCTGTTGTTTTCCTCGATTTCCTTGCATTGTTCATTTAAGAAGGCCTTCTTGTCTCTCCTTGCTATTCTCGGGAACTCTGCATTCAGTTGGATATATCTTCCCCTTTCTCCCTTGCTTTTCGCTTCCCTTCTTTCCTCAGCTACCTGTAAAGCCTGATCAGACAGCCACTTGGCTTTCTTGCATTTCTTTTTCTTTGGGATGGATTTCGTTGCTGCCTCCTGAACAATGTTACGGACCTCTGTCCATAGTTCCTCAGGCACTCTGTCTATCAGGTCTAATCCCTGAAATCTATTCCTCACCTCCACTGTATATTCATCAGGGATATGATTTAGGTCATACCTGAACGGTTTAGTGGTTTTCCCAACGTTCTTCAATTTAAGCCGAAATTTTGCAACAAGAAGGTCGTGATCTGAGCCACAGTCAGCTCCAGGTCTTGTTTTTACTGACTGTATAGAGCTTCTCCATCTTTGGCTGCAAAGGACATAACCAATCTGATTTCGATATTGACCATCTGGTGATGTCCATGTGTAGAGTCATCTCTTGAGCTGTTGAAAAAGAGTGTTTGCTATGATCAGCATGTTCTCTTGGCAAAACTCTATTAGCTTTTGTCCTGCTTCATTTTGTACACCAAGGCCATGCCTGCCTGTTATCCCGGTGATTTCTTGACTTCCTACTTTAGCATTCCAATCCCCTATGATGAAGAGGACATCTTTGTTTGGTGTTAGTTCTAGAAGGTGTTGTAGGTCTTCATAGAACCGATCAACCTCAGCTTCTTCGGCATCAGTGGTTGGGGCATAGACTTGAATTACTGTGATGTTGAATGGTTTGCCTTGGATTCGTACTGAGATCATTCTGTCATTTTTGAGATTGTACCCCAGTACTGCTTTTCCCACCCTTTTGTTGACTATGAGTGCTACTCCATTTCTTCTAAGGGATTCTTGCCCACAATAGTAGATATGATGGTCACCTGAATTAAATTCGCCCATGCCTGTCCATTTGAGTTCGCTGATTCCCAAGATGTCGATGTTCAGTCTTGCCATCTCATGTTTGACCACCTCCAGCTTACCTTGATTCATTGATCTGACATTCCAGGTTCCTAAACAATACTGTTCTTTACAGCATCGGATTTTCTTTTCACCACCAGACACATCCACAGCTGAGTGTCCTTTCGGCTTTGGCCCAGCCGCTTCACTCTTTCTGGTGCTACTTGGAAATACCCTCTGCTCTTCCCCAGTAGTATATTGGACACCTTCCGACCTGAGGGGCTCATCTTCCGGCGTCATCTCTTTTAGCCTTGTGATACGTTCCATGGGGTTTTCTTGGCAAGAATACTGGAGTGGGTTGCCATTTCCTTCTCCAGTGGACCACATTTTGTCAGAACTCTCTGCCATGACCTGTCCGTCTTGGGTGGCCCTGCACGGCATAGCTTATGGCTTCACTGAGTTACGCAAGCCCCTTCGCCACAACAAGGCAGTGATCCACGAAGGGGACTCCTGCACTATAACGCTTAATAAAAAATGGAGTCAAGTATATCGGATTTTTTGAAACAATGATCACAATAACTGTAGCTTAACTGGGCTCTGTTTGACCCTAATAATGTGCTTTTTCAAACTATAGGAAGGTTAAGAAATGATGGCTTGTATCAAATGATTGCCTTGCACTAGGAGAAAGCATTTCCACTCATACAAGGTAGGTCAACCCCTGATTTTCATCATCACCACCCTACCCAATGCATGCCCCTGTCCCCCCCCCCCCGGAAAGCTGCTCTGGAAGTTTGGAAGACCCACCAAAGCAGTATGATATATGGTGAGAAGAGCTGCTGTAGGTAGGAGGAGATCAGCAAAACTTGAGTGCCCTGTCTTGTGCAAGTGGGAGCATTCTCTGCTAGTGCGAAACCACCATTGGATACAACCCAGCTGACCTAAAAATGATCCCTAAATAGCAAAACAAATGTGGTCCTAAAAGGACATGGGATTAACAATTCCTATTACATCCAACTTAAGGGTATTATAAAGTAGAATTATAACAGGCAGAGAGCTAGTGCTAGAAATATCACTTTGTAAACCAAGCCAGACTATGCATGCCAAATAAAGATATAATAATGCTGATTCATAGTGAAGCCAAAGCCACAAGTACACCAATAGAGACAAAGGGCCAATATAAAGGCTTGGTAGGCGAGCAGTGAATCACCGCCATCTAGGACCCATGCCAATGATATGTTAATTCCATGATTATGTTGCCCACTCATGTGATTTGCTGCTCACATGAAGCTTTTCTGCTTATTTCTAGATTATTTTTCAGAATCTGTTATCCCTCTTGGAAGTACAACAGATGTTATTAGGGATGCTTGATAATTTTGAGTGAACCAAACCGATTTACACCTCACAAACTACTGTGCAGATCAAAACATAGCTATCCTTCAGATTTCACACCTCTCCAAATTTTACGATGCAGTTCTCAGCTCAAAAAAAAAAATGTGGCAAAATGCATATAAAATCCAAGTTTTAGATTAAAATACATTTATAAATGCATATTTCAGGAGAACAATATGTATATAAATGTGCAAAGACACAATTGTCTTTTTGTATCTTTAAAGACACATTAAAGCACTGGGGGATATGTGCTTTGGCACAAATCTTGGAAGGATTTAAAACAAATTACAAAACGTGAACTGGTGTGGACAGAGATTCAGGACAGCAAAACAAAGATTAAAATTGGTACTGTAACATTAGAGGAAGATATTGGAAAAAAATAAGTGTACATCCATGCTGGAGCCCTTTAGTGCTACTGGTGCATAGTTTTCCCTCAATTAGCTGAAGCGTAATTAAAATGGAGGTTCCACACATCATTTAACATAGTGCTTTATTCACTCAGTTTCCTTCCCCATAGCCAAGATCCTTCTACACTGTCCACTCTGTTCAGCAAAAGTCCTTGGCAACTTCAAATAAAAAGTTTATTGCTTTTAAGTCCAGCCCATTGCATTGTTTCATATTGATCTGGGCAGGAGGATTAGCAAGTAACTTCCCCTTGAATAGCCTCTCTGTGAATTGCCTCTGACATGAGGCAATTCATGTGTTTCTGTTCATGTGTCCATGTGCATGAATGTGTGGAGTATTTATTCAATTGTATGCATTCTTTATTTGTTCTTTTCCTTTCTTAATAGTGCAACAATGCTATTTTGCAATTTCAAAAATAAAATAATGATGAATCAATAAGTAAATATTCCCCTCCAAGTGGAAGAGAAACTGACATGAGGCAGTTCAAGGGAAAATTACTCATTCGCCCTGGATCAATATAAAACAATAAAATGGACTGACTCTCCAAAGAGGACCTGTTTAAGTTAAAGAAGCAGAAGTTCTCAAAAGCCTTAACAGCACTTTCTTTGTCCACAGAGGACAGGCTGGAGTTGCTATAATGCCCCCCACACACACACACACACTAACATAAAAATAAATAAAAATAATCACAGATCTCAGATAGAGGTGGGTGAGAAATTTGTTTCAGTTTGTTTCTTACCAGAATTTATCAAACTCACACCTCCCAGAACTGAATGCAGACCTGAAGACCATCAACAGTCTGAAGTCCATACATTTCCAAGCTTGTGAAGTGATTCAAGCAACAACAGCAAAAATGCATCCAAAAATGCAAGCATTTGAAGCATGCACATGGAAAATGCACAAACTTGTATTAGTCAATGGAAGAAAAATGCATACACTTCAAAAATGTGCACAGTCAATGCATATATTTGGGAAAATGCACACAGAGATACACATGAATTTTCATGCAAGCTCCCTCCCCCCGCCAAGCTCATAATCTAACATTGGCATGATATCAGCATGAGTCAGAACAAGTTTTGAGGTGGAAAGGAGAACCTTGTTTAGGAAGCCCTGAAATGAGTGGAAATGCTAATTTCTGGATCAGGACAGGTCGGTGGAGCTCCCTTACATGAGCTTTGCCAATCTCTCCTATTTCAGAAATTAGTATTTCCACTTGCTTCTGGTTCCTAGAAGCATTAAATCTTTGTGGCGCAAGCAGCAGACACCGCTTACAGAAAGGAATCAGTGGTGGCCCCCACTTGTGCAATGGCCTGCTTGGATGTTTAGTAAGTTTACAAAATTCCTGGTATTAACACACAGAGTGTTTAAATAGTGGACTCTGAGATAGGGCTGTCAGAGGAATCCATCGGGGGGGGGGGTTGAGCTCAGCAAGCTTTCACTGCCTCAGCCCCCACGGACTCTGGCCCGACATCCACCAGCTGGTCCAACTTAGCCTGCACCGAGTCAACCCAGCTGGTTGATTTTCCACCTTTGCACAGTGGCAACAGTGGCAGAGGATGGGATGGGAGTGCTATGGCTCCCCTCTCAACCTCTTGCCACAGTTGACAATTGACATGCTACTGTGCAACCATCATTCTTCTCTTTCTTCTGAGGCCAACCCTGGTAGGGAGAGAGGAATGATGGTAACAGGGTGGGGTGGGGTGGGGTGGTGAGACAGGAGCATCATGGTACTTCTCTCTCACCTTCCCACTGCTGTGCCACCCCCAACCCCACCACACCACCATTGTCCTCTCTCTCTGCCGGGTTTTTTTCTGCCCTTCCTTAAATGCACTGATGGAAGGAAAAGGAAGTTCCCAGATTTCAGGATGGACCCTTGGCTCTGCTCACAAAGGCAAGCCAAGCCGTGGGTACAATGGAAATCTGCCAAGCCTTAAAAGGGCTGGATTTTCCCACAACGGACATCCCTAGTCTGAGATCAGGCATGTCTTCTCATCTTTTACTGTAAAATTTTAAGCAGTTACTTATATTTTTCACATCTGATATAAAAGCCTTGATATAAGACAAAATACAAAGGGGTGGCAAGCAAAACACGAATTAAAACATTTTAAGTTTAGCTCTAGGAGCATTGCTTAAAGATTAAAGCAACTTCCCCAATGACAGTTCTGACTGAGCTGGGAGCAAAAAGGATCGTACAAAGTCAAACAGACAGGTGTTTTGGTTTCTCATGATAACAGATGTGTCATTCTGTGAGAACTGATGTTTCATTCTTTGAGGACAGATGGTATGTCCTGGTGAGAACCTATGTTTGATTCTCCAGTCCCTATATTTTTCCTCTCATATTTATATGATCCCTTATCAGCATGGCTTAAGTGATTCCTTTCACAGAATGGAATTTCTTTAAAAATTAGTAGTTTCTAAAGTTCCCAGCTATGGTTTGGGAATAATGTATTTACTTCATATCTTGTTAGCTTTTCTGAGCACATTTCCTTAAGTTCCTCAAACAGGATGCCCCCTGCTTCTCTTTTGTAAGTCTTATTTTCTGTTTTAAATCTGAAGCATCTCTTAGTTCTGTTTACTGCCCACAATACTTCATGTTCACTTATTTTCATCATAACCTGAGCATGTACAAATGTTTTAGTAAGCAGTTATTCCTCCTTTTCCCAACTTTCTTATCTGTAACACTCACTCCTTTCCTAAGTTCAGCTAGTAAAAATAATCTTTCCCATAGCAGGCTGCTAGGTCAGTTGAAAGTTCAGTCAAAAGCTGCAGCATGCCAGCACCAATGCTTCTGTTAGAATCAAACAGATTTAAACTTAATACAGGAATATAGGGATATTGCAAGTGCCTAACTGGGTCCAGGAGTCCAGCAGACACCCCATGCCTGGAAACCTGGTACTGTATTCACCAAGCCATGGGGCACTCGTGCACATGCTCGGAGGGCACCATATGGTCTGGGAGAACCTCACACCTGTCTGCTGCTTGCTGCAAGTCGCCACTTTTACGCAAGATGGGGGCTCCATGTTTTCTGTATATTTAATGCCATGCACAATGGTGGCTGTACAGGGCCATCTCCTCAACATTAGTGGTGTAAAGGGGCCCTTTACGCCTCTAATGTTACAGAAATTGTCCCGTACAGCTACCATTGTGCACAACATTAAATATACAGAAATTACAGAGCCCCCATCTTGTGTAAATTGGCAGCTTGCAGTGAGGAGTGGGCAGCTTCAGGGCACTCCTGGGCCACTTGCCTAGCCATCCAGGGCTCATGTGGCCCAGCGAGAGGGGATGGGCAGAAGCAGTGACTTGGCGAGCATCAGTGAGTCTGTCCATCCCAAACCATAGGAATGTATCTTAATATTCCATTGCTACTTTAGGAAAATCATAGCTTAGGAGAGTTTTGCAGCTTATGAAAAGAAGAACAATAACTCTGGAGAAGTATTCGCAAGGTAGCCTATTATGCAGGTTGGTGCAGGAGTCTTGCAAAATGCAAAGGCTTGTGGGGCAAATATTTGTCACAAATCACTCCATAATCATCTAAGGGTCCCTTCTACCTTTGTCTAAGGGATGGTTCCCCCAGCATTTGTTCTTCTTGCATTTTTTTCCCCATTTCCAAGCTAGGGTATTTAAATTTAACTAGAGGTCTGTTTTCCAACCCACACAATCCCATTTTTGCCTACCTAGTCAGTGACATATGAAAGATGGTGGGTGGAGCCAGAGCCCAAAGTGGGTGGAGTCTGCAGCATACTGATTGTATAGCTTTCTCTCTCTCTCTCTCTCTCTCTCTCTCCATCTCTCTCTATCTCTCTCTCCCTTTCTCTCCCTTTGCATTCTTTTCTTTCTCTTTACCCTCCTACCCCATTCTTGACATCTTTTCCTCTCTCTAGCCACCTCTCTTCTGATTCATCCAGAATTCTGATTCTGATTCTGTTTGTGGCAAGGCCCCTCATCTACTTAGGATCTAGATTCAACTTACTTTCCCATTGTCTTATTGCTATTCTAATACCACTCCTAACTCTATTTTAAATATACATATAATAATATACATGTAAGAGGTAGAGTGAATTATTATATTACAATTTATTAGTATGAATGGGCTCTTTAGCTTGTCTTGTACTTGTCTTCCCTGTTTGATTATGGGGGTGAGATGTTGTTTTTGTGGGGGTCAATGCTGCATTATTTTACTGTGTTATATTGTTTTTACCGTGCTTTGGAATTATGTTATAATGAAAAGTGAGAAATTTTGTAAATATATAAATAATACATTGCCAATACAATGTAGTTTTCTCACTTGTTACAAGCACCTTCCAAGATTAAACATGTCAAATAAAAAAATACAATACACTTTCCATTAACACATGCAATGAGGCGTGAGAAGAGGATACTACCATGCACAGTGAACACCCCCATCCTGCCTCACATACTCAAAGCAAACCTAAGATGGCAGCTAGTTCATAATTTTCCTTGGAACTTAATTATCTTAATTTTTCCTGGACTTTTATTCAAGTAATGAAAAAGAAGGACAGAGCAAAGAGGCTTTTACATGATAATTGTTATCTATTGCTCAATCATAAGTCCCTTTGGCATGTTATAAGGAACTAGACAGAGAGCTCTGCAGTGAAATAATTGATTTTACTCAACATGCCAATAGCCACATTTTTCTTTCCTCCTAATTGCGCATTGAGGAAATTGGCAACGTGCAGGAAGCCAGGCTCAGAGAAAGTCACCCTGCTCATTTCTTCACATGGTACAAAAATGCGGTAGTAGAGCTGGAAAAACACAGCCTCATCTTGTAGCTCTGGTGAAGATACAGAGACTCCAGTGCAGGGATGGGGAAATCAGTAGGACTCATTGAATTTCTCCTGTTTCCACCTCGAAGGTCAGATTGTCTTCTTCCTATTCCCAATCACAAGCTTTTTTTTTCTTCCCCTCTCCCCATACTTATGGGGATGATTCCTCCTTGAATGCATCCCACCACATGGTTCTTTCATCATTTTTTTTTAAAAACCCACATGTTGTATATGCCTCACCATTTTGATATTCTCTCTCACTGTTCCCATGGTTGCCTTTGCAGCCATTTCTTCATTCAGTATAGATAGATAGAGATATAGAGGTGTGTGTGTGTGCATGTGTGTGTATGGAAGTAGTTCTGGGGTTCAGACTTAGGGATGGATGGATGGATGGATGGATGCCCCCCCCCTGTCTGGGTCCTCCAGGCACCTGCCAAACCACTGTCCCTGCTCACCCCCCTCCCCATGCTCGCCAAGCTGCCCTCACCTACCCTGAGCTGTCCTGTGCGAGCTCGGGGGGGGGGGTGAGAGTGGGGGCAGCAGCTCGGCGGGCACAGCCTGGTGGAAACACAAGCAGGGGAGTGTCCATTGGACTCCCAGACTGAGCAGGGGTGCCTGTGCCATCCCTATTCAGACTGCATGATCACCACCCTCATCGTTGGGCAAAGATGGTATGGAAAAGACCCACATAATTGGCCCTACCTACATCGTTCTCATATCATATGCATATGGCAGGGGAAGTAGCCACATGGGATTATGCCAAAGGGGAAGTAGCTTCCACACAGCTGACGGTTTAATGCAGTCTGATCCCATGCCCAGTGGAAGAGCAGTCCTGCTTTACCATAGATACCATAGCATGGAGCGGCTACTTTCTAGGGGCCTCTCTTTGTCCATCAGCTACTGCTTGTATGTATTCTGCTAGTAGAAACAGCATTCTAGTGGCACCCAGTGGCAGAAAACAAAAAGGAATGCATCTTCAATTAAAAAAAGGAAAACACCTATTAATTCCATTAAGATAACTATTTTTAAAATGTGTGTACCACAACTAACCACTACTATGATGGTTTTCAGACCAACACTTATTAACTTCAAGTTGGAACATTTGATGCATGAGTACTAGAGAAAATATTCCTTTCACAGAAGAGAAGAGAAAGCCTCTGCATACATGGAGCTTCAGATCATGGCCAAATATAGACACACAATTTCAAACACAGAACCTGGAACTGGAATCTGCAGTCCAACATGCTAAATTTGAATTCAGCTTTTGGATTCACAATTTGGTATTTGCATTCTCGATGGATTTGGGAATGGATGTTAATCTGTTTTTGACATCTCACTTTGTGCTAGTGCTTATGCTCTAAATAAGGCTCCATATTAAGGCTCCAATATCAGCCCCCAAAGAGATTGAAAATATCATTTTTTCTTAATTATAAAAACAAATACTGAAGCAGCATAATGAACTGCTAATCCACAATGACTCCTGGACACTCCTTCTTCTCCTTCTCCTTCTCCTTCTCCTTCTCCTTCTCCTTCTCCTTCTCCTTCTCCTTCTCCTTCTCCTTCTCCTTCTCCTTCTTCTTCTTCTTCTTCTTCTTCTTCTTCTTCTTCTTCTTCCAGATTCATCATTTTAGCCATAGGCCAGAGCAAAAATAATACAAATATACCATTAGAGCATACCTCAACACCCATTACAGAATCCGTTCATAAGTTCGTAACATTGTCATTAAATTCAAATGACAGTTAAGCACATCACATGAGGCAAAATACAGTTGAGATTTCTTGCATTTCATTTCCCTCTGACCTCAGTGGTAACATCTCTTCTCCCTACAGCCCATCTCTCTCTCTCTGCACGCATGCACGCGCGTGCACACATACACACACACACACACACACACACACACATATGCCAACTCAGGATGACACCGCATGCATCTGATGGAGTTGCCTAGCCTCTGGTCCAAGAAAGCTTATGTCATAACAAATTTTTGGCCTTTAAGTTGCCACAGGATTCTTTGTTGTTTCATCCCATGGCTGCTTTCCCCTCAAAATAAGGGACCAGAGTTAAGTACACTTTTTAAAAAGCATGAATTTTAGTTCTGTTTGCCTCTAAAGAGCTGGATGGACTTTGGCTGTGCTGAAAAAGCAGCAGAAACTCTAAAAGAAATGTAAGGGTGGTAGAAAGTGCTTGAAAATTAGTTCTTGGGCAGGTCTGCATGAAGGCACTTCTAAAATCAAGTCTGAAAAAGCCCTAAGCACATGCTGTGCAGGCAGAATTAGTCACACTGGTCTCTGGATTATTATGGTTTAGAAAACTGTATTCCAGATATTACTATACATGGTCTTACGGGCTTGACAATTGGATGGTGGGAAATATTAATGGAAAGAAGAAAAAAATAATCTACCTTTGGAGAGGGACATCTCAAGTGCTGTCCACAACTTTAAAAAATCTTAATTCATTATGTGACCTCACTGTTTCTCACAAAATAAGAGAAGATGCAGAAAAGGGCAACTAAAATGATCAAACATCTGGAGCATCTCCCCTATGAGGGAAGGTTACAATAGCTGGGATTCTTTAACTTAGAAAAAGGCAAGTAAGGGGAGACATGATAGAGGCAAGGCATACAAAATTATGCATGGTGTGGAGAGGGCAACATTTTTCTTCCTCTCTCACAATACTAGAACCTGTGGTCATCCTATGAAGTTGTTTGGTGGGAGATTCCAGACAGATAAAAGGAAGTACTTTTTCACAGAGCATAGTTGAACTATGGAATTCGCTACCACAAGACATAGTGATGGCCACCAATTTGGATGATTTTAAAAGGGGGTTAGACAAATTCATGGAGGAAAAGGCTATCAATGGCTACTAGTCTTGATGGCTATGTGCTACCTCCAGTACCAGAGGCAGTGAACCTATGTACACCAGTTGCTGGGGAGCATGGGTGGGAGGGTGCTATTGTGAACATGCCCTGCTTGTGGGTTTCCTGTGGGCAGCTGGTTAGCCATTGTGTGAACAGAATGCTGGACTAGATGGACCCTTTGTAGGGATGGGGGAGAATTTCTCCCCGAAACTTCGGGGGGCCAAGTGCCAATGTATTCGGCCCCCCGAAGTAGTTTCGGGGAGAAATTCTCCGCCCCCCCCCGGGATGGGGCTTACCTTTCCCGAATGCCGCTCCCGGTGGCGGGTCGCAGCGGCGCTTCGGCAGGGCTTCAACATGGGCAGGGGTGGCAGCCGGTCTTTTGACCGGCTGCCGCCGCCACCATTCCAAGAAAAGTAAAAAAAAAAAAAAACGCCCCCGTGATAGGCGACGTGACGATTTACGTAGCCTATCACGGCTAGATCTGCAAAGTCAGCCATGATAGGCTACGTTAATCATCACGTAGCCTATCACGGGTGACTTTAAAAAAAAAAAAAGCGCGTATGCTAATGGCGGCCCCCATAGGGAGCCGCCATTTGCGTTCCTTATTTGGTCGCTGTAGTCTACATAAAGATTTACGTAGACTACAGCGACCAAATAAGGAACGCAAATGGCGGCTCCCTATGGGGGCCGCCATTTGCGTACGTGCTTTTTTTTTTTTAAAGTCACCCGTGATAGGCTACGTGACGATTAACGTAGCCTATCATGGCTGACTTTGCAGATCTAGCCGTGATAGGCTACGTAAATCGTCACGTAGCCTATCACGGGGGCATTTTTTTTTTAACTTTTTATTTCGCGGCCGGGCGAGGCGAGGCGCCTCCTCCCCGGCCTGAATTTCGGCCGGGCGAGGCGCCTCCCCCTGGCCTGAATTTCGGCCGGGCGAGGAGGGAAGCCTCCCCCCCGGCCTGAACTTCGGGGGGAGCAGCGAAGTGCCTCCCCCCCACTGCGAAGCAAGCTGCGAGACCAGGTAAGTGACTTTCGTGTACCCCTAACCCTTGGTCTGAACCAGCATGGCTCTTCTTATATCTGAGATGTAGCCAAAGTTAGAAGAAGAAGAAGAAAGTAGGGATCCTTCTGAAATTCTCCCATTTCAAATTTCTCCCCAGATTTGGATTTTGGACTTTTGAATCACTGGATTCCTCTTGTTTCCAGCTTGGGGATGGGGGCAGCATGGCTTGGGGCCAGGCTACCTGAAAGATTGCTTTTTCCCATTTGAGCCTGCCCAGGTTTTAAGACCTTTGGGAGAGGCCATTCTTTCAGTACCACCACCTTCAGAGGTGTGTTTTGTGGCAATGCGAGGGACGGCCTTCTCAGTGGCTGCTCCCTGGCTGTGGAACTTCCTACTGGGGGAGGCAAGATTCATTTCCTCTCTGCAGTCCTTCCACTGGCAGGCAAAGACATTTTTATTCAAGCAGACTTTTGGCATGTAAGTTGGTCTGTTGGGCTGCGTGCTGTTTTTATTCTGTTATTGTTGAGTTTTTGATTTTATTTTAGTGTATTTGTTTTATATTATTTTAACCAACTTTGTATACGTGTGCATGCATGTGTGTGTTTAGTTTCTATATAACACACCTTGAGTGCCATTTTCTTGGTAGAAAGGCAGGGAACAAATAAAATAAATAAATAATCTTGTAAACAAACATGGAATGTCCTGAGTTGGTGCCTATAAGCAGGGTAATGGACTGGATAAGGGCCAACAAACTGAAGGTCAGTCCAGACAAGAAGAAGGTACTGTTAGCAGGTAATTTGTCTGCCCGGATAAGTGGTAGTATTCAACCTGCTCTGAAGGGGGTTGCACTCCCCCCAAAAGTTCAGGCACACAGCTTGGGGGTGCTCCTGGATTCATCGCTGTCCCTTGAGTTCCAGGTGGGCTCAGTGGCCAGGAGCACCTTTTAAAAGCTTAGGTTGATATACCAGCTGCGACCGTATCTGGACAGAGATAGCCTGGTGACAGTTACCCATGCTCCGGTAATCTCCTAGTTGGATTACTGCCATACATTGTACATGAGGCTAGGTTACTAACTGGGACTGGCCACTTTGACCATGTGATGCCAGTGCTTCGTCAGCTGCACTGGCTTCCAGTCCGTGTCCAATCCCAGTTCAAAGTGCTGGTGTTGACCTTCAAAGCCCTAAATGGCTTGGGACTAGAGCATCTAAAGGCATGTCTCCTCCTGCACATTCCCACTCAGATCTTTAGGTCATCCTCAGATAGGGATGGTGGAGAATTCCACGCAAATGGCGTCCCTGCATTAGCCGTCATAGGCTACGTAAGTATTTACATAGCCTATAACGGCTATAATGAAGAAGCAAATGGCGGCCGCGAATGCGGCCACCATTCACAAAGCAGCGCGAATGGCAGCAGGTAGGTGCGGGGTGGGGGGACTGGGGGGCTTCGTTCCGCCACAGATTTTGGGGCATTCAGCCTCACCGTGATCTGTGGCGGAATTCTCTGACATCCCTACCTAACTGCAGCCATTTACGGCTGCATTTAGGTAAAACTAAGGGCTTTACGGGTGCAAGCAGCGTCCACTACGCCATTTGCGGCTGTATTCCTCACAGCGATATGGTAATGGCAGCCACCATTACTGTATCGCAAGTGGTCTGGAGCCAGTGTGTGGCTCCGTGGAACTTTAGGTTAAACTAAGGGCTTTACGGCTGCAAGAGGCATCCACTATGCCATTTGCGGCTGTATTCCTCACAGCGATATGGTTAGGCATGTACGAAAGTTCCGCCATGGATCTCAGGGAGGCCAAATGCCAGCGCATTCGGCCCCCTGAAATTGGTGGCGGAACGCCCCCCCCCCCGGGACGGGACTTACCTGGGGCGGATCTTCCTGGCGGTGGCAGTTCCGGCGGTGGCTCCGGCGGTGGTGGCTGTGGCAGCCGGTCTTCCAACCGGCTGCCGCCGCCACAATTTCCAGGTTTAAAAAAACAAAACAAAAAAAAACCATGATAGGCTACATAAAGATTTACGTAGCCTATCACGGCTAGATTTAAAAAAAACCACTGTGATAGGCTACGTAAATGTTTAAGTAGCCTATCACGGCTGATTAAAAAAAACACAAAAACACACACGCGCGTACGCAAATGGTGGCGCCCATGGGCGCTGCCATTTGCGTTCCTTATTTTGGCCCATCTTAGTCTACATAAACATTTATGTAGACTAAGACGGCGAAAATAAGGGGAACGCAAATAGCATATCATCTACCCCTTATTTGCGTTCCTTATTTTGGCACGTCTTAGTCTACGTAAACATTTACGTAGACTAAGACGGCGAAAATAAGGGGAACGCAAATAGTGTAGACGCTACGCTATTTGCGTTCCCCTTATTTTCGCCATCCTAGTCTACGTAAATGTTTACGTAGACTAAGACGTGCCAAAATAAGGAACGCAAATGGCGGTGCCCATGGGCGCCGCCATTTGCGTACGCGTGTGTTTTTTTTTTAATTACCTGTGATAGGCTGCGTAAACATTTACGTAGGCTAAGGCCACCACCATTTGCATCCCTGCTAGCCAGCGGCCGGATGTCCGGCTGCTGGCAGAGCTGGCCAGCGGCTCCGCAGAATTGCTGTGGAGCACAGCCGGCCGGCCAGGATTCCGGGAGGGGGAGGAACGGAGCGCCTCCCCCCCCGGCAGGGATTCTGGGGAGAGGGACGGAAAGCCTCCCCCCGCACTATCAGCATAATCACTGAAAGGTAAGTGATTTTCGTTCATCCCTAGATATGGTAAGGTTGGCCGCCATTACCGTATCGCAAGTGGTCTGGAGCCGGTGTGTGGCTCTGCGGAATTCCCGTGGAGCAGAGCTGCTCCAGAGGATTCCAGTGGGGAGGAACGGATCACCTCCTCCCCCCCACCAGCAGACAATGCCACGGATTGGATGGTGAGCAAACCATCCATCCCTATCCTCAGAAGTCCTCCTCCAGGTGTCCCCGACAAAGGAAGCTAGGTAGGCAGTTACCAGGGAGAGGTTCTTCTCAGTGGAATAAAGAGGTTCATCTGGCACCTACATTATTACCTTTTTGGCCCCAGGCAAAGACCATTCTTTTCTCCCTGGCGTTTTAGAGACCTACTTCTAGGTCATTATTGCTGTTTTATTGATTCCTGCACTGTTTATTGTTTTACATTATATTGCATTTTTTTCTTGTATTGTATTTTATATTTTTAACTGTGCTCTAAAACTGCATTTTAATTTTATAACTGGCTGTAATCCACACAGAGAACATTAGTTTGGGGATGGATTAGAAATGTACTAAATACATAAATAAATAAACAAATAAACAAATAAATAAACAAACAAACAAGCAAGCAAACAACTCCAATTCTCTCATTTTGGCTCAGAGGCTTCTAACATTAGCATAGAAATTAGAAACTCCTGGGGTGGGGGGTTCTCCATGAGCGAGTTACTCTGAGCTGGCTGTGTTTGGAGGTCATTGAAGATACATGATGTTGTGGCCATCCAGCAGCCACCCTGGAACTTATCAGGGAAAAAACCGAATTTCCTGCGGCTGCTTATAGTCCAATTCTGTTCCTTAAGTTGGGTTCCCTGCGGTATAATTGTTGAGTGCCCCAACCCCCACATTTACCTTGGGTATGCTAGCTCTGCCCAGGGGTGTGCCTTTCACCATGACACCGGGCAAGGGGTGTTTCCTATCCCTAAGCTTCCCAGCACAAACCAATTAGTGTCTACTCAGAAGTAACTCCCATTGTGTTCAATGAGGCTTGTCCCCTGAATGAACACACCAGAGATCCCCCTCAACTGAAGTAACACATTTTAAAGCACTAATTCCCTAGAGGCTGTAAAGCACTTCCCCCAAGCTTCAATTCTCCACTGTTTGGTTTATTGCCTTTGGAAGTAACTAATTTAGACCATCCTTCCTGTGCAGCATTGGGTTAGAAAAGGGGCTGGTTTCCTCTCCCTGTCTTTCCCAGCACAAATGTATGTGTGTCTACTCAGAAGTAATTCCCATTGTGGTCAATGAGGCTTGTCCTCAAAATGCACACCAAGATTCCCATGAATCGAATAATGCATTTAGAGAGCCTTGATGCCGAAGCTTCAAAGCTTCGATTGATCGCAGTAGGGGCAACTAGAACACTGTGTTCCAGAAAGGATTGTTTATTTAAGGAATTAAGGGGGGGGAAGAGAGAAGGAGATTGTTCCTGCCCCCCTGTATTTCCCAACCCAAACCACTTTGTGTCTACTCAGAAGTAACTCCCATTGTGGTCAATGAGGCTTGTCCCCTGAATGTGGGGGAGCCTCTCTTATTCTGAAAGGAGAAAGGGGGGAACACCTGGAGGGGGGAGCCTCCCTTATTGGTTGAGCAGCTTCTGCCAGTCAGATGACGTTCACTCCACCCCCCCCAACTCACCCGGAAGTATGTTCTGTGAAGTGACTTTTACTGGTGGGATGCACTCGCTCATGGAGCCCTGCATGGAGCAAAACTGGCTCCTTAAAAATCTGGGTAAGCCATGATTGGCTTCTCCTTCCATCTCCTTCTGTTGTTCTGGAGACACCGCCCCAAACACGATGTTCTTTTCCAAATGTCTCTGGCCTATGCATTTTCCCCTATGGCCTTTCAGCCTCTTTGTATCATGTATGCTTGTGGCCTATTTCCATCCTGTCTTCATTTGGGCAATCAAAAATATTATTGCCCTCATCTGCTGGGGATGATTCATCCTGAACCGGAAGCTCCCCAGCTCCTGTCCACTTTTCCCCAGAGTTCACTCTAAAATAGATGTGCACAACTTTTATGGCCTTGAGGGCCATGTCTGATGCTGGCTGGGAGGTTGGGGGGTGCATGCATATGCACACACATATGAGCTGCACAGACAGTACATGCAGATGCACACACACATGCGCAACCCACTGGTATATATTTCTTTAAGAATTCTGAGGGAATATTCTGCACATGCTCAATAAAGGAATGAGATAGGGTGGCCACCATTTTAGGCAGTTATCAAAATTGCTGTGTGGAAGAAGCTTGTTTTCTCCTCCCTGTAAGACCCTGAACCTTTAAGACAGGTTAGTAGGGAGGTTTCCTTCTGAAATTTTCTTTAAAGAGTTATATACTTTTTTTGTTTTTTGTTTTTACAAACACTATCAGTTCCTTGTTTGTTTATGTTCTTTTATATTCTATAAAGGGCTGTTTAACAAAGTTCCTGTGTTGCTGGATCCAATTTTGAGAAGATTGCTGTGGAGCTGTGAGTGGAGCTCACCTTTGCTGTGAGTCCCTTTAGAGACCCCAAAGAAGAAGTGTTACATATGCATGTACAAACACACACAACACAACACAACATAGGTAGATGTATACACACACACACACACACATCCCAGAGATCCTGATACAGATAACTTTTTCACTGCTGCTAGCAGTGACAGAGAAAGAGTGCTTTGTATTGGGATCTCTGGGGAAAGAAGTAGAGGGTACAGGTGGGTGGAATTCAGTGGCACTGAGAGGGTTAGGGAACCCATGGAGGGCCAGAGTAAAGGCCTTGGTGGCCGCAGGTTGTACACCACTGGTATAAAAGCTCCTCTGCTATCTTTTTTATGTTCATGCATCACCATTATGCTTCTGTTCTGGTTCAAGTGGTGCCAGGGCTGGTCCAAGACATTCTGCTGGCTGGGGCAAAGAACAAGATGGTGCCCCTCCAGAGGGCTGGCTGGGGCATGCTGGGAGTTGTAGGCCTTTTTTTCTGTCTCAACATGTAGAGGATTGTGTATTTGCTTCTAGGTCCAATTTGGAAGGTAGTTTTGGCCCAATGAGGTTGGCCAGTGGAATGACTTTGCATCCTAGAAACCCCACCGCCACCACCCCAGAATCATCCACAATGCCCCTCAGTTCCAGTGGAACACAAATCAATCTGGAAGGCTTCTTTGAGGCTGCAGTTCTAATCATGCTTACCTGGGAGTAAGTCCCACTGAACACGATGGGGCTTATTATTTCTGAGTAGTTATGTCTAGGCCCAAGCATCAAATTTGAAAACTAGCATCTTAAAATATCAAAGAGTTTGGTGTAGGGATGGTGGAGAATTTCTCCACGAATCTTTGGGAGGCTGAATGCCAACGCATTCGGCCCCCCGAAATTGGTGGGGAAATTCTCCGCTGGCCCCCCGCCCCCCCGGGATGGGACTTAATGTGGCCGAATGTCCCTCTCGGCGGTGGGTCCCGGCGGCGGTTCGGTGGCGTTTCATCAGGGGCGGGGGCGGCGGCCGGTCTCCCGACTGGCTGCTGCTGCCGCCATTGCAAAAAAAAAAAAAGTAAATTAAAAAAAACCACACACCCGTGATAGGCTACGTAATGATTTACGTAGCCTATCACAGCTAGATTTCCAAAGTCAGCCGTGATAGGCTACGTAAATCGTCACATAGCCTATCACGGGTGACTTTGGGGGGAAAAAAAAGCGCGTACGCAAATGGCGGCGGCCCATGGGCGCCGCCATTTGCGTTCCTTATTTTGGCACGTCTAGTCTACGTAAACATTTATGTAGACTATGGCAAAAATAAGGGAACACTATTTGCGTTGCCCTTATTTTCGCTGTAGTCTACATAAATCTTTACGTAGACTAGACGTGTCAAAATAAGGAACGCAAATGGCGGTCTCCATGGGAGCCGCCATTTGCGTACGCGCTTTTATTTTTTTTTCAAAGTCACCCGTGATATGCTATGTGACGATTTACATAGCCTATCATGGCTGACTTTGGAAATCTAGCCGTGATAGGCTACGTAAATCATTACGTAGCCTATCACGGGTGTGTGTGTGTGTGTGTGTGTTTTACTTTTTTTTTCACGGCCGGGTAGACAGGGCCTGAATTTTGCCGGCGAGCGTTGGGGCGCCTCCCCCCCCGGCCTGAATTTCAGCCGGGCGAGGCGGGGCACCTCCCCCCCTTGCCTGAACTTCGGGGGGAGAACCGAAGCGCCTCCCCCCCACCACGAAGCAAGCTTCGAGAACAGGTAAGGGACTTTCGTCCATCCCTAATTTGGTGACAGAAATAAATTGAATTCAAAAATAAATTGAATTTTCTATGATGAGCTATGCATTATTCAAATATTTTGAAGAGGTCAGGGGAGGATATAGCCCAAATACTGGGATATGACTGAAAATGTTTAGCCTTTTGAGATGAATATTTTAATAAGTAAACTCGAGGTGTCCTGTTCCAAAACAGGTGCCGCATGTGATGAACCTTCTCAAGAATGTAAATGAATTGTGGGTTGTACAGTGTAAGAAAAATCCTAATCAGCTTTTGGTTGAGAATGATCAGAAGTGGACTGAAAATAGGGTCTTTCACCCACTGAACCAGCTGAGTGGCAGAAATGTAATGTTTCTGAAGTATTGATGCTGCACCATTTTTTTCATTGCAGGGAGGAACCACCCACACAGCATCTATTTGCACAGCTGTAAATGGCTGCAATTTAGGTCAAAATCAGTGCTTTACAGATGCAAGTGGCATCCAATACACCATTTGCATCTGTATTTTTCCCAGCGATAGGCTAATGGCAGCCCCCATTAGCGTATCGCCTTGTATAGGGAGCCGGAGAGCCACTCTGTGTGAAATCCTCCAGAGCTGGAGGTAAATGGTGCCATTCCGCCATGGAATCCAGAGGTAAGATTCTTTGGAATTGGCCTCATTGGAGTCCATGGTGGAATTCTCCGACATCCCTACACAGGACTATGCCTGGTAAGGCAGGATTTGAGCCTGCTGCCAGGAATGGGATATGAAATTAGGTGGAGGGACTGCATATATGGAGCTCCATTGGTTTAAGATTCTAACTCCCAGTTTTCAGCAATTGTTCCTTCCCACTGCAGCCTCCCACAGCACAGCCCAAACTGTTCAAAAGGATTTCCCATTTTTCAGGAGTAGCTTTCCAGGGGGTGTAGGGGCTGCAGGAGGAAGGAGGGAAAGAGAAAGGTTGATTACACAAAAAACTTCTGATTGTGCAAACACTGGATACAACCTGAAGTTCAGAAATCAAAAGCAGAAGAATGGCAGATGGCTAGTCACTGCAGATGCTCCAGAAACAAGATTGAGTAATTCCGAACCCCTAGATCCAGGCAAAATTAAGATGGGGAGAATTTCATAACCATTCCTAACATTCATACATCTTTGAGTATATACCAGTGCTCAAGATCTGGTGAAAAGACTTGAGATTCGGTTCCAAAAGAGTGTCAAAAGTCACATTTCTCAGCTCAATTATTTTGGTGTGATTTTGTCTGTGTGTTTTCCAATATTTTAATCAGAAAGGAACTAACTGAAGATACAAAGTTCTCATTGAAATCTCAGACTTTGGAGAGGTGTAACAGATAGTGGGATAAAGTACTTTCCCCGTGTGAAAGGAGAGCAGGACATAACTATAACAACAACATCAAAATGACATTGACTTGGATCCTGAGCTTCCATTCCATGAATGGAAAGGTTTCTGATCCAACAGAGGCTCATGCTGGCTATATGGTTCCGGCCCAGCCTATCTTAAGGAGCGCCTCCAGCAACACCAGACAGGCCGCTTAACAAGATCAGCCTCGGATAGGGATGGCAGAGAATTTCTCCCCGAAACTTGTTCGGGGGGCCGAACACGTTGGCGCTCGGCCCCCCGAAGTTTCGGGGAGAAATTCTCCGTACCCCCCCTGCCCCCCCGGGACGGGACTTACCTTTGCCGAATGTCCCTCCAGGCGGCGGGTCCAGCCGGCGGTTCGGCGGGTGTTCGTCCGGGGTGGGAGCGGCAGCCGGTCTTTCGACCGGCTGCCGCCGCGGCCATTCCAAGAAAAGAAAAGAAAAAAAAAACGCCCCCGTGATAGGCTACATGACGATTAACGTAGCCTATCACGGCTAGATCTGCAAAGTCAGCCGTGATAGGCTACATTAATCGTCACGTAGCCTATCACGGGTGACTTTTTTTTTAAAAAAGCGCATACGGATAATGGCGGCCCCCATAGGGAGCCGCCATTCGCGTTCCTTATTTGGTCGCTGTAGTCTACGTAAAGATTACGTAGACTACAGCGAAAATAAGGGCAATGCTGCATTGCCCTTATTTTCGCTGTAGTTTACGTAAATCTTTACGTAGACTACAGCGACCAAATAAGGAACGCGAATGGCGGCTCCCTATGGGGGCCGCCATTTGCGTACGTGCTTTTTTTTTTTTTAAAGTCACCCGTGATAGGCTACGTGACGATTAACATAGCCTATCATGGCTGACTTTGCAGATCTAGCCATGATAGGCTACGTTAATCGTCATGTAGCCTATCACGGGGGCGTGTTTTTTTTTAAAAAAAAACTTTTGAGTTCACGGCCGGGCGAGGCGAGGCGCCTCCTCCCCAGCCTGAATTTCAGCCGGGCGAGGTGGGAAGCCTCCCCCCCGGCCTGAATTTCGGCTGGGCGAGGCGGGAAGCCTCCCCTCCCGGCCTGAACTTCGCGGCGGGAGCAGCAAAGCGCCTCCCCCCCACCGCGAAAAGCTTCGAGGACAGGTAAGTGAGTTTTGTCCACCCCTAGCCTCAGATGGCCTTCTCTCTGTCCCATCAGCCAGGACAGCTAGACTGGTGGCGACGAGGGAGAGGGCCTTTTCTGTGGTGGCCCCCACTCTGTGGAACTCCCTCCCTAGGGAACTCCGACATGCCCCCTCTTTAAGGAGCTTCCGTCGTGCATTAAAAACGTGGTTGTTCAGGCAGGCATTTGGGGTGGGTTAGGGTATTTTAGAAAATGTTTTTATTGTAGAATTTTATTGTTTTAAACTGTTTTATTGTACGCTGTACATCGCCCAGAGTGGCTGGGTGACCAGCCAGATGGGCGATTAATAAATTTAATAATAAATACATAAAATAAATAAATAAGGGGGCGGGGAGGTTAAAAATCAGTACCCCCTTTCCTCTGAAGCCCCTGGTCCCACCTCCCACGATGTTCCAGAAGATGCCACATCTGTTCAGAGCATACTTTCACAAGACGCAAGGGGCTACAGCTTTATTTTTAAAAGCTTTTTAAAGGTAGCTATAAGCATCAAAAGAAATACACAAACAGCCAGCCGTCTGGCTTAAATAACCTTTTGACCCTTGTATGTGTAGATACTGTTGTATGTCTAGATGGGATCGAAATGGTAATTGTTTAGTACAGACTGAATGCGCTGCATTAACTTGTTCTGATGGTGCTGCTGACTCATAGTGGAGTGAATTTGTAGCACAGTCACTCACCTGACTGGGAAAAAAAAGCTTTCCTTTTTTCAAGCACCCTATCTTTAGAATGTTGTTCTCTAGCAGAGGCTGCTTAATTGAAGGGTGAAGAGAAACGGAAGGTCTAAATAAGGTTTCCAGATCTTCTCATGAAAGCCTTCAGCTGCTCTGTCTTATCCTCCACTACAAACAACTGTTTTCTGGTAAGTAATAAGGAAGAAAAATAGGTGGCCTAAAAGGTAAACATCATGATTGTCCTATTTGTGAAAGAACATTTAGGGTTCAATCCTATGGATGTTTAAACCGAAAAAGTCCTGCAACTCCCAGAATTCCCCAGCCAGCCATGCTGGGGAGTTGTAGGACTTTTCTCTGTCTAAACATGCATAGGATAAGATTACACCTTTAACTGAAATAACGTGTGCGCTGGAAAACGACTGGGCCGAGGAGAAAAGACACATTTTTGAATGGCAAATCCCCCTCTGCTGCAATCAAAAGCAGGCTATGAACCTGTCAAATAAAACTCATATAGATCTGAAAATGAGTTTGTTCATTTATTTATTATATTTGTACCCCACCTTTCTACCAGAAACCAGCACTCGAGGTACATTACAGGCACAATTAAAACTGAGTAAAACAATAAAACAATGTATTAAAATACAATAAAACATAACGATTACAGAAGAACAAACAAAACAAATTAAATGCAGCAACCAAGCCGACAGAGCGAAAGCCTTCTTGAATCACGCAGTCTTTGCCTGCTGGATAAAGGACAGCAGAAAGAGAGAGAATCTAACCTCCCTTGGGAGGGAGTTCCACAGCCTGGGAGCAGCCACCAAAAAGGCTGTCCCTTGCGTCGCTACCAAACATGTCTCTGAAGGTGGTGGTCATGAAAGAAGGGCCTCTCCAAAACAGGTTATGGGTCATAACCAGCACTTTGAATTCTGCCCAGAAAAAGACCAGTAACCAGCGAAGCTGCTGTAACAAGTGAGTCACACGGTCCCTGTAACTGGCTCTGGTCAGACATCTGACTGCAGTGCAGCATTTTGGACCAGCTGAAGGTTTTCAACAGTTTCTGAAGACAGCCTCACATAGAACACATTACAGTAGTAGTAATGGGATGTAACTAAGGCGTGCATGACTATGGCCGGATCAGATGTCTCTAGGGACTGGCAGAGTTGATGTACCGGCCTCAGCTGTGTGGCCTCTGCTGAAACACTGGCATGCAGGTTCAATGCTGAGTCTGGAAGTACAACCAAACTATGATCCTGAGTCTTCAGGGAGGGTGCAACCCCATCAAGCCTATGAATCTGTATTTCCTGATCTGCCTTTTGACTGAACAAAAGCACCTCGTCTTCTCTGAATTAAGCTTCAATTTGTTCACCCTCATCTGGTGATGTCATGGGCATCTGAGGGGCGGTGGAGTCCAGCAGACTGCCCCTCGCTCAGCCCCAGACCCCACTTGCTGAGCCACCACCACTTATGGACCCATTCACTGGGCACTCGTGCAGCCCACAAATGCCCAGCGGCTGCCCATCCCCTTAGCAAGCTGCCATCTTGCGTAAAAATGGCAGGTCGGGTTTCTCCGTAAAAGTAATGTTGCATAAATGGCGGTGGCGAAAGGGCCGTTTACGCAACATTACAGGTGTAAATGGACCACTTACACCTGTAATATTGTGTAAATCGCCCCTTTATGGCCATCATTTACACAACATTACTTTTACGGAGAAACCCAACCTGCCATTTTTACACAAAATGGCTACTCACTAAGGGAACAGGTAACCCTACAGTGCTTACTGAGTGCTCGATCCAGGGGCTCATGTGGCGCAGTAAACGGGCAGCAGCAGTGGTGTGGCGAGCACCTGCAAACCATGGACGGAGGTGAGTCCACCCATCCCTACCTTCATCCAGTCCATTACCAACATCAGGCACCTATTTAGAAGTAGAACAGCTTCTTTGGATTTAGATGGAAAGGAGAGTTAGAGTTGGGTGTCATCAGCATAGTGGTGTCATGGCACTGAACCCTAAGATGCCAGCCAATCTCTCCCAGCAATTTCAATATGTTAAATATCATGGGCATAAGATGGAACCCTGAGGGGCACCACAGGCTAATGGCTCTGGCTTGGAACAGGAATTTCCCAGCACCACCTTCTGAGATCACGCCTCCAAGAAGGACTAGAGACACTCTATAACAGTGCCTTCCAGTTCCACCTCAGACAAATGCCTCATAAGGATACCATGGTTGCTGGTATTGAAAGCTGCTGAAAGGAACAGAACTAACAGGGACACACTCCCCTTTGCCCAGTTCCTGGCATAGATCATCCACCACGGTGACCAAAGCAGTCTCTCTCCCATAACCAGGCCTGAAGCAGGATTGAAAAGGATCTAAATAATCCATCTCATCCAGAAATCCCTGGAGTTGAGAAGCCACCACACACTCCAGCACCTTGCCCAAGAATAAAATATTGGAGAATGGCCAGAAATTATCCAATACAGTGGGGTTCAGGGAGGGTTTTTGTTAAAAGGTCTTACCACCAACTTCTTTAGGCAAGACACAATCACACCTTGCCATAAAGAGGTGTTCCCTACCTTACCCACTCAGGCAGTCCCCCTCTGGCTGCTTTTATAAGCCAGGAAAAGCAAGGGTGTAATCACCATTTATGCAACGTTAGAGGTCCAGTCCAGGGGGGGGGGAGTGGGTGGATGCCCCCCCACGAATATCCATGACATCCCTTTTTGTGATGACTGCCATTCCACCACCACCACCACCATTCACAATGCCATGGAATAATGTTAGGTTTGGGGCATTGTAGAGGATGCAGAATGACAATACAGTTGCTGTTGCTGTTATTTGCGGCAGCTGCAGGGATGCAGAGGTGAGGGTGAACTTAAGAAAGCAAGAAAGGAGTTGTGCTACTGTTAATGGTGAACTTGAACCCCAAGGAACTGTTGGAGGATTTTGCCTCCCCCAGGGCAAATTCAGTGAAATGGTTTCTGCAGTTGACCTGCCCACAAAGAAGGTAGAGAATTTCAAAAGGCCATTTGTACATAGATCTTGTTTTAAAGTGTTCCTGCCAAACGCTTGAGTGTTCCTATCAACCACTCAAGAAATTCAGCTTGTTTTCAGGGTGAGCTGGTGTGTATGTACAACACTAATTAAAAATATTTTTAATTAAAAAAATGAAAAAAAAATGTTTAAACTTGAATGAAGTATGACGGACCTCCATTGGATTGCAAGTCTGTAGCCTGAAGCGATTGCCGTTTATTCACTTAAAGCTGAATTTGGATCATGACCATTCAGCCTTATCCTTCCCAAATGGCACACAGAGCTCCCTCCCAGCTTTGCACTTGCAAGAGTTTCCCAGTCCCCATTCATTTCAATTGAGGGAGCAAATATGCACACATGTGTATTCTAGCATAGACCTGCTGCCGTCATAGAAATGAACGCAGCAGATTGTGCATGTAAGAGGCCGGCGAGCACTGGAATGTCGGGTACTAGATAGGGCCAATTATGTATGAAATGCAAGATGACATGGAATAATGGGCTCAAGTTACAGGAAGCCAGATTCCGGCTGAACATCAGGAAAAACTTCCTGACTATTAGAGCAATACGACAATGGAACCAATTACCTGGGGAGGTGGTGGGCTCTCCCACACTGGAGGCCTTCAAGATGAGGCTGGACAGCCATCTGCCAGGGATGCTCAGACTTGGATTCCTGCACTAAGCAGGGGGGTGGACTCGATGGTCTTGTAGGCCCCTTCCAACCCTACTATTCTATGATTCTATGATTTCCTGGACAAGAGGACTCCCACTAACAGTTCTATGTATGTTTTAAGAATTTGCATTGTGTTTGGTGCATGATAATGGTTCAATTAGTAATGAGTCCAATTGTCAGCAATGGATGCATATGTTCAAAGGAAAAATAAGTCTTGTGGCACCTTAAAGACTAACAAATTTATTATGGCTTAAGTTTTTTTGTGGAGGAAGGTATATCAGCTCTTTTCTCATCCCCCTTTCATCTAGAGCAAAGCTTTGTTTAGAAAATCCTAGCTACTCCCAGGGAAAAAAACAAGATTTAGCTCATTGTAGGGTTTGACATTACTTTTTCTATTAAGGAAAGGGAAAGAGACCCCCCCACACACACCATGCAATGGAACATATCAAAATTGACAGTAAAAATCCAACCTAAGCTTTAATAAAGTCCAAATTAGGCAAGCTCCCAAGATCCTCTTAAAACTGACAGGCTTAGAAAGTGTTGTGAAAATCAGATTTAACATATGATCCATTGTGTTTCTGCAGCAGTGTGTAAAAGGAACAATTTTGCCCCTTCCATTTGGTATTTTTAGTTTCAAGTTTCTCCAAGAAACAAGATTTCAAAATTATTATAATATTTGATGCTGCTGCAACTAGGCAAACACAGACACGAAGTAAAGCATTGCTGACTACGAAATATCAGGTTGATACAAGATGAAATTTATATATTTCCAAGTACCTAGGGCATAATCTTGCAAGAAAATGTTTTTTTCCCCCATCAAGAGTAGGAGACATGCATGCATGCAGTAACACTTGCTGGGTTAGGAAAATTGGTTGAGCATCTGACCAGGTATAGGAACTTAGGAAGCTGCCTTATACTAGATCAGCCTATTTTTGTCTCAACCCAGTCCTGTCTCCTCTCTCTAGGGCAGGGATGTCAAACCTCTTTCAGCCTGAGTGCCAAATTCAAGCTCAGGGAAGCTCTTAGGGACCACATTCTAGTGGTGAATGGGGCTGAAGGAAAAAGGGGGTGTAGCCAAAGGCAAAGGGGGTGGAGCCAAAATGCCAGCATTTTATTTTTTAGCTTAAAGCTCTTACCGCCAGCAACCTTGCCTTAAGAGAGGCATTTCAGCCTTTTAGTTGAAATGGGTGGGGGGGACCCCCGCAGAAGCCAGGAAGCCATCAAATGATCAGTGGTGGAAGGGAAAGAGTGGGGCCAGGGAAAAGGGGTGTAGCCAGTGGGGCGATATTTCTAAGAACCCTCCAAATTTGCAAATGCCTTCATAAATGGGATGGAAAAAACTTGAGATCCAAAACATGTGAATGTGGGAGAAAATGAAATGGACAAATTCATCCACCCAGGCAGAGGGCTGGGCTCTGAGTGCTGCATTAGGGTTGCTGTCTCTTTTTTATGCCAATTTCTCTCTCTCTCTGCAACCCTTAGTGCCACCTCCCCATAGTTCCAATGGGTCCCCCAACCTGCCAAAACAAATAAAGCAGCAGCAACAACAACAACAACAGGAAGTTAAGCATTGGTGACCTGTTTTCCTGTTCTTTATTTAATAATTAACAGAATGTGTGCTTCGATTTACAATAAACCATTGTGTTTTTACCTGAAGGCTAAGTAAGCATTCATACACAGATCTTGTTCCAATTATGGGTGGAAAAATGTATTTACACTTACCTAGGGCTTCCTCACACAGAACTTTTATCCTGCTCTTGAGATTGCTTGCTCATGGAAGTTTGCAGGTCCTTTAGATGTTATCGTGAACCTCCAGGGTGTCTCCCGCACTCAATGACCTTTATTGCATTTTCAAATATATCGCAGATAATGCGGTATCAAATTACCCCACTTGGGTTCTGCTTGAGTTCCCTCCATGAAATTGGAAAAGCTGCAATAGGAGGAGCAAGATCAATGAAAAATATGGAACAATCAGATAAAGGGGAGGGAAGAGGGGGGAAAGGGAAGTGGGGAAAGGAGGCACATGTAAAGGGAGGCGGTTGTGATTTTTTAAAATATTTATTTATTTATAATATTTCTTAGCCACCTTTCAGGGCGGAAGCCCTCCCAAGCTTACAACAATAAAACACATAAAAACAGTTAAAATATTAAAAGTGATAAAAACATAAAAACAATAAAAACCAACAATTAAAACAACAATTAAAACCAACAATAAAACCAACAATGATGTTAGCAGCAACAGTAGCAGTGATATCAATAGTATAATAATATCATAGCAATAATACCAAGGTAAAATAATATGTTTTCAAGGCCTTCTTAAAAGTCTGCAGTGACGGAGCTCGGACCTCCGATGGCAGCTTGTTCGAAAGATGTGGGGCCACTGCAGAGAAGGGCCTCTCACGTGTGTTCACCCACCTGACTGCTCTCACGGGTGGGCAAATGAGAAGGGCCTCTCTTTCTAATCTTAAAGTATGGGCAGGCTGATATGGGTGTAGGTGGTCTTTCAAATAACTTGGTTCCAAACCATTTAAGGCTTTAAAGGTCAAAACCAGCATTTTGAACTGGGCTCAGAAACGCACCGGTAACCAGTGCAGCTGGTGCAGTATAGGCATTATATGATAGAATCGCCTCGCCCCCACCAATACTCAGGCGGCTGCATTCTGCACAAGCTGAAGTTTCTGATCCATCTTCAAAGGCAGCCCCACATATAGTGCATTACAGTAGTCCAGCCTGGACATGACTAGCACGTGGATAACTGAGGCAAGGTCTGTCCTCTCCAGATAGGGCCACAGTTGGCGTACCAGCCTAAGTTGGTAAAAAGCACTCCAGGATACCACTCAGAGTCCAGGAAGACTCTCAAACTGTACACTTGGTCTTTCAGGGGGAGTGCAACCCCATCTAAGAGCAGTTGTAAACTCCATCCAAAGTAGCTGGTTTCCCAACCCACAGTACCTCCATCTTGTCTGGATTTAGTTTCAGCTTGTTCACCCTCATCCATCCCAAAACAGCCTCCAGACACTGGTTCAGGAGTTCCACAACCTCCCAGGGATGTGCAGATGGAAACAACAGGTAGAGCTGAGTATCATCCGCATACTGAAGACATTTCAGCCCAAACCTCCTGTTGAGTTCCCCCAGCGGTTTCATGTAGACATTAAAAAGCATCGGGGACAATACAGAACCTTGCTGCACCCCACAGGCTAATGGCCATGGGGTGGAACAGAAGTCCCCTAGCACCACCTTCTGAGACCACTCCTCCAGAAAGGACCGGAACCACTTTAAAACTGTGCCTCCCAAGCCCAAACCAGATAAATGATCCAGAAGGATACCATGGTTGATGGTACTGAAAGCTGAGATCCTGAATCTAAAATGGATGCAGAAAGCCCCTCTACAAATGCAGGATTTTAGGCTGGTGTAGAGATGCTCCTAGTAGCACCACAATGTCAGTGGCAATTAGGGATGGGGGAGAATTTCTCCCCGAAACGTTGGGGGGCCAAGTGCCAACGCATTCGGCCCCCCGAAATCGGCTGTGAAATTCTCCGCCCCCCCGCCCCCCGCCCCCCCCCCCGGGATGGGACTTACCTTTCACGAATGTCCCTCCTGGCGGCGGGTCCCGGCGGTGGTTCGTCGGGTCTTCGTCAGGGGTGGGGGCGGCAGCCGGTCTTTTGACCAGCTGCCGCCGCCGCCATTACAAGGAAAGTTTTAAAAAAAACAACCACCCCCGTAATAGGCTACGTAACGATTAACGTGGCCTATCACAGCTAGATTTGCAAAGTCAGCTATGATAGGCTACGTTAATCGTCATGTAGCCTATCACAGGTGACTTTGAAAAAAAAAAAAAAGCGCGTACGCAAATGGTGGCCCCCATAGGGAGCTGCCATTTGTGTTCCTTATTTGGTCCCTGTAGTCTACGTAAAGATTTACGTAGACTACGGCGAAAATAAGGGCAACGCTATTTGTGTTGCCCTTATTTTCGCCGTAGTCTACGTAAATCTTTACGTAGACTACAGGGACCAAATAAGGAACGCAAATGGCGGCTCCCTATGGGGGCCGCCATTTGCGTACGTGCTTTTTTTTTTTTCAAAGTCACCCGTGATAGGCTATGTGACGATTAACGTAGCCTATCACGGCTGACTTTGCAAATCTAGCCGTGATAGGCCACGTTAATCGTTACGTAGCCTATCACGGGGGTGGGTTTTTTGTTTTTTTTTTCCGCAGCCGGGTAGACGGGGCACTTCTACCTGGCCTGACTTTCGCCGGCGAGGGATGGGGCGCCTCCTGCCCGGCCTGAATTTCGGCCGGGCGAGGCGGGAAGCCTCCCCCCCCTCTCATGAACTTCGGGGGGAGAAGCGAAGCGCCTCCCCCCCACCGCGAAAAAAGCTGCGGGACAAGGTGAGTCCCTTTCGTACATCCCTAATGGCAATACACATCTGCATTACAGCAAAAGCAATGAAATGGTGCTGGATAACACCCACATTTGGATACCCAGGGGGAAGGGCCATCGATCAGTGGTAGAGCACATAGATCAGTGGTACATGCTTTGCACGTAGAAGATCTCAGATTAAATCCCTGGTATGCAGAATTGAAAGGATGAAATAGTAGGTAATGAAAAAGTCCTCTGCCTGAAACTTTAGAGCAGGGGTGTTGAACCTCAGGTCTGCAAACCAAATCTGGTATGCCTGGGGGCCCGATCCAGTCCTCTGGGGTTCCCCCAGATGGCCACACCCAGTGGCGGCTGGTGACTCCAGTTTCAGAAGGCAGTGATCCCATTCTGGGTTTTAACTACCATCAGCCAACGCTCTAAAGGTTCTATCCAAGGTTCAGCACCTTGGATAGCACCTTTAGAGGTTTGCTAGAGGTAACTAAAACCCAGAATAGAATCACCGCCCCTCAAGGACTGGAGTCACCAGTCATCACTGCACCAGTCATTACCATTCAGCCTAACCTACTTCACGGGGTTCTTGTGGGGATAAAAACGAGGGAGGAACATGTATGTTACCTTTAGGGATGTATGAACTCACCTCCGTCCAGGTTCTCTGGACTCCCGCCCAGCCCCTGCACCCGCTCGCTGGTCCCCGGACCGCACTCAAGCACCTCCCATGCCTGGCAAGTGGCCTGCACTCACCCCAGAGGCCCTGCTGAGCTCTGTGGTTGCCATTTTTTTAAAAAATGGCTATCGCAAAAATGCGCATATGTTTGTATGAGCGGAAATGTGCATTTTTCAAAAGCGCATATTCTCATGTGAGAAATGTGCATTTTGTTGCGAAGGTGTATATTCGTGTATGTGCAAAAATGTGCATTTTTGAAAACGCGCATTTTCATGAGTACGCAAAAATGCGCATTCACAAAAATGCACACTCTCGCATACACAAATATTTGTATTTGCAAAAATGCACATTTTCGCTCAAACAAAAACATGCACATTTTTGTGATTGCCATTTTATTTCTCAAAAAATGGTGACTGTGAAGCTCGATGAGGCCGCTGGGGTGAGCGCAGGCCATTCACCAAGTGCGGGCAGAGGGTGAACAGGGGCAGGGGCTTGGTGAGCGGGACTTAGGCATGCAGGCAGGGGCGGTTCCGCCAGATTCCCAGAATGAATCAGGCACCCGCGCCAGCCCTAGTTACCTTAAGCTCCTTGGAGTGAGTTGGGATATAAAACAAGGTTTTTTAAAAAGTTAAAAGGTTGTGTGTGTGAGTGTGTGTGTGTTTTACAAGAACAACCACCAAAAACAAACATGTTTGCTATTGCCTTAATACGGCTTTATGAAAGTTGTAATGAAGAGAGATGGCACCTTTAAAGGTAAGTCCTAACCATCTCTTCCTGGCTGTGATAAATATGTCTGCTAGCTCCTTTATCGGAAACATTTTTATGTGTGCATGCCTGCTGATTTTTCTCCTTCAGGGTTCTGAGCATTCTGCCTCAATTATACAAACATATTTCTTTCTTGCCCATTGGGACCCCTTTCTGGTTTAAAAAGCAGCCAGTTGAATGCTAAGAAAATCTTATTTTCATCCCAATCTCCCCCTTTTCCAATCAGAGCCTATGTAAGCCATTTGAAAGGACAGTATCAGAGCGAAAGTTCTTTGACAAGAACATGGTACACAATCGATTTAAGATGGAGGGAGAAAGAGAAGCACAGATTGTTTCTCAGGGGTCACAAGTGCATTGCGCTTATATGACTATATAATATCAAAACCCACACCGTATTCCTCTTCTTCAATTTCCTTGTACTGGCCTCAGTAATCATTCCAAAGGCCAGCAGAGCTTAGAGAACAATAAAGAGGAGCAAAACAGCCTCGCTCATCCATTTGTACTGGTTGACGTTACAGCTTTTCTGAGCAATATCCAGGTTTTGGTACAAGGTAACAGCCGATGAAGGGCAAGGCTACAGAGACCGATTTTCAACCCTTGCATGCTTTTTGGCCCTTTGTGGATCTCTCTCTCACACCCCATTTACATGATTTCCTCCCATCAACTTATATTTCCACAGGTCATCCTTGACCTCAATCCCATTCCAATTACTTCCCTGCAAGGGGCCATTCCTCATTCCTGTTGCTAACAAGACTAATGAAGAGAACATAGGGATGTTGGAGAATTCCACCACGGACTCCAGTGAAGCTCGATTCTTTAGAATCTAGCCCCCCGGAGTCTGTGGCGGAACGGCCTCCCCCCCACCACCCCCCGAAATCCCCCCCGGAATGCAACTACCTGGCGGTGGATGCTGCGGCAGATGTGGTGGCAGCTCTGGCTCATCTTCCAGCTGCTGCTGGGCTGCTGAGGCCACAAATGGCATCCATCATAGCGGACACCATTTGCATGCCTGCATTAGGCCATGATAGGCTACGTAAATACTTATGTAGCCTATCATGGCTTAATACAAGGATGCAAATGGCGGCTGCATTTGCAGCCACAGCAACCCAGCAGTGGCTGGAAGTCTGGCTGCGGCCAGCCCTGGCCAGCGGCTCCACAGCCTTGCTGCGGAGCAGAGCCAGCTGGGGAGGATTCCGGGGGGAGGGACGGATTGCCTCCCCCCCACCGCCGAAGCCCCAGACCAGAACCAGGTGAGGGATTCGTACATCTCTAGAACACATAGTAGCTATTTCTGAAAACAAGATGAAATATCAATTATCTGCTCTATCATGAGATTGTCCATTGTGTATCTGACATGGACTGTTTAATCCAGGCCTGTGAGAAGCACCAAATTGCCACAGAGGAAATCTGTTTTGCGTTTCCCAGTCTTAAGTGAGCAGTTTCTACTGATTTAAATTCCAGCAGGTTCCAGCTGCATTTCATTAAAAAAAAAAGATCATCAAAACTTTGGGAGGCAGCCAGCTTTCACATGGATATACAATTTTGTGCATGTGTGATACAGGGAGTGTACCCAAATGTGCACATTTTTGTGTTTGCATCCTAACAACGAAGACTCTGGTCTTATCCCACATCCTTCTCTGTTATTATCTCAGGGCCAAGAGGTGGCATCATAGGTTCATGAATGCATCTCATAGAATCATAGAATAGTAGGGTTGGAAGGGGCCTACAAGGCCATCGAGTCCAACCCCCGCTCTTTTCCTCTTCCTCCCCTTCTTCTTGATGCTGCTGCAAACAGCCACTGGGGGATTTGGATTGGAGCCATGGCATAGAGGGCGGGGCGGGGGGGGGCTTCCCCATCATCTAGCCACCCTAGGCAAGGAGGAGATCTGGGTTTCAACAGATGGAGGCGCCTCTTCTGAAGCTCCAACTTGCACCACTCATGCTGCAGCCACTCGCCCAGCAGCTGCTCCCTCCAGTGATTCCACGCTGACTGGAGGCCAAACAGCAGGGCACATGAAAACAGCCAATCAGACAGGGAACATAATGTAGTGACACATGATGTCATAACCCCTACCCTGATGCTATCCGACAGTTCCCAAGATGCACTTTCTTGACACACATGCAGAACCATTTTTTTAAAAAACAAAATATACATATACACAATGAGATCACAACATAATGAAGAACCTTCCCCCAAGATTAGACTGAAGAATTTATAAGTTGCTTGAGCAAACTGCAGTTTTTGATGGGGTACGTGTACCCATCAGGAATGGGTGGTGCTGTTTATTCACCTATTCACAACCATAAGGTTGTTCTTAAGAGTGCTAGGACCCAGGCAGATGGAAATGAACCTCTTTGAGACTTACACAGAGCACACATTGGAAGTGATGGGACTTCTGTAGGGGGGGTGCTCTCTCTACATGAAGGTAGCCAGCCAGACGTCAGTGGGAGAGAGAGTGCTTGGGCCCAGGATAGGCATTGGGTCACTAATAATAACCAGTAGAGAGGAGATTTCAAGCTGTACCCTGCCTTATTTCATTCTTGCATAGTTAACTGGCTCACTGCATATCTTTCAGTAATGAAGTTAATATTGTCAGTTCACCCAGGTGTGTCTCACCTCTTTCTTCTGGGTTGGGGGGCAACCCTCCCCCCCCCACACACACACATGCCCTGATCCAAAACTGCCTGTTCAGAGTAGCTATTAGCTGTGGAGGGTAAAACATACAGGCACAAACATATGAAGCCACAACATGTTTCTAATCCAACAAGCACACAAAAACGGTGGAGATGCATTCATGCATATTCAACATCATGTCCAGTGCAGGCCCAGCCTCAGTACCTGGCATATTTGGGCAGCTGCCAGGGTCTCTGCGTCCCGGAAGGGCCTACTAGTGCTGACTATTCTCCTGTCTGCCTCCCCACGGTGGGTGCCACCACTTAAGCCTCCTCTGGGGGTGCTAACACCAATCAGCGGTTTTATCTCGTGGTTCTGGCATGGTTATAATGGGAGCCAAGGAGCTGCTTCATTTCACTTGGTGCTGGGGGACGGCCATTTTAAATTTCCCACAGTGCAATGCCCTTGACCACCCAACGTAGTGTGGCTACACAGGGCACTCTGTATATCGCACTGTGGGAAAAGGAAAAGGGTGGCCACCCAGAACTGAACAGAGTTGAGAAGACATTCACCTCTGTCCCACATGCCTCTTGCCAAATATAGGAGGCCTCTTGCTACATGTGTGCTTCATAGGGGTGGATGAAAGGCACTTACCTTTCGTCGAAGTTTGTTCGCGGTGGGGGGGAGGCGCTTCGCGGCTCCCCCCGCGAAGTTCAGGCCGGGGGGGGAGGCTTCCCGCCTCGCCCGGCCGAAATTCAGGCCGGGGAGGAGGCTTCCTGCCTCGCCCGGCCGCGAACTCCATTTTTTTTGAAAAAAAAACAACGCTCCCGTGATAGGCTACGTGACGATTAACGTAGCCTATCACGGCTAGATCTGCAAAGTCAGCCGTGATAGGCTACGTGAATCGTCACGTAGCCTATCACGGGTGACTTTAAAAAAAAAAGCGCGTACGCTAATGGCGGCCCCCATAGGGAGCCGCCATTTGCGTTCCTTATTTAGTCGCTGTAGTCTACGTAAATCTTTACGTAGACTACGGCGAAAATAAGGGCATCGCAAATAGCGTTGCCCTTATTTTCGCCGTAGTCTACGTAAAAGTTTACGTAGACTACAGCGACCAAATAAGGAACGGGAATGGCGGCTCCCTATGGGGGCCGCCATTATCCGTACGTGCTTTTTTTTTTTTAAAGTCACCCGTGATAGGCTACGTGACGATTAACGTAGCCTATCATGGCTGACTTTGCAAATCTAGCCGTGATAGGCTACGTTAATCGTCACGTAGCCTATCACGGGGGCATTTTTTTTTTCTTTTATTGGAATCGCGCGGCAAAAGACCGGCTGCCGCTCCCACCCCGCTCGAACACCCGCCGAACTGCCGGCCGGACCCGCCACCGGGAGGGACATTTGGCGAAGGTAAGTCCTGTCCCGGGGGGGGGGGTGCGGAGGATTTCTCCCCGAAACTTGTTCGGGGGGCCGAACACGTTGGCGCTCGGCCCCCCAAAGTTTCGGGGAGAAATTCTCCACCATCCCTAGTGCTTCATCTTAAGGGCTTCGTGCACAGCTTGATCCCTTTTGATGCTGGGAAATGGTGTGGCAAGGGGATTGCAGCTGGGTTTTTTAAGGTCAGTGGCATATGCAGTGCAGGCACATGTCCTGAATCACCTTTTACCTTTCCCAAAAGCCCCTTACATAAGGACCAAAAGCCCCTGTTGATCCCACACAAGAGGCCAGGCTGTGGCACCAGTGTAAACGAGGTTCCCCTTTCACTAGTGCTGGGGTGTGTGTGGTGCTGCAAGGGGCAACTCATGCTGATCCTGTCATGTGGAGTGGAGCACAGGACTGGACTGCAAGTCATCCAATGAAATACTTCAGCAAAAAGCCAGATTTTGGTGGGGAGGGGGAACAGTGTGTGTGTGTGTGAGAGAGAGAGACAGAGAGGACTTGTCTACTTCCCTTTCTGCTAAGAGATGCATAATGGATAGTCATCTTAGGAGTGTTTTATAACAATCTGATTCAAGTTAGCTTGGTAGCAGTTGCTGCTTTTCCCTGCAATGAGCTCTACAACTTCAGCTGAATTCGCTTTGTACTGAACTGCCTCTGAACTGTGCCTATGGAAGGCTGCACTCTGTGTGTGGAGAGAGGTAAATCAGATTCAGAGTTAATTGGACATTCCCTCAACTGCGGCTGAAAGAAGTTGGGCTGTTGGATAGAAGGAAAATGCTCACCAGTGTGCATGTTTGCTGACTAAATTATTAAAGTGCATACATGAGAGAGACTAGAATTTCCCATTTGCAAAGTCTATGGGAAAAATTAACAGAAACGTTCACTCAGGGCTGGCCATTCTATTAATTGCAGTGAGCTTTAGTGTTAAGAATGGTGAGCCAGGATTGTGACATAATCAGGGACATGATCCATGCAGGTGGCTTTCCCTATTCAAAGTCCCCTTAGGGATGCCTGAGGACAGGCACATAGTCTTTGTGAATTCCAATGTGTTCTGACACAGTTCTCAACTCAAAAACTGTATCAAAATACATTTTTAAAATATGCAGTTAGAGATGCATATTTTGAGAGAAAGTATGTTTAAAAATATGTTTTTAAATATTATTTTAATGCAAATATTAATGTGGGGGGTCAAGGAAAAAAACACAAATTGTAATATTGCTGTGGAAATGGGACAGAAAGGATTTTATGGGCCAACATATGCAAAAGGATGGATGAAAAACAGATATGTTTATTGCTACTTTTAAGTAGGATTGGATGAATCTGTCAATTCAACTTCTCTCAGCTTCTCATTTTTCCAATCTTACATTTTGTTCTAAATCATGAGAATTTTTGAAGTTTAAAGTTCGGTTTGACCCAAACTTCTGAGAATTTTTTGAAGTTCTCATGAAACTTCATAAGCGCTTTTGTGCACATTTCTCAAATACATGCATTTTTGTATGCAACTGTAACACTTTTCTTCAGGGTCTCTAAAGGGCCTCCCAGCAAAGGCCTTGTACAGGGACAATTAACGTAACATTTTAATTGCTTAATTAAAAACAGTAATAATACACAAATAATTTTACATGCATAACAATACAGTTATCACTAAAAACAATAAAACAGAGCACAGCCCTCCCAAAGTTCTATCTTTCAGATTGAGTCCACAACAAAAATATAACTGAAACTTCTCTCTGAAGCTTGATTTTTCCGCCAGCTGAAGAAAGAAAACAGTCTGTCATCAGTTCACTCCAGCTCTGCAGCAATCTTCTCCAGGTGGATGAGTCTAATAACACAGGAGCAAACTCTGCAAACAGCCCTTTATATAATATAAAATAACATAAACAAGGAACTCATCGTGTTTGTAAAAAAAAAAAATCAAAAGGAACCCTACCTACTAAACTGTCTCAAGGGTTCAGGGCCTTATAGAAAAGAAGAAGGAAGCTTCTTCCAAACTGCATTTTGGAAACTGCCTAAAATGGTGGCCACTCCCTATCTCACTCCTTTACTGAGCATGTGCAGCAATATTCCCACTCAGAATTCTTAAAGAAATATATACCAGTGGGTTACACAATGTTACCTAATCTACACATTTTTTTACAAGCAACTTTCCTACTAAAAATACATGTTAATATTATTTTCACTAATACATGCATTTTATTTATTCATTCATTCATTCATTCATTATTTATTCAATTTATAAGTTGCCCTAGAATCAAAGCTCTCAGGCTGACATACACAATACAAGCAAAAACAATTCAACTAATGATAAAAAACGCAATAACAAAGCACACTTAAAAGTATTAAGCAGTTTTGATTGGAGAACTCCATTGCAAAATTCAGAGATGTATGAATTTTGAAGGAATTACTTAGTTTTAGGGATGTTGGAGGAATGTGTTTTGGGGATGAAGTTTTAGTTTTCCTAGGCTCCCCCCCTCCCCCACTGACTTTGTTTCAATTCCCACTGCAGAACCCGGCATGACCTGCAGTGGTTTTTCTGGGAATTTTGTGATTTTTCTTTTGGTGCAAATTACAAATTGCTCAGAAATGTGCACAAATTACAGAACATTCCCCCCAAATTGTGCAAAGAAGTTCCTGGACTCTGGGGAACAGCCTGCAGCTCAGTTCACAGGCACAAAATGAGTTGTACATGCTGCAGTCAAGCCAAAATAAGAACTAGATTTCCGAGTGATGGGCATCCCTACTGAGTTTCAGTTCACATATTGATTCAAATGTGAGAAATTAACATTCAAATGCAAATCAAACAAATATCTTCCCCGTCCCTGCTTTCAAGTACAAAAGAAAATAACTTCACCATTCAAGATATTCATCTCTCCCACTCTTACTTCCTGCAGCACAGAGGTGGTAGAATTCATACACAGAATTCAGAAATAACAGAGCAGGTAAATGTTATGTTTTTGTCTCCAATTTAATCCCTGTACTGACATATCCCCTTATGTGTGAATGGTGCAATTTTGCCTCAGGAAGTTGGGAACTTTTGCCTTGACTTGTCTTTCAGGCACAGACTTATTGCAGTAAGTGTCAGGATTGATTCTGAGCACTGGGAGATAGTTAGCTGCTCAGATTCAGAAGAGGAACAGCCAGAACTGGGGGATCATAGAATCATAGAATAGTAGGGTTGGAAGGGGCCTATAAGACCATTGAGTCCAACCCCCTGCTCAATACAGGAATCCAGGTCAGAGCATCCCTGTCCAGCCTTCTTCAATGCCTCCAGTGTGGGAGAGCCCACCACCTCCCTAGGTAATGGGTTCCATTGTCGTATTGCTCTAACAGTCAGGAGGTTTTTCCTGATGTTCAGCCAGAATCTGGCTTCCTGTAACTTGAGCCCATTATTCCGTGTCCTGCACTCTGGGATTTAGGGACGTACGAAAGTCATTTACCATTTCGCGGATCTGCTTCGCAGTGGGGGTGGAGGCACTCCATCCCTCCTTCTGGAATCCTCCTGTCCCTCCCCCCAGAGTCCTGCCCGGCTGGCTCCAGTCTGCGAGGATTCCGCGGAGCCGCCAGCTGGCTCCGCCTGCAGCCGGACATCTGGCTGCTGGGCAGCAGGGACGCAATGGCGGGAGCTTTAGCCGCCACCGTTTGCGTCCCTGTACTTAACCATGATAGGCTACGTAAATATTTACGTAGCCTATCACCGCAAAGTAAAAAAAAATGTGTACGCAAATGGCGGTGGCTACGGCTAGGGATGGATGAAAGTCCCTTACCTGGTCCCGCAGCTGTTTTCGGTGGGGATAGTCAGCTATCACGGCTGACTTTGAAAGAAAAAAAAAAGCGCGTACGCAAATGGCGACATCCATGGGCGCCGCCATTTGCGTTCCTTATTTTGGCACGGGTAGTCTACGTAAAGATTTACGTAGACTACAGTGAAAATAAGGGCAACGCAAATAGTACGTGCTTTTTTTTCCCCCCAAAGTCAGCCGTGATAGGCTACATAAAGATTTACGTAGCCTATCATGGCTGACTTTGAAAATCTAGCCGTGATAGGCTACGTAAATCTTTATATAGCCTATCATGTTGTTGTTGTTTTTTTTACTTTACTGGGAAATGGCGGCGGCGGCAGCCGGTCGGAAGACTGGCTGCCGCCGCCGCCACACCACCACCACCGAACTGCCGCCGAACCGACGCCAAACTGCTGCCGGGACCCGCCACCGAGAGGGGCATTCACACGAGGTAAGTCCCATCCCAGGGGGAGAGCGGGGGGGGGTGTCGGAGAATTTCCCCACCAATTTCGGGAGGCCAAATGCATTGGCATTCGGCCTCCCAGAGATTCGTGGAGAAATTCTCCGACATCCCTAGCTACGGCGGCCGCCATTTGTGTTCGCTATTTTTCGCCGTTCTAGCCTACGTAAATATTTTTTTACATAGTAGCTGCCAGCATTTGCGTATGCTGCGCCTGGCCACAACCGGCCAGGAGACCAGCCGCCGTACCTGCCGCCACACCCACCGCCGCTGCCTCACCTGCCGCCGCCGCTGCCCTGCCGCCCCACTGCCACCGCCGCCCCTGCCGCTGCCCCCGCCGCCACCCCTGCCACCCCACCGCCACCACCACGCCGCTGCCACCCCACCGCCACCGCCCCCACAACCCCGCCACCCCACCGCACCTGCCGGTGCCACACCTGCCGCCGCCACACCGCCACCCTGCCGCCCCCACCGCCCCACCACCCCCGCCACCACCACCGCTGCCCCCGCCGCCCCCAGTGCTGCCCCACCGCCATGGAGCAGAGCGGCTGGGCAGGATTCTGGGGGGGAGGACTGGATCGCTTCCCCCCCCCATCGAGGATTCTGGGGGGAGGGATGGAGCGCCTCCCCCCCCCACTGCGAATCAGTTCCACGTAAAGGTAAGTGACTTTTGTACATCCCTAGTATCCATACTGGTTTGTAATGGCTGGAAAAGAAATTCTTTGTGTTTTCCCAGCACCCAGTTGCTGGAAATGTGCAATTTCCCCTTATGCAAATGCCATACTCTGAACGCTGAGTGAAAGGTGTCTGTGAGTGTCAGCAACACTGATTGGCCACTGTGATACATTCTTCCCCATCATGTAAAGAAAGACTAACTCACAAATAATTGCTATTATAAATAGGGCTGGGCACAGACTAGGGATGTACGAAAGGGACTTACCTGGTCCCGCAGCTTGCTTCGCGGTGGGGGGGAGGTGCTTCGGTTCTCCCCCCGAAGTTCAGGCCAGGGGGGGGCCCCGCCTCGCCCGGCCAAAATTCAGGCCGGGGGGGAGGCGTCCCGCCTCGCCTGACAGAAATTCAGCCTGGGGAGAAGCGCCTCGTCTCCCCAGCTGCAAAATACAAAAGTAAAAAAAAACCCCCCACACCCATGATAGGCTACATAACGATTAACGTAGCCTATCATGGCTAGATTTAAAAAAAACACCGTGATAGGCTACGTAAATGTTTACGTAGTCTATCATGGCTGACATTGAAAAAAAAAAAAAGTGCGTACGCAAATGGCGGCGCCCATGTGCGCCGCCATTTGCGTTCCTTATTTTGTCATGTGTAGCCTACATAAATGTTTACATAGACTACGGCGGAAATAAGGGGAACGCAAATAGTGTTGCCCTTATTTTTGCCGTAGTCTACATAAATGTTTACGTAGACTACACGTGCCAAAATAAGGAATGCAAATGGCGGCGCCCATGGGCGCCGCCATTTGCGTACGCACTTTTTTTTTTCCCCCCAAAGTCAGCCGTGATAGGCTACATAAACATTTACGTAGCCTATCACGGCTGACTGCAGGGATGCAAACGGTAGCGGCTACGGCCGCTGCCATTTGCATCCCAGCAGGAGACGAGGTTTCGCAGCTGGAGGGATGGGGCGCCTCCCCCCCGGCCAGAATTTCGGCGGGGAGGGATGGAGCGCCTCCCCCCAACCACGAAGCAAGCGTCGGGATCAGGTAAGGGACTTTCGTCCATCCCTACACCCTCCAAAGCTCAGGCAGTTTGGCCCACCAGCTTGTGTGTTAGGCGCAGGTGAAATTTGAGTTATTCTAGAAAAACTCCCAAAGCAAAGAGCTGTAACTTCTCCCTGTTTCCACAGATGTGTGTGAAATCCGGGCCCCTCCCAGCCCCCCTCAAGGGCATCCCACTTGCCAAATTCTAGGCACCTTGGCCCACTGGCTTGTGTGCAAAGTACAGGTGAAATTAGATTTTTTCCAGGAAAACTCCCAAAGCCAAAAGCTGTAACTTCTCCCCACCTCTGCCCCTGCCATCACCCCAAAGGTGCCTCACATTGCACTGAATTGCTTTGCCACACAGTGGACTGTTATTGGAATAAGAAGGTAATTAATATAAATACTATGTGTCTTGTGAGTTTTCAACACTGCCTTGAAATTTGGATGTATAGTGTTGGTGGAACTACAACCTAGCACGCACACAGACATGGACACAAATACACAAGAGCTAAAGAAAAGCAGAACTACCTAAGCAAGTGATGGGTGTCTTTAATTTATTGTTTTATATTTCATGTTATTTTATAGGAGGCAGGATAATTTCAAGAAATACAGGGCGATAGCACAGGTGATTAGATAACAGCCAAATCAAACCCTTAAAAAAAACTTCTTTAATTTCTGTTTTGGGAGGATCAAAACAGAGAAGACACAGACAGTTCACTTCAGCATGGTGGTGTGGGGACAAACATTACACACATAGGCTGTTATAATATCTATTTCTTTAAGGATTTAGAAAGAAAGAAAGAAAGAAAGAAAGAAAGAAAGAAAGAATTGAATGCTTGAATATAACTTAAAAGGGGTGGGGGGAAGAACATGCCCAGAAGTCAATGTTTGTTTTCAAAATTCTAAATAAGAGTGGGTTTGTAAAAAAAACCTAACAGAGACACAGTTGACTGACAAAAACCACAAGAAAATAGAATGGAGAAAGCAGAAGGAAGGCTCAACGTTCCACAACAAACGCAGCCTTTTTTGGAGTCCAAAACTGAGATAAACAAACACACACAGGAAAGGTGGGGGAGGAGGAGCATGGCACCATTTTGCAAGGAAAAGCTATGTTAGTTTGAAAAAATAGGGAAAGGAGAGATAGAATGTAATCAAATACAAATAACAAACAAGTTGGATATAGGAGAAAGTGGCTGGACGAGGTGCTGCAAAAGACACTGTCCCAGTGGGGATGGACGATCAAGGAGCGAGGGAAGGGAACGCTCCCAGTACAACCAAGCTGTTTCCTTTTCATTTAAATTCTGAGGAAAGCCTAATGGCGATCAAAATTGAATAAGCTGAAGGAACAACTCCTAGGAATGCACGCGCGAACACACGCACAAATGATCATCTACCCACACCAGCCTTCTCCCAAAGACACAGCTAGCGCAATAACCAAATGCAGCCTTTCGCCGAAGTATATACCCCCTTCCTCCAACACTCTCTCTGATTGGAGACTGCTAGTGTCAGTTCTGGCTGAGGGTTCCTATTTGCCAAAGCACACTCCCTCGTCCCCTTTGCTCGCCTCCCCACCTCCCTCCCTCCGCTTGCCTTCCCCCTCCCTCCCTCCTCACTTCCCTCCAAGTGAACATTGGGAAGTTGGTACACTTTGGACACAGCCTGTCTGGACTGCTGAGGCATTCAGTAGAGCTCCGAATACAGGAGGCGGAGGAGGCGCTTCGTGGGGCGCGCGCTTCTCCCCGGGGCACCTCAGTACTGCTCTGAACCGCCTTGTATCACGAGGCTTTTGCCCCAAACAGCTCACCTCATTATTTGGACTTCGTAATGAGGTGGCGCACAGCCCTAATTATAACCTCTCCTCTCTAGCTAGCCAGAACACCATTTTGTTGTGTTTTAATAATTTGTTGGTATGTAATTTTGAAATAGTATGATTGTAATTCCTAATTGTAAGTGTGAGTTTGTTTACAGGTATCTGTATATGATAGCTATAATTAGAGAAATTAATTTGTTCAGTAAGGTGAACATATCTTCACACCTTTGTGGCAGTGCTTTCAAGGAGGAGGGGTCTGCTGCTACACAGAAAATGAATAGTTAACATTTTCTGTATGAATTGAGCTATCTGCTCATAAGCGAGGATATGGACAGCTAGAAACATGGGTTTATTCTCTAAACCTGCATGCAGAGTTGGCTGTCTATAATAGAGAAGACCGAGGAAGAGCCAGCCAGAGCCAGCCATTAGCAGTAGGTGATAATCTGCTGCTATGCATGGGACATTTATTTATTTTTACTGATTTTATTGGATATCTTACAAAGAGCCAAGGCTGGGTATAAAGCACAGTGCAACACATAAACAACTGTAAAATAATAACTCTAAAATCACAATATATAATAAAATACAATAAAACCATCAACACAATTGTTTTAAAAAAGAGAATTTGCTTATCCCCCCCAAAGCCTGCACAAATAAATGCATCTTTAACTGGCACCTAAATGACAACAGCGTGGGGGACAACTGACTCTCTACCACAGGGGTACGCAAACTTTTCAGCCCTGAGGGCCACATCCATTGTTTCCCATACACACTCATAAACATGCACACACACACACACACTCACTCATATGCACACACATGGCCTCCCATATACACACATGTTCTCACATGCACACACTGGCCCCAAACTTGCAGACATATACACATTTCTCTAGCCTCCACTGTTCCTTTGTTTTCTTACTGTTTACTTCCCCCCCCCCAAAGTGCTCTGGAATCCACTCTTGCAGAGCTCTATGGTTCCTGCTGCAGAAGTCCCATTCCTAGACCACCCTCTCAGAAGGAGGAAAACACTCTACAATGTGAAAGGGAAGGGCAATTTGCAATTGCAAAGTGATAGAGATGTTAATGTCTGTATGTGCCCATACAAAAGAACCATTAGAGAACACTAAAATCCCAAATAATTTGGAAGAGACAAACAGGACACACATAGCCTCAATAGCAGGGATGTCACTACAGTCTGCGACAGGTGGTGGTGGTAGTGGAGTATAAAAAACTCCCCCTTGCTTGGCCTCCTGAACCCACCCGCCAAGCCGTGGGGCACTCAAGGACCTGCTCGTCAAGTGGCCCCTCACCTTGTCGAGCGCCCAGCAGCCATCTGCCCTCATAACAAGCTGCCATGTTGCACAACAATAGCAGCTTGGGACCTTCCAGTAAGGTGATGTTGCATAGTTACTGGCTGTAAAGGGGCTGTTTATGCAACATTGCAGACATTAACAGAGCATTCAGGCCAGTAATGTTGCGCAAATTGCCCCTGCACAGCTGCCAACTATGCAACATCACCTTCCTGGAAGGTCCCAAGCTGTCATTGTTGTGCAAAATGGCCTCTCTCTATGAGGGCAGGTGGCCCATGGCTTCACTGTGTGCTCACCAGGCCAATCAGACGCTTACGCAGTGCTGCGAACAGGGGCGGATGGCAGTGGCTCAACGAGCCGGATGTGGGTGAGTCCGTCCATGCCTACTCAACAGTAGGGATGTATGAGAAATTTGTTTCAGTTCATTTTTTATTAGAATTTACCCAGTTTGCACCTTCTGGAGTGAACATGGACTTGGACACACTTTGCAGTCAAACTCCCTATGTTTTCAAGTTTGCAGTGTGATTTGTGGACCAAAAAAGATGTGTTTGACAGCATGAGTACTTTCGAAAAATGTGCATGAACAAATGCGTACTTTTGAAAAATGTGCACAAATACACTTTAATCAATGGGAGAAGAATGTGTACATTTCAAAGATGCACACAATTGATATGTACATTTGGAAAAACATGCATGGAAATACAGATGGATTTTCATGTAAAAATAAAACGGCAAATCTCACCATCTGATACAGATTCAAGTTGGAATGAGCTTTGAGATGGAATTAAGAGAACTTCGGTGAGCTTAAGTTTTGCAGATTCACACATCCCTACTCAATAGTACCATGAGTGGCTACTCATGTAACATTAGCGTGAATTAGAAAGTAAAACAAAATTCATTTAAGGAAATCAAGGGTAACATGGTGTTCCATATAAAAAGAAAGGACGGCACAAACATAGAAAACACATCTCTTCTTGGGCATTTTCCTTCACTATCTGTAGATGTATGAGCTACACAGAGTCCCTTAACTGAACTTTGTTCTAAGCCCATTGCTTGGTTCTCCCCATTTCCAAAGATGGAGATGCAAACACAAGGATGGCACAGTTTTACTTGGAAGTAGCTGCAGACAGCCTTTTTAATTTTCCTTATTGCCCCCATAGTGATGCTACCATGGCACTGTAGGAACTGGTAGCCTACTGGGGTTGCTGAGCTGGTGTCTGTATCAGTGGGCATTTTGAAGGGGCTGGGGCCCTGGCAGCTGCCTAAGGGCACCAACTGCTGACAATTATTATTATTATCATTATTATTGTCTTCATCATTATTTCCTTCTCCCTCTCCCCTTTTGCTAGGAATCGAAGGCAGTTTACATGGTCCTTCTTCTCTCCATTGTATCCTCACAACATCCATGTTGTGTTAGGCTGAGCGTGTCAAGGCCTCTTTCAGTCTAATCCAGTAGCCAAGTCCAGACACAGACAAAGGGATTCTTTTCAAAGCTTTATTCCTCCTTTACAACTTAACAACTCTACTATTAGCGACTAGCTATGAGCAGCAGAGTACCTATGCCCTCAGTTGGAACAGTTGGTCCCCGTTTGAAGGAGAATCACTGGCAGACCCTGAACTTATGGGCTAGGGAGAGTCCCTCCCCTTTTCCCTTGGATCCTCTGGGTGCAACCATTGCTTGCGCGCCAACCGGGCACTATGCCTCCTTTCCACGCCCTCCATTTGGCACCGCTCCCTGCATTGGCATCGCGCATCCAGCAAGCCCTCTTCCCACGATCTCTCACTCCCGGGACCGCTATCTATGTCAAGAATGCTGGTAGGAGGAATCTCTGCCAGCTGTTGGCCCTGGGAAGGATGAGCGCACTCCTCTCCCAGGAGCGGCTGCTCCACCTCAGAATCAGAACTACTCTGGGATTCTATGGGCTCAGTGTCCACCCTGACAGAGAGTCAGTGACTGGCTCAAAGATAACTAGTGTGAGCTTCATGGCTGAATAGGGACTAGAACCCAGAGTGTCCCAGTCCAACACTCTAACCATTATATCACACTGGATCACCAACACATATGCTTTCAGAACCAAGAGGCATGAAGTATCAGGAAATCAGCTCATAGTACCAGACCTGGAATATATAAGTAGCATGGCCATCATGGGAAAATCCTGTTCACTTTTGGCTCAATAGATCCCAGCAGCACCCCCAACTCAGTGAGCATTTTTGAGCCAAGTGGCGGGTCAGTTCCCGAAACTCAGGAACTTTTCCACCTTGCTTTTTAATCCATGAGCTGTGATTTGTGCAAAATTGTGGGTATAAGTATTTACTATTTACAGAAATTGTGATTTGGTGCAAAAATTGTGCTATTATGGCCATGGTTTTGCCATGGTTTTGCACAAATCACAATTTCCATAAATATTTATACCAAAATTTTGCATAAATCACAATTTGCACAACTAAAAAAAGGGAAAAAACACAAGCTTGCCCAACTTAATGCATATCGAGTTGGGCAGCCCCAGGGATCTGTGTGACGGAGTCTGGGGGGCTGAGCTGGCAAAACTCTCTGAGCTCTACCCACAACTGGATTCCTCTGACATCCCTATATAGGAACAAGAAAGCAAGCTCTCTTAGGCAAAGGAAAGCTCTTTTTGCATCTCTCAGTTTTAACAGGTAGATGCAGTTTAATAGGTGTCATGCCCCTGCTGGATGATCCCTCATCCCCTGAGGAACTAGAGCTCCCAGGGATGGATGATGCCACTTAACCATATATATCAGGAGATGTGGGGGAGCCTGGGCCCTCAGGGGAGAGAACCACAGGTCCATCCCCACAGGAAGAGGGGAGCGCTGCTTCAGAAACAGAGGCTGAAATTCCCCCCGAGTCCCAGAGAGTGTTATTGCCTTGAGAGGCTAATCAGCAGGGCTCCTACAAGAAGTAATGCCTGACTGCAAGAAGGACTCCTCAGTCCTCAGGAGACACCCACTAGGTTAACTGGTTTCCTTTAACTAATATGGGAGTAGCAACAGGAAAAATAGATTTTTCTAATTTGGTAGTGTTAAATTCAAGCTGACCCAGAGAATTATATAAATACTAAAGCAAATAATATGTTATTATTTACAACAAAGTTTGTATAGATTATTATTTAACCATCTTATATGTATTCCTACCTACCTACCCCTTCTATACCCATCACCCATACCAATCTCCCAAGATGTACATTAACCACATCCCTAAACCCTCTCAGACCATTAAACTGTCAAGTGTCTCTTTTTAAACTCCTTAGAATTCCACTCGCTCACAAGCCCCTCCCACCTTTCCGTCCCACACCAATATTCCATTTACTCTAACTTACCTGGATAACATTCTACAACTCAAACGCAAACATTTACATTGCCATGCATATGTCACAGTTTCCCTAGCCTGCGCTGGAAACAACACTGTTCTTGCAGCTCCTATGTTTTCCGCCTTGCCTCCTGGACCTTGCCCTATGATTGATGTTCCATGCTACTGACCCTTCGACTCCTTCTTGACTCTGCTTCTGGATTGTGTAAAGTATCTGATTCCCTAACTGTGTTTTGACCTTTGCCTACTATCTGGACCACTTCTGCCCTAGTCTTACCCCCATATCTGAGTGACTGCTTGCCTGTGCTTCAGTCTTTGCCTTTTTCATTACCTTGCTTCTTGGTCAGCCTCATCACTACAGTGCAATGGAGAGCTGGGGTGGCCAAACCTATCATTGATACAAACCAGTCCATGTCAGCAACAGGCCAATAAGAGATGGCCATCCATCCCAAACGCTGCTTTGCCAGAAAGTGAATGAAGCATCCATTAGAAGCAATTAAGCAATGGTAAATTAAGCATCCATGAAGCAGTTACATTTATTGCATACCTATGCATTTTATTGTTTTATTGTATGTTGTACATCGCCCAGAGTGGCTGGGTGACCAGCCAGATGGGCGATTAATAAATTAAATAATAATAATAATAATAATAATAATAATAATACCTGGTCTCACAAGGAGGAGGATGTTTTTCCCAAGCACTTAGAACTGAAATGGTGTTACGTAAGTAACAGGATCACAAGGAGGGATTTTGGAGGGATCTACTGATGGGTGGCAGACTTTGATTGACAAGGGGAATAATACACACCCAGGCAGCTGAACAATGGGATTTTACATGCCTTTGAAATATTCATGCATTCATCCCTTTCTATACTGCCCAATAGCCGCAGCTCAATAGCCAAAGCAATAGAGAAACGGAATTGGCCGAGTTAATTTACCATTTTAATAATGGCATTGTGGGAAGTTCCTCACCCTGAGGGAAAAATTATAATAATCTATTTATCCACTTTAGCTTTTTCAGGCAAATGCTTAAATAAATCGTTTTTTGCAAGCAATTTCCCCTAATATAATGCACTTTAATACTGTGTTCACTAATAAAACCATTTTTGTGTACACTTCCCCTAATATATGAACTTTGTATGCTTATTTGATTGGATCCCTCCTCTGAATGTTGAGATGACATGCACATTTTGAAGGATAACTGATTTTTTGTAAGCATATAGGTTCAAAAGTCCAAAATTAGGTATGTTTGTATTAAAATGTGAACCAAACTAAATTTCCCCCAGTCCCTAAAAATTGTATTCTGGCATTAGCATTCATGAAAGTAAATAAATCACCAGGCCCAGATGGTATCCATCCTAGAGTTCTTAAAGAACTCAAATATGAAATTGCTGATCTTCTAATAAAAATAGGCAACATATCCCTAAGATCAGCCTCTGTACCAGGGGACTAGAAGATGGCCAATGTAACACCATTTTTTAAAGGGATCTGGGGTTTGTAATTCTGAGAAATTACAGGTTGGTTAGCAGTCAAAAGACCGGCTGCCGCCCCCACCCCTGACGAAGACCTGCCGAACCGCCGCCGGGACCCGCCGCCGGGAGGGACATTCGTGAAAGGTAAGTCCCATCCCGGGGGGGTGGCAGAGAATTTCACTGCCGATTTTGGGGGGCCGAATGAGTTGGCACTCAGCCCCCCGAAGTTTCGGGGAGAAATTCTCCCCCATCCCTACCTGGGATTCAGGCTACCTGCATTGAGCAGGGGGTTGGACTCAATGGTCCTGTAGGCCCCTTCCAACCCTATGATTCTATGATTCTATGTAGACAGGGGTGATCTGGTAGATATTGTGTACTTGGGTTTCCAAAAGGCTTTTGAAAAAGTCCCTCACCGAAGACTCCTAAGCAAACTTAATAGTCATGGAATAAGAAGAGAGGCCCTCTTGTGAATCAGTAGGGATGTGTGAACCCACCCCCACCTGGGTTCTCCGGGCACCCACCCACTCCCTGCCCCCACTTGCTGGTCCTCAGACAGTGCTGTAGCTCATCCCAAGCTCACCGAGCAGCCCGCGCTCACCTCAGTGGCCTCATCGAGCTCTGCAGTCACCTTTTTTTTTTAAAGGCGATCACAAAAATGCACATTTTTGCATGCGCAAATATGCACATTCACAAAATGTGCATTTTTGCGCATACACAAATATGTACATTTTTGTAATTGCCATTTTATTTTTCAAAAAATGGTGGAGCTGGACGAGGCCACTTGCCAAGCATGAGCAGGGGGTGAGTGGGGGCAGGGACTCAGTGGGCGGGGCTTGGGGATGTGGGCGGGGTTGTTCTTATTTATTTATTTATTTATTTCATTTCTATACCTCCCAATATCTGGAGCTCTCTGGGCAGGTCACAAAAATTAAAACCAAAGAGCACAGAATAAAACAATACAAACATATTATTAAATTAGTAAATATTTTATTTGTTTGTTTGTTTGTTTGTTTATTTATTTATTTATTTTCATTTCATTTCTATACTGCCCAATAGCTGGAGGTCTCTGGGCGGTTCACAAAAATTAAAACCAAAGAGCACACAATAAAACAATACAAATATATTATTAAATTAGTAAAGATATTATTTATTTATTTATTTATTTATTCATTCATTTCATTTCTATACCGCCCAATAGCTGGAGCTCTCTGGGCGGTTCACAAAAATTAAAACCAAAGAGCACACAATAAAACAATACAAATATATTATTAAATTAGTAAAGATATTATTTATTTATTTATTTATTTATTTATTTATTTCATTTCTATACTGACCAATAGCCGGAGCTCTCTGGGCAGTTCACAAAAATTAAAACCAAACAGCACACAACAGAACAATACAAAATATATAAAACATTAAAACCACAGTATAACAATACAACCAGAATAAAACCTAGCAGCAATGCAGGGATTTAAAATACAAATTTAAAACAGCAAAGCTAAAAGTCTAAAGAGCTAAAATGTTAAAATGCCTGGGAAAATAAAAAGGTCTTCACCTGGTGCCAGAAGGAATACAATGTAGGTGCCAGGTGAACCTCACTAGGGAGCTCATTCCACAGCCGGGGTGCCACAGCAGAGAAAGCCCTCCTCCTAGTAGCCACCCGCCTCACTTCCTTTGGCAGGGGCTCATGGAGAAGGGCCACTGAGGATGATCTTAAGGTCCTGGCAGGCACATTGGGAGGAGGCAATCCTTCAGGTAACCTGGCCCCAAGCCTCTAAGGGCTTTGAATGTTAATACTAGGGATGGGCGAAAGTCCCTTACCTGTTCTCAAAGCTTGCTTCGCGGTGGGGGGGAGGCGCTTCGCTGCTCTCCCCCCGAAGTTCAGGCCGGGGGTGGAGGCTTCCCGCCTCGCCCGGCTGAAATTCAGGCTGGGGGGGAGGCTTCCCGCCTCGCCTGGCCGAAATTCAGGCCGGGGAGGAGGCGCCTCGCCTTGCCTGGCCGCGAAATTAAAAGTTAAAAAAAAAAACGCCCCCGTGATAGGCTACGTGACGAATAACGTAGCCTATCACGGCTAGATCTGCAAAGTCAGCCATGATGGGCTACGTAAATCGTCACGTAGCCTATCACGGGTGAATTTAAAAAAAAAAAAAAGCCCATACGCAAATATGGGGGCCTATGGGGGCCGCCATTCACGTTCCTTATTTGGTCGCTGTAGTCTACGTAAATCTTTACATAGACTTCGGCGAAAATAAGGGCAATGCAAATAGCATTGCCCTTATTTTTGCCATAGTCTACGTAATCTTTATGTAGACTACAGCGACCAAATAAGGAAGGGGAATGGCGGCTCCCTATGGGGGCCGCCATTATCCGTACGCGCTTTTTTTTTTTTTTAAGTCACCCATGATAGGCTACGTGATGATTTATGTAGCCTATCACGGCTGACTTTGCAAATCTAGCTGTGATAGGCTACGTTAATCGTCACGTAGCCTATCACGGGGGCGTTTTTTTTTCTTTTATTGGAATAGCGGGGGGCCGAACACGTTGGCGCTCGGCCCCCCGAAGTTTCGGGGAGAAATTCTCCGCCATCCCTAGACGTGCCAAAATAAGGAACGCAAATGGCGGCGCCCATGGTCCGCCGCCATTTGCGTACGCGCTTTTTTCCCCCCAAAGTCAGCCGTGATAGGCTACGTGACGATTTACGTAGCCTATCATGGCTAACTTTGGAAATCTAGCCATGATAGGCTACGTAAATCGTTACGTAGCCTATCACGGGGGTGTGTTGTTGTTTTTTACCGCACTTTTTTTTTTTCAATGGCGGTGGCGGCAGCCAGTCAGGAGACCGGCCACCGCCCCCGCCCCCAATGAACCGCCACCGCACTGCCACCGGGACCCGCCGCTGAGAGGGACATTCGCCAAAGGTAAGTCCCATCCTGGGGGGGGGTCGGGGGACCGGCGGAGAATTTCCCCACCAATTTCGGGCGGCCGAATGTGTTGGCATTCAGCCTCCCGAAGATTCGGGGAGAAATTCTCCACCATCCCTAGTTAATACCAGCACTTTGAATCAGGCCCGGAAATGGACTGGCAGCTAGTGCAGCTGGAAAAGTACTGGCATAATATGAGCTTGTTGGCCAGTTTCTGTTAACAGTCTTGCTGCCCTATGACCAGCTGAAGTTTCTGGACCATTTTCAAAGGCAGCCTGGGTTCTGCCAGATTCCCAGACAGAATCAGGCACCTGCACCATCCCTATGGATCAGTAACTGGTTAAAGAACAGAAAGCAGGAGTAACAATAAATGGTAAATTCTCCCAATGGAGGTATGTAAATAGTGGGGTCCCACCGGGATCCGTATTGGGACCAATGCTCTTCAACTTGTTCATAAATCATCTGGAATTAGGAGTGAGCAGCAAAGTGGCCAAATTTATTGATGACACCAAATTATTTAGGGTGGTTAAAACAAAAAAGGGATTGTGAGGAGTTCCGAAAAGATCTCTTCAAACTGGGAGAATGGGCATCTAAATGACAAATGTAATTCAGTTTAACCAAGTGTAAAGTGATGCACATTGGGGCAAAAAATCCCAACTCCAAGTATAATCTGATGGGATCTGTCAGAGAAATCCGCTGCACGTAAAAATGATTCCAAAGAATCCGGCCTCAGGAATCCTCAGTGGATCGGGACCACTTACCTCCGCTCAAGGAGGACTGGAGGTGGAACGGCACTTGGCTGCTTCTTGCCAGCCAGAGCTGCTCACCTCCTCCCTGTCCGTGCCGATTGCCATGTCTTTTCTTAAAAAAGAAAAAAGAAAAAAAGGCAATCGGCAGGATGTGCCCATAGACTTATATGCAAAATAGAGCCATGAACCTTGTGTATAAGCCTATGGACACATAGACTTAGATGCAAGATTCATGATTTTATTTGCGTCTAAGTCTATGGGCACATCCTTCCAATTGCCTTTTTTTTTTTAAGACATGGCCATCGGCAGGGACAGGGAGGAGGCGAGTGGCTCTGGCTGGCAGGAGGGAAGGTAAGTGGCTCCCAAGCCAGTCCCCCCCTCAGAATCCTCACAGAGTGGAGCCACTCTGGAGGATTCGGGGGGGGAGGAACAGATCGCTTCCACCCCCCCACAGATTCCCCACCGGAACAGATGGTGGGGAATCTGTACACCCCTAATGTGAGCTAGTGGTGACCAACCAAGAAAGAGATCTTGGGGTTGTGGTGGACAGCTTGATGAAAATGTCAAGCCAGTGTGTGGCTGCTATAGAATAGGCCAACTCCATGTTAGACATAGTTAGGAATTGAGAATAAAACTGCCAATATCAGACTGCCCTTATGTAAATCTATGGTGTGACCACACTTGGAATACTGTGCACAGTTCTGGTCACCACATCTAAAAAAAGATATTATACTGCTGGAAAAGGTGCAGAAAAGGGCAACTAAAATGATCAAGGGGCTGGAGCAAGTCCTCCATGAGGGAAGGGTTCAACAGCTGGGATTGTTTAGCTTGGAAAAAAGGAGGGTGAGGGGAGACATGATAGAGGTGTGCAAAACTATGCATGGTGTGGAGAATGTGGAAAGGGAGACAATTTTCTCCTTCTCTCAAAATACTAGAGCCCGGGGTCATCCTATGACACTGATTGGTGAGAGATTCAGGACAGAGAAAAGGAAGTACTTCTTCACACAGCACATAGTTTAACTATGGAATTTGCTACCACAGGAAGTAGTGATGGCCACCAGTTTGGATGGCTTTAAAAGGGGGTTAGACAAATTACTGGAGGAAAAGGCTATCAATGGCTACTAGTCTTGATGGCTAAGTGCCACCTCCAGTACAAGAGGCAGTGAACCTATGTACACCAGTTGCTGGGGAACATGGGCAGGAGGGTGCTGTTGCAATCATGCCCTGCTTGGGGGTTCCTGGTCGACAGCTGGTCAGCCACTGTGTGAACAGAATGCTGGACTAGATGGATCCTAGGTCTGATTCAGCATGGCTCTTCTTATGTTCTTACTGTCCACTTCATCAGATGAATGAAGTGTTAACCACAAATCAGAAGATATATGCCAGTTTGGCAGATATATGCTTGGTGATGGTGGTGGTGGTGGGGATGTAAACTATGTTGTCCAAAGGAATTGAAATGCAAAAAGTAGGGATGGCGGAGAATTTCTCCCCGAAACTTCGGGGGGCCGAGCGCCAACGTGTTCGGCCCCCCGAACAAGTTTCGGGGAGAAATCCTCCGCACCCCCCCCGCACCCCTCACCCCCCCCGGGACGGGACTTACCTTCCCTGAATGCCCCTCCCGGCGGCGGGTCCGGCTGGCGGTTCGTCGGGTGTTGGAGCAGGGCGGGAGCGGCAGCCGGTCTTTTGACCGGCTGCCGCCGCCGCCATTGCAATAAAAGAAAAAAAAACAACAACGTCCCCTGATAGGCTATGTGACGACGTAGCCTATCACGGCTAGATTTGCAAAGTCAGCCGTGATAGGCTACGTGAATCGTCACGTAGCCTATCACGGGTGACTTTAAAAAAAAAAAAAAAAGTGTGTACGGATAATGGTGGCCCCCATAGGGAGCCGCCATTCCCGTTCCTAATTTGGTCGCTGTAGTCTACGTAAAGGTTTATGTAGACTACAGCAACTAAATAAGGAACGCGAACGGCGGCTCCCTATGGGGGCCGCCATTCGCGTACGCGCTTTTTTTTTTTAAAGTCACCCGTGATAGGCTACGTGATGATTCACGTAGCCTATCACGGCTGACTTTGCAGATCTAGCCATGATAGGCTACGTGAATCGTCACGTAGCCTATCAGGGGACTTTTTTTTTTTTTTTTTTACTTTTGTGTTTGCGGCTGGGCGAGGCGGCAAGCCTCCTCCCCGGCCTGAATTTCGGCCGGGCGAGGCAGGAAGCCTCCCCCCCGGCCTGAATTTCGGCCAGGCGAGGCGGGAAGCCTCCCCCCCCCGGCCTGAACTTCGCGGGGGGAGCAGCGAAGCGCTCCCCCCCACCGCGAACAAGCTGCAAGAAAAGGTAAGTGACTTTCGTCCACCCCTAGCAAAAAGTAAGGTAAACAGTAATGATTACCTTAAGAGTTACCCTTCACAAAACATTGGGTGACAAAACACAGATATCATTGCACTGGAGAACAAATTAACTTCTGTAGTGTGATTTTAAAACAACAGCAGCCCTTTGTCCTTATTCAAACCATAGGAAATAGAGTCAAATCTCTTGATGAATTGTACTTCAGCAATTTAGAGTTGATATCTGTCTTTGAAATGTCTTTGTTCAAGAATGCCTGCCTTAAGGTCATTCACAGAATGTCCTGGGAGGATGAAATGTTCTCCCACTGGTTCCTGAACATCACCATTCTTTATGCCAGAGTTGTGTCTGCTTGTTCTTTTATGTAGACGCTAGCCTGTTTGACCTATGTAGAGTGCAGTAGTGCAAAAGCTTATGCCAGAATAAATTTGTTAGTCTTGAAGGTGCCACAAGATTCTTTGTTCTTTTTGCTGTAAAGACTAACGTTGCTACCCCTCTGGACTTTCTCTTTATATTATAGTAGGTAACAGAGCTGGGAAAGACCTCCTTCTGCATGGAACCCCGGAAAGCCTGTACCAGCTGGGGTAGACACACTACAGAGCTAGATAATGTGATAGTCACATAAAGCTCAATGGTCAGGTGGAGTGACCAGAAGGACTGGAAAAATGACCTACTAATTAATTTCTCTGATGCATGGCTCGGGTACATTTGTCTGGAGTTGTGCACATGGACTTCAGTTCTCTACATTTGCTTAGTGAATCATCAGCCTTACCAATCCATTCCTGCTAGTGCATATGTGAGCACAGGATCAGTTTCCAGATGAACTGGACCATAGGAAGCTGCCTTATACTCAGTCAGACCCTTGGTCCATCTACCTAGTATTGTCAACACTGACTGGCAGCGGGTCTCCAGGGTTTCAGGAGGAGATGCCGGGGATTGAACTGGAGACTTTCTGCATGCAAAGCATGTGCTCTACCGCTGAGCTACAGCCACTACTGGAGGCCGGGGTGGGAGGAGGAGTGAATTGTGGCTCTAATAGGCAATATGGTTCTATCCTCAGGAATGCAAAATTAGATTCTAAGTTTTCCATTTTAGCAGTTGCGTTTATTTATGTTTGCCTTGGGCTTGTTTAGCGATAGCATGCTTGATCAAAAGAAACATTTTTTAAAGCATAATTAAAACTCTCTCTTGCGTCTGTATGTGCACAAGGTCACATAGGGCTGATCTACATTGTGTCTGCTAGCTCATTGAATTCGGTAGGCTGGCGAGGTAAATGCCATCACATTAAAACGTGATTCTCCACACTCACCCTGTTTCCCCGTTGCAGTACTTCATCGAATGTGCAAGCACGGTTCACGCTCGAGTGCTGTGCTGTTTTCCTGCTCTTAAAGATGGTGGCTCTCATTGGAGGAGAAACACTTCCTGTTTCTGCTGATTCCCCGCCCACCATCCCTCTCTTCCTCTTTCCATGTGTGTGTGTAGGGATTGTGCAAGCATCCTGTTGGGACTCGAAGCACTGCAAGAATTTACCACTCCCCCCCCCTCGCACACCAGTTCCTTCAGCAAGAAGAGGGGAAGAAGGCAGCACCTTTCGTCCTCCCCCCATCATTGGCAGTGGCACGGGAGAGGCTGGTCATTTTCTGCATGTTTTCCTTGCCTTAGAGAAAACGATCAGCTTGTCCCTTGCCACCGCTGCTGTAGCAGGTGGGGGTGGAGGAAAGAAGGAGGCACCTATCCTCTTCTCCCCCACACCTGCTGGAGGCCACAGCGAGAGGCTAGGGGGTGTCTGCCGATGCTCTTTTCCCCATACCAGCCCTTGACAGCTGGTGTGAGGAAGAGGGCCAGCAGCGGCAGCACCCAGCGTTCACATGGGGGGGGGGGCTACTAGCATCTTTGAAGCTTTGAAGCATTGCATCTTCGAAGACTGCCCTGTGTTTGTCCCCCACTCCTGAGATGATGTTAAAATTGTCCATGGACATTTTTATCAATGTTAGTCCATGGACACTGAGGACTGTCTGCCTGGATATGTGTGTGTTTCTGTTTCCATGCAGTGAGTACTGATGGGACTTTGAAAACATTTGTGCTTGCCTGGGCTTGCCTGGGGAAGTTTGTGGAGCAATCGGGCTGGAGAAGTTATGATTCTTCAAAGATTTGCTTCTTTGCAGATTTGAAGATTTGAAGGTAACACCTTAATTTAAAATAAAATAAAGCAGAAGCAGGGGATAGAAAGGGGTAAAACTTAGTCTCATTCAAAGGGATAGAACAACCCCCTGCTCAATGCAGGAAGCCTGATTCTCAGGCAGTCGCCCATCCAAGTACTGACTGTGGCTGACCCTTCTCAGCTTCTGAGATCAGACAAGCACACACACATCCAGCCCTTTGCTTGTTGCTGAGGAAACGTTGAGTGCTGAGGAAGCTATGCAATCAGTAGCCAGAAGACAACATGGGGCTCTTGAGAACTGTGATTGTTCAGGAGAGAAAAACAAACACCGCCGTATATGGACAGGCACGGGAGGGGACTACGACCAGATATGGTAATGAACGCGGAAAATCAGAGCACATTAAGGGGAAATACCTAGGGATGTCAGAGAATTCCGCCACGGACTGAAATGGGATCAAATTCCCTTCAGTCTGTGCCACGGAATCCTCTGCGGAACGGCACCACGAGGTCCGGTGGAGCCAGCAGTCATGCGGCTTTTTTTTTTTGTCATCCGCACAGAATCGCGAAATTTTCGTAAATAAAAATGCAAGGTAGTATATTCCAATAATAAATACGCAAGTTTTTTTTTTTTTTAATGAATTGTGCTCACCGCCTTGTTTGTGGGTGTTCTTTTTCAATTGAAATCCTTCATCTCCATTTACTTTCAGCCAAAACACTTCCTCCTCCTCGGGGCTTCCCAAAACAAGGCTGCCTTAGGTGTGCCTGAGTGATGCACTCTTTGTTTAAAGCAATGCTGTTTGAAAGAAAGAAAGAAAAAACCTTTTAAAATGACCATGCTGGTCTGGAGCCCTGCACGAGGTATTATTCCCCCTGCTAGGCTTTCTATTTCCACATCCAGCCTCATTGGTGACGTTGTGAGGCTAAAATGGAGAGGAGAACCAACTCTGTGCATGTCTACTCAGAAGTAAGTCTTACTGAGTTCAATGCGACTTACTCCTACACATGTCAGCACCCCACTTGCCCCCAGCTCAGCTTTGTATTTCCACATCCAGCTCATTAGCAAACCTCCTGTTAGTTATCTTAGAAGACCCTTGGGTGAAGGGGTTTTTTTTCCAGGGAACACCTGGATGGAGGGAGATTACACACACACACACACACACACACACTAGAAGAATATAGTTCTTTGTATTCCCTGGTATGTTTATTCCTCATTTTGTCCATTCCCTCAGCATGTGCAGAGTGTGCTTTTTATTCAAACAAAGAGAAGGTTGCAGATCTTTCCCTTCATACTGCATTTGTGCAAGTGAAGTGTGACTGCTTCAGAAAGAACTTTCCATTATACTGTCTCTTTTCTTCAAGAGTTTCATAACAGAAGTATGATGAAGTGGTTAGAGTTCAGCCCAAAGTCACCCAGTGAGATAACTAACAGGTTTGCTAAACAGGAGGTTTGCTGTCCCCCATCCATTAGCATCCAGGCACCCACATTTTTCTGAACCACCTCCAAAAATTTCTGAACCACCTCCAAAGAAATTTCTGAACCACCTCCAAAGGCAGATGTAAACTGCATTACAGAAGGCCAGCTTGGAGATAACTAGTTCATGGGTAACCCAGCTAGTTAATGGGTAACCCAAGTGCAAGTCCAGCCACTCCAGATTGTTTCCACAGAAATACATAGGGATGTCAGAGAATTCTGCGACGGATCTCAGTGAGGCCGAATGCCAATGCATTTGGCCCCCCGAAATCCATCGTGGAATGAAGCCCTCGCCCCTCCAACCCGCGAAAGGCGCGCAACATGGAGCACTTACCTGCTCCTCTCCACGCCTAGGGGTGAACAAAAGTCGCTTACCTTTTCTCGCAGCTTTTTCGCGGTGGGGGGGAGCGCTTCGCTGCTCCCCCCGCGAAGTTCAGGCCGGGGGGGGAGGCTTCCCGCCTCGCCCGGCCGAAATTCAGGCCGGGGGGGAGGCTTCCCGCCTCGCCCGGCCGAAATTCAGGCCGGGGAGGAGGCTTCCCGCCTCGCCCGGCCGCGAACACGAAAGTAAAAAAAAAAAAAAAAACACGTCCCCTGATAGGCTACGTGATGATTCACGTAGCCTATCACGGCTAGATCTTCAAGGTCAGACGTGATAGGCTACGTGAATCGTCACGTAGCCTATCACGGGTGACTTTAAAAAAAAAAAAAAGCGTACGCGAATGGCGGCCCCCATAGGGAGCTGCCATTCGCGTTCCTTATTTAGTTGCTGTAGTCTACGTCAATGTTTTCGTAGACTACGGCGAAAATAAGGGCAACGCTATTTGCGTTGCCCTTATTTTCGCCGTAGTCTACGTAAACATTGACGTAGACTACAGCAACTAAATAAGGAACGCGAATGGCGGCTCCCTTTGGGGTCCGCCATTCGCGTACGCGCTTTTTTTTTTTTTTTAAGTCACCCGTGATAGGCTACGTGACGATTCACGTAGCCTATCATGGCTGACTTTGCAAATCTTGCCGTGATAGGCTACGTGAATCGTCACGTAGCCTATCAGGGGACGTGTTTTTTTTTTCTTTCATTGCAATGGCGGGGGCGGCAGCCGGTCGAAAGACTCCCGCCCTGCTCGAACACCCAACGAACCGCCAGCCGGGCCCGCCGCCGGGAGGGACATTCAGGGAAGGTAAGTCCCGTCCCAGGGGGGGCGGGGGGCGGGGGGGCGGAGGATTTCTCCCCGAAACTTGTTCGGGGGGCCGAACACGTTGGCGCTCGGCCCCCCGAAGTTTCGGGGAGAAATTCTCCGCCATCCCTATCCACGCCGCTTTGCGAATGGCAGCCGTCCTGCCATTTGCAGGATGTATTTATAAGTATTTACATAGTAATAAGTATTTACGTAGCCTATCACGGCAGGGGGAAAAAACCCCAGCATACACAAATGGCGGCGGCTACTGCCATTTGCGTACGCTGGGTTTTTTTCCCCCTGCCGTGATAGGCTATGTAAATATTTACCTAGCCTATCACGGCTCAATACAGGGACGCAAATGGCAGTGGCTACGACAGCCTCCATTTGTGTCCCTGCAGGGCTGCCCAGTGGCCGGATGTCCAGCTGTGGGCGACTGGAGCCGGCTGGCGGCTCCATGGCTTGGCCGCTGAACGGAGCCAGCTGGGCAGGATTCTGGGGGGGAGGGATGGAGCGCCTCCCCCCCACCGCGGATTGCCCAGTGCGGAGCCAGGTAGGTGTTTTGTACATCCCTACAAATACACTGGTTTGTTAGTTCCATGACATCAAACAACAACACAACAATGTAACATAGCCTTTCGCAACCTGGCACCCTCCAGATGTCTTGGACTACAACTCCCAGCATCCCTCAGGCAGCATGGGATGCCAGGAGTTGAAGTCTAACAAATCAAAGCCTCCCTTTAGATTTGGCATCTCTTGGTCACTGACAATGAATGTTAAGTAATGAGTAGACAGCTCCTATGGCCCTCTGAATGGTCAACTAACACGTATCTGCAGGGTGGGAATGGATCTGTGAAACCGCTTCTGAGTGTGGGTTATAGTGTCAGTGGTGAAAAATTCTGGGTGATTGTAAAAATTCATAAAGTGAAGCAAAAGAAGTGAAGGTATAAAGCTCCTCCTATCAGCTCCACCATTGTTTTCATTCATGCAATGTTCACCTGACGATCTTGACTGCAGAAGACAGCATTGGAACAGATTGTTTGTTACAACAGGGAGAGATGGAGTTGGCATGATAGGAGGAGCTTTATACCTTCACTTCTTTTGCTTCACTTTATGAATTTTTACATAAAGTGAAGCAAAAGAAGTGAAGGTATAAAGCTCCTCCTATCATGCCAACTCCATCTCTCCCTGTTGTAACAAACAATCTGTTCCAATGCTGTCTTCTGCAGTCAAGATCGTCAGGTGAACATTGCATGAATGAAAACAATGGTGGAGCTGTTGTTCTTTGAGATCTCCAGGATTTGTATGGACAGCACAAGATCTGGCTGTGTGGTCCAGTGTCCAGGACAACCTGTGTCATGGATACACAATGTCGGGGATTAGCAGAGTGTACAATGCAGCTCCCTGACGTAGCCCTTTTCAGCAAGCAGCTCTTTTCCTGGAGCAGGAGGTGAAAAAACGAACAAAAACAAAAAGCCTTTGACTTCCCAATGCAAGGACAGAAAGCAGCAAAAGAAGGATGGCTAGTCTGAAGTTTCAAGAAGAAAAAGCTAGGGATGTATGAAAGTCACTTACCTTTTCGAAGGGTGACATTCATGGTTGGGGGGAGGCGCTCCATCCCTCCCCCTGAAATTCTGGCTGGGGGGGGAGGCACTCTGTCCCTCCCCCCGAATCCTGGCCAGCTGGATCCGCTCTGCAGGGATTCTGCAGAGCCGCCGGCTGGCTCCGCCAGCGGCTGGACATCCGGCCGCTGGCTAGCAGGGACGCAAATGGCGGTGGCCATAGCCGCCACTGTTTGCGTCCCTGCAGACAGCCATGATAGGCTACATATATGTTTACGTAGCCTATCACGGCTGATTTAAAAGAAAAAAACGCGCATATGCAAATGGCGGCGCCCATGGGCGCCGCCATTTGCGTTCCTTATTTTGGCACGTCTTAGTCTACGTAAACATTTACGTAGACTAAGACGGCAAAAATAAGGGGAACGCAAATAGCATAGTGTCTACGCTATTTGCATTCCCCTTATTTTCGCCGTCTTAGTCTACATAAATGTTTACGTAGACTAAGACGTGCCAAAATAAGGAACGCAAATTTGCGTATGCATGGTTTTTTTTCTTTCTTTTAAATCAGCCGTGATAGGCTACGTAAACATTTACGTAGCCTATCACGGTGTTTTTTTAAAAATCTAGCCGTGATAGGCTACGTAAATCTTTACGTAGCCTATCACTTTTTTTGTTTTTGTGTTTTTTTAACTGGAAATGGCTGTGGCGGCAGCCAGTCGGAAGACCGGCCGCCGCAGCCACCGCCGCTGAACCGCTGCTGGAGCCGCCGCCGCCAGGAAGATCTGCCCAAGGTAAGTCCCGTCCCAGGGGGGTTCGGGGGGCAGACCGTTCCGTCACCGATTTCGGGGGGCCGAATACGCTGGCATTCGGCCTCCCTGAGATCCATGGCGGAATTCTCTGACATCCCTAGAAAAAGCAGGGCCAGATTACAGGCAATGGATCATGGCAGTGGCAGCATGATTTGGGCAGGTGAGGTATGTCATTTAGCCTTGGTGGTGCTTTTTTTTAAAACAAACAGATGGTGTGCAAAGGTGGAGGGACTTAGCCAGATCAGGACTGTGGTGTGTAGGGAGGAGCTTTCCTCCCACTGCAGCTAGCAGGAATGTTTGGGGAGGGGGATTCTGATTGGGAACAGGACAGGGGCAAATAGATAAATCCTCCTTCCCCTCCCCTTCTCACAGTCCTGGTCTAGTATGGAACTCCAATATTTGCTATTTGATTGGCCTTGTATGTGTGTTGTTTTCAACCAATGTGAATAATGCCGCATTTAGTCTGACTGCTTAAATGCCTGCTGACTGCCCCAGTGTCAGGTCTCGGGGCAAGATGTAGGGATGTACGAAAGTCACTAACATTTTGGCAGCTTGGATTTGTGGGGGGGGGGGGAGGCGCTCCGCCCCTCCCTCCAGAATCCTCTCTGGGCTGGCTCCACTCCGCAGCGGCTCCGTGGAGCCGTTGGCCAGGGCCGTCCACAGCCATAGTTCTGGCCACGGATGGGCTGCTACGGAAGCAAATGGCGGCCACCGTAGCAGCCACCATTTGCGTCCTGCGAAGCTCTCATGATAGGCTACGTAAGTATTTACATAGCCTATCATGGCAAGCCAAAAAACCCGCCAAACAGCGTACGCAAATGGCTGCGGCTACGGCGGCCGCCATTTGCATTCCCTATTTTTAGCTGTTTTAGCCTACGTAAATATTTACATAGGCTATTATGGTGAAAAAAAAAGCAACGCAAATAGCACCCAAAAGGCATCCCTGCATTAGCCGTGATAGGCTACGTAAGTACTTACATAGCCTATCATGGCTATGATGAAGAAGCGAATGGTGGCCACAGGCCGGCCGCCATTCGCAAGTCAGCACGGACAGCAGCAGGTAAGTGCTCCATTTCATGCACCTTTCGTGGGTTGGGGGGACGGGGGCTTCATTCTGCCACGGATTTTGGGGGGCCTCATGCACTGGCATTCGGCCTCAACGAGATCCGTGGTGGAATTCTCTGACATCCCTAGCAAGATGTTCTGCATCAGGTCCCCTTTCTGAACACGCCCACCATTGCTGCCACAGCTCGTTCACTTGCCTTTCCCCCAGGCTCCATTTGAAGCCCCTCCCCAAAGGGAAAGGAGAAGGCATGTGGAAGTTCCAGCACCTCTTGGGCAGGCCAGGTGAACAGACAGCAACAGCAAAGAGACGGAACAGAAGAGGGAAGATGTGGAGACTCCAGGGACTGGTAGTGCCCCCCCTACTGGGACATGGGCTTTGGCAAGTGCCCAATGATGCTGGCCCCTGACACCAGCTCTGCCTGAAAAATACATTGAAAAGCAGGCAAAAATGGGCCAAATAAACCTCTCTTGGGAGTCTGTTCCAATATCTGGGAGCCACCAGCAAAAAGGCCCTTACTAGACATTTATTATCCATCAAACTGAATAGGGATAGTATGAGCACCTGATTCCATCCAGGAGTCTGGTAGAACCTGCCCTGCCCATACCCCTGAGCCCTGCTCGCCAAGCCCCTGGCCCCACTTGCTCCCTTACCCACACTCAGTGAGTGGCCTGCACTCACCCCAGTGGTTTTTTAAAAAAAAAATAAAAATAAAATGGCGATCGAAAAAATTTGCATCTTTGCATATATGAAAATGCTCACTTTTGCGAATGTATGCATTTGTGTATGTGTGAAAATGCGATTTTTGCAAAAATGCATTTTCCCATGTGCAAATATGTGCATTCCCCGAAATGCACAGTTTTGCGCATACACAAATATATGCATTTTTGCTATTGCCATTTTATTTTTCAAAAATGGCGACACTGGAGCCCGAGGAGGCCACTGGCATGAGTGCAGGCTGTTCGCCAAGCATGGGAGGGGCTTGAGTGCGGTCTGGGGACCAGCAAGCGGGGTCAGGGGCTGGGCGGGCACCCAGAGAACCTGGATGGGGGTGGGTTCGCACATCCCTAAAATTGAATGATGTTGGTTTTGCAGCAGTCTGTAGCACTAGTTATTTATTTTTTGGAAAGGAGAATTTACTATTTAATCTATGGTGTCAAATTATTCTGCGGGGGGGAGTTAACTATTTTTTTACTGAGTTCTTTTTTTCTTTTTTTTAATTACAACTATACATGAATGAACACTCAACATCAATCAGTCAGTATGGATAGCGAATGAAACCCAAATATAGCTCTCCTGCAATTGTAATCATAAATTATGTGTAGATAAACAAAGTCCATAAATTATACCAACAAAGGTAATGGAGAAGGAAAGACATCACGAGGGAGGAATATAAAGATGTATGTGAGAAATAACATATTATTTTTTCCAAAAAAGGGGAAAAAAGAAAACCAAGGGTGAAGCAAGATAATTGCTTAGCAACAAAGAGGATTCCCAGTCCCATGTTTTCCACCAATGGCTAAAGAAGGATAGTTGTAGGGAATAAGAGGCAGGTGGGAAGGATACCAAACCCTTCCCCACTCACCATTTTCCCCCTCTGGAATCTATTCCTTCCCTTTGGCTTCTTTCGCCCAGCCAGCCTCTAAGAATGGATTTCTGGATCAGGTGGCAAAAGCAACTGGGTGAGAAGAAAAATGGTGGGTGGAGGAAAGTTAAGCACCTCCTTCTCTTTGTTTCTACCCTGCAATTCCCCTCTCCAGTTCCTTCTTGGTATGTTGGAGGCAAGTAGAGGATTGTGATTGCAAGAGCCCCAGTTTGAGTTCTGGCTCTAGCTTGCTTCAGAAACATTGATTACTGCATTGCAATATATGTGGGGCAGCCCTTGAAGACAAATCGGAAACTGCAATTGGTCCAGAATGCCACTGCAAGGGATCTGGCAGGAGTGGACTGCACAGATCACATTACACCAGTCCTCCTTCAGCTGTGCTGGTTTTCAGTTTGCTTCTGAGATCAATTCGAGGTGTTGGCTTTAACCTTTCAACTCCTTGGGGTGGAGGAGAGGGGACAAGGGAGAGGGAGGAGATATTGTGGGCCAGTGGTATGCATCCAGCCAGAGGCTGGGAGGTCCCCATCTCTGCTGTGAACAGTTTGAGACTGGAATATCTCAGAAACAATCCTCCATACGAACTTTTCAAGGAGTTTCATTCCCCCTCTGAAGATCTCCTTCCAGTCCCGCTGCTCTCCTGCATCAGGGGGGTGGGTAGCCAGTAAAGGGTCTTCTCTGTTGTGACACCCAGGATGCGGAATGGCTATGCTGACAGGAGCATGCTTGACTCTTGATCTCTTGGAGCAGGTTTAGCGTGTGTGTGTGTGTGTGTGTGTCTGTGTGCACATGCGCACAGACACACACACACACACACACACACACACTAGTGGTGCCCCTGAATATCCTCTGTAAAAGTAAATGGTTGCCATTCAGTTCAATACGGAAATAATGTGCTACTCTTGCCATGAGTACAAAACATGTTTTTCATCCTTGGTATAGGGTGACCCAGACCCTCTAGGGTCCTTGCAACCCACAAACCCTTCCTTCCTTCACACAGCCCCATCTCTCCCAGTAATGGGAGCTTTGCTAGTATAAATTAACTCTCCAAATTTGGTGTGTGTGTAAGAATCGGTGGCAATTCCACAGATACGGCCCTTCAAGCTAAATTAGGGAAGGCGGAGAATTCTGCCACGGACTCCAATGAGGCTGGATTCTAAGAACCTGGCCCCCCAGAATCCGCAGCGGAATGAAAGACTCACTTCCACCACCCGGGTAAATCTGCATGGGCCAGATACTACCTGCTGCCGGCCAGCTGCTGCTGGCTGCTACCTCCTGTCCCGTCCGCTGCTGCCTGTCTTTGGACACAAATGGCGTACACCCCTAAGTTAAATACAATGGTTAATGTATGGTGTTGCTCAGCCTTCCCCAGCCCGGCACCCTCCAGATGTTTTGGAGTACAACTCCCATAACCCCTCATAATTGGCTGTGCTAGATGGGGATCATGGGTGTTGTAGTCCAGAACATGTGGAGAGTGCCAGGTTGGGGAAGGATGGTGTAGCTGAATATACTGTCTGTTGTCCATGCACAAACTGAGTCCCCAGGCCAGGCTAGCCCAGTATCATATATGGGAAAGGTGTCCTATACATTCTAGGGATGGCAGAGAATTCCGCCATGGAGAATTCCTCCCCAGAGTAGGGATGTCAGAGAATTTTGCCACGAATCTCAGGGAGGCCGAATGCCAGCGCATTCAGCCCCCAGAAATCGGTGGTGAAAAGGTCTGCCCCCCTGCCCTCCCCGGGACAGGACTTACCTTGGGTGAATCTTCCTGGCGGCGGCGACTCCAGGGGCGGTTTGGTGGCGGTTCGGCAGCGGCGGCAGCGGCCGGTCTTCCGACCGGCTGCCGCCGCCGCCACTTCCAGTAAAACAAAAACAAAAACAAAAACACATGATAGGCTACGTAAAGATTTATGTAGCCTATCACGGCTAGATTTTTAAAAAATACCGTGATAGGCTATGCAAATGTTTACGTAGCCTATCACGGCTGATTTAAAAGAAAAAGAAAAAAAACGCTCATGGGTGCTGCCATTTGCGTTCCTTATTTTGACATGCCTTAGTCTACGTAAACATTTACGGAACGGTCTGCCCCCCCGCCCCCCCTGGGATGGGACTTACCTTGGGCGAAACTTCCTGGCTGCGGCAGCTCCGGGGGCGGTGCAGCGGTGGTGCGGCGGCGGCGGTTGGTCTTCCGACCGCTACGCTATTTGCGTTCCCCTTATTTTCACCTTCTTAGTCTACGTAAATGTTTACGTAGACTAAGACATGTCAAAATAAGGAACGCAAATGCGTACGCGCATTTTTTTTTCTTTTAAATCAGCCATGATAGGCTATGTAAACATTTATGTAGCCTACCACAGCTGACTGCAGGGACACAAATGGCGGCGGCTATGGCCGCCGCCATTTGCGGACCTGGCCGGCCAGGATACAGGGGGGGAGGGATGGAGCGCCCCCCCCAGCCAGAATTTCGGGGGGAGGGACGGAGCGCCTCACCCCCTGGCCAGAATTTCGGGGGGAGGGATGGAGCACCTCCCCCCCAGCCAGAATTTCGGAGGGAGGGACGGAGCGCCTCCCCCCCACCGCGAATGTCACCCTTTGAAAAGGTAAATGATTTTCGTACATCCCTACCCCAGAATCTGTGGCACAACGGATCACTCCCCTCCCCCTCCCCGTGGAATCTGTCTGGGTCAGATCGCTCTCGATGTCAATTCTGCAGAGCCGGCCGCCTGCTCTGCATCACTGGCAAATGTTGATACGGCCAGCAGCCATTGCCATGCTGTATCACTGTATAAGTAAATCTCCAGATGCAAATGGCATAGTGGATGCCTTTGCATCCCTATTCATGCGATAGGCCTTGCAAATATTTGCATAGCCTATCACGTCAAAAAACAGGGACGCAAATGGCATAGTGGATGCCATTTGCGGCTGTAAATGGCTGCATTTAGGCTAACCTACCAGCTTTACGGCTGCAAATGGCGCCCACTATGCCATTTGCGTCCGGAGACTTACTTATACAGTGATAGGGCACGGCAATGGCTGGCACCCTCCCGTATCGATGAAATTCACCAGTGATGCGGAACTAGCGGCTGGCTCCGCAGGATTGATATGGAGCGGAGCCAGGCTGGATGGATTCCAGGGGTAGGGATGGATCGCCTCCCCCTGCAGGCGGATTCCCCTGCAGAACGACAGTAGAGAATCTGCCCATCTCTAATACATTCATTAAATGTTGCAAGCAAGAAATACCAGCTCTTCCCCAAGGCTTCCACACATAACTAATTCATTCAGTATACATTAGCCAGAATCTCCCTCAGGTGGGACAAGTAAGCATGCATATGGGACACAAATGTTATTTTCAAGCAATAGTTTTCCAGCTGTTACATGCTGCAATTATGCTAAGAGGTGGTATTCTTAGACACTTTGGAAGTTAATGTACAAACTGAACTGTGGTTTGGGTAGGGATGAGAATGGGTGGAGCCTGACCCCTTGGACACTGTGCCAGTGTGCACAGGAGCATTGTTTCTGGGTAAGGATCATGGCATTTGTAGTTTTTCTTGTCTCCTGCATTGTTCTCCTTGGCTCTGCCTCCAGCCAGCATCAGGACAAGAATGTGCACAGAAATGATGCATCAAACACATGGCCCATCCCTCTCCAAGTGGGATTGTTTATTGTTGCAGCTGGCAATTCAATCACCTTATTGGCAGCTTCCCCCTCTGTGATACCCATATGCATGTGCACATAAATCAAAAGCTGCGAAAAAGGTAACTTGATGTGATCATATGCATTTTATTGTATGTATGTGTGTATGTATTTTTGTATCACTTAATAGCTGAAGCTCTCTGGGCAGTTCACAAAAATGTATGACTACCTGTCAAGATTCTTTTTTGTGTGGTGGTAGTTTTCCCTATGTGCAGGAATGCATCACTAACACATCACACAATGAGAATCTAGATACAAACATATGTATAATGTGGAACTACCAGGCATGCTCCTGGTGGTTCCACATGGACCTATGGCCTGACTGGAGTCCACCAGGAGAAGAGCCATTAGGGATGTATGAAATGACTTACCTGTTTCATTTCATACATCTATGGGGGGGAGGCGCTCCATCCCTCCCCCCAAAATCCTCGACAGCCGGCTCTGCTCTGCGGCGACTCCATGGATCCACCGGCCGGGGCAGCCCACAGTAACATCCAGCCACTGCTGGGCTGCGCAGGGACGCAAATGGTGGCTGCTGTAGCTGCCGCCATTTGCATCCCTTTTTTTTTGCTGTGATAGGCTACGTAAATATTTACGTAGACTATCATGGCAAAAAAAAAAAAAAAGGGAACGCAAATGGTGGCTACGGCCGCCGCCATTTGCGTAGACCTTTTTTTTTTACCCAGACATTTTAGGCTACGTAAAAACTTACGTAGCCTAAAACGACTAGGAAAAAAAAAGAAAAGAAAAGTCGTATGCAAATGGCGGCAGCTATGGCCGCCGCCATTTGCGTTCCTTATTTTGGGCCGTCTTAGTCTACGTAAATAATTACGTAGACTAAGACGGCAAAAATAAGGGGAACGCAAATAGCTGCCATTTGCATATGCTGTTGTTTCCCCCCCCCAGAGCCGACTGCGGCTGGAAATCCGGCTGCGGACGGCTCTGGGCTGGATGGGCCTGGCCGGCTGCTTCGTGGAGCTGCCGCGGAGCACAGCTGGTCGCAGAGGATTCCGGGGGGGAGGAATGCCTCCCCCACACTATAAACATAATCCGTGAACAGGTAAGTGATTTTCGTACATCCCTAATATAAGTTAAATAAGCAGGGCGACAATAGGGATGTGCGAGAGTCACCTAGCGTTTTGAAGATCTGCTTCGCTGTGGGGGGGGAGGCGCTCTGTCCCTCCCCCCAGAGTCCTGCCCAGCTGGCTCCACTCTGCGGGGTTTCCACGGAGCCGCCAGCTGGCTCTGCCCACAGCCGGACATCCAGCCGCTGGGCAGCAGGGATGCAAATGGCGGCGGCCGTAGCAGCCACCGTTTGCATCCCTGTATTTAACCGTGATAGGCTACGTAAATATTTACGGCTGCTGCCATTTGCGTTCCTCATTTTTGACGTCTTAATCTACGTAAATATTTACGTAGGCTAGAACGGCAAAAAATTGCAAATGCAAATCTCATGCATCTCTAAACAAATCTGATTTCTTCAGTGAGCGGATCATGGAATGAAAGTTGAGCTTCGGCTATTGGGCAGTATAGAAATAAATAAATAAATAAATGAACAAACAAACAAACAAATGAAAGATGCTTTAAGTGACTACAAGATTCTCTGCCAGTATTGTTGCTGCAGTCCTTCCCTACCCCCCCTTGCCTTACACAGAAAGTTACCCCCCCCAAAAGCAGGGCAGAGTTGCATAACTTTTGACCCACCACTCTGAACATAGAATACCCACTATGCATCATAGCCTGTCAGATGTTCATAATCTCTTCTGTTTTTGCAGTTGCAGGCAGGCAACAAAGCCAGGAGACTAATGAAGATGAGAAATGGATTAATCATTCTGTTCCTCATATATGTCACATTCACATGTGTTCACCCATAAGTCTGGACTGTCCTATTTCTAGGGATGTACAAAACTACCCTTACCTGGCTCCGCTGGGTTCCGCTGGGGGGGGGAGGCGCTCCGTCCCTCCCCCCGGAATCTTCACTTGGGGGGGGAGGCGCTCTGAGCCTCCCCCCCCCGGAATCCTGGCCAGCCTGCTCCATTCCGCGGGGATTCCACAGAGCCGCTGGCCGGCTCTGCCAGCAGCTGGACATCCAGATGCTGGCTAGCAGGGATGCAAATGGTGGCGGCTGTAGCCGCCGTCGTTTGCGTCCCTGTAGTCAGCCATTATAGGCTACGTAAAGACTTACGTAGCCTATCACGTCTGGCTTTTTTTAAAAAATGTACGTACGCAAATGCCGGCGGCTACGGCCGCCGCCATTTGAGTTCCTTATTTTTGGCCGTCTTAGTCTACGTAAATATTTACGTAGACGAAGACGGCAAAAATAAGGGGGAACGCAAATAGCGTCTGCTACGCTATTTGCGTTCCCCTTATTTTCGCCGTCTGAGTCTACGTAAATATTTACATAGACAAAGACGGCCAAAAATAAGAAACGCAAATGGCGGCAGTCATAGCCGCTGCCATTTGCATACGCACGTTGTTGTGTTTTTTTTTAAGCCAGACATGTTAGGCTACATAAGTCTTTACGTAGCCTATCACGTCCCTGTAAAAAAAAAAAACAACCTCCAGACTGCAAATGGTGGTGGCGGCAGCCAGTTGAAAGACCAGCCGCCTCCGCCGCTGCTGCCGAAGCCGCCGCCAGAGCTGCCGCCGCCCAGAAGATCCGCCCCAGGTATGTCTCATCCTGGGGGGGATGCAAAGGGGGGCGGGGGGATGGCAGGCCATTCTGCCACAGATTTCGGGGGGCTGAATGCACTGGCATTTGGCCTCACTGAGATCTGTGGCAGAATTCTCTGCCATCCCTACCTATTTCCTCTTTAATCTGTGGTTACGATTGTTTTAAAAAATCTGTACAGAATTCACAGAAAACTACACATTATATCAGCTTTCTCCCACCTGGTACCCTTCAGATCTGTTGGACTACAACTCCTAGTGTCCCTGTCCAATGACCATGCTAACTGGGGCTGATAGGAGTTGAAGTCCGGGGCATCTGGAGGGCAGATACGGATGTTGGACGATTCTGGTTGGGGGCTAGAACTTGGTGGGTTTTCGCCAGCTTGCCCCCTGGGCTCTGGCTCATAGATCCCCAAGCTAGCCCAACTCAGTGCATGCCAAGTCGGCCAAGCTCATGGTGTCCCACTTTTTAAAATTTGCACAAATCGTGGTTCAAGCAAAATCATGGGTATGAATATTGATGGAAATGGTGATTCTCGCAAAATTGCGGCTTTAAATAGCACAGTTTGCAGAAACATGTAGGTGTAAATTCATTTCTCCACTTTTGCACAAATTGCACTATTTACAGCCTCAATTTGTGCAAATCGCAATTTCTGTAAATATTCATAGTCATGATTTTGCACAAATTGTAACTCACAAATAAATTTTGAACGGTGGGAAAGTTCCTGAGTTTTAGGAACAGACCTGCCACTCAGCTTGTAAATGCTTGCTAAGTTGGGGATACTGTGGGGTTCCATTGAGCCAAAATTGAACAGCATTTCCCTATGACAACCATCCCTCAGGCCAGATGTCTTTGTGTATTATTATTATTATTATTATTATACATAAACACATATACATATACTATTTTCTCTAAAAATGCATGTTTCCTGATGTATTTGCTTTTAAAAATGCGTTTTTAAATATTGATTTCTGGAGCAGAGAACTGCTGGGGGTTGGGGAGACTATAATAATAAATATGAACTGCATTGGAACATTTGGGATGTGCAAAAGTTGGTCCATGAGGTTCGTTTGCTTGTTTAAAGGATTTTTATTAACACTGTGATGAAAATTTCTTTCACATTTTTTTGACCATTCTGATTCAATTTTATAGAATAAAAATTTCTTTTGAAAAGACATTCAAGGGAGAAGAAAATTTGAGAAAAATTCTCATGGGCTGGGTTCGCTTGCCTTACTTATAAAGTGGTCGAGGAGTGTGTGTGAGTGTGCTGTCTTTCGCTATACAATCACATCCTCAGCTTCCCACACTACAACAATTAAAGTCCAGTGGAAAACATCATGAGGTAATTCGTTCCATAGGAGTATTTTTGGATCTGAAAGTGCAGGCAGCCTGGGAGGGTGCAGAACATTGGAGAGGTGTAAAATAGAAAGAAAAAGCACACACTTCCCTCTTGGCCACCACCACATTTTCTCCACCATTTCTGTGGTGGCTTACCCCCCCCCCACTCCAATGAGCTTGAATGACACTAGGTAAAGGGCATGGTGAAGGGTGTAAAATGGTAACCAAGATGCCAACACATTTGCTGATGTTGCCATTGGGAGTGGCAGCACAAAAGCAAAAACCCTGAGGAAAGAGAAAGAAACTGTGCTACAGCCACCGCTAACATTGAGCTCCACTTCCGAGAAACTGCTTGAGAATTTCTCCTCCCTCTGGAGAAATTAACTGAAATTGTCCCTCCAATTTCTCTGCCCACAAATAGGATGGAGAATTTCAAGAGGACATCTGCACATAGCTCTAATTTTTATCCCACTTCTGCCAAAGTGGCTTACAAAAAGTAATAATAAGATGGTCCCTGCCCTGTGGCTTATTATAAAAGACATAAAACAAAACAAAAAAGACAGAAAAGGGACTGGGAAAAAGGAGGACAAGAAACAAACCCAGGCACTAATTTTTAGTTACACATTTCTCCTGTGTCTTCTTCTCAGCAGGGAATAGCAAAGCAAGGTCCTTGCAGCTGTTCTTTCTCTGGCTGATGTCTTGGGGCCAGCCTGACACGGCCCCACCATTCTTCTTCATCCCCTTTCGGTAGGGACGTACGATTATGTTTCGCGGATTATGTTGATGGTGGGCGGGGAGGTGCTCCGTCCCTCCCCCTGGAATCCTGGATGGGGGAGAGGCGCTCCGTTCCTCCCCCCCTGGAATCCTGGCCAGCCGGCTGTGCTCCGCAGGGATTCTGCGGAGCTGCCAGCCGGCTCTGCCAGCAGCCAGACATCTGGCTGCTGGCTAGCAGGGACGCAAATGGCGGCGGCCGTAGCCGCTGCCGTTTGCGCCCCTGCAGTCAGCCGTGATAGGCTATGTAAATGTTTACATGGCCTATCACGGCTGACTTAAAAAACAACAACAACGCGCGTATGCAAATGGCGGCGGCCACGGCCGCCGCCATTTGCGTTCCTTATTTTGCGTTCCTTATTTCCTTATAAGGGGAACGCAAATAGCGTAGCATCCACAACAATATTTACATTCCCCTTATTTTCGCCGTCTTAGTCTACGTAAATCTTGACGTAGACTAAGACGTGCCAAAATAAGGAATGCAATTGGCGGCGGCCGTGGCCGCCACCATTTGCGTACGCGCGTTGTTGTTTTTTTTAAGTCAGCCATGATAGGCTACATAAACACTTACGTAGCCTATCACATTTTTTTTTTAAAGTTAGGCTACTTTTTTTTATTTTACTGGAAATGGCAGTGGCGGCCGAAATTCTGGCCAGGGGGGAGGCGCCCCGTCCCTCCGGCCGCAAAACCTCGTTTCCTGCCGGGACGCAAATGGTGGCAGCCGTAGCCGCCGCCGCCGTTTGCATCCCTGCAGTCAGCCGTGATAGGCTACGTAAATCTTTACGTAGCCTATCACGGCTGACTTAAAAAAAAAAGCCTTCCTTTAATTTGAGTGTATTTTCTCACTGTACTTCTGCCAGATGTAGAAGATAAAAACCTGCTATGTTTCTAGCAAAGTAGGGTCGCCTGCTCCTGTGGGCTGAGCAGCTGGATGACAGTTAGCTGTTCCACAGGTGATGCTTGTCTCAGCTTGGAGACACAGTGATGTGGCGTCACCTGTTGAACTTCCTCTGTTTCACATTTAAACACATTAAAATGTTTCACATTTACCATTAAACACATGGGAACGAAAAAATATGTTTTGACACTGGACACAATGTAGTTGTGTTTCAAAGAATGTATCCTCCTGCTCACCACATCACCCCCCCCCCCAAGTAGTCTCCCCTTAGTGGTCTCCCTTCCGTGAACACCCTCAGTGGCAAAATTTGACCAAGAGACCTCTCCAATATATGCTAGGGATGTCAGAGAATTTTGCCATGAATCTCAGGGAGGCCGAATGCCAGCACATTCGGCCCCCCAAAATCAGTGGCGGAACAGTCTGCCCCCCCGCCCCCCCCGGGATGGGACTTACCTTGGGCGGATCTTCCTGGCAGCGGCGGCTCCGGTGGCGGTTCGGCGGTGGTTCAGCAGCGGCGGCTGCAGCGGCCAGTCTTCTGACCGGCTGCCACCGCCGCCATTTCCAGTTAAAAAAAAAAAAAACTAAAAAAACATGATAGGCTACGTAAATATTTACGTAACCTATCACGGCTAGATTTTAAAAAAACACCTTGATAGGCTACGTAAATGTTTACATAGCCTATCATGGCTGATTTAAAAGAAAAAAAAAACGTGCATACGCAAATGGCGGCACCCATGGGTGCCGCCATTTGCATTCCTTATTTTGGCACGTCTTAGTCTATGTAAACATTTATGTAGACTAAGACAGCGAAAATAAGGGGAACGCAAATAGCGTAGATGCTACGCTATTTGCGTTCCCCTTATTTTCGCCATCTTAGTCTATGTAAATGTTTACGTAGACTAAGATGGGCCAAAATAAGGAACGCAAATGGCGGCACCCATGGACACCGCCATTTGCATATGCGTGTTTTTTTTTTCTTTTAAATCAGCCATGATAGGCTGTGTAAACATTTATGTAACCTATCACGGCTGACTGCAGGGATGCAAATGGCGGCGGCTATGGCCGCCGCCATTTGTGTCCCTGCTAGCCAGCGGCCAGATGTCCGGCCGCTGGCAGAGCCAGCCGGCGGCTCCGCAGAATCCCTGTGGAGTGGAGTTGGCCAGCCAGAATTTCGGGGGGGAGGGACGGAGCGCCTCCCCCCCACTGTGAATGTCACCCTTCAAAAAGGTAAGTGACATTCGTACATCCCTCGTATATGCAGGACATTTCTGTTGTACATGCAGTCTACAAATTAGTGCTGGCCTGACATCTGTTCTCCCATTTCCTGACATTTTTCTTCCCACACAAAAGAGCCCCCCCCTTCTCGGGGTGGTTTAGAATTAATTTCATTTCATTCATTTATTTCTATATTGCTGAATAGCCAACACTCTCTGGGTGGTTTACAAAGATTAAAGCCCAAGAAATACAATATAATAACACAGCATAAAGCCAGTTACATGCCCCCCCCAATCAAATAATCAACAAGAGGAAATATATGCCAGGACCCACTAAAACCTTATCATATGCTGCCAAATGCCTGAGAGTAGAGGGAAGTCTAAACCTTCTCAGACCTTCTGGTACCTGCTATCAATGTGTCCACTGCATCTTGCATATGCTGCAGTTTTCAAACCAGCTTCAAGGGGAGCCCTTCGAGGGGAGCACTACATTGCACCAATCTAACTTGGAGTTTACCACAGCATAGATGACTGAAGCCAGGCTATCCTTGTCCAAAGAAAAGCAGAACTTCCTGGAACTTCCTGGAGGTTGCCATTTTAAAAGTGGCGACTCCCTGCAGTAAGAGTCGCCATGTACATCCAGGCCTCAGCAGTTGGTGGCGGCAAGGACGGTGCGGGAGAAGCCAGCGAGGAAGGCGGTGAGGGCAGCGGCAATGGTGAGGATGGTGGCAGCAGTGGCAGAGGCGATGGAGGTGGTGATGGCAGTGGCAGCAAGGACGGTGATGGTGAGGATGGTGATGGTGAGGATGGTGATGGCAGCAGCAGCAGAAGCGACAGAGGAGGAGGAGGCGGCAGCTCACATAAGGACCTGGTGTGGCTGGGCCAGGGATGCCGAAGCTCCAAAGCACACCGAGTGCTTTAGAGAGCCCCTGAACTGCTCTGGGTTGCTTGGTGCCCCCTCCGCTTCACCTCGGAAGAGGCACAAAGTGACACAAAGCAGCCTGCTTCGGCTTGGGGTTCAGGCCTTGGGCCAAAGAGGTGCACAGCCCTCATTCAGAGGCTTATCTAGACCACAGAGTCAAGAGGTGGGTCAGGATGAGCTCTAGGAAGAAAGGGCACAGGGTATGAAAATTTGAAAGAAGAATGGGTGACTCCAAGAGTACAGGGGGAACAAACACTTCAGTTTCACCACTGGCTTATTTGCCCAGTCACTTAGAAAAACAATATAACTTAATCTGGCACTGTGGAGCCTGCTGTTGAAAATATTGAACGTGTTGTCAAATTTTGAGATGAGTTTGGACTCCTGCTTGGACAAGACATCTAAGGAATTTTGAGAGAAGCAATAAAGAGATCATAAAAAAATAGAGTTTAGGCCATCGAGTCCAATGCCATGTTCAATACAGGAATCCAGTTTAAAGTATCCCTGACAGTTGGCTGTCCAGTAGGGATGTATGAACGTTCCGCCATGGATCTCCAGGAGGCTGAATGCCAGTACATTCAGCCCCCTGAAATCGGTGGCGGAACGGCCCGGGACTTACCTGGGGCGGATCTTCCTGGCGGCGGCGGCTCCAGCAGCGGCTCCGGCAGCGGTTCGGCAGCAGTGGTGGCGGCCGGTCTTCCGACTGGCTGCCACCACCGCCATTTCCAAGTTTTTAAAAACAAACAAACAAAAAAATGTGATAGGCTACGTAAACATTTACGTAGCCTATAACGGCTAAATTTTAAAAAACACCGTGATAGGCTATGTAAATGTTTACGTAGCCTATCACGGCTGATTAAAAAAAAAACACAAAAAGTGCGTACGCAAATGGCGGCGCCCATGGGCACCGCCATTTGCATTCCTTATTTTGGCACGTCTCGTCTACATAAACATTTATGTAGACTACGGCAAAAATAAGGGGAACGCAAATAGCTATTTGCGTTCCCCTTATTTTCGCCATAGTCTATGTAAATGTTTACGTAGACTAGATGTGCCAAAATAAGGAACGCAAATGGCGGCACCCATGGGCGCTGCCATTTGCGTATGCACGTTGTTGTTGTTTTTAATCAGCCGTGATAGGCTACGTAAACATTTACGTAGCCTATCATGGCTGACTGCAGGGACGCAAACGGCGGCGGCTATGGCCGCCGCCATTTGCGTCCCTGCTAGCCAGCGGCCGGATGTCCAGCCACTGGCGGAGCTGGCCGGCGGCTCTGCAGAATCTCTGTGGAGCGGAGCCGGCTGGCCAGGATCCGGGGGGGGGAGGGACGGAGCGCCTCCCCCCCCGGCCAGAATTTTGGGGGGAGGGATGGAGCGCCTCCCCCCCAGCATCAGCATAATCCGTGAACAGGTAAGTGACTTTCATACATCCCTACTGTCCAGTCTCTGTCTGAATACCTCCAGAGATGGGGAGCCCACCAGCTCCCTAGACTGTTGGTTCCATTCTCTGACTGATCTGATTATTAGGAAGTTTTTCCTGATGTTCAACCAAAATCTCCCTTCCCATAACTTAAGCCCATTCTTTTGTGTCCTACAGTCTTGGATGATAGAGAACAGGTTGTGGCCCTCTTCTATCCCCGCCGCCCCACCCTTCTCTTCTCAAGGCTACAATCCCAGTTCCTTCAAACTTCACTCAGAGGACTTTGTTCCTAGTCCCCTGACCATCTTTGTTTCTCTTCTCTAACTGGTTCCAGTTGATCTGAATCCTTCTTAAACTGTGGTGTCCAGAACAGGACACAGTATTTGAAGTGAGGTCTGACCAGCACAGAGTAGAGTGGAACTATTACCTCCCATGATTTAGACACTATGCTTCTACTGATGCAACCTAAAATTGTATTTTCCTTTTTTGCAGTCACATTACATTCTCTTGAATTATAGTCAGCTTGCGATTGACTACAAGTCCTGAGGGGTCTTCTTTCTATTTTTTTTTAAACCCTGCATTTGCAGGAGCATAGGACTCTTTTCCAGCCATGAGTTCTCCCTGAATGCCTATTGGAAACGGCAAGGTCACATGGTCTCCTGGGAGTTCAGAAAGAACTGCTGGGCTGGAGAAGAGTCCTGGGCTCCTGCAAGTGCAGGGGGTGTTTAAAAAAAAAATTGAAAGAAGACCCCTCAAGAATTGCATACACTTAAAAAGATAAGTGGAAACCTTGTCCCCCTCCAAATTCTCCCAAAGAGAAAATTCTCCCAAATTCTCACCTCTCCAAGCCTCTTTCTCCAGGGTTTTCATCCCCTCGCAATGCCAAAAATGGGAGAATCATTTTTATTTTTTAGCACAGCACTAAATGTAAGTCCCATTGATTTCAACGTAAGAGAGTTTTGTATATGCTTATCTCCCACTCTGAAACCAATGGAATTTTAAAATGTTTAGCTTTGCTATATCATGATTCTCCCCCCTCCCCCTCCCACCAATTTTAGCAATCTGTCAGGGTATTATGCGTGAAGTTGTTTAGGGCTTTACAGGTAAGCATCGGAACCTCACATTGGGCTCAGAAACTAATAGCTAACATTAGGCTGGAAAATAATGACTTGCCCAAAGTCACACAGTGACCTTCACTTAAGATGGGGATTTCAATTTGGGGTTCTCACTGGCAAGCTCAGCACCGTCTGTGGAGGCTGGTGGCTTCGGTTTCAGTGGGGCTGTGAATCCATTCTGGGTTTTACTCAGAACCAGCTTAAACTCTAAAAGAGCAATCCAGGTGTCTAACCCTACTTTGGGGATAGGGCTCAGCACCTTGGATAGCTCCTTTAGAGTTCTGGCTGGTTCTGACTGAAACCCAGAATGGATTCACAGCCCCACTGAAATCAGAGCCACTGAGCCCTGTAGCCAGTCCTGGAGCAAGTGAGACAAACAAGACACCTCCTAATGACAGATCACCCTTCAGGAAGTCTGGTTAAGGATTTTCCATTTAGAAGAAATTTTGTCTTTGCACTGACAGACCCCAGATGGAAGTAGGATAAAAGAACTGCTTGCTTTTAAATTCATTCTTCAACAAAGGATGCTTTTTTATTATTATTAAAGGCAATTATCTCCTGAGTAATAGCTTGCTCGCAATGTTGTGTGTATAGATAAAGCAAATTTTAAAATAGTTACAGCACTGCATAGGGAAATTAATAAAATGAATGGCCAACCATTCTGAAGTGGAGAGAACTCTGCCAAGAGCTTGAGCATTAAGGACCGTAGCTGATGCAATGGGAAGAAGGCAGGACATGCAAGGAGGACTTATTTGGGATGGTGCAAGACAAACAGCAAACAAGACTCAGGTCAGGAGGAATGGTGGGGGGAAAAAATCACCTGCCCTGCAACGCTAAACATACATATATGCTAAACTGCATTCTGGTACCATGGAGTAGAATTGGTTAGATATGGAAGTGGCACAGTCAGTGCATGTAAGGAGGAGTCAGAAAAGGAGGTGCATTGTTGGTGAACATCTTGAGGCATGAATCAGAGTAGGGATGTTGGAGAATTCTGCCATGGATCTCAGTGGCGGAACGAAGCCCCCCGCCCCACCACCCCGTGAAAGGCGTGTGAAATGGAGCACTTACCTGGTGCTGTTTGTGCTGCTTTGCGAATGTCGGCCACATTTGCGGCCACCATTCGCTTCTTCATTATTGCCATGATAGGCTACGTAAATATTTACGTAGCCTATCACGGCTAATGCAGGGACACCATTTGACAGATTATTTACCCTTTCTCAAAACATAAAAATGTAGGGTCTCTCAATGACAGACAATGAATGTAAAGCAAATGAATAGAAGCACTTTTCACATGACATATAAGTCGACATATATGTCATTCATTGTTCCAAAATCTAGCATTGCCCAGGAGTATGGCTTTATAAACAAGTAAGACAAATACATGGTGAAGCCATTCCATCAGGCTGCAGCAGGGGGAGATGAGAAACAGGGCCATTCCATCAGCTCTGCTGAAAAGACCAGTTGTCATTAGGCTAGGGATGTGCAGAGAAACAAAACTTGAGCTCCTTGAAGTTCTCCAAATTCCATCTCACAGCTCATTCTGTCTTATGTCCATATCAGATTATGAGTTTTATTCTTTTTTTCTCTTTTTTTCAGGAGAATCCATGTGTATTTATGTGTGTATTTTTTTCCATAGGTACGCATCGACTGTGCACATCTTTGAAATGTATGTGCTCTTCTCCCATTGCTTAAAGCATGTTTGTGTACAATTTTCAAAAAGTACACATTTTCCATGTGCATTTTTCAAATGTGTGCATGATGTCAAATGCAGGGAGTCCACAAATCACATTGTAAGCTTAGAAATGTACAGACTTTGACCACAGATTGCGTTCAAGTCCATGTTCGGTCTGGGATGTGTGAACTGGGTAAATCCTGGTCAAAATGAACTTTAAAAATATTCTCATACATCCCTAGATGAGGAGAATGATGCTGAAGACTAGCAGCTGGGATTGAATGTCAACCAGCAGAGGCTGATGGCTCTGATTTTGGTGGGGTTGAGTTTCCATTCTGGGGTTCAATCAAAACCAGCCAGAAGTCCAAGAAGCTATCCAATGTACTGAAACCATTTGGTGGCTTGGGTTCAGTACTTTGGATAACTCCTCTAGAGTTGTGGGTGATTCTGACTGAAACCCAGAATGGATTCTCGGCCCCACCGAAATTGGAGCCACCAGCCTCCACTGATGTCAACATTATTCCCCTATGAGGCCTGGGTATCAATTGTCAGAAGAGCCAATGCTGAGCAGGGTTGAACTGTGGTCTCATCCAGCCTATGGATTTCTTCTTCTAGTCAGTTTGCTGCATTGTATTCTTGGTCCTTGTCCTCTCCCCACATTTCCAAAATGTTATCCTCACATTCCCCAAGGAGCTGAGCTCTGTCTTTGTGTAATTTCTTCATGACTATTTGAGGATCGGCGTCTTCCAAACTTTTTTCTGGTAGATTAGAAGGAGGGAGCTATACACGACAAATATCCCACAAGAAACTCTACAACAAGAACAAAGTGGGGAAAATCATGTGAATAGCGTGCATTCTTTGCCCCATTATCCTAAAATGGCTGAAAAAATGCTTAAGGGGATTTGTTCAGTGGAACATAAGAAGATCTCTGCTGGATCAGACCAAGGGTCCATCTAGTCCAGCATTCTGTTCACACAGTGGCCAACCAGCTGTTGACCAGGAACCCACAAGCAGGACATGATTGCAACAGCACCCTCCCACCCATGTTCCCCAGCAACTGGTGTACATAGGTTCACTGCCTCTGGTACTGGAGGTAGCACATAGCCATCAAGACTAGTAGCCATTGATAGCCTTTTCCTCCAGGAATTTGTCTAACCCCCTTTTAAAGCCATCCAAACTGGTGGCCATCACACTACTTCCCGTGGTAGCGAATTCCATAGTTAAACTATGTGCTGTGTGAAGAAGTACTTCCTTTTCTTTGTCCTGAATCTCCCACGAATCAGCTTCACAGGATGACCCTGGGTTCTAGTATTTTGAGAGAGGGAGAAAAATGTTTCCCTATCCACATTCTCCACACCATGCATAGTTTTGCACACCTCTATCATGTCTCCCCTCACCCTCCTTTTTTCCAAGCTAAACAATCCCAGCTGTTGTAACCTTCTCTCATAGAGGAGATGCTCCTGCCCCTTGATCACTTTAATTGCCCTTTTCTGCACTTTATCCAGCAGTTTAATAGCTTTTTTTAGGTGTGGTGACCATAACTGTGCACAGTATTCCAAGTGTGGTTGCATCATAGATTTGTATAGGGGCAGTATGATATTGGCAGTTTTATTTTAAACGCTTTTTGCATTGCCCTTATTTTTGCCGTAGTCTACTTAAAGATTTACGTAGACTACAGTGACCAAATAAGGAACGCGAATGGCGGCTCCCTATGGGGGCCGCCATTTGCGTACGCGCTTTTTTTTTTTTTCAAGTCACCCGTGATAGGCTACGTGACGATTTACGTAGCCTATCATGGCTGACTTTGCAGATCTAGCCGTGATAGGCTACGTTAATCGTCACGTAGCCTATCACGGGGTCGTGGTTTTTTTTTTTAACTTTTAATTTCGCGTCCGGGCGAGGCGAGGCGCCTCCTCCCCGGCCTGAATTTCGGCCGGGCGAGGCGGGAAGCCTCCCCCCTGCCTGAACTTCGGGGGGAGAGCAGCGAAGCGCCTCCCCACCACCGCGAAAAGCTGCGAGACCAGGTAAGTGACTTTCGTGCACCCCTAGTTTTAACCACCCTAAATCATTTGGTGTCATCCAGAAACATGGCCACGTCACTGCTCACTCCTAATTCCAGATCATTTATGAATAGGTTGAAAAGCACTGGTCCTAATACAGATCCCTGTAGGACCCCACTATTTACTTCCCTCCAGTGGGAGAATTTACCATTTATTCCTACTCTCTGCTTTCTGTTCTTTAACCAGTTACTAATCCATAAGAGGACCTGACCTCTTATTTCATGACTGCTAAGGTTATTTCAGGAGTCTTTGGTGACAGACTTTGTCAAAAGCCTTTTGAAAGTCCAAATAAACAATGTCTACCAGATCACCCCTGTCTACATGTTTGTTGACACTCTCAAAGAACTCTAAAAGGTTAGTGAGACAGGACTTACCTTTGTGGAAGCCACGCTGATTCTTTTTCAGCAGGGCTTGTGCTTCTATATGCTTACAAATGTTATCCTTAATAATACCTTCAACCAATTTCCAGAACAGACGTTAAGCTAACTGGCTTGTAACTTCCCAGATCCCCCGTGGATCCCTTTTTGAAAACTGGTGTTACATTGGCCATCTTCCAATCCTCTGGTATAGAGGCTGATCTATATGCTGCATATTTTGGTTAGAAGATCAGCAATTTCATATTTGAGTTCTTTGAGAGCTCTAGGATGGATACCATCTGGGCCTGGTGATTTATTTGCTTTCAATTTATCAATAAGGTTGAGAACTTCATCTTTTGTCACCACTATTTGCCTCAGTTCCTCAGACTCCCTTCCTGAAAACATCAGTTCAGGCACAGGTATCTGTCCTATATCTTCTGCAGTGAAGATGGATGAAAAGAATTCATTCAGCTTTCCTGCAATCTCCTTGTCCTCCTTAAGTACTCATTTAACTCCAGTGTCATCCAATTGTCTCCCTAGCTGGTTTTCTGCTTCTGATATATTTAAATAATTCTTTATTGTTGGCCTTGATGTTGTTAGCGATATGCTCTTCAAAATGCTTTTTTGGCATCTCTTATTGTGTGCTTGCATCATCTTTGTGCAAGCTTGTGCTCCCTTTTGTTTTCCTCACTTGGGCAAGACTTCCATTTTCTGAAAGAAGCTCTCTTTTCTCTAATAGTTCCTGTAAGATTGCCCATTAACCATGCTGGTGACCTCTTGGACTTGGTGCTACCTGGGGGCCGATGGCTTCGATGCTGGTGAGGCTGTGATTCCCAAAATTGGTTCAGCACCTTGGATAGCTCCTTAAGAGTTGTGGCTGGTTCTGACTGAAACTGAGTATGGCATCACAGCCCTATGGAAAGCACAGCCACCAGCCTCCACTGGATTTGTTGTACCTACATCTGTGGGTTCACTTTACAGTAGTCTCGATAGTCACTCCCATCAACACTGTCATCGATCGCTTGTTTTGAGTGGTTCTTCAATAAATGAAGTTGATTGTCAGCCATTGATTAGGTACCTTCTTCAAGCCCATGCAGATCAGCTCTGTTCTGTATTTTGAAGATGTGTGGGGGAAGGGGAAACCAAGCAGAATCACAGAGTTCCCAGACGTTGGTGTCAAATTGTTTTCTCAACACATGGTGCAATGGCCAGGGCTTCAGCACACATTATATACACATTTGTCAAGGTGAGTGACATTTGCAGCAAATTAAATTGTTTCAGCAGCTGTTGAAGCATCTTGGCTTCTTTAGCTTTACTGAGATCTCCTTGTTCAATCCTTTCTCGAGTATTGATAGTGCTGCCTGGTGCTGTCTTAACGAAGAAGAAAGATGGCCTTTGCTTGGGGAAAAGTTCTGTGCTTGCCCTGAGTATTTGAAGACATGCCTACACTGAAATGAACCTGCTCAGTTGCTAAGATCCTTATCAGACACCTGGCTCATGGAGCCTCCACTTGCTGAGGTGGGGTGGCTTTCTCCCTTCAACTTCTAGGCACCTGGTAAAAGTGTTCCTGTTTCCCCTGGCTTTGGTCAGAGCCAACCTTGGGCAACATATGCTGAGGGGCACAGAGCAGTGGTAAGGTGCTGGAGGACCGGGCTGTTTGTGTCTTGCACCCGGGGCTGTGCCCACTAAGCCAGCCTGCTGCCCTCACGTGCAGGGGACGATGCTGCCACCATTTCCTGAAATAAGATTCAAAGGCCAGTCCAGCTGGCTTCTGTATGCAGAATGGGCGGGTGGGGGGGGGCATCTTGTTCTTTGCCTCAGGCAGCAAAATATCTTGGGCTGGCCCTGCTTTTGATAACTTTGGGCATCTCTACACACAGCTTTCTGCTTGCGTTTTAAATGCAGGATCACTGTTGTTGTTTATTCGGTCAGTCGCTTCCGACTCTTTGTGACTTCATGGACCAGCCCACGCCAGAGCTTCCTGTCGACCGTCACCACCTCCAGCTCCCCCAAGGTTGAGTCCATCATCTCCAGACTATCATCCATCCATCTTGCCCTTGGTCGGCCCCTCTTTCTTTTGCTTTCCACTTTCCCTAGCATCAGAATCTTCTCCAGGGTATCTTGTCTTCTCATGATGTGGCCAAAGGACTTCAGTTTTGCCTTTAGTATCATTCCCTCAAGTGAGCAGTCTGGCTTGATTTCCTGGAGGATGGACTGGTTTGATCTTCTTGCAGTCCGAGGCACTCTCAGAATTTTCCTCCAGCATCATAGTTCAAAAGCATCTATCTTCCTTCGCTCAGCCTTCCTTATGGTCCAGCTCTCGCAGCCATAGGTTACTACGGGGAATACCATTGCTTTAACTATGTGGACCTTTGTTGTCAGTGTGATGTCTCTGCTCTTAACTATTTTATCAAGATTTGTCAATGCTGTCCTCCCAGGAAGTAAACGTCTTCTGATTTCCTGGCTGCAGTCAGCGTCTGCAGTAATCTTTGCGCCTAGAAATATAAAGTCTGTCACTGCCTCCAGGTTTTCTCCCTCTATTTGCCAGTTATCAATCCAGCTGGTTGCCATAATCTTGGTTTTTTTTAGGTTTAACTGCAACCCAGCAGGATCACTACGACTCCCTTTTTAATGTGCTTCCTTTCCCCCCACCCCTTCTCCTCGTATCTGAGTCTTCCATTATCTTTCATTGATCTCGATCCTCTTCTTGCTGCTTTTCCCCTTTTCACAGAGGGAACTCAAGCAGAACACAATGGGGTAATTTGATGGCTCATTATCTGCGATCTATTTAAAAACGGAGCAAAGGGCATGTAGTGCAGGAGACGCCCTGGAGGGTCATGGCGTCATGTAAAGAGCCCACAAACGTCCATGAAGGAGCAACCTCAATCGCAGGATAAAAGCTCCGTGTGAGGAGCCCTTTGGCTGGCTTTTAAAACAATTCTTTTACATAGTTTTACTCATTTACAGCACAAGCCTATCCATGTCTACTCAGAAGTAAGCCCCATTGAATTCGATGGGACTTACACCCATCAAAGTGGATATAGGATTGTTTAGTTTCTAATCAAAGTGGATATAGGATTGATTAGTTTCTAATCTTGATCAGATTAGTTTCTATTTGCTGCTGTGAAATGCTATTTTGTTGTTTTTTAAATTGCTTTGATGACTTCTATCAATTACTTAAGGGGGGGGGGGACTATTTCCTGAAAAGCAGAGTAAAAATACGATGATTAAAACATGTATTTATTTCATGTGTTATCTTTTCTTAAAGTCCTCCACAATTGTCATTATTCTTAAAGATCTATTTTTATGGACCCTTGATCTCCCCCCTCCCCCAATTACGCTGTCAGAAACTGGGCAGAGAAAAAAGAGAAATGTTTGCTTTATAGTTTACTGCAAGGAGCTATACTTGTTCTTGTTGTGTTGTCATCAAGAATAATAGCAAATTCCATCTGCTGAATGGCTGTTTTGTGTTTGGTAAGTCATAATCAGCCTATTTACAAGACCCTAAGTACATAGCTAATGTAAGGTTTCTAAAGGCCATTTCACACATTACACAGTAACAAACCCAGGTTTCCAACTGCACTACACTGCACATTCAACAAGGAGCAGACGTGCTTCTTGCCTCTCTGAAGAGTGCATTTGCATGATGCATGTGTTTTCAAACACCTGTCCACTGCATTCCCCAGTTTTCAGTTGCACACTTCATCATCCTGTGGCTGCCAGCAATGCACCTGCATCATGCGGATCATGGCCTCTCTTTTCCCCACTTGGTTGACACCCAGAGCGGCCAGCCAAATCTATTGCATGGACTAGTGCTGCACCAGAGCCCTGTTTATAGAGCCTAGCTTAAGCTTTCCCTTAAATAAGTGTGAGAAACATGTATGCTGATTCAAACATCTGGATATTGCCTTGGTTCCGTGTAAGCCGAGGTAAATTTTAGCTTTACTGCTATGTCATTGGGCAGGACAGGATGTTACATGGACCATGCCTAGGTATGGATGAACTGTCTTGGCAATTTCAGGGCTCTCTGTGCCAAGAGGTGCATTTTCATCCCCCCACCCCCATACACACACACGCGCACACACACCTCTTTCCATCATTTCTGAAGGTATATTCTGGTTCCTCTGTAAATGAGTGGTCCACATCTCTCAAGACCCCTATGCAAAAACTGTGCCAGATGAGGAGAGAAGGGAGTTCTTGGTGTGTGTGTGTGTGCGCGCGCGCACAAGCGTGAGACCCTGAGAAAGAATGGGGGGGGTCGTTCAGCAGAGAGAGCTGATCAGCAAATACACACACACACACACACACACACAGAGGAATATTCTGTGTTTTCGATTTTTTAGACCTCCCTAAACCGTCTGCTACAAAAAGAATCCAAAATAGCCTACCAAATCTTCTCCCCAATAATGTCCCCCCCCCCCAACAAATCTCTGGCAGTGAAATTACTAAAATACACCAAATCCACAAGTACAGTTTGTTTTTTTCCTCCTCCTCCTCCTCCTCCTCCAACAGTGTGAACGGAGCGGACGTTGCCCTTATATTTAAAGATAGACTTCTCTTTCTCGCTCTTTCTCTCCCCCCCCCCCTTCTTTTCTTTTCTTTTTCTTTTCTTTTGCATTCAGTGCTCTGGCACAGATGCTGCTGCTTTAACAAGCCTTTGTAGCAGCGGGAGAAACTATGCTTTAAAAAAAAAGAAGAAAGAAAGAAAGAAAGAAAGAGAAGCCAGCTCTTTGCTGGCCCTCCCCCGGTGCAGAGAACTGACATGCTTTCTGCTGACAAATGTTCACTGATGCTGCTGAGAGGATTTAAGCCTGTCGGGCGGCGTCTGTACAACTTGTGTGTGTGTGTGTGTGTGGGGGGGGGGGTATTATTACGCAATGGCTTATAGAAAGCAGCGCAGTGCCGCTTTCGCACAGGGAGTCAGTCCCGGAGTTTGGGACACGGGATCAGATACCTCGTTCCCTTAAGCCCTCCGAAGTCTCGGTGCCCGCACGCGCCCCCCGCACGCCCTCTCCCCCCCCCCCCCGTTGCCCCTGCCCCAATCTCTCCGCTCACTTTTTTTTTTTTTTTAAATAAGCTTTGGGGTCTTCCCCCCCTTTCCTTTCTTTCTTAAAAAAGTATTTTGCTACCTTTGCCGTTGGCGATGGGAATACTGATGGGTGTCTAGGTGGATTGATTCTTTTGCTGCAGAGACCCTTTGTTGAATGACACAGAAGAGGTAAGAAGAATTGCTCAAGCTGCTGGTTCCGAGGGTGGATTTTTCTCTGTCTTCAATCTCTCTCTCTCTCTTTCCCCCCCGCCCCCCCCCCCGCTTCCCTCTTCCACACACACAGCTTGTCTTACAAGCCGTGCAGGCTCTGCCATCTAGAGCACTTTATGAGATCACTCCAATGTGCTGGGGGGGGGGGTTCTCCCCATTCTCCCCCCTTTCCTTTCCATCCATCCCTGTGAGCGCGTGCATGTGTGTACGTGTGTTGAGGGCGGGTGGGCATCCCCCCTCCTTTCCTCTCTCACATACACACATCTACACAGAAGCGGGGCTCTGCTAACATGAACTTGGAGACTTGCAATCGCCACATGCATGTGGTACCCTGGAGTGCCTTAGGATCCGGACACCTGAAAACCCTGCAGGCTGCTTAGTCGTTCAAAACAGAGTCGTCTGGAAACAAAAAAGGAACAAGTTTATTCTCTCTCGCTCTCTTACACACACACACACCAGTCTTCTGTCTTTTCATTTTGTTTTGCTTTTTGTGCTGTGGATATTACCGAGTAAGGAGTCTCACGGATTCCGTCATTTGGACTTCACTGAATCAGGTTCCATCTGCCAAGGTTTCTTCATTTTTGCCTAGATGGATTGACTGAGGAGATTATATATATCTATATCTATATCTATATCTATATCTAGAGAGAGAGAGAGAGAGAGAGAGATAAAAATTATTGTATCTCTCATCTGAATAATAATAAGGAAAAAGGATGCAGCATGGCATAGCGAGGAGAACCAAATACCTTCCAGAGATTGTATTACCAAACCAAGGATAAATGTAATTTCTCAAAGGTAAGAGCTGGGGTGTTTCCTATAAAACTCTCAATGTATGTAAAATATTGCCCTTTCTTTAATGTCGGGAAAACCTTTGGAGGCAGATTTGAAGGCCATTAGGGAAGAAAAATGCCTAACTTTATTTCTAGGTTACTAAGAACCTTGATAAGAGAGATCTTGTGGAGAGAAACGTGTCTTCTTGTTTTTGTTTGTTTGCTTGCTTGCTTGCTTTGCGCTTAGTATGAAAAAGGAGTTCAAAGGAATTGTGGTTTGTTGGTTTGTTTGCCAACCTGCTGCTAGAAATTTAAAATAATTTATGCTGGAGTAGATCAAAGATCAATACAGGTTTGGAATGAAGGGGCAGGAGGAATTAGAATATTTAATTAGAACAAGAATTGTGGGGAAAGGAAAGATGGAGAAATATGTGAAAGCTACCTAGGGATTTCTTTTTTTTTTTAAGTTTAACCCTGCAAAGCTAAGGAAGAACTTTGCTCTGCAGATAAACTCTGTTGTGTATGAAAACATACAGTTCAAGGACAGAGGATCTTGGGAGATGTCATGGAAAGACATGGAAACTGAAAATGTATGACAGCAGACACTGAGAGGCAAAGGGACAAGAAGGGAACCACTGAGGTCAGATGAAATGCCACCATATCCTAGATAGACAGGAATTCCTGACAATGTAAAATAAGATGATGCCAATGGGAATGGGCAGCAAGAATTGTCAAAGGTGGGCAACTAGGGAATGAAGAGCCCAGCAGGAATGTGCTGTAATCATGTCATTCCAGCGTCATCAGATGTTTACAATTCCTTGAAAGAACTGGGGTAGGTGGCAGAGCTTGTATGTAGTATGACAGAACAAAATGGAAAGTCTCTCTTGCTCACTTTCTCCCCCCCCACACACACACACATGCACACACACTATAACAAACTGGTGTTCTAGAACCAAAATAAGCTGAAGGGAAGGGATATATCATAATCAAGGCATACTCCAGCAAAAAACGGTTGAGTACTACATAGTGATGGATAGACATATATGACTTTTCCAAGCCATACACCCATGTCTGTATGGGCAGCCACTGGACTTTATGTACACTTAAACACACACACACAGAGAGAGAGAGAGAGAGAGAGAGAGAGAGAAGAAACAAGAATTTTATAGCAGGAATATATTTTGCGTGGGGCACATCGACTTGGTAATTTTCACTTCCTAGGGATGCTCAAGAAACCTCACTCCATCCATCCTCTGTGACTGTAATGAGCCCTAGTGGGTAAGAGCAACTTTTTTGTACTGCACTCAGAGACAGGAGGAAAGCCTGCAGATGGACACTATAGCAAGAGTAGCTTTCGCCTGATGTACTCCCCAGGAAATGTATGTGTGGATTAGGTCAAACATGTATGCCCTCCAATACAGAGCAGCAAACACTGGCAAGTCAAAGTGTTGGCCCTGATACCATTTGTTCCCATTTTAAGGAGGTAGAGAAGTGATGGTACCTCAGATATCATTGGGCAGCAAGTGCTGATTCTGTCATGCGAATGGTTGTATGAGCCGGAGTCGTCATCAGGATGATGGTTTGATGAAGCAGCAAAGCACAGGAAAGCTGGACGTTGTGGTGTTTTCATTTTCCCCACCCCTACTCTGGTTGTTATCCTGCATATGGTTAGCTTGCAGTTAGTTGCGTGTTGGCGCATGTCCTGTTTATTCTGTTTACACGCTTTTGTCAAGACAGAGCAAAGCAAAGACGGCTGAAAACCTCCTTGAAACTGATGATAAACTGAAAGAGAGGTACTGCAGTTTAAAAAAACAAAACAAAAAAACAAAAATCCTCCAGATATACATTTGTAGCTTTAGGGATCTACACTTTGTACATAATGGTTTGCAACATGGCTGTGATAAAATAAATATTTAGAATCTAGCTCTTATTTCAGACTGATTCAAATTCCAGTGTATAGTTGAGTTCCTTATATTCTTTGGCTTTGGCTAATGGGAGGTATAGAAATGAAATAAATAAATAAATAAAAATAAGATATGCAGACTATCTAGCATATACAGTTCCGTCTCTGCAGACACCAATAGACTTGTTGATGTTAGCCCTTGTTTGCTGCTGTTCCTCTCAGGCTGCCTCCTTCTTCCCCCATTCTTGCCACCATTTAACTGGTTTAAATTCAAATGTGGAATATAATGGTTTCGTGTATCCTTCCCCACCCCCGGGAGGATGCGAACCAGCCCACTTAGCATATCTATGCAGCGTCTGTGTCCCTTTCTGTATCCTGGGACAGGAGTTGACAGCCCCCTGACACTTCCTTACAAGTCATCTCAGTCCGTCTCTTTAGCGAGAGCCATCTATCCATTCCACCCACTGATGTTCGGAATGTGGCAGTCGTGTCTCTTTTGGGAGCGCGTATATAGAAATGCTTGTTCTGGAGTGTGATGGTGCTGTTTGCCAATGAACATGGGGCACCGTGTTGTGTGGAAATGGGCTGTGAAGCTGTATTAAAACAACCGTGCTTGAGTTGTTATTGCGCAGGTGGCTACTTCTCTCCCTCTTTGCTTCTAGCCAACAGAGTGGAGTGAAAGACGGTGGCTTGTCAGCCTTGGGCACTTTTTGGTCTCAGAAGAAGAGAGTAGGCAAGATTCATCAATAGTCATTTTCCTATACATCGCCCCAGACCTCATAACATTATTTCCAGGAATGGAAACCAATTCATGCATTTACCTTGTTTAGTCATAAACACAAGACTTCTGGGTAATGGGTTGTATCCAAAGTTAGTCTAACCTAAGCTAGAGTGGTGTAGTGTTGGACTGGGACACGAGAGATCCAGGCTCTAGTCTCCACTCAGCCATGAAGCTCACTGGGTGACTTTGGGCCAGTGATTGGCTCTCAACCTAACCAATCTCACAGGGTTGTTGTGAGGATAAAATGGAGAATAGAAGGCCTATGCAAACCACCTTGGGTTACTATCAAAAAAAAAAAAACGTGGGATCTAAATGTAAGAAAAAAGGAAGCCCCATTCATTTCAATGGCTGTACTCTAAGTAGGATACAACCAAGGATTCCCAGCTCAGATCCACTTTGTGATTCATAGTGCTTTGAGGCATTCAGAGCTGATAAGCACTGAATTGCAAGGTTTTAAGGTACAACTTTAGTTACCATGAGGTATGTCAAGCTAATTAAAACTTAACGATGAGTACTCAAACTACACTTTTTTTTTTTTTCCAAATTAGAACTATGAAACTAGACTTGCAGCCATTAAACAAAGACAGACAGAAACCAAAATGCAGATGGAATATTTCAGGACTAACAGATCCAAAAGCTGCTGTAGTAGTAGCCATAATTTATGTATTAAATTAAATTTATTAATTAAATTTATTAATCGCCCATCTGGCTGGTCACCCAGCCACTCTGGGCGATATACAAAGTATATAATAAAACAGTTTGAAACAATAAAATTCTACAGTACAAAACATTTTCTAAAATACCCTAACCCATCCCAAATGCCTGCCTGAACAACCACGTTTTTAATGCGCGGCAGAAGCTTATTAAAGAGGGGGCATGGCAGAGTTCCCTAGGGAGGGAGTTCCACAGAGTGGGGGCCACCACAGAGAAGGCCCCATTCCTTGTCCCTACCAGTCTAGCTGTTCTGGCTGATGGGACAGAGAGAAGGCCATCCGAGGCTGATCTTGTTAAGTGGCCTGACTGGTGTTGCTGGAGGCTCTCCTTAAGATAATTGTAGTAGCCATAGGAAAATTCACTATGCTTTTGACAAATCTACTGGTGGTTCAGGAGGTGTATATATTGTGGTTTTCAGATATTCATGGTATATGTCAACCTTTCACCATAAATCTTGTAATATTGCTTTTTTCCCTCTCCAGTGAATGAGGGGTTGTGCTAAAACCATGATGCAGTGTGATTGTAATTGACAACACACACGCTAGCACAGATTATACTGAACAATTTAGAAGGCAGCAGACAAAGGGAGCCCACCCTGAAATGAGCAAATTTCAATTCAGACCATTGATTTTCTATAAGAACTTTAAGAAGGAATTTGTTTCTTGGGGCTGGCAAAATGGAGGAGAATGACAGCATGTTCCTATGGATTGTGTATATGGGGACTTCATGATATGAGCCAGAGTTCTCTCATTGTTGGTACTGTGTTTGCTGAAAGGCCTACAACAGATTTTCAGGCACAGAATGTATTCATAACGGAGTTTCCTGCACTACTGGCTCATTGCTGTAAAACACAGAGGGAAGTATGGAAATCAGTACTAGAGAAGGAAAATAAGATAACCTGCTCCTCATTATTGTGTGCATATTTTGTGTGTGCAGTGTGCACACAATTCTGCTCTGGTCCACAATTTCTAGTTGGTCATTTAGTTAAGGGATGGGTATTAGCATGCAAAAAGTGTGATGGGAGGTTCAGATGCACAGAAGAAGAACATTTGAACCCTGAAAAATCCACATGCACTTTGGTCTTTATCCCCAAGATCCTTCATATTTCCTTGCATCAATGTATGAAACTCCTTTTATTTTTCAGAGAAGCTTGAAAAAACAAACACAGTTGGACACTAGGAGGTTCAATAAGAAAAAAAAGCATGTTTGCTTAGACAACCTGTTACATGACAATTAGCATCTCAAAAGCCACTTTATGCTAAGCAAAATTATTCGTCTATCTAGTCCAGCCTTTCCCAACCTGGTGCCCTCCAGATGTCTTGGATCACAACTCCCAGGATTCCTGACCATTATTCATGCTAGTTGGGGCTGATGGAACTTGAAGTCCAAAATATCTAAAGGGCATCACTTTGGGGGAGGTTAATCTAGCTCAGAACTAACTACTGAGACAGCCACAGGGTGACACTGAAGCTCCTTTAACTACCCAAGATCCTTTAACTCAGCGATGGGGTGGGAATGTGTGGTCCTCCAGCTGTTGGTCTGCAGCTCTCATCATCCCTCACCATTGGCTATTCTGACTAGGGCTGGTGGAAGTTGCAATCCAACAATACCTGGGCAAGGTGGGGGGGGGGTCCTCATGACAGTGGAATGAGAAGAACATTGGAGTATTACCTGGATTTTCATGGAATTGGCTTTGGTCCATCAGGAACACCCGAAGCAAGATAAGCTGAGTATAATGTACTTTATTTTCAAGGGTCACACAGTGCTTGAAAGGAACATACTTCCAGGTGGAGTGGGGGAAATAGAACTGAATGTCATCAACCTGGCAGGGGCTGCTCAGCCAATGAGAGAGGCTTGTTTCCCACCCCTGTCTAGGCTTCCCCGATACTATTATTATGAATGGAGAGCAACAAATTTTCCCCATGTGTGCAGATTTCCCTGAAGAAGCCAAAATCCCCAGTTCTCCAGTATAGCAGGCTCACTGAGAGCTCCCCCCCGTCACTGAGAGCTTCCCCCTACCCCAATTTCAGCCTGTTCCAGCAACCTGCCACGGAGTTATTGCTCCCACCCCATTTTCTCCCATGTGTGGACTTTTGCCTATTGCTTCCAACTCCCCTCCCCTTTCTCCTTCTCCCTGCTTGCAATGAGAAGCTCCCATAAACACAAAAGATTGTTACTGCAATAAAGCAATAAAGCAGAGAAGGGACTTTACATAACAAGGGAGAAAAGACTTCAGAGAAACTACAGGACATCAAAGAAGCGCAACATCACAATAGCAAATTAAGACTCAAAAGAGCGCTTTAGGGCACTCTTTACTAAAGTTAGCCTTTAACCCTTTCACTCCAGGGGAGGGAGATTTGTTTCTTACTTCTGAGTAAACATGCACAGAAGGGGGGATGTTAAAGATTAAAAGCAGGGTAGCTAAGGTGAATGAGTGTCCCCACTACTGCGGTATTGTGAGAGGTCACTGCTGTGCTCCTGGGTGTTTCCTCAATGGGAAAAAAAACTACTTCTGTTGGGGAAACAAGAGGGAATGCGGCATCCCATTCCCTTGACCACATCGTTGCCAAGTCACAGAGGCACGCCCAGGATTTAATGCGGGGGGTAGGGGCGGACATGGTGCACTGTGGTAAAACCGTCAGATAGCACTTCCAGTAAAAAAAGAAGTTTCAGAAAATGCGGCTTTTCAAGAAGAAGCAGCTGGTTGGCAGCAGATTGGTGATGACATCATCTGTCACAAAGGAATTCAGACTGCTGTAGCTTTGCACTAAATTGCTCGCAAAGACGGCACCTTGGAAGTGAAAACATTAACCACCCCTGTTTTAACTAGACATGCTAGAGATTCCAACAAGTGACATTCTATATCAGCCTTCCATAACTCAGCACCCTCCAGATGTTTTGGTCCAGAGCTGCCGTCATCCCTGACTCTTGGCTATACTGTCTGGGGCTGATGGGAGTTTTAGTCCAAACATCTGAAGGGCATCAGGTTGGGAGTGGCTGTTCTATATGAGTTGCTTTGCCTCCCCACCACCTCCTGGATTACATCCTGGCTGCCCAGCATGTAGTGTATTATCCTGGCATTCTCTGAGAGACATAGGGCAAGTGAAGAATGCCCCATATAAACAAACAATGGACAGAGGCCCCCTTTCTTTTAGTACTTCCAAATTAGATCCACCCACCCACCCCACTGCTTAAGAGACTACTGGGAACTCAGATTACGAAAGCTTGTTTATATCATCCACCTCTAAGGGCTTATTAAAAAGAATGTCAATTTGTTAAAGTCTCTAGATGATAATAATGGAACATGGCAAACATTAATAATAAGTAGAATTGTGATTTGAGAGCCCAAGCATCTAAGGAAGCATCAAAGGAAACATCTATAGCATAACGTTCCAGCCTTTTCCTGGAGTGCTAGACTAACAGAAAAGTCTTTATTACAAGCTTAGATTATATCACTTCAGTAAAACTTTGAAAAATCTATGGCATATAGCTAATAAACATTATTGAAGAAGACACAAAAAGCTTTCAAGGATAATATTATCAATTATGGGCTATTCTATTCCTGTTACGCTTTTATTACTGTTATGGGAAACCATAAAAGTTCCCAGTGCATATGTACAACTAATATTTGAATCTATTTGTGGGAGTGACACTGATCATTACCAAAAGTTGGGAGTCTGTGAAGAGCCAGCTATCCACTGATGGGTAGTGAGTTACATAAACTTCGGGCAATGTTAGCACTGATTAAATTGGCCCATTATCTATATCACAATACACTACTGATTTTGTAGTTGCATTGTTGTAGCTTATGGCATTGTTTGGTTGAACTTCACTGATGTCACAGAGGGGCAGGGCAAGCAGAATGGTCTCTGGCTGCCATTGGCTAAGCTGCACTGACCCCAAGGATCTCAGAGTCCTATTTAGTGAGCTTCTCGGGATCTAAGAATGGGCAGTATGTACAGGTATAAGGGCTAAGGAAAGTATGAATAGAATGAGCAGAGCCCTAGGAAAGAAGGGATGGAAGTGATCCAGAGATGGAGGAGGAAAAAGAGAAGGCTTGTGAGGTATGGAACAAGAAGGAAAACTGGGACACAAAATAGGTAGATAAGAGAAGTGCACAGAGTCAGGGAAAGCAGAAGTGAGGAATTGCATCTTGATTAGGAATGTATAAGAATTTCATTTTGGTTTGTTTGTGGACATGCCCTGTTCACACCCCTGAACAAGAAGATGAAGGCGAGCATATTATCTGGCAAGCAATGTCTGCACATTCCCAAGCTTGTGATGCTGGCTCAAGAAGGGTGCATTTTGGCACTTTAGTCAATGGGGGGAAAGTGCACCTTTGAGTGCACATTTTAAAATATGCATACCCAAATGGGCAGTTTTCCCATTCAAACAACAACAGCAATAAGTTCACAGTCAGGAGCAGAAACAAGGCAGGTGGAGCATCCAGGTGGAACCTGGAGAACGCCAGGGAGCTCCAGCTTCTCTGATTCTCCCATTCCTAATTTTGATTGGGAGCTATCAGTCAGATTGGTGGCTATAAGCTCCTCTTGTTCAACTGAGAATGGGCTATCTTAAAATAACACCTTTGTACTGAATTGGACTCCCTCCATATAGTTTTTAATATATATATATGATGACATGGGCTTTATATACCCTTTATAGTGTTTATCCAAAAATATTGTGATACAGTAGCCTTAAGCCAGGCATAGCAGCATTGTAATGGCATAAAAAAGAAATGAAAAAAGAAAAGTCAAATCCCATTTGTACCACAAAACTCTTAGCCTAGTCCCAGCTGTCGCTTCTGATCGCACCCTCTCTCCAGATTGGAACAGGAGGGCTGTCATTGCTTTTTTCTGATTGTAATAACCTGAATTACCTTCAGCTTGGAAGGCTGCCAATGGCCTGCATGACACAAGCAGATGTAAACATGTTGCTAAACAGCCCGCAAAGATGCTGTATGAGAAACTGAAAACACACCATTTAGAGATGATGCTGTTAAACTGTTCAGGTTTGATTTATTTTCTCCCCTTCCCCTCTTTCTTGTTAGTTTTTATTCCAGAAGGAGATTTGGAAGGAGGTGTTTTAATAATAATTCTGCTGCCTTACTGCCAGCCTGGTTGTCCTACATTTGTGCAATTTCCTTCCCTGCAGTGAATTGCATTTTTTATTATTATTTCTGGTTGGAAACGCAGAAACAGCAGCAGGACACACACACACACACACACACACACACACACATTTTAAAGGAGGAGTGATTTTCCATGCACATGTCTTCTTCTTCTTCTTCTTCTTCTTCTTCTTCTTCTTCTTCTTCTTCTTCTTCCTTTTTTTTTAAAGTCCAGCAGTTGCTAAGCTTCTATTTCCAAACTTCCCAGTCAAAAGCCTTTGGTAGTTCTCAAGCAAGGTAGGAAGGTGATGACCATATCACATTGTTTGTCCTCTGCTGCTGTTAATCAAAGGTATTCAGCCTCGAAACAAAGATATGGCATTGGGTTATCATGGCTAAAAGTTGGTGGTGGACTTGCCCTCCACAAATTTGTTAAATACCTTTAAAAAGTAAGAGATGCTAGTGGACTATTGCCACATCTTGAGGTTTGCTTGGCTCATTCCACTAATGGGCTAGATGAAGTTACCCAAATGTATTTCATTTTAATTTAATTTAATTTTTTGTAGAGCCTCTCAGTTCCTAAGACCATAACTGAAAGAACCTTATTTTAAAATACTATACTTCCACAGAATGCATATGTCTCTGTAGTGTTGCTTAGGTAGGTCTGGCAAGTGGCAACTTGGCCTTAGATAGGAACCATGTTTCTGAGTGTAGTAGCAGTAGAGATAGTGGGTTCTGGATTCATACAAAGGTGTTGAAAGGGCCCTTGGGGTTTAGCATTTTAGAAAAAGCCATCCTCTAATTCTCCCAGCACATCTTGTGATGTCACAACCATTGTGTCAAACTGGGTAAGATCAGGGGATGAGTCCTGGAATAGCCAACAAATCCTGGGGCTTAGACTGTGGTTGGCTGCAAGATAAGAGGCTGGACTGGTGCATCCCAGTCCATGTCAGCATCTGATGCTAACAAGAAAAGAAAGGTGGATTAAGGAGGAGGTTGACTGAGAGTAAATTAACAGCAAGTTATTTCTTTCCTTTTGTTTGTTTGTTTGTTTGGGTTTATGTTGTGCTGAAAACACACAGAGATAAAGGTATGTTGAAATGAGCAAGTTCTCTCTTTTGTCTCAATATTTAAATTAGGGCTGAAAAAGACATTTCTATTAGGGATGAAAATAGGGATGTCAGAGGAACCCCTCCAGGGGGTGGAGCTCATGGAGCTTTCATCAGCTCAGCCCCGTGGACTTCAGCTCATTTCCCATGAGCTGGCCCAACTCAATCTGTATTAAGTCAGACCAGTTTGTGGATTTTCCATTCTTTTAATTTTATTTGCATAAATAGAAATTTGTGCAAATTGCAGCTGCAATTTGCATCATTTGTGCAATTTTCAGCCATAATTTCTGCTATTTGTGCAAATTGCAGCCAAAATGTATGCAATGTATGCAAATTGCTGGCACATTTTGTGCAAATTTCTATGTAAGCAATTTTGTTTCAAGGATAAGGTTCCCAGATTTCAGGAAAAACCCATGGCTGGGCTCGCAAATGCTAGCTGAGTCAGGGGAGCCACAGAAATCCAGTGAGCTCCCAAAGGGCCAGATTTCCCAGAGATGGACACCCTTAGCTGAAAATGACTTTTCTGTTAGGGATACAAATGACACTGCAAGAGGATGCTGCAGTGTTTAATGGTGGTGGTGCTGTGGAACTTAAATAAATCCTGGGATGCTAGTCCTATGGCATGGGCTTAGCTACACCAGAGATTTCAAAGATCAACACTGGACCCTTTCTATGAAACTCAGAGCTATAAATGTCATGAGGCTACTTGAGCATCCCATAGGAAAGCTGAATCCAGGAACATAAAACCCAAACAGAGAGCCTGGTCCCGAGGACCATCTACCCATAGCACCACCAACTTGTCAGAATTGAATCAGTTTCTTAATCTTCATCCAGCCCATGACTGAATCCAGACACCAGTTCAGCACTTCCACACCTTTACCTCACTCCAGTGAAAAGGAGAAATACATTTGGGGCTCATCAGCATGCTGGTGACTTCTCAGCACTATTCTCTGGTTATTGACCTCATCCAGCAGCTTCAACTTCAGCAGCAATTTCGGTGGTGGCTGGGGTGGAGTGGGGTGCAGCCCCAGGTGGGTTGTAGGTGGGCAATGTGGCTCTACAACTCCTGGAAGTTCCCCTCCCCACAATAGATTTTGAAAAGATGGGCTGTGGTCATGCCTACCATTATGGGCATGCACCATTTTTATTTAATTACCAGGCTGCTGAGTTCCTTCCTGTAATCGTGTAGTGGTCATGCACCCCTCCCCTACATACTACCTGTAAAATGTGACATCAAGGCAATGGGATCTCCCGCACCTTTAGGGAAGTATGAGAAATTCGTTTTGGTTAATTTTTTAATCAGGTTGTATCCAGTTTGCACCTCCAAACCAAACACAGAGTCGAATGCAATCTGCGGCTGAAGTTGGCACATTTCCAAGCTTGGAATGTGATTTGCAGACCATAAAACATGCATTTGGCAGCATGTGCTCATTTGGAAAATGCACATGAAACAAATGTGTACTTTTGGAAAATGTGCACACACTTTAGTCAATGGGAGAAGAATGTGTACATTTCAAAGATGTCCAGAACTGAAGTGCACATTGGAAAGATTAAACACAGATTTTCATGCAAAAAGAGAAAAATAAAGCAAAACAAAGCTCACAATCTGATATGGATGGGAGTCGTAACAAGCTTCAAGATGGAATTCGGACCACTTTGGCAAGCTCAGGTTTTTCTGATTCATACATCCCTAATTATCTACCTTTTTCTGAAGCTTTCCTGAAAAGCTTGCTGCAGAAATGCTTGTCAACCCTGCTGCAAATGGTGGTCCCAGTACAGATTTCAATGGAAGTTCTTATTATTGTTTTAAATGGCTGTGCATGCCTTGATGGCTTTTTAGCAAATTAGGCAGTATATACATGCTAATAATCAATAAATGAAATCAATTAGCCAAACTCCACACCATCTCAAGTGGGGTGGATAGGTTCTTGTGTTTGTATTTGAAGCTAGTGAGGGTGCAATCCTATAGAGATAGATAGGTGCCTCTGACCACCCCTGCAGTCAGAGGTGACCACATATCTAATGCAGGGCAGAAGCAGCATGGAGGAGGGGATTCCCTTCCTCTGTGCTGAAGCCACCCGCACTCTTCCTTAGATGCACATTTTCATGCATCTAAGTGCGGCTTCAGGGACGGGATGGAAACGGTGCTGGACACCACATAGAAAGTTGTCTAAAACAGTTTATGTGGTCTGCTCCCATCCCTTCCCTCAGGAATGCCCCATTTTCATCCCTTCATGCTCCGTGTTATGACTATGAGCACGGAGATGGCAGTGGTGTGGTTCTCTCCACCCCGGCTATGAGAGGGAGCAGGAGGGGTGGGAAGCATGGTTTCCCAGCTGCAACCTCGTAGCATTGTCTATGAACTCACAGCTGGGAAACTGGAAAATCCTATCTCCCCCAGATGCTGTCTAGGGGACATAGGATTGCTCTCTTAGGCTGCTGTCTGTGATTGACATCCCTTTACTTGAAATGACACCATTTTCTAGTGTTAGTTGCATGAGCATGCTTTCCTCTGTTGCCTTGATTACCTCGACACCTGCCCCACATGGATGTGTCACAACACTTGAACACCACAAGATGTTCCTCTGGTGTTTTGCTCTTGAGTAAGTGTGATGTCAAAAAAAAAAAAAGTTAGAAGGTGGAGATGTGTGCTAGTGCACTGCACATTCTTTCTGGTGTGGTGGATATTCAATCACCTTGTTAACAGCTAAAACGGATTCTGTTAAATGTCCTTATCACACTGAATGAAACTGGCAAGCAACCAAGTAGCGAAGAGAGAAAAAGATATTCATGTTCTCCATGCAGTCTGTCTGGTCTTTCTCTCTCTCTCCAAACCAAATGTCTTACACACTCAGAGATAAAATCAAAGCCCACAAAATCATTTTAATGGAGAATGTCTTTCTTTCATGCTTTCCAATGGTCAGCAGATCACTAATTATAGGTCTTTCATTAGTTCTGGAGAATGCCCTATATTGAACTTGAGACTCAGGCTCAAATCATGACTTCAGGAAGTATGTCACATCATAAAATAAACTAGATGAGTAATAACCCAGATCAGAAACTTCACATTTCCCTCTTGGAGAATGACAAGAGGACTAGGCAACTGGGCCAACCAAAAGCTGGTTGAACCGTCATGCATCCCCAACGAAGTAAGAGGAGGAATTTCAAAGGAGTTGTCCAGCCTCATCAGCAATCCTACTTTAGAGAAGAAGCTCAGAAGGGAGGAGCATCAGAACAGGGCTGACATTTGGTTGTTCAGGTGAAGGCAGCTTTAACATGGCATTTCCCACTAGTTGTAGCACCCATTCATCAGGTAGTTGAGGGATGTGACTGTAATTCAATCAAGTAACCAGTGGGATCTATCTCCACTGCTAATTCCAGAGTACTCATAGTCAAGGAGTAAGTCTGGTTGGCTGGAACAACCTGGACAGAGAGACCGACCATGCCCCCTTTCAGAATCTCCCAGTCCAGAGATGGCCCCGGAGTTATACAGCTCTAGTCCTCTCATCCAAGCTACCCACTGACATTGGCATAGTCAATCATTATGATCCCCAGACCCCAGAAGGCAACAGAACACTCTCTATGTTATAAAACAAAGGGAGAAATGCCAACACACACATACACAGGGAAATGGCTTGTGTTGAATGGACAAAAGAATATTTTGTATAAGCTATCTCAAATGTAAAGGAAGGTTGTTGCTTCCTGATATTTACTGTATATTGGTTTGTTTGTGTTTGTCTGTTTTAAATTATTCTACAGCATTGATTCCTTGTTCTTACTTTTATCTTTGTAGTCAGGTCAAATGACTTAAAGTTAACTGTCCTGCAGACATTGAGCAGAACAGTACTTCTTCTCTACTCCTCCCACCCCTTTCTTTAATGTCTGTAGTTGCCCATAGGTTACAAAGTTTAGGGGGCAATCCTATGCAGGTTTAGACAGAAATAAATCTACAACTCCCAGCATTCCCCAGTCAACCATAGCTGACTGGGAAATGCTGGGAGTTATAGGACTTTTTTCTGTCTAAATATGCATAGGCTTGAACCCTTAAATTTCACACCACATCAAATGTATTTAGTCAACCCACTCTCTAGATCACCTTCTCAGAGTACCCCATCATTCTAGTGGTTATACAAGCTGATCTTCAATTACTCAGGTATGTATTGGGAGTACTGGATAGGATGAAGAATGGATTCATTTTGGTACTCTGATCATACACATTCCATCTCCCTAATATGCTAGCTGTGCAGGTGTATGGAGATTTCAATATGTGGGCACATTCAAATGCACAGACATACACTGATGCATTTGGAGGTGGTACAGTGTAATGATGTCTATTCCATGCGCCCAGGTTAACTGTTTAAATCAGCTGTGTGACTTGTTTCATTCCCGGATCTGTGATTTGTTTCATTCCTGCCCTGCTTGTGAAGTTCATATCCAAGTCATCCATTAATTGCTGTATCTAACGATTATTAGAAAAGTCGTCCATGCAAAGGATGGATGGGCACCCCCTGCCCAAGTTCTCTGGGCACCCACCCAGTCTCTGCCCCTACTCTCCAGTCCCCGGACTATGCTTGAGCCCCTCTTGCACTTGGCGAGTGCCCCCAATTTACCTGGACCTGTTCACCTCCACGGTGATCACCATGTTTTTTAAAAAACATGGCTATCGGAAGTCTGTGTCCATAGACTTATATGCAAAAAGTGCCATGAACCTTCCATATATGATGAATTCAGGGCCCTTTTTGCATACAAGTCTACAGACACAAACTTCTGATCGCCATGTTTTTAAAAAATATGGTGATCACTGCAGAGGCAGATGGATCTGGGTAAGTTGCAGGCTGCTTGTCGTGTGTGGAAGGGGCTCAAGCTGGGGGGGAGGTCTTGGTAGGCTCAGCTCAGCTTGGTGGGTGCAGGTGCAGGTGGTCTGGCAGATTTGCAGACTGGAATGGGTGCCCACACCATCCCTAGACCACGCCCTTTACAAATTTTCCTTCCCCCCCTCCCCTTTCATTCTTCTTCACCTCTTCAGATCATTGAATGGACTGATTAATGTATTAAATGCCCTACCCTGCATCTGGCTTGCCTGGCCACAGGGGGCCCATTGCAGGTGTGTGTGTGTGTGGGGGGGAGAGAGAAGTGTGCAATGGCCATTGGCGGTCACATGAGCTCTTCAGTATACCAGCTGAAGGAGGGGCTCGTGAAGTATTTTTGAGCAGATGGGGCCCCTCCTTTCAGCCTCTTCGAAGCGTGACTCCCTTCCTGTATGTAGTGTGAGTTCTACTGGTCACTCTTTTGGGGACCAGGTAGGAATTTGTCTCCTAGCCTGATTGGCCAGGGCTATGAGTCTTTTTGCCTACTTCATACTGTCAGTGGGGTGGGAGGGCCCAATAGGTGAATGTTTTGATGGTAGGTTAATGTGGTCACATTTCACTCCAGGTAGGCTGCTAGGGACAGGCACTGTTACTGTGGACTGTTTTGGTGACAGGTGATGCCCTCCCACTCAGGGTGTTGTAGCCTCAGTGGGGATAAGGATTATCTGTGAGGCCAACTCACCTCACCCACCTGGTGTTTTGTGGCCTGGAATAGGGGACAGGGGAAGGCCTCCCTCCCCCAAAAGGGGTAGTCCGGTGGGGGGGTGATCTTACAGACACCTCTCAGCAGGCATATAATGTTTTGTCCATTATAATGGCTGGCTAGTTGCTGGCATAGATTAGTTCCCTGTCCAGGTATCCCCCCTTTGCAGATCTTTCAATAAATGTGGCCTGAGTTTTATATCATATACGTATGTCTTGTCTCTTTATTCCCTCTTCCCCTTTTACCTGCAATACTCTCCCCACCCATTGAAGACAAAGGAGTTTTGTAGTTTCTCTTTGCATGAATCACTGGTTGATATTAACAACAACCCTCCCCTGGGCAGGCTGGCAATGCATCAGCCAGTAAATTTGAATCTGACCCTTTGAGAAGGTGGCTTCCAAAGTTACAATTTTTATTCACGGTGCTTGCTCATACATCATTCCTTGACAAAAAGCATACCACAGGAAGTATTTTGTTCCATGTCTACTTGCTAGCTAACACTGGCATACTGAGCTGATGCTGAAATGTTTCCTGTATGTATCCTGACTTAGGAGTAGGCATAGCAGAAACAGCCTCAGTGTTAGGGATGGTGGCAGCTGGTATTTGCTTGTGGGGGTGGGGTGAGGGATGTCACCCATTGGCACCAACGGGGGAGTTTTTCCTAATACAACTACTAGCTTCTGAAGAGGGATTTTTTTTCAAGGAAGGAAGGGGTTAAATCCTGCCCATCAGTCCCCCCCCCAATGCAATTTGATTTAAAAAACAACAACACTCAACAACTTCCACATTAGATGCAAAGACTCATTTAAAATCAACATCATGTGTAGGTTGGTCATTAGTGGTGCTTACATTAGTGTTCTTAGTGGCTTGTATTCTATGTTTGCTTACCACTCAGAACACAAAGCAAGGGATACTCTTCTTTGCTTAAGGTTCTTTAGTAGCCTACTAGCAGAACTAAGGAGGGATTTTAGAAGTCCCAACTCCCTACTGTATGATTTTTATCTTATCCCCCGCCCCACCCCATCTTTATGTTATATTGAACTGTAGATTTTAATAGATTTCATCTACTCTAACTTTAGCTTCAGTTATTTAGAGGCATTCATTTTTTAATTGCTTTCTTAATTCCATATGCCATATGGGCCATGAGACTGCGGTGGGCATGTTGCCTGAATAGGTATCAACTGAAATACATATTACTCTACTCTCTGGCCTGCTGTTATATAAAGAAAGGGGCTCCTATCAATATAATACATAAATATAATACAATATAATTGCATCTCCCCTTCATGGATCACTGCCTTGTTGTGGCGAAGGGGCTTGCATAACTCAGTGAAGCCATAAGCTATGCCGTGCAGGGCCACCCAAGACGGACAGGTCATGGCGGAGAGTTCTGACAAAATGTGGTCCACTGGAGAAGGAAATGGCAACCCACTCCAGTATTCTTGCCAAGAAAACCCCATGGAACGTATCACAAGGCTAAAAGAGATGACGCCGGAAGATGAGCCCCTCAGGTCGGAAGGTGTCCAATATGCTACTGGGGAAGAGCAGAGGGTATTTCCAAGTAGCGCCAGAAAGAGTGAAGCGGCTGGGCCAAAGCCGAAAGGACACTCAGCTGTGGATGTGTCTGGTGGTGAAAAGAAAATCCGATGCTGTAAAGAACAGTATTGTTTAGGAACCTGGAATGTCAGATCAATGAATCAAGGTAAGCTGGAGGTGGTCAAACATGAGATGGCAAGATTGAACATCGACATCTTGGGAATCAGCGAACTCAAATGGACATGGGCGAATTTAATTCAGGTGACCATCATATCTACTATTGTGGGCAAGAATCCCTTAGAAGAAATGGAGTAGCACTCATAGTCAACAAAAGGGTGGGAAAAGCAGTACTGGGGTACAATCTCAAAAATGACAGAATGATCTCAGTACGAATCCAAGGCAAACCATTCAACATCACAGTAATTCAAGTCTATGCCCCAACCACTGAGGCCGAAGAAGCTGAGGTTGATGGGTTCTATGAAGACCTACAACACCTTCTAGAACTAACACCAAAAAAAGATGTCCTCTTCATCATAGGGGATTGGAATGCTAAAGTAGGAAGTCAAGAAATCACCGGGATAACAGGCAGGCATGGCCTTGGTGTACAAAATGAAGCAGGACAAAAGCTAATAGAGTTTTGCCAAGAGAACATGCTGATCATAGCAAACACTCTTTTCCAACAGCACAAGAGGCGACTCTACACATGGACGTCACCAGATGGTCAATATCGAAATCAGATTGATTATGTCCTTTGCAGCCAAAGATGGAGAAGCTCCATACAGTCAGTAAAAACAAGACCTGGAGCTGACTGTGGCTCAGATCATGAGCTGCTTCTTGCAAAATTTCGGCTTAAATTGAAGAACGTCGGGAAAACCACTAAACCGTTCAGGTATGACCTAAATCATATCCCTGATGAACATACAGTGGAGGTGAGGAATAGATTTCAGGGATTAGACCTGATAGACAGAGTGCCTGAGGAACTATGGATGGAGGTCCGTAACATTGTTCAGGAGGCAGCAACGAAATCCATCCCAAAGAAAAAGAAATGCAAGAAAGCAAAGTGGCTGTCTGATGAGGCTTTACAAGTAGCTGAGGAAAGAAGGGAAGTGAAAAGCAAGGGAGAAAGGGGAAGATATACCCAACTGAATGCAGAGTTCCAGAGAATAGCAAGGAGAGACAAGAAGGCCTTCTTAAATGAACAATGCAAAGAAATCGAGGAAAACAACAGAATGGGAAAGACTAGAGATCTCTTCAAGAAAATTGGAGATCTCAAGGGAACGTTTTGTGCAAAGACGGGCATGATAAAGGACAAAGAAGGCAGGGACCTAACAGAAGCAGATGAGATTCAGAAGAGGTGGCAAGAATACAGAGAAGAACTATACAGGAAAGATCTGAATGTCCCTGATAGTGCGGTCACTGAACTTGAGCCGGACATCCTAGAGAGTGAAGTCAAGTGGGCCTTAGGAAGCATTAGTAAAAACAAAGCTAGCGGAGATGACAGTATTCCAGCCGAGCTATTTAAAATCCTAAAAGATGATGCTGTTAAAGTGCTGCATTCAATATGCCAACAAATCTGGAACACTCAACAGTGGCCACAAGACTGGAAAAGGTCAGTTTACATTCCAATTCCAAAGAAGGGCAACGCCAAAGAGTGTTCAAACTACCGCACCATTGCGCTCATTTCACATGCCAGCAAGGTGATGCTCAAAATCCTACAAGCTAGGCTTCAGCAGTATGCGAACCGAGAACTACCAGAAGTACAAGCTGGGTTTCGAAGAGGCAGAGGAGCTAGAGATCAAATCGCCAACATTCGCTGCATCATGGAGAAAGCAAGAGAATTCCAGAAAAACGTCTCTTTCTGCTTCATTGACTACGCCAAAGCCTTTGATTGTGTGGATCACAACAAACTGTGGCAAATTCTTAAAGTGATGGGAGTACCAGACCACCTTACCTGTCTCCTGAGAAACCTGTATGAGGGTCAAGAAGCAACAGTAAGAACCAGACATGGAACAACTGAGTGGTTCAAAATTGGGAAAGGAGTACGACAAGGCTGCATATTGTCACCCTGCTTATTTAACTTATATGCAGAGTACATCATGAGAAATGCTGGGTTGGATGAATCAGAGGTCGGAATTAAGATTGCTGGGAGAATTATCAACAACCTCCGATATGCAGACGATACCACCCTAATGGCAGAAAATGAAGAGGATCTCAAGAGCCTCTTGTTGAGGGTGAAAGAGGAGAGTGCAAAAGCTGGTTTGAAACTCAACATTACAAAAACTAAGATCATGGCATCTGGCCCCATCACTTCCTGGCATATAGAAGGGGAAGAAATGGAAGCAGTGACAGATTTTACTTTCTTGGGCTCCAAGATCACCGCAGACGGTGACTGTAGCCATGAAATTAAAAGACGCTTGCTCCTTGGGAGGAAAGCTATGGCAAACCTAGACAGCATAGTAAGAAGCAGAGACATCACCTTGCCGACAAAGGTCCGTCTAATCAAAGCTATGGTTTTCCCAGTAGTAATGTATGGCTGTGAGTGCTGGACTATAAGGAAGGCTGAGCGCCGAAGAATTGATGCTTTCGAACTGTGGTGCTGGAGAAGACTCTTACGAGTGCCCTGGACTGCAAGGAGGTCAAATCAGTCCATCCTAAAGGAAATCAACCCTGAGTGCTCATTGGAAGGACAGATAATGAAGCTGAAGCTCCAATATTTTGGCCACCTAATGCGAAGAGAAAACTCCCTGGAAAAGACCCTGATGCTGGGAAAGACTGAAGGCCAAAGGAGAAGGGGACGGCAGAGGATGAGATGGCTAGATAGCATCATGGATGCAATGAATATGAACTTGAGCACGCTCCGGGAGAGAGCGCAGGACAGGAAGGCCTGGCGTGCTATGGTCCATGGGGTCACGAAGAGTCGGACACGACTGAACGACTGAACAACAATAATTGCATCTAAAATTTGTTTGTATTGATCTGCTAGAGGGGAAAGCAAACTAGCAAAACCCCAAGTTAGTTCTTTTGTCTAAACACAAATTGGTTACTCAAACAGAAATGAACGTGGGGTGACCATGTTATCCTCAAAGCTATTGTTTTGGCTTGACTGGGGATTTGCTTGAGTATGTACTTGGAGGGTCATAGCCTAAAGCATCAAAAGAAACATAGGGTGGTTTTTTTTTTATCATAAATCAATAGCCCTGACAACCAAGAGTGATTTCCATTCTACAGTAGAGTCTGCGGAATGGAATTGGCACTCCAAAGTTAGCTGTGTTCTGACTGAAGGAACAATAGTATTATAGGTGATGAGGATTTCAGAAAAGAAAAGAACATAACTGGGTGTTTGGCTTGCTGTTTGTTTGTTTTTTGGAGTGGGGGGGAGCAGTTGGCTGCAAGTTGTGTTTAGAACAGAGAGAAATTCTCTCTCATGGCTTGCAGCCTGGTGTCTTATACTGCCACCAATCTGTTCTATCTATCTATCTATCTATCTATCTATCTATCTATCTATCTCTATATCAGAACCAGAGACTGTAGCTAAAACAGCGTCATGTTCTGGGAAGGTGGGGCTCCATAGCTCTTCCACATGCTATTAGAGACCCTTATGTTCCTTAATAATAAAAATTCTGGGCATAGTGTGGTAAAGTGCATGAAACACACTGGCAAATGAAGAGTTAATTTTTTGCGGGGGCGGGGCATCTGCCTGCCAGTGCTAGTGTGGGAAGACAAGCCCCTTGTTGTTGGCCATTACTGTTATGATGGCTGACTGTTGGCTCTAGGCCTCCATTGATGGCTCTAGGCCTCCATTGTATTCTGTACTCACTACTCAAACAAATAATTTGAGGGCGCACTCCTATCGAGATAGTCAACAGCCTCCAAACTTGAAGGCTACCAACTATCCTATGCAGGGAGGATGGCGCATGAAGGGGATCTTCTCCTCTGTGCTCCAGCCACCCTGCATTTGTGGCTAGACATGCGTTTTCATGCATCTAGCTGTAGCTTCAGGGAGGGGGAGGGAAGGGGTCCAGAGACCCAATAGGAAGCTCTCTAAAGCGGTTTCGTCTCCTCCTCTCCCCACCCCTGGAGCCACCCCCTTTTTGCCCTCTCCGCACTCCATTTATGAGCATGGAGATGGCAGCAGCATGGGAAGAACTGTGCCAGTTATGAGGGGGCAGGAAGTATGGTTTCTGGAAACTGCGGTTGTACAACCTTGGTTTCCAAACTGAAAAATCCTATGGCCCTCTAGACCATGTCTAGTGGCCATAGGATTGCTCTCCCAGTTCATTAATTTAATTACATATCTATGCAGCCCAATATCCAAAACTCTCTTGATTCCTATGATTCCTTGTGTCTATTCCTGGTGGAAGCCAGACAACACTACTGAATCTCTCATTATTATACCAATACAGAGATCCAGGGTGGAGTTGGCTTTAGGTCTTTGTGGTCTCCTGGACAAGAGACTTGTTGTGGTTTTCCCATCTCTTGGGCAGCAGACCTGGCCCACCTCCCCAGTGATACACCTCTAATTCTTAATTTACAGTGGCATTCCTAAGTGCTGGAAGAACAATAGAGTGGAAGGATTATGGCTTGTGCTGGATTTGGAATATGGCTCAGTGGTCTCTTTAAACGACCTCTTTAAATGACAAATGCACAGTTACAAGATGGGGGATACTTGGCTCAACAACACTAGAAGCAAGAAGGATCTTGGAATTATTATTGATCACAAACTGGATATGAGCCAACAATGTGATGTGGCTGCAAAAAAGTCCAATGCTATTTGGGGCTGCATTGATAGAAACATAGCTTCCAAATCCCAGGAAGCACTAGTTCCCCTCTACTCAGCACTGGTTAGGCCTCATCTGGAGTACTGTGTCCAGTTCTGGGCACCACACTTGAAGAAGGATGCAGAGAAGTTGGAGAGGGTTCAGAGGAGGGCAACAAAGATGATCAGGGAACTGGAAACAAAGCCCCATGAAGAGAGACTGAAAGAACTGGGCATGTTTAGCCTTGAGAAGAGAAGACTGAAGGCAGATATGGTAGTGCTCTTCAAGTCCTTGAAAGGTTGTCACAGAGAGGAAGGCCAGGATCTCTTCTTGATCATCCCAGAGTGCAGGACACAGAATAATGGGCTCAAGTTACAGGAAGCCAGATTCCAGCTGAACATCAGGAAAAACCTCCTGACTGTTAGACCAATAGGACAATGGAACCAATTACCTAGGGAGTTAGTGGGCTCTCCCACACTGGAGGCACTCAAGACGAGGCTGGACAGCCACTTGTCAGGGACGCTAAGACTTGCATTGAGCAGGGGGTTGGACTCGATTGTCTTATAGCCCCCTTCCAACCCTACTATTCTATGATTCTATGATTCTATGACCCATGCAACTGCCCATCTTTTTGCCAGGTACTAGTTCTGGCAATGATCTCTGTCCCTTCCTCATCTTACAAAAGAACTTTGTACAGCTCATTTGAGCCCCAGAATCAGGAGCCCCAGGTGAAATAGGGTGGCTCATATTTCAGACATTTTCATGTGAGCATTTTTATTCCAACTTGAGTTATTGATGACTAATCTTAAAAACATCTAATGGCATGTCTTCTCTCCAAAGCATCTTATTTGTCCAGCCATTTCCACTGGATATTACTCCTAATATTTGTCCTGTATTTGCCTTCTGAAAGGTGCAATCCTATGCAAAAAAGACTCCCAGCATTCCCCAGCCAGCAAGTTGTAAGATGGGTTTTTTTCTATCTAAACATGCATAGAATTAAATGCTGTGTAGAACCTCCATTTTTTAAAAAAATATGCTTCAGCTAATTGCGGAAAAACTATGCCCCAGTAGCATTAAGGGCTCCAGCGTGGATGTACCCTTAATTTTTCCATGATGTTCTTTACTGCTAGCAGAAGTAACCTCGGCAAATGCCCTGCAATTCCCTCATTCGTATTTTTCCTTCCTCACCCTCTCTACTTACTATATCTTGGGCTCAATCCTATGCATCTTTAGACAGAAAAAAACATGCATAAGATTGGCTGGGGTTTGCTGGGAGCTGTAGGCCTTTTTTCTACATAGGATTTCACCTTGAGAGTGCAATCCTCTGCACATTTTGATAGAATAGTGTCCTACAACTCCCAGCATTCCCCAGTCATGGTTGGCTGGGGAATGCTGGGAGTTGTAGGACTTTTTTTCTATCTAAACATGCATAGGATTGCACCATAAAACTTCAATCCACCCCTTCCACCTTTCTTTTAGGGGCAAATAGCTACTGATATGCATTTGCTGTAATCTTTAAAATATATAAAAAAATATGTTTCTCCCTGAATATTTTTTTCCCATGAGCTGTGGTGGAGTGTAGCCTCTATGTATGGTGAACCAACCAGGAGAAGGACAAGGGAGCTGTTTTCAATTAGCTCACAATGGATAAATAATTTCAGTAGGCATCTCAGGCACACTTTACATGAGCAGCAGACAAAATGAAGGAAGAGTTTTTCTTCATATGTTTCATATTCTGAAACATTCATCACCTTTATTGCTATCCCCCAAATCATTTCTCATTTATTTCCACCATTCTTCAAATGAGATGACACAAACTCCCCACCTGAGGATTAAACCGTGTTGACTGGAGTCCTAATATTGCTTCCTGTGGCTTGAATATGATATTCTCTTAATATAGTCAAATTCAAATTGACATTTATTGTTTTCAAATTTTGTGACCCTAATTCATAGACCTGTGGTTTGCTGTAGTGTGCGAATGTAACACCTTCAAATTCACACAATATTATTTAACTGTAAATGTGGGAGCGGTGTGTGTCATTTTTCTTTGCTGAATTTTATACTGTTGCCTAAGGCTGCAATCATATACACACTTACCTGGGAGTAAGTTCCATTGAACTAAATGAGATTTACTTCTAGACATAAATAATATTGTGCTGTTAGGCTACTATATATATTTTAAACAATGTCATGCACATTTTCGAAGTCATCTGGGTCATCTGCTGTGTTGCAGCAACTTCCAATAGTCTCAGTCGTCTCATCTGAAGTAGGGTTGTGCATGGACCCCCCCCCCCCCGGTCTAACTTGAAAGCTGCTTCGGGACTTCCAAGGTAAGCCCAATTTGGCTTGGGCTGATTTGCGGGGGGGGGGGGGAGTTCACCTCGGCCTACAAAGCCAAGGGCCATTTATGCCTGTAGTACTGTGTAGATTGGGCCTTTGCGGCTGCTCTGTATACAATATTAAAGTTCTGGAAGTTCCCAAAGCACCATTGTTTTGCAAAATGGCAACTGCGGGACTGATGGGTGCTCGCAAACGGCTCAGGGTAGGTGCGGGTGGCTCAGCGAGCATTGGGGTGGTGTCAAACGGAGGCAGCAGCTCGGTGGGTGCAGCCCAGAAGTGTGAGCTAGGTGAGGGAGTCTGTTGGGTTCTAGGACTCAGCCGAACATCTGCGCCATCCCTAACGGAAGCACAAAAGGTCCCATTGATCTGCGCTGACCTGGATAGCATGAGGTAAAGCAGTCCTGCCTTAGGCCAGAAACCTTATTCCTAGACATGCCTTTCTCTCCGCAGATTCAGGATGGAATCAACAGTTAGACTGATGTGTGTGTGTGTGGGGGGGGGCATGGTTTTGCTTTTATTTCAACCCACTTTTTGAAGATATATTTAAAGTCAAGGAATGAAGTTACTATGGATGTGGGAGGAAGGCAAAGGTGTGCAGAAAATAGAGTTAGTTATTCAAAAGACTGTGGAGGGAAATGTGAAAACATTAAGCAGCCGTAGCTCTCTCATAAGCTCATTCTGGTCTGTGGGCAATTATTTGCTTGGAATTCTTATTCTCCCTCTGTCTGCCTTAGGATGCAAATAGTAGTAACAACTGGATGTTCACAAGCAGACAATTTCCTTGCCCTCTCTTTATCATCTCCCATTTTGCAGCCACACCCAGAAGTATTAGGCCTCAAGGTTCTCCTCTCCTTCCTGTTTCTGCACATGCTGCAGATCAGCTGTTGGTGGGGTGGCAGAGAAGGAAAGAATTGCTTTCTAGCCCCCCCTATTCTTCTGCCCACACAGATCTGCCCACACAGAGCCCTTTGCGCTCTCTCGCTCTCCCCCCCTACTCCCAGTCTCTATAGCCTTGCTATTTCTCTCTCCACAACCCCTTTCCTCACTATTTATCTCTCTCCCCTGACCCTAGTGTTCCTCTTCCTGTCCCTTTCTAGCCCCTAGCCTTGCTCTTTCTCTCCCTTCAGCTGCTTCGCCTTGCTATTTCTGCCTTCCTCCCAGCCTCTAGCATTGCTATTTCTCCCCACCATCATCCCTTTAGCTTACTTTTGACTGGCAGCTCCCCAGGACTAGTCATATCTACCATGGGAGCCATTTTGTGGTGATGCCCACAACAGTTTATCAAATTCCCCAATGTGCCCACAGGTCTAAATAGGTTGGGGACCCCTTGGCTGGAGAATTTCAAGAGGCCATTTTCACACAGTTCTAATTTATATAACCCAGAGGTAGGGATGGGAGAGAATTTCTCCCCGAAACTTCGGGGGGCCGAGCGCCAACACATTAGGTCCTCTGAAGGTTGTTCGGGGAGAACTTCTCTGCCCCCCTCTCCCCCGGGATGGGACTTACCTTTCACGAATGTCCCTCCTGGCGGTGGGTCCTGGCGGCGGTTCGGCAGGTCTTCGTCAGGGGCGGGGGCGGCAGCCGGTCTTTCGACCGGCTGCCGCCGCCGCCATTACAAGCAAAGTAAAAAAAAACACATGCCCCTGTGATAGGCTACGTAACGATTAACGTAGCCTATCACGGCTAGATTTGCAAAGCCAGCCGTGATAGGCTACGTTAATCGTCACGTAGCCTATCATGGGTGACTTTAAAAAAAACAAAAACAAAGCGCGTACGGCTAATGGCGGCCCCCATAGGGAGCCACCATTCGCGTTCCTCATTTGGTCGCTGTAGTCTACGTAAATCTTTACGTAGACTACGGTGAAAATAAGGACAACGCAAATAGCGGCTGAATTTCGGCCGGGCGAAGCGGGAAGCCTCCCCCCCCCGGCCTGAATTTTGGCCAGGCGAGGAGGGAAGCCTCCCCCCCCGGCCTGAACTTCGGGGGGAGCAGCGAAGCGCCTCCCCCCCACCGCGAAGCAAGCTGCGAGACCAGGTAAGTGACTTTCGTGCACCCCTAGCCAGAGGTCCCACCCCTGGCGTCAGCATCAGAATGGGGCATGCATCTATGCCCCCAGTGTGCCTCCCTCCCCCTGGGGGGCGACCGCAAAAAACTGACACTCCCCACAGATGGCTGGGCAGATGAGTATCAGAGCTTTAATTATTCCTTTTAAAACATACTTGTGCCAGGACTATTCTCCTGAAATAACATCATTGGCTATGAATTGGGTGTATTGCCTCTGACAATTACTTCCTCAGGAATACCGTGTAGCCAAGCCTTTGTTTTCAGAGACAATCCATACAGAAAGCATCTTATAAAGATGAAGTATAGAACAACAACATCAAATTGAGTGGGAAGTATGTGAAATTTTGAAATCCAGGTTTCACAGGAGGAGGGGAGACAGGTAGAAGTGTCACATTTTCTGTCTTGATGCTTCCTACAACTACCATGTTTCTTTTTGACTGTTGAATAAAATGCTTTTTTAAAGCTTCACAGTTCTCCAAGAAAAGAGAAGAATATTTCAAGGTGGTATTTTTTAAAGCTTTCCTCGTCTGCCAGGCAGGAGCAGATTTGACTCCAACACTACCAGTTATGCCACAGAGTGAAATTTGTCTAACAAGATGGATGAAGCTTTCTATTTTAAATGGCTTAACAAAAGGGAATATATTAGGAAGCCGGCAGATACCCAGTTAGATTATTTGTCTGTCTAGCCCAGTATTGACTGGCAGTAGCTCTTCAGAGTCTCAGGCAGAGGTCTTTCTGATTGCCTGATACCTGATCCAGTTAAATAGAAATGCCAGGGACTGAATATTGGAACTAGGAATGGATGTATCTGCAAAGTTCGATTTTCTCATTTTTTCCCTCCAAAGTTAAGATGATTCCATCCTGTTTGTGTGTCAGTTTGTGATTTTTTTAAAGTCTTCACAAATGTTTGTATGCAGGTTCATGTGCATTATTCAGAATATGTGCATTTTGTATGCATTTTTATATGCATTTTTCAAATTACGCACATTTTTTTGCAGGCCATTTCTCCTATGACAAAATGTTCTTGTGTGCACTTATCTGTCATATATACATTTTTGTGCACACTTTTATGAATGATATTTTTATATGCATTTTTTTTTTTAAAATGTGCAAACTTTGGTCACAAACTTGGGGAAAGTACAGATGTCAATGTTTAACTGGATTCATGAATGGATCAAGTAATGTGAATTTGATAAGTATAAATAAAAATGAATACACAATGAATTTCTATCCTGTCCCTAATGGGACCTTCTGCATGTAAATTATTTATGTAAAAATATATCATGTGCTCTAAAACTGAATGATGGTCCCTTTCCTACCTGAGTGCTAAAGCTTCACTGACATTATGGGGTGGGGTTTGTGGAAGAACTGAAGACTGATTAAAAAGTAACCTGATTCTAGAAAAAAAATTGAAGACAGGAAGCAACTGAATCTCAGTTTTTCAACTATACCACCTTGTTTTATTTTTTAAGATTCATGCTAGGTATTACAACCTTGCAATACATCCACAAAAGTTCATTTATATACCACATGTATATCCAGGCCTTCTTCCTGCCCACATAGTGTTATATGCAAAAAACACTGAGAATCACCCATAGACTCTAGTTTCACAGCACTATTTTGCATATAAGTCTATGGGGAATACTTATTTTTTAAAAAACATGGCCATCAGGATAATGACGAACAGGCCCAGGTAAGTTGTGGGCTGCTCACTGAGCACGGGGGGGGGGGGGGCTCAACTGCAGCCCAGAGGGCCAGCGAGCAGGGGAGAGCTCAGTGGGCTCAGCTTGGCAGGCGCAGGTGCCAGTGATCCAAAAGATTTGCGGACCAAAATGGGCGCCTGCACCATCCCTAAAACCAAAATTAGTCAATGTGGTAAAAATAAATTTCCAATGAGTTTTAGCAAGGCCTTTTCTGTATCCAAGGAAATGATGGTCGCCTGGTCAGTTCTTTCAGAGTTTAAAGCATCTAGATCAACGACTAATCTATCAGCCCCTTGTCTATTTTTAATAGATCCCATCTGGTCTGGTCTAACCAATGTGGCCATAACTTGTTGCAATCGATCGACCAAGAGTGCTGTCAATATTTTGATATCTACATTAATTAATGATATACATTGATAATTAGCACAATGGGTATGATTCTTGCCAGGCTTAGGAATCATAGTAATATAAATGCCATTTAATGATGAAGAAAGGGAACCCATCTCAAAAATATGGTTACAGAGGCAGTACAACTTTGGAGCTAAAAAAACTGGAGAATATTTTATACCACTCAACTGGGAATCCATCCAGACTGGGTGATTTCCCAGTATTCATTTTCATAATTGCATTCATAATTTCCTCTAAGCATAGAGGAGCTAAAAGGAGCTGTTGTTGTGAAGAATCGAAACATGGAAGATTAATCTGAGGGGAAAAAAAGCAGCATCCATATCTTGCTCTGATATCTTGTTACCGGTGCTGTAAGATCAGAATAAAACTTTAAAATTGTAAGTTTATGTCTATAGGAGAAGTATATACTTTGCCACTCTCATCTTTAATAGGTGAAAAAAATGACATTTTGATGTTGATGCTGTTTTTAAGTCGATGTACAAGGATCTTACTAGGACGTTCACCATTTCCCCAATATTTCTGTTGTAAACAAGTCAGAGCAAATTCCACCTGCTGTGAAAGAATATTATTCAGTTCATGCTTCGTGTTCTGCAGCTCTTGATAAAGTTGTGCAGTGGGGGAAATGGGCGCAAAATGAGTTATAAGAGATTTCAGCTTCTTATTTAAAAATGTTTGTTGAGTTTTTTAAAGTTTCTTTTGATAAGAAGCATAAGAAATAATTTGGCTCCTTATAAAGGCTTTATTGGCCTCCCACTCAATGGCACACAAACCCACCATGCCCTCATTAGTATTAAAATACTCTCTTAGTTCAACTAAGTTAGTTCAACTAACATCTGAGTTTTAAACTTCTCATGGTTGAGAAGAGAAACATTAAAGTGCCAAAGACCGGGGGCCCTAGGAGTGTCATGTTGAAGTATCTGTGAGCCTCACCAACCCAGTCCTTTTGCAACATCTGTGCACACACATTTATAATACTCATGCTATGTGCTGCTTGTGCTAGTTCTTCTGCTAGTGCTTACTTATAAAAGCACCAGTAGAACAACTACACCTCTTTTACTTTTTCCACTAGCATTATGTTGGATACAATCCAATGCTTTCATGATGTACTTTTAACCCAAAGGTGGACAACTTGTGGCTCTCCAGAAGTTTTGGCCTATTACTCCCATCGCCCACAGCCAGCACAGCCAATGGTGAGAGATGATGGGAGTTGTAGGCCAAAACATCCAAAAGGTCTCAAGTTGCCTATCCCTGTTTCTAACCGCACAAACACACACCACTGAAAACACTTCCTTGGCCTTTAAAACAATGCAGGACTGGTCATTGCAGAATAAATGGAAAATTGTGCAGCTGAACCTTGTGCAACAGTGAAGGAGGGGTTCAGGTTTGGGTACAAGAATAAGCATGTTACACACATGTTCCTATTTTCATAAATAAAATGTTGCTTTGTCCATTCAAACCATTCTTTAATCACTTATCAGCTTCATTCCAAATATCAGTTGTAAGGGCCACTCCATGTAGAATTAGTTTCCTAAGGCACAATCCTATGCATGTGTAGATGGGAAAACAGTCCTAGAACTCCCAATATTCCCCAGCTAGGCATGCTGGCTGGTTAATGCTGGGAGTTGTAGGACTTTTCTCCTGTCTAACATGCATAGGATTGCACCCTTGGGCCTCTTTTTTGCTTTTATATTTTGGTGCAGTGGACCATGAGGAATGGAGTTCAGAGTGCTAATTGCACACACATGCATGCACACACAGAGAATCCTCTTCCCTGACAGGATTGAATTGCCTTTTTAAAAAATAAAAATGGTAAAAACTCTGCATGGTCATTTTTAAAAATAATAACATGACAATTAAGGGTAACAAAAGTGACCAGAAAACAAGTCAGTATTCATTTCTTCTAACCAAGTCTTTTTCAATTGATGCTAATGAGAGAGAGTGGAACTAAGTTTATGGGTTTTGGACAAATGAAGCATCTGTCTGGATTAAGTAGGAGTCGTATAAGTCAAGTGCATTACAATCAGTTTGTTAGTCTGTTGGAGATTATGTTTTCATTTTGGCCTTTTAAATTCCACTCCCTTTGGCATTTTCATTGCAGCTGCCTCTGTTCTTGGCAGTTTGGAAAGATGGCTGATGTTTGAAAATGACTTCAGATGAAAACTCTACCTTACGGGGAGAGGCAAGGGGAGGGGGCTGCTAAATAAGAGAGCCATTAGAAGTGTTTGTTTGGAAAAATTATTCAGTCTGTTTTCCAATAGTGTTTGTTTGGAAACAATTTTTTTTTTTTGGAAAAGAAAAGACTTGGACTTAGACCTTCAAAGTACTAAACTAACAAAAGACTCCCAAGCACCATAACTAGGTGACTTCCAGCTACTATTGCCATAGTCAAAGGTGGCCATGTGATGGCTGATGCTGGATGCACATGGACTTTGACCATGCAGTAATGTCCTTAAAGTCAGTGTGCACAAGAGTTCTGCATATGGTGTTGGACAACCCATGCCCACTGCATGGCATCCAGAATTCAGAGAGCACAGAAGTTAGTATACTGGGAATGGTTTTGAGAATCAGTGCTTAGGCATATGAATGTGCTGACCGTGAACTGGCGATCAAGCGTCTTGGGGATTTCGGAGGAATCTGGTTGGGGGGGTGGAGCTCAATGAGTTTTGGATGGCTCAACCACCTGGACTCTGTTCTGTCTTCTGCTAGCTGGCCTGACTCGGCCTGCAGTGAGTCAGGCCAGCTAGCAGATTTCGGGTGTTCCGGAATTTGCATAAGTTGCATGTGCATTTTTCACAAATTTGCATAATTTGCACAAATTACAGCTGCAATGTGTGCAAATTACACAGGTGTAATTTGCACAAATTATGTTAAACTTTGCAATTTGCAACTGTAATTTGTACAACTCTCCATTTGCACACATTACGGCCAAGACCCCTCCCCCCAAAAAATATGTAAAATGTCCCCGGAATTTTGGGAAACCATGCGGCTTGGCTTGCAAAAGCAAGACAAGTTGGGCGAACCATGGAAGTCTGGTGAGCCACAAAAGGGCTAGATTTCCTGGCAATAGACATCCCTAAAGTGGATAGCACACAAGTCTTTCTGATTTCAGTAGGGATGGCAGAGAATTCCGCCACGGATCACGGTGAGGCCGAATGCCAGTGCATTCGGCCCCCTGAAATCTGTGGCGGAATGGCCTGCCACCCCCCGCCCCCCTACAGATCCCCCCCGGGATGAGATTTACCTGGGGCGGATCTTCCGGGTGGCGGCGGCTCTGGCAGCGGCTTTGGCAGTGGCGGCTGGTCTTCCGACCAGCTGCCGCCGCCGCCATTTGCAGGTGTTTTTTTTTTTTTTTTACAGAGACATGATAGGCTATGTAAGTTTTTACGTAGCCTAAAATGTCTGGGTTAAAAAAAAAAAAGGCATACGCAAATGGTGGTGGCTACGGCCGCCGCCATTTGCGTTCCTTAGTTTGGGCCATCTTAGTCTACGTAAATATTTACGTAGACTAAGACGGCGGAAAAAAAGGGGAACACAAATAGTGTCAGCTACGCTAATAGTGTCCGCAGCCGTAGCCACCGCCATTTGTGTATGCGTTTTTTTTCCCCCAGAACCCTCCGCGGCCAGAAATCCAGCTGCAGACGGCTCTGGGCTGGCTGGGACTTGCTGGCTGCTCCGCGGAGCTGCCGCGGAGCACAGCCGGCCATGGAGGATTCCGGGGGGGAGGAACGGAGCGCCTCCCCCCCCGTCGAGGATTCCGGGGGGAGGGTCGGAACGCCTCCCTCCCCACCATAAACATAATCCGCGAAAGGTAAGTGACTTTCGTACATCCCTAGATTTCAGTGATTTCAGAAGCACAGCCTATTAGGTTGTGGCCTGCTGCTATCCAGAGTTGCTTTACTGAAGCTACAGTTGAACTTTATTGCTACTTGCACCCCTCCCCTTATTTGTATTGAGTGCAATGGATGTTTTATGCTGCAATCCTGTCCTCCCTGGGAGGAAGCACCATTGAACTCAGTAAGACACACTTCTGAGTACACATATAGAGGTTTGCACTGGTAATTTTATATAGTACCTTTAGGAGTGTGCGAAACACATACCGCGTTCTGGCTGGCAGTCCATGGTGGGGGAGGAGGCAATCCATCCCCCCCCCCCAGAATCCTCCCCGGCCACAGCCGGACTTCCGGAATCCTCCCCGGCCGCCATTTGCATCCCTGCCAAGCCGTGATAGGCTACGTAAGTATCTACGTAGCCTATCATGGCAAAAGACAGGGATGCAAATGGCAGCTGCTACGCCATTTGCATTCCTGCCTTTTGCTGTGATAGGCTATGTAGATACTTACATAACCTATCACGGCTTGGCAGGGATGCAAATGGCGGCTGGCGTAGCGGCCACCATTTGCGGCCGCAGCCCGGCAGTGGCCAGAAGACAACCCAGAGCCACCGCCACCGCCAGGTAGGTCCGTTCCAGGGGGATTTTGGGTGGTGCTGGTGGGGGTAGTCTGTTCCACCACGGACTCTGGGGGGCTGGATTCTAAAGAATCTGGCTTCACTGGAGTCCGTGGCTGAATTCTCAAACATCCCTAAGTACCTTGAGCCTTTTAGTAAAGGTGTCTAAGAAAGTTAATTCCCCTGAAAGAGCTGATTTTCATAAGATATGTGTTAAAGCATTTTGTTTCTAGATCTTGCATCACTGTGATTTAAGCTGCCCACAGTGTTTCTGCTAGGGATGGATGAAAGTCCCTTACCTGGTCCCGCAGCTTGCTTCGCGGTGGGGGGGAGGCGCTCTGTTCCTCCCCCTGAAATTCTGGCCGGGGGGAAGGCATCCCATCCCTCCGGCCGTGAATCCTCTGCTCCTGCCAGGTCGCAAATGGCGGCGGCCGTAGCCGCTGCCGTTTGCGTCCCTGCAGTCAGCCGTGCTAGTCTACGTAAATGTTTACGTAGCCTATCACGGCTGACTTTGGGGGAAAAAAAAAGCGTGTACGCAAATGGCGGCACCCATGGGCGCCACCATTTGCATTCCTTATTTGGGCACGTGTAGTCTACGTAGACATTTATGAAGACTACGGCGAAAATAAGGGCAACGCAAATAGGGTTGCCCTTATTTTTGCCATAGTCTACGTAAATCTTTACGTAGACTACACATGCCCAAATAAGGAACGCAAATGGCGGCACCCATGGGCGCCGCCATTTGTGTACGCACTTCCCCCCCCCCCAAAGTCAGCCGTGATAGGCTACGTAAACATTTACGTAGCCTATCATGGTGTTTTTTGAAAATCTAGCCATGATAGGCTACATAAATCTTTACGTAGCCTATCACATTTGTTGTTGTTGTTGTTGTTATTTTTTACACTTGGAAATGACGGCAGTGGCAGCCGGTCGGAAGACCGGCTGCTGCACCGCCACCGCACCGCCGCCGGGACCCGCCACCGCCAGGGACATTCGACCAAGGTAAGTCCCATCCCGGGGGGGTGTGGGGGTGCGGACCGTTTCTCCACCAATTTCGGGGTGCCGAATGTATTGGCATTCGGCCTCCCGGAGATTCGTGGAGAAATTCTCCAACATCCCTAGTTTCTGCACATTGAAATGTCAAAGTGTCATGACCCCCAGCTCTCGGACTTCCCAGTGTGCAGTAGAGGATTCTGATGAGCACAAGGCACAGGCTACTTCCTTGGGGGTAGGAGAAGTCAGTGCACTATTCAGTCTCTCCTTGCCAGAGGACACAGCCCTGTCATCATCCTCTGGCTCAGAAGATGAGTCCCTGGCAGAACCTCCATCTCCCAACCTCACAGATATCTCAGGCTACACAATCAAGCAAGGGCCCTTTCATGAATACTGACATGTTTTCATTATTCATTTTTCCAGGAGGAGGAGTGAGGTTAGCTCCTTGTAGGTGAAGCTGACCACACTACAGGTATTGTCAGTCCACATAACGCTTCAGTGGGGTTTAGCTCTCTGCTGAAACAACATTCTTCTCTTGTCCTGGTTAGGGATCTTGGAAAAATCCATTTTGGGGGTGGAGTTTGATGAGTTTTTCTAGGCTTAGCCCCCCAGACTTCATTTTGGTTCCTGCTGCAACAGCTCACTTGATCTGCAGCAAGTCAGACCAGTTCATGGTTTTTCCAGGAATTTTGTGCAGGGGGGAGGGAGTCTGTAATTTGCACAAATTTCTGAGCAATTTGCACAAATTACAGCCAAATGCATGCAAGTTGTGTAAATCCGGCCTTAATTTGCTTAAATTGCTCTGTGCAAATCGCAGAACATTCCAAAAATGTGCAAAAAAGTTCCCAGATTTTGGGGAACAGCATGCAGCTTGGTTCGCAGATGCAAAGCAAATAGTATGCACCTTGGAATTCCATCAAGCTAAAAAAGAACCAGATTTCCTAGCAACAGAGATCCCTAGACCTGGTAGGAGAGAGTTCTAGCCAGCAGGACCCACTTAGAGCTATCCAAGGACCTACTTTCTTTCTGCCTTGATCTTGCTACCAGCTTCCCCTGTGAGCCTTAGGAGCCAGAGAACAGGGCACACGGTTTCCATATTATCAGGAACAATTCACTGTTTTCAAGTGCAGAGGAGGACCAATAACGTGTAAAAACATAGGAATGTTTCCCCCTTTCTCTATGGAGACAGCAATCAGAAACCAAATGTACACAGGGGTACATAGCCTTTTTTACACCACGGAATGATATTTGGAGTGCTTCTAAGAATGGGAGAATGATATTAATGTACAAATGTATGTGTTTCAGTGTGATGATTTCAGCTTTTCTTAAGAAAGCCGCCCAGGAATCTTAATGGTTGTGTTTTAGACCAAGATTCCGTCAGTCCAAAACCCAATAAACCCCAACATGCATAATGAATAATGATACAATGGAACCCTGGAGTCACAAGGCATGTTAGGAAGCATCAATAATTGTCTTAGTTACATCAATTATTGTGCTAGATAGGGCAATCTCAATACACCACTCACTTCTGTCTTACGGATGAGAAGAGCGATACCATACAAGACCTTTGATATAACATGAAGAAGGGGGGGAAGGCTTCCTCAGAAAGTATTGTATGCTATTTAGAGAACTTTAAACTCAATTAAGGGTTACAGGGTGATTCCTATGATCACAGTAGTGTATATTTCAGCTACCATGGTCAGGGCCAGCCCACCCATTAGCCTGCACAAGGTGGCAGAGCTGGAGGAGTGGCAAATTGTGCCCCTCCCTTGCTCCTCCCCTCCCTATCTAGGAGGGTCTACTGCCACCAGTACCCTATCACCTCCATTGGGTGCTCTAGAGAGCCCCACCAGCAGCTCTCCCACTATGGCATTTCTGACAGAACAGCTGGCAGAGCTCTCTGAGGCCCTGCAGAGAGAAGAAGAGCTTGTGAGAACTTGGCCCCAAACTCCCATCCTGTGAGACCTGGGAGGTCACTTCTTCTGGTCACATGGCTCTCCATACAGTTGATGCAGTGGTGACAAAGGTAAGAGGGCGGAGAAAGGGCAAAGGGGGTGTGATGTGGTGGCAGTGAAGTGAGGAGATGTGAGGCAAGGGAAGGGAAGGGCCGTGAGGCAGCAGCAAAAGTAAGGGGGCATACAACAGAGGAAGGGGGCCTCATGCGGCACCAGCAAGGACAGGGGAGGGAAAGCATGCAAGGCATGTGAGGGGATGGCAGTGCATATTCTCCTGCTTTGGGTGGCAAGAGAGCTTGTGCCAGCCCTGTCCATGGTTGAAGAAACTGCTGCAGAGATTTCTGCAGAACTTGCTTCTTGGGTTATGTTCCCCCCCCCTTTATGTCCAGTCATGCTGCATCAAATGGAGCCTTTTGCAATGTGTGAACCCAGCCCATTCTTTGTTGAGTGAATATGTTCACTAAAGACATGAGCGTAGTTAGGGTACACTACTGAAGATCCTGATTTCCCCTCCTAAACTTGTCGTACTATAATTCCACTGGCATTTCCTATCCTCTGACTCCCTAGATAGGTTTTGAGATTCAATTTATCAGTTGAACAGAACCTAAAGAAAAGTTGGAAAACTCAGATCGTTGTATGTGTGATCCCAAAGGCAAGGTGGAATTCCTTTCCTTGTGTTTGTAACCTCTTCTGCCTGGCAATGTTGTTTGGAATAAATGAAGCCCAGGGGGAAACCTGCATTCTCCTCTAGACAAGGTACTAATGGTCATAGCTTGACCCCTGTCCTATTTACTGGCTCTCACTTTCCTGCCTTGAGGCACCATGTTGCAACTGCATCACTTCTGTTGTGGTTCTGTTCAAGAGCAGGGTCTTGTTTACACTCTTCTTATCAGAAGCCAGCCTTCTTGCTCCCCCCACCCAACACCCCCCCCCCCTGAACAGCCCCAAGGAACACTCTCTGCCAATTCTCATCCTAATGGGGCTATTTAAAGAAGTGCTGATGCCTTCCAGAAAACTTAGAGATGCTGTTCCGTTCGGATACAGTTCTGCTGAGGTTTCAGATGTGTGTTTCTCTGTTGTTTTCATCTCTTGGATTTTCAAGTAAACAGAAGCTTTAGGCAGAATGTCGGGGGGGGGGGAATATTCCTGAGTGAGATTTATGAGGCTGTGGAAGGCTGGAGATGTTAAAGGTAGTTTGGGAAAATCAAAGGGAAGGGTCTTTGGAAAGGAAGATGTACCAGGTAGCTAAGTAGTACATACTACCTAGGCTTTATTTAATTCTATCTCTATAATTTGGATGTTTTTAAAGAGAAATCTGGATAGGTTCCAGGCTCCCTGTAATGATATTTATATATTAAGTTGTTGTTGTTGTTGTTGATGTTTTTGTTGTTATTTTAAGCATGCATTTATTCTTCAGCCAGAAAGGCATCCAGAGTAGCTTACAAATCAATAGAAACAGGACAGTTTTTGTCAGGCTTGCAATCTAAAAACACACGACACAAAAGGAAAAAGTGATGTGGAGGGGAAAAGGAGAGAAGAATACTCAGGAACTAATTCTTAATGTTATACAGTTCTTATACTGACCAGCTATTATGCAAATAGGCTGCTAATGGTTCAAAGGTGGCCCTCACTGGGCCTCCATGAAATGGCCTCATGCCTCAACCTTCCTTGAAATAGCTGTAATGTAGCTGGACATTGTTGGTCTTAAAGGGAAGGGCTTCAGTATTCTGGGCCAAGTTGGAATCTGTTGCTTCTTCCCACTCACACCACTGCAGACGAAGCTCAAGAGGCCCATATGATACCACCGCCTCCAGAGCAGATGGTCCTACTGCTCTGCCTCACAGGGCAATTGGTTCGGATGGCCTCTGTGAGAGGGGAGGAGGTATAGTTATGGTTAATTAATGATAGAGATAAATGATGGTTTATGCTTCACCATAATTTGGCAAAAAATAATAGTAAACAGTGCTGTGGAAACAGTGTCCATGCCTGCATTTTTAAACTATCCAATTCTGTGCTCCTGTGTCTTAATATGGGCCTTGCCTATATCACCATTTCTAGTTGGTTAGTTGGTGGCTACAGTGGCTCTTTGTTCTTCAGCATTCCTTCTGGAAGTCAGAGTATTCTAGCTGAGTTTTTTTCTGGCATCCTGTCTTAACAAGTTGTCCTTGCAAATGCTTGCTTGACTCAGAAAATTTGAAGGAGAAAATAATTACATTTGGCCCCCAAATTGAATTTTGGTTTCAGAGTTCTCCAGGTGAGGTGAGTGCCTCTTGAATGAACATTTCCAAGGCTTCTGGAGTAGCCTCTGGTAATGAGGTGATGATATTGCCTCAATTATACGTGCTGTGCTGGAAGGAGACTTTAAACTGCCGTTCGTATTCTTTGAATTGCTGCTGTAATTTCCAAAGACACGGTTCTCCCGCTCCACAGAAGCCAAATCATCCTATCTGATTTGCCCAGCTGATGCCGTCCACATATGAGAATGACCTCTCCTCAGAAAGATAGCTGCCTTCATTGAATGGCTATTAACAGTCTCATTTTGTAATAAGTGAATCCAGCCAGTTTAATTCATCTGACTTTTATTGTTTGACTGTTTCTCTCCATCATTGTCTGTCAGGAATTATTAGGAGTCTTGAAAGAGCATCCATTTCCTTCTCTTCAGATTCTTTTTTTCTGGAGGCAAGCCTTGGCTCTGTTAATGTGTTAGAGAGGCATAAAGGAAGGGAATGAAAATGTTTCAGATTTATTTAGGCCTACAATGATCTTAATTTGTTTCAGTCAAGGATTGGCTTCTCAGCTTCTGGAAGACACAGTGAGTAACTTGCCATGCAAATATTTGTTTGAATGCATAGATCATGCATATGACCACACATCACTAAACCCAAAGTTCCATATGGATTTTTTTTGGTGAAGACGGGGGAGGTTGAGCAGCAGCAACAACAACAACAACAATAATAATAATAGATGTTATCCATCATATGTGTCCTTAGTTTATACATATGTAATGTGCACGGATCCATGTGATTCAGGGCATATATCGTAATAACATGGGTTAATGTGGAAACACAGCGGAAACACAGTGGTAGCATGGCTTATTTTTCCACCCTTTTCTCTTAATGTAGCTGTAGTGCCACTTCTTTTCCCCCACAGTTGCCTCCTTGGAACAGCTAGTATGTCATGATTTGTGTGTGTGTGTGTGTGTGGGGGGGGGATATCAGCTTCTGCTGGCTGATATTGTTGTTTCTCCAAATAAGCTCCTGGTCCCTGAAAATTAGTAGAATTTCTTCCCCAGCCTCCACCCAATCACTGAAATGCCTCCCAATTTCATCACATCTTAATGGGATGTCAAAACTGCGGGGGGGGGGGCAGTTTCAGCTCACCATTATGACCAGATTACTGACAAACAAATTATCTTGTTTTGTAGCTTTCATAGGGTACGTAAGGTTTGCCATGGAGGCAGTCATGGACATTATTTGTTCATGATTAGCACAGATGTGCACAGGTTAGGGTTGGCCAAACTCACCCCTGTCCTGACTGTGCGCCAGTCTGTGAGCGGCATGCAGCTGCTGATCCCTTGCCGAGCTGCCATTTTGCATAAAAATGGCAGCTTGGCCTTTCTCATAAGTGCCCATTAATGCAAATGGCTGATGTAAAGTGGCCATTTATGCAAGATTACCCGTGTAAATGGTCCATTAACACCTGTAATCTTGCGTAAATGGCCACTTTACAGCTTCCATTTGCATAAATGGGCATTTACAAAAAAGGCTGAGCCACCATATTTACACAAAATGGCAGCTTGGAGGACCAGTGGGGACCGCTGTGCTTGCCCAGCTCGCTGCGCACTGAGTCAGGCAAGCGTGGCAGTCCACAGACTGGAGCCCAGAAGGCTGAGTAGGGGGATGTCCACAGGACTCCATCCTCTTCCCAGATACCCACAACATCCCTAGACACAAGACTGAATCACTGAAGTCTTGTGTCTACAAAACTGGATAACAGCAGAAGCTCTAAGGCATATCTTCTTTACACCTTTTGGAAGTGCAGATGGGAAATGAAAAGCATTGGTCCTTTCTCAAATGTTTTCTCTTCGAAGAAGAGACTTCACAAGAACAACAGCTTCAACAAACCCTAGATTGCGATAGGATCATACGGTAAGACAGCAATCAAATAATATTTGCACCATTTCCCTGAGGAAACATACTGAAGCAGAATTATTCTTTGCAGTAGGGCTGTGCACTGCCTTGTTACAAAGCCCAAATAATGAGGTGAAGTGGGCTGATTCAGAGCAAAATCCTTAGGATTCAAAGTGGGTGTGTTGCGCCAGCCGTGGGCTCTGAACTCTTAATTTAGAGGTGCCAAGATAGGGATAAATCAGATTCAAAGGTTTATTTACAAGGAGACTTTATTGGGTAACTTACAGCACACAGGTGTACTAGGGATGCACGAAAGTCACTTACCTGGTCTCGCAGCTTGCTTGGCGGTGGCGGGGAGGCGCTTCGCTGCTCCCCCCGAAGTTCAGGCCGGGCGGGGAGGCTTCCCTCCTCGCCCGGCCGAAATTCAGGCCGGGGGGGAGGCTTCCCGCCTCGCCCGGCCAAAATTCAGGCCGGGGAGAAGCGCCCCGTCTCCCCGGCCGCGAACTTCAAAAGAAAAAAAAAACGCCCCTGTGATAGGCTACATAACGATTAACGTAGCCTATCATGGCTAGATCTGCAAAGTCAGCCATGATAGGCTACGTTAATCATCACGTAGCCTATCACGGGTGACTTTGAAAAAAAAAAAAAGCGCGTACGCAAATGGCGGCCCCCATAGGGAGCCGCCATTCGCGTTCCTTATTTGGTCCCTGTAGTCTACGTAAAGATTTACATAGACTACGGCGAAAAGAAGGGTAACGCTATTTATGTACGCCGCCATTTGCGTACGCGCTTGTTTTTTTTCCCCCAAAGTCACCCGTGATAGGCTACGTGACGATTTACGTAGCCTATTACGGCTGACTTTGGAAATCTAGCTGTGATAGGCTACGTTAATCGTTACGTAGCCTATCACAGGGGCGTTGGTTTTTTTTTTACTTTTCTTGTAATGGCTGCGGCGGCAGCCGGTCGAAACACCGGCTGCCGCCCCTGCCCCTGACGAAGACCTGCCGAACCGCCGCCGGGACCCGCCGCCGGGAGGGACATTCGTGAAAGGTAAGTCCCATCCCGGGGGGGGACGGGGGGCGGGGGGCATGGAGAATTTCTCCCCGAACAACCTTCGGAGGACCGAATGCGTTGGCACTCGGCCCCCCAAAGTTTCGGGGAGAAATTCTCCCCCATCCCTAAGGTGTACCCAATGGTTGGATCAGACAGCTTCTCTGAACCACGAGCCATCAGGTCAAATGGGTTTTATACCATACATGTTAGCAGTATAACAGCAGCAAGCGCCCCCTAGCATTCATTCCCAGCATAAGCTAACAGCACTTGGTTCTCAGCACAGCCACCTGTAAACAAACTTCACTTCCCAGGCAGAGTGCTTGAGAACACTCTCACTGATTGGTATGCAATGTGCTAGGCCATGCTATCAGCCCCTTGAATCATCTTCACATGCTCAGAGGCTTACTTGCAAGGGAATTGCAACAGTAATGAACTTAAGCAAGCATTATGGATCTCTAGAACCCTCTAACACTACAAATGACTTGGCTATGCTCCTGGAGCCAATAATTGGGTCAGAGCAGTACCAAGGTGCCCCACGGCGAAGTGCCCTCCCCTCCCCCCATGAAGCGCTTCCTCCACCTCATATATTTGGAGCTTTACTGAATGCCTTAGCAGTCCAGACAGGCTGTATCCAGAATGTATCAACTTCTCAACGCTCATGTAGAGGGGCATGAGGAGGAAGAGGAGGGAGGGGGAAGGTAAGTGGATGCAGGGAGGTGGGGAGGCTAGTGCAGGAGGAGGGAGTGTGCTTTGATGAATAGGAACTCAGCCAGAACTGATGCCAGCAGTCTCTAATCAGAGAGAGTGGTGGAGGTAGTGGGTATATATACTTTGGTGAAAGGCTGCGTTTGGTTATTGTGTTAGCTTTGTCTTTGGGAGGGAGGGCTGATGTGGGTAGATGACCATGTGTGTATGTGCACACATGTGCGTGCATTCCTAGGAGTTGTTCCTTCCATTTGTATTTCCATTAGGCTTTCCTCAAAATTTAAATTTAAAGGAAACAGCTTGGTTGTACTGGGAGTGTTCTCTTTCCTCACTCCTTCCTTCTTCCCTTCATTGGGCTGGTGTCTTTTGCAGCACCTCGTCCAGCTGTTTTCTTCTGTATCGTTGTACCTCCAACTCGTTTGTTATTTGTATTTGATTAGATTCATCTCTCCTTTCCATATTTTTTCAAACTAACATAGCTTTTGCTTGCAAGTTGGTGCCATGCCCCCCTTCCCCTGCCATTCCTGTGTTTGTTTGTTTATCTTGATTTTGGACTCCAGAAAAGGCTGTGTTTGTTGTGTAACGTCAACCCTTACTTCTGCTTTCTCTATTCTATTTCCTTGTCAGTTTTGTCAGTCAACTGTGTCTCTTTTAGATTTTTACAAACTCAGTCTTATTTTGATTTTTGAAAACAAACATTGACCTCTGGGCATGTCCCCCCCACCCTTAAGTCATATTCAAGGATTTCGTTTTTTTTCCCCTCTCTCCTAAATTCCTAAAGAAAGGCATATGTGTGTAGTGTTTGGTTCCCCCCCTCCCGTTATGAAGTGAACCGTCTGTGTCTTCTCTGTGTTTATCCTCCCAGAACAGAAATTAAAGAAGGGATTTTTTACATTATTCTTCCATTGCTCTTGGTTCTTACCTTGTCGCATGTGCTGTTGCGCTGTATTTCTTGAAGTTACCCTGCCTTCCATAAAAGAACATGAAATATAAAACAATAAATTAAAGACACCCGCCATTTACTTAGGCAGTTCTGCTTTTCTTCATCTCTTGTGTGTCTGTGTCGGTGTGCGTGTGCATCCTAGGTTGTTGTTCCACCAACGCTATCTGTCCAAATTTCAAGGCAGTGTTGACAAAGCATGAGACACCTAGGATTTATATTAATTATCTTCTTATTCGAATAACACTCCACTGTGCAGCAAAGCAATGCAGCACAATATGAGGCATCTTCGGGGCGCTGGAGGGGCAGAGGTGGGTGAGGTGCTGCTGTCACTAGCAGCACCGTTAGGCCAGCCGCCTGTCCGCTAGTCCAGATAGTGCCTCCCGGTGCAGTGGGGCAGCAGAGCGTGGAGGCCAGTTGCAGTGCTTGGAAGTCACTGCTCAAGGAGGCTGGTGTGGAGAGGGGTAGGAGTCACACTCTTGCCCAAGGCAGAGCAGCATCTCCTTCTGCAGTGGAAGGGGGGAGCCCACTGATGGACGCTAGGTCAGAGGTGTCTGCCGCCCTCAGAGTGGTGGAGGGTGAGGAGGAAGAGATCCACCAGAGTGTGTTGGAGGAGAGCAGCAGGCAAAGGCTCCAGCACCTGACCCCTCTTCCATTGTTCCCCTGCTCGTGTGGTGCCCCCCCTGAGTCAAGGCAGGCAGTCTACGTCTCCTCCTCCCCCGAAACGGCAGGGCAGCATCGTGTGGGACCACTTTGAGTTGGGAGCACATCCCAACACTGCCGTGTGCCTCCACTGCAAGGCGTCTCTGAGCAGGGGAAACGGCCGGGGCACTACAGCACCAGCAGCCTGCTCCTGCACTTAAGGAGGCAGCACCAATTGGTCTGGCTCGGGGAAGAGGCCCCCGTGTCCCAGCAGGCTGGCAGCTAGGGATGGCAGAGAATTCTGCCACAGCTTTCAGTGAGGCCAAATGCACTGGCATTCAGCCCCCCGAAATCCATGGTGGAGCAGCCTGGCCCCCCCGCCCCCCGCGGATCCCCCCCTGGGACAAGACTTACCTGGAGTGGATGTTCCGGTTGGCGGTGGCTCCAGCGGCGGCTTCGGCGGCGGCAGTGGCTGGTCTTCCGACCGGCTGCTGCCGCTGGAATTTGCAGTCTCGTCTTTTTTTTTTTTTTTACATAGACATGATAGGCTACGTACAGACATACTTAGCCTATCAGGCCTGGGTTAAAAAAAAAATGCGTACACAAATGGCGGCTATGGCGGCCACCATTTGCATTCCTTATTTTTCGTCGTCTTAGTCTACGTAAATATTTACTTAGACTATTATGGTGAAAATAAAGGGGAACGCAAATAGCGTAGTGGGTGCTATTTGCGTTCCTTTTTGATTTGCTGTTTTAGCCTACGTAAATATTTACGTAGGCTAAAACGGCGAATCAAAAAGGAACACAAATAGCGCCCACTACGCTATTTGCGTTCCCCTTTATTTTTGCCGCCTTAGTCTACATAAATATTGACGTAGACTAAGATGGTGAAAAATAAGGAATGCAAATGGTGGCCGCCCTAGCCACCGCCAATTGCATATACTTTTTTTTTTAACCCAGACATTAGGCTACGTAAGTCTTTACGTAGCCTATCACGGTTAAATACAGGGACGCAAATGGCAGTGGCTATGGCAGCCGCCATTTGCGTCCCTGCTACCCAGCGGCCGGATGTCCGCCTGTGGGCGGAGCTGGCCGGTGGCTCTGCAGAATCCCCGCAGAGCAGAGCCGGCCAGGCAGGACTCCGGGGGGAGGGACGGAGCACCTCCCCCCCACCGCGAAGCAGATCCGCGAAACGGTAAATAACTTTCATACATCCCTACTGGCAGCAGGGGAGCAGAAGGCTGGTAGTGCCTCTGGAACTCCTGCAAGCCCTTCGCCTCTCACCCCCAAGAGGCTTAGGCAGGCCACCATGGAGGACAGGAAAGTATGAGTCCACCCGGTGGAGGTTTCCAGTGTTTACAAATCAGTGGCCTTTCTGGGCTAGGCACTGACCGTGTGCATTCAAGACACTTCCAAAATACTCATTTAGTGTGTGCTAGAAATAAACAGAAGTGGGTAAAAAATCACCTCTGCCAGCCTGCCTGCCCGGTAATGTGTGTATTCAGCCATAGAGAGGCTGAGCTGGTGCTTCTTCTGAATAAGGGTTTTACACTTCGAAGAAACCTGCAGCAGAGATGAGGGACAGTGACCTCTGCTTCAACACACTTTCCCTTCTGAGTTTGGTCTGAGTTTCTGGGAATATCAAATTCAACCTGCGCCTAGCACACAAGCCAGCGGGCCAAACGGCCCAGGTTTTAGGGGGTGCAATGTCCGCGAGGGGGGGCAGGACGGTCCCAGGTGTCACGCATGTCTGTGGAAACAGGGAGAAGTTACCGCTCTTTGCTTTGGGAGTTTCCATGGAAAACATCAGATTTTAACTCTGCCTAGCACAAAAACCACTGGGCCAAACTGTCTGAAATTTTGCAGGTGGCCTCCTCTCCAGGGGTGGGGATGGGGGGTGGGGGTGGAGAGGTCTCCAAATTTCATGCCTGTATCATAAAAACTGAAAAAAATATGACCAGTTGTGTTTTCCCATGCAAGTCAATGGGAAAACTACAAAAATGGGTGATCCAGATATCCTAAGTTTTCTTCAGATTTGGATCCGAGTCGAAGCGGAGGGGGTCCAAATCGATCCGAAGAGGATAGGGGTCACTTCAGAGGAACTGAAGCAGCATCTGAAGCAGATTGGGGGGGGTCCGTGCACAGCCCTACTTTGCAGTAAAGCAATGACTGAAAGAACTTTGACCTTTAGTGATATGGGTAGGATTCAAACCACAAAGTTACATAGATTGAAATAATACTTTCAGGTTCAAAAGCTAAATTGGCTAGTTTTACTTTCTAAGGTTTTTGTTTTGTTTTGTTTCTTTTCAGTTTCACTTCCAGTATTTTTTTTCAGATATTTTGAGATGGAAGGCTTTTCCTCTCCAACTCTGACACAGCTGAAGAGAGAAGACATGGTTCACTTTCAAATTCTTGTCTCTTTGTCAGTTGGAAGGAACTGCAAATCCAAAGCCAACAAACTAGGGATGGTGGAGAATTTCTCCACGAATCTTCGGGAGGCCGAGCGCCGAGGCATTTGGCCCCCCGAAAGTGTTGGGGAAATTCTCCGCCGCCCCCCCCCGGGATGGGACTTACCTTCAGCGAATGTCCCTCTCGGCGGCGGGTCCCGGCAGCGGCTCGGCGGCGTTTCGTCGGGGGTGGGGGCGGCGGCCAGTCTCCCGACCGGCTGCCGCCGCCGCCATTACAAACTAAAAAAGTAAAACAAACAAACAAACCACACACCCGTGATAGGCTACGTGATGATTTACGTAGCCTATCACGGCTAGATTTCCAAAGTCAGCCGTAATAGGCTATGTAAATCGTCATGTAGCCTATCACGGGTGACTTTGGGGGAAAAAAAACAAGCGCGTACGCAAATGGCGGCGGCCCAGGGGTGCCACCATTTGCGTTCCTTATTTTGGCACGTCTGGTCTATGTAAAGATTTACGTAGACTATGGCGAAAATAAGGGCAACACAAATAGCGTTCCCTTATTTTTGCCATAGTCTACGTAAATCTTTACGTAGACTAGACATGCCAAAATAAGGAACGCAAATGGTGGTGCCCATGGGCCGCCGCCATTTGCGTGCGCCCTTTTTTTTTTTTCCTAAGTCACCCGTGTTAGGCTACGTGACGATTAACGTAGCCTATCACGGCTGACTTTGGAAATCTAGCCGTGATAGGCTACGTTAATCGTTATGTAGCCTATCACGGTTTTTTTTTTTTTTTTTTACTTTTTCTTTCGCTGCCGGGGAGACGGGGAGCTTCTCCCCGGCCTGAATTTTGGCCGGGCGAGGCGGGATGCCTCCCCCCCCTCGCCTGAACTTCGGAGGGAGAAGCGAAGCGCCTCTCCCCCACCGCGAAAAAAGCTGCGGGACAAGTTAAGTCCCTTTCGTACATCCCTACAACAAACCAAGCCCTGGCCTGGTTACATCTGCAATAAGAAAAACTGTCATTTCCTTTGTGCTGTTAATTTTCACTCATGCTAACATCTGACTATATGATGGCCTTTATGCCTTCATGTCCTAGATTATCATTCATTTTATAATTGTGCAGTCATCTGATTCAGCACCTGTTACGTTGCTATGCATGTTTCCTTTGCTTTGTTTTAATTCCCAGATCCCGGAGCACAGGGGAAGCTCCACAATCAATATCTGTCACAGTCAAAAAACATTTGAACAAAGTAAGCCTTTAAAATACAAGGGCTACTGTGGATCTGTCGTAACAACCAACTGTGTTGAAATAGTGTGGGGAACCATTTGCCACCCTGTGTCATTCCCAGCGATATACCAGAAATTCTTTTTAGTTCATTTTTTTTTACCAGAATTTGCCCAGTTTATGCCTCATTCATCTGTGGTTGAAGTTCATGCATTTCGAAGCTTGTGATGCAATTTGTGGAACAAATAAAGTGTTTGAAAAATGTGTGCATTTGAAGAATGCACATGAAATATTATACTTTGGAAAAATGTACACATGCTTTAATCATTAGGAGAGGAATGTGTGCAGTTCAAAATGCACACAATTGATGCCAACATTTGGAAAATTGTGCATGGAAATATGCATGAATTTTAATGTTGAAAGGTGGGGGGAAAACACATGGGAAATGTGCACAAAGGTATGCATTAATTTTCATGTAAAAGGTAGTGGCGAGGAAACAAAGATCTCAGTCTGAAATGTGAAAAGGTGGGAAAAGGTTCTCCATCTGAAAGGGTAGGAAATGTGCTCAAGTTCTCCATCTGAAAAGGTGGGAAATGTGTGCAAGTTCTCAATTAAGTGTATGCAAATTCTCAGTCTTAAAAGGTGCAAAATGTGCACAAAGATATGCACAAATTTTCATGTAAAAGGTGGTGATGGGGAAACAAAGATCGCAATCTGAAATGTATGTAAGGTGGAATGAGTTTGGAGGTGGAATCCGGAGAACCTGAAGCTCAGGTTTTGCTGATTCACACATAAGAATGTACAGATAGTGTCAAATCCACTTCGTCTGTGTTTCACAGATTGTCAGGTGCCTTTTGTTCCATCACGGATGGATTATATGTTTTTTTTTGCTATGAGGAAAAATACGCAAATAATCCCATAAGAAGGTTTGCCACAATTTACATAATTTACCTTAGTACGTAACATTTAACATATTATCCCCTATTCCATTCAACTTTTCTCACATATATTTACCATTCTCAGAAGAAACTGGTGTATTTTCCTGCAAGTAAATTTTGGTAAAGTAAAAAAACAATAAATCTGAAAATCCATGGACTATGTGCAGCCTGAGGCAGCCAGTCCGCAGCGGATTCTGAAGGTCAGATTCTTAGAAATCTGATCTTATTTTAGTTCATCTTGAATTTCTCCAGCATCCCTAGTCACATATCCCTAGTCCTTACCCCTTTAAAAGCCTTTCTATCCTGTCACAACCACTTTGCAAGTCTCCTGAATAGCTTAATGTTAACACAGCAAAGTGATAGCTGAGGAAAAGTTTGCCTAATGCACAAGAAACCTGGTTTGTGAGAGTTCAGTATGTCATCGGTCAAAAGAGTCAAAGTTAAAATGAAGTTTATCTTAGATATATTTATACGGGAGTCAGATAAGCATTCTGTTGCTGTTGTTTTTATGAAGAAGTAATTATGCTGGCAATATTCCCCTTTAAAGTATCCACTTTTGCTGATTTTTTCCCTCTCATGAGAAATCATTTTTGGCAGAAGGAGGTAGCTTAATTGCTCTTAATTTGGGAAACAATATTAGAGCCTGCAGGTGTTCCAGTCCTAAAACATATCCCTCAGGGCATGTCAGAAAGATTATGGGATGTTCTGCTTCTTCCCCCCAGCTTATTCCAAGAGATCTGTCAAAAATATTCTAAGAGATCTGTCAAAGGTCTAGACGTTTCAGAAAAGTCTGCTTGAAAATGTCTATTTTTATGGAAACAGGATTTTTAAAAACAAGTAGGTTACCAAATTGTCCAAAAACAAACAAATCCCAACATCCAGACCAGGGATAAATGTATCTGCCATTGTTGCTTTCTCCCGCATTTACATTTTTTAACTCTCAAGTTCATTCTGTCCTGTTTATGAACAACTTGGCACATTTTAGTAAGTTCTCATCAAACAATGAATTGAATGAATTTCTCACCCATCTGCTCTGGCTGAATTCAACAGGTAGAGCTATCCCTAATATGAAGAAGACCATGTTGTACCTGCCTGCCATTAGGGATGTACGAAACCCCTACCTTCCATCCCGAGGGGGGGTCCGTGGGGGGGTGAGGCAATCCATTCCTCCCCCAGGAATCCTTGTGGGCCGGCTCCACGGCGATTCCCCAGAGCCGCCAGCCGGCTCTGTATAGCCAGTGATGCGGCAGCCATTGCCACCCTGTATTGCTGAGGAGGAAGGAATCCAGATGCAAAGGGCATCCACTATGCCATTTCCAGCCGTAAAGCTCTTAGATTAACCTAAATGCAGCCGTAAATAGCCACATTTAGCTTAAACTAGGGATGTCAGAGAATTTCGCCACGAATCTTGGGGAGGCTGAATGCTAGCGCATTCGGCCCCCCGAAATCGGTGGCAAAATGGTCTCCCCCCCTGCTCACCCCGGGACGGGACTTACCTTGGGCGAATGTCCCTGGCAGCGGCGGTTCGGTGGCGGTTCGGCGGCTGCGGTGGCTGCAGCGGCCGGTCTTCCGACCGGCTGCTGCCGCCACCATTTCCAAGTAAAAAAAAAAAAACGTGATAGGCTACATAAAGATTTACATAGCCTATCATGGCTAGATTTTTAAAAAATACCGTGATAGGCTATATAAATATTTACGTAGCCTATCACGGCTGACTTTAAAAAAAAAACAAAACCCGCGCGTATGCAAAAGGCGGTGCCCATGGGCGCCGCCATTTGCATTCCTTATTTTGGCACGTCTAGTCTACATAAACATTTACGTAGACTACGGCGAAAATAAGGGGTACGCAAATAGCGTAGCGTCTACGCTATTTGCGTTCCCCTTATTTTCGCCGTAGTCTATGTAAATGTTTATGTAGACTAGACGTGCCAAAATAAGGAACGCAAATGGGGGCACCCATGGGCGCTGCCATTTGTGTACGCGCGTGTTTTTTTTTAACTCAGCCGTGATAGGCTACATAAACATTTACGTAGCCTATCACGGCTGACTGCAGGGACGCAAACGGCGGCGGCTACGGCTGCTGCCATTTGCAGTCCCGGCCGGCCAGGATTCACGGCGGGAGGGACGGGGCGCCTCCCCCCCAGCCAGAATTTCAGGGGGGGAGGGACGGGGCGCCTCCCCCCCACCGCGAATCAAATTTCATCACAGGTAAGTGACTTTCGTACATCCCTAGCTTAAACTAAGGGCTTTACAGCCGCAAATGGCATCCACTATGCCATTTGCATCTGTGGTTTTTCCCGTAAGCTGGCCGCAGAGAAGAGGCGGCTTCAAAGCGGATTCGGGGGGCGGGCAGAGGTGAGTGCCCCATTCCGCCGCAGATTCCGGGGAGTCACCATGGAGCCTCATTGGGGTCCACAGCAGATTTCTCTGACATCCCTACCTGCCATGTAACTGTTAAACATAAAGAGCCTGTCACACGTGCACGCATGCATGCACATCACACATACACACACACACACACAGCGGCAGCTCTAATTCAGCATCCCAAACATCATTGAATATACAGATAATATATATTCAAACCCAGAGATTTAAAAGCTGTGGATGGACAAATCTCTCAATTTTGCTTACTTAAGTTCTTTTCATCCTGTTTATGGAGAAAAGTGCAAATTTTGGCAAGTTCTTATAAAAAAAATAAACCAAATCAAATTCTCACTGATCCCTACTCCAGACAGGGCTTTCTTTCAAGTGTACTATGTTGAGGAAAGTCACCCCACCTCTGCCTTGAGAACAAACAAGTTTTACTTGCAATTTATACTGCTTTAAGACTGTGTCCCCCCCTGCCCCCCACCCCTGCAATCACTTGCACAATACAGAACCACTGTAAGACTTGTGATATGGCTGGGATCACATGAAGGTGCCAGTTGCTTGTACCAACACCTGCCCACGGAGGCTATAATCCATGAGGTCCAATGACCTGAGCACTTGCAGCTGCTCTTCTTAAAGTGATACATGATGCAAAGTCACTTCAAACAAAACATACATGTAGTAAAACTACTAACTGTTTATATAATTCTAAGACTACAAAACACATAATGTAATGCAACTGCGAGTGAATGATAGTTATGTGAAAATACTGAAGGCCTGTAACTGAAACAATCAATTGCCAATTCTGAAAAAAGAAAGAAAGAAAGAAAGAAAGAAAGAAAGCAGGCAATTGAAAAGGTCTGTGGAAAGAGGTGGTTTTCTGTGGAAATCAATTTATTAAGACCAGGAAAACAGATCTGAAAATCGTTTTGGTTCATCCAAACAAAAGTATTGCCCAATGATCTGTGTGTGTGTGTGTGTGTGTGTGTGTGATGCATCAGCATGGCCATCTTTGTTTTTTACACGTGCCTCAGATTTGAAAATGAAATGCTTCCTGGAAATTGTGCCCATCCTTATGCAATCCTCACATTCCTGAAGTTGAGAGCAGAGGCAAAAACTTTTTTCTGTGTGCCAAACATGTCAGCGAGTTGTCTCGGTTCAGATTTCCTTTGTTCTTACCTAATTCGTCTTCCTTTTTTCATGGTGAAGGAATCATCAAATGTGTGATCCACACTGATGTCTACACACACAGCTAATGTTGATGATGTGGTGCTCAATGTGTGTCAGAATTTGCTGTGTGTGATCAACTTTCTCATCTAAATTAAAAATTAAATTAATTTTTTTTAAAGGCTCGGATGAATGCAGAGGTAGGATGGAACGAAATTGTGAATGAACGCATGTGAAAGTAACACAAACTGGAAATGGACTGATACATTGTTACCTACCTTGAAACAGATTGTAGTTACGTGTTTGTCTATGTATCTTACAGCACCTGTAGCAGCTGCTTGACTCAGTGTACAAGATATTTCTACCCCCTGTTTGTCCCAGTGCTGATTCCTCTGTAGTAGAAACAACAATGATAATGCTTGTTCTTTTAAGCTCTGGGAACAAAATCACTTTATTTCCCACAGTGGGGCAGGTGTTCACTTGAATACACTGATTACTTAAGTTTCTCTCTTGGTGATATACAATTTATATGAGACGTTGAGATAGGCTATTACAAAATGGACTTGTTTCTGATCTGTGTTTTTGTAGTTGTTCAGTCGGTCAGTCATGTCCGACTCTTCGTGACCCCATGGACCATAGCACACCAGGCCTTCCTGTCCTCTGCCCTCTCCCAGAGCGTGCTCAAGTTCATATTCATTGCATCCGTGATGCTATCTAGCCATCTCATCCTTTGCCGTCCCCTTCTCCTTTTGCCTTCAATCAATCTTTCTCAGCATCAGGGTCATTTCCATGGAGTTTTCTCTTCGCATTAAGTGGCCAAATTATTTGAGCTTCAGCTTCATTATCTGTCCTTCCAGTGAGCATTCAGGGTTGATTTCTTTTAGGATTGACTGATTTGACCTCCTTGCAGTCCAGGGGACTCGTAAGAGTCTTCTCCAGCACCACAGTTCGAAAGCATCAATTCTTTGGCTCTCAGCCTTCCTTATAGTCCAACTCTCACAGCCATACGTTGCTACTGGGAAAACCATAGCTTTGATTATATGGACCTTTGTCGGCAAGGTGATGTCTCTGCTTCTTACTATGCTGCCTAGGTTTGCCATAGCTTTCCTCCCCAGGAGCAAGTGTCTTTTAATTTCATGGCTACAGTCAATGTCTGCGGTGATCCTGGAGCCCAAGAAAATAAAATCTGTCACTGCTTCCATTTCTTCCCCTTCTATATGCCAGGAAGTGATGGGGCCAGATGCCATGATCTTAGTTTCTTTAATGTTGAGTTTCAAACCAGCTTTTGCACTCTCCACTTTCACCCTCAACAAGAGGCTCTTGAGATCCTCTTCACTTTCTGCCATTAGGGTGGTATCGTCTGCATATCTGAGGTTGTTGATAATTCTCCCAGCAATCTTAATTCTGTCCTGTGATTCATCCAACCTGGCGTTTCTCATGATGTACTCTGCATATAAGTTAAACAAGCAGGGCAACAATATGCAGCCTTGTCGTACTCCTTTCCCAATTTTGCACCAATCGGTTGTTCCATGTCTGGTTCTTACTGTTGCTTCTTGACCCTCATACAGGTTTCTCAGGAGACAGGTAAGGTGGTCTGGTACTCCCATCTCTTTCAGAATTTGCCACAGTTTGTTGTGATCCACACAATCAAAGGCTGTAGCATAGTCAATGAAGCAGAAATACACTTTTTTCTGGAATTCTCTTGCTTTCTCCATGATCCAGCAAATGTTGGCGATTTGATCTCTAGCTCCTCTGCCTCTTCTAAACCCAGCTTGTACTTCCAGTACAAGCATAACCTTGCTGGCATGTGAAATGAGCGCAATTGTACCGTAGTTTGAACACTCTTTAGCATTGCCCTTCTTTGGAATTGGAATGTAAACTGACCTTTTCCAGTCTTGTGGCCACTGTTGAGTGTTCCACATTTGTTGGCATATTGAGTGCAGCACTTTAACAGCATCATCTTTTAGGATTTTAAATAGCTCAGCTGGAATACTGTCATCTCTGCTAGCTTTGTTGTTAGTAATGCTTCCTAAGGCCCACTTGACTTCACTCTCTAGAATGTCTGGCTCATGTTCAGTGACCACACTATCATGGCTATCAGGGACATTAAGATCTTTCCTGTATAGTTCGTCTGTGTATTCTTTTCACCTCTTCTTAATCTCATCTGCTTCTGTGAGGTCCCTGCCTTCTTTGTTCTTTATCATGTCTGTCTTTGCACAAAACGTTCCCTTGATATCTTGAAAAGATCTCTAGTCTTTCCCATTCTATTGTTTTCCTCAATTTCTTTGCATTGTTCATTTAAGAAGGCCTTCTTGTCTCTCCTTGCTATTATCTGGAACTCTGCATTCAGCTGGATATATCTTCCCCTTTCTCCCTTCCTTTTTACTTCCCTTCTTTCCTCAGCTACTTGCAAAGCCTCATCAGACAGCCACTTTGCTTTCTTGCATTTCTTTTTCTTTGGGATGGATTTAATTGCTGCCTCCTGGACGATGTTACAGACCTCCATCCATAGTTTCTCAGGCATTCTGTCTATCAGGTCTAATCCCTTAAATCTATTCCTCACCTCCACTGTATATTCATCAGGGATATGATTTAGGTCATACCTGAACGGTTTAGTGGTTTTCCCTATGTTCTTCAATTAAAGCTGAAATTTTGCAAGAAGCAGCTCATGATCTGAGCCACAGTCAGCTCCAGGTCTTGTTTTTACTGACTGTATAGAGCTTCTCCATCTTTGGCTGCAAAGGACATAATCAATCTGATTTCAATATTGACCATCTGGTGATGTCCATGTGTAGAGTCGCCTGTTGTACTGTTGGAAAAGAGTGTTTGCTCTAGGGATGGCGGAGAATTTCTCCCCAAAACTTTGGGGGGCCGAGTGCCAATGTGTTCGGCCCCCCGAGCAAGTTTTGGGGAGAAATTCTCCGCACCCCCCCACCCCCCGCACCCCGCCCGGGACGGGACTTACCTTTGCCGAATGTCCCTCCCGGCGGCGGGTCCAGCCGGTGGTTCGGCGGTTGTTCGTGCGGGGCGGAAGCGGCAGCCGGTCTTTTGACCGGCTGCCGCCGCCACCATTCCAATGAAAGAAAAAAAAACAAAAACGCCCCCATGATAGGCTACGTGACGATTAACGTAGCCTATCACGGCTAGATTTGCAAAGTCAGCCGTGATAGGCTACGTAAATCGTCACGTAGCCTATCACGGGTGACTTAAAAAAAAAAAAAAAGCACATACGGATAATGGTGGCCCCCATAGGGAGCCGCCATTCCCGTTCCTTATTTGGTTGCTGTAGTCTACGTAAATCTTTACGTAGACTACAGCAACCAAATAAGGAATGCGAATGGCGTACGCGCTTTTTTTTTTTTTAAAGTCACCCGTGATAGGCTACGTGACGATTAACGTAGCCTATCATGGCTGACTTTGCAGATCTAGCCGTGATAGGCTACATTAATTGTCACGTAGCCTATCATGGGGGCGGTTTTTTTTTTTCTTTTAAACTTTGGAGTTCGCGGCCGGGTGAGGCGGGAAGCCTCCCCCCCGGCCTGAATTTCGGCCGGGTGAGTCGGGAAGCCTCCCCCCCCCCGGCCTGAACTTCGCGGGGGGAGCAGCGAAGCGCCTTCCCCCCACCGCGAACAAGCTTCGACGACAGGTAAGTGACTTTCATCCACCCCTAGTTTGCTCTGATCAGCGTGTTCTCTTGGCAAAACTCTATTAGCCTTTGTCCTGCTTCATTTTGTACACCAAGGCCATGCTTGCCTGTTATCCCGGTGATTTCTTGACTTCCTACTTTGGCATTCCAATCCCCTATGATGAAAAGGACATCTTTTTTTGGTGTTAGTTCTAGAAGGTGTGGTAGGTCTTCATAGAACCAATCAACCTCAGCTTCTTCGGCCTCAGTGGTTGGGGAATAGACTTGAATTACTGTGATGTTGAATGGTTTGCCTTGGATTCGTACTGAGATCATTCTATCATTTTTGAGGTTGTACCCCAGTACTGCTTTTCCCACCCTTTTCTTGACTATGAGTGCTACTCCATTTGTCTAAGGGATTCTTGCCTGCAGTAGTAGATATAATGGTCACCTGAATTAAATTCGCCCATGCCTGTCCATTTTAGTTCAGTGATTCCCAAGATGTCGATGTTCAATTTTGCCATCTCATGTTTGACCACCTCCAGCTTACCTTGATTCATTGACCTTACATTCCATGTTCCTAAACAATACTGTGCTTTACAGCATCAGATTTTCTTTTCACCACCAGACACATCCACAGCTGAGTGTTCTTTCGGCTTTGGCCCAGCCGCTTTCTGGCGCTACTTGGAAATTCCCTCTGCTCTTCCCCAGTAGTATATTGGACACCTTCCGACCTGAGGGGTTCATCTTCCGGCATCATATCTTTAGCCTTTGATACGTTCCATGGGGTTTTCTTGGCAAGAATACTGGAGTGGGTTGCCATTTCCTTCTCCAGTGGACCACATTTTGTCAGAACTCTCTGCCATGACCTGTCCATCTTGGGTGGCCCTGCACGGCATAGCTCATGGCTTCACTGAGTTATGCAAGCCCCTTCGCCCCAACAAGGCAGTGATCCATGAAGGGGTGTTTTTGTAGACTGTATGACAAGAAGTGTGCTCTGTCAAAATGTACTTAAAAACACATCTGTGTGGAGTGAAAGCAAAACCTTTGATATGTTTGCCATGAAGGGTTGGATCCAGATTTAGGCACATGCAATGGGGCCCATGCTCCTCCTCCCCATGCTGCCTCTTCTAGCCCTCTGAAAATGCTACACGAAGGATTTGGGGATCCTGGTGAATGGGGTGGGCTTGGTGCAGTGGGGAGGGTGTGTCCTGCTCTAGATCAAGCCTTGGCTGTTTGCAAGCAAGTACGGGGAGCAATGCAATAGAGTAGTCAAGTTGGCAAGCAAAGGGTCAAGAACACAGGTTTCAGACCAAAGAGGTTTAAGCTAAGGCAGGGGTGGTCAAAATCCAGCCAGAGGTCAGAACACAGGCAGGCAGGCAGGCAACAAGGATCAGGCAACAGCAGGAGCAGTCAAGATAACAAAGCAAGAGTTCAAACATAGTAAATCAGTCAGGTACATTACGCCATCCAGAAGCAGGGCCATGAGGCAGTCCAAAGGGTCAGGGAACAGAGCATCAATCATGGGGCACTGTTTATACATCAACAAAGGGAGCTCCTATTTAAAGCAATGTGTCTCTATGATGGAATGAGAGGAGGCCCATGAAAATGTTGTCCATAATGGTGTCATGAATTCTGACTCCATCAGATCTTGAACCTATTTCTGCAAAGAAGCAAGTCAGAGTATCACACCTAGAGTAGCACAGGTATTGCAGGTGCAGAGACCACTGTGAGGCCAACACTGATGTTTCTCAGGGAACTGTGTACAGCAAACAAACTATTGCTTCTGTACAGCAAGCAAGCAAGCAAACAAATTGCATGTAGGATTACCCATGGGATGATCTACACAGTTCTAATATTTGTATCCCACCCTTTGGCCCTTCAGAAGACCCTCAATTCAGTTTATATAAACAATTTCTACAGTTTTAAACATGAATAACAGAATGATAAAATCTCAATAAATACCAGCTAAAACACCAAGACATTAGTAGACAATGGGGGGCAAAAAAAATGACCTTCCTCATTTCACTATCTTATTCAGTGGTATCATAGAATAGTAGGGTTGGATGGCCTATAAGATTGAGTCCAACCCCCTGCTCAGTGCAGGAATCCAAGCCAGAGCAACCCTGACAGATGGCTGTCCAGCCTCATCTTGAATGCCTCCAGTGTGGGAGAGCCCACTACCTCTCTGGGTAATTGGTTCCATTGTTGTATTGATCAGACAGTCAGGAAGTTCTTCCTGATGTTCAGCTGGAATTTGGCTTCCTGTAACTTGAGCCCATTATTCCGTGTCCTGCACTCTGGGATGATTGAGAAGAGATCCTGGCCTTCCTCTCTGGGACAACCTTTCAAGTACTTGAAGAGCGCTATCATATCTCCCCTCGGTCTTCTCTTCTCAAGGCTAAACATGCCCAGTTCTTTCAGTCTCTCCTCACAGGCCTTTGTTTCCAGTCCCTGATCATCTTCGTTGCCCTCCTCTGAACCCTCTCCAGCTTGCCTGCATCCTTCTTAAAGTGTGGTGCCCAGAACTGGTCACAGTCCTCAAGATGAGGCCTAACCAGTGCTGAGTAGAGGGGAACTAGTACTTCCTGGGATTTGGAAGCTATGCTTCTATTAATGCAGCCCAAAATACCATTTGCCTTTTTTTCAGCCACATCACATTGTTGGCTCATATTCAGCTTGTGATCGACAAGAATTCCAAGATCCTTCTCGCTTGGCTTGTAGTTGAGCCAGGTGCCCCCCATCTTGTAACTGTGCATTTGGTTTCTTTTTCCTAGTTGCAGAACTTGGCATTTATCCCTATTAAATTTCATTCTGTTCTTTTCTGCCCAGTGCTCCAGCCTGTCAAGATCACTTTGAGTCTTGTTTCTGTCTTCCAGGGTATTAGCTATCCCAGCCAATTTTGTGTCACCTGCAAATTTTATAAGCATTCCCTGCACCTCCTCATCCAAGTCACTAATAATAATGTCATTATTAACATATTATTAGATGGCCATCCCTGGGTAGAGACACAGGGATGGTCATTTTGGCTATGTTGGGAGAGAAATACTCTGAAACTTACTTTACTTATTTACGTAAAATATTTATAGGCCATTTTTCAGGGCAGGAGCCTTCCCAAGGTGGCACACAACAATAAAATTCATGTAATAAAAAAACAATGCAACAATAAAAACAGCAAACATTCCAAAAAACAACAGCAACAAACTAGTAGAAGACAAAACCAAAACTCAGTTCCATCTACAACCCAGTGAGATAAGACATAGTTACCAAACACCCCCAAATTCTTCTGTTTGGGGGAGAAGGGACCTGTATCTCGAAGGGAACTAAGGTTTTTTGGTGTTGGAGAAGAGCAGAAAAGCAAGTACCATTAGAATATTGAGGACTTGCACGTCCCAAGTGAAAGTGCAGGCTTCTTAACAACAGTTTTCTGATCAGGCATTGTGCTCTGATTCCTCAGTGTTAACACTTGCACATTTCAGATCTTGCCTCAGGATGACAACCACAGAATACCCCACCATGAAATATTTGCTGATTCTAACCTTCCTTTAATCCAGATCGAAAGAAAAATGAAGAATTCAACATCTTTTAAAGCTATGAGGCAAGACTCTGTAATAGACATGCCTACATGACTCTTCTGCCACCTTTGTTTAAGACAATCACGAAAATCCCCCTGGCTACCTTGCTCACCTGGACCTGTGATAGCCAGAGATATTTATGCAACAATATCACCCATCAACTCGTACACTTTCCTCACATCTTGGAGAAAAAAGGAGCCCATTGTCTGCTTTCTTCTCTCAGTGTCTGACACCTAAAAATCAATTTTCCGACATCCTATGAGCAGTCTCTGAGGAAGGACTTGTTTTATTTTAATTATTAAATCCTGAGAGGAGGGATAAAAAGAGCAACCCAAATCCATAAATTTTACAGAGACGGAGAGAGAGAGAGGGAAAGAGGATACCTTCTGTCCAAAAAGGATCCTCACACTTTCTGTTCAGGAGAGCAACCCCCTCCTTTCCCCCTCTCTGTCTCCCCTTCATTTCCAGAGAAGGAGCTCAACAGAGCTTCACATTACTTCACAAATCAGCAGAGAGGCAAAATCTTGGCATTATCGTCTGTTTTTCATTTAAGTGGTCTGCACTCCCGATTATTCTCCTTTCCTCCTGTTTTCCTAACATTTCATCCTGTTCCAAATGCCAAAACCAGTTGGCTTTGGAGCTCTCAGTAGCTCTTTAATGCCTCTCCATCCACTTGCTTCCCAAACCCCTGCATTTGCTCTATAACCCCCTCCTCCAAAACTCCCTCACACTTCCCCTAACAGTCTGTTTCTCCCCCAACCCAATTATCCCAGGTTGGAACTTCTTTCTTCCCACCCCCTCCCGCTCTTCCCCCTTCTCCATGAACACACACACACACACTCACTCACACCTAGCTAGGAATTAAAACTGGCTCTTCGAGGTACCGCACTTCCATCACCCATTTTTTTAAAGCATACACAGACCTTGCTAGATATTAAAACTGTTCCCTTTAGAACAGACACACACACACACACACACGTTTTTCTACACATCCCAGTTGACCTAGCTTCATTACTGACTTGTTATCTTTAACCTTCTCAGTGTTAATGTATGATTTTAGTTCCCCTGATATATGCATGGTTAGAATTCCCCCGATGTGTGATTTGAACTCATTTTAAATCCTTCTTTAATAAAGCAAAGAATTGCTTTCAAGGACCTTGTTGTGGTCTCTCTCAGGCTGGGAGACTATCAGGTTTTCCTAAGTACCCAGAGTTCAGTGCCAAAAGATCCCTTATTATGTGGTTGGTTTACATATTTTTAATATACACAGCCATGTAAATTAAACCATACTTCTTAACAATAATCAGGGAAAAGCCAGAGTAAACAAGTAAGTCATCAGGGCCTTCCTAAAAGCCTGCAAATGCTTTGGGGGGGGGGGGGAGGGATGTTCAATTCTTTCTTCACTTTCTAAAGCTCCAAGAGTTTTAAAAGCACACTTCCGTTGTCTCTTTCTGCAAGTGAGAGAGTGAGCTCCTCAAGGTGGCAAGCTGCCATTAGCTTTATCTTAAGTAACGCTGTCACCTCCTGAGAGGAGGATAATGGTAGCTGACCACCTTGAGGAACTCACTCTGTCCTGTGGAAATCACTGCTTAGGCAGCCAGCCACCATTTGTCTCCTTCCAGAAGGCAACAGTTAAGGATGTGAGAATACATCTCAGTCCGGGTCCTCCAGGTGCCCCCAAGCTTTCCCCTTGCTCACTGGGCATATAAACCTATACACAAAAAGCTCTGTGAATTGCCCACAGACTCTAGTTTACAGAGCTATTTTGCGTAAAACTTTATGGGCAAGTGCTGCTGATTGCCTTTTTTTTTTTTTAACATGGTGATCAGCACAGAGATGAACAGGCCTGGAGGGGGCACTCGACTGTAGCCCAGAGGGCCAGTGAGCTGGGGGGAGTTTGGCGGGCACAGTTCAGCGGGCGTGAGTGCCAGTGGTCCGTCAAATTTGTGGACCAAAACGGGCACTCGCGACACCCCTAGCAACACTGCAATGCATGAAGTGTTCTTGCCTCATTCAACCTGGCTTATTCCACCCAGGGAATAGCTACAAACTAGGGATGTGCATTGGATTCAGCAAAAGTCTGAAGCCAGAGCCAAATTGGGGCCATTTAGACCATTTCTGGTGCTTCCCAAAGCAAAGTGGGCTTCCCCCTGTAGCAACCAGAACTGAACCTTGACCTGCACAAGGCTTTATTACTAATTAGGTCTTCAGAGAAGCAGGCATTCCATCCCTGTCCCCAACATGCCCATTTCTTCTCCTCCCAAAGCTGTGGCACTGATCTTGGGAGAGGAAGCCTCCACTGAGCTTTCCTATGGTAGCTGGGAGTGGTGGCCTGGGGAAATCCCTACCTGGATTTCCCCTTCTGAGGTCAGCATGATTTACAGCCTCAGAGGGGGAAATCCCCATCTTCCTATGACCTCTCAGATGCAGTCTAGGGACTGTAGGATTGCACTCATAACACTTTGCATTTTGTTCCTGTTGTCCTGCAGTTTTTCATGTGTGTGTTTGTGTATCTGTGTGATATAGTAGCATTATCCCATTATTTCTGGTGTCTTATTTTCCTTCTCTAGTGAAGCTACACCAACATTCTGCCCAGTAGAGTTGGTAAACTGCTGTGGTGTCAGAAACTTTTATCTTCCCGTATGTGCTCCCACATGATGAGCTGTGAAATGTGATGGTGCTGGTAATAAATATTTCATGGGCCCTCGCTCCATGTGGATAGGGATGTATAAGCATTTCATTTTTTGTTAAACATCAGAAGTTGTGCTGTTTGCACCCCCGAATGCGAGTTCATTTTTCAGGCAGAGCTGGTGTATTCCCAAGCTTGCAATTGCATTCACAAAATGTGTTGGTTAGGAAACGCACACTTAAAAAATGCATATTATGGGGGGGGAGAAGCATTTTCATGCTTTAGTCAATGGGGAAAACTGCATTTGGGTGAATGCCTTAAAAATGTGCACCTAAATGTGCACTGTTCCCATTCAAACAACAATAAAGAAGTTTATTGCCTTCAGGAAAGGGAACAAGGCGGCACAAGCATCAAGATAGAACTCAGAGAGCCTCAACAACCTCCTGTCCCTACATATGGAGCCTCCTATGCCTCTGTCTTTCTTAGCTGGGGCAAGTTGTGAAGGCTGCAAGGTCCAAGTCAAATCTTGTGGGGAGTAGGGGTGCACGAAAGTCACTTACCTGGTCTCGCAGCTTGCTTTGCGGTGGGGGGGAGGCGCTTCACTGCTCCCCCCGAAGTTCAGGCCAGCTTGTTCGCGGTGGGGGGGAGGCGCTTCGCTGCTCCCCCCGCAAAGTTCAGGCCGGGGGGGAGGCTTCCCGCCTCGCCTGGCCGAAATTCAGGCCGGGGAGGAGGCTTCCCGCCCCGCCCAGCCGCGAACTCCAAAGTTTAAAAAAAAAACGCCCCCGTGATAGGCTACGTGACGATTAACGTAGCCTATCATGGCTAGATCTGCAAAGTCAGCTGTGATAGGCTACATTAATCGTCACGTAGCCTATCACGGGTGACTTAAAAAAAAAAAGCGCGTACGCTAATGGCGGCCCCCATAGGGAGCCGCCATTCGCGTTCCTTATTTGGTTGCTGTAGTCTACGTAAATCTTTACGTGGACTACAGCGAAAATAAGGGCAACACAAATAGCGTTGCCCTTATTTTCGCCGTAGTCTATGTAAAGTTTTACGTAGACTACAGGGACCAAATAAGGAACGCGAATGGCGGCTCCCTATGGGGGCTGCCATTAGCTGTACGTGCTTTTTTTTTTTTAAAGTCACCCGTGATAGGCTACGTGATGATTAACGTAGCCTATCACGGCTGACTTTGCAAATCTAGCCGTGATAGGCTACGTTAATCGTTACGTAGCCTATCACAGGGGCGTTTTGTTTTTTTTTACTTTGCTTGTAATGGCGGCGGTGGCAGCCGGTCGAAAGACCAGCTGCCGCCCCCGCCCCTGATGAAGACCTGCCGAACCGCCGCCGGGACCCGCCACCGGGAGGGACATTCGTGAAAGGTAAGTCCCATCCCGGCGGGGGCAGGGGGCGGGGGGCAGAGAATTTCTCCCCGAACAACCTTCAGAGGACTGAATGTGTTGGCACTCGGCCCCCCGAAGTTTCGGGGAGAAATTCTCCCCCATCCCTAGTGGGGAGTGCACACTAGGGATAGCCGGCCTCACCAGCTGTTGCCTTGTGCACCATTCGCTGGATCCCCACCATCCACCTGCTCCCGTTCAGTGTTTGGCACAAGCCGCCAAACAGTCTGCAGATGCCTGGAAAGTGGCACGCGGCATCCCGCCTACCTGCGAGTCACCATTTTGGGGCAGCGCGTGCCAAGCTGGGCAAGCATGGGGATCTGTGGACTGGCATCTGCCAGACTCCTCCACCATCCCAGACTTCTGCAATATCCCTGGTGCACACTTACATTAGGTTTAGGTTAGTTGAACTTTCATTGCTTCCCCCAGAATATCCCGGAAACTGGATGCCTACCACTTCCCTCCCACAGAAACTATAATTCCCAGGGTTTCCTAGGAAGCAGGAATGATGATTAAACCAGTTTAGGAGGTCTGGAGTGTCTGCCATGACAGACACATGATATTCCGCTCTCATGAGCAATTGTGCCCTATCAGAGCAACTACATGTCCAGAGCAACTCCATCTACCATTAGGGGTCTACGTATTGTGTAAAATCCATTCCATCTGTTTTTCACAGACTGTCCGTTGCCTGTTGTTCCATTGTCCACTCATTGACGGGATTGGATTTTTTTTTAAGTCCCTGAATTTGTGCAAATTTGCAAAATTCACAAATCTCTGCAGAATGCACAAATACCCCCCAAATCAGCATTTTCACGCTTTAGCCTATGGGGAAAATGCACATTTTGGCTATTTCTTTGTAAATTTTGTGAACAGACCAAATTTGCACAAGACTCCAGAAAGTTAGAAAAATGGTCTGTAAGTCTGGGGAATCCACCTGATCAGGGAAAAGCGATGTCGTTGCAGGATCCACTGGTCGGATTCATAAAAAAACAAACTCATTTGATTCCCTTGTGGATTTCTCTGACATCCCTACCCATTAACCTTATATTTTTCTTCCATTACACTTGAATTAATTCTTGAAGTGATATCTTTGGACAAAGCATTGAATACAGTTCAGTCAGAGTCAGATCCTTTCACTGGAGTGCTCTTTTGGTAAACCACAGTTCTGGAATGAACTTCAGCTCTGGTTGCCTTTATTTAGCCGGGTCTTCTAGTCCTTTAAAGACTGAAGGCAAAAGGAGAAGGGGATGGCAGAGGATGAGATGGCTAGATAGCATCACTGATGCAATGAATATGGACTTGAGCTCTGGGAGAGAGCACAGGACAGGAAGGCCTGGCATGCTATGGTCCACAGGGTCACAAAGAGTCGGACATGACTGAACGACTGAACAACAACAAATCTAGTCCTTTGGCCCATTTATTTATTTATTTATTTATTTATTATTATTATTATTATTATTATTATTATTAAATTTATTAATCGCCCATCTGGCTGGTCACCCAGCCATTTCTGCACCTTCTTGCTTCATTCCTGGGCCTTGTGCCTGACAGTGGGAGATACTTAAAAGAACAGAGGTGGTCAAGTGTCTAGTTCCCATTGGCAGCTAGAAATATAGTTGTTTTTGGGACCCTTTGGAAGTAATCTGCTTAACAGCCACTGGACAGAACAAGTATGAGCAGCTAAGGCTCCTGGTCTCAATTCAAACAGAACTTGTCCTAAAAGTTAACACTCAGGTTAAATTCAAATAGGTTATTACGCATTTGTATCATGCCACCATCCAAAACTGGGTTTCTCTTTGTGTATGCATTAGGGATGTGGGAGAAATCCGACCTGGACATTCCACCACAGAACAGCTTTAAATGTGGGACTCAGATAAATCTAGGGGTGGACGAAAGTCACTTACCTTTTCTTGCAGCTTGTTCGCGGTGGGGGGGAGCGCTTCGCTGCTCCCCCCGCGAAGTTCAGGCCGGGGGGGGGAGGCTTCCCGCCTTGCCCGGCTGAAATTCAGGCCGGCGGGGAGGCTTCCCGCCTCGCCCGGCCGAAATTCAGGCCAGGGAGGAGGCTTCCCACCTCGCCCGGCCGTGAACACGAAAGTAAAAAAAAAAAAAGTCCCCTGATAGGCTACGTGACGATTCACGTAGCCTATCATGGCTAGATCTGGAAAGTCAGCCGTGATAGGCTACGTGAATCATCACGTAGCCTATCACGGGTGACTTTAAAAAAAAAAAAAAAAAGCGCGTACGCGAATGGCGGCCCCCATAGGGAGCCGCCATTCCCGTTCCTTATTTGGTCACTGTAGTCTACGTAAATCTTTACGTAGAGTACGGCGAAAATAAGGGCAACGCTATTTGCGTTGCCCTTATTTTCGCCGTAGTCTACGTAAAGATTTACGTAGACTACGGCGAAAATAAGGGCAACGCAAATAGCGTTGCCCTTATTTTCGCCGTACTCTACGTAAAGATGTACGTAGACTACAGTGACCAAATAAGGAACGGGAATGGCGGCTCCCTATGGGGGCCGCCATTCGCGTACGCGCTTTTTTTTTTTTTAAGTCACCCGTGATAGGCTACGTGATGATTCACGTAGCCTATCACGGCTGACTTTGCAAATCTAGCCATGATAGGCTACGTGAATCGTCACGTAGCCTATCAGGGGACGGTTTTTTTTTTTTCTTTGATTGCAATGGCGGGGGCGGCAGCCAGTCGAAAGACTGGCTGCCGCTCCCGCCCCGCTCGAACACCGGACGAACCGCTAGCCGGACCCACCGCCAGGAGGGACATTCAGGGAAGGTAAGTCCCGTCCTGGGGGGGGCCGGAGGATTTCTCCCCGAAACTTGTTCGGGGGGCCGAACACGTTGGCGCTCGGCCCCCCGAAGTTTCGGGGAGAAATTCTCCGCCATCCCTATATAAATCCCGCATTTAAAAGGAGGCTTTCTGCTTCCATTTTAAATGCAGGATCACAACGGACTTCCTTTTGTTTTCTTTCCCCCTTCTCTTCCCCCCTCCTTCTCCCCCTTATCTGAGTCTTCAATATGTTTCATTGATCTCGCTCCTCTTTTTGCAGCTTTTCCTTTTTCACGGAGGGAACTGAAGTGGAACACAAGCAGGGTAATTTGATACCACATGATATCTGATCTATTTAAAAATGTAATAATGGTCATTCAGTGCAGGAGATGCCCTGGAGGTTCACGGTGTCATCTTAAAGGGCCCACAATGTCCGTGAGTGAGCAATCTCAAAAGCAGGATAAAAGCTCTGTGTGAAGAAGCTCTAAGTCTCACTGCCACCTCCGCAGTTTGTTTGTTTGTTTGCTTATTTCTCACAAGCTATGAAGGTATTTCTCTTTCAAACTCATAAACCCAAGATGAAAGAGATCATGTCTTTGCAGATCAGTGCTTTCTGGTATTCTAGATGTGAACTGATTGAATATCACCTGTGCCTTTGACTAAACCAGGCTATTATGAAACCTTTCATGCTGCCAAGGTTCTCATTTTTCCCTCTCTTTGTGGTCTGTTCTACATGTAAGAGAATGCAGACAGCATGCAATAATGGACACATAGCACCTGGAGCAAATTCTTTGTTATGCCAACTTAAAAAAAAAATAATCCAGTAACTACAGCTCATTATCACACACACTTTTGAGTGCATCAAAATCTAGAATGTGCCTTCTACTGAGTCAATAAATATAGTAATTAATTGGTATTTATTAAAATCACAGCCTTGGTCTCCTAAAGCTCCTTAAACCAGGTCTCTTAGGTCCCCTAAAGCTCCTTAAACCAGGTCTCCTTGGTCTCCTTAAGTTCCCTAAACCAGGTCTCCTTAAACCAGGTCTCCTTAAACCAGGTCTCCTTGGTCTCCTAAAGCTCCTTAAAACCAGTCACTGAATAGAACACTTCCAGACTGGTTAATACAAGAGGTGATTGGGACATAACTCAAGCAGCTCGGGGGGCTCCTGTATGCAGGTGAGTCTGGGCCGGAAGAGCAAACACTATCTGATGTTTGCCACAAATCCTTTCAAAATTGCTTAAGCAGAATTTACAGCAGAGCAGTAAAGTAAACTAGCAGTAAAAATTCTCAATTTACGATGCCAAGTGATCTATGAAGCCACTCTACAAATGTAAATGCTTTCATTTACGAGGACTGATTTATGACTTCACAAGCAATTCCTGCAAGGGGCTTTATGGGGCTTCTTTTGTCATCGCAGTCATGATGATATGCCACAGTTAGGGATGTATGGATTTTGTAAAATCCATTCTGTCTGAGTTTCATGGATTGTCAGGTGCCTTTCATTCTGTTGTCTGCTCACTGAAAGAATCAGATTTTTTCCACTTTCCAAAATTTTCACAAATTCACATTTGCATCAATTTGCACTTGTAAAAATGCATAACTCCCCTCAAAATGCGCATTTTCATGCTTTAGCCTATGGGGGAAATGAGCATTTTCAGCTGGTGTTCTTTTTATTTTATGTATTTTTCTGCAACAAAATTTGCAAAAAAAAAATTCTAGAAAGTAAAAAACATGGTCAAGTCCACAGAATTTGTGTGACTCTGGAAAAGCCGGTCCACTGCAGAATCTGTGGGTCAGATTCACAGAACTCCAAACTCATTTGATTCCACTGTGGATACCTCCGACATTCCTAGCCACAGTTCCCAATGTATCACTCCATATTCACTCCAGCTACATCTTGAGCAGAAATTCAGCACCTAGCCATGTTACTTAGACTCAGGGTTCCCACAAATAGTGCCCTGTTCCTGAGACTGATGACCAGAGACTGCATCAGTGGTCAGAGAGCTGTGTATAAGGATGTGAGAACACATCTCAGCTTGGGTTCTCCAGGCACCACCGAGCTTTCCCCCTGCTTGCTGGCCCTCCAGGCTGCAGTCAAGCGCCCCCTCTGTGCTCGATGAGCAGCCCGCAACTTACCTGGGCCTGTTTGTCTCTGTGCCGATCACCACATTAAAAAAAAGGCAATCGGCAGCACTTGCCCATAGAGTTATATGCAAAATAGCTCTGTAAACTAGAGTCTATGGGCAATTCATAGCGCTTTTTGCATAGACCTATATGCATCGACACGACATCCCTAGCTGTGTAGCACAGTGGCTAAGGGACTGTGCTACAAATCATGTCCTGAGCTTGAATCTTGTCCCTGCCATGAATCCATTAGATGGTGACTTCCTTTCAGCCTCAATCCTCCCATCTCTCCAAACTGGGAGAATGGGCATAGGGATGGGGGAGAATTTCTCCCCGAAACTTCGGGGGGCTGAGTGCCAATGCATTCGGTCCTCCAAAGGTTGTTCGGGGAGAAATTCTCCACCCCCCGCCCCCCCCGGGATGGGACTTACCTTTCACGAATGTCCCTCCCGGCGGCGGGTCCCGGCAGCGGTTCGGCAGGTCTTCATTAGGGGCAGGGGCGGCAGCCGGTCTTTTGACCGGCTGCCGCCGCCGCCATTACAAGCAAAGTAAAAAAAAAAAATGCCCCTGTGATAGGCTACGTAACGATTAACGTAGCCTATCACGGCTAGATTTGCAAAGTCAGCTGTGATAGGCTACGTTAATCGTCACGTAGCCTATCACGGGTGACTTTGGAAAAAAAAAAAAAAGTGCGTACGGCTAATGGCGGCCCCCATAGGGAGCTGCCAATCGCGTTCCTTATTTGGTCCCTGTAGTCTACGTAAAGATTTACGTAGACTACAGAGAAAATAAGGACAACGCAAATAGCGTTGCCCTTATTTTCGCCGTAGTCTACGTAAATCTTTACGTAGACTACAGGGACCAAATAAGGAACGCGAATGGCAGCTCCCTATGGGGGCTGCCATTTGCGTACGTGCTTTTTTTTTTTTCAAAGTCACCCGTGATAGGCTACGTGACAATTAACGTAGCCTATCATGGCTGATTTTGCAGATCTAGCCGTGATAGGTTACGTTAATCATTACGTGGCCTATCACAGGGGCGTTTTTTGTTTTTTTTTCTTTTGAAGTTCGCGGCCGGGGAGACGGGGCGCTTCTCCCCAGCCTGAGTTTCGGCCGGGCGAGGCGGGAAGCCTCCCCCCCGGCCTGAATTTCGGGGGGAGCAGCGAAGCACCTCCCCACCACCACCAAGCAAGCTGCGAGACCAGGTAAGTGACTTTCGTGCATCCGTATAAATGATGCACGTTGGGGCAAAAATTAAAATTCCCAACTTCAAGTATAGCCTGATGGGGTATGAGCTAGCAGTGACTGACCAGGAAAGAGATCTTGGGGTTGTGGTGGAAAGCTCAATGAGGATGTCAACCCAGTGTGTGGCTACTGTAAAAAAAGGTAAACTCCATGCTAGGCATAATTAGAAAAGGGATTGAGAATAAAATTGCCAGCATCATACTGCCCCTATACAAATCTATGGTGCAACCACACTTGTAATACTGTATACAGTTCTGGTCACCACACCTAAAAAAATATATTGTAGAGCTGGAAAAGGTGCAGAAAAGGGCAACTAAAATGATGAAGGCGCTTGAGCATCTCCCCTGTGAGAGAAAGTTACAACAGCTGGGATTGTTTAGCTTGGAAGAAAGGAGGGTAAGGGGAGACATGATAGAGGTCTACAAAATTATGCCTGGTGTGGAGAATGTGGATAGGGAGACATTTTTCTCCTTCTCTCAAAACACTAGAACCCAGGGTCATCCTATGAAGCTGATTGGTGGGCGATTTAGGACAGATAAAATGAAGTACTTCTTCACACAGTGAAGCGATGTGAAGTACTTCACAGTTAAGTGATGGAAGTCGCTACCACAGGAAGTAGTGATGACCACCAGTTTGAATGGCTTTAAAAGGGGGTTAGACAAATTCATGGAGGAAAAGGCTATCAATGGCTACTAGTCGTGATTGCTATGTGCTACCTCCAGTACCAGAGGCAGTGAGCCTCTGTGCACCATTTGCTGGGGAACATGGGTGGGAGGGTGCTGTTGTGCTCATGACCTACTTGTGGGTTGCCAGTCGACAGCTAGTTGGCCACTGTGTGAACAGAATGCTGGACTAGATGGACCCTTCCAGCGTAGCTCTTCTTATGTTCTTTTGTTCTTACCTCCAAGATGCAAGGTGGGGCTGATAATGTTGGCTTACAGGGTCATTGTAAAACAGTCTTCCTCAACCTGGGTCCCTCCAGATGTTTTGGACTACAACTCCCATAAGCCCCAACCAGCAAAGCTAGGGGGTATGGGAGTTATAATCCCAAACATCTGTAGGGCACTAGGTTGCCGACCCCTGATAGACATGAATACATGTAAGTTTCTGCATGTGCAATCCAGAACCTTCTAAGGTGCTGCATCATGGGTACATGTACATATCTATGAATCTTCAAATGTATGTTCGTGGGCTCCATTCTAATGGTAAGTGCATGGAGGTCATGGGTGGGCCCAGAAGGCATGACCTCAATTAACTCCAGCCATCACTTGTGCACAAATGCCAGAATTAGGGATGTACAAAAATCACTTAGCTTTCACGGATTATGCTGATGGTGGGGGGGGGAGGCGCTCCATCACTCCCCCCGGAATCCTGGCCGGCCGGCTGTGCTCTGCAGCGATTCTGCAGAGCCGCCGGCTGGCTCTGCCAGCAGCCAGACATCTGGCCGCTGGCTAGCAGGGACGCAAATGGCGGCGGCCGTAGCCGCTGCCATTTGCATCCCTGCAGTCAGCCATGATAGGCTACGTAAATGTTTACGTAGCCTATCAAGGCTGACTTTAAAAAAACCCCAAAAGATGTGCGTATGCAAATGGCGGCGGCCATGGCCGCCACCATTTGTGTTCCTTATTTTGGCACGTCTTAGTCTACGTAAACATTTACGTAGACTAAGACGGCGAAAATAAGGGGAACGCAAATAGTGTAGCGTCTACGCTATTTGCGTTCCCCTTATTTTCGCCATCTTAGTCTACGTAAATGTTTACGTAGACTAAGACGTGCCAAAATAAGGAACACAAATGGCGGCGGCCATGACCGCCGCCATTTGCATACGCGCGGGGTTTTTTGGTTTTTTTTTTAAAAGTCAGCCGTGATAGGCTACGTAAACATTTACTTAGCCTATCACGTTTTTTTTTTAAACCTAGCCATGATAGGCTATGTAAATCTTTACGTAGCCTATCATGTGTGGTTTTTTTTTTTACTGGAAATGGTGGCAGCGGCAGCCGGTCGGAAGACCGGCCACCGCCACCGCCGCACCGCTGCCAGAGCTGCCGCCGGAGCCGCCGCCAGGAAGATCCGCCCAAGGTAAGTCTCATCCCGGGGGGGGTGGGGGGGCAGGCCGTTCCGCCACCGATTTCGGAGGGCCGAATGCGCTGGCATTTGGCCTCCCCGAGATCCGTGGCAGAACGTTCGTACATCCCTAGCCAGAATGCCTGAATGGGTTTGGGTGGAATTACTGTGGAATTGACTGCATTTACTCTGCTATATACATTTAGTATTGTTCAAATGTAGCCAGAAAAAAAGGGGGAAAAAGTTTTGCTGGTGCATTTTGAATAACGGTCCTGAAGATGTTGTTTCAATTTGGTTTAGTTAAGAGTTTATTAAAATTTGCAAAGTTCTCCATGCTCGGGACGAAAAGAAATGGAGATTTTATTTATCTTTTAAAGGATGTGGGAGAAACCAAAACGGACAGTTCCATCCAGCCATCCAGGGCTTTGAGTGCTTTGTTCTTAAAGGTCTGGGTTTGAATTCCTGTGTATTTAGGCATGTCTATCATGCTGAATTAGGGTTGCCACCTCTTTTTTTCTGACAGGCTCCTCATTTTTTAAGAACTAGGGGTGAACGAAAGTCACTTACCTTTTCTCGCAGCTTTTTCGCGGTGGGGGGGAGCACTTCGCTGCTCCCCCTGCGAAGTTCAGGCCGGGGGGGAGGCTTCCCGCCTCGCCCGGCCGAAATTCAGGCCGGGGGGGAGGCTTCCCGCCTCGCCCGGCCGCGAACATGAAAGTAAAAACAAAAAACAAAAAACGTCCCCTGATAGGCTACGTGACGATTCACGTAGCCTATCACGGCTAGATCTGGAAAGTCAGCCGTGATAGGCTACGTGAATCGTCACGTAGCCTATTACGGGTGACTTAAAAAAAAAAAGCGCGTACGCGAATGGCGGCCCCCATAGGGAGCCGCCATTCGCGTTCCTTATTTAGTTGCTGTAGTCTACGTCAATGTTTACGTAGACTACGGCGAAAATAAGGTCAACGCAAATAGCGTTGCCCTTATTTTCGCCGTAGTCTATGTAAACATTGACGTAGACTACAGCGACCAAATAAGGAAGGGGAATGGCGGCTCCCTATGGGGGCCGCCATTATCCGTACACACTTTTTTTTTTTTTTTTAAAGTCACCCGTGATAGGCTACGTGACGATTCACGTAGCCTATCACGGCTGACTTTGCAAATCTAGCCGTGATAGGCTACGTGAATCGTCACGTAGCCTATCAGGGGACGTTTGTTTTTTTTTTCTTTCATTGCAATGGCGGGGGCGGCAGCCGGTCGAAAGACCGGCTGCCGCTCCCGCCCCGCTCGAACACCGGACGAACCGCCAGCCGGACCCGCCGCCGGGAGGGACATTCAGGGAAGGTAAGTCCCGTCCCGGGGGGGGGGGCGGGGGGCGGGGGGGGCGGAGGATTTCTCCCCGAAACTTGTTCGGGGGGCCGAACACGTTGGTGCTCGGCCCCCCGAAGTTTCGGGGAGAAATTCTCCGTCATCCCTATTAAGAACCAAAGGGCAGGCACATACATCAGAGTCCTCTTCACGCCCAGAATAGCTGCCCCTATTGCATCTGGCTGGTGCGGATGGGTGGGATGTTTGTTTCAGCTCATTTTTTTTTAATAAGAATTTATTAACATTTGCAAAGTTCTTCATATTCAGGAGAGAATGAACGTGAGATTCAAAAAATCTGAATGTGGGAGGAAGTGAAACTAACAGGTTTGGCTGTCCCTACTTTTGAAACCTACTTTAGCCAGGTAAGAGCTCCTTTTCTCAAAGGGGTTACCATATGGAGGAACAATCGTGCCATGGATGTTCTTGGTGACATCCACACTACCAGCAAAACTTATTAAGTGGGCCTTAGTTTGAACTCTTAACACACTTTATAGAGCGAAAAGCCAATAAAATCCATTATACTTCTAAGTTTAGGACTGCAATGTCAAAAGCCCCTGTCATTTAAAGCTAAAACGGAGCCTCCACTAGGTAGCTGTATAGGAGCTATGAATCCCAATTGAGTGATTTGGGTTTCATTCAGAAAAGAACTTTGATAGCTAGGGATGGGTGGATCTGTAAGTTTTAGTCCTGCTCAGTTTCTCATTTTCCTAATTGTGAGTTCATTTCTACCTGTTTCTGCATCACTGTGAATTAGGGATGGTGGAGAATTCCGCCACGGACTACAATGAGGCCAGATTCTAAAGAATATTTGCGTAGCCTATCACAGCCCAAAACAGGGATGCAAATGGCATAGCGGATGCCATTTGTGGCCGTAAAGCTGATAGATTAGCTTAAATGCAGCCTTAAATGGCTGCATTTAGGCTAAATGACCAGGTTTACAGCTGCAAATGGTGCCCACTATGCCATTTGCATCCAGGGGACTGACTTACACAGAGATACAGCATGACAATGGCTGCCGACCGTATCGACTTTCTCCAGCCCTGCGGAGCTGGCGGCAGGTTCCACAGGGCTTCAAAGTGGAGTTGGCCTGGGCGGATTCCAGGGGGGAGGAACGGATTGCCTCCCCCCCCATCGAGGATTCCGGGGGGAAGGACGGATCGCGGACCCCCGGCGGACTGGAGGTAAGGGATTTCGTATATCCCTACTGCGAATTTGGCCAACAACAAAAAATCAACATGCAAATTCATACACATTTTTGTGTGCATTTCTTCTCTTATACACATTTTTGTACCCACTTTTCCTAGTGAGGTACCCACTTTTTGTAAGTGATTTTACTTAATTTAATGCATTTCTGTGAATGCTTTCCCCTAATGTGTTGGGTTTTTTGTTTTTGTTTTTAATTGTGCATCGCAAAATTCTGAAAATGGCAGCTACCAGGGTACAAGTGTGTTCTGGTCTGCATAAAGGTTTGGGAGCTGTGACCTGGATAAGTTTGAATAAAAATTCAGAGAGAACAAACGTTTCATCCATTCCTAGTTAGGGATGGCGGAGAATTTCTCCCCGAAACTTCGGGGGGCCGAGTGCCAATGTGTTCGGCCCCCTGAACAAGTTTCAGGGAGAAATTCTCTGCCCCCCCGCCCCCTGCACCCCCCCGGGACAGGACTTACCTTTCCCGAATGTCCCTCCCGGCGGCGGGTCTGGCCGGCAGTTCGTCGGGTCTTCGTCCGGGGTGGGAGCAGCAGCCGATCTTTCGACCGGCTGCCGCCGCCGCCATTCCAATAAAAGAAAAAAAAAACGCCCCCGTGATAGGCTACGTGACGATTAACGTAGCCTATCATGGCTAGATCTGCAAAGTCAGCCATGATGGGCTACGTAAATCGTCACGTAGCCTATCACGGGTGACTCTAAAAAAAAAAAGCGTGTACGGATAATGGCAGCCCCCATAGGGAGCCGCCATTCACGTTCCTTATTTGGTCGCTGTAGTCTACGTAAAGATTATGTAGACTACGGCGAAAATAAGGGCAACGCTATTTGCGTTGCCCTTATTTTCGCCGTAGTCTACGTAAATCTTTACGTAGACTACAGCGACCAAATAAGGAACGTGAATGGCGGCTCCCTATGGGGGCCGCCATTCGCGTACGCACTTTTTTTTTTTTTTTTAAGTCACCCGTGATAGGCTACGTGACGATTTACGTAGCCTATCACGGCTGACTTTGCAGATCTAGCCATGATAGGCTACGTTAATCGTCACGTAGCCTATCACGGGGGCATTGTTTTTTTTTTAACTTTTAATTTCGCGACCGGGCGAGGCGAGGCGCCTCCTCCCCGGCCTGAATTTCGGCCGGGCGAGGCGGGAAGCCTCCCCCCTGGCCTGAATTTCGCCCGGGTGAGGTGGGAAGCCTCCCCCCCCCCAGCCTGAACTTCGCGGGGAGAGCAGCGAAGAGCCTCCCCCCCACCGCAAAAAGCTGCGAGACCAGGTAAGTGACTTTCGTGCACCCCTATTCCTAGTGATAGCACATGCCGGTTCATTAATAAGCTGTCTGATTCCTCTCTCTCTCTCTCTCTCTCTCTCTCTCTCTCTGAACACTTCTTAACATGCTTCATGTCTCTCTGCAAGATGAAAGCTAAAATATCGTTTTAAAAAAATAAATGGAATGGATTATTGATCTCCATGAGCACTTGCAATCTTTTTCTCTCTCTCTGCCTGTCATCTTTCTTCCTTTTAAAAGGCTTTGTTTCAGTGCCATGATTTGAATGCTGCATTATGACACAGCCTGGCCTGATAAATGGAAAACTAACAGCCTGTTTTCCTTCCCTGCTGCATATTTAAGGCAGCAAACTTTTCAGATAGGACTAAAGGCTGTTTTATGTGTTCTGCCATGAGGGAGGTGACGTAGGCCATCTAGCTCAGTGTTGTTTCCACTGACTGGCAGGGTTCACCAAGGCTTCAGGCAGGGGTCTTTCCCTGCCCTACCTAGAGATGCACAAGATCGAACCTAGGATCCTGTGAAAGCAAAGCATGTGCTTTGCCATTGGGCTATGGCCCTTTCCTTTTGCTAGAAGTGCATAATGGCACATCACACGGTTGTGTATTTTAGTGCAGGGGTAGGGAACTAGATCTAGGGGTGGGGGGAAGTGACCCCTCCAGCCCATCTGGAGATTCAGCCAGTGCTTCATCTGCTCTGTGTCCTCCTCTATGGGGAAAGGCACAGCATGGGCAAAGTGGCCCATACTGGAGTGCTCCAGCTGCCTCAACTGCAGCTACTTCTCCGGGACTGTATCCTCTCCAATGGGCTCAAAGAGATAAAAGGGGAGATTTGTCTCCCCGCTGCTTCCCAAGCTCCTGGTAGCCTCCAGGGGGCAAGGCTTGGGAAGGGGAAGGGGCCCAGAGAGAGTGCCAAAGCCTCCACATTCCCGATGGAGAACCTCCACAGGCTGGATAAGGCCAACAGGCCTGAGGTACCCCATTCCTGTTTTACTGTGAGATAGAGATAGAGACAGAGATAGAGATAGAGCTGATATAGAGATAGATAGAGACAGACAGATGATAGGGGATGCCATTTGCGTCCCCGCTTTAGCCGTGATAGGCTACGTAAATATATACGAAGCCTATAATGGGCTAGCGTAGGGACGCAAATGGCAGCCGCTGCAACAGCTGCTATTTGCAGCCGCAGCAGCCCGGCAGTGGCCAGAGCCACTGCCGCCAACACAGCTGCCACCACTAGGTAGGTCCATCCTGGGGGATTCCGCGGGGTGGCGGGGCGGGGGAGGCCATTCTGCCACAAACTCTGGGGGGGGGGATTCCAAAGAATCCAGCCTCACTGGAATCTGTGGCGGAATTCTCTGACATCCCTATCTTGAACATTGCTTGTTCACCCTTCCAAAATGCTGGACATAGGGATGTACAAAAGTCACTTACCTTTTCTACAGGGTGATTCGTGGTGGGGGGGAGGCGCTCTGCACCTCCCCCCAAAATCCTAATCCGGCCGGCTCTGCTCTGCGGATATTCCGCAGAGCCTCTGGCTGGGGCCGCCTGCAGCCAGACATCCGGCCACTGGGCAGCCTGCAGGAAAAAAAAAACCCAGTGTACGCAAATGGCAGCGGATACAGCAGCCGCCATTTGCTTTCCCTTTTTTTCACCGTAATCGCTTACGTAAAGATTTACGTAGGCTAAAAGAGTGAAAAAAAGGGAATGCAAATGGCAGCTGCTGTAGCCGCCGCCATTTGCGTATGCTGTTTTTTTTTTTTTAGCTTTCCATGATAGACTTTGTAAATACAAATGGCATCCCTGCGTTAGCCGTGATAGGCTACGTAATTATTTACGTAGCCTATCACAGCTATGATGAGGAAGCGAATGGCGGCTACAGCACGGCTGCCATTTGCAAGTCAGCGCGGACAGCAGCAGGTAAGTGCTCCATTTCGCAAACCTTTCGTGGGGTGGGGGGGCGGGGGCTTCATTCTGCCATGGATTTTGGGGGGCCGAATGCACTGGCATTCGGCCTCACCGAGATCCGTAGCAGAATTCTCTGACATCCCTAGCTGGACACTGTCCAACTGCAAGGGCTTCCTTCTGAATCATTTCTGCAAGACTCCCCTGCCCCACCTTCTCCAGATGAGCAATGTCAGCCAAAATAAATGCATAGAGGTTTAGCTCCAGGGTGCACTTCATTCCTTCTGGTGAGGAAGCAGAAAAAGGAGATGGGATTTATTTATTTATTTGGACTAGGAAAAGAGACACACACATTCTTATGTATATCTTTTTTAGAACTCTGCTCAGCAGAGACTTTTGATCTCTCAAGTAAGGAAGGCTGTGCAATGTCACCCACAACACCAGTAGTCTGGTCAGCATCTTTAGCTTCTGCTGCTCCGTCTAATTTGAAATGTGTACCATTTTCCTCTTCTGTTCCTAGAGGTTTTGATCCTTATCTGCTGCATTGCAGGGAACATTGAAATGTCATAGAACAGTTTGTGGTAGTTCACTTTGCAAGCTAAATTTGCTTTCTTTGATGGATATTCCCCTTAGCAATAATAAATAGAGATACATGAAACCTTCTCAGGAAGTCTGCAAAACAGTTTGCAACCTGTGTGATACCCCTCCCCCTTGAATATGTTTCTCCCATGGGCAAGGATACCTATGGATTTGGATAGCGCCTCTAACCCTAGAAGTCACAATCCTTGTAATGAGCAGGTACAGGCAACCTGGTGCCCTCTCGACGTTCTAGAGTATAACTTCCATAAACCCCAGCTAGCATGACCAGTGATCAGGGATTCTGGGAGAAGTAGTCCAAATCATGTGAAGGGCACCAGGTTGTCCACCGCTGACATTGTTGCAAAACATTTGCCCAGATGGCTTGGCCAGATTTTATCAGTAAAGGACATCAAGGAAGCATTAGTACCTATTTTTAGATGCAAATAGGGATGGCAGAGAATTCCGCCACGGATCACAGTGAGGCCGAATGCCAGTGCATTCAGCCCCCCAAAATCTGTGGTGGAACAGCCTGCCCCCCCGCCGCCCCGTGGATCCCCCCCGGGACGAGACTTACCTGGGGCCGCTGGCAGCTCCGGCAGCGGCTCCGGCAGCGGCTTTGGCGGCAGCGGCTGGTCTTCCGACCGGCTGCCACTGCCGCCATTTGCAGTTGTTGTTGTTGTTGTTGTTTTTTACCCAGTCGTTTTAGGCTACATAAGTTTTTACGTAGCCTAAAATGTCTGGGCAAAAAAAAAGGCATATGCAAATGGCGGCGGCTACGGCCACCGCCATTTGCATTCCTTAGTTTGGGCCGTCTTAGTCTACGTAAATATTTATGTAGACTAAGACAGCGAAAATAAGGGGAATGCAAATAGCGTTTTTTTCCCCCCCAGAGCCCTCCGTGCAGTTCTGATTCTGAGGAGGAACAAAAATCTGTGAGAGAGGAGCTCGCTCATCTCTCACAGGTGCAGCAGCTGGCAGAGATTCCTCCTGCCAGCATTCCTGGGATAGATAGTGACCCTGGCGGTGAGAGAGCGCTGGAGGGGGGCTTGCTGGATGCTCAGCACAGATGCAGGGAGCGACGACAGAAGGAGGGCGCGGAAAGGAGGCGCTCCGCTCATTTGCCGCTAAAACAAAGGTCGCGTCCCGAGGACCCAATGGTAAGAGGGAGGATCTCTCTCTAGCCCAGAAGTTCAGAGTCTTCCCATGGTTCCCCTTCAAATTGGGACCAACTGCCTTACCTGGAGCTTAGGCTACTCTGCTATCTATCCCCAGTGCTGTTCCTTGCTTTGTCGCTAGTGATTAGTATCTGAAAGAGTCATAAAGTAATAAAGGAATAAAGTCTTGGAAAGAATTCCTCATCATCTGTGTCCTGAGTTGGCTATTGGAGGGGACTGTAAGAGGTAGCTAGGGTGCTCCTGACATGACTAATGAATAGGGATGGGTGAACATGCGATGTTCAAGCTCATTGAGGTTATCCAAATTCTTCCTCAAAGCTTGTTTTGCCTCATTTGTTCCTGAACATGCACACCTTTTTTCCCAATTGGGAAAAAATTAGGGATGGCGGAGAATTTCTCCCCGAAACTTCGGGGGGCCGAGCGCCAACGTGTTCGGCCCCCCGAACAAGTTTCGGGGAGAAATCCTCCGCCCCCCCGCCCCCCGCCCCCCCCCCGGGACGGGACTTACCTTCCCTGAATGTCCCTCCCGGCAGCGGGTCCGGCTGGCGGTTCGTCCGGTGTTCGAGCGGGGCGGGAGCGGCAGCCGGTCTTTCGACCGGCTGCCGCCCCCGCCATTGCAATGAAAGAAAAAAAAAAGTCCCTGATAGGCTACGTGACGATTCACGTAGCCTATCACGGCTAGATCTGGAAAGTCAGCCATGATAGGCTACGTGAATCGTCACGTAGCCTATCACGGGTGACTTTAAAAAAAAAAAAAAAAGTGTGTACGGATAATGGCGGCCCCCATAGGGAGCCGCCATTCGCGTTCCTTATTTGGTCGCTGTAGTCTACATCAATGTTTACATAGACTACGGCGAAAATAAGGGCAACGCTATTTGCGTTGCCCTTATTTTCGCCGTAGTCTACGTAAACATTGACGTAGACTACAGCAACTAAATAAGGAACGCGAATGACGGCTCCCTATGGGGGCCGCCATTCGCGTACGCGCTTTTTTTTTTTAAAGTCACCCGTGATAGGCTACGTGACGATTCACGTAGCCTATCACGGCTGACTTTCCAGATCTAGCCATGATAGGCTACGTGAATCGTCACGTAGCCTATCAGGGGACGTTGTTTTTTTTTTACTTTCGTGTTCGCGGCCTGGCAAGGCGGGAAGCGTCCTCCCCGGCCTGAATTTCGGCCGGGCGAGGCGGGAAGCCTCCCCCCCCGGCCTGAATTTCGGCCGGGCGAGGCGGGAAGCCTCCCCCCCCCGGCCTGAACTTCGCAGGGGGAGCAGCGAAGCGCTCCCCCCCACCGCGAAAAAGCTGCGAGAAAAGGTAAGTGACTTTCGTTCACCCCTAGAAAAAATGTGCATTCCTAAAAGTGCACATTTTTCCCAGTGGAAAAAATGCATTTTTTAAATATGGATTTTCCCTGATCAAAAATGTGCATTTCCCCTGCCCCATAGGTTAAAATACGAAAATGTGAATTGGGGGTGTGGGTGTGCATGTTTTAGGAAGTATGCACTTGTGCATATCCACATTTTCAAATGTGAACACAAGTTCAAGGAATTGCAAAAAAAAAATCTTGAGAACTGTATTCCTGCTCTCATTTGTTGTTGCAAACAGGACATGTTTGAATGATTTGTGAACAGGAATGAAATTCTTATACATCCCTGTTTATGAATGGATACATGCAAAATTGACATGGACCAGAAATTGACTGAGCAGTCCACTCCTACTAATGATACATTGCTGTTTCAATTTGATAAGACTTAAAACAAGTTGACTGTTTTATAAATGGATAAGTAGAGACGAGCTGGTACAGAAGAAGGATTAAAAAAACTGACTCTATTGCTAGTTGTGACTAATCAGTCAATCAATCAATGTACAAACACTTCCCTTTACTTTCATAGAACACAGACACTGAAGTTCATTTTCTTCTGGGGAGAAAAAAAGACTTTTATATAATTAGTCTGCTGATTAAGTACAATTTTCCACTCAGTCCTATTAACAGCTTACCAGGTATTATGAATCTGTTACTAAAGAGAGAACATTTGGACTTTGAGTGGAAGTTACTAACTGTGGCAAATATATATATATATATTGGTGGCCAGTAAATGGCATCAATCCATTCCTCTGTCAATAAAACTGTGGTTACAAAACATTTGCAGAAGGCAGAGATGGCAAATGTGTGCATATGAAATATGGCAAAGAACATTATTAGAGCGTATTTTGAGACAGCTTGGCTCCCTTTTACTGATGTCATGAAATTAAGATCTGACAGAGATCCAGTTCCTGCAACAGCAGGCAAGAAGGTAAACATGTACAGGTACTGGACCACTACCTCATGCAGAAGCTAGATATTCAGAACATAACATAAGAAGAGCCCTGCTGGATCAGACCAAGGGTCCATCTAGTCCAGCATTCTGTTCACACAGTGGCCAACCAGCTATCAACCAGGAAACCATGAGCAGGACATGAGCACAACAGCACCCTCCCACCCATCTTCCAGCAACTGGTGTACATAGGCTCACTGCCTCTGGTTCTGGAGGTAGCACATAGCCATCAGGGCTAGTAGCTATCAATAGCCTTCTCCTCCATGTATTTGTCCAACCCCCTTTTAAAGCCATTCAAAGTGGTGGCCATCACTACATCCTGTGGTAGTGAATTCCACAGGGCTCCGTGGGGTACTGCAGGGCTTAGTCCTGGGCCCAGTGCTCTTCAACAATTTTATTAATGACTTGGAGGAGGAAGTGAAGGGAATGCTAATCAAATTTTCAGAAAACACAAAATTGGGCAGGATAGCTAATACTTTGGAAGACAGAAACAAAATTCAAAGTGATCTTGATAGACTGGAGCGCTGGGCAGAAAACAACAGAATGACATTTAATAGGGATAAATGCAAAGTTCTGCACCTACCCCTCTCTGCACTGTACTCTGCACAGTACTCTGCACAATTTAGGCCTCATCTGGAGTCCTGTGTCCAGTTCTGGGCACCACACTTTAAGAAGGATGCAGACAAACTAGAGAGGGTTCAGAGGAGGGCAACAAAGATGATCAGGGGACTGTAAGAAAAGCCCTATGAAGAGAGACTGCAAGAACTGGGCATGTTTAGCTAGAGATGGTGAAGAATTCCGCCACAGATTTCAGTGAGGCCAGTGCATTCGGCCCCACTGAAACCTGTGGTGGAATGGCCTCCCATCCCCCGCCACCCCGCGGAATCCCCCTGGCATGAAGTTTACCTGGGGCAGATGCAGAGGTGGCGGTGGCTGCGGCAGCTGGTGTCTCAGCCGGCTGCTGCGGCCGCAAATGGCGGCCATCATAGCAGCCGCCATTTGCATCCTTCTAGGCTGCCATGATAGGCTATGTAAGTATTTATGTAAGTACACTGGAAGGACGAAAATGGCAGCCACTATGACGGCCACCATTTACGGCTGCTGCAGCCCAGCCACAGCCAGAACGCCGGCTGCGGCTGGCCCCAGCCAGCGGCTCCGCAGACCTGCCACAGAGTGGAGCTGGCTGGGGAGGATTCCGGGGGGAGGGACGGAGCACCTCCCCCCCACCGTGGATGCCCCATCATGGAACCAGGTAGGTGTTTCACACATCCCTATGTTTAGCCTTGAGAAGGGAAGACTGAGGGGAGATATGATAGCACTCTTCAAGTGCTTGAAAGGTTGTTACAGAGAGGAAGGCCAGGATCTCTTCTCCATCATCCCAGAGTTCAGGACACGGAATAATGGGCTCAAGTGACAGGAAGCCAGATTCTGGCTGAACACCAGGAAAAACCTCCTGACTGTTAGAGCAATACGACAATGGAACCAATTACCTAGGGAGGTGGTGGGCTCTCCGACACTGGAGGCCTTCAAGACGAGGCTGGACAGCCATCTGTCAGGGATGCTCTGACTTGGATTCCTGCAATGAGCAGGGGGTTGGACTCGATGGCCTTGTAGGCCCCTTCCAACCCTACTGTTCTATGATTCTATGATCCATAGTTTAACTATGCACTGTGTGAATAAGTCCTTCCTTTTATCTGTCCTGAGTATGTGGACAGATACAATGGCACAAGAATCCAATGGTGCCCTACAGCAAGGGGAGCGCACCACAGGTCCCCGGTGTGCTTGTGGCTGGCTCTGGTGGTGGCAGCATGCATGTGCCCCTACCACCAGTGACAGCAATATAGCACTTCCTGAGACAAGTCCCCAAATGACCAGAAATTGACATTTCTGGAAGGAGCAGGGCGCGCCTTTCAGAAACGTCCTTTTTCAGTCGTTTCGGGCTTGCCCCCAGAAGTGCTGTATTCCTGTCCCCGAAGGTAGGGCCACACGTGCACCAGGGACCAACGGTGCTCACTGCGCGTGGCAGGGCACCATTGCATCCTACCTAGGGATGGCGGAGAATTTCTCCCCGAAACTTCGGGGGGCCGAGCGTCAACGTGTTCGGCCCCACGAACAAGTTTCGGGGAGAAATTCTCCACACACCCCTGCCCCCCACACCCCCCCCGGGACGGGACTTACCTTTCCCAAATGTCTCTCCCGGCGGCGGGTCTGGCCGGCGGTTCCGCGGGTGTTCGTGCGGGGTGGGAGCGGCAGCCGGTCTTTCGACCGGCTGCCGCCGCCGCCATTCCAATAAAAGAAAAAAAACAACGCCCCCGTGATAGGCTACGTGACGATGAACGTAGCCTATCACGGCTAGATTTGCAAAGTCAGCCATGATAGGCTACGTCAATCGTCACGTAGCCTATCACGGGTGACTTTAAAAAAAAAAAAGCGCGTACGGATAATGGCAGCCCCCATAGGGAGCCGCCATTCCCGTTCCTTATTTGGTCGCTGTAGTCTACGTAAAGATTTACGTAGACCACGGAGAAAATAAGGGCAACGCTATTTGCGTTGCCCTTATTTTCGCCGTAGTCTACGTAATTCTTTACGTAGGCTACAGCGACCAAATAAGGGACACAAATGGTGGCTCCTAGGGGTGGACGAAAGTCACTTACCTTTCGTCGAAGCTTGTTCGCCGTGGGGGTGAGGCGCTTCGCTGCTCCCCCCGCGAAGTTCAGGCCGGGGGGGAGGCTTCCCGCCTCACCCGGCCGAAATTCAGGCTGGGGGGGAGGCTTCCCGCCTCGCCCGGCCGCGAACTCGAAAGTTTTTTTTTAAAAAAAAAAAACGCCCCCGTGATAGGCTACGTGACGATTAACGTAGCCTATCATGGCTAGATCTGCAAAGTCAGCTGTGATAGGCTACGTTAATAGTCACGTAGCCTATCATGGGTGACTTTAAAAAAAAAAAGCGCATACGCTAGTGGCGGCCCCCATAGGGAACCGCCATTCGCGTTCCTTATTTGGTCGCAGTAGTCTACGTGAATCTTTACGTAGACTACAGCGACCAAATAAGGAATGTGAATGGCGGCTCCCTATGGGGGCCGCCATTATCCGTACGCGCTTTTTTCTCTTTTTTTTTAAAGTCACCCTTGATAGGCTACGTGACGATTGACGTAGCCTATCATGGCTGACTTTGCAAATCTAGCCATGATAGGCTACGTTAATCGTCACGTAGCCTATCACGGGGGCGTTTTTTTTTCTTTGATTGGAATGGCGGCGGCAGCAGCCAGTCAAAAGGCGGCTGCCGCTCCCGCCCTGCATGAACACCCGCCGAACCGCCGGCCGGACCCGCCACTGGGAGGGACATTCGGCGAAGGTAAGTCCCGTCCCGGGGGGGTTGCGGGGTGCGGGGGGGTGCGGGGGATTTCTCCCCGAAACTTGTTCAGGGGGCCTAACATGTTGGCGCTCGGCCCCCCAAAGTTTCGGGAAGAAATTCTCCGCACCCCCCCCCCGGGACGGGACTTACCTTTGCCGAATGTCCCTCCCGGCGGCGGGTCCGGCCGGCGGTTCGGCGGGTGTTCGTGCGGGGTGGGAGCAGCAGCAGGTCTTTCGACCGGCTGCCGCCGCCGCCATTCCAATAAAAGAAAAAAAAAACGCCTCCGTGATAGGCTACGTGATGATTAACATAGCCTATCATGGCTAGATTTGCAAAGTCAGCCATGATAGGCTACGTAAATCGTCACGTAGCCTATCACGGGTGACTTAAAAAAAAAAAAAAAGCGCGTACGGATAATGGCGGCCCCCATAGGGAGCCGCCATTCCTGTTCCTTATTTGGTCACTGTAGTCTACGTAAAGATTTACGTAGACTACAGCGACCAAATAAGGAACGTGAATGGCGACTCCCAATGGGGGCCGCCATTAGCGTACGCGCTTTTTTTTTTTTAAACTTTGGAGTTCGCAGCCGGGCGAGGCGGGAAGCCTCCTCCCCGGCCTGAATTTTGGCCGGGCGAGGTGGGAAGCCTCCCCCCCCCCGGCCTGAACTTCGCGGGGGGAGCAGCGAAGCGCCTACCCCCCACCGTGAACAAGCTTCGACGACAGGTAAGTGACTTTCGTCCACCCCTAATCCTACCTCATACTGTATCTCCGAAAAATAAAGGTTGCACCAAATTCCTCTCAAGAAGGGTAGGGGATGATGAAAAGCATCAAACAGGCAGGCAGAAGGGAGATTTTGAACCCTTTCCCTGCCCATGTTCCCCTGTCAGAGAAATGTCCACCAACTTAGCATTTTCTCCCAGTGGGGTTCCAAGACTGGAAGCAACCCCCACTGGGAGGACATGGTATCAGGGAGGAAAGCTCAGGTGGGAAATGGGTTTTGCATATTCCTCCTTCTTGGCTATGCTGGGCTTTCAATACAGACACAGAGATACACACACTTAACCCCTCACTTTCTTGCACATATGGGCAACCCATGGTCAACAGGTGACCATGCGGGGGGTGTTGTCATCTCTATTGCAGCTTGATGAGTGCTGTAGCAGCCCCCACAATGTTACCAGAACACTGCCAACATTTTTCAATGTGGCTGATCTTTCAGGCTGCTTCTTCTAGAATTGTCCCTCCTCTGTCCCTCCCAGAAAGGATGATGCTCTAGCTCAGAGCTTTCTAAACTTTTCGTGTTGGTGACACACTTTTTAGACATGCATCATTTCGTGACACAGTAATTCAGTTTTACTAGCAAACCGGAGGTTAAACTAACCTCTTATAAGAGATACGGACACATACATAAATTGTAATAACGAAATGTATGGGGATAGAACATATCTCATGAAAACCTTTCATTCATATTTTTAAAAATATTATATGATTTGTAAGATAATAACATACATTGTTGTCATGTATGAGTAACAGTATGTAAATATGTGCAAGAAAATGTGAAAAATAAACAAAATTAACTGAAGTATTTACAATACATATTAGGACACATAGGCCCAGGTAGGAGCTCAGCTGCAAAAACACATGAAGTAGAAAAGCAAAAGTCCAACAAAAATGGTGTAAATATATATGTCTCACTACAAGCCCATATTGCTGTAAATATTTGCAATGCCTATGTCCAGAGTCCAGGTCCAGCACTCTCCGGTGGTACACTACCGGTGAGTGGTTAATCCACAATTACAGCAGAGTAAAAAATAAAAATAAATGGCAGAAATCACATCATAAGTGCCACGTGGTGGGTGGCTTGCTTTTCGCCACATTGGGTTTGGGAGGGTGGTATTTATTTCCTCTGGGAGGAGAGACTCCAAGTGATTTCAACAGCAGTGTGGCACCATACCCCTGGAGGGGTGAGGCACCTAGTGATTTCTGCAGCATGGCCCCCCACCTCTGGGAAGAGGGGGACTCGGGATTGCCCCAACCTGAGGCTACTTCTATAGTTCAGCAAAAGGCAGTGACATCACAACTCTGATGAGCCAGACACCGCTCATAGGCAATGGAAATGGTGGTGCTGGCTATGGGAGAAAGACTGAGTTGACCTCCCATCCCGCATAACAAAGGAGGGTGCTTGAGGATGATGGCTGTACCTGCTGGAAACAAATGTCCTACTTACTATCTCTTACTCTTTTAACAAAAGATGACCTTGCATGCTAATGACTGTCTTAAAGACAGGTGTCAAGGCTGGAGTTAAACAGTGGGAGCATATTGCAGGTAGTTGACCAGGGAACTTGCCGGATATCACTCTTGCTATCCAGCACATTTATGTTTCGCTGAATTTTGACCCCCACCTTTGGCTTTGGGAAATCCATTTTAAGAACTCCCTCAGAAACTGAATTGCTTGATGTAGTCTTGCATGATGCTCTCAACCCCATTCCTGTGCCTTCCTCTCACTTCTGCTGTGGCTGGGGATGAAGATGCCTGGCTTTTGGGCTGTGTCTCAAATGGGGTCAGTACTGTTAACTCAAGAGAGCTACTTAGCAACAAAAGGGAAAAGACCTGTGTGGTAGGGATGGCGGAGAATTTCTCCCTGAAACTTCGGGGGGCCGAGCGCCAACGTGTTCGGCCCCCCGAACAAGTTTCGGGGAGAAATCCTCCGCACCCCCCCCCCGCACCCCGCACCCCCCGGGATGGGACTTACCTTCACCGAATGTCCCTCCCGGTGGCTGGTCCGGCCGGCAGTTCGGTGGGTGTTCGAGCGAGGCGGGAGTGGCAGCCGGTCTTTTGACCGGCTGCCGCCGCCGCCATTGCAATGAAAGAAAAAAAAAACGCCCCCTGATAGGCTACGTGACGATTCACGTAGCCTATCACGGCTAGATTTGCAAAGTCAGCCGTGATAGGCTACGTGAATCGTCACGTAGCCTATCACGGGTGACTTAAAAAAAAAAAAAGAGTGTACGGATAATGGCGGCCCCCATAGGGAGCTGCCATTCCCATTCCTTATTTGGTCGCTGTAGTCTACGTAAATGTTTACGTAGACTATGGCGAAAATAAGGGCAACGCTATTTGCGTTGCCCTTATTTTTGCCGTAGTCTACGTGAACATTTACGTAGACTACAGTGACTAAATAAGGAACGCGAATGGCGGCTCCCTATGGGGGCTGCCATTCGCGTACGCGCTTTTTTTTTTTTTTTTAAGTCACCCGTGATATGCTCATGGCTGACTTTGCAGATCTAGCCATGATAGGCTACGTGAATCGTCACGTAGCCTATCAGGGGGCGTGTTTTTTGTTTTTTACTTTCGCGTTAGCGGCCGGGCGAGGCGAGGCGCCTCCTCCCCGGCCTGAATTTCGGCCGGGCGAGGCGGGAAGCCTCCCCCCCCGGCCTGAATTTTGGCCGGGCGAGGCAGGAAGCCTCCCCCCTCCGGCCTGAACTTCGCGGGGGGAGCAGCGAAGCGCCTCCCCCCCACCGCGAATGGCCTTCGACGACAGGTAAGTGACTTTCGTGGATGGAAGGAGGGTATGCCAGGAAGCAACTCTTTCCATTTCTCTCTCCCTCCCAGCCTCTAGCCTCACTATTTCTCTCCCCCTTCCACCTCTTTTTACTAGCCAGGCTCCCACAGCACACACTATGTGACTAGCCACATCCTTCATGGGAGCCATTTTGTGGTGGTGCCCACAGCTGTGTCTTAAATGCCCAAATGTGCCCACAGGTCTAAAAAAGTTGGGGTTCCCCACTCCAGAGAGCCCCCAGGGAGGATCCCAACAGCAACAAAGTGCAAAATCAATGAGAGGGGAGTTTGTGTGTGGGAGAGGGAGAGGCATGGGGGAAGGATGTCTGTCCCTGTGTATGTGAGATACAATGGGATCTCAGCATGCAGGTAAAGGAGATTTAAATGTCCCCATCCCCACACTGAGATGTGGGGGAAGTGTGTGCATGTGTATCTCTGTCTCTGAGAGTGTGTAAGAAAGAAACAGGGTATGTGTCTGTGTGTGTGTTTGTGTCTGACAGTGGGGGAGAGGGGAAGTCTTGTGTGTGTGTGTGTGTGTGTGTGTGAGAGAGAGAGAGAGAGAGATGGGGGGGTGAGGGGAATGCCAACCTAGGACCGGTGCATCACTGGCATGCAGCCCGGACAGCCATCTGTCAGGGATGCTTTGACTTAGATTCCTGCATTGAGCAGGGGGTTGGACTTGATGGTCTTATAGGCCCCTTCCAACCCTACGATTCTATGAGTCTATGATTCTATGAACCCATTGCCAAATGTGGGCCTTGGGTGTGCGGGAGGGATGATTGCCCATCCCTGCTTTATAGGCATCCAGTTGCAACCTGATTCTAACACATGCAATATTCCAGAGTCTTAGTGGCTCACAAGATTATATATTCATCCCAGCTCTCTTCTCCTTTCTCAGTGGGCCCAAACAGACCTTCCTTTAAACCTGTATCCATCCAGCAGCTACTGTACATCTTTATTTCTTTTATTTCTTTTTAATTTTATAGTAGGTGCATGCAGCCTGATCTGGATTGGACCTATAGCAATGGAAAGGGCAAAAAAATCCCCCACACCTCCCACAGTAGAGTCCCAAAGTAGACGTTGTATTGTATGATAGCGTTTTATTTTTTAATTTTGCTGTTTTCATGATGTTTGCTTTTGGCATGGAAGAAGCATCCTTCTGCTGCTACCTTGTAGAAGCATGTGAAAACTTTTACCTACCCAACCCCCATGAGTTGACAGATGGCTGCACTTATTTTTAATGGGGTTGTTTTTGCCATGATTGCCTCCATCGTATGGCTTCTGGCAGAACATGAGGACCAGTCAGCATTCATGTGTGTGCATTTAAATACAATCTGTAAGGGGGGGAATACATTTCTCCATCTGATGAAAATGAGTAAGATGATGTAACTGATGCAGTCTCATGGTAATTCTTGCATGTGATGTGCAACTAAATTAGCATAACTGTTTCCAACCTTCGCCCTCTCATCATCCCACCGTTTGGGCCACATGTTACTGGCTGATGAAGTGCAAAGTGCTGCATCCAGATTTACACTGGACCAACTGTGCTAATAGAAGTGGACTTCCCCATCCCCTCATTCCCATGGGATCCCCTCCAGCCCCCTGAACATGATACATAAGAAGTCAGGAGACCTTGGTGAATGGGATGAGCTGAAGTTCAGGAGAGAGGAGGGACCCCAGAAAATTGGGCAAAGGGGCCATCCACAAGTGGAGCCCTTGCTCTCGTGGAAGGCTCCTTTCTGTTGCAGAAGGCAGATCCTGGATCCAGCCCAAAGTAAGCCAGCAGAGGGAGAAAAGTGTGGCATTTCTTGTAAAGTCATAGTCTCAGCAACTTTTACCTGTCAACGCATCCTGGAGGAAAGCTGATATTTTTCTGTATTGATTTGAGGGCAGCCTCAGCTTTCTGGGTGGTGGTTATTTTCTTCTGTGTAGGAACAGCTGAGAACATTGGATGCAGCATATATGCTATTGTTAAGGTGGGGGGAGCTGCTGCTCTCTTTGCCAGCACAGCCCTTAGAGCATCTGCATGACTTATTGTGAAATACAAAACGTCGACATGTAGTAGTGTGAAAATCAACATGCTCAAAACAACCAGACTGTCCTATCTTGGTTTCTACCTTATCTGTGTGGTTTTTTCCCCCAAAAAGGGTATGCAGTCCTTGGGGTGGGGGTGGGGAGGTGGGAGGTTGTCAAATAGAGTCCAGCATAGTGCTCAGGAGAAATTAAGAGCCCTCCGCTATTTTTGGAACCCCATGAAAGAGATCCTTGTAAAGCCAAGTATTAGGGATTTCCATTTCACTAGACATTTCAGGGTATGAGTTAGCCTTGGTCTAAGCTAAGAAAATTGCCCTAAGACATGGTGAAATTTGGAGCCTCACTCATATGACAGAAGGATGGAGAAATCTGTCTGCCCTGCTCTCTATAATGTTGGCATTTTTCAAGCACAAGTCCGTGATGGGCAAATCTGCGCTTTCTCCCACATTCAGATTTTTTACACCTCCAGTTCTTTCTATCCTGTTTATGGAGGAATTGCAAAGTTTAGTAAGTTATTTGAACCAAATGAACCACACTGGCCAAATTCAATAGGTACTGCAGTTCCTGGCATGGAGAGAACAATATTGTATCTGACTCCATATAGAGGTTAAAGATGAGGAGTGTTTCAGAAAATTAGAGGTGGCAACCCTAATTTAGTATCACAAACATGGCTGAATGTGCATGGACCGGCCCAAATCCAGATATTTCAGAAGCAGTCAAAACCCTGGATGGATGGATGGATGGATGGATGGATGGATATGTCAGTTTCACTCTCTCCCACATGCAAATTGTTTATGTCTTAAGTTTTTCCAACCTGTTTATGGAGAACGTTCCTTTGGTTCATCAAAAAATGAACCAAACAAAATCCTCACTCATCCCTACCTCTCTCTCATTTCCACATCAATTTGCATTAAAAAAGAGGTCAGCACAAAAAATGTGTACCCATTTTCATGCACATTTCTCTCTAATATAGACCTCTCTCTCTCTCTCTCTCTCTCTCTCTCTTGCAGTTTTCCCAAACAGATGCCCCTTTGTACACTTATTTCCCCAATGTACAAATTTTTGTATGCATTTTTTTTTTATCAGAGAACTGCAACACAAGTTCTGGAGAAGTGTGAAAATGGAAGGATAATTATGTTCCTCTTCACATATCCATTTTGGAACTGTGAATTTGGTTTCTTTGTCTTAAAATGTGACCCAAACAGATTTCTTCCCCAGCCCAAGAAAGCAGGGGGCTCTGAATGTTGCAATGCAGTTCTTGACTGTAGGGATGTCGCAAGCATCCGGTTCGGGACTCCAGCTCGGTGGGTTCTCTCCACCTCGCCCCCCTGGATTGGAGTCTGTGGACTCCCATGCTTGCCCAACTCGGCATGCCCAAGTCAAGTGAGTGCAGTGGTCCCTGCTGCTCTGCAGACCTGCCATTTTGCACAGAATGGCAGTTCAGACTTTTCTGTGAATCACCATTTTTCATAAAGGCTGCCATAAAAAGGTCCATTTATGCAAAATTACAGTCATAAATGGTCTAATCCCTATTTGACAGTTTAAGGGTATAATCTTTAAGGATTGTTGCCTGTTAGATGGAAGCATCCAAGCTTGGAGGCTTCTGAAAAACCTATGTGAGTAGCATGGGAAGAGGATGGAGATGGTTTTGCTTCCCATTCTCTTCAAAAACAAACAAACTAACAACAACACAACACAACCCCCCCACCACCACTACCACAGCTAGACACATGTGGGTGACAGAGAAGCCATAGGATACTGTAGATCCTGGCCCCTCCTCTCCCCTCCCTTTCCCACCCAATGGAATGCCCTCTTTTCAACCTCTATGAGGTCAGTTGAGGTCACTTCTGTGACCTCAGAAAGCAGCCAGCATGCTTCTTTCCATGACGGCTGCGAGGTGGAGGGAAGAGGGATCTGATGTCAGATTCCCCCTCCTGGTATCATATGAGTGTCTGCAGCATCAGAAGGGGGAACCTGAAATATCTTATGGTCCCTGTGATTCTCTCATGGGGACCATAGGATTGATCTCTAAATGTATTGAGATATCCATTTAAAGTGCATTAATTAAACTACACATTTAAATACATACTAAAATTCACATTTAAATACATATGTATTTAAGGTTACAATCCAGACCCACTGATCTGGGACTAAGCCTCACTGATCTTTGTAGGTCTTACTTCTGAGTAGACATACATGATTGTGCTCTAAGGGTGCAATCCTATGGGAATAGTCAGCCACTTCTGAACTCAGAGGTGACCAACTATCCAATGCAGGGGGGGCAGAGCGCAGAGAGGATCTTCTCCTCCATGCTCCAGCCACCCTGCATTTGTGGCTAGATAGCCGATTTTGGCTGTCTAGTCAGGATGCCTTGGAGTGGGGGGGAGGGGAAGTCTGGATGCCCCCCCTCCCAGCCTCCATGAACACCCCTTTTCCCCTGCTTTGTGTAGCTCTTACGAGTGCAGAGCCAGGGATGAACTGTGCTACCTATGAGGCAGCAGGGGAGGGGGAGTGGGGGCAGTTTTCTGGGAACTGGCTCCAAGCTTGATTTCCAGAAAACAAAAAATCCTATGTCCATCTAGCTGCTGTCTAGCAGCCATAGGATTGCACCCTAAATGTGTTTTGAGAAGTGTGTGTTTTTAAATGCAGAAACAGAACAAAAGTATGGGTAAAAAAAACAGGGAGATGTGACATGGATCAGAAACTGACTAATTCATCCATCCCTAGATGAACACTGAAGAATGACGACTCTAGCAAGTCACACTACTTAATGACATCTTAACTCTGTGTTCCCCAAGGGCAAAAATAGTGACTGTGTGACTGGAAGCAAAAAAGAGGGACTGTCTCGGTGGCAAAAAGGAGGGGCTTGAACATATGGGCTTCTGTTCAGGAACCGCAGGTTTCAAAGCTACTCTGGGCTGGCCACCCTGGTTTTGCAGCTCTCAAGATTGTGTCCCTCTATGGCTGTATAGGAGCTGATCGAGGGCCTTGTCACTAGAAGCAATCATTCAGAGCCAAGCTAAAAGGAATGCATAATAACCCATGGGTCCAGACCTTTCCTGATTACATTGGGTGCTTTTCTTATTGTGAGCCAGAGCATTTAAATCCCCAGAACTGCCAATCTCGCTTCTCCCCACCTGCACACATCTACACATACCGCGACACAAGAACCACACTGAAAGGAAACTCTGTGTAGAATCCTTTTCAGAAAACAAACAAACCCTAATCTCTGAAATCACAGAGAACTCTAGGAACATAGGAGATTTTTTTGCTCATCACCTTGGCATAGCTAAGGCGTTTTTTCTTTTGCTTTTGCTTTCATAATGCTATTCTGCCTTTGCTGTGCAGATGATAGGAAAAGTAGTGATGGCCTTATTAAGAGAAAGGTCTCTCTGTCCCACAGAATCGATGAAGCAGTGCTCACTTTCTACCATTCAAGCTGAGAAATTCTGTTTCCTCACTCATCTTATCCATGAGTGACAGGTGTCACTCATCTATGAAGAGCTTAATTCGAGGCATGGGCATTTAGAGGCTCTGTCGCAGGAAGCAAAACAGGATCACATATTGGCAGGAGTTAGCAGAGCAAATGCTCATTTATTTTGTGTTGAGATTTATTTATTTTTTGCCTGTTCATTAGTAGACCTTCTCCTTTTTCTACTAGAGCACCCTCCCCCAACCTAGTGACCTCCCTATATTTTGGACCTCAACTCTAATTTGTGACCATTGGCCAATATTTAAGGATGATGGAAGCTGAAATCCAGAACATCAGGAGCAGTGGAAGCTGGTGGCTGTGATGTCAGTGGGGTGGTGAATCCACTCTGTGTTCCACTCAGAGCACTGCGGAGCACCTTGGATAGCTCATTTAGTGTTCTGACTGGTTCTGACTAAAACCCAGATCAGTTCCACTGTCCCACTGACATCAGAGCCACCAGCTTCCAATTATCTGTAGTGAACTAGGTTCGTGAAGGTTGTACTAGAGGATTAAAAAAAGCTGGTGGTCTTTGTTCATAGATAGAGACACAATTCTATACTTATCCTTGACTGTGACAGTGAAATGCTTGATGGGTTACTGTCCAAAACCTCTGAGACCCAATCCATACATGCAGTTTTTAAATGTATTTATTTATTGCATTCATATCCCACCTTTTTTTCCTCTTGCAAGGAACACAAGGTGGCTTATATTATTCTCCTCCTCCTCTCCATTTTATCCGCACAACAACCACCCTATTACTCAGTGAGCTTCCATGACCAAGTGAGGACTAGAACCCAGATCTCCCGGCACCCAGTCCAACACTCTCACCATTATACCACACTGGCTCTCAAATAACAGTGTGATATACCAGTTGTTATTTTAATAAGAACTTATCAAATTTGCACTTGCCAAACCCATGGGTAGTGTCCAGTGTCAATCCTATGTAGAATTGGCTCATTGAAATTAATGAGATTTAAGTAGGGATGCTGGAGAAATCTGCTGCAGACTCAAATGAGGCCAGATTCCAAAGAATCCAACCTCCAGAGTCCATGGTGGACCAACCACACTCACCTCCAGGTCTGGAGGAGTTCTTGCAAGGTGGCTCTCCGGCTTTCTATACAATGCGATATGCTAATGGTGGCTTTCATTAACTTATTGCAAAAAAGTTGCAGTTATAAATGGCATATTGTATGCCATTTGTGGCCATCAAGCACTTACTTTTACCTAAATACAGCTGTAAAAAAGCTGTAATTTAGGTAAAAGTAAGTGCTTTATGCTTGCAAATGGTGTAAAATATGCAATTTATGGCTGCAATTTTCCCACGATAGGCTAATGGCAGCTGCCATTAGCATATCGCATTTCATAGGAAGCTGGAGAGCCACTCTGCCAACTCTGGCAGATGCGGCAGGGCTCCGGAGGATTCCACAGGGCCCCAAGCAGCCCAAATTGCCCTGCAATGGACCGCCCCCCAGACCGGACAGTGGGGAGTTTGTACATCCCAGGATTCAAGTTAGTTGTGACTTAGGTCTTATTCATTTCGATGGTTTTACTCGACATAGGACTAAAATCGGATACTACCTCATATGTGAACCATATTGAGTTTTTCAGTGTTTGGAAATTTGCAATGGAGTTCTCTGAACAAAAAATGTGTACCAAAATGCACAAATTAAGAAAAAGTGTACACAAAAGTGTGTATTAGTGGGGAGAATGCATAAAAACCTTTACATTAAGGGAAACAGCTTCCAAAAATGCATATATTAGGCAAACTTGAGTGCAAAAATGTGTATATTGGGAAAAAGCATGCACAAAAATCCATACACATTCCTGTGCAGACTTTAATAAACAGTCATAACCTGATGTAGTAATGGGATGGAATGAATTTAAGATTGGAAAAATGAGAATCTGAGAGATACTGAAATTGACAGTTTCTTCCATCTGTATATATGACTACTGCTTAAAAGGCAACTGTATGCAGGAAGCTCCACATGGTAAAATATTTGTGAGAAGCATCTCCCATCTGTTTCCAAAGATCCAAAAGTTCAAATACAAGAAAATAGAAAATAAACATAAGGACTCCTTTTATCTATTCATTATTTTAAAATCTAGACTGCTGCTCATCCACAAAAATGGGTCCCAGGGCATTGTACAGTCCTTTCATGGATTGCATTGGCATGGTTGAACATGCCAAAACTCTCACGGAAATTGTGTCACACAATTAGATTGGAGGGTAGAGCTGCTTCCATGTGTGGCTGTATTTCAAGCATCATGTTTGCATGTGTGAACTGGATTTTAGAGGTAGTTCACAGAGCACAAATAGCAATGCATTTTTTTTTTCCAGTCATGGGAGAGAACTATTTTCATGAGCTACATCATACGTGTGACCTCAATAAGTTATTTGCTCATGGATCTCTGCCTGAAAAAAATTTCCATGCCGACTGGCGCACTGAAATACATATAGATTGAAGATCATGGAAATTGCTAAAACAGAGGTCTGGTCTGCGCCACATGAAGCAGAGTGAGCTGGTAAAATCCTGAGATGGTAGGATGGAGTGTTTCCAGGTATGGTATCTTCAGACAGAGCTAAGAAGAGGTCCTGCATAAACCCTGGATTAGGGTTTCACTGCTGGCCAGTGCTGACGGTGCTGGGCTATATGGATCAATGGCCAGATTCAGTATAAGGCAGCTTCCTCCACTACAGCTGTAGGTCACACAGAACAGAAGTGTGTATTGTGAGAGAATCTCCCTCTCTCACAATACCAGAACTTATGGGGTCATCCCATGAAGCTGACTGGTGGGAGATTCAGGACAGATACAAGGAACTACTTCACACAGTGCATAGTTAAACTGTGGAATTCACTACCTCAGGGTGTAGTGATGGCCACCAATTTGGATGGCTTTCCAAGGGAGTTAAGAGAAATGCCTGGAGGAGAAGGCTGTCAATGACTACTAGTCCTGATGGCTATGTACCACCTCCAGTATCAGAGGCAATAAGCCTATGTACACCAGTTGCTGGGGAGGGTGCTCTTGCCCTTGTGTCCTCCTTGTGGGTTCCTGGTCCACAGCTGGTTGGCCACTGTGTGAACAGAATGCTGGACTAGATGGACTCGGTCTGATCCAGCAGGGCTCTTCTTATATTTTTATGCTCTTGTGTTCTTAGGTGGGGGGTCATTTTTCCAGGACTGGTGTTCCCATGAGACAGGGTGAATCCCTTGCCTCAGGTTAGGTGGCAGATCAGGAGTGGTGGTGGATTACCCTGCTCACAACCAAGAAGGTCCCCACCATTCCTGCCAGCTGCTGCACCCACCTCCCAGACCAATCATCCTAAGAGTGAGCCATTAGGGTGGGCAGGTGCTTCAGAGTGGCCAGCCCAATGCTTCACATTGAGGGGTCCTTAGAGTGATGCACTCACCCCACTGGTGCCCAGGAGAGTCCCACTAAGCTTAGAAAAGTCCAGTGGACCACTCTCCTACAGCAGCAGGAGAGCAGTTGTGTGGCCCTTTGGAGCAGCCTGATGCTGCCTTCGGAAGGCCACTCAGAGTGGGGCACTGTGAGGCACTGTCCTCCTGCCATAAATGCCGCAGCAGGACAGCAACCAGCGGGGCTCTCTGGAGCACCCGCCCACCCTGATGCCTTGCTGAAGAATCTGATGTTATCCTCAGAGTGAGGCATCAGCCCAGGTCAAAGTCACCCCATGTTATTTTCTCAGCAGCCCCATGAAGTTGGAGAGGCTGAGATGCATCAACACCTAATGAGCTCAGGGTTCATTAGGGCAGATTTTAATCCAAGTCTTCCCAGTCTAAGCCCAGTGCCCTAGCTGCTACACCACACTGGCTATTTACTCCTAGGTCCACTTGTGAATGGAAAACTCTCATTAATGAAAGAAGTGGCCCAATCTAACAAGTGAATCGGCCTTTTAAGGAGACTTATGAGCCAATTCATAACACCCTTCCCCTGTGTCACCCCAGAGGCATTTTCTGCCTGTTTCAGCAGTCTGGAGTCTGATTAACACAGTGGCTTTCTACTAGATCGTGGCTGCCGCCGCTACATTATACTTCAGCGCACACCAAGCATTCAAAGATTTTTTGCAAGGTGAAAGGTACAAACTGAATATGAGCAGTTATTATTTTAGTGGGGAAAAGAATGAAAGATGGATGGTGGCAGAGGGAGAAACCTTCAGGAGCTAAGCCAGCTAGGATTTCCATTTTTTTAGAAGTGTGGGGGGGAACTGAGGAAGGCATTTAATGAATGAGGCTTGCTGATCTGCTGATGTGACTTTTTACACTGAAAAATCAGGCAGATTAAAGGATCAGGGCACCTTGTGCCTCAAGGAAATAACGAAGGTCCTCCATTGCAGGAGCATAGAATTCTCTGGCAGATATTTTAGGTGTGATTTGAACTAGTGGTCACGGTGGATATATGTCATTAAAAAGATTTCCCCAAAATTTTAGGGGGTGGGTTTCTTAGTATTTGTGAAGCACCCTGGAATCCAAGACCCTAAAATGTCCCTCATTCTCTGGCTTTCTTCTGATCCAGCACCAGACATGGCTGGGAGCGATGGATGGGTGGGATTGGAACACTGGAATTCAGGGGCATCAGTCCTGATGTGCTGATTCAGCTCCAGTAAAAGGGACAAGGCTGGGAAGGGATGAGGGATCACAGAGAGAAAAAGGAAAGTACGGGGTTTGGGGGTTCAGTGCTACCAGTATGCCGATGACACCCAACTGTATCTCCCCTTTCTATCCAAATCCAAGCACGCTGTTCTCGTTCTAAATCGATGCCTGATGTCGGTAATGGACTGGATGAGGGCAAAAAAACTGAAGCTTTGCCCTCATCCAAACTGAAGCTTTGCCCTCATCCAGACTGAAGACAGAGGTGCTTTTGGTCAGTTGAAAGGCACATCAGGGAATAGGGATTCAGCTTGTGCTGGATGGGGTTATGTTACCCCTGAAGACTCAGGCTCACAGTTCCAGTTAACTTCTGGACTCAGCCTTGAATGGGGATGCCCAGGTTTCAGCGGTGGCCACAACTGCATTTTGCACAGCTGAGGATGGTGCGCCAAATGTGCCCATTCCTGGAGACATCTGTTCTGGCTACAGTCACACATGCCCAAGTTATATCCTGTTTGGACTATTGTAATGTGCTCTATGTGGGGCTGCCTTCAAAAACTGTTCAGAAACTTCACCTGGTCCAGAATGCTGCAGCCAGTCTGTTGACCAGGGACGTATATAGGGAGATGCAACTTGCTTGTTACAGCACTTCACTGGCTACCAGTCTGTTTCTGGGCAGAATTCGAAGTCTTGGTTATGACGTTTAAATAGGGATGTTAGAGAAATCTGCCGCAGATTCAAATGAGGCCGGATTCTTTGGAATCTGGCCTCAGGAATCAGCAGTGGATCGGCCCAACTTACCTCCTCTCCTGGAGGATTCCACACAGGACATCATGGCCGCTTGTTGCACCGGGAGCAGTTTGCCTCTGCGCTGGTTGCCATTAAAAAAAAAAAATGGCAATCAGCAGGATGTCCCCATAGATGCCTTTTTCTTTTTTTTTTAATGGCGATCAGCGTGGAGGCGAAGGGCTCCGGTTGATTCAGGTAAGCGGCGGCCTTCAGCTCTGCAGAACCCTCGCAGAGTGGAGTCGCTCCGCGAGGATTCCAGGGGGGAGGAATGGATCGCCTACCCCCCCCATGGATTCCCCACCAGAACAGATGGTGGAGAATCCGTACTTCCCTATGTTTAAAGCCTTATGCAGTTTGGGATCAGGCTACCTGAAAGATCACCTTCTCCGTGTTCTTAAGATCAAAGAGGCCCTAATTTCAAGACCACTGCCTTTAGAGGTGCGTTTGGTGGTAACGCCAAAGAGGGCCTTCTCAGTGGCCAGTCCCAGACTGTGGAACTCCCTTCCAAGTGAGACTAGAATCATAGAACCACAGAAGCATAGAATAGGTTTGCTCCCTCTCTGCTTTCCTTCTGCCGGCAGACAAAGACCAGACCACTGTATTCAAGCAGGCCTTTGGTGTGTAAGCGGGTCTGTTGAGTTGGATGCAGTTTTTACTCAGTTACTGTTGTATTTTTAATTGTTTTTCATTGTGTTTAGTTTACTTGATTTATTATTGTTTTTACCTAGTTTTCTTTGTGATTGCAAGCTGCCTTCAGTGCCATTTTGGGTAGAAAGGCAGGGTGCAAGTCAAATACATAGATAAAAAACAAGGAGATAGGAGAATGGACAAGAGAGACAGAGAATGGACAGGAGAGAGTACCAGGTTTGGTTCATCCTGAACTTTGAGAAGTTTTCCAACCTTAAGTTCAGTTCATCTTGAAATGTTTTTTTAAAAGTTCACATGAAAATTTGTCTGCATTTCCCTGCACATTTCTCTTGATACATGCATATTTTTTATGCAGTGTTGCCTAATAAGCACATTTCTTGCTAGTCATTTCCCTAATATAATACATTTTAATATGATTTTCACTAATATTGGCATTTCTGTGTGCACTCCCCCCCCCCCGTACCATTTGTATGCATTTTTGAATTGGAGCACTCCACTGCAAACTTCAGAAAAGTGCAAATTCTGAAGGGTTGGTTTAGAATTGAGCATTGGTCTGGGTGTTGGTTCAGAAGTGCAAAATCTCCCCCAGTCTTTGTGGATAGTGTGGCCACTGGGAAGGGGGTCATGGTTAGACTACCCCGGACCCAGTGCTGTGTTAGGCTCATCCTACCTATAAACACATATGTCACCAGGTAGCTCCAGTCTGAGTCACAAAAGTCCCACACATGTTAGTGGTTGCAAATCTTGTTGTGCTCAAGAAGCCTCACGTTAATAAACTGTGGCCCACATTTACATGATTCTCTTGTAAGTAAACCTCATTATTCCAGTGTGTGTATGAAATAGTGTTTGAAATGAGTTGGGAAACCAGAAGTTCCTTCTGGTTTTGTCTACAGAGCTGGTACTACCACAGTGTTTTACAATATTATTTTTCCACAGCTGTTTTGAACCTTTTGTTGCTTCTGAGTCATCTTCTCCAATTTTCTTATTGTTTAGATTACCTATTATTTTAAGAAACAAAGGTAATCAACCATCTGAGAGAGGAGGAAGCATGCATTTGATAAATAAATAAATAAATAAATAAATAAATAAATAAATGGTGTGCCAAACTTGATTTTCAGAAGATGGAAATTCTCCGAAAGCCATATTCGAATGAATAACTGTAATGTTTGTTCGCTCAACCTGGTTTGGTATACTGTCTCGCAACCTATTTCTGTGAAAAAAAGAAATCCTACTCTCCCCATGAGGCATTTTTTCTGCCTCTTTTTGAAAGGATGGGGAGAATTTTTCCCCAGAAAGGCTCGCCTGGCACCTACTTTGTGGTCAGAGGAGGCTGGTGGCTCCGATGTCAGTGGGGCTGTGAATCTGCTCTGGGTTTCAGTCAGAACCAGTCAGAACTCTAAATGAGCTATCCAAGATGCTGAACCTGTTCCCAAAAGAGTGAAACCCAGAGTGGATTAACTGCCCCACTGACATCAGAGCCACCAGCCTCCACTGGCCTTTTTGGATCTTTGCTCTGCTGCTAGCTTTTACCCTGGTTTGTTACTTTGGTTTTATTCTTTTGTAAAGGTCAGGTTTTTGATATTATGTTTTACTATGTGACTGGCTTGGATCCAGGATCTGTCTTCAACGCAAGGAAGGGCTTCGCTCATGGAAGGTCCCTCTGCCCAATTTGGGGGGAGCTCCTCCCCCTCACACCACAGCTCGCTCCCTCACCAGGGTCTCCTGACTCTCTATGTAGTATTTTCAGGGAGGGACTCAAACTGCCATGGGAAGGAGGGAGGAGGGAATTCCACTCCCACCAGTGCAGTTGCCCCATGTAAATCTGGGTCCCATCCATTGCATTTTATGGTGTTACGTTTTGTGTTGTGACCTGCCCAGAGAGCTTTGGCTATTGGGTGGTATATGTAGTAAATACATATATAAATTCTCAGAAATATTTCTGTAGGTTTGAGGCTGAGCTTACCATTTTTATTTTGTTTTTATTTTTATAATGAATATCACCAACCAGCATCAAATATATGTTACATATACAATATAGCATTACATCCAAATATTAACAGGAGAAGAGATAGCAACCTGATAATATGTATTACCTTCCCCTTCAGACAGAAACCAACATACATTTATGCCCCACTTATTCCCAAACCACTATCTTCTTCCCTACAGATACCCTTCTTGGGGCACAATACTATGCATGTTTAGACAGAAAAAGGTCCTACCACTCCCAGCATTCCTCAGCCAGCATGGTTGGCTAGGGAATGCTGGGAGTGGTAGGACATTTTTCCCATCTAAATAGGATGGCACCTTAAGAAACTAATTCTACATGGAGTGGTCCTTACAAATGATGTTTGGAATGATGCTGATAATGTAATTAATGAAGGAACGGTGGACAAAGTAACATTTTCTATATGAAAATAGGGACATGCTTGTAACATGTTTATTCTTGGACCCAAAGCAGAGCTAGGCTCGGATGGACCCATTCCCATCCAGTTTTGGTGGGAGCCTACTGAAGCGATGCCCCTGTCAAGCCCTCCCAGACCCGTGCTTAAGCCCCCATGACCTTGCTGAGCCACTCGCGCACATCCTGGGCCCTGTCTGTAAGTGCCCACCATTTTCCCAAGCTTGTTTTTATGAAAAACGAGGTCTTTAAAAATGCTCATATTTAAATATGTGCAAATTTGGACTGGGAAAGGCTGATATATGCAATATTAGAGGCGTACATGGGGCATTTATGCCTCTAATATTACGTAGATGAGTCTTTCCCGGCCTGAATGTGTCCATATTTAAATATGCACATTTTTGAATACCTCCTTTTGTCATAAAAACAAGCTCGAGGACATGGTGGGTGCTTGCGAATGGGTCCGGGTGAGTGCAGGGAACATCCGGGAGGGCGTGAACAGGGGCGAGCGAGGCCAGAGGCTCAATGGGTGCAGTCTGGGGGGGCAGGTGGGGGGCAGGAGCCCAATGGACTCCCAACCCCATCTGGGCGCCTGTGCCATCCATAACCAGAACCCCTCCTTCACTTTACAGAGTCACACAAGGTTCAGCTGCACACGTTTCCGTTTACTCTGCACTGACCAGTCCTGTATTGTTTTAAAGGGCAAGGAAGTGTTTTCAGGTGTGTGTGTGTGTGTGTGTGTGTGTGTGCATGGTTAAACCAGGGATAGACAACTTGAGGTTTTTCAGATGTTTTGGCCTACAGCTCCCATCATCCCTCACCATTGGCTGTGCTGTCTGTGACTGATGGGAGTCATAGGCCAAAACATCTGGAGGGCCACAAGTTATTAAAAGTACAACATGAACACATTGGGTTGTATCCAATGTAATGGTAGCATGGCTGGCTGGGGAATGCTGGGAGTTGGAGGACTTTTTTTCTGTCTAAACATGCATAGAACTGCACCCTTAATATCTTTTACAATATCACCTCTATTCCTGATAAAATATTGCAGTTTCTCTTCAGATTATATAAATCCTTCCATCTTTACCATAGTAACTATTTGAAGTGGTTGAGTTGTCTATTATCTCTTCCTCATTTTTTAACTTCTAAAATGCACCCCCTGCATGTGTGTAGTGCTGTAGAGCTCTCCAAACACAGTTTCCCTTCCATGCAACATTATCTAGAATTGCCATTTCATGGTCGCATAAGGCATTCCAGGATGTGTTGCTCATTGCAAACCTATGTGTGAAGAGACCTGCACCAGTGTGATCCTGCATGCATGGGGCATTTTAATAGTAAAGGGAGAGAGAGAGAGAGAGAGAGAGAGAGAAAGAGAGAGAGAGAGAGAGAGAGATGAAAGATACCTCAGCCACCTTGTAGAGTTAAAGAGGTAAGCACAACCCAACTGCCCCCTCAACAAGGAATTTCCTCAACATTCTCTACCTCCTTACCCTATTTCTAAAACCTCTTTATTTTGCACCATCCCAGCCCCATGAATCCCCTCCTCAAAGGGAGGTAAAGGTTCAGCACAGCACTAAAATAGCACTTACATGCAGAAAAGGCTTAATCTGATACATCGTCTACCAAGGGAATCTTCTTTCTTGCTTAACAGAAAAATGCTCTTGAGGAGCAGGACTGGATTTCTTACTGCCTAATGTCTATGATCTTTTATTCACCTTTGCTTACAGGATTATGGCTGGTTTACATGACAGGTAATAATGCATTACCCTCTGTGCATGCACACGCATATATAGAGAGATATAGATATAGATATATAGATATCAGAAATGCTTCACTCACTTATCTCTCACAGCTTTTTGGAAAATCTAGAAGCCATCTATTTCCAGAGGGGCACAAAATCCTTGGAGATTAGATAGATAGATGATGGGTGGATGGATGGATGGATAGATAGATATTTGAGAGCTATTGCAATCTGGTGAGCAACATGTGAGATTGGGATTCAAGTCTTCTCAGTCCTGGACATGTGGGGTGGTGTGTGCGTGTGTGCATGTGCGTGTGTGTGCATGTGTGTGTTTGCTTTGTTTGTTTTTAGCAAGTAACTGTTTTTCAGTCCCATTTTATTTCTATGTATAAAATGGGTGTGGGGGAGTCACTGAGCAACAGTAAGACTTAATGAAGTAAGGATGTGCTCAGATTTTCAGACCAGATTTTACCCAACTATATAACATTTAAAATATATTAATCAAAATAGGTAAGCACATGAGACAAGTCCTGCTGATTGAGGCTAAAGTTTCATCTAGACCTTTGATCAAATGCTTTGGGTATCCTACAGGCAATAACCCTCCCCAGCTGTTGCACCAAAACAACTACTATTCAGTGGCATTCTGCCTCCAAACCTAGAGATTCTACCTAACAATGGTAGATAAATGGATGGATAGCTAGATAGATCTCACATGAGGGCACCACTGTGTTACAGGCTCTTGTTCATGAATGGCCATATGCATATCCAGCTTTACATGTTCTTACATTACCCTAAGGATGTTCTGAGGTTCGTGGCTTTGTCAGACTCCTGGTAGAAGGGTGATTTTCATCTGGAAGGCCTCTGGGTGGCCTTTGTACTTGTACAGTGAGGTGCAACATGGTCTAAGACCATCTCCAACTGCAGGTGGCCTTACAGCACATCCACAAATCTATTCCTGCCTGCTCTATCCATGATGCCTGATGATGCAACCTGCTCTGGAGTCCAGCAAAATTAGTTTATTCTGGAGTCCACCAAAGCTCTCTGAAGCACTACCCAGTGGTAACTTCCAACACTTGCACTATATTCTCCCTGTTCTGCTGATTGCCATAAATTTGACTCTGGTTGGTCAGTTAGGTGCTGGCAAAGCCAAAACAGGTGCTGGTTTGGGAACCACATAGATATGATGTCTTAAAAGAATAGACAGCTATCTTTTCTTCTGGGACATTTCCTGTGCACCTGCTTAAGTTAGATAACTAAGGCTGCAATACTATACATACTTCCCTGGGAGTAAGCTCCCTTGAATTCAGTGGGGCTTACTTCTGAGGGGACTTGCATAAGATTGCAAGTTGACCTTCTGGAAAATCTGCTGCTAATCCTTCCAAAGTCTTTTGATAAAGAGCACCATGTTTGCCTCAAAATACTTCAACAAGGTTTTTGGGGTTTTTTTTTTTGAGATCTCTAATAAGCCTCTTACCTGACCATTGCCCGAAGTCCTATATTTTAGAGTAAGGGCCTCCCATCCTAAATTACTACATCAACCTCCAGCATTGCTCAGTGCCAGGTTGTACATGCTTTCCATAAAGATTCTATAAAACTCCATGAGCCGAGGAGCTTTTATTATAGCCCTTTTAGAGGCAAAAGGAATGATCCTCTCCCCAGGCACTTAACACTTTCCCTCAAGGTGTGCTCAGCACAAGCCCACAAGAACATTCTTCTCTCAGCCACAGGCCTTTATTTCTTATTTTAATTCCTGTCGTCATATGAGAAATCTTTTCACTTTCAAAGCTATGGTCTTATGATTCTCTCCCCCAATCACTTCTCCTTGAAACATAAACCATATTTATGATATTATAGATAGACAGATAGATAGATAGATAGATAGATACACACACACGTGCGCACGCGCGCACACACACACACACACACACCATTTATATACCACTCCATATCTAAACAGTTTCTGGAGTGGTAAACAATAAAAGATAAAAAGAATGAAATACCATATTAAAAAGAGGGGTAGGCGGCAGTATTGCAACCGAAACTCTCCCCACAACCTGAGTTCGATCCCAGTGGAAGCTGGGTCTCGGGTAGCCAGCTCAGGTCGACTCAGCCCTCCATCCTTCCGAGGTCAGTAAAATGAGTACCCAGCTTGCTGGGGGAAAGGTAGTCATGACTGGGGAAGGCAATGGCAAACCACCCCGCTACAGTCTGCCATGAAAACGCCAGCGAAAGCAGCGTCCCTCTAGGAGTCAGCAGTGACTCGGTGCTTGCACAGGAGGAAGCTTTCCTTTCATTGCGAGGAAATCTGACCTTTTGGGGCCCTGATGGATCCCTGCTATGGACCCCTCTCAGCTTGCATTTCTGAGCCAATACTTTCTGAAACCTGAGAACTTTACTGAGGGTTTTTTGTGCAAAATCATGGGCTGATTTGTGCAAAATCATGGCCATAAACAGCACAATTTGTGCAAAATCATGGCTGGAAATTGGCATTTAAGGCTGCCAATTTGTGCAAATTGCTCTATTTATGGCCATGATTTGCACAAATCATGATTTGCACACATACACAATCTCTGAGTTGCCCTGACTTGTTGTGCACTGATTCAGGCCAACTAATGGATGATGAAGCTGGAGTCTGGGAGGCTGAGCCAGGGAAAACCCGTTGAGCCCCACTCCCCAAACAGATTCCTCCTACATCCCTAGTTTTTTTTAAACAACAACAACAACAACAACTAAATGATTCCTCCTGGCCATACAAGGAAAATGCAACAGATCACCACCACACAGGAAGAAGTGTGAGGGAACTATTAGCACATTGGTGGAATGTGTTTGGATATAGTTTTAGGATGGTATTACTACTAAACTGTGGGAAGAGCTAAATGTCTTTAATGTCCTACTTGCCTCCTTGACACTTTGGGCTGGAGTAGGAATACTGAAAATATACTTGATTTTTTAGTCCCGAGTCAAACATGGCTTATTCATATTTGTATCTAAGTGTCCCAAATGAAGTAATATTCCCCACTTGCAGGAATATATTGTGGATCAGTGCAAAAAGAACCCCAAGGAGATAACCCCCTGACTTCTTCAAGATATTGCACAATGGAGCTTATTGCAATGAATTGCAAATTTTGAAACAATAGTCCAGTCTTTTCTTTTGCTTGGGGAAGGATGGGCCTAAGGTGGCAATTCTGTATAAACTTATCTTTGACTAAAGTCCCATTGTACCCAATAAGATGAGGACCTACTTCTGAGACATCTTGAATAAGATTACATGGTTAAGCCAAAAATCCCCCAGGTCCCTGATATAGCAGAAAGATGTATGGGTGGTAAGGGAGGGAGCTGGAAGTATGTCAGCAAAACAACAACAACAACAAAAACACTGAAGCATTTTAGGAGATTATACCATTTGGTATATTGTTCTGATTAGGCTGAAAATAGGGATGTACGAAACACCTACCTGGCTCCGCACAGGGCAATCTGCAGTGGGGGGGAGGCGCTCCATCCCTCCCCCCAGAATCCTTTACAGGGGGGAGGCGATCCGTTCTCCCCCCCCCCGGAATCCTGCCCAGCCGGCTTCGCTCCGTGGCCAAGCCGCAGAGCTGCCGGCCGCCTCCGGCTGCCCGCAGCCAGACATCCGGCCGCTGGGCAACCCTGCAGGGACGCAAATGGTGGCTGTCGTAACCGCCACCATTTGCATCCCTGTATTGAGTCATGATAGTCTATGTAAATATTTGTGTAGCCTATCACGGCAGGGGGAAAAAACCCAGCGTAGGAATATGGTGGTAGCCTCCGCCATTTGCGTACACTGGGTTTTTTTCCCCCTGCTGTGATAGGCTACGTAAATACTTACGTAGCCTATCATGGCCTCCACAGGGACCTAAATGGTGTCCCTGCATTAGCTGTGATAGGCTACGTAAGTATTTACGTAGCCTATCATGGCTATGAAGAGGAGGAAGCGAATGGCGGCTGCAGGACGGCCACCAATCGCAAAGCAGCACGGACGGGAGCAGGTAACTCCTCCGTTTTGTGCGCCTCCGTTTTGTGCGCCTTTTGTGGGTTGGGGGCAGTGGGGACTTTGTCCCGCGTGCCTTTCATGGGTTGGGGGGGTGGGGGCTTTGTTCCATGATGAATTTCGGGGTGCTGAATGCACTGGCATTCGGCCTCACCGAGATCCGTCGCAGAATTCTCTGACATCCCTAGCTGAAAACCTCCAGAATGCTGGTCAAGATCTCAGGTGAAATAACTTGAAACAGAGTAACAAGCAACTTATTTTCTTCATGGCTTGGGAAGAGAGTGAAGCATCCCTATGTTGCCTAGGCATCCAAGTAACCTTTTCCTAGTTGTATGGCATGGGAAGACAGGGAAGCATCTCTATGTTGCCTAAGCAACTAAGAGATGGCTTCTTGTCTTTGGGCAATGTGTCCTATAGAAAGGACATTGGAGAAATCCACAAGAGATTCAAATGAGTTTGGATTACTTTGAATCCAACCTCCAGATTTTGCAGTGCATCAACTTTTTCCAAGTCACATGTAGGGATGGCGGAGAATTCCATCATGGATTCCAATGAGAGTCTTCTTAGAATCTGGACCCTTGGAGTCTGCGGTGGAACAAAAGACTCACCTCCACCATCTGGGGGAATCCACGCCAGCTGGATCCTACCTGCCGCCGTCCGTCCGCTGCCGTCCGCTGCCATCCGCTGCTGCCTGTCTTCGGAGGCAAATGGCATCCGGTGTCTGCTACACCATTTGCGTCCCTGCCTTTTGCCATGATAGGCTACATAAATCTTTATGTAGCCTATCACAGCAAAGAGGAGGGACACAAATAGCATCCGCTACGCCATTTGCGTCCCTGCCTTTTGCCGTGATAGGCTACGTAAATCTTTATGTAGCCTATCACGGCAAAAGGCAGGGATGCAAATAGCATAGCGGACGCTATTTACGTCCATGCTCTTTGCCGTGATAGGCTACATAAAGATTTATGTAGCCTATCACAGCAAAAGGCAAGGACACAAATGGTGTCTGCTATGCTGGACGCCATTTGTGTGGCAGCGGCCGGAAGTCTGGCTGCAGATGGGTCTGGCTGGTGGCTCTGCAGACACACCGTGGAGTGGAGCTGGCCAGGGAGAATTCTGGGTGGGGGAGGGACGGATCACCTCCTCCTCCCTGCGGATCCCCCCAGCAGACTGGTGAGTATGTTTTGTACACCCCTAGTCACATGGATTCCATAGTCTTGCAGACCATTCTTTTAAACTTGGGGGGGGGGATTTGCACAAATGCACATCAGTGCAGGTACACAGTAGAATAAGCAGGAACAAAATAGAATTCCATTAATAAGTGGACAATGGAATAAAAGATGCCTGATGATTTGCAAAGAATAGATAGAGTGGATTTAACAAAATGCATACATCCCTACTCTATTGCACACCTCTGGATAGAACAAAATGGGAGTGATCACTGTAAACAGCCACAGCACAAATGAACTGTAAGGTAAAGGGGGGGTGGATGTTGAGTACAAGAGGTCAATATCTCCCCTGCCCCACTTTACTTGAAGCTGAGCAGAAATTTTGCAGCTGAAAAATAAAACTGAAGATTTACAAGTTTAGCTTTGGCCCAGATCTACAAAAATGCTCATCACCATCGTGAAGAGCATTTACCACATCAAGGATACACAGAACAGAAGTCTGTGTATTGTGAGAGAGTCTCCCTCTCTCACAATACTAGAACTTATGGGGTCATCCCATGAAACTGATTGGTGGGAGATTCAGGACAGATACAAGGAACTACTTCTTCACACAGTGCATAAACGATGGAATTCACTACCACAAATTAGAGTGATGGCCACCAATTTGGATGGCTTTAAAAAGGGCTTAGATAAATTCCTGGAGGAGAAGGCTATCAATGGCTACTAGTCCTGACAGTTATGTGCTGCTACCTCCAGTCAGAGCCAGTATGCCTATGTACACCAGTTGCTGGGGAACATGGGCAGGAAGGTGCTGTTGTCCTCATGTCCTGCTTGTGGTTTCCTGGTTGACAGCTGGTTGGCCACTGTGTGAACAAATGCTGGACAAGATGGACCTTGGTCTGATCCAGCAGGGATCTTCTTATGTTCTTAAAGAGTTTACAAAAGCTATATCTTCATAATTAGTAGTGAACTATGCAAATTACATGAGGGGCACATTGGGGTTATTGGAACCAGTGATGTGCCTATGTAATGCGTTTTCCTACTAATGGATGGGTTTAAATTCAACAGCTGTTGATTCAGCTTTTTTTTATCATCTTGTTGAAACCTCCCTCCACTCTCCAAGACTCCTGTTTCTTTCTCTTCCCTGGAGTGTGCTTGATTTAGAAACACATCTGTCTGTGATGTGCAAGTTGAACTGTGTGGCTTCCTTCTTGGAAACAATGCAGTCATTGCTATTGGTGGAGCACAGCGTGCCTGTTTTCACAGCCCCCCCCCCCAGGCAAATAAAACTGACAGTTACCTACTTCAGGAGACCTCAACACTTCAACCAAGGCTATCCTTAGTTCAGTTCCCCTCCCAAATGACAAGGAGAGATTCATCACACCTTGAGAATAAAGAAATACACTTCCTGTCATTGCTTTCACTTTTATGAAGTGCATAAGTCAGGAAAAGTGGTTAACTTTTTCAGCACTTTAGGCCTTAGAGAGAGCTGCACCATATATATATATTTGTATGTGTATATATATATATATATATATATATATGTATATGTGTGTGTATATATATATACGTGTGTGTGTGTGTATATATATGTGTGTGTGTGTGTGTGTGTGTATATATATATATACACATACATATACACACACACATATACTGTATGTACTTCCTCATGCTCATCCCTCATGATCCCCACTTTGCCCCCACATGAGCAGGCTAGGAAGTGCCATTTCCAGGCTGTGCTGAAACCTAGAGAGAAAAAGGCCAACTTGCATAACCAAAGAGCACATTCTAAACAATAATATATGATCAATTGTTTAAAAACATTCTCTTCTCAGACCGCAACACACACAGGCACACCTAGGGATGAGTGATCCAGGGATGCGCAAGTTCATCGAGATTCTCTGAACTCCACTTCATAGGTTGGTCCGTCTTGCTCACATTCTCATTGGTGACCTGTTCTTCTTTGAATTCAAATGGGAAAAATGCACATTTCTTACTGGAAAAGTGCACATCTTCATATGCATTTTTCAAAAGTGCACAGTTTTCCCCCACAGATTAAAGCAGACAAACATGTTTTTTTTTTAATGCTTTTTAAAGTGTGCATTTTTCAAAATACAGTTTTTTCAAATACGATCGCAGGATTGGAAATGTGCAAACTTTTTCTCGAAAAAATACAACCCCATTCACGTTTCCATTCAAGATTGCAAGTGGGGCAAGTTCAAATGATTTGAGAACTGGAGGAAAATTCCTGTTTATCCCCTGGTACACCCCGAAACGTGGGGAGCAGGGTGGGTGAAATGTCTAAATAAATTGCTAATTGTTTGTCCAGCTGGCACTGTCCCTTCAGAGCACACTGCAGAGCAACAACCACATTCTGAGAGAGTCAATCGATACCCAGGTAGAGAGGAGATTTCTTTCACTGTCAGTCTCCTGCCTAGTACATAGAGTCTTGTTGGCATGAGCTCTGAGTTCATTGTGACCTATTCAATAGACCATTGCCTTAAGTGAGCTAGAAGCAGGAAGGTCAAACCCCCCAAATGCTGCTATTGACTTCCGTTTCCCAGAGACACTATTTTACATTTATTAAAAATACGTTTTGCATCAAAAGGCACATGCCGCTGCCACTTGGGTGTAAATGTGGAGGGGGGGGGGGAAATCAGCATGTAAGCAGTATACTGCATTCATTACTGTGAATGGGGTTAGCTGTCCCTCCAAGCAAGAAGGTAGAAAGACATAATGCTTTGCAAACGGCTGGATATTGCTCTAGATGCCATTTTCATAATGAAAATAGCATTATATTTTATGTTGCTCACAATATAGAAACTCCATGGCAGCTGTCAGCCTTCCTTCCCCCCACCCCTAGCTTCTATTGTCCTCTCTTGCTACTATCCTTGGGGGCAGGCATTTCAGTCTGGTTGCAGATAAAACTTGCCAAACAAAAACAGAAACAAAAACATATGCTGAAGGAAACATCCACAAATATAATATCCTGGTATTTCTCCAGGGACTGGGGGAAACCTGCATTTGTTAGAGTGTGTGTGTGTAGGGGGGAGAGGTGGACCCCCTATTACAATTATAGATAGTGATGTGCCAAAATTATCTTTCACATGTTTTTGACCATTCTCATTCGGTTTGATAGAAAAGAAATGGCTTTCAAAAAGAAATTCAGTGCTGAAGAAAATTTCAGAGATATTCTCATGGGTTGGGTTGGGTTTTTTTGTGTTTGCTTTACTTGGGGGGGGGGCAAGGAGTAGGCACAACTGCCTTGTTTTTCATTGCATGATCATCTCTCTAGCAGCCTTTAGCCTCCTCACTGTCCCACACTTCAATTAAAACCCAGGGAAAGGCATCATGAGGTCATTCCTCCTGTAAGACTTTTTTAGATCTGGAAGTGCAAGCAGCATGGAAGGCTGCAGAGCGATGGAGAGATGCATAATAGAAAGAAAACACACACAGAACCCTTGCCCACCTCTTAGTGATTAGATAAGCTCAAAAACACAATGGAAATAAATTCAAAATAAACTATAAAATTCTCTGAGAACAAGGCAGAAAAATCGAGGCATCTTCCATGAGGGAAGAATGCTTTCAGGAAATGGGAGGACAGATTTGGGGCAGAGCATTAACTCTGCCTCATCCTTGGAGGTGGATGGATACAACACTCCCCTCTCACACTTGCATTGTGGAGGATACAAAATGGGGGCTAGGTTGCCAATACAGTTGATGGTGTTGCCACTTGCAGTGGCAGCGCAGAAAACCAAAAAATACCTTATGAAAAAGAAAGAGGCTGTGCTCTAGCTCCTGCCAATGGTGAGCCCTACCTGTGAGAAATTGATGGAGAATTTCTTTTCCCCCTGGAGATATTCCCCCAATTTCTCTGCCCACAAATAATGTGGAGAATTTTTGAGAGGCCATGTGTGCGTGCGCAGCTCTAATTATAAGGCCCCGAATGTGTGAATGTGCTGAATAACCTACACTGTAGCATAGGGGTGGGCAACCTATGCCTCTCCAGAAGTTTTGGCCTACAACTCCCATCAGCCCTAAGCAACATAGCCAATGGTGAGGGTTTATGGGAGCTGCAGGCCAAAACATCTGAAGGGCTACAGATCACCCATCCCTGTTATAGAAGCTCCCATGTTCAGCAAAATAGAGGTATAAAACATCTGTTGCAATCCACATAAACATGCACAATTTCACATGGTATGGGTATGGGATCCTTCTTCCTGTAGTTGACTGGTGAGCAACTTGTGGCCCCCAGATGTTGTTGTACTGTAGTCCCAATTAACCCTAGCCAGCATAGCCAATGATGATGGATGATCCACACATACATTGGTAAGCATCGACAGCCCCTACACACAAGGAGGAACCCTGGCCAATCAGCATCTCTCCTCATGTGTAGGAGATTTCTGTATATACATTTGTATGTGCAGATAATTATTTCCTATGAACATTAAAATGACCTACGTCAGAGAAGCATGGTGGCAGTGTCTGGTGGCAGTGTGAAGGGAGCTGTGCGCATCTCCCTTATGCGCTGCTGGTTTACATTATGTAATTATCTATTTATTTTACAGTATTTCTGTGCTGGCTTTCAAGAAAAGCCCTCCCAAAATTAAAAACATAAAATACAACTATATCATGTCTTCACAACAATAAAACCAAAACAGCAGTTCAAACTATTCTATAGGCCAGAAGAACAAATCTGAAGAAACCATATAAAACTAAGGATGTATGGTTTTTGTAAAATACATTCCATCTGCATTTCACTGATTGTCAGGTGGTGCCTTTCATTCTGCCACCCATTCATTGATGGGATTAGATTTTTTTTTCCAATTTCCTGAATTTGTGCAAATTCACATTCATACAAATTCACATTTGCGTGAATTCACACTTGCAAAAATGCACATACACACACACCCCATGTGCTCTTTCATGCTTTACCCTGTGGGGAAAATGTGCATTTTCAGCTGGTGTTTTTTTGTAATTGTTTTATGTATTTTTCTATGTCTAAATTTGTGTTAAATTCTGGGAAGTAAATAAACTAGTCTACAAGTCCATGGAATCAGTTTGACTTCAGAAAAGCCAGTCTCCTGTGCAATCCATGGGTTGGATGCATAGACATCTGAACTCGTTTGATTCCATTGCAGATTTCTCTGGCATCCCAGTTTAAAACAGAGACAGCAGCAGTTGAAACAAGCTTGTCCTTTGACTGAGGCTGGAATTGAGGAGACTAAAAAGGAGAAACAGATCACTGAAAAACAGGACAGAAGAGAACACAGAGGACACAGAAATGTGTATATGCTAATTTGTATGTATAGATACACATTTAGAAACCACGAGTAGAATTTCTATTAAAAAACACTATGTCTCACCATAATGGGGAATTCTGTGAGTAGGCCTGCTCTTGTCCAGGGGCTGATGGACAACTTCAAAGCAGCCCTGGTCTTCCTAGTGAGGCTTAAAAAAAAAAAAAAAAGCAACTTGTCTAAAACTAAAGTTCAGGGTAGCCGTGGGATCTGAGCTTCAAAGCACAAAAGCACTGTTTTGAACCCACAGTTTTCTGTACCAATATCCATTTTGCAGAAAGTAAACTGATAAGGCCCAGAGAGAAATAACTTAACCAAGAAACAGAGTACAAAGCAGAGGCAGGATCTGAGCCCCAAATGCCAAATCACATATTTGTTCCTGCAAGGCACATTTCACAGACGCTCAGAGAAACACGCACACTACAAGCAAGACACCTACCCACACTACACAGCCACAGTCGCACAAAACCAGGCAAAAACACACCACACACATAAAAGAGCAGGAAAAATACAAACCATACACAACCCCCCACCCCCAAATCAGGCAAAACACACATACCCAAGCAAACAAACACACTTCACCAGATAAAAGCCAATACTACATGAAAAGCAAACAAGCTTATACACATATAGCATACCTCCTCAAATAAGGCAAAACACCAACGCACAACACAGGCAAACACATATTACCTTACTCCACACTACCCACTCTGGCCCTACAGGATTCTTCCTACCATCCCCAGTTTACCCCAGCTTACCTTTTTCTTTTTTCTAGGCAACTGAGCACACATCAAAATGAAGCATTGGGCTGAAGCTATTTGTTGCTGCTGCTGCTGCTGCTGCTATTATTATTATTATTATTATTATTATTATTATTATTCTCCTCTAAGAATCCCTCTGGAGCTCAGAGGCATTCTTGGAAATAAAGATACTGCTGAAGACTGGAACTTCAGGTTGAAGCATGCTTGCCTCCCAGTTAATATTGTAATTAATTAAAACACACACACAGGAGGGACAGAGAGTTTAGTGGTCACCCCCCTCCCCCCAAAAAAAAAATGTCTGTGGGAACCTTACTGTCCACAGGCACCACACAGGGAACTCTAGAAATAGAAGGACTGCCCTTTGTAAAGTAAAACATATGGACACCCTGGGAACAGCAGCCACACATCTTCCGCAACTTCTAGTTAAGAGACTCAATAAATAGGCTTATGTTGAAGTGTCAAGTGTTGTCCTTGCTCAGTAATTCTAAAAACTGTCACTTCCTCACATTTGCAGCCTTCACAGTAGGATGAGCACGGGACCATTAAGGAGGAAAAAACAACCCACTAATGGTTTTTGCCTTGATTTTCATCTTTGGATAGGTTTTCCTTTGCATAGCTATTAGGTGATATAAAACAACCTCAAATGGAGTCTCAAATGTAATACCCGAGTGTGATAAAAAGGCAGTAGGATGAATTTTAAATCCACCCATATATTCACCCTTGCTTTGGTTTTGCATAATGCCTTGTGGAAAATCAAAACTAGGATGTTGTTGGATCTGAAGTCAGGATTTATTTATTTATTTATAGATTGTTAGTTTCAAAGATGTTGACAACTGCCCCCCCCCTTTGTTATAAAAAAAATAGCACTAATGCTGAATCAGTATAGACCCATTGCTTCCTTGATTAGGGAGTAAGAGAAATGCCTGTCACCATTCACTTTCAAACAAAGAAATGCGCAAGTCTCCCATTTATGAGGAGCACATCTAAGAAGTCCTTAAAAGCATCATATGATTGCTTTTATGTAGGGATGTCAGAGAAATCCGCCACGGATTCAAATGAGGCCAGATTCTTTGACAAGAATCTTCAAATGAGGCCCGCTTCTTGACAAGGCTCCCAAGAGTCAAGAGTCTTGTCAAGCTGCTGCCCCCGCATAGCTGGCCTGGAATGGAAAGGGGAAACTGGAACGATCTATGGACACAGACTTATACTCAAGATTCACGGCTCTATTTTGCTTATAAGTCTATATGGGCACATCCTGCCGATTGCCATTTTTTAAAGAAAAATGGCGACCGGTGAGGAGGTGAACAAGCCAGGAAAGCCTCCCTCAAGCTGGGCGGCTCCACGGAATCCTCGTGGAGTGGAGCTGCTCCGGAGAATTCTGTGGGGGAGGGAGGAATGGATAGCGCCCCCCCACCGGAAGATTCCCCACTGGAACGGAAGGTGAGGAATCCATACATCCCTACTTTTACGAGTGCCTTCTACCAGCTTCAGTTGATGGCCCAGAAGCTACACCTTTATCTGGACAGGGATGACCTGGCCTCAGTAGTCTATGCTCTGGTAAACTCCAAGGTAGATTACTGCAATGCACTTGAGAGTGCCTCAGAAGCTGATGCTTGTGCAAAATGTGGCAACCAGTTTAATTGCAGGGACCTAATAGGGATGTTAGAGAATTCCGCCACGGATCCCAGGGAGGCTGAATTCCAGTGAATTCGGCCTCCCGGAATCCATAGCAGAATGGAGCAACCCACCCCACCACCCCGCGAAAGCCCCGCGAAACGGAGCCTACCTGGCTGTGGCTCCGGTGGTGGCAGCAGCTCCGGCGGCAGATCCAGAGGCGGATGAAGTGGTGGTGGCAGTGGGGGTGGTGGCTCCGGCCGCTGCCGGGCTGCTGCAGCCACAAATGGCGGCCGTCATAGTGGCCGCCATTTGTGTCCCTATGCCGGCCCATTATAGGCTATGTATATATTTACATAGCCTATCACGGCTAAAGCAGGGACGCAAATGGCGTCCCCTATGCCATTTGCATTCCTGCTTCAGCCGTGATAGGCTATGTAAATATATATGTAGCCTACCATGGGCCAGCATAGGGACGCAAATGGCGTCCCCTACACAGGACGCCATTTGCGTCCGCAGCAGCCCGGCAGCGACCGGAGCCACCACTGCCACTGCCGCCACCACTTCATCCACTGCTGGAGCCGCTGCCAGAGCTGCCGCCGCCGCTGGAGCCACAGCCAGGTAGGGTCCGTTTCGCGGGGCTTTTGCAGGGTGGTGGGGCGGGTTGCTCCATTCTGCCATGGATTCCAGGGGGCCGAATTCATTGGAATTTGGCCTCCCTGGGATCCGTGGCGGAATGGCCAGTCTGTGAAGCCAGCCGGCGGCATCACAGACTGGCCGTGGAGTGGAGCCAGCCGGGCAGGATTCCAGGGGCGGGGGAGGAATGGATCGCCTCCCCCCATCTGCGGATCCCAGCGGAGCCAGTTAAGCAGGTTTTTGTACACCCCTAGGACCTAAACATCTGAACATAGAACAGTCATTCGGGCCCATTTGCACTGGCTGGCTGCCTTTACAATTCCAAGTCCAATTCAAAGTGCTGGTTTTTGGCTCAGAACCAAAATATCTAGCATAGCACCTCTCCTGGAATGAACTTACCCATATACTGCAATTATCGTCTAAAACCCTCCTCCGGATGCCTCCTCTGAGGGAAGCACAGATGATGGTGACAAAGGAGAGAGCCTTCTCGGTGGTAGGGATGGTGCAGGTGCCTGATTCAGTCTGGGAATCCAGCCGACCTGCTCCTGCCTGCACCCTGAGCCCCACTCTCCAAGCCCCTGCCCCTGCTTTCCCCTGCCCGTGCTCAATGAATGGCCTGCACTCAACCCGGTGGCCTCATTGAGCTTGGCTGTTGCCATTTTTTGAGAAATAAAATGGCGATCGCAAAAAAGCGCAAATGTACGCACACAGGAAAATGTGCATTTTCCAAAAAATGCACATTTTTGCACACACACTACTCTGTGCCTTTGCAAAAATGTGCATTTTGCACATGAGAATATGCACATTCACAAAAATGTGAATTTCCGCACATACAAAAACATGCACTTTTTTGCGATGGCCATTTTATTTTACTTTATTTTTTAAATGGTGACTGCAGAGCTCGACAAAGCTGCTGGGGTGCACATGGCCTGCTTGCCAAGCATGGGAGGGGCTCAAGCACAGTCTGGGGACTGGCAAGTGGGGGCAGAGGCTGAGCTGGCATCCGGAGAACCCGGATGGGGGTGAGTTCGCACATTTCCATCCGATGGTCCCCCTACTCCTTGTGGAATGGTCTCCCCACTGAAGTCCGCTTAGGGCCAACATTGTCATCCTTTCGATGTCAGGTTAAGACTTTCCTCTATTCCCAGGCATTTGACAGTATGTGATAAGGTTTGAACTGGTCCTGGATTTTTATTGTTGACTGTTGAGTGGTTTAAATGGTTTTGCAAATGTTTTTTATATCATGTTTTATATTGCATTTTAAGGTTTTAATCCTTTGTAAACTGCCCAGAGAGCTTTAGCTATGGGGTGGTGCAGGAATATACTACTACTACTACTACTACTACTACTACTACTACTACAATAATAAAGCATGACGTAGATAGAGAAGTGCTGAGAGAGGGTTCAACATGATCCAGATGAACTGAGCAATTTGCCAATGCTTGAATTATAATCAATTATAATCCCCTTTGCTACTGGTTTAGAATGCTCCAAAGGGAGCAAATTGCCGGTGTAGGCCCCCTGATTTGGATTGGGACTGCAGTGTCAGGGAGGGGAAGTATTAAAGCTCCCTCACCACCCTTGTTAGGGGCTCAGTTAGTAGTATGTATAAGGCCTCTACAGTTAAATTTTGTAGATCCACCCATGTTCAGTGCTTGACTTACCAGCAGCAGGGAGAGAAGAGGGCTGATTGGCCCCAGTACCTTTTCCAATGGTCCCCTTAGAAGGGTTATGAGGGCATGTTTTGGCTAAAACTGGGAAAGGTCCCTGGTGAGGCTTGTGGGTTTAATTAAGAGTCCCTGTCTTTCTCCCCATAATGGCAGCATGGATTACATTCTACTCAGAGCAGAAAAGGAAGAGGAGGGGAGCCTGCAGTGGAGACTAGTGGCTCTGATGTCAGTGGGGCGGTGAATCTGCTCTGGGTTTCACTCTGTGCAAACTCGGAGGGGATTCACTGCCCCACTGGCATCAGAGCCACCAGCCTCCACTAGGAACAAGGTGAGAGAATGCACACAGCTGAGCTCACTGTCCAGCCATACCAGGCAGAAAAATGTTTTTCTCAACAGGGCCATTGCTTACTGCCATTCTTGCTCCATCCTGTTTTCATAAATCTCACAGAGCATTTACTATAGCAGCGGCTGAATACTGGGTCAACAGCTTGGCTGGTCCAGCTTTCAGACTGCTGTACAATGCATCTCTGTCCCATTTTCCATCTTGATATTTTTCTTTGATATTGCCTTTCCTGAGTCTCATGTTCCAGTAAAAGTAATGCACGACAGCTCAATTTTAATGTAATTTACTCCCGTTAATCATCTTGTTGGTTTAGAACTCAGCATTTTCAGTTCCGTCTTAGGGCTCCTGTAGATGTAGATGGCTCATTGTGACAATTTGTGTGACATTTTGCAGATAAAATCAATTGTATCTGTGCCGACTTGGATGCCAGAGTTGATACAGGTCTGGTGAGTGTAACTTTGGCTCTTGCTTGTCCAGTTACAATGGATACTTTTCAATTTGCCCAGCCCAATGATGTGGACAGGATGCTTGGAGGGGTGAGGACTACCACTTCTGAGCTGGACCCTCGGTCTTCCCAGCTTATAAAAACAACTGGGGGGGGGGCACTGGCTGAGTGGGTAAGGGTAGTGGTGAATGCTTCTTTATGACAAGGTGCAATTCCAACTTGCCTAAAGGAGGCAGTGGTAAGACGTTTGTAAAAATAAATAAATAAATGAACCTCCATGAAACCCTGTGTATTGGATAATTTCTGGCTAGTCTTTTAAAAAAGTAAAAAAGATTTACGTAGACTACAGCGACCAAATAAGGAACGCGAATGGCGGCTCCCTATGGGGGCCGCCATTTGCGTACGCGCTTTTTTTAAAAAAAGTCACCCGTGATAGGCTATGTGACGATTAACGTAGCCTATCACGGCTGACTTTGCAGATCTAGCCATGATAGGCTACGTAAATCGTCACGTAGCCTATCACGGGGGCATTTTTTTTTTAACTTTTTATTTCGCGGCCAGGCAAGGCGAAGCGCCTCCTCCCCGGCCTGAATTTCGGCCGGGCGAGGAGGGAAGCCTCCCCCCCCGGCCTGAACTTCGGGGGGAGCAGTGAAGTGCCTCCCCCCCACCGCAGAGCAAGCTGCGAGACCAGGTAAGTGACTTTCGTGCACCCCTAGCAAAATGTAGGGGTGTATGGTGGCTTCTCAGCTCTAGGGATTTCTAGATGAGACAGATTATCTAGTTCCATTTCAATCTCGCTTCATGCCTGATTATGGGACATAGACTGCTTTGGACCATGCTTTGGATCTATGCTGGGAACTGGACAGGTGTCCCTGTGGGTTCTGCTGGACCTTTCAGTGGCTTTTGATACCATCAAGTATGGTATCCTTTTGACGCATCTGTCTGAGGTGGGAAAGGGAAGCACTGTTATATGGGGGGTCTGGGCCATCTTGGAGGGGTGACCTCAGAAGGCGATCTTGTTCAACACCATGGCCACTGGCCTGTGCTGTCCCTCAGCACAGTCCCATCTTATCCCCCATGCTATTTAACATATACATGAAACCACTGGGAGAGATTTCTAGAAGTTGCGGGTTCATTGTCACCAGTATGCTGATGATACGCCCAACTCTATCTCTCCTTTCTAGTAGTAGTAGTAGTAGTATATACCCCACCTTTTCCCCAGTACTGGGACACAAGGCGGCTTACAAAAATGAAAACACATACAATTAAAACATATGAAAATATACAAAAGTTAAACGTTTCTATCTAAATTCAAGAAGGCTGTTCTGGTTCTAAATTGGTGCCTGAGGTGGGTAATGGACTGGATGAGGGCAAACAATTTGAAGCTTAATCCAGTCAAAGACAGAGGTGCTTTCGGTCAGTCAAAAGGCAGATCAGGGAATTCAACCTGGGCTGTGTTACGGTCCTCCTGAAGACCTAGCCTCACTGTTTGGGTGTTCTGGAGTTGGCCCTGAAACTGGATCCCCAGGTCTCCCAGGTGGCCAGAAGACCTGTGGCTAGGGCGTCAACTGTGCCCATTCTAGGGGTGTATGAAACCTACTTATCCATCCGCTGAAGGGGTCCGCAGGGGGGGAGGCGATCCATCCCCACCCCAGGAATCCTCCCTGTCCGGCTCCGCTCTGCAGCGAGTCCGCGGAGCCACCGACCGGGCCTGTCCGCAGCCAGACTTCCGGCTGCTGCCACGCAAATGGTGTCTGGCATAGCGGATGCCATTTGCGTGCCTGCCCTTGGCCGTGATAGGCTATGTAAATATTTACATAGCCTATCATGGCAAAGAGCAGGGGCGCAAATGGCATAGTGGACGCCATTTGCGTCTGCATCCTGGCAGCGGATGGCTGCGGACCAAAGACAACGGACCCAGACCGGCCGCCACCAGGTAGGGTCTGTCCTAACCGGCCTTTATGAGATGGCAGGGGGGAGCAGTCTGTTCTGCTGCTGACTCCAAGAGGGCGGATTCTAAAGAAGTCCGTGGCGGATTTCTTCGCCATCCCTAGCCCATTCCTAGAGATGTCTGATCTGGGCACTGTCACATATGCCTTAGTTATATCCTGTTTGGACTACTGTAATGTGCTCTACCTTCAAAAACCATTCAGAAACTTCACCTGGTCCAGAATGCTGCAGCCAGACAGTTGGCCAGAGCTGGTTACAGGGAGCACACAATTCCCTTGTTACAGCAGCTTCCCTGTCTACTGGTCTATTTCCAGGCAGAATTCAAAGTGCTCATTGTGACTCATAAATCCCTATGCAGATTGGGCCCCAGCTACCTGGAAAACTGCTTCCTCCCATACAAGCCTGCCTGGTTCTTACAAACTTCTGGAGAGGCCCATCTTTTGAGACCACCGCATTCAGAGAGAGGGCCTTTTCAGTGACCGCTCCCAGAGTGTGGAACCTCCTCCTAAGGGAGGCTAGGTTTGCTCCCTCTCTGCTGTCCTTCCACCAGCAGGCAAAGACCACTTTATTAAAGAATGATTTGGACCTGTAAGTGGGTCTGCTGGGTTGGGTGCTGTTTTTATTTGTTATTCTGTAATTGTTATGTTTTATTGTATTTTAATACTTTTATTGTTTTAATCCATTTTAATTATGCCCGTAAGGAACCTTGAGTGCCATTTTTTTGGTAGAACGGTGGGGTACAAATCAAATCAATCAATCCATCATATGTTAATGCATCAAAAGGGTGTGATTGCATTATGTATTGCAATCACCAGTCAAGTCAAGAGTAGGGAGAGATGAGTGTTTCGTTTGGTTCATAATTCAGTGTAAACTTGCTTAATACATATTCCCAAGCCTCTACATGAACCTAGGGATATGTAAAAAGCAATGTTCACCCAGATTCTCTGAACAGCAGCTTGATGTTAGTCCCTATTAGTTTACACCATTCGTCTGTGATCTCTGCTCATTTTGTGCAAACAGGAAAATTGTACAAAACAAATGGGGGAAATGTGCAAAAACTTTGCATATTTTCCAAAAGGGCACACTTTTCCCTATAGACTACAGTATGAAAATGGACACTTTTAAGAATGTGTATTAAAAAAAAATGCACATTTTTTTTTTAACATGAACGCATGTTTGAGAATTTACAAACATTTTCAGAGAACATGTTCTCCTGCTTGTGTCCATGTTCAGGGTTGCAAATGTGGCATACCTACATGATCTGTGAACACAGACAAAATTCTTGTACATCCCTATATGAACCTAAACATGGTTGTACTCTGAAATACACCCTTTTCAGAATGTTGCAAGCAAGTTCATTCTTAACAAAAAAAATGTACACAAATAAATGTACACTAGGAAAAAGTGCACAGAAAATAAGCATACTAGGGAAAAATTACTATATGCTATGAGACAGAAGAATGAACATTTTAGGAGAAATGTGCACATAAATATATATGTATTTTTCATGCAGACTGTTTAAGACAAAATTTGCAAATTGCAGCAGAAATGGGGTAGAGCAAATGTCACTGTGGAAATCTGTTAAGCTCAGCAAAAATGAACTTGATGGAATCACCCACCCTTGGCCAAGAGCTGCTTGCTAATGGGTTAAAGTGATCATGTATACAGGGAAATGCATACTGAAATTGTGTGCGTTAACTGTGTTCAGCGCTCAGCCTGCTAAGATCTGGTTGGTAATTTCCTTTGGCTGGGACCAATTTAATGTTCACACCTCTGATCACCTGTCAGTCACAGTTATAAAAGAGTTTCTGTAAGTATTTATATAGTCTTACTCTGCCACAGTACTTTTTTAAATGCATGCTCCATCTTTCCCAAGAGGTCCAAGCCATTTCACAAATCCAGCAATAAAAAACCCCCAAAATCAGATAGAAAGCCAAAAAGCATAAAAGAAGGTAGACATAACATGTGAATAACAATTACAGCAACATAATAACATCATTCCTCTTCCCCCTGCATCCCTTGTTCCTCTTTTGTTGCGTCATTTTAGATTGTAAGTCTGGAGGCAGGGGCTGTCCTGGATTTATTGATCTTATGTAGCCTCTTTCTGCTGAAGAGTGGGATAAAAATGCTGCAAATAAATAAACAAGACAAATACCATGATAAAATCAGCACCATCAACAGCCAAAGCAATTAGTTTTCAGGGGGAGCAGGAGTCTTTAGGGAAAATCCCAGGGTTGGATCCAGGGTCTGCCTTTTTTGCGAGAGGAAGGGACTGACTGCAAGAGGAAGGGGTGCCGCTTGTGAAAGGTCCCTCCCCCCAGTTTGGTCTCACCTCCTCTACACACAGTTCGCCCCATTCAGAAGGGTCTCCTGATTCTCTTTCCAGCATTTTCGAGGGCTGGAGTGGCTGCCATGGGAAGGAAGGGGCAGGAAAGTCCACTTCTGTCCGTACAGCTGATCCAGTGTAAATCTGGATCGAACGCCCAATGAGGACTGAGCATACTCTGTGGCCATGGAAAGCTGGCTGATTGTGGTGGGGGAACTATGTTGCAGGTCTCACTTGTATATACAGTTGAGAATGAAATACTTCCTTGAAAAACAATGGGACTTTTGTCACTGGCTTCTAGGGAGTTAGATGTCACCCAGAGGTGTTTTGCTTCTTCAAGCAAACTGCCTTTGCAGCCAAGAGGCATTATCTCCCAGGAACACCCCTTCTCCAAAACCTAGCGAAATGCATTGATTCCTTTGTTTGATTTATTCCTGGTACCACTCAAGAGCTCAAGCCAAGTAACAATATGTTTAATGGGGCATGCGGAGTGGTTTGGGTTGGGATTCCTGCCTGAATGGATGGAAACAGAGGCCGCTGCTCTGGGAGTGCATGCAAAATTTGTTTCAGTTCAGTTTTGATCATGATTGAGTACCCTTTCAGACACAATCTACAGTTGAACTCTGTAAATTTCCAAGTAGGGATGTTGCTAGGCTGACCATATGTACCGTTTTAACCGGGACAGTACCATTTTTTTAATATTTCCCGACCGTCCCGTCGTTTTAATATGTCAATTTTGTCCCGTTTTTAATTTTTTGTAAAAAAATGAATGCGTTTATCATGAGGCTCGATGCTAATCAATGCGTGCAGTGAAACTACTAGTGTGATGGAAGAGGAAGTTCCATTTACGTTATCCAGTCAGGGCCAGGCTTCTTGAGCTAGCGACGATCAGACGCCGCCCCCTTGCTTGTCTGCAGCGGCGGGGAATTTAAGAGGCGGTCGCTAAGCCCCATTCAGCATGTGGGAGCCAGAAGGGTGAGTCTTACTGTTATTTCTACCATCATTCCGCCCATAGAGATTCTTTCTGCCCTACATTCAGTTTGATTCGGACTTCTCAGACTCATATTTTGGTTCAACAGGCTGTTAGCTATTTTTTTATTGCAGCAGAACTCTCCAGTGGGATATTTAGCATATATCGGCTTGTGATAGCAGTCAGGGTGTTCATTCCTTTTTTTTTTTCTTTTGGTGTAAGTTTATGATTTTTTGCAGTCTGGCCACTGCAGTCCTGCATTAGAGTGTTCAGTGTGGTATGCCATACAGATTTGTTTACTGCTCCTGTGGTATTTTATAAGTATTTTATATATGTATATTTATTAGTGTTTTTTTGTGTGTATATGCAATAAATTAGTGTCATTCATTTGCGCCCCTTTCCATGTTCTTTTGCAGTGAGTTTAGGTTGCTTTTTAGGTCTCTTATAGCTTGAGAGACCACAAAGGGAGCTGCAGTTGTTTTGTTATATTGTGTAGTACACAATAGGAAGTACAGCACCTGTCAAGAGAATATTTTCTGTTATGAATAGGGATGGCGGAGAATTCTGTCACGTATTTCAGTGAGGCCGCCCCCTGACATCCGTGGCAGAACGGCCTCCCACCCCTGCGGATTCCACCCCAGGATGAAGCTTACCTGGGGCGGACGTTCTGGCGGTGGCTCCAGCGGCGGCGGCAGCTGGTCTTTTGACCAGCTGCTGCAGCTGGTCTTTCAACCGGCTGCTGCGGCCACCATTTGCGTCTGCTGTTTGCCGTGATAGGCTACATAAGTACTTACGTAGCCTATCACGGCAAGCAAAAAACAAACAAACAAACACCGCGTACGCAAATGGCGGCAGCTACGGCGGCCACCATTTGCGTTCCCTATTTTTCACCGTTTTAGCCTATGTAAATATTTACGTAGGCTATTCTTGCGAAAAAAAAGGAACGCAAATAATGCCCACTATGCTATTTGCATTCCCTTTTTTTTCCTGCCGTAATAGCCTTTGTAAATATTTCCATAGGCTAAAACGGTGAAAAATAGGGAACGCAAATGGCGGCCGCCGTGGCCGCCGCCATTTGCATACGTGGTGTTTTGTGTTTTTTTTTGCCTGCTGTGATAGGCTACACAAATACTTACATAGCCTATCACAGCAGCCTGGCTGGACACAAATGGCGGCTGCTACGGCGGCCGCCATTTGCATCCGCAGCAGCCAGTCCTCAGCCGGAAGTCCGGCTGTGGACAGCCCTGGCCAGCTGCTCTGTGGAGCTGCTGTGGAGTGGAGCCGGCCGGGCAGGTTGACGATTCCGGGGGGAGGGATGGAGCGCCTCCTCCACACCGCGAATCACATCCGCGAAAAGGTAAGTGACTTTTGTACATCCCTAGTTATGAACAGTATGTGGTCAAAGGAGAAATCTAGATTAAGTGTTGATACAATTAGTGCTATGTTAGTTGTAAAACAAAATGGTGTCTTGGAGTGTGCGAAGTTTTATGATAAGGTGTTGAAAGACCGAAATTTGCTGCGTAAGATTACTTCATTGGAGAAATATTCATGGTACGATCATGGTGAAATACAGTCCCCCTCTACGTCTACCTAAATTTTTGTATGAGTTCTGTCACTGAAGAATAATTGTTAGCTCAGTATGTTCATGTAATAAAACTTTTGTTACCGTCTTACTTTTTCATGAATAGGGAAAATTACATAACCCCATCCCATTTTTGTCATCCCAATATCCTGTTTTTGTCTCAAGGAAATATGATCAGCCTAGCTGTCACAGACATCTGGGGGGAGGGACTGAGGACCCCGTGGGCTGCCCAACCCTCTTTGGCATGGGGTGAGAGCTGCCAACTGGTCCGTGGGCATCTGGCTAGTGGGATTGGCCACCTGGTCCTTCACTGAGCTGCCATTTTGCAGAAAATAGAGCTCATTCTTTTACGTAAAGGGCTTTTTACACAAATGGTGGCTGCAAAGCCCATTCATGCAACATTACAGGTGTAAACAGTCTAAATAATGGGCTGCAATGTTGCATAAATGGGCTTATTTACAGCCACCATTTGCATAAAAAGCCCCTGTATGTAAAAGAATGTGCTGCCATTTTCTGCAATGGCAGCTCAGTAAGGGAGCGGGTGGCTGCACTCTGCTTCCCAAGCACCCACAGACCAGCCGGTGGCTCACGCGCTGCACCCAACAGGGCCAGGCAGCAACCTGGGGTCCATCGAGCAGTGTGTGAGGTGGACCTGGGTCAGTTTGCCCACCCCGATTTCTGAGCTTGCAGTATGATTCTTAGACAAACACACACACCCAACGTGTTCAACAGCATGCGTACATTTGAAAATGTGCATGAAAGAAATGTGTACTTCTGAAAAATGCTCACAAATATGCTTTAATCAATGGGAGAAGAATGCATACATTTCAAAGATGCGCACGATTGTGCCATATATTTGGAAAAATATGGACAGAAGGATGCACAGATTTTCATGGCAAAAGAAAACAACAGCAACAAAGAGTGGGAACAAGCTTCAAGGTGGAATTTGGAGAACTTTGTGGCGAGCTTGAGTTTTGCTGATTCGCACATCCCTACGTTACTCCAGTTCAGGGTGACATACTCATGGCAATGTCTATGTGGAGCTCCTTTCCCATGTATGCAAGCAGCCAGGGGTCAGCTCTGTCTGCATAAAGGGGTAAATGTGTGGAGAAGATGTTTCCGCCACTAAAATAAATGGAACAGTCCTTGCATGAGCGTTGGAACTTTCAGACATGCACCAAATGGCTGGATTAGTGTGCATGTCTCTCCCCCACCCCCATGTCAGAATAGAATAGCTTTTACCATTCATTCATTCATTTCATTTATATCCCACCTTTTTTTCATTGTGGAACTCAAGGTGGCTACATGTGGTTCCCAGGTGGCCTCCCCTCCAAGCGCTGACCAGACCCACACCTGCTTAGCTTCAGTGCGGTGGCTGCCTCATGTACCTTCAGACTACACCCTGGAACCTCAGCACATTATCCTTTTAGGCAATGGAGATACAGCCAAGTGGAACAGATATGACTAACTTGATTCATCTGTTCACCTGAGTACCATGTCAGTCAAAATAGCAGGGAAGGGGGACCCCAAACAACAGTAACTCATGTTCACAAGTCCCCAGAAAATGGCCACGCTAATATATGTTAGGTTCTTCAGTGAAAGATGTTTTGCTTTCCTTCAAGAGATTTATCAGCCAAGAAAAGAACCTTTGTGGAAGGTTTTGGAGCCTGAAATACAAAACAGAGGCTAGGAAATACAACCCACTGGTGTGGAAAGATGGGCTTTGGGAGTCGTTTGAAATATAAATCCTCCCAATTTTTATAGTGATGCTCAGCTGGCAGGTTTTTAAATTCCTTGATTTAAAACAAATTCCATCTTGCCGTTGTCACCGCCTGCTATATCCTAGCCTATCCCGCCCTCAGTGGAAGGCTGCTAAGTGATGTAAATCAGCTGATTGGGTTCTGCAACTTTGTTCCAATTCAGTCGTATATTTCCTCCACCGCAATATGCCAAATAAACACGGCACAGCTGAGGATGGAAATCTGGCCGTGAGATCTTCTCCTCGGGCGATAAATACCAATAAAAACAGAGGATTCTACATGGTTAGTATTTGCACACACAGTCCAGGCAGGCCCTCTTCGACCAGCACAAACATGGACTTGTTTGCTACAGAACACCAGATTTTTCGATGCTAAATTGGTGTAAAACTGTGGTAGTTCTGTTTGTATCTTGCAAACTATTTGTATCTAACGGATATAAAAGACCCCCATTGTATCTAACAAGGCCTCTTGGCCTTTGAAAGGAGAAGCTTCATTAGTCTGAATTCTAGAAAGGAACACAAATGGGGTTTTATACATTAAAACCCTATTTCCCACAGCAGTTTACAAGACAAGTTAATAATGCCATGCTGGCAGGGCCTAGATTGTTCGATACTGCTTATATAACATGTTCTTTTCTCTTTTGCAATCCCCCTCCCCCAATAGCTGGTGTTACTTCTTTATTTTACTGCATTGGAGTAAATGCCTTCTAGTGAGGGCGGGATAGGCTAGGATATAGCAGGCGGTGACAATGGCAAGATGGAATTTGTTTTAAATCAAGGAATTTAAAAACCTCCCAGCTGAGCATCACTGTAAGAATTGGGAGGATTTATATTTCCAATGACTCCCAAAGCCCATCTCTCCACACCAGTGGGTTGTATTTACTAGCTTCTGTTTTGTATTTCAGGCTCCAAAACATTCCATCCCCAGGCGTGCAGACAAAGATTATGCACAAAGCAATGGTTGCTGTTAACTCAACGGTCGGTCACTCAAACGTGACTTGGAGTGCTTCAAATGCTTTTACTCACATCTCATAGAGTGCACTGGAAGTGAGAAGATGGATAAGGGAAGTTGGACTTCTCCCCTCCCCAAAATACACACACACACACACACACACACACACACACACACAGGCTAGATTGCATGTAGGGACAATGGGGAATATCATTTGGGTGACCTTTTAAAGTGAACAAGCCTGATTTGCACATGAGTTACTATGCAGATTGGAACGCAGTGATCCGTCAGATGGTGCACTTCTCTGAATTTTGTGATGTGGTTCTTGGCTCAATATTACATACAAAAATCTGTATGCAAAAATCTGTATGCATATCTATCTATCTATGCAAAATATACAGATACAGATGCAAAATATACAAATATACAAAATACATAATATACAGATATACAAAATATACAAAATATACAGATACAAATCTGTACGCAAAAATCTGTATGCAAAATTGCATACACAAATCTCAAAATTGCATACAAAAATCTGTATATTAGGGAAAGTTGTGTACAGCTTCCTATGTTCCATTAGGTAGAAGCAAGTGGCATTGTTTTTCAGTGGTACTTGCTTTCATAAATACGTTTAAACATTGAACTGTGAGTATTCAGGAGGACACTGAATTTCCTAAGTAATATAGCAGAATGTGTAACCTGTCTATGAGAGCAATCAAATGGCTCCTAGACAATGTCTGAGGGGAAATAGAATGCTGCAGATCTTCTCTTCTATGGCCAGAGATGGAGCTCTGACCACAGAGGAGATCCATTCATGAATCTTCTCCCCTCCCACTCCCAGCTGGCATGGAAAGCCAGGAGGGGAGTGGAGTGGAGGGGGGGCTATGGATCTACCAGATCTACAAGCCTCTTGGCTCTCATTTCCACCCACAGCTAGGGACGTCAGAGAAATCTGCAACAGAACCAAATGAGTTTAGATTTTTATACGGATGGGCGGATTCCCTACCTGTCGTTCTGGCCAGGAATCCACCCTTGGGGAGATCCGTTCCTCCCCCCATAATCCTCTTCAGCTGACTCCACTCTGCAGCAATTCTGTGGAGCTGCCGGCCAGCTCCGAAGCATCAGTGATATGGCTGCCATTGCCGTATTGCTGGCTGAGGGGGATTGACTATGGACGCAAATGGCGTCCAGGATGCCATTTGCAGCCATAAAGGTCTTAGTTTAAGGAATGAAAGGTGCCTGGCAACCCACAAAGACAGACAGAGTGGATTTTACACAATCTGTACATCCCTACCCCCAGCCAGGTAGGTGAGTAAGGCAGGATCAGAGACCCAGTCAGAAGGCTTTGTGGGAGGAATGGGACATGAAAATGCTTCTATAGTTCCTCCCACCCTGCCTGGTTATTGTCGGCAGGGCTTTGGATGGACAGAAGGCTCTGAGATTGGACCCCTCCGTCTAATGAATATCTATCCTGTAGGACTGCACTAAGTTAGGATTCCCCAAAAAAACAAGGGGGGGGGGGAATTTGCCTCAGCAGTTATTGTTTTGCTCATTTTGTCTCTGTTTGCTTTGGGGCCAGTTGCCAGAAAAGCAAGTGGCAACGCTGTCTCTCAGTGCTCTGTACAACATTTCGGCATACAAAATGGAACAACAGAGAATTCCTAGTGCATCCCATTCCACAAGCATCTTTTTCACCTGCCACACATGGTTTGGGAAGGTGTGGATTTCTTTGCTTCTAAAAGCCAAAATCCGAAGGCCTCAGTATGATGCAAGCTTTCTCGTGTAAACGAATGCACAACTACATTTTGATCACATATAGGATGTTAAATCCCCTCGGTCCTGGTCCTGAATCAAGGGCATAGAGTAAGGCTGCAAGACTAAACCTCGCTTGAAATGTGAAATTAACCTGCTTCACAAGCATTGATCAGGGACAGAAATGTCTTCAGAGGGAGCACTGATTCATTGCCTCCCTGGTATCTTTTCTGTAAAATTCACATCAGTCAATCAGACTCATGCAAAATTGAGTCACTACTGGGAGAACACTCCCCCCCCCAAATCAATATTGCTTCTCTGAAAATAAAATGGCCTGTCCTCCTTAGCATGATAAAAGAACAGGATAATAAAGCCTTGCACAAAAATTCAACTCTGATCTTCTGGCACTGGATAAGTTGATCAACCAGATGCAGTGATCTTTTTTTTTTTTATAGTGCTGTGACAACATTTCATTCACATCTCTTTCAGCCATTCTCATTCAGTTTTATAGAAGAAAGGCTGCTTTCAAAAAGAAAACCAAAGGAGAAGAAAATTCAGTGAGATTTTGTGGGCTGGGTTCAATGCTCATGTGCTTACCTTACTTATAAGGCGTAAAGGAGTGTGTGTGAGTGTGCTGTCTTTCACTATACAATCACATCCTCAGCTACCCACACTACAATTAAAGCCCAGGGGAAGACATCGTGAGGTAATTCGTTCCATAGGAGTTTTTTTGGATCCAGAAATGCAGGCAGCCTGGGAGGCTGCAGAACATTGGAGAGGTGTAAAATAGAAAGAAAAAGCACACACTCCCCTCTTGGCCACCACCACCTTTTCTCCACCATTTCTGTGGTGGCTTCCTCCCCCTCCCCACCCCAATGCCCTTGAATGACACTAGGTATGGGGCATGGTGAAGGATGTAAAATGGTGACCAAGCTGCCAACACATTTGCTGATGTTGCAATTGGCAGTGGCAGCACAAAAGCAAAAACCCCGAGGAAAGAGAAAGAAGCCGTGCTACAGCCACTGCTAATGGTGAGCTCCGCCTCTGAGAAACTGCTTGAGAACTTCTCTTTCTCCTGGAGAAATTCAATGAAATTGTTTCCCCAATTTCTCAGTCCACAAATAGGGTGGAGGATTTTGAGGGGTCATCTGCACACAGCTCTACTGTTTTATATGTAGCTGGGGCTTTACGTGTGCCAAGTGGCTTGGTTTGTTTCCATAAGAGGTAGCTAATATTGGGTTGTATCCAACTGGTGTGACTCCACAAGCATAATACTCTTTGATCCAGCACAAGCCACCATCAATGGAGTGGGGAGGGAGACAATTTCCCCCTTCCCACTGCAACCCTTCTACACCATCTCCCACATTGTTCCTAAGGATACCCAAACCTTCTAGAGCAGATTTAGGAGTCCAGGGGGAATTACTGAGAATCACTTTGCTTCCCATTCCTCCAACAGAAGCCTTGGTGCAAAGAGCATTCTGTCAGTGAATGGATAAATCCATCAATTTCAGTTTCTGACAGTTTCTCATTTTTTCAGTCTTAAATTTCATTCATCCTGAACTTTTAAGAATTTCTCCAGTCTTACGTTTGGTTCATCTCGAGCTTTGATAGTTATTTTAAAAGTTTCTATGAAAATCCATAAGCATTTTGGGGCATTTTGCCTAATATACAGATTTTTTGCAAGCGCTTCCCTGAATATAATGCATATTTGGACATGATTTTTCTCTTATATATACATTTTTTCTACATATGGTTTGATTGATTGGTGAACTCCATTGCAAAATGTGGACAGGTGAGAACAGTAGAGTTTGAAACTGGGACCTTACCTTCTGCATGCAAAAGGCATGTGCTCTACCACTGAGCTATGGTATCTCCTTTGTTCAACAAATCCATAGTTCAAGGTCAGAAGTGTTGGGATGTGCTTTTTTTTTTTTTTTTTTTAAACAAATATGACCTTCACTGTCAGTTATAAAGTGCATCTTTCCCTGTGCTAATCATTACCTCCTTACAAAATGATGTATTTATTCATTGTTATCGTAAATCTTTTTTTATTCCACAGTTGATCTTTTCTGCACAATGTTTTGGGCTTGCACATAAAAACAATATTATTTTCATTGATTGTTTGGTACTTTCTTTTAATTTTGACAGAAAGTGTTATGGATTGCTTCTTCTACCAGCACTTGGATTGGGGAAACTTGAAACTGTCATTTTAATTGATACCCTTGTGCTATCCTGTCCACTCACACGTGTGACTGCTAGGGATGGGTGAAGCTGTCAAGCCTGATTTGGCTCAGATTCCCATTTTTCCACTGCTAAGTTTATTCTTAGCACAAAAATGCATACATTTTTCCATGTGCATTTCCCCAAATATATGCATTTTATATGCATTTTTCAAATAATCTATTTTTGCACATGATTTTTCCATTGAACAATGTGTCTTTGTGTGCATTTATCCAAATATAAGCATGTTTTATACACAATGTTTCAAATGTACACTTTTTCGTGCACACTTTTTCAAACCAACACATTTTTGTACAGCAGTTTCCCCCAGCCAGCTCCATTGCGAACTTCAGAAATGTAAGGATTTTGACATCTAACTGTGTTCTGGATCATGTTTAGGTCTGGGGACTGCAAATTTGGTATGTTCACACTGAAATGTGAACCAAACATCTTTCTCATCTAGCCCTAGTGACTGCTTCACCCAGTTCATAACTTAGCTCACACAGCAACCCAGATTCACTGCTAATCTGTGAATTGCAGTGCTGCTGAAAGTGTTTTGAAGTTGGCATTGTGAATGTAAATTGAATTACGAACTGCTCAGTGCTCACATGGTTCCAGACTATGCTTTACTGAGTGCCAAATTCTACAAAGATCCACCTGACCCACATGGATAATATGACACTTGCCCTGAAGATTGAAGTCAGAAGATAAATGTGGTGGTTTCATAAGAGCTGTCATCTGTCAAAGAATACAGAAGGTATTATACCAGAAGAATCACCAGGGAATCCAATCCACTACTTCTAGTCCCTTAGCAATGACTAGACTAACATTTGATGCTTTGGAAGAAGCTTAAAAGCTTCCAGAAAGTGTTTTATTTTACAAGTATAGGCACTTGTTTAATGCACTTTATATATAAGTATTTAACATAAATATAACTTTGCTGCTGACAAAAGACAAAGGATCCTAAGGAAAATGGGCTTGCCATCTATGCTATGGATAGGAAAAATGCCTGCATGGCACAGCCTATTTTCCTTAGAATCCTTTGTCCATTTGTTGTCTGGATGTGTTCTTTAAGGACACTCAAACTCTGCATGGGCATTTCCCTCCACCTGATTCTTCTGAATGCATAGCCTCTCCCTTTGATTGAGAATCATGACTGTGCAGGGTTCCCAATGACAGGGAAATCCTACAAGGGGGGGGGGCATGGGAAGCATGTACCCCTTTCCTCTTGTTCAGCCCTGGGAACTGCAGCACCAAATCCAGAGGCACAATACCCCCCCTCCCCCAGTGTTTTGCCACTACTACATTTCAGAGGCAAACCATGACAAAACCTTCAAAAGGACAATTTTAGCTTGTTTGCCATTTGGCAAATTCAGCAGCAAAAGTGTGGCCTGTGGTGGGGTCCAGGAGATGGAAAGTGTTTCCTGAAGCCTCTGAGGTTGCACAACCCTGATCTACATGCTACAGCAGTCTCCCCTTCATAGATGTTTTCCTTCTATGTGTGAATGGTGTGTGTGGGGGGGGCATGATGTCAGGAATGGGTGAACATGCAAACCCTGATCTCATTGAGGTTCACCAAATTCTTCCTAGAAGCTCATTTCCCCTTATTTGCATTCCCAAATGTGAGCATCTTCCCCCCCCCCCCAATCAGCTGAAAATGCATATGGGTTAAGTGTGAAAATGTTGATTTGGGGGAGTTTTGTGCAAGTGCACCAATGCTCCAATGTGCATTTTTGGAAGTATGCACTTGTGTAATTGTGCACTTTTGAACGTGAACACAAGCTCAGGGAAACAGCAAAAGTTTCCTGAGAATTGCGTTTTTGCTTGTGTTCGCATTTGGTGTTGGGAACACGACACTTTCACATGATTTGTAAACAGGGATGAAATTCCTGTACAGCCCTTCCTGGATCTCCCCATCCATCCAGTTACAATTGTGTGGAGGTGGACTTCCGAGAAAGCTTATCTGGCTGTCTGATTTACATGCTTTCCCCATACTATTCCATTCCCTAGTGCTAAGGAAGCTAAAAATGCTAAAAGCAACAATCCAATAAAGCCAGTGAATAATGTGACTATTAAAACGTAGACTGATAAAGAACCACTCCTGAGTCCTCTCTGCTTTGGCTCCAAGGACATTAAAAGAACATAAGAACATAAGAATATAACAACAGCCATGCTGGATCAGACCAAGGGTCCATCTAGTCCAGCATTCTGTTCACACAGTGGCCAACCAGCTGCCCACAGGAAACCCACAAGCTTGGCATGAGCACAACAGCACCCTCCCACCCATGTTCTCCAGCAACTTTTATGCACAGGCTCATTGCCTCTGGTACTGGAGGTAGCACATAGCCATCAAGACTAGTAGCCATTGATAGTCTTTTCCTCCAGGAATTTGTCCAACCCCCTTCTAAGCCATCCAAATTGGTGGCCATCACTACATCCTGTGGTAGCAAATTCCATAGTTCAACTATATGCTGTGTTAAGAAGTACTTCCTTGTATGTGTCCTGAATCTCCACCAATCAGCTTCATAGGATGACCCTGGGTTCTAGTGTTTTGAGAGAGGGAGAAAAGAGCTCTCCATTGCTGGAAGGAAGGATATAGAGAGCATCCCATCCAGGAAACTACCATTCCAGACATACCACCAATAGCACATACGAATTCTCTCTGCTTTGGCTCCTGGGACATTCAATTTCCTGTACAGCCATGAGGACAAGAGCCTTCAGGCAGCTTCCAAAGGATGTTGCCTAAGGGCACTGATCATGAGGGGATATTCAGTTATAAATTCAATGAAAAACTATGTTTGAAAGTAGTATTATGCATAATGATGTGGGTTACAACATGGTGGGGAGAGATAGCTTCTAAGCAATGGAGGCTGGTGGCTCCGATTTCGGTGGGGCTGTGACTCCATTCTGGGTTTCAGTCAGAACCAGCTAGAACTCCAAGGGAGCTATCCAAGGTGCTGAACCTATTTTGGGGAGATTGGGGTTCTTTTATAGTTCTTGCTGGTTCTTCTAACTGAAACCTAGAATGGAATCACAGCCTCACTGCAATCAGAGCCACCAGCCTCCACTGTTTCTAAGATATTGGGAGGAAAGGTTCTACAGCAGAACTATGCCCCTTAATGAAAACTACAGTATTGGGCATTGAAGTGTGTGTGTGTGTGTGTGTGTGTGTGTGTAAGAAGTAGTTAAAACTGTGTTTTGAAATGTTGTGAACCACTTTGAGGACTTGATCAGAAATCAGATCAATACATCAATAAGAATGATGACTGAATTACTTGTATTAGAAATTACCCCATTCTAGCTTACCTCCAACTTGTCAAGGCTTATGCAAACATGGCCTTAGTTGTACTTTTGTAAAATATTTGGATTATATTCTGTCCAGCGTGTACAGGAATGGAGGTTCGCAACCATGACACAGCCATCCTGGAATGTCTCTTGCAGCAGGCTCGGTATCAGGAAATTGTCCCCTTGGGCAATTGCCAAGGCCCAAGCGACCCACAGGGTCCAGCCCAGCTGAATTGCTGCAGGCCTGCAGCCCTTTACTTTTTAAAATAAAATGTACCCTTTTGAAGGGACCAGCTCTGAGAGGAGAAGCTGCCTCCATCTTAATTTCTCCGCAATGTCTTTGCCTGATGGCAGTCAGAGGCCACCAGTGGGCACCGATGAGTACTTTGCCCAGAGCCCCCTTAAAGTTGGTTCTAGCTCTGTCACATAATACGATGTTGATGCATAAATGATAAGTATGAGGACTTGTCGTGGGCTGAAAGAAGTGTGCTTAGCACATCTTGAAGCATGCAGTAGAATATAAAGCGGAAGGTAATCAGTAAGTCAGCCTTTTCCAGCCAGGTGCCCTGTACATGTTTTTGACTTCAACTTCCATCAACCTAAGCCAGAATAGCCAATGGTCAGGAATTCTGGGCATTGTAGTCCAAAATATTTGCACACACACCCCAGTTGGAAAAGGCTGCCATAGGAAAGCTGCCAAAACATTTGGAGGCCCCCTGGTTGGAGAAGGCTCCCTGGTTGGGGAAGGCTGGAAACATTTGGAGGCCCCCTGGTTGGAGATGGCTCCCTGGTTGGAGATGGCTCCCTGGTTGGAGATGGCTGGCAACATTTGAAGGCCCCCTGGCTGGAGAAGTCTCCCTGGTTGGAGAAGGCTCCCTGGCTGGAGGAGGCTCCCTGGATGGAGAAGGCTGGCAACATTTGGAGGCCTCCTGGCTGGGGAAGGCTCCCTGATTGGAGGAGGGTCCCTGGATGGAGATGGCTGGCAACATTTGGAGGCCCCCTGGTTGGAGAAGGCTCCCTGGCTGGAGGAGGCTCCCTGGCTGGAGGATGCTCCCTGGATGGAGAAGTCTGGCAACATTTGGAGGCCTCCTGGCTGGGGAAGGCTCCCTGGTTGGAGGAGGGTCCCTGGATGGAGATGGCTGGCAACATTTGGAGGCCCCCTGTTGGAGAAGCCTCCCTGGATGGAGAAGGCTGGCAACATTTGGAGGCCTCCTGGCTGGAGAAGCCTCCCTGGTTGGAGAAGGTTCCCTCATTGGAGATGGCTGGCAACATTTGGAGGCCCCCTGGTTGGACAAGGCTCAGTCCATCTAGTGTTTTCTAGTTCAGAATCAGCATGATAAATTATGCCTGGGAGGGGATAATAAACAAGCACAGTTCATGGAATGCTGATGCTATATGTTTCCATGGCCCTTGATAGGGTATTTAAAAATGTATGGGAAAAGTTTGGCATTGATAGCCACAGCACACCTCAAATATATTTTCACTGATAACTCCAGCTAATCTCTGATCTGAACATTCTGGCACTTTTGCGGTCCAGTTTCCAAAGTGGGATTAGAGAATGATGGCATCTTTTTCTGGATCTCTGTTCAGCAATAATTAAGTATGTACACTAAGTATGTATAATCCTAACATTGCAAAAGTGTAAGGGATACAGCATACAGTTTTTTCCTTGCTTCAGACTTCATCTTCTACAAGGCTTACAGGCTGATGCTGAGAAATTACAGAGATCAGACAGCAGCTGGCACACAGAAGGTCTTTCTGACTTGTATCAGCTTTCCTGATGAATCCAGTTCTAAATACGCAAGTTTATCACTTCACAGATGTTTTGGGATTTAATGGCAGAAACCTTTAATCAAATGAGTGAGACTGCTTATTTAAACTGCTAATTTAAAGTAAGCAAATCAGTCCATAAAAGAAAGTGAATACCAGTGGTCCCCAGGAGAGGTTCTTCTCTCTAGCTATTGAGAAGAAAGTCCATGAAAATTGTGGACAGGTGGAACATAATGATCCTGCTAAGGATGCTTGACAATTTTCCCAAAGCCAGAATTCAAGCCAGATACTGGGACGTGAGCCAGGAGAAGCTTGCAATAGATTTTCAACTTATGGTGATCTGCTGCAGGTTTCAGAGTTCCCGAGCACATAAACAACTCATGGTCATGCTTTCTAAAGGCCTTTGAAGGAAACTACAGAGCTGAGGAGTTGGTGAGTGGGCAGAAGGTAGATTTCCAGACATTTTGGACTTTAGCTCCCAGATGCCCCTGCCAGCATGGCCAATGGTCAGGAATGCTAGGAGTTGAAGTCCAAAACATCTGGACATCTACTTTCCACTACTTACAGGGGACTAGCCAGCATGGTATACACTGAGCCTGGCCTTCTCTCTCTGCTGCCTTACATGGTAGGTGGCTGTAGGAATTTATATTAATTTATGACTGGATATAGGATGCAGCTGAAACAATCTGAATGCCAGTCTAACTGCAGAAGGAGTCCTACTGAATTCTCTGGGCAGAAAAAACACTTGGTTTGTGGGTAGCTGCCTACTTTATTGAGCTGAATGGTACAGACTCTTAGAAAATGGTACAGACTCTTATAAAATTAAACCAAAAAAGGTTTAATAGGCAGAAATAGAAATCTCAGACAGAAAAACAGCATCTCAGACAGCTACCTCCAGTATCAGAGGCAGTATGCCTATGTACACCAATTGCCAGGGAACATGGGTGGGAGGGTGCTGTTGTGTCCTGCTTGTGGGTTTCCTGGGCAGCTGGTGGGCAATGTGTGAAGAGAATGCAGGACTAGATGGACCCTTGGTCTGATCCAGCATGGCTCTTCTTATATTCTTATGTGCTTAAGATTATGAAAGAAATTAAATGACAGTCCTATAAACTTCTCTAAGGAGGGATGGACATGTATTTGTCAATGTGCATTCATGCAAATGATGGATGAACAGAGTGCATCTGTGCATGTGTGTGTGTGTGTGTGTGTGTGTGTGTGTGAGAGAGAGAGAGAGAGAGAGAATGAAAACAAGCAAAGATGGAAGGCTGTGGGCTTGAGGGGGAAAGGTCCATAAACCCACAGGATATGCTGCAACTTATGGCAAATATTTATGTCTGGCTCTGCTTTAGCTCTTTTGGTTTTCAGGGGATACGTCTTTGGCCCTGCATTTCTATTTAAATTATAGTAATTATACCTACATGTAGGGATGTACGAAAGTTCCGCCACAGATCTCGGGGAGGCCGAATGCCAGCGCATTCGGCCCCCCGAAATCGGTGGCGGAACAGCACGCCACCCCCCCGCCACCCCCCGGGATGGGACTTACCTTGGGTGGATCTTCCTGGTGGCGGCGGTTCGGAGGCGGCTGCGGCAGCGGTTCGGCACCGGCTGCGGCAGCCGGTCTTCCGACTGGCTGCCGCCACCACCATTTCGAGGTTAAAAAAAAAAAGTGATAGGCTATGTAAAGATTTATGTAGCCTATCATGGCTAGATTTAAAAAAAAACACGGCGATAGGCTACGTAAATGTTTACGTAGCCTATCATGGCTGACTTAAAAAAAAAAACGCGTGCACACAAATGGCGGCGGCCATGGCTGCCGCCATTTGTGTTCCTTATTTTGGCATGTCTTAGTCTACGTAAACATTTATGTAGACTAAGATGAAGAAAATAAGGGGAACGCAAATAGCGTAGACGCTACGCATAAACGTAAATGTTTACGTAGACTAAGACGTGCCAAAAATTAATATGTGCCATTTGCGTACGCGCGTTTTTTTGTGTGTTTTTTTCATCAGCTGTGATAGGCTACGTAAACATTTACATAGCCTATCACGGCTGACTGCAGGGATGCAAACGGCGGTGGCTATGGCCGCCGCCGTTTGCGTCCCTGCTAGCCAGCGGCCGGATGTCCGGCTGCTGGCGGAGCCGGCTGGCGGCTCTGCAGAATCGCTGCGGAGCACAGCTGGCCAGCCAGGATTCTGGGGGAGGGAGGAACGGAGCGCTTCCCCCCCCCGGCGAGGATTCAGGGGGGAGGGACGGAACACCCCCCCCCACCATCAGCATAATCCCCGAAAGGTAAGTGATTTTCGTACATCCCTACCTACATGTGAACACATACCTGTCCTTTACCTTATGCAAAATTGTGTCCTCTGTTGTCCTTTCTTTCTTTCTTTCTTTCTTTCTTTCTTTCTTTCTTTCTTTCTTATTGGTGATGCAAATCTTATTTGCAGGCAATGAGTAAGTGGCCATCCAACCCCATGGAATTTTCTGGGTGGAGGAGGCCTCAGGTAGGCCTCATCCATGCCATGCAGACCTTACTTTTCACAGAAGCCTTGATGGTCCCTGCCTATATGCAGACAACTCAGGGCCACACTGTGCAGAGGAAATGAAATCCACCAAGATCAGATTTCTAGCATCTATGAAGATTTAATATTTAGGGCAATCTGCATGACTGAACTGGTGTATTATGGAGTAGACCCCTGTGGTGAAATGTTTGTGTCATTGCTTTATCATTATCATACATCCTGTTCACAGTTCAACCCATGTTTATAGCCATGTGTCTGTATGGTTCATTGCCAGGGATGAGTGAACCCTCTGATGTCTGGTCCTGGGGGGATGGGCATCCACTGCAGGGAAATCCAGGCCACTTAGGGCCCCACGGATTTCCCCAGAGCCCTGGTGTATTTGCTGTGGTTCATGGAGTGGCTCTCTGGCTGTCTAAAAGATGTGATAGGCTATTGGCGGCCGCCATTAGCCGATTGTGGAAAAATTATGGCCATAAATTGCATGGTTTATGGCATTTGTGTCTGCAAAGCTCTTCCTTCTATGTAAATTGCAGCCTTTACACCACAATTTACCTACAAGGAAGTGCTTTACAGCCACAAATGCTGTAAACTATGCAATTTACAGCCGTAATTTTCTTGCAATAGGCGAATGGTGGCCACCATTAGCCTATCGCACCTTTTAGACAGCCAGAGAACCACCCTGAGAACTACAGCGAATGAACCAGGTAAGGGGGTGCCAGTCCACTGAGGCATCCAGAGGTTGGATTCCTGGGAATCCGGCCTCATTTGGGTCCACAGTGAATTTCTCCAGCATCCCTATTCATTGCCCTGAGCTGTTAGCTCACCAAACAATCTCTGTTATTATGTGGTGGTGATTCCTCTCGGGCCTATCTATTTTTGTTAAAATAAATAGAAAACCATGGTATACCAACACAAAAGAAAACAAAACCTAATATTCATAACTGCTCCCCTTTGAATCCTTTCCCCACGTTTCAGAGACTTTGCATCTTACCTACCAGAGGAAATTGCTCCTACTTCTGTGGCTACCCTATGCTGGAGCAGCTTTTGTTGTACTGATCCAATAAAGGTTTTTTTTGTTTGCTTTTACCCTCTTAAGTGAGCCAGTACATACTGAAGTAAAATAAAATGCTACCCTCTAGTCCAGCCAATTAGAGTTCTCAGATCTTGTCCAATCACCTTTGTTCTTCCAGGTGTCCCCTCTTTTCCTTTTCCTTCCCCATAGACACATGATTGACGGCCAGATCCAGAAGCCATTTTGACAGTAAGATACACTGCAGCCTTACGCACATAGGAAGACAGTGAACACCTAACCCTACAAAATAAGTATATGCCAGCAAAGTAAGCTCAGTGATAAAGCACAGAAATGAAGTTTTGTTTTGAGAGCATGGGAACACAAAGACATTTAAATTCTGGAGCCTCTGGGTGGCCTGATAACAGCTGTCTATAAAAGAATTATTAAACAGCTCAAAAAAAAATAAAAAATCCCAGGCACAGGATATTTCAGATATAGTCCTGAATAGGAAGCCTTTTCATATCATGTCAAGAAGTTCACTTCAAGGATTTCTCAGCCAAAGGTGCTGGATTAGCTTTTGATAATCATCTGACCTTTATAGTGCTTATCTGGACTGAACACCCCAGCCACACTGAGAATCACTGGCAGCTAATTTGAATGCATTATTCTTCTGCCAAGTTGTAAGTGACACAAAGCAGAGGTGACCATGTGTGGGAAGACATTTTAGCAGCCTTGCTCTGTGAACACTCAATTGTCCTTTTGTGCTGGTACAGAAAGATGTCTCCTTTATAAAGTACTGAAGGACAACAGATGGAGGAATCGGGCCTCTCATGGGTTCTATATCTCTGCTAAGAAGTCTGAATGATCTTTAGCAAGTCACAAGCAGCCTGAAGAGTAGTGCTGATGTTCACAAATGTCAGGTTCTTTCCAATACCTTCAAACTGAACTGAGGTCAATAGCCATAGGTGTCCAAATAATAAGTCTTATCTAGCATATACTTAGACAAACTTAGCCTTAATGTTTTCATTATTGCTGGGCTGAATGTTTATTTCTGCCATTTGCAGGGGAATGGAGCAAAAATAAAATGCCCCCAAAGATTGGAGGTGGGAAAATCTTTATGAGGTTCTCAAGAATGGTGAAGACAGATTCTCTGCCATCTCATCCCATGAGGGTATTCCCACACCCCAATGCCTAACCAATCTATATCCCTCCTGCCACCACCATCCATAAGTTGAGATCCCCTCAGCTTTGCCTATCTATTTGACCCTGCATGTGGAACAGGTAGCATTTCAGAGAAAGCTACCTTGGAGGCCCTGGCTTTCAACCGTATACCTCGCAATCTAAATTTGGCTTCCAGGACCTCCCAATTACACTTCTCCCATGTCATTGGCACCCCATGACTATTGAATCCTCTCAGGACTACCTGCAAGGCTATCTAGCGTTGAGAGCCAGTGTAGTGTAGTGGTGAGAGTGACGGACTGGGAGCCGGGAGATCCGGGTTCTAGTCCCCACTTGGCCATGGAAGCTCACTGGGTGACTTTGGGCCAGTCACAGACTCTCAGCCCAACCTACCTCACAGGGTTGTTGTTGTGAGGATACAACGGTGAGGAGGAGGATAATGTAAGCCGCCTTGAGTTCCTTGCGAGAGGGAGAAAGGCGGGGTATAAATGCAATAAATAAATAAATAAATCTAGATGATGCATGATATCTGTGACCTTTGTACCAGGGAGACAGTTCAGCATGCACTACACATCCATCACAAACCCAGCTGTTTATGTCTCCAATGACCAAATCTCACACTACCGTGAACCCATCACCACTACCACCACCACCTCCAGAGGCATATCCTTGGACAAGAGGATATCTGTTTCAGGGCAGTGAAGTAGGATGACTCACCCCCCTCAGTGGGTCAGAGCCTGAGGAGTGGCAAATGGCATGCTCACCCCCCACACACACTAGGAGGATCCACCACCACCACTACATCACTCCAGTGAGGTGGCACTACACCAGGTGCTCTGAAGAGCCTCACCAGCCTCACTCCCCCACTGCAAATGCTGTAGGAGGAGAACAGTCAGTGAGGCTCTCTGGAGCAGCCACCCCCCCCCCCCGGCTCACTCTGAGCATCCTTCCCAGCAAGTGTGTGTGCTTAGCATTTTAGCCCAAGTTATCCCTTGTGTTCTTTCTGTGCCTTACAGTAAGCTGAAGGAGAGGGGGGGAGAAAAGATGGGTGTGGGCTGCAATTCTCTGCACACATACCTGAGAGTAAGTCTTATTGAACAAAATGAGACTGTTTTTTTCTAAGTAGACATGCATAGTATAGTGCTGTAAGGCTGCAATCCTATACACCATACTTAGGTGTAAAACCCATTGAACACAGCGGTATTTACGTCTGAGTAAATATGCATAGGGTTGCACCATTAATAAGCACCAGAGGGTAGCCATGGTAATCTAATACAGCAAAAAGAACAAGGAGTCTTGTGGCACTGCGCTGTTTACAGTTCTCCCCCCACCCTACCACCACCACCACCACCACCACCACCACCGTAAGTACTGTCTATAAACCTGAAACTCCCCATAATACTCCATAATCTGATGAAGTGGGCCATAAATGTTTATGCCAGGTCCATAAACGTTTATGCCAGGATAAATTTATTTGTCTTTAAGGTGCCACTAGGCTCTTCCTTGTTTTTGATGTTAAAGTTCCTTTGAGTTGATGTTAATGCACAACATGAAGGCATATGGGTGCAGCACATGAGAAGCAAAAGGATGTTCTTCGAATGTTGACTATGAATTAGAAGCTGGTGTCAGACTTCAGGATCCTGCCCCAGGACCTCCATAAGATACGTTTCCAAGTGAGACACTGACTGGATGCATCTTGGACAAGTGAGCAGTAAGCGAAGTTAGCAAAACAACTTCAAATTCCTGCTACCCGTAGTCTTCACATACTGGGGTTATTTTTCTGCTGCTTTTGGAATGTAGGAAGATCTAGGTTTAAGATTTTGAGGGCACAATCCTATGGACTGCACCCTTGTTGCTCCGAAGCCCCCAAATCTGGAGGCTTTCAAGATTCCTATGCCCTGCTGGGCTGAAGCCAGCAGGGCAAGAGGAGTTGCAGAGGTGATCCTCACCTCCCTGTTGCTTTGGAGGGGGTGCTTTGGACTTGGATAGGGAAGGAAGGAAGCTGGAGGACATTCCAGGTAAATTTTATCCTGGCCTCTTTGGTCTCCTCCCCTCCCCATTGGTACACCCCTTTCCCCACTCTCTGAGGTTGAGTTTCTGACTTCGGGGAGGCAGACAGTGTGGTTTTCTCCATGCTGGCTGTAAAGGGATGGGGGTTGGGTGTATGACTCCCCCTTTCAAGGTTGGAGCACTCTCTCTGACTTCAGAAGGTGTTTTCTGAGCCATCCTATGGTCCCTGGGACACTTGTCTAGAGGCCATAGGACTGCTCTCTGCGTTGCTTTAAACAACCAGGTAATCCATTGCTTCCCAAGGCCTGCTCACTCACTCCTCACCCCCCTGGTAACATGGAACCTATATTTCATGGAACCTGATTCTTTACATTCATATAGATGCAACAGTCATTTTCCCAAAGCAGATTTTATGCTGACACAGGATTAGTAAGAAGTGAACTGCTGAGAACACAATGGCAGAAGATCAAGCTCTTATTTCTACAGTGTTAGATTAGGCCTTGCATGACAGTCCAGGTCAAGGATATGGATTGGTCCATGAAGCAGATGTGACTTAGGGTCTGGTGTGACTTGGAGAGAGACAAAAACATGCTTATACCTAAGTAAAATGGGATACAACAATCTCAGAGTTTGTGCACATACTACATGTCCTCTGTGGTTGTTGCTGACATACCTTATGAAAGCTAGAGATACTACAGAGTATTGCTAATCTATAGTGAATTCTCACTAGTCACTGCTGAGAGGAAGGCTTTCAGGGACTCAGATGTTAGCACAGCTGTTCTCTTTTGGTACTTGGTACAGTGCCCAAGTGTTAAAACAGAATAGGTGAAAGCTAAAAACAATTAGATGTGCCGATATCCTATTGAATCTACAGGACTAACAGCATGGTTCTAATATATTAGAAAAGACTACAGTGGAAGAGCTATAGCCTTATCTCTTTTTTTATAGCTATTTACGGACCAACTTCATGCAGCCACAGGAATGAAAAGATCAGAAAATGGGCCACAGCTTTATGAACAGGAAATGACCACAACTTTATGAGCATTAAGAGACCTGCAACAAGGCGAGACTAACTTAATTCATATTTAGTTCCCAGCACCAGAGTGGGCAAAGTCTCATGGGATGAAATGGCAGATGAGATGGCAAAAAGGGCCAGATTTCCCAGCGATGTACATCCTATGGCAACAAAGGCTAAAGAAAGAACAGAGATGTATAAAACATGGTGGTTAGGTTTTGTTTTTAAACATCTATATACTAAGGTATTTTCCAGTAATATCCATATTCTCGTATTTGCATACAAAATTTGCATACAATTCTGGAAAGTTTTTTTTAAAAAAGGTCCACAGGTCCACAGAATCTGTGCAACTCAGAAGATGATGGTCCACTGTGGAATCCACAGGTCAGATCCATAGAAATCCGAAGTCATTTGAATCCATTTTGGATTTCTCTGAGATCCCTGTCCTAGTTGCTGCAACCTATTTAAAGGGCTTTTCAACTGGATTAAAATGTGACCAGACCCAAAGCATAAAGGGTTCTCCCCCCCACCCCGCACTGCAGTGCAGAGAAGCAACACAACATACTGTGTACAGTTCTGGTCACTAAACATAAAAGAGGATATTGTAGAGCTGGAAAAAGTGCAGAAAAGGGCAACTAAAATGATCAAGGGGCTGGAGCATCTCCCCTACAAGGAAAAGTTAAAACAACTGGAATTGTTTCGCTTGGAAAAAAAGGGGGTAAGGGGAGACACAATAGAGGTGTGCAAAATTATGCCTGGTGTGAAGAATGTGGATAGGGAGACATTTTCCTCCCTTTCTCAAAATACTAGAACCTGGGGTCATCCCACAAAGCTGATTGGTGGGAGATTCAGGACACATAAAAGGAAGTATTCTTCACACAGTGCATAGTTAAACTATGGAATTTGCTACCTCAAGATGTAGTGATGGCCACCAATTTGGATGGCTTTAAAAGGGGGTTAGACAAATTCCTGGAGGAGAAGGCTATCAGTGGGTACTAGTCCTGATGGCTATGTGCTACCTCCAGTGTCAGAGGCAATATGCCTAGGTACACCAGTCGCTGGAGAATATGGGCAGGAGGGTGCCCATGCACTCGTGTCCCGCTTGTGGTTCCTGGTTGACAGCTGGTTGGCCACTGTGTGAACAGAATGCTGGACTAGATGGACCCTTGGTCTGATCCAGCTTGGTTCTTATGTTCTTAACAACAGCAACAACAGGTTCCTATGGCCAATTTGGATCAAAGGGGAACATGTAAAAATCTTACTTGGTCCCAAGAGGCAGCCTGTTAACTCCACACTGCGATACCTGGGAAAGATGGATGTGTGCCAACCTAACCAAAAGATGCCTAGCAAGGAGGGTCTCACAGCCTTAAATAGCTAGCTAATAGCCATGCCCCGTTTGATGACTGGTTCCTCATCTCTCCCATCCCCAGTAGCCATTCACAAGTAGGGATGGGGGAGAATTCTGCCACGGACCCCAATGAGGCTGGATTCCAAGAATCCAGCCCCATTGGGACCTGTAGTAGAATGGAGCACTCACCTCTGCCTTCCCCCAGAATCCGTCTGGGTCGGATCCACAGGATCGACGCAGAGCAGAGCCAGTCTGGTTAGATTCTAGAGGAAGGGATGGATCGCCTCCCCCCGCAGGCAGATTTCCTCATGGAACAACAGGTAGGGAATCTGCCTATCCCTATTCACAAGGCTCTCAGTCTCCCCCACACCAGGGAGGGAAATCAATATAACTGAATTAGGTAGGATTGGCAAGTAAATACTGCCACCAGTCAATCATTCAGCTTTTGTTATGGTATTGATCAAATTATCTTATAACTAGTTTACAAAAGGAGCACTGAGAACATCAAGAAATAACAAATGAAGGGAGATGAATGGGGAGAAATGTAGATCTTTTTGTACCCAATTATTTAAAATCCGTATACAAATAGTAAAACTATTTACAGAGTACTGTCTACAGTGCAAGAGAGTTATTTGCAGAGTATGGCACTTGATATTTGACTAGGTGAATGACAAGCAGTGAATTCCCATCATTTTGGATAATTATGAGATGGACCCCCCCCCCCAAAAAAAAGTATTCTTCTTTCCTGTCTTTGGTCTGGTGATGCATGCATTAGGCTCTTTTTGTTCCATATCAGTTTTGCATGTGTTCATTCATGAGTCCATTCTATCCCATTTCTACATCATTTTTTGGAGGTGGGGAAACTGCATGAAAATGTGCATTATTTCTGAATGCATGTTTCACAGAATACAAAATTTTGTACACATTGTGCCATACAATATGCATTTTTGTACACATTTTATTCTAAACTATGCATTTTAACCTAAAATACACGTTGTTATATGCATGTGGAACTTCTTTTTTTAAGCTGAGAATTGTATCATAAAATGTGGAGAAGTGTGAAAACCAAAAGATGACTGTTTTCCAATTAGAATCAGGTTGGTTTGCTTAAAAAGATGAACCACAGAACATCCTCAGGCATCCCTGCTTCAATCTCCCTTCTCCACACCTCCCCCACCCCCCACACACACATTGTTCATGTACACAAACACATCAGACCTTTAAAAAATATTGTGTTGAACAACGGGAGGATATTTAGATATGGAGGGCCCTTGAGACAAAATGGAGATAATGACAGAGAGGAGCATAGAAATGAAGAAACAAGCTTTCCATTTTTTTAGTATGATAGCTATCTGGAGATGAGAGCTTGATTCACTCAGCATACGGAACTCTGTCTCTCCATGGCATTCCAGTTATCTCATAAATATAATTTCAGGGCTGCAGCTGCAAAACAATTTCTCATGTTAACTTTCCTCTTTCTAACTGATTCGTTTTAAATCTATGGTTTTCTCCCCTCAGCCACTCCCCAATTTCCTGGCAGAGATACGAAATACAAACAAGGTAACTGGCACCTGTGTTCATGTGTGTGCTTGGGGTTCTTGCTTTCCGGGTGAATGGTACAGAGAAGAAACTGGTTTGATATATGTAGACAAAGCAACACATGATCCACTCTGTTCTCTTCTCAAACCCTCGAAAAATATATATTTGGATGAGCCACACTGGGTTTCGCATTTCACAAACATTCCTTCTCCTTCTCCTGAGCCCATGAAATGCACTCCCCAGTTTGGCAATATTTCAGAGGGGGAAAGGGGCAATGGTGTGGATGTAGGGAAGTATGCAAAGGGATGGAGGGAGTTGCCCTAGCACCCAATAGTGTAGGCAGGGGCAAGCAATAACCAAAGTAGGCTGCCACCACCCCTTATAACCAACTCATCCTGAGCCAGGGGACTCTCAGGCCATACAGGACACCCCTAAGGCTTCAGAAGGGCCCAAGCTGGCACCCTCTATTTCTAAGTCCTAGACTTGAAATCTTAAACAATAGCAATTAACCAAGCAGAAGATAAGGTTGCGCGAACTCACCCGAGTCTGCCCCACGACCTGCTCACTGGATCCCTGCCCACCACCGGACTCGGCTTGTGCTGGGACACAAGCCAGCTGGTGGTTCACAGGAGGCCGGCAAGCACTGTCACTGCTGCCTCCCAGAGCAACTGCACCCCTCTCAGCTGAGCACCAGCAAAGAGGGGTGCAGTTGTTCTTGGCAGCAGGAGGGGAATGCTTCCCATCCTACCATTGCTGCTTGGGAAAGGAGCGGGGGCCGCTGCACTTGCCTGACTTGGCATGTGCTGAGTTGGGCAAGAGCAGGAGCTTGCGTACTGGTGTCTCAGGGCCTGAACTGGTGGGAACTCACTGAACTCGAGCCCCCAGATGGACACTCGCAACAACCCTAGCAGAAAACTCTGGTTTTAGTACCAAGGCTTACTTGGAATGAAGGGCACACAAGTTTTGAGGTAGGTGTTAACATTTATTTACAAGGGGAAAGGATTAAGAAGGCATACAAGAGCCAGAGTAATCTTTGGAAACAACATTCAGGCAACTCCCTCCCCCCAGAAGTTACCTGAACTTGCCCTTTACATTACCTAAGCATGGGTCTTCAAAATAGGACAGGGCCCAGTCGATGATCCAGAGAGTCACAATCCCGAAGGCAAGTTGAAGTATGAAGGCAAAGACAATGAGTGGCTACCACCTCCTCTTTTTATGCTCAAGCCCCTAACAACTCCAAGAAGAACCTGGTTAGCCAATCACAGACTGGGTAGAACAGCATTTCTAAGGGGGGTTGAGGGTAAAAGTTACACAAGAACACAGATGAGATCATTCAGTCCAATTAACTGAGCCTTACTCTGACCTTGGAGCTACAGACATCTCTAGATAGCACACACACAGGTGGTTGCATCACTACATGCAACTTCAGCCTGGCCAAATGGAGTCTTACAAACACTTGGAGTGCAAAATGAAAATGGGGTCCTTGACAGAGTATTTCTTTATTTCCCACCCTTCCACCCAGGACAGGATGGGGAATGTATGGCCCTAGCCAGCATGACCATTGGTGAGGGATTGTGGGTGTTGCAGTAGAACACTGTTGAGTGGGCCAAATCTTCCCCATCCGAATCCTAGAAGCTCAACATCAAGTACTCACCCTCGTTTTATTCAACCCATTTCATCTTCACAGCAATCTTGTGAGGTAGGTTAGGACAAATTCATCCTGTGAGCTTCATGGCTGAGTGGGGCATCTTCCCACTCTGACATTCTGACCACTACACAACACTGGTACACCACACCTAACAAACATTTACATCCCTGGCATTCAGTTAACACTACAGGGACAGCAGGGTGAGTTCTTTGCAGGCCTGATTGGCATACACTTCAGTACAATTTTTGATTTTTGTTTCTAAAATGGCTATCATAGTATCATAGGGGTAGAAGTGGGAATGGGGTAGAAATGCAAACTTACCTGATTTGCACTTCCTCAACCAAAGCATGAACACTCAGGTATACTTTGATATTTGCAGATTTCTGAATCTTGCGATGCAGCTCTCCAATCAAAACTTGTGTTCAAACATTCATATCTTAGAAAAACAAGCACACAAAAAATGTGCATTTTAGTGACAATAACATACAAAAGTGCATTATATTTGGGGGAACTGATTGGAAAAATACATATACTAGGCACAATTGTAAGAATTTTTCTTGGGCCTTGAAATTTACATTTGAGTACAATATGGGGAGGGGGTTAAAGCTAATGGGCAACGGGACAAGTAGGGGAGTAAGATCCACTGTATTAAAAGCATGCTAGATGCTCACGCTGATAAGAGATGCTTTGATAACCTTCCAAACTTATCAACTCTGTCTTCCTTATAAGGAACCTGGGTAAAAAGTAAGGGGTTCAATTGACAGCAGGTATGCTATCATGTGATTGCATACATCTCTAGGGATGAGGTGGCTCATCCTTAGAGGTTATCACAGGACATTTGAAGGGTGAAGAACAGAGCTGGTTCTAACTGGTTTTAGGAAATAATAAAGGGATAAAAAAAGGAGCTGTTGACCACATAAAAGGAGAACTTAGACCTGTTCCACAGCAAGCAAAAGGTAGGAGGGAATATTGGGGAAGTGTGCATGAGATGGGATGCATAGGATGATGTGGACAAATCTTTGCAAAGATTTTGGAATATGTATTAGAGAGGTGGGCACCAACTTTGAGAGGGTATATAATGGGGTACACAGAAGAGATCTGGGTCTTCTTTCTTTACTCTGGGTCAAGCCTGCTACACTGTGGTCTATGTTATAAGCCATAGTTGAAGCCAGGGTTTGGAGTGGGAGAAAGTCCTTATACTCTTCATAGTAAAGTAGCACTTTGTGAGTATGTCTAATCTTTGTTTTGTTGCTGTGTGGAAGGTTTGCGTGCTTGTTAAACTTTTCTTTATCTTTCTTTAATAAATGCATTTAGCTTATGTTGTTGTTTTAATCCTTATTTATAGAATTTAAGTAAATCTGGGTGAATGTGAACACTCTGGTCTCAGTCCCCAGAGGAACCTCGCCTACCACATAAGGGCCAAACTCAGGCTGTTTAAAGTAGGTGTGCCTAGGTACCCAATACCAGGGACCCTGAAAATTTAGCCTCCAGTTTTTCCCTTACACAATTACATACAAAAATGTGTATATTAGGAGAAAATCATATGAAAGATGTATGAATTTTCATACAGATTTTTTTTTCAAAAAAATCATGAACTGATGTGGAAATAAGATGAAGCAAATTTAAGGTTGGAAAAAATGAGAAATGGGGTGAAACTGAAATTAGCAGATTCATCCATCCCTAGTTGGAAGGGGTCTCAAAGTTCCTCTTAGTAACAGTGCTGTTGTCACATAGTCAGATCTGATTGGCTTCATTATCATGTCATTGGGCAGTATCCAAGGGGCGCTTATGTCCCCACCATTCATTCCACCCCTCCACCTTCTGTAAGTGGTGCCCACCGCTTGCAAAATGGAGATTCAGAGCTTCCAGGGGCAACTGGAAATGAGCAAAAAGGCTGTTTCTGAAACAGGGCAGGTCAGCAGAGCTCACATAAGGGAGCTCTGATGACCTATCCCAATCCAGAAATGAGCATTTCCACTTGTTTTGAGACTTCTAGGAAGGGTGGGGGAGGCAGGGGAAGACAGTGTGAGGAAGAGATCATCTGCTGTTGTCTCCCTCACTCCCAGTTCCTCATGCCTCTGAATTGACAACTGGTACTAGGCTGGTCAGCTCAGAGGGGTAGATTCAGCTTGAGAGCACCAGTTGCTGAGCAATACTGCAAGGAAATCTAAAGAGCTGAAATATCATCTAAGCTTTCTGATTGGCCTTTTGCACAGAGATCTTCTTCATGTGCTGAACAAAGCCCAAAACTGTGGAACATTTCTTTCTTTCTTTCTTCAATGCATGTAACAGAAGACACTTCTCCTGGGCCCAGACATTTCTGCATTAACTTTTAGGCCTGGAGCACTTTTTCTTTTTCAGAATGTGCACTGTGCTTTTACTTGGGCCAATCAGTTCCGGTACGTCAGCAAGAAAGCAGACCTTTGGGTTCATGTTTGCTTCAGCAACAGTACCTGAATTTCCCCTGCAAACATCTCCAGTCAAAGCTTAAAAACAGCCCAGAGCATTTTAATTATTTTACTGACGCTACATAGAAGGCGGGCAGTTGGATGTGATATTAAAGGTGAAAGAGCAAGGCCATGTTTTATTTTATTTTATTTTATTTTATTTTATTTATTTTATTTATTTTTTATTTTATTTTATTTGTGGTTTCAGGCAGTCTCCTTGCCATGATTTTCATGCCATATGAGAAGTAGTTATAAATAAGACAATGGTCTCCTTATAAGATAATGTCCCCGAGGTTGTGGGTTAGCAGGTATTTCTTTTTAAAATCAGAAATATTCCTAGTGTGAAGGTCACTGTGGCACTCTGAGCAGGAGCTAAATGGAAGCCCCCTGTAGTAACTCCTGTGTGAGCCTTGTATTTCATCGCTTTAAGGCCATGTTCACATGACTTGTTAATTCTGCATAACAAGTTTTTAACAAGTTCCCTCCCACACAGAACAGAAATAGTGCTTGGTACAGTCCTTCATATGTTTAAATGGTCCTCCACGGTGGACCGGTGTTATTCCATGCACCGTGGATACAGTTAGCGAGTGAGAGGCGGCCTGTGGCATACTGGTTTTGTGGGATTGGTCCCAGCTTCTTCCTTCTGATGAAGTGGACAAGGTGCTTTCATCTGTAAGGCCGACCCCTGCAGACATAAATCTTTACATAGCCTATCACGGCAAAAGGTAGGGACACAAATGGTGTCTGCTACGCCGGACGCTATTTGCGTCCGAAGACAGGCAACAGCAGATGGCAGTGGACAGCAGCGAAGGGACAGCGGCAGATAGGATCCGGCCGGCGCAGATTCCCCCGGGTGGTGGAGGTGTGTCTTTCGTTCCGCCACAGACTCCGAGGGGCCAGATCCTTAGAATCCGGCCTCATGGGAGTCCATGGCAGAATTCTCCACCATCCCTAGTGGCGATGCAGTTGAAGGCACACTTGGAAGAAGCCGATTATCTAGATCCATTTCAGTCAGGCTTCAGGCCTGGGCATGGGTAGGGATGTACGAAAGTCACTTACCTGGTCCCGCAGCTTGCTTCGCAGTGGGGGGGAGGCACTTCAGTTCTCCCCCCGAAATTCAGGCCGGGGGGGAGGCACCCCGCCTCGCCCAGCCGAAATTCAGGCCGGGGAGAAGCGCCCTGTGTCCCCGGCCACGAAATAAAAAAGTAAATGTAAAACAACAACAACACACACACGTGATAGGCTACGTAACGATTTAAGTAGCCTATCACGGCTAGATTTCCAGTCAGCCGTGATAGGCTACGTAAATCGTTATGTAGCCTATCACGGGTGACTTTGAAAAAAAAAAAAGCGCGTACGCAAATGGAGGCGCCCATGGGTGCCGCCATTTGTATTCCTTATTTGGGCCCGGGTAGTCTACGTAAAGATTTACGTAGACTATGGTGAAAATAAGGGCAACACAAATAGCGTTGCCCTTATTTTTGCTGTAGTCTATGTAAATCTTTACGTAGACTACCCGGGCCCAAATAAGGAACACAAATGGCGGCGCCCATGGGCGCCGCCATTTGTGTACGCACTTTTTTTTTTTTCAAAGTTACCCGTGATAGGCTAGGTAACGATTTATGTAGCCTATCATTCACGGCTGACTTTGGAAATCTAGCTGTGATAGGCTATGTAAATCGTCACGTAGCCTATCACATGTGTGTGTTGTTGTTTTTTTACATTCACTTTGTAATGGAGGCGGCGGCAGCTGGTTGGAAGACTGGCCGCCGCCCCTGCCCCCGCCGAAACGCTGCCAAACCACCGCCGGGACCTGCTGCCGAGAGGGACATTCAAGGGAGGTAAGTCCCATCCCGGGGGGGTGGCGGGGGTGGCGGCAGAGAATTTCACTGCCAATTTCGGGGGGCGAAATGCGTTGGCTTTCGGCCTCCTGACGATTCGTGGAGAAATTCTCCGCCATCCCTAGTTCCAGTTGGGGCATCCGCTGGGGGGGGGAGGTGATCTGTTCCTCCTCCCGGAATCCTCGATGGGGGGAGGAGGCGATCCGGTCCTCCCCCCCTGGAATCCTGCCCAGCCGGCTCCGCTCCACAGCCATGCCATGGAGCCGCCGGCTGGGCTAATCTGCAGAGGGGCCTCCAGCCACTGCCGGGCTGGTGCGGACGGAAATGGCATCCCGCGTAGGGGACGCCATTTGCGCCCCTATGGTAGCCCATCATAGGTGACGTAAATATTTACGTAGCTTATCATGGCTAAAGCAGGGATGCAAATGGCGGCTGCTATGCCATTTGTGCCCCTGCTCTTTGCCATGATAGGCTATGTAAGTATTTACGTACCCTATCACAGTAAAGGCAGCCATGCAAATGGTGGCCATTACACCATTTGCATGGCCACCTTTACCATGATAGGCTACATAAATACTTATGTAGCCTATCACGGCAAAGAGCAGGGACACAAACAAATGGCGTAGCGGCTGCCATTTGTGTCCCTGCTCTTTGCCATGATAGGCTACATAAGTATTTATGTACTTTTTATATTCTACATAAATACTTATGTAGCCTATCACGGCTGCCTTCAAGCATGCAAATGGCAGCTGCTACAATGGCCGCCATTTGAGGCCACAGCAGCCTGGCAGCGGCTGGCCAGGAGACCAGCTGGAGCTGCTGCTGCCGCTGGAGCCACTGCTACAGGAGCCACCACCGCATCCGCCCCAGGTAAGCTCCATCCCGGGGGGATTCTGCGGGGGGGTGGGGCTAGAGGCCATTCTGCCACAAATTCTTTAGAATCCAGCCTCACTGGTGGAATTCTCTGACATCCCTAGTGGCCGCTCACTTGTGGGGTGCCACAGGGTTCCATCCTCTCCCCGATGATATTTAACATCTATGTGAAGCCGCTGGGGGCTATCATCAGGAGGTTTGGGGTGTGGTGTCATCAGTATGCAGATGACATGCAGCTCTACCTCTCGTTCAAATCTTCACCAAGGTTGGCCGTAGAATCCCTGTCCAAATGTCTGGAGACGGTGAGTGGCTGGATGGGGAGGAACAAGCTGAAGCTGAACCCTGGCAAGACCGAGGTACATTTGGATTTGGTGGGAGACAAAAGGTGGTTGGGGGATGTTGACCTGGTGTTGAATGGGGTACGGTTACCCTTGAAAGACCAGGTCCACAGCCTGGGGGTCATTTTAGACTCCCAGCTGTCCATAGAGGCTCAGGTGTCAGCTGTGAGCTCGACAGCACTGTACCAACTTCATCTGATATGGTGGCTGTGCCCCTACCTTCCCGACCATCTGCTCCCATCGGTAGTACATGCCCTGGTCTCCTCTCGTCTAGACTACTGTAATGCGCTGTACATGGTGGGGTTATCCTTGAAGATGGTTCGGAAGCTGCAGCTGGTACAGAACACGGCAGCTCGCCTGATTAAAGGCAGCTGCCGGCGTGATCACATCACTCCAGTGCTGAAGGAGTTGCACTGGTTACCAGTTGTTTTCCGGGCCAAATTCAAGGTGTTGGTTTTGACCTTTAAAACCCTATATGGTTCCGGCCCAGCCTATCTTAAGGAGTGCCTCCAGCAACACCAGACAGGCCGCTTAACAAGATCAGCCTCAGATGGCCTTCTCTCTGTCCCATCAGCCAGGACAGCTAGGCTGGTGAGGACGAGGGAAAGGGCCTTCTCTGTGGTGGCCCCCACTCTGTGGAACTCCCTCCCAAGGGAACTCCGCCATGCTCCCTCTTTAATGAGCTTCCACCACATGAGGTTGTTCAGGCAGGCTTTGGGGGTGGGTTAGGGTATTTTTAGGAATATGATGTTTTAATGTAAAATTTTATTGTTTTAAAACTGTTTGTATTGATGTACACTGCCCAGAGTGGCCAGGTGAGGTGACTGGCCAGATGGGCGATTAAGAAATTGAATGAATGAATGAATGAATGAATATGTCTTTTGCACCAGGCATCGTGCATCTCAGGATTCTAGTATAAACCAAAGTAGACCCTGCAGTCCTGAAGTCTGCTCACCGCTGCCCCACAAGATGCTAAACACCCCACCCCCATGTCTGCAAAGGAAGATCAACAGTGGGCAAGCTGTCTTTTGGGTATAGTTGTCTTCTATTGCAGATCTTCCTGCTGAGGAACTCCTGTTAAGCTTCTCAGGACTTCAGGGTTCGTCAACAGTAGGGATGTGTCAATCAGCAAAACCCAAGGTCACCAAAATTTGCTAAATTTCATCTCAGAGTTCCTTCTGACTCAAGTCCATATCAGATTGTGACTTTTGGGTTGTTGTTGTTGTTTTTCCTTTCCGCATGGAAATATGTGCATATTTTTCCAAATGTATTCATCAGTTGTGCATATCTTTGAAATGTATGCATCCTTCTCCCATTGATGGACGTATATTTGTGCACATTTTCAAACATACAATTTTTTTCATGTGGATTTCTCAAATGTATGCGTGCTGTCGAACACATGTTTTAGCTCAGTAATGCTAAGCTCAGTAATGTGAGGACTTTGACTGCAGATAATGTTCAGGTTCATATTTGATCCAGAAAGTGCGAACTGGGTAAATCCTAACAAAAAATTAACTGAAAATAATTTTTTATAATCCCTACTCAGAAGACAGTTTGCAGTATTTTTTTAATATTTGATAGTGCTTCAAGATAGTTGACATAGCTGGTTCGTAACAGTATTTAATATCTGATAATATTTTATGATAGTTGGCATGCAATGGTGCAAGTGTTTAGTATCTGACATCATTTGATAGATAACTTGCAGAGTAATTAGTTAGTATTTAACTGTTGATTGTTTAAGGATACTTGAACAATGCCAAAATAAAAACTAACACCCACTTACTTGTGAGTAAGCCCCACTACCATCAATATGACTTGTTTTTTAGTAGATGTGCATAAAATTGCACTATAAATCATGCAAAAGTGAGGTACAGGTTTCTCACTTGTCTCACTCAAAATGTGTCTTTCTTGAGAGTGTCAAAACTGTGAAAGGGGCAGTACAACCAATATGAGTTGCTGATAGTAAATTTGTGATGTTCCTGATGGATACCACTAACTTTGTCCTTGCAATTTAAATCAATTATTTTTTTCAGCATGAGCCTATGGATAGCATAGGGACTATAAGAAATAACTTTTGTGATATATGGACTATAGACCACTGATGCGGAGATATTGATGGATGGATGGATGGATGGATGGACGGACGGATGGACGGATGGATTCACTCTGATTGATTGATTACATTATATTGATTACACTAATTGATTACATTTCTGTACTGATCATTAGCCAAACCACTGGGCGGTTCACAAAACAAGACATAAAGCCATAAAATACAATATCATAGTAAAACAAAATATAAAAAATCCCAGGTTTAAAACAATAAAGAATAAAACCAGAGTACAAACCAAAGTAAAAGCCAGCTGCAGTGCAAAGATCAAAAAGTGCAGTAACACAATTTTTAAAACTGTCTGAAGGAGGACTAAAAAGCCTGGGATATTTTTTTTTAAAGGTCTTTACCTGGTGCTGAAAACATTAGAATGTAGGTGTCAGGTCAGCCTTTCTGGGGAAGGCATTCCAATGCCAGGGCCCCACCACTGAAAAGGCCCTCTCCTTAGTAGCCACCTGCTGCCCATCATTTGGCAGGGGCACCCAGAGAAAGGCCTCTGAATATGTTCTTAGGGTCTGGGTCTTCCTAAATGGAAGGAGACAATCATTTATGTATCCTGGCCCAAGACATTTAGCATTTTTGTAGGTTAATACCACCAGGAAAGGTGAGGGATGTGCAGAGTTGGTTTCCACAGGAACACTTTGAAGGGGCAGTTTCTAAGGAGCATCTCCCTTTTCTCTACTGCATCAGTAGTGAAGAGGCGGCTGCACTGGCTCTGTGTGTGTGTGTGTGTGTGCACGCGTGTATGTGTGTAAAGGTATGTGTGTGTATGGTGTGTGTGTGTGTGTGTGTGAGAGAGAGAGAGAGAGAGAGAGAGGGAGAGAGAATGGGGTGACCACAGCCACTTTGGACTCTGACCATGACTGCTGACATGAACTCCCTGGAAAATTTCCCACGTGGCAACCAGGCCTGGGGACCAAAAAAGGTTCCCCACCCTTGGAAAAGACAATGCTGACCTAGATGGACCAGTGGTCTAATTCAGTATAAGGCAGTTAACTGTGTAACTGTAGAGGGCAGGGAGGCTGGCAACAGCTATGCATCCCCTATTGTTGTCAAATGTCTCTACTCTGGAACATGGCACTGCCAAATCTCATCTTCCTTAGAAAATAATATATTCAGTTGCATCTGCCAGTCATTTGTTCAGTTTGATTTTCTTGATCAAACTATGAACCCCCTTCCAAAATATCACATATCATCATTATGTATTCTAGATATCTATTGCAAGCCTAGCAAAATCTTAAAATAATCTTCTGTCATCTGAATTACAGTGAAGTAGTGGCATCTGATATGCACATTGGTCTATTTTCTGGTTAGATAAACTCAGTCTTCTATGGGAGCCAGTGAATTCATGTATTTTAACCAGTGCTTAATACTCACTTCAAAAGAAGGCTAAAGTGAGATTTAAGGGTTGTATTGGCCTTTTATGACCTTTTCTATGTAGCAGGGTTAAATTTCATGGCTTATAGATGGTTCATTTTCTAATCCTACTCCATTAAAAAAGGAGCACTAGTAAATGGCTATATTTAATAACCTCTAATGTTTTACTTGTACTATGTTATTATACAGTGCAATGTACTCCAGTCATATTGAATAAGAATTATGGTAACAGTGAAACAGTGTCTTCTCACAACAAATCTTCCATTGCTAATATATGTGGTGTGCTGAAAATGTCTCCCACATATTTTTTGAACATTCTCATTCTATTTGATAGAAAAGACATTGTTTTCAAAAAGAGATTCAAAGGAGGACAAATTTCAGAGAAATTCTCATGGGTTAGGTTTGGGTTTCTTGTGCTTATCTTACTTATCGCAGAGGAGTGTGCACAAGTGTCCTGTCTTTCATTGTACAATCATCTCTGTGGCAGCCTGCCTGTAGCCTCCTTTGCTTCCCACACTTCCTGCCCAGGGGAAGACATCATGAGGTAATTCATCTCATAGGTCAGGAAGTGCAGGCAGCCTGGGAGACTCCAGAGCAATGGAGAGATGTGTAATAGAAACACACACACACACACACACACACACACACGCACACTTCTCTCGGTCACTTCTCAATGATTAGGTAAGGTCAAAATTACTACCCCAAACAATTCAAAATAATTTATAATGAGAATGAGTCAGAAAAATGGAAGTCTTTTCCATGGGGAAAGAAAACTTTCAGCAAATTGGAGGTCAGATTTTGTCACAGCATTAGCTCCAGCTCATCCGTTGAGCTGGATGCAACACTTCCCCCACCACACACACACAATCGCCCCTCAGAAATTTAACATTTGGAAGTATCTGGGGAAGGTGCTTTACCCTGAAGAATGACAACTAAAGCTGAGCCAAAATTTCTCAGAAGATATTTTTCTCAGAAAAGTCCTTAGATTTTGCTAGGGATGTACAAAAGTCACTTACCTTCCACAGATTATGTTCATGGTGGTGGGGGAAGGCGTTCTGTCCCTCCCCCCAGAATCCTCGATGGGGGGGAGGCGATCCAGTCCTCCCCCCCGGAATCCTTGACGGCCAGCTGTGCTCCGCGGTGGCTCCGTGGAGCAGCCGGCCAGGCCCAGGCCAGGGCCGTCCACAGCCAGATTTCCAGCCACGGTGGCTGCTGGGTAAAAAAACAAAAACAAACCAGCATACGCAAATGGCGATGGCTATGGCCACCGCCATTTGCGTTCCTTATTTTTCGCCGTCTTAGTCTACGTAAATCTTTACATAGACTATTATGGCGAAAATAAAGGGGAACGCAAATAGCGTAGTGGGTGCTATTTGCGTCCCTTTCAGATTTGCTGTTTTAGCCTAAGTACAGATTTACGTAGACTAAGACGGCGAAAAATAAGGAATGCAAATGGTGGCGGCCGTAGCCTCCGCCATTTGAGTATGCTGTTGTTGTTTTTTTTAACTGGGATGTGATAGGCTACGTAAGTCTTTACGTAGCCTATCATGTCTTTGTAAAAAAAAACAACCCAGGCGACCAGACTGCAAATGGCGGCAGTGGCAGCTGGTCGGAAGACCAGCCGCCGCCGCTGAAGCCGCTGCCAGAGCCGCCGCCGGAGCCGCCGCCGCCCGGAACATCCGCCCCAGGTAAGTCTCGTCCCGGGTGGATCCGCAGGGGGGCGGGGGGGCAGGCCGTTCCATCACAGATTTCGGGGGGCTGAATGCACTGGCATTTGGCCTCACCGAGATCCATGGCGGAATTCTCTGACATCCCTAGATTTTGCTTTTCTTACTCTCTTAGAAATAAAAGGCCACTTTGCAGAATTTTCTCCAAAATGTCTTCACCATTTTTTTGCGGTGGCTACATTCCCTTCCCCCACCCCAGGTCATAGAATGATGCTAGGAAAGAGGTATTGTGGATGATGCAAAATGAGGGCCAGGCTGCCAGCACAGTTGATGCTGTTGCCACTTGTAATGGCAGTGCAAACAAACCCTAAAACCCTTAGGACAAAAAGAAAGAAGCTGTGCTATAACTAGGGATGTATGGACTGTATAAAATCCTCTCCTTCTGTGTTCCATGGATTGCCTTTTGTTTCATTGTCCACCCACAGACAGATGTGATTTTTTCCCCATCATCTGGAAAATACGCAAATAATTACATAAGTATTTACATAATTTACCTCAGGACATAACATTTAGAGTATTGTCCCCCATTCCATTCAACGGTTCTTCAGCAGAAACTTATGTATTTTCCTATGAAATTATATGCGTAAATGCCAGGGAAGTTAAAAAATCATCCAAAAAGGGTCGCTCCGCAATGGATTCTGCAGGTGAGATCCTTAGAAATATAGTGGAAAATTTTGAGAGGCCATTTGTGCACAGCTCTAGTTCAGTTACAAACTAAAGGAATCAATGGACCCAAGAAGTGGTATATTATACAAACGAGCAAAAATATGTACACCAAACTGGAAATATAAACCTTTTACTTCAAACATATGTGTAGTCTGTGTATACACCCCAAAACTCACATATACATATCATATGTCAGGAACACAGCAGCGCTTAAAAGGACAGAAAATATCAAACTAACGGGTATTGTGACACACTGTACATATCGTGTCTCACTTTAATCAAGATATAATGGAAACATATACCTAGAATCAATATGTAGTGTGTGCATACCAATATGATCAACTCATGTGTGCAGCAATGCCATTAAGGACACAAGGTCTCTATTTAACAATGTACAAAATGCTTCTCCAGAAAACCATGGGTGTGGTACCAACCATACAGAAACTAAATTCAAGGTGCTTCTATGCAACAATAATAAACAATAGTACTTTGTCTTTAACTTCATAATATGATAAGCATTACAGTAGTAAAACGAAAACACTGGAATGTCATTTCATTCCCATATGTCTTCAGAACAGCAAATCTATTGTTTCATTTTCTTTATCTGTTGTAACTGCCAGCCAGACCTGTTCCTCTCAGTTACCATGCTCAGAAAGCTTAAGAAATACTGAAGTTCTTAAGTGAAACTATTTGCCAAAAACTCTGCCAAGTCAGGGGAATAATAATATTCCTGCTATCCACAGATGTTCCAGGTCAACCCTTGCACCCAACCTGAGAAAACAAATGAGTGTATAGGAGGTAGTCTGTGGCCACAGATAACAAGAATATTATTCCCTTGACTTGGCAGAGTTTTTGGCAAATAGTGATTGCATTATCAATGCTACGGCTATCAGTGGCTACTACTTATGTTGGCTATACATTACATCCAGTATCAGGGGCAGTATGCCTCTGAATGCCAGTTGCTAAGAATGTGAGGCAGCAGCGGGGGGGGGGGTACTGTTGCACTCCTGTGCTGCTTGTGGGCTTCCCCTGTGTGGGCTTCACTGTGTGAACAGTATGCTGGACTAGCTAGGCTGTTGATTTGATCCAGCATGGCTCTTATGTTCTTAATAACAGCTTGTTCCACATCCTTTGTCCGTTGTACTTTCCATTTCCCACATAGATGGAAATAGGGACAGGAGAGTGTCAGCAAAAAACAAAGGCCACAATTCATTGCAGTGTTAATTATATGTGCTTAAATCTATTTGAAATCAATGGGCTTAAACATACCTAACTTCGTATTGAATTGAGGCCCATGGTGGTGTAGTATTATGGATTGAGTCATGCCAGGAGAAAAAGGAAAGGTATGGAGTATACATTCATCATGTAACATCAGACCTTTATTGGTGGTGTCATGCAGTGGTTCTTGCCCTTTCGCTCTTCTCCCCTGAAGCCCAGTGCCCTCCAAATCTGTTCCAGAGGCTCCCCCAAGCCTCTGGAGCAGATTTGGGGCTGCAGAGGGCTGCTATCGGGGGCGGGGGGAATCTGTTCTGCCACCAGTGTCTGTTGAGAAGGCAGAGGGTAGGATGAGTGAACATCCGGGTTCTCCCGGTGCCCGCCCAGCCCCCAGCCCTGCTTGCTGGTCCCCCAGACAGTGCTCGAGCTCCTCCGGCACTCAACGAACATCCCACAGTCACGCTGGAGGTCTCATCGAGCTCCATGGTTGCCATTTTTGAAAAATAACATGGCAATTGCAAAAATGCACATATTTGCATGTGCATGAACATGCGCATATTTGCGAATGCACATATTTGCATATGCGTGAAAATGTGCATTTTCACAAATATGTGCATTTTCATGCATACACATATCTGTGCGTTCACAGAATGTGCATTTTGTGCATACACAAATATGCATGGTCACAAAATGCGCATTTTCATGCATATGCAAATATGTGCATTCGCATAAATGAGCATTTTCATGCCTATGTGTATTTTTTGCCATCACCATTTTATTTTTGAAAAAATGGTGACTGAAGAGCTTGATGAGGCCTCCAGGGTGAGTGCAGGCTGCTCACTGAGCATGGGCAGAGGCTGAGCAGCGGCAGGGCCAGGGCTCAGCAAGCAGGGCTTAGGGTGGGTGGGTGGGTGGGGTTCTTCCAGATTCCGGGATGGAATTGTGTGCCCTTCCAGTCCTGGGGGAGGGACACTGTTGGATACAACATAATATTATCTACCACTTATGAGAGCAAGCCACACATCTCTTCCACCAAAACCTCATTCATTGCATGTGGGGTGGGTTGCAAACAGGGTCTAATAAATGTCCTTCCACAGATACGTGAAGTGATACCAAAGGGCTGCATCCACTTTCATGAACTTTCACTGCTACTGACTGATCAAAGTCCTCTCAGACAAAAGACGTTATTTAAGGATAAACACCCTCTGTTTTCCTAGAACCCTGTGAAGGCGGTCCCAAAGTGTGTTATGATGTACATGTGGTGCTGGGGAGGGCAGAGTCAGGTTGACTGCGCTTCACATATCAGAAGGCTCCTTGGCACAGGGGCCTACATGCATACACCCCAACATGTGTAGGTTCCAATTTCCAAAGACAGGATCCGTACCCTCCATTTTCCTGTGTACAGATCACACGTTCAGACACATACACCCCAATGGATGTGAGTCCCTGTGCAAATATGAGCTTGAATGTATGAAGGCTGGGCACAATGAATGGGCAGGCCATTGGGTGCAATTCCAATCTCCCACACACATACCAACGTAGCTACCATCTGCATGGGACTTATGTGTCTGGCACATTGAAGCTCGGTTGCCAAACAACCCCATTCCCTGCATACTCATCAAACATCGTAGAATTAGCTTGGAGATGAGAAACAGTAAATGGGAGGCAGGTTGTTTGCTGGGAGATTGTTAATTAGGAAGGATGAATAAGGATCAATGTTCACTAAACATTGGAGATGATGAAAAAAACCACAAAAAAAACACACACAAGGAGTTTTCTTTCTTTTTTCATACAACACACCCACATTTGTCTTTATTATTTTTGTATTTACTTGTACTGCTGAGAGTTATTTTTCTTATCTCTCTTCTCTGCTCAGAGCACATAATGGTAGATATATAAGCAAATGTGATAGATTCCATTTAAATCAGTTTAAACTTCAATTAAACAACTAAAGGCCAGAGCAGATGGCAAACCTCATCACCTCTTCCCCCTTAACTCCCACCTCCAAAAGACATCTCGATTTGAAAGGGTCATGCAGTGCTTCTGAAAGATGCTAGGAATTTGGCAAATGTCTAAGCAGAATGATTTTTCATGGCAGGGGCAGGCACTGAGAACATGTGGATCTTGGCATTGCAAAAGCACTGCGGAGATAACATGGTAGATGCGGGCTGCTTTACAGACAGAGAGTGAGAGACAGAGAGAGAGAATCTATTGCGGATCGTTTAGACATGGTGAATGAGTTGAGGGGCATATCTTTCCCTGCACCACACTAGGGCTGGGTGAGTATTTTGTTTGGTTTACGTTTCAATAAGAACTTACAAAATTCTTTGTAGTGGTGTAGTGGCTAGAGTGCTGGACTGGGAGTCTGGGAGAGATCTGGGTTCTAGTCCCCACTCAGCCACGGAAGCTCATTGGGTGACTTTGGGCCAGTCACAGCCTCTCAGCTCCCAACCTACCTCGCAGGGTTGTTGTTGTGAGGATAAAATGGAGAGGAGGAGGATTATGTATGCCCCCTTGGGTTCCTTAAGAAGGAAAAAAGATGGGATATAAATAAAGAAAGAAATTTCACAAATGTCTCCATAAGCAGGACAGAAGGAACTTGATCTTTTTATATAAAAAATGAATATAGGAGAAATCAAAATCCATCTATCCAGGCCCAGGGCTCTAAGTGCTGAGCTTTTAAAAGTCTGGGTTTGAATCCCTCCCTGTTCAACTATAACTGTGATGCTGAATTAAGGTTGCAGCCTCTTTTTTCTGACAGGCTGCTCAAGAGGTACATAGCAGGCCGGTGCAACCTGGTCGTCTCCATGCTGGGAATCGCTGTACCTATTGAATGTGGCCCATGCGGATGGGGGAGAAATTAGTTTTGATGGGAATTTCCCCATGTATGGGATGAAAAGAACTTGAGAGGCTCAAACGCAGGGGAAAGCAGAATTCACAGGTGTGTCCATTCCTACACCCCACAGAAAGGCAGTGTATACTGTATAGGAACATGAGAAGCAAATGCTCACATAGGCCCATCCATTCATATAGACCCAGTCCATACATTCCCCTGCCCACCCAAACCCAAACTGAAAGGGCTGCACAAATGAAGCTTATGTGACCCCCCATTTGTGCATAGTACCTATGGCACACACCTGTTTTTCTCCCTACATAATTGTATTCTTCTTTTTTAAGCTGTGAAGTGGAGAAAGGGGTAGATTGTATGGATTTCATCAGAAAAGCCTATTTTATCCCACCAAAGATAAGGTATAAGCAAAACGTTTGTGGATGCAGAGCTAATGTGCAACTCTTTCCTCTGCTGAAGTGACAAGAAACGCCCCTCAAGGTGCAGCGCGGCGCCTTAAGCACCAAAAGGTGACGAGACTGTTGCTTTGTTTTTACACGTTTTATGCCCCTGCCCTCTCTTTTTGCATTGATTTTAAATACAAACCAGGGCATTTTTTGCTGCTTGTTCTTCAGAGGATCTGAAACAATAATGCATGGCTCTGAAAGCGGTTTAATTTATTGCCTCTGGAGTTCCCCAAATTCCCCAGACATTTACTTGTATGGATTTGTTATTCACCTCTCCTGAATAAAACAGCAGGACAAATAAGGCAAAATCCTGGGCCACTTATTTTCAAGCTGCAGTTAAAAATAACCTTGACCTACAGTGTAGAGCTGTGTAGCCTGCGTAAGTATCCTTTGGAAAGCACTGTCTTTTGATATATAAACATGTGAAGGTGGTTAATTTCTTGCTTTCTACTCATTGTAATGATGAAGCGGAAAGGGGCGGTGGTTTCTGGGCAAATCTTTTACTCCTGCACGTCCAAAGTACATTTCCTAGGGAAGTACGAAAGTCACTTACCTTTTTGCAGCTTTGATCCACGGTGGGGGGGAGGTGCTCTGTCCCTCCTCCCATAATCCTCCCTGGCCGGCTTCACTCTGCGGCGGCTCCACTGGCCAGGGCCATCCGCAGCCGGAGTTCCGGCCACGGCCAGCTGCTGTGGCCGCAAATGGCCACATAATGGCCACTACGTAATACGTAGACTATTACGGCAAAGTGCTGCCTTTACCATGCATAAATGCCTTTACCATGATAGGCTACGTAAATACTTACGTAGCCTATCATGGAAAGAGCAGTGGTGCAAACAGCATAGCGGCTGCCATTTGCGTGGCTGTTCTTTGCCGTGATAGGCTATGTAAATACTTACGTAGCCTATCATGGCAGCCTGGCAGGGCGCAAATGGCGGCCGCTATGGCGGCCACCATTTGTGGCTGCAGCAGCCGGACGAGAGACCAGCTGCCGCCACCGGAGCCACTGCCGGAGCTGCCGCAACCAGAACATCCGCCCCAGGTAAGCTTTGTCCCGGGGTGATTCTGTGGGGTGGCGGGGGGTGGGAGGCCATTCTGCCACGAGTTTCAGGGGGCCGAATGCCAGTGCATTCAGCCTCACTGAAATCCATGGTGGAATTCTCTGACATCCCTAGGGATGTATGAAAGTCACTTACCTTTTGACGAAATGTGATTCGAGGTGGGGGGGAGGCGCCCCATCCCTCCCCCTGAAATTCTGGCCGGGGGGGAGGTGCCCCGTCCCTCCCCCTCAAAATTCTGGCCGGGGGGAGGCGCCCCATCCCTCCCACCGCGAATCCTGGCCGGCTGGGTCTGCAAATGGTGGCGGCCGTAGCCACTGCCCTTTGCATCCCTGCAGTCAGCCGTGATAGGCTACGTAAATGTTTATGTAGCCTATCACGGCTGAGTAAAAAAACAAAACAAAACCACGCGTACGCAAATGGCAGCACCCATGGGCAAATGGTGGCGCCCGTTTGCGTCCCTGCAGTCAGCCATGATAGGCTACGTAAATGTTTACGTAGCCTATCACGGCTGAGTAAAAGAAAAAAAAACCCTGCACGTACGCAAATGGCAGCGCCCATGGGCGCCGCCATTTGCGTTCCTTATTTTGGCACGTCTAGTCTACATAAACATTAATGTAGACTACAGCGAAAATAAAGGGAACGCAAATAGCGTAGATGCTACGATATTTGCGTTCCCCTTATTTTCGCCATAGTCTACGTAAATGTTTACGTAGACTAGATGTGCCAAAATAAGGAATGCAAATGGCGGCACCCATGGGCGCTGCCATTTGCGTACGTGTGGTTTTTTTTTCTTTTATTCAGCCATGATAGGCTACATAAACATTTACGTAGCCTATCACGGTATTTTTTAAAAATCTAGCCGTGATAGGCTACGTAAATCTTTACATAGCCTATCACGTTTTTTTGTTTTGTTTTTGTTTTTACTGGAAATGGTGGCGGTGGCAGCCGGTCAGAAGACCGGCTGCTGCAGCTGCCGCCGCCGCACCGCCGCCGAACTGCTGCCGGAGCTGCCGCCGCCGCCAGGGAGATTCGCCCAAGGTAAGTCCTGTCCCGGGGGCGCGGGGGGGCAGACTGTTTCGCCACTGATTTCGGGGGGCCGAATGCGCTGGCATTCGGCCTCCCTGAGATTCGTGGCAAAATTCTCTGACATCCCTAAACATCCCTACCATTTCCATACATGTTAGGTGTCATGCGTCACTCTAATTCAGATCAGCTATATTTAGGGTTGGGTTGTAGATGGTAATATATGTGTGTTAGGCTGTGGAAACATTTGGTGGACTGCGGGGGGGGGCATGGATCACAGCTATGGATGTACGGACTGTGTGAAATCTGCTCCGTCTGTGTTCCGTGGATTGTCAGGCGTCTTTCATTCTGTCATCCGCCCACAGACGGATGCGAATATCTTTTTTTCATCATGCGGAAAAATATGGAAATAATTACATAAATAATTCCTTAAGTATTTACCTAAGTATTTACATAATTTACCTCAGTATGTAACATTTAGTGTATTGTCCCCTGTTCCATTCAACATTTCCTCTGCAGAAACTTGCATATTTTTCTATGAATTTCTATGCGCAAATTTTGCAAAAGTAAAAAAATCATCCGGAAGTCCACGGACTCTGCGCTGCCTGAGGGCGTTGCTCCGCAGAGGATTCTGCTGGTCGGATTCTTAGAAATCTGAGCTGATTTTTGTCCGTCTCAAATTTCTCCAGCATCCCTAATCACAGCACAATGACATTTACTTCCCAACATGCATCGCAAATGCTAAGCTCCAGTGTGAGCCGAGCACTACCCACTCACTCTTGGCAAGGTGTCAGAGCTGCTGCTAGTTTCTTTGATCCCCTGCTGAGAGCAAATGAAAAGACAACCCTTATTATCCGAAGTATATAGCATGTCGTAGCAAAAGCCAGGCAAGGAGAGGATGATATGGCTGCTATCTTTGAAAAATAAAGCTGCACTGTTGAGAGGGTAATCAAGGCCTCAGGAAAGAAGGCAACTACTTATTTTACCCCCACACACACACACACACACCATTTCATAAGCATACCCATGTTTGCATGAGGGGGGCGGACTCAGTAAATGGGTAAGCAGCAGTATTGTGGGGGAAGAGACTGTGCTTTACTAGAGATAGATGAAGCTGTCAATTTTGGTTTCTCTAAGGGCCAAAACAGACATTACTTTAAATCTGTGAATAGCTATGTGCTCTTTTTTTCATTTTTATTCTAGAGTAGGAATGGGGGGGGCATGATTCAGATCAAGACCCTTGCATGGGTGGTAGGGGAGCTTTAAAGATCTGGATAGGGCCCCCCGCATCTACTCTGGAGTAAGAATGGGGGAAAAAAAGATGTAGCTACTTTGCATGCAGTAATACTAGGGATGTCCATTGCCAGGAGATCTTTTGGGCTCACCGGATTTCCACAGCACCCCCAACTCAGCTTCCATTTGTGAGCTGAGCCACAGGTTCTCCCGGAAATCCAGGAACATTTTTTGGTAGTTGTTTTTATTTGCGTAAATAGATATTTGTCTATTTGTGCAAACAAAAAAGTATATTTACACAAATTTCTAAAAAGATGGAAAATCTGCCAGTTGACTTGACTTGCTGAATGACGAGTCAGGCCAGCTGGCGGAAGTTGGGACAGAGTCCTGTGGGCCAGCAGACAAAGGCTTGTTGAGCTCTACCCCACCCACCCCAACCAGATTTCTCCAACATCCCTAAGTAATACTAGCAATTCCTGTTAAAAGGAGCTCAGGTAGTATGGTGTCAAAAGTAGAGTTCCCTAACCTGGTGGCCTCCAGATGTTTTGGACTTCAACACCCATCTCTCCCAACCAGCATGGTCAATGGCCAGGAATGAATACTGAGAATTGTAATTGGAGAAGGCTGACCTAAAAAGTAACTGCAGTTATTAATGCACCTTCCCAAACAACAGGAGTCCACTCACAAATGTCATCAAAAGAGTAACATCTTTTGAAAATGCTGCGAAACGATATTTAGCCTCATCACTGGATCTTGAAGACCCCCTATCTAGTCTGACCTGAATTCTCTTTCTGCTAGAGGCATAAAGAAAATAGAACCAAGTGTGTTAATGTTCAGATCCTATTCACAAACCTACTCTAAAAGGCATCATATGCAAGTACATCATACGGCTATGCAGCTGTAGATAGGGGTGGACGAAAGTCCCTTACCCTTCGCTGAAGCTTGTTCACGGTGGGGGGGAGGCGCTTCGCTGCTCCCCCCGTGAAGTTCAGGCCGGGGGGGAGGCTTCCCGCCTTGCCCCGGCTGAAATTCAGGCCGGGGGGGAGGCTTCCCGCCTCGCCCCGGCCGAAATTCAGGCCGGGGAGGAGGCTTCCCGCCTCGCCCGGCCGCGAACTCGAAAGTTTTTTTAAAAAAAAACAAACGCCCCCGTGATAGGCTACGTGACGATTAACATAGCCTATCACGGCTAGATCTGCAAAGTCAGCCATGATAGGCTACGTTAATCATCACGTATTACGATTCCAACAAATTGTAATATGTGACGATTTGCAAATCGACGCTATGCGTTGCCCTTATTTTCGCCGTAGTCTACGTAAATCTTTACGTAGACTACAACGACCAAATAAGGAACGGGAATGGCGGCTCCCTATGGGGGCCGCCATTATCCGTACGCTCTTTTTTTTTTAAGTCACCCGTGATAGGCTACGTGACAATTGACGTAGCCTATCACGGCTGACTTTGCAAATCTAGCCGTGATAGGCTACATTAATCGTCACGTAGCCTATCACGGGGGCGTTTTTTTTTTTTCTTTTGTTGGAATGGTGGCGGCGGCAGCCGGTCGAAAGACCGGCTGCCGCTCCCACCCCACACGAACAGCTGCCGAACCGCCAGCCGGACCCGCTGCCGGGAGGGACATTCGGCGAAGGTAAGTCCCGTCCTGGGGGGGGGGTGCAGGGGGTGGGGGGGTGCGGAGGATTTCTCCCTGAAACATGTTCGGGGGGCCGAACACGTTGGTGCTCAGCCCCCTGAAGTTTCGGGGAGAAATTCTCCGCCATCCCTAGCTGTAGACTAGTTTTAAACCTGTGTTATTTTACGGTTTGCAGATTCTGATACAGACATCTCCTGATTAACTTGCTGGCAAATCATCTAGATCTAAGTGGTCCAGGATTTTGCAAAGTCCATCTTAATTGACTTGCAAAAGAATTGAGATTTTGTAAGGACCTCTGCTTCGTTTTCTGGATGTCAAATCAATCAGCCAGTCTGCTCTACACGTAAGTTAGCAGCACGTACCTAGATAAATGCACAGGTAGATACAATTTCATCATTTCAGAAGTATAGAAGCTAGACAGTGTATTCACAGAACAGCTAAAATTTCAGAATAAGGAATAACCTTTTAAAAATCAAGGACATTTTTACAAGAATACCTTTCCCTGACTTGCAAAGCAAACCTGTTCTCTTGTCAGGCTGGAGAACATCGGTGAATTAAATTGCAAAGACTTGCCACTGTGCTCATGGGACATTTTACAGGAGCCAAAGCTGTACTTTTACTTGGAATGTCATTAAACTCTCCAGCTAGCATCTTTATAAAGGAAAAAGTTACAGCTTGATTTCTTTTTCCAGTACAAACTGGATGCCATGATAACATGGACGGATTTAGGACTGAATTTCCCCTAGACCATAGTTAGGGGTACTGAGGGCTAAACTAAACATTCTGTCTAGCATGTATGGTGGAGCGATGCATGCTAGTTTTCTTTGTGTATGCTCACACAGGCCTGTTTTGGCCCCAATTTGGATTGGGACCATGGTGCTCTGGGAGGGGGGTTCAAACTTTCTCCCCACCCAGTTTTTCATGAAATTCCCATGTTGAAAATAATAATAATAATAATAATAATAATAATAATAATAATAATAATAATAAAAAATCTCCACTGGAGTAAATGGAGCCTTATCTTCTTCTAGTTATCCCCCCCCCCTCGTGGGGGAGTAATTTTGCAAAAAAAATGGCCGGGGGAGGGAAAGATTTGACTCCTCTCCCAGAGCACCATTGTACTGATCCAAATCGGGTCTGCTTGCGCTTACATGGAGATAAAGAAAATTAGCACTCATCCATTATGCGTGCTGGATAGAAGTTTAGTTTGGCCCTGTGAAACAAGGAAGCAAAGGCGGGGTGGGGGTGGGATTTGTACATAAGCCTAGCAAGTTGTGTGCAGCATATGCTTCAAATGTCCCCATTTACCTATGTTCTAGTATCTGCCCCTGGTAAACAACTGTCTCTGTTTTGTAAGGATGGGGGAGAAATTTCATAGAAGCATGGAATCATAGAGATGGAAAGGAGCTTGGGGAACTTCTAGTCCAACGTCCTGCTCTATGCAGGCACTGCAATGCCGGGTGCAGCCACTGTATCCCTGACATATAGCCACCAGTGAAGGAGAGCCCACCAACTCCCAAGGTAGTCTGTTCCGCTGCTGATCAGCACTCACCCTAATGTTTGGGGAAATCTGCTTCCCTTCCATTTTCACCCATTGGTTCCAGACAGCCCTTCCCTGTGGCGCAATGGAGAACAACGCTACTCCATCTTCTGCAGGACAGGCTTTCAGAGATTTGAAGATTGCTCTCAGTTATCCCCTTAAACGTCTCTTTTCCAGGCCAAATATACCCAACTCTTTCTACCATTCCTCACCACCTTGTTTGCTATTCTCTGAACATACTCTCGTTTGCCAATGCAGGGCCCAGAACTGGACATAGCAGTCCAGATGCAGGCCAACTAAAGCAGAATATAGTATGTATGTATGTATGTATGTATGTATATATGTATGTATGTATGTATGTAAAATAGTTATAGGATGCCTTTCAGGGCAAGAGCCCTCCCAGGGCAGCATACAATAATAAAAAGCATATAATAACATACTTCCATGCAGCAATAAAAACAGCAAAGGTTCAACAAAACAACAAACATCAGAACGATTACTTCCCATGACATGGACACTATATTTTGTTTAATGCAACCTACTTATGCTTTAGCTTTTGGGGAGCCACATTTCATTGCTGGCTGATAGTCAGCTTGTTTGCATTTAATGCAAAATGACCTCATTTGCACTTTCCAAGGAAAAAGGAAAGGTTCCTCCTGTGCAAGCACCGAGTCATTGCTGACTCCTAGAGGGACGCCACTTTCGCTGGCATTTCATGGCAGACTATAGCGGGGTGGTTTGCCCTTGCCTTCCCCAGTAGTGACTACCTTTCCCCCAGCAAGCTGGGTACTCATTTTACTGACCTCGGAAGGATGGAAGGCTGAGTCGACCTGAGCCAGCTACCAGAGACCCAGCTTCCGCTGGAATTGAACTCAGGTCATGGGGAGAGTTTCGGTTGCAATACTGTTGCCTACCACTCTGTGCCACACTTTCCAAACCAATACACAAATTAGAATGCAATTGCTTTTTGGTTTACAGCCTTCTCCAAATTTTTTTGATGCAGTTCTCTGATTTTTTTAAAAAAGCATACAAAATGCATATATTAGTGAAAGTTGGGTACAAAAATGCATACATTAGGGAAAATAGCATGCAAAGGATTTGTGTATTTGTGACATTCTGAACTGTCCAGTCTCCAAAGTTCTCTGGGTAGTGTACAAATTTAAAATATAAAATACAAAATGCCAATAAAGCAATTACACAAGTCAGACAAAAGGCAAGATAAAAACAGCAATGGCTCATAATAAAACCAGAAGTAATATGAGTAGCAGGGATAAAACAGATACAAATGTGTACATTAGGACACATATGCAAACAAAAATATGTATGAATCTTTTGCGTACAAAAATCTGCAAGAAATTCAGCTTTATTTTATGCTGATGTGTGTGTGTGTGTGTGTGTGTATATATATATATACACACACACACACACACACAGAGTATATATATATCAGACCAATACCATTACAGAGGATCTTCCTAACCTTAAGATCAGCTTTGGGGATGGGGGCAAGGAGGGCTGCAGTATGTAGAATGGATCAGCAAAAATCCAGTGCCCCACTTTGTGCAAGCAGAAGGGGTTTCCCCTAGCGCAAAGCCAGTAGCCACCACGACTGGATACAACCCATAGTTGTTGTTGTTGCTTTAACCCGTTGGTTTATCCTATTTAATGGGGCTAGGTTCCAGCTGGGATTCTGGAGGAGTCCATCCAGGGGGTGAAGCTTGCTGAGCTTTAGTCAGCGCAGACCCCAGGATTTGGTTAACTTTCCCATGAGCTGGCCCGACTCAATCTGCATTGAGTTGGGCCAGCTGGCGGATTTCTGAGGGGTTCTTATTTGTGTAAAAAGCCATTTGTGCAAATTACAGCCACAATTTGTGCAAATGATGAAGATTTTGTCTGTAATTTGAGCAAATTACAGCTTACATTTGTGTAATTTGTGCAAATTGTGGCTGTAATTCACGCAAATTACTTTCTATGCAAACACACACACCATCCCCCAGTTCCTGGATTTTGGGAACAAATGCCTGGCTTGGCTCACAAATGCAAGCTGAGTCAGGGGTGCTGCAGGAATCCAGTGATCCCGAAAGGGGCCAGATTTCCCGGCAACAGACATCCCTAGTTCCAAGTAGATAGTTACTGGCCAATGAGAGGCAGACCATCTCCCTCCCCCTCAAATAACCTTTCCTATTTGACTTTTTAAAAGATTTGAGGGAGCCTTTTAAAACTTTTTAAATGTGGATTACTAGACTTGCCATTCTTCAGAGTTGTCCCCCAACCTCCATCTCTAGATGTTAAAGGTGGGATGTACAAGAATGTCATTTCTGTTTGCAAATCATGCAGCCCTGAGTGCAAACACACGCAGGACCAGACCGTTTTTAATTCATTTTGGAAATGCTCACAAATTCCTTAAAAAATGTGTTTTTAATGCACACTTTGAAATGTGCATATATATAGTATTTTGACACTTAAATCAAGGGTGTGTGTGCACACTTTTGAAATATACACAAAAATGCACACTTTTCTCATTTGAAATGTCCACTTTTCCCATTCAGACAAGCTGAAAGCAGCTTGTAAATGAAAATATGTAAAATAAAACACATATTTTAACAGTGGAGGCTGGTGGCTCTGATGTCAGTGGGGTGTGAATCTGCTCTGGGTTTCATTCAGAACCAGACAGAACTCTAAAGGAGGTATCCAAGCTGCTAAACCCATTTTTGGTATAGGGTTCAGCACCTTGGATAGCTCTTTCAGAGTTCCAACTGAAACCCACAGCAGATTTATAGCCCCACTGACATCAAAGCCACCAGCCTCCACTGTATTTTAAATATCTTTTCTTTCTCAATATGCATTTTGGAGGGAGCAATGCTATGGGGATAGTCGGCCACCTCCAAACTCAGAGGTGACTGCCTATCCAATGCACGGTGGGAGGAGCACAGAGGAGATTGTCTACTCTGCACTCCAGCTGCCCTGAATTTGTGGCTAGATGTTTAATTTGGGTGTCTAGCTCTGGGACATTGGAGCACGGGGTGGCGAGGTCAGATGACACATAGGAAGTGTCGTACTGGCACTTACAAACTGCCTGCCCCACCCTGCCCCGCCCCTAAGAATGCCCCCATTCCCTCCACTCCATGCTGCTTTTATGAGCGCAGAGGGTGGGCATGACCCTCCCGGGGAGGGAGTGGGGAGATGGTTCTCCAGGAATCAATCAATCCTATGGCCATCTAGCTGCTGTCTAGCAGCCATAGAATTGCGCCTTAAATGTATTTGCTCTTGAAATACACATTTTAAAATGCATTGTGGTATGTTTCTTTTTCTTCTTTTTTTTTCTTTTTCTTCCTTTTTTTTTTTTTTTTTTTGAGCCAAAAATGGCATCAGGAAGTGTGATAGTCAGTGGATAATGAAGTTGCAATCCACACATTAGTTCAAGAGCTGTGAATCAGGTCAGTTTGTGTCATAAAGTGCAAGGACTGAATCTCTAACTGCTTCAGAAGCCAGCACAGGTCAAACTCTTGCAAAGTAAAGCAGGCAAAAAAGGAATTTTCACCAGGCTCCAAGAAAGGGAGAATGAAAGCTCAGACATGGATTCTTGGGTGTGCAAATAAGTGCATTATTATTATAAGTCCCAATTTTCAACTCTCAAAAATTGGACAGTATGGTAAGGAGGTGTGAGACGTACGAAGTGCCATAATAAGGCCAACAGGATGGCTTGTTACACTCCTTGGTGTATAAAAACTAGGGATGTACGAAAGGGACTTACCTTGTCCCGCAGCTTTTTTCACGGTGGGGGGGAGGCGCTTCGCTTCTCCCCCCGAAATTCAGGCCGGGTGGGAGGCGCCCCATCCCTCGCCGGCGAAAGTCAGGCTGGGTAGAAGCGCCCCGTCTACCCGGCCACGAAAAAAAAATTTACGTAGCCTATCACGGCTGACTTTGCAAATCTAAAAATAGCGTTGCCCTTATTTTCGCCGTAGTCTACGTAAATCTTTACGTAGACTACAGGGACCAAATAAGGAACGCAAATGGCGGCTCCCTATGGGGGCCGCCATTTGCGTACGCGCTTTTTTTTTTCAAAGTCACCCGTGATAGGCTACGTGACGATTAACGTAGCCTATCACGGCTGACTTTGCAAATCTAGCCATGATAGGCTACGTTAATCGTTACGTAGCCTATCACAGGGGTGTTTTTTTAAAAAACTTTCCTTGTAATGGCGGCGGCGGCAGCCGGTCGAAAGACCGACTGCTGCCCCTGCCCCTGACGAAGACCTGACAAACCACCGCCAGGACCCACCGCCGGGAGGGACATTCGTGAAAGGTAAGTCCCATCTCGGGGGGTGGCGGGGGGGTGGCGGAGAATTTCACCGCTGATTTCGGGGGGCCGAATGCATTGGCGCTCGGCCCCCCAAAGTTTCGGGGAGAAATTCTCCCGCATCCCTAATAAAAACAACTCCATCATCATTGTGACCAAGTAAGATTGTCTTCCAAAGACAGAGTCTATATAGATAATACTTTAAAGGATTAGACAGATTCATAGAAGATAGGTCAATCAACACATTAATCTCCAGCAGTGGGTCTGCAGGTGGCTGTATAGGCCGATTCTGGATCTACACAGCCTCCCACAGTAAGGACGTAGGTTTCCAGGTGGAAGGCGGTCAAGGTGAGGGTTTGCTTGATGTGCCTTCCACTGAGCTCATTTCTCCCTTTCGCTCTGTACTTGTGCTTCTTCAAAGTAGGGATGTACGAAAGTCACTTACCTGGTCTCGCAGCTTGCTTCGCGGTGGGGGGGAGGCGCTTCACTTCTTCCCCCGAAGTTCAGGCTGGCGGGGGAGGCTTCCCGCCTCGCCCGGCCAAAATTCAGGCCAGGGAGAAGCGCCCCGTCTCCCCGGCCGCGAACTTCAACAGAAAAGTAAAAAAAAAACAAAACACCCCGTGATAGGCTACGTGACGATTTATGTAACCTATCATGGCTAGATCTGCAAAGTCAGCCATGATAGGCTACGTTAATCGTCACGTAGCCTATCATGAGTGACTTTAAAAAAAAAAAGCGCGTACGCAAATGGCGGCCCCCATTGGGAGCCGCCATTCGCGTTTCTTATTTGGTCTCTGTAGTCTACGTAAAGATTTATGTAGACTACGGCGAAAATAAGGGCAACACAAATAGCGACCCACCCCTGTCGAAGCCCTGCCGAACCGCCGCTGTGACCCGCCACCGGGAGTGACATTCGGGAAAGGTAACTCCCTTCCTGGGGGGGGTGCAGGGGGGGTGCGGAGAATTTCAGAATTTCTCCCCGAAACTACTTCGGGGGGCCGAATACGTTGGCACTCGGCCCCCCAAAGTTTCAGTGAGAAATTCTCTGACACCCCTACTTCAGAGTCCATAACGCCTTTAATGTAGGCTGACCTCCAGTTGGAACATTCATGAGTTAGAGCTTCCCAGTTCTCAATCCTTATGTTACATTTTTTTAATATTATCTTTGAGAACATCTTTAGATCTCTTTTGCTGTCCACCAATATTCCATTTTCCATTCATAATTTGGAAATAGAGTAACTGCTCTGGAAGACGATAATCAGGCATTCGAACAACATGGCCGATCCAGCGAAGCTGATGTTGGAGAATCATTGTTTCAATGCTGGTGGTCTTTGCTTCTTCCAGTATGCTCACATTAGTCCATTTGTCTTCCCAAGTAATTTGCAGAATTTTTCAGAGGCAGCGTTGGTGGAATTTTTTGAGAAGTTGGGAGTGGGGTTTATAGATGGTCCATGTTTCACAGGCGTACAGTAAGGCTGGTAGTACGATGGCTTTGTAAACAAGCATTTTGGTCTCCCTGCAAATGTCCCGATCCTCGAACACTCTACGCTTCATTCAGGAGAATGCTACAATCGCAGAGCTCAGGCGATGCTGAATTTCAGCATCAATGTCAGCTTTTGTGGAGAGATGGCTGCCAAGATAAGAAAAGTGATCGACATTTTCCAGCATCACACCGTTAAGCTGGATTGATGGTGCTACAGAGGGATTGGTTTGTGCTTGCTGGTTTTTTATGTTACTTTGGGGTTTTTTTGATAGCACTTTGGTTTTTTTGATGTTAAGTGAGAGGCTGAGCTTTTCATATGCTTCTGTGAAGATGTTGAGGATAGTTTGGAGATTTTCGTCTGAATGTGCACAGATTACATTATCATCAGTATATTGAAGTTCTCTGACAGAGGATGTAATTACCTTACTTTTGCTTTCAGCCTACTGAGATTAAAAAGTTTTCCCTCTGTTCGATATATGATTTCTACACCAGTAGGAAGTTTCCCTTCAATAAGGTGTAGAATCATAGTGATGAAGATAGCGAATAAGGTTGGAGCAATGACGCATCCCTGTTTAATGCCTGATCTCACTTTGAATGGATCATTTTGAGAGCCATTGTTATCCAAGATTGTTGCTGTCGTATCATCATGGAGGAGCTGCAAGGTGTTCACAAATTTATTAGGACATCTGGTTTTCAGAAGGATGGTCCAGAGAGCAGTACGATTTACAGTGTCAAAGGCCTTAGTCAGATCAATAAGTACAGGGATTGGTTTTGCTCCCTGCATTTTTCTTGGAGCTGTTGTGCAGTGAAGATCATATCCGCTGTCCGCCTGGAAGGGCGGAAGCCATTTTGGGATTCAGGGAGGATGTCTTCTGAGATAGGTAGAAGGTGGTTTGTGAGGATCCTTGCCAGGATTTTGCCTGCAGTAGCTAGAAGGGAGATGCCTTGATGATTTCCACTATCTGTTCTATGACCCTTTTTAAAGAGAGTGATAATTATGGCATCCCTGAAGTCTGCTGGGATCTCCTCCCTCATCTAGATTTTTTTGATGAGCTTGTGAAGCTGTTGTGTAGCTTCCGGCCCACCTTCTTTAAAGACTTCAACAGGGATCCCATTGGGTCCACTAGCTTTATTATTTTTCCTTTTGTTAATGGCTTTACTGACTTCCTCCAAACTAGGGGATACTGCAAGCTCATCTCTGGTTTATTTTTGTGGGATTTGCGAGAAAACCTCATCAGCCACAATAGAGTTACCATTAAGGAGGTTGTGGTAATGCTCTTTCCAACGTAGTGCAATAGACTCTTTGTCCTTTAGAAGTTCGACACCATCTATTGAGCGTAAGGGGTTTGTACCATGGTTTGTTGGTCTTTGTGGCATTAAAAAAGCTCCGTGCATCATGGGAATCTGCAAAATTCTGGATTTCTTGAGCTTTCTTTATCCAACAGGTGTTCTTAAGTTCTCTAGTTCTTTTTGGGACCTTAGCCTTTGCACTGGCATAGATTTTTTTCTTAGCAGCACTAGGGATGGTGGAGAATTTCTCCCTGAAACTTCGGGGGGCCGAGCGCCAATGTGTTCGGCCCCCCGAACAAGTTTTGGGGAGAAATCCTCCGCCCCCCGCCCCCCCCCCGGGACGGGACTTACCTTCCCTGAATGTCCCTCCCGGCGGCGGGTCCGGCTGGCGGTTCGTCCGGTGTTCGAGCGGGGCGGGAGTGGCAGCCGGTCTTTCGACCGGCTGCCGCCCCCGCCATTGCAATGAAAGAAAAAAAAAAAACAACACGTCCCCTGATAGGCTACGTGACGATTCACGTAGCCTATCACGGCAAGATTTGCAAAGTCAGCCGTGATAGGCGACGTGAATCGTCACGTAGCCTATCACGGGTGACTTTAAAAAAAAAAAAAAGCGCGTACGCGAATGGCGGCCCCCATAGGGAGCCGCCATTCGCGTTCCTTATTTAGTTGCTGTAGTCTACGTCAATGTTTACGTAGACTACGGCGAAAATAAGGGCAACGCTATTTGCGTTGCCCTCATTTTTGCCGTAGTCTACGTAAACATTGACGTAGACTACAGCGACTAAATAAGGAACGCGAATGGCGGCTCCCTATGGGGGCCGCCATTCGCGTACGCGCTTTTTTTTTTTTTTTAAAGTCACCCGTGATAGGCTACGTGACGATTCACGTAGCCTATCACGGCTGACTTTCCAGATCTAGCCGTGATAGGCTACGTGAATCGTCACGTAGCCTATCAGGGGACGTGTTTTTGTTTTTTTTTTACTTTCGAGTTCGCGGCCGGGCGAGGCGGGAAGCCTCCTCCCCGGCCTGAATTTCGGCCGGGCGAGGCGGGAAGCCTCCCCCCCTGGCCTGAATTTCGGCCGGGCGAGGCGGGAAGCCTCCCCCCCCGGCCTGAACTTCGCGGGGGGAGCAGCGAAGCGCTCCCCCCCACCGCGAAAAAGCTTCGGCGAAAGGTAAGGGACTTTCGTCCACCCCTAAGCAGCACAGTTGATGTCTTTTTGCCATATTTGGAAAGCTTTCCTTTTCTTATCAATAATATGACCAATCTCCATATCATTCTCATCACACCAGTCCTGATGTTTCTTAGTTTGGTATCCAATAGTTTGTTCACAGGCTGAAATAATGGAAGTCTTCAGTTTATTCCAGTGTTCCTCAACATTTTCAGGGGTTTCCATAGGTAGATGTTCCTTGAGGGTTGTTTGAAAGCAGGCTTGCTTAATAGGGTCTTGAAGGGCTTGGGTGTTCATTTTATGCCTTGGTTTTCTTCCTTGGAGCCTATGTTGAGGGACAATCTTAATGGCCATCATGGAACGAATTAATCGGTGGTCTGCCAGCAGTCATCAGCACTCATCATGGCTCTAATGAGGAGTACATCGCAGCGATCTCTGGCACGGACAATTACATAATCTAGAAGATGCTAGTGCTTTGACCGGGGGTGCTTCCGTGATGTTTTAAATTTATTTTTCTGACGAAAAAGGCTGTTGGTGATGACAAGATTATTCTCTGCACATTTAGTCAGAAGTAGAATTACATTCTGGTTGCTATTGCCGACTCCTTCTTTCCCAATGGTCCCTGGCCACAAATCAAAATCACACCCAACTCTTGCATTAAAATGGCCCAGGAGGATGATTTTATCCTCCTTAGGTATCTCTGATAAGATGGTGTCCAGTAAAAATTTCCTTTGATGTCTTCATCAGCATCTAATGTTGGTACACAGGCACTTAGAATAGTTGCCTGCTGGTTTTTGGCGAGTTTTATTCGGAGGGTTGAGAGATGTTCATTAATGCCAGTAGGAACTTCTGACAAGAGCATCATAAGATCATTTTTAATAGCAAAGCCTACTCCATGTATTTGTCTATAAAAACAACTACCAGGTAGATGATTATGGAGAGAACTGGGGCAGAGAAACCAAATGTTCTAGTGATTATGGCTAATCGATTCCAAATAATGCCACAAGAGTACTCACAGTCAGTGTCCTCACACTCAGTTGGTGTAATTATGTCTTGGGCAGCCAGTAAGAGGCCGCACTGGATGCAATTAGGGATGTCAGAGAATTCCCCCACGAATCTCGGTGAGGCCAAATGCCAGTGCATTCAGCCCCCCGAAATCTGTGGTGGAATGGCCTGCCCCCCCTGCCCCTGCCCCCCTGCACGGATCCCCCCCAGGACAAGACTTACCTGGGGCAAAACTTCCAGGCGGCGGCGGCTCCGGCAGCGGCTTCGGTGGCAGCGGCAGGAGCGGCTGGTCTTCCGACCGGCTGCCGCTGCCGCCATTTATCTTGTAAAAAAACAAAAAAAACCAAAAAATGACATGATGGGCTACGTAAAGATCATGGCTGGGTAAAAAAAACAAAAAACACCGCGTACGGCCGCCGCCATTTTCATTCCTTATTTTTGGTGTCTTAGTCTACATAAATATTTACGTAGACTAACACAGCAAAAATAAGGGGAATGCAAATAGCGTAGTGGGCACTATTTTCATCCCTTTTTGATTCGCCATTTTAGCCTATGTAAATATTTACGTAGGCTAAAACGCCGAATCAAAAAAGGACGCAAATATCGCCCACTACGCTATTTGTGTTCCCCTTTTTTTTGCCGTCATAGTCTACGTAAATATTTACGTAGACTAAGACGGCCAAAAATAAGGAACGCAAATGGCAGCAGCTGGAGCTGCCACCATTTGCATATGCGGTTTTGTTTTGTTTTTACCCAGAGCCCTCCGCCGCCGGAAATCTGGCTGTGGACAGCTCTGGCCTGGGCCTGGCCGGCTGCTCCGCAGAGCCGCCGCGGAGCACAGCCAGCCATCGAGGATTCCTGGGGGGAGGAACGGAGCACCTCCCCCACCGTCGAGGATTCCAGGGGGAGGGACGGAATGCCTCCCCCCCCATAAACATAATCCACGGAAAGGTAAGTACATTTCGTACATCTCTAGAACAAATGCACATTACACAATGTCTTTCAGTTTGACAATGTAGGGATGGGGGAGAAATCCTCCACAGACCCCAGTGAGGCCGGATTCAAAAGAATCCAGATCCCCGGAGTCCATGGAGGATCGGAAGACTTACCTCTGCCTCCTGGGGAAATCCTCGCCAGCTGGATCCTCCCTGCCGGCAGGCTCCGGAGTGCCAACGATACAGCCACCATTGCTATATTGCTGGTGGGTCGGATTGACTGTGACCGCAAATGGCATCTGGGATGCCATTTGCAGCTGTAAAGGCCTTAGTTTAAGGTAAATGCAGCTGTAAATGGCAGCATTTACCTTAAACTAAGGCCTTTACGACCGCAAATGGCGTCCTGGACACCATTTGCTGCCGTGCTTTTACTTAATGTGATAGGCTACGCAAATATCTGTGTAGCCTATCATGTAAAAGTAGGGATGCAGGTAAATGGCTGCATTTACCTTAAACTAAGGCCATTACGGCTGCAAATGGCATCCCGGATGCCATTTGCAGCCGCAGTCAATCCAACCCACCAGCGATACAGCAATGGTGGCCGTATCGCTGGCACTTCAGAGCCAGCTGGAGGCTCTGCGGACTCACTGCAGAGAGGAGCTGGCCAGCGAGGATTCCAGGATGGAGGGGCAGATTGCCTCCCCACCCGTGGAACCCCGCGGAGTTCAGGTAAGGGGGTTTTGTACACCCCTATAACAATGTGAAGGTGGAGAGCCAATGTGAAGGTGGAGAGCCAATATGAAGGTGAAGATCACATCCTGCTGATCACATGTGCCCATAGACTTATACCAAAATAGAGCGGTGAATCTTGCATAGAAGTCTATGGGCACATCCTCCTGATCGCCATAAAAAACAACAACACATTTTTTTTAAAGGCAATCGTCAGGGACAGGGAGGAGATGAATGGCTCTGGCTGGAAGCAGCAGCCAAGTGCCATTCCGCCTCCAGTCCTCCTGGAGCAGAGGTAAGTGGTCCTGATCCGCTGTGGATTCCTGAGGCCAGATTCCAAAGCATCCAGCCTCATTTGAATCCACAGCGGATTTCTCTGACATCCCTACCCCCCCCCCCACTCCTGTGTTTGTTTGTTTATCTCGATTTTGGACTCCGGAAAAGGCTGTGTTTGTTGTTTAAAGTTGACCCTCACTTCTGCTTTCTCCATTCCATTTCCTTGTCATTTTTGTCTGTCAACTCTGTCTCTTTTAGATTTTTATAAACCCAGTCCTATTTCGATTTTTAAAAGCAAACATTGACTTCTGGGCATGCCCCCCCCTTTAAGTCATATGCAAGCATTTAGTTTTTTTATTTCTTTCTTTCTAAATTCTTAAAGAAAGGCATATTATAGCAGCCTACGTGTGTAGTGTTTGGTTCTCCCCCACCCCCCGGCCCCTGTCCTGAAGTGAACCATCTGTGTCTTCTCTCTGTGTTGATCCTCCCAAAACACAAATGAAAGGGTTTTTGTTTTTGTTTTTTAAAATTGTTTGATTTCTCTTGGCTCTTATCTTATCACCTGTGCTGTTCTGTATTTCTTGAAGTTAACCTGCCTTCCATAAAAGAACATGAAATACAAAACAATAAATTAAAGATACTCATCCTTTGCTTGGGCAATTCTGCTTTTCTTCATCTCTTGTGTGTCTGTGTCTGTGTGTGTGCATGTCCTAGGTTGTTGTTCCACCAACACCATATGTCCAAATTTCAAGGCAGTGTTGACAAAGCACGAGACACCTAGTATTTATATTAATTACCTTCTTATTCGTATAACACTGCACTGTGCTGCAAAGCAATCCAGCGCAATATGAGGCATCTTTGGGGCATTGGAGGGGCAGAGGTGGGCTAGGTGCTGCTGTCAGCCTGTCACTAGCAGCACCGTTAGGCCAGCCACCTGTCCCCTAGTCCAGATAGTGCCTCCCGGTGCAGTGGGGCAGAAGAGCGTGGAGGCCAGTTGCAGTGCTCGGAGGTCACTGCTTGAGGAGGCTGGTGTGGGCAAGGGCAGTAGTCACACTCTTGCCCAAGGCAGAGCATCATCTTCTGTACTGGAAGAGGGGAGCCCGCTGACGGATGCTAGGTAGGCTCTGCCAGCCTACCTGCCTGCCTGCCTGCCTCTGCTGGCCTCCGCCAGCCTGCCTGCCTCCTCCAGGCTTCATCAACCCACCTGCCTGCCCCAGACTCCACCAGCCCACTAGCCTCTGCCGGCCTCCCTTTGCCCACCTCCGCCTACCCACCTCCGCCCGGCTCCAAGCCGTCACTTAAATGCACACCAGCTCAGTGGAGCCAGGCTGTCTGACTGTTTCTTCTTCTGCAGAAAGTATTTGCCTTCTGGCTTTTACTTGTGCTGGTCCCATCATTTCTCCAGGTTTAACTCACCTCAAAGGTGGTGGAGCTGTCTTATAAGCAGAAATCTCCATGACGACGATGGTGCCCCCTTCCCCACAGTCTTTCCTGCCCCTAGTTTTTGTGGAGAAAATCAAGATTTAGCTGCACCCAGAGCAGCAACCACTGGGTATAGCTGCCTGAAGTTGGGAAGGAGAGATGCCCTCCATGGGGGGGGGGCAGCCCAGATGATTCCAGACACTTCCATGAAACCAGGGACGAATCACAGCTCTTTGCTTTGAGTGTTTTTGTGGAGAAAATCAAACTTTCTCTGCGCCCAGAGCCGCAAGCACTGGGTAAAATACATTCTAAATACTCATTTAGTCTGTGCTAGAAATAAAGAAAAGCAGATAAAAAAAATAACCTCTTCCAGCCTGCCTGCCAGGTAATGTGTGTATTCAGCCATAGAGAGGCTGAGCCGGTGATTCTTCTGAATATGCGTTGTTTTGCACTTCAAAGAAACCTGCAGCAGAGATTAGGGACCTCTGCTTCAACACATTTTCCCTTCTGAGTTTGATCTGAGTTTCTGGGAATATCAGATTCAACCTGTGCCTAGAACTAGGGATGTACGAAACACTTACCTGGTTTCGTCCAGGGACATCCGCGGTGGGGGGGAGGCGCTCCGTCCCTCTCCCTGAAATCCTTGACGGGGGGGAGGCGATCCATTTCTCCCCTCCCTGGAATCCTGTCTGGCCAGCTCCGCTCCGCGGCCAGGCTGCGGAGCCGCCGGCCGGGCCAACCCGCAGCAGGGCCTCCAGCCGCTGCCGGTCTGCTGCAGACGCAAATGGCGTCCTGAGTAGGGGATACCATTTGCGTCCCTATGGTAGCCGGTGATAGGCTACGTAAATATTTATGTAGCCTATCACGGGTCGGCGTAGGGACGCAAATGGCGTCCTCTACTCAGGACGCCATTTGTGTCCGCAGCAGCCCGGCAGCGGCTGGAGCCGCCACTGCCACCGCTGGAGCCACCGCCAGAGCCAAAGCCACAGCCGGAGCCGCCGCCAGATAGGCTCCATTCTGGGGGGCTTTCGCGGGGTGGTGGGGCAGGTTGCTCCTTTCCGCCATGGATTCCAGGGGGTCAAATTCACTGGAATTCGGCCCCCCTGAGATCTGTGGCGGAATTCTCTAACATCCCTACCTAGAACACATGCCAGTGGGCTAAACTGCCTGGGCTTTGGGGAGTCCGATGCCTGCGAGGGGGGCCTGGAGGGGCCAAGGTTTCACAAGTATGTGTGGAAACAGGGAGAAGTTACAGCTCTTTGCTTTGAGAGTTTCTGTGGAAAACATCCTATTTTAACTCCATCTAGAACAAAAACCACTGGGCCAAACTGTCTGAAATTCGTCAGGTAGCCTCCTTCCCATGGGGGTGGAGAGAACTTCAAATTCCATCCCTGTATCATAACAACTAAAAAAGTTATGACCATTTGTGTTTTCCCATGCAAGTCAATGGGAAAACACCCAAAACGGGTGGTCTGGATATCCAAATCTTGCTTCGGATTTGGTTCTGAGTTGAAGCAGAGGGGGCCCAAATTGGTCCAAGGTGGATAGGGGTCACTTTGGATGATCTGAAGCAGCATCTGAAGCAGATCAGGGGGTCCACGGACAGCCTTATTTTATACCTTATAATAATTATAGCAATATATATCACTCTTTGGGAAAAAAAGGGGTGTGGTGGGGTGGGGATTTGTGCCTTTGGTGTGTATACTTAGTAGGGATGTATGGATTTTGTTAAATACATTCCATCTGTGTTTCACGGATTGTAAGGCATTTTTCATCCATCGTCTGCTCATTCACAGAATAGGGATGTCTGCGGAATCTGCCGTGGATTCCAATGAGGCTGAATTCCAGTGAATTCGGCCCCCTGAAGTCCACAGTGAAACGAATGCACTTACCTGTGCCTCTCTTGACTGAATATCCCCCCTCCCGGCCAGTTCCATTCCACCATCTGTGCAGAACCCGGAAGTAAGTGATCAGACACATATGGCGTCTGCTATGCCGTTTGCATCCCCGTTTTTCCTCACGATAGGCTACGCGTCTCTATTTACATAGATACTTACATAGCCTATCATGGGAAAAAACAGGGACACAAACAGTGTAGTGGACGCCATTTGCATCCCTGGTTTTTCACGAGGTAGGCTACGCGTCTCTATTTACATAGACACTTACGTAAATAAGACACTACATAAGTGTCTATGTAAATAGAGATGCGTAGCCTATCGCAAGAAGAAACGGGGATGCAAATGGCGTAGCTGATGCCATTTGCGTCCAAAGAGCACTGTTCTGCGCAGATAGGAACTGGGACAGAGCCAGCCGGTGGCTCCACGGAGCAGAGCCGGCCAACTCAGATTCTGGGGGGAGGAACGGATCACCTCCCCCCCGTTCAGGATTCTGAGGGGAGGAACAGATTGCCTCCCCCCCCCAGCAGACCCTCCCTGCAGACGCGAGGTAAGGGGATTAGTATATCCCTATCACAGAATAATACATCCCTATCACCCTTTTTTTAGTGATGGTTGAGAATTTCATTTCACTTGTGCAAGTGCACATTAGCACAAGTGTGTATTAATGCTAATGTGCACTTGCACAAATTTGCATTAGTGCTACCACAAGTGTGAATTTGTGCAAATGCCCTCACGTGTGTGTTTTTTTTTAAACAGTCTGCAAGTCCGCTGTATCCTCACAATTCAGAAAAAGTTAGTCCGCTATGGAACCTACAGGTCAAATTCAGAGAAATCCAAACTCATTTGAATCCATTGCAAATTTATCCAACGTCTTTAATAACTAGCATCTATTTCATTGTATATAACAGGGATAGGCAAAATGGTGCCTTCCAGTTGTTTTGGACTACAACTTCCATAATCCCAGACCATGCTTGGTGGAGTTTATTGGAGATGTAGTCCAAAACATCTAGGGGGGCATCAGGTTGCCTAAGCCTGGCCTCTGTCTGTCTGTCTGTTTGTCATATGTTTAATTCACCCAATAACTAATGTTCTCCAGGTAGATTACAAATGGTTAAAGAATAGAACACAGTGCATAAGGACTAAAGGTGATGGCTGTAAAATAATGGGATGGCATACCTGACTGGTACTCTGTTTAAAAACTGCATTTGAGAGTCATCCCCCCGAACCCCCATCCCATAGGCTTACCTGGACTGATCTTATTTAACAAGACAACTTTAGCGTTCCATTATGGGGAAGGATTGAAAATGAATCTGGGTGAGTTCTACAGTGTGCCAGAATGCAGAGGCTCAGCAGAGATAAGATAACCTCGCAAATAAACAACAGATGGCCTGTGGCCTAATGCTATGTTGTGGATGAACATGACAGGGATTTATTCCTTCAACCTGCAGAAGGAACCTTGAAGAGGCTGAAGCGGCAGAAACGTATGGCCTGCAAGCAGCTTTGGTTTTGTTATGGGGATTCAGTCAAAGCAGATGGCATTAGAATGCATCTATATTATTATGCAGCTGTTTCCCTTCTTGCTCAGATAATGCATAAGATTCAGAATAAATTCCCCTGAGGGATTCTCGGATCAACCATAGGTCCTGAATATGCTACTCTCCGGTGATTTATTCTTTTTACAAACTAGAAAAAAAACCAGGACTGATTCTGATGCCAGTCTTGTTGATGTGTTTAGGTGTAAATATCATGGACTTTAATGGAGCTACTCAGGCGTAATGGGACCAGTGGTTAGTGCAGCACCTGTTTGTTGCTTACAGAATTTTCAGTTATGAGACCAGATTTGACTTTATTTCAAAAATGTCCACCCTGTAGGGATGGCGGAGAATTTCTCCCCCAAACTTCGGGGGGCCAAGCGCCAATGTGTTCGGCCCCCCGAACAAGTTTCGGGGAGAAATCCTCCGCACCCCCCCCCCGCACCCCGCACCCCCCCGGGGTGGGACTTACCTTCACTGAATGTCCCTCCCGGTGGCTGGTCTGGCCGGCGGTTCGGTGGGTGTTCGAGCGAGGCGGGAGCGGAAGCCGGTCTTTCGATCGGCTGCCGCCGCCGCCATTGCAATGAAAGAAAAAAAAAAACGCCCCCTGATAGGCTACGTGATGATTCACGTAGCCTATCACGGCTAGATTTGCAAAGTCAGCCGTGATAGGCTACGTGAATCGTCACGTAGCCTATCACGGGTGACTTTAAAAAAAAACAAAAAACTAAAAGAGTGAACGGATAATGGCGGCCCCCATAGGGAGCCGCCATTCCTGTTCCTTATTTGGTCGCTGTAGTCTACGTAAATGTTTACGTAGACTACGGCGAAAATAAGGGCAATGCTATTTGCGTTGCCCTTATTTTCGCCGTAGTCTACGTAAACATTTACGTAGACTACAGAGATCAAATAAGGAACGCGAATGGCGGCTCCCTATGGGGGCCGCCATTCGCGTACGCGCTTTTTTTTTTTTAAAGTCACCCGTGATAGGCTACGTGACGATTGACGTAGCCTATCACGGCTGACTTTGCAGATCTAGCCGTGATAGGCTACGTGAATCGTCACGTAGCCTATCAGGGGGCGTTTTTTTTTTTTTACTTTCGCATTCGCGGCCGGGCGAGGCGAGGCGCCTCCCCCGCGGCCTGCATTTCGGCCGGGCGAGGCGGGAAGCCTCCCCCCCCGGCCTGAACTTCGCGGGGGGAGCAGCGAAGCGCCTCCCCCCCACCGCGAACGGCCTTCGACGACAGGTAAGTGACTTTCGTCCACCCCTACCACCCTGTCCAACTTGAAAACAAAACACTGTCGGGTACAGCTTAATATTTAAAAATGGAAGGATAGAAGGCAAAGGGCGCCTCCACAGGAAATCTTTGAAGGTGTTTTGGTATGCATCCAATGCATACTAATGGAAGCATAGGAAGCTGCCTTTCACAGCGTCAGGCCATTAGTCCATCTAGGAAAGTATGCAGGCTCTATTAGGGATGCTGGAGAAATTTGAGACAGACTAAAATGAGCTCGGATTTCTAAGAATATGACCTGTGGAATCCACTGTGGAGCAACCCCCTCAGGCCACGCAGAGTCCGTGGATTTCTGGATGATTTTTTTTTCACTTTCTCAAAATGTACGCATATGAATTCATAGGAAAATACATAAGTTTCTGCTCAGGAAATGTTGAATGGAATGGGGACAATACACTAAATATTATGTACTAAGGAAAATGATGTAAATACTTAGGTGAATACTTATGTAAATACTTATGTATTTATTTGCATATTTTTCCACATGACAAAAAAAAAATTGCATCCGTCTGTGGGCGGACAACAGAACAAAAGGCACCTGACAGTCTGCGAAACACAGATGGAATGGATTTTACACAGTCTGTACATCGCTAGGCCCTATCAAAAAAAGTGGGGGGAAGTACACATGTCTGTGGGTGCTTTCAATATGTGCACCAAAATGACCCTTTTCCCATTCAACCAACGACAACACCACCAAAGCTTGCATTCAGGAACTGGAGAGAGGCAAACTGAGCTGCGAGGTGGAACCCAGACAACTAGGGATGGCGGAGAATTTCTCCACGAATCTTCGGGAGGCCGAGCGCCAAGGCATTCAGCCCCTCGAAAGTGCTGGGGAAATTCTCCGCCGGCCCCCCACCCCCCCCGGGATGGGACTTACCTTCAGCGAATGTCCCTCTCGGCGGCGGGTCCCGGCGGCGTTTCGGCGGCATTTTGTCGGGGGTGGCAGCCGCCATTACAAAATAAAAAAGTAAGAACACACACACACACACACCCGTGATAGGCTACATGACGATTTACGTAGCCTATCACGGCTAGATTTCCAAAGTCAGCCGTGATAGGCTACGTAAATCGTCACGTAGCCTATCACAGGTGACTTTGGGGGGGGAAAAAAAAGCGCGTACGCAAAAGGCGGCGGCCCATGGGCGCTGCCATTTGCATTCCTTAGATTGGTACGTCTAGTCTACGTAAAGATTTACGTAGACTACGGCGAAAATAAGGGCAACGCAAATAGCGTTCCCTTATTTTCTCCGTAGTCTACGTAAATCTTTACGTAGACTAGACGTGCCAAAATAAGGAACGCAAATGGCGGCGCCCATGGGCCGCCGCCATTTGCGTATGTGCTTTTTTTCCCCCAAAGTCACCCATGATAGGCTACGTGACGATTAACGTAGCCTATCACGGCTGACTTTGGAAATCTAGCCATTATAGGCTACGTTAATCGTTACGTAGCCTATCACGGGGTGTGTTTGTTTGTTTTTTACTTTTTCTTTTGCAACCGGGGAGACGGGGTGCTTCTCCCCGGCCTGAATTTCGGCCGGGCGAGGCGGGGCGCCTCCCCCCCCTTGCCTGAACTTCGGGGGGAGAAGCGACGTGCCTCCCCCCACCGCGATAAAAGTTGCGGGACAAGGTAAGTCCCTTTCGTACATCCCTACAGACAACCTTTGAGGAGTTTGAGCCTTGCTATTTCTCCTGTCTCTATCCACAAAGGCAAATATTGAGTTTTCACTAGAGATGTATGATAAATTCAGTTCAGTTCAGGATTTACCCAGTTTGCAACTCTAGAACTGAACACAGACTCAAACAGTGCAGGTGAAGTCTGTTCATTTCTGAGCTTGAAACTTGATTCACAGGTCCCCCAAAAATGCAATTGGTAGCATGCATACATTAGGACAATAAATGCATACTTTTGGAAAAAAACACACAAATACGCTTTAAGCAATGGGGGAAGAATGCATATATTCCAAAGATGTGCACAATCAATGAATACAGTTGGGAAAATATGCACGGATTTTCATGCAAAAGAAAAGGGGGCGGAGCTTGTAATCTGATTAGGACTCGAGTTGGAATGAACTTAAACAGGAATTCAGCAAATTTCTGCAAGCTGATTTGCACATCCCTAGTTTTCTCATCAGAACAAAACACCATGGATATTCCTGGCATCTCCATGCTCATGGAGGAGATGCAGCAGGAAGACAATTGTCTCTCACACCTGCATTCTCTGTAAGGTGGGGTGAGAGCAAGTGGGTGGGCTGTGCCATCCTTTTGCTGTGTGCAATGGAATGTGTATCCAGTCAAACCAGTTCAATCGTGCAAATGTCAAGATGCTGGAAGACAGAATTATGGTCCAGAGATTCTCTTGGGAGTTAAACCTTCCTCTCTGTCTTGCTTGCTCTCTTTTTGTGAAGGAGTGAGGCGGGGGCGGGGAGAGAAAAGTCATTCAAGAGAAGAAAGAGTAAAATTCTTAACCTAAGGAATGAAAAATAAAGCCCCTTTTTCATGAAAAGGATGTAATGAGAAGAGAAAATTGCCTCTTTTCATTACAGCCTAAAGCTTGACCTCATGCTCTGTCTTACAATCGGCACTTCTCATTATCATCCTAAGCAATGCTTTCTATTCCTCCAGCCTTTTCTTCTCACCAAAGGAAAATCACAAGGTGATGATGGGGATTCTGGCTTCCTAGAGACCAATTCCTGGGTAGTTATTCATTCACGGAACAGTATCCTGTCAAAATTCTCCGCTTCTCAACATTCATGTAGTCTGCTCACAGTTTCCTGTCTTGTCATGTGCTGCTGATATACAAAACAAGAGAGTGTTTCTTTCTGTTATTGAACTCATGCTTCCAGTAGACCCATAATGGTTTTTTAGCAAATAATTATAGTAGCACATTTTATTTCTTTATTTCTTTATTTATACATTCATTCATTCATTCCATTTCATTTCTATACCACCCAATAGCTGAAGCTCTCTGGACAGTTCAGAAAAATTAAAACCACAAAGTACAACATAAAACAATATAAAATATGAAGGCTTAAAGCTACAAAAGTACAACCACAATAAAACCTAGCAACAATGTAGAGATTTAAAAACAGATTTAAAACAGCAGAGCTAAAAGAATAGAGTGCTAAAATGCTGGGATAATAAAAACCTGGCCCTGAAAGAATACAACATAGGCACCAGACAAACCTCTCTAGGGAGCTCATTCCACAGCCAGGGTGCCACAGCAGAAAAGGCCTTCTTCCTGTTAGCCAACCACCTCATTTCCTTTGGTAGGGGCTCCTGAAGCAGGACCCCTGAAGATGATATTAAGGTCCGGACAGGTACATATGGAACAAATAACATATATATTCGGATGTGCCTCGACACCCAGCTTTGACTTGGACCATAATTCAAATTGGGAAATGGCCCACTTTGACTTAGACCAATTCTGAGGCTGTCCACTTCAACACAGTACTAAACCCGAGTTGAGATCTGGAAATCCAAGGCTTTGTGTTTCCTGTTGACTATCATGGGAAATCCAAAAATTGCTCTAACTTTTTTTTTTCTCTAGTTGAAGAAATAGTAGCCCCTTAGGTGGGTATTCAGCCTGTCAGATATCAGAATAATAGGTGCAGGAGTTTTTGTGCTACATGTAGGGGTGTACAGATTCCCTACCGTCTGTTCCAGTGGGGAATCCATGGGGGGGAGGCGTTCCTCCCCCCTGGAATCCTCTAGAGCAGCTCTGCTCCACAAGGATTCTGGGGGGGTGGGGAAACTGGCTTGGGGGCCACTCACCTTCCCTCCTGCCAGCCAGAGCCATTCACTTCCTCCCTGTCTCTGCCGATTGCCATGTCTTTAAAAAAAGAAAAAGAAAAAAGGTGATTGGCCAGATGTGCCCATTTTTTTTATTTTTTAAAGAAAAGACATGGCAATTGTCAGGGACAGGGAGGAGGCGAACGGCTCTGGCTGGCAGGAGGGAAAGTAAGTGGTAAGCAAAAAAATGGCATTCGGCAGGATTTGCCCATAGACTTATACGCAAAATAGAGCCATGAATCTTGCGTATAAGCCTATGGACACATAGACGCAAGATTCATGACTCTATTTGCATCTGAGTCAATGGGCACATCTTGCCGATCACCTTTTTTCTTTTTCTTTTTTTAAAGACAAGGCAATCGGCAGGGATAGGGAGGAGGCGAATGGCTCTGATTGGCAAGAAGCATTCGAGTGCCATTCTGCCTCCTGTCCTCCTGGAGCAGAAGTAAGTGGCCCCGATCCGCTGCAGATTCCTGAGGCTGGATTCTTTGGAATCCAGCCTCATTTGAATCCGCAGCGTATTTCTCTGACATCCCTAGTTACATGTCTTAATATTTTCAATTTTTAAAGGGGACTGCCGATAACTTTTCTATTTTGTGGCAGAATTAGATGAACATTGTAAAGATAATGGGCCCTTCTGAACATATCTAGCTTGGGAAATACCAGACCAATAGCTGCGGAGATTTTTCTGCAAGGGCAGGCTTGACATTTTGAGGGTCTCCAAAAGAAGACACACTTATCCACTTATGTTCCTTGTGAGCTATTGTTCTGAAAATAACAGACAGCCTAGAGGTGTTCCTAGGTAAGAACCCTGCAAAGTTTCAGAAGAATAGGTTCATGTGGAAGTAGTGTCCTCAAATATTTTGGTGAGAGGAGGTTATTCACTCATTTATTCATTATATTTTAATCCATCCAACAACCAATGATCTCTGGGTGGATTACAAACAATTAATAGACTAAGATGCCATTTTGTTGTTCAGTCGTTAAGTCATGTCCGACTCTTCGTGACCCCATGGACCATAGCACGCCAGGCCTTCCAAGATGCCATACGAATGGTTAAAATATAAAATACAATACACATATTTAAAAGAATACAATATGATACAAAACAACAAACTACAATAAAATGGCTATAAAACTCTAGAACTAGGTTTTCGCCTTCCCTCCCCACCCCTATGCAGGGTTTTTTTTTGGGGGGGGGGCAATTTGTATGAAAATGCCACACATTCAGAGGTGTCCCCAGGCAAGAAACCTGTAAAGTTTCAGGAAAAGACATGCAGGAGCTAGAATGCTTGAAAATCAAGCCTTTTTCATACTGAAAATTGGTGGCATTAGAAGCATTTGACTGCTTACTAAACAATAGGAGCCAGGGAGGCCTGAGAAACAAAGTGTACTTGGATATTGTTTGAGCCATAGGGTGCACCTTGATAATATTGTTTGAGCCACAAGGCATACTTGGATTTATAATATCACACACACGTCTCACACATGACAAACTGCAGGAGAACTAAATTCAAATTATTTGATTTGTTTTTAATAACTAGAGGAAGGTGAAATGGATGCACTCCCTAATTCTACACAAAGACGAACACAGACAAGCACACAGCATGGCTGCCACCAAGAGAAAGATTTTGCTGGGAAAAGTCTGAAAGAAAGATTGAGTTAAAGCAGAAAGAATAAACACACATTTGGATCCAAGACACCCCATCCCAGCACTCTAGAAAAACCTATGATTTCCATTCTACTCCCATGCAGCTAAACTGTAGAGGAACTGAAGGCAGCAAGATTTTTTTTCTCAAACACTCTGAGGAACTCAGTCCTCCCCCCAAATTGTGGTGATTTGAGCCCTTGGTAAAATGAGGCCTAGCATTAGAAAGGGGACCTTTCAGTCACTCAACTGCATTCCCTCCATGCCCCCCCAAGCAGTATTAGAGAAACAAAAGTTAAGATGCTATACTTTATTTTATTTTTTGGCAGGAGATTAAAAGAAATCCCCACATTTCCCATGACTCCAAAGCATGAGTCACTAAAGAAGCCTTGTTCTGGAGCAGGTCTGGTTCTATTGCCTTCAAGGGAGGTCCTGTTTGACCTTAGACACAACAGAGCTAGACCAAAGCAGCTCAAATCTGCTTCGGGCATTGGGCTTCCTTCGGTGCACATCCTTAACTCACACACGTGCACACATACAAACATGTGTTTGTATGTGAGCATGTTTAGGGACTGGGCAAAACAGTAATTTAACCAAACGCTTATGAAACTGACTCAGTCATCTGAGGAGAAATGGTTTTGTGGAATGTTCCCTCCTACAGCTTTGTTTCTCTGCATGATTTTGCTGATTCTTCAGCAAACTTGCTGAAATCCCATTAAAGTCCCATTGAACTCAGAGGGACTTACTTTTGAGTAGACGTGCATAGAATTACAGTGTTAATCTGGGATTCCCCACCAGCACCTAAAATGGAATGGGACTGCTTTTGAACCTTTGGGCCTGCTTTCAATAAAGCATCATTGCTAGGTGGGGGGTTACAAGACATTCTTTTTTGAAGAGGAAGAGGGAGGAGGAGGAGGAGGAGGAGGAGGAGGAGAATTCCAAATGTCAAAATCCTCTTGTAATTCAGGTTTTAGAATAGGGTAAAAAACAGCTGTTCAGGTTTAAAGATACAAAGGTGACTTACAGTGCAATCCTATGCATGTTAAGACAGAGAAAGGCATGCTGGGAGTTGTAGGACTGTCTAAACATGCATAGGATTGTGAGCTTAATATTTTTTTTATCAAGCCTGCTTCAGTCACAGCAGTTCTTGAATGCAAGCTTTGTTGCTGTTGTTGTTGTTGTCCGAATGGGGAAAGTGTGCATTTAAGTAAGGATGGACGAAAGTCCCTTACCTGGTCCCGTAGCTTGCTTCGCGGTGGGGGGGAGGCGCTTTGGTTCTCCCCCCGAAATTCTTGGCAGGGGGGGAGGCCCCTGCCCCTCCCGGCTGAAATTCAGGCCGGGGGGGGCGCCCCTTCCCTCGCTGCCGAAATTCTGGCCAGGGGGAAGCGCCCTGTCTCCCCGGCCGCAAAATTAAAAAGTTATGGGGGGGGGAAACGTGATAGGCTACGTAATGATTTACATAGCCTATCACGGCTAGATTTTCAAAGTCAGCCGTGATAGGCTACGTAAATCGTTACGTAGCCTATCATGTTTCTTTTTATTATTATTATTTTACTGGGAAATGGCGGCGGTGGCAGCCGGTCGGAAGACCGGCCGCCGCCCCTGCCGAAACACCGCCGAAATGCCGCCGGGACCTGCTGCCAAGAGGGACATTCAACAGAGGTAAGTCCCATCCCGGGGGGTGGCGGGGGGTTGTGGTGGAGAATTTCCCCACAGATTTCGGGGGGCCGAATGCGTTGGCATTCGGCCTTCCGGAGATTCGTGGAGAAATTCTCCGCCATCCCTACATTTAAGTGCACATATTTAAAGTGCCCACCGGAACGTGTAGTTCCCCCTCTCTTTTTTTTTGATAGGCCTAAATATTGTCCTAGATGGACCTGTGGTCTGACTGAGTGTAAGGCAGCTTCCTATGTTCCCATTAGTATGCATTGGATGCACACCAAAACACCTTCAAAGGATTCCTGTGGAGGCGCTCTATGCCATTTATCCTTCTGCTAAGCTCTACCCACAGAGTTTTGTTTTCAAATTGGGAAGGGTGGACGTTTTAGAAATCAAATCAAATCTGGTCTCATAACTGTAAACAGTGTGAGCAAGTGGGAAAATAACTAATTTGGGGGGGGGAATGCCTAAGGCAGAGAGAGAGGGACTCTGAGAGAGTACAAGGGAGAAGGAAGGAAACAAGGGTAGGAGTCCAAGCTGCAAGAACTGGGGAGCTTGTTGAAAGAAAGCTGGACTTAAGACAGTCCAAGCTTATGACATTGCTTGGGTAAAGAACCTGAATAAAACAGGGACACAGTCTAGGTGGGCTGGATATGTTTATCTCTTATTATTTTATAACCTTATTGTTCGTCCATATGCTTTTGTGTGTGCCATATGTGTGCGTGTGTTTCCCTTCAGATTTTAAAACGTTTTCCTGTTAACTTCAGGAAAAACTTCCTTCAGTAAACTTTTAACTGTTGCTCCTTGAAATGTTGTGGTTTCTTTTCTTTGTGGGTTACCCACCCTATATCCAATAGTGAACCCGCACACTACCTAAAGTAAATACCAGAGAATTTTAAGGCTGGTTTGGTGGAAGCAGCCAGATGGGAGAACTGGGAGGGAGATTTCTACATGGTGGCAGCAGAAAAGGCCACCGGAAGAGAAGGGCAAAAATGAGTGTGGGCACACTTTTCCCCTATTTTCTGTTCCACTCATGAAACAGGGCGCTGCTGCTGGTCCATATCGTATATTAAAACAACCAGTTTTTCGGTACTGCACAGATCTTTCTGGAAGGACTTGATGAGTAGAGATTGGTGGTTCTGTTGTCAGTGGGGAGTTTCAGTCAGAATCAGTCAGAACTCTAAAAGAGCTATCCAAGGCACCTCTGACTGGTTCTGACTGAAACCTGGAGCAGATTCACCACCCCACTGATATCAGAGCCACCAGCCTCCACAGGGCTTGATGACTGGTATAAGGTTAATTCTATGATTATCTGTCTTCATTCATGACAATGTTGCATTTTACTTATATATGCCTCATATTTTCTGATATTATTTGGGTTTATGTGTTTCTTTGATTTGTTTAATTTAAACTATATTATATGCTGGGAAAAATACAATAAAACCATCATTGAAAAAAGAAACTCAGGCTCGAACTCTTAGGAACTTGCCCTGAGTTATTGTCATACAATGCAGAGCTATTGCTCATCTCCCCAGTCCTTTGGTCTATTTTTCCCTGAATGGGCCTTCCTACAGTTAGTTAGACTATTTCATAGCTTGATAGGCTTGAAAACAGTGTAATCTCCTTAAAGAAAGGATCATGTCTTATTATACATTTTCTAAAAGTAAATTTAGAGCATTGTGTAAATATTTAATACTAATCCCAACATTATCCCCATCCAACATTCAGGCCATTTTTCATTCTTTCATCAGTGAAAGAACATAAGAACACAGAATCATAGAATAGTAGGGTTGGAAGGGGCCTATAAGATCATCGAGTTCAACACCCTGCACAATTCAGGGATCTAAGTCAAAGCATCCCTGAAAGATGGCTGTCCAGCTTCATCTTGAATGCCTCCAGTGTGGGGGAGCCCAATACCTCCCTAAGTCATTGGTTCCATTGTCGTATTGCTCTAACAGTCAGGAGGTTTTTCCTGATGTACAGCCAGAATCTGGCTTCCTGTAACTTGAGCCCATTATTCCGTGTCCTGCATTCTGGCATGATCGAGAAGAGATCCTGGCCTTCTCTGTGACAACCTTTCAAGTACTTGAAGAGCGTTACCATATCCCCCTTCAGTCTTCTCTTCTCAAGGCTAAACATGCCCAGTTCTTTCAGTCTGTCCTCATAGGGCTTTGTTTCCAGTCCCCTGATCATCTTCATTGCCCTCCTCTGAACCCTCTCCAGTTTATCTCCATCCTTCTTAAAGTAAAGTCTGGTGCCCAGAACTGGACACAGTACTCCAGATGAGGCCTAACCAGTGCTGAGTAGAGGGGAACTAGTACTTCATGTGATTTGGAAGGTAGACTTCTGTTAATGCAGCCCAAAATAGCATTTGCCTTTTTTGCAGCCACATCACAATGTTGCATCATATTCAGCTTGTGATTTACAATAATTCCAAGATCCTGCTCACTTGTAGTATTGTTGAGCCAAGTGTCCCCCATCTTGTAAATGTGCATTTGGTTTCTTTTTCCTAGGTGCAGAACTTGGCATTTATCTGTATTAAATGTCATTCTATTATTTTCTTCCCAGCACTCCAGCCTATCAAGATGACATTGAATTTTGTAGGGATGTACAAAAGTCACTTACCTTTTTGAAGGGTGACATTCACGGTGGGGGGGGAGGCACTCTGTTCCTCTCTGGCCGGCTCCGCTCTCTCTGGCTGGCTCCGCTCCGTGGAGATTCCGCAGAGCTGCCGGCCGGTGTCGCCCGCAGCCGGACATCCGGCGGCTGGGCAGCCTGCAGGGATGCAAATGGCGGCAGCCGTAGCTGCCACCATTTGCGTAGGGTTGGCAGAGAATTCCGCCATGGATTCCAGTGAGGCTGGATTCTACAGAAACCCCTGGAATCTGTGGTGGAATGGCCTCCTGCCCCCCGCCCCCCCCACGGAATCCCCCCTGGACAGAACTTACCTGGGGTGGATGCAGTGGATTAGGTGGCAGCAGCAGCGACGGCGGCGACAGCTCCAGCAGGTGGTCTCCTGGCCGGCCACGGCCGGGCTGCTGGGGCCACCATTGCCGTCCTTGTGAAAAAAAGAACAGCGAAAAAAAAGGAACGCAAATAGGGTCCACTATGCTATGTGAGTTCCCTTTTTTTTCACTGTAATAGCCTACGTAAATATTTACATAGGCTAGAACGGCGAAAAATGGGGAACGCAAATGGCGGCCGCCGTAGCCACCGCCATCTGCGTACGCTGGGTTTTTTTGGAGGGGAGGGTTAGCTGTGATAGGCTATGTAAATACTTACGTAGCTTATCACGGCAGCCTTGCTGGATGGAAATGGCGGCCGCTATGGCAGCCACCATTTGCGTCCGCAGCAGCCCGTCCGCAGCCAGAAATCCAGCTGCGGATGGCCCTGGCCGGCGGTTCTGTGGAGCTGCCACAGAGCAGAGCTGGCTGGGCAGGATTCCAGGGGGGAGGACTGGATCGCCTCCCCCCTGTCAAGGATTCCAGGGGGAGGGACAGAGCGCCTCCCCCCCACTGCGAATCAATCCGCGAAAAGGTAAGTGAGTTTTGTACATCCCTACATTTGTGTCCCTGTATTTTGCCGTGATAGGCTACATGAATATTTACATAGCCTATCATGGAAAAAAAACAAAAACAAAACAGCGGATGCAAATGGCGGCGGCTATGGCGGCCGCCATTTGCGTTCCCTTTTTTTTGTGCTATTTTAGCCTACGTAAATATTTACGTAGGCTATTATGGCGAAAAAAAAGGGAACGCAAATGGCATAGTGGCCATTACATAGCCTATCACTTACGTAGCCTATCACGGCCTCCGCAGGGACACAAATGGCGTCCCTGCGTTAGCCGTGATAGGCTACATAATTATTTACACAGTCTATCACAGCTATAAAGTAGGGATGTACAAAACTCACTTACCTTTTTGCGGAATCTTTTGCGGTGGGGGGGGAGGCACTCTGTCCCTCCCCCCGGAATCCTCGACGGCTGGCTCTGCTCTGCGTCCAGGCCGCAGAGCCGCCGGCCAGGGCCGTCCGCAGCTGGATTTCCATATTTATGTAAATATTTACGTAAGATAAATTTACGTAAGATAAATTTACATATTTACGTAAATATTTACGTAAGGTAAATATGGATTTACGTTTTTACATAAACATTTACGTAAGATAAATCGGTGAAAAATAGGGAACGCAAATGGCAGCCGCCGTAGCTGCCGCCATTTGCGTACGCTGTGGGTGTTGCTGTTGTTGTTTTGAGGTTAGCCGTGATAGGCTACGTAAATTCTTACATAGTCTATCACGGCTGCAAGGATGGCAATGGCGGCGGCAGCAGCCTTGCCATGGTCAGCCAGGAGACCAGCCACTGGAGCTCTGCTGCCTCCGGAGCCACTGCTGCTGGAACTGCCGCTGCCACCTCTGCCGCTAAATCTGCTGCATCCGCCCCAGGTAAGTGCCGTCCCGGGGGGTTTCCACGGGGGGGGCGGGGGGGCAGGAGGCCATTCTGCCACAGATTCCGGGGGATCAGATGTTCTTTAGAATCTGGCCTCACTGGAATCCGTGGTGGAATTCTCTGCCATCCCTGCTATAGTGAGGAAGTGAATGGCGGCCACAGATGTGGCCGCCATTCGCAAGTCAGTGTGGACGGCAGCAGGTAAGTGCTCCATTTTGCGTGACTTTCATGGGGTGGGAAGGTGGGGGGCTTCGTTCCGCCATGGATTTCGAGGGGCCGAATGCACTGGCATTCAGCCTCATTGAGATCTGTGGTGGAATTCTCTGACATCCCTAGAATTTTGTTTCTGTCTTCCAGGGTATTAGCTATCCCACCTAATTTTGTGTAGGGATGTCAGAGAATTCTGCCACAGATCTCAGTGAGGCCGAATGCTAGTGCATTCAGCCCCCTGAAATCTGTGGCGGAACGGCCTGCCCCCCCGCCCCCCCGCAGATCCCCCCCGGGACGAGACTTACCTGGGGCGGATCTTCCGGGCAGCGGCGGCTCCAGTGACAGCTCCAGCAAAGGCTTTGGCGAAGGCGGCAGCAGCGGCAGGTCTTCCGACCGGCTGCCACCGCCGCCGCCATTTCCAGGCTTGTGGGGAAAAAAAAAAAAAGACCTGATAGGCTATGTAAAGATTTATCTAGCCTATCATGGCTAGGTTTAAAAAAAAAGAAAAAAAAGACGTGATACGCTACGTAAATCTTTACGTAGCCTATCATGGTTGGGGGTGGGTTAAAAAAAACAAAAACGCGTACGCAAATGGCGGTGGCTATGGCCGCTGCCATTTGCATTCCTTCTGTTTGGCCGTCTTAATCTTCGTAAATATTTACGTAGACTATGACAGCAAAAATCAAGGGGAACGTAAATAGCGTAGCGGGCACTATTTGCGTCCCTTTTTCATTCACCGTTTTAGCCTACATAAATCTTTACGTAGGCTAAAACGGGGAATCAAAAGGGGATGCAAATGGCACCTGCTACGCTATTTGTGTTCCCCTTGATTTTTGCCGTCATAGTCTATGTAAATATTTACGTAGATTAAGACGGCCAAACAGAAGGAATGCAAATGGCAGCGGCCATAGCCACCGCCATTTGCGTACGCGTTTTTGTTTTTTTTAACCCACCCCCAACCATGATAGGCTACGTAAAGATTTATGTAGCCTATCACGTCTTTTTTTTCTTTTTTTTAAACCTAGCCATGATAGGCTAGATAAATCGTAGCTGCCGCCATTTGCATACGCGTTGGTTTTTTGTTTTTACCCAGAGCCCTCCGCGGCCGGAAATCTGGCTGCGGGTGGCTCTGGCCTGGCCGGGCTGGGCCTGGCCGGCTGCTCCGCGGAGCTGTCGCAGAGCACAGCCAACCGTTCAAGGATTCTGGGGGGAGGAATGGAGCGCCTCCCCCCCACCATCAACATAATCCGCGAAAGGTAAGTCACTTTCATACATCGCTAATTTTGTGTCATCTGCAAATTTGATGAGCATTCCCTGCACTTCCTCCTCCAAGTCATTAATAAAAATTTTGAAGCTCACCAAGCCCAGGACAGAGCCCTGCGGTACCCTTCTCATTACCTCACCCTTTCTTGAGAAGATCCCATTGATAAGCATTCTTTAAGTCCGATTCTGTAGCCAACTGTGGATCCACCTGACAGTTGTCTCATCTAGACCACTTTTACCTAGTTTGCTAATCGGAATATTATGGGGCACTTTGTCAAAAGCTTTGCTGAAGTCAAGGTACATTATGTCCACAGCATTCCCACAGTCCACAAGGGAGGTTTCCTGATGAAAAAATGAGATCAGATTCATCCGTCAGGATTTGTTCTTCACAAGTCCATGTTGGCTTTGAGTCATCACTGCATTGTTTTCAAGGTGCTTACAAATGGATTGCTTTATCATGTACTCCAGAATTTTCCCAGGGATTGATGTCAGGCTGACTGGTCTGTAGTTCCCAGGTTCCTCCTTTTTACCCTTTTTGAAGATAGGGACAACATTAGCCCTCCTCCAGTCATCTGGCACTTCACCCATCCTCCAGGATTTCTCAAAGATAGACAGTGGTTCTGAGAGTTCTTCAGCCAGTTCCTTTATTACTCCAGGATGCAGTTCATCTGGCCCTGGAGATTTGAACTCATTCAAAGTAATTAGGTGTTCCTTGGCCATATGCCTATTGATCTTAAGCTGCAATCCTGCCCCTTCAGCCTGTACTTTGCCTTTGCCAGGGGGGTCATGGACCCTCTTTTGGGAGAAGACTGAGCTGAAGTAGGAATTGAGCACCTCTGCCTTTTCTTTGTCATCTGTTATCATTTTGCCATCCACATTTAATAGTTGCACTACCATTTCTTTCCTCTGCCTTTTACTATGCACCTATCTGAAGAAAGCCTTTTTGCTTTCAGCATCCCTCGCTACCCTCAGCTTGTTCTCAGCTTTAGCCTTCCTGACGCTATCCCTGCAATTCTGTGCTACCTGCTTGTACTCTTCCATTGTTGCTTGGCCTTCCTTCCACTTCCTAAATGTGTGCTTTTTTTTTGTTTTCAGGTCATCTCTAAGCTTTTTGTGAAGCCACATTGGCTGCTTCTGTTGTCCTCTGCCGTTTTTGCTTGTTGGAATTGTTTGTAATTGTGCCTTGAGAATTTCCTTTTTTAAAAGCTCCTACCCATCTTGGACTCATTTTCTCATTAGAGTCGCTTGCCATGGGATCTTACTTATCATTGTTCTGAGTTTATTAAAATTGGCTTTCCTAAAATCCAGGGTATGCATTGGCTACACTCAGCTTTGCTTCCTTTAGAACCAAGAACTCAAGCATAAGATGGTCACTTTCCTCCAGAGTTCCCATAACTGCTACTTTATCCACTAAGTCATCTCTGTTGGTTAGGATCAAGTCAAGATAGCTGATCCTCTAGTTCCTTCCTCTACTTTCTTTAGAAGGAAATTATCAGCAAGACAGCAACAAAAGTCGGGGATCTCTTGGAAGGGCCATGTTTTGCAGAATTTGTCTCCCAACAAATATTGGGGAAATTGAAGTCCCCCATTACTATTACATAATGCTTCCTTGAAACCTTGGCAATTTGCTTTTCAAAAGTTTCATCCTCCTCTTCTCCTTGATTGGGTGGCTGGTAGTAAACTCTGACCACTGTGTTCCTTTTATTCTTTGCTCCATTTATTTTAACCCAGATGCTCTCAATGGGGCTACCAGGCTCATCCTCCAGTATTTCTGTGCAGAGATATGTATTTTTAACATATGGTGCAACTCTACCTCCCTTTCTGTTCCTCCTGTGCTTTTTGAACAGGTTATTAGGGATGTACAAAAGTTACTTACCTTTTCAACGGGGTGATTCGCAGTGGGGGGGGGGAGGCACTCCGCCCCTCCCACCGAAATCCTAAACCGTCCGGTTCCGCTCTGTGATGGCTCTGCGGAGCTGCCAGCCAGGGCCGTCCACAGCCGGAGTTCTGGCCACAGACGGGCTGCTGCGGACACAAATGGCGGCCGCCGTAGCTGTGAAGTTGCGAAGCTGCTGTGATAGACTACATAACTATTTACGTAACCTATCACAGCAAGCCAAAAAAACAACAACAGCATATGCACATGGCTGTGTGGATGAAGGTCCGAGGTCAAGGCACCGGGGCTTGCATGAGGACTTCCAGTGAGCAAAACAGGGACTTCCTGGCATACAGTAGTTATCATACTGCATTACCTCTATAGTCACCGGAGGTATTTCAGCATATATCTGAGGGGGAAGCATTAAAATAAACTAGCACAAAATGCTTGCAGTAAGGTTCACCGTGGTGGTGGTGATGGTGGTGGTGGTGATAATGGCAAATGATTGTTATGTAAACTATAGAGTGACGTATTTGCTCTGTGGAGCTGTGAAAGTTTTTTTTTTTTTTAACCTCTTATGTGTTGCTTTTCCCACTTAAAATTTATGGGCGATGCTTGTGCTGAATATTCCCTGCCAAAGAGGATGCTCCCTGCATCTGTTAAAACGTTTCCAGATTTACCACCACCTTTTAAGCTGTGACAATGTTGGAGGAATCTTGCAAGGTTAATTAATTGCCTGCTTGAAACTTCTGCGTAGTGAACTCTTTTAAAGGAAAAGTTAACAAGATCCTTTCTAGCAAGTACATTTTCCATATTGACATGAGCTTTTATTGTTTATTCATGCTTAGCGTAGCAGGGAACACCTATTTTTCTCTGAAGAGCCTATTTATACTGCTTTCTAATTTTCCATTTCAATGACTTCATGACTTGTCCTTCAGTTTTGCTCCATTTTCTCCAGCGAAGGAGTTCTTTTGCTCTGATGAGATGCACACAACATGGGGAGCAAAGTACAATGTCAATCTCATCCAAATTATAGCAGGTCAAAGGCATGATGGGTCAGTGCACTTGGGCTGTCCAATGGGAAAACGGGATATGTTCAACTTATGGATAAAAGAAACCACATGGCAAAAATAACAAAGAGGCCTGTGACAACTTAAAGACTGACTGATCTATTAGGATCATAGGAAGCTGCCTTATACTGCGTCAGATCGTCAGTCCATCCAGCCCAGGATTGTTGACACTGGCAGCATCTCTCCAGGGTTCCAGGCAGGCTCTTTCCTATCCCTGTCTGGAGATGCCATGGATTGAACCTGAGAGACCTTCTGCATGCAAAGCATGTGCTTTCCCACTAAGTGTTACCCCCCTTTTTTCAACCTACGCCCTCCAGATATTTTGGACCACAAGTCCCGTCATTTCTGACCATTAGCCATGCTGGCTAGGGCTGATGGGAGTTAGTCCAAAAGTCTGGAGGGCACCAGGTTGGGGAGGGCTGTCTTATAGCATGTGCTTTTATGGACTTGAGTCTATTTCATCAGATGCATGATGTGTTCTCCTCAGCTGGCAGAAAATTACGCAGGGATGGTGGTGTTGGTTACACAAAAAAGAAGAATGTGATGTTTTGAGGGGATGGGATGAGCATCCTCATACCCAAATAAACACGAGGAGAAAAGAAGAATGGCATCCTCATGCCCAAATGGCATCCTCATGATGGCATCCTCATGCCCAAACACGGGGAGAAAAGAAGAATGTGATGTTTTGTGGGGATGGGATGAGCATCCTCATTCCCAAATCAACACGGGGAGTGGTTTATTCTTTCCAGTTTGGGGTACTGAGTGAGTCAATTTTTTATGTTTTTCACCCATAATTCTGTTCAATTTCCACATTTATCTGCAACTTTTAAAAGAAAACCTTTCACAACACACATTCTAATGCACATTTTTTTAAATGTACCTGTTTCTCTCAACATCTGAATTTTAAACTGCCAAAAACTTGCATTGCCACCACATTTGGAGAAGTGTGAAAACTGGTGGGTAGTTAACTTGTGGTCCAAGAGGTCTGGAAGATCAGGTCATTTTGTACAGGAATTCACAAGAATCAAATAAATTCCTCAAGCATTCCTAACTCAGAGAAGCAGAGAGAACAGTTGGCCTTCCAGTCATTATACAGGTGTTATATTGCCCCATTTCCTGATAATTCTGATGTGGTACAAAGTGTTCTCAGCAACACAACATTGTTATTATCACAATATTGAAAACCCTTGAATAGCTATCAGAAACAAATGTGTAATGATGACTGAAAACTACAGGGTATTTTGCATCCCCGTTGTCATGGGATAAACATAAAGTCTGAAAGCAGGCTGAGGAAAATAATGTAACTCCCTAACACAGTGTGACAGCTACAGTCCGTTTCTCCCCCTCCCAAAATAAAGGTGAGAGAGAAGTTGTGTGCATTTTTTCCTTCAGGTCTGGAGTCTCTGTGGTTATAAGTGGATGACTTATACTAAATCTGTTCGTTTAACTCAGTATTGTCCTCACAAAGGGTGGAGAACCCGTGCCCCTTCCAGAATAGTATTGTACTACAACTCCTATCATCCCTTACCTTTGGTCATGCCTGCTCGGGCTGATGGAAGTTGGAAACCAACATCATCTGGAGGGCAGTGGCATAGCTAGGTAATGTTGGACCCTGGGCTTAATGGTCTTATTGGCACCCTCTTTAGACTGCCATGGGTATTACTCAGTAGCATCATGGTAAATGTTTTAGTGCAGATATTCATCATGACCACACCCACTAGGAAAGTCCAAAAATGTAGCTGTGTCTGCATATTAACAAACAAGTTCTAGCAGTTGGCCATCATCTCCCCCAAGAGCAGGTATTTGATAAAGTTAATGGGGCTTCATTGCCCATTCAAGATCAGGCCACCCCAATGTACTTTGCAGTAAACAGGGAGAGGATATTGTTGCTTGGAAAATTCATTTCTCCCCAACTACTCTGAGGATTGCAGCTAAGCTTGGAGGGAACAGGGAATTCTGAGTGGGGGTGGGGTGGCAAATGACATCAGCATCCCTGCTAATAAAAAGTCCTGGCTCCACTCTACTGCTGGTATTACTTCAGTTGTGAAGCATACCGCTACCATTTCACTTTGCCCGCCCCCAGCCACCATTCCATTCCATCCCATGCTTTGCAACTGCTTCTACATGCCTGATTTGTTAGAACAACAACAAAACTGTTTGTCGACCCTGACAAAAAAAGAAAAGAAATATTCTGAGCATGAGCAGTTTTGCATTTTAAACTCATAAGAATCATAGCAACATCATGACTACAGCGATAAAATTGAATTTGCTTCTGCTGCCCACATCACCTGCCATGATCTGAGTGATCATTGGGGGTGGGGAGGGTCTGGGCTGTGGGGCCCTAGATTTCGCCCCTGAGGTCCAGCTAGGGATATTGGAGAAATCTACAATGAAATCAAATGAGTTTGGATTATGGATGGTGGAGAATTCTGCCACGGACTCCAATGAGTTCTTTAGAATCCAGCCCCCTGGAGTCCGTGGTGGAACAGACCACTCACCTCCGCCACCCAGCAAAGTTTGTGCTGGCCGGGTCCAGGTCCGTCCGCTCACTCCACTGCCATCCGCTGCCGGTCTGCAGATGCAAATGGCGTCCAGCATAGTGGATGCCATTTGCTTCCCTGCTCTTTGTCATGATAGGCTACGTAAATCTTTAGAATCCGCCCCCCAGAGTCCATGGCAGAATGGAGCAATCCCCCCCCGCCACCCTGCAGAATCCCCCGGGACAGAGCCTACCTGGCTCCGGCGGCGGCTCCGGCAGTGGCGGCAGCTCCGGGTTGTCTTCCGGCCGCTGCCAGGCTGCAGCCACAAATGGCGGTCGCTATGCTGGCTGCCATTTGCGTCCCTGCCAAGACGTGATAGGTGACATAAGTATCTACGTAGCCTATCACAGCAAAGAGCAGGGGCGCAAATGGCGTAGCGGCCACCATTTGCGTCCCTTCTCTATGCCATGATAGGCTACATAAATACTTACGTAGCCTATCACGGCTGCAAGAACACAAATGGCAGCTGGCGTAGCGGCCGCCATTTGCAGCCGCAGCCCGGCAGCGGCTGGAAGTTTGGCTGGGGCCGGCCCTGGCTGGCGGCTCCACAGTCTTGCCATGGAGCGGAGCTGGCCAGGCAGGATTCCGGGGGGAGGAACGGATCGCCTCCCCCCCCCACCGTGGATGCCCCTCAGCGGAGCAAGGTAAGGAATTCGTATATCCCTAGCCTGGAGCCCTGGAGAGCCGCTGCCAGTCCGTGTTCACAATACTGGGCTAGGTGGACCCAGGGTCTGACTAAGTATAAAGCAGCTTCCCAGGTTTCTCTATATGAAGTAGCCAATAAAGACTTTAGGAACAGTCATCTATTCAAGCTTTATTGGTGAAAAGCAACATTGCAGATACAGATCTCTACTGTAATACTACAGAGTACACATATGCTATCACTATGCAGACAGAGAGCAGAACAACGACACAATAAGATATAGAGATAATTCTATCTCTGTAACTCTTTTTATCCTGCAGAAATGGAAAAGGATAAGAGTCACTTATGGTTTTTGTTTGAATGCTGCCATGTGTGGTGCAGGAGGAGCATGATATGGGTCCCACATGGATTTACCTGGAGATTCCAGAGACTGAAGCAGGACCTTTTGTGTGCAAAGTCAGGATGGTGAGGACACCATCAGTCTGGGAGTCTGGTAGGCTTCCCATACCCACTGAGCTGCTCCCCCTGAGCCCCTGTCCCCGTAAAATGCTCATTTTAGACCCTGCATGTTTTTTACCTACAGACTTAGATGCAAAATGGTGCTGTGAATTGCCCATATATGCAAGATTCACTGTGCCATTTTGCATATAAGTCTATGTGTGCAGCTTTGCGATGGCCATACAGAGGAGGACAGGGCCCAGGTAAGTGAGGGTGGCTTGGCAAGTGGGTGTGGGGCCAGGGGTGTGTGAGCAGGGGCAGGGACACATGTCCATCCCTAATGCAAAGCAGGTGCCCTATCAGTAAGCTACAAATCTCACTGGTAAATACAAATCTATGGTGTGACCACTTTTAGAATACTGTGTACAGTTCTGGTCACTGCACGTAAGAAGGGATCTTGTAGAGTAGAAAGAGTGAAGAAAATGGCAACTAAAATGATCAAGAGGCTGGAGCAACTCCCCTATGAGAGAAGGTTACAACAGCTGGGATTGTTTAACTTGGAAAAAAAGGAGGGTGGGGGAGACATGATAGAGGTGTACAAAACTATGCATGGTGTGGAGAATGTGGATAGGGAGACATTGTTCTCCCTCTTTCATAGTACTAGATTGGCACACAAATCTGGTGAAGGGAACTTCACCCAAATGGTTCCACATTTCACCCAATTAAGCTGCAAGGGTTACTGCCAAACTGAACATCCCCCTAGATGTTAACTATAATATGGCCTGGGAGAAGCCAGAGCCAATGGGATTTTGAATACAACAGGCATTGTTGCCTGTGATGGACCTTGTGTGCTGCCATCAAGGTGTACAGTACCAGAACAGACTGCTCATCGCTAAATGAGTACATCCTGTTCCCCCAAAACACCCTGTGCAGAAGTGCTGACTGGCTGTATAAAAGAGCCAGAAAGTGATCAGTGTGTGTGTGTGGGCGTGCACATATGCACGGGAATATAATAATCTCTTCTTTTTTTAATAATAGTTTATGATTTAATTTAATAATAAATAAATAAATGATGCAGGCACCATATTAATTACCTGGAAAAAAATGTTCTAAATGACTCACTTGTAAGCCATGTTTTAAATTTTGTATAGAGAATAGCATGATGGCTATAATGTGTGATTCCACTTCATGTAATTTCATTCTGCTTACTTAATCTTCCCCTTGTGGTTTTCTCTTTTTCAAAAAAGCAATTCTTTGCCTTCCATTGCTCAGCTTGGTAGGTGGGAAGTATTGCCGTTACTGAATAGTTGGTGGGTTTGTGAATGGCTGGCAAGGTCTCTTGTCATGCTGTGAATGATGGAATATATCCTTGTCACATGTAAAATGTCTCTGCTTCATTAGAACCTCAAGCATCTTCTCTTGCCGTTTTTTCCTTCTTTCAAAGCCTGATTTTCTTCTACAGAAATAATAGTAGATCCACAAGGGATGCATACTAAAGCAGGAATGTTCAAGTGTAGGCCCATGGAGTGTGTGTGTTCCTCTACTGCCATTCTCTCTCTCTCTCTCTCTCTCTCACACACACACACACACACACACACACACTCCTTACCCTGCAGCAGGTTGAATATACAAGGTGGTGCTTCTCGATGGGCAAATACCCCTCTGCTGCTGATCCTTCAAGGACTGCCAGAGCTGCATCCCAAGGAAAACCCCATCCTCCAAAGATCCAGATTTCCAGATGCCTGTCTTTTATTTCTGCTTGAGAATTGTGGCCATGATGAATTAACTGAGTGATCTTGGGCAATCCACTTCTACTTGTACCATGGTGTTCCTCAACTGTATAATAGGGTTAGGGCACAATCCTACGCAGATAGGCGGCTGCCTCCAAACTCGGAGGTGACCACCTATCCAATGCAGGGCAGGAGAAGCACGGAGGGGATCATTCCCTCTGTGCTTCTCTTGCCCTGCATTTTTGGCTAGACAGCCGATTTCGGCTGTCTAGCCTTGGGAGGGCAGAGCAGGGGACAAGGCTGCCATACAACACATTGAATGTGTCGTACAGGCATTTCTGCCCTCCCTGCCCCAGAATGCTCCCTGGGAATGCTCCATTTTGGCTACCCCATGCTCCTCTTGCAAGCACAGAGCATGGGGCTTTTCCATGCTGCCTGTAAGGCAGCGCGGAAGTGGAGGAAGGTTGGTCCTCCAGGAACCGTTGTCGGAGCGTGGGCTCTGAGGTCAGTTCCTGGAAAACCGGATATCCTATGGCCATCGAGCCTCTGACTAGCGGCCATAGAAGAGATCCCTCCATCCTCTAAATGGCATACATGCAGTGTAGTGAGTTGTGTGTTGTTTGTTCTTGCCAGGTAGTCAGGGCTGGCACCCAAAACATTTTGCTGCCTGAGGTGGAGCAGCAAATGACATCCTCTCCTGCCACAATCAAGGCATGTAGTACCCAAGGCCAGTTAATTTATGTTGACACCTGATGTTAGGGCCCAGCTTCAGCCCTGCAGGGACCTTGTAGTTTATAGCTAAGATCTGATTAGCTATAAGTTTTGATTGTAGCTTGAATAGGCCCAAGCTGGAAGGTCTTGGGCCTATTCAGCCTCTGGAATGCCAGAGTCTGTGTGAGCTTATCTCCGTCAGTGTTCTCAGAGCAAAGCCAGGGGGAGTCACTTGACTCCCTGTCCACCTGTCCAGTTTCAAAGTTGGACTAACTCTCTGTGGGTGTGGTTTTGTTCAGGCCTTTCCAGAATCCACCTCTTTGCCTGGGAAGGATCACTCCAGGAATCATCTCCATTTCTTGTACTGGGTTTGGAACCCCATGTATGTTTTGCCTGGGTTGAATCCCAAATCCCTTCCCTTGTGTTCAGAGTAGAGATGTCAGAGAATTCCGCCAAGGCCTCCAGTGAGGCTGGATTCTTTAGAATCTGGCCGCCAGGAATCCGTGGTGGAACGGCCTCCCCCCGCCGCCACCCCACGGAATCCCCCCAGGACGGAGCTTACGTGGAGGTGGATGCGGCGGATGCAGCGGCAGCTCCAGCGGTGGCAGCTCTGGCTGGTCTCCTGGCCAGCTGGTGCCAGGCTGCTGTGGCCGCAAATGGCAGCCGTCATAGCAGCCACCATTTGCATCCCTACATTTGCCTGTGATAGGTTACGTATATATTTACATAGCCTATCACAGCTAAAGCAGGGACGCAAATGGTGTAGGGGATGCCATTTGCATCCCTGCTTTAGCCGTGATAGGCTATGTAAATATTTATGTAGCCTATCACAGTCTAACGTAAGGATGCAAATGGTGTCCCCTACGCAGGACGCCATTTGCGTCTGCAGCAGCCTGGCAGCAGGTGGAGGCCCCGCTGCAGATCGGCCCGGATGTCGGAGAATTTCTCCACGAATCTCCTGGAGGCCGAATGCCAAGGCATTCGGCCCCCGGAATTGGTGGAGAAATGGTCCGCCCCCCCTGGGATGGGACTTACATTTGTCAAATGTCCCTGGCGGCAGCGGCTCCCGGCAGTGGTTTGGCGGCGGTTCGGCAGCGGCGGCGGCAACAGCAGCCGGTTTTCTGACCGGCTGCCACCGCCGCCATTTCCAAGTAAAAAAACAACAACAACAAACGTGATAGGCTACGTAAATCACAGCTAGATTTTTAAAAAACACTGTGATAGGCTACGTAAATGTTTACGTAGCCTATCACGGCTGACTTTGGAAAAAAAAAAGCGCGTATGCAAATGGCGGCACCCATGGGCGCCGCCATTTGCGTTCCTTATTTGGGCACATGTAGTCTACATAAACATTTACGTAGACTACAGCGAAAATAAGGGCAACGCAAATAGCGTTGCCCTTATTTTCGCCATAGTCTACGTAAATGTTTACGTAGATTACACGTGCCCAAATAAGGAACGCAAATGGCGGCGCCCATGGGCGCCGCCATTTGCCTACGCGTTTTTTTTTCCCAAAGTCAGCCGTGATAGGCTACATAAACATTTACGTAGCCTATCATGGCTGACTGCAGGGACGCAAAGGGCAGCACCTACGGCCGCTGCCATTTGCGTCCTGGCAGTAGAGATGGCGGAGAATTTCTCCCCGAATCTTCAGGGGGCCGAGCGTCAATGCATTCGGCCCCCCGAAATTGGCAGTGAAATTCTCCGCCCCCCCCCCCGGGATGGGACTTACCTTTGGCGAATGTCCCTCCTGGCGGCGGGTCCCGGTGGTGGTTCATCGGGCTTTCGTCGGGGGCGGGGGCAGCAGCCGTTCTTCCGACCAGCTGCCGCCGCCACAATTACAAAGTGTAAAAAAACCCCCAACAACCCCGTGATATGCTACGTAACGATTTACGTAGCCTATCACGGCTAGATTTCCAAAGTCAGCCGTGATAGGCTACGTAAATCGTTACGTAGCCTATCACGGGTGACTTTGAGAAAAAAAAAAGCGCGTACACAAATGGTGGCGGCCTATGGGCACCGCCATTTGCGTTCCTTATTTGGTCCCGGTAGTCTACGTCTACACTAGTGCTTTCTATTGGCACTGATAACTGTTGGGACACATTACCCAATCCGCATACTGCTTTTCTAGCATTACTTCCTGCTTTTTACTCTGTATTATCCGAAATACCGCAACAGATGTCATGGTGTGCCCTACATAAACGAGCAAGAGGGATATAGCGTCACCACAATGGAATCATATCAGTATGACACAAGATGTAGATCTGACCCAGGAATGAAACAGCCACCAGGTTCTTCAACCTGGAAGGTGGTAGACAATATGATCAAGCTGTTGGGGCCTGACCATGATGTCATTGCAGAGGACCTTCTACCTTTGAGCAGGTTTACCTGGGGGGATCCAGACCTGGGGGCTGAAAAAGTTATGGAGGATATGGTTATCAATGGCTACTAGTCATGATGGCTATACATTAGTTCCAATATCAGAGACACTGTCCTCCTTTCAAGCTGCCATCTTTTACGCAAGATGGGGCTCTGTATATTCATATATTTATTTACAGTTGCGCACAATGGCAGCCATAAATGGCCATTTCCACAACATTAGAGGCCTCTAATGTTGTGGAAATGGCCCTTTTCTGCCACCGTTGTGTGCAACAGTAAACATATGAAAATATAGAGCCCCATCTTGCATAAAAGATGGTGGATCGCGTGGAGGAGCACACTTCTGGACAGCTCGCAGAGCCCTCTAGGGGCTCGTGCAGCCTGGCTCACGTGGGCGAGCAGCAGTGGCAGCTGTTCGAGTGCCCACCAAGCATGGACTCTGGTGAGTCTGCACATCCCTATTTGTGGGTTTCCCTATAGGCATTTGATTGGCCACTGTGGGGAAACCAAATGCTGGACTAGATAGTTCTGATCTAGCACAGCTCTTAAGTTAGCTCTCCCTGAAATGAAGAATTAGAGAAAAGGCATGGACTCTAGGTGGGGATTTCCCAAACTGGGGTTGGTCAGGCTGCCTCTGCATGGCTACTTGTTCTACATGGTGAGAACTATTCCTGTGTTAATGCCCAATATAGCTGTTGATTCTATCTGGCCTTCCCACCCTAACTGCCAACACTCCCAGTTTCTTAATCAAGCTTGCACCATGGAGAACATGCTGTTGCCAAGGATATGCTGCATGTTGTTTTCATTGTGCCAAACGTCGTCAGCAGGGTTGTGGGTGGAGCTATAAGGCTAAGCTATGAGCATTCCTGACTGAAGTTCTGCCCACATTTCATGATTCGTTGTCGTGAATGTTCAGCACAAGTGAGGATGTCACTGGGATGCCATGGTACATCTTTGGCTGAAGAAATGTCCACCACTCATAAGGGAGGGGAAACCTGTCAGGAGGTCACCCCTGCTGCCTTCTGCAATCCTCAGGTAGCCAGAATCAACACGCAGACAATAGGGCTCTTTTCCAAGGCTTTATTTTCATTCAACTTAATGACGCTTACAGATGCTAATTGCTTGATCCTATAAGTGAGACTTAAGAGAGCTGCCTATTCAGGGGTTCTAACCTTAGGAATCAGTTGATCTCCACTTGGAGGGGAAGGTGGGAAACCTCTGAACTTATGAACTAGGAGGAGAGAGTCCACCCCTTTCCCGTGGGGCATGTGTTGCCGTCATTCTAGGGATGTACGAAAGTTCCTCCACTGATCTCGAGGAGGCCGAATGCCAGCGCATTCGGCCCCCCAAAATCGGTGGTGGAACGGCCCGCCCCCCCGACCCCCCCGGAACGGGACTTACCTTGGGTGGATCTTCCTGGCGGCGGCTCCGGCGGCAGCTCTGGCAGCGGTGCGGCGGTGGTGCGGCGGCGGCGGCAGCAGCGGCCGGTCTTCCGACTGGCTGCCGCCGCTGCCGCCATTTCCAGGTTAAAAAAAAAAAAAGTGATAGGCTATGTAAAGAATTACGTAGCCTATCACGGCTGACTTAAAAAAAAAACGCGTGTAGGCAAATGGCGGCGGCCATGGCCACTGCCATTTGCGTTCCTTATTTTGGCATGTCTTAGTCTACGTAAACATTTACGTAGACTAAGACAGCGAAAATAAGGGGAACGCAAAGAGCAAATAGATGCTACGCTATTTGCGTTCCCCTTATTTTCGCCCTCTTAGTCTATGTAAATGTTTACGTAGACTAAGACGTGCCAAAATAAGGAACGCGTTTTTGTTTTTGTTTTTGTTTTAAATCAGCCATGATAGGCTACATAAAGATTTACGTAGCCTATCATGGCTTACTGCAGGGACGCAAACGGCGGTGGCTACGGCCGCCGCCATTTGCGTCCCTGCTAGCCAGTGGCCGGATGTCCGGCTGCTGGCGGAGCCAGCCGGCAGCTCCACAGAACCGCTGCGGAGCACAGTCGGCCGGCCAGGATTCCAGGGGGGGAGGAACGGAGTGCCTCCCCCCTATCCAGGATTCCGGGGGGAGGAACGGAGCGCCTCCCCCCCCACCATCAGCATAATCCCCGAAAGGTAGGCGTTTTTTGTACATCCCTACGTCATACCAAGCGGGCTGAGCACCTCCTCTCAGCGCCCGACATCTCCTGCTTCACGCTGCACCAGCGCCTAGTGTCCAGAAACTGCTGTTGTGCATCCCTCTCCCTGCCAGGGTCACTATCACTCTCAGGAATGTGTACTGGGAGGGGCTACCCCCCTGGCTGCTCCTCTGAACAGCGCGCAGGCTCCTCTCCTGCGGTTTCTATCTCTTCCTCAGAATCAGAACTGCTTTGGGGCTTTCTGGGCTCTAATCCAACCCTGACAGAACCAATGTTCTTGCCAGCCACTCTTGTGCACTACCCATTGCACAGCTCTCCTCATTTCAGGTATCCCCATGGCTTCCTCTGCTGTCACCCACCCCATTCTTCATCCTTTCAGATCCACCCCAGGTGTGGTGCAACCTGATCTTTGTTCCCAGCTGTGCGTGTCAGGGGGCCTGATCTACAGCGCGGCAATGAAGCTGGTGGGCCCAGGTGTAATTTCTGTATGCTGCGAGGCATAATTAATCCTCCCCACCTCCACCATTGCATTCGGCTTGCCGGTGACTCCATTGCAAATGTTTTCTCCCCAAGATTATATTTACATTTTATTCATGACTTTATCAGGATTAATTTCAGCGTTTCATGCTGCCTGTAACTCCTCATGCAATATGAATGAAGCAGCAGCTGCTTCAAGCTGGCAGCTTGGGCCTTCCAAGGGCGCAACACGCCTGCATCTGCTTACCATCCATAAACACTTTCAAACCTGTGATTCCATGGACCATGGCCAAGCCAAGGGCAGATTAAAGGGGAATCATTTTGTGGCGACAATCGGGGCAAAGTCCTCATTCAGTGATTCACTTGATCTTTGGCTATTTAAAAGTCTTGGGGGGAGACACATCATTATCATTAGGGTTTGAAGATGGTGGCCACTGGGGATATGGTTTCTACTTTAAAAATAATACTAAAAACACCCCACATTAGTGCTCTGAAGCTTTGTAGGAATTCTCATAACTGGGAACATCCGAGAATGGATTGAACTCACACTAGATTTGATTTTCTAACTGGGGACTCTCAAAGAAGCAGCAGCAGCTGGCCAAAAAACAGCAGGCTAGACGTGTATTTCAGCCTACCAGGTGCTTGATGCACACTCTCTCTTTACAGTTCTGGAAGGCAGCAAAATAGGGGAGTTATCAAGTGCTTGGCAGGATGCAATGTACGGCTGGCTTGCATGTGCATTGCTCATGTTGTGAGGTTGACAAGTTCGCCTAATCAAATCCTGCACTGTCCTACCTCCCACCCCACCGGATCCTAAATTATGTCCTGGCTGACAGACACCACCATTCTGCTTCTCGTTCTTACCGTAAGAATTAATTAATGAACTACATTTATGTACTGCACAATAGTGGAGGGAGCAATCCTCTTGGGATAGGCAGCCACCTCAAACTCGGAGGCGACCGACTGTCCAATGCAGGGCAGGCAGAGCACAGACAGGATCTTCTCCTCTGTAATCTGGCTGCCCTGCATTCGCGGCCAGATCGGCTGTCTAGCCACGGGACTTTGGAGGGGGGGAGGCCAGACGACACATAAGAAGCATAGTACTGGCACTTCCGCACTCCCTGCCCCTCTCTGCCCCCAGTAATGCCCCCTTTTGCCCTGCTCCACACTGCTCTTCCGAGCACAGAACCCAGGGCCGATCTGTGCCACCTACAAGGCAGCAGGAGTGGGGCGGGGCAGCGGTTTTCTGCAAACCGAGCTTGGAGCACGGGCTCCGAAGTTGGTTCCCGAAAACCGAACAATCCTGTGGCTGTCTAACCACTGTCTAGCAGCCATAGGATTGCATCCTAAAGATCTGAGCAGTACATAAAATAGAGCTTAAAACCGTACAATCATGAAAACATAGTAGCAGATACTGGAAAAAGCTAGAACTTTCAAACAGAATAAAAACCAGGTGAAAACCAGCGGTAGTGCAAATACCTCAAAAGCACTGACACAATTTTCTTTCTTTAATGGAACAACTAAGAAGTTTGGGTGATTAAAATGGCCTTCACTTGGTTCCAAAAAGATCACAGCTCTCTGATGAGCCTCTCTTGAGAGGGCACTCCACAACTGGGATACCACCACTGAAAGGCCCTCTCATTAGTAGCCACCCACCTCACTTCATTTGGTGGGATGATCCTTTTGTGAGAGGAGCATTCCAGCAGGGTTCCCAAGTCCCAAGATGGAACTGTTAGTCTATATTGGAATATATGGGTTCATCACACATATTGTAACTGTTAATAATTCTACATGTCCACTCAGAAGTAAGTCCCATTGTATATGTAGGCCTGCAACCTAACTCTAAATCTCTTATGTTAACCACCTCAAGATCTTTTTCACTTATAGAAAGAATGAAGACCTTGGTTTGACAACTGGTTCTGGAAATGGATGGATACATGAGTAAATATGTAAGAGAACTACTGACATTTCAAAATTGTGGTTTTCCTGTGTAACCTTGAGCAACCTTCATGAATCAGCTCTTCTGTTCCATCTCAGCATCCTGATCATGGTGTTTGTCCCCCATCAGTTTGTGATTAGGTCCACCACGTTCTGACAGGGAAGAAATAAAATTCAAGTCTACCCTTGATATCGACATTACAGTACTAAGTCACCACTGGCAATTTCATGGCTGAAACAGGCTGTGCTATTATCACTTCAAAGGCTAGTGACCTCTTTTGCCTTGTCCTTGGCCAGATGACACTTCTTGCTCTACCCACACATCCTCTAAGCTGATGATAATTAATCACCAATCTGTGAAACTGATTTACTCTACAGAACCACCGCCTGGAATAAGCGACAGCAGCTGATTGGGGTCAGGTGTGATTGAAGGAAATAATCTTGCAAGATCAGACTTACAAATATAAATGGGCAAGGTGGAGCTGTAGCATTCTAAATACAGGACATTACTTCTGCCGTGTAAATAAGGGAAACAAAAATAAGAGCTGTCCCTGAAAATAAAGGGCTGTCTAGGAAGTGCTTGGAAACCATGCAATCTTCATCAGGATAAAAACATAGATTGTTACGGAGAATAGCTATAGAAACAGGAACCAGCTAAGCATATGGAATAAATTAGCTCCCTTTCAGGAATGGTGGTGAAGTGAGTTATATGGAATTGGGCCTGCAACTGTAGCCAAGAAATTCTCTAGGTCTACCAAACGATGGATGTATGGAACCTCAACGTTCAGAGGCAGTATGCCCTCTGAATGAAGTTGCTGGGGAACAATAGCAGGAAAGAGCTATTGCCTTTGTGCCTGCCTTCTGGGCTTCTGTGTTAGTCATCTGGTTGGCCATGCGTAATATACAATGCTGGTCCAGATGGACTTTTGGTCCATCTAGTTCTTCTCATGTTCTTATCTTCAGCGTTCTTAACCAAAGAACCTGGGAATTTTCCTGGATAAGATAGATGATAGATAGATAGATAGATAGATAGATAGATAGATAGATAGATAGATAGATGCAAGATGATGCTGATGATGATGGAGGAGGAGGAGGAGTAGCAGGAGAAAAAGGAGAAGGAGAAGGAGAAGGAGAAGGAGAAGGAGAAGGAGAAGGAGAAGGAGAAGGAGAAGGAGAAGGAGAAGAATTGCCTTCATACTGTGTTCTTCCAGATAAGCTTGCTAAACATGTTACTCTGACAGCATTAGAGCCACAGGAGTACTGTTCCTTCTCACCCTACAGGGGTAAAAGGAGGTACTCCAGCCTATGGAAGAGGAGCCCACACAGCAGCTTTTCACTGCCCTAAAATTAACCCGGGTTTTTGAGAACTGATGCTTGCATGGGGAGCAGCTACAGGGTGGGCTTCTCCTGAGTTTCTCCACTTAGCCTGGAGAAGGGAGTAGTGGTGCTGCTGTGGCTCTCATGCTGTTGGGGGAAAAAGACTACTGGGCCAGAACATTTTGCATGTAATCCCCAGTGTCCCATCCTAGAAGCTTAGTGAGCCAAACATGCTTAGCTTCAATGGCATAACTGTGTCATGTGCCTTCAGACTGTTCTCTGAGATGAGCAGGATACAAGTCAAGCCTTGACGACCTGAAGGTGGGAAAAATTCCACCTCCAATCATATACTCCATTGCCTTCTCTGAGAGATGTGATGTTGACCATCCTGAACACAGGAAAAGTGAAACAAAAATATTTTAAATCAATATCTATGATGCCCTTTAACTATTCTCTAGAACAGGGGTAAGCAACGTCTGGATGTCTCGGGGCCATTGTTGCCCCTAGATGCACCCCCCCCCCAGATCACAGTCTGCTGGGTGACCCAAAATTAATTTTTAACAATGTAAAGAGGGAGAAAAATGGTGCCTGGAGCACTACAGAGTGCCCCAAAGGTCAAATTTAGCAACTACAGAGCCCCCAAAGAGTCAAATTTACCTCACAAACAAGCTGAATTTGACCTTTGGGGCACTCTGTAGCAGTCCCATTTTTTTTCTTTATTGGGGGGGAGGGCTCAGTGGGAGCAGGCGGGGTTGTATGCAGTCCATAGACTATGTATTGCCCATGCCTGCATTAGAAGATGCCCTTGTGATCTATCCTTTCCACACACTTTTTTTAACAACACATGCGTAGCCTGTCAATCAAATAAAATTTGAGGTGTAGTTTACATTTATGAATCTGCCATCCAGTCCTTCATATGTATGAGATTGTGTGGCCAAAACGTAAGTGCAAAGCGGACTGCCCATGGATGTATGCATCAATTGTGCACATCAGTTGTGAACACCTTTGAAATGTATGTGTTCATTGATTAAAGTGTCTTTGTGCACATTTTTAGAAAGTATGCATTTTTTCATACACATTTTTCAAGTGTGTACATGCTGCCAAACTCATTTTTTTTTTGGTCTGCAAATCACATTGCAAGCTCAGGAATGTATGGACTCAGATTGTGTCTGATTCCGTATTCAATCTGGAAGGTGCAGACTGGACAAAAACCAAACTGAAATGAATTTCTCATACATCCCTAATCAAGACCAGGTAATTCAGAAATTTAAAAATCACAGAAGTGAAGGATTTCAGAAGCATCCCTGCATCATACAGAGAATAACAAAGGACCTGCTTACTTGTGAATCAGCCCCAAATCAAGAAATTTCTTCAAAGACACAGAGCTGGAAACCAAGTGGGTTTAGAGTGCAACAGATACAGTACCTTTGACATAAGCTCTCTTTAAGCTGTCACATCTTGTTGACCTGTCAAATCCTTTCAGATATTTTGAGTTAAGCAGGGTAGGATGATGCCACTGCTTGGAGAAGATGACCTCCAGAGAAAGCCCAAACTAGGGTGCTGATGGCCCAATAGGTGGCAGTCCAGCCTTATGAGACCATGATAAGCCTTTGCTCCTGAGGAATGCCAAAGTTTAAGTGGCATCAGCATGTCAGAGCTTTGACACTGGCTTTTGACATTGAAAACCTTCCTTGCATGCACTGCATCAGAATAGTACTTTCCCCTCTTTCATTATTGCCAGACACCTCCATCTTTTGGAGGGCTTTTGCTAGAGCTGTGTCAAAATCTGTCCTTCAATTTCCCAAATGTTTTCTTCCATTCTTAGGGTGCTTTATGTATATATACATGTGTGTGTATGTGTGTTTGTGTGTGTGTGACATTTTTCAGCTTACTGTATTGTTGCAAGTTGACAGAGGGTGACTGTGCATGTTTTTCTTTCTATCAGTCATCTCTCCATTGGTCTGCAGCCTCCCCAGCTCAGCTGGCTGCATTTCCAAATCTGAGGAAGCCCCATGGAGGAGTTGCTTCAGGATGTCTTCCCCTAGGTTTTAAATGAGGCAAGAACTGGGGAGGTTGAAGACCACCAGAGAGATGATCGTAGAATGAAAGACAGGACACTCACACTAGGGATATAATCATAGAATCATAGAATAGTAGCATTGGAAGGGGCCTACAAGGCCATCAAGCCCAACCCCCTGCTCAATGCAGGAATCCAAGTCAGAGCATCCCTGACAGATGGATGTCCATCACCACGAAATATGTAGGGATGGCGTGGGTGCCCGACTGGATCCGGGAGTCCATCAGACTCCCCACCCCAATACTGAACCCATCCACTCACACCTGGCAGCCACCTGTCCTCCTTTCAAGCCATCATCGTTTATGCAAGATGGGTCTCTAGTGTTGTGGAAATGGCCCTTTATGGCCACTGTTGTGTGCAACAGTAAAAATATGAAAATATAGATCCCCATCTTGCGTAAAAGATGGCAGCTTGCATGGAGGAGCAGACAGCTGCAGCAGACTCCCAGAAAGCTCTCCAAGCCCTCCAGGGGTTATGCAGCCTGGCTCATGTGGGCTATTCGAGCACTGGCCAAGCACGGACTCCAGTGAGTCTGTCCATCCCTAAAAATACATCCCTTTGTGGACTTGCTAGATTTCTATGGCACCCCCAACTCAGCTTGCATTTGTGAGCCAAGCCATGGGTTTCTTCCCCAAATCTGGGAACTTTTTCAGTTTTTTTTTTAATTTTCAAAAAAGCAATCTATGCAAATTGCAGCCAGAATTTAGATAATTTGTGCAAACTACAGCCACAACTTATGCAAAATTACACTTTTTTTTTTTTTTTTTTAAAAGCAGAAATCTGGGAACTGGCTTGAGTTGGGCCAGCTCATGGAAGAGGAAGCCAAAAAATGTGGGGGGGGGGTGGGGGGGAGCTGTTTAAATCACACACACCGATCAGCCACTTTATCACTAAGGTAAGTGCAAGAATCCCAACCCATGAGAATTTCACCAAAATGTTCTCCTCCTTTGATCATTTTTTGTGAAAACAATTTCTTTTCTACCAAATTCAGTGAGAAAGAGTTGGGAAAAAATTGCAGAAGAAACTTGATCCAGCACTACCTTTGGCTACAACCTCAACATCTCATCTATTAAAAAAAAAAATCCAAGTATTGAATGCTAATAGGAAATGTGCAAAGCAGACCACAAAGCCTGCTTTTTAAAGCTTCAAGGAACTGTACTGTCCATGAACTAGTGAACTCTCCAGCATTTCATCAAGGGAATCAAGGAGGCTCTTGTGTACTTGAAACTCCCTATTCTTCCTACAACAAAGATTATTGCCTGAGTGCCCTCCTCCATATGATTATTCATTGATGAAGACCCGTGGCCACCAGCTGAATGCATTTTCTCTGCAATAACAGTCTGTACTCTATAGGCTTCTGCTGCAGGTGTGTTACAAAACAGCTGTCAGAATGCTGTCTGGGGTTTGCTTTCCAGAGCATATTACTCCGGCCTTGACATTAGGCTGAGTGAGGTGGCTGCCTCATGGAACTGACTTCAGGTGACACGAAAGGGCAGCACATTGTTAGTTACTTAATTTGTTGTTATTGTCTTTTTACTGCCAGGAAGAGGGAGAGGTGACCATACGTTCCCAACAATGATGAACAATAAAATCACCTAAAATGCAGTTAAAATTAACAAAAGACTGAAAGAAAGAACCAAGAAGAGGCCTTTTTAAAACAAACCCTGGAATAAGAAACAGGGAAGGAACTAGGCATGTACATATTTTGTTAAATCTGTTCCATCTATGCTTCATGGGTTGTCAGGAATCTTTCATTCCATCGTCCACTCATTAACGGAATTGGATTTTTATTTATTTTTATCAAAATTTCATTCTACTTGTGCTAATTTACATTACTGTTAATGTACATTAATGCTAATGCACACTTCTGAAAATGCACATTAGTTAATGAGGAATAGCACGAATGCAAATCAACTAATGTGCATTAGAGTATTTTCATGAGTGCAAATACAAATTAGTGCAAATCCCACCCACCCCCAAAGTGAAAAATCAGTCTGTAAGTCTGCCCAGTTCACATAATGTGGAAAGAGCTGCAGATCAGATTCATAGAAACCTGAGCTCATTTGAATCCATTGCAGATTTGTCTGACATCCCTAGAAGGAACAAGTAGGAAGGACTAAGGAGAGCCTCCTGTCAATGGTACCGAGTTAGAGATGGGGGAGAATTTTGTTCAGTTAACATTTCATTGAGATTTACCAAATTTGCATTTCCAGAATCAGTGTATGAACCAGAATACAAACTTATCCTTTGGTATTTGCACCTGTAAATGTTGTGATGTAGCTCTCCAAACAAAGAAATGGATGGGCAAATGCATATATTAGGGTAATGTAAATGTACAAATGTGCAGATTAGGGGTACGTGTGCACAAAACTGCATATATTGGTGGGGAAAATGCACAAAATAGGACTGTGTTAAGGAAAAATATCTTGCAAAAATGCATATATAAAGCAAACCTGCATACAAAAATGTGTATAATAGGAAAAATGAACTGCATACACATTTCTGTACTGACTTCTTTTTTAAGTCACAAACTGATGCAGAAATGGGACAGAACAAACTTAAGATGTGAAAAATGAGAAACAGAGAGAAACTGAAATAGACAGATTCTGTACCTAGTTACAGACTCCCTGTTGGCCCTAACACAGGCCTGCTACATTCTATTTCATGCTATTTTCTGCTTTGATGTCTTTTGCAGCTGCAGAGTGGAAGTACAGCATGACATTATTCCTTTAACAATGTAACCTGTACGAAAAAGACGTTCTGTTACTGAGCATATCTGAGCATCTAACATCTTTCATAGTACTGTCTTTCTTCCACCATCTTTTGATTTGTAAGGATTTATTTCCATCCATTAGCTTCTTTTGGGGCAGTCTGTATGCTTCCAACAGCACAGAATTCTGGATAATTTGAGGTCCTGTCAAGGAACAACAACCCAAAGTTCTTGGGATTTTCATTGCGGGCAATAAACAAAGCAGATGGCCAATAACGCTACACATATACAGATCAGCTTCCGGCCTCCGGCCAAAGAGAAGTGCTGCTGGCATTTTGACACAGAACAGGGCACAGGTGCAAAGCTTGGAGAGCAAGGCTATAAAGGATCAGCCAGGGAAGTTATAACTCATTCAGCCCTAGGTTCATATTATGTGATATCTCTGTTCATCTCAGTGGAATAATATCAGGGACCAATCTGTCTCCCTGTTTTCAGCAGATGAGCTTTCCCCCTGCCCCACACACACACAAAAGGAAAATATACTCAGTTTGAAACTGGGTCTGTAGAATAGATACAGCCCACAGCCCATATGTGCTGTTGTGTGGCAACAACACATTCACGGGACTGAGGGGAAAAGAAATCTAAATGTATGGCTCTCGGGAGGCAACCAGGTGCCTGGGATTTCCTCAGCTTGATGCAATACTAAATTCATCCTGGACTTCGCTCTAGGCAAAGTTCAGTGTCAACTCTCTCCCTCCATTGCTCATCTCATTGTAATAGTAGCCTTACTTTATTCCACACTCCAGTGATAGATAACTTTCTCAAAAAGGATAACTAGAGGAAAAGACCAGCAGCAGAGAAAGTTGATGGGTACAATTAGTGGCAGTGAGAGAATCCGGAAGTGTTGCTATAAGTGTTTAATTTTTAGTTTTAAAAAATCTGATCAAACCACAATCAAAACAAACTGGTAAGAAACATGTTTCCCAAAGTTGCCTGGCTTTTATTATAAATATCTATCATGTCTATATTAATTTTCAGTGGACAAACTGCTTTCTGATCTGCTAATTCAATTCATTTTATCCTAGGGATGGGTGAGAATTTCAGTTCATTTCTGTTTGGAAAAGAATTATCAAAATTCTTATCCACAAATCACAAAGTTCTCCATATTCAGTACAAAAATAATTTGAGATTTTTTTAAAAAAAATGAATGTGGGAGAAAATGAAATTGGCAGATTCATCCACCCAGGCCAAGGGCTTTTAGTGCTTTTCTCTTAAAAGTCTGGCTTTGAATCCCTATACATTCCATGATGTTAGTGCTGAATTAGAGCAGCCAGTTTCCTTTCTGGCAGGCTCCACATCTTTAACAGCTACATGGCAGGCAGGTACAACATTCTCTTCTTCATGCTGGGCATCTATTGAATTTGGCCAGTGTGGATAGGTGAGAATTTTTTTTGGTTTGTTGTTTGATAAGAACTAACTAATATTTGCAAATTTCTCCATAGACAAGATAGAAAGAAGTTGAGATTTTCTTTGAAAAAATGGATGTGGGAGAAAGTGAAACTGAAAGGTTTGCCCATCCTTGTTTTATCCTCATGTCAGTCTTTTGAGAAGAATTGTGTCGAGAGGCATTTGCCTTCATGGTCAAGCTGTGACCTGAAGCACAGGTCACAGGTTTCCTTTCTGCAAACCCAGAAACTGGTTTACTGCATTCTGCTGGCACTGCAGAGGATTGTCTCGTCTCCAGACAGGAGGCAGAACATGAGGAGCAACCTGGGGAAAACTGGAAGTACATGTCCCTTTGACAGGACTGCAAAGGATGGCAGAGGCAGTGACAAAGATAAGAGACGTGGGAACTGAGTAGTTTCTATATGGGGGGGCATTTTTGTGGAATTTTCTCCCTTGGGTAGAAGGCAATTGCCTTCTTCCCAAGGGAGAGAATTCCACAAACGTGTCTTGGGGACATGTTCCACAAACATGCCTTGGGGAAAAAGTGGCCTTGGGGGAACTCCTCAGATGAATAGGGATGGTGGAGAAATCCTGGAGCCACAGATTTCAGTGAGGCCGAATGCACTGGCATTCGGCCCCCCGAAATCTGTGGCGGAACAGCCTGCCACGCCCCATGGATCCCCCCCGGGACGAGACTTACCTGGGGCAGATGTTCCAGATGGCAGTGGCTCCAGGGGGGCTTCAGCAGCAGCAGCGGCAGCTGGTCTTTCGACCGGCTGTTGCGGCCGCCATTTGCAGTCTGGTCATTTATTTTTTTTTACCCAGATGTGATAGGCTACATAAAGACTTATGTAGCCTATCATGTCTGGGTAAAAAAAAATGGCATACGCAAATGGCGGCGGCTATGGTGGCCGCTATTTGTGTTCCCTTTTTTTTGCCGTTTTAGTCTACGTAAATATTTACATAGACTATTACGGCGAAAAAAAAGGGAACGCAAATAGCGTAGTGGGCGCTATTTACATTCCTTTTTTATTCGCCGTTTTAGCCTACATAAATATTTACATAGGCTAAAACGGTGAATAAAAAAGGAACGCAAATAGCACCCACTACGCTATTTGCGGTCCCCTTTATTTTTGCCGTAATAGTCTACGTAAATATTTACGTAGACTAAAACGGCAAAAAATAAGGAATGCAAATGACGGCCGCCGTAGCCACCACCATTTGCGGATGCCGTTTTATTTTTACCCAGACATGACAGGCTACGTAAGTCTATTACAGCTCCCTGGCTGGATACAAATGGCGGCTGCTACAGCGGCCGCCATTTGCGTCTGCATCAGCCAGTCCGCGGACGGAAATCCGGCTGCAGACGGCCCTGGCCTGGCCGGCTGCTCTGTGGAGCCGCCGCCGAGCAGAGCCGGCCATCGAGGATTCTGGCGGGAGAGGACCAGATCACCTCCCCCCCATCGAGGATTCTGGGGGGAGGGACGGAGCACCTCCCACCCCCATGAACAGAATCCACGAAAAGGTAAGTGACTTTTGTACATCCCTACAGATGAACTGAAAATGGCTTTTGAACCTTAATTTGTAAATAACAAGGTTATGGATCCTTTATGACAGGGGTGCAGAATCTCTTTCACCTTGAGGGCCAAAGTCCATTTTGGAGAAGCTCTCAGAAACCACCTTCCAATGGTGGGTGGGGCCAAAGGGGAAAGCTGCAAAGCCAGAATAACAAAAAATACCAGCATGTTTTCACTTAAACTCCTACTGCCAGTAACTAAGCCTTAGGAGAGGCATTTCAACCTTGTAGGGATGGTGGAGAATTCTGCCACGGATTTCAGTGAGGCTGAATGCAAGTGTTTATGTAGCCTATCACGGCTACAGAGAAGAAGCGAATGGCGGCTGCGGATGCGGCGACCATTTGCCAAGCAGCGCGAATGGCAGCAGGTCGGTGTCCCATTTCGAGAGCCCTTCGCGGGGGGTGGGGGGGCTTCATTCCGCCATGGCTTTCGGGGGGCCGAATGCACTGGTATTTGGCCTCACCGAGATCCATGGCGGAATTCTCTGACATCCCTAAGCAAATGGCAACCGTTGTAGCGGCCGCCATTTGCGTGGCTGCCTTTTGCCTTGATAGGCTACATAAATGCTTATGTAGCCTATCACGGTGAAGAGCAGGGTGCAAATGGCAGCTCTTTGCCGTGATAGGCTACATAAGTATTTGCGTGCCTGCCTTTTGCCGTGATAGGCTATGTAAATACTTACGTAGCCTATCATGGCTTAATGCAAGGACGCAAATGGCGGCTGCTACGACGGCTGCCATTTGTGTCTGCAGCAGCCCGGCAATGGCCAGAAGTCCAGCTGCGGCCAGCCTAGGCCGGCGCCTTTGCAGTTTTGCCGCGGAGAGGAGCCAGCTGGGGATGATTCCAGGGGGAGGGACGGATTGCCTCCCCACCACCGCCAAAGCCCCAGAATGGAACGAGGCAAGGGATTTGTACATCCCTATGTGGAAGTGAACAAATTAACTGGGTTTCCATTCCTTTTCTCTGCCTTCCATGAATAAGTGGACAGGAAACAGAGGACACTTAAGTGATCATGACTTAGCCAGGAAATGCCGTTCCTCCAGCATGTGCTGGGGGTGGATTTGCCCCTTCCTTGCCCACCTGGCATAGATGAGCGGGGACATGACTATATTTCCCCATATCATGTCATGAGAGCATAGGGCTGGTGTGGGCAGACAGTAGCTCACCTTTAAAAGGCTGCCCTGTTTTTCGGCCAGTGCTGCTGCTACCCAGTACTAATTCAGATTAGCTGGGGCAATTATTTCCTTCCATATATGCTTGACCAGACCCTAAGACCATCCTCAGAGGCCCTTCTCTGAATGCCCCCACTGAAAGAAGTGAGGCAGGTAGCTACTAAGGAGACCATCTTTTCAGTGGTGGGACCCCAGTTGTGAAATGCTGTCCCTAGAGTGGCCCACCTGGCACCTATGGTCTGATCTTTTTGGTGCCCAGTGAAGGTCTTAAAAAAAAAAAAATCCCCAGTCTTTCCGCCCTTCAATTGTGTAAGTACCATTTTTGGATCTTTGCACTGCAGCTGGCTTTTGTTTTGGTTGTTACTTTGTTTTTTATTCTGTTTTAAACTTAAGGTTTTATGTTATGTTTTAATATGTCCTTGCATTGGATGGTTTTAAGTTTGTTTTGTGAACTGTCCAGAGAGCTCCAGCTAATGGGTGGTATATAAATGTAACAAATAAATAATCAAATAAATGCAATAAATATCTCCCACTAAAGGGGGTTGACTAGGACTTTTTGGTGTGTCCAGTTTGGCTGAGGGCACATCATTTTCACCTGCTCCGCACTGGTAGCTGTAGGGAGGTGATGTTGATTCAGCTAATTGGCTAAGTTCACCAAGTCAGGACTGGCGGGTAGCACAGGCACAGAGGAAAGAGAGGGATGCTACTCTGATGAGCGCTGTGAGGTACCTGGAGGGTGAAGGGCTGCTTACTGAACCTCTCATTGTTGGCTGGTTTGACAGTGTAGTGGTGGGGGTGGTTCTTGGCCCTTACAGGATCTCACTCATTGATTGCTGATCATGAGCCCCTTGGCCCACCTTCATGGTGGACAGATGATAATAAGCCCAGATTGCCAACTTGCTGTCCTGGTGCTCGGGGTATCACCTAGAGGGAGGCAATAAGACATTCAGTGAAATCTTCCAATGTTGGGCAGTGTCCACACTTGACCTGTGTGGTGATTTGCCTTGTTGCAGTTTCTTGATGTTAACAATAGTGTTGTGCCACTGAACGAAATACATAATAGTTGTGGGTCATTACCACATTTACTCATATGGTGTCTTCATTCCAGTAGGGGGCCCCGAGGCAAGTGGGTTTGGTATTTGTCTTGATCATACATGCCCCTCATGTGTTTAGTCTCTTTTGACCTGAGACCTAAAACAAACTTGCCAGGAACTTTCTCCCTGACCCTGACATGACTGTATGTTCAGGGGATTTTTATGTAGTGGACAGGGATGTGCTTAATGTTCCCTATGGTTTCTGTGGTTATTTCTGCCTCACTGAAAAGAGACATTGTATATTTGGGACTCCTATCCTTGCTCTCTTGTTGTTGTTGTTGTTCAGTCGTTCGGTCGTGTCCGACTCTTCATGACCCCATGGACCATAGCACGCCAGGCCTTCCTGTCCTCTGCTCTCTCCTGGAGCGTGCTCAAGTTCATATTCATTGCATCCGTGATGCTATCTAGCCATCTCATCCTCTGCCATCCCCTTCTCCTTTTGCCTTCAGTCTTTCCGAGCATCAGGGTCTTTTCCAGAGAGTTTTCTCTTCGCATTAGGTGGCCAAAGTATTTGAGCTTCAGCTTCAGTGTCTGTCCTTCCAATGAGCAGTCAGGGTTGATTTCCTTTAGGATGGACTGATTTGACCTCCTTGCGGTCCAGGGGACTCGTAAGAGTCTTCTCCAGCACCACAGTTCAAAAGTATCAATTCTTTGGCGTTCAGCCTTCCTTATAGTCCAGCTCTCACAGCCATACATTACTACTGGGAAAACCATAGCTTTGATTAGACGGACCTTGGTCGGCAAGGTGATGTCTTTGCTTCTTACTATGCTGTCTAGGTTTGCCATAGCTTTCCTCCCAAGGAGCAAGTGTCTTTTAATTTCATGGCTACAGTCACCATCTGTGGTGATCTTGGAGCCCAAGAAAGTAAAATCTGTCACTGCTTCCATTTCTTCCCCTTCCATATGCCAGGAAGTGATGGGGCCAGATGCCATGATCTTCATTTTTTTAATGTTGAGTTTCAAACCAGCTTTTGCACTCTCCTCTTTCACCCTCAACAAGAGGCTCTTGAGATCCTCTTCACTTTCTGCCATTAGGGTGGTATCGTCTGCATATCGGAGGTAATTCTCCCAGCAATCTTAATTCCGACCTGTGATTCATCCAACCCGGCGTTTCTCATGATGTACTCTGCATATAAATTAAATAAGCAGGGTGACAATATGCAGCCTTGTTGTACTCCTTTCCCAATTTGGAACCACTCGGTTGTTCCATGTCTGGTTCTTACTGTTGCTTCGTGACCCTCATACAAGTTTCTCAGGAGACAGGTAAGGTGGTCTGGTACTCCCATCACTTTAAGAATTTGCCATAGTTTGTTGTGATCCACACAATCAAAAGCTTTAGTGTAGTCAATGAAGCAGAAATAGACATTTTTCTGGAATTCTCTTGCTTTCTCCATGATCCAGCGAATGTTGGCGATTTGATCTCTAGTTCCTCTGCCTCTTCGAAACCCAGCTTGTACTTCCGGTAGTCCTTGGTTCGCATACTGCTGAAGCCTAGCTTGTAGGATTTTGAACATCACCTTGCTGGCATGTGAAATGAGCGCAATTGTGCGGTAGTTTGAACACTCTTTGGTGTTGCCCTTCTTTGGAATTGGAATGTAAACTGACCTTTTCCAGTCTTGTGGCCACTGTTGAGTGTTCCAAATTTGTTGGCATATTGAATGCAGCACTTTAACAGCATCATATTTTAGGATTTTAAATAGCTCAGCTGGAAGACTGTCATGTCCGCTAGCTTTGTTGTTACTAAGGCCCACTTGACTTCACTCTCGAGGATGTCCGGATCAAGTTCAGTGATAGCCATGATATCATGGCTATCAGGGACATTCAGATCTTTCCTGTATAGTTCTTCTGTGTATTCTTTCCATGTCTTCTTAATCTCATCTGCTTCTGTTAGGTCCCTGCCTTCTTTGTCCTTTATCATGCCCGTCTTTGCACAAAACGTTCCCTTGAGATCTCCAGTTTTCTTGAAGAGATCTCTAGTCTTTCCCATCCTTGCTCTCTAGCACTCATTTATGAAGTTCAGACACACTATTGCGTTTTAGATTTGATTTGGCGTTTCCCTTGTTCCTTCATCCCATAAATCTTTGTTACCCAAACAAAACCATTGGAGAGGTCTGACCACAGCTGAAACACCTGAAGGGTTTTATGGATTGACCTTTCCAGTGCTAAATGAGTTCCATGCTAATAGGGCAAAAGCAAAGAGTGCGCCAAATGCTAAAGTGCAGTGAAGCTGTCTGCATTGGGACTATTTTCATATTTATATTGAGGGTTCATATATAAATGGATTCTTATTGAGAATGAAATGACATAGGTTGTGAACTTCACATATTTCATTCCACTTGCCAGACATTTATGGGTTTTATTTCCACTGGAAGATGATTAAATATATCTTACTCTAGATACTTACATAAAAACAAGGCAGATTTGAAATCCCCCCAGTTTTCCCAGTGACTGAGAAGAGTTTAGCTTCTAGATACCCTAAACTATCCACTGATTTATAAGAGTCCACTTGAAACAGCTCCAGCTACAGACAGCAAACATATTGAACCAATTTCTAATGAACTGATTACTTAGCTTAGCATTTTAACTGCCACATTTAACATTCTTTCACCCTCATAAAGATATTGAACTACAAAAGGGATTATAGCTTCTAGGCTTACCGTGACAACCTTTAACATTTAGTCAGGGATTTAATCAAAGGGAATAACCATAAACAACAACAAATTAAAATGGGGGAAAACAGATTGATGCTTGATTGGTGTAGAAAAAGTTGAAGGTGGCATTGCTATGGAGGCAAAATGATTAGGATAGTTGTCTATTATATTCTTTGCTTTTGCCATGTTAAGGTCCAGAGGAGCCTTCCCCAACCAGGTCCCATCCAGATGCTTTAGACTACAACTCCCATCAGCCCTAGCCAGTATAGTCAATGGTCAGGAATGCTAAAAGTGGTAGTCCAAAACACCTGGAGGGAACCTATTTGCAGAAGGCTGGCCTACAAGATAACTGTGTTTGTTTGTTTGCATTTATATACCACCTTAACAGCTAAAGAGCTTTCAAAATGGTGTACAACAATTTAAAACAATAAAACAATAGAAACAAGAATAGTAAAAATGGTTAAAAAAAGAAAAGAAAAGAACACGAAATGACACATTTTAAAAGGCTAAATTGAAAAGATGCATCTTTATACCCTTTCTAAAAGCCAAGAGAGTGAGGACCAATTGTCGTTCTTGAGGGAGCCCATTCCATAGTTTGGGAGTAATATAAGAGACAACGCTTTTGTGTCTGTCTGACAGATGGGCATCTGCAAGTAATGGCACACTTGAAAGGGCCTCTCCTGCAGATCTTAATACCTGGACAGGTTCATAGAGAGACAGGTGGTCCCTTAGATAGCCATGTCCTAAGCCATTTAGGATTTTAAAGGTTAAAACCTTGTATTCTGTCCAGAAAGCTATTAGCAACCAGGGCAGGTCTTTCAGGACTGGTATTATATAGTCCTGTGCACTGGTTAGCAGCCTAGCTGCCACATTTTATACCAACTGAAGCTTCCAGATGCTCCTCAGGGGTAGTCCCACATATAGCTAGGGATGTTTTGGGTGACCAACTCAGGCTCAAGGCCCAGTGAGAAATCGCCGGCTCGGCCTCCAAGGTGCCAGTCTGCAGATCCCCATGCTTGCCCAACTTGGTGTGCGCCGAGTCGGTAAGTGCAAGGAGCTTCACTCCCTCAGCAAGCTGCAAAATGGCAGCTTGGCCTTTTCTGTAAAAGCTGATTTTAAACAAATAGCAGCTGTAAAGTGACCATGAATGCAAGATTACAGGCGTAGAAGGCAAGTTACGCCTGTAATCTTGTGTAAATGGCCGCTTTACGGGCACTATTTATATAAAATCGCAAAATGGTGGCTCTGCCGAGAGATCATGATGCCACACATCACTTGATAGGTGCTTGCAGACCTCCTGGCGACTCACCGCATGCAGCGAGCAGGGCCAGGTGCCTGGTGGGTTCCAACGAGCAGCCCACAACCTGGACTGTGGTAAGTTTGCCCATCCCTACATAGAGCACATTGAAAGAGTCTAAATGTGATGTAACCAAGGCATGGATACTGTTGTCAAGTCAGACTGACTCAGAAAGGGTTGTCGCTGGTGCAACAACCATAATTGTGCAAATGCACTCCTTGCCACCACTGCTGCCTGAAGATCCAAGGTCTGTGTGTGTTGGATTAAGGAGAAAAAGGGACCAGAAGGGAAAGGTAGAACAACACCACGCCTGCATTTTTTCCTCCAGGAAAGGTATGTCATATTGATCTGATCAGGGCTGTGTCCCTTTATGTAGCAAATAAGCATAGGAAGAGCAGGGCTGTCCTAAATCTTCCCTGCTGATGTGCCTTTTTTTAATAACTGCAGATAGTTGTTTTTTTTAATTTATTTGAAAATATTCAACAATGCAATCTGCCACTTATATGCAATCAGAGATAGTCCAGCCCAAGAACTTTGCCATCTCACTCAAACACCCCATTTTCTCTAACTTAGGCACATGGGAAGCTGCCCTACATTGAGTCAGACCATGGGTCCATCTAGCCCAGCGTCGTCAACACTGACTGGCAGCAGCTCTCCATGTTTTGGGGCAGGATTCCTTCCTAGCCCTACCTGGAGGTGCTGAGGATTAAGGCTGATACCTTCTGCATGCAAAGCAGGTGCTCTACTTATTTTATTATTCCCAACTTATTTTATTATTTATAATGCACATCATGAATAAATGAATTATGGATTTAAAAGGATGAATTATTTACCATATTATATCTATAGCTTGCCTTTCAACTACAAATAGTGCTCAAGGCAGCTAACAACAATATCATACAAGATAAAGTGCAAAAGTATAGTTAAAATATAAAAGCAATAATAATAATAATAATCAGCATCCACCAGTTAAAACCTGATAAGGATACAGGCAGTGGGTAAAGCATTCCGTATACATCTAGTCATGTTCCAGTGCACCGACCACATATGCTGCCCATTTGCAGGTAACATGAGCATGGAAGTAGAACACCCACCATGTTCGTGGACAGCTGGTCTGCTAACATTCCACATGAATGGGCCAGCCCAGCATACATGGTAAGAACATTTAATCATGACAAGAGCCCCATTCCTTAGCTGTGTAGGTTAAACACATGGGGAAGGGGAGTGGGCTAGCCCAACCCTCTCCTCACACATTTCTTTCACCCTGTACCAGTAGCGTAGTGGCAAATTCAGAAGTGCAGGGTCCCTTCATGACAGTCACACCCCGCCCCCTCACAGCCACACCCCTTCTAAGATTGTACAACCTTGTAAGATATACTGCCTTCATCTGGGATCCAAAAACAGTGCAGCTGAGAGTCAGGCAAGGGTATTTCAATTGGACATCTGAGAAAAAATGCAAGGGTGTTAAAATCTTTTTCACTCACTCACTCAAACACAAAATTTTAGTAGGGATGTACGAAAGTCACTTACCTTTTTGCGGATTCTGTTCGTGGGGGGGGGTGCTCCATCCCTCCCCCCGGAATCCTCGATGGGGGGGAGGCGATCTGGTCCTCCCCCCGGAATCCTCGATGGCTGGCTCTGCTCCACAGCGGCTTCGTGGAGCAGCTGGCCAGGCCAGGGCCGTCTGCAGCCAGACTTCCAGCCACAGACTGGCTGGTGTGGACGCAAATGGCAGCCGCTGTAGCGGCCGCCATTTACATCCAGCCAGGGAGCCGTGATAGGCTACATAAGTCTTTACGTAGCCTATCACGTCTGGGTAAAAAAAAAAAAAGGCATATGCAAATGGCGGCGGCTACGGTGGCCGCCATTTGTGTTCGTTATTTTTCGCCGTTTTAGTCTACGTAAATATTTACATAGACTATTACGACGAAAAAAAGGGGAACGCAAATAGCGTAGTGGGCGCTATTTGCGTTCCTTTTTCATTCGCCGTTTTAGCCTATGTAAATAACTACATAGGCTAAAACGGCGAATGAAAAAGGAACGCAAATAGCACCCACTACGCTATTTGCGTTCCCCTTTTTTTCGCCGTAATAGTCTACATAAATATTTACGTAGACTAAAAAGGCGAAAAATAAGGAACACAAATGGCGGCCACCGTAGCAGCCGCCATTTGCGTGCACCGTTGTTGTTGTTTTTAACCCAGACGTGATAGGCTATGTAAATACTTACGTAGCCTATAACAGCAAAGACCAGACTGCAAATGGCGGCTGCAGCAGCCGGTCGAAAGACCAGCCGCCACCGCTGGAGCCGCCGCTGGAGCCGCCGCCATCCGGAACATTCACCCCAGGTAAGTCTCATCCTGGGGAGGGATCCGCGGGGGGGGGGCAGTGGGACAGGCCATTCTGCCATGGATTTTGGGGGGCTGAATGCCAGTGCATTCAGCCTCACTGAAATCTGTGGCAGAACTCTCCGCCATCCCTACATTTTAGGTTTTCAAAATAGGATACTGTATGGAAGCTTCAACCTTTCATCTCAACCCTCATGGACAGATCCCTTCTCATTTAAACAGCCCCCTTGCACACTCCCTTAGTGCCCCAACATTTCTCGTTAGCCTTCCCTAAGCTTCTTCATTATATCTCCCCCCTCCCCTTCCAATAGAAACGTCCACACACCCAGCTGGATTGAACTACACACACACACACACACACACAGTGGCATAGTGGTAAATTTGGAAATGCAGGAGCTCATTTTGGCAATCTCCAAGGGCAGTCCCAAACTTTCAGGCAGCTGTGTCGATCCATATCATCAAACCAGTTCTAGGAGTTTTCATTTCCACCACGTCTTTAGTAAAGCGAATAGGTCTTCATTGCCCATTCCAGAGCAAGTCTTCCAGAAGAGTTTACATTAAAACATGGAACTGTACAGTGTTGCTTGGAAAATTCATTCCCCCCACAGCTACAGTGAGGTTTGCAGCTGAGCTCAGAGGGAACAGGGAATTCTGAGGGGGGGGGCAGAGTCCCTGCTCATGAAAAAGTGCCAGGACTGCATCCCTCCAACCCCTGCCTCCACTGGCAGGCACCCATCATGAGAGTCGCAGCAGCCACACGCTCAAGTAGGGATGTTGGAGAAATCTGCAATGGAAGCAAATGAGTTCAGATTTTCATAAATCCACCCCATGGATTCCACAGCAGACTGGCTTTTCCTGTTGGGCAGATTCTGCAAACTTGCAGACAGTTTTTTCTAATTTTCCTGAATTTTTCACAAATTTTATCGTAGAAAAATACATAACATTTAAAAAGGGCCAAAAATGTCAATTTCCCCCATAGGCCACCAGAGTGAGTGCAGGCTGCTTGCCAAGTGCAGGAGGGGCTCAAGCGCAGTCTGGGGTCCAGTGAGTGGGGGCAGGGGCTGGGCAGGCACCTGGAGAACCTGGACAGGGGTGGATTTGCACATCCCTAACGGAGCATGACATTCTGAAAAGGAGAGTCTCCTCTTTCCATGGAGGCTTTCCACACAATTTTGGAAACTGATTTTCCAGCGTTCCAGAATGTGTGAAGAGCCGCCATGGATAGAGAAGACTCTCCTTCTCAGAACATCACTCTCCACATGTACAGGGTGATGGAAACAGGCAAAGAGGGGTGACAATACTACATACCCCTCCTTGTGTATTTACGAAGTTAAGCAATGGTGTCTCCACCATCGCTTCTGTGCACAAGGAATGCTGACACAAGTAAAGGCTTTCCCCACTTGCTTGCATCCTGGGTAAATCAGCTGGTGTAGAACACCTCTAAGGAACCGAATGCGTTGCTCGAAGGAAACCAGGCGGCTACGAGATGCGAATGGGACAGATGATCTGAAGTGTTTTTGAAGCAAATTAATTTTACCAAGTTGTTTTACAAAGGTTACTGAAATTCTATCTGATGAAAAAGCAGGGGACCATTCTGGAGGGGGGGGGGAGTATTCATTTTCTCATAGCACAAAAATAGCAGGTTCTGCCATAGCAACAGCTGATCCTCCAAATACATACATTATACATACACACACACACACACACACACACGTTGTTGTTGTTCAGTCATTAAGTCGTGTCCGACTCTTCGTGACCCCATGCACCATAACACTCCAGGCCTTCCTGTCCTCCGCTCTGTCCCGGATATATATATATATATATATATATAAATTTTGATTTAGTTTTGGAAGTGAGACATGGATATCAGTGGTGACACATTAATCCAGACCATCTGCAGCAAGTGAATGTAACATAGAAGATGGGCGGCGGGGGGGAACCCTTCTCATTTGGTAATTATTAAGGAAGATATACTCCAGTAACTGCTCATGAAGCTCACTAGGCAAGCAGATAATAAGCTTTGTGAATGATCATCCCTGGCAGAGCCTGATCCAAATTCCCATTAGGGCCCCTCATGTTCAGTAGGCTTTGATCTGGCTTGTGCTGCTGTTTCCATTAATGTGATTTTAAAAAGGCTTAAATGTATGCATGTGCTGTCCAGCTACAGTTAAGCACTTTTGAATCTATTGATTTAAGCGTATGCTTAGCATTCTTCCATTGAGTATAAATGCTGAACGTTCGGGCACCATTTAGAGCAGGGGTGGGCAACCCATGATACCCCAGAAGTTGATGGACTACAGCTCTCATCTTCCCAGACCATGCTGTCTAGGGCTGATGGGAATTGGAGTCCAACAATATTTGGGCAGCCACAGGTTTCCCACTCCTGACTTGGAGAGAGCTGATGAAGTTATCTGTACCTCAGGCCAGTTCTCTGGTCCTACTTACTGACTCTTGTTAGCAGCAATTAAAGCAGGCTGATGTACCAGGCACTCAAATCTTGTGCTGGCTGATTTGCTTTATATATTTATTTAGTACATTTGCATCCCGCCATTCTTCCATCATGAAACTCAAGGCAGCATATGTGCCGTTCTCAGGTGGTCTCCCATCCAGGCGCTGACCAGATCCAGATCTGCTTAGCTTCAGTGGTACAGCTGCGCCAAGTGTCCTCAGATTAGCCCCTTGGACCTTATTATTAATTATGTATATTAATGATGTTATTAATGATCTATAAAAAGTAACCTCTTAAAATATGGGGGGAAGGCTTTTTTTCAGTTTATGCTGCAACCTTATGCATACTTCCCTGGCAGTAAGCCATTGAGCATAGTGGGACTTACTTCTACGTAATGCATAAGAGTGTGTTGTCCATCTCTCTCTCTCTCCCTCTCCCTCTCTCTCTCTCTCTCTCTCTCTGTAAATCGATAGGCAGACAGTCAGACAGACAGACAGATACCCAAAAGCAAGCCTTTGAGCCTTATTGCAGAACATGCTCCTCTTTCCCATGAGAAATAGTACTACTGTCAGATTGTGCCTGAAGTAAAGACTTTGGTCTATTTTACAAACATTCAACCGGAATTTGTGGTGAATCACAGCTTTCTCATTAGTGTATCTGTGTGAAACCCAAGTCTGCAAACAAATTTTACTCACATTAAAACTTTACCTTTCTAGTAGGGGTGTATAAGGAATACATGCTTCCCTATTCCCTTTGTTCATTTTATTTTTCATTAAAAACTTTTGCTTTGTTCTTCATTTGTTTCCATTACATTCATCTCACTACTCACGTTCATTTTCTTGTGCTGTTTTCCATTTCTTTTACTCCCCCCCCCCCCGCCCACTCCCAGAAGCAACTGAGCTGATTTCAGTGGGCGTCTGTTGGTGGTCACCATTTTATTTTCTGACAGTGCCCTGGATGTTCCACCATTACAGGATGTAATGTGTGAAGCCTCCACATTTCCTTCCAGAACCAGCTGTTGACTACAGCAGATCTGTAGACTGTAGGACATTATTTCTGCTTCACTTCTTGTCTTTTCTTAAAATGAAGGAGGCTTCCAAAAATGTCTTCATGGCAACCAGGTACAGGAGATTGGTTTGCAGAAATGATCAGTCAGTAAGCCAAGGGCAGGCAGAGGCCTTGTCTGTAAACTGTGTAAAGCCTCACTGAGGCATCAGAACAGATGAACCATTGTTGGCATTAAGAAAGGAAAATGCACAAGTGAGGAGGTCAGAGCAGGACTTTGAAGAGGGAGCTTTGTAATACTCATACTCAGAGTATATCGTATTCTTTGCTAGTATGAAAAATAAGTTTTCTGCTTGGAAGGATAGAATGTTGATTGAATGCATAAAGCATGCTTATTTATTTATTTAGCATTTCTGACTGTGCTCCAAATTACCAAGTCTCTGGACTTTCTGACCTTCATGCCAAAGTATAAAGCTTATCTGATTAACTCAGGTTTTTATTATGTGTGTGTTAATTGGGAGGTTTTGTTGGTCAACCAAAGTGAATGAAAAGCTATTTCCTTCTTTATTTTCATTAGTTAAAATTGATTTGATATGTAATTAGTCGTGGTGTTTATACTGCTATTTTTCCTAAATGTTCAAATGGGCTGATTGATAGGAATGTGATACTACAAAATAACAACTGCCTGGTGATGATAATGGCGGGGTGGGGGGAGGAATAGCTGACAATACAGAAACAACGTTCTTCTAGTTCTATTGAGTTCTTTATTGATGTAGATCTCTTGGGATAAGAATGTTGGAAGATAAGTCTGTCATAATGGCTGTATAAAGGGATGATGCAGATGCTTGACTGGGTCTGGGAGTCCGTTGGGCTCCCCCCTGCCTGTGCCCCTGGACCATGCCTGCTGAGCCTCTGGCCTCGCTTGCCCCTGCTCGTGCCCTCCCAGACATCCCCTGCACTCACCCGGACCCATCTGCGAGCACCCATCATTTTGCTGAGCTTATTTTTATTGAAAAAGGGAGATCATTAAAATGTGCATATTTAAATATAGGCAAATTCAGGCTTGAAAAGCTTGATCTAAACAATATTAGAGGCATAAATGACCCATTTACACCTCTAATATTGCTTATATCAAGCTTTCCTAGCCTGAATTTGTGCATATTTAAATATGCACATTTTAATGACCCCCTTTCCCCATAAGAATAAGCTTGGAAAAATGGCAGACAGGATCCAGAGTGAGTGCAGGTGGATTGGTGAGCTTGTGGGGGCTCAAGCACGGGGTCAGGGGGCTCAAGTGGGGGCAGTGCTTCTGCAGGTGCCCACTGATAACTGGACTGTGGTGAGCTCATCCATTCCTAGCTGTATGGTACCTCCAGTATCAGAGACAGTATGACAGTATGTCAGTTGCCTGGGAACATGAGCAGAGCAGGAGGGTAGTGGCCTTCCCATAAACATCTGGTCAGCTACTATAGGAACGACTGAACTAGATAGCCCTGATCTGATCCAGCAAAGTTCTTCTTTTCTTCCTGAAGCCTAGCAATGTTTTGTGGGTGTGATTGGCAATACATTGTGGGAATAGAAGAATTCAGGAACCCTGTGAATAGGGATCCCTCTGACCACCTAGGTCTTTCAGGTTGTCACATCAGGATGCCGTTAACCGAGTCCCTTTCCAAATGAATTCAAAGGCTGATGCCACGGCATCCTCTAGATCAGGAGATGAAGCCCTGTTATGTGAAGTCCAACAGTACTACTACACTGCTGCATTTTATTTATGGCATTTATGTCCTATGTTGCCAGTACCAGCTCCAGGTTTTAAAAGCCCTTGGACCTTTAAAAATGGGTCCCCCCTCTCAGTGAGCCTTTCTGATCACTGCCCTTGTCACCAGCTGCTATTGCTCCTTATCCTCCTTCTTGTCATTGCTACCACTTAGGGATGTCGGAGAAATCTGCAACAGAACCAAATGAGTTCAGATTTTTATTAAATTGACCCACATATTCCCCAGCGGACTGGTTTTTTCCCCTGTTGGGCAGATTCTGCAGACTTGTGGACCATTTTTCTAACCTTCAGGAATTTTGCACAAATTCAGTAATAGAAAAATATGCAATTAAAAAAGCAGCCAAAAAATGTGCCTTTTCCCCATAGGCTAAAATATGAAGATGTGCATTTGGGGGGATTTGCGCATCTTTGCAAATGAAAATTGGCGCAAATTCAGAAACTAAAAAAAAAAAATAAAATCCGATTCCATCGATGAGCAGACAATGGAACGAAAGGTGCCTGACAATCCATGAAACACAGATGGAATTGATTTTATACAATCCATACATCCCTACTACTACTTGCTTGCTTGGCAGGCAGAGAGCTAGTGAGCAAGTAGGCCTAGGCAGTGGTATCTACTGTTCCTCCTTCTCACCACCAGTGTTGTCTAGGCCAGAGTGAGAGGCAGGTAAACAAGCAGGTTGCAATGGTGAAGAGGAGGTTCTTCTTAGTGGGCCCCTGCTGTGGGCCCAACTATGCCTACCCTAGATGCTGGCCCTGTGCCTTGCTTCCATCACAGAGCACCATGTGGCCTACAGAAGTCCCCAGGCAGTCTCCCAAGCTGGCACTGACCAGCCCTAGACCTGCTCTACTGGCTCTAGCAAGGTTGCTGCATAGTGCATTATGAACTTCTAGATTATGCTATGGAGTTCTTGCAATCATGCAGTAGAATAATGAACAAACACTCTAGCTCTAGAAAATATTATTTGGTTCTTTACTTGACTCCAAGGCTTCTCTGCAAGTCATGATCATTGAGCATTCTTTGTACTTTCTTTTTTTTTTTATTACAACCAGGTTCTTGCTGTTCCCTCCCAAAATGCTGGAAAGGACCTTTGCTGACATACAGTGACCTTCTGTGTTGTCATCTACAGAAGAAATTTGTCTTTAGCAGGATAGCGTAGGGAGCTGAGAATGTCCAACTGAGAAGAAAAAAAGATCAGGAACCAGAAACTCCCTTGTAACTTGGGAGCTATGAATCTGTTTTACATGTGAAAATAGCTCCACACACACACACACACACACGCACAAAGAAGTAATACGGGCATGAAAACCTGCATCACTGAGATGTTAACAGTATGCAGCTCATGAAATGTAAGTGTAAGTAAAAAGGTGCAGGTAGAAGATCATGAGAAGAAATGTTATTTGTAATTTGTTTTGTGTGATGCCTTCCATCTACACAGGCATCTGGGAGATTCACAGCCAAAAGGACACAGTAATTGTACTCTCATTCAACAATTCAAGAAAATTGAGAATAACTGAGGTAAATATATAATCAGTGATTGATGGGTATGGGATAGCATCAAAATAGCCACACCCGATTTACCACAGGTCATTCTGGTGCCATTCAGGGGCCAAGATTCAAACCACAAAATGCTTGTGCAGGTGCGGGAGAGAAGATATAGGGCACAATCCTGTGGCCACCAATCAGGGGCTAGATGGCCGCAGGACAGGTCAGTTCCTGGGAACTGACCTCAGAGCCTGAGCTCCAAGGTCAGTTCCCTGAGAACCAACCCCCACCCCCTCCTGCTGCACTGCCTCGTAGGCAACACAGAATGGCCTCACGCTCCGCGCTCAGAAGAGGAGTGAGGAGCGTCAAAAACGGGGTGTTCCTTGGGGCATGCTGGGGCGGGGAGGGCGGGAGTGCTGTTCCAATGCTTCCTATGTGTCATCCGGCATCCCCCCGCCCCGCCCGCTCCACCTTCCCATGGCTAGACAGCTGAAATTGGCTGTCTAGCCTCGAATGCAGGGTGGCTGAAACATGGAGGGGACGACCCCCTCCGCGCTTCTCCTGCCCTGCATTGCACTGGCGGTCGCCTCCAAATTTGGAGGTGGCTACCTATCCCGATAGGGTTGCGCCCTAAATGGCATTGCAGGGAGGGGGCATCTTACCATTTCTTTTTGTTTCTTTTCTTTTTCTTTTTTTACTTGTAAAAGCCGCCAGCTCTACTCTATGGCAGTAGCAACAGGACTCTGGCCGCCACCATCCTCCTTCCTGTAGTAGGAGAGTTGCTCGTATTTCCATGGCTGTAAGCAATGAAATCTGTCTGTCTGTCCATCTATCTCTGTCATCTATCTATCAACCATCTATGTGTCTGTCTGTCCATCCATCTATACCAAGACTACATTGAATGACTGGGAATCATGTACAGGATTACTTTAATGAATACAGTGAATACATGACTTGCTTTAAAAAAAAATGTTTTTTAATTCATACTGAGTCTTTGGGATAGGCCAGGCTACAAGTGTAAATAAATTTGCCCTTGTAACGTTTGGATTTGGAGAGAGTGGGGCTTTTATAGGTAGTATTGGAGAAAGCCTCTGTGAGAGAAAATGAGATTTGTACTTACTATTGTCAGTCAGATGATACTATCTCCATACGAGTGTGCAAGATACTGCTCTGCAGCGTGGTTAGAAACTGTTCTGTTTGAAACCCTCCATATGAAAATAAAAGCCAGGTTTTTTTTAAAAAAAAAAAGTCTCACAGTTCAATTACCATCAAAGTGCTGTCTTATGGTGAGGTTTTAAAGCACCAGATGGTGTACGTCACAAAAGAAACCATGAAGAGCATTTTCAGATTTCTTAAATATGTTGGAGATGTAACATGAGAGATCCTCTGCCACCTTCCTTCTGTATGACAGTGGAGTATTATGCATGGGGCAAATGTAGCTAGTGCCTTCCTTATGGTGCAGAAAGGAAATATGTTTTTCAAGCTTCATTGTTGTGGCTTGAGAAGCTTTAGATGATCCCTGCTCACTGCAGTTTGCTGGTAGGGCTGCCATGTGCTATTTCATATGCTCTGCTCTTATTGATTAATAGCCTAGATGCACTGATGGAATTTGAAGGAGTTCCTCAGTGAGAGCACCGAGTAAACCACGGCTATTTGCATCATGTCAAATAGAGCTGAACTTTCACATGTGCTTGAAATGACTCATTTTCCAGGAATATTTTCTGTTGCATTGAAAAATCCCCCCCTTTCCTTTTCGAGTGTGCTGCTTGCAAAAGAACTCTTCCTATGGGTTTACATTGTCTTTTCCCACTCTCTGACTTAACTGGCTTCATTTTCCTTGAGAGATGCCATCATCACACAGCCAAAATCTATGTAACGTAATGCTGTCAATCCATTCACCATGTGATCCCTGATTGCCTGGGATCACCCATGTGACAATTCAAGAAGCATTGTCCTCACGTGAATGCTTTTTTCTATTCTTTTTTTGATATGTGTAGCAGCAACTACTGAGGCCTGGTTGCTGGGAGGCAGTGCTGTCTCTTCCTCCCCCCCCCCCACACACTTTTCTTCCAAGAGAGAGCGTGAGGTTGCCTGGATGACTATTTAGAATTCTGGACTATACCTATGTAAAGAGCAGCAAGGGCACTTACCAGGGCAAGAATGGACAGAGAGGTTTTCCCTTCCATTTGTGGCTAAGAAATGGGCTTGTGCAGACAGACCCCAGGACTTCAGAGTGTGAGATCAATGGGGGCTTGTTTGTTTGCTTGATAAATTCTTAGGATGCCTTTCAGCTGGAACTATAAAGGCAGATGACAATACAAATATTTCAAGATCCAACAATTAATATTACAACTAAATTCAAATTTTCATTAATAGTGTGTGTGTGTGTGTGTGTGTGTGGCGGGGGGACTTCACCCATTCCCCCCAAAACAACAAACAGTAATTTCTTCAGCCTTGTGTCCCCTTCTGTCTCAGTTTTCATCTACTATGCCATCATCAGCTACTCCTGAACCTTCCAGGCCAGAGGATGTAGCTTTACCACACTCTTCAGGTGAGGAGGGCACTCCTCTGATGCAGTCCTCACTGTCTCCATGTCATAGGAGTCAGTGGCTGCAGAATCGGGCAATGGCCCTTTAAGAAATGGACCACTCCTCAGAGGGGGCAGCCTTCAGAAGGCCTCTGCATGTTGCTGAGACAACTGCTCTTCATGGATGAGTTTCATTCAGTGATCTGTCCATGGTCCTGACTCGCCTTGCAGGAACCTGCATTGTCTAACCTGACCTTGCCTTACCAGATGTGACCTTGCCTCATTGGACATGACCTTGCTGTGCCAGATGTGATCCAGCCTTTCCAGGTAGAACCACCGCTGCAACCCAGTCTCTACTGGGAGTCCTATGCTGAACTAGGAAAGGACACAAACTAGGTTTCAGACAAGTGTCTCTGGGGAAGAGTATTTGTCCTTTCCAAGTGTCACCACTGAAAAGGCCCTGTCTCCACTCCAGTCACCATCCCCCTCACCTCTCAAGCTGGGCTTCTGATGCAGATTTTAGGGGAAGGGAAGGTTCACATGGGAGTCAGCAGTCCATCAACTACCCTACTCCCAAGCCATATAGCTTAGAAGACTTTATATACCGGACTTCTGAAAAGAGAGCCAGTGTGGTGTAGTGGTTAAAGTGCTGGACTAGGACTGGGGAGATCCAAGTTCTGGTCCCCACTCTGCCATGAAGCTCACTGAGTGACTGGGCTAGTCACTGACTCTCAGCCTAACCTACCTATACATTGAGAGGATAAAATGAAGAGGAGGGTGATCAGGTACATTGCCTTGGGAGCCATGTAATTAATTAATTAATTAATTAAATGTATAAGTAAAACAAATATGACTAGGTAGCCAGTGAAGATCTGATATTTTATAAATTGTCATGCGCATGGCTAGTGCTGCATAAAGAAAACAGCAACTACTGTTCTGGACAATAGCGTAGATTTTGGTTCATGCATCTCTGCTTTCCTCCCTGCGCCTTCTCTGCCTCACACGTTTATCTTTGGACATGATTCATTTGTGATGTTATTTACTGGTGAGCACAGCTTTCTGCATTTCCCCTCCATTCTGTGCACCATTTCCGATTTGCGGCATAATGTCACTAATCAGGCCAGGGAAGCTGTTTAATGAGGAGGTAATCTGATTCCTTCAACAGGAAGAGACAAATTAGTCAGCCTTACAGTTTAGACACAGTGCATAAGAGTGTCAAATAAAATAGCATATTATGCCCTAAATAATTTTTTTAAAGAAAACTGGAGAGATTGTTGCCAATCGGTGTTGTCAGAGATTGCAGATATCTCATTCTGAGCAAATCTTATTCCAAACAATGTTGACTTCCCATTTAGAGTGCAGCTCCGAAGAGTAAAGTGCCAGCCAAAAATGACACTGCAAAGTTCCGTATTCATTCTCCCTGTGACGTCCAGAGCAAATTTGCGACAGGGATATACGGCATCGAATAATACTCTCCCCACCACTACCACCGTTCTGGCACCTCTGAAAACTCAGATGTGGTGAAGAAGATCATGCTGGAATCTCTTTGCCCTTTAATTCAACTCTAGTCAAATAATATAGATAATAAAATCTACAGCTGAATTTTAGCTGACACTTTCCATTGCTGCAAAAAGCAAATACAGAACCCAGTTTATTTTTTTTTCAGTTCTGGTTCAGTTTCTGCACACCCAACAGGAATAAAATATTTCTGTGTACATCAGCCAAAGGCAGTACTTGGACTGAGCAAACTCGCCGGGAGATATGTAAAGGATAGCACTTTCTCTAGCAACATTTTGTATCATTTAAAGTAATTAAATAAAGAGAACTTTAAATGGCAATGCTGCGTGAGTCTTTGTTTTGCTTTCTGAGATGCAAATGGCTCCATCAGTTTCTAGTCTCTTCATCTGTGTTTTGAATTTCAGGCAGGTAGGCAGTGTTTTTGAGAATATGAGCCCTCTGAAGTAAGTAATATATGTGACCTGCATTACTGTAACATCTAAGCCCTTGCAGAATGTGGAAGAAATTGTCAGTCCACAGAGCTGCAATATTATGTTGTTGTTGTTGTTGTTCAGTCATTAAGTCATGTCCAACTCTTCGTGACCCCATGGACCATAGCACGCCAGGGATGTGTAAAGCACACACATCCTACAGGCAAGATCAATGAAGGCCTGTGGCTCCAATTTTTGTGGGACTGTGAATCCTTTCTGGATTTCAGTCAGAACCAGCCAGAACTCCCAAGGAGCCATCCAAGGTGCTGAACCTAATTTGTAGCTAGCGTACAGCACCTTGGATGGGTCCTTGAGAGTTCTGGCTGGTTCTGCCTGAAACCTGGAATGGATTCACAGCTAGGGATGCATGGACTCAACTCCGTCTGGTCCCTTCAGACGATTGCTGAGGCGCTGCCCGCCCACATGAGCCACCCTGCAGGAGTAAAGGGATGGCTTGGCCTTCCCCAACCTGGTGCCCTTCAGATGTGTTAGACTACAGCTCCCATAATCCTCAGCCAGCTTACACATTGGCCATGCTGACTGGGATAATGGCAGTTGTAGTCCAAGACATACACATCTGGAGGGCAACAGGCTGGGGAAGTCTGTCTTTATGTATTGTTCAGATGATGGGAGCTTGAACAGTATAAATAATGTTTTGTCAACAGTTTGGCATATATTGGGCCTGTTCACATGTCATGACAAGCCACTGTGGGTTAATTAACCCTCGGGGCACTGTGATGTCTGCTGGCTGCCATTTTGAATAAGCAAGCCCCTGCCACTACTTGCCATGCCTTGTCATGTCATGTGAACCTGGGTGGCAGGTGTTGAGCAAGGATTAAACAGCACTCCTAGAGCAGAGCATAGGTTATTATCCCACAGTCACTTGTCATAACATTCAAACCAAGTCATTAACTCTGATGAAAAGTGGGGATTAGTTTTAAACAAACAAAAACAAATTAGTTTAGTGACAATTGTAATACTGCTAATATCAAGGTCTGAGTATATCTATATCTGGGGGGTGGGCAGTAAAATGGTATCTCTGGAGTGAAGATATGCATCTAGCTGGCCCTATATTGTATGGAGTCAGAAAAGTTGTTTCAGTGCTTCTAGTTCCTTCAGGCCAGATGTATGTGATGTTTCAGCCTGTGCTGGTCCAAGTGGTGAACAGGGATAAATATAGGGCCAGCCCACGCTGTGCAGTTCTTCCCAGGGATGTCCAAGACATTTGGCTGCCTGAAATGGAGCAGCAAATCGTGGAAGCCCCCGCCACCCCCTGCCTAAGTCAAGGTCATAGAATAGTAGGCTTGGAAGGGGCCTACAAGACCATAGAGTCCAACTCTCTGCTCAGTGCAGGAATCCAAGTCAGAGCATCCCTGACAGATGGCTGTCCAGCCTCATCTTGAATGCCTCCAGTGTGGGAGAGACCACCACCTCCCTAGGTCATTGGTTCCATTATCGTATTGCTCTAACAGTTAGGAAGGTTTTCCTGATGTTCAGCCACAATCTGGCTTCTAGTTCAGACCATTATTCTGTGTCCTGCATTCTGGGATGATCGAGAAGAGATCCTGGCCTTCATCTCTGTGAAAACCTTTTAAGTTCTTGAAGAGTGCTATCATATCTACCCTTGGTCTTCTCTTCTCATTCAAGGCTAAACCTGCCCAGTTCTTGCAGTCTCTCTTCATAGGGCTTTTCTTACAGTCCCCTGGTCATCCTTGTTGCCCTCCTCTGAACCCTCTCCAGCTTGTTAGCATCCTTCTTAAAGTGCAGTGCCCAGAACTGGACACAGTACTCCAGATGAGGCCTAACCAGTGCTGAGTAGAGAGGAACTAGTACTTCCTGGGATTTGGAAGTTATGCTTCTATTAATAAAGCCCAAAATAGCATTTGACTTTTTTGAAGCCACATCACATTGTTGGCTCATATTCAGCTTGTGAATGATGGACAACAATTCCAAGATCCTTCTCGCTTGTAGTATTCTTGAGCCAAGTATTCCCCATCTTGTAACTGTGCATTTGGTTTCTTTTTCCTAGGTGCAGAACTTGCCATTTATCCCTATTAAATGCCATTCTGTTGTTTTTTTACCCAGCACTCCAGCCTATCAAGATGACTTTGAATTTTGTTTCTGTCTTCCAAGGTATTCGCTATCCTGCCCAGTTTTGTGTCATCTGCAAATCTGATCAGCTTTCCCTGCACCTCCTTATCTGCAAGTCATTAATGACAATGTTGAAGAGCACCGGGCCCAGGACTGAGCCCTGTGGTACCCCGCTTGTTACCTCTCCCCAGCTTGAGAAGATCCCATTGATAAGCACTCTTTGAGTCTGATTCTGTAGCCAACTGTGGATCCACCTGACAGTTATCTCATCTAGCCCACTTTGAGCTAATTTGCTCATCAGGATATCATGGGGCACTTATAGAATAGAATCATAGAATACTACTAGAATCATAGAATAGTAGGGTTGGAAGGGGCCTACAAGGCCATCGAGTCCAACCCCCTGCTCATTGCAGGAATCCAAGTCAGAGCATCCCCGTTAGATGGCTGTCCAGCCTCGTCTTGAAGGCCTCCAGTGTGGGAGAGCCCACCACCTCCCCAGGTAATTGGTTCCATTGTCGTATTGCTCTGACACTCAGGAAGTTTTTCCTGATGTTCAGCCGGAATCTGGCTTCCTGTAACTTGAGCCCATTATTCCGTGTCCTGCACTCTGGGATGATCAAGAAGAGATCCTGGCCTTCTTCTCTGTGACAACCTTTCAAGTACTTGAAGAGTGCTATCATAACTCCCCTCAGTCTTCTCTTCTCAAGGTTAAACATGCCCAGTTCTTTCAGTCTCTCTTCATAGGGCTTTGTTTCCAGTCCCCTTATCATCTTTGTTGCCCTCCTCTGAACCCTCTCCAGTTTGTCTGCATCCTTCTTAAAGTGTGGTGCCCAGAACTGGACACAGTACTCCAGATGAGGCCTGTCCTCCTGTCCTCACTTTGTCGAAAGCTTTGCTGAAGTCAAGGTATATTATATCCAGAGCTTTCCCACAGTCCACAAGGGAGGTTACTTGATCCAAAAAATGAGATCAGATTAAACTGGCAGGATTTGTTCTTGACAAATCCATGTTGGCTTCGAGTCATCACTGCATTGTTTTCAAGGTGCTTACAGATGGATCACTTTATAATCTGCTCCAGAATTTTCCCAGGGATTGATGTCAGACTGACTGGTCTGTAGTTCCCAGGTTCCTCCTTTTTGCCCTTTTTGAAGACAGGGGCAACATCAGCCCTCCTCCAGTCATCTGGCACTTCACCTGTCCTCCAGGATTTCTCAAAGATAATAGACAGCGGTTCTGAGAGTTCTTCTGCCAGCTCCTTTATTACTCTAGGGTGCAGTTCATCTGGCCCTGGAGATTTGAACTCATTCAAAGTAATTAGGTGTTCCTTGGCCATATGCCTATCGATCTCAAGCTGCAATCCTGCCCCTTCAGCCTGTACTTTGCCTTTGCCAGGGGGGTCATAGATCCTCTTTTGGGAGAAGACTGAGCCAAAGTAGGAATTGAGCACTTCTGCCTTTTCTTTGTCATCTGTTATAATTTTGCCATCCTTATTTAATATGTGTATATTATCCAAGACCAGTCAAGTCATTTGGGTCCCTGAGGCAAAAATAATCCCATAAGGACCTTATGCTACTCATTCATGACACCCCAAATCAACTGCCTGAGGTGCTTTACTACCTGTCTCTAATGGCAGAGCCAGCCCTAGTCTTCACAAATGGCTTCCCAAGTGGAGCACAAAGGTGTCTCATGGGGAAAAAAATATAGTGCCTTACTTTTCCAAGGAATGTCTATGTTCCCAGTAATGTTTCCAACCAGGATGATGGAAAACTACTGCCTGGACAAACCCATATATTCTAATCATAATCACCATTGCCATCTATTCAAACACTAAAAAATGTACTAAGGATATCAGAAAAATCCATTTTGGCGGTGGAGTTTGATGAGTTTTCTTAAGCTTGACCCCTCGGACTTCATTTCAGTTACCACTGCAGCACCTGACTCGTTCTATAGTGAGTCAAGCAAGTTTGTGGATGTTCTGGGAATTTCGTGCTTTGGGATGGGGGGAAAGCTCTGCAGTTTATTCAAATTTCTGACCAATTTGCACAAATTACAGCCAAAGTTGCAAAAATTACTGCTGAATTTGTGCAAATCACTGCTGAATTTGTGCAAATTATGCAGATGAGGCTGAATTTGTGTAATTTGTGCAAATTGGTCATAAATTTGAGCGAACTGCAGAACCGCCTAAAATACGCACAAAAAGGTTCCTAGTGTTCAGGTAACAGCCCGCAGGTGGGCTTGAAGACACAAATCAAGGCGTACATGCCGCAAAACTCTGTTAAACCAAAAAACTGTCCCCAGATTTCCCAGTGACAGATATCCCTTAAATTTACTCCTAAGAAAATAGGATAAAAAGGATGAATCCATGCCAAATAGTCAGCATTTTGCCCTTGTAGAAAAGGGCAAGATGCAAAAGGAAAGGGAGGGAAACACGGCAATGTACACTCATATTACATAGTGATAACATTGCAGTTAAGAAGATAGTTACTTTTACTGTTACTGATAGTTACTGATAGATAATAGTTACTTTTAAAACCTGCTTTAAAAGAAAGGAATTAGGACTCTGCTCAGCTGACAAACATTCATGACGTGAGATTCTCGTTTGATCTTGGAAGCTAAGCAGGGTCAGCCCTAGGTAGTGCTTGGGTGGAAGACTGCCAGGGAATCAGGCTTCCTGCATTGAGCAGGGGGTTGGACTCGATGGTCTTGTAGGCCCTTCCAACCCTATGATTCTATGAGGGGCAGGGAACCTTTTTCAGCCCAAGGGCCAAATTCCAATCTGGGGAAGGTCTTGGGTGGGCGGGGGGAGGGAGAGTTCCATCCGTGGATGGGGCTAAAGGCGAAGTAGGAATGACCAAAGGTAAAGGGAACAGGCCCCAAATGTGATTCTTACTGATTTTAAGTAAGCCGGAGAATCCTCTGCATGTCTACTCAGGAGTAAGCAGGACTGAATTATCCAACAGTCCTTCCCTTTGGAAGACACCAGTAGTCATCTATCCATCCATCCAGAGACAGTCTAGTCCTTTTAAAGCATAAGATGGGAGGCATAGGCCTGGTCCATGCATAGGCTTGGTCCACTATCTGTGCCCATGGATGGTACTTTGATACCTCTGTTGAATAGGACTTAAGACTAGGTACAGTCCCAAACCTTCTGGCATTTAGGATACCAACACAAGCAACCCATGAAGATACTGGTGGAAGTGAAGTGAAATGCCGTGAAGTGATTAACATGGTCTCACTCACTGGCAGTGGGGCCTTCCCAGTGCAGGAATACACCACGTATCCTGTCTATTATGGAATGATCTCTAACCCACCCTCCTCACTGTTCTCTCAGCACTGGGGAGACCAGGAGGCTGGGTTGATTAAAGTGTGTGGAAATGAGCAAATGGGATATTTTGGCTGGGAAATGAACATCTGATCAATGAGAATCCAGATAAAATCTATAAGGCTGTCTAGTAACTTGCATAAAATGCCCAGGGTCCCCTTTGAACACAAATGACCAGACACATTGTGGTAGCTACTGTGGGACATTGATGGTAGGATGTATGGAAGAATATCATACAAATGCCACTTACATGTATGCTAATAGAGACTGAAACACTCAAGGTCATTTTTATATGAACTGAGTTCAGGGATTGATTGTTTGGAACCAGGATATTTAAAACACCATTGCTTCCTTCATGATGCCATTGGTGGGAACACAGGGCTGGACCTTTTTCGCTACAGAGCTGTGCACACATGGCCTCTCAAAATTATCCAGCAAATTTGTGGGCAGAGAAATTGGGGTACAATTTCACCAAATTTATCCTAGGCAAGGAGAAATTCTCAAGCAGTTTCTTACCAATAGGGGTCACTATTGGCAGGGGCTGTAGCACAGGATCTTTCTTTTTTCCTAAGGGTTTTGGTTTATTGTGCTGCTTCTGCAGGTGGCAACAGAATCAACTGTGGTGAGGCTTCCACTTCTTTGAGGTAGGATTTTGAATTATTTTTGAGGTTATCTAATCACCGTGGGGTGGGAAGCTGAGGAGGCTAAAGGCTAGGGATGTATGGACTGTGTAAAATCCACTCCGTCTGTTCCGCAGATGTCAGGTGCCTTTTGTTCCATCATCCACCAACAGAGAGATGCAAATATATATTTTTTCATCGTGCGGAAAAATACGGAAATAATTATGTAGATATTTACATAAGTATTTACATAATTTACCTCGGTATGGAACATTTAGTGTATTGTCCCCCATTCCATCCAATGTTTCCTCAGCAGAAACGTACATATTTTCCTATGAATATATATGTGTAAATTTTGGGAAAGTAAAAAAAATCATCTGAAAGTCCATGGACTCCATACAGCCTGAGTGGGTCACTCCGCAGCAGATTCTGCAGGTCAGATTCTTAGAAATCCGAGCTCATTTTAATCCATCTCGAATTTCTTCAGCGTCCCTACAGAGGCTGCCACAGAGATTACTGTACAATGACAGACAGGATACCCACACACACTCCTCAGCCACCTCACACAAGAACTCCAAACCCCATCCATGAGAATGTCTCCCTCTTTGAATTTATTTTCAAAAGCAATTTCTTTTCTATCAAATTGAATGAGGGTGGTCAAAAAAAATGTGGGAGAAATTTTCAGCACAGCACTGATCCAGACCTATGCCTGTAGAAAAATCTTTGAGCTGATCCAGCTGGGCCAGCTGAAGCAGCTTTGTAGCAGTGTGGCAAAGCCTGGGTCCACTGTTTAGATTCCTTTAGCTTATTTCCTTGATGGATATATACCAAAGTCACAATAGGGTTCAGCATTTTGTTACTAATTGGGTGCGCTTATCAGGATTTCATAGACCTTTACATAAAATACTGAACAGTATCAAATGTTTTGCCTCAACAGGAGTCTAGCTGTCTCCTGTTATTAGAACTCATCATGGCCTAGAATTCCCCAGCTTCCTTCTCAGGGCAGACAGGATATGAGACTGTAAGATGCATAGCATGAAATGCTAGCTTTGGAAAACTGTGTTCTATTTGACCTCCTTATTACAGCTTTTTGATGTGTAGAAATAGCAGTTTCAATAATTTCAGGAGCAATACTAAATGTGCTAGCAATAGAACACCCCCCCCCCCATCACTCCTAGATCCAGGAGCTGTGGATGGTTAACTCAATCACCAGGCAATGAAGATATCATAAATAGTAGCAGTGAGATTTTATAACTCTAAAATATTTTCAAAATGACTTTTTTGTCCATTAAATTTAGGAGTAAATGGAAAACAGAATGGTGTGGCCACATAAGGGAATTATCGGCACTCGTGCCCCAAATGCCGCATAGCCTGTTCTGTGCTACTCACTTGCAATGCCAAACTCAAGTAACAAAACCAGCACATGACAACAGAAATTCATGAAATAACACCTATGATCACCAAGGAACACACTTGCAAAGCTGTTCTCTGTATTAATTTTAAACATCTATCACAGTCATAGATTACTTAATTCAATTTATTTTTTCTTCATTTGTATCTGTTTTTAGTGCACTTTGGCTCCACGTTTTTCCACCAGATGCATGACGATCTTATAGGAATTTCTTCTAGTCTACGCAAGTCAGTTTATTTTTCTTATAGAGCAGTTCACTATTTCCTGATGTGCTGAGAATGGGGAGAGGGATGAATGGGGGCTGAGAGAGAGAAAAAACAGGGAGAAAACAGACAAGTTAATGGGCTTCAGAGTGCTTTACTGCGCAGTTAATTGAGACTATTATTTATTTGCATGCTTTGCAAAAGCAGCAAACATGAAAAGAGGGGTAGCACCACAAACAGCAAAAAAAGAGGGAGAAAACTCCAGATGCTACTAGCAAACTATCTTGGCTCAACCCATTTTGATTTGTGAATCCTTCTTCAGGGGCACTTTTGCAACAGTATCCACAAATGTTGTGGCTCCTGTTGATAATTTGCTAGTAGTGTCTGGAGTAGGGATGTGAGAACTCACCCCAGTTCTGCTTCTCTGGGCACGCACTGAAGAAGCACCCGCGTTTGGACTAGGGATGGACGAAAGTCCCTTACCTGTTCTAGAAGCTTGCTTCGCGGTGGGGGGGAGGCGCTTCGGTTCTCCCCCCGAAGTTCAGGCGAGGGGGGGGAGGCACCCCCCCTCGCCCGGCCAAAATTCAGGCCGGGGGGGGAGGCGCCCCATTACTCGCCGGCGAAATTCAGGCTGGGTAGAAGCGCCCCGTCTACCCAGCCGCGAAAAAAAAGTAAAACAAAAACAAAAACACACATACACATCCGTGATAGGCTACATAACGATTTACGTAACCTATCACGGCTAGATTTCCAAAGTCAGCCGTGATGGGCTACGTAAATCGTCACGTAGCCTATCACGGGTGACTTTGAAAAAAAAAAAAAGCACATACGCAAATGGCGGCCCCCATAGGGCGCCGCCATTTGCGTTCCTTATTTGGTCCCTGTAGTCTACGTAAAGATTTACATAGACTACGGTGAAAATAAGGGCAACACTATTTGCGTTGCCCTTATTTTCGCTGTAGTCTACATAAATCTTTATGTAGACTACAGGGACCAAATAAGGAATGCAAATGGCGGCGCCCTATGGGGGCCGCCATTTGCGTACGTGCTTTTTTTTTTTTCAAAGTCACCCGTGATAGGCTACGTAACGATTAACGTAGCCTATCCCGGCTGACTTTGGAGATCTAGCCGTGATAGGCTACGTTAATCGTTATGTAGCCTATCACGGGTTTTGGGTTTTTTTTACTTTCCTTGTAATGGCTTTGGTGGCAGCCAGTCGAAAGACCAGCTGCTGCCCCCACCCCTGACGAAAACCCGACGAACCGCCGCCGGGACCCGCCGCCGGGAGGGACATTCATCAAACGTAAGTCCCATCCCGGGGGGGTGGCGGAGAATTTCACTGCCGATTTCGGGGGGCCGAATGTGTTGGCACTCGGCCCCCCGAAGTTTCAGGGAGAAATTCTCCCCCATCCCTAGTTCGCACACACCCCTGCTGCCAGACACGCACTTGGGCTGCCCACAAGTTCGGTGAGTTTCCCAGGCTCACTGCAATCCCATCCAGTAAGCACCCACCATTTTCCCACTTTTGATTTCTCTGAAAAGAAGGAAGTTAAGAAATGTGCATATTTAAATATGTGCAGTTTGGGGCAGGGAAAGCTTAATGAGAGCAAAGTTAGAGGTGTAATCCCTCTAATACTGGGCTTATTAAGCTTTCCTGGCCCCAAACTGCACATATTTAAAAATGCACTTTTTAAAACTTCCTATGTCATGTAGAAATCAATGGTGGGCACTCACTGGACAGGATTGTGGTGAGTCCGGGAGGGCGAGAGCGGGCACAAGCAGGGGGTGAGCGAGGACAGCATCTCAGTGGGTACAGTCCAGGGTTTTCAGGTGGAGAGGGCCTGATGGATCCCTGGACCCAGTCGGGAGCCCATGTTCATCTGGAATGTTCTCCCTCTCTTTTTTTGTCGTGTGTGGTGCTATCCCTCTTTTCATGTTTGCATATTTAAATAATGAATTTAAATTCATTACATAATGAATATATTTAAATAATGAATCGCTTTGGGATTCATTATGGAATGATACATTGCAAAAGCACACACCGTTACATCTTCAGGTATGTATCTGAAGCATTAGGCACTTCTGTGTTAAAGGTGAAAAGATAAAATCCCCCCACCCACACTCACTTCTTACACAACACATAGATATTAAGGTTAGAGGTAGAAAAAGTGACCCCCTCTAGAATCTTCTTTGCATTTGTTCATTTAAGAAGGCCTTCTTGTCTCTCCTTGCTATTCTCTGGAATTCTGCATTCAGTTCGATATATCTTCCCTGCCCTTTCTCCCTTGCTTTTCGCTTCCCTTCTTTCCTCAGCTACTTGTAAAGCCTCATCAGACAGCCACTTGGCTTTCTTGCATTTCTTTTTCTTTGGGATGGATTTAGTTGCTGCCTCCTGAACAATGTTACGGACCTCCATCCATAGTTCCTCAGGAACTCTGTCAATCAGGTCTAATCCCTTAAATCTATTCCTCACCTCCACTGTATATTCATAAGAATATGATTTAGGTCATCCCTGAATGGTTTAGTGGTTTTCCCTACATTCTTCAAATTAAGCCAAAATTTTACAACAAGAAGCTCATGATCTGAGCCACAGTCAGCTCCACGTCTTGTTTTTACTGACTGTATAGAGCTTCTCCATCTTTGGCTGCAAAGGACATAATCAATCTGATTTCAATATTGACCATCTGGTGATGTCCATGTGTAGAGTCACCTCTTGGAAAAGAGTGTTTGCTATGATCAGCGTGTTCTCTTGGCAAAACTCTATTAGCCTTTGTCCTGCTTCATTTTGTACACCAAGGCCATGCTTGCCTGTTATCCCAGTGATTTCTTGACTTCCTACTTTAGCATTCCAATCCCCTATGATGAAGAGGACATCTTTTTTTGGTGTTAGTTCTGGAAGGTGTTGTAGGTCTTCATAGAACCGATCAACCTCAGCTTCTTCGGCATCAGTGGTTGGGGCATGGACTTGAATTACTGTGATGTTGAATGGTTTGCCTTGGATTCGTACTGAGATCATTCTATCATTTTTAAGATTGTACCCCAGTACTGCTTTTCCCACCCAAGGGAACATTTTGTGCAAAGACGGGCATGATAAAGGACAAAGAAGGCAGGGACCTAACAGAAGCAGATGAGATTAAGAAGACGTGGAAAGAATACACAGAAGAACTATACAGGAAAGATCTGAATGTCCCTGATAGCCCTGATGGTGCGCTCACTGAACTTGAGCCCGACATCCTAGAGAGTGAAGTCAAGTGGGCCTTAGGAAGCATTACTAACAACAAAGCTAGCGGAGATGACAGTCTTCCAGCTGAGCTATTTAAAATCCTAAAAGATGATGCTGTTAAAGTGCTGCACTCAATATGCCAACAAATTTGGAACACTCACCAGTGGCCACAAGACTGGAAAAGGTCAGTTTCCATTCCAATTCCAAAGAAGGGCAATGCCAAAGAGTGTTCAAATTACCGTACAATTGCACTCATTTCACATGCCAGCAAGGTTATGCTCAAAATCCTACAAGCTAGGCTTCAGCAGTATGCAAACCGAGAACTACCGGAAGTACAAGCTGGGTTTCAAAGAGGCAGAGGAACTAGAGATCAAATCGCCAACTTTCGCTGCATCATGGAGAAAGCAAGAGAATTCCAGAAAAATGTCTATTTCTGCTTCATTGACTGCGCTAAAGCCTTTGATTGTGTGGATCACAACAAACTGTGGCAAATTCTGAAAGAGATGGGGGTACCAGACCACCTTACCTGTCTCCTGAGAAACCTGTACGAGGGTCAAGAAGCAACAGTAAGAACCAGACATGGAACAACCGATTGGTTCAAAATTGGGAAAGGAGTACGACAACGCTGCATATTGTTGCCCTGCTTATTTAACTTATATGCAGAGTACATCATGAGAAACGCTGGGTTGGATGAGTCACAGGTCGGAATTAAGATTGCCGGGAGAATTATCAAGAACCTCAGACATGCAGACGATACCACCCTAATGGCAGAAAGCGAAGAGGATCTCAAGCGCCTCTTGTTGAGGGTGAAAGAGGAGAGTGCAAAAGCTGGTTTGAAAGTCAACATTAAAAAGCGAAGATCATGGCATCTGGCCCCATCACTTCCTGGAATATGGAAGGGGAAGAAATGGAAGCAGTGACAGATTTTACTTTCTTGGGCTCCAAGATCACCGCAGACAGTGACTGTAGCCATGAAATTAAAAGATGCTTGCTCCTTGGGAGGAAAGCTATGGCAAACCTAGACAGCATAGTAAGAAGCAGAGACATCACCTTGCTGACAAAGGTTCATCTAATCAAAGCTATGGTTTTCCCAGTAGTAACTTATGGCTGTGAGAGCTGGACTATAAGGAAGGCTGAGTGCTGAGGAATTGATGCTTTTGAACTGTGGTGCTGGAGAAGACTCTTACGAGTGCCCTGGACTGCAAGGAGGTCAAATCAGTCCATCCTAAAAGAAATCAACCCTGAGTGCTCATTGGAAGGACAGATACTGAAGCTGAAGCTCAAATATTTTGGCCACCTAATGAGAAGAGAAAACTCTCTGGAAAAGACCCTGATGCTGGGAAAGACTGAAGGCAAAAGGAGAAGGGGACGGCAGAGGATGGGATGGCTAGATAGCATCACTGATGCAATGAATATGGACTTGAGCACGCTTCCGGAGAGAGTGCAGGACAGGAAGGCCTGGCGTGCTATGGTCCATGGGGTCATGAAGAGTCGGACACAACTGAATGACTGAACAACAACAACAACAACAACAACAACAACAACTGGAATCTTCTGAACAAAAGCAACTTCTTGGTTTCATTTAAGTATCAGTCCAGAACAGTTCTAGCAGTGGTATGAATATTTCATCAGCCTGTTATCTAATTTCTCTGTCAAATGCAATCCAGGAAAGATAATCAGGAACTATTTAAGCCAAGTTACTGGATAAAGTGAGAATGTTTCATTCAGTTTCATTGTTAATAAGCTAAGGCTGTGAGTATATGCCATCTATGTTATAATGCTCATTTTACACTTCCTTTTGCACCACCACTCATTCTCTCTTTCTGACATTGGCTGGGTTTTATTTATTGGTTGATTTATTACATCGCTATACCGCCCAATAGCTGAAGCTCTATTTTATACAACCCCAAAACTCTGCAATGCAAATCCCTTGATTTATATTAACTTTCCCATCCCTCCCAAAATATCTCAGTCTTGCTACATCCAACATGTGTTAAGTTCCTTTCTGGGCATTAGAACAGCAAGCAGATCTAGAAGCAGCATCTATGCCCGTTATTTTGTCCCCAGAGAGCAGTGGTGAAACTGGGAAGTTTCACTGCTTGCCACTGCATACTTGAAACTGACAAGAGATGTCACAATTTCTGTCAATTTCACCTCTCCAGTAAAGGGCTTTCTCTAAGGGCTGGGCAATATACTATGGCCCGGGTTACGTGCTGCTCGCCAGACCCCCACCAACTGCCCACCCATGCTCACCATGCACAGCGAGTCGACAGGTGGTCCACGAGCATCCGGTGAGCAGTGCGTGGCCACCTGATCCCTTGCTGATCTACCATTTTACTTAAAAATGGTGGCTTGGCCTTTTTTGTACAGGGCAATTTTACACAAAAGGCAGCTGTAAAGTGGCCATTTATGCAAGACTACAAGCATGAATGGTCATTTATGCCTTTAATCTTGCATAAATGACAGTTTTACAGCCACCATTTGCATATAATCGGCCTTCACAAAAAAGGCCAGTCATTTTGCTGCTTGGCAAGGGATCAGGCAAGCATGGGAGTTCGTGGACTGGTATTTGGGGGGGTTGGGGGAGCCAGTGATTTCTCGCTGTGACTCAAGCCCCAGCTGAATCCCCTCAACATCCCTACTTTCTCTAGACGCATTGCAGGGGTAGGAAGTAAGCTTGTCAGCTCTACTGTTGCCCTAAGCAATCTTTGCATGGAGACTAGTTACATAATGAATAACGAGTACTGAACTTTTGAGAACCAATGTCTGGATGCACAAACTTTTGTGCAAGCAAGAGAAAGTGGAGGCAGGCATAGGGAATGCACAAATGTTTGTGCAAGCAAGGGGAAGAGGAGGCTGGCATAGGGAATGCACCAACGTTTGTGCAAGCAAAGGAAAGAGGAGGCAGGCATAGGGAAATGCATGGGCACACAGAGTTTTTTTTTGTTTTTCAGACACTCTATTGATATCCAAGAAGACACTGAAGTTTTCATGGATATCTGACACCATGGGGTGGAACAGCAGAAATCTCCATGGAAATAAAAGAACAAAGCCTGCACATCCTTATGTGGTATATTTTAGAAGGATGGATTTTCAGACAGCTTAACGCAGCATGAAAAGATGAGGACAGCAATAATGAGCCCAGGTTGCTATGCAAAAAACCAAAACACCTCCCCTCTCCAACCAAACAAATGATGCAACCTTCCCCAGCTTAGTGCCCTCCAGATGACTACAACTCTAAACATCCTGTTTCTGCATGGATAATGTTTAGTAATCCTGGGAATTGGAGTCCAAAATGTTTAGTGGCACCAGGTTGGGAAATCCTTCCCTAATGGCTGTTCCAGCTGCCTTACAGTGAACCACTCCTTAGTCCACCGAACCCAGTCGTCTCTACTCTGACTGTCAGGCAAAGGGCCTTCCCAGCTCTGCTACCCAACATCTGTTTGGTTAAAAGAAAATCTTGAGGATTTGAACTCAGGACCTTTTGCAAGCAAAGCACATGGTCTGTTACTATGCTGCCAGCCCCTCTGTTCTCATGTGAGCAGCATAGACAGACTTGCCAAGAAGACAAAATATTTCATAAAATCGTTCATCTTAAATTAATTTAATAAATTAACTCCAACAGTCTGCTTCTTGTTTCCTGATATGTCAGACAACTGGCAATCAGGAGCAATCAATCATGCTTTTTCTTCCATGTTAATAGCGGGGGTGGGAAGAAGACTTACTTTCAATCTCACGAGTTCCATAATGTTAACCTGGGTAGATATGAAAGCCCATAGTGCTATCATGCTGCGTTCAGCCTTCTGTGCTGCAGCTTAATAATCACTTTGCCATGGATTAAAAAAAAAAAAAATCTCGGGAGGAAGACATACCTGACACATCTTCTTTACTGTGTCAAGTTCAGCTTGGTGTATTTATCTAACTTCCCCAACCTGGTGCCTTCCAGATGTGTTGGATTACAACTCCCATACAACCCCATGATGGGAGTTCTAGTCCAACACACCTGGAGGGCACCAGGTTGGGGAAGGCTGAGACAAGCATTTATTGTATCCTTTTATCCCTTTGTCAAGCCAAAAAGGTTTCAACTTCATTCACACAATCACACACAAAAATAAGGAATGGGAGGAGGGAGGTGAACTTTTCTCTCCTTGTCCATTTCTCTTCTTATCCATGGTCACAGGTTTCATGTTCCCTGGGAGAGTTGGAGTAGGGATGGCGGAGAATTTCTCCACGAATCTCTGGGAGATTCGTGAGATTTCCCCACCACCTGAAATTGGTGGGGAAATTCTCCGACACCCCCGCCCCCCCGGCATGGGACTTACCTCTGTCGAATGTCCCTCTCGGCGGCGGGTCCCGGCAGCATTTCAGCGGCGTTTTGGCAGGGGTGGGGGCGGCGGCCGGTCTTCCGACCGGCTGCCGCTGCCGCCATTTCCCCGTAAAGTAAAAAAAAAAAAAAACGTGATAGGCTACGTAACAATTTACGTAGCCTATCACAGCTAGATTTTCAAAGTCAGACGTGATAGGCTACGTAAATCTTTACGTAGCCTATCACGGCTGAGTTAAAAAAAAAAAAAGTGCGTACGCAAATGGCGGCGCCCATGGGCGCTGCCATTTGCGTAGGCGCTTTTTTTTTTTTCCCAAAGTCAGCTGTGATAGGCTACGTAACGATTTACGTAGCCTATCACGGCTGACTGAAAATCTAGCCATGATAGGCTACGTAAATCGTTAAGTAGCCTATCACGTTTTTTTTTTTTAATTTACTTTTTTATTTCACGGCCGGGGAGATGGGGCACTCCCCTCCGGCCTGAATTTCGGTGGCGAGGGATGGGGCGCCTCCCCCCCAGCCTGAATTTCGGCTGGAAGGGGCGGGGCACCTCCCCCCCGCCAAGAATTTCGGGGGGAGAAACGGAGCACCTCCCCCCCACTGAAAACAGCTGCGGGACCAGGTAAGGGACTTTCGTCCATCCTTAAGTTGGTGTGCCTAGTTTTAAAGGAGAACCTAGATATAGTGGGTGTTATGGAAACCTGGTGGAAAGGAGAAACCAGAGCGATACAGACGGTAGGGATGGTGGAGAATTCCGCCACGGACTCCAATGAGGATTCTTAGAATCTGGCCCCCTGGAGTCTGCGGCGGAACGAGATACTCACCTCCACCACCCGAGGGAATCCACACGGGCCGGATCCTACCTGCTGCTATCCGTCTGCTGCTGTCCGCTGCTGCCTGTCCTGTCTGCTGTTGCCTGTCTTCGGACACAAATGGCGTTCGGCATAGTGGACGCCATTTGCGTCCCTGCCTTTTGCCATGATAGGCTATGTAAAGATTTACCTAGCCTATCACAGCAAAGAGCAGGGATGCAAATACCATCCGCTACCCCATTTGCATCCCTGCTCTTTGCCGTGATAGGCTACGTAAAGATTTACCTAGCCTATCATGGCAAAAGGCAGGGATGCAAATGGCATCTGCTATGCCGGATGCCATTTGAGTTTGAAGACTGGCAGTCCGGCAGTGGACCGAGCTGGCTGGCGGCTCTGAGGACTCACCGTGGAGTGGAGCCAGCCGGGAAGGATTCCAGGGGGAGGAATGGATCGCCTCCCCCCTCCCATGGACCCCCCAGTGGACTCAAAGGTGAGTTCCATACACCCCTAGAATATGGTCATCTCTGGATATAAACTCTACACAAAGGACAGGGAAGGGCGTACTGGGGGAGGTGTTGCCTTATATGTCAAAAAGAGGGCATAGTGTCAACCAGACTAGAAAACCTAAAAGTGGCAGACTCTTCCACAGAAGTGCTGTGGGTGACAATACCAGGCTTCAAAACTAATGTACTACTAGGAACATGTTATCATCATCCCTTGGACCAGAATGCTCAAAGTGATCTTGAGATGGAAAACCGAAATCAGGGAGACCTAATGCGGAAATACTGTAATAATGGTGACTTCAGTTACCCCACATTAGTCGTACTGGCACTTCCACACTCCCCCCCCCCGGGAACAACCCCTTTTGCCCCACTCCACACTGCTCATCTGAGCACAAAGCCTGGGGATGATCTGAACCCCCTATGACGTGGTGGGGGAGGGGGCAGAGAGGCGGGTTTCTGGGAAGCAACCTCGGAACGTGGGCTCTGAGGGTGGTTCCTGGAAACAGAACAATCCTACGGCCATCTAGCCACTGTCTAACAGTCACAGGATTGTGCCCTTAATATATACTTAAGTAGAAAATTGTCAAGGAAGTCCAACACAATCACATTTGACTACAAAAGAGGAAACTTTTCTAAAATGAGAGAACTGGTAAAAAGGAAGTTGAAAGGGGGAGTCACGAGGGTTAAATCCCTTCAAAATGCTTTGAGATTATTCAACACCACAGTAATGGAAGCTCAACTAGCATGTATACCACAGTTTAGGAAAGGTAGCACCAAGTCCAAGAGGTCACTGGCATGGTCAATGAGCAGTGTCGAGGAAGCTATTAGAGAAAAGAGAGCTTCCTTCAGAAAATGGAAGTCATGCCCAAGTGATGAAAACAAAAGGGAGCACAACCTTGCACAAAGGAGATGCAAGCAGATAATAAATAAGAGATGCAAAAAAGCATCTCGAGGAGAATATAGCTAACAACATCAAGGCCAACAATACAAAAATTTTAATATTTCAGAACCAGGAAACCAGCTAGGGAGGCAGTTGGTCCGTTGGATGATAATGGAGTCAAAGGAGTACTAAAGGAGGATAGGGAGATTCCTGAGAAGCTGAATGAATTATTTTCAACTGTCTTCACTAAAGAAGATATACATAAGAATCGTGCAGGTTCCCAACCAGGTCCGGAAATCCTGTGGAACACCCCCCCCCGCCAACTGCCCCAAGCTGCACCAGCCAAGTCCCCTGCACCCCGCACACACATCCCAAGCTGCCCTCACTCACCCCGGCCTGTCCAGCGATCACTATAGCCACCATTTTGTGAAAAGAATGGCAGGCACAGATATGCGCGCATTTGCCCTTCCACAAAATGGTAAGGATGGATGAATCCATCTCCATCCATGGTGGGGGGAGCTCGATGAGCTGTCACCCCCCCCCCCGCAGCTCACTCACCCCAGGCCTGCTTGATGAGCTTCCTGGCTTACCCCGCCTGCCCGCCAGCTGTGTGAGCCACCCCTATTCCTCACTCCGGCTGTCAAGGGCCAGCATGGGGAAGGAGGGCCTCAGCAACCAGCCCCCACCCTCTCACCCTGGCCTTCTTTAGAGGAGGCCAGGGCGAGAGCCCTGGGGTGCTGCCACTGCCCTTCTTCCTCACTCCGGCTGTCAAGGGCCGGCATGGGGAAGGAGGGCCTCAGCAACCAGCCCCCACCCTCTCACCCTGGCCTTCTTTAGAGGAGGCCAGGGCGAGAGCCCTGGGGTGCTGCCACTGCCCTTCTTCCTCACACTGGCTGTCAAGGGCCAGCACGGGGAAGGAGGGCAATGGCAGCCAGCCATGAGCCTCTTGCCCCGGCCTTCTTCAACAGGTGGTGGGGAGAAGAGGATAGGTGCCTCCTTCTTCCCTCAACCCCCGCCTGCTACACCGGCAGCAGCAAGGGACAAGCTGGTCATTTTCTGTAAGGCCAGGAAAACGTATGGAAAACAACCAGCCTCTCCCTTGCCACTGCCACCATAGCAACTTCTTCCCCTCTCCTTGCTGAGGGAGCAGGCGCCCGAGCTAGTTATGGACAATTTCAACATCTCCACATGGCCAATTCAGATGATGATCATACCCAAAATGGTGTGTTGATAGAGTGGTTTCAGTGGAACCCAGTTAAGTTCAGCAAAGGTTAACCTGGTCATCTAATATGTGCATAAAGTTTTTATTTTTTTAATTGGGTTTACAGGGAAAAGGGAAAGCACTCCAGTAAGAGTGGCTTGAGAAGCCCAGGGAATATTTGAAAGAGTTTGATTGAGGGTGATCCGGAGCCAGGAAGGCTTGGGGAGAGCAAGAGGAAGATTTCCAGGGAGGGAAACTGGGAGAGCTGAGTCAGTGAAAAGGAAGAATGGCAAGGGATGTATCAAAGGGGTTGAACTGGGGATGGATGGATTTCATTTGATCAATTCCATTTGTATTTCCTGGAGGCATATTTCATTCCATCGTCCAGTCATGGACAGAATCAGATTCGCCCCTCCCACTTTGGATAAGTATATAAAAAAAACCTGCTGCAATTTACATAAATTTTGCTGACCCTTAGCTCAGTGTACAATCAATGATCAGAGCACTCAAAAAAGAGTGCCACACAGCAGAGGCTGCAGACAGATCAGATATAGATAAAACACATATTTGTTTTAAAAATCGTGAATATTTCTCATTAGGGATGGCGCGGGAGTCTGAGGAGGGGGTGGAGTCCGATGCACTCCCCTCTGCCTGGGCACCCAGACCACCCTCACCAGGCTGCAGGGGGCTCGCTTGCCAGCTCAGCAACTGGCGGAAAGCGCTGTGGGGCCATCTGTCCCCTCACTGAGCCACGACTGTGCACACACACAATCACAGCTTCGTTAGTTCCACATATGTAAAGCTGAGTCTATGGCTACCTTAAAGGGGCAATGACTCAAGATTACAGGGCCCTTTTCACCTTTAACCTTGAGTCATTGCCCCTTTAAGGCAGCCATAGACTCAACTTTACATATGCGGAACTAACCTGAGCAGCAATTTCTGTGCACAATTGTGGCTCGGTAAGGGGACAGATGGCCTCTCAGTACTTCTCAGGTGATCACCAATCCATCCTGCAGTTCCTGCAGCGCAGCTCGGGCAGGCGGGCAGCAAGGACAGCTCATCAACTGCCCGATGGAAGCCGATGGAGATGCGTCCATCCATCTCTAATATATTTGCATATCTTCCAGTCACTTCTGTACTTTTCCAATTCAGTGGAATCTGCACAACTCAGGACAGGAGATGGTGGTCTGCTGCAGAATCCACGGGTCAGATTCCTAGAAATCCAAAGTCATTTTCATTCATTTTGGACTTGTCCAACAACATCCCTAGATGAGCTCTCATTTCACCTCCAGCCACCCCTACCACCTGCAGGATCACAAACATCTTTCATGAACATCTGACTATACTTGATAGTTGACATGCAATGGTACATAGTGTCTGATAGCAGGCATGAAATGGTATTTTTGGTTTGATAGTACTTGAGAGATGGCATACAATGGTACAGCTTATAAAATGTCATACATGATGCCTGCCAAATTAAAGCAGCTACGGGATGCCAGCAATTATACAGCACTTGGGTTTTGAATAGGCCTGTGCACAGACTTCTCTTAAGATGCTGCTCTGGACCTTCTGAAGTGGCCCCACTTTGCTTCAGACTGATTTGGACCCCATATGCTTTGACTTGGGTCCAAAGCAAGATTTGGAGATCCAAATCACTTGTTTGTGGTGTTTCCCATTGATTTGCATGGGAAAACACAACTGGCCATACCCTTTTCACTTTTCATGATACATATATGAAATCTGGGGAGCTCTCAGCCCCCCTGTAGGGGTGTTCACCTGCCATATTTCAGGCAATTTGGTCCAGTAGTGTTTGTGCTAGGCACAGGTGAATTTTGATTTTTTCAAGGACATTTCTCAAAGCAAAGAGCTTAAACTTTTCACTGCTTGCACAGAAGGGCATGAAAGTTGGGGAAAACACAGCCCATTTGGAGGGATTCCCACCTGCCAAATCTCAGACAGTTTGACCCCCTCGTGTTTGTGCAAGGTGCAAGTAAAAAGTACTGTTCTCAGAAACTCCAACCAAAATTCATAAAGAGATAATCAAGAAAGGTGTTGAAGTGGTGGTGAGGTCACTATCCCTAAACTCTGTTGTAGGTTTCTTTGAAGAAGGGATGTCAGAGAATTTTGCCACGAATCTCAGGGAGGCCGAATGCCAGCGCATTCGGCCCCCCGAAATCAGTGGCGGAATGGTCTGCCACCCCCCCCCACCCCCCCGGGATGGGACTTACCTTGGGCGGATCTTCCTGGCGGCGGCGGTTCAGCAGTGGTTTGGAGGCAGCGGCGGTGGTGGCCGGCCTTCCGACCGGCTGCCGCCACCACCATTTCCAGTTAAAAAAAAAAACGTGATAGGCTACGTAAAAATTTACATAGCCTATCACAGCTAGATATTTAAAAAACACCATGATAGGCTACGTAAATGTTTATGTAGCCCATCACGGCTGATTTAAAAGAAAAAAAATTGCGTGTATGCAAATGGCGGCACCCATGGGCGCCGCCATTTGCTTTCCTATTTTCGCCATCTTAGTCTACATAAACATTTATGTAGACTAAGATGGCGAAAATAAGGGGAACGCAAATAGCGTAGACGCTACGCTATTTGCGTTCCCCTTACTTTGGCCATCTTAGTCTACGTAAATGTTCGTAGACTAAGATGTGCCAAAATAAGGAACTCAAATGGCGGCGCCCATGGGCTTCGTCATTTGCATACGCGCGTTGTTGTTTTTTTAAATCAGCCGTGATAGGCTACGTAAACATTTACATAGCCTATCACGGCTGACTGCAGGGACGCAAATGGCGGAGGCTACGGCCGCTGCCATTTGCGTCCCTGCTAGCCAGCAGCCTGATGTCCGGCCACTGGCGGAGCCGGCCGGCGGCTCCACAGAATCCTTGCGGAGCGGAGCCAGCCAGCCAGAATTTCGGGGGGGAGGGACAGAGCACCTCCCCCCCGGCCAGAATTTCGGGGGGAGGGACAGAGCGCCTCCCCCCCACCTCGAATCACTTTCGCTAAAAGGTAAGTGTCTTTTGTACATCCCTACTTTGAAGAGCAAATAGTACTAGTTTCCTATTCGCAGTCAATAACCTCAGGGTCTCTTTGGTGCATTTGCGTCCCTGTTCCTTCGTGCGATAGGCTTAGGAGTGCACGAAAGCCACTTACCTGGTCTCGCAGCTTTTCGCGGTGGGGGGAGGCGCTTCGCTGCTCTCCCCCCGAAGTTCAGGCCAGGGGGGGAGGCTTCCCGCCTTGCCCGGCCGAAATTCAGCCCGGGGGGGAGGCTTCCCGCCTCGCCCGGCCGAAATTCAGGCCGGGGAGGAGGCGCCTCGCCTCGCCCGGCCGCGAAATAAAAAGTAAAAAAAAAAAAATGCCCCCGTGATAGGCTACGTGACGATTCACGTAGCCTATCACGGCTAGATCTGCAAAGTCAGCCGTGATAGGCTATGTAAATCGTCAAGTAGCCTATCACGGGTGACTTAAAAAAAAAAAAAATAGCGCGTATGCAAATGGCGGCCCCCATAGGGAGCCGCCATTCCCATTCTTTATTTGGTCGCTGTAGTCTACGTAAATCTTTACGTAGACTACGGTGAAAATAAGGGTAACGCAAATAGCATTGCCCTTATTTTCGCCGTAGTCTATGTAAACTTTACGTAGACTACAGTGACCAAATAAGGAATGTGAATGGTGGCTCCCTATGGGGGCCGCCATTAGCCGTATGCGCTTTTTTTTTTTTTTAAGTCACCCGTGATAGGCTACGTGACAATTTAGGTAGCCTATCACGGCTGACTTTGCAAGTCTAGCCGTGATAGGCTACGTTAATCATCACGTAGCCTATCACGGGGGCGTTTTTTTTTTTTAACTTTTATTGGAATCGCGGCGGTGGCAGCTGGTCAAAAGACCGGCTGCCGCCCCCGCCCCTGACAAAGACCTGACAAACTGCCGCCGGGACCCGCCGCCGGGAGGGACATTTGGGAAAGGTAAGTCCCGTCCCGGGGGGGGGTGCAGGGGGCAGGGGGGTGCGGAGAATTTCTCCCTGAAACTTCTTCAGGGGGCCGAACACGTTGGCGCTCAGCCCCCCGACGTTTCGGGGAGAAATTCTCCGCCATCCCTAGATAGGCTACATAAATCTTTATGTAGCCTATCACAGCAAAGAGCAAGGACACAAATGGCATCTGCTACGCTGGACACCATTTGCATCCGCAGTTAGTCAGTCCAGCCAGCGCAATATGGCAATGGCAGCCGTATCGCTGGGGCTTCGGAGCCGGTGGCAGGCAGGATCCGCTGGTGAGGACTTTGCGATAGAGGAGGAGGTAGGAGATCTGATCCTCCATGGACTTCGAAGGTCCAGATTCAATAGAATCTGGCCTCATTGGGGTCCGTGGAGGATTTCTCCAACATCCTTAGCCCTTTCTCCACTCCCTCCTCATCTTCTGACCCTCCTGGTGGCCAGATCTCTCTCAAGTTGATACATTTGGTGCCTCCTCATCCTCTCCCCTTCCCCCTTCCCCCTCCCCCTCCCCCTCCGTGTGATCTTTCAGAAGTTGATACATTTTGGAGACAGCCTGTCCGGGATGCTCAGAAAGCAGAAGAAGAACTCCAAAGGCAGACTGAGGCGCCTCATAGGTGACCCGCTTCGGTTCAGGGCACCTTGGTGCTGTTCTGATAAGCTTCATAGCAAGATGAGGAACCTCTAAATCAGCCTGCTTCACCTCATCATTCGGGTTTTGGACTGAAGCAGTGTACCACCTTAGTTTTGAAGACCAAAAAAGAAATCACGCTCCAAATATGGGATTTCATATTTCACATCCAAAAGTTGCATATGAAATTTGTTTTCCCTCATTTATAGAAATTTTAAGCATTTGCAAATATCAGTTTATAGCTTGCTTAATCATATTCTTACACTAGATTTGAACCCTAAAACCTAGTGTGAGACCACTAGGAACCATTTTACACAAGAAGTACTGAGTGTCATTCTCCAGGTATAAAGACTTATGTAGCCTATCATGTCTGACTTAAAAAAAAAACAAAAACAAAAACAAATGCGCGTATTTGCATTCCCCATATTTTCGCTGTCTTAGTCTACGTAAATATTTATGTAGACTAAGACGGCTAAAAATAAGGAACGCCGTAGCCGCCGCCATTTGCGTACATTTTTTTTTAAAACCAGACGTGATAGGCTACGTAAGTCTTTACGTAGCCTATCACATCTTCTAAAAAAAAAAGATGACAAGACTGCAAATGGCAGCAGTGGCAGCTGGTCGGAAGACTAGCCACCGCAGCCGCCGCCTCCCGGAAGATCCGCCCCAGGTAAGTCTCATCCTGGGGGGGATCCATGGGGGGGCAGGCCATTCCACCACAGATTTCGGGGCGCCGAATGTACTGGCATTCGGCCTCACCAAGATCCGTGGCAGAATTCTCTGCCATCCCTACTTTTAGCCAGATTCTCCTAAACAAATTCCAGAGAGATAAATTCCCCTAAAATCAGGGTGAGTTCCATGTTAGGACGGGACATTTTGCATATTCATGGCCAAACTGCACATGCTGTGAGCAATTAATGGCTGGATCTAATGACATTTTCATGTTTACTTAAAAGTAGTGCAGGAAAGGGCTCCTTCACGTTCCTTTCTCTAGGCCTGTTTTCCCAATCTAAACAGTCCCCCACTGCAGTAGTTCAGTGGTAGAGCACAGGCTTTGCATGAGTGCCCCCCGTCTGGGTTCTCTGGACACCCACCCAGCCCCTGCCCCTGCTCTTGCGCCCCTAGACCCACGCTTAAGCCCCATGCCTGCTCACTGAGCCACCACACTCACCCAGGCCCCATCCGCGATCACCATGTTGAGAAAAAACACGATGATTGCAAAAATGCACGCCAAGACTTATATACAAAATTGTGCTGCGAATCACCCATATATGCAAGATTACAGGTGTAAATGGGCTATTTACGGGAGGGTCAGTTGGGGAAAGGGGTTTGGCAGGAATGGCTTGGGGGGTGCAGCGATCCGCCAAACTCCCAGACCGAAATGGGCACCTGTGCCATCCCTAGCTGGAAAAACTCCTCCTGAAACCCGCAAGATCTGCTGCCAGTCAGTGCTGGCAATACTGGGCTAGATGGACCAATGTTTTCACTCAGTTTGAGGCAGAGTCCTATGTTCTTAACCTGCTGTTCACCCTGAGGGCTGACGGAGACAGACAGGCACCTGTATTGTGTCTCCACTGCAGGGGTAGCAGCATCTTTGTGGGTGTGATTATTTCCCCCTCCCTTGGGTCTGCTTTAAAGTAAAAATATAAATGCGAGGGGATTTCATCATGCATTACATGAGTCATGTGCAGTTTGTTGCATATTGTTAAAATTCTGATGTTGAAAATGAACTTGCATGCTTGGCCAAGATCTATGCTCTCAATCTCAAGTCAGAGTACAGAGATGATTAATTCAAAAGTAACTAAGCTAGTCCTTGTGCCTTTTCTTTATATCTTCTCCCAACTCATACATATGATTCCAGCTGTCTTATTAATTATTACACTGAGGGAAACCATGAACAACGTTCACGCTTCGTTGAATAAATTGTACATCCTGTATGCAAGTAAATAACATCTTGCGCTATCGTCTGATAAATTAAACGTTTTTTAAGCTATATGATTTCTGTCTCCAGGGGAGGGTAACAAGCTCCCTTCATACTTATTGTCTTCGTGTTAGGTCTTCTCAGCACTGGCTAAGAAACTGAGTCATCTTGGCATGCTTCAGTGAGGCTAGTGAGATGGCTTGGATCCACCACACTGAGGCAACTCTAGGAGAATCTTCTTCACAGGCAAGGCCTTTGAGTATGGAAGGAATAGGCTAATGGAGGATTCATATATTTGCTTCCATGGACTGATAATGAGGAAATGAAACCCTTCCCGGCAATACAGCAGAAAATCAGACAAATCTCCTGTTGCCTGGCAATCTTGGCAAATTAAACTCCTATTTCAGTGCCTGTTTGAACCGCATGCTGCATGGCTTTAGAGATGTTAGAGGAACTAATCCTCTAGGGTAAATTTAATTTGTATCTCTCTATGCTAGTTATGATGCTCTCTCTCTCTTTCTTGAACTGTAATAGCAAAGGGGCCTCTGTGAAAGGAAGATTAAAGGGCTGCCATGCAAGAGAACTCAAAGCAAACTCTGCCATGCTTCATAATTCTCCATCCACTGTTTGTGTATGCCAGGGCTGGTCAACGAGACCCCCCTGCCCACTGGAGGCTGGGGGATCTGATTTCAGTGGGGCTGTGAATCCCCCAAATAGGTTCAACACCTTGGATAGCTCCTTTGGAGTTCTGGCTGGTTCTGACTGAAACCCAGAATGGATGCAGAGCCCTGCCAAAATGGAGCCACCAGCCTCCACTGCCCCTACCTTCTCAGCCCTTTTCTCAGGCTGCAAAGGTGACGTTGCAGCCTGAGGCACTTTCTGCACATGTCAGGGTTGAGCTGGAGAAATTCAGATGACCTTCTCAGGGAGGGGACTTTTTTGCAGTCAGAGACCAGAGCAAAGGCAGAGGCTCCTCATTCTTTTAAATCTCCTCCCTCTCTCCCTTGCTTTAAGCAGCTTTGCCTCTGCTTTCCCACAGAAACAGCTATCCGCCTCCATTTCAGATGACTCTCATGGGTGGCTGGGGGGCTTTTATTTTTTTAACCATCAGAGACAGTAGCTCAGCCAGAGGGTTCTTCTTTTTAACCCCCCCCCTTCCTTCTTTTAAAGAGTTTTTGCTGCTGCCCTTCTGCAACAGTAGAGATTCTTCTCTGTCAGGGGCCATCTTGCCCCCAAATGCTTCTGTAGGAGGACACTACATGCAGCATTGTATGGCATGAGAAAATTAGCCCCTGCTGGAAAAGGCACAATGCTGCTGTGGGAAACCAGTGGTAAAAATGTTCAAAGGAAGCAAGAGTGGGGAGGGAGTTAAAAAGAAGAAACCTCTTATTCTGCTAAAGAAATAAAAAATACGACCCCATCCCTGAAAACATCAGATGCTTCCCCCCCCCTCTGCTTTCCTACAAATGCACCAAACATGTGTTCCTATGGATGTTCAGCACATCCTTGATTCCAAGTTCCGGATGCTTCCAGGGACTTCGGCACTTCCAAATAATAATAATAATAATAATGATGATGATGATGATGATACAGCTTCACCAAGGTTTACAGTTCCTGACATGTTTCAAGAATCTTCTCATTATCAGGGGCAATTGATCTTTTCAGAACTTCCAGAATAATACTTAAAACTCCTGGCTTCTAGATCACCCACTAGAGAACTATAAGCCAGGAGTTCTAAGCATTCTTTGAGCTTTGAGGTAGAAACTGGAGAACTGGAGAACCTTGATGAGCTCAGGCTTTGTGGATTTCTACATCCCTAGCAGATACAGTGCTTTGAAGAACCATAGCTGAAGTTCATTTATGAGCTCAAGCTGCCACACATAGAACTAAAGGGATACTGGAACCAGTCTCGCCATTTGTTTTATAGCCAACCTTTTTGTCCAACATTGTAGGATTCCAGTGTTTGTTTTTACAAAGGAGACACCCAACCAATGTTCACTTCTGTCATAACTACATGTCACTTCCAGTTTCTGACCCAGAAGTAGAAATGTCTTGGGGCTACACTAGCTTTACACATAGATCTTCAGTTTCTGGAAAGAACCATGATGGTACATGCTCAGTTATGGCATTCTTCTTCCTTATATTACTATTGATCTATACGATGAACTTCCCACTTCCAATCTCAGCTGAGATCTATGAACTTACTATGTCACATTTGGTAGTAATTTCTTAATCTCCACTGTTAGAACTAGGCCTCTCTGTACATGCTTGGTCATTATTACTGTGTAATTATTCCAAATATGGTAGCTCCATCCACTCCAGAGCTTTAGGAACTGGGATGTATTCATTCTTCATTTCACCAAAACTTGCTGGAGCAAAGCCTTTTGACTCTCATGCATAATCAACATATTTATGTAAAGATGAAAAGTTTGTTGTTGTGGTTTATAGATAGATAACTGATAGATAGATAATGGGGAGATTAAAATACATCATAAGATACATTAAAATACAATATTGTAATTATTGTGAACCACCCAGAGAGCTTTGGCTAGGGGGCAGTATAGAAACAGAATAAATGAAATCTAATTAAGCATAATAAATACAAAAACATTCATATAAAACATTTATAAAAACATTTTAAACCAAATAGTCATAACACCATAATTAACAAATAAACTGAGCAGCACAGTCACTCAGGTAGCACTGGGGGGGGGGGCATAGTATAGTTCGGATTCCTGGATCCAAAGTCAGAGACAGAACCCCAACTTTGGATCCAGGAGTCCGAGCTCCCTGCCCCCTTCCCCTTGCAGCCAGCATGGGGAGAATGATGGTGCAAATGCAACTATGGAGAGGAGGGAAATGGGGGGTCTCTGGATGGGGAGGAGACTGGGGAATTGGGGATAGAGCTGTCCCAGCCTCCTTCCCTCCCCCTCCGCAGATCCCCAGCTAGATGGGCCAAAACACCCATGTAGCAAATACGCCGAGTGGAAGAAACTTGGAGGCGAAGATTGCCTCTACACTCCTCCCAGTCTGCATAGGATACCTGCCAGCCTCTGAGTTCAGAGGCTGACAGGAATCCAGATTGCACCCTCAGCAAAGGCCTGGGTCTTTAATTGGCATCCAAAGCATGCCACAATTGGTACCTCCCCAATACCAGGGGGGCCTTCATTCCGCCCCACCCCTATTTTTTATTGCAATTTTGACAGAAACCAAAAAAGGGGGAGGGAGAACACAGCAAAAAAGAAGCATATCCATTCACAATAGCCATCCACAGCACCATTAACAAAAAGGAAAAAGACAGAGACAAGTCTCAACACTTCCATTTCAAATACCTGCATTAATACAAGCCATCCAAACATCCAAATAAGCATCCCCATAAAATTGACGACTGTAGGATATATATTCAAATGCAGCAAGAGCAGTAAGATCTTCAGACTATTGAATGATAGGTGGCGGGTGTGTAATACCTTTCCATGCTTGAGGTATGGATCTCTTTGTACAAGTAAGGGCTCTCAAGGTCCACTTTTTCTGTCCATCTCTTAATCCCCACATCACAGGAATATAATTTAAAAGTTCGTGAACATCTGCAATTATCACAGATTTCAGAAGAACAAAATGATACAAGCAATGGCTTTCAGCCAGAAAGAAGCTGCCAGAGGGCACCATATGCCTCAACAAGGCATTGTCTGTGTTGCATTGCCAGCATCTAGCAGAGCTATATAAAACAATAACATGTTTTATCTAGCATATAATATAGCATCTAGCATATATATAAAACAATATAGATAAAACAATATAGCATCTAGCAGAGCTAGCCAGCTCCGTTTTGGTGTCCAATATACATAAAACATGTTTTGTTGAATCAGCCTCCATTTTAAATCTACTGAAACAGTACATATGGAAGTTAAGAAACCTTCCATTTATTAGGCCACATAGAATATGTTTAATTCTCTATTCTGTTCCTCACTAACATTCTGAACATCCACTTTATTACATTCCAAAAGACATTTAGGGCTCAATCCTATTTTTATTTATTTATTTATTTATTAAATTTATTAATCGCTCATCTGGCCGGTCACCAGCCACTCTGGGCGATGTACAAAGTATATAATAGAACAGGTTAAAACAATAAAATTCTACAGAAAAAAAACCACCATATTTCTAAAAATACCCAAACCCACCCCAAATGCCTGCCTGAACAACCACATTTTTAATGCGCAGCGGAAGCTCATTAAAGAGGGGGCATGGCGGAGTTCCCTAGGGAGGGAGTTCCACAGAGTGGGGGCCACCACAGAGAAGGCCCTATAATCCTATGCAGCTTTAGACAGAGAAAAAGCCTACAACTCCCAGCATTCTGCAGCCAGCCATGCTGTCTAAACATACATAGGATTGCACCCTTATACACAGCTATTGTAGACTTAGCTTTCTGGGAAGAACCAATTAAGTCCCCCAGCAACAAAAGAGGTGCTGATTTATTTATTTATTTTTATTTGTTTATTACATTTCTATACCACCAAATATACCATTTCTATATCACCAAGCTCTCTGGGTGGTTCACAAAAATTAAAACCACAGACTAATAGCCTGTATATAGACACCAAAAGGTGTTGTATTTGAATATATTGCCACCCAGCCCCAGATATCTAAGCTGCAATACTGAAAATGGTAAACACACTTCATTCAGTCCTTTTAACTGATCTTAAGTATACATTCCACTATCAACCCAATTGCTCCATAAAAAAAGCCACATCTCTATTTTCAACTCAGAATCCACCCCATAAATTTAACTTAGCATGAGTATATGGATCAAACTGCCGCTGATGAGACATCGTATGCCTTGTCTCTCTAACCGGGCATTCCATAAGGTGGCTGCCACCATGGAGAAGACCTGCTTCTCGGTTGCCTCAAGATGGCAATCTGCAACAAGTCATGGTACAACCAGCAAGACCCCCTCCAAGGATCTTAAGGATCACGTGGGTCTAAGGATACCAGGAAAGGCAACCCACCAGGTACCCTTAGTCCTGCTATGTAGAGCTATGCATTTGTTTTATATCAAAATGCATAACCAAAATGCTGTCAAAGCTCTTCCTCTAACAGATCAGTCATGACATCTCTACAATCAAAGTCAGGACCAGCAGCATTAGCAGCAGGTGGTGGACTTTTGGGGGATGCCTCAAAGAAGGTCTGAATCGAATCCAGGATTTCCCCTTCTGGTACATTAGGCTTGGTTCTCACAGCTTTGTAGCCATAGGAATCTTGGCATTTTGTGATATTCTGAAGCTTATGGTTCTCTAGAGACAGCAGTTTGTTTGGGCAGCTGAGTGATGCAAGCATGCCTTCCAGGAGTGTGTGAGTGTGTGTGTGGGGGGAGTCACTCTGCTGCTCATACTTATTTTTAATGTCATGTTGAAGTCATTATTTTTAATAATTGAGCTATGAAAATAAAATTCATCAACTTGCTCGCTATTATCTCAGAGGAGTTCAGGACTGGTGAAGGCTGACAGACTGCAAGATCTTGACTGTGATGGTCTTGGTTCGGGATGGGTGAGAATTAACATGATTCACAATTCAATGCAAACTTACTAAACTTGCACTTCACAATCCTGAACATGATCTAGAACATAGCTAGAGATGTCAAAATCCATCCTTGCCCAACATTTGGGATAGAGTTTACAAATTAAACAGGGCACACCCAAATGTGTACATTTGCAAAAGTTCACATGAAACATGTATTTATTGTGAAGAAACGTGCACAAACATGCTTTAATGGAAAAACCGCTTGCAAAAAAGCATGCATTTGAAAAAGTGCATACAAAAATGCACATATTTTGAAAACGCACACAAAATGTTTTATTTAATGGGAAACGTCACTTGCAAAAATGCGTACATGTAAAAATGTGTGCAAAACGTGTGTCTTTTTTAAAACGAGCATGAAAATATGCATGAATTTGCATGCAATTTAAATAATAATAAAATAATAATAATACTTCACAGTCTGATGAAGAAATGTGATAGAACAGGGAAAAAATGAGAACTTGAACGAAATCAAGCATAACAGATTCACCCATCCCTAATCTTGGTTTGACCAAAGAACATTCATTCTCCTGGTAGCAATGTTGTAAGATATATCACACTTCTTGATGTTGAGACTGAATTTGTACTTGCTGTTTTTAAACAGTCTCTCTGCCTGGATTCCCATACTAAATTTTATAGTTACAGCACTGATAGTTTTTCATCTGCACTGTAATCACGCCAGATATAGAAGCACTGCATCTGCACCAGTGTCTCATACTCTTCTGCCCTCTCTGCGGAACAGGCCTTCCCTCTATTTCTTACAAAGGACCTTGAAGAATATGGTGATTGTTATACCTTCAGAGGCCTCTGTAAGCAGTGATTTTGGGTTTGGAGGACACAAGAGCCCTATGCGGGTGTGTGTCTGTTTGTGTGTGGGGCTAAACTGAGTGCAGGGACATGGGAGCACGCATAAGCCCCACCCCCAGCATCCCCATGCGCCTGGCTTCCGGTAAGACCTTTGTGCATTGAAGGCTCTGTGAGTGTGTTCAGCTGATTGCTGTTACAGAGTTCCCTTGATTGGAAACATTATGCCTGTAATGCTGCTGACATGGCCCTTTTAAGGCCCCAATTGCGCAGATGGGATACTTACAGAAAAGAACGAGCACTATTGGTGCTTGATGAGGGAACAGACAACCGCGCACTTGCCTAGCATAGCGTTCACTGAGCTGGGCAGGCATGGGACTGAGGATCGGCATTCAGGGGGCCGAGCTGGTGATTTCTCATTGAGTTTTGAGCCCCAAGTGGGTGCCCCCGCACCATCCCTAGCCTGGATAGATGCATCTGTCAGTTTTCGTTTCTTTCGTATTTGTTTTGTTTGTTGTAACCTCAAGTCCTTTTCACTCCAAATATGAAGAGATGTGTGAATGCCGATAAATTCCTTTCAAAAATGAGCTAAAATACAATTCTCACCCATCTCTGTCACAAAGATACATCAGAGTGAGCACTGAAGGCATTTCCTTCACTCTGAACAGGTTTTCTGATGGCTCCGCAGAGCCTATTCTGATCTGGCTTCCTGCTCTCATTCTAAATGGACACCCCACTCCAATAGCAGAAAAATCAGGGTCAATTTTACATGTGTGCATGTGTGTGCATGCGTGCGATGCTCCTTCTCTCATTTTGGCTCAGTCCATCAGATATATTCGTGATCACTGGGATCAAAAACAGTCTGAGTGCCAATATACAACCTAGTCTAATTAGAATAAATCAAAAACATAACTTTGCATCCTCTGTACACACACACAAAAGGTTATGGAAAGCTTTCTAACCCTGATTTGGCTTGTTTTACTTTCATGATTTAATTTAATAACTTAACAACAACAACAACAACAACAATTGTTTCAAAAGTGCTTTAATGATATACTAGGGATGTACGAAAGTCACTTACCTTTTCATGGAATTGATTCGCAGTGAGGTGTGAGGCGCTCTGTCCCTCCCCCCAGAATCCTCGACGAAGGGGGAGGCGATCCGGTTCTCCCCCCCGGAATCCTGCCTGGCCGGCTCTGCTCCGTGGCGGCTCCGAGGAGCAGCCGGCCAGGGCCGGCCGCAGCCAGACTTCCGGCCGTGGACAGGCTGCTGCAGATGCAAATGGTGGCCTACGTAGCCTATCGCAGCTGGGCAAACAAACAAACAAACAAACAAAGCATACGCAAATGGTGGCGGCTATGGCGGCCGCCATTTGTGTTCCCTATTTTTCGCCGTTTTAGCCTACGTAAATATTTACGTAGGCTATTACGGCGAAAAAAAGGGGGGAACGCAAATAGCATAGTGGGCACTATTTGTGTTCCTCTTTTTTGCCGTAATAGCTTATGTAAATATTTATGTAGGCTAAAACGGCGGAAAAAAAAGGAATGAAAATAGCGCCGACTACGCTATTTGTGTTCCCCTTTTTTTTTGCCGTAATAGCCTATGTAAATATTTACATAGGCTAAAACAGCGAAAAATAGGGAACGCAAATGGCAGCCGCCGTAGCTGCTGCCATTTGTGTACGCCGTTGTTTTTTGGGGGGGTTGCTTGGCTTACCGTGATAGGCTACGCAAACACTTACGTAGCCTATGACGGCAAAGACCAGGATGCAAGTGGCAGCTGCGGCAGCCGGTTGAAAGACCAGCCAACGCCGCCGGAGCTGCCGCCGTCCGGAACATCCGCCCCAGGTAAGCTTCGTCCCGGGGGGAATCCATGGGGGGGGCGGGGGGGCAGGCTGTTCCACCACGGATTTCGAGGTATTTCAGCTCAATCATTAAAGCTCACTGAAATCCATGGCGGAATTCTCCGCCATCCCTATGATATACCAAGGAACCATTTGGAACAATAACATCAATTTTGGAAACCATTTCCCTTTCAGTGGACTTGAAAAGCTTCTGTAGATATGAACAAAGAAATGGGAAAAAATGAAATTCCCAAAACAGGAATTATATAGACACAGTAATGTATAAGCCTTCTACTACCACTTTAGAAACCACAATTAAAGTGAATATGGATATGCACGCATAGCCAAGGGACCTACACCCTCTTGAAGAATTTCACTAGTTTTAGTTAAACTTAAAAAAGACCCCCCCCCCAAAAAAAAAAACCTTCCCTCAAAATCCCTTAGATGTTTTGCCAATATGGGAAACTACAAATTCTCTTTGAAACTTACTTTGGATGAAAATGCCATAACATTTTAGCGAAATGAAACCCCTTTTGCAAGAAATGTCAGTAGCCTTATAGCATTTTAGCTTCCCACAAAATTCCACAGAATCTGAGGAGCTCCTGGAGAACATCCAGTAGAAGTGTGTGTGTGCGTGTGTGTGTGTGTGTGTGTGTGATAATAAGCATACTCTGCGGTGTTAGGGACATCTGGAGATGACCTCTGACGTACTGATGATCCTCTGGGATGTAGATGGGGTACTGCTGTTTTACAATGACTCAAAACAAAGCAGAGTAACCCATGTTCTCAGATCTCTCCTTCTTTGGTAGATAAATGAAAGCAGATGGTAGCCTTAAGTAGTGCTGTGTTCAAAGGGACAAGTGCCAACTCTAGGTTTTGGAGGGCCCTTGGGCAAGATACCCACAATGCCCCCCAAGTTTCCTTCGCATCACCATTGCTATTGTTCCTCCTCCTCTCATTATTTGCTTAATTGACAGGCAGAGAGCCAGTGAGCAAGTAGGCAGTGGTATCTATTCCTCCTTCTTACCACCACTGTTGTCTGGGCCAGAGAGAGAGAGAGAGAGAGAGAGAGAGAGAGAGAGAAGCAGACAAACAAGCAGATTGCAATGGTGAAGAGTGGGAGCAACTCTAGGAGGCCCCTACTGGGCTATGGGCCCTCAGCAGGTGCCCAACTATACCTACCCTTTATGTCACCCCTGCGAGTGACCTTTCTGTTCATTGAACCAATACCAAACTCCAACATAGATCCCACATACATGATTCTCACTTGGAAAAGTTCTGTGAAAACTACAGTATACTTCTATCTGCCACACCAGTGTTTGACTACACATCTACCTCTACAATGATATCAGTAGCCTTAGCTTGCTTCTATTTATTTATTATATTGATATCTAACCCTTTCTCCAAAGAATTCACAGCAGAATACACAGCTCTTCTCCCCCCACCCCAATTTTAGTGTCACAACAATGCTGTGAGAGAGGTTTGGTAGAGCATGTGCAATTGTACCAAAGTTGCCTAATGAGCTTTCATAGCTGAGTGGGCATTTGAACCCAGGCCTTCTCAATCCTAGTCCAAAGCAATAACCCTGCAGTAGTGATGTCCATCACTGGGAAATCCATCCCTTTTGAGACTCACCAGTTATCTGTGCTGCCCTGGTTCAACTTACATTTGCGAACCAAGCCGCAGGTTTTTCCTGAAATCTAGGACGTTTTAAAATTTTTATTTTACTTTTGCAAATAGAAATTCATGCAAACTATGCCTGCAATTTGCACCAGTTACACCCGCAATGTGTGCAAATTTCTATTTATGAAAAAAATAAAAATGGGAAATGTGTGAGCTGGCCCAACACACTGCAGATTGAGATAGGCCAGCTCGTGGGGAAACAAGCCAGTGTCTGGGGGGCCGAGTTCTGACATCCCTACCCTGGGGTCTTCAGTCGGGTGGCCATGGACACCCAGTGTGTCCACAGACTCCTCCCTTAGTGCCTGCAAGGCTCCCTGCCCCTCCTGATTTTTACTGTGTACGTTTCTTAATTTTTTTTTAAAAAAAAGTAAGTGGGAGGCTGGCATGATGCAAAGCAAAACATCAGCCTCCAGTGCCATTTTTGTTTCAAAAATGCCTCTGGGCCTCAAGTCTCTGAGACTTAAACAGTGTGTCTTCTGTGAAATAAGTGTTTTTGACTCTTGGAGCTCTGCCTTGTTCTTGGGTTTTTAGTAGGGATGTCAGAGAATTCCGCCACGGATCTTGGTGAGGCCGAATGCCAGTGCATTCAGCCCCCTGAAATTCGTGGCAGAATGGCCTGCCACCCCCCACCCCCCGCAGATCCCCCCCGGGATGAGACTTACCTGGGGCGGATGTTCCGGATGGCGGTGGCTCCAGCGGCGGCTTCAGCGGCGGCGGAGGATGATCTTCTGAACGGCTGCTGCCACCGCCATTTGCAGTCTGTTTTTGTTTTTTGGTTTTTCCCCATTCATGATAGGCTACGTAAAGACTTACATAGCCTATCACGTCTGGGTTAAAAAAAAAAAAAACGCGTACGCAAATGGCGGCAGCTACGGCCGCCGCCATTTGTGTTCCTTATTTTGGCACGTCTTAGTCTATGTAAATATTTACGTAAGCTAAGACGGTGAAAATAAAGGGGAACGCAAATAGCGCCCGCTACGCTATTTGCGTTCCCCCTTATTTTTGCTGTCTTAGTCTATTTAAATATTTACATAGACTAAGACGGCCAAAAATAAGGAACGCAAATGGTGGCAGCCGTAGCTGCTGCCATTTGCGTACGCTTTTTTTTTTTTAACCCAGACGTGATAGGCTATGTAAGTCTTTACGTAGCCTATCACGGCTGAATACAGGGACGCAAACGGTGGCGGCTACAGCAGCCGCCATTTGCGTCCCTGCTAGCCAGAGGCCGGATGTTTGGCTGCTGGCGAAGCCGGCCGGCAGCTCCACGTAATACCCGTGGAGCGAAGCCGGCCAGCCAGGATTCCGGGGGGAGGGACGGAGCACCTCCCCCCCAGCGGAACCTGGCAACGCCAGGTAAACGGGGTTTCGTACACCCCTAGTTTTTAGGCAAGTGCTTATTTTAGTCTCACCTCTTTGCCTTCTGGGAAATGGGTGTTTTGTGCCTGGCCACACCCATTATGGCAGCCATTTTATGAATGGACAAGCACCCATGGCAGCCATTTTGTGAGAGTGCCCATGACACTCTCTCAATTCGAAATGTGCCCACTGACCCCAAAAGGATGGGGACCCCTGCTTTAACCAGTGCACCGCATTGCCTCCTACAATTGTCTCCTTTCAAAAACCAACCTTTACTCCCTGTAGCTCTATAGAACTCTGGATGCAGCTAGTCATAAGGGGACCTTATGTAATAATGCTGACATTTTTGAGAACTCCAAACAACAACAGGACGTGCTTTCAAATGGCTTGGTCGTGCCTTCCGTCGCCTTTGTGCATATGGCTGAAACACCCACCTAAGAGAAGGATGCGGCAACTGAGCCAAGAAAAGATAGATACCACAAATGTTGAAATCAGTTTTAAAAAAATTAATAGCCTTACGGTACCCTGGTTCCACCTCACGCCTCATGAGGCTGTTGCTGGCAGAAGGCGGGAGAAGCATTTTAATTGCTTTGTCGTTTGAAACAATCCTCCCCCTTGCTAAAGATAGTTTATTTTTTGAATGTGTCATGTATTATTCCTCCCCATTTACATCTTTGGCTTTACATTTGCAACCACCTGCTTCTGTTTGGGGACAACAGATGAAAGCATGGAGTGATGGGAGATTTGCCCGAGTTAATCACAACAAAGGGAACACCATGTCCCATTTGCTGCAGTCCTCAGCACTGGATGGACTATGCACAGTGTATAGTATAATATAACATGGCCACTTTGTCTAATAAATGAAGAAATAATGGTCTTGTTTCTGCTAGGAAATTAATATGGAGCTGTAAATATCTTGTAATAACTGGGCACAGTAAGCTTAGGGATATATGTCCCATCAGTTGTGCAGATATTTCCGCCTTCCTGCCTGCTGATGCTTATGTACAAGAGCAGCCATGCAATGTTCAGAAGTCAGATCTAAATTACTGTTGTGCCATATTATCTTCAATTACACATCAAGTCCCCAATTGAAAAGCACTGAGACAACTTTACAGATATGAATCGCTGTTGTGTAGGCACAATTGGCTTAATTGTGTATCGTGTTCGTGTCCCCCATTGAAAAGCAACAATCATATATATTAATACGAGTTCTGCATCTCATGGTCGCATACACAATCTATAACAGCTTGCTCAGTTATGTCAGTGCTTCCTTCCTCATGGAGCCAACAATAAGTTTCACAGACCTGCTGCTTGTTTGGGACACTTCTCTGCAAATGCAGGTATATGAATGTCCATTTGGGAGTGGAACAATCATTGGTACTCAAAGCGTAATCAAATGAATGTTTAGACAGAAAAATCTTCTGGAACTCGCAGCATTCCCCATCCATCCAGTTGTAGGAGTTTTCGCCATCTAATCTGTTGGGAATATTGCAACCTTGCCTGCAAGTTACTGGAAGGGGGCAGTGTTGCAGTTAGTAAATGCATGGGAATTTTGACCACAGCTAGCCTTAGGATCTCTATAGCCTACAGTGTGGTTTCCTATATTCCCTCCCTCCCTCCCTCCCTCCCTCCCTCTCTGATCTCCTCCATTGCTGGAGTTTGCCCTCACTCCTGCCAGTGTAATTCAACACAAAATTGACCGAACAAACTCTTTTTGAAACGCCATGCTATACCTGCATTTTGTATTGCAAGAATATTTGAGAGTAAAGCTATTTTACCTTTTCTTCACTGAAGAACTCCTTTTATTCTAAGACAGCCTTGTGTGCAAGTGAGACTGGTAAATGCTCATTCTGTTTTGCCTTTTTTTTTGTTTCTCTGCTAATTGCCTTTCTAACAGGAGGCATCTTTACTAAATAACCCCATCATAAACATGAATAGGATGATGCCTTTAATTACATTTGTGGTTGGATTCAACACAGCAGGTGCTTAAAAATCTAACACATAGTTGCCCTGTGACAGGGCAAAGAGGCAGCTGTCTATAGCCTCTAACTATGCAGTCAAGCCTTGCCACCACTCTATCCTACACAGATTTCTATGAAGCACCAGTGGCATTTTCAGGTTCAGCTTGACTATATGGTCTAGGGGTGGGCAACTTGTGGCCAGGGGTATTGCTAGGCACTTAAAAGTTTCAGAGCCTGCCCGGTCTCCCCATTAGCACTAATTGAAGGTTTTTCTGTATGCTTAATTGTCATACAGAGGGAAGGAAGCCAGGGGACAGTACACAGTGATGGGTTAACCCTCCCCTCCCCAAATGTGATTCCCATGGAAATGCCCACCCACCTGGCAATTAAGCATAGAAAAAAATATCCTCCCATTGGCACAATTTGATTTCCCCCCCCATGGAGCGGGATTTGGGGGACATGTTGCAGCATGTGGGGAGAGGAGCCTTCCTCAGCTGGAAGCTCCCTTGAAAATTGCCCCCTGCATGGCAATTGAGCTGAGAAAAAAGAATTTTTTTATTGGCACCAATGGGCTCTTGGGACTCTGGGGAATATATCTGAGCCCCTGAGAAACAGATTCAAGGGACAGGGCCCAGTGGCTCTAGCAATGGCCCTGCTTGTGTCCCTCCAGATGTTGTTGGACTGCAACTCCCATTATGCCTAGTTGGCATAGCCAATGGTGAGATGATGAGAGTCGCAGTCCAGCAATTTCTGGAAGAACCCAAGTTGCCCATCCCTGATGTAGTCATAACCTGCAGATGGCTGTCTCCCCATAAGTCACAGGTCCCAAGCAGCAACTTTTTAAGCAGCTACTGCATGACTTCCATTCCATGCAGTTGAATTGGCCCTCCAATTAATGCTAACAGTGATCAACAATGAATACTTTTAGACGGTTAGCTAGGCACTGCATTTGCATGGCAGATATACATACATTGAAAAATTCATATCGGAAGGAAAATTGGCTAAGACATCTGAAAGAGGCCAAGGGAAAGGGATCGAGGCCATTTCATATGGATTTCCATGTGCCTAGTTTCTGCAACAGAGTCTTAGAGTCACTTGTGACCTTTCTTCATCATTGCCATTTCTGATTTCTAGGGGTGAACGAAAGTCACATACCTTTTCTCGCAGCTTTTTCGCGGTGGGGGGGAGCGCTTCGCTGCTCTCCCCGCGAAGTTCAGGCCGGAGGGGGGAGGCTTCCTGCCTCGCCCGGCCGAAATTCAGGCCGGGGGGGAGGCTTCCCGCCTCGCCCGGCCGAAATTCAGGCCGGGGAGGAGGCTTCCCGCCTCGCCCGGCCACGAACACGAAAGTAAAAAAAAAAAAAAAAACACGTCCCCTGATAGGCTACGTGACGATTCACGTAGCCTATCACGGCAAGATTTGCAAAGTCAGCCGTGATAGGCTACGTGAATCATCACGTAGCCTATCACGGGTGACTTTAAAAAAAAAAAAAGAAGTGTGTACGGATAATGGCAGCCCCCATAGGGAGCCGCCATTCCCGTTCCTTATTTGGTCGCTGTAGTCTACGTCAATGTTTACATAGACTACGGCGAAAATAAGGGCAACGCTATTTGCGTTGCCCTTATTTTCGCCGTAGTCTACGTAAACATTGACGTAGACTACAGCAACTAAATAAGGAACGCGAATGGCGGCTCCCTATGGGGGCCGCCATTCGCGTACGCGCTTTTTTTTTTTTTTAAAGTCACCCGTGATAGGCTACGTGACGATTCACGTAGCCTATCACGGCTGACTTTCCAGATCTAGCCGTGATAGGCTACGTGAATCGTCACGTAGCCTATCAGGGGACTTTTTTTTTTTTTTTTTTACTTTCGTGTTCGCGGCCGGGCGAGGCGGGAAGCCTCCCCCCCCGGCCTGAATTTCGGCCGGGCGAGGCGGGAAGCCTCCCCCCCCGGCCTGAATTTCGGCCGGGCGAGGCGGGAAGCCTCCCCCCCCCGGCCTGAACTTCGCGGGGGGAGCAGCGAAGCGCTCCCCCCCACCGTGAAAAAGCTGCGAGAAAAGGTAAGTGACTTTCGTTCACCCCTAATCCCTACTGATTTCTGAACTGACAGCAAGTACACAGTCTTCCCTTTTCTTTCTCTGGATGCAGCAGTTTCTCAGCATCTTTCCTGTGAGTGTCACTTACAGTCTCTGATGGCTTGTCTCTCTTTCTCTTACTTTCCCACATTTGGCCTTGAAAGTGGCCTCCTGTTACAACCTCTCTGGTGTCACACCGGCTGCCCAACTGTTGTCACTTCGATTTAGAGTGAGCTTTGTGGCTTTCAGGCTGTCAAATATGTTGACACCAATTTGGTATGTTTTTAATGTATAACTGAGCCAAATGGGCTCAGGCTCAGTAGGAAAACAGCAGAAGGTGAGCATCCAAAGTAGATCACAAAGAAGAGAAACAGTTCTCAGGTTGCAAGACAGAATTTATTATAAGAAGCCCAACACATTTCGGCCTTTTTTTTCTTATTTAGGCCTTCTTCAGGGGGTTGTAACTAAAGAAATCTTTAGAAATCGCCAATAGATTGACACAGGAGACAATCCATTGCTAAAAAATTCTGAAGACTTCTTTCTTTAGTTGCAGTGGCCTGAAGAAGGCCTAAAATAAGAAAAAAAAGGCCAAAACACATTGGGCTTCTTATAATAAATTCTATCTTGCATCCTGAGAACCTGTTTCTCTTCTTTGTGATCAGGATCAGTAGCATCATTGGTGTTGGTTCCACTTAGAGATTTCACAGGTACCTGGATGGGTCTGGGAGTCTGTCCCCCACCCCCCACCTGTGACCCCCGAATTGCACCTGCCGAGACACTGTCCTCACTCACCCCCTGCTCATGCCTGCTCTCTCTGACTCACCACAATCAGTCTGGTGAGCGCCCGCCATTTTCCCACCATTGTTGTCACTGCAAAAAGGAAGTTTTTTTAAAAAATGTTCATGTTTAAATATGCTCAGTTTGGGGCCAGGAAAGCTTAATGTGCACAATATTAGAGGCATAATACCTCTAATATTGTGCATATTATGCTTTCCTGGCCCCAAACTGCGCATATTTAAATATGCACATTTTTAAAACTTCCTTTTTGCGCAGACAACAAAGGTGGCAAAATGGCAGGTGCTTGCTGGACGGGATCATGTTGAGTCCAGGCAACTCTCCAAGCTTGTGGGTGGCCTGAGTGTGGGTCCGGGAGGGGGGTGAGCAGGGACTGAGCTTCTGTGGGCTCCTGAAGAACCTGAGCTAGGGTGGATTCTCATGTCCCTAGTTCCTCTCCTCATAGGAGTCATGGGCCATCTTCATACAGTGATATTGACATAGATGCCCTAGCAGTGCACTTCTCTACAGAGAAAGGGCTCCAATGATACTGTGTATGGTAGACAGGAGAACAACAGTCAAAGTCATAAAGGGCATGGGTAGGGATGGCATGGATGCCCGACTGGGTCCGGGAGTCTGTCGGGCTCCCTCCTGCCCGCACCCCTGGACCACAACTGCTGAGCCTCTGGCCTCCCTCTTCCCCACTCACACCCTGCCGGACATTCCCCACACTTACTGAGACCCTTGCGCGAGCACCTGCCATTTTGCGGATCTTATTTCTACAGAAAAAAGGAGAGCAATAAATATGCGCATATTTAAATATGCACAAATTTGGTCTGGGAAAGGCTGATCTACACAATATTAGGGGCATAAATGGCCCATTTACACCTCTCATATTGCATATATCAAGCTTTCCCAGCCCAAATTTGTGTGTATTTAAATATGCACACTTTAATGACCTCCTTTTTTTCTGTAAAAATAAGCTCCACAAAATGGTGGGTACTCATGGATGGGATTCAGGGTGAATGCAGGTGGTTCGGTGAGCTCGTGGGGGCTTGAACAGAGGTCTGGGGGGCTCACACAGGGGCAGCACTTCACTAGGCTTAGGGCTATGCTACGCTATTTGCGTTCCCCCTTATTTTCGCCGTCTTAGTCTACGTAAATATTTACATAGACTAAGATGGCCAAAAATAAGGAACGCAAATGGCGGCGGCCGTAGCCGCCACCATTTGCATACGCACGTTGTTGTTGTTTTTTAAGCCAGACACGATAGGCTACGTAAGTCTTTACGTAGCCTATCTCAGCTGAATACAAGGATGCAAATGGCGGCAGCTATGACCCATGGCAGAACGGACTGCTTCCCGCCGCCACCCCGCAAAGTCCGGTCAGGACAGACCCTACCTGGCGCCGGCCAGTCTTGGTCTGTCATCTTTGGTCCGCAGCCATCCACTCCCGGGCTGTGGATGCAAATGGCATCTGGCGTAGCAGACGCCATTTGCATCCCTGCCCTTGGCCGTGATAGGCTACATAAATATTTATCATGGCCAAGGGCAAGGACGCAAATGGCGTACGCTACGCTGGACACCATTTCTGTGGCAGCGGATGGAAGTTTGGCTGCGGACAGGCCCGGCCGACAGCTCTGCGGATTCGCTGCGGAACAGAGCCAGCTGGGGAAGATTGCGAGGGGAGGGTCGGATCACTTCCCCCCCATGGACCCCTTCAGTGGACTGGTAAGTGGGTTTCGTACACCCCTAGTCCGCAGACAGTCCCGTTCAGCCAGCGATACGGCATGGTGGCCGTATCACTGGCAATCCCGAGGTGGAAGATCCAGCCAAAGAGGATTCCGTGGGGAGGCGGAGGTAAGTGTTCCATTCCTCCACGGACTTCAGGGGGCGAGATTCTTTATAATCCATCGTCATTGGGTGTCGGTGGCAGAATTCTCTGCCATCCCTAGTTAGAGGTGGTGGTTACTGGAAAGAGCTGTTACGTTAGTTGGCTAGATCTGTGGGGTGTATGTGTGTTCTACTTCAGCTTTTTCTTATTCTTTCCCACCCAGCCCTTCTCAGTTCTACTATTCCCTTGCATTCTTTTCTAGATTATTTATTTAAAAACCAAAAGCATTTAGTATTTTAGTAGTTTAGTTTCCTCCTTTCTTTGGCTTGTTCTTTGCCCCCAGCCAACACTTGCCCTTCTGAATCATTCAACCATCTTATTAGTTTTCTTCGTCTTTCTTTCTAGAGTCTGTCTGTCTGTCTGTCTGTCTATCTATCTATCTATCTATCTATCTATCTATCTATCATCTACAAGAAATATTTAAAAGTAGTTTACTTGCTTTGCCTCATTCTTTGGCTTGCCCCCTGCCCCGCTTCTCAAGTCAACTCTTTCTTTGTAGTTTTCCAGCTAGATCCTATATAAAACTTTCCTTTCCTTGTTCTTGGGTCTCTCTCCCCCACTCCCTTCTCAATTCCTGTATTACTTCCCTTCGCATTTTTGAACTCTATATCTTTTCCCTAAAAAAATAAAAAGTAAAGTAAACCCTTTTCTTTGCTTGTAGGTAGTTCTGAATTTGCTTTTGTTTTGCTCTTGTGTGTTTGTGTTAGTGTGCTTATGGTGTGGTCAAGCACTACACACATCCACATTTCAAAAGACAGTGGCAAAGCACTACACACACAACACCCGTTATTTAAATAATACTACACTGTGTGGCAAAGTAAGCCCAATATGAAGCATCTTCAGGGTGTTGGCTTGGGCGCTGCCCATTGCCCAGATTCCGTACACCTCTGTGCAACCAGAGAAAAGGTATGGCTCTTTGCTTTGAGAGTTTATGTTGAAAAAGCACATAGTCACAAAACAACTCTGCCAGCCTGCCTACCAGCCAGTGTTTCCCCCCTCCCAGGCAATGTGTATTCTATTCAGCCAAACAGAGCCTGAGGTCATCGATTGTGAATAGGGGATACTAGGGGAAAGAGGTTATTTTGTACTTCTTAGAAACCTACAGCAGAGATTAGGGATAGTGACTGCCTCCTAATTACTGCTTCAACACCTAACTTCTCTGATTATCCCTTCTGACCTTTGGTCTGAGTTACCGAGAACAGCACGTTTCATCTGTGCCTAGCACAAAATCTACTGGGACAAACTGTCTGAAATTTGACAGATAGGATCACTTCCATGGGGGGTGACAGATCTCCAAATCTCATGTATTTGTCATGAAAATTGAAAAGGTTATGGCTGTTTCTGTTTTCCAATGCAAGACAATGGGAAAACATCATATCAGAATGATTTGGACATCCGAATCTCACTTCAGATCCAAATCCAAAGCAAAGCAGATGGGGTCCGAATCAGTCTGAAATGAAGAGGGGCTGCTTCAAAAGGTATGAATCAGCATCCAAAGTGAAGTGGGGGGTCCGTGCACAGCCCCAATATGAAGAATTTAACAGTTTCTACCAGCAGAGGGGATCACCTGCTATAATGTCCTGCTACTATTGTCACTAGGGTCTATATTGTGTTACCAGTGTCAAATCTTAGCCTTCCATAAGGATGTTGGAGAATTCTGCCATGGACTCCAGTGAGGCCAGATTCTTTAGAATCTGGCCCCCTGGAGTCCGTGGCAGAATGGGGCACTCCCCCCCTGCCACCCTACGGAATCCCCCCAGGACAGACCCTACCTGGCAGCAGATGCAGCAGCAGCGGTGGATGTGGCGACGGTGGCGGATGCAGCAGAGGCTCCGGCTCCTCTTCTGGCTGCTGCCGGGCTGCTGGGGCCACAAATGGGGTGGTGGCCACCATTGCGTGGCTGCCTTTTGCCATGATAGGCTACGTAAATACTTATGTAGCCTATCACGGCAAACAGCAGGGGCACAAATGGCGTAGCGGCCGCCATTTGAATCCCTGCCTTTTGCTGTGATAGGCTATGTAAATATGTATGTAGCCTATCACGGCTTGGCAGGGATGCAAATGGTGACCGGCATAGCAGCCACCATTTGCAGCCACAGGCAGCAGCCCAGCAGCGGCCGGAATCTGGCTGCGGCCAGCCCCGGCCGGCAGCTCCATAGAGTTGCTGCAGAGTGCAGCCAGCCGGGGAGGATTCTGGGGGGAGGGACGGAGTGCCTCCCCCCCACCGTGGATGCCCTGGAATGGAGCCAGGTAAAGGATTCGTACATCCCTAGCCTTCCATTTCAAGTCTGTTCCTTTATATGATTTCTTTTTGTATGAATTTCTTTTATATGAAGGTCCTCTCTCCAAATTTTTAGTAAGAGTATAGGCTATCATGTAGATATTTTGTACTTTTGTTGTGTGTGTAGACAAATTCATTTGACTTACATAGACAAATACATTTGACTTACCAAAATATGACTTACCTGTCTCTACCAGGATTCCATTGTTATTTCACCTGGGGTCAAATGAAGATGAATTAACTTGCTACCTTCCTTGAAGATTTGTCCCTTGAAAGCAGTTCTCATGATTCCAAAAACAATGCCTTGTGTGAGTGCTTGAACCTGAGTGCAATGTTGTATTGGAGGAACTGGATACCTGAAACTATTAATAGATTTTCATTTTCTGTGATGAACGCCTGCAATGGGATCTCCTGCAACAGGAGCAATGCTCATGGCGTAAGGCTCCTGTGTAAGCTGTGTGAGTGACCTAGTGAGTTCTTGGCGTCCTGAAGAAAACAGCAAAATCCTTGAATTCTATGAGTACAAATTAGCCTTCCAGTCCTCCAGTGGAAAGTGAATGTGTGGGTGATGCAAGTTTCTGTACCTGCAAATTGCATTGCTTTCCTGGCATCTCACAGTTCTGATCAATAAAAAGCAGAAGGTGTGTTCAGTACATTTCATTGACCCAATGGCAGTTCTGGGTCAATTTCACCTGGCCTGGAATGAAATTGACCAAACATGTCTTTCCAGAGTTTAGCCTATGTAAAGTTGAGAGTAGGGATGGCACAGGAGTCCAAAAAGTCCTGGGAGGGGGCAGCTCATCAAGCTCCCCCCACCCCAGACAGAGATGGATCCATCCATCCCTAGGTGAGAGGTGTACTAGTTACCTGCAATAATATTTGTAACAAAAGTAGATGTGAGAGCATCTGAGTAACAGTGCAGAGATCTTGAAGTTCTTTTCTCTGATGTCTGAAAAACTGATCTCATTAGTGAAATGTTAGCAAAATAATTGTGTTGTTGTGTGGCTTCCCCCAAAGTGATAGTGTGTCACCTTATTCACTAGGGATGCTAGAGGTGTTTGATCTTGGCAAATTCTGATACAAATGGTCCTGATATGCACCTCCCAGGCTAATGTGTGAATCAGATGTCCATCAGATTTCACATTTCCCACATTTTTGATGCAGTACTCAATTCTCCAAAATAAATAAACATTAAAATGTGCATGTATATACAGTATATGAGAAAATATATTTAGAGGACAATCTGATGCATGTCTACTCAGAAATAAGTCTCACTGAATTCTATGGGGTTTTGTTTTGTTTTGTTTTTTAATTGCCATTACATTTTTAATTTAATATGGAAACAGGATGGAATGGAGTTTCGGATATGAACAAATGAGGAAGTGTCATAACTAGGAATAGATTATTTGCTCAGTTCTACCACCCACTAAAGTGGAGCCAAAAATTCTCAAAGGAACCTTTTGGGCTTACATCTTAGGGGACTAGGGCTGGAGAAAATCATGCTGCCTCCATTTCCCTTTTTCGCTGCCACCATTGCTCTCCCCACTGTTGCTGGGCACGGATGTCAGAGAATTCCACGACGGATCTCGGTGAGGCCTAGGGGTGCACAAAAGTCACTTACCTGGTCTCGCAGCTTTTCACGGTGGGGGGGAGGCACTTCGCTGCTCTCCCCCCGAAGTTCAGGCCGGGGGGGGAGGCTTCCCGCCTCGCCCGGCCAAAATTCAGGCCGGGGGGGAGGCTTCCCGCCTCGCCCGGCCGAAATTCAGGCCGGGAAGGAGGTGCCTCGCCTCCCCCGGCCGCGAAATAAAAAGTTAAAAAAAAAAAACGCCCCCGTGATAGGCTACGTGACGATTAACGTAGCCTATCACGGCTAGATCTGTAAAGTCAGCCGTGATAGGCTACGTAAATCATCATGTAGCCTATCACGGGTGACTTTAAAAAAAAAAAAAAGCGCCTACGCAAATGGCGGCCCCCATAGGGAGCCGCCATTCACGTTCCTTATTTGGTCGCTGTAGTCTACGTCAATGTTTACGTAGACTACGGCGAAAATAAGGGCAACGCAAATAGCGTTGCCCTTATTTTCGCCGTAGTCTACGTAATCTTTACGTAGACTACAGCGACCAAATAAGGAACGTGAATGGCGGCTCCCTATGGGGGCCGCCATTAGCCGTACGTGCTTTTTTTTTTTTAAGTCACCCGTGATAGGCTACGTGACGATTGACGTAGCCTATCACGGCTGACTTTGCAAATCTAGCCATGATAGGCTATGTTAATCGTCACGTAGCCTATCACGGGGGTGTGGTTTTTTTTTTAGTTTTATTGGAATGGCGGCGGCGGCAGCCGGTCAAAAGATCGGCTGCTGCCCCCACCCCTGACGAAGACCTGACGAACCGCCGCTGGAACCCGCCACCGGGAGGGACATTCGGGAAAGGTAAGTCCCATCCGGGGGGGGGTGCGGGGTGTGGGGGGGTGCGGAGAATTTCTCCCCGAAACTTGTTCGGGGGGCCGAACATGTTGGCGCTTGGCCCCCCGAAGTTTCGGGGATAAATTCTCTGCCAACCCTTGTGAGGCCGAATGCCAGTCCATTCGGCCCCCCGAAATCCATCACAGAACGAAGCCCCCCCCAAGAAAGGCATGCGGGACGAAGTCCCTGTCGCCCCCACCCCACACAAGGGACGCGAAATGGAGCACTTACCTGCTCCTGTCCGTGCTGCTTTGCGAATGGCGGCCGTCGTGGCCGCCATTCACTTCCTCCTCTTCCTAGCCATGATAGGCTACGTAAATACTTACTTAATACTTAATACGCAGGGACGCCTTAGCCTATCACAGCTAATGCAGGGACGCAACGGCGGGGGGGGGACACCCAGCATAGGCAAATGGCGGTGGCTGCCGCCATTTGCGTACACTGGGGATTTTCCCCCCTGCCGTGATAGGCTACGTAAGTATTTACATAGCCTATCACGGCAGGGGGAAAAAAAACCCAGCGTACGCAAATGGCGGTGGCTACCGCCATTTGCGTATGCTGGGGTTTTCCCCCCTGCCGTGATAGGCTACATAAATATTTACATAGCCTATCACGGCTCAATACAGGGACGCAAATGGTGGCGGCCATGACAGCCGCCATTTGCGTCCCTGCAGGGCTGCCCAGTGGCCGGATGTCTGGCTGCGGGTGGCCAGAGCCAGCCGGCGGCTCTGTGGCTTGACCGCAGAGCAGAGCCGGCTGGGCAGGATTCCGGGGGGAGGGACGGAGTGCCTCCCCCCCATCGAGGATTCCAGGGGGAGTGACAGAGCGCCTCCCCCCCCACCGCGGATGCCTCTGCGCAGAGCCAGGTAAGGGATTCGTACATCCCTAGATTTTTCTAATTTCTGTCCATTCCTTGGTCTCCATAGGAAGCACTCCATCCTGGACCAAATCAGAGTCTAGTGTCTCTTCTGGGTAGGAACATTCCAACCCAGTGAATGTGGCCACTGGTATGTGGGGCAAAAACACCCCTCTAGATCATATTGTCCCCTAAAAAAAAAAAATCACTAAAATTCTCTCTCCCCTCCCCACAACTGTGTGGCCTGAGTATGGGGTGGTGAACTTGAGGAGTGGCATTTCCATTCAGTTCTACCCTTCCCATTTTCATTTCCATAGAAAACTGGCAAGCAGGTAAGACCCTGAACTGAATATGGCCCCATAATGCTAACCTTCCTCCTGGAGCAAGCTCTGTGTTTCAATATAAGCTGCCCAGAGTAAATAACATTAGCCATTTATTTTATGAATGAAGACTGAAGGTTATTGTATCATACTGACATTTGTTGATACCCTCTAGCACCAGAGAGTTGTCCTCAAAGTGTTTGGCCTTTTTCTCCATGTCTTTCTCCATGTGAGTGTATGTGTGTGTAGAGAGTGTGATCCGGCACTTGAAGCTGTTTGTGCGATTGACTAGCCCCACAGAAGAATAGGAACTCTTTATGCTTGCGACTTCCCTGGGGAAATGGGCAGAAAGGTCATAATGTTCTTTCACACAGTAGTATGGTTTGCTTTTCAGCTGATTCCCATAGATACTGTAAACAGGTTCTTGCTAGGCTTCTAGAGGGCTTGGGGAAGCAAAACACACCTGAAGTTCCACACACCTGTTCTCAAGGTCAAACAATATTTTTCTCTAGACTTTAAAGATATTTTATTCTCAGATCAGCCTTCTGGACATACTAGGTATGTTACAAATATATCCCTAACTTTCTGCTCCTGATGTGAAAAGTATATTTCTGCTGTCATGGAAAATGCTCTGAACTGATGGCAGGATAAACAACATTATGATTGGCAGGAACTGTGACTGTACCAAACAGTGTACAAACTTAATTCAACCAATTGTACATGGGGAAAAATGCACAATAATTATTCAGACCTTCATATAGAACTGATCTGGTAGGAACTGACCATAACAAAATAAAACCAGCATGTGGTCCTGAGTTTAGAGACAGATAGTTTGGCCTCATATGAGTTAAAAGCAGATTTCATTCAAAGATTTCAAAGAACGTTATTTCAAACCTCCCACACTAAGCCAGTTCAGATGATCATATCTCAGTTTATTAAGCTGGGATATGCCTGAGCCTTTGGCTTGCACATGGAACCACTTTGCTCCTTCTATCATAGGAGCTACAATTAATTTGGGAAGCCTCTAATTAACCACAGTTTCCCTGTTAAGGTTAAACAGGAAACTGTGGTTAATTAGAAGCTCTCTGGTTTAACTTTAATTGCAACTCATGGCAAAGGGGCTGGTGCACAGTGGGCAAAATGGTAATCTGAATGTGGCTAATGAGTGCAATTGGGTACATAAGCTAATTATTGAAATCACTCCTAATATCCAAATACGTCTTATGCTTATGTTTCTAGACATACAAAAGCTATATGCATTATGCCTAAGGATGGGTGAATGAGCAATGCTCAAGATCACCAGGATTCTCCAAACATCCTATCATTGGGATGGCATGGGTGCCCAATTCAGTCTAGGAATCTGGAGGACCTGCTCCTGCCCACACCGCCGAGCCCCGCTTGCTGAGCCCCTGCCCCTGCTCGCCCCCTGTCTGCACTCAGCGAATGGCCTGCACTCACCCTGGCAGCCTTGCAAGCTTCGTGGTCACCATTTTCTGAGAAATAAAATAGCAATTGCAAAAATGTGCAAATTTGTGCACATGCGAATATGCACATTTTTGTGATTGCACATATCCACATATGCAAAAATGCACATTTTGTGAATGCACATATTTGCATATGCACAAAATGCATATTTTATGAACAATGCACATTTCTGTACACACACTAATGTGTGCCTTCACAAAATGTGCATTTCACACGAGAATATGTGCATTTGCAAAATGCGCATTTTCACGCATACAAGAACATGCGCGTTTTTGCAATCGCTTTTTTTTAGAAATGGCAACCGTGGAGTTCGACGACGCCACTGGGATGAGTGTGGGTTGCTCACTGAGAGTGGGAGGGGCTCAGGCGTGGTCCGGGGACTGGTGAGTGGGGGCAGGGGCAGGGCAAGAGTCTGTAGAACCCAGACGGGGGTGAGTTCACACATCCCTATCCTATCATCAGTCATCTTGTGCCTGAATCCTGTTTGTGTTTGTAATCTCTGCTTGCTCTGTCAAACGGGAAATCTGTGCAAACTGAGCAGTGACCAAATATGACAGTTGTGCAACTTTCCTCCACAGACTAAAGTGGGGCTGATTTAGTCTACAGGCAAAAGTTGTGCAAATTAGGAATTTTGCACATAATCGAACTGGGAAAGTTATGCAAATTGAACATGAACACATGTCTAGAAATTCGCAAATATTTTCAGGAGACATGTGCTTTTGTTTGCATTTTGGGCTTTGAACAGAGCATGCTTGCATGTTTGCAAGGAAAAACAAAAAGCTACATCACCACTTAATTAATTAATGACATTTGTATACTGCCCAATAGTCAAAGCTTATAGTCAATAGTTAATTTTTAATAGTCAATAGTTAATTTTTGTGAACCGCCCAGAGAGCTTCGGCTATTGGGCGGTATAGAAATGAAATAAATAAATAAATAAAGCTCTCTAGGCAGTTCACAGATACAGCCATAAAACACAACAGAAGATGAACTATGAATTTTAAAAGTTGAAAACCACAGTATAAGATAAAAGTAAGTGCCAAAACAAAACCTAGCAGCAATACAAAGATTATAATACAATAACAGATTTAAAACAGAAACTGAAAGACTAAACTGCCTGGGAAAATAAGGTCTTCACCTGGCACAGGAAAGCGTACAATGGAGGTGCCAGGCGAGCCTCCCTGGGAAGCTCATTCCACAACCAGGGTGCCACAAGAGAAAAGGCCCTCTTCTTAGTAGCCACCTACCTCATCCCTTTGGCAGGGGATCCTGGAGAAGGACCACTGAAGCTGATCTTAGGGTCTGGGAAGGTGTATATTGGAGGAGATGATCCTTTAGGTAACCTCCTGGGCCCAAGCCATTTAGGGCTTTGAATGTTAATACCAACACTTTGATTCAGGCCCAGACATGCCCTCCTCTAACCCCCAAAGCCTTCTGTTTGGGATGAAAGCTTTCCAGCCAAGCAAAGGTGCACATGGAGCAGCTACCATTTAACCTCCCCACATTCCTCACTTCAGTATGTTTGGTACTAATACCTAAAAGTAAATGGCCCCTGACTCAGGAAGGTTAAAGTTTTCATTTAGATAGATGGTTCAGAGATGGAAGGAGCAAAGATGGCTCAACGATGGAGGGAAAGCATCTGGAGGACATAGGAAATTTTGGTTTCTGAGCTCCAAGGATGGAACCATCCTTTCTGACCTCAGAGCCCAGAAACATTGCTCCCTTCCCTCTCCCCCTTGTAGCTAGCATGGTTCTTTCTGTGCTGGCTACATCTCTGCGCTCAGAAACGGAGCATGGAGACAGGGGAAAGGGGGCAATTCCAGGGAGGGGAGGAGACTGTGGAAGCTGCGTTATGCAGCTTTGTATGCACCACGCAGCCTCCTCCCCCCATACACACACCCCAAAGCTCCCCAGCTAGGTGAAATCATGTGTCTAGCCCAAAATGCAGGGTGGATGGCGCACAGGGCAAGGATCATATTTTTGCTCTGGCCAACCTGCATTGGATAGTTGTCAGCCTCCACATTCAGAGGCCGATGACTATCTCCATTGGATTGCACTCTAAAGGAGGGCAGGAGCAAGATCTGATAAGAACATGAATGAAGATAGGAGGGTAGGGAGTACTGACAAGGAGAAAGAGAGGCTATGGCAAACCAGGACAGAGAGGATGCCGATGAACTGGAATTTGAAAACGGGTTTGGAAAAGAGTTGTTGTTGTTGTTCAGTCGTTCAGTCGTTCAGTCGTTCAGTCGTGTCCGACTCTTCGTGACCCCATGGACTATATCATGCCAGGCCTTCCTGTCCTGCGCTCTCTCCCCCAGTGTGCTCAAGTTCATATTCATTGCATCGGTGATGCTATCTAGCCATCTCATCCTCTGTCGTCCCCTTCTCCTTTTGCCTTCAGTCTTTCCCAGCATCAGGGTCTGGAAAAGAGTAGAGTGCCTCAATGGACAGAGAGGTGGATTTTAAGTGACTTCCATCAAACCAAGGTGACCCACAGTCTTGTTAGTGCTGTCTGTCACTGCCTGTTCTGTGCAAAGGCACACGATTGCATTTGATGGCTACCAAATTGTTTTGCCTGGTGACACAGGGCTAGGTAGGTCTGAAGGATGTCACTTCAATCCTGCACTGGTTGAGGAGGATTTTGTTTTGTAAGATGCTGGGAACAAATTATGCTTTAGGCAAGCATGTAAGCTTGATAGGCCTGTAGAGTACATAGGCTTCGGAGAAAGGCCTGTAGAGTACATCTGGGCTCATCATGTACCCTGCTGTGTTCTCAATTAGTCCTTATGGCTGACACAGAAAAAGAACCAAACTGTATCTCCTTTGTTTTCAGCCCCGTTGCAAAAGTGACTGCTAAATTTGACACTGACCACTTTTGTGACTGGTGAATATGGAGGAACATTTTGCCCATATTTTCCTTGCCAATGATCCCTTACTCAAATTCACAGAGGCCATCAAAGCCCAAAGCCAGAAAGGAACTCAGAATTGCCAAGCTTTCTGACTGCCAGTATGTGCTGACAGTAATTATCAGCTTACGCCATGGGAGGAAAATGTATTCAGTTCACATTAGAATGTGAATACCTAATTTCACACTTTTGAATGATTATGCAAACCAAAACTGAGCATCCTTCAAAATTTGTATTTTTCTGAATTTTGCAATGGATTTATTCAATAAAAATGAATATATTAGAGAAAATAATGCTCAAATATGCATTGTATTAGGAAAACTGTTTGCACCAAATGTGTATATTAAGCAAAAAATGCATACAGAAATGCAAGTATTCGTTGACATGTGGACAAAAATTCTTATGAATTCTCATGCATTTTTTTTAAAAAAACAAAATCTCAGTGTTCAGGATTTCAGACCAGATAAATTCTCAAAGTGTGCGACAAACCATGCCTAAAGTTGGAAAAAAAAAAGACTGACAGATACCAGAAATGACAGATTTGGCCATCCGTAGCTTACATTTACTCTGAGATTGCCTACTGCGGCTGGCACATCTGTATTTACAAAGTACCTTTCCTTTTAAAGGCAAGAACAAATTCCAAGATGTTATACTTCACACTATAGGGTACAGATGAAGGAGCATTTATTTCACAAACAACTGAATGATGTAACTCTAAACAACCAAAATTAGGCAAGCTGTATGCCTTTTGGGTATATATTACCATGAGGAACACACAGTGAGCATTACAAGCTCCACAGAAGAGACAGTAGAACATACCAAGTATGTTCCATGGAGATAGAAGTTGTGGTAGTGAAAATGAGAGAAATTAATGAGAGTAACATCCCATTTTTCCCTGTGCACCCCCAAGTGGAATTGAGCTATTGTCCCTTTAATTGTAATGTCTCAAGGGATGGACAGACTCACGTCCATCTGGGGCCATTGGTCACTCACTAAGCCGCTGCCCATGCCCCCTTGCTGCACCACTTGAGCCCCTCAATGGCTCAGCAAGCAACCGACAAGAACCGTGGACCCACCAGCTCCACCCCCAAGCCACCATTTTGTGCAACAATGGCAGCTCGGGCATTTCTGGGAAGGGAATGTTGCATAAATGGCCCATTCATACCTGTAATGTTGTGTAGATTGCCCTTTATAGTCACTATCTATGCAACATTCCCTTCCTGGAAATTCCCAGACCACCATTGTTGCACAGAATGGCAGCTCAAGGAAGGAGCAAGTGGGCTGCCAGATGCTCACAGACCATGCCACTCATGGACACAGGTCCAGTGAGTGTCTCACAGTTCACAAATGGGGGGCTGGGGGGCTGAGCAGGAGGGAATCCGTCAGACTCCACTTCTGTATCAAGCACCTGCGACATCCCTAAGTGTCTGCTTGGGCTTCATAGGAGGCTAACATTTGAAAAGAAGGCCTATTTCTAGGGAGCCAGTATGGGGTAATTGGTTAAGACTGTATCAGACTAGGACTGGAGGGATGTGAGTGGAAATCCCAGGTACAGAGCTCACTGAGTGACCTTGAACTAATCACTGTCTCTTAGCATCATTACTTCAAGGACTTGTGTGAGGAAAACATGGGGACATGGAGAACTGTGGGCAGCATCCAACTGTGTCATTCTGCTAGTGAAAATGATGTTGCACTACCAGAAACTAGGTTCCAAACTATGCGCAAGAGGAGAATCCAACTAAAGTTACATGTGTGCAAGCGGGGTTGCGCATTACACTTGCACAACTCATTGTGCAACGGATTGCGCAAGCATAATGCACAACAAACAGGAGCTCCGCTAGAGCTATTTGAGTTTGTGGTATGACACCTTTGGATACAGTTTTATGGTTTGTAATGCTATTTTTATTGTGTTATGGTTTTATTGATTTCAATCGCTGTTTATCGCCTTGATGGCTTTTTAGCAAATAAGGCAGAATTTCTTTCTTTCTTTCTTTCTTTCTTTCTTTCTTTCTTTCTTTTTCTTCCTTACATTTCTACACCACCCAATAGCCAAAGATCTTTGGGCAGTTCACAATAATTAAAACCATAAAATACAACATGATAAAATACAATATAAAAGTTTAAAAGTTTAAAACTACGGTATAAAATAAAAATGAAAGCCAAAGTACAACCTAGCAGCAGTCCAAAGAATTAAAATACACTAACTGATTTCTTCTTCTTCTTCTTCTTCTTCTTCTTCTTCTTCTTCTTCTTCTTCTTCTTCTTCTCTTGTTAAAAATTAGCAAGTAGCTCTTATATATCAAAAACAATAACAACGTATATATGTGAACATTTAGAAGCAAACTCCAGGCTGGACCATTTCACCATTAAAGGCAAAAATACAAATACAAATCAGTCCCCCAACCTTCTGTCTGCCAGTATATGCTGAAAGTTATCACAGTGATTAAAGGCTACACCTTATCATTTGGTTTACACAGTGAGCAGTTCAAGCTCCACGTAAGAGATAGGCGTTATCAAATAGCCTGTTACGTGGCGATAGAGCTCATGGTAACTAGAGTGAACAATGAGTGATAGTAATGTCCTATTTTTCAGCTGTGATTGAATTATTGCCCCTTGAGTTCCACTGTGTCTGTCCTTGTGCATTTTAAAGAATGAGCAGCTCACACAAAAGGTAGGTAGAAATGTATGGGGACATACAATAAGAGTGGTGGAGTAGCATATTGGCTTTGAGACTGTGCTGAGAATCAGGAAGTCCCCAGTCTGAATCCTCCGTGAGCTCACTGCTTGGCTTAGACCAGACACTCTCTGTTGGCCTCAACCCCCTATCTGCAAAATGGGGAGAATCATGAAACTGACCTCCCTTTCAGGATCGTTGCACAGGTTACAATGAGATGATGTATGCGTAGTGCTTTGGATGCTCTGAAAAGCTATAGAGATGTTAAGTATCACTGTACTGTACGGGGACTCTTCCCAGCTTGTTGTGCAAATGACAGTAACATTAAGGCATTAATAGATTTTTGCGCTTTGAGTTTGCTGATGATTATTGACCAAGCATGGGCCTTTTATTGAAAGACATGATGGCTGGTTGTTCAGGCTGGCATAAGTGCTATTTGCTAATATGGAGAATGAAACAGATAAGGCTGTGAAATCTCTTCAGTCAACTGTATTTGCATTGTAATCTTTGACACTGCATATTAATGAGACAGCATTCACCTAGTACCTACCCTGAACACATTCTTGCAAACTATATGTAACCCAGATATATAATTGGATCTTATTTACCCAACATATTGGGTTGGATCCAGGATATGCTTTCCATAGATGGAAGGCCTGTGCTCACAGAAGGTGCTTCTGCCCAGTTTTCAGAGTTCCCCCCTTCCTCCCCACAGTTCACTCCATTTAGCAGGGTCCCCCAACTCTCTGTGTAGTAATTTCAGGGTGCTGGAGCAGTGGCACAAGTAGGCAATTTTAGAGCCTGGACTTAATGGTCTTATGGGAATCCCCTTTAGAAGGTCATGTGTATTACGTCAGTTGTGAAGCACACAACTAACATTTCTCCCTCACCTCCACTCCCAACCATTCTATGCTTCACAACTGTTTCTATATTTCTTGATATGAACAATCCACCACCACCACCCAAAAAAACCCTGCTTGCCAACCAGATCTCCTTTACCAATGCTAATGCTAATAAAGTTATGGCCTAGTTAACCCAATACATGTCTCATCTCTTTATTCTGGGTGTGGGCACAATTGATAGGTTGGAGAGAGTGCTGAAACACCCTCCATTGATTATCCCATCCAAATCCTCCCCATTGCTCTAAATTACTTCCCCTTGCCAGGTTTCAAAACCACAAGAAGGTTCAGCCAGTGTGTGTGTGTGTGTGTTTAGGGGTGGGGATGGCTATGGGGAAAGCATTTACAGGGGAGAATGAGCAGGTGTGAGAAGGGCTAAACATGCCTCCCATCTGCGCACTGATTTTCCCCTGCAAGCGTCCCATCCCTGGATTTACATCATCTCAGCAAATACCATTTGGGAAAGGTCTGTCACCAGAAATGTTCTGGTTAGGGGCCGTAGGGGTACACCAGGGGAGGCATAAAGTTATGTGTTTTTATTTATATGCTGTTTGCCTATATTGTCCATGTGCTTTTATGTAAATGGCTTTTAAACTTTTTATATTGCATTTTAATGTTTTCACTTCTGCAAACTGCCCAGAGATCTTTGGCTATGGGCAGTATAGAAATGTGATAAAATGAAGGAATGAAGGAATGAATGCAGGTAGCCTGATATATTATAAACTTTATAGTTTATAATATATAACTTCATTGTTTCTAATGTATAACAAAAAAGACTGAGGGGAGATATGATAGCGCTCTTCAAGTACTTGAAAGGTTGTCACAGAGAGGAGCTCTTCTCGATCATTCCAGAGTGCAGAACACAGAATAATGGGCTCAAGTTACAGGAAGCCAGATTCCGGCTGAACATCCAGAATAACTTCCTGACTGTTAGAGCAATACGACAATGGAACCAGTGTCCTAGGGAGGTGGTGGGCTCTCCCACACTGGAGGCATTCAAGACGAGGCTGGACAGCCATCTGTCGGGGATGCTCTGACTTGGATTCCTGCATTGAGCAGGGGGTTGGACTCAATGGTCTTATAGGCCCCTTCCAACCCTACTATTTTATGATTCTATGATAGTCCACAGCCAGAAATGTTCTGGTTGGAAGCCTTAGGGGTACACCAGGGAAGGAATCAGTGCACGAGAGGAAGAACCTGAATGCAGGTAGCCTGATACATTATTACATTTCATGTTATAATTATTTAATACAACTAAATTTGATGAAGGACGCAATCCTATGCATGTTTAGACAGAAAAAAGTCCTATTACTCCCAGCATTCCCCAGCCTACATGACTGGTTGGAGAATGCTGGGAGTTATAGGACTTTTTTCTGTCTAAAGATGCATAGGATTGTGCCCTAAGATTCTTCTTTTAAAAGTGTTTTGTGCTTCTTAGTTATCCTAGCATTCATTGACCAGAAAACAGAATGGTGGGAGCTGGCTTACTTGTTACTGAACAATTGAGAAAAATACTGCTTGTGTATTTTTCCTTGCATCACCACAAGTCAAAGGGATAGAACCTGATTTTTTTTTAAATGAACACTGAAAACTCAGGAAAGTGGCCTGGAAGGAGACCTGATATGACATATATATCCCTGTGGCAGCGGCCCTTGTTTAGAAGCATGCATTTGCTGAAATGCATATATCTGTTCTGAAAGGTTACAATCTAAAGGTTGCTTTATCTTACTTGCCCACACATCCCATTGAAAGGAGGGGAAAAAAACTTAGTGCAAACATAAATAGCAGGACTGGATCCTTAATATGGATGAATGGGAAAAAGTATTTATTTTTTAATTATTGTTGTTATTATTATTTAAAAAAAACTCTCCTAAACTAATTTTAGCAGCCAAAATAAAAACTAGCATGTTTTCCTATTTGGACCTGATCTTCTGTGAAATTAATGGAATAAGGTGGCTGGCTCCAGCTTCCTTACTGTTCTTCCTTAGTATTTAAAAAAATAGTAATACATTTGACTGGAAGTTTCTGACTCCTTCAAAAGGAGTCCAAGAATACCAGTGAGAGAACATATTCTCTGGTTGCATTCAGTCATCCCTGACCAGAACCACACTGATGAGAAAGGATAACTCCCAGACCTTTTAACATTAAGCTACAATGTTAACTTGTTTCGTACCTGTGGAAAATGTCAACAAATGTCACTCAATGTCTTCTGCTTTCTTTTGCTCTGTTTTGACATTATTTAATGTAAGGACTGTCAACTCAATTAATGAGAGGAGGTTTTTTTTCTGTTTTTTTCTTTAAAAAACAAAACTTGTGCAATAGATAGAAACTTCCTTAAGGTAGAAAAAAAGGCAGGCTATAAATGCGATAAATAAAAATAAATAAATAAATAAATGCAACAAAATTTCAGAATTCAAGCCAGAATCGCCATTTCCAGTTGTGGTGGAAGGACATCAAAGGCCCACTGCTTTCCAGCATCTTATTGGCCTAGTGCAGCCGCCTGCCCCAACCTGGGTAAAGCTGCACTGGGGATTCTGGGAGTTGTAGTCTAACACATCTGGAAGGCAACAGGTTGGTGAAGGCTGCAGTAGTACAGCTGGAGCTCTTTCCAGCTGTGCTGTCGGCACTTTCAAAGCCTGCAGGTCTCCAGTACATGAAGGAGGTGGCATTGTTGCTGTTCCCTTTGTGCAGACAAGGTGAGGCCTAGTGCATTTCAGGGGATGGAGCATGTTCATCTGTAGAAGCCCCCTTCAGTTCTACATGTAGAATACTGAGACACTCCCTCCCAAGCGAAGGGGCTTCCACGCTCGTCCTCATTGCTTTTCTGATGCACTCATGTTGAATGCCCAAATAGGGGTAGTGTTATTCCAAAGGAACGTGTACTCACAAAGCCTTCCTTTCTCCATCTGTCCATGTCAAGACGTGGACATCTGGGGGACAGGAGAGCTTGTGACATCAGGGGCAGGACCAGGCGGTGGAGTCTTGCTCCTTGTGTGAATAGCCAAAACAAAGGAAGCTCATGAGGCACAAGATATAAGACTAGATAAAGGGTGTGAACTGGGTTCTAACTCCCAAGCAGGCTGGCTGGATAAGAAGAATCTGCAGCTCCCCAAACCACATTTCCAAAATAAAGATGTACAAGAATTGTGTTTGCAAATCATGAGAACATGTCCCATTCACAACTCCGAATGCAAACATGAGCAGGAATGTAATTCTTGGGACTCCCCCCCCCCCCACAATGTCCTGAACTTGCGTTCACATTCAAAAGTGTGCACTTGCGATCATGCTCATTTCCACCACCACCCATCCACATTTTCACGTTTTAGCCTACGGGGCTAAAGTGTGAGGTTTGGGTGTGCACTTTTAAAAATGCATGTTTCTCCAATCGAAAATGCACATTTTCCCAACGGGGGGGGGGGGGAAGAATGTTTATGTTCGGGAACATGAACAGGCAAAATGAGCTTCAAGGAGGAATTCTGAGAACCTCAGTGAGCTCAAATATTGCATATGCACCCATCCCTTTTCCAAAATGGAAAGCCTGCTGTTGAAACAGTATTAGGGGGCATTCCTACGGGATGTACCCTGGGTACTCATCAGCCTCTGAACTCAGAGGCTTCAGAGTATCCAATGCAGTGTGAGGGGCACCTTGCATCTAGCGGAAGCTTTGGGGAGCAGGATGGGGAGGGAAGGAGATGGAGATGGCTGGGTATATCTTATAGCCCCACGACTCCAGTCCCCCCACCTTGGAATGCTCCCCTTTCACCCCCTGTGAGCGTGCCTTTGCGACCTCGTAGCTCCATCCAGCTCAGTACTTTCTACCCCAGGTGTGAGGGGGCAGGGGAGGGGGAGGGGAATGTGGTTTCTTGGCTCTGAGGTTGGTGCCCTGTCTTCCAAGCTTGGAACCAGGAAAACAAAATATGCCACGTCCCTCAGAGTCAGACACTGTCTAGGTGGCATAGAATAGCTCTCCCCATAGCTTTAATCCATGTGATCTTACCATTGTAAATGCTCAGTTAATATTTTAACTTCTGTTACTGACTTCTGTTTACACTCTTAAGGCAGTTTTGCTGCAGTTACCTCCCCCGCCCCTCCCCTGTGTTTTCTCTCCTTGAAGGTTAGACTGAATTTTTCATCAAGGCTGATTTAAAAATAATAATAATAAAAAAGAAATTGAAAGGCTAAATTTTTCATGACCTTATCAAAATCTCTATGGGCCAAGAAAATGCACTTCTTTTTGGAGGTCATATGTTGTGTGCTTCTGGCCTATCCTTCCCCTTTATGCCTTTTGGGGTGGGAGGAAGCAATGTGTTTTAGTCCCATGTTTATCTCAGGAAAAAGCAATTTATTGCAAGTGGGGGTCACATTGAAAAGATATCATGAAAAGATATAGGGGATTCTGTCTTAATTTCTATTAGGGGTGCACGAAAGTCCCTTACCTGTCCTCAAAGCTTTTCGTGGTGGGGGGGAGGCGCTTCGCTGCTCCCCCCGTGAAGTTCAGGCCTGGGGGGGGAGGCTTCCTGCCTCACCCGGCCGAAATTCAGGCCGGGGGGGAGGCTTCCCACCTCGCCCGGCCGAAATTCAGGCTGGGGAGGAGCCGCCTCGCCTCGCCCGGCCGCAAACTAAAAAGTTACAAAAAAAAAAATGCCCCCGTGATAGGCTACGTGACGATTCACGTAGCCTATCACGGCTAGATCTGCAAAGTCAGCCATGATAGGCTACGTTAATCGTCACGTAGCCTATCACGGGTGACTTAAAAAAAAAAAAGCGCGTACGCAAATGGCGGCCCCCATAGGGAGCCGCCATTCGCGTTCCTTATTTGGTCTCTGTAGTCTACGTAAATCTTTACGTAGACTACAGCGAAAATAAGGGCAACGCAAATAGTGTTGCCCTTATTTTCACTGTAGTCTACGTAATCTTTACGTAGACTACAGCGACCAAATAAGGAACGGGAATGGCGGCTCCCTATGGGGGCCGCCATTATCTGTACGTGTGTTTTTTTTTTAAGTCACCCGTGATAGGCTACGTGACGATTGACGTAGCCTATCATGGCTGACTTTGCAGATCTAGCCGTGATAGGCTACATTAATCGTCACGTAGCCTATCACGGGGGCGTTTTTTTTCTTTTTCTTTTATTGGAATGGTGGCGGCAGCAGCCGGTCGAAAGACCAGCTGCCGCTCCCACCCTGGACGAACACCCGCCGAACCGCCGGCCGGACCCGCCGCCTGGAGGGACATTCGCCAAAAGTAAGTCCTGTCCCGGGGGGGGGTGCGGGGGGCAGGGGGTGCGGAGAATTTCTCCCCGAAACTTGTTCGGGGGGCCGAACACGTTGGCGCTCGGCCCCCCGAAGTTTCGGGGAGAAATTCTCCGCCAACCCTAATTTCTATGTCATTGTCCCCCTACTGTGAGGTGCTGCTGAATGTTTCTCTGTCATAAGAGATTCTTACAAACTTCCCCATGTCCAAATTTATCCCAAGATTTTAAAATTCCAAATTAATGGGTCTGATTCCCAAAGTAGAACCAATGCATCATGAAATCAACATTGTTCTCTCTGCGTGTATTTTCAATTTCTTATATTTGTATAGCCCAATGGAAATATGCAGTTTGCCACGACTTTCCCTTATTTCTCTTCATTCATGGGTTTTTCCTTTGCTGCATCATCAAAAAAAGAAAGAAAGAAAGGAAGAAAGAAAGAAAATGTTACCTGCCACTGCGTGATCTTTAAATTGTGACAAGACCTTTCTATGTACTTTTGTGAAGGGGCGAAAATCCAAATCTGTCAATGAGAGGATGACAGAGTGAAAGACGCCTGACCAGTGGAGGCTGACAGCTCTGATTCCGATGCTGAATCCTATCCAAGGTTCAGCACAATGGATAGCTCCATTAGAGTTCTGGCTGGTTCTGACTTAAACCTGGAGTGGATTCACTGCCCCACCAAAATAGAAGCCACCAGCCTCCATTGTACCTGACAATCTGTGAAACACAGACAGAACAAATTTAACAAAATCCTTATGTCCCTCCATCACAGTGGAAGCACAAACAGGAGCACAGTGGAAGAAGCACAGCATAACTCACCCCTGCTACCTCTTTAAGTTCTTATGCTTTCCCCCATGCTATCTGGGTAAGGATGGATTGGGGTTGACTGGCTGCAGTTCTCTCCCAGACCAGAGAAAGCCCTAAATCAGAAAATGAACTTTGTCTTGTTTTCCCATGGCAAACTCACTATCTTGGCCTTCCTTTCCTTTGACAGTTTTTCACATTTTGGGTGTGTGTATGTGTGTTTTCTGTTTTTTTTTAAAGCACATTAGAGATTTCTTGTGCTCATACACATGAATGTCAATGCAGAAGAGGAATCCAATGTACATTCTAGTCCATGTCGATTTTATGTTTTTATTGTATTCCAATTAGGGTTGCCACTGGATCTGGCCAGAAGCAAAATTCATGTGGGGTCTCGCTCAGATATGACCTCTGAGGAATTTCAAAGGTGTTGAAAAGTGTTTCAATAAACTGAGCAGAATTGCTCAGAGAGGTTTCTCTCCATCTTTTAAGCACAGATTAACGTCTCACATGACTAATCATCACCAGGAGCCTTGCCACAGGCTTTTGTTTAGTGCCAACCCTTCTCAGTTGTATCTGGAACTGAAAGCACTGTCTTTTCCTCAAGGCCAAACTTGCTCCAGACACCTGTTGAGGGCTTGTTTCTTGTCCAACAGAGCCTGGCTGTCAGGCTCTTGTAAGGAAAGAGGAAGGAGCGAGATCAGAGACGGCTGTGAGACTGCAAATTGGCCACACTAATGCAAAAGGGAGGGAGGTTTAGCAGAGGGCATTTGGAGCTCCTTCCAGCACTTTGCCATGTGAGTAATCTCATGTGTGCCCTTGATAAGCACTGAGGGATGTGTTGAAGCATAAATCCCACCTCCGTTATGTGAAGAATTTTAAGCTGCAACAAGCCACAAGCCTGAACCATTGCCATATATTTCATGTCGGGGGAAGTAGTTTCAAGCAACTATCTGATGTTGCACTGATAAAACTGCAGATCTTCTTTTACTTGAAGGAGGAATGGAGTGTGGGTGTGGGTGGGATGAAGGGACTCTGGAAAACTTTGGCCTCTAAGGATCAAACTACACATTATGTTAATTGTGTAGTGTTTAACTGAGCCAGATGGAGAGAGAGAGACAGACAGACAGACATACAGATGTGTGTATGTACATGTATACATATAGAGAAGTGCCCTGATTTAGAACAGGACAAGGGAACACTGGGTGGGGCTGATTAAACCTCCAACCCAGCCATTTGGTTCCCCAAATCCCACCCCCACATGAAGATTAAAAAAAGGGGGAAGCCTCCACTGACACCAACAGAGACTTCTGTTCTTTTTTTAATCCCCATGTGGGGCAGGGTTGGAATTTTGGAAAGCAAACAGATAGAAGGAGGTTTAATCCTCTCCTCCTGGTATGTGCTGGTCCTGATTTAAATCAGGGCTGCATGCACTTATTCTTGAGTAAAAAAAAAAAAGAATAGCCTCAGCTATACAGCATGCAATTAACATAACATGGAGTTTGACCCTAAGGCACCAGCAACAATATATTATGGGAGCATTTCTTCATTTTTTTGGTTCTGCAGCAAACCAGTTGCCAATGTCAAGGTTCTGAAGAAAGCAGCAGTATGGGCATAGTTGGTTGCCTTATTGAGTTGGATCATTATCATATCTGTAGGGCAGGCACTATTTATTTATTTATTAAATTTATTAATCGCCCATCTGACTGGTCACCCAGCCACTCTGGGTGATGTACAACCCACCATAAAACAATTTAAAACAATAAAATTTTACCATAATTTTTTTTTTAAAAAATACCCTAACCCACCCCAAATGCCTGCCTGAACAACAACGTTTTTAATGCACGACGGAAGCTCATTAAAGAGGGGGCATGACGGAGTTCCCTAGGGAGGGAGTTCCGCAGAGTGGGGGCCACCACAGAGAAGGCCCTCTCCCTCGTCCCCACCAGTCTAGCTGTCCTGGCTGATGGGACAGAGAGAAGGCCATCCGAGGCTGATCTTCTTAAGCGGCCTGTCTGGTGTTGCTGGAGGCACTCCTTAAGATAGGCTGGGCCGGAACCATATAGGGTTTTAAAGGTCAAAACCAACACCTTGAATTTGGCCCGGAAAACAACTGGTAACCAGTGCAACTCCTTCAGCACTGGAGTGATGTGATCTCGCCGGCGGCTGCCTTTAATCAGGCGAGCCGCCGCGTTCTGTACCAGCTGCAGCTTCCGAACCGTCTTCAAGGGTAACCCCACGTAGAGCGCATTACAGTAGTCTAAATGAGAGGAGACCAGGGCATGTACTACCGATGGGAGCAGATGGTCTATCCCCGAATCTACCCCAATCACCCTGAAGCCTCATTCCCCAGTGAAGGGGGGAGAAATTTCAAGGGAGAGGTAGAAAAGGTACATGATATTTCAATGTGGGAGGCCCTGAATCTCCTTAGTAGTCACCTGCCTCACCTTATTTGGTGGGAGCATCCAGAGGGGTGCCTCTGAATATGATGTTAGGGTCTGAGCAGGTATTTATGGAAGAATATGATCTTCCAGGTATCATAGAATCATAGGGTTGGAAGGGGCCTATGAGACCTCGAGTCCAACCCCCTGCTCAATGCAGGAAGACTGATTCCCAGGTGGTCTCCTATCCAAATACTAACCAGGACTGACCCTGCTTAGCTTCTGAGATCAGATGAGATTGAGTCCATCTTGCCCACTGTGGACCCTGAGTCATTTGAGGCTTTATAGGTTAATACCACTACTTTGAAATATTATCAGTAGTTGTTGTTGTTCAGTCGTTCAGTCGTGTCCGACTCTTCGTGACCCCATGGACCATAGCACACCAGGCCTTCCTGTCCTCCGCTTTCTCCCGGAGTGTGCTCAAGTTTATATTCATTGCATCGGTGATGCTATCTAGCCATCTCATCCTCTGCCGTCCCCTTCTCCTTTGGCCTTCAGTCTTTCCCAGCATCAGGGCCTTTTCCAGAGAGTTTTCTCTTCGCATTAGGTGGCCAAAATATTTGAGCTTCAGCTTCAGTATCTGTCCTTCCAATCAGCACTCAGGGTTGATTTCCTTTAGGACTGACTGATTTGACCTCCTTGCATTCGAGGGGACTCGTAAGAGTCTTCTCCAACACCACAGTTCGAAAGCATCAATTCTTCGGCGCTCAGCCTTCCTTATAGTCCAGCTCTCACAGCCATACATTACTACTGGGAAAACCATAGCTTTGATTAGACGGACCTTTGTCGGCAAGGTGATGTCTCTGCTTCTTACTATGCTGTCTAGGTTTGCCATAGCCTTCCTCCCAAGGAGCAAGCGTCTTTTAATTTCATGGCTACAGTCACCGTCTGTGGTGATCTTGGAGCCCAAGAAAGTAAAATCTGTCACTGCTTCCATTTCTTCCCCTTCTATATGCCAGGAAGTGATGGGGTCAGATGCCATGATCTTCGTTTTTTTAATGTTGAGTTTCAAACCAGCTTTTGCACTCTCCTCTTTCACCCTCAACAAGAGGCTCTTGAGATCCTTTTCACTTTCTGCCATGAGGGTGGTATCGTCTGCATATCTGAGGTTGTTGATAATTCTCCCGGCAATCTTAATTCCGACCTGTGTTTCATCCAACCCGGCGTTTTTCATGATGTACTCTGCATATAAGTTAAATAAGCAGGGTGACAATATGCAGCCTTGTCATACTCCTTTCCCAATTTGGAGCCACTTGGTTGTTCCATGTCTGGTTCTTACTGTTGCTTCTTGACCCTCGTACAGGTTTCTCAGGAGACAGATAAGGTGGTCTGGTACTCCCATCACTTTAAGAATTTGCCACAGTTTGTTGTGATCCAATTATCAGTAGTAAGTTGCCACTAATGTGGTACATGGGAACAGGTTTCTTTGCTCAAATGTGCTCATATAGCACCAGTGCTAAGAAAGCTGCACCAAAGACACAGCCAGTTCCCACTGATGTTCTATTCTATCCCCTCAAGAAATAACTACTGTACTGGATAATGTCCAAATCTATTGCCTCAAACAGCACTGGAGATACTATCCCAGTGGTGATTAGGGATGTCAGAGAAATCCATCTGGGGGCTGGACTTTGATGGATTTTCCTAGGTTCAGCCCACAGACTTCGTTCTGGTTCCTACTGAGGTGCCTAACTCGGTCTGCAGCAAGTCGGCCCAGTTTGCAGATTTTCCGGGCATTTTGCGCATTTTTAAAAAGGTTCTGCAATATGAGCACATTTCTGAGCAAGTTGTGCAACTTATGGCTGGAATTGCACAGCTTACACAAATTACAGCCAAATTTCCATAATTTGCGCAAATTTCACCGTAACTTGCACACATTTGGCCATAATTTATGCACATTGTGGAACCTTCTGGGGAAAAAAATGCACAAAAAAGTTCCTGGAGTTTGGGGAAAAGCCCTCAGTTCAGCTCGCAGCTGCAAATCAAGCCATCCATGTCGCAGAACTCTTGTCAAGCCAAAAACGAACCTGATCTTCCAGCGACAGACATCCCTCATAGTGATGCCATTCCCATATATCAAAGTTCTAGCTTCCTGATTTAGTCCTCTGATTCTGAGATGTACACAGAGACAATTAAATGTTGAAAAAAAAAAAAAAAAAAAGCAACCCCAAATACTCACTGGCATTATTCCTTTTCCACAGGTGGTATCTGGTTGTATATGTGGAGCCCTAGAGAGAAATTGCCTTTGCCTAGACTGAGGAGGCATGTGATAATCGCTTCATGTTGAAACTGAGCATTTCATGCCTCATTCTGTACCCCTCATGCTGTGACAATGAGTATTTAGATTAGCACTTGCCATGGTGTGATGAATATGGGTGAGTGCACACTCTCTTCCTTCACACTGGCAAAGTGACCTCATCTGAATTTGTCAAGCTGCAATTTCCCGCTGCTGCAGCACAATTGGTTTTTTGTCTAGAAAAGATGAAAGGTCAAAACCCTTGGCTTCGTTACTCACTTCTGACAATTAACTGGCTAAGATTTGTCTGAAATGGGAAATACCCCTGCAAGGTTAAAGACCAGAAATTACGTGGGCCATGCATCCAATATCTCACATTTAAAAAGACCTTTTCATTGATATTTCTTTTCCTGTTCTTCCCTCCTCCTTTCCTCCCCAAGAGCCAATATCACCTGCAAATCAGCACATCTCTGACATAAAAGCCAAGAATAAGCAAGGAGTGAGACAGTTCATTTACATCCATTCTTGGCCCCAGTTGCACCATTGAAGTGGTTTCCAAAATGGACAATACACACAAATGTGAGGCGTTTGGCCTACTGCATTCCAGGCAGTCAGCTGGTTGCTTGCAACTGGTTGTCACTTTGAGAGAGTACTGATTTAGGGATGGAAGAACCTGGCTCAGGTCTCATGTCACTTTTGCATATTTTATTTACCCACAGTTCTATTCTGCTTCAATTCCATTAATTGTTGACCTTAAAAAAAAAACAAAAAAAAAACATTTCAAATGTTTGGATTGAGGGACTGCCTTCCAGAAGAGAAAGGGCTCCTCTCACAGAAAGTCCTTCCACCTGGTTTGGGGGTATCTCCTCTCCCCCATACACCACAGCTCACCCCATTCAGCAGAGTCTCCTATGTGTCACATTTTCATGGTGGTGGAGGGGCTGCTGTGGGAAGGAAAAGGATGGAAAATGTTGGAGACAATGGAGATGATAGAAAAGGATAGGAAAGGATGGATGTGCCCTGGAGGTTGACGATGTCATGAAAAGGACCCACAAACTTCCATGAGTGAGCAATCTCAATAGCAGGATAAAAGCTCCATGTGAAGTCACCCCTGATTTCATACTGCATAGATAGACTTGAAATTGTGTTGAGGTTTTGTGAAATTTCACTCATACTTGAAAAATATCTTGGATACATGAGAATAGACATAGGGCTTTATTGTTCCCATTGGATGGGTGGGCTCCTTGTTTCCTATGACTTTCACAGGTTGTAAATTGGGAGCATGGGGGGACCACTGGGCTTAACATGTGGTGGAGGGGTGATTCTTACTTTTTTCTTTCTATCTTTTACCTTTTAAACACCAGCAGTAGCTTTGGCCAGTAGCTTTGGTGGTATGGCAGCAGGAGTTAGGGATGTGCAAGAATTCCACCACGGACCCCAATGGGGCTGAATTCCAAGAATCCAGCCCCATTGGGGCCCGTGGTGGAATGGAGCACTCACCTCTGTCTCCCCTCGGAATCCGTCCAGGTCGGCTCCCTCCCTGTGGCGATCCTGCGGAGCTGGCCGCCAGCTCCACAATGCTGGCGATATGGCTGGCTGCCATTGGTGTGCCGTATCGCTATGTTAAGTATCCAGACGCAAATGGCATATTGGGCACCATTTGCGGCTGTAAAGCTGGTGGATTAGCCTAAATGCAGCTATTTACAGCTGCATTTAGGCTAATCCACCAGCTTTATGGCCACAAATGGCACCTACGACACCATTTGCATCCCTGCTTTTTCTTCACGCGATAGGCTATGCAAATATTTGGCAGCCAATGGCAGCCGACCGTATCACCAGCACTGTGGAGCTGGCGGCTGGCTCCGCAGGATCATCGTGCAGCGGATCCAGCCTGGACGGACTCTGGGGGGATGGACGGATTGCCTCTTCCCCTGCGGATGCCCTCCCAGACCCGTAGGTAAGGCATCTGCCCACCTCTAGCAGGAGCAGAGCTATTATTTCTTCCAACAGTACCCCTGGGAAGAATGGCGTTGTCAGTGGACAGAAGACAGACATCAACAGAGCCAGCAGCTTTTGGAAGTTAATAGTAGGGATGTACGAAAGTCCCTTACCTGAACCTGAAACTTGATTCGCGGTAGGGGGGAGGTGATCCATCCCTCCCTCCCCCCATAATTCTGGCCGGGGGAGGAGGCACCCTGTCCCTCCCCCCCAAAATTCTGGCCAGGGGGGAGGCGCCCCGTCCCTCCCGCCGCGAATCCTGGTTGGCCGGGATGCAAATGGCGGCGGCCGTAGCCGCCGCCGTTTGCGTCCCTGCAGTCAGCCGTGATAGGCTACGTAAATGTTTACATAGCCTATCACGGCTGAGTGAAAAACAAAAACAAAAACCGCGTGTATGCAAATGGCAGTGCCCATGTGCGCTGCCATTTGCGTTTCTTATTTTGGCACATGTAGTCTACGTAAACATTTACGTAGACTACGGTGAAAATAAGAGGAACGCTATTTGCGTTCCCCTTATTTTCACCGTAGTCTACGTAAATGTTTACGTAGACTACATGTGCCAAAATAAGGAACGCAAATGGCGGCGCCCATGGGCACCGCCATTTGCGTACGCGCGGTTTTTTGTTTTTTGTTTTCACTCAGCCGTGATAGGCTACGTAAACATTTACATAGCCTATCATGGTGTTTTTTTAAAAATTTAGCCGTGATAGGCTACGTAAATCTTTATGTAGCCTATCAATTTATTTTTTTTTAACTTGGAAATGGCGGTGGCGGCAGCCGGTCAGAAGACCGGCCGCCGCAGCCGCAGCCACTGAACCTCCGCCAAACCGCCACCGCCTCCACCACCGCCACCGCCGCCAGGGACATTCGCACAAGGTAAATCCCGTCCGGGGGGGGTGGGGGGGCAGACCGTTTCGCCACCAATTTTGCGGGGAAGAATGCGCTGGCATTCGGCCTCCCCGAGATTCGTGGCGAAATTCTCTGACATCCCTAGTTAATTGAAAGTGGCGAAGGTAAGAATCCTTGCTGACACTATGGTAAGACATCCCCCCCACCTATATAACTCACTGATTTTGTTTTCTTGCTACCCCCTTTCTCCCCATTTTAGATTTCATCTGAAAATTCCCATCCTAAAATTGGACAAACATCAGCATGTGGAGAAAAGACATAATCCCTAAGGTCTTGGCTCAGAAATACACATCCGAGAGGCTGATGCAATGCTTGCCTCATATATGAGGGAAGTGTTACAGCCCTGAACGTCCTTCTTCATCTTAGGTTTTAATGCAAGCTGAAGAAGAAAACAAGTTCTCCCTCTCTGCCTCCTATCCATTCACCCACCTGCCTCCAAACCCCACCCTCTCATGTACCTTCTTTGCTGGTAGCAGTGGGATAGAGGAGGGGGAATCTTTCTTTCCACCCTCCCCACTGTTGGGACTGGCACATTGCTAAAGCTGCCAGCTGGTGCCAGGAGCACTGGGGATTGCCATTTTCCCAGTGCAACTGACATATCTCACTAGCTCTCGGAACACTACATTTCTCACCACTCCTGACATCTGGTTGCTGCTTTATCTGTGTGCCAGGGCCTAGAGGGAGAAGGCCTAGGGGGTGGCAGGGAGAGACCTACCTCTCTTCTTCCTTACTGCTGCCACCTGAACAGCAAACCTGGGGGGTGTCTCCATGAGTGATTTACTCTAAGCTAGCTGCATTGGGAGATTGTTAGGGATATATGATGTTGTGGCCATCCAACAGCCACCCTGGAGCTTATCATGGAAAAAACAGATTTCCTGAGACTGCTTGAAGTCCGATTCTTTTCCTTAAGTTGGGTTCTTTGTGGTATAGTTGCTGTGTGCCCCACCACCTGCATTTACCTCAGGTATGCTAGCCCTGCCCAGGGGTGTGCCTTTCACCATGTCTCCATCAAGGGGTGTTTCATGTCCCTGTCTTTCCCAGCACAAACCAATTAGTGTCTACTCAGAAGTAACTCCCATTGTGGTCAATGAGGCTTGTCCCCTGAATGCGCACACCAAAGACCCCCCTCAATTGAAATAACACATTTTAAAGCACCAATTCCCTAGAGGCTGCAAAGTGCTTCCCCCAAGCTGTGATTCTCTGTTGTTTAGTTTATCAAAGGAGAAAGTGGGGGGAGAGCCTGGATGCAGGGGAGCATCTCTAATTGGATGGGCAGTCCCTGCCCATCAGATGACATTCTCTCCAACCCACCCACCCACCCACCCTAACCAGAAGTATGTTCTGTGAAGCAAATTTTACTGGTGCAATACACTTGCTCATAGAGCCCTGCATGGACCAAAGCCAGCTCCTTGAAAAATCCAGGTAAGCCACAATTGGCTCACCTTCCCTCTGCTTCCGTCTTCATGCAGAAACCGCCCTGGTGATAAGAGGGAGGCAGGGAGGCAGGTCAGCATCGAGGTGGTTGTGAGGGGGTATAGATTTCAGCAGGCAATTGTGGGAAGCAGTTGGACCCCTTCATGCTTCAGATCCCATAATCAGGGGATGTGATGGGATCAAGTTTAGCTCAGAACTGCAGTTACAATAAACTAGGGGTGGGGAACCTCAGGCCAGGGGCTGAATCCAGCCCTCTGGTGTTACCCAGGAAGCTACACACCCTTTCACCTAGCCCACCCCTTTTCCCAGACCACTGATCATTAGGTTTCCCAGCTTTTTTGTCCTCCTGCCCCCGCTTCCAAAAGGTTGAAATGTTTTCTCCTAAGGCTTAGTTAGCAGGGGTTTATCACATGGAGGGGTTCATCACACGGAGCTTTTATCCTGCTATTGAGATGGTTCTCTCATGGAAGTTTGCGGGCTCTTTAGATGATGCCGTTACCCTCCAAGGTGTCTCCTGCAATTTCTCCCAGCCTATCCTGTGTTTTCCCCAAACACAATAAATGCAGTATTTTTTCCAGCTCACAGAACAGGAGAGGCATGACCCCCCCCCCCCATGAAGTTCTTCAATAGTGGAAGAAACCACTCTATCTGCCTGCTGTGGGCATTTGTTTTCAGTTGCTGGAGGCATGAGCAGTCAGGATGATGAAGGCATTGATGATGGGAGCGGGGTGTGCAGGTGCAGATTTGACAGGCATGAGGGCAAGAATCACCTGTTGACTGAAACTCCTGCCTCCGCTCAAGTCTTGCTGAGGAAGGACTTTCCTCGATTCCCAGGTTTCTGCCATGTCAGTCCTTGAGCACATTTCTCAGTTGGAGTGAGAAGAGGGTAAAATGCCTCCCTGCAGCAAAGGAAGATACATCTGATCCCCCACCCCACCAACCTCAGAAGCAACATCCTTTGTTGATTCAGAGCACCCCATAAAGTTCAATGGGGCTTACTCCCAAGTAAGTGTGCCAAGGGTTGCAGACTTACAGGGTGATCTTATGTCTACTGAGAAGTAAGTCCCATTGATTTCAATGGGGTTTACTCCCAGATAAGTGTGCCAAGGGTTGCAGACTTATGGCACAATCTTACATTTTATATCTACTTAGAAGTAAGTCAGAGGTTTCCTGGGAGCTGTGAGAAAAGAGTACAGCAGAAGTTATGCTATGGAAACAAGAAACCCCCACCCCACCCTCCACCCTCAACCCACCTTGTTCCTTTGCACACATGTCAGGGAGGGAGGAAGGCACTCCCTCAGTTCAAACCAGTGTCTGCCATGTAAAGGAGCCCTTCCTATTGCCACAAAGAAATTGAAAGCAGGAAGCTTCAGAAAGGATGTGAATTTTTGTGGAGGGGTTGCTTAATGTAGAAACACCCTTAATCTAAAATACGCTGGTGTTTTTAACCCCTCTCCATTTGCCTTTGGTCTCACCCAACACTGCAATGCGGCTTCTTTGAAACTGAATTCAGCCTTTCAGCTGAAAGAAGCTCCCCATCCATGGAATAAACCAAGGTATTTTTCAAATTTTGAAGGAAATAGATTGATTTTCCAAGGCTCAACAGGGAAGTTCATCCAACCATAATTTACCACAGGTTTTCTTGGCCATACTGTAAAGATTAAAGAAACAACAGCAGCCTCTGAGATGAGCTAGGGCTATTCTGCCCATCATTAAACTCTGAATTTTTGCTAGTTGAAACATGAAAAATCACCAAGTTACAACTCACTGAAACTTGTGTGAGAGAATCTATTAGGAGTCAGCAGGTTTGGGGTCTGGCCAAGATCAATGAAGGAAATGACTGTGACAAATGAAGACCTCTGAGGTCATCATTTTGAAAAAATAATTAAAGTGAATGTCAGCTTGATTGACAGACACTTGAAAGGAACAAGCAGACAAATGATGATCAGGAGCAGAGGAACCAAAGGCCCCAAAATGAGGCGGCAGAAACATCATAGGAAAAGGCTGCTTCAAAGACAAGAGACAGGGAGGTGAGTGGGAACAGATGAATGTACAGCGTTAAACACCAGGCTGTTTAAAGAGTTGGAAGAGCAGCTGAAAAACAAACCAAGGGGCACTTCGGTATGCAATTGTGTGTGTGTGTGTGGGGGGGGGGATGTCAGAGAATTTCGCCACAAATCTCGGGGAGGCCGAATGCCAGCGCATTCAGCCTCCTGAAATCGGTGGTGAAACGGTCTGCCCCCCGCCCCCCCCCAGGACGGGACTTACCTTGGGCGAATCTCCCTGGTGGCAGTGGCTCTGGTGGCGGTTCGGCGGTGGTTCGGCGGTGGCGGCTGCAGCGGCCGGTCTTCTGACCGGCTGCCACCACCGCCATTTCCAAGTAAAAAAAAACAAAAGTGATAGGCTACATAAATGTTTACGTAGCCTATCACGGCTGAGTTAAAAAAAAAAACCGCGCGTACGCAAATGGCGGCGCCCATGGGTGCCGCCATTTGCGTTCCTTATTTTGGCATGTATAGTCTACGTAAACATTTACGTAGACTATGGCGAAAATAAGGGGAACGCAAATAGCGTAGATGCTACGTAGACGCAAATAGCGTAGACGCACGGTTTTGTTTTTTTTTAACTCGGCCATGATAGGCTACATAAACATTTATGTAGCCTATCACAGCTGACTGCAGGGATGCAAACGGCGGTGGCTACGGCCGCCGCCATTTGCAGACCCGTCCAGCCAGGATTCGCGGCGGGAGGGATGGGGCGCCTCCCCCCAGCCAGAATTTTGGGAGGAAGGGACGGGACGCCTCCCCCCCAGCCAGAATTTCTTGGGGAGGGACGGAGCGCCTCCCCCCCACCGCGAATCAAGTTTTGTAAAAGGTAAGTGACTTTCGTATATCCCTAGGTGGGGAGGGAATGATAAAGCATAGAGAACAACAACAATATTAGAAATGCAGTGAGCAAATTTTGAGGTAATGGAGCCCGTTGCTTGCAACATAAATTTAAATGCAGCCCACGGCAACAGGCTGCTTGCATGGCAGTGGGAACTCTGCCGTTCTGTGAGTAGCTGGGAAGAAGGAACTGTAAAGTGAGGCCAGATTTATATGAGGTTTATATTTACCACTTATTTTCAATTCCCTGTAAATTTAAGAGACTTGGTTTATTGCGGCAGTGTGAGCCCATCCTCCTCTCCTCCTGGCTTTCTAGTAGCAAAGAACACTACGGTTTGGAGAACATCTAGCAATGTTGTTTGTGATGTAGCTATATTTATATGGTAATAATGCTGGTGACCTTTGATGGGCTTGCACCCAGAAATTGAGCTTTGGGGGCCTTAATTTTTTTTTATTCATTTATTCAGTTTATAAGTCACTTTATAGCTGAGGCTCTCAGTGTGACATGCACAATAAGAGCAAAACCAATAAAACCAATAATAAAAGACATTACAAAGTATTGTTTTAAAAGCAGCAACAGCATTCTGTATTTAAAAGAGAAAAATAACTGAGCAGCTAAAAACACAAAGATTTTTTTAATGCAGCATTAAACATATTAAAAAATAAAGCAAGCAGCAGTTAAAAATACTTTCTAAATGCCTGGGAGAATACAAAGTTCTTTGCCCAGCACTGACAAGTCAATAAAAGTAGGCACCAAGAAGATCTCACTAGACAGGGCTTTCCACAATTTGGGGGCCAGTGCAGATAAGGCCTGCTCACGAATAGCCCCCACACACCAAATCTCAGTATGTGGGATCACTTGAAGCAGGGCCTCAGATGACTATCACAGCCAGGGCATGGGGAGGGACAAATGGGAGGACATGGTCCTTTGGATACTGTGGCCCCAAGCCATGAAGGGCTTTTTGTAAGTTTATAACAGCATCTTGAATCAGGCCCAGAAATGAACTGGGAGCCATTGAAGATGGTACAATACCAACATAATATGGTCATGCCCTGTTCCAGTTAGTACCCTAGCTGCCATATTTTGATTCTGGACCATCTTCAAGGGCAGCCCCACATACAACACACTGCAGTAATCCAACCAGGAAGTTACTAAGGCATGGATCACTTAAGCCATGCTGCCATTATCCAGATAGGGTCAAGCAGTAAGGCTGTCAGAGAAATCTGCAACAGAATCGAATGAGTTTGGATTTCTATGAATCCAACCCATGGATTCTGCAGCAGACCAGCTTTTCCTGAGTCTCATGGATTCTGCAGACTTGTGGACCATTCTTTTTGTTTTAGTCTCCGGAATTTTAAGCTAATTCAGTTGTAGAAAAATACATTAAAAAAACAGCCAAAAATGCACATTTCCCCCATAAGCTAAAGCAGACAAGTGATTGGGGGTGGGGTGGATTTGTGCATTTTCACAAGTGTGAATTTGCGCAAATGCCGATTTGTGCAAATTCTGGAAATGGGAAAAAAATACAATTCCATCAGTGAGCGGAATTCACAATGAAAGGCACCTGACAATCCATGAAACGCTGACCGAACGGAATTTATAATATCTGCACATCCCTATCAAGCAGGAATGCTTGTCTCAAAGGAGAGCAGAAGCTCCCAAACTCTTCTCTGCATTGGACTAAAATGTTAGCTAGAGAAGAATGTACACTTTACCCCACATCCAGAGCCTGGTGAAAAGCAAGCATCCATCCATCACTGAAGTCCCTTGGCACAAGGCTTCTTCAGCTGTGGATTGCTGCTTGCCTGCCGCACACCAGCTGTCTTGGGGGCTGTGGTCATTTTAACTCTCCCTGCTGAAATCAAGGGGAAGAGATCTCTGCTGATTTCAGTATGGAGAAATGAATCTGTAGCCCTGCAAATGAATAGTGAGGGCAAAAGCCCACCAACTGCAGGGGATCCATGGGGCAAGGAGGTTCCAAGTGGAGAGTGGCTTTTTTGTTCCCCAGCCACAGTTTTCTTGGGTGCAGCCCAGTCTCCAGGGGCTGCTTGGAAGGACTGCACCTGGGGAAGCTGTTATTGGAGGCAAATGCCCACCCACTTGTGGGGTTCTGGGGGTAAGAGAATACCTTGCAGGGGGTGGACTTTTTCTCCCCAGTGGATGATGTCCTAGATGCAGTTCTTCAAAGCAGCCCTTACAAAAACCAATTGAGACAATTGCGTCCACTGGTTTCCATAGGGGCTGCATTTAGGAGAATTGTTTACCAGAGTGCTTCTGAAATTAGCTGAACTGTTTCCCCGATTTAGGGGAAATAGCTTGGATCATTCCTCAGCCAACTGAGGAACTGGAAGGAGTTTGCCCATCTTTGTTGTAGATAAGGATGGCGGAGAATTCCGCCACGGACTCTGATGAGGCTGGATTCTTTAGAATCTCCCCCCCCCCCCGGAGTCTGTGGCGGAATGGAGCACTCCCTTCTGCCACCCCGCGAAATTCTCCCCGGACAGACCCTACCTGCTGCCAGCTGGTCCGGTCCATCTGCTGCCGTCCACTGCCCCAGCCTGTGGCCGCAAATGGCATCTGGTGTAGCGGATATCATTTGTGTCCCTGCTTTAGCCGTGATAGGCTATATAAATCTTGATGTAGCCTATCACGGCAAAGAGCAGGGATGCAAATGGTGTCTGCTATGCCATTTGCGTTGCTACTCTTTTCATGATAGGCTACGTAAATATTTACGTAGCCTATCACAGCTAAAGCAGAGATGCAAATAGGGGTGGGGGAGAATTTCTCCCCGAAACTTCGGGGGGCCGAGTGCCAATGCATTCGGTCCTCTGAAGGTTGTTCGGGGAGAAATTCTCCGCCCCCCCCCCCGGGATGGGACTTACCTTTCACGAATGTTGCTCCCGGCGGCGGGTCCCGGCGGCGGTTCGGCAGGTCTTCGTCAGGGGCGGGGGTGGCAGCCGGTCTTTCGACCGGCTGCCTCCGCCGCCATTACAAGAAAAGTAAAAAAAAAAACCCGCCCCTGTGATAGGCTATGTAACGATTAACGTAGCCTATCACGGCTGGATTTGCAAAGTCAGCCGTGATAGGCTACGTTAATAGTCATGTAGCCTATCACGGGTGACTTAAAAAAAAAAGCGCGTACGCTAATGGCGGCCTCCATAGGGAGCCGCCATTCGTGTTCCTTATTTGGTCCCTGTAGTCTACATAAAGATTTACGTAGACTACGGCGAGAATAAGGGCAATGCAAATAGCGTTGATAGAAAGATAGATAGATAGATAGATAGATAGATAGATAGATAGATAGATAGATAGATAGATGCATGGATGGATGGATGGATGGATGGACGGACGGACGGACGGATGATTTCTTATATCCAGATTATATATCAATGGAATATTTTAAGAGACTTTACTCAGGCTGTGTTGAGTATTAATTCATTTTGATTTCAGGCTGAAAGCAAGTGCTATTTGGAAGGAGAGGAGAAATATTTACTTCGAACTCCCTTAATAATGAGAATGTTCACTTTTTCCCTCCTCATTCCTTTATTTCCTCTTCCTGATACTGGTTTGGCACTGTTTCCCCTTCCTTTTTAGTGGATCATCTTAATTAGAGGAGCCATGGAATATCGAGCCAATTTGAGATCACATAGTGAATGAGATGATATCATTATGCTACATAGTCAATCGGATTTGGCTTCATGCTGACATAACCGAAGGTAAATATAGCCACTTCAGGAAGTATTGTCCTCACTCTGAAATAACAAGCACATCTCCCTTTGTCAATATGATTACTCTCCCCACCCATGCCAAAAAACAAAATAAAACAAAACAAAATTACTGAAAGTGAAGGGGAGGGGATTGATGCTGCCAAAAATATCCACCACCAATTTGGGCTCAAACCTGTTTCAAACCACCATATATTCTATGTTCTTTTTTCAGTTAACAACATGATTTGTTTGGTAACTTAAAATTAAAGTGTATAGTGGTGAATGCAGGTTTTTCCTGAGTGGACTTGCAATGGGTTAAGAATAAGACCAGTCATAGATCTAGCAGAAAATAAAATAAAAGACCTCAGCTTAATCATCTCTTTCACTGAAGTAGCTGGGAAGTAGAAGCACATACAGCCATTTACTTGCATTACAGCATGCCTATGATAACAGCCCACCCTTGGAGAGGCCGCTAGCATTCTGAGCAGCAGGGAATTTGGGCTAGAACGAGGCGATCCAGCGCTGAATTGACTGGAAAGGGGGAAACCAGGCCTGCTTGATGAGCAATCTCATGTCACACAGTAGGGGATAGTTCTGAGGGGGTCATTGCTTGATCCCTTTGCTATTTCTTTGTAATCGAGACGGAAGATTGAGCTGCAACTTTTCTGAGGAGTTTGCTGAGGAAGCAAAACTGTGGCAAGCTCTAAAGAGCTGAATAATGCCTCCATCTACAAGCTTGTGAAGTTTGGGTTTAAGCTGATTTCTCTTCAGCATGTGATGGGGATGGATGGCTACTATGACAGGATAAAGTAACATTGCAGAAAATGCCACAAAGCACGTTCCCCAGCTCCGAGTCGTGTGGGTCTTCTGATGCCCCGAGGGCTTCATCAGGTGTCTGCTGGGGTGCTGAGGGCTGCACACGTGCACATTCATATAAAACTCTCTCAAACCCACCCACACACTCACACGGTGTTGTCTTGTATACATTCTTTTTTCTTGTCTTGTCTTGTCTTGTCTTGTCTTTTTCTTTTTTTAATAACCCTTCAGTTTAAGACAGGGGTGCCGCATTCCCTTGAGAATAATCTGTCAGGGGCTGCCTATGCCCCACTCACACACACAAACTGCCCTCACTCACATCCGCTCACTTGTACCCCCCCCATTCTGTACTTCCTCATACACAATTGCTTCCCCCGTCATTCACTCACATATGCAAACATCCAACTTTCCTCCACTGCCACAGAGGGTGGGGGGAGAGGAAAACACTCTGGAAATGGGATCTATGGTTCCTGCCATAGAAGCCTCATTTAAAAAAAAAATATTACATTTATTTATTTATTACATTTATATCCTGCCATTTTTCCTCTTTAAGAAACCCATGGCGGCGTACATAACCCTCCTCCTCTCCATTTTATCCTCACAACAACAACCCTGTGAGGTAGGTTGGGCTGAGAGTCTGTGACTGGCCTGAAGTCACCCAGTGAGCTTCCATGGCCGAGTGGGGACTAGAACCGGGATGCTCTAGGGATGCCAGTGTGGTGTAGTGGCTAGAGTGTTGGACTGGGAGTCGGAAGATCCGGGCTCTAGTCCCCACTCGGCCATGGAAGCTCACTGGGTGTCCTTGGAAGCAGGCAAGAATCTTTGAGCATTGCTTCCTAGGACACTCTAGGAGTCAGGCTCCTATGGCAGGAACCATAGAGCCCATTCCTAGATGGTTTTTCTTCTTTTTGTCTTTTGTCTTTTTTCAGCAGCAGCTAGTGATGAGAGTGAGGGACCACCAGATAGGGTTTTTCGGGGCCACACATTTGCACCTTTGCTTTATATACTCAGAGCTGTCTCTACCACTGAAATAAATAGGGAAGCCCTTCTGGGAAGGACGTATGGTCTCCCTGCTATACAAGTAAGAAAGCAGTAGGATGGGACAATCTTTAGTGCAAGCATTAGAACACCCAGATATTTGCCAGAATCAGAATCCAGACATCTTATACATTTAGAGTGCAATCCTATGGCCATTAGTCAGTGGCTAGATGGCCATATGATATGTTGGCTTCCGGGAACCTCCCCCGCCCCCATGCGGCCTTATAGGCAGCGTGGAACAGCTCAGAAGAGGACCACAGAGCAGCAAAAATGGGGAATTCCGGGGGGGGGGTTCTGGGGGGAGAATGCAGAAAAGCCTGTACGACACATCCAATGTGTCTTCCAGCAGCTGCTTCCCCCCTCCGCCTTCCCGCAGCTAGACAGCTAAAATCAGCTGTCTAGCTGCAAAGGCAGGGCAGCTGAAGTTAGGAGGGGACGATCCCCTCTGTGCTTCTCCTGCCCTACATTGGCTAGGCAGTCACCTCTTGAGTTCAGAGGCAGCCACCTATCCTGGACTGGTAGGATTGCTCCCTCCAGCCATGATCCAGCACAGGATGTCACACACACACACACACACACACACACACACACACCACATGCTCACAATAAGCCTTTTCTTTCAGATCCTGCTTATTGTATTTCTTAATTTGTATCATGCCATTTCTCCAACAAGCTGACAAGTGTCAATTTGGCCTCCTAAGCATTCTGTGAGATACATTAAGCTGAGAAAAAGCTATTTGCCCAAAGCGCCCGACTGAGCTTCATGGGTGGGTGGGGATTTGTGAGCTGAGTTTCTCATTTCCAAACTCAGCATTCTGGTCAGTGCAGCAGACTGGCTGACTGTCTCAGAACCATTCTCCCACGTCCATATGGAGCATTTTTGAGAAAGTGTCAGGCAGTTTGGAAGAAGAAAAAAACCCCACTGCTTCCATGCAACTGGGACACGTGGTGCTGGGGACTGAGGTCACAGCTGGAAGGTAACACATGATAATTTAGTTGAACCCTCTGGTATGAGATAGAAAACCTTATAGTAAAGCATTTCCGGAAGATACTCTCCAGTTGTTTCACAATGGCATCATAGAGCACCTCCACAGGCAGAGCTGGATTCTAAAATGAGATTAAAATAACACTCTGATTATAATTAAAACGAAGACTGCATTCAGTGTTGTCAGAACGATATTCCTGAGATGTGTCATTATTGTCAGGCTGCACTGACTTGGCGATGTGTACTAAGCATTTAAATGTATTGTTTACTGTTAGCTTTTATATGTCTTTACGGTGTTTATCTTGGGACAGCTTTACATGTTCAATTTCTTCTCTGGGTGGCGCCCCACTGCTGAGAGCATGTAAAGCATGATTATCAGTGTGCTTTGTGTTTCCAGTATGCTTCCACTTACAGGACCAGTGAGGGAATGCTGTCCATTGCTTCTTTTCATTGGAAGTGTAGGCCAAGGACATCCAACCTGTGGCACAAATGCCACAAGTGGCACAGGTAGCAGGGTCTGTGGCATTCCTAGACATCAGAAATGGGAGGTCTGTTGCATAGAACCAGGCCTCCATTCCTGTCCACCTCTCCTGTGCTGCACTGTTGGATGCTCCCTGGCTCAATCTGAAGGCACAGAGGGCTGCATTTGTACTGTAATGTGTACTACAGCGATGCTATCTGATATACAGTTGTTATTGTTGTTGTTTCTAATAATGGAATCAATAATGGAATAACAATCTTGTGCTTTGAGCACTGAGTTAATCCAAAGCATGGCTGCTTTAAAAAATAAATCAATCAGGAGGGGCAAGGAGCCTAGTGGGCAACAAAGCATGCCCCCCACATTGGGGTCCCCACATTGGGGACCCCAGAACTACACCATCCCTAGCAGAAGACTGTTCAACCTCTCCTTAAATACTTCCAGTGAAGGAGAGGCCATCGCTTCCTGAGGCGGTCTGTTCTACTGCAGAAACAGCTCTTAGTAGGAAGTTGTTAGGAAGTTTCTCCTAATGTTTAGCCAAAATCTGCTTCCTTGCAATATACACCTCTGTGTTCTAGTTCTGGAGCAACAGAGAATAAATCTGCTCCATTTTCTCTATGTGACAGTCCTTCAGAATCTGGAGGACAGCTGTCATGTCTCCACTTAATCTTCTCTTCTCCAAGCAAAACATATCCAGGTCTTTCAACCCTTCCTTACATTAGTAGAGAACAGGTTATTGCAAATGCAAAATAAATGAATACAGCATACAGGAAGGATGGTAGAGCCTTTAGCATATGTGGGATACTGGTGGGGAGCATCAGGCAGTGAATCTTAATATGAAAATAGGAGTGTTCTGAGTGTGTCCCCATTTTCATCTGCGAAATGTTGGAAGGCATGGAAACCACCCTCAATCATCCTGTTTCGTGGGGGTAGAAACAACACTAGCTGCAAAAAGAAAGCACTGGTACTTCTTATCTACAGTGATGTACAAGACACAGATGTAGGCCAGAAATAGACTCTTTGTAGAAGAGTCTGGAAGTGCTTCTGCACTACCAAGATATTTTTCTCTTTTTCTCTCTCCGCATTTAATGGTTTTACAAATATGACTTACTACACAAAGAACAACCTGTCCAATGCTCAACTTTGAAATGAGTTGTGCCTGCCCTGCTGATGGAGGCATGTATATTCTCCATATACAGCATGGAGAATGATGATGATGATGATGATGATGATGATGATGAAGATAATGATAATAATGCATTTACTATTTAGAAGAAAATCAGAATGGGATTGTACAACAAAATGTTTTGTTTTCTAAATGTTAACAGTAATAACAGGTAAATAAAAGAAAACAGAAGTAAGGGAGTGAGGCACAGAATGAATGGTGCAGTGGAGGAGTGGATGGGAAAATATATTGGATAAGGGAATATGTTAGTTCTCTTTTTCTTTTATTGAATGTTTTTTGACATTCAGTAAAAGAATGGAAGGGCTTTCCTAGGCCCTGCTTACTGAGGTTCTTCACCTGGAGATCCTAGGAATTAAATCTGGGGTAGATGTAAAAACATCCCCAGGCAGCATAGCCAGTGTCAGGGATGATGGTAGTCATAGAATCATAGAATAGTAGGGTTGGAAGGGGCCTACAAGGCCATCGAGTCCAACCCCCTGCTCAATGCAGGAATCCAAGTCAGAGCATCCCTGACAAATGGCTGTCCAGCCTCGTCTTGAAGTCCTCCAGTGTGGGAGAATTGTAGTCCAAAACGTATAGATGGAGGGCTGAAGTAAAAGATGTCCTCCCCCACTGAACCATATCCCCTTCCTTAGTTGTTTGGTGGGCCTGAAGGCCCAAATAACATGCAAGCATTAAAGGTTAAACTTTACAGCTTGGGGAAGGAGATTGGCAAGTCTCCTTTTGACTTGGAAGGTAAATAATTTCGCCAGAAAAGATTTCTATCCTTCATCATAACTTGAGAAAAGGAATTGCTGAGTGGAATCTTAAACTTGGGAGTTAGCTTTGTTCTGTACTGCAGGTGTTCTTCTTTTTTTAAAAACCCTACATTTCAATTTTTAAGGGTACAATCCTATAGCTGCTTGTCAGCGGGTAGACAGCCATAGGATACATCGGTTTCCGGAAACTGACCATCCCCCTTCCCACACTGCCTTGTAGGCAGCGTGGAATGCCCCATGCGCCACACTCTGAAGAGGAGCATGGAGTGGCCAAAAAAGGGCATTCCTGGGGGCATGTCAGGGTAGGGAAGTTAAAAATGCCACTATGACACTTCCTATGTGTCGTCCAGCTACCGCTTCCCGCGCTCCAAGGTCCCACAGCTAGACAGCCTAAATCAGCTGTCTAGCCACCAATGCAGGGTGGCTGAAGCATGGAGGGGATGATCCCCTCTGCACTTCTCCTGCCCTGCATTGGATAGGCGGTTGCCTCCGAGTTCAGAGGCAGCCACCTCTCCCGATAGGATTGCACCCTAAAAGGTATACTTGGATGGGATACATGGTGCAAATGATACTATTTCAGAAAGTAGAATGTGAGGGCAACAGGATATTTATTTGAACACACAAAAAGAAGGCTGTCCTGTGGTGCAATCAGTCATTATAACCAAAGCAGTGTTTTTACTACAAGAAACCTTAATGCTATAGGAACCGTAAAAGGACCTGAAAAGGTAATTCCTTAATGTACCTTTTGCTAGATCAGCATAACATCAGATCTTTGAAGGAAACAAAGTCTATACTTTATGAACATGATGAAGGCATGGAAGATAAATCCTAATAATATAAATAATTCTGCAGTCAACCAGAAGACATTCTGAACATTTCACATTTCAATTGTTGCAAAAGTGCTACCTCCTGGTCAGCCCCTTACTTAAGCAGTCCTCCACTCTTCTTCTTCTTTGTAGGATTATTTCCTTTAGGATTAGAGATCCCTACATATCCCATTGGCCACCCTAAAAGATGCTGAATGTTTGGAAGAATTCAGATTGAACATTTGCAAAAGCAAATGGGCATTAATAAATGCTCATACAAAGAAATCAACTATATCGGCACAGAGAAAAGTAATAGGGAGCACAAGATCCGACCACAAGATTTGGTTGGAACCACTAATTTGTTGATTCAGAAAACAGCCTGATTCATCTTGGATGTATTTGGAGGCCACTCAATTTGACTTGGGGGCCAAATCTGAATCTAAATGCAGAAATCCAAAGCTTTTGGTGTCCTCGTGTCTATCACTGGAAATCAACAAGCTGCTATAACTTTTTTTCCCCTTCTTTTTGACAGAATTAGATGAAATTTGCAGCAGAGAAGCCCCTTATAGGGGTTACATTGAAATTTGTATTTCTGACAAATAGATGCAAGGGGGTTGTGCTAGGCACCTTTACATTTTGATTTATTGGGTTTTTTTATTTATATCCCCCTTTCTGTGGGATAGAATGCTGCTCAAGGCATCTAACAATAACAGCATGCAGGTTAAAAACAAAATATTAATTAAAACATAACATAAAAACTGACCCTTAAAAATACAACAATAAAAGAAACAGTCTGCACCCAACCAATTAAAAAACCCTTCAGCAAAAGACCACCTTACATGGCAAAGGGTTGCCTGAGTAAAGAAATAAAAAGAAATATGATCAAATTTATCTCTATCCAAAACATTTTCCTGTACATGTCAGCTCCGACCTGCAGTATGGAGTGGTACAACCCAGCCCAGACACAGGTTTATCCCTTCATCTCTTGTTTCTGAGGCTGAATCTACACATAGCAATTATACTATGCCATGTGCACAACAGTTATCAATCATTGCAGTATGATAATGGTAAAACTGCTATGTATAGATTCAGCCTGAGAGGCAATACTGTTTCATCTGTATGCTTCCATCTCTAGGGTGGGACTCTTCTTAACCATGCAATCTGGAGGGCACACTTCTGGCAGTAAGCATGGCACCTAAGGAGCCCACTATGTGTTAGACCCCATTGGAATGAAATTAGTTCAAAAAGTAAGAGCAGATAGAGTTGAAGACAAATTTCAGAAACTGAGTAGAGGATATCTTGAATATTGGCTCAGCTTCTGCTGCCAGAATTTACCCCAGCTGACACAATATTTTAGTGCGGCTTCAAGCTTGTTTGTGGATATGGATACTAAAAGGATATGGATACTTAAAGCTCATCCAGATCTCCTAATACCTTCCCCAGTTTAAAACAGTGCCATGGAGAAGGGCAATACTTGTCTGAATTAAAACCAGCTTCTCTTCTCAAGGCACATACAGCTCTGAGCTCTCAGACAATGAAATCAAACTTTTTGAAGGGGAGATTCAAGAAGATTCCCAGAGAACAGAGCCTATGCATTTGCAGGAGCCAACGGGTCGAGGACACCAGACATTATATATTGTATTGTAAATTGTATGATGGACCCAGGCAAAAATATTTGCAGAATCTTGTAGCAAAGATAGGGATGTTGGAGAATTCCGCCACAGACTCACTGGAGCCTGTGGCGGAATTCCACCCGGGGCCTATGGTGGAACGGAGCAATCCCCCTTGCCACCCTGCGGAATCCCCCCAGGACGGATCCTACCTGGCTCCGATGGCGGATCCGGCGGAGGCAGCTCCGGGTCATCTTCTGGCTGCTGCTGGGCTGCGGCCGCAAATGGCGGCCACTACGCTGGCTGCCATTTGCGTCCCTGCCAAGCTGTGATAGACTATGTAAGTATCTATGTAGCCTATCACAGCAAAAGGCAGGGATGCAAATGGCGGCCACTATGCCATTTGCATCCCTGCCTTTTGCCATGATAGGCTACGTAGATACTTATGTAGCCTATCACAGCTTGGCAGGGACACAAATGGCAGCCAGCGTAGTGGCCGCCATTTGCGGCTGCAGCCCGGCAGCAGCCAGAAGTCCAGCTGCGGCCAGCCCCAGCTGGCAGCTCTGCAGCCTTGCCGTGGAGCAGAGCCTGCCAGGCAGAATTCTGGGGGGAGGGACGGATTGCCTCCTCCCCACCATGGATGCCCCTCAGCGGTGCAAGGTAAGGGATTCGTACATCCCTAAGCAAAGATGCCTACACTCAGTGATGTGGATAAGATTAAACATCTATTGTCCAGCCCAGAGAGGTCTGTAATGTTTAATATGGCTAAATGTGCAGTGAAGGCTGCCCAGCTTAGACAAGCTTATCTGGCCTCCCTCAAGACTTAAGATTTTGTAACTTTTATTCTCAGAAGTGTATACATCTGGCTACAACCTGCATTTGGTTGCCTTACTACTAATAAAGTGAAATTGGCTCAGCTCACAAATAACCATAGCTCCATTCTGAATTGGCTCTGTCTCACCCTTACTAAATAGCCTGAAGCCCTGGCAACTGTAATTCCCATCTGCATTCTTCTTGGTAGGTCTTGAAGAACTAAAACAGGTGGAAGGGGCCCTTGCTCAGGGCCAGTAGCAGACTTCAGGGGGCCCTCAGGCATGGTGTTGCCAATGCCTCCCGACTCCACCTCCACCACCTCCTTGTCTGAAGCCATCTCTTCCATTTTTCCCACCAGTCCACTGGCCCACCCACCATCTCCAGCTTCTCCTCTACCAACATTCCCCCCTGGCTACCACCATCACCTCCATTTTGCCCAATCACCTGCTCACTCACTGCTACCTCCACCACTAGTTCACCTGGCCACTACTGGGGATGGAGGAGAATTCTGCCACAGACTCCAATGAGCCCAGATTCTTTAGAATCCGGCCCCCCAGAGTCCATGGTGGAACGGAAGACTTACCCCCATCTCCACGCGGAATCCTCTTCAGCCGGATCCTCCGGCTCAGATTGCCAGTGATACGGCCACCATGCTGTATCGCTTGCTGAAGGGGACATACTGCAGCCACAAATGGCATTCAGGATGCATTTACAGCCATAAAGGCCTTAGTTTAAGGTAAATGCAGCTGTAAATGGCTGCATTTACCTTAAACTAAGGCCTTTACGGCTGCAAATGGCATCCCAGATGCCATTTGCAGCCGCAGTATGTGACGCCCCCTTCAGCCAGTGATACGACATGGTGGCCGTATCGCTGGCACTTCAGAGCCGGCTGGCGGCTCCGTGGAATTGCGACGGAGCAGAGCTGGCTGGCGAGGATTCCGGGGGGGAAAAACGGATTGCCTCCCCCCCACTCCAGTGGACCCCCAGTGGAAGGCAAGGTAAGCGTTCTGCCCATCCCTACCCACTGCCACCTCCACAACCTCCCATTCACTCACTGTGGTCATTTTGCTCACTTGCTCGCCTGTATGTCACCTCTTCCTCAAATGTTTCCCCAGGGGCTTTTGAATGGGAGCAGTGCTGGTTCTCTGCTCTGCTCCTGCCACCCACCATCTTAGATTACCCCAAATGTAATGCCTGATATGTCAATGGTGGGTATTGCATTTGGGGTAATATAAGATGGTGAGGGGAAGCGCAGAGCAGAGCTCTGGTTTTGCTTCCATTCAAAACTGCCCCCCCCCAGGACACATGGGAGCTGAGTCAGTGATTGGTTTCACTTCACACCTGTGGTCTGACATCTTCAGGACTGTCAATCTTCAGGACTGTCAATGGGATGGGTCCTTTTGAGCCTGTGGCCCCTTGGCACCTGCCCTGCCCTGCCAACCCCTAATGAACCCCTTATGAAGGGCCTGGCTTTCCTCTTCACTCCTCCCCACCCCCAGCCACTGATACTGGAAGATAGGATCATTGGGAGTATGAGGAGGCATGGAGCTTGGAATGGGGCAAGCTTAAAACTGAGCTAATTCAGACTTACTTTGAATCAAGCCCAAATTAGCTCATTTGCAGAGAAAGGGGGAGAAGGACAAGAGAAGGACATCTCACCTATTACTAAAGGTGTAGGTAGTGAGGGCCCCAGGTTTTCCAGGGCCCTTGGGCAAGATTCCCTCAATGGACCCACCCCCTCAGTAATTCTGTCTTCTCACCGACATTGTCACCAGCTGCTACTATTGCTCCTCTTTCTTTTCTTCTCTTTTTTATCATTTGCTTGCTTGCTTGACAGGTAGAGAGCCAGGGAGGAAGTAGGCAGTAGTATCTGCTGCTCCTCCTTCTCACCACCACAATTGTCTGGGCCAGAAAAAAAAGGCAGATTACCAAGTAGGTTGCAACGGTGAAGGAGAGGAACAACTCCAAGGGGCTCTTGTCAATGGACCCCTACTGGGGGTAGGCCCTTGGTAGGTGCCCAATGATGCCTACCTTTGACGCCAACCTTTGGGTAGGCTGCCTGAAGATGACCATAGTGCTCGACTTGGTATGTGTGATGCTTCTACTGGTTTCTGGACTGCAAATACAAAACCAATATCTGAATAGAACATTATTGCTCACTCTTGTACCACCAGAGTATTTTTACCTTCAGCAGTACATCCAGAGTTGAAATTGATGAGTTTGGGAAATGCTTGGAATATGAAGAAGTGTCTAAACAGGATAGGTTGACTGACTCTGTTGGGTTGCAAATTAATAGATGTTTCTCTCAGCCTCTATAAGGCTTGCACATTTCCTCTCTCCACTGAAAAATATGAAAGGCTAATACATTTGTCTGCACTGATTTGCCATGTTTTAAGCACTGGGTCCAAGCAACACAGCTGAGTGCGGCTTAATTTTGCATCTAGCAGCTGGGCATATCTCTGCACGGTCTCAAGCCAAATTCCCTGCAATATGAAGAGAAATACTTGAGCAGGCTTTGTGAGAGTTTGTACCTAGACCTTGCAATAAGCATTTCACTCCACACTAAGCATTAAGTGATCTTGATTATGGAAAGAACTGTAAAAACTTTCTCATATTTTAAAGCACTCCATAAACTAAAGAGTAACTCACATGAAATGCTTTTCCACACAACTCCTGTTCAATGCTTGCTTTTAACTGGGGGGATTTTGTTGGTGGCGTTTGGTGTGTCTGTGGTGTGTTTTAGTAAAACAGCTGGTAGAAAATGAACCATTGTCACTAGAGGCTGAACTTTCAAAGCCAAGTGGTTATTTATTGAGTAGACATGTGGATATATAGCTGTGTCTAGAGTGCAGTAGTGTAGTCTTCATGAACATTTTTACAATGGAATTCTCTGCCATGAATTGAGCAATACCCATAGTTAATTCTTCTATTTACATTTGTTCTTATCAATTAACTTTTCAGTGGTGAAATTCCAGTAAAATCATTCAAATAAAGAGTGTTTGTTTTTCAGGAAAAGAAACCCCATGTCTGTATCACTATTTGACCATGTGGGGATGGGTCGGACTCCTTCTATCATCCCCAGCCACTGCCCATGCTGTCTCAGGATGATGGGAACTGGAGTCCAAGGCAGCTGGAGGGCACCACTTTGGGAAATGCTGATGCATACACTTGTGGGCTTTCTTCTGCGGAAAATAGCATTGCTTATTCTCTGTAGCAGAGCATTCAGAGTGGTTCACAATACATGATTAAACAATGACAAACAATAACAGCAGTAAAACCCATCTAATAATACAAACATAAATAACAATGGTAAAGGAAAATTAGAATCCTGCTTACCACCACTGCAAGAACAATTGGCAGGTGGGCACAGAGACTGCCAAAGCAGAGGGGTGATAGATGCAGGATCTGTCAGTTCTTAAAGAGACAGACACCATCTACAATTGAAGACCTGGTAAACTGTCCTGTAAGCCTTCAGAAATTTAGGGGATTACTACACCAGCCTAAAATCCTACATTTAAAATGGGGTTTTCCACTTCCGTTTTAAATTCAGGATCACAACTGACTCCCTTTACACGTGCATCCTTCTCTGTAGATGGACACACGCTCCAGGTTCAGTGATACTTGCTCCTGGGTTCCTGCCCCTTTCCCTCCCCTTGCACATTACTGGTGGATGGGGACTGACATGCAGACAGCCCCCCCACCAATCTCCCTGGGCCCTGCCTCCCTCTTCCATGCTTTTGGCCAGTCCCTGCCACTCAGCCCTTCTGCTGCTGCTCCGCTCTGCCGCCTCCCCCCCCCCTTGCTGCCTGCCGCTCTGCTGTTCTGTCGCTCTGTGTTGAACAGGCAGGCTGAAAATGGCGAGGAGCCAAAATGGCGCAGGAGCAGGAAGGCTGAATGCCCATAAGACCTTCGTCACCACCTTCGACATCACGACCACACCCCCAACAACCACACTCAGTGCTTCATTCATGTTAGGGGAGAAATACATGGGGAGGACATGGTGCTCCATTTGCGCATCTCTGGAAAAAATACCCCATTTTTTCCGTTTGAGGAAAACATGGGATAGGTGGAAGGAAATAGTAGAATAATGACTGGACAACGATGCTGTCATGAAATGGACCCACACAATTCAGTGACTGAGCAACCATGAATGCGCAATAAACTTGAGGTGTAGAGATCCCCTTACACACACACACACACACACACACACACACACACCAGAAAATACACACCATTTCCTGCCTTCTATCAAATGCAGTAATGGCCCCATCTGTATGCACACAAACAGCTCTGCACACAAACAACCCGGTGACAGCTGCCACATGGGAAAATGGAAAGTGGCCTTCATGAAGTTGCCTAATATGTGGATGAGCCCTGAGGTGGCGGGCACACTCATTGCATCATTGGAGCAGCAAACGGAAAAAGGACTTTGCGTTCTCCCTCAAAAGGCATGCCATGCCTGTTCTAAAATAGGAGGGGGCAAGGAAGAACAGAGAAGCTGGTGGTACCAGAAGTGAGGGACTTGGCTCAGGCGTGGCACGGTCATGACACTTGGACAGCTGCCAGGGCTCCCGAATCCCAACACAGTGCACTGCTGTGCTGATTCCTGCCCTGGCCCCTGTGCTGCTGGGTGGCTGGGTCTGGGCGTCACCATTTCAATTTCCAACAAGGCCGCCAATGTAGAGTCACGCTGGGGCACTGGTGGAAATTGAAATGGTGGCTCAAAGCTTCTCAGCAGTCATCATGGTGCTGCTGCTGCTGCTTGTCACTTCCACCAGGGCCCACCGACATGCCATTTCTCCAAGGGCCCTCAAACCTGGAGCAACATTCAAGGACCACAGTGGTAGCAAGAACTGAAAACTCTCTCTCTCTCTCTCTGTCTGTCTCTGTTTCCTGGTCTTACATTACATCTCTTCTTTCTTCCTTTTCCTATGAGTATAGAGATGCATAAGGAATTGCTGTGTCCACAGTTTCCTGGGAAAAGTAATCCGTGAATAGGGCCTAATTTGTTTCCTCAGAAGAAATCAAAAGGAACAACTTATTTCATATTTTTGGAGGGAAGCTTTTTGAAGTCACAGGTTGCTATGAACTCTTATCCATCACTGAGTTCTTATAAATGGCAGTGTGAACTTAATATTCTTCCTTCCTCCACCGCACTGACACAATCCTTCATGGTGTCTGTTTTTCTCCCTTCATTATGTCTTTGAGGGGCGTTTGCAGGCCCTCCCTGTGTTTTCATTTCTATTCGATGCAATTCAGTTGCCATGGAAATGAAACTGTCCATCACAATGGTAGAGACAGAGGATGGCCATAGAAGCAAAAAGGTGTCTGGATGTAATTTTCTTCCTGTTGATAACCACGGCTGTATAAAAATGGTAGCTCATGTAATTAATGTTGCTCATTAATTATCTCATGTTGCAATTAGGCATGAGAGCCCTAGCCAAGAACAGAGCTCACACTGCATTAATACCTCACAGAAATATATGAAGGGAATTCTCTTACCTTTCCTTGAAAAGCTTACCATCTAAACATCTGAGGCATTCAGAGAAAATGTGGAAGGATAGAACAGATTATCCCTGGGGACACAGAGCTACAGAGAAGCTGGGGGTGTTTGCCAGCATAACAGAGATGCTTCATAACTGAGTGCATGTGGGAGAGCCAAACTACGTATGCATACGAGCTTTTCAGGTGTCTGGTCCAGTGGAGGCCGGTGGCTCCAATTTTGGTGGGACTGTGAATCCATTCTGGGTTTCAATCAGAACCAGCCAGAACTCTAAAGGAGCTATCCAAGATTGTTATTGTTGTTCAGTCATTAAGTCGTGTCTGACTTTTCATGACCCCATGGACCATAGCACACCAGGCTTTCCTGTCCTGAGCTCTCTCCCGGAGTGTGCTCAAGTCCATATTCATTGCATCGGTGATGCTATCTAGCCATCTCATCCTTTGCCGTCCCCTTCTCCTTTTGCCTTCAGTCTTTCCCAGCATCAGGGTCTTTTCCAGGGAGTTTTCTCTTCACATTAGGTGGCCAAAATATTTGAGCTTCAGCTTCAGTATCTGTCCTTCCAATGAGCACTCAGGGTTGATTTCCTTTAGGACTGACTGATCTGACCTCCACCTTACTTGTCTCCTGAGAAACCTGTACAAGGGTCAAGAAGCAACAGTAAGAACCGGACATGGAACAACCGATTGGTGCAAAATTGGGAAAGGAATATGGCAAGGCTGTATATTGTCGCCCTGCTTATTTAACTTATATGCAGAGTACATCATGAGAAACGCCAGGTTGGATGAATCACAGGTCAGAATTAAGATTGCCAGGAGAATTATCAACAACCTCAGATACGCAGACGATACCACCCTCATGGCAGAAAGTGAAGAGGATCTAAAGAGCCTCTTGTTGAGGGTGAAAGTGGAGAGTGCAAAAGCTGGTTTGAAACTCAACATTAAAAAAACTAAGATCATGACATCTGGCCCCATCACTTCCTGGTATATAGAAGTGGATGAAATGGAAGCAGTGACAGTTTTTGTTTTCTTGGGCTCCAAGATCACCACAGATGGTGCCTGTAGCCATGAAATTAAAAGATGCTTGCTCCTTGGGAGGAAAGCTATGGCAAACCTAGATGGCACAGTAAGAAGCAGAGACATCACATTGCTGACAAAGGTCCGTCTAATCAAAGCTATGGTTTTCCCAGTAGCAACATATGGCTGTGAGAGCTGGACTATAAGGAAGGCTGAGAGCCAAAAGAATTGATGCTATCCAAGGTGCTGAGCCCATTTTGAGAATATGAGATTCACAGCCCACCAAAATCAGAGACAGCAGCCTCCACTGGTCTGCCTTGAAGTCGGGCTTAGTGTGCAATTGTTTTTAATATCAAAAGGGTCACACAAGGAAGGGGAGCTGAATCTGACCCCTGCAATCTGATGCCCCATGTACTTTTTGCTTATTTCATTTTCTCTATCCTTCCTCCAAGGAGCTCATGGTTCTATCCTTTATTCTCACAACAACCCTGTGATGTAGATTAGGCTGAGTGAGCATGGCTAGTCCAAGGTCACCCAAGGAACCCTAAGGCTGATTGGGGATTTGAACCTGCATCCACCAGTCCTAATCAAATGCCTTAATGACTACATCACACTGACTCTAATTATGTAATTTTTCTCCTGGCCTGGCTTGCTTCTAGTAACAGAGCCAATATTGGTGAGGTGGTGGTGGTGGCATTGGGGTGACAGACCTCAGGGGGAAAGGCAGAGGAGGAGGGAAGGTATCACTCTCTTCCTTTGTGTGCCCTTTTGGATCTTAAAATCAGGCAACTTCATACATCAGGGCTGGACAACTCCTGGGAGTCAGGGGACATGCTGCCCTCCCCCAGGAACCCACTGTCAGCCCAAGCCCAAGGTCTCTTGCTGCCTGAGGTGAGAACATATGTTGCTGCCACATGCCCCTTCACTGCCACGGCCACCTGCTGCCTCACGCCCCATCCTGGCTCAGTTCACCACTCCTCCTGCTCTGCCACCTGATATGGGCACTTCAGTCTACATCATGATTGGGCTGGCCCTGCCACCAGGGGGGTGCATCCTATCTCTACTGCTGCCAAAATGGCTGCCACCAACATTGTTTCTAAATTTACTACTGCTGCAGCAAAAAATGTAGCAATTTTGCAAGGAAACAAGGCACATGGAGACCACGGGCTTTGTTTGAAAATAGAATCATACTTCTGGGAGATTGATTCTGCTTTCAAGTAAGGTACTTCCTCCCCACAGGCTGTGTGTTGCCCACTCCTGTTATACAGGAGTGGGTGGATGGGACAGACATGTATATAGGAGTGGGCGGATGAGACAGACGTGTGAATGACAAATGTGGCAACTGCCACCACATGGAGCTTAGCCCTGAGGGTGAACTCAGACAACTGTGAATGACACAACAGCCAGTAGTACAGCTAGGGCTGGACCCCAGGGGCAAAGTTCAGAACTCTATAGCCCAGCCCAGCCCCCAAATGACCACCCAGAGAGTGGTGACATCAGCACCTGGGCCGATATGACAGGGTTGACCATCACAGCATCCTTCCTTTCTTTTTAAAAACTTTTTTTTTTGTCAAGGGGTGGCCAACCAGGTGTGTACATGGGTACAGATGCTCCCTGTTTTGTTTGTTTTTACTTTTAATATATATTATCCTTTTCTACAAGTGAATGTGTTTAGTCTCAGGGCAGAAGAAAACTCTTACTTCTGTACTCATGATGGTGCTATGATTTAAGTGGGTTTAACACACAAAACTGCACAAGATCAGAGTATTTCTTGTTTTTATCAAGGTTGGCACACAGGATTTGTGGTGGGTGTGGTGGGTAATGCTCTAACAGATTAAGAATGAGGAAGCAATTTTAAATTCCGAGTTGTGGTGGTGTGTGCGTGCATGCATGTGTGTGTGAAAACAGAATATAAATGTTAGCTGAGTACTTCACGACAGAAGTAATACACATGGCCATTTAAAAGGAGGAGCCCCATATAAGAACCTTAATTCCAGGAAATAAAATTACCTCTCTGCACCAGTGACAGTAGCCATTTAAAACTGTTGTGCATAGTGCCTGTAACTATGGACAGAGGCACTGTAACTTAGAATAAAGGAAGCAGGGAGAAATAATCAAATGGCCATCATTTTCATACTCTGTTTGTAGTTGTTCAGAGGCATCCACCCACTCATTGCTAAAAACAGCTTGCTGGACTAGATGGACCTTGGTCTGATCTATCAAGGCTACATATATATATGAGAAGGAAAATTGTGGCTTCTGATCACAGAAGCTGTTTATCTGATAATTATCTTGTAACTAGTGCCAGGATATGCAAAGGTGATGTGTAATTTATATGCAAAGCTCAATGAATAAATACAGATTTATTTATTTATTAATGTAGTCTCTTGGAGACTTCTTTATAATAAGATGCCACCTCTCAAGACTTGTCTCTTTCTGAGGGGATATCTGAATACAAAACAAGCACTTTTATTTTATTTTTTATTTTATTATTAAATTTATTAATCGCCCATCTGGCTGGTCACCCAGCCACTCTGGGCGATGTACAACATACAATAAAAACAGTTTAAAACAATAAAATTCTACAATAAAAACATTTTCTAAAATACCCTAACCCACCCCAAATGCCTGCCTGAACAACAACGTTTTTAATGCACGACGGAAGCTCATTAAAGAGGGGGCATGACGGAGTTCCCTAGGGAGGGAGTTCCACAGAGTGGGGGCCACCACAGAAAAGGCCCTCTCCCTCGTCCCCACCAGTCTAGCTGTCCTGGCTGATGGGACAGAGAGAAGGCCATCCGAGGCTGATCTTCTTAAGCGGCCTGTCTGGTGCTGCTGGAGGTGCTCCTTAAGATAGACTGGGCCGGAACCATATAGGGTTTTAAAGGTCAAAACCAACACCTTGAATTTGGCCCGGAAAACAACTGGTAACCAGTGCAACTCCTTCAGCACTGGAGTGATGTGATCTCACCGGTGGCTGCCTTTAATCAGGCGAGCTGCCGCGTTCTGTACCAGCTGCAGTTTCTGAACCGTCTTCAAGGGTAACCCCATGTAGAGCGCATTACAGTAGTCTAAACGAGAGGAGACCAGGGCATGTACTACCGATGGGAGCAGATGGTCGGGAAGGAAGGGGCGCAGCCGCTGTATCAGATGGAGTTGATACAGCGCTGTCCGGCTCACAGCTGATACCTGAGCCTCCATGGACAGCTGGGAGTCCAAAATGACCCCCAGGCTGTGGACCTGGTCTTTCAAGGGTAGCCATACCCCATTCAACACCAGGTCAACATCCCCCAGCCTCCTCTTGTCTCCCACCAAAAGTACCTCGGTCTTGTCAGGGTTCAGCTTCAGCCTATTCCTCCCCATCCAGCCACTCACCATCTCCAGACATTTGGACAGAGATTCTACGGCCAACCTTGGTGAAGATTTAAACGAGAGGTAGAGCTGTGTGTCATCTGCATATTGATGACACTGCACCCCAAACCTCCTGATGATAGCCCCCATCATCATTTTATGCCTCTTACTTATATTAATTCATGCTGAACCATGTTATAAGAGTACTAAAGAGGCTGTTTTTCACTCAGTGTCTACCTGGATTTATGGACTTGCTGTGAGAAAGCCACTTTCAATGACTGATAGATGCTTATTAAATGCAAATCGGTACAGTAGGAGATCTCACAGGCATCCCATCTGTGAAATGTTTGCTGGCAATGTGAGGAGTCCCAAGATATATGCCTTGGGTAAGGGAACAGCTGAGATTCCAAAATACCTGCCAGAGGGAAGACTCGCCCTAGCCTAGGGCAGGCAAATATAGGACAGATTGCATAGAAGGGTATGATGCTAAGCCACATACTTCTTCTAATGCATCAGGAAATGTTGCAACTGGTGCAGGACGCAGAGAGGCGTGAAGTTGTTGTAGCCAATGACATTTCCCATTGGAATGTCTCGATGGGTGAATTTTTGCTCCTGGTCAGTGTAACTGCCATATTTGAGATTTGGAGGAATTTCCCCCTCCCAAATAAAAAAAATGGAAATGATCCTAGAAGTTTCCTTTTGTTTTGCTTGCCTTTCTCTTCTCTTCTATTTATTTTATCATTTATTTATCACATTTTTATACTGCCCAATAGCCAAAGCTCTCTGGGCAGTTCACAACAATTATTCCCAGTCTACAATTTCTCTGATTAACCCCTGTTTCATGTTTGATGACACATGCCCGGACATTTCTTCAAACTTCTCATATAACACTGTGTTGGAATGAGCTTGTAGGCCACCTAGTCCAAACCTCTACTCACTGCAGGAAATCCATTTCCAACAGATGTCCAGCCTCTGTCTTGAAGATCTCCAGAAAGGGAGAGCCCACCACCCTTCTAGGTAATTGGTTCCATTGTTGACCTGTTCTTACCTTTCAGAAGTTTATCCTAATGTTCAACTGAAATCTACTACCATCCTGTAACTTAAGTGGCTGGGTGACCAGCCAGATGGGCGATTAATAAATTTAATAATAAATAAATAATAAATAAATAAGCCCATTAGATCAAGTTCTGCCCTCTGAGATCAGAGAACAAGTCCTTTCCCTCTTCTGTGTGACAGCCCTTCAGGTATTTGAACAGTGCTTGGTTTTCTCTTCTCCAGGCTAAATGTTCCCCCTTATTTCCACCTTTCCTTATACAATGTGTTTTCCAGACCCCTGAGCATCTTGGTTGACCTCTTCTGAACCCTTTTCACTCTCTTTTTTGCTTCTTTTGCAGCCCACCACACACACAGGTTCTCAGACTTTTTCATTGTAAACCCTGCAGGTTAAATGTGCTACGTGTACTTTAATGGGGCTCTGCCATGTGGTAAACAACTAATTTGCCAGCCCTGAAATTAAAACAGAGAGCCTCAAGTACAGGAGAGTAAGGTAAATGCTGGCTTCCAAACTGATGTTAAGAAGTGTGCACTGCCACTGGGAGAGGAGCACCATGGAGGAACTGAGGGGTATACATTACAGTATCCACTAAGCTATATTCACAGCCCAATAATAGTCAAGAAGGCATACTCCTTGTCCTTAGTTTTCCTTCCTGAGCAATCGTTTTCCAGGGTTCTCAAAACTGCTTTTATAATCCTCACTGAATTGGCTTCCCAGGATGTTGTCCTCAGATGTTCTTCTTTGTCAACTGTGGACATCAAAAACTACCTTGTTCTTTGCTCCAGCCAACCTCCATTCATTCATTCATTCATTCATTCATTCATTGCATTTCTATACATTTCTGTTTGGTTGCCCAATAACCAAAGCTCTCTGGGCATTTTACAAAGATTAAAAAAACATTTAAAATACATTATACAAAGTGTGAAACCATTGAGACAAACATATAAACAGACAACACACACACACACACACACACACACACAGACAACTTATATCTGAAACAATTTCAAACAACATTCAGCATATCAGTCTCCCTGAGGTCATTCTGTCCACTGTTCTTACCCAGGATGCTTTGAGGGCTGAGACCAGCATCGCAATTGCCCTTCTTGGGCAATGTTGGAGAGCATTTTGCCACTGTGATCAAGCCCCAGTTTTGTGAGAGGCATGTTGTAACAGCTGGGAATTGCCTGTTTTGTATTTCCATTTATGTGACAACCTTTCTGAAGGTGTCTACAGTCAGAATGACTGATCTAGCAGTATTTTCATCCTGTTAAAGATGCTATTGATCCTTCTGCTGGTGAAGACACTATTTTACTCCCTCTCATACTGTATGACTTCTCTCTTTCTCTGTCTCTTTCTCTGTCTCTCTGTCTCTGTCTGTCTGTCTGTCTGTCTCTCTCTCTCTCTCTCTCTCTCTCTCTCACACACACACACACACACACACACCCCTACACACCTGGAAAGCTCCTTCTTTTGTTCTTTATCTCCTCAGTAGGCTTTAGAAGATGATAGACATGTTATGCAGCCATCCTTTCTTTGGTATTGCTACCTATTTCCCATAGCTATTCCCATTCTATTGCTTCTCCTCAGTTTTATTCCTCAATGTCAACTCGCTCCCAGGAGTGCAATGAAACATAACAGCATCTCCCGAAACTGTGATTGGGGAAATGGAACACACTTAAAGGAGACTTCCATATTGCACAAACCCCTTTCAAATTTAGTTTGGGGCTAGATAATATGGGGAGGAAGGTAAAGGAAGTTCTGCTCATTGCTAATTAGCCATATCCATCTCCTTACTCCAAATTGTTTTCTAAACTCCTTTTTTGTTTATAGTTACAGCTTCTAGGATAATACACTAAATTAAAGCTGCAGAATATAATTATACTTAAGTTTCTCAAAGCCGACTGTCTGGTAATAATGGATAAATACAAAGCACAGAGCTTTGCTAACTGTGCCACAGATTTGCATAAACAACATGGCTACAACAAGCATTGGCTCCTCGTATAATATAGAAGGTAAAACAAAGCTAACCATGCCCTGCATTGCTCAGAAATATCCAGTATTTAGCTGCAGGGCTTGGCAAACTGAGGTATTTCAATCCCTTCTCTTTCTGCTCCATCCTAACTTAATAGTTTCACATGTGCCAACATGTCAACAATCATGAGCAAAAAAAAAAAATACTCATGATAAAAAAGAAGATTCATGATACGATGTGACATTAAAATTACCTTCTTTCTCAACTAGTTCAAAATACTATATTATACAGCCTAGGCAAACATTGCTAGATAACCTGTTCCCATGCTCCATCATGATCTCTAAGATGAAAGGGGTAGCATTTAGTCTGCTAAAACTAAAACCTTTTTTTATTTACCCGGGCATTTGAAATGATTATATTTTCATCAGGCTGTATAGTTTTTATTCCTCTCAATTTTACTGTATTGTTGTTGATGTGTTCTGTTTCAGTATTCTATGGAGTTGAATTCTTTATGAAAACCACTATGAAATCTATTTTTGAATGAAGGTGTGGTTTATAAATTCTTAAAATACATACAATAAAATAATTCCCTTGCTGTTGCTGAGCAGCAGGAAGAATTGGCCATGGGCAGGAGGCATGACAGGTGTCTGTGAGTTGGAAGTGCCAAAGCATTGTCATAGTTCTAGGAATGTTTTAAGCAGTTCTTTGGAGCTCAGCAAGCCACAGAGGCAGATAGGATGAGTATCAGAAATATGCTGCCACATTATGAGCTAGAGGTTCCAATGCAGCAAGAGGCAAAAGGTCACAATTTTAATATTTTTCTAGGTTAATACTAGAATTTCTGAGAACTGGATTTCTAGATTTATACTGGCTCTATCATCTTCATTATAAAGCTAATGATTCCAGATATTATGAAGGGTTGCTCATTGTCCTAGCTTACTTCTGCTGAGGGTTACCATGACTGAGAGAGAAAGGGTTTATCTCTGAATCTATCTATGGATTAGTAATTTAATCACATGAACATTATCACACCTGAGTCTACCACAGTGGTGCACAACTTTTCAGCCCAGGGGGCTGCATATGTGCATACATACATTAAGACATGTTGTGAAGGTTTGAGGCCTAGAGAGGCAAAGGGAAAAATGGTCAGATTTAGAGGCCTGGAGTGTTCTGTTGGGAGGAGGTAACCCTCAGAGGAATAGTTTCATTTCTCAAGTTAAGTGTCAGTTTCATTTCTCCACTTAAGTTTCATTTCTTCAGGTTTGAAGCAGTATTTTTGGTGTTGAGGGAGGAGGATATATAAAGAGAGCGAGAGAGCCAGTAAGAGCAGAGATAGCCAGAGCTTGAAGTGAGAGCAGAATTTGAAGAGTGAGCAGGAAGAAGCAGCCTAGAAAAGTCTAAGGACAGCTAGGGTCAAGGAACTTGTGTTTTGTAACTTTTATTTTCTGTTAAGGCCTTTTGTATCACTCATCTCTATTGTGTAAATACCTTTAGTTGTGATTTGCTTTAAATTTACCAGTAAACTCTTGTGGTTAAACCTTGTGCCTAGCGTGTCAGTCACCCCATGTTTAGGGTATACGAAACCCCACTTACCTGGCTCCGCTGGGTTCCATGCGGAGGGGAGGCGATCCGGTCCTCCCACTGGAATCCTTGATGGCAGGGAGGAGATCTGCTACTCTCCCCCGGAATCCTGCCCAGCCGGCTCCACTCCATGGCCACTCCACGGAGCCGCTGGCCAGGCCGATCCACAGCAGGGGCCCTATCTGCTGCCGGGAAGCTGCAGACGCAAATGGCGTCCTGTGTAGGGGATGCCATTTGTGTCCCTACTCTAGGCCGTGATAGGTTATGTAGATATTTACATAGCCTATCACGGCTAAAGTAGGGACGCAAATTGTGGCCGCTATGCCATTTGCGTCCCTGTCTTTTGCCATGTTAGGCTATGTAGATACTTATGTAGCCTATCACGGCAAAAGCAGGGATGCAAATGGGGTAGCGGCCACCATTTGTATCCCCGCTTTAGCCGTGGTAGGCTACGTAAATATTTACATAGTCTATCACAGAAAAAGACAGGGGTGCAAATGGCGGCCGCCATGACAGCCGCCATTTGCAGCCGCAGCAGCCCAGAAGACAAGCCGGAGCCGCCGCTGGAGCCGCCGGAGTGGCCGCCGCATCCACAACCATATAGGTCCTTTCTGGGGGGGGGATTGCAGGGGGGGCAGGCCATTCCACCACGGATTCTGGGGACCAGATTCTCTAGAATCTGGCCTCATTGGAGTCCGTGGTGGAATTCTTCAACATCCCTACCCATGTTTACCGCCTAAACCCAACGTTACTATAAAGGGGAAGGTAAAAGAAAGAAGGTGGGACTCTTAAGGAGCAAGAGATCCTTAAGTAGGGATGTCAGAGAATTCCGACACAGATTCCAGAGAGGCCCCCTGGAATCCATGGTGGAACGGCCTCCCGCCCCCTGCCCTACTGCAGAATCCCCCCAGGATGGAACTTACCTGGGGTGGATACGGCGGCGGTGGCAGCTCCAGCAGCAGCTCCGGCTGGTCTCCTGGCCAGCCGTGGCTGGACTGCTGTGGCCGCCATTTGCGTTCTTGCAGCTGTGATAGGCTATGTAAGTATTTATGTAGCCTATCACGGCAAAGAGCAGGGATACAAATGGCGGCCGCTACACCATTTGCGCCCCTGCTCTTTGCCGTGATAGGCTACGTAAGTATTTATGTAGCCTATCACAGCAAAGAGCAAGGGCGCAAATGGCATAGTGGCCGCCATTTGCGTCCCTGCTCTTTGCTGTGATAGGCTACGTAAATACTTATGTAGCCTATCACAGCTGCTTGCAAGGACGCAAATGGCAGCCACTACGACAGCTGCCATTTGCGGCCACAGCAGCCTGACAGCGGCCAGAACTCCGGCTGCGGCCGGCCCCAGCCAGCGGCTCCACGGAGCAGCTGAGGAGTGGAGCTGGCTGGGAAGGATTCCGGGGGGAGAGACAGAGTGCCTCCCCACCACCACAGATGCCCTGGCACAGAGCCAGGTAAGGGATTCGTACATCCCTATCCTTAAGGAGTTGTTCAGAGGGTCCAGGTCATAAGGGAAACCCTGAAACATGCACACACTCAGACACTCAGACACATGCTGACACACACTCAATCACATACATGCACACAGATGCTCACACACCCTCTCTCACACATACATACACAGGGGTGGGCTGCTTTATAGTTATTGCAGAAATGAGGAAGTTAAAGCTTCCCCTCCTCAGTATCTCTGATCATTGCTTAGCAGCCAGAAAGCAGTTGTCCCAGCTGCTTCAGGGTCTCTGGGATGTGGGGAAAACTGGATGGGGCACCTGTAGGCTTAGTGGGTCACAGCAATAGTGGTGGAGGGTCTCCTGTTGTACATCCCTGATATAGCAGACTGATATTTCATTATTGTTATTTCCTGAACCAGCACGTTTGACCCAAACTTTCATTCCATGCCATGAACCAAGGAGGTATGATTATTACTGGGCAGCATGTGTATTTTCAGAATGACACAATCACATTTCCTCACTTTCCATTAAAGTTGCACTGATATGAATATGAGCATACAGTATAGCAAGGTTACTGAAATTGTTAGATAGGCATATGTAGCGATGTACAGATTGTGAAAAATCCATTCCATCTGTGTTTCATGGATTGTCATGCATCTTTCATTCTACTGTCCACCCACCAAAGGAATCGGATTTTTTTGTTTGTTTACAAATTCACACTAATGCAGATTCATGCAAACGCACACATGCAAATTCCCCCAAAGGCGCATTTTCTAGGGGTGTCAGAGAATTTCTCGCTGAAACTTCGGGGGGCCGAATGCCAACGTATTCAGCCCCCCGAAGTAGTTTCAGGGAGAAATTCTCCCCCCCGCTCCCCCCGGGATGGGACTTACCTTTCCCGAATGTCGCTCCCGGTGGCGGGTCGCAGCGGCAGTTCGGCAGGGCTTCGACAGGGGCGGGGGCGGAAGCCGGTCTTTTGACCGGCTGCCGCCACCGCCATTCCAAGAAAAGTAAAAAAAAAACAAAAAAAACGCCCCCGTGATAGGCTACATGATGATTAACGTAGCCTATCACGGCTAGATTTGCAAAGTCAGCCGTGATAGGCTACATAAATCATCACGTAGCCTATCACGGGTGACTTAAAAAAGAAAAAAAAAAGCGCGTACGGCTAATGGCAGCCCCCATAGGGAGCCGCCATTCCCGTTCCTTATTTGGTCGCTGTTGTCTACGTAAAGATTACGTAGACTACAGTGAAAATAAGGGCAATGCTATTTGCGTTGCCCTTATTTTTGCCGTAGTCTACGTAAATCTTTACGTAGACTACAGCGACCAAATAAGGAACGCGAATGGCGGCTCCCTATGGGGGCCGCCATTTGCGTACGCGCTTTTTTTTTTTAAAAAAAGTCACCCGTGATAGGCTACGTGATGATTAACGTAGCCTATCATGGCTGACTTTGCAGATCTAGCCGTGATAGGCTGCGTAAATCGTTATGTAGCCTATCACAGGGCGTTTTTTTTTTTTTTTTTACTTTTCTGTTGAAGTTCACAGCCGGGGAGACAGGGCGCTTCTGCCTGGCCTGAATTTCGGCTGGGGGCGAGGCGGGAAGCCTCCCCCCCGGCCTGAATTTCAGCCGGGCGAGGCGGGAAGACACCCCCCGTTTGCATGAACTTCAGGGGGAGAAGCGAAGCGCCTCCCCCCCACCGCGAAAAAAGCTGCGGGATAAGGTAAGTCCCTTTCGTACATCCCTAGCATTTTCACACTTTAGCCTATGGGGAAAATGTACATTGGGGGGTGCATATTTTTGATAATGCAATTTGCACAAAAATCAGGAAAGTTAGAAAACTGCTCCACAGGTTTGCGCAATTCTCCCAATGGGGAAAAGCCAGTCCATTGCAGAATCCGCAGTTGGATTCATGAAAATCCGAACTCATTTGGTTCCATTGCGGATTTCCCTGACATCCTTAGGCATCTGTGCCTGTGTTCATTTCCTTTTTCTAGTGGAAATGGTTCCAGCCACCATGTTTCCTTATGATATATACTGTTAATGCACATGGGTATATAGTACCATACGGAAACAGAGTAGCTGGGATAGGTAGTAAGGATGAATTGTATTCCAGGAGAAAAAAGATAAATTGCAGTGACAGTGAGAGGGGCTGAACTGTGTGGGCAAGATGATTTAGTAACTTCCTGAGGAACATGACCCTATGAATGTTGTTCCCCAAACACTGTGTCCTTAGGAATTTTATTTATGAACAGTTCCTCGGGGGAAAATTGGTAATGGTGAACCACCTTACCTAAAAGTAGGGATGGCCTGGGCACCTGACTGGGTCCAGTAGTCCATTGCCCCACCACCACCCATGCCCCTGGACCATGCCTGTGGAGCCTCTGGCTTTGCTCACCCCTGCTCGTGCCCCCCCCCACAGGTGTTCCCCACACTCACCCGGGCCCATCCTTGAGCACCCACCATTTTCCTGAGCTCGTGTTAACGAAAAAAGGAAGTCTTTCAAAATGTGCATATTTAAATATCCACAAATTTGGGCTGGGAAAGGCTGATCTACACAATATTAGAGACATAAATGGCCCATTGATACCTCTAATATTGCTTCCATATCAACCTTTCCGAACCCCAACTTGTGCATATTTAAATATGTGCATTTTGGAAGACCTCCTTTTTTTGTAAACACAAGCTTGGGAAAATGGCGGGTGCTCACAGATGGGATCCAGGGTGAGTGAGGGTGGCTGGGTGGGCTTGTGGGGGTTCAAGCATGGGTCTGGGGGAGCTCAAGCAGGGGCAGTTTTTCAGCGGGTGCCCGCCATACCAGACAGGGGTGGGTCCATCCATCCCTATCTGAAAGACTGTCCACAGCAATGTGCAGCCATAATGGAATGCCAAGTACATTCTTACTAGTGTACACCAGTGCTGTAGGGGTATAGTCTGAAGTACAGGCACTCATCGTGATCGTTCCCATAGCCATGCCCCCAAGGAGAGCCCAAGAATGTAGGTAGCTGTGCCGATCCACATCAACAAACTAGTGCCAGCAGTTTTCATCTCTACCAGGACAAAAAAAAAACTTTTCAATTGTTAATCACCCAAAAAACAAACACAGAATTGGGAACAGCATTGAAGTGGCAGTTTCTGTTCCAGCTGACAAGCAACTGCTTCAACATCTAAACTTTCAATTCTAAAGTGACCGTGTACACGTAAAAGCGGATGCATTATGTGATCTCTATCAGGAGCACCCTGGCTGCCTCTTGCAGTCTCCTCCAATAACCAACTCAGGACACAGACAGCGAGGATTCTTTCCGATGCTTTATTCCTTTATTACTTTATGACTCTTTCAGATACTAATCACTAGCAACTAAGCAAGGAACAGCACTGGGGAAAGATAGCAGAGTAGCCTAAGCTCCAGGTAAGGCAGCTGGTCCCCATTTGAAGGGGAACCACAGGAAGACTCTGAACTTATGGGCTATGGAGAGATCCTCCCTCTTTTCCTTGGTTCCTCAGGGTGCGACCGTTGTTTGAGCGCCAAACGAGCACTATGCCTCCTTTCGGTGCCCTCCATCTGTCGTCGCTCCCTGCGCCTGCACCGAGCATCCAGCAAGCCCCCCTCCAGCGCTCTCTCACTGCCAGGGTCACTATCTATCCCAGGAATGCTGGCAGGAGGAATCCCTGCCAGCTGCTGTGCTTGTGAGAGATGAGTGAGCTCCTCTCCCATGGATTGCTGTTCCTCCTCAGAATAAGAACTACTCTGGGGCTCTATGGGCTCAGTTTCCACCCTGACAGTGAATCTCCTTGCACAAGAAGGAATGCTGCCTTTGCAGTTTCCCCAGCCATATTGAGAGCCCCTTCCCCATCAGCCAGGACAGCTAGGCTGGTGAGGACGAGGGAGAGGGCTTTCTCTGTGGAAGCTTCCACTCTGTGGAACTCCCTCCCTAGGGAGCTCCGCCATGCCACCTCTTAAATTAGCCTCCACCACACATTGAAAACTGGGCAGGCATTTGGGGTGGGTTAGGGTATTTTTAGAAAATGATGTTTTAATGTTTAATTTTACTGTTTTAGACTATTTGTACTGCTGTACATCACCCAGACTGGCCGGGTGACTGGCCAGATGGGCGATTAAGAAATTTAATGTATAAATAAAAATAAATAAACATACAGGTGTACATGCATAGGGTCAATTCAGCTGTTTTACAAATGGGGCTGATTTATAATTGTGGGTGGAGCCTGCCACAACAATGCCATTCCGCCTATGCACATTCTTTCTACATTTAGTTAATGACTGTAAAGGACTAGATATATACATTATAAAGTGTAGTGGACATATCTGCTGCATTTCAAGATATGTTGTCAGGGCAAGAAATGTGTGTTCATTTGGTTCACAACTTATGTCTGGCTTCACCTTGCTCAAGGCCCCTGTATTTTCTGTAATCGCCTTCTCCAAACTGGTGCCCACAAGATATGTCAGCTGTCATTGACCACAATAGTTGGAATTGGAAACAATGAGAGTTGTAGTCTAACACATCTGGAGGGTGCCAGTTTGGGGAAGACTGTTGTATAACATGGAATGATTCTTCAGCAGGCAAATATAGGCATAGAGGATTTCCTAAAGACAGGAACCTTGAAAATCTCTCCTCCACGGGAACAGTTTGCATTCACCTGATTAATTAATATTTCATTATTAGCTGTGTGTATAAAGAGCACCTATCAACACAACAAAAGCCATAGGCTCTTATTGCAATCAATTTATAGAACAGAGCAGCAACTTTTATCCTTTCTGATATCACCTCTGACGTTATCTGGAAAACATTCACTAAGAATAATACTATACATTCTTATAATCATCTAGATGCATTTGGCATGCATTGCTTGGTGCAGTAAAACCTCAAATGTTGCCTGAGTTACAAGGTTGCTTTGCGTTTTGTTTCTGTATTTTTTTTTAAATGGGATGCTGCTGCTTTTGAAGACCTAGACAGAAATCACTTTCTAATGTGCAACTGTTTCCCTTTCTTGCAGGCCTCATCGTGTGATTTACCATGGAAAAACTGTTCTGTAGCATCCTGGTGTTTGGAGTGGCTGTTGTGGTCAATGCTTGTCCAAAATATTGTGTCTGTCAGAACCTGTCTGAGTCCCTGGGGACACTTTGCCCTTCTAAGGGCCTCCTTTTTGTGCCACCAGATATAGACAGGAGGACTGTTGAACTCCGGCTTGGGGGCAACTTCATTATTAACATCAGTAGACTAGACTTTGCCAACATGACCGGCCTTGTTGACCTTACGTTGTCAAGGAATACTATCAGTTACATACAGCCCTATTCATTTGCTGACTTAGAAAGCCTACGGTCTTTGCATATGGACAGTAACAGGATGCCAGACATTGGGGAGGATATTTTGAGAGGCCTGATTAATCTTCAGCACTTGATTCTAAACAACAACCAGCTGAGTTATATCTCAGATGAAGCTTTTGAAGACTTCTTGTTCACTTTAGAAGATCTGGATCTTTCCTATAATAACCTCAGAAGCATCCCTTGGGAATCTATAAGGAAGATGGTAAACTTGCACCAGATTAGTTTGGACCATAATTTGATAGATTATATTACAGAGGGGACCTTCGCTGATCTTCAGAAATTGGCCCGGTTGGATCTGACTTCCAACAGACTTCAAAAACTTCCTCCTGATCCCATATTTGCCAGGTCCCAAATATCTCCATTAACTTCAACTCCATTTTCCCCACCTTTGTCTCTGAGCTTTGGAGGGAACCCTTTGCATTGTAATTGCGAACTCCTGTGGCTGCGGCGTCTTGACAGAGATGATGATATGGAAACTTGTGCATCTCCTCCAGGACTGAAGGGGAGGTACTTCTGGTATGTCCGGGAGGAGGAGTTTGTTTGTGAGCCACCTCTGATTACCCAGCATACACACAAGCTATTGGTTTTAGAAGGACAAATGGCCACTTTAAAGTGCAAAGCCATTGGAGATCCGTCTCCAATAATTCACTGGGTGGCCCCAGATGATCGGCTTATTGGGAATTCTTCAAGGACAGCTGTTTACGACAATGGCACCTTAGAAATCCTGATCACAACATCCAAGGATTATGGAACATTCACATGCATAGCAGCAAATGCTGCTGGGGAATCTACTGCAACAATTGAGCTGTCAATTGTCCAGCTTCCACATCTCAGCAACGGGACAGGCCGGGCAGCCCCACCCAAATCAAGACTTTCTGACATCACCAGCTCCAGCTCCAGCAAGTCAAATCGAGGGGAAACCAAAGGACCACCAGAAAGGGCCGTCTTGGTCTCTGAGGTAACAACTACCTCAGCTTTGGTCAAATGGATGGTGAGCAAGTCAGCACCAAGAGTTAAAATGTACCAGCTGCAATATAACTGCTCTGACGATGAAGTCCTAATCTACAGGTAAGTGTGACTGGCTGGCTGTCAGCTTTTGTCCTTAGGAGAGAAATGATGGGGTGGCAGGTGATTTAGTTGAAGGAGTCGTAGTATCTGCTCCTTCCTGATAGACCTGTCACAGAAGACAAGAACTTGAAAGATAGTAATTCACCTGTCCTCTACCACCTCTACAAGAGTGGTGGCACATACTAGGAAGTGACAGAGGAAATCATAGTATTCTTATATATTTTATATTGTTTTATTGTGTGCTCCTTGGTTTTAATTTTTGTGAACCGCCCAGAGAGCTTCGGCTATTGGGTGGTATAGAAATGAAATAAATAAAATAAATAGTATGTGGATGAGGTGCCTGTTTATGAAATGACATTCTTCAAAAAATTCTTCATCCATAGGCCAATGCTGATTATTAATAATAGCCAATACAACAGTTCAGCCTCCTACATTTGAGTAGGAGGTTGTGTTCTGTTCTCCTTCCATTTTGGTTCTGTTCTCCTCTTTTAGTGAAAGGTTGTACCTGCCTTGTGTTGCCCCTTAGCTGCACATTGCCCCACAATCTTACAGAATATGCATGCTGCCATCAGGCCAGCCCTATGATATGACAGTGAGATGCCCACTTCATGTGGCAAATGCTGGGAGGTGGTAGGAAGATGTTGGAGAAGAGAGCTGTATGTACCACACGGCCTACTCAGTGCCCCCCTAAGCTAGCAAGCTGTCTTCACTGTCGCATCACTGACATTATGGAAAGATTCAGCTTCCAGCCTAGTCAGCGATTGTACATGGAATGGGAGTGGGCACTATTTTGTCCTTTGCCTCAGGCAGCAAAATATATTGGGCCAGCCCTGGCTGCCATGGTTATAAATGGTGAGGTGGTGCATTGTGTGTTTGTATGAGGAAGTCTTCAGAGATCATGACTTGCAGGCTAATGATATTCTTACTACACACAATGGTCCATCATGCACATTTTCAGTCAAAGGAGGAAGGGAAAATTTCTGCAGGGAGGGACTGAAACCTAAGATCCTTTGTCAGGAGAAGAGAGGACAGCTTGTTCTGTTGTTGGTCACAGGGAAGAAATTCCTCATGTTCTCTGCTCTATACAATTCACAAATTTCTGAATTCTTTTTCAAATTTGAATGGGGAAAGGGATGGAAGAACTACCCTTCCACTGTCAGTGAAGACTACTGATTTTTGTGTTTTCATTTTTATTTTTAATTTGGGGGTACAAATGTTGGTACATTTTTTTTTTGTTTGGTTTGGTACCACCGTGAACCTGCAGTGCCTTTCATTCAGACAGCAGGATGCTGCTGCCTTCTCAGGGTCATTCTTGGGCTGTGTGAAGGGGATCTCAGGGTTGCAGTGACCTGCAAATTAGGAGACTTAGGAAATAATGATAAATGTTTCCCATCAATCCTGCCTGCTGAATGGCGCTTGAAAGTGAATGGCAAAACTGAGCTGTTGGAAATGTTTGTGCCAGTGTTATTAGGATTAGTGGCAGTGCTGACCAGCAATGTGTATGTATATTCCTCTGGAATTCCAACATATAAGCACATGTTACTCTAAAGATGTACCTAGCTGCTACATCTTTGTTTTCTTCTTTACTCTAGAGTAAGTGCAGGGGTGCTTGCAAATGGGTTACTATTTGGAAGGAGAAAGGGTTAAAGGCTCCTACCCCTATGCCAGTTTGCCAATCTGGATTGGAGCTACTGTGTGCTTACTCTGGAGTAAAAAAAAGAAAAAAAAAGATGTAGCTGCTAGCTATATCATTAAATAAATGTGTGCTTTGGGGCTCCTTTTTACTCAGTATCTGACTGCATGCCCAGAACTTAAGAAATACTATTTATGGGAAGAGAATTAGACTCACAGCATAACTGCAAAAATCTAGGCCCTGATCAACTTCCTTAAATGATCCAAGCGGCCCTTACTTTGTGCTAGGACTTAGTCCCAGATCCTATCCTTCTTTAAATGTTAAAAAAAATTCCCACATGGAGCGTCCCCATTGAAACATCCACATAAGGAAAGTACTGAGTCATGGCATTCACTCTACCGACTGATCCAGTGGCAAACTGGTTCTCACTTTTTTTGTCCTCAAAAGGAGGAGAGGGCAGGAGAAATTTCATGATCAAGACCTTCCTAGAGATCAGGCATCAGCTCATACATTATTCTATTCACCATGACTGTGGAGATGGACAGAGTTCATATGGGAATGTTCAAGCATATAAACCTAGAAGCCCAGAATTGGTGTAACAGTTAAGAAAACTGGACCTCTGAATTAGGGTACATTTTGTTGTCACCCAACCAGTGGACTAATCACTAATTACCTTGAGCCAGGATAATTTCTCCAGAAGATCTCACAGCTCCAACTCTGCCAGAAATAGCAAAATGTCTCACAGAGCTTTCTGCCAAGTAAGAGGAGCAGTTACCAGACTCTGATCATGTGAGGGCCAAAGTAGATAAGGGCAGTGCTAAGTGGCATTTATTTTTCACAGTGAATAGTGCTGATAAGAATTTTAATAGAAATGTAACACATGATCTCACCATAGTGGGGAAGACAGACCAGTTGACCTGTGTGTCTGCTAAGTCTGCTGCCCAGATGCTAACTGCTGATGTGCAACTTCAAGGCCCCTGCTCTCAATTCTTATGATTCTTTATCTTTAAACTGGAGTTGGACTGGAGAGTCCTTCAGATAGAAGACACCTTCAAACAGAGTCCTGTCCTTTGACAGTCTTTCAAATAGACAACAGTCAACTGTCCTCTGTAAAGTAAGATACATGGCTACCCTACTCTCAGTTGGGCATATCCATTTTCAGCCAGGGAAGTGTTAGGGACCACAGTGAAGGGGCTGATGGAAACCAGTAAAGACTGACACAGCCTGTAGATCTGAAGTACAGGAACCAGAACTGCTGAAAGCACATACCTGTTCCCATAAATGATCTGTTTGTTGGCCCCTGAGGCACATCTCCCACCCAGCATGCAATTACATTGTTGAGATTTAATTGGATTTTGTTGTACATCATTTTGAGTGCCCCACTGGGTGGATAAGTGATATATAAATACTTATAATAAATAAACACAAAATAAATGAGAGCCAGTGTAGTGTAGTGGTGAGAGTGACGGACTGGGAGCCGGGAGATCCGGGTTCTAGTCCCCACTTGGCCATGGAAGCTCACTGGGTGACTTTGGGCCAGTCACAGACTCTCAGCCCAACCTACCTCACAAGGTTGTTGTTGTGAGGATACAACGGTGAGGAGGAGGATAATGTAAGCCGCCTTGAGTTCCTTGCAAGAGGGAGAAAGGCGGGGTATAAATGCAATAAATAAATAAATAAATAAATAAATAAATTCCCTGATCAGATACTCAAATATAGGCTGGCATCCACAGTGGGAACATTGAAATTGTTGGTTGGAATGTCTCCATATATTGGCAGGGCCATCTTGAATAGCAGATGTAAACTCTAATCCTGTTGAAGGTGAAGGACATTGGCAAGTTTGGCCATGACTTCACAATCTGGTTCACTGGACCTATGCTGGAATGAAGAAATGATGCTTCTGCTCCTGAAATATGCCTCTGAGAAGTACTTTGCACCTGTTGGTTTTATGACAGACCACCTAGGCCCATTTTATTTTGCTGTGTTTCTTATGAAGGGTGATAAAAGCAAGTCTACAAATTAAGAATTACTGCAGCATCTCAGTCTCTGCAACAGTTACATTTACACTATGAAAATGTATATTAGATATTTCTCAAGATTTATATTTATTCATATACATTTTATAGCCCATGTTGTAGCTGATTTTAAACCATTGTGAGGTTGACTGGATTACTTAAACATTATACTTTTTCATCATCATCACCATCACTAAATAGTCTGCAAACATATTTACTAAGATATAAGTCCCACTGAACTCTGTGGGATATACTTCAAAATAAAATCCCAAATAAAATTGTTTAGGATTGGGCTGTTATTTAGATTTCATTTTTGCTAAATCAGTCTGCACTGATTCATCTCAGTCTATTCAGAACACAAACAAAAAATGCACAGTTTTGGTTGCTGAAGGGGGCTTTGATTGGTTGGCACTGTTTATTTCTTTTACTGTAGTGGTTTTAATTGTGTTTTTAATGTATTCATTTTCATGTATTTCATTAGGATTGTTAGCCACCATGAGCCACTTTTTCCGGGAAGAAATGGGGGGTACGTTTAACCCACCCATGTTCTCACTCTCAAACAGGGCCATGTAGACTTACACAAATGAAAGCAAAATGATCACACATAGATATTAGCTACACAATTTATGATTAGCAGAATGTTTTATCTGACCCTCAGGCTGAGGTTTAAAGGCTGCAGTTGTGCATAATTGTGTCTCTGCTTCTAGTTCATATAATTCCCCGCCTGACTTAACATGTGCCCAGTTAAGAGCTATAGAGCCTACCTGCTGTGCTGAGCACAGGCTGTGGCACGTGGGAGGTGCAAAACAAACTCTTCTAGTTTCTGACTTCACAAACACCTGACCTCAGCAGCTCTAGTGCAGTAGTCTGTCTTTCATACTCCTCTCTTGGGTCACAGCCTGCCCTCAACAATTAAACTTCCAGAGTTTAGACAGCAGACAGAACAGCTGCTGCTTAAAGGGGGAGGGGGAAGGGTAGTGGTGGAATAGCCCGGGGGACTGCTATGAAGTTGTATCTAGACAGGCGGAAAAAGTTGTCTTCTAAAAAAATAATCATGTTCCTTAAAGGATGGAAAGAGGCCCCCAAGAACAGGACAAACACCCCTCCCAGACCTTAAAGTTACATGACAGAAGACAAGTTAAAGGCTAATGTCCATACCATATATGTGTGGTATTAATTTTGGGGTATTGGAGTCTTAAATGTCAAACTGGGTGCCCAGTTTGGGATGTTTGGGCACCCTGCCTTCATCTCCACCCCCTAGTTCCTTTAAAATAATAATAATCCTAGCCCTTTGTATCATGCTTTGAGAAAGGTACAGTGGCATTTGGTACTATAAAAAGGGATGAAGAGCATTGTGGCATAAGTATGTAAGTCATTCCCATTTTGGCACTGGAATCACTGTTCTCTTAAACAAAATACTATTCTTCTGTACATTTAAAGCATCATTCAAAATCACAATTTCACACTACAATCAACCATTATTTACTTCTGTGGGAGAATTTAAATGCTTGATAAAAACTCACCTGTTCACCCTGGCATTTTATTTAACCCACATACCTGCCTCCTCCCCATTGTAACATTTCTTTTGTTTTAGCTAGACTGCCTAGTTTCTGTAGATAGTCTAGAAATATTCTACACCCACTGCTACAAGTTATTATTAGTGGTCACCTCACCCAGTTGCAACCCACAAACTTTACTAATAAAGACTCACAAACCACCATTGAGGGGATTTGACGATGTTTGCTAAATGCTCATCGGGCATGAGTTCTGGCCATTCACCTCCCCTGTCCTTCCCTCCCTCCCTGAGAAAAAAAAGCCTCACCTTGGGGAAAAGGAAAATGGTGGAGGATTTCACTACTACAGTAAGGAGAAGCCTCAGGCACCACAGGTCAGGATATTTTGGTGACAACAAGCCCTTTGAATGTTCTGCCATGACTCAGATGTGTGGCAGGAGCATGGATTACCATCTCCTTGCTGAGCCCGGTTTTCAAAAGTCTTTCAGGAATTAGTGAGGTGATGTTGGTTTTGTTCAATACATAGAACCATAGAGTTGAAACTTACCTCAGAGATCATCTAGTCCAACCCCCTACTCAATGCAGGCTCTGCACTGCAGGTGAAGCTGAAGCATCCTTGACAGATGATCATCCAGTATCTGCTTGAATACCTCCAGGGAAGGAGAACCCACTGCCCCCAAAGGCGATCTTTTCCACTCCTGAATTTTTAGTTATTTATTTATTAAATTTATTAATCGCCCATCTGGCTGGTCACCCAGCCATTCTGGGTGATGTATAGAGTATATAATAAAACAGTTTAAAACAATAAAATTCTACAGTAAAAACATTTTTCTAAAATACCCTAACCCACCCCAAATGCCTGCCTGAACAACCATGTTTTTAATGCATGGTAGAAGCTCATTAAAGAGGGGGCATGGCGGAATTCCCTAGGGAGGGAGTTCCACAGAGTGGGGGCCACCACAGAAAAGGCCCTCTCCCTCGTCCCCACCAGTCTAGCTGTCCTGGCTGATGGGACAAAGAGAAGGCCATCTGAGGCGGAAGTAAGTGATCAGATGCAAACGGCTTCTGCCACAATGTTTGCTTCCCATTTTTCCTTGTGATAGGCTATGTGTCTCTGTTTACGTAGATACTTACGTAGCCTATTGCGTGAAAAAACAGGGATGCAAATGGCATAGTGGACATCATTTGCGTCCCTGGTTTTTCATGTGATAGGCTACGTAATCTATGTAAATATAGATGCGTAGCCTATCGCGAGAAGAAACAGGGATGCAAATGGCATAGTGGACACCATTTGTGTCCGGAGAGCACTGTAGGAGCTGGGACAGAGCCGGCCAGCTTGGATTCCAGGGATGGGGGATGGATTGCCTCCCCCCCATTGAGGTTTCCAGGGGGAGGAACAGATAGCTTTCCCCTCCAGTGGACCCCCCAGCGGACGCGAGGTAAGGGGATCCGTACATCCCTAATTTGGATAGATGGCTGCCTCTGAACTTGGAGGCAACCTCCTATCCAATGCATGGCAGGAGGAGTGCAGAGGGGATTATCCTTATATTGTCCTTAAATGCCCTGCATTTACAGCTAGATGATCGATTTTGGCTGTCTAGCCATGGGAGGTCAGAGAGCGGGGTGGCCGGACGACACATAGGAATTGCTGCACCAGAACCTACAAATGCCCTGCCCCCAGGAACACCCCTTTTCCCTCTGCACTGCTCTTATGAGTGTGGAGTGCAGGGATGATCCGCACCACCTACAAGGCAGCAGGGGAGGAGGTGGGGAGGCAGTTCTCTGGCAACCGACCTCAGAGCGCAGGCTCCGAGGATCAATCCTATGGCTATCGAGCTGCTGTCTAGCCGCCATAGGATTATGCCCTAAGTCACCTAGGTCCTCTTCACATGTATTGCTGCCATGGTCTCCCCAGTCCTATTCTTGTGTCTTTGATTTTGTTGTTCTTGTACCTAAGTGCAAGACTTTACATTTATCTCTGTTGAATTTCATCTTATTAGATCCGGCCCAATGTTCCAGCCTGTCTAGAACCTTTTGAATCTTGATGCTGTCTGCTATGGTGTTGGCTATCCCTCCTAGCTTTGGGTTATCTGCAAATTTGATAAGCAACCCCTCTACACCCTCATCCAAGTCATTTATAAAACAACAACACAGGGCCTGGATGAGGGTGTATAAATGACTAGGAGGGCGGTTGTTTATCAAATTTGCAGTTGACATAAAGCTAGGAGGGATGGCCAACACTCCACTGTGACACCGCACTTGAGACCTCCCTCTGTGAGGATGCTGAGCTATTAATTAGCACTCACTGAGTGTGGTTGCTCAACCAGCTGTGGATCCACCTAATTGTAGTACTGTCCAACCCACTTTACCATCTTGTCAACAAGGATATCAACAGTGATGGGGGGGAGATATGCCCAATTAAATGCAAAATTCCAGAGGTTAGCCAGAAGAGATAACGAATTATTTTTAAACAAGCAATGCGCGGAAGTGGAGGAAGATAATAGAATAAGAAGGACAAGAGACCTCTTCCAGAAAATTAGAAACATCGGAGGTAAATTCCGGGCAAAAATGGGTATGATCAAAAACAAAGATGGCAAGGACCTAACAGAAGCAGAAGAGATCAAGAAAAGGTGGCAAGAATATACAGAAGATCTGTATAGGAAGGATAATAATATCGGGGATAGGTTTGACAGTGTGGTCAGTGAGCTAGAGCCAGACATCCTGAAGAGTGAGGTTGAATACGCCTTAAGAAGCATTGCTTCTTAAGGCAGCAGCAGGAGACAACGATATCCCAGCTGAACTGTTTAAAATCTTGCAAGATGATGCTGTCAAGGTGATGCATGCCATATGCCAGCAAATCTGGAAAACACTAGGGATGGGGGAGAATTTCTCCCCGAAACTTCAGGGGGCCGAGCGCCAACGCATTCGGTCCTCTGAAGGTTGTTCGGGGAGAAATTCTCCACCCCCCCGCCCCCCGCACACCCCCCCGGGATGGGACTTACCTTTCACGAATGTCCCTCCCAGCGGCGGGTCCCGGTGGCGGTTCGGTAGGTCTTCGCCAGGGGCGGGGCGGCAGCCGGTCTTTCGACCGGCTGCTGCCACCGCCATTACAAGAAAAGTAAAAAAAAAAAAATGCCCCTGTGATAGGCTACGTAATGATTAACGTAACCTATCACGGCTAGATTTGCAAAGTCAGCCGTGATAGGCTACGTCAATCGTCACGTAGCCTATCAGGGGGCGTTTTTTTGTTTTTTTTAACTTTCGCGTTCGCGGCCGGGCGAGGCGGGAAGCCTCCTCCCCGGCCTGAATTTCGGCCGGGGCGAGGCGGGAAGCCTCCCCCCCGGCCTGAATTTCACGGGGGGAGCAGCGAAGCGCCTCCCCCCTACCGCGAACGTCCTTTGAGGACAGGTAAGTGACTTTCGTCCACCCCTACCCTGGAGAAGATGCCGATGCCAGGGAAAGTGGAAGGCAAAAGGAAGAGGGGCCGACCAAGGGCAAGATGGATGGATGATATTCTGGAGGTGACGGTCTTGACCTTGGGGGAGCTGGGGGTGGTGACGGCCGACAGGAAGCTCTGGCATGGGCTGGTCCATGAAGTCACAAAGAGTCGGAAGCGACTGAACAAATAAACAACAACAATAATCATGTCTGGGTAAAAAAGAAAAAAGAAAAAAGACCAGACTGCAAATGTTGGCGGCGGCAGCCGGTCGGAAGACCAGCCGCTGCCACCGCTGAAGCCGCTGTTGGAGCTGCTGCCATCCGGAACATCTGCTCCAGGTAAGTCTTGTCCCGGGGGGGATCCACGGGGTGGCGGGGGGGGGGTGGCAGGCCATTCCACCATGGATTTTGGGGGGGTGAATGCCAGTGCATTCGGCCTCACTGAAATCCATGGTGGAAATCTCTGCCATCCCTGTGTACAACGCATGTACATGAATGTACCATGCATGTACATGAATGTACAAATGAATGTACAACATCCAGTGATTTGGAAACAATTAGTTGTTATTGTAAGTGTAACAAAGAATCTTTTGAAAGTGTATGCATTAGAACCAGAGTTCCAAACTCTGCCTTAGGAATGTTACTTACAAAAAGCTGACTGTGTTCCTTGTAAGACTGGTCTTCATCCACAGGAAAGCCACAGGAGTTGTACTTGTGGAAGTGAATGTATCACAGGAAGTTTTCTGGATGCTAAAACATTCTCTGTCACAACTATTTAAGCATGTTAGTGATGCTCTGTTTTAGCACTGTCTCTAATTGTTTATCTAACTCATCAAAGGCTCCACATTCTCACTCAAGGCACATTTGGGATGAGTAACATCACACTGCTTACCCAGAACACCTGCCACATTTCCTCTCATAGCCCTGTGGCACCCAAATGGTGAGGCCCACACTTGCACTTTTAACACAGAGGGAAGATGCTCTCACTGAAAGAGCATTTCATTTAAACTTCAAATGACTCACCATTTTCATTTGTGTGAGTTGGATGTTTTAACATATTCATGTTTGTACAGTTCGTGAATATTAAAAGCCAACAGAGCCACGAAAGGCCATTGGCTCCCTCCCCCATTGGAAGTGGTAGAATTTATGGAATTTCATGTACTAGACTGACTGGCTGGGGAATGCTAGGAGTTGTAGGACTTTCTTCTCTCTCTAAACATGCATAGGATTGCAGCCTTAGAGCCTTTAGTCCAAGGATGCAGAACTTCAAGCCCAAGGGACAAACGTGGCCTGCCTGGGTCCCAGTCCAGACCCCTGGGATTCCAAGATGACCATGTCCCCTGCCCTTGGCCCTATCCCATTTTCCCTGACCACCAACCATGTGGTAGTTTCTCAGCCTTTCTGACATTTTCCCCTCATTCTGAAAGGTTGAAATGCCTCACCTAAAGCCTAGTTACTGGCAGGAAGAGCTCTAAGATACAATAGGCTGGTCTTTTTTGTAGATGTTCCTCTGTATTTTTGGCCCCAACTCTTTTGCCTTTGGCCCCATCCATTTTGCCTTCATTACCACTCACAATGGAATGACAGGCCCTGAAATCTTCTCTGGTGTCAGGGTGGAAACTGAGCTGATAGAACCCCAGAGCAGTTCTGATTCTGAGGAGGATCAGCAATCCGTGGGAGAGGAGCCAACTCATCTCTCACAGGCACAGCAGCTGGCGGAGATTCCTCCTGCTGGCATTCCTGAGATAGATAGTGATCCTAGCAGTGAGAAAGTGCGGGAACAGGGCTTGCTAGACGCTCGACGTAGCCGCAAAGAGCGACGAGCGATGGAGGGTGCAGAAAGGAGGCGTAGCGCCTGTTTGGCGCGCAAGCAACGGCTGTGTCCCTTGGACCCAAGGGAAAGAGGGAGGATCTCTCCCTAGCCCATAAGTTCAGGGTCTTCAAGTGACTCTCCTTCAAATGAGGATCAACTGCCCACTCTGTGCATAGGCCACTCTGCTGTTCCTTGCTTAGTCGCTGGTGATTAGCATCTGAAAGAGTCATTATGTTGTAAAAGGATTAAAGCCTTGAAAAGAATCCTTTCATCTGTGTCTTGAATTGGCTATTGGATTCTACTGAAAGAGGCCGCTAGGGCGCCCCCTGACATCTGGAATGGAATGTGACCCTCAGGATGAAAGGAGTTCAACACCCCTACTGTAGTCCTTGTGCTGTCTGCTGAACTTCAACTATTTGTTCAGATCCACTCAGGTGTTTTTAAGGTATTGCTGATATCTATATCTACCTGTATCTTTAGCTATATACCTATATCACTATATCTGCATCTGTATCTGTATCTATCTATATCATCTAGGTATATCTATATCTATATTATCCATATTTAAGAACATAAGAAGAACCATGCTGGATCAGATCAAGGGTCCATTTAGTCCAGCATTTTGTTCACACAGTGGCCAACCATCTGTTGGCCAGGAATGCTCAAGCAGGGCATGAGTGCAACAGCACCCTCCCATCTATGTTCCCCAGCAACTGGTGTACATTAGGGATGGGGGAGAATTTCTCCCCGAAACTTCGGGGGGCCGAGTGCCAACGCATTTGGTCCTCCGAAGGTTATTCGGGGAGAAATTCTCCGCCCCCCGCCCCCCCCCGGGATGGGACTTACCTTTCACGAATGTCCCTCCCAGCAGCGGGTCCCAGCAGCGGTTCGGCAGGTCTTCGTCAGGGGCGGGGGCGGCAGCTGGTCTTTTGACCAGCTGCCGCTGCCACCATTACAAGAAAAGTAAAAAAAAACAAAATGCCCCTGTGATAGGCTACGTAATGAATAACGTAGCCTATCACGGCTAGATTTGCAAAGTCAGCCGTGATAGGCTACGTTAATCGTCACGTAGCCTATCATGGGTGACTTTGAAAAAAAAAAAAAAAGCACATACGGCTAATGGCGGCCCCCATAGGGAGCCGCCATTCGCATTCCTTATTTGGTCCCTGTAGTCTACGTAAAGATTTACGTAAAAAGATTTACGTAGACTACAGCGAAAATAAGGACAACGCTATTTGCGTTGCCCAAAGCACAGGAACTTTGGCCCACCAGCTTGTGTGCAAGGCGCAGGTGAAATTTCCTTTTTTTCCAGGAAAACTGAAACTCCCAAAGCCAAGAGCTGTAACTTCTCCCCACCTCTGCCCCTGCCAACACCCCGAAGATGCCTCATATTGTGCTGGATTGCTTTGCCACACAGTGGACTGTTATTGGAATAAGAAGGTAATTAATATAAATACTATGTGTGTCGTGCTTTTTCAACACTGCTTGAAATTTGGACGTATAGTGTTGCTGGAACTACAACCTCGCATGCACAGAGACATGGACACAGACATGCAAGAGCTAAAGAAAAGCAGAACTACCTAAGCAAATGATGGGTGTCTTTAACTTATTGTTTTATATTTCATATTCTTTTATGGAAGTCATGAAATTCAAGAAATACAGGACAGCGCAGGCAGTAAAATGGGAGCAGAAATCAAACAAACGTTGAAAAAAACCCTTCTTTAATTTCTGTTTTGAGAGGATCAACAGAGAGAAAAGACACAGATGGTTCACTTCAGCATCATGGGGAGAACAAACACTACATCGGCTGCTATAATATGCCTTTCTTTAAGAATTTAGAAAGATGAAAGTAAATGCTTGAATATGACTTAAAAGGGGGGCAGGGAGGAACATGTCCAGAAGTCAAGGTTTGCTTTTAAAATCAAAATAAGACTGGGTTTATAAAAATCTAAAAGACTGAGTTGATTGACAAAAATGACAAGGAAATAGAAAAGAGAAAGCAGAAGTAAGGGTTGACGTTACACAACAAATGCAGCCTTTTCTGGAGTCCAAAATCGAGATAAACAAACAAACACCGGAATGGCGGGGGAGGGGAGAGCGTAGCAGCAACATCTGAGAAAAAGCTATGTTTGTTTGAAAAATTATGGAAAGGAGAGATGAATCTAATCAAATACAAATAACAAATGAGTTGGAGGTAGAAGGAAATAGGAGAGGGCAGCTGGAAGAGGTGCTGCAAAAGACAACATCCCAAAGGGGACAGAGTATCAAGGATCAAGGAAACACTCCCAGTTAGGTATGTCCGTGGAATCCGCCATGGATTCAAATGAGGCCGAATTCCATTGAATTTGGCCCCCTGGAGTCCGTGACAGAACGGATGTACTCACCTCCACCTCCCGGAACCACACGGACTGAATCCTCCCTTCTAGTGGCTCCATTCAGTAAGTGATCTGGACGCAAATGACGTCCGCAAATGACATCCACAACGCCATTTGCATCCTTGCATTTTCTTGTGATAGGCTAAGCATTTGAATTTGCATAGATAGTTGCGTAGCCTATCGCGTGAAAAAGCAGGGATGCAAATGGCAGTATCATCTATGCAATTTCAAACGCGTAGCCTATCACGAGAAAATTAGGGATGTACGAAAGTCACTTACCATTTTGCGGATTGATTCGCAATGGGGGGGAGGCACTCCATCCCTCCCTCTGGAATCCTCGACAGGGGGGGAGGCGGTCCGGTCCTCCCCCCCAGAATCCTGCCCGGCCAGCTCTGCTCTGCGGCAGCTCCACAGCTGGCCAGGGCCGTCTGCAGCCAGAGTTCCAGCCGCGGACGGCCTGCTGCGGATGCAAATGGTCGCCATAGCGGCCGCCATTTGCATCCAGCCAGGCTGCCATGATTGGCTATGTAAGTAGTTACGTAGCTTTTCACGGCAGGCCCCCCCCAAAAAAACAACGACAGCATATGCAAATGGCAGCGGCTATGGCGGCCGCCATTTGCGTTCCCTATTTTTCGCCATTTTAGCCTATGTAAATATTTACATAGGCTATTATGGCGAAAAAAAAGGGAGATGCAAATAGCGTAGTGGGCGCTATTTGCGTTTCTTTTTTTCCCGCCGTTTTAGCCTATGTAAATATTTATGTAAGTTATTATGGCGAAAAAAAAGGAATGCAAATAGCATCCACTACGCTATTTGCATTCCCCTTTTTTTTTCACCCTAATAGGTGAAACGTAAATATTTACGTAAATATTTACGCAGGCTAAAACGGCGAAAAATAGGGAATGCAAATGGCAGCCACCATAGCCGCCGCCATTTGCGCACGCTGGTGTTGTTTTTTTTTTGCCTGCCGTGATAGGCTACGTAAATACTTATGTAGCCTATCACGGCAAACAGCAGATGCAAATGGCGGCCGTGGCAGCTGGTCAAAAGACCAGCTGCCGGAGCCGCTGCTGGAGCCACCGCTGCCAGAACATCTGCCCCAGGTAAGCTTCATCCTGGGGGGAATCCGCAGAGGGCAGGGGGGAGGCCGTTTCGCCATGGATTTTGGGGGCTGAATGCCAGTGCATTTGGCCTCACTGAAATCCGTGGTGGAATTCTCCACAATCCCTAGAGAAAATACAGTGACACAAACGGCATCTCAGATGCCATTTGCATCCAGATCACTTCCTGTTTCCACCCAGCAGCGGTACGGATGGCAACAGCAACCGTATCACTGGTGGAATGGAGCTGGCCAGCGGCTCCATGGAGTCAATGTGGAGCAGAGCTGGCTGGCGAGGATTCCGGAGGGGAGGAACGGATTGCCTCCCCCGCCGGTGGACTCCCCCATGGATGCAAGGTAAGGGATTCCTACATCCCTACTCCCAGTACAACCAAGCTGTTTCCTTTTAATTTAAAATTTTGAGGAGAGCCTAATGGTGATCAAAATCAAATGAATTGAAGGAGCAACTCCTAGGAATGCATATGCACACACACTATCATCTACCCACACCAGCCCTCTCCCAAAGACACAGCTAACACAATAACTGAACACAGTCTTTCACAGAAGTATATATACCGCCTTCCTCCACCTCTCTCTGATTGGAGACTGCTGGCGTTGGTTCTGGCTGAGAGTTCCTATTTGCCAAAGCACACACCTTCCTCCTCCTGCACTCACCGCCCTGCCTCCTCCTACCTTCCCACATATGCTAGCCTTCCCCCTCTCTCCCACCCTCCCTCCCTCCTCCTCTTCCTCCTCCTCCTCCTCTTCCTCATGCCCCTCCATGTGAGCATTCAGAAACTGATACATTTTGGAGACAGCCTGTCTGCACTGATCAGGGATTAAGTAGAGTTGCAAATCTACGAGGTGAAGGAGGCTCTTCGGAGGGGGGGCGCTTTGCCCTGGGGAGCCTTGGTACTGCTCTGACCCACCTTGTATTATGAGGATTTTGCTCCAAATAAGCCCGCTTCACCTCATTATTCGGGCTGCATAACAAGGCGGTGCACAGCCCTACTAATTATGCCTAACATGCAGTTTGCCTTTTTTGCAGCAGCCATACACTGGGTTGACATCTTCATTGAGCTGTCTACCACAACCCCAAGATCTCTTTCCTGGCTGGACAGTGCTAGCCCAGATCCCATCAGGCTATACTTGAAGTTGGGATTTTTTGCCCCAACGTACATCTATATCTCTATCTATATCATCTGTATCAGTCTCTCTCTCTGTCTCTCTCTCTCTGTCTGTCTCTGTTTCGCTGTCTCTGTCTCTGTCTCTGTCTCTCTCTCATCTGTCTATCTATCTATCTATCTATCTATCTATCTATCTATCTATCATCTATTTAATCACCTATATCTATATGTATCTATATCATCTATATCTATATTATCTATCTGGCAGGGTTCTAAACAGAAGCCTGCAACAGGGTTTCTCCTAAACCAAGTACAGAGACAGAGGGAGGGAGGGAGGGAGGGAGGGAGGGAGGGAGGGAGGGAGGGAGGGAAGGATGGGCAGATTCCCTACCTGCTGGTCTGGCCAGGAATCTGCCCTTGGGGAGAGGCAATCCGTTCCTCCCCCCGGATTCCTCTTTGGCCAGCTCCGCTCAATGTCGATTCTTCAGAGCTGCTGGTCAACTCCGAAGCAGCAGTGATACGGCTGCCATGCCACCATGCTGGCTGAGGGGTATTGACTGCAGACTAGGGATGGATGAAAGGGACTTACCTTGTCCCGCAGTTTGCTTCGCGGTGGGGGGGAGGCGCTTTGGTTCTCCCCCCGAAGTTCAGGCGAGGGGGGGAGGCGCCCCGTCTCGCCCGGCCGAAATTCAGGCCGGGGGGGAGGCGCCCCATCCTTCACTGGTAAAATTCGACTGGGGAGGAGCGCCCCGTCTCCCCGGCCATGAAAAAAAAAAGTACAATAAAAAAAACACCCGTGATAGGCTACGTGATGATTTACGTAGCCTATCACGGCTAGATTTCCAAAGTCAGCCATGATAGGCTACATAAATCATCACGTAGCCTATCACGGGTGACTTTGGAAAAAAAAGTGTGTACACAAACGGCAGCGCCCCATGGGCACCACCATTTGCATTCCTTATTTGGACAGGGGTAGTCTATGTAAAGATTTACGTAGACTACGGCGAAAATAAGGGCAACGCAAATTGCGTTCCCTTATTTTCGCCGTAGTCTATGTAAATCTTTACGTAGACTACCCCTGTCCAAATAAGGAATGCAAATGGCGGCGCCCATGGGGCGCCACCATTTGCGTACGCGCTTTTATTTATTTTTTTTCAAAGTCACCCGTGATAGGCTACGTGACGATTTATGTAGCCTATCACGGCTGACTTTGGAAATCTAGCCGTGATAGGCTACGTAAATCGTCATGTAGCCTATCACGGGTGTGTGTTGTTGTTTTTTTACTGTAATTTTTTTTTGTAATGGCGGTGGCGGCAGTTGGTCGGGAGACCGGCCGCCACCCCCGCCCCCGCCGAAACGCCACCGAAACGCTGCCGGGACCCACTGCCGAGAGGGACATTCGCCGAAGGTAAGTCCCATCCCGGGGGGCTGGCGGGGGGCTGGCGGAGAATTTCCCCACCAATTTCGGGGGGGTAAATGCGTCGGCACTCGGCCTCCCGAAGATTCGTGGAGAAATTCTCCGCCATCCCTGCTGCAGACGCAAATGGCATCCAGGACACCATTTGTGGCAGTAAAGGTCTTAGTTTAAGGTAAATGCAGCTGTAAATGGCTGCATTTAGCTTAAACTAAGACCTTTATGGCCTCAAATGGCATCCTGGATGCCATTTGTGTCCCTGCTTTTTTTTTTTAAACTGCAAATGGTCTGTTTTTTCATGTGATAGGCTATGCAAATATTTGTGTAAATATTTGTGAAAAAAAAGCAGGGACGCAAATGGCGTCCAGAACGCCATTTGCAGCTGTAAAGGTCTTAGTTTAAGCTAAATGCGGGCATTTATACCTGCATTTACCTTAAACTAAGGCCTTCATGGCCGCAAATTGCATCCTGGACACCATTTGCATCCGCAATCAATCCTCCTCAGCCAGCAATACAGCATGGTGGCCATATTGCTGGCACTCTGGAGCTGGAGGATCCGGCCAAAGAGGATTCCATGGGGAGGGGGAGGTATGTGTTCCATTCTGCCACGGATTCCGGGGGGGCAGATTCTTTAGAATCCAGCCTCATTGGGGTCCGTGGCGGAATTCTCCACCATCCCTAGAGGGAGTAGTAGGGATGTACGAAAGTCACTTGCCTTTTTGACAGGGTGATTTGCGGTGGGGAGGAGGTGCTCTGTACCTCCCCCCAAAATCCTAATCCATCCGGCTCTGCTCCGCAGAGATTCCGTGGAGCCGCCGGCCGGGGCTACCCGCAGCCAGACATCTGGCCGCTGGGCAGCCTTCCGGAAAAAACAACAACCGCGTACGCAAATGGCGGCAGCTATGGCGGCAGCCATTTGCATTCCCTATTTTTCGGCGTTTTAGCCTACGTAAATATTTACGTAAGCTATTATGGTGAAAAAAGAGGAACACAAATAGTGTAGTGGGCGCCATTTGCGTTCCTTTCCCCCCCCTCGCCGTTTGAGCCTACGTAAATATTTATGTAAGCTATTATGGCAGGGGGGGGGGAAGGAACGCAAATAGTGCCCACTACGCTATTTGTGTTCCTCTTTTTTTCACCGTAACAGCTTACGTAAATATTTACGTTGGCTAAAACAGTGAAAAAAGGGAACGCAAATGGCAGCCGCTGTAGCCGCCACCATTTGCGTATGTTTTTGTTTATTTTGCTTGCCATGATAGGCTGCATAAGTATTTACGTAGCCTATCACAGCAAAGGCAGCTATGCAAATGGCTCTGGTGGCCACCATTTGAGTCTGCAGCAGCCGGCCGAGAGACCAGCTGCCACTGCTGCCACTGCTGCCAGAGCCGCTGGCGGAGCCGCCACCGCAGGAACATCCACCCCAGGTAAGCTTCATCCCGGGGGGGATTCTGCCGGGGGCGGGGGGTGGGAGACCGTTCCGCCAAGGGTTTTGGGGGGCTGAATGGCAGTGCATTCGGCCTCACTGAAATCTGTGACGGAATTCTCCGCCATCCCTAAGAGGGAGGCAGTCTGGACACTGGACCGGATGTAAGGGGACAATGCAGGCATACTGATCCCACCCCCTCAGTTCAGACCTCACTGTGTTTAGTCAGGAAGGTCTTAAAGGGAGTTCTAGCCATGTTCACTTGAATGCAAGTAGAACTCTCCATGCCATTGAGGGCCCTGATAAATGGGGGCAAGAGTGGGGACTACAATCCAGTTATCTGGAGTCATAGTCCAACACTAACCACTACACCACACTGATTCTCACCTACAACTCTGGGATTTACCACCTCTCCGCTGACTTTAATATAATCTCCAGATATATAGTGGCAAGGGGCTAATCAGAACAATAAATATGTTTAGGCTCTGGTGAAATGGATGCGTCATGCATGCCTGATCAGGTCTGGGAGTCTGGCGGACCCTCCCCACCTGCTGCCTCAAGCCATGCCAACTGAGTCCCCTGCCACCCCTCCTGCTTGCAAAGCCATCTGCACTCACCCCAAGCCCATCCAGCGATCTCTGTGGCCACAGTTTGTGGAGAAAAATGGCCGGCGCAGATAGGCGCACATTTGCTCTTATGCAAAATGGATCTGTGAATGGCCAGTATACGCAAAGTTACAGGTCATTTGTGTGCACACCACCCTTATTGCATACTATCCTCCTTCTCCTTCCTTCCCTTTTAAGTTTTGGTTAAATCCTTTGGGGTGGGGGGATGAAGGCACAACCTATATACACTTCATAAATACATAAAGCCCACTTGCTGTTCACTTGTATGTTCTGAAAACAGAACATACAGTAGGGCAAAAAAAGGATAACTCCTACATGACAAATAGTCCACAAGAAATGTCTCCTAAAGAATTGGTATATAGGGAAAATTAAAGTATAGCCCAATTCACAGCCAGTTAAGAGAATGTGGATGAGCTTTGGCCAATTTAGCTCCACTGATTTAAAGTATGCTCTCTAAGACTAAAAACAAGTATTCTGCCTCAACTGGATTGTCAGCTGGCCAACCACAAATCTTTTATTTTTGCTAAGTAGTGTAAACATTCCCCTTCATGGATCACTGCCTTGTTGCGGTGAAGGGGCTTGCATAACTCAGTGAAGCCATAAGCTATGCCATGCAGGGCCACCCAAGACGGACAGGTCATGGCGGAGAGTTCTGACAAAATGTGGTCCGCTGGAGAAGGAAATGGCAACCCACTCCAGTATTCTTGCCAAGAAAACCCAACGGAACATATCACAAGGCTAAAAGATATGACACCGGAAGATGAGACCCTCAGGTCAGAAGGTGTCCAATATACTAGAGGGAATTTCCAAGTAGCGTCAGAAAGAGTGAAGCAGCTGGGCCAAAGCCGAAAGGACACTCAGCTGTGCATGTGTCTGGTGGTGAAAAGAAAATCCGATGCTGTAAAGAACATGTTTAGGAACCTGGAATGTCAGATCAATGAATCAAGGTAAGCTGGAGGTGGTCAAACATGAGATGGCAAGACTGAACATCGACATCTTGGGAATCAGCGAACTAAAATGGACAAGCATGGGCAAATTTAATTCAGGTGACCATTATATCTACTACTGTGGGCCAGAATCCCTTAGAAGAAATGGAGTAGCACTCATAGTCAACAAAAGGGTGGGAAAAGCAGTACTGGGGTACAATCTCAAAAATGATAGAATGATCTCAGTATGAATCCAAGGCAAACCATTCAACATCACAGTAATTCAAGTCTATGCCCCAACCACTGAGGCTGAAGAAGCTGAGGTTGATCGGTTCTATGAAGACTAGGGGTGGACGAAAGTCACCTTTTCTCGCAGCTTGTTCGCGGTGGGGGGGAGCGCTTCGCTGCTCCCCCCTCAAAGTTCAGGCCGGGGGGGGGAGGCTTCCCGCCTCGCCCGGCCGAAATTCAGGCTGGGAGGGAGGCTTCCCGCCTTGCCCGGCCGAAATTCAGGCCGGGGAGGAGGCTTGCCGCCTTGCCCGGCCGCGAACGCGAAAGTTAAAAAAACAAAAACAAACGCCCCCTGATAGGCTACGTGACGATTCACGTAGCCTATCACGGCTAGATCTGCAAAGTCAGCCGTGATAGGCTACGTGAATCGTCACGTAGCCTATCACAGGTGACTTTAAAAAAAAAAAAAAGCGCGTACGCCAATGGCGGCCCCCATAGGAAGCCGCCATTCCCGTTCCTTATTTAGTTGCTGTAGTCTATGTAAATGTTTACGTAGACTACGGCGAAAATAAGGGCAACACAAATAGCATTGCCCTTATTTTCACCGTAGTCTACGTAAACATTTACGTAGACTACAGCGACCAAATAAGGAACGGGAATGGCGGCTCCCTATGGGGGCCGCCATTATCCGTACACACTTTTTTTTTTTTTAAGTCACCCGTGATAGGATACGTGACGATTCACGTAGCCTGTCATGGCTGACTTTGCAAATCTAGCCGTGATAGGCTACGTCAATCGTCACATAGCCTATCAGGGGACGTTTTGTTTTTTTTTTCTTTTATTGCAATGGCGGGGGCAGCAGCCGGTCGAAAGACTGGCTGCCGCTCCCGCCCTGCTCGAACACCCGACGAACCGCCAGCCGGACCCGCCACCGGGAGGGACATTCAGGGAAGGTAAGTCCCGTCCTGGGGGGGGGGTGCGGGGTGCAGGGGGGTGCGGAGGATTTCTCCCCAAAACTTGTTTGGGGGGCCGAACACGTTGGCGCTCGGCCCCCCGAAGTTTCGGGGAGAAATTCTCCGCCATCCCTAATGAAGACCTACAACACCTTCTAGAACTAACACCAAAAAAAGATGGCCTCTTCATCATAGGGGATTGGAATACTAAAGTAGGAAGTCAAGAAATCACTGGGATAACAGGCAAGCATGGCCTTGGTGTACAAAATTAAGCAGGACAAAACCTAATAGGGTTTTGTCAAGAGAACACGCTGATCATAGCAAACACACTTTTCCAACAGCACAAGAGGTGACTCTACACGTGAACATCACCAGATGGTCAATATTGAAATTAGGGATGTACAAAAGTGACTTACCTGATCGCGGATTGTGTTCGCGGTGGGGGGGGTGCTCCGTCCCTCCCCCTGGGATCCTCGATGGCCGGCTCTGCTCCGCAGCTAGGGGTGGACGAAAGTCACTTACCTGTCCTCGAAGCTTGTTCGCGGTGGGGGGGAGGCGCTTCGCTGCTCCCCCCACGAAGGTCAGGCCGGGGGGGAAGCTTCCCGCCTCGCCCGGCTGAAATTCAGGCCGGGGAGGAGGCGCCTCGCCTCGCCCGGCCGCGAACTCCAAAGTTTTTTTTTAAAAAAGAAACGCCCCCGTGATAGGCTACGTGACGATTAACGTAGCCTATCACGGCTAGATCTGCAAAGTCAGATGTCGGGTGACTTTAAAAAAAAAAAGCGCGTATGCAAATGGCGGCCCCCATAGGGAGCCACCATTTGCGTTCCTTATTTGGTCACTGTAGTCTACGTAAATCTTTACGTAGACTACAGCGACCAAATAACAAACGGGAATGGCGGCTCCCTATGGGGGCCGCCATTATCTGTACACGCTTTTTTTTTTTAAAGTCACCCGTGATAGTCTATGTGACGATTTACGTAGCCTATCATGGCTGACTTGGCAAATGTAGCCGTGATAGGCTACGTTAATCGTCACGTAGCCTATCACGGGTGACTTTAAAAAAAAAAAAAGCGCGTATGCAAATGGCGGCCCCCATAGGGAGCCACCATTTGCGTTCCTTATTTGGTCACTGTAGTCTACGTAAATCTTTACGTAGACTACAGCGACCAAATAACAAACGGGAATGGCGGCTCCCTATGGGGGCCGCCATTATCTGTACACGCTTTTTTTTTTTAAAGTCACCCGTGATAGTCTATGTGACGATTTACGTAGCCTATCATGGCTGACTTGGCAAATGTAGCCGTGATAGGCTACGTTAATCGTCACGTAGCCTATCACGGGGGCGTTTTTTTTTTCTTTTCTTGGAATGGCGGCGGCGGCAGCCAGTCAAAAGACCGGCTGCTGCTCCCTCCCCGCTCTAACACCCGCTGAACCGCCGGCCGGACCCGCCGCCGGGAGGGACATTCGGCAAAGGTAAGTCCCGTCCCGGACATTTCCGTCCAGCCAGGCAGCCGTGATAGGCTATGTAAGAATTTACTTAGCCTATCACAGCTAACCTCCCCCCCCCCCAAAAAAAAGCAGCATATGCAAATGGTGGCGGCTGTGGCGGCCTCCATTTGCATTCTCTATTTTTCGCCTTTCTAGCCTACGTAAATATCTATGTAGGCAATTACGGTGAAAAAAAGGGAACCACAAATAGCATCCTGGGCACTACTGGCGTTTCTTATTTTTTCGCCATAAAATCTTACGTAAATATTTAAGTAGGATAAAACAGCGGGGGAAAAAAGAACACAAATAGCACCCACTACACTATTTGTGGTTCCCTTTTTTTCGCCATAATTGCCTACGTAAATATTTATGTAGGCTAGAATGGCGAAAAATAGAGAACGCAAATGGTGGCCGCCGTAGCCGCCACCATTTGCGTATGCTGGTTTTGGGGGTTTTTTTAGGGGTTAGCCAAGATAGGCTACGTAAATTCTTATGTAGCCTATGACAGCTTGAAGGATGGCAATGGCGGCCACAGCAGCCTGGCTGCGGCCGGCCAGGAGACCAGCCACCGACACTGCCGTTGCCCCTGCCGGAGCCACCGCCACCTCCAGAACCGCCGCAGCTGGAACCGCCGCCGGAACTGCCACCGCCGGAACCGCCGCACCCGCCCAAGGTAAGTTCCATCCCAGGGGATTCTGTGGGGGGGGCAGGGGGTAGAAGGCCGTTCTGCCACAGATTCCAGGGGGGCGGATTCTAAAGAATCTGGCCTCACAGGAATCCATGGCAGAATTCTCTGCCATCACTAATCAAAATCAGATTGATTATGTACTTTGCAGCCAAAGATGGAGAAGCTCCATACAGTCAGTAAAGACAAGACCTGGAGCTGACTGTGGCTCAGATCATGAGCTTCTTATTGCAAAATTTCGGCTTAAATTGAAGAACATAGAGAAAACCACTAAACCATTCAGGTATGACCTAAATCATATCCCTTATGAATACACAGTGGAGTTGAGGAATAGATTTAAGGGATGAGACCTGATAGACAGAGTGCCTGAGGAACTATGAACGGAGGTCCGTAACATTGTTCAGGAGGCAGCAACTAAATCCATCCCAAAGAAAAAGAAATGCAAGAAAGCCAAGTGGCTGTCTGATGAGGCTTTACAAGTAGCTGAGGAAAGAAGGGAATTGAACAGCAATGGAGAAAGGGGAAGATATATCCAACTGAACGCAGAGTTCCAGAGAACAGCAAGGAGAGACAAGAAGGCCTTCTTAAATGAACAATGCAAAGAAATTGAAGAAAACAATAGAATGGGAAAGACTAGAGATCTCTTCAAGAAAATCGGAGATCTCAAGGGAACATTTTGTGCAAAGATGGGCATTATAAAGGGCAAAGAAGGCAGGGACCTAACAGAAGCAGATGGGATTAAGAAGAGGTGGAAAGAATACACAGAAGAACTATACAGGAAAGATCTGAATGTCCCTGATAGCCATGATAGTGTGGTTACTGAACTTGAGCCGGACATCCTAGAGAGTGAAGTCAAGTGGGCCTTAGGAAGCATTACTAACAACAAAGCTAGCAGAGATAACAGTCTTCCAGCTGAGCTATTTAAAATCCTAAAAGATGATACTGTTAAAGTGCTGCACTCAATATGCCAACAAATGTGGAACACTCAACAGTGGCCACAAGACTGGAAAAGGTCAGTTTACATTCCAATTCCAAAGAAGGGCAATGCCAAAGAGTGTTCAAACTACCGCACAATTGCGCTCATTTCACATGCCAGCAAGGTTATGCTCAAAATCCTACAAGCTAGGCTTCAGCAGCTTGTGAACCAAGAACTACTGGAAGTACAAGCTGGGTTTCGAAGAGGCAGAGGAACTAGAGATCAAATCGCCAACATTTGCTGGATCATGGAGAAAGCAAAAGAATTCCAGAAAACGTCTATTTCTGCTTCATTAACTATGCTAAAGCCTTTGATTGTGTGGATCACAACAAACTCTGGCAAATTCTGAAACAGATGGGGGTACCAGACCACCTTACCTGTCTCCTGAGAAACCTGTACAAGGGACAAGAAGTAACAGTAAGAACCGGACATGGAACAACCGATTGGTTCAAAATTGGGAAAGGAGTACGACAAGGCTGTATATTGTCGCCCTGCTTATTTAATTTACATGCAGAGTACATCATGAGAAACACTGGGTTGGATGAATCACGGGTCGGAATTAAGATTGCCAGGAGAATGATCAACAACCTCAGATAGGCAGATGATACCACCCTCATGGCAGAAAGCGAAGAGAATCTAAAGAGCCTTTTGTTGAGGGTGAAAGTGGAGAGTGCAAAAGCTTGTTTGAAACTCAACATTAACAAAACTAAGATCATGGCATCTGGCCCCATCACTTCCTGGCATATGGAAGGGGAAGAAATGGAAGCAGTGACAGATTTTATTTTCTTGGGCTCCAAGATCACGGCAGACGGTGACTGTAGCCATGAAATTAAAAGACGCTTGCTCCTTGGGAGGAAAGCTATGGCAAACCTAGACAGCATAGTAAGAAGCAGAGACATCACCTTGCTGACAAAGAATCGTCTAATCAAAGCTATGGTTTTCCCAGTAGCAATGTATGGCTGTGAGAGCTGGACTATAAGGAAGGCTGAGCGCTGAAGAACTGATGCCTTCGAACTGTGGTGCTGGAGAAGACTCTTACGAGTCCCCTGGACTGCAAGGAGGTCACCTAATGTGAAGAGAAAACTCCCTGGAAAAGACCCTGATGCTGGGAAAGATTCAAGGCAAAAGGAGAAGGGGACAGCAGAGGATGAGATGCTAGATAGCATCACCGTTGCAATGAAAATGAATTTGAGCACACTCTGGGAGAGAACGGAGGACAGGAAGGTCTGGCGTGCTATGGTCCATGGGGTCACGAAGAGTTGGACATGACTTAACGACTGAACAACAACAAGTGTAAACATTGCACTAATTATTCTGCTCTGTGTATCTTTGTCTTCTATGAATGTGGTATGTTTGCTTGTAGTAGTGAATTCTTAGAGGTGTATACTGTGTTTATTTTATGCCTTGCAGCACATTGTGAAAGCGCAGAAAATAATAACCAACAATAGATTACAACATGTTTCCCAAGAGAAATCTTTGAAATGCCATAACTTGAAAAGTTTAAAACTACCCTAACTGCCTCAGGTTTGTTTTCCCTGTGTGTGTATGTTGTTTTTTTTAAAGAACACACTAAGTCAAGATTAAAATAAAAATCATTTCTGATATTAGATGATTGGTATTCAGCTTTTCTATTCCAACTTAATCAATCCTGCCATTTCTGTTTATTGTAACATTTTAAAATGATAGAACTGAGGGAGGTAATGCACAATCTCCAATATTTCACAGATGAAATCAGGGACATGTTTGTAAACACCTTATTGCCTTTCTCAGGATTGTTGTCCCATGGCTTCCAGTTACAAAATGCCTGTAGACAGGAAACTCAGTGTCCAAAACCATGAGCAGATTTAGTGCCTAGTCCATCTGCAGGTGTTATAATAATATAATATGATTGTTGTTGCAATTAGCAGCAGTAGCAACAACAAACATAATTTACTCTGCACAATAAATGTAGAATAGGACAGTTGGGATTTCCTAAATGTCTGATCAATGGACTGCTGCTTTGGCATCTGTATCTGATCTCTCTGTGGTAGGGATGGCAGAGAATTCCACCACACATTCCAGTGAGGCTGGATTCTAAAGAATTTTCAAATTTTTGGTTTTGTTATGTTTTTGTTTGTTTGTTTTGTTTTATGGAAACTCACAATAAAAAAAATGATTTAAAAGAATGTACATAGCATATCTGCCCTATCAGGGTGTTCTAAATTTGGCTTAACTTATCACATGAGTGGGAAGCAGAACTGAACTGCATAGTCCCACCAACATGTCTGGGGGGGGGACTCTGTCATCCCACCCACACATGTGATATACTCCCCCCGTTTCATGCAGAATGGAGGACTGAACACTATCACAGTTCTGGCTAGCATGAAGGCTGACGTGAATTCAGTTGTATGTGTGTGGGACTCTCTTCTTCAGGACATTTGTGCCTAGGGATGGACAGATTCACCTCCATCCTGTCCCTTCGGGCAATCTTCAAGCCGCTGTCACTGCCAGCCCACGCAAGCCATGCTGCAGGAGCTTAAGGACAGCTTAGCGACTGCCCAAAAAGCATTGCAAGGCCAGCCAGCCCCTTACTGAGCTGCAATTGTGTGCACAATCATGGCTCTGGGTTACTTACACATATATCTAAAGTTGCATCTGTGGCTGCCTTAAAGGGGCAATGATTTGAGGTTACAGGTGTAAAGGGTCCTTTATGCCTGCAATCTTGAGATATGCAGAAGTACTTTAGATATGCAAAAGTAACCCATTGTGCACATAATGGCAGCTCGGTAAAGGGACAGACAGCCTTGCAGGACTTCCCTCTGGTTGCTAAGTGGGCAAGTGAGCCCACCACAGCCTGGCAAGCAGGGTCCAGGTGGCTTGGCCAGTGGGAGTCCATCAAACTCCAGCCTCTGCTTGGATTCCCACACCATCCCTATTCGTGTCATATACATGAATGCCAGGGGAAGAGAGCTATGTCGTGCATGCTGTGTTGAGGGGCAGTTTATGCAGCATAACTCCACTCCCTGGCCACGTGATAAAGTAAGCCAGATTTTGAATGCCTGAATAAGGATTCTCTTTCTCTCTCTTTCTCTTTGTACCCTGCTCTACTACCCATATAGCAGTCAGAATGGCTTGTTCTTGGCACTTGTCCAGCTGCTGTATGGGTACAGTATAGCTATAACTGCTCACTACAGGGCTGAGTAAGATTTTTTTTTTTAACCTGCAATCTAATTGGCACCTGGTTCTTGGAGCTTTTTGCCCACTCTACACTGACCCAGTAAAGGATGTATGGGAGATTGGCATTTTATTTGTTTATTTATTTTATCACATTTTTATACTGCCGTATAGCCAAAGTTCTCTGGGTGGGTCACAGCAATTAAAGCCATAAAATACAAGACAATAAAATACAGATGATACAGAATACAGAATGGGTGGCTTTGCTCACATAAAGTTGGTCACAATGGCAGTGGTGTTCAGGAAAATAGATCAGCACCTTACTCTGAGCTGAGCAGGTGAGCACTCTGAGGAAACTTTATGATGAAGGGGGATTCCCTAGACTTGTCCGTAAAGGGATGGGGGAAGGAACTAGGGACTTGCACATACCCTTCAGAAAGCAATGAAATTAATTGCTTTCTGTTTTACTTAGGGGTGTGCACCAACCACAAGGTTCAGTTTGGACCCCAGTTTTGTGATTCAGAAAACTAAATTGGCTTGGATTAATTTCCCCTTAAAACCTCTCTCTGTTTTGTTGGTTGGTTGGTTGGTTGGTTGGTAATTTGGATGAAAATAGCACAGGTCATAGCAGCACCACTAGGAAGAAAGTCTGAAAAATTTCAAAAGGATAAATGCATAGGGATGTGAGAACCCACTCCAGCTCGGGTTTTCCAGGCGCCAGCTGAAGCGCAGTGCCCACTGAATCACTGCCCCTGCTCGCCCCCCCCCCGACCCATGCTCAGGCCACCCATGAGCCCTGAGAGTTGCTGACTCACCACAATCCTGTCCGGTGTGAGCCTGCCATTTCCCCACCTTTGTTTTCTGCATAAAAAAGGAAGTTAAAAAAATGTGCATATTTAAATATGCACAGTTTGGGGCCAGGAAAGCTTTATATGTGCAATATTAGAGGCAGTATACCTTTAATATTGCACATATGCATTATACAGCATGGCTGGCTGGGGAATGCTGGGAGTTGTAGGACTTTTTTCTGTCTAAAACTGTATAAGATTTCATCCATATTTTATTGCTAAAATGTATAAATCGTGCTTAGGGCAATGTACAATAAAACTTCAAATGAAATCCATACAAGTCAAAACAAAGCAACATAGTAAAACAATCCATTGAAAACAATCCATTAAATAGTAATTAAAAGAAACAGAAATGAAAGCAAACCCTGGGTAATCCAGAGCAGTAACATACTCTGGCAGTAAATAATTTTACAGAATTAATCTTAGACAATTTCTCTTTGGGATTCTTCGTGGAGACTCCATGGGGTGTTTATAGCTGACTTGAACCAGAATTTATGATCCAGGTGGAGGATATGGGAGAAAGGGCAGAGATCCGAGTAATTCTGGAAGTGGCAACAAAAAGCACCCCTGTGTAAAACGATCAGCCATTGTGCTTCAAGGCAGAATGGCAGTGCTTTATTATTATTATTTTTATTTTATTTTTAAAGCAGGATCATTTTTATTTCAACATTCTTATGACTGACTTTAAAGGACACATTTATTTAAACATAAGAGGCTTGCTGGATTTTTAAATTGCATCTTCAAATGCAAAGAGCTAACATTTGCTCTGAACAGCATTAGCCTGTCATTCTGTAAAAATCTGCTATCAGTGTTAAGAGAACAGAGGTTGTGAGTGTAAATGTATGAGAGGTTATGAATGAAACATCACAGTTGCTGCATCAAGTTTGGGGTTCGGAGTATGTGTGTGTGTGTGTGTGGCGGGGGGGGGGGTTCCTTGCATTTTGTCTCATTAATCATCATGGTTTAGGCTTTGCTGTGTCATGTGCTAAGGCAGAGTCACTTTCAAATGCTGCTTAAGGCCATTGGCATGCAATTTCTTCCACCAGCAGCTTTCACTAGGGTTCCCAGCTAAATGGAAAACAGGCCCTTTTGGTGTGTCTGCCCCTTCCCACCTCATGGTTGGGTAAGGTAGGTGAAGTCCAGTTTTTCTTACCCTTGCCTAGTTTGCAATAACTTTTAAAAATAACAATTTTGTTTTCTGCAGGTGTGCAGAATGCACTACTACATGCTAGGGCAATTGAGAATATGGCACCCTGAAAGGTGTGGAAAAGAAATACAAATTGCATTGTCCTGGCATGGGCCTCCCCTCCCCTAACCCTGTCTCCATTGTGATCAGTGGCAGCCTCACTCCTATTCCTTCCTTCTGTGCCTGGCAATAGAAGAGAAAAAGCAAAGTGGAAGGAGAGTAGGGATGGGCAAACGAGCGATGTTCAGGACCCCTGGGATTCTCTGAACATTGTCTCGCCTCTCACCTCAGGCCTGATTCCCATTTGCATTTGAGATCGCTGCTCACACTGCACAAATGGGAAAACTGCTCAAATCAAGCAGCCATAGAACAGGAGATTTGCACAAATTTCCCCAAATTTGCACAAAGCTCCCCAATTTTGTGCAACTGTCCCAATTTGCACAAATTTCCTAATTTGCACAAATTTCCTCCATAGACTAAAGCTGGACTGATTCAGTCCACTGAGGGAATTTGCACAAATTAAGAAATTTGCACAAATCACACTGGGAATCAGGAATGAGACAAATGCAAATGCATGTTCAAAAACTTTTGGGTGGACATGGTCTCATGCTCACAGTTGCATTCAGAGCTTTGAACGGGGCATGTTTGCATGTTTTGTGAGCAAAAGCAAAATTCTCAGACAGCCCTAGAGTAGAGTTGTTACAGCCATTGAGTGAAGGCTGCAAAGAGAAGCTGTGCTATGTTGGGCTGGCTAGATGGTTCTGCTTACTTAAGAGAACCATCTATGGCACCAGTAGCAGGATGCCTGCTGTGGTCCTTTTTGGAACATATGAACATAAGAAGTAGGGATGTACAAGAATTTTGCTTCAGTTTGAAAATCACAACCCTGAACATAAACATGAGTGTATGTTCACCTAGGGTGGCAATTTTGCCACCTCTCCTTAATAAAACAATACACTGATAATGGCTCCCTATTGTCTAGGGAGTGAAATTTGCCATTTTCATGTTTGGACCACTCCTCCAAAAGACCTGCAGAGACAGGGGGAGCGCAGGCTCTGCCCTGCTCTAATCACATGGCTTTTCCTCAGTGGTCATATTCATATAAGCACTTTACAGATGTGCCCATGGATATGCACATGGTGGGAGCAGAACCTGCCACCATGATGCCACCCTTCTCACTATGCTCATTCATTGAACATATGGAAAAGAGCCCACATATCTGACCATGTGTCGTGGACTGGCAATGTCCTGTTCCCTGAGAGCAAACAAGCAAAATCATGTGCCCACACCCACTTTTGCTTTTCCCTTCTTTTGCTTTTCCACTGCCACCAGCATTTCTCTGGCTTCCTTCACCAAACCAGCTCTAAAGAAATCTGAGTTTCAGTTATCTACTTTGGGTCATATGGGGCTTGTCTATTCGATGTGGGGTGGGTAACCCCCAACCTGCAAAAAGAGACCACATGATTTCAAATAACAAAGTTAAAAATTTTACTGAAGAAAAATGTCCATAGGAAAAAGGTCTAATATCCGAATGGAAACACACAACACACACACACACGCTCACAAAAGGGTACTAAAACAACCATAGATAAACTCATCCAGCTAACCTTACTAGATCATGTTATCCAGGTGCATTTTTCCAAGCAATAACTTTGGTCCAACTCTGTCCATCAGGTCTCCAGTTCCAGCAGCTCTGACTCTTTCTTTCCTCTAGGACTTTGGGGTCATGGGCTGGCTCCATCCCTCCTTCCTTGGGATGTATGATTATTTTGTTTTTGCTCACAAACAGTATGAGTATGTCTCATTCAAAGTCCCGAACTAGGGATGTACAGATCCCCTTACCTCGTGTCTGTGGGGGGGGGGTCCTCTGTGGGGGGGGGGGCAGTCCGTTCCTCCCTGCAGAATCCTGAATGGCAGGGGATGTGATCCATTCCTCTCCCACAAAATCTGAGCTGGCTGGCTCCATTCTGCTGAGCCACCGGCCGGCTCTGCCCTGGCTTCTACAGTGCTCTCTGGATGCAAATGGCATCAGCTACGCCATTTGCATCCCCGTTTCTTCTCGCGATAGGCTACACATCTCTATTTACATAGATACTTACGTTGCCTATCTCATGAAAAACCAGGGACACAAATGGCATCCACTATGCCATTTGTGTCCCTGTTTTTTCACGCGATAGGCTACGTAAGTATCTATGTAAATAGAGACGCGTAGCCTATCGCGAGGAAAAACAGGGATGCAAACGGCGTAGCGGATGCCATTTGCGTCTGATCACTTACTTCCAGGTTCCACACAGATGGCAGAACAGAACCAGCCGGGGACGGATATTCGGTCCGGAGAGGCACAGGTAAGTGCGTTTGTTCTACCACGGACTTCAGGGGGTCGAAATCACTGGAATCCAGCCTCATTTGAGTCCGCGACGGATTCCACGGACATCCCTACCCCGAACACAAATGCGAGTGCAAGCACATGTCCACATGTTGCAAATTGTCAAACACGTGCTCACATTCATCTAGGGATGTACGAAAGTCACTTACCTTTTGCGGATTATGTTGATGGTGGGGGGGAGGTGCTCCATCCCTCCCCCCAGAATCCTGGCCGGCTGGCTGTGCTCCGCAGGGATTCTGCGGAGCCGCGGGCCGGCTCCGCCAGCAGCCGGACATCCGGCCGCTGGCTAGCAGGGACGCAAATGGCAGCGTCCATGGCATTCCTTATTTTGGCAGGTCTTAGTCTACATCGAGATTTACATAGACTAAGACGGCGAAAATAAGGGGGACACAAATAGCGTAGTGACGGTTTTGTTTTGTTTTTTTAAAGTCAGACGTGATAGCTACGTAAACATTTACATAGCCTATCACGGGTTTTTTTAAAAAAAAACTAGCCATGATAGGCTAATTAAATCTTTACATAGCCTATCATGTCTTTTTTTTAAAAAAACTGGAAATGGTGGCGGTGGCAGCCAGTCGGAAGAACAGCCGCTGCGGCTGCCGCCTCCAGGAAGATCCACCCCAGGTAAGTCTCGTCCCGGGGGGGCGGGGGCAGACCGTTCCACCACCGATTTCAGGGGGCCGAATGCGCTGGCATTCGGCCTCCCCGAGATCCGTGGCAGAATTCTCTGACATCCCTATGTTCATCTTGTTCCTGATTTCTAGTTTTCTTTAGGGAAAATTCCTAATTTGTGCAAATTTCCTCAGTAAACTGCATCAGATCCACACTAGTCTATGGTGGAAATGTGCACAAATTAGGAAAACTGCACAAATTTAGGGAGATTTGTGCAAATTCGGGGTGATTTCCAGAATTGCAAACACTAAATGGGAATCAGGCACAAGACAAGTGGCAAGATGATGTTCACAGAATGTTAGCAATTTCAAACATCACTTGTTTGCTAATCCCTACTCCCCCCCCCATCCCTTCTCTCTTCTCTGCTCCTCTGACTTTCTGCCTAGGGGCAGTAACCAATGTAGCAGCTGTGCTCCCATTGGTTGTGTTGTGATCGTGGGAGCAATCACACATAAAGGAATCTGGGATTCTAAAAGTAACCTGCAAAATGAGCAGAAAAACTCATTTCTAGATTGACACAGGTCAGCAGAACTCCCTTCTGTGAGTGCTGCTGACCAGTCCCATTCTGCAAACGAACATCTCTGCTCGTTTTGGGTTGCTTTTAGAACTGCTAACTCCCTGTTGTGCCATCAGTCACTTGTGCTGGCTCACAGACACAATAGGATCTATTGTGACACAAGGCTTTTAGCTCTGAAAATTTGTTTTCTCTCTCCCCAACTAGTTTCTATTTCCTGAATTTATTTATCTGTTCTCCCTTCCTCTGAGTTGTTGGACTTTATAATCTTCTAGGAGTGCTCGAAAGTCACTTACCTCGTCTCGCGGCTTGCTTTGTGGTGGGGGGGAGGCGCTTTGTTTCTCCCTCCGAAATTCAGGCCGGGGGGGAGGCGCCTCGCCTCACCCGGCCGAAATTCAGGCCGGGGAGGAGGCGCCTCGCCTCACCCGGCTGCGAAATAAAAAGTTTTTTAAAAAAATGCCCCCGTGATAGGCTACGTGACGATTTACGTAGCCTATCACGGCTAGATCTGCAAAGTCAGCCGTGACAGGCTACGTGACAATTAACATAGCCTATCACGGCGAGATTTGCAAAGTCAGCCGTGATAGGCTACGTAAATCGTCACGTAGCCTATCACGGGTGACTTAAAAAAAAAAAGCGCATACGCAAATGGTGGCCCCCATAGGGAGCCACCATTCGCGTTCCTTATTTGGTCGCTGTAGTCTACATAAGATTACGTAGACTACAGTGAAAATAAGGGCAACGCTATTTGCGTTGCCCTTATTTTCGCCGTAGTCTACGTAAATCTTTACGTAGACTACAGCGACCAAATAAGGAACGCGAATGGCGGCTCCCTATGGGGGCCGCCATTTGCGTACGCGCTTTTTTTTTTTTTAAGTCACCCGTGATAGGCTACGTGACGATTTACGTAGCCTATCACGGCTGACTTTGCAAATCTCGCCGTGATAGGCTATGTTAATTGTCACGTAGCCTATCACGGGGGTGTTTTTCTTTTTTTACTTCTCTTGGAATGGCGGCGGCGGCAGCCGGTCAAAAGACCGGCTGCCGCCCCCGCCCGTGTCGAAGCCCTGCTGAACCGCCGCTGCGACCCGCCACCGGGAGCGACATTTGGGAAAGGTAAGTCCCATCCCGGGGGGGGGGGCAGGGGGTGGGGGGGCAGAGAATTTCTCCCCGAAACTACTTCGGGGGGCTGAATATGTTGGCACTCGGCCCCCTGAAGTTTCGGCGAGAAATTCTCTGACACCCCTATAATATCCTGAGCTCTACATTCTAACTAAATGTTTGACTTCTAAACTATAAAGCCTTTGGCTGAAACTGACCAACATACACACAAACACAAAAGAGATAATATCCTTTAAAAAAACCCATAATATCTTAGAAACAAAGTAAATCCAAAACTGGAGGAAAGTTCTGTTCTTTCATGCAAGGGCAACTTGATGTTTTCATAGAATTCAGTGGGATTTGCACTTGCTCTGAATCAGTGGAGAACAACCATGGGTTAAATTATTGTATTTGCTGATATTTATAGTGTTTTATAGAACATCAGCAAAATTTGATTCAATTAACCCATGGCTGGTTAATTCAATGTAACTAAGGGTGCAATCCTACTGGGATAGGCAGCTGCCTCTGAACTCGGAAGTGACTGCCTATCCAGTGCAGAGCAGGAGCAGATTGGGGGCATCTCCTCCTCTGCACTACAGCCACCCTGCATTCACAGCTAGATAGCCAATTTCGGCTGTCTAGCTGTGGGAAGTCAGAGCAGGGGGAAGGGGCCGGATGACACATAGGAAGCATCAGAAGGGCACTTCTGCCCTCCCTGGCCCACCCTGCCCCGCCCCCAGGAACGCCCCATTTTTGACGCTCCATGCTGCTGTTACGAGCGTGGAGCACAGGGCCAATCCATGCTGCCTACGAGGCGAGGCAGGACGGGAGGTGGTGGAGGTCAGTTCTCAGGGAACTGACCTCAAAGCGCAGGGTCCAAGATCAGTTCCCAGGAACCGACCTATCCTATGGCCATCTAGCTGCTGACTAGTGGCCATAGGAATGTGCCCCTAGTATCACATTTAAAAGATATTTCTTCAGCTAAAAAGAAAACTTACATTATAGATTTACTAGATGATGATGATGATGATGATGATGATTATAATAATGTTAATGATGTTAATAATAATAATAATAATAATAATAATGTTAATAATTGCAACCACAGGAGAGTACAGCAAATCATGCCACAAGAATTTTAACTTGCTTCTTCCCTGGACAGGGGAAACTTTACCGCTTCTGGGACTGTTATTTTCATTGCTGTTTAATTATGATAAACCTAATGGGAGCAATTCTGGCCTACTGGATAATGAGTTTGGATTGGATTTGGGAGACCTTTGTGGCAGACTCACTGTGTGACCTTGGGCAAATCAGTATCTCTCAGCTTCACCTGTAAAATGGTGACCTACTTCATTGGATTGTGTGTTGTATGGGAGAATGCAATTAAAAACCAAACCAAACCCAGAGAGAGGTTTTCTGGGCAAGAAAACAAGAATAAGTAAGTTCCCACAGTTTCTCTTAATTGCTTTCATTGCTTCATTGCTCGCCAACCTCTTCCTTGAAACTTCCTAGGGTCCATTGGGCTTAGTTGCCTGCTACGTTAAAAAAGAAAGGAAGAAAAAGACACATATAACCTGAATATTTTATTTCAAGATTGACTTGAATCAGAAATCTCACTTTCACCTTTATTACATGGGTAATAAAATCCCTGGCACTCCAGCCACATTCCTTTGCCCTCCTTTGATGAATGCTTGAGGAGCGCGGAATTGGATTTATATCCTTTTGGCATATATTCAGATTATATTTGATATTAAAGGTCTCTGTGTTTTCCTGATGAGTTTGGCCTAAGTGTGACCTAGAAGCTAACAGAAGCCTGATGAAAAGGGCCTATGTAGAATGTTGAAGTGGGAGTTCTTATCAAGAGTATAAGATTGTAGTGCAGGGGTGGGTAACGCGCGGACTGTGGGACACCTCCCACGGCAGGTTCTGTCCCCCCACACAATACTTTAAAACAGCATCCGCAGCACTACAGAGAACCAAAAAGGTCAAATTTAACTTTTTACTATATCCCCATCCCCCACTTTTTAAAAATTGATTTTTAGGTTCCCTGGCAGACTGTGTCCCACAGATGAATGCTGAGGGGGGAGGTGTCTGGAGGCCCCAGATGGCCCTCCGATGTCCTGAAGTTGCCTACCCCTGTTCTAGTGTCTGTACACTTGTACAGCAAGGGCTGGACTTTGTGGCTGTAGTCCAGGGCCACTCAGCCCAGCCCACCCCATGAGCACCCAGAGAGAGGCAGGTGATGGGGACAGCAGCACACAGGCCTGGCAGCAGCACCTTGTCCAGAAGGAGCATGCCAAAGCTGACTACAAATGACATTGCTCACCGTAGGATCCCTTATCCATATGTGTAATCATTTTAGAGTTAGGAAGCAACTGACTGACATAAGCAAAGGGCTGGATGGGCCTGATCTCGTCTGATCTCGGCAGCTAAGCAGGGTCAGTCCTGGTTTTTATTTATTATTGCATTTATATCCTGCCTTTTTTCCTCTTGCAAGGAACCCAAGGCGGCTTACATTATCCTCCTCCTCTCCATTTTATCCTCACAACAACAACCCTGTGAGGTAGGTTGGGCTGAGAATGTGTGACTGGCCCAAAGTCACCCAGTGAGCTTCCATGGCCGAGTGGGGACTAGAACCCGGATCTCCCAGCTCCCAGTCCAACACTCTTGCCACTACACCACACTGGTTAGTACTTGGATGGGAGACAGCCTGGGAATCAGGCTTCCTGCACTGAGCAGGGGGTTGGACTCGATGGTCTTGTAGGTAGGGATGTATGACAGTCACTTACCTTTCCGCGGATTATGTTCATGGTGCAGGGGAGGCGTTCCGTCCCTCCCCCCGGAATCCTCGACAGCTGGCTGTGCTCCATGGCGGCTCTGTGGAGCAGCCAGCCAGGCCCAGGCCAGGGCCGTCCACAGCTGGATTTCCAGCCACGGAGGGCTCTGGGGAACCCCCCCCCCAAAAAACGCATACGCAAATGGCGGTGGCTACGGCCGCCGCCATTTGCATTCCTTATTTTTGGCCATCTTAGTCTACATAAATATTTATGTAGACTATTACGGAGAAAATAAAGGGGAACACAAATAGCGTAGTGGGAGCCATTTGCGTCCCTTTTTGATTCGCCGTTTTAGCCTACATAAATATTTACATAGGCTAAAACGGCAAATCAAAAAGGGACGCAAATAGCGCCCACTATGCTATTTGTGTTCCCCTTTATTTCCACCATAATAGTCTACATAAATATTTACATAGACTAAGACGGCGAAAAATAAGGAACGCAAATGGCGGTGGCCACAGCCGCCGCGATTTGCGTACGCTGTTTTTGTTTTTGTTTTAACCAAGATGTGATAGGCTATGTAAGTCTTTATGTAGCCTATCACATCTCTGTAAAAAAAAAAACCAGGTGACCAGACTGCAAATGGCGACGGCGGCAGCCGGTCGGAAGACCAACCACAGCAGCCGCTGCCGCCGAAGCTGCTGCCGGAGCCGCCACCACCCGGAACATCCGTCCCAGGTAAGTCTCGTCCTGGGGGGGATTTGCGGGGGGTGGGGGGTGGCAGGCCTTTCCACCATAGATTTTGGGGGGCCGAATGCACAGGCATTCGGCCTTGCTGAGATCCATGGCGGAATTCTCTGACATCCCTACTTGTAGGCTCCTTCCAACCCAATGATTCTATGATTCTATGACTGGGTATGTACTTGGTTATAGATGCTCATAGGGATGGCGGAGAATTTCTCCACGAATCTCCGGGAGGCTGAATGCCAATGCATTCGGCCCCCCAAAATTGGTGGTGAAATTCTCTGCCCCCCCACCCCCCCCCCAGAATGGGACTTACCTCGTGCAAATGTCCCTCTCGGTGGCGGGTCCCGGCTGTCTTCTGACCGGCTGCCGCTACCGCCATTGCAAAATAAAAAAGGAAAGTAAAAAAAATCCACACACCCCCGTAATAGGCTACGTAACGATTTACGAAGCCTATCATGGCTAGATTTCCAAAGTCAGCCGTGATAGGCTACGTAAATCGTCACATAGCCTATCACGGGTGACTTTGAAAAAAAAAAAGCGCGTATGCAAATGGTGGCGCCCATGGGGCGCCGCCATTTGCATTCCTTAGTTTGGCACGTCTAGTCTACATAAAGATTTACGTAGACTACATAGAAAATAAGGGCAACGCAAATAGCGTTCCCTTATTTTCGCCGTAGTCTACGTAAATCTTTACGTAGACTAGACATGCCAAACTAAGGAACGCAAATGGCGGCGCCCCATGAGTGCCACCATTTGATTACGTGCTTTTTTTTTTCCCCCAAAGTCACCCGTGATAGGCTACGTGACAATTTACATAGCCTATCACAGCAGACTTTGGAAATCTAGCCATGATAGGCTACGTAAATCGTTACGTAGCCTATCACGGGTGTGTATTTTTTTTTTTTACTTTACTTTTTTTTTCGTGGCCAGGTAGACGGGGCGCTCCTCCCCGGCCTGAATTTCGGCAGCGAGGGATGGGGCGCCTCCCCCCCTTGCCTGAACTTCAGGGGGAGAAGCGAAGCGCCTCCCCCCCACCGCGAAGCAAGCTGCGGGACCAGGTAAGTCCCTTTCGTCCATCCCTAGATGCTCATTTTATAATTTTTAAGAAAGAAATTATACCTATTCCTGAGTAAATGTCTTGAGCAGCAGGGCAGCGAGCAGAAGCAAACTTCATCTTCTCCCTGTAGTCATAATGGTGCTAAGGATGTCGCAGGCATCTGGGAAGGGGGTGGAGTCTGACAGACTCCCCACCACCACCACCCGCCCCTCCAGACAGCTCTTGCCAAGCCACCTACACCACCTGCCCCTGCTTGCTGCACCGTGTGAGATGCTGGAGGGCTCAGCAAGTGGCTGGTGAGCATTAGAAGGCCAATGTCCCCATAGAGAGCCACGATTATGTACAAAATGGTGGCCCCTCCCTGTTCTGCAAAAGACCTCTTGTATGGAAATAGTAGCCGATCATGTCATCTTTGCTTGTGTAATTTCACCACTTCTCTGATGTTTGTGTAATTTTGCTTTATCGGGGCTGTGCGATTAAGGAATCGTGATCCTTCTCTAGGGGTGCACGAAAGTCACTTACCTGGTCGTGCAGCTTTTCGCGGTGGGGGGGAGGCGCTTCGCTGCTCCCCCCGTGAGGTTCAGGCCGGGGGGGAGGCTTCCCGCCTCGCCCGGCCGAAATTCAGGCCGGGGGGGAGGCTTCCTGCCTCACCCGGCCAAAATTCAGGCCGGAGAGGAGGCGCTTCGCCTCGCCCGGCCACGCAATTAAAAGTTAAAAAAAAAAACGCCCCTGTGATAGGCTACGTGATGATTAACGTAGCCTATCACGGCTAGATCTGCAAAGTCAGCCATGATAGGCTACGTAAATCATCACGTAGCCTATCACGGGTGACTTAAAAAAAAAAAAGCACGTACGCAAATGGCGGCCCCCATAGGGAGCCGCCATTCGTGTTCCTTATTTGGTCGCTGTAGTCTACGTAAATCTTTACGTAGACTACTGAGAAAATAAGGGCAACGCAAATAGCATTGCCCTTATTCTTGCCGTAGTCTACGTAATCTTTACGTAGACTACAGTGACCAAATAAGGAACGGGAATGGCAGCTCCCTATGGGGGCCGCCATTAACCGTATGTGCTTTTTTTTTTTTTTTAAGTCACCCGTGATAGGCTACGTGATGATTTACGTAGCCTATCACAGCTGACTTTGCAAATCTAGCCGTGATAGGCTACGTTAATCGTCACGTAGCGTATCACGGGGGCATTTTTTTTTTTTAGTTTAATTGGAATGGCGGCGGCGACAGCCGGTCGAAAGACCGGCTGCCGCTCCCACCCTGGACAAAGACCTGACGAACCGCCGGCCGGACCCACCGCCGGGAGGGACATTGGCCAAAGGTAAGTCCCATCCCGGGGGGGGTGCGAAGGTGGGGGGTCGCGGAGAATTTCTCCCCGAAACTTGTTCGGGGGGCCGAACACGTTGGCGCTCGGCCCCCCGAAGTTTCAGGGAGAAATTCTCCACCATCCCTATCCTTCTCTGATGCATGTGCTACTTCACTTCTCTGTTGCATGTGTAACTTCTCCACTTCTGTTGCTTGTGTTACTTTACTCTTTCAGCGCCACACAACGAGGGATCCTTCTCTGATGCATGTATTACTTTCTAGCTTGAAAAGCGTGCATAAAGGGGAAAAGGGGGTGGAAGCTTCATCTCCCTGAGAGTTTGCTGGAGTGGGGTGAAATTGCACAGGTGGGGACCCCTCATGCGAGCCTCCAAATGCTGTAATAGATAACTACACAGTTCTGCTTTTTCATGGGAAAGTGAGCATTTTCCCCCTGTGCCTCCTATTTCCCCTATTCAGCAGTTATCTCTGTTCCTCTTTTCTTTTCTTTTTTGCTTTGCACATTTTTGAATGTGCATGTTTTCAGAGTTCCAGAGAGAGATCTTTCTCTCTGCTCTTTACTTTGCGAATATTCAGAATTAGATGCGTATTAGTGCTTTATCGGAATAGTGATCTGGGAAACCCGTCATTTTGTTCCTTCGCTGTAGCGGGCTCACAAGCTACTGCATTCAGGGGAAACTGTTATTGACAGCAGGGAAGCCTACTGTTTTGTGCATAATCACAGCTCGCGGCTCACTACAGGGACGGGTGGCCCTGCAACACTCATCAACCACTTGCTGAACCCTCCAGCAGTTCATGTGGCATGGTGGGTGGAGGAGAAGGCTCAGTGAGTAACCAATGAGCACAGATGGAGGTGAGTCCATCCATCCCTAGGTGATGCCATGATTTAAGTGAATTTAAAATGCAAAACTGCAGACGTTCAGAATACTTCCTTGTTATTAGGGTCAGTTTGGGGGTTGTTTGCTTTTGCTCTAATATATCAGGAATGTAGAAGCAGTTGTAAAGCATGGAATTGTGGGGGACAAGAAGATAAATGTTAGTTGTGTGCTTCACGAAAGGCTTGCCCAAGGGGTTTAACTCTCCTAAAATAGGTTCCAAATATTCCATTCACACAGTAGAGAAAACATGGAAAGCTCTGCAGGGTTTTAAGGAAGGAAATGCCATTTTCACCTTTCCAAACACCCCCGTGAAGTGTGCCAGGGCACCACAAAAGATCATGTGTCATGTACTTGTCAGAGGCCTACTTGAGAAAGAATGGGAAACGGCCCAAAGTCAACATCATCTTCAATACTTCTCTTGGAGTTATTTTTGGGGTTCAGAAGTATGCTGCCTCTCTGCTAGAGATTATCAAATCGAGGGACATTACAGTTAACTACAGATGCAACCTTGTTGAAGTTCGAGCTGACAGGAAGCTGTCTTTGAGAACTTGGACAAACCTGGAGAGACGAAGGTCTATCAGGTTAGCAAATGGAATCTTTCAGGCGCTTCTGTTTAGCAGGCTAATTGCTTTGATCGACTGTCATCATTTTCCTGCTTATGGCTCAGATGGGCTGTTTCTTAGAACAAGCAGAAAATAGTAACTTAAAATGTTGATGAAGGATGCGATACGGGCAGCTGGTTGATATAAAAGTGGTTTATTGTGTGCTGTTTGGTTTTAATTTTTGTGAACCACCCAGAGAGCTTCGGCTATTGGGTGGTATAGAAATGAAATGAAATGAATGAATAAATAAATAAATTCATGACTGAAGTAGTGCACATGGCCTCATGCTCCACTCAACAAACACACACTGCAAGACCATTAAGTCCAGAGTGTAAAATTACCTAGCCTCATCACTGTGTCTATATAATCAAAGTTTGAGTTAGTTGAGGATGCTATTTGTGAAAAAGAGATTATTCTAGATGTTCTTGAAGAAGCTATCATTATGAATAAACCAAACTCTTTTCTGAAGTCCTGCAGCAGTCAACTCAGAGAAAGACAACATGATACTGCAGTGTTCTTTAAAAGGTTTTTTTAAATCCAGCTTCCAGATAATGGTTCAAGGAGAGGGCTCAGCATCCACCTCCCCAGGATGGAGTTCTCCAGAAAGACTCCAGGGCTCAACTCCCCTGTGTCCAGAAGTGATTTCATTACCATCCTCAGGTTTCAAGGACTCATTCCATGATAACATTAGCAAGCCACAGCCTAGGATTGCTTAAACGGGCCAAGCCCATTTAAGGGACAAAGCTCAGTCAGTATGGAGGTGGGGCCTACCAGCCTAAATGCAACCAAACTCTTATTTAAGATTCAGACTTGCTCTACTGCTTGTTGGAGCAAGATGCAGACTACCCTTTCTGGCTTCCAGCCCCACTCAGAGCTTTCCATGGTACTGATCTCTTTCTGTCTTGCTTCCCTGAGAAATCTGACCTAACATGAGCCCTGCTCAAGATCTGAACCATTGCAGTTCCCTGCAACCCAGGCTACAGTGCAGGGCATTGACAGACAGCCCAGGAGGAGTGAAGATGAGCCAGCTCAGCCCCCTCCACTCATCTGGTGGAGCAGTGATGGGAACTGGGCCTACTTGGCTTCACCTGCCCTACATCCTCCCAATCAGGGCAGGCACAGGGCAAGTGAAGCCATCCATGCCTTAGTCAGGATGGTTTTGCTGCATTCAGGTCTTCTTGTACACTAAAATTCATACATTATAGAATTTTGCAATGCAAAAATGTGAACAAAGATACATATATTAAAGAAAAGTGCACACAAAAACATGTGTTTATTAGGAGAATGTATATATATATATTACCTGCATATATTAGAAGAAACATGTACAGAAATGCATACAGATTTCCATGTGGGCATTTTAGTTTGCCAAATTCGCAAACTGATGTGGAAACTAGTCAAAACAAACTTCCAGTTGGGAAATGAGAAATTCAGCAAAGACAAAATCAATAGGTTCATCCACCTGTACCCAAGACTAGTATGGGTTGCTACTATATAATAAGTAGTTGTGTAAACAATTTCAGACTCAGAGTGTCATGCTAGAGATAATATTCAGTTGACAGCATTTCCAGAGCTCCCTGAGAGTACCACAACAAGTCAGGGAAAAGGTTGTTTTACATTTTCAGCCTCCTCATCCCAGCTGCTACCCACCCTTGAAGGCACATGAAGTGATCCATGCAAGCAGAAGATGGAGTCTTTGCCTACATTTCCGGTTGTTTCGAGTACACATTATTCCTCACAAGGCCCATGTGTTAAATGCAGGAAGGGCCATGCATACTATTTATTTGGTTACACTGGGAGAAAAGGATGCTGCTCCACAGCACTAAAATTGGCACTAAGAAGAAAGAGATGGTTGGAATAAAGGTCTCATCTGTTTTCTCCTTCAATGCTTTCCATTGTCTTGATGCCTACATGCAAAGCCTTAATAAAGGTGAGGCAGGTGGCATATATAAGCCAGTTCCTCTTTCACTGACATGTATTGTATCTCTGTACTTTGCTCCCTCAGCCTGTTAGGTGTCTCCACCTATGGTCCATACTTTATGCTTCTGTGATAAAGTCTCACACAGCATCTCAAAAGCAACTTCAAGTGTTATACTTCAGTAAGCATATGGAACGTTCAAAAGTGGTACTTACATACCACATCTTTGAGACACCGCTCTTGCACAATTATGGGACGCATGATTGCAAATGAATCAGAATGGCGGGGGGGCTGATGTGGCTGTTTTTCCATTTGGTCTGGTTGCCAAAAAAACAAGAGGCTGGCTGGCTCCCCTCCTCTTAGCCATTTAAAAGCTGCACAGCTTATACAACTTCTGCACAGAAGTTGCACATCTTATACAACTTTGGCATGGAATACACAACTTCTGTTTGTGCTCCTAGACCCATAAAGAAAATGTGCAGATTCACCTCTAGATTCACCCCCTTCCCCAAAGAAACCCTGATGAGAACTCCTCCCAGGCCCTAGTCTAATTTTGGACCAAGTCTTGAACCTGATCCAGAGGGCTCCATACCTGGGCATAGTAGGCCATGTACACCTGCAAACCTAGACATAACTCCCAATTTCTCAGATGTTAGGGTATGAAGACTAGGGTTGGCAGAGAATTTCTCCCCGAAACTTCGGGGGGCTGAGCGCCAACGTGTTCGGCCCCCCGAACAAGTTTCGGGGAGAAATCCTCCGAACCCCCCCGCCCCCCGCACCCCCCCGGGACGGGACTTACCTTCGCCGAATGTCCCTCCCAGCGGCGGGTCCGGACGGTGGTTCGGCGGGTGTTCGAGCGGGGCGGAAACGGCAGCCGGTCTTTCAACCGGCTGCCGCCGCCATTGCAATAAAAGAAAAAAAAAACGCCCCCTGATAGGCTACGTAACGATTAACGTAGCCTACCACGGCTAGATTTGCAAAGTCAGCCATGATAGGCTACGTCAATCGTCACGTAGCCTATCACGGGTGACTTTAAAAAAAAAAAAAAAAAAGTGTGTACGGATAATGGCGGCCCCCATAGGGAGCCGCCATTCCCATTCCTTATTTGGTCGCTGTAGTCTACGTAAAGATTTACGTAGACTACGGCGAAAATAAGGGCAACGCTATTTGCATTGGACAGGTAAGGGACTTTGGTCCACCCCTAATGAAGACACATGTTCTTAATGTCGCCTTTTAATTTATGTAGTTGTACTGTTTTGTTGTTTTTACTTCTTTTATTTTTATTTTAAGGTTTCTACAGTTTTAAATTGTTGTGCAATGCCCAGATGGCTTTTTTAAGCAAACAAGGTGGCATATAAACATTAATCATAAATAAATCATAAATAAATATGATTTTTGTTTTCATTTCAAGTGTTAGCAAAGCTAGGTGAATGTGCTCTGTAGACAGCAAGAGCAGAGCTCTTAGGCTTGTATCCAATTGTGGCTTTGCTATAGCAGAAAATGCTTCCACTTGTGCAAGTCAGGACAACCACACTTGGCTGATCATCCCCCCACACCCCCACAACCTGCTTCAGCCCTCTATGTAGGGATGAACTTACCTCCATTCATGATCACCACATGGTCCATTCTTGCTTCTAATCTTGTGTAAAAGGCAGCTTTACAGCTGCCATTTCCATAAAAGGCCTTTTAAGCAGAATAACACACCACCATTTTAACACAGAATGGTGGCTCGTGAAGGGACCAGCAGGCTGTATCAGATGCCCACAACATCCCTACCTCTGTGTCATATCTGACCCATTCTGCTCTGGAGGGTCTCTCAACCATCAGGAACAGCTTTTGCAGAGAGATGGGAGACTTAAGTCAGTACGGAGATTGGTAAAAATCAGGTGCCTTGACTTGCGTGAGTGGAAACAGTTTCCAGCCATCCACTAAAGCAAAGCCGTCATTACTCTTGAGTGCTGTTTTTTTTAATAGAAAGGTGGGGTTTAAATCAAACAAACAAACAAATAAACAAATGAAATACTTTTACTGGAATAGTGATGACAGGGGATCACACACAGAGACACACACACACGGTGCATGCTAAGGGGTGTTAATGTTGTTATTAGGCATAATAACAAGGGTCACTCAAGGTGCAGAGCTAGTTACCAGCACTGGATGCATCAGAGAACCTTGGGTGCAAATTGGGTTTACAACAGGGAGGGAGATGTTGCCTAGCAGCCAGGTGGAGCCAAATACGTTTCCTTTTAGCCTGGGTTTCTTGTAGAGATGGCGTGGGCGCCTGATTCAGTCCGGGAATCCGGTGGAACCGCCCCTGCCCACACCCCTGAGCCCTGCTTGCTGAGCCCTTGCCCCTGCATGGCCCCTGCCCATGCTCAGCAAATGGCCTGCACCTACCCCGGTGGCCTCATCGAGCATCACGGTCACCATTTTTTGAGAAATAAAATGGCGAACGCAAAAATGGGTGTATTTGTACACTCACAAAATGTGCATATTTTCAAATTTGCACGTTTGCGTATGTGAAAATGCACATTTTGTGAATGTGCATTTTTTTGCATGCGCTAAAATGCATATTTTTGCAAAAAAAGGCTCACTTCTCACACACATTTTGCGCATTTGCAAAAAGGTGCATTTTTGCATATGTGAATGTGTGCATTTGCAAAATGTGCATTTTCGCGCACATGAAAATTTTTGCATTAGCCATTTTATTTTTCATAAAAATGGCAACCAGGGAGCTTGATGAGGCCACTGGGGTGAGTGCGACCTGCTTGCCGAGTGTGGGAGGGGCTTGAGCATGGTCCAGGGACCAACAAGCAGGGGCAGGGGCTAGGCGGGCATCCAGAGAACTCAGACGTGGGTGTGTTCGCACTAGGGAGGTACGAATCCATTACCTGGTTCCTGTCGGGGCATCCGCTGGCGGGGAAGGTGATCCGGTCCTCCCCCTCAGAATCCTGCCCAGCTGGCTCTGCTCCACAGCCATGCTGTGGACCTCCGGCTGGGCCAATCTGCAGCGGGGCATCCAGCCACTGCCGGGCCGGTGCAGACGCAAATGGCGTCCTGCGTAGGGGACGTCATTTGTGTCCTACAGTAGCCCATGATAGGCTACCTAAATATTTACGTAGCCTATCACAGCTAAAGCAGGGACGCAAATGGCGGCCACTACGCCATTTGCACCCCTGCTCTTTGCCATGATAGGCTACGTAAGTATTTACGTAGCCTATCACGGTAAAGGCAGCCATGCAAATGGTGGCCACTATGCCATTTGTGACCCTGCTCTTTGCCATGATAGACTACGTAAATACTTACGTAGCCTATCACAGCTGCCTGTAAGCATGCAAAAGGCAGCCACTACGAGGGCCGCCATTTGCAGCCCCAGCAGCCTGGCAGCGGCAGGCCGGGTGACCAGCCAGAGCTGCCACCGCCAGAGCTGCCGCCACATCCACCCCAGGTAAGCTCCGTCCCGGGGTGATTCTGCAGGGTGGTTAGGGATGTCAGAGAATTCTGCCATGGATCTCGGTGAGGCCGAATGCCGGTGCATTCAGCCCCCCAAAATCCGTGGTGGGACAAAGCCCCCGCCCCCCCACCTCACGAAAGGTGTGCGAAACAGAGCACTTACCTGCTGCCATCCGTGCTGACTTGCGAATGGCAGCCACACTGTGGCCGCCATTCGCTTCCTCATCATAGCTGTGATAGGCTACATAAATAATTACATAGCCTATCATGGCTAACGCAGGGACCCCATTTGCGTCCCTGCAGAGGCTGTGATAGGCTATGTAAGTATTTACGTAGCCTATCACGGCAAGCCCCAAAAAAACACACCAGCGTACGCAAATGGTGGTGGCCGTGCGTTCCCTTTTTTTCGCCGTTTTAGCCTACGTAAATATTTACGTAAGCTATTACGGCGAACAAAAGGGGAACACAAATAGCGTAGTGGGCGCTATTTGCGTTCCTTTTTTTTTGCCATAATAGCTTACGTAAATATTTACGTAGGCTAAAACGGTGAAAAAAAGGGAACGCAAATTGCGGCTGCTGTAGCCGCCGCCATTTGCGTACGCTGTTTTTTTTTTTTCCTGCAGGCTGTCCAGTGGCTGGATGAATCTCCGCAGAGCGGAGCCGGGTGGATTAGGATTTCGGGGGGAGGTGCGGGTTCCCCCCCACCGCAAATCACCCTGTCAAAAAGGTAAGTGACTTATGTACATCCCTAAGGGGGGGGGGAGGCCGTTCCGCCAAGGATTCTGTGTATCTAAAGAATCCAGCCTCACTGAATCGGGTGCCCGAGCCTTCCCTACTGTCAGCACCACCATGTGCAAACCCTTTGCACTTTCCTTGCCTATGCTGACATCAGCAAGGATAGTGCGTGGCGTTTGCCGCCATCCACTGCTGTCACATTGCCGGTCACTGTGTGCAAGTCTTTCTTTCTCCCTCCCAGCCTGGGAGGGAGAAGGAGACATTTGTGCACAGTGGGGTCCAGGAGGGAGAAGGAGAACCCAGTCACTGAGAGCAAATGTCATCTCACTGGGAGGGAGAAGGAAACCTCGCTGCTGAGTGCAAATGTCTTCTTCTCCCTCCCAGACACAACCGAGTCCAGGGAGGACAAGGAAACCCTGCCACTGTGTGCAAATATCCCCTTCTCCCTCCTGGGCCTGGGTGGGAGAAGGAGACATTTGCTCACAGCAACCTGCTGTAGCTGGGAGTCCACAAGTTCTGTCAAGGAGCCCACGGCTTGGCTCACTAACACAAGCTGAACCGGGGGCTTGGGGAAAATCCGTCAAGCCTCAAGATGGCTGGATTTCCCTGTGCCAGTCATTGCTATTCAGGGCGTCATACCCACCCAATTTCCAGCACAGCGAGCAAAAATGAAGGTTAAAAAAAAAACAAAACCCTAATGTGAATATGAAAACAATGTGCCCATATTTGTTTTTGTTTTTAAATTCAATTTACATTAATATAAATGCAAGTACATATTTCCATTTCTATTCATTTTTTTAAAACAAATGCACAGCCTTAACAACATTTTGGCTCATCTCTAAATGAAATCAATGATACCATTATATTTCTTTATGAACACAAATGATGTTAAGCTTAGTTGACAGGTATGTTATATGCATAAGTCACTGCATGGGGCTCATAAACCTAGATTAAATGTACCCCCAGAATGTTTCTTTGTTTGATGATACAGCACATTAAGCAGCTAAGCAGCACACTGAAACCATCAAATGTATGTCACCACCACCTTTTCATGTGTCAGCAGACCTGATGTCACCTGCACTTCTGGTGTTTCTGTGGGATGTATGAGAAATACATTTCAGTTTTTGCCCAAAATTTACAGAGTTGTTACTTCCCCACAAACTACAATTGAAGTCCATACATTTCCAAGCTTCTGATGCAAATTATGAAACCAAAAATGTGCTTGAAAAATTGGGATGGCGGAGAATTCCACCACGGACTCCAATGAGGCTGGATTCTAAATTCCCTTGAGTCCGTGGCGCAATGGACCCCTTACCTCCACCGCCCTGCGAAGTTCAATGCGAATGGACCCTACCTGCTGCCAGACGGGTCCGGGTCCATCTGTCAAGTCCGCAGCCATGTCTGCTGCCGGTCTGTGGATGCATTTGCGTCCCTGCTTTGTTCGTGATAGGCTACATAAATATTTACGTAGCCTATCACAGCAAAGAGCAGGGAGGTAAATGGCGTCTACTATGCCGGACGCCATTTGCGTCTGCAGACTGGCAGCGGATGGAAGTCTGGCTGCAGATGGGCCTGGCCAGCGGCTCCACGGACTTGCCGTGGAGCAGAGCCTGCTGGGGAGGATTCCAGGGGGAGGGAGGGATTGCCTCCCCCACCCCTGCTGACCCCCAGGTGGAACGGTGACTGGGGTTCATACACCCCATTGAAAAATGCACATAAAAAAGTGCATACTTTAAAAAAATGACACTAAACGCTCTTTTAATTAATGGGACAAAATTGCCCCACTTTGACCCTTCATGAATTCTCTGGAATAAATGAATAGGGCTAATGTTTGGGGCTGCTTTGGATGAAATGTTATTATTATTATTATTATTTTCATTTCTATCCTGCCTTTTTTCCTCCTGCAAGGAACCCAAGGCGGCTTACATTATCCTCCTCCTCTCCATTTTATCCTCACTACAACAACCCTGTGAGGTGGGTTGGGCTGAGAGACTGTGACTGGCCCAAAATCACCCAGTGATCACTCCTTGGCTGAGTGGGAACTAGAATCCGGATCTCCCGGCTCCCAGTCCAACACTCTTGCCACAACACCACACTGGCTCTCTTCATGGGCTGAGTACATGGCATTCTCACACTGTGAGGACAGATCCTCTGAAACCATTCGGGAAAAGCCATGACACAAGGGATTGTTTATGGAGTGGTAATGGAATTCCTGCACCACAAGGGGCAGAATCGGCTACCTGCTCCTCTTGGTTAGGACAGCTTCTTTCTTGCTAGCCCCTGGACAGCAGGATAGAGGTCCACTAACAATATGTCTTTTTGGTCACTAAACCTTAGGGATGGACGGATTCACCAGAGTCTGTGCTTGGAGGGTGCTCAAGACAGGCCATGTGAGCTCCTGGAGGGCTCCGAGAGCTGTCTGGGAGTGCACCACAGCTGCCTGTTCCTCTGTGTGAGCCTCCATCTTTCACGCAAGACAGGACTCTATGTTTTCATATATCTACTGTTGCGCATAACAGTGGCTGTGAAGGGCCAGTTCCACAATGTTGGAGGTAAGGATGGACGAAAGTCCCTTACCTGGTCCCGCAGCTGTGTTCAGTGTGGGGGGGGAGGCACTCCGTTTCTCCCCCCGAAATTCAGGCCGGTAAGGAGGCGCCCCACCTCTCCCGGATGAAATTCAGGCCGGGGGGGGAGGCGCCCCATCCGTCACTGCCGAAATTCAGGCTGGGGGGGAGCGCCCCATCTCCCCCGCTGTGAAATAAAAAAAGTAAATTGGGAAAAAAAAACACGTGATAGGCTACGTAACGATTTACGTAGCCTATCACAGCTAGATTTTCAAAGTCAGCCATGATAGGCTACGTAAATCTTTACGTAGCCTATCATGGCTAACTTTGAAAAAAAAAAAAAGCACATATGCAAATGGCAGCACCCATGGGTGCCGCCATTTGTGTTCCTTGTTTGGGCAGGGGTAGTCTACGTAAATCTTTACGTAGACTACCCCTGCCCAAATAATGAACGCAAATGGCGGCACCCATGGGCACCACCATTTGTGTACGCACTTTTTTTGTTTGTTTGAAGTTCAGCTGTGATAGGCTATGTAAAGATTTACGTAGCCTATCATGGCTGACTTTGAAAATCTAGCCGTGATAGGCTACGTAAATAGTTACGTAACCTATCACGTGTTTGTTTTTTGTTTTTTAACTTTACGGGGAAATGGCAGTGGCGGCAGCCGGTCGGAAGACTGGCCGCCGCCCCCGCTGAAACGCTGCCGAAACACCACCGGGACCCGCCGCTGAGAGGAACATTCGCGCAAAGTAAGTCCCATCCCGGGGGGACGGGGGGGGCGGAGAATTTCACCACCAATTTCGGGGGGCCGAATGCCTTGGCATTCAGCCTCCTGGAGATTCGTGGAGAAATTCTCTGCCATCCCTAGTTGGAGGCCTCAACAATGTTTCCACAACATCGGAGTGTATGAAAATACAGAGCCCCACCTTGTGTAAAAGATGGTGGCTTGAAAAGAGGATGGATGGCTGCTGGGCATGAGAGGATGGGTCCAGTAAGTCCCAGCTGCTTGTGCGGCTCCGGTAGGCAGGGGCGGCAGCTTGCCGAGCTGGATTCAGGGGGGCAAGTGGGGGGCAGAGTCTGATGGACTCCGGGACCCAGTCAGGCACCTGCGCCATCCCTACTAAACCTTTAATATTTTAAGAACTATGATGACAATAGCATTGGCTTCACCAGTGCCAATGGGACGCTTCATTGCAAAGCATGGAACTAAGCAGCAGGATAGTCAGAAAACTTCACATCACAGCAACAGCACTGGACCTCCAAGTGTATTACCAATTATTTATCCATCTGTTCCAATTCCCATGAAATCAATGAGCCTGGCACATAATCCAGTGTCTTTTCCTCTACTGCTACATAGATGTTCCGCTTGCTCGTTAAATAGCAATTGGATTTTGTAAATGTAGCAGTGAAGTTCAGCTATTACGGAATGGGTCCTTCTCCACTGGAAAAGTGTTAGCGCTAATACTAATTAAATATACTTCTAATAAAGCATTTGCATTTAATCACAATGAGCTGGAATTATGCCTTAATTAGCTGTGTAGCTAAGTGAAACTAAAGACCAGTGTCTTTGGATACTGGCATACCAGTGTGCAATTTACTGGAGAGCCGTATGTGATGGGAAGAAACCATTCTGTCTGCATTACTTGAAGCCTTTCCTGGCTGATCAAAGCTACAAGATGTGCACGAGATCAATTAGTATTATTTTTGCAAGACAGTTTGGATTAATTTTCTATGGGAGGTCAACTTATTCTGTTACACATTTCTTCTTTTTGTGTTTGTCCTTTGGCCGAGGTCATATGATGCAATGAAATCACAGTCTAATATTGGCACAATATGAGCTATGAATGGACAGACTCTCAGGGAAAAAAATGACATTGTTGGGTGTGTGTTTTTTCCTCCCCCCTGAGAGATATGAATTGATTCATAATGATGGCTGTACTGTAATTGATTTAAAATTTCATCTATTCTTAGTCAAAGTCCTGGACACTATTTAGTGATGGAGCTAAATAAATACACAAAGGGGATTGCTAAGTCTCTTAGGATGGTGGAAAAACACAGTGATGCTTCCAAGTAGTGCTGAGCTGAAGTATTCAAGCTAGACCTGTGTGGGGGGATTTTTGAGGAGGGGTGTGCATGTGCGCGCGTGTGTGTGAAAATGCTGCATCAAGACTGGATTAATCTTGGGGGGGGTTGAAATTGAAGAACTTTGGGGTGGGTAGGCTCACCTTTACAGATAAAGGGGAGAGGATTTTCCTCTATTATTATACACACGTGTGCACACGCATACACAGGAAAATCTCTGCAGCAGCCCAGAGCATTGCATTCCTATGCTGAAGCATTGTATCCATGTAGCATCCCAGAATTTGGTCACCCAAGTTATGGGGCTGTACTGCTTCTCCCCCCACACACACACACAAGGCTTGGGGGCATTATTGTGCATGCCCACTAGTCTTTGCTAGAGACTTATGAGAAATTTGTTTCAGTTTGTTTTTCATCAGGATTTTCCTAGTTCGCATCTTCCAGTCTGAGCACAGACTTGGACGCAATCTGAGGTTGAAGTCCATACAGTTCCATGTTTGCAATGTGATTCATGGACCACCCCCCCACACACACACACACATGCATTTAAAAGCATGCGTACATTTGAAGAATGTGCACAAATACATTTTAAATCAATGGTAGATGAATGTGTACATTCCAAAGATGCGTATGTTTGGAAAAATGCACACAAAAATATGCACAGATTTTCATGCATGAAGAGAAAACCCAAAACTCACAATCTGATATGGCCTTGAGTCAGAACAAGGTTCAAGATGGAATTCAGAGAACTTGGGCAAGCTTGAATTGCTGATTCACAAATCCCTAGTCTTTGCAGTCCTTAAAATAAATAAATAAATAAATAAATAAATAACAGTTGAGGGTGCTTGTTTAGGTCTATGTGAGAACATAATTCAGGGGTGGGAAATCTGTGGCTGTCCCAATGTTGTTGTACCCCAACTCCCATCAGCCTCAGTCAGCATGGTATCATGGGGGTTGTAGCTAGGGGTGGGGGAGAATTTCTCCCCGAAACTTCGGGGGGCCGAGTGCCAACGCATTCAGTCCTCCGAAGGTTGTTCGGGGAGAAATTCTCCGCCCCCCACCCCCCCAGGATGGGACTTACCTTTCACGAATGTCGCTCCCGGTGGCGGGTCCCAGCGGCGGTTTGGCAGGTCTTCGTCAGGGGCGGGGGCAGCAGCCGGTCTTTCGACCAGCTGCCGCCACCGCCATTACAAGAAAAGTAAAAAAAACCCACCGTCCCTGTGATAGGCTACGTAACAATTTATGTAGCCTATCACGGCTAGATTTGCAAAGTCAGCCGTGAGAGGCTACGTAAATCGTCACGTAGCCTATCACAGGTGACTTAAAAAAAAAAAAAAGCACATACGCTAATGGCGGCCCCCATAGGGAGCCGCCATTCGCGTTCCTTATTTGGTCCCTGTAGTCTACGTAAAGATTTACATAGACTACGGCGAAAATAAGGGCAACGCAAATAGCGTTCCAAATAAGGAACGCGAATGGCGGCTCCCTATGGGGGCCACCATTAGCGTACGTGCTTTTTTTTTTTTTTAAGTCACCCGTGATAGGCTACGTGACGATTAACGTAGCCTATCACGGTTGACTTTGAAGATCTAGCCGTGATAGGCTACGTAAATCGTTACGTAGCCTATCACGGGGCTTTTTTTTTTTTTTTTACTTTTCTTTTGAAGTTAGTGGCCGGGGAGACGGGGCGCTTCTCCCCGGCCTGAATTTCGGCCGGGCGAGGCGGGAAGCCTCCCCCCCGGCCTGAATTTCAGCTGGGCGAGGCGGGAAGCCTCCCCCCCTGGCCTGAACTTTGGGGGGAGAAGCGAAGTGCCTCCCCCCCACCGCAAAGCAAGCTGCGAGACCAGGTAAGTGACTTTCGTACATCCCTAGTTGTAGCCCAGCCAGTGTGATAGAGTGGTTAAAGTGTTGGACTGAGACTCAGGATATTCAGTTCTAAACCCCACTCTGCCATGAAACTCACTGGGTGACTTTGGTCCAGTCATTGACGCTCAGCCTAACCTACCTCACTGGGCTGTTGTGAGGATAAAATGGAGAAGAGAAAGAGGGGGATCATGTATGCCACCGTGGGTTCCTTGGGGCAAAAAGGTGGGATATAAATTTAGTAGTAGTAGTGACGGTGATGGTGAATATGATGATGATGAAGAAGATGTCAATGACAATGAAGATGATGGAGGGCTACAGGTCCCCCACCCTGAATGAACTGGTGTCCAGGACTTTGTCTGAAAAGAGATTGATTGCAATTAATATATTTTAAAAGCATTATTTGAGCATACATGGACATTCTTCGTAGGGATGTGTGAACCCACCCCACCCAGGTTGTCTGGGCACCTTCTGAAGTGCGAGGGATGCTGCAGAAATTCAAGTAGGGATGGCGGAGAATTTCTCCCCGAAACTTCGGGGGGCCGAGCGCCAACATGTTCGGCCTCCCGAACAAGTTTCGGGGAGAAATCCTCCGCACCCCCCCTGCCCCCCGCACGCCCCCCCAGGATGGCACTAACCTTCACCGAATGTCCCTCCCGGTGGCTGGTCCGGCCGGCGGTTCGGCGGGTGTTCGAGCGAGGCAGGAGCAGCAGCCGGTCTTTCGACCGGCTGCCGCCGCCGCCATTACAATGAAAGAAAGAAAAAAAAAACGCCCGCTGATAGGCTACGTGACGATTCACGTAGCCTATCACGGCTAGATTTGCAAAGTCAGCCGTGATAGGCTACGTGAATTGTCACGTAGCCTATCACGGGTGACTTTGAAAAAAAAAAAAAGAGTGTACGGATAATGGCGGCCCCCATAGGGAGCCGCCATTCCTGTTCCTTATTTGGTCGCTGTAGTCTACGTAAATGTTTACGTAGACTACGCCGAAAATAAGGGCAACGCTATTTGCGTTGCCCTTATTTTCGCCGTAGTCTACGTAAACATTTACGTAGACTACAGCGACTAAATAAGGAACGCGAATGGCGGCTCCCTATGGGGGCCGCCATTCGCGTACGCGCTTTTTTTTTTTTTTAAAGTCACCCGTGATAGGCTACGTGACGATTCACGTAGCCTATCATGGCTGACTTTGCAGATCTAGCCGTGATAGGCTACGTGAATCGTCACGTAGCCTATCAGGGGGCGTTTTTTTGTTTTTTTTTTACTTTCACGTTCGCGGCCGGGCGAGGCGAGGCTCCTCCTCACCGGCCTGAATTTCGGCCGGGCAAGGCGGGAAGCCTCCCCCCCGGCCTGAATTTCGGCCGGGCGAGGCAGGAAGCCTCCCCCCCCGGCCTGAACTTCGTGGGGGGAGCAGCGAAGCGCCTCCCCCCCACCGCGAACGGCCTTCGACGACAGGTAAGTGACTTTCGTCCACCCCTAAATTCAAGACAGCTTAAAATGAGCTCAGATTTCTAAGAATCCAACCTGTGGTATCTGCTGCGGAGAGTCCCCTCAGGCTGCGCAGAGTCCTTGGTACTTTCGGATGATTTTTTTACTTTCCTGAAATTTATGCATATAAATCTGTAGAAAAATACGTATGTTTCTACAGAGGAAACATTGAATGGAATGGGGGACAATACACAAATATTACATACTGAGGTAAATTATGTAAATACTTATGCAAATATTCACATAATTATTTGCATATTTTCCTGCATGACAAAAAATATATATTCGCATCCTGTAGGTGAATGATGGAATGAAAGGTGCCTGACAATCCGCGAACAGAGACGGAGTGGATTTTGCACAGTCCATACCTCCCTATGAAGTACTGCCCCCCTCCAGACCTGCACTCGAGCCCCCAGGAGCTCTGTGAGTCATCTGCACTCACCCCGGGCCCGTCCGGTGAATGCCCGCCATTTTGCGACCCTTTCTTTTTTTGTGAATATGCACAGTCCCTTTTTTGGTAAAAAAACCCAAGTCAGCAAAATGGTTGGTGCTCTCTGGATGGGGGCCGGGTGAATGTGGGGAGCATCCAGGAGGGTGCATGCAACAGACCACCACCTCATCTTCCTCCCGCCTGGTCAGCTGTCAAGGACAGCCAACCAGGCAGCAGCAGGGGGAGGCATGGAACACACCCCAGCCACTAGCCCTCGCTTGCTCATGAGCAGGAGACATCTAGTGGATGGGGCACTGCCTCCTCTTCCTCTTGCCTGGTTGGCTGTCAAGGCCAGATGACCAGCCAACAAGTCCCAGCTCTTTCCAGCCACTTGCAGAGCTCCAGGGCACTCATTGGCCTGGCCCATCAGTGCCCTGGAGTTCGGTGAGCGGGGGCTGGGGGGCCGGGCGTGGGGGATTTCACCAGCCTCCCAGACTAAGTCAGGTGCTTGCGACATCCCTAATCCTTCCTGCATAAACACTCCCATCTGGGAGTGCTGCAATGCCTGCCTCTTTTCAAGGCAAGCATTAATGGGATGCCAAGACTGGTATTTCTGAGAGAAAAAATGAGAAACTCAGCAAAATCTCTAGGATTGGCTAGACTGGCACAGCTAAGAAATCTGTACATTGCAACCTTGAAATTTTCCTCTACTGTAAAGAGATGCCTACAAAGTTTGTTTACAAAAAGATGGAGATGGTTTTGCATTTAGTGAAATAATTATAGTCAACATGGTATAAATATTAAGTGTTTCTCTTTTTCTGTGATTTTGATTCCCCCTCTCCCTCAAGGACTGTATTATTCTAGTAATTATGTTGCCATGCTTCTGTAAATAACATCTGTATTATTTTGGTAGATAGATGGATGGATGGATGGATGGATGGATAGACAGGGGATGGTGTGGATGTCTGTGGCGTGGATAATGAAATGTGGGTTTCATTAAAAAAAACAGAACACCACCCTCAGCAAAGTGGTGGGCACTCGCAGACAGGACCCAGGGTGAGTGTGGGTGGCTCGCCAAGCTTGCGGGGGGGCGAGTACGGGTCTTGGGGGGGGGCTTGAGCAGGGATGGCACTTCAGCCGGCACCTGCCAATACTGGCAGAGGTTGGTTTGCTTATCCCTAAGATAAATAGATAGATGCCCTTCAAGGCAATAGATTTTGGGATGATAAATATACTAGAAAAGAATAGCATCATTGTCAGGATCGCTATCAAAAATGCTATTTTCTTTCTTGAGGGACAAATACAAGAATTGGATGTCATTTGTCTATTTTCTTCTGCTGCTGGAGGGCAATTGTCTTTAAAATAGATGTTATATGCTTGCTTGTCAGAATAAGAGAATACCTAGAATATTTTCTAGGAGTATGCTTGGATCTGGCTGAATCCTGAACAGAATTGATCTGATTTGGACAGATTTGGGAGACGTTGGGAGAAACTTAAGTGAGGTCCAAATCCAAATCTGAACCCCCCTGAAGCTTCATTAGTAATTTAGGTTTGGACACAGTATGTCTGTAAACACTGATACATTTCTACCCAAGCTCTCCATATACAGAAAACACCAGGGTAGGGAGAGAGGGAGGGAGAGAGAAGCTGAAGTTTTGTGACTGGCAGCTCTAAGTTCTAATCACAGTGGATGGTTTCACCAGGGCTTTCTAGTGCTTTGGGGCAGGGATGTTGAAGCAGTATATAGCAGGTAGAGATGTACAAAACACCTACCTGGCTCCGTGCCGGGCAATCCGCGGTGGGGGGGAGGCACTCCATCCCTCTCCCCGGAATCCTCTCCGGCCGGCTCCGCTCCGCAGCGACTCCACAGAGCCACTGGCCGGGGCTGCCCGCAGCTGGACATCCAGCCACTGGGCTGCACAGGGACACAAATGGTAGCCGCCATAGCTACCACCATTTGCGTCCATGTCTTTAGCCGTGATAGGCTATGTAAATATATACATAGCCTATCACGGCTAAAGACACAGACGAAAATGGTGGCAGTGGCTACGGCGGCCACCATTTACATTCCTTCCTATTGCCGTGATAGGCTATGTATATATTTACATAGCCTATCACGGCAAAAGACAAGAGCGCAAATGGTGGCCGCTACGCCATTTGCGCCCCTGTCTTTTGCCATGATAGGCTATGTAAGTATCTACGTAGCCTATCACAGCTAATGACATGGACGCAAATGGCAGTGGCTACATCATTTGTGTCCCTGCCCTGAACCGTGATAGGCTACGTAGATACTTATGTAGCCTATCACGGCTTGCCAGGGATGCAAATGGCAGCTGGCATAGCAGCCACCATTTGCAGCTGCAGCCCGGCAGTGGCTGGAGCTGCCGCTGCCGCCGGAGACGCTGCTGCTGCAGCCACTGCCACCGGAGCCGCCAGAACCGCAGCCAGGTAGACTCCATTTCGCAGGGCTTTCACAGGGTGGTGGGGTGGGTTGCTCCATTACACCACGGATTCCGGGGGGGCGAATTCACTGGAATTCGGCCTCCCTGGGATCCGTGGTGGAATTCTCTAACATCCCTAATAGCAGGACTGTTCTAGTGTCCACTGATCTTTGCTAGTTCTCTCTCCCAGGAGAAGGAATGTTCAAAGAGGTTTGATGGAGTCTGTGAGACCTGGTGTAGCATTAGGTGCTTGCTTGGGAAATGTTGGATGTGGAAGTTCTTCTCCCTGTGCTCCAAATCCATCACCCACCCCTGTCCTATTGCACTTTCTGTGACTCTGGTGCCAGCTGAGAATTAAAACACACACACACACACACACACACACACACACCTAAAATGGTTTTCAATCATCACAACTCCCTATCCTCTGCACCCAACCTTTGGAAAACCTGCAGATTGCTTCCCTAAGGACAACTCATACAAATTCCCTCCCTCAAACCAAAACAATGCATGGAGAGAGTGAAACAAACTTACTCCCTCCCCCCTTTTGATGACTTTACTGCCACAAAATCTTTGCATCTCTCTTTCTGAAATGTTAAAGGTCTCTTAGCTGGGCGTGACCTCTATGTTGGATGTCATTTTCATAAGGACAGCTCACAATGAACACTGGGAGATAAGCACATCCTTTTCCCAGAAAACCCCCAAACTGTAAAGGATGCTTATGTTGTACAAAATGGTGATACTGCAGCTTTTCTGCTACACTGAGCTTTCTTTCCAGGTCACATTGGGAGCATTATACCCTATTAGAAAAAAAACTCCAAGCTGGCATCTGTTCAGAAGGCTTATTGGCCCTGTGTGGAGCAGGGACAAAAAAGAACTCAAGCCCTGCTCCACTGAAAACCTGACTCTGTGGCCAGCTCAGGACTGGAAGTGGCTTGATGCTGCTATTGTTCTGTATAGTGGCTGATATGTGTTCTCCAAGGCTCCAAGGTAGTGGACGCCATTTGCAGCTGTAAAGCCCTTAAAAAGGTAAAAGGTAAAGGTGTCCCCAACCAGTCGTGTCCGACTCTAGGGTGGGGTGCTCATCCCCGTTTCTAAGCCGAAGAGCCAGCACTGTCCGAAGACGATTCCGTGGTCATGTGGCCAGCATGACTGAACACCAAGGTGCACTGAACGCTGTTACCTTTCCCGCCGAGGCGGTACCTATTTATCTACTTGCAATTTCTTGCTTTCCAACTGCTAGGTTGGCAAGAGCTGGGACTGAAGACAGGAGCTCACTCCGTCACGCGGCACTCGGGTCTCGAAATGCTGAACTGCCGACCTTCCAGTCTGCAGTTCAGCGTCTTAACCACTAAGCCACCGCGGTCCATTTATGGCTGCATTTAAATTAATCTAAGAGCTTTACAGCCACAAATGCCATAGTGGATGCTATTTGCGTCCAGGGTCAGCCCTTAACCTAGCAATACAGCACGGCAATGGCGGCCGTATCACTGGCGATACAGAGCCGGCTGGCAGCTCCATGGAGTCGCTGCGGGGGGGGATCCGGATCCGGAGGATTCTGGAGGGAGGCGGAGGTGAGTGGTGCCAAATTCCTTTGAATCCGGTCTCATTGGGGTCCATGGCAGATTTCTCTGCCATCCCTAGTCTGAGCTCTAAGATCAGCTTTGTAGGCCCTGGTCTTCGTCCCATGATCATAGGAAATCAGATGGTCAGGTACAAGAAATACCTGACCATCTCAGCGGTGATGGCAAAACCCTGGAATGCTCTCCTCCACAAGATATATCAATCCTCCTCTCTTTCTGTTTTTAGTAGGGATGGGTGGATTCCCTACCTGTTATTCCACAGGGGAATCCACCCATGGGGGGAGGTGATCTGTCCCTTCCCCTGGAATCCGTCCAGGCCGGCTCCTGTTCACGCGATAGGCTATGCAAATATTTGCGTAGCCTATCACATCAAAAAACAGGGATGCAAATGGCATAGTGGATGCCATTTGCGGCCTAAAGCTGGTATATTAACCTAAATGCAGCCATAAATGGCTGCATTTAGGCTACTGTACCAGCTTTATGGCCACAAATGGCTCCCACTATTCCATTTGCATCCAGAGACTTACTTAGCACAGCAATACGGCATGGAAATGGCTGACGGCCGTATCGACTTTTGCCAGTGATGAGGAGCAGGCAGCCAGCTCTGCAGGACTGACATCGAGAGGGATCCAACCCGGACAGATTCTGCGGGGAAGTGGAAGTGAGTGCTCCGTTCCGCCACGGACTCTGGCCTCATTGGAGTCTGTGGCGGAATTCTCTGCCATCCCTAGTTTTTAGACACATCCTGAGAACACTTTCTTAACATTATTTTTTAGAAAGCCTGTAATGTTTAAGAGTCCGCTGCTCTAAGAATTAAACTGGATGCGTTGTTGGATTAATGCTGCCTATGTTACTAATACCATCCCATCTTTGGTTTAGTCTTTGGTACTTTAACTATGAAGTGATTGTACTGATTGAAGCTTTTCCTTGGTTAGCCACTTAGGGGGTACTTATGCAGAAAAGCAGAGTAAATATTATGAATTGGAATATGTTTGTTACATTTGTATTGCATGTTGCTAGTTTTGGGGCAAGATTTGTCTAATTTCTATATATTTTAACTTCTACATTTTATATTTTAAATGTTATGTGTTATAGTATGCTTTTTTAATTATGATGCTTCTGACATGAATAAATAAATAAATTTGCATTCCACCTTCCCAATGGATGATGGTCAAGGGAGTAGTTAGAAAAATCCTAAGGCGGTGGCAGTGGCATAAGATGCTGTGGTGGAGAAACTGCCAGTCTGTAAGCCCTACCAGCTCACAACAGCCAAGGTAGAAGCTGGGAACATTAACAGGAGGGGAAATAAGTACACTACCTCTCTGGGGAATGAGGGACTTTGGGGGCAGCACATCCAGGACCTCGTCAACATCTCAGGTTGCCCATTTTCAGTGCCACTGCTCACAGAGCACTATCAGTGGCACCAGTGGTGTAGTGGAGGCAGGGCTCGCAGGGACAGAGCCCCAGCACTTTTTCATGAGCAGGGACTCCGAGGTCATCTGCCACCCCCCTCCGAATTCCCTGTTCCCTCTGAGCTCAGCTGCCATCCTCACTGTACCTGTGGGGGGAATGAATTTTCCAAGCAACAATATATTGTTCCATGTTGGACTGCAAAGTCTTTGGGGTGACTTGCTCTGGAATGGGCAATGAAGACCTATTCGCTTTACCAAAGACATGCTCCTGTTGGAGAGGAAAACTAGAACTGGTTTGTTGATATGGATCAACACAGCTGCCTGAAAGTTTTGGGCTGCCCTTGGAGACTGTCACAATGAGCTCCTGCATTTCCAAATTTACCACTACACCAGTGTAACGCCACTGTGTGTATGTGTGTGTGTGTGTGTGTGTGTGTAGTTCAATCCAGCTGGGTGTGTGGATGTTTCTGTTGGAGGGGGAGGGGGGAGATATAATGAAGGAGCTTAGGGAAGGCTAATGGGTAATGCTGGGGTATTAAGGGAGTGTGCAAGGGGGCTGTTTAAATGAGAAGGGACCTATCCATGAAGGATGAGATGAAAGGCTGAAGCTTCCAGAGTATCATATTTTGAAAACCTAAAATATTTGTGTTTGAGTGAGCGAGCAAGCGAGTGAGTGAGTGAAAAAGATTTTAACACCCCTGCATTTTTTCTCAGACATCTAAGTGAAATACCCCTGCCTCACCCTCAGCTGCACTGTTTTTGGGTCCCACTCGAAGGCAGTATAACTTACAAGGTTGTACAGTCTTGGAAGGGGGTGGGGCTGTGAGGGTGTGTGTCTGTGACTGTCACAAAGGGACCCTGCACTTCTGAATTTGCCACTACACTGCTGTGTGGCACAGCTCCAGCGCTGGTACCTCCAGCTGTCTCCCCCACAGAGAGAGAGGTCCATGGTATCCACCCCCACCCCCCACCCCAGCAGCACTCCCAGGGAACATAGGATTGCTCTGTGTCAGCAAGAATACAAAGTAAAATGCAAAGCTACAATCAAAAACATAAAACCCAGTCAGGTAAACTAGGGACATACGGAAATTCTATTTTGGCTCACAAAACATAAAAGCATGCCCTGTTCGAAGCTCCAAACATTAGCACGAGTACGTGCCCGCTGAACGTATTCATAAATTGTCAGGCACATGCTTGCATTCATCTCATTCCTGATTCCCTATTTGATTTGCACAAATTTTATAATTTGCACAAATTTCCTCTGTAGACTAAATCAGCCCCACTTTAGTCTATGGAGGAAAATTGCACAAATTTGGAGAAATGTGCACAAATCTCCCATCCGATTGCTGCTCAGTTTGCACACGTTTCCCATTCACATAAAGTGAGCAGCGATTGCAAATGAGAATGGGAATCAGGCACGAGAAGAGTGGCGAGACGATGTTTAAAGAAACCTGGTGATCTCATACATCCTCACCAGCATCATCATTTAATTGATATGCTGCTTTTCCACATAAACTGCCTGAAGCAGCTAACAAAACAGCAATACAAAAACAAAAAAAGACCAACATATAATTACAATAGTAAACAACTCATTTCACTAGTATTAACACGATAACATTTTGAATTAATTATAAAATAGGCAAAATGAAACAGTACAACACAATATAAATGATTATTCATCAGTAATGCGCAGCCTATGCATTAAGCCTTCAATAAAACTACAAGCTGCAAACAGCTAACTCAGGAATACAAAGTTCAGAAAAATAATAGCACATAGATTTCTTACAGTGTAAAACAGCTGATCTCTCCCATGCTCCATTTTCTTATGCTGGTGCACTTCTCAAGGCCCCAACAGAGAAAAGAGTGGTGGTGTTTGTTCTCTTTCCCTATGTTCTGGAAGCTTCTGCTGCTTCTGGAGGGCTTGTGGTGGCTGCAGATATATACTTAGCCACTCTGGAAGCTCTAGAAACAACACAGTTTCACCCATTCCTAGGTAAAACACACTAATAAAACCAAATAAAACAAGTTAAAATAATGTCAGTGATTTTCAACAACAACATTAAATAATAATAATAATAATAATAATAATAATAATAATAATGTTTCCCTCTTTACCAGACGGCCCACAGAATAGAACTAGAAAAGCCTGAGATAAGTGGCTATTCTACTTGCTTATCCATTTAGGGCTGAAGACAATGTAATCTTCAGAGCTCACTGCACCTTGTTAATGGTGCTCTAGAAGCAATGAGGAAAAAGAAAGCTGTTTCTTTGTCATAATGTTCATGATGCTTCGAAGAACTAAAAATAAACTGTGCTGAAAACCCACTAGCACATATAAAGTTCTCTTTAGGATAAACATTTCATTCATTTGATTTCATGGTGTGTGTGTATGTTTTCTTTTTCCAAAGCCAGAGAAAATAAATATTAATTGTTCATCCCTTCCCCCCAGAATGGTGCTGTGCTAGTTTATATGAGGCATGTGTAGGCATATTTGCATAATATGAGTAAAATATTACCTCCCAATGCTGTTTTTCCCCTTTTACAGCATATAGCACTGTGTTCCCATTGGTCTCATCCTGAGTGGTAGTGTTGGCAATGCCAAGCTATTATGGAGGCTACAGTGATGGACATCCTAGTCTTCAAAATGCTATAGCAACAGAACTTGATTGAAACAAATATGGTTCCTTCCTACCAGCAAAAGATAGATCGAGCCGTTTGTTACTGGTAATTCATATGACAGACTAGTGGGCTGAGGGCGGGGGGAGGATTACATTTCCAGTAGACTAATTAACAAAAAAGTATCACCAGTTCATTGGCAGTTCAGATCCCAGTTCAGGTATTCAGTTCAGTGAGTAGTCTTGGTCAAGTCACCCTCACAGACACAGCCAAATTTACTTTGCAGTGTGTTTTGAAGATAAAATGGGATAACCCCCATGTATGCTACCCTCAGCTCCTTGAACCAAGTGCAGGATATCCATTCAATAGTCAGATCATCTCATGAGGGAAATCTCTTTTCTTATCATTGGGTTGTTAACATCTGAAGGCTATCTGTTCCATGAGACCATTACAGAGCTGCCTGGAGGCTACATTATTAATAGTGCTAGAGTATTTTACTAGCTCAAGATACATAAATTATATACACAATGAACCCCCACCCAGTAGTACACACAGACACAGAGCCCCATACAAAAAGAGATCTGTGGATTACATCCAGAGTTAGCCAAATTTAGAGTAGACCCATTGAAAGCAATGTTGTTAAGTTGGTCATGAGAAAAAATGGGGGAGAAATTTGTTCAGTTCACATTTTGATGCAAACCTACCTACAAACGAAAACCCAATTATCCTTTCGTATTCACAGTATTCGAAATTTTGTGATGCAGGTCTCCAATTAAAAAATGTGTATAATATGCATAGATTAGGAGAAATGTGAATAAAAATGCATGTATTCATGAAAACATCATACATTGTATTAGGGGAAATTGCTTGGCAAAATGTGTATAATTACATACAACATTCATATATTACATGCACATAGGAATGCATACGAATTTCCATGAAAAAATTATTTTAAACATTTGCAAATTGATGGAGAAATAGAACAAAATCAGATGTTTAAAAAAGAGAGAAATGACAGAAACCAATATTGACAGATTAGTCCAACCTTGGTCATGATTTAAGTCCCATTGATTTCAAAGGGTCTGCTCTAAGTATGACTAAATCTGGATCTAACCTGATATATGTCATGCCATGCAAAGGTTAATTTTGGCTTTTTCACTCTTTCACTACAGTCATGTAAGCCATGACAATTTGTATACTCTGCTTTTATTGCAAAACATACACAGGGCATCACTGGATGTCTGCTCTCTCACAAGCAGATAACAAGCTCAGTGTAGCCAGCCCTGTTCATGGTCATACGTGTTATTGGAGTCTCCTGGATAAAAAATGGAACACACCCATATACTGGAACTGGAACATGAGTGCTATACTTTGGACCTCAGTAGGGATGTTAGAGAATTCCGCCATGGACTCCAATGGGGCTGGATTCTTTTGAATCTGGCCTTTGGAGTCTGTGGCGGAATGGCCCCACCTACCTCTGCCTCCCTCCGGACCCGCATGGAGCTGGATCTTCCTCTAGACTAACCTATTGTGTGAAAAACGCCAGACGCAAATGGCATAGCAGATGCCATTTTTGTCCATAAAGGCCTTAGTTTAAGCTAAATGCAGCCATTTATGGCTGCATTTAGCTTAATCTAATTGCTTTCTGGCTGCAAATGGCATAGCGGACACCATTTTAGCATCCGGAGTCAATCAGCCCAGCCAGTGATGTGGCAATGGCAGCTGTACCGCTAGCGCTTTGGAGCCAGCCAGCGGCTCCACAAAATTGCCACGGAACGGAGCAGGCCGGCAAGGATTCCGGGGGGAGGGATGGATCGCCTCCCCCCGCCGCGTTTCCCCCCACCGGAACAGCAGGTAAGTAATTTGTACATCCCTAGACCTCAGTGAAAAACAAGTGAGCTTGTAAGAAGGGAGGAAACAATTTAATAAATAGAACAAAATACAGAGCTTGACTGAGAGCAGAACTATACATTTTGAATCAAACGTGTGCATGCCTTATGAAGTTATAATTTTAATGCAGGGGTGAGAGGTGTTTATCCTATTAATCACTCACCACTTCTTTCCAGCAGATCCATTCTGAGGTTTAATTAATCAATCAATTAATTAATTAATTGTATTTCTATACTGTCCGACAGCCAAAGCTCACTGAGTGGTTCACAAAACAAGACTTAAAACCGTAAACTACAATAACATAATGAAAGATAATATTATTTTAAAACCTTTAAAAGTTAAAACAGTAGTGTATCTCTGGACCCAATAAAGTATTTGCTCTTTCCTATGACATGTGAGACTTGACAAGCGTTCTGATAGAAGAAGCTGTACAATGCAACCAACATTTAACTGAGATACTTTCTGTGATGTGGACAACCTCATCCTATGGTTGTCTACTCACAAGGAAGTCCTAATCTTCTCAGCGGAGCTTACTTGCAAGTAAACGTCCAGTGGTTTGCAACACAGAGCTTTTCTACACAAGGCTGTAATCTGCCGTATCTACTTTTGGTTTCGTCACAGAATGGAGATAGGAGCACTCCATGAAGAGTGTTTTCTTTTTCTTTTCTGCTTTTCCACTACACTGTGGTATAGTGGAATAGTGCAATTACATAAGTGGAAAAAGCATTTTCTTTCTTTTTCAAAAACACCCCCAGATTTTCCCTGCACTAAGCAAACAAATAAAAAAATGTAGCCGAAAGTGAAAACAGCAGTGAAACTGGTCACAATGTTGTCTAAATTACCCGTAAACAAACATGAGTAGGGGATGATGACTGCACAATAAATGCCTCATGTAGAAAAGCTCACAGTAGGGATGTCACAGGAATCCATTCAGGGGGTGGAGCTCGGTGAGCTTTTTGCTGGCTTGGCCCTCCAGACTCCAACCTGACCCTGAGATGGGCCAGCTGGCGGATTTTCCAGCCGCATGACAGCGGGGGTGGGAGTGAGAAGGGAGCTTCTCTCATGCTTCCTCCTGCCCTTGCTGTCATGCAGCCACCGCTGTAGCAGGACAGGAGGAGGGCAGGGGAGCAGCACCCCCCTCTCTTCCTCCCATCCATGCGAAGAACAGAGGGAGGTCTCTTTCATCCTCCTCCTGTCCTGTCCCACCAGTGACTCTGCCACCATGGTAACAGGGTTGGAAGGAGGAGAAAGGAGCACCTCTCCCCTCCCCTCCTCCCACCCTGGCTACCACGGTGGCAGCAGTGGGACAGGTGGAGGCCAAGAGGGAAGCCCCTCTAGTCATCCTCCTCTCCCGCCAGTGCCTCTGCCGCCATGGTAGCAGGGATGGGAGGAGGAGATGGGAGCGCTGCCCCACTCTCGTCCCCCATATTGCACACAGCAGGGTCACTGTGTGCAAGTCCCCTGCTGTCCCACTTGGGGTTGGGAGGGAGAATGAAAGACTTGAGCACATAGTGACCCCATCATGCGCAAAATGGAGGATGAGTAGGGATGGCGGAGAATTTCTCCCCGAAACTTTGGGGGGCCGAGCGCCAACGTGTTCGGCCCCCCGAACAAGTTTCAGGGAGAAATCCTCCACCCACCCCACCCCCCGCCCCCCCCCCCGGGACGGGACTTACCTTCCCTGAATGTCCCTCCCGGCGGCGGGTCCGGCTGGCGGTTCATCCGGTGTTCGAGCGGGGCGGGAGCGGCAGCCGGTCTTTCGACCGGCTGCCGCCCCCGCCATTCCAATCAAAGAAAAAAAAAAAAACACGCCCCCTGATAGGCTACGTGACGATTCACGTAGCCTATCATGGCAAGATTTGCAAAGTCAGCCGTGATAGGCTACGTGAATCGTCACGTAGCCTATCACGGGTGACTTTAAAAAAAAAAGTGTGTACGGATAATGGCGGCCCCCATAGGGAGCCGCCATTCCTGTTCCTTATTTGGTCGCCGTAGTCTACGTAAACATTGACGTAGACTACAGCAACTAAATAAGGAACGCGAATGGCGGCTCCCTATGGGGGCCGCCATTCGCGTACGCGCTTTTTTTTTTTAAGTCACCCGTGATAGGCTACGTGACGATTCACGTACCCTATCACGGCTGACTTTCCAGATCTAGCCGTGATAGGCTACGTGAATCGTCACGTAGCCTATCAGGGGACTTTTTTTTGTTTTTTTTTTACTTTCGTGTTCGCGGCCGGGCGAGGCAGGAAGCCTCCTCCCCGGCCTGAATTTCGGCCGGGCGAGGCGGGAAGCCTCCCCCCCCGGCCTGAATTTCGGCCGGGCGAGGCGGGAAGCCTCCCCCCCCGGCCTGAACTTCGCGGGGGGAGCAGCGAAGCGCTCCCCCCCACCGCGAAAAAGCTGCGAGAAAAGGTAAGTGACTTTCGTTCACCCCTAAGGATGAGATTGGTGCTCCCCTATCTTTCTCCCTTTTGCATGCAGTGACTCCACTGCCATGCAGAGCTGGCTCCTTCTCCCTCTCCCAGGAGCCATGAGGGGGAGGAGGAGCCAGTTTCGCTCAGCAGCAGAGGTTTTTTGCACAAAATAGTGGTTGGTGGTGGCAGCGACTCCTGCCACTGACCACCATTTTGCACAAAAAAATCTTCATTAAAGTTTCTGAGTTCAGGAACTTTACCATAGGTCGGCCTGCCTATGCAGATCAAGCCAAGTCCATCACAGGGATCTGTCAGGCCAGATTTCCCAGTGATGGACAACCCTAGCTCACAGCATCAGTTAGTTTAAGGCAGTCTTTCCCCAACCTGCTTGACAGCTAGTAACCTAATTCCCTCACAGGATCCATTGCTATATACATGACTGAAAGGTCCTAGCTCTGACTGGACACTGGATACTGGGAGATAAATGTGGGGAGCTCAGAAGACTAGTAACCAAACTGTCATCACCTTATGCACTGTTAATGATCCAGGAAAAGCCAGGAAATGGCAGCTCCATAAGCCTAACGTCTGTCTCAGGTAAATTGGTGGAAAGCATTATTATTAAAGCTAGAATTACTCAACAAATACAAACCCTGCTGAGGGAGGATCAGCATGGTTTCTCCAAAGCACAGTCCATCCTCACCTTCCTTTTACAATTCTTCTTGTGCAAGAAACATTTAGATACTCACTATCTTACAGACATTATCTACTTGGACTTCCCAACAGCTTTTGCCAAAGCCCCTCACCAAAGGCTCTTGTGTAAGCCTTTGGCTTGGTAACTAGGGATGGGTGAGAATTTCATTTCAGTTTGCTTTTGATAAGAATTTGCCAGAACCAGAAGTCACTAAGTTCTCACTAAGTTCTTCAGGGGGAAAAAAAGCACTCGAGATTTAAAAACTGTGAATGTGGGAGAAACCAAAAATTATAGATCTGTCCATCCAGGCAACTATGCTAGTGCTGAATTCGGGTTGCCACCTCTTTTTTCTGTGTGGCACTTCATCTTTAACACTTGCATGGCAGGGAGGTACAACATGGCCCTCTCCATGCTGGGAGTAGCTGTGCCTATTGAATTTGGCTGGTGAAGATGTGTGAGAACTTAATTTCAATTTGTTTCTGATAAGACTTTACCAAAATTTTCAAAGTTCTTCATATTCAGAAGAGAAGGAACTTAAGATTTAAAAAAGAATGGAATGTGGGAGAAAGCGAAGCTGACAGTTTGGTAACTGGTTAAAGAATAGGAAGAAGATGGCAGAAATAAACAGTTTCACAAAGGAGAGAAGATAAGTAATGGGATCCCCAAAGATCTGTATTGGGACAGGTATATCCATACATACTAAGGGCCGTGGTGGCTTAGTGGTTAAGACGCTGAACTGCAGACTGGAAGGTCGGCAGGTCAGCAGTTCGAGACCCGAGTGCTGCATGACGGAGTGAGTCCCAGCTTCTGCCAACCTAGCAGTTCAAAAGCAAGAAATTGCAAGTAGATAAATAGGAACCGCCTCAGCGGGAAAGGTAACAGCGTTCCGTGCACCTCGGTGTTCAGTCATGCCGGCCACATGACCACAGAAGCGTCTTCGGACAGCGCTGGCTCTTCGGCTTAGAAACGGGGATGAGCACTGCACCCTAGAGTCAGACACGACTGGTTGGGGACACCTTTACCTTTACCTTTATATCCATAAATAATCTGGAGGTGGTGAGTGGTGAAGTAACCAGGTTTGCAGGATACACCAGATAATTCAGGATGGTGAAAAACTGAAGCAGATTGTGAGGAGTGTCAGTATAACTCCGCTAACATGGGTGAATGGGCAGCAAAAAGGCAAATGAGATTCAATGGGAGTTTAAGGTGATGTGCCTTGAGGCACCCCCCCCCTTCACATATATACTGATGGGGAGTTAAATAGGAGGTGACTGACCAGAAAGAGTTCTTGGGATAATTGTGGATAGCTCAATAAAAGTATCCGCTCAGTGTGCTGTAGTGGTGAAGAAGGGAAAGTCCATGCTAAAGTTATTAGGACCTGAATTGAAAATAAAACGGCCAGTCTAATAATGTCCTTATAAAGAAAGAATACATCACCATATGACCAGATCCACCATAACGTCTGCCTCATCTCAAAAAAGAGAACTGGAAACAGTATACAAGGGGGCAACCAAAATCATCAAGGGTTTGGGAGATCTTCTTTAAAAGGAAAGGCAAAGATGTTTAGGTTTATTTAGCTTAGAAAACTTCAACTGAAGGAGGATATGAGAGAAGTTTGTGAAAATATGCATAGTGTGGAGAAAGTGAATAGAACAGAGAGATTTTTTTTTTTTCACCCTCCTCAAACTAGAACTCAAGATCATCCAGTGAAACCAGCTATAGATTCAGGAGAGATAAAAGAAAATACTACTTCACACCATGAACTTGCTATCATGAAATGTGGTGATGGCCATAGGCTAAGATTGCTTTAAATTGGGATTACATTGATTTATAGAGGACAGGTTCCTTAATTAGGGATGTCCCAAGCATCCATGTAGAGCCCTCAGCCCTGCTGAGCCAAGCTGTGCGAGCCACCAGGACTTAGCGGTCCTGCCCACGAGTTCCTGTCCTCTGTGTAAGTCACCATTATATGTAAAAATGACAACCTGCTATCTTCTGTAAATTAAATCTTACACACAATGGCCGGCACTTTCTGGCCAGCCATTGTGCACAAGGTTTAATTTACAAAAAAATAGCGAGTTCTCATTTCTACATATAATGGCGACTCACACAGATGGGCAGCTGTGGGCTCATGGCTCGGCGGGGGGACAGACAGGTCTTTCTCCCCCTCCCATCCCAGCTACCATGAAGGCAGTGCCTTGATGAGAGGAGGATGAGAGGGAAGCCCCTCTCATCATCGTCACCCTGTGAAGGTGCTGCCTTCGTGGTAGCTGGGATGGGTGGGTGGGGGGAAGCATTGATCCTTCCTGGTCTCCATTGTGTGCAACAGGAAATATACGCAAGTACAGAGCCCCTTTTACACAAGATTGGTCTCTATATTTTCATATATTTACTGTTGCACACAACAGTGGACAGAAAGGACCATTTCCACAACATTAGAGGCCTCTAAAAAGATGGTGGCTCGCATGGAGGAGCAGGTGCTGTGGCGGGCTCCTGAACAGCTCGCCAACCCTCCAGGGCTCGCGTGGGTGAGTGGCAGCAGCATCTGCTCGAGTACCCACTGAACACAGACTCCAGTGAGTCCATCCATCCCTACACTTAATGGCTATATGAGCCATGGTATCAGTTAATATCCTCTTAATGGATATAAGCCCCAGGTTCAGAAATTGTATTCCTCTGAATACCATGTGATGTAGAGGGGAACCACAGGGTATGGCTGTTGCCTGTATGTCCCTCTGTGAGCTTCCCAGAAGCACCTGGCCAGCCATTGTAAGAAACAGCATACTAGACTAGAGGTACCATTGACCTGTTCCAGAACGATGAGTTGAGCTGAAGCAAAGACAAGAAGGGGACATCACCAAAGGTTAGGTGCAGAGAAAACAAAGAAGCTGAGAGAAAGCTGGGATGGAAGAAGTAGGTGGCCTAGGGAAGGGAAGGGAAGGGAAGGGAAGGGAAGGGAAGGGAAGGGAAGGGAAAGGGAATCTGGGTCAGAACAAGCTGCGGGAATGGGCTAAGAAATCATGAGGACACAGTGGGCATGGCAGAGCCAGAAGTCTGAGTGAAGGGGCAGACAGTGTAGCAAACAAAGGCAATGGGAGCAGTGAATGGTAGGATGAAGGAAGTAGTGGCAAAGTTGGGGACAAGGCAGCAGTTAACAGGAAGAAAAGCTAGGGATAGTACTCACTCAACCATTCAGGGCCATCTTAATGGTTCAATTTCCTTAAACATCCCCACTAGGAATGTACACCAAATTCATCCAAAGCCCTTCAGACCATTTCTGGTGCTTCTGGAGGCAAAGCAGTCTTCCCTCCAAAGTGACGGAACTGAAACTAAACCCTGTGTGAGCTTCATTTGCAATTTGGCTTCCAAAAGGCAGACAACATGTCTCCAAAATTGTGTCTTTTGCTTTCATTTCTCGAAACCTAGTTGAGTGGGGAGGTAGGGAGTGGGGTTGAGTGAATGACAGGTCCACTTTCTAATCACAGGGCACATTTTACCAGGGGCTGGCCAATCACTGTGGTATGGAGGAGGAAAAGGAAGCACCCTGAAATGGCCATTTTTCCAGTGCTACTATGCTTCACTATAAAAAAACAATAAGTCCTTAAACTGGTTTTGAATCATAACTCCCTAACCCTACACCGAGTCTTCTGTAACTTTGTAGGCTTCTTGCGCAGAGACATTTCTATGATGTTTGCCATTTTCGCACAAATTACCCCAAAAATGGACAGAGGGGGGTAAAGGAAGCAAATCACTCACCCTTCCCAATTTGAGGACTCCCATTCCTCATAAACCTCTGCACTTCTCCTTCTGAACCTTTGTAGTTTTCTTACTTAGGGTGACCTCTATGCTGTCAGTTATTTTTAGAGGAATGGTCCACAAGGAACATAAGGGGAGTAGCATTAGGAATGGGCAAACGAGCAATATTTGAGATTGTTGGGATTCTCCGAACATTGCTTCTCTCATGTCCAATTCTCATTTGCTCACTTTGCCCACTTTGCTGCTCACGTTGCATGAATGGGGAACTTGCGCAAATTGAACAGTGATTGAAGGGTATATTTGTGCAAATCTCCTCAAAATGTGTGCAAATTTCCTAATTTGCGCAGATTTCCTCCATAGACTAAAGTGGGGCTGATTCAGTCTATAGAAGAAATTTGCACAAATTAGGAAATTTGCACAGATTGAACTGGGAACAAGACAAATGCAAGCATGTGTTCAGCAATTTGCAAATATTTTCAGCAGACATGAGGCCATGCTCACAGTTGGCACTTCAAACAGGGCAGGCTTACATGTTTTGTGAGCAACCATGAATTTTTCATACATCCCTAAGAACCATGTCCTGTTTTGGATACCTGCAAAATGTTGAGGCTGCTGTTGCACAAAAATCCCTGCACCCATCCATCTGAAACTTGACAGTCTTGGCAGGAAGGGGCAACTATCCATGCAAGTTTCATCCAATTCTACCAAGCAATAAAGAAGTTATCAGCAGTTCCCTTAAATAAATAAAAACAGATAATGTTCGCTATAAAAAATTGAATAGTGGGCAGTATCCAATGTCACATGAACACTAATGTAAATTATGTTGTGCTAGCATAAGTGGCCTCCAGAGAAATGCCAATAGCATTACCTGGTGCATTGGGTTTTCCAGTAGGGCTGTGCACCATCACATTACAAAGCCTGAATAGCGAGGCGAAGTGGGCTTATTTGGAGCAAAATCCTTGTGATATGAAGTGGGTCAGAGCAGTAGCTGGGTGCCCCAGGGCAAAGCACCCCCCCCTTCATCTGCCTCATATAGTTGGAGCTCGACTTAATGCCTGACCAATCCAGACAGGCTGTCCCCAAAATATATCAACTTCTGAATGTTCATGTGGAGGGGCATGAGGAGGAGGAGGGAGGGAGGGGGAAGGCAAGCGGACACGGGAAGGCAGGGGGATGCAGGAAGGCAAATGCAGGAGGAGGAGGGAGTGTGCTTTGGCAAATAGGAACTCTCAGCCAGAACCGACGCCAGTAGTCTTCAATCAGAGAGAGTGACGGAGGAAGGGGGTATATATACTTCAGTGAAAGGTTGCATTTGGTTATTGCGCTAGCTGTGTTTTGGGGAGCGGGCTGGTGTGAGTAGATGATCATGTGTATGTGTATGTGTGCATGCGTGCATTCCTAGGAGTTGTCCCTTCAATTTATTTGCTTTTGATTGCCATTAGGCTTTCCTCGAGAATTAAATTAAAAGAAAATAGTTTAGTTGCACTGGTAGTGTTCTCTTGCTCCTTGATCGTCTGTCCCCTTTGGGATGGTGTCTTTTGCAGCATCTCTTCCAGCTGCCTTCTTCTCATATTTCTTTCTACTTCTGACTCATTTGTTATTTGTATTTGATGAGATTCATCTCTCCTTTCCATATTTTTTCAATCAAACATAGCTTTTCCTCACCTGTTGCTGCTACGCTCTCCCTTCCCCTGCCATTCCTGTGTTTGTTTGTTCATCTCGATTTTGGACTCTGGAAAAGGCTCCGTTTGTTGCTCAAGGTCGACCCTCACTTCTGCTTTCTCCATTCTATTTCCTTGTTGTTTTTGTCTGTCAACTCTGTCTCTTTCAGATTTTTAAAAACCCAGTCCTATATCAATTTTTAAAAGCAAACATTGACTTCTGGGCATCCCCCCCTTTTTTAAAGTCATATTCAGGCATTTAGTTTTTTCTTGCTTTCTAAATTCTTAAAGAAAGGCATATTATAGCAGCCTGTGTGTGTAGTGTTTGGTTCTCCCCCCCCCCCCGTCCCTGTGTTGAAGTGAACCATCTGTGTCTTCTCTCTCTGTTGATCCTCCCAAACGGAAATTAAGGAAGGGGGTTTTTTTAATTATTGTTTGATATCTCTTGGCTCTTATCGCCTGCACTGTCCTGTATTTCTTGAAGTTACCCTGCCTTCCATAAAAGAACATGAAATATAAAACAATACATTAAAGGCACCCCTTATTTTCTTAGGTAGTTCTTTTCTTTTGCTCTTGTGTCTCTATGTCTGTGTGTGTGCATGCTAGGTTGTTGTTCCACCAACACTATACGTCCAAATTTCAAGGCAGCTGACAAAGCACAAGACGCAGAGTATTTATATTAATTACCTTCTTATTCCAATAACAGTCCACTGTGTGGCAAAGCAATCCAGCACAATATGAGGCATCTTCAGGGTGTTGGTGGGGCAGAGGTGGGTGAGGTGCTGCTGTCACTAGCAGCACCGTTAGGTCAGCCGCCTGTCCCCTAGTCCAGATAGTGCCTCCCGGTGCAGTGGGGCAGCAGAGCGCAGAGGCCAGTTGCAGTGCTCGGAGGTCACAGTTCGAGGAAGCTGGCGTGGGCAGGTGCAGTAGTCACACTCTTGCCCAAGGCGGAGCAGCATCTTCTTCTGTAGTAGAAGAGGGGAGCCCGCTGATGGATGTTAGGTAGGCTCTGCCAGCCTGCCTCCTCTAGGCTCTGCCAGGCTGCCTGCCTCCTCTCAGCTCTGCCTGCCTGCCTGTGCAGGCCTCCGCCAGCCTGCCAGCCTCCTCCAGGCTTCACCTGCCTGCCTGCCTGCCCCAGGCTCCACCAGGCTGCCGGCCTCCCTTTGCCCATCTCTGCTTGCCCACCTCCGCCCGGCTCCAAGCCTTCACTTAAAGGCACACCAGCTCTGTGGAGCCCGGCTGTCCAACTGTTTCTTCTCCTGCAGAAAGGATTTGCCCTCTGGCTTTTATTCATGCTGGTCCCATCATTCCTCCAGGTTTAACTCACCTCGGAGGTGGTGGAGCCATCTTATAAGCAGAAATCTCTGAGACGACGACAGTGCCCCCTTCCTAGGGATGGCGGAGAAATCCACCACGGACTCCAATGTGGCTGGATGCTTTAGAATCTGGCTCCCTGGAGTCTGTGGTGGAACGGAACACTTACCTCCGCCTCCCTACGGAATCCCCCCTGGATGGACTCTACCTGGTTGTCGGCAGGTCCGGTCCGTCCAGCTGGCCTCCACTGTTCACTGCTGCTTCTCTTTGGACGTAAATGGCGTCCAGTGTAGCAGACGCCATTTGCGTCCCTGCCTTTTGCCCTGATAGGCTACATAAATCTTTCCATAGCCTATCACGGCAAAAGGCAGGGATGCAAATGACGTCTGGTATGCCATTTGCACCCCTGCTCTTTGCTGTAATAGGCTACGTAAATCTTTATGTAACCTATCACAGCAAAAGGCAGGGACACAAATGGCGTCCGCTAAGCCATTGGTGCCCCTGCTCTTTGCTATAATAGGCTATGTAAATCTTTATGTAGCCTATTACAACAAAGAGCAGGGGTGCAAATGGTGTAGCAGATGCCATTTGTGTCCCTGCCTTTTGCCGTAATAGGCTATGTAAAGATTTACATAGCCTATCACAGCAAAAGGCAGGGGACGCAAATGGCGTCCACTACCCCGGATGCCATTTGCATCCAAAGACCGGCCGAGGCCAGAAGTCTTTGCAGCCCCGGCCAGCAGCTCCACCAACTCACTGCAGAGCGGAGCCGGCCGGGGAGAATTCCAGGGGGAGGGATGGATCGCCTCCCCCACAACGTGGACGCCCCCACCCAGAACGAGGTAAGGGATTTGTACATCCCCACCCCTTCCCCACAGTCTTTTCCGCCCCTAGTTTTTGTGGAGAAAATCAAGATTGAGCAGCGCCCAGAGCAGCAACCACTGGGTCAAGCTGCCCGAAGTTAGGAAGGAGAGATGCCCTCCATGGCAGGAGGGAGCCCAGATGATTCCAGACACTTCTGTGAAACCAGGGACGAGTCACAGCTCTTTGCTTTGAGAGTTTTTGTGGAGAAAATCAAACTTTCACTATGCCCAGAGCAGCAACCACTGGGTAAAACACATGAAAATACTCATTTAGTGTGTGCTAGAAATAAAGAAAAGTGGATTAAAAAAACCCTCTTCCAGTCTGCCTGTCAGGTAATGTCTGTATTCAGCTATAGAGAGGCTGAGCCAGTGATTCTTCTGAATAAGGGTTGTTTTGCACTTGAAAGAAACCTGCAGCAGAGACTAGGGACCTCTGCTTCAACATACTTTCCCTTCTGAGTTTGGTTGGAGTTTCTGGAATATCACATTCAACCTGCACCCAGCACACAACCCAGTGGGCCAAACTGTCCAGCCTTTGGGGGGGGTGATGTCTGTGAAGGGGGCTGGGAGGGGCCAAGGATTCACGTGCGTCCATGGAAAGAGGGAGAAGTTACAGCTCTTTGCTTTGAGAGTTTCTGTGGAAAACATAAGTTTGACTCCACGTAGCACAAAAAACATTAGGCCAAACTGTCTGAAATTTTGTAGGTTGCCTCCTCTTCAGTGGGGTGGAGAGACACCCAAAGTTCATGCCTGTATCATAAAAACTAAAGAAGTTATGGCCATTTGTGTTTTCCCATGCAAGTCAATGGGAAAACGCCAAAAACGGGCAATTGGGATATCTGAATCTTGCTTTGAATTCGGATCCGAGTCGTAGCGGAGGGGGTTTCAATTGGTCCAAGGTCACTTTGAATGATCTGAAGTGGCATCTGAACTGGATCGGGGGGTCCGTGCACAGCCCTATTTTCCAGGGAATCCTGTCATGCCAGCTAATGCTATTGGCATTGTGCTAGCAGTCCTTACAGTAGTGCAATATATTTTATGTTAGCGCTAGTGTTCAATTGGATGCTGCCCAATGACACTCATCTCTTTTGCCCAATGATGCTCATCTCTTTTGCCATTTTTGTGACAGTGGATTCTAGGTAATAAACCGGTGTGTGTGTGTGTGTGTGTGTTTACAAAAAAATTAAAATATGGCATAGGAAGCTGGTAATGACAAGTGAAATATTCAGCCTCCCACATACACTAAAGAAGGCTAGGTGTTACATACTACCAAGAGCTTATCATTCAAGAGTAGAACCATATGTTCTAATTTTGCCAGTGAATGACTGACATATGACACAGATTTCTCTGAACCATCATTTTGCATCATCCCAATGAATACAGTATTGCAATATGTTAAAAGTTCATACGTTGCTACAGCAGATTTATTCCCAAAGCCAGATAATACACCAGTGTGATAGCTTCTTCTTCTTTTTTTGGATCAAATATATATTGAAGAAACTTCATAAGATATCCCGGAAAGCGTATAAGATAATGCAATTGCCCTACATTTTCAATTCTTCGCGTTTTAATGTCAACTTCTGTTTCTTTCTGGGTAAGTTTTAATACCATCAGCTGTTACAGGGTTTCCATATGTGTATTTCATTAAACGTCATTTATTTCCATTGAATTCTGATCCCCCTTGTGAAAATTGATCAAAAACTGGTGTGCCTTTCCTCCAGCTGTTCCTTTCTGTCAATAAAGATAATGTAAACCATGTCCCAAATAATTGTAAAGTGCACCGCATTGAACACAAGGAGCTTCACTGAGTGGCAACAATAGTGGAAGGTCTAAAGGGAATTTTGCTGAATGTGTAATATGTGGCAGTTAGAAACGTGGCATCTGCCCATGGCAACATGCCCCTGGACATCTCCCTTTGCACCTGAGAAGGCACTGTACACCTCCTAATTTATTTATTTTTAATTTTAGATAAGGTGTATTTTTTATTTGAAGATAAAATAAAAATCTTACCAATGGCTGGGATTGCTTCAAAGTGAAATGTAACCAGCCAATACCATCTTTATTTCCTATAAAGGCCTCTGAGGTCAATGTGGACCCAGAGGCATCCTTAAGATGGCAGGTAGCTGGAAGCCAGCACTTTACTATGAAGTGCTTCCAGCCACCTGAGAAGGAAGGAAAAAAAGGAGAAGGGGACCTGCAGTGCTGTCTAGTCAGCTGGGTGGGTGAGGGAGTGTAGCAGGAAATCAGTAGGAGGCTGCGAGTGGCAGGGAGCCAACAGGACTGGGGAAAGTCAGTAAGAGCTAGGAAGGGCAGTGGAGCCAGCAAAGGGGCTGAGGGGAGATAGAGGAGGGGGACAGCACAATGGTTTGGGGGAGATAGTGCGAGGGTTGTGGCATGTGTGTGTTTGGGGGAGGAGCTGGTGGAAGCCAGACCAAAACCCAGAGTGGAAAGTATCAAGAACATCAGCCTCACCCAAGATTGTCTAGAATTGTGATTAGCTGTTCACATCTCTTTCAAAAGAAAGAAGGAAGGAAGGAAGGAAGGAAGGAAGGAAGGAAGGAAGGGGAGACTGGGAGATTGGCACTGTATTGCAATGTTGATTACATGACCAACCAGCCATAATGCATAATCAAATTTCTGATTTGGTAAATCAGCAAATATTGAAGGTCATACATACAAACTCCTGCAAAGCATGCATTTGGATTTGCACATGTAAGTAGATTTGTGCTGTCTAATTAAAAGATGTGGAATTCTGGTTTTAAAGGAAGATTTTAGTTCCCAGTGAATTGATTTTGATCAAATTACTTCAACCACTTCAGTGTTTGACATATAGTTTGCAGCTGACTAAAAGGATATGTGGCTTTGCAGCTCCTATCCAAATAAAATGATGGTGGCACGTGTGGGTCTCCCGCCTTCCCCGCTTCATTATTCCACATGTCATAGTGGTACGTGTGCACTGGATCTTCCTTCTGGGTCATGCCCTCAGTTTCTGCAGCTGTGAATTCGTCATCATAAAGGGAATAATTTTATGGACTTCCTTTCATCTCTACCCTTATAGGTGGATTTTCCAAAATATCCACAAGATGGCACTGTATGATATGCCTAGCTTCTGAAGCAGGGATGGGCAACTTCTTCAGAACTGAGCACCATATAAGACCAGCTGAAGCAGTGCAGATATTTATTTATTTATTTATTTATTTATTTTTGCCTTTAGGGATTCAGCATCTCCTGAACCAATGTGTACATGGAATTTAATGATCTACCGGCTTACACACTTACTGAATGTTCCAACACAGTTCTAGGCACAACCCCACCACCCAATCAAAGTACATTTTGTAATGTGCATTTTGAGAGAAACTACATTTAGAAATGCCCATTTTAAGATCAAATATATTTAGGAATGGATATGTTAAGAGAACATACCTTTAAACATGCTTATGAAAATGCGAAATTTCATGCAACTTTAAATAAAACATTCACCCACAGATTCATGTGGAAACAGGATAGAACAGACTTGTGAGTAGGGATGGGAGGATTCCCTACCTTCCGGTCCACAGGGAATCGGCCTGCGGGGGGGGGGGGAAGGTGATCCATTCCTCTCCCCGGAATCCTCTTCGGCCGGCTCCACTCCGCAGCGATCCCACAGAGCCACCGGTCAGCTCCAAAGTGCCAACTATACAGCCGCCATGCCGTATCGCTGGCTGGCTGAGGGGTATTGACTGACTGTGGATGCAAATGGCTGCATTTTCCTTAAACTAAGGCCTTTATGGCCACAAATGGTGTCCTGGACACCATTTGCATCCACAGTCAGTCCCCTTCGGCCAGCGATATGGCATGGCGGCCATATCGCTGGAAATCCAGAGCCAGAGGATCCAGCCGAAGAGGATTCTTTGGGGACGGGAGGCAGAGGTAAGTGCTGTGTTCTGCCACAGACTCCAGGGGGCTGGATTCTTTAGAATCCGGTCTCATTAGAGTCCGTGGTGGAATTCTCCGCCATCCCTACTTATGAGTGTACAGATGTGAAGTAACACAGATCAGAAACAGACTGATTTGTCAGTTCCTAAACGCATGTAATGGACAAGGTATGTAATGTTCATAAACATTGTGACTTTCGAGCTGTTCTTGATGGATGTATTTTTCATGAAATACAGCAGCTTTTTTTTCAGTTGGGTTCACATGTGGGAGGATGACAGAACAAAAGGTGCCTGACAATCTGTGAAATACAGACGGAGCAGATTTTACACAGTCTGTACATCCCTATCAATCACTTTAAAATATATATCATAGCAGAGATCAGAGGTGTGGAACCTCTGCCCCTTGGGCCAAATCTGGCTAGGGTTGGCGGAGAATTTCTCCCCGAAACTTCGGGGGGCCGAGCGCCAATGTGTTCGGCCCCCCGAAGAAGTTTCGGGGAGAAATTCTCCGCACCCCCCACACCCCGCACCGCCCCCGGGACGGGACTTACCTTTGGCAAATGTCCCTCCCAGCGGCAGGTCCGGCCGGCGGTTCGGCGGGTCTTCGTCCAGGGTGGGAGCGGCAGCCGGTCTTTCGACCGGCTGCCGCCACTGCCATTCCAATAAAAGAAAAAAAAAACACCCCCGTGATAGGCTACGTGACGATTAAGGTAGCCTATCATGGCTAGATTTGCAAGTCAGCCATGATAGGCTACGTAAATCGTCACGTAGCCTATCACAGGTGACTTTAAAAAAAAAAAAGCGCGTACGGATAATGGCGGCCCCCATAGGGAGCCGCCATTCCCGTTCCTTATTTGGTCGCTGTACTCTATGTAAATCTTTACGTAGACTACGGCGAAAATAAGATTTTAATATAAATAAATAAATAAAATAAGAAAATAAGAAAATAAGAATAAAGATTTACGTAGACTACAGCGACCAAATAAGGAATGCGAATGGCGGCTCCCTATGGGGGCCGCCATTTGCGTACGCGCTTTTTTTTTTTTAAAGTCACCCGTGATAGGCTACATGACGATTTACATAGCCTATCACGGCTGACTTTGCAGATCTAGCCATGATAGGCTACGTTAATCGTCACGTAGCCTATCACAGGGGCGTTTTTTTTTTAACTTTTTAGTTCGCGGCCGGGCGAGGCGAGGCGCCTCCTCCCTGGCCTGAATTTCAGCCGGGCGAGGCGGGAAGCCTCCCCCCCGGCCTGAACTTCGCGGGGGGAGCAGCGAAGTGCCTCCCCCCCACCGCGAAAAGCTTCGAGGACAGGTAAGGGACTTTCGTGCACCCCTAAATCTGGCCCACCTCAGCTCCCAAAAGGGCTTTGTGGCATTCCCAGAATGGCCGGTCCTAAGTAGGTGCAGGTGCCCATTTCAGATCATAAATCCTTCAGATCACCCGCTCCCACAACCACTGAGCTGTGCCTGCCAAGACCTCCCCCAGCTCAAGCCCCTTCCATACTTGGTGAGCAGCCTGCAACTTATCCAGACCCATCCACCTCCATGGTGCACACACAGACTTATACGCAAAAAGCACTGTGAATTGCCCATATATGCAAGATTCACTGCACTTTTTGAGTATAAATATATGGACACAGACTTCCAATTGCCATGTTTTGCCACAGAGGTGGACAGGTCCAGATAAGTTGGATCTGCCTCCCAGCTGAACAGAGCAGAGCAGAGCAGAGCAAGCTGCTCCAGCTGGTGCAGGGACTACAGAAGCAGGCAAGCTCCCAGAGAGTGAGTGAACAGAGTGAGCGAACAGGGGGAGCAAACAGGAGTTGGCCAGGGGAGCTGCAGTGGTAGAAGAGGCAAAGGAGACAGAGGCTAAGAGGTAAGTGGGCTGCAGGAAGCCCGGGGGCTGCCCTTTATCCTTCTGAGTGGCTGTGAGCTCACCAGGTGCTTCTGAGAGCTCCAACTGAATTGAGGAAGTGTGGCCTGAGTACTCCCAGCAGCTGAGTGGGCCAGAAGCTTCAGTCTGTTTCCCGCCTCCCAGCTGAGCAGAGCAGAGCCGAGCCAAGCAGAGCAGAGCAGAGCAGAGCAAGCTGCTCCAGCTGGTCCAGGGACTACAGAAGCAAGCAAGCTCCCAGAGAGCGAGCAACCAGAGCGAGTGAACAGGGGGAGCAAACAGGAGTTGGCCAGGGGAGTTCGGCAGGGGAGGTCAAGGGGGAGGCCCCTAACATTTTTTTATTTTTTTTTTATTTTTCAATTTTTTTTCAATTTTTCATTTTATTTTATTTTTTAACTAACTTTTTTTCATTTATTTGTCTTGTAATACACACTACCACACCAGTGGGACTCTGCTTTTAACCTCTACTGAGTAGAGGAGCAGGCACAGGCTAGTCTAGAACAATCACAAAGCTAGACACAAAAAGGGAAAAGAGGCAATGGAAGGACAGGACTCTCCAGTGATGGTGACCTGCAAGGTGTGTGCAATGTTTGTTTTCTTGCCTGAGAACAACATGGCCTACACCTGCAACAAGTGCAAGTTGATCATGCTGCTGGAAGGAAAAAGTAAGTGGACTGGAGCAGCGATTGTCGACCCTCCGGGGAATAAGAGAACACGAAGAGTTCTTGGACAGAATGGGGGAACTACAGCAGCAAAGGGAAGACCAGAAGCTTGAAGAGCAACAGCAAGATGAGGCAGGGGGAGATGCTGAGGTGAAGAAAAATGGAGTAGAGGATACTCCTTGGAAAAGGGTGACAGTTAGGAGAAGAAGAACTAGACGCCACTCCACACCAGTGGAAGCAGTGGAGCTGTGGAACCGATTCCAGGTACTTGTGGATGAGACTGGAGGACAGCCTGCAGAGGAAGAATCACAGGGGAACCTACATGAGAGTGAGCAAGAGGCTGAAGGTCAGTCAAACAGAGGCGATGAAACCCAGGCCTACAACAAGAAGAAGAGAAGAGTGGTGGTAGTAGTAGGATAATCCTTGCTGCATGGGATCGAGACCTAAGTATGTCGCGAAGACCCGTGGACTCGCTAGGTATGTTGTCTCCCAGGAGGACGGATTAGAGACATGACTGAAAGGTTGCCTGCACTCATAAAGCCCACTGACAGGTATCCCTTTCTTCTCATCCATGTGGGAACAAATGATACCGCCAAGCAGAGCTACGGAGAGATCACGTCAGACTTTGAAGCTTGGGAAGGAAACTCAAGAACTTTGGGGCCCAGATAGTTTTCTCATCCATCCTTCCAGTAGTTAGAAGAGGGATAGAAAGGGAACGAAAAATACTCTGGGTGAATGACTGGCTACGAAGGTGGTGCCGACGAGAGAGATTTGGATTCTGGGACCACAGCCTATACTTCCTAGAAGATGGGCTGTTGGCAAGGGATGGGTTGCACCTCACAAAGGCTGGGAAGAATGTGTTTGGTCACAGCATGAAGAACTTCATCAGGAGGGCTTTAAACTGAATCCTATGGGGAAGGGAGATGTAATGTTGGGGGTAACAATGGACGTAGGCTAGGGATGGCGGAGAATTTCTCCCCGAATCTTCGGGAGGCCGAGCGCCGAGGCATTCGGCCCCCCGAAAGTGTTGGGGAAATTCTCCGCTGGCCCCCCGCCCCCCCCGGGGGGCAAATGACCCTCTCGGCGGCGGGTCCCGGCAGCGTTATGGCAGCGTTTCGTCGGGGGCGGGGGCAGCGGAGAATTTCCCCAACACTTTCAGGGGGCCGAATCCCGACTGGCCGCCGCCACCGCCATTGCAAAAAAAAAAAGTGCAGTAAAAAAAACCCACACACACCCATGATAGGCTACATAACGATTTAGGTAGCCTATCATGCCTAGATTTCCAAAGTCAGCCGTGATAGGCTACGTAAATCGTCACGTAGCCTATCATGGCTGACTTTGGGGGGAAAAAAAAGCGTGTACGCAAATGGCGGTGGCCCATGGGTGCCGCCATTTGCGTTCCTTATTTTGGCACGTCTAGTCTACGTAAAGATTTATGTAGACTATGGCTAAAATAAGGGAACACTATTTGAGTTGCCCTTATTTTCGCCGTAGTCTATGTAAATCTTTATGTAGACTAGATGTGCCAAAATAAGGAATGCAAATGGTGGTACCCATGGGAGCCGCCATTTACGTACGTGCTTTTTTTTTTTTCAAAGTCACCCGTGATAGGCTACATGATGATTTACATAGCCTATCACGGCTGACTTTGGAAATCTAGCCGTGATAGGCTACGTAAATCGTTACATAGCCTATCACGGGTGTGTGTGGGGGGGTTGGGTTTTTTTTACTTTTTTTTTCATGGCCGGGTAGACGGGGCGCTTCTACCCAGCCTGAATTTCGCCGGTGAGGGATGGGGTGCCTCCCCCCCAGCCTGAATTTTGGCCGGGCGAGGCGGGGCGCCTTCCCCCCTCGCCTGAACTTAGGGGGGAGAACCGAAGCGCCTCCCTCCCATCACGAAGCAAGCTTCGAGGACAGGTAAGGGACTTTCGCCCATCCCTAACGTAGGCGCATGCACTGCAACGGAGAGAACTGCTCTGATAGCGCCCAATAATAGCCTTCAGACACATGTAGGAAGAAAGCCAGACTAGGAAGCACATGGTTTACATGTCTATATACTAATGCCCAGAGTATGGGAAACAAACAGAACGAACCTGAACTCTTAATACAAGAGGGAAATTATGACCTGATAGGTATAACTGAGACTTGGTGGGATGACGCTCATGATTGGAATACAGCAATTGAAGGATATAACTTGTTCAAAAAGAACAGGAGGAACAGAAAGGGAGGTGGGGTTGCACTGTATGTGAAAAATACATATCTCTGCTTGGAAATACAGGAGGAGGAGCTTGGTAGCCCCATCAAGACCATCTGGATCAAAATAAATGGAGCAAAGAATAAAAGGAACCTGGTGGTCGGAGTCTACTACCGGCCACCCAATCAAGGAGAAGACAAGGATGAAACTTTTGAAAAGCAAATAGCCAATGTTTTATGGAAGCATGATGTAGTAGTAATGGGGGACTTCAATTTCCCTGATATTTGTTGGGAGACAAATTCAGCAAAACATGGCCCCTCCAGGAAATTCCTGACTTGTGTGGTGGATAACTTCCTCCTACAGAAAGTAGAGGAAGGAACTAGAGGATTGGCTATCCTTGACTTGATACTAACCAACAGATATGACTTCGTGGATAAAGTAACAGTTACAGGAACTCTGGAGGAAAGCGACTATGTTGTACTTGAGTTCTTGGTTCTAAGGGAAGCAAAAGCCGAGTGTAGTCAAACGCATACCCTGGATTTTAGGAAAGCTGATTTTAATAAACTCAGAACAATGTTCAATATGGTCCCATGGCAAGTGACGCTAATGAGAAAAGGAGTCCAAGATGGGTGGGAGCTTTTAAAAAAGGAAATTCTCAAGGCACAGTTACAAACAATTCCAACAAGAAGAAAAGGTGGAAGACAACAGAAGAAGCCAATGTGGCTTCACAAAAAGCTTAGGGATGACCTGAAAACAAAAAAGGGCACATATAGGAAGTGGAAAGAAGGCCAGGTAACAAAGGAAGAGTACAGGCAGGTAGCACAGAATTGCAGGGATGGCGTCAGGAAGGCTAAAGCTGAGAACAAGCTGAGGTTAGCGAGGGATGCTAAAAACAACAAAAAGGCTTTCTTCAGCTATGTGCACAGTAAAAGGCAGAGGAAAGAAATGGTTGTTCAACTATTAAATAAGGATGGCAAAACGATAACAGATGACAAAGAAAAGGCAGAGGTGCTCAATTCCTACTTTGGCTCAGTCTTCTCCCAAAAGAGGGTCTATGACCCCCTTGGCAAAGATGAAGTACAGGCTGAAGGGGCAGGACTGCAGCTTGAGATCGATAGGCATATGGTCAAGGAACACCTAATTACTTTGAATGAGTTCAAATCTCCAGGGCCAGATGAACTGCACCCTAAGGTAATAAAGGAACTGGCAGAAGAACTCTCAGAACCGCTGTCTATTCTCTTGGAGAAATCATGGAGGACGGGGGAAGTGCCAGATGACTGGAGGAGGGCTAATGTTGTCCCTATCTTCAAAAAGGGTAAAAAGGAGGAACCTGGGAACTACAGACCAGTCAGTCTGACATCAATCCCTGGGAAAATTCTGGAGCAGATCATAAAGCAATCCATCTGGAAGCACCTTGACAACAATGCCGTGATTACTCGAAGCCAACATGGATTTGTCAAAAACAAGTCCTGCCAGACAAATCTGATCTCATTTTTTGATCAAGTAACCTCCCTTGTAGACTGTGGGAATGCTGTAGACATCTGTAGATGTGGCTGCAAAAAAGGCCAATGCTATTTTGGGCTGCATTAATAGAAGCATCGCTTCCAAATCCTGGGAAGTACTAGTTCCCCTCTACTCAGCACTGGTTAGGCCTTATCTGGAGTACTGTGTCCAGTTCTGGGCACCACACTTTAAGAAGGATGCAGACAAACTGGAGAGGATTCAGAGGAGGGCAGCAAAGATGATCAGGGGACTGGAAACAAAGCCCTATGAAGATTGACTGAAAGAAGTGGACATGTTTAGCCTTGAGAAGAGAAGACTGAGGGGAGATATGATAGCGCTCTTCAAGTACTTGAAAGGTTGTCACAGAGAGGAAGGCCAAGATCTCTTCTTGATCATCCCAAAGTACAGGACATGGAATAATGGGCTCAAGTGACAGGAAGCCAGATTCCGGCTGAACATCAGAAAAAACTTCCTGACTATTAGAGCAATATGACAATGGAACCAATGATCTAGGGAGGTAGTGGGCTGTCCGACACTGGACAAGGCTGTCCAGTGTCGAGGCTTGGACGAGTTCAAGACGAGGCTGGACAGCCATCTGTCAGGGATGCTCTGACTTGGATTCCTGCATTGAGCAGGGGGTTGGACTCGATGGCCTTGTAGGCCCCTTCCAACCCTACTATTCTATGATTCTATAAGTTGGGGGCCATTTGCTGAGCACAGGAGGGGCTTCAGTGAGGTCTGGGGACTGGCAAGCAGGGGCAGGGGCTGGGTGGGCACCCAGAGAACCTGGATGGGGGCCTTCCATCCATCCCTACTTGTAAGGGTTAGTTACTGTCAGGAAGAGCTTTACTCTAAAAAGATGGCAGTATCAGAGGCCCTACCTGTTTTGCCATTGGCCCCAGAAACCACTGGAATGCCCACCTCCCTGAGAGCTTCTCTGAAATAGAATGCAGCCCTCAGGCTGAAAGAGGTTCAACATAACATAACATAACATAACATAACATAAGGAATCACAATCTGATATTATGAGCATCAGGTGTAGGGATAGCTGAACAAGCGATTTTCACATTCACCCAGACTGTCCGAACAACACCTTGAAAAGCTCAGCCCTCTTCATTTCCTGCTTTCATTTGCGTTATTTTTCTGTTTTGTTCAAATGGGGAAACTGCACATTTCAAATGGGGAAATGCACATAAAAAACCCCATCCAAAATGTGCTCTTTTCTCCCATACACCAAAGCATGAAAATTTGCATTTTACAAAACGCAGTTTTTCAAACATGAATGCCAAGTTCAGTAATTTGCTAGCATTTTCAGAGATCATCATCATCAACAACAACAACAACACATTTTTGTACTGCTCCATAGCCGAAGCTTTCTGGACAGTTTACAGAAGTTAAAACATTAAATACAGTATAAAAAGTTTGAAAGCCACTTACATAAAAGCACACGGACAATATACACAAACAGCATATAAATAAAAACAACTTTGAATAGTCAGCCATGCTCTCCTGCTTGCATTCAGTGTTGCGAATGGGACATGTTCGCATGTTTTGTGAACATAAACAATATTTTTGTACATCCCTACTCAGAAGCTGTAACCTTAGGAATAGCAGTTATAACATTTAGTTAGTTAGTTAGTTAGTCAGTTAGTTAGTTAGTTAGTTCAGTTTAGTTCAAAATAGAGCTGCTAGGTTACTAACAGGGACTGGCCGATTTGACCACGTGATGCCAGTGCTTTGTCAGCTGCAGTGGCTTCCAGTCCATTACCAAACCCAAATCAAAGTGTTGGTGTTGACTTTTAAAGCCCTAAATGGCTTGGGACCAGAGCATCTAAAGGCACGTCTCCTCCCATGTACCTGCTCTGGTCCTGAGGTCATCTTCAGAGGCTCTCCTCTGGGTACCCCCTGCCAAAGAAAGCTAGGCAGGTGGCTAGAAGAGAGAGGGACTTCTCTGTGGTGACACTCCACTTATGGAACAAATTCCTCCCCAAAGAGATTTGCCTGGCACCTACATTGTTATCTTTTCAGTGCCAGACAAAGACATGTCTTTTCTCCCAGGCATTTTAGAGACCTGGTTCTAGGTTATTATGGCTGTTTTATCAATTCCTGTGCTGTTTATTGTTTTGTGTTATATTGTATTTTGTTCTTTTAGATATTTGTGTTGTATTTTGCTGTGTTTTAAAGTGGTACTTCAGTGGTTTTGTGACTGGCTGTAATCTGCACAGAGAACATTAGTTACTGGGTGGATTAGAAATGCACTAACTAACCAAATGATAATGCTAGGACATACCACTATTGGATGCCCCCACTCTACAGCATTTCAAAAATGCGTTGGGTGCTGGAAACTCAGCACTTAGAAGTGCTCAGCAACCCTAATAGAGGAGGCATCTCACTTTCCAGGAATCAAATGCCTTTTTTAGCCATAACAGTGAAGCCACAGTTTGTGGCATTGCAGTTAAAATGGATAGACATCAGCTGAAGAAGGAGGCCTTGTTGGGCCATCATTGCAAAGCCCAGGAATTCCTTTCAAGTTCCTCCTTCTTTAATATTGTTGCCCATTAGCAAGCAAACAGTGACAGCTGCTGACCTCTCTCCATATTTACAGAAATTGAGTGAACCTTACAGTGATGTTTTGATGTTTTCACAATCTCCCCTGATCAAAAGCACTTTCCCATTCACTTCAGTGGAAGAGCCAGAGATGTGCCCATGTATGAAGCTGCTCTCTTCCTTGAAATGAATGAGGACAACCTCATCTGCAGAAACAGGCTAGGGCTCTTGATGTGATCAATGTTTTGTCTAGCCTATTAAATTCTAGCAATTTGTAAAAAAAAACAAAAAAACAGTTTTCACCAATTTTGAAGAAGTGTGCTATATCAAAGTAATGCTTTATAACCTCAACAAGTTAATAGGTTTTATGAGAGCATTCAGATACAAAAGTGTGGATTGCTGGATCAGATGTACCACAGAATGGTAATTGTCTCTGAATATTTACAATAAATTATCATATATTTATAATGGAGAGAAAAAGCGTTCTCATTTGGACGCCTTCATGATTATTATTATTATTTTTTATGCACTTGGTTTTCACCAGTTCATGAAGAAATCATGATTGAGAGTGTTGCTGTGACTAATTCTTGAGTTTCTTGATGAGGCAGGATAATAGTGTTTGCTTAATTTCAGATATCTGGCCTGGATTCTCAAGAAGCTATCAGAATGAAGGAGGTGGTTTATTGATAAGGAGAGTAGGGTTCAGAATGAACTTATTAAGAGGAAGTGCAAGAAATACTGAGGATTTTGAGTTTGCTAACTCAAGGTGGAGGCAAAGAGGAACTGTCAGATTGCTCATATACAAGCGACGTTGTTTTTGTCATTATCTATCTATTACAGTACAATCCTATGCATGTTTTCATGAAAGTAAGTCCTTACCTCTTATCTAATTTATGGCTTTATTTTCAGAATTTATAGGCCACGCTATAACTAAAAGTTCTCTGGGCAGCTTGCAACATAAAGCAAGTGAAAAATTCAATAACTATGTCAATAAGAATAAAATAAAATAAAATAAGGTGAAGCATAGCATTCAAGAAAGAGACTAAAAAGTGGATTAATATGGATTTAACAGTCAGGCAGAGGAATCTTATTGTCCCTGGGAAAGCGTCTCAGGGTCCATAAGACTTCAGGAGGGGGAATCTGAGATTGGACAATTTTCCTGACTTCTCACAACCACTGGAAGCAGGAAGAGCTTGGGGAGAGGGGAAAGTGGGAGGAAAGGTGGGTAGGGAAGGGAAGGAAAAAGATAGGCCAGGATCTGCAGCAGGATCTAAAGCCTCTTCATAGCCCATTCCACCCATAAAAGTTAGACCAGCTATACAAGCCAAGAGCCCATCTAGGTGAAAATAGAAAGAAAGGGAGTGTTTGCCTCCATCCCCCTTTCATCCTGCCTGGCTCCTGCTGGGGGGACATAGGATAGACAGAGGTCTCTGCCTATCAGAAATCAGAGCCTTCTGTCTATTGAGAGACAATCTCTTAGGGTTGCACTCTAATACATATTTAATGGCTTAGGGAAAACAAAAAAGATTTCACCTGGTGGCAATATGACCAAAAAAAAAAAAAGTAGTAGGGATGTGTGAATCAGCAAAACTTGAGCTCACCCAAGTTCTTCGAATTCCATCTCAAAGCTTGTTCCAACTTGAGTCCATAACAGATTGTGAGCTTTGCTGTGTGTTTTTTTGCATGAAAATCCCTGTGTATTTTTGTGCACATTTTTCCAGATGTACACATCAGTTGTGCACATTTCTGAAAAGTACACATTCTTCCCCCATTTATTAAAGCGTATCTGTGAGTATTTTTCAAAAGTATGCATTTCTCATGTGCATTTTTCAAATGAATGCATGCTGTCAAATGCATTTGGGGGAGGGTCCACAAATCACACTGCAAGCTTGGAAATGTATGGATTTCAACTGCAGATTTCATCTATATCTATTGTGGATATGCAATGTGTGAACTGGCTAAATCTAGGGATGGCGGAGAATTTCTCCACGAATCTTTGGGAGGCCAAGCGCCGAGGCATTCAGCCCCCTGAGAGTGTTGGGGAAATTCTCCGCTGGCCCCCTGCCCCCCCCCCAGGATGGGACTTACCTTCAGCGAATGTCCCTCTCGGCGCAGGGTCCCGGCAGCGGTTCAGCGGCGGTTCATCGGGGGCGGGGGCGGCGGCCAGTTTCCCGACCGGCTGCCGCCGCCGCCATTACAAAATAAAAAAGTAAAACAAAAAACCACACTCCCGTGATAGGCTACGTGATGATTTATGTAGCCTAACATGGCTAGATTTCCAAAGTCAGCCATGATAGGCTACGTAAATCGTCACGTAGCCTATCACGGGTGACTTTGGGGAAAAAAAAAAGTGCGTACGCAAATGGCGGCGGCCCATGGGCGCCACCATTTGCATTGCTTATTTTGGCACATCTAGTCTACGTAAAGATTTATATAGACTATGGCGAAAATAAGGGCAACGCAAATAGCGTTCCCTTATTTTTGCCGTAGTCTACGTAAATCTTTACGTAGACTAGACATGCCAAAATAAGGAATGCAAATGGCGGCACCCATGGGCCGCGGCCATTTGCGTACGTGCTTTTTTTTTTTTTCCAAAGTCACCCGTGATAGGCTATGTGACGATTAACGTAGCCTATCATGGCTGACTTTGGAAATCTAGGCGTGATAGGCTACGTTAATCGTTACGTAGCCTATCACAATTTTTTTTTTAACTTTTTCTTTCGCGGCCGGGGAGACGGGGCACTTCTCCCCGGCCTGAATTTTGGCCGGGCGAGGCGGGACGCCTCCCCCCCCTCACCTGAACTTCGGGGGAGAACCGGTGGGGGGGCAGACTGTTTCACCACCGATTTCAGGGGGCCAAATGCGTTGGCATTCGGCCTCCCCGAGATTCGTGGTGAAATTCTCTGACATTCCGAGCATTTACACAAAGGCTGAGCCACCATTTTTATGCAGAATGGTGGCACGATGGACCAGCAGGGCCCACTGTGCTGGCCCGGCTAGGTGCACACTGAGTTGGGTAAATGCAGTGGTCCATGAACTGGAGTCTGGAAGGCTGAGCAGGATGTCTGCTGGACTTCACCACCTTCCCAGATTCCCAAGACATCCCTAAGTGAGATAGACAGATCAGTCCATCTGTAGCTAGGAGATGTGATCCTTCAGGTATCCTGCTCCCAAGCCATGAATGGCTTTAAAAGTCAAACCCAGTCCTTCGAACTTAGCCTGAAAATGGAGTGGAAGCCAGTGGAGGTGACAAAAATATATTTCAATGAATGTTGAGTTATGGCCACCTTTGGAGCAAAAAGTGTTATGTTTCTCCTGATTCTGCACAGTCATATTCTCCCAAACCAAAAAGAGAAAAATCTGTTGGACCACAGCACAACTGCAAACATGGTTGTCTCTTATGAGGTTTTCAACTTCTTTCCCCCATGATGAGTCATTTGCATATGCAATTCATATGGTGTCAGATCACTGAGAAGGCAGTGTATATATATTGGGTCATAGGCACAGGAGCATTAGCAATGACTCTAAAAGGAATGTGTCCCACAAGTAGGGGTGTACAAAACGCCGCTTACCTGGCTCCGCCGGGCTCCGCAGGTGGGGGGAGGCACTCCGTCCCTCCCCCCAAAATCCTAGCTGGGGGGGAGGTGCTCCGTTCCTCCCTCCTGGAATCCTCGAATGGCCAGCTGTGCTACGGCCTAGGGATGTAGGAAAGTCACTTACCTGTTCACGGATTATGCTGATGCTGTGGGGGAGGCGCTCCGTCCCTCCCCCCCGAAATTCTGGCTGGCCGGCTCCACTCCGCAGGGATTCTGCAGAGCGGCCGACCGGCTCTGCCAGCAGCTGGACATCCGGCCACTGGCTAGCAGGGATGCAAATGGCAGCAGCCATAGCCGCCGCCATTTGCGTCCCTGCAGTCAGCCGTGATAGCCTATATAAATGTTTACGTAGCCTATCACGGCTGATTTAAAAGAAAAAAAAACGCTCGTACGCAAATGGCGGCGCCCATGGGCGCCGCCATTTGCGTTCCTTATTTTGGCACATCTTAGTCTACATAAACATTTACGTAGACTAAGATGGTGAAAATAAGGGGAATGCAAATAGCGTAGATCGTACGCTAATTGCGTTCCCCTTATTTTCGCCGTCTTAGTCTACGTAAATGTTTACGTAGACTAAGACGTGCCAAAATAAGGAATGCAAATGGTGGCGCCATTTGCGTACGCATGTTTTTTTTTCTTTTAAATCAGCCGTGATAGGCTACGTAAACATTTACGTAGCCTATCATGGTGTTTTTTAAAAATCTAGCTGTGATAGGCTACGTAAATCTTTACGTAGCCTATCACTTTTTTTGTTTTGTTTTGTTTTTTAACTGGAAATGGTGGTGGTAGCAGCCGGTCGGAAGACCGGCCACCACAGCCGCCGCCACCGAACCACCACCGGAGCCGCCGCCGGAGCCGCCGCCACCAGGAAGATCTGCCCAAGGTAAGTCCCATCCCGGGGGGTGGGGGGGTGGCAGACCTTTCCGCCACCAATTTCGGGGGGCTGAATGCGCTGGCATTCGGCCTCCCTGAGATCCATTGAGGAATTCTCTGACATCCCTATGCTCCGTGGCAGCTCTGCGGAGCAGCTGGCTGGGCCCAGGCCAGCGCCGTCCACAGCCGGATTTCCGGCCACAGCGGGCTCTGGATAAAAACAAAAAAACAAGAACACCGCGTACGCAAATGGAGGCGGCTACAGCCACCGCCATTTCCGTTCCTAATTTTTGGCCATCTTAGTCTACGTAAATATTTACGTAGACTATTACAGCTCAAATAAAGGGGAATGCAAATAGCGCCTACTACGCTATTTGCGTTCCCCTTTATTTTAGCCGTAATAGTCTATGTAAATACTTACGTAGACTAAGACAGCCAAAAATAAGGAACGCAAATGGCGGCAGCTGTAGCCGCTGCCATTTGCGTACGCGGTTTTTTATTTTTTAGCCTGCCGTGATAGGCTACGTAAATACGTAGCCTATCACGGCCTCCGCAGGAATGCAAAAGGCGTCCCTGCATTAGCCGTGATAGGCTACATATGTATTTACATAGCCTATCACAGCATGAAAGAAGAAGCGAATGGTGGCTGCAGGGTGGCCGCCATTCGCAAGTCATTGCCAACGGGAGCAGGTAAGTGCTCTGTTGCACGTGATTTTCATGGGGTGGGGTGGGGCAGGGGCTTCATCCCGCCCAACTTTTGTGGGTTGAGGGAGGTGGGGGCTTTGTTCCGTGATGGATTTCGGGGGGCTGAATGCTCTTGCATTCGGCCTCACTGAGTTCCGTCGTGGAATTCTCTGACATCCCTACCCACAAGTAGGATTGTACAGCAGAAATCTAAGCTGTGCACTCCTGTACTTTGTACAATCACCTTTAAAACCTTTTTTTCCCTGACTCTTCCCTTGGGACACATTTCCATAGTCTAATAAATCTCAACATTAATTAATGTTCCCTCATGCACAGAATCTCACACGCCTTTCCTTTCTCTTTGAAGCTCAGGGGGAATGTTCATTATCTCTATCTGTCTTGCTCACCATTTCATACCAGGCTTATCAATGCTCCTTTGACTCTTTCTTTTCTTCCCCCTTTTCCAAATGAGTTGAAAAGAGCGTAATCAAATTAGGAAATAATAATGAGGCAACATGTACTGTGGGTTTCATCTGACATGACAAATTCTCCAAAGGGCAGCGGGATATGTGAGTGATGAGAAGACAGGATTCAGAAATATGGGGAGGGAGCTGACTCTAATGATAATTATTCTATCAAAAGGCACAATTAAGACTCCGCTTGCATGATGTAGTAAAAAGAGGAAAGGAACTAAACAGAGAAAATTCACAACAATTGGATTACTGGCTGGTGTGGTGACAGTGAAATTTTTTAAATAAACAGCTTAGTTCAGTTTAATGGGCTAAGAGATGGAGAAAGACAGAGAGAGACAGAGAGAGAGAGAGATCCCACTGGAATATATGACGGAAAGATGGGCTCTTACTTCACTGGTATATATTGATGATATTGCTGAAAGGGATGGGGGAGAAAGTCGTTTGGTTCCCATTTTAATATAAATCCACTTAATCCACACTTCCTGTACTAATATGCGAACTGGAATGCAATTATCTTTTGGTTTTTGCACTTGTCCAAATTCTGCGATGCAGTTCTCCCATCAAATGATGTGTACAAAAATGCTTACATTATGGAAAATTGTGTACAAAAATAATGCATACATTAGGGGAAATAACATAAAAAGGCATATATTATGGGATATTGCTTTCAAAAATGCATATGAAGTTTCATACTTTAAAAAAAATGCAAACTGATGGGAGGAAAAGACGGGATGAACTTGTGCTGAAAAAAAATGTGATCATTATATAAGTAAAACAGATTTGTCCATCCTAGGGGTGGACGAAAGTCACTTACCTGTCGTCGAAGCTTGTTCGCGGTGGGGGGGAGGTGCTTCGCTACTCCCCCTGTGAAGTTCAGGCCGGGGGGGGGAGGCTTTCCGCCTCGCCCCGGCCGAAACTCAGGCCGGGGGGAAGCTTCCCGCCTCGCCCCGGCCGAAATTCAGGTCGGGGAGGAGGCTTCCCACCTCGCCCGGCCGCGAACTCGAAAGTTTTTAAAAAAACAAAACACGCCCCCGTGATAGGCTATGTGACAATTAACGTAGCCTATCATGGCTAGATCTGCAAAGTCAGCTGTGATAGGCTACATAAATCGTCACGTAGCCTATCACGGGTGACTTTAAAAAAAAAAAGCGCATACGCAAATGGCGGCCCCCATAGGGAGCCGCCATTCGCGTTCCTTATTTGGTTGCTGTAGTTTACGTAAAGATTTACGTAGACTACGGCGAAAATAAGGGCAACGCAATTAGCGTTGCCCTTATTTTCGCCGTAGTCTACGTAAATCTTTACGTAGACTACAGCAACCAAATAAGGAATGGGAATGGCGGCTCCCTATGGGGGCCGCCATTATCCGTACGTGCTTTTTTTTTTTTTTTTTAAGTCACCCGTGATAGGCTACGTGACGATTTACGTAGCCTATCACGGCTGACTTTGCAAATCTAGCCATGATAGGCTACCTTAATCGTCACGTAGCCTATCACGGGGGCGTTTTTTTTTTCTTTTATTGGAATGGCGGCGGCGGCAGCCGGTCGAAAGACCGGCTGCTGCTCCCGCCCCGCATGAACACCCGCCAAACCGCCGGCTGGACCCGCCGCCGGGAGGGACATTTGGCAAAGGTAAGTCCCATCCCGGGGAGGGGGCGGGGGGCGGGGGGGCGGAGAATTTCTCCCCAAAACTTCTTCAGGGGGCCAAACACGTTGGTGCTTGGCCCCCCGAAGTTTCGGGGAGAAATTCTCCGCCATCCCTAGTCCATCCCTAATACACTGATTCCTCCATGGGGGTGACTGAGAAGTTACACTAGGCACTGAGATATATAGCAGTGATGTCCTGCATATAATTGTCCTTCCTCTTCCAATATATGTGCTTTGCTTTAAGAAAAAAAAATGTTTGCAGTTCAGACCAATCTTTTTGCCCAGGCTGATATCTTTAAAAGACACCATATTCCATTGGGCAGAACATTCTAGAAATGTGGACCTAATCCAAAAGAACCTCCCTGCCTCCTCGCAAGAACTTCAAAATCTTCAGGCTGAATTATATTTAGCCAAACATTTCACTTGTCAAGGTTCATTATGCTCCTCATACAATGAAGGTTAGCGCATACTGTATTTCCTCGACTTTTGTCCTGGCAAACAGTGCAAAACACAGCATGTTTCATTGGCAAAAATCTAGTTGTCATTCTAAATACCTCTTCCTCTAAATGTTCAACCATATCTAGTTGATGCTTTTACACAAGGCTGTCTGTAAATCCACTTATTCTTAGCTCCCCATTTCAGGCTAAGAATAGATAGTAGTTTATCCCTTACCACAAGATGGAGAACAGGAATGGAGGAGCCAGACCAATTAGACAAATCAGTTTCCCCTTTGCTTCCCTTTTAACTTTAATGTTGGAATGTTAACTTGTGAGTTATTCCATTGGTTGCAAACAGGACATACGCGCATTAAGTTCTCATCAGGAATAAGAGCGCAGTCCACAACAAACCTGAGAATTAAAGGTTCCTGCTGGGTTTCCAAAGCCTTTTATTTCTTAATTTGCTTAATGATGCCACAGACCTAGTTAAGCATTGCAAAAAAGAAAAGAAAAAGCAGCAATTTATGCTGTGCTGAGCCCACAAGATCACATGGCAATGTCACTGATATGTGCCAAGAGAGCACACCACAGTACATGGGTTGTCAAGTCAGAAATCAAAGAGAAGAGCTGGAATTAAATGCAATATGAGATGACTTTAAAAATCAGAGAAAATACATTATTACCACTATTATTTTATCATCATTATTATTTATATTTCTATACTGCCCAAAAGCCAAAGCTCTTACAAAGATTCTTTGTAAGAATCTTTGTAAGAATCTCTTACAAAAATCTTTACAAAGATTTAAAATTTACAAAGATTTAAAACATTAAAACATTAAAACATTAAAGAGGGAAAAAGGTGGGATATAAATGTAATAAATAAATAAACATGCGGTATACAGAGATTAAAAGCCATTTGCATAAAAAAACACATGAACAGTCAATATACACAAGAGAACATATATCTAAAACAACTTCAAAGAAGCAATCTCAAGAAAATAACCATAACCATAAGGCAATCCAGGATCAATTAAAACTTATCATATGCTGCCAAATGGCTGGGAGAAGAGAAAGTTCTTGACCTGGTGCCAAAAAGATAACAATGTTGGTGCCAGGCAGGCCTCATGGGGGAGATCATTCCACAATTGGGGGGCCACCACTGAGGAGGCCCTCTCCCTTGTTGCCGTCTTCAGAGCTTCCCTAAGAGTAGGCAGCTGGAGAACAGCCTTAGATGTTGAGCGTAGTGTATGGGTAGGTTCATGCTGGGAGAGGTGCTCCATCAGGTATTGCAGTTCCAAGCCGTGTAAGGCTTTATAGGTTAAAACCAGCATCTTGAATTAGGCTCGGAAACATACAGGCAGCTGGTGCAAGTGGCCAGAGTCAGTCTTATATGTCAGTCGTATATTAGATTTGGACCAGCAAAATCTGTAAAGCAGTGATTCCCAGAGATTGAGAGGGACCCCTCTGGAGATGCAAAGAGCTTCTGAGGGTGGTATCAGCACCTCACTCTGTGTGTGTGTGTGTGTGTGTGTGTGTGTGTATCTTACATCATCAGTGTAATATCAAAGAAAATTCCAGGACACTGTGAGCAGGAAGCCCTCTGAATGTAAGACAAGGCAGAAGTTCAGGACCTTCAGGGCTCCCCAGATGGCCCTGCCCCTTTCCCCTGGCCCCGCCCCTTTCCCTGACCACAAATCATTTTGTGGTTTCCTTTTTGTGCAGTTCAAAAAGGCTGAAATGTGTCTCCTAAAGCTTTCCTACCATCACTAAGAGCTTCAAGCTAAAATATGCTTGTATTTTACTCCATCCCTTTTGGTCTTCAGCCCTGCCTACCTGTGGAATGTGGGCCCTGAAAGCTTCTTTGAAATGGAATTTGGCCCTCGGAATGAAAGAAGCTCAACATCCCCACTGTAAAGGAACAGAGCATTGATTTTCCACAGCTTCCTCACCTTTGTCACTGTCCAAAGTATAATAGGATTAGGGATTGGAGAATCACTCTATTTCCAGCTAAGGATGGGTGGGAATATTGTCTGATTTATTTATTTATTTATTTATTTATTTATTTATTTATTTACAACTTACCCCAAATAAATGCTTCATAAATGTGATGGGATAAGACTTGAGATTATAGAAAGACTTAACAACAGAGTATTAAAATATATATTTTTCGGTTTCTGCCCTCAGCAGTAGCTATGCTATTCACTGGGTATCAGGAGTGGCAGTTTGGAATGCCTGGAGATGAAAATTCCTTAGGAGGAAAAACAGAGGTATGGTTGGTGTAATGTTTACAAATTGTCCTCCAGATTAAGGCCATTTGGACTCAGGCCCCCACTCTGTGGAACTCCCTCCCTAGGGAACTCCGCCATGCTCCCTCTTTAAGAGTTTCTACCACGTATTAAAAACGTGGTTGTTCAGGCAGGCATTTGGGGTGGGTTAGGGTATTTTTAGAAATATGATGTTTTTAATGTAGTTTTTTTTTCAACTGTTCTATTGTTGTTCATTGCCCAGACTGACTGGGAGACCAGCCAGATGGGCGATTAATAAATATAATAAATAAATAAAATAAAAGAGTTCTGAGTCTATACATCCAGAAATGTTCCTTTTTGTCAAGCATGCCAGGGTCTTTTGTAGGGGTGCACGAAAGTCACTTACCTGGTCTCGCAGATTTTCGCGGTGGGGGGGAGGCGCTTTGCTGCTCCCCCCGCGAAGTTCAGGCCGGGGGGGAGGCTTCCCGCCTCGCCCGGCCGAAATTCAGGCCGGGGGGGAGGCTTCCCACCTCCTCCGGCTGAAATTCAGGCCGGGGAGGAGGCGCCTCGCCTCGCCCGGCCGCGAAATTAAAAGTTAAAAAAAAAACGCCCCCGTGATAGGCTACGTGACGATTAACGTAGCCTATCATGGATAGATCTGCAAAGTCAGCTGTGATAGGCTACGTTAATCGTCACGTAGCCTATCACGGGTGACTTTAAAAAAAAAAAAGCGCGTACGGATAATGGCGGCTCCCATAGGGAGCCGCCATTCGTGTTCCTTATTTGGTCGCTGTAGTCTACGTAAATCTTTACGTAGACTACGGCGAAAATAAGGGCAACGCAAATAGCGTTGCCCTTATTTTCGCCGTAGTCTACGTAATCTTTTTCTGGAACTTTGGTAGCATGTAAAATCTTCCTGTTGTAGGGGTGGTGTGAATTAAAAGATCAGCAGTTTCTCTGTCCAGTAAGATTTCATGCAGGAATTGATGGATTACAGTTCCAATTTCTTAAATTTAGATCAGCTGTAGTATCATGATTGAGGAGTTTGTATCTACTGCTGTCATTTAGTTGTCTCAGACCTTCAGAAATATAATCCTCAGTCTTCATCATAAAGAACACTCCTCTTTTATCAGCTGGTTTTATGACTATGTCTTTTCTAATTCAAAGTTGGTTGAGGGCCTCACTTTCTTCTCTCGTTAGATTGTAAAAAAAGACACATCCAGGTTTGTGTTCATCAATTCCTTTTTTAACTGATGGATGCAAGGTTTCTAATACTGGATTTCTATTTGGATTTGGAGTCCAGGTTTTTTGAGGCAGAAATTGAGAGAGAGAATTATGGCATGGGTTCAAAATATGAGTTTTGTTATCATTGTGGAAATAGTCTTTAACCTGAATCTTCTCTCAAATGCTTGAACATCAGCATTAATTTGGGCCAGGTCATGTTCTCAAGGTGTAGGTCAAAAGTTAAGGCCTTTAGACAGTAGTTTAATTCCTGTAGGGGAAATTCTGTCACCTTTTAGATCCACTACGAGAGTCTTTGAATTCGAGAAGTTTTGGGAGAAGTTTGGGTGTGTAGTCTCGCTGTGTTGAGGTCTTCTAAATCTTCTGGTTTTATGTTTCTTAGGATTTACTATCTTCAATATGTGTATAAAAATGTGTTTAAAGATGGAGTTCCTAATCTTGCTATTATTATGGAGCAAAGGGAGATTGTAACTTAAGATATCCCATTTTAAGTTTTTTTTAGTTCTCTGAATGATCTCAGAAAAGTAATTTCTTTGGTTTAAAATATACTTATTTAAAGAGAGCTAAAGTCTGGCATATTTAGGCGCATTTCCTGGTTTTGAAGTTCTTTTTGTATTTTTGTTTTTAGGATTCCCACTTTATGTACATAGTGATCAATCAGTGATGACAAAAGGTACATATTCATTTCATGTCACTCACTTCATCTGACAGCTTAAAGAGAGAGACACGCTTTCAGAGATGGCTATGGGTGTGTGGATCTCAAGGCCCAAGGGGATGACAGAAAGGGATTTATAGGTTCTAAGATGTTCAATAGTAAGCATACCTATGATGATCTTTTCTTGAAGGATGGTTTTGGTGGTTGTTATTTTTCAGCTCCATGTCTCTGGGTGCTGGATCCATTAAGGATGCTAGTCGCTTTATGGAAGTAACGTAGAGATTGGTGTACAGTGGCTCAACAGCAAAGAAACAAGGAGGCTCTGGATCCACTGTGGGTGCAGTCAGTCTTATGATAAAATGGATAAGAAAGATAGAAAGACTAACAACAGAGTATTAAAGATATATTTTAAGCTAAACGTTTTGGCTTCCTCCCTCATCAGTAGCTGTGCAGTTAACTCGGCATCAGGAGTGGATCATTTGGAATGCCTGGAGATGAAAATTCCTTAGGAGAAAAAACAGAGGTATGATGGGTGTAATTCTTATGAAGATTAAGGCCATTTGGACTAAGAGTTCTGAGTCTATAGATCCATACATTTTCCCTTTTGTCAAGCATATCAGGCCAGGGTCTTTTGTTTGTTCTACTGGAACCAACTGTAAATCTGAGAGACTATGTGCAGGAGAGTTTAAATGTCTGGGTTTGAACTGCTGTGTATTTGACAGTGTTTGTGGTGTTGAATTTGACCTGCCACCTCTCTCCCCCCCCCCCCAGACAGGCTCCTCATTTTTAACAGCTACATGACTGGCAGGTATAACATGGTCCTCCCTGTGCTGGTAATAGTTGTACCTACCAAATTTGGCTAGTGCAGATAAGTGAGGATTTTGTTTTGGTTCGTTTTTCATCAGAATTTACCAAAATCCACAAATGTCTTCATATAGCAGATGGAAAGAACTTAAGATTTAAAAAAAAAAATGTGTGTGGGAGAAAGAGAAACTAACAGATTTATCCATCCCTATTTCCATCCTATACCACTTTCACATGTGTTCATCCATAAGCCCCTTTTCTTTTGCATTAATTTGCATTTAAAAAACAAATGTGCATCAAAAATCCATTTTTAAAATGTATTAAAATATAAATTCATTTTCCATATTTGTCTAGTTTTAAACTGTTTTCTCTAAAAGATGCATTTGAAAATGTATTTTCATATTTTTTTTGAGCTGATAACTGCATCATAATATTCAGGAAGCATTAACGCTGGTGGATAACTGTTCTGACCTTGGTCGGGTCTGTGTGTATCAGTAGGGATGTACGAAAGTCACTCACCTGTTGACGAAATGTGATTCGAGGTGGGGGGGAGGCGCTCCGCCCCTTCCCCTGAAATTCTGGCCAGGAGAGAGGCACTCCGTCCCTCCCCCCCGAATCCTGGCCTGCCGGGCGCGCAAATGGCGGCGGCTGTAGCTGCCGCCATTTGAGTCCCTGCACTCAGCCATGATAGGCTACGTAAATGTTTACGTAGCCTATCACAGCTGAGTTAAAAAAAATACAACCCGTGCATACGCAAATGGTGGCGCTCATGGGCGCCGCCATTTGCGTTCCTTATTTTGGCACATCTAGTGTACGTAAACATTTACGTAGACTATGGTGAAAATAAGGGGAATGCAAATAGCGTAGATGCTACGCTATTTGCGTTCCCCTTATTTTCACTGTATTCTACGTAAATGTTTATGTAGACTAGACGTGCCAAAATAAGGAATGCAAATGGTGGCGCCCATGGGCGCCGCCATTTGCGTACGTGCGGGGTTTTTTTGTTTTTTTTTACTCAGCCGTGTTAGGCTACATAATTCTTTACGTAGCCTATCACGTGTTTTTTTTTTTTACTGGAAATGGCGGCGGTGGCAGCTGGTCAGAAGACTGGCCACCACAGCCGCCGCCACCGAACCACTGCCAGAGCCGCCGCCACCAGGAGGATTCACCCAAGGGAAGTCCCGTCCCGGGGGTGGGGTGGGGGGGCAGACCATTTCGCCACCGATTTCGGGGGGCCGAATGTGCTGGCATTAAGCCTCCCCGAGATTCGTGGCGAAATTCTCTGACATCCCTAGTATCAGGTAGGGATGTGCAAAAGTCACTTACCTATTCGAAGGGGTGATTCGCAGTGGGAAATCCTAATCCGGCCGGCTCTGCTCCGTGCCAACTCCACAGAGCTGCTGGCTGGGTGCATTAGCAGGCATACGGAGCCTGCGGATGCAAATGGCGGTGGCTACGGCAGCCGCCATTTGCGTTCCTGTTTTTTTGCCTATGTAAATATTTATGTAGCCTATCACGGCCTCCTCAGGGATGCAAATGCCATCCCTGCATTAGCCATGATAGGCTATGTAAGTATTTACGTAGCCTATCACAGCAAAAATGGGGAAGCGAATGGCAGCCGCAGACGCAGACGCCATTCGCAAAGCAGCGCGAACGGCACCAGGTAAGTGCTCCGTTTCACACACCTTTCGCAGGGGGGGGAGGCTTCGTTCCACCATGGATTCCGGGGCGCCGAATGCACTGGCATTCGGCCTCACTGAGATCCGTGGTGGAATCCTCTGACATCCCTAGTATCAGGTCAGTTTCTATCAGAATCTGCAGAGACTGAACTCTTCAAGCATCCCTAAACAGGAGAAGACTCGGGAGAACTGCTGCACTCTCTTGGCTTGAGTAGGAAATCTAGGCTTCATGTACCCCCAGTCTACTCAGTTTGCTGGGAATGCTTTATAACAAAGGTAATGTCCAGTGCAATGTACTCTCCTGTCTTGTTTCTGGATTCCTTAACACATTGGAGGGGCATTCAAGGCAACGTTTGCCTACCCTTCTGGCCTTGTGTTGGCATGTGAACAACCATTCCAAATAGTGCTGTCTTTGCCTTCTTTCCCCCACTCTTTTTTGCACAGCTGTGTGCCAAATGTAGGGATGGTGGAGAATTCTGCCATGGATTCCAGTGAGGCCGGATTCTTTGGAATCTGGCCCCCCAGAATCCTTGGCAGGATGGCCTCCTGCCCCCCTGCCCCCCCGCGGAATCCCCCCGGGACAGCACTTACCTGGGGCAGATGTGTCGGATTCGATGGTGGCGGATTCGGCAGTGCCTCCAGCGGTGGCTGGTCTCCTGGCCAGCCGCGGCAGGGCTGCTGCCGCTGCCATTGCTGTCCTTGGACCATGATAGGCTACATAAGAATTTACATAGCCTATCATGGCTAACATAAAAAAACAAACAAACCCCGCAGCGTACGCAAATGGTGGCAGCTACAGAGGCTGCCATTTGTGTTCCCTATTTTTCACCGATTTATCTTATGTAAATATTTACATAAGATAAAACGGCGAAAAAAAGGGGAACGCAAATAGCGTAGTGGACACTATTAGCGTTCCTTTATTTTTCGCCATTCTAGCCTACGTAAATATTTACGTAGGCTAGAACACAAAAAAATAAAGGAATGCAAATGGCGTCCACTACGCTATTTGCATTCCCCTTTTTTTTCACCATTTTATCTTATGTAAATATTTACGTAAGATAAATCCACGAAAAATAGGGAGCGCAAATGGCGGCCGCCGTAGCCGCCACCATTTGCGTATGCTGTGTTTTTGTTTGTTTGTTTGTTTGTTTACATTAGCCATGATAAGCTAAGTAAATTCTTACGTAGCCTATCATGGCTGTCTAGCTGGATGCAAATGGCGGCCGTGGCCAGGCCGTCCGCGGCCAGAAATCCAGCTGCGGATGGCCCTGGCCGGCTGCTCCGTGACCTGGCCTCGGAGCGGAGCCGGCCGTCGAGGATTCCGGGGGGGAGGACCGGATTGCCTCCCCCCCCCATCGAGGATTCTGCGGGGAGGGACGGAGCAAAGGTAAGTGAGTTTCATACATCCCTAGCCAAATGTGAATCACTACATGGAGGTTCCAAGGAGGAGTTAGAACTCTGCTTCAGTTCTGAAGTATGAGCACTTAGGGAATTAGCAAGTTCAAGCAAAAACTTGAACTTGAAGAGGATGATCCACTTTTTCATGAAGTTACCTAAAGTCAAGCCTATTTACGAGACGCTCTCTGAAACAACCCTCCCTCCCCAAAACGTATTGCTAGTCGGCTGTGATTGATGGTGCCTCTTAAGAGTCTTCGCACCTAAAATCAATGCAGACACATTTTCACTCTAGGATATTGATGACTCTTTGATTAGCCCCAACACGGGGAGCATAGAGAGGCCACTTCAATCTCTGCCTTGCTGTCTCACATGGTGCATTCTTTCGCAGCTGCTCTGCACTCCTGGCACTGTTAATCATGGAACATTTGCCATGTGGGCCTGGTGGTGAGGAAGAAACAAGGAGCCAAGAGGACTCTTTAAACAAAAAGCAAAACAAAAAAAACCCTGCAGCTCAGCAGGACTTGGCAACATCCCAAGGGTTTTAGCTATAATCTGTGTTGGCATCCCTGTGGGAGCTAGAAACCCTGGACAAACTTTAATTGGGGCAATCAGATAAAGAAATTAGTAACATTTACCCAGAGCAGAGAGCTTGTGATGTTCTGTGGAGGCAACTACTTCTACGCCATGAGATCTGTGCAGCTGCTTCTAGCCAATGCACTTTGAAAGCTCAGATCTAATCCTGGGGCAGATTTTCTTTAAATGCACAGTTAGAGGATGAGGCCAACCAGATTTCACACTGGCACCTAAATTCAGGGGTGCTGCAGCCCCACTACCTCATGTCTAGATCTAGGAAGGCAGGGCTACCAGGCTAATTCAAACACAAGAGGTGTGTCTGGGTTCCCAGTGAGAAACAATGAGATGTGAAACTGATACAGCCACAAGTAAATAGAAACTGGGTGCAGTTGCGTCGCTCTCCCACCTCTGAACCCAAAATGGATATGTTGGGCAACACAGAACTAATTAGGTTTGTGGAACACAAAACGCGCATATTGTTTTACGTCAATTTTGCACCGAATGTTCTTGATGTTCAATTTTCCCTTTTTAAAAAGTTGTGCTTTTTTGCCATGGAACCCCCATTCTTCAACTTTTCCGTGCCTTTATCATTCTCCCCCCCCCCCCGCTGCCCACACACACACACACACACACCAATTGCTGCTTACAGGTGTGGAGACATAGCTCTCCTATTGCTGAAGCAGCCAGGCCAATGCTCCCTTGCATTGTCCCATCATCGACAGCAAATACCATGAAGGAATGATGACATCTTTATTCAGCTGCCTATTTAGGGCCAAACATGATGTGATACTGAACATTTCATTTGTGCCTGCACCTTTAAAAACAAAACAGAAATATTTTAAAACATAATTTAAAAGTATGAGGACAATTTTTGTCAGCATTATAGTGCATAGTGTGTGTGCGGGGCTAAACTTGCCTGTCCTCTCTGTGTTCCTAATTAATGTCACCCCCCCCCCAACACACATGCACACTATTAGCTCCAGGAGAGAAGCTTCCACTGGTACCAATAGAAGCTTCCCTCCCAGGGCATGGGGGGTGGCTTTCACCAAGGTGTGGGAAGAAAGGGTCAACCTCCCTCCCTGTGCACTGTGGTCCTGATGAAAACCACCCCCACCTCATTATTATTGTTGTTTAATAAAGGAAGGCACAGAAGCAAGCTGTGGCCACAATTACTTTGCCCTTTTATTCCTCTGCATTGCTTTCAATGGGATGCATATTTGTAGAAGCATCCCAGCACAAGGAAACATTGGCTCAAATGCCTTGGCAATGGCTATGCATTACCCCCCACAATACCTGTCCTCTGGCAAACAGTTGCACCCTATTGTAAAAATGTGCAAAAACATTGCCAAAAAGGGGAGCATTCCATGTGACAAAAATATTTTTAAAACATTTCCCCTTTCCGCTCAGCACCAGTATAAATAACACAGGCATATTTCTTGCATTTCCTTGCACTCTACAAATCCCTCTCCCACCCCCCTTAAAAATCCTTCTCTCTAAACCCACTTCTTTCTGGAAAACAGTAGGATCACCTTCTCTGTTCCACTTGCTTCAACTGTAGGGATGGTAGGGGTGGACGAAAGTCACTTACCTTTTCTCACAGCTTGTTCGCGGTGGGGGGGAGCGCTTCGCTGCTCCCCCCGTGAAGTTCAGGCCAGGGGGGGAGGCTTCCCGCCTCGCCCGGCCGAAATTCAGGCCGGGGGGGGAGGCTTCCCGCCTCGCCCGGCCGAAATTCAGGCCGGGGAGGAGGCTTCCCGCCTCGCCCGGCCGCGAACACGAAAGTAAAAAAAAAAAAGTCCCCTGATAGGCTACGTGACGATTCACGTAGCCTATCACGGCTAGATCTGGAAAGTCAGCCGTGATAGGCTACGTGAATCGTCACGTAGCCTATCACGGGTGACTTTAAAAAAAAAAAAAAAAGCTCGTACGCGAATGGCGGCCCCCATAGGGAGCCGCCATTCACGTTCCTTATTTAGTTGCTGTAGTCTACGTCAATGTTTACGTAGACTACGGCGAAAATAAGGGCAACGCAAATAGCGTTGCCCTTATTTTCGCCGTAGTCTATGTAAACATTGACGTAGACTACAGCGACCAAATAAGGAAGGGGAATGGCGGCTCCCTATGGGGGCCGCCATTATCCGCACACACTTTTTTTTTTTTTTTTTTAAAGTCACCCATGATAGGCTACGTGACAATTCACGTAGCCTATCACGGCTGACTTTGCAAATCTTGCCGTGATAGGCTACATGAATCGTCACGTAGCCTATCAGGGGACGTGTGTTTTTTTTTTCTTTCATTGCAATGGCGGGGGCGGCAGCCGGTCGAAAGACTGGCTGCCGCTCCCGCCCCGCTCGAACACCGGACGAACTGCCAGCTGGACCCGCCGCCGGGAGGGACATTCAGGGAAGGTAAGTCCCGTCCCGGGGAGGGGCGGGGGGCGGGGGGGCGGAGGATTTCTCCCCGAAACTTGTTCGGGGGGCCGAACACGTTGGCGCTCGGCCCCCCGAAGTTTCGGGGAGAAATTCTCCGCCATCCCTATTCAACTGTCCTTACTTCTTCATCTCCCTATTCAGCTTATTGTTGTCTTGTCCGACTTAGAATAACAATAAGTCCACTGGGGAGGGATCGTCTCATTTCTGTGTGACACCTAGCAAGCCACTGTCACCACAACAAATTTAAATAGCAGCGATTAGCCATCGTGGATTAGCCTTTGCTCAATAAGATAATGGCTCATCAAGAAAGAACACTGGAAATGGAATAGCTGATTAACATGCTTACTTGTTTATGCTTGAACGTGTACAATTTCATTTGGGGAAATTCACCTACCACTGAGAAAAAATGCTGGGAAGAACAAATATGGCATAAATTAAGAGTAATATATGAACACAAGCAATGATCATGCTAGCTGAATGTGGAAATTGGGCAGCTCACTTCTGATTATTCCGGACAACTGAGAAAGCTGGTGAAGATGTTAACGTAGCCAGCTTCGACATGCAAATAATACTTATGTGAGTGGTCTACGCATGCAGGGTAATCATGGCTCTTTGTCTTCTGTTAGAAACCTCCCATTTTTTCCTAATTATGGAGTAAGAGCTATAATCTTCCAGGAGTCCTTTCCTTCCACAGTATAGACCCTCATGCAACCAGCTATTTAGATGGGGAAGGATAAATACCTTGTTTTTGCTTTTGGGGGGGTCTCCCACACTGGAGGCATTCACGACGAGGCTGGACAGCCATCTGTCAGGGATGCTCAGATTCCTACATTGAGCAGGGGGTTGGACTCGATGGTCTTATAGGCCCCTTCCAACCCTACTATTCTATGATTCTATGATTCAATTGGTATAATTATTCCCAGCATGGAGAGGATCATGTTGTACCTGCCTGCCATGTAGCTGTGAAAGATGAGGACCCTGCCAGAAAAAAAAGGTGGCACTCTAGTTCACAGGGAATGCACAAGGATTCAAAGCCAGAATATTAAGACCTTCACACAGTTAAAGCCCTGGGCCTGGATGGACAAATCTGTTAATTTCCATTCTTCCCATAGATCTTTTTAATTTCATGTCCTTTCTGCCCTGGGTATGAAGTACTTTGCAAATTTTGGGAAATTCTCATTAAAAATGAACTGAAACAGGATTCTCACCCATCAATATATTTACATGGGTAAGGTGGGTAGAGCAATTTCTGTGACAGCTTTATAAGACAAAGTTGTGGTTCGCTTGTGGTCAAGGACTGACACTGACTTGGCTCACTGGCCACATGCAAGCTAGTTAGCAGATCCCAGCATTTACTTTATGATAGTAGTCAAAATGAGTTAACATTGACATTAACTCTTTCTCAACAAGTGCTGCAGAAGGTCAAGGCAAGAAAAGAGGGAGATAGCAGAGGTGGCATTTGAAGAAGGGTAGTTTAGGTGGGATATGGCTCAGAATGTGGCCTTAGAAGTGAAAGAATGAAGAAATGTCTTACGGGCTCAAGACATCTGTGGTGGCAACTCCACAGAATATAATCACAGAATATGAACACAGCAAGGCAGAAAGCACCTCTAGCTTTCATGCCTTATAATCCAAGGCAACCAGCAAAGGCATCCACATCCTCTCAGAATTCAGCAAGGCTTATGGGGCTGGCTAATTCCTATCTCAAATGAAGACTGTGTGAATTTAAAAAAGGATTAAAGTATGATTAATCCAGAGTAGCCAGTTTCACACTTCAGTTGAGGTAAGGAGATGGATCCGCTGCTTGTTTAATCCAGGAGTGTGAATGAACCTTTCAGCTGTCAGAAAAGCGGGTGGAGAGTCTCATTAATATTACTCTTCCATAGGAGGAGATGAACGAAATTATATTTTCTGATACTACTTTTCTCTGGCAATTGAAACTCCTTTCCTGCAGACAATGTAGCAACACGGAGTATGTTGGGAGATGGACAGATGGGAATATTGGGCTTCTGAATCACAGGAGGTATTTCAGAAAGTTACCTTTCATCAAGCAAAATGCTACTGACAGTGCTGCTTATACTGAACACATTTTCTGTGATGTAACTAGGGATGTTAGAGAATTCCGCCATGGATCCCAGGGGGGCCGAATTCCAGTGAATTTGGCCCCCCGGAATCCATGGCGGAACGGAGCCCCCCGCCCCTCCACCCTGCGAAAGCCCCGCAAAACAGAGCTTACCTGGCTGCGGCTCCGGCTCCGGCTCCGACTTCGGCTCCGGCGGTGGCAGCTCCGGCTGCTGCGGACACAAATGGCATCCTAAGTAGGGGACGCCATTTGCGTCCCTATGGTAGCCCGTGATAGGCTACGTAAATATTTACGTAGCCTATGATGGCTAAAATGGGAATGCAAATGGCACAGGGGATGCCATTTGCGTCCCTGCTTTAGCCGTGATAGACTAAGTAAATATTTACGTAGCCTATCACGGGCTACCATAAGGACGCAAATGGTGTCCCCTACTCAGGATGCCATTTGCATCCGCACCAGCCCAGCAGCGGCTGGAGGCCCCGCTGCAGGTTGGATTCCGGGGGGGAGTAACGGATCGCCTCCCCCCCGTCGAGGATTCCGGGGGGAGGAATGGATCGCCTCCCCCCACTTGAGGAACCCAGCAGAGCCAGGTAAGCAGGGTTTTGTACACCCCAAGATGTAACTCACTGCTTGTCATGCATCATAGAAACAATGGGTGGTGGGCCATTCGCTCAGTCTTCATTAGGGATATATGAGAAGTTCCATTTTGCTCATAAAACATGTTGGCATGCCCTCTTCACAGCTCCGAACACTATTGCAAGCATGGGCACATATCCGTCGAAAATGTTCATGAATTCCCAAACGTGTGCTCGCATTCAATTTGCCCAAATTTCCTAAATCTATGCAAATGTCCTAAATGTATGCAAATTTCCCCTGTAAACTGAATTAGCCCCACTTTAGTCTGTGGAGAAAATTTGCATACATTTAGGATGTTTGCGCAAATTTAACATTTCAGTAAATGTAGGAAACTTACACAAAGTTGCACAAATCTCCCATTTGCTCGCTGTTCGATTAGTGCAATTTTCCCCATTTGCTCAGAGCGAACAGTGATTGCAAATGCAACTGGGAATCAGGCACGAGATGAGCGGTGAGATGATGTTTGGTGAATCTTGGTGATCTTGAACACCCCTCATTCACCCATCCCTATGCTGCATGCAACTGTAGGTAATGTTGGCTCATTCTGCTTGTCTTGTATGCAACACAAAGGTGAAATATCAAACTGATGTTTGTTAACTCTTGCTCAAATATATTATGTTATAGGAACTGAGAGGCTGTTTCAGTCTACAGAAAATTCAAAGCTACAACTGGCGCTTACCTTTGTAGATAGGGATGTTGCAGGTGTCCAGCTGGGGCCTGAGAAATCACCGATTCATTGCCCCTCAGATGCCAGTCCGCGAATCCCTGTGTTTGCCCGACTTGGTGCACACTGAGTCGGGCAAGCATGCAGATCCCTGATCCCTTGCAGAAAAGCAAAATCATGGCTCAGCCTTTTTTGTAAAGGCCAATTTTATGCAAATGGTGGCCATAAAGTGACCATTTATGCAAGATTACCAGCCGCCATTTCCATAAAATCTGCGTTTTTGAAAAAAGCCAAGCCACCATTTTTATGCAAACTGGACCATAGTAAATTTGCCCATCCCTATTTGTAAATTATTATTTTATAATGTATTATTATTAAATACATTTATATGCCGCTTACCATATTTAAAAACTATATAGCAGCAGATGGTGCACACCTGACAGTATTTAGATTGACTTACTCTGATATTTGAGAAGTGTCCTGCAGTGAATTATTCCACTTTACTAGGTGACCCCAACTGTGGACTAATCTTCTATATATATAAAAGTCAAGAATTGTGTGTGGGTTTGTGGCTGGCTGCAGGGCCGTCTGTAATGCAGGGAATAAGGGGGAGCTGCCCTGGGAGTAATCGCACTGCAGGGGCCCACTGAGCCTGCCATTTGGGCCCTACAGTTGCTGCCGCTTTTACTTCACATTCTCACTTGCCAGAGTGTATGACAGGAGTCACTGGGTTACGTTATTACTTTGTTTATACTTTCCCTTACTAACAAGTACACCCTCTCAATCATGGTACAGGCCAGGTTTCTGATTTCAGCTACGATTCACCCTATTGGCCATCTTTCATTCTATTGGTCTCTCTCCCATTCACTCTTACTTCCTTCACTTTGAATTGGCTGGCCGCTGTTTGTTCCCTCCCTTAACTCATGCTTTCTTTTCTGACTGTGCAGAGCATTTAGTTTCTCTCCCCTCTTCCTGCAATATCCAACAAGCAAGCAAGTTAGTGTTAAATATCTTTACCCCTTTTAATGCCAGATGTATCTGTTAGTGGTGTGTGATTAACACTAATGTCAAATGAGGTGCGGTGTGTGCTCGCCTGTGTGAGGAGCTGGGATGACACACTGGATTGGAGACTTAGGGCTTTATTCATAAAAGAGTGAACTGCAGGGAACTGAGAAGGGAATTGCAAAATGAAGGACAAAATAGCGGAGTTTTACGTGTAGCTGAATTGAGGATTTTTCCCAACTCAGCTTCTTTGGCTTTAAGTTTGCAATTCCCGCTTTCATGAATAAAGCCCTAAGTGGCAGAGTTCAATGTAGGGATGTACGAAAGTCACTTACCTTTTGACAGGATGATTCATGGTGGGGGGGAGGTGCTCTGCACCTCCCCCCGAAATCCTAATCCAGCTGGCTCCACTCTGTGGAGATTCTGCAGAGCTGCTGGCCAGGGCTGCCCACAGCTGGACATCCGGCTCCTGGGCAGCCTTCCGGGAAAAAAAACACAGCATATGCAAATGGCGGCAGCTATGGTGGCCGCCATTTGCATTCCCTTTTTTTTGCTGTTTTAGCCTACATAAATATTTACATAAGCTATTACAGAAAAAAAAAGGGGAATGCAAATAGCGTAGTGGGCGCCATTTGCGTTCCTTCCCCCCCCTGCTGTTTTAGCCTATGTAAATATTTATGTAAGCTCTTACGGCGGGGGGGGGGGGAAGGAATGCAAATAGTGCCCACTACGCTATTTGCGTTCCCCTTTTTTTTGCCGTAATAGCTTACATAAATATTTATGTAGGCTAAAACAGGGAATGCAAATGGCGGCCGCCGTAGCCACCGCCATTTGCGTATGCTGTTGTTGTTTTTTTAGCTTGCCGTGATAGGCTACATAAATACTGGCGTAGCCTATCACGGCCTCCACAGGGACGCAAATGGCGTCCCTGTGTTAGCCGTGATAGGCTACGTAATTATTTACGTAGCCTATCACAGCTATGATGAGAAAGCGAATGGCAGCCGCAGTGCAGCCACCATTCTCAAGTCAGCGCGGACAGCAGCAGTTAAGTGCTCCGTTTCGTGCGCCTTTCGTGGGGGGGGGGCAGGGGCTTCATTCCGCCACGGATTTCGGGGGGCCAAATGCACTAGCATTTGGCCTCACCGAGATCCGTGGCAGAATTCTCTGACATCCCTATTCAATGTATAAGGTGGCAGAGGAGACATTTTTTAAGGTTACTGAGCTGAGGGTGTAGCTCGGGTTTGATGTAAAGGATTTGCAAGTTACCTGGTAGTTGGTGGGCTGGTGTATCACATTGTAGTATGTGACACTGTCATATTTTATAGTCAGGCAGATGTTTACACAGCACATTGAAATAGGGAGAGGTTTTGGTGAAACATGGGACATGAAGCAGTGTTTGTTTGGGAGGCACAGTAGGGTGATGTGGATTTCAGTTTTACACTGCTGTAGGCGGTGTTCATTGGTAGCACATTGTGTGTGAGAGAGAATGGGGTTTGAATAGGATTAGGTTTATTGTGACATATTTCAAGGTTTTGGTGACCTTTAAGGCTTAAAAAGCATTTTAAAAAAACCCTCTATGTGGACAATGCACCATAAGCCTGAAACCATTTATAGTGTTAATGCAGTGTTATGACAGGGCTTCATGTCAAACCAACCACTGTGCTAGATTCTAAAAACAATCTCAGCTTTGTATGATGCGGTAAAGATTGTGCCATTAGGGGCCCACAAACAGATGCTTGCCCTGGGTCCCATTAACATTAAAGATGGCCCTGCACACAAGTAGTCACACATGACAGGCAAGGGTGAAGGTGGGTAGCATTCCAGAAGTTTCCAAATTGTTCTATATAAGGAGATGGTGCAACCATGTCTGTTAGTCTCTTATGAATAGTGCTAAAGTGTTATTAGAGCCTCTGTTGAACATTTTAATAGTGGTATGAGATTCAGTGTGGATTATATTGTAGTAGTGCTTACAGATTCCATCTCTTGCATTTTTAGTAGTGTTTTTTTATTCAGTCTGCTCATTATAGTTGTTGTGCTTTTTAAATCAAGTCTGGTGGAGTCAATGACTCCAAAAAAACAGGGTTCCCTGAATCAGTTGTATATCTTTGCTCCAACTCGAAAAACAACAAATGTTGTTTATAAACAAGCCTTACAATGAACTTCTACTTTCCTAATATTTAACTTTAGGTCCATAGTTGTTGGGCGCCGTCGCCATCATGTCACCCATCACGCTGCTTGGGAATTTCCATGTTCTTCCCATGTACAGTTATACCTTCCAGAATTAGTTTGTAACAATAAGCGAAAATTGTGTTGTGTCTTCTTTATAAGAATTTTTTTTAAAAATAATAGATAAACAAAAAATCTCCTCAATTTTCCTTTTCACCTTTCTTATGGAGCCTTTTCGAGAAGCGTAAACCTACCTTAATGTGTTTCTAACAAATAGTGCCTATGACAGTTTTACATCCCGGGCAATGCCGGGTCTATCAGCTAGTCATCTCTAAAACAGCCATGTTTTTGTGAAGCTGTTTGTACTATAATTGTCAAGAAGAACATGCCTTTTTCTATGAGCTCAAGTTGCCAGCAGTAGCCTCCTGGTGACAGATAGGGACAAAAGTAAGGCTGGCAGAAGACACCTTACATCTTCCTTATGTCTCCAGTGTGGTCCAAACTGTTCTTGGCTGATATTGGCAGTTCCTGAGAAAACATGGCTTTAGGGATGTAAACTTAGAACTTTGCAAAGAAAAGCAAAGGATGAATCTGTCAGTCAGTTTGTGACTAAGTGATCATAATTAGGGAGGGAGGGATAAGGAGAAGAATCCAATGTAAACGTTTTACAGTAGAAAATAATGGCCATGCTTTCATCGATCTGTTTTGGACTAAAAAAAAAGCTCATGTAGGGATTAGAGTAGGGGTGGGCAAGACATGGTCCATGGCCCACATGCACCCTCCACTGCCCCTTGATGCCCCCCCACTCTCTGTTGCCACACCACCAAAATCTGAGGCACCAAAAAAATCGGTGATTGTGTATGTGATTGAAAACAAGTGAAATTTGTCCATAGGAGTTTGCTGTCAACATTTGGTAGCAATTAGCAAACCATTGATTTTTTTACTGGTGTGGCAGCAGGAGTGTGGCCTGGGAGGGGGGGTGTTCCAGGGCATTGAAAATTACCCCCAACCCACCCCCAAATCTGCCTACCACTGGATTAAAGGTTTTCCATTGCTTTGTTCTGTGTTTACTTGTTATAATTCCGGTTTAAGTACAAGAAATTCCAGAATCAGTTCTAGAATCGGAGCATGTGCAATCTTTAGATACCTTCTGTGATTGCTTCTGATACCGCACTGAGATGTAAGGGAAGCCAGGGATAAGCTTAGAGGAGATACCTAATCCACCTTCAGTAAATATTTTTAATATGCATAATGCATTCGCTTGCCAGTACTCAGTTAACCCATTTTTTTGTTCGAATGGATCAAGATTCCTTTTGAATGGCTCGTATTTATGGTTGTAGCCTTGTGCTGAAGCCATACATAGGAATTGCTTCAGAGCCATGGCAGCTGTGACCAAGAAGAAGCTCCTCACCCCCCAGTTACTGAGCATTCATAGCCACTGGGCACATCTATATAAGGTGTAGGAGACCCCACCTCTCAGTTCTTTGCTGACTGCCAGATCCCCGGTTGAGGATTTTCTCTCTCATTGCCTCAGGGAGCTGATTAACTTGACTTTTATGGTGGCTGTAACTACCTCTCTTCCCAGAATGAAAAATAATGGAAGCTGGTACATGACTCCTTGGATCCCACCTTTTGATAACTTGCAGTGCCATTGGCAGGAGGAGAGAGTTTAATCTATCTTTATTGCTTCACCAAAAAGATTTGTTATTGCCTTTTAACTGAAAAGCGTAATGTTGTACCATTAATATTTGAGAAAACTTTTCTATACATAGTATGCTGAAAAGCATATTTTAAGTGAAAAATACAATTTGTGAATATGCCCTCAGTTCACAGAGTGACAGGATCTGAAGCTAATACTCAGTTGCTGTGGATCAGAAATAATAGGGCTCTCTGGGATGAGAACAGCTTTACCTTGTTCTTCTTTCCACTCAGAATTATTCTTATATTATGCACAGCTACATTGACAAGAGAGCATCGACGTGCAGGTTGAAATGGACTGGGCCAATTTAGGATAATCTACTGTATTAAGCTGTCTATGCTGAACTGTATCTTCTGTTAAGTTGTTATCAGCATGGGCCAAACTACCTCCATTTCTAAAGGGCCTGTGATGGGCCTGAGAGAGGGAGAGATACAATTAGGATAATTAGGATAATTGTATTAGGATACAATTAGGATAATATATTGTATCTAATTAGGTTACAATTAGGATAATCTGTAATCTAATAATCTGTAATCTAATAATCTGTAATCTAATAATCTGTAATCTGTAAATAGGAAAATCCTGTAATTAGGATAATCTGTAATCTTATAATCTGTAATCTGGAATTAGGATAATCCTGTAATTAGGATAGTCCTGTAATCTAATAATCTGTAATCTGGAATTAGGATAATCTGTAATCTCTAATCTAATTAGGATACAATTAGGATAATCTACTGTATTAAGCTGTCTGTGCTGAACTGTATCTTCTCTTAAATTGTTATCAGCATGGGCCAAACTACCTCCATTACTAAAGGGTCTGTGATGGGCCCAAGAGAGGGAGAGATGCAATTTCACTCCCTGCCCACACTAGCTAGTTGAAATTAAAAACAGCTAGATTGGATAAGGAGGTTCTCATGGAGTCATCTTTGTCTCTGGAGGCTCCACTGGCCTCAGTGGCATGGCGTTCCATCTACCAGCTTTGGTTGATGGCCCAGCTATGCCCCTATGTAGACTAGGGATGCCCAGATTTTGAGAAATCCATCCTGGATGTGTTTTGTAGATTGTGTGGTGTCATTCATTCCAGCATCCATTCAAAGACAGATTCAATTTTTTCTCCCCTGTCATGCGGAAAAAATATGCAATTAATTCCATAAGAGGGTTTGCAACAATATATGTAACTTAGTGAGTACGGAACATTTGCCGTATTGTGCCCCATTAAATTCAACTTTTTCCCATGTATGTTTTCCAGTCTTGGCAGAAGCTTGCATATTTTCTTATGGATAAATTTGCGTAAATTTCAGGAAAGAAAAAAAGAAAGAAAAAAGATCCAAAAGTCCCCAGGCTCCACACGGCCTGAGAGGTTGGTCTGCGGCGGATTTCACAGGTTGGATTCTCAGAAATCAAAAGTTAATTTTAGTCCACCTTGAATTTCTCCAGCATCTGTAATCTAGACAGGGATAAACTGGTAACCTCCAAGTTAGAGGACTGCAATGCACTGCACATGGGTCTGTTTTCAAAGATGGTTTGGAAGCTGCAGCTTGTGCAAAATGTGGTGGCCCAATAGATAGCAGGGACCAGAAAGTCTAACTAATTATGGCCTGCTTGCACTGGCTGGCTGTACATTTCTGAGCCCAATTCAAGGTGCTGTTTTTGACCTATAAAGCCTTGCACAGCTCAGGACTGAAATACCTGATGGAGCGTCTCTCCTAGCATGAACCTCAGGCCCTCCTCCTGGCCCCAACATTGCCATCGTTTTGGTGCAGGGTTAAGACTTTACCCTATTCCCATTTGCTGCTTGTGCAAGCATATGATGAGTAGGGATGTCAGAGAATTCCGCCACGGATCTCGGTGAGGCCGAATGCCAGTGCATTCAGCCCCCCGAACTCCGTGGCGGAACGGCCTGCCACCCCCCCGCCCCTCCCGCGGATCCCCCCCGGGATGAGACTTACCTGGGGCGGATGATCCGGGCGGCGGCTCCGGCGGCAGATGCGGCGGCGGCGGCTGCAACAGCTGGTCTTCCGACCAGCTGCCGCCGCCGCCATTTGCAGTCTTGTCTTGTTAAAAAAAACAACAACAACGTGATAGGCTATGTAAAGATTTATGTAGCCTATCATGGCTGGGTTTAAAAAAACAAAACAAAAAACCGCGTATGCAAATGGCGGCGGCTACAGCCGCCGCCATTTGCGTTCCTTATTTTTGGCCGTCTTAGTCTACGTAAATATTTACGTAGACTATGACGGCGAAAATAAAGGGGAACACAAATAGCATAGTGGGTGCTATTTGCATCCCTTTTTGATTCACCGTTTTAGCCTATGTAAATATTTACGTAGGCTAAAAGGGTGAATCAAAAAGGGATGCAAATCGCGCCCGCTATGCTATTTGCGTTCCCCTTTATTTTCGCTGTCATAGTCTACGTAAATATTTACGTAGATTAAGACGGCCAAAAAGAAGGAACGCAAATGGCGGCGGACGGAGCCACCGCCATTTGCGTACGCGGTTGTTGTTTTTTTCTTTCCCAGAGTCCTCCGCTGCCGGAAATCCGGCTGCGGACGGCTCTGGCCTGGGCTGGGCCTGGCCGGCTGCTCCGCGGAGGTGCCGCAGAGCACAGCTGGCCATGGAGGATTCCGGGGGGGAGGAACGGATTGCCTCCCCTCCCATCAAGGATTCCGGGGGGAGGGACGGAACGCCTCCCCCCCACCATCAACATAATCCGCGGAAAGGTAAGTGACTTTCGTACATCCCTATGAGGTTTTAACTGGTCCTGAGATTTTTATTATTGAGTCCTTAAATTTGTTTTTGTATGTAAATATTTTTTGTGTTATATTTTATATTGCATCTTTAAGGTTTTGATTAGGGCTGTGCAGGGACCCCCCAATCCTACTTGGAAGCTGCTTCATGGCTCCGGAGGTGGGCCCAATTCATCTCGGGCAGATTTCGGATGCCACGATCCGACTCGGCCCCAAACCCGAAGCGGGATTCGGATGTCAAACCCCACTTCAGGTCCCCCCAACATCCCCGCACAAACCCCATTACCTTACCGCCGCCTCTTCTGCCGCCACCTCCTCCTCTTCCTTCTCCGCTGCTGCCACCATCCTCACCACCACCACCACTACCTTCGCTGCCACCCTTGCCGCCTCCACCACCACTGTCCTTGCCACCACCGCCACTATCACCACCCTCTGCGCTTCCGTCCTCGCCACCGCCAACGCCTGAGGGCTGGACATGTGCGCCGACTCTTACTGCGGGGAGTCGCCATTCCAAAAATGGCGACTCCCTGCAGTAAGAGTTGGTGCATACATCCATGCACCAGGAGTTGGTGGTGGTGGAGAAGGCAATGAGGGTGGCAGTGAGGATGGCGGTGAGGCGGCGAGGATGGCAGTAGCAGTGAGGATGGCGGTGGCAGCAGCAGCAATGGAGGAGATGACGGTAGCTCAGGTAAGGACCTGACGCAGCCACTGAGCCACTCTGGGTTGCTTTGTGCACCCTCTGCTTCACCTCAGAAGGGGTTCAAAGTGACCCAAAGCAGCCCACTTCAACGTGGGGTTTGGGCCTCGGGCTGAAGCGGTGCAGAGCCTAGTTTTGATCTTTAAACACCGACCAGAGAGCTTTGGCTATTGGGTGGCATAGAAATGCAATAAATACATATGTAAACAAACAAACAAACAAATAAGGATGGGGTGGGGAAGGGGAGGCCTGGGATGAGAATAGGGATGTATGAAATCCCTAACTGGCTCTGTGCTGGGCAATCCGCGGTGGGGGGGAGGCGCTCCGTCCCTCCCCCCAGAATCCTGCCCAGCCGGCTCCGCTCAGCAGTCGGCCGCTGGGCAGCCCTGCAGGGATGCAAATGGCGGCTGTTGTAGCCGCTGCCATTTGTGTCCCTGTAGTGAGCCATGGTAGGCTACGTAAGTATTTACGTAGCCTATCACGGCATGGGGGAAAAAACCCACATAGGCAAATGGCGGTAGCTGCTGCCATTTGCATATGCTGGTTCCCCCCCCCCCCCGCTGTGATAGGCTACGTAAATACTTACGTAGCCTAGGGATGTCAGAGAATTTCGCCACGAATCTCGGGGAGGCCGAATGCCAGTGCATTCGGCCCCCCGAAATCGATGGCAAAATGGTCTGCCACCCCCTGCCCCCCCCGGGACGGGACTTACCTTGGGCGAATCTCCCTGGCAGCGGCGGCTCCGGCGGCAGTTCAGCGGCAGTTCGGCGGCGGTGGCGGCCAGTCTTCCAACCGGCTGCTGCCACCACCATTTCCAGTAAAAAAAGAAAAGAAAAAGTGATAAGCTACGCAAAGATTTACGTAGCCTATCACGGCTAGATTTTTAAAAAATACCATGATAGGCTACGTAAATGGTCTTCGATGTCTATATACTAATGCCCAGAGTATGGGAAACAAACAGAACGAACTTGAACTCTTAATTCAAGAGGGAAATTATGACCTGATAGGTATAACTGAGACTTGGTGGGATGACTCTCATGACTGGAATATAGCAATTGAAGGATATAACTTGTTCAAAAAGAACAGGAGGAACAGAAAGGGAGGTGGGGTTGCACTGTATGTGAAAAATACATGTCTCTGCATAGAAATACAGGAGGAGGAGCTTGGTAGCCCCATCAAGACCATCTGGATCAAAATAAATGGAGCAAAGAATAAAAGGAACCTGGTGGTCGGAGTCTACTACCGGCCACCCAATCAAGGAGAAGACAAGGATGAAACTTTTGAAAAGCAAATAGCCAATGTTTTATGGAAGCTTGATGTAGTAGTAATGGGGGACTTCAATTTCCCCGATATTTGTTGGGAGACAAATTCTGCAAAACATGGCCCCTCCAGGAAATTCCTGACTTGTGTGGTGGATAACTTCCTCCTACAGAAAGTAGAGGAAGGAACTAGAGGATCGGCTGTCCTTGACTTGATCCTAACCAACAGAGATGACTTAGTGGATAAAGTAGCAGTTACAGGAACTCTGGGGGAAAGCGACCATGTTGTACTTGAGTTCTTGGTTCTAAGGGAAGCAAAAGCTGAGTGTAGTCAAACGCGTATCCTGGATTTTAGGAAAGCTGATTTTCATAAACTCAGATCAATGATCAGTAAGGTCCCATGGCAAGCGATGCTAGCGAAAAAAGGAGTCCAAGATGGGTGGGAGCTTTTAAAAAAGGAAATTCTCAAGGCACAATCACAAGCAATTCCAACAAGAAGAAAAGGTGGAAGACAACAGAAGAAGCCAATATGGCTTCACAAAAAGCTTAGGGATGACCTGAAAACAAAAAAGGACACATATAGGAAGTGGAAAGAAGGCCAAGTAACAAAGGAAGAGTACAGGCAGATAGCACAGAATTGCAGGGATGGCGTCAGGAAGGCTAAAGCTGAGAATGAGCTGAGGTTAGCAAGGGATGTTAAAAACAACAAAAAGGCTTTCTTCAGCTATGTGCATAGTAAAAGGAAGAGGAAAGAAATGGTTGTTCAGCTATTAAATAAGGATGGCAAAACGATAACAGATGACAAAGAAAAGGCAGAGGTGCTCAATTCCTACTTTGGCTCAGTCTTCTCCCAAAAGAGGGTCTATGACCCCCTTGGCAAAGGCGAAGTACAGGCTGAAGGGGCAGGATTGCAGCTTGAGATTGACAGGCATATGGTGAAGGAACACCTCATTACTTTGAATGAGTTCAAATCTCCAGGGCCAGATGCACTGCATCCTAGGGTCATAAAGGAACTGGCAGAAGAACTCTCAGAACCGCTGTCTATTCTCTTTGAGAAATCATGGAGGATGGGGGAAGTGCCAGATGACTGGAGGAGGGCTAACGTTGTCCCTATCTTCAAAAAGGGTAAAAAGGAGGAACCTGGGAACTACAGACCAGTCAGTCTGACATCAATCCCAGGGAAAATTCTGGAGCAGATCATAAAGCAATCCATCTGGAAGCACCTTGACAACAATGCAGTGATTACTCGAAGCCAACATGGAATTGTCAAAAACAAGTCCTGCCAGACAAATCTGATCTCATTTTTTGATCAAGTAACCTCCCTTGTAGACTGTGGGAATGCTGTAGACATCATATACCTCGACTTCAGCAAAGCTTTCGACAAAGTGCCCCATGATATCCTGATGAGCAAACTAGCTCAAAGTGGGCTAGATGAAACAACGATCCGGTGTATCCACAGTTGGCTACAGAATCGGACTCAAAGAGTGCTTATCAATGGGACCTTCTCAAACTGGGGAGAGGTAACGAGTGGGGTACCGCAGGGCTCGGTCCTGGGCCCAGTGCTCTTCAACATTTTTATTAATGTTTTGGAGGAGGAGGTGCAGGGAATGCTGATCAAATTTGCAGATGACACAAAAGTGGGAGGGATAGCTAATACTTTGGGAGACAGAAACAAAATTCAAAGTGATCTGGATAGACTGGAGCGCTGGGCAGAAAACAACAGAATGACATTTAATAGGGACAAATGCCAAGTTCTGCACCTAGGAAAAAGAAACCAAATGCACAGTTACAAGATGGGGGATACATGGCTCAACCACACTACAAGCGAGAAGGATCTTGGAATTGTTGTCGATCACAAGCTGAATATGAGCCAACAGTGTGATGTGGCTGCAAAAAAGGCCAATGCTATTTTGGGCTGCATTAATAGAAGCATCACTTCCAAATCCCGGGAAGTACTAGTTCCCCTCTACTCAGCACTGGTTAGGCCTCATCTGGAGTACTTTGTCCAGTTCTGGGCACCACACTTTAAGAAGGATGCAGACAAACTGGAGAGGGTTCAGAGGAGGGCAACAAAGATGATCAGGGGACTGGAAACAAAGCCCTATGAAGAGAGACTGAAAGAACTGGGCATGTTTAGCCTTGAGAAGAGAAGACTGAGGGGAGATATGATAGCGCTCTTCAAGTACTTGAAAGGTTGTCACAGAGAAGAAGGCCAGGATCTCTTCTTGATCATCCCAGAGTGCAGGACACAGAATAATGGGCTCAAGTTACAGGAAGCCAGATTCCGGCTGAACATCAGGAAAAACTTCCTGACTGTAAGAGCAATACGACAATGGAACCAATTGCCTGGGGTGGTGGTGGGCTCTCTCACACTGGAGGCATTCAAGATGAGGCTGGACAGCCATTTGTCAGGGATGCTTTGACTTGGATTCCTGCATTGAGCAGGGGGTTGGACTCGATGGCCTTGTAGGCCCCTTCCAACCCTACTATTCTATGAATCTATGAATCTATGTTTACGTAGCCTATCACGGCTGATTAAAAACAAAAACAAAAACCACGCGTATGCAAATGGCGGCGCCCATGGGCACTGCCATTTGCATTCTTTATTATGGCACGTCTAGTCTACGTAAACATCTGCGTAGACTACGGCGAAAATAAGGGGAATGCAAATAGCGTAGACACTACGCTATTTGCGTTCCCCTTATTTTCGCCGTAGTCTACGTAAATGTTTACGTAGACTAGACGTGCCAAAATAAAGAACGCAAATGGCGGCACCCATGGGCGCCGCCATTTGCGTACACGCGGTTGTTGTTGTTTTTCTTACTCAGCCATGATAGGCTATGTAAACATTTACGTAGACTATCACGGCTGACTGCAGGGATGCAAACGGCGGCGGCTATGGCCGCCGCCATTTGCAGACCCGGCCGGCCAGGATACGCAGTGGGAGGGACAGGGCGCCTTCCCCCCGGCCAGAATTTCGGGGGAGAAGGACGGGGCGCCTCCCCCCTGGCCAGAATTTGGGGGGGGAGGGACGGAGTGCCTCCCCCCCGGCCAGAATTTCGAGGGGAGGGACGGAGCGCCTCCTCCCCACCGCGAATCAATTTCGTCATAAGGTAAGTGACTTTCGTACATCCCTACTATCATGGCTCACTACAGGGACGCAAATGGCAGCAGCTACGACAGCTGCCATTTGCATCCCTGCAGGGCTGCCCAGCGGCCAGCAATAGCCTCCGCAGGGACCAGAGAGCTTTGGCTATTGGGTGGCATAGTAAAAAGTGCAAAGCAGTGCAGACGGGAGTAGGTAAGTGCTCCGTTTCATGCACCTTTCGTGGGGTGGGGTGGGGTGGAGGGGACTTCGTCCCGCATGCCTTTCATGGGTTGGGGGGGTGGGGGCTTCGTTCTGTGATGGATTTTGGGGGGCCGAATGCACTGGCATGCGGCCTCACTGAGATCCGTCACGGAATTCTCTGACATCCCTAGATGAGAAGGAGGGGCAGTTTGGGCTTATAAGCAGAGGATAATACAGAGGAGGGGAGAGAGAATTGATAGGATTGCAAGGGGTAGAACTGAAAACTTCCATATGTGCCTGCGTGGACCTTAAAAACATCCTCAGTAGGGATGTCAGAGAATTCCACCACAGATTCCAGTTAGGCCAGATTCTTTAGAATTCTGCCCCCTGGAATCCATGGTGGAAGAGCCTCCCGCCCCCCCATGAAATCCCCCCGCAACGGAACTTACCTGGGACGGATGCGACGGTGTCTCTGGTGGCGGCAGCAGCGGCAGCGGCAGCAGCGGCAGCAGCGGCAGTGGCTGGTCTCCCAGCCAGCTGCAGCCGGGCTGCTTCGGCTGCCATTTGCATACTTGCAGCCGTGATAGGCTACATATAGGGCTGTCAGAGAATTCTGCCACGGATCTCTGTGAGGACACTTACCTAAGTATTTACGTAGTCTATCACGGTAAAGGCAGTCACGCAAATGGCGGCCACTATGCCATTTGTGTGGCTGCCTTTACCGTGATAGCCTACATAAATACTTACGTAGCCTATCACAGAAAAGAGCAGGGGCTCAAATGGCATAGCAGCCACCATTTGCATCCCTGCTCTTTGCCGTGATAGGCTACATAAATACTTACATAGCTTATCATGGCTGCTTGCAAGGACGCAAATGGCGACCGCTATGACGGCCACCATTTGCAGCCGCAGCAGCCCGGCCATGACCTTAACCCCCAGCTGCAGACGGCCCCAGCTGGCGGCTTTGTGGAGCCACCGCAGAACGGAGCCAGCCTGAGAGGGTTCTGGAGGGAAGGACAGAGTGCCTCCCCACCACTCTGCATGCTCCTGTGCGGAGCCAAGTAAGGGATTCGTACATCCCTAATCCTCAGTGGCCCTTCTCCATGAGCCCCTGCCAAGGGAAGTGAGGCGGGTGGCTACTAGGAGGGCTTTTTCTCCTGTGCCACCCCAGCTGTGGAATGGGCTCCCTAGTGAGGTTCGCCTGGCACCTACATTGTATTCCTTCTGGCACCAGGTGAAGACCTTTTTAGTTTTCCCAGGTATTTTAGCATTTTAGCTTTCTAGACTTTTAGCTTTGCTGTTTTAAATCTGTATTTTAAATTCCTGCACTGCTGCTAGGTTTTATTGTGGTTGTGTTGTTACGTTGTGGTTTTAATGTTCTATATATCTTCTATTGTTTTATTGTGTATGTTTGGTTTTAATTTTTGTGAACCACCCAGAGAGCTTTAGCTATTGGGCAGTATAGAAATGAAATGAAATGAAATTGAATGAATGAATGAATGAATGAATAAATAAATAAATAAATAAATAAAACATCAGAGCTGACAAAAGACTCTGGTAATGGTGATGTGGGTTGTAGGAGGAACAGAGGAAAAGACCTTAAGCCTCCCCTATGATGAGCTCCTTATCTAAGAACAAACACTCGGAATGGTTCCAAGCCAGGTCCTCTGATGTGAGAGGGGTCTAACCACACTCTGAGGGCTTGAGATCTGGTGGAGAGCCCCACAGAGCCAGGTTGCAGTTGGCTACTATTTACTCCTGGCTGCTGTTTTCTGACATTCCTAGATGCCTGCAAGTCCCACACACAAAACATGTTTCTTGAGAAGCCTGGGTTTGTCCCCCCCACTTTGTTTTCTAAGGTGCATGTGTGGGGGGGGGGACAGAAGGTACTACTCGGGGGAACATTTATACATCAAGTTGCCTTCGTAAGAATAGTTCATCCATGAGCCTTCCATAGAAGAGCTATCTCCATCCCACTGGTCTACTTGCTGGATTACTTTCCTATAAGCATATCCCAAAGGCTGTTCAGACTTCACACAGAGTCTTTGGTATGGAGCTAGCAAAAGCTATGCTCACTGAATGAATTCCACATTGCAACATCAGCCAAGGAGGCAATGTCTTTGATTTTCAACACAGGAACAACTGCTCTTAGCTCTAGATCATCACAAACAATGTGTCAGGGTGGACACTGAGCCCATAGAATCCCAGAGTCGTTCTGATTCTGAGGAAGAGCAGTCGCTCCTGGGAGAAGAGTGCGCTCCTCTTTCCCAGGACCAACAGCTGACGGAGATTCCTCCCACCAGCATTCCTAGTTTAGTTAGCAGTCCAGGGAGTGACCAAGCACAGATAGCAGACTTAGTGGATGCGCGACGCAGATACAGAGACTGGCGCCAGATGGAGGGCGCGGAAAGGAGGCGAAGTGCCAAGTTGGAGCGCAAACAACGGCTGCGCCCAGAGGCTCCAAGGGAAAAGGGGAGGGACTCTCCCTAGTCCTTAAGTTCAGGGGTCTGCCAGTAATTCCCTTTCAAACGGGGACCAACGGTTCCAACTTAGGGCATAGGTACTGTGCTGCTCAGATCTAGTTGCAATCGGTATAGTTGTTAAGTTGTAAAAGAAGAATAAAGCTTGGAAAGGAATTCCTTTGTCTGTGTCTGGACTTGGCTACTGGTTTAGACTGAGAGAGACCTCCAAGGAGCCCTCGACACAATGGTGCAGCTAGGTAATTTTGGACAGTCTTACAGTGGTTGTGGTGTGGGGAGTTAGGTAGCAATTACTGTGAAGTAATACGACATGGCCATTAACCCCTGTAAATAGTTGCTTTATGGCTGCCATTTGCATAAAATCAGCCTTTACGACAAAGGCCGAGCCATGCATTTATGCAAAATCGTGGCTCAGCAAGGGATCGGGTGGCCACATGTCACTTGTGGACTGCCCGGCAACTCACCGCGTGCAACAAGCAGGGGCAGGAGGCTGGTGGGGTTCTGGCAAGCAGCCTGTGACCTGGACTGCAGTGAGTTCACCCATCCCTAATAAAATGTTTTGTAAAAAGAGAGAGAGAGAGAGAGAGAGAGAGAGAAAGAAAGAAAGAAAGAAAGAAAGAAAGAAAGAAAGAAAGAAAAGATGCTGCAGTGAGGAGCATCAGCCTAGTGCGTGCTGGTATGCCAAAGCTGGCCCAGATGCTCCTCAAATTTCTGGAGGAAAAGGCTATCAGTGGCTACTAGTCTTGATGGCTACTAGTCTTGAAGGCTACTAGCCTTGATGGCTACCAGAGGCAGTTAGCCTATGTACACCAGTTGCTGGGGAACATGGGTGGGAGGGTGCTGTTGCATTTGTGTCCTGTTTGTGAGTTCCCAGTTGACAGCTGGTTGACCACTGTGTGAACAGAATGCTGGACTTGATCTGATCCAGCAGGGCTCTTCTGATATTCTTATGCTGATGCCAGGCCAGTTCACCACTGCCCGCATCATCTGCCATTCTCGAGGTCAGGGGTGTTGAACCACTTTTAGCCCAAGGGCTGAATCCCATTTTGGAGAAGCTCTTGGGGGAACACATTTCAGTGGTGGCCAAGATGGAAGGGAAAGGGGGTGGGGCCAAAGGGAAATGGTAGGGCCAAAATACCAAAAATATCCACATATTTTAGCTTAAAGCTCTTACTGCCAGTATATGCCTTAGGAGAGGCATTTCAGCCTTTTAGAATTGGGGGGAAATTGAACAGAAGCTGGGAAGCCACCAAATCCTTGGTGTTTGAGGAAAGGGATGGGGCAGGAGGATGGGGTGTGGCCATCTGGGGAACTCTGCAGGGCCGGATTTGGCCCCCCATTGGGCCAGATTTGGCCCCGGGCCTGAGGTTCTGCACCCCATCTGTAAGCAGGGAGGGGCAAACTCACCATTTCTCACCCTGAGAGCTGCTCATCAGACCCTGCTGGCTGCTCGATCCTTCTCACCATCCACGGCAAACCCCTATGCCTGGCAAACCTGCCTGCTCCTTCGCTGAGCTGCCATTTTGCATAAAAATGGCGGCTTGGCCTTTTTCGTAAATAACTAGGGCTGTGCACAACTTTGTTCTGAAGCCCAAAGAATGAAGTGAAGCGGGCTGATTCAGAAGTGCCTCAACGTGATACAAGGCAGATCAGAACAGCACCAAGTAGGGATGGTGGAGAATTTCTCCCCGAAACTTCAGGGGGCCAAGCGCCAACGTGTTCGGCCCCCCGAACAAGTTTCGGGGAGAAATCCTCCGCATCCCCCCGCACCCTGCACCCCCCCCCCCGGGACGGGACTTACCTTCCCTGAATGTCCCTCCCGGCGGCGGGTCCGGCTGGCGGTTCGTCGGGTGTTCGAGCGGGGCGGGAGCGGCAGCCGGTCTTTCGACCGGCTGCCGCCCCCGCCATTGCAATAAAAGAAAGAAAAAATGTCCCCTGATAGGCTACGTGACGATTCACGTAGCCTATCACGGCTAGATTTGCAAAGTCAGCCGTGATAGGCTACGTCAATCGTCACGTAGCCTATCACGGGTGACTTAAAAAAAAAAAAAAGTGTGTATGGATAATGGCGGCCCCCATAGGGAGCCGCCATTCCCGTTCCTTATTTGGTCACTGTAGTCTACATAAATGTTTACGTAGACTACGGCGAAAATAAGGGCAACGCTATTTGCGTTGCCCTTATTTTCGCCGTAGTCTGCGTAAACATTTACGTAGACTACGGCAACTAAATAAGGAACGCGAACGCACTTTTTTTTTTTTTAAAGTCACCTGTGATAGGCTACGTGACGATTCACGTAGCCTATCACGGCTGACTTTGCAGATCTAGCCGTGATAGGCTACATGAATCGTCACGTAGCCTATCAGGGGGCGTTTTTTTTTTTTTTAACTTTCGCGTTCGCGGCCGGGCGAGGCGGCAAGCTTCCTCCCCCGCCTGAATTTCGGCCGGGCGAGGCGGGAAGCCTCCCCCCTGGCCTGAATTTCGGCCGGGCGAGGCGGGAAGCCTCCCCCCCCGGCCTGAACTTCGCGGGGGGAGCAGCGAAGCGCTCCCCCCCACCGAGAACAAGCTGCGAGAAAAGGTAAGTGACTTTCATCCACCCCTAGCACCAAGGCTCCCCAAAGCAAAGCAGGTCACCAACAAGGTGCCTAGGTCCACCTTGTATATTTGGAGCTCTTCATATGCCTTCTGAGCAGCCCAGACAGGCTGTCTCCAAAATGTATCAAATGTGCAAAAGATCAGGGAGGGGGAGGAGGAGGAGGAGGGAGTGAGCTTGGGCGAATGGCCAAATTAGGGCCAAACTTAATCCAGCAGAGTGTCCCATCAGTGACAGTAGTGGAGGGTGGTGGGAGGATACTACATATATTTTGGCAAAAGTTTGCGTTTGTTCATTGCCCAAGAGCGAGAGCAAGGAGATTGGTTGGGTTAGATCTGCATGTGTTTCTTAAGTTTGGTAAGATCGGGGGGGGGCAGGGGGGGCAGCTTCTTCTTATACTTTCCTACCCAGTCCTTCTCCATTCAGCTCTTCTTGCTTTTCTAGATTAATAATTGAAAAACAAACATTTACTATATTAGTTAGCTTCTTCTCTTGGCTTGTTCTTTCATGCCCCCCTTCTTATTGTTCATTGTGAGAGCTAGTTGGTTCACTGGGTTCCTGAGAGAGCTGTGTGTGTGTTTTAAGTTTGGTTACATCAGGGGGGGAGGGCTGCAGCTTCTTCTTATACTTTCCTACCCAGTCTTTCTTGATTCAGTTCTTCTTACTTTATTATTTAGCTTTTTCTGACAGCCTGAGGTCATCAAAAACTTCAGCAGAGATCACCAACTGCATATATAAATATAAACTGGATAATGATGTTCACTTGCTACACTCGCAGTTCCTTCAGTTCACTTGCATCATTTTTTTTAATTAAAAACTGTCTGAAATTTGGCAGGTGTGGTGTGGCTAAAAAAATAATAAAAAATAAAAAATAAAATAAATATAAAATATTCATTTTGTGTGTGCTAGGAAAAAAAGTGCATTACTAAAAACAACAGCAAAAACAACAACAAACACCTACTCTGGCAGCCAGCCTGGCAGGTAATGTGTGTATTCAGCCCAAGAGAGCCTGAGCCTGTGATTCTTCTGAAAAGGAAGTACCAGGGGAAAGGGGTTGTTTGCACTTCAAAGAAACCCTCAGCGGAGATTAGGGATAGTGACTTCTGCTTCAACACACCTAATTTATTATTCCTTCTGAGTCTGGTTTGAGTTTTTGAGAACAGCACGTTTCACCTGCATCTAGCACAAAACCTACTTGTTCAAACTGTCTGAAATATGGCTGGTGGACATACCTCTGGGGGGGGGTGAGGGTTCCCCAAATTCTGGCCGGGGGGGGAACGTCCCATCTCCCTGGCCGCGAAATAAAAAAGTAAATTGTAAAAAAAAAAAAAAAAAAAAAGTGATAGGCTACGTAACGATTTACGTAGACTATCACGGCTAGATTTTCAAAGTCAGCCATGATAGGCTACGTAAATCTTTACGTAGCCTATCACGGCTGACTTTGAAAAAAAAAAAGCGTGTACGCAAATGGCGGTGCCCATGGGCACCGCCATTTGCATTCCTTATTTGGGCACGGGTAGTCTACGTAAAGATTTACATAGACTATGGCAAAAATAAGGGCAACGCAAATAGCGTTGCCCTTATTTTCGCCGTAGTCTACGTAAATCTTTACATAGACTACCTGTGCCCAAATAAGGAATGCAAATGGCAGTGCCCATGGGCGCTGCCATTTGCGTACACGCTTTTTTTTTTTTCAAAGTCAGCCGTGATAGGCTACGTAAAGATTTACGTAGCCTATCATGGCTGACTTTGAAAATCTAGCCGTGATAGGCTACGTAAATCGTTACGTAGCCTATCACTTTTTTTTTTTTTACTTTACTGGGAAATGGTGGCGGCGGCAGCTGGTCGGAAGACCGGCCGCCACCCCCGCCGCTGCCGAAACGCCGCTGAAACGCCACTGAAATGCTGCCGGGACCCACCGCTGAGAGGGACATTCGCACGAGATAAGTCCCATCCCGGGGGGGGCGGGGGTGTCGGAGAATTTCCCCACCAATTTTGGGGGGCTGAATGCGTTGGCATTCGGCCTCCCAGAGATTCGTGGAGAAATTCTCCGACATCCCTATTTCATAGTAAACTTATCAAATTCACCCTCAAACAAGAACCAGATCAGGATTAGATGTTGAAATCCATATTTTTCGATGTTTACAATGCAGTTCACCAAAATAAAAACCTACAAAAATGCCAACATTTGAAACAGTCCATGTAAAAGTATGGGCTGGAGCAAACTTAGCAGTGGAAAAATAAAAACCTGGGCAAAATTAAGCTTGTCAGATGCATCGATCCCTGTTAGGGATGTACGAAACCCCTACCTGCCAGTCCAGGGGGGGGGGTCTGTGGAGGGGGAGGCGACCCGTTCCTCCCCCCAGAATTCTTGCCAGCCGGAATTCTTGCCAGAATTCTCTGCAGCAACTCGGCAGAGCCGCCGGCCGGCTCCATACAGCAAGTGATACGGCTGCCAATGCCATGCCGTATCACTGAGCACTCACTGCAGGAAGGGATCCAGATGCAAATGGTGTCTGCTATGCCATTTGCATCCCTGTTTTTTCATGCGATAGGCTACACAGATACCTACGTAAATACAAATGTGTAGCCTGTTGCATAAAAAAACAGGGATGCAAATGGTGTAGCAGACACCATTTGTGTCCGGATCCCTTCCTGCAGTGAGGCACGGCAATGGCGGCCGTATCGCTTGCTGTATGGAGCCGGCCGGCAAGGAGGGTCCGGCTCTGTGTGGGTCTGGCAGGAGGCGGACGTAGGTGGACCTATTCCGCCACGGAATCTGGAAGCCAGATTCAAAAGAATCCAGCCTCAATGGAGTCCGTGGCGGAATTCTCTTTCATCCCTATCCCTGTTTCATTTTGTTTCGTTTATTACATTTCTATACCGCCACAGTATAGAATATACTATACTGTATATATATTATGTATATTATATTATACATAATATATTATGTATATTATACAATAGTATATTAATATACTATATACACAGTATACCGCACAGTATAGCCAGAGCTCTTTGGGTGATTTACAAAGATTAAAAACCTTAAAAATACTATTGAGCATAATACACAAACCATTTACGTACAAACATATCAACACACAACACACACACACACACACTAAACTTTTTCTTTTTTTTTACAATCAACGATAAGAAATCTCAGGACCTGATTAAAATCCTATCTTGGACAACTATTAAATTGGAAGCAATATTTTGCTTTTTGCTTTGCTTTTCCTTGGACTGCATGGTTTTTGTGTGAATTTATCCTAAATAATATACCAACTTCTTGGTGATACATTTTTTCATGTTGACTATATCTCATACTTTTATCCTTTCAGCCCAATTACCAAGAAAGAGTACCGTAAATATTTTGTAGAGTTGGGTGGTTAGAGATTGAACATAAGAAGAGTTGTGGATCAGACCAAAAGACTGGTGGTCCAGCATTCTGTTCCCATAGTCTCTAGCAAGATGCCTATGAGAAGGTCACAAGGACAACAAGAGGGCAATAGCCCTCCACCACTGTTTTTCTCCAGCAACTGATAATCAGAATCAGGCCATCCCTGACTGTGGAAGTAGTATATAGCCATCCGTCATGACTATTTATTTGCTTATTTATTTAAGAGCAGATTTCTAATCCACCTTTCAGTACTCAACCCCCTCACAAGGCAGTGCACAAGCAGTAAACAAGACATGATAATACAAATATAAAAATTGTGATTCTTAAAATTTATACACAAACAATTCTACAATGAACTGTACTAAGAATCCTTGGGGCAGCAATTAAAACAACGCAAAATGAAATTAAACAGTCTTCAAGTTTTTGCTTTTGTTTTTTTTAAAAAACCCTGATAATTAAGGAGTCACATGAACCCGGAGGTGGGGATGGAGTGAAATTCACAAATGCGATGACACTGCTGAGAATGTTTTGTGCGTGTTGCCCACCTATTTAATATCTCTCGTCTCGACGGGCCTCCAAGCATGGCCTCAGACACTGAGCTCAATGAATGGGCAGACTCATGTGGGTGCAAGTGCTCCTTCAGATAGCAAGGTTTCAAATTGTTTAGGGCTGATACTAGAAGTTATATATAGCCATCATGACCAGTAGCTGTTGATTAGGGATGTCAGAGAATTCCGCCACAGATCTCGTTGAGGCCGAATGCCAGGGCTTTTGGCCCCCCGAACTCCGTGATGGAATGGCCTGCCCCCTCCGCTGCCCCCCCGCGGATCCCCCCCGGGACGAGACTTACCAGGGGCAGATCTTCCGGGTGGCGGCGGCTCCAGAGGCAGCTCTGGCGGCGGTGGCATCTGGTCTTCCGACCAGCTGCCACCGCCGCCATTTCCAGGCTTGTGTGTAAAAAAAAAAAAAGATGTGATAGGCTACATAAATTTTTATGTAGCCTATCATGGTTAGGTGGGTTTTTTTAAAAAAAACTGCGTACGCAAATGGTGGCGGCTAAGGCCGCCGCCATTTGCGTTCCTTCTTTTTACCGTCTTAATCTACGTAAATATTTACGTTGACTATGATGGTGAAAAGAAAGAGGAATGCAAATAGCGTAGCAGGCGCTATTTGCGTCCCCTTTTGATTCACCGTTTTAGCCTACGTAAAGATTTACGTAGGCTAAAACGGTGAATGAAAAAGGGACGCAAATAGCGCCCGCTACGCTATTTGTGTTCCCCTTTCTTTTCGCCGGCATAGTCTACGTAAATATTTACGTAGATTAAGACGGTAAAAAGAAGGAACGCAAATGGCGGCGGCTGAAGCCACCGCCATTTGCGTACGCAGTTGTTTTTTTGGTTTTTACCCAGAGCCCTCCGCGGCCGGAAATCCAACTGCAGATGGCTCTGGCCTGGCCAGGCCAGGCCTGGCCGGCTGCTCCGCGGAGCTGCCGCGGAGCACAGCCAGCCATTTGAGGATTCTGGGGGCGCCTCCCCCCCGGCCAGGATTCTGGCGGGAGGGACGGAACGCCTCCCCCCCCACCATCAACATAATCCGCGAAAGGTAAGTCACTTTCGTACATCCCTACTGTTGATAGCCTTATCCTCCATGGAAGCTGGCAGAGTTATAACTCTGTAAACAGGTTAGATCTCTAAACTGGAGTAAATGCTCCTTATTGAGTTTCTGCTTCTCAGGCAATAAATGACAGTGGCCCTACTGATTATAATGTATATTCAAGGGAATTGTATCCCAGCAGTGAAGTTGGAATAACTAGACCTCCATGCTCTGTTTAAGTTTACCAGTGACTCCTCAAATGCAGAGGGAAGGGGAGGGACAAAAACTCCAGAGACACCATAGGCTGTGAATATAGTCAGCAAATACTTCCGGACAAAAGAAAGAAAAAAGTGTGATTTTTGCTATTTCACTTTCTGTACTGCAGGGTGCAGAACCTTAGGCCTGTAGGCCAAATCCAGCCTTCTGGCATTTCCCAGATGGCCATGCACCCCTCCCAACCTCTTTCTCCTGACCACCAATTGTTTGGCAGTTTCCTGGCTTTTGTGAGTCCCCCCCCCTTCAAAATGGTTGAATTAGAGCTGTGCACAAGTGGCCTCTTGAAATTCTCCACCTTACTTATGGGCAGAGAAATTTGGAAGACAATTTCACTGAATTTCTCCATGGGGAGGACAAATTCCCAACGGTTTCTCCCAGCTCCCCATTGGCAGGGTTTGTAGCACAGCTTCTTTCTTTTTTGGTAGGGGTTTTGGGGGTTTTCATGCTGCAACAGCATCAACTCTCTTGGCAGGCTGGCCCTCAATTTGCATCCACCGCAATGTGGATGTGTCCAGCTCCAGGGATGAGGTGGAGTCAGTGCTCTGCCAAAACCTGTCCTCCAATTTCCTGAGAGTTTTCTTCCCCCGCAAAAGAGGCTTCCCTTGTTCTGCCTCATTCAGGATGTTGTATAGTTTATGTTTGTAGTAGTTCTGAGCTTACCTAATCACATCTAGCCTCCCAGGCTGCCTGCACATCCTGATCTGAAAAAGCCCCATGGGAGGAATTGCCTCATGGTGCCTTAAACTGGGCTTTAATTGAAGTGTAGGAATGAGAGTGGTAAAAAAAAAAATGTGGGAGACATTTTTGGCACAGCACTAGTTGAAATGCCTCTCCTAAGACATAGTTGTTGGAAGTAAGAGCTTTAAATTAAAATATGCTGGTATTTTTGGTATGTTGGGCCCCACCCTCTTTGCCTTTGTCCCTGCCCCATTTTGCCTTCAGCTCCATCCACCAATGGAATACAGGCCCCAAGGACTTCTCAAAATTTAATCCAGCCCTTGGACTGAAAAACGTTTAACAGCCCTACTATACTGGAAAAATGGGGTGGTGTGTGTGTGGGGGATCTCATTTAATTTCATTTATTACATTTCTTAATTTATTACATTTAAATCTTAAATGTAATAAATTTCTTAATTTAATACATTTCTTAATTTAATACATTTAAATCTTAATTTATTACATTTATTACATTTCATTTAATCCAGCCCTTGGACTGAAAGACGTTTAACAGCCCTACTATACTGGAAAAATGGGGTGGTGTGTGTGGGGGGGATCTCATTTAATTTCATTTATCACATTTCTTTACTGCCCAATAGCCAAAGCTCTCTGGGCAGTTTATAAAGATTAACAACCTTACAAATACAATATTGTACATAATATGAAAACCATTTACATACAAACATGTAAACAGACAACACACACACACATACAATTTTAATAACCAACAATAAGAAATCCCAGGACCCAATAAAAAAACCCTTATCATATGCTGCCGATCACGCCAAAAAGATCACAGTGCACCAGGCAGGCCTCATGCAGGAGATCTGATGACAGAAGTGGTTAAAAGGAAATGCATAGATTCAGCGGTGAACAGCTACACTTGTTTTTACTACATTAAAAAAAAAAATCACCTAAGTATTGTGGAAACAAAGGAAGCTTTCAATTAGTGCTGTGCTGAAAATTTCTCCCACATTTTCTTTTTGACAATTCTCCTTCAATTTGTTAGAAAAGACATTACTTTTGAAAAGAAATTCATAGGAGGAGAAATTCTTATGGGTTGGGTTTGGGGTTCTTGTGCTTGCTTTACTTATGACGTGGCTATGGAGTGTACAGAGATTCATCGTACAATGATCTCCGTGGCAGCCTGTAGCCTCCTCAGCTTCCCACACTTCAATTAAAAGCATCATGAGGAAGACAACATGAGGTAATTCCTCCCATGGGGCTTTTTTTAAGTTCAGGAATGACAGCTGGCCTGGGAAGCTGCAGAACAATGGAAAGATGTGTAATGGAAAGAGAAAACACACACAGCACCCTTGGCCACCTCACAGTGATTAGGGAAGCTCAAAAAACAAAAGAAATTAAAAAAAAAATCTGCCTCAGAAAATTAGAAACCTCAACATAGTTGAGGCAGTTGCCACTTACAGGAGCAGTGCAATAAACCAAATACCTTTAGGAAAAAAGCAAGAAGCTGTGCTACACCCTCTGCCAACAGTGAGCCCTATCTGTGAGAAATCATTGGAGAATTTCTCCTCCCCTAGGAGAAATTCAGTGAAATTGGCCCCCCAATTTCTCTGCCCACAAATAGGCTGGAAGTTTTTGAGAGGCCATTTGCACACAGCTCTGCTTTAAATATGTGTGCCTCTGTCTCACTCATGCTATGCTTGCTCCCATAACAGTCTTTCTACTTTCACTTATATTTTAATCTGATTTCACTCTTTTCTTTTCCTTAAAGGATGATTCCTGCTACGAACAAGGCTTTTGTCGTGAACAACCTCGTTCCTGGAACAGGCTATGATCTTTGTGTTCTGGCCATGTGGGATGACACTGCCACTACACTCACTGCTACCAACATTGTGGGCTGTGCCCAGTTCTACACCAAAGAGGACTATCCCCAGTGCCAGTCCATGCACAGCCAGTTCCTGGGTGGTACGATGATCCTAATCATCGGAGGCATCATTGTGGCAACTCTGCTGGTGTTCATCGTCATCCTCATGGTCCGGTACAAGGTTTGCAACAATCCCCCAGGGAAGATGGCAAATGTGAGCAATGTCTATTCGCAAACCAATGGATCCCAACCAGTCCAGAATGGGGTCCTGCCGCAAGTCAACCCCAAAGTGGTGGTTAGGAATGAGCTCATGGAGTTTAATTGTGAGTCTGCACACAGCAGCATCTCCTCTTCCTCTAGCTCTGTGAATAGTCATGACTGTGATGGCTACAGCCTCCAAAGTGAGCAGGGCACATTGTCCAGTAAGTGGAGGCCCCCGTCGAGGTCAAAGCACAACAACATTGATCGGCTCATGGGAGCTTTTGCCTCTCTGGAACTGAAGTGTCAAAAAAAGGAGGACACACTAGACTCCAGAACTTCAACAGTGGCCCATCACTCAGACAAAGAGCCACTGCTGGGCCAGCAGGAATCCAAATTCCGCAGCCTCCTCATGTTACCACTGGAGGGGAAAACTAAACGTAGCCATTCTTTTGACATGGGGGACTTTTCCACCTCTCAGTGTTGCAACTACCCAAAAAAGATCACAAACATTTGGACAAAGCGTAGTCTATCAGTGAATGGGATGCTTTTGCAGTATGATGACAGTGACCTGACAGGGGCAAAGGGGACATATGGGAGCTCAGAGTGGGTTATGGAAAGCACAGTGTAAATAAGAGTTGCCCTGCATTCCATCCTTAGTCCCTTCAAGCATAATAATAAAGTCCATGATTGTTTAAAAAAAGAAGGCCATAAATACAATGGAGAAAACACAGACATGCATACGCATACTCAGCCGTATATTGGTCAGTAAATATTAAGATAAAAAATAAAGTGGGATAAGAGAGGGTAATGACATGTCTATAGGTAATGTGAGGAGCTGATGAAATGCCCCCAGCACAAGTGTTATGTATGTGTGAATGTCTCAAGGAAATCACTGGTAGTGATCAGTGATTTCCCAGTCTCCTGGTGAACTGTTGAACACGATTAAATGAGGATTAACACAGGTTAAGTGATGCTTATTTCACTCAAAAAGGACTTCCCTCCCTCTTCATTTTCTCATTGTCTGAGAAGAACACTCCCATGGAAATAAGGCTGACAGGAGGATCACCTCAGCTGCCACTGCATAAGGACAACATCTGGATGAAACAAGCGTGGACACTCAAACCATCTTCTCAGCATAATCACTTAATGGTATCAGTAACCTGTGGAGGTTCTCTTGCCATTGTTTGGGTGAGGATATTCTTCTCCCAGGAATTAAAAAAAAGGTTTTCTGGGTTTTGTTTTTTTGGATTTTTGCCTTTCTTTTCTTTGTTATTTCCCTAACTTTGGCAGCTGTTGGGAATATTTTAAAAAGTCCAATTACCCGATTAGCTGCACATCACTCCTCCTCCTCCCTTATTTAGTTGTGGGGGCAGAGAGAAATTAGGGTCTTTTTTTATTTCCCCCATACACACCTGTATGTTTCATTCGTAATCTGCTGTTTGTCAGTGTGAAAGGTAAATTACCACAGAGTATTGGTAAACAGGAGAAAGGAGTTCAATATTAGAGATGGAGTGGGAGGAAGAAACCCAGTTTTCATAATCAAAGATGGGGGTGGGGGAAGAAAGCTCTTCTGGCAACATCTTCACAAATTTCTTCTGGCCAAAGTTATACAGTCACTGTTTGTTCAAGTGAGAGAGAGAGAAATGCTGGCTCGCACAACGTTGCAAATTGGGGTGGGGAAACAACAATAGAATTCTCATGCTGCTCACTCAATACCACAAATAATGTCAGTCAGAACAAGGGCATGAGATCTGAGATCTCTAGGCATAGTGTGCAATATGAATGGTTGTTGACGGGGATGTTCCTCATGAGCCACGGAAAACTAGATGCATTGCAGAATTGGTGGTATCCCAGGTCCAACAGTTCTGTGTCTTCTCCTTCCCTTCTCGCATACCACATTAAAATGTCCCTTTTTCTTGCCAAGGTTCTTGCCCATATGCAACCATCCATTATGGATTGTAAATTGTAGGGGTGCACGAAAGTCCCTTACCTGTCCTCGAAGTTTTTCGCGGTGGGGGGGAGGCGCTTCGCTGCTCCCCCCGTGAAGTTCAGGCTGGGGGGGGAGGCTTCCCGCCTCGCCCGGCCGAAATTCAGGCCGGGGGGGAGGCTTCCCGCCTCACCCGGCTGAAATTCAGGCAGGGGAGGAGGCGCCTCTCCTCGCCCGGCCGCGAACTAAAAATTTTTTAAAAAAATGTCCCCGTGATAGGCTACGTGATGATTAACGTAGCCTATCACGGCTAGATCTGCAAAGTCAGCCGTGATAGGCTACGTAAATCGTCACATAGCCTATCACGGGTGACTTTAAAAAAAAAAAAAAAAGCGCGTACGCAAATGGCAGCCCCCATAGGGAGCCGCCATTCACGTTCCTTATTTGGTCGCTGTAGTCTACGTAAATCTTTACGTAGACTACGGCGAAAATAAGGGCAACGCAAATAGCGTTGCCCTTATTTTCGCCGTAGTCTACATAATCTTTATGTAGACTACAGCGACCAAATAAGGAATGGGAATGGCGGCTCCCTATGGGGGCTGCCATTATCCGTACGCCCTTTTTTTTTTTTTTTTTTAAAGTCACCTGTGATAGGCTACGTGACGATTTACGTAGCCTATCACGGCTGACTTTGCAAATCTAGCCGTGATAGGCTACGTTAATCATCACGTAGCCTATCACGGGGGCATTTTTTTTTCTTTTATTGGAATGGCGGCGGCGGCAGCCAGTCAAAAGACTGGCTGCCGCTCCCGCCCCGGACGAAGACCCGCCGAACCGCCAGCCGGACCCGCCGCCGGGAGGGACATTTGCCAAAGGTAAGTCCCGTCCCGGGGGGGGGTGCGGGGGGTGCAGAGAATTTCTCCCCGAAACTTGTTCAGGGGGCTGAACACGTTGGCGCTCGGCCCCCCGAAGTTTCAGGGAGAAATTCTCCGCCTACCCTAGTAAATTGATCTTCAGTTGCATTTTTGAGAGCATTTCCATGGGCCCTGGGCTGTCTGTGGATGCACATGTTCTCCCCCCACCCCCACTCCATCATGACAACTGTGAAGGTTCAACATTTCCAGCAGCGAGAGCAACTGCCTTTAATTCAGGTTCATTTTGTGTATTTATTTGCTCCCAAGAATCTGTCTACCAGAAATATCTTTCTGAAATTGCACATTATTTATTATTTCAAAGGGGTGTGCGGAAAAAGATTGTAAAGTGCAGAAGAAATACACACACACACAATCTCTATGTATTTTTTTTTCAAGAAAAGGCTCAGAGATATATTGTGACATGGCTGTGTATTTGATCTTGTTATTTGTCATGTTTCCTATTTGAAGTTTTAGAAAATGACATCCCTGTGATCAAAATATTTTCTTTTCCCCCTCTCTTTTGCTACAAAATGTACAGTAAAAAGAAAAGAAAGCAATCCTTATTGGGAACAGTGAACCTCCTTTCTTTCATTCATTTTGATGGGTTTGTTTTTAATGCTAGACCAAGAATATTTCTTACAAAAGGAGAAGATCCATGAAATCGTACATTCCTTCAGATGGGTTACTTGCAGATCACAAGAGCCGGCACTTTCTATACATGAAATAACCCTTGACCATAAATAACTCAGTCCAAACTAAACATTCCTTTAAGCATGTATAATGGAGCCATGCAGGTTAGCCCCCCCCCCCTGCGCCTACAAGTGCATATGAGGCCCTGATTCAGATCAGGACCATGGAGCTTTGGGAAAGGGGCGGTTAAGCTTTTTCCCCCAGCCACTTTTGTCCCAAAATTCCACCTCCCCATGGGAGGGGGGGGTTAAAAAAAAAGAAAGAAAAGGCCTCCATTGGAAGGGGTCTGGAAACCAAGCCCTATGAAGAATAATTGAAGGAGTCGGGTATGTTTAGAAGAGAAAATTAAGTGAGACATGATAGTGGTCTTCAAATATCTGAAAGTCTGTTGTGATATTGTCATGACTGCTTTTTGCTGTCTTGAACATAATCATGGAAGGAACTTGAAAACCAATACAATGCCTGTGTGTCAGTATTCCCATCAAACCCAACTCACCTGTAAATCATAGGTGTTCAGTTCATTCAAATTAGAGTACTCATCAGCATACAGGAGCAACCTGGTTGTGATATGACATACATTCAATTACCACCCATCAGCACCCATAATTTCTTCTGTGTCTGGAAAGAAACATCTGTCCTGGCACAAATGTTATCAGCTCTTAATTGTCTTCAATCTAGCCTCATCAGACCTAACAGTGATGGCATCTGTTTAAATATGTTCTATTGTGCAGCCATTAGAATCCATTTATTTCCATTCCCCATCACCAGCTCAGACAATGATTTGTCCAACCTGAATTACTATGAAGAATCACTGCTGGGCATCAGTACTGAATTTTCTACACCGGGATTCAGAAACACAGAGGCTCTCCTGTCCTGCTACCATGCTGCAAATGCAGACTTGGCCCCTCAACTTGCTTATCTTTTCAAAGAGGAAATAAACACTCTGGTTCATTTTATATTGTGTCCCAAGAAAATACTCCCCCAATCAGCTAACCAAGCTACATTTCAGGACGTATCTAGCTGAGCAATGTTTCAAATCCATTTATTAAGGGCTATTTGACCATGTCTGAAGCTGGAGGCCACTGAACAACAGAACAATAAAGGGAAAAATTACCATGAATAGCATTTCTATTGCATCTGTTCCTATTACTTTCTGCCCAGAGATCCTATTTCCTATAATGATATATATAGATTACCTGTTGCTGATGTATTTTTCCCTATTGTTTCTAATTATTTTTCCCAGGAAAAAAAACAACAACACATGATAAAGAATAATTTGAAATTGCTTGTTTCAAAATGGGACACACACGTACACACACACACACACACACACTTCCCATATGCATTTTTCAGCCCAAAAGAAATATCCCTGCATCTCCAAATCTCTTCCCCAGCATCAGCTGTCACAGAGGGCCTTATTATATATCATAGCACCAGATGATTACCCTCTTGCTTCACTTTTTGCAGCACTTGGCAAATGCTACTGTTGTGTATGGATGTGTGTGCACATCTGATGCCACCAAGAGCTGATTCACCGATGAATGTTTATCACCTGATGTTGCATCTGTGAGTAAGCCATCATTTGCATGGATGAAGGAGCTAACCACAGATCTAACACCATAACCACAAATAGAACTTCCATATTGCCACAGTGCTTTACAGCTGAGTCAGTTCACACAATCATCTGCAAGTCATCAAATGTAATCATGTGCAGAAGAATCAAATGATTATGGACATGTGATATTCCAAATTCACAGACCTGTGTGTTTTCTTTCAGGATTAGCTGGGAAAGGAAAATTGCTGCCATTTAATGGAATAGTAGTAGAAAATGAATACAAAGAATGACTGTAATGCTTTTCTTATTTATAGTGATCTAGCTGTGAAATAGAGCCATGTTCTGAAAGATATGATTGCCCTGCATTTTAAGGCATAACTCTCTTTGGATTTTCACCAAAGGTAAAGGTTGGGTTTTAAGGTCCTAAGGGTGAATTTAATCCAGTGTTTATGTATAAGGATGTTCAACATTTGAGTGTGAACTTTCCCACTTCTTTACTCCCTTTTGCACTACAGGGGCCATCAAACATATTTTGATCTAAACTGTGAATGCAATAAACATGTACTGGAAAACAAAACATTTACAGTTACACTCAACCAGAGTCAACCCTGAGTGCAATTTCCTGCTAGCAAACCTGGCTGACTTTGTCCTGTGTAATACATGAAATGCCCAACAACCTCAAATATGGAAAGGATCTACATGAATGTTGATGTACATGTATCTTGATGTACAAACGATGTACGTTAGATTACATGTCTCTTGATGTACAAATGATGTACATTTGTACATCAAGACAGGAACATAGGATAGTGCCTTGTATTAAGTTGGGTCATTGCTTCCATCTAGTTCAGTATTGTCTATGGTACACTGACCAGTGGAGACCAGTGGCTCCAATTTCGGTGGGGCTATGACTCCACTCTGGATTTCAATCAGAACCAGCCAGAATGCTAAAGGAGCTATTCAAAGTATTGAACCTGCCTCCATCTGCCTCTGCTTTGGGACAGCTGACTTCACTGTCCCACAAACATCAGCCCCTAAATTGACTAGGTAAAAGAGACACCCAATATGCTTAATTGGTTCCCTTTACACAACCAGGACAAGTACCCAGGAAATATGAACACTATTGGTAGAAGAGAAAAATGAACACGACATATGATTTTGTAATTTAAAAACAAACAAATTGAAGTTTATTTAATACAGGAGATGTTGTATCTTATAATTAATCACTCAGTTCTCGGTCTCACCCTGCCTACTCTACCCCTTCTAACTCCTTTTCCCACAACTAGGGATGTACAAATCCCTTACCTCATTCTGTGTGGGGGCATCCACGGTGGGGGGGAGGCGATCCCTCCCTCCCCCCAAAATCCTCCCCGGCCGGCTCCACTCCACAGCAAGTCCGCGGAACTGCTGGCCGGGGCCGGCCTCTGCCTGACCTCTGGCCGTGGCCGGTCTTTGGACGCAAGTGGTGTCCAGCGTAGTGGACACCATTTGCATCCCCTGCCTTTTGCCATGGTAGGCTATGTAAATCTTTACGTAGCCTATCATGGCAAAAGGCAGGGACACAAATTGTGTCCACTACACTGGACGCCATTTGCAAACAAAGAGAAGCAGCAGCAGACAGCGGAGGGCAGCTGGATGGACCGGACCTGCCGACGACCAGGTAGGGTCCTTCCAGGGGGGATTCCGTGGGGTGGCGGGGAGGTAGTCTATTCTGCCACGGACTCTGGGGGGCAGATTCTAAAGAATCCGGCCTCATTGGAGTCCGTGGAGGATTTCTCCTCCATCCCTACCCACAACCTCTCTAGATGTAGCTTCATCAAACCTTAAGGTCCTATCTCCAAATCCTATCCCTTTCCAACCAACTAACTGTCTGCTCTTACCTTTTATAAACTCAGTCTCCACACACACACATGCTCTTCCCACCTTTCACTCACTTTTCTACTAAACAACCCTAACTTGCCTGGGTTCTATTTAACCCAGCAAACACATATTAACCTTAATATGGACTTCATGTGGCAAGCATTGTGATTTTGTCATGGGTGGGGAGCAATAGCCATGCATAGGCTGAAGTGGGTTTGTTGTTGTTGTTGTTGTTGTTCAGTCGTTCAGTCATGTCCGACTCTTCGTGACCCCATGGACCATAGCACGCCAGGCCTTCCTGTCCTGCGCTCTCTCCCGGAGCGTGCTCAAGTTCATATTCATTGCATCCGTGATGCTATCTAGCCATCTCATCCTCTGCCGTCCCCTTCTCCTTTGGCCTTCAGTCTTTCCCAGCATCAGGGTCTTTTCCAGGGAGTTTACTCTTCGCATTAGGTGGCCAAAATATTGGAGCTTCAGCTTCAGTATCTGTCCTTCCAATGAGCACTCAGGGTTGATTTCCTTTAGGATGGACTGATTTGACCTCCTTGCAGTCCAGGGCACTCATAAGAGTCTTCTCCAGCACCACAGTTCGAAAGCATCAATTCTTCGGCGCTCAGCCTTCCTTATAGTCCAGCTCTCACAGCCATACATTACTACTGGGAAAACCATAGCTTTGATTAGATGGACCTTTGTCGGCAAGGTGATGTCTCTGCTTCTTACTATGCTGTCTAGGTTGGCCATAGCTTTCCTCCCAAGGAGCAAGCGTCTTTTAATTTCATGGCTACAGTCACCGTCTGCGATAATCTTGGCCAAATCTGTTATTGGTTACAGCTCATAGGGTGTCATGTGGCACAGGTAGGGATGCTGGAGAAATCTGCTGCAGACTCCATTGAGGCCGGATTCCAAAGAATCCAGCCTCCGGAGTCCGTGGGAGAACAGCTGCACTTACCTCCGGCTCCAGAGGAGTTCCTGTGGGGTGGCTCTCCAGCTCCCCATAAGATACAATACACTATTGGTGGCTGCCATTACTTTAGTGCAGGAAAATTACAGCCTTAAATGGTGTATTGTGTGCCATTTGCAGCCGTAAAGCACTTAATTTCACCTAAATACAACTGTAGAAAGCTGCAATTTAGGTCAAAGTAGGTGCTTTACAGCCACAAATGGCATAAAATATGCCATTTGCAGCTGTAGTTTTCCCACGATAGGCTAACAGCATCACATTTTATAAGAAGCCAGACAGCCACCCTGGCAACCTTGGTGGACAGTGCAGGGCTCCAGAGGACTCTGCAGAGCCCCAAGTAGCCCGAGTAGCCCTACAACATACCACCCCTCCTGGACTGGACAGTGGGGGGTTCATACATCTCTAGGCATAGGACAAGAGCCCAGCTATCACACAGCCTGACTACTGGCTGAGACCTCCTCCCAGCCTGCCTGCTGGGACAATGTTGATGGGAGTGGCAGGAATCTTGGGTGCACCATAGCATAGACCAATAATGTGGGCCTAATCCTGAAAGCTGGGTATGTGGCAGATGTGCCACCCTGAGAGCTGGCCTGGGGCCTCTAAGTGACACCCCAAGCTGCTTTATGGAGGTGCTATGGAACAGTGTGGGAAGCACTGTTATGGATACGGCCTAGTGCCTCCAGCACCTATGATGAAACATTGTGATGGAAATACATAATAATGACCTTAAGGATCAACTACAGCATTGCTATGAGGAAGGCAAAAACTCTGCGTTAGGGATGGGCAAACTCCGCTGCAACCTGCTCATGTGCCTTTCACTGGACTCCTGCAGGTTGTCTGACCCTGGCGGGCACACAGAACAAGCCATGAGCTGGCATCCAGAGAGCAGAGCTGGAGGAAACTTGCCGAGCTCTACCCCCAAAACATCCCTACTTTGCATGGCTGTGAGCCTGTGACCAATCACAAAGGCAGGTAAAATTCCTTCCCAGCCAAGCACGCTAATCTCTGTCCATAGCAGGGTAATGAATGATCAAAACTAGGGAGATTGGGTAAGGAAGTTGGCAAAAGCAATGTCAAAACCATGGACAAGGCCTCCTATTTATGGTACTGGAGCAGACCAGAGGGAGAAGGTTCTTCATCCAGTCCCAAGCCCTGCCATGAGGACCCAACTGGCACGTCTGATTGGTCCCAGGGCATTAGGTCCCGGGGTGGTGCTTAATTCATAGCACGGCCAAATGTTGAGCTGGTCAGCAAGTTCCCATCTGTGTGGCAAAGAGGATCATTCCTTTTGCTTCCTCCCTGCCTCCTGTGTGACAGGCACCAAGTTGGGGGGGGGGCTAGTAAGTGAGGACCCAAGGCTTGTTAGAACTTGCAGTTGTTGCATTATATGAGACTATAGTTCTGCAATCGTAACTAGGTGCTGGGCAGCACCCAACACTACCCTTGTGCTCACAGGAATGACTGCTAGCTAGGAACGTATGAGAAATTCATTGCAGTATGTTTTTGATTAGGATTTACCCAATTCACACTTTCCAGACTGGACACAGGCTCAGGCACATTGTACGAGCTTGCAGTGTGATTCACAGACCACCCCCCAAAAAAAGCTCAACAGCATGAGTACATCTGAAAAAGCTCATGAAAAAATGAGTCCTTTAAAAATGCACACAAATATGCATTATTATTATTATTATTATTATTATTATTTGTGGTATTTGTATACTGCTGAACATAGTAAAACCCCTCAGCAGTTCAGTATTAAAATATATTTAGGTACAATATTAAAAACACAAAGTTCAAAACACAACAAGAAAAGCACAACATTGAAACAACTACAGTAAAAACTATTTAAGGAGAAGCAAAATGGATGGGCAAGATTAGTTTACTTGCAGCCCATGGAAAGCCTGGGTGAAAAGGTGCATTTTTAGGAGGCGTTTGAAAGATGGCACATTTTCTGCCTCCCAAACTCAATGGGAGAAGAATGCATACATTTCAAAGACGTGCATGATTCATGCCGGCATTTGGAAAAATATGCATGGAAATATGGATGGATTTCCAAAAGAAAGAAAGAAAGAAAAATTCACAATCTGATACACACTTGGGTCTAGGGATGGACAAATTCACCCACACCTGGCTTTGTTGGGTGCTCACCAAGCAGCTTCTACCATGGTGCCACACGAGTTTCGTCATGGCATGGCGAGGGCCCGGTGAAGCTGTGGGGCTGTCGGGAGGTTGCCCCTGCTGCCTTCTGAAATCCTCAGGTAGCCAGAATCAACACGCAGACAATAGGGCTCTTTTCCAAGGCTTTATTCCCATTCAACCTAATGATGCTTACAGATGCTAATTGCTTGATCCTACAAGTGAGACAAGAGAGCTGCCTACTCAGGGGTTCTAACCTTAGGAATCAGTTGATCTCCATTTGGAGGGGAAGGTGGGAAACCTCTGTACTTATGAGCTAGGAGGAGAGAGTCCACCCCTTTCCCATGGGGCATCAGGGCGCCACCGTTGCCGTCATGCCAAGCGGGCTGAGTGCCTCATCTCAGCACCCACCATCTCCTGCTTGATGCTGAGCCGGCGCCTAGCATCCAGAAAATTCTGTTGTGCCTCCCTCTCTCTGCCAGGGTCACTATCACTCTCAGGAATGTGTACCGGGAGGTGCTCTCCCCCTGGCTGTGCCTCTGAAGAGCGCGCGGGTTCCTCTCCCACAGTTTCTTGGTTTCTATCTCTTCCTCAGAATCAGAACTGCTTTGGGGCTCTCTGGGCTCTGATCCAACCCTGACAGGGGCTGTCCAACCTCCTAGCAAGCTGCCATTCTACACAACAGTGCCGGCTCAGGCGCTTCCAGGTAGGTAATGTTGCATAATTCATGCCTGTAATGTTGCATAAATGGGCCCTTTACAGCCGCCAATTACACAACATTACCAACCCAGAAGCCTATCTCAAGGAGCGCCTCCAGCAACACCAGACAGGCCGCTCAGCAAGATCAGCCTCGGATGGCCTTCTCTCTGTCCCATCAGCCAGGACAGCTAGGCTGGTGAGGATGAAGGAGAGGACCTTATCTGTGGTGGCCGCCACTCTGTGGAACTCCCTCCCTAGGGAACTCCGCCATGCCCCCTCTTTAAGGAGCTTCCACCACACATTAAAAACGTGGTTGTTCAGGCAGGCATTTGGGGTGGGTTAGGGTATTTTTAGAAATATGATGTTTTAATGTAGAATTTTATTGTTTTAAAACTGTTTGTATTGCTGTACATCACCCAGAGTGGCCGGGTGACCAACTAGATGAGCGATTAAGAAATTTAATAAATACAATTTTAATAAATAAGAAGCACCTGAGTGGCCATTGCTTAGCACAATGGTGGCTTGTTAGGAGGACGTGGCAGGTGCCAGGCACTGGCTGGGCTGAGGGGTGCTCACCGGGCGGGTCGGCGAGTGCCACGTGGTTCAGCAAGTGGGTCCTGGGAGGGCAAGTGAGGGGGAGTCTGTCGGACTCCACCCCCACCCCACCCCCCGCAACTCTCATGACATCCCTACTTGGGTTGGAATGAGCTTCAAGATGGAATTTGGAGAACTTTGACAAGCTTGAGTTTGCTGGTTTGCATATCAAGTGCGAGCACAATGGGAACCTAGCACTTGATAGTGGAACTGGGAACTAGCCCTCAGCAGTGCTTCTGGAATGGGGCAAAACACCAGAGCTCATGGAACAGAGCTCCACTGACTTGTCCCATTTTGGAAGCGCTGGTTTGAGATAGTTTCCAGGGTTGCTCTGTCAAGTGCTAGCTTCCTGCTGTGCTACCTGTTATTCCTGCTAGTGTAGTGTGATTGGCATTGGTGGACTGCCAGCAGTGAATACTGCCCACTGCCAACTAGGGGTGTACGGCTTCCCCACCAGCCATTCCAGTGGGGAATCCGCCCGGGCGGGGAGGCGATCCGCTCGTCCCCCCTCCGGAATCCTCTGGAGCGGCTCCGCTCCACGAGGATTCTGCGAAGCTGCCCAGCTTGAGGGCTGCTTACTTGGACCCGTTCGCCTCCATGCTGATTGCCATGTTGCTTAAAAAAATGGCAATTGGCAGGATGTGCCCATAGACTTATACACAAAATAGAGCTGTGAATCTTGCATATAAGTCTTTAAAAACTGGCAATGGGCAGGATGTGCCCATAGACTTATACGCAAGATTCACAGCTCTATTTTGTGCATAGGTCTATAGGCACATCCTGCCGATCGCCATTTTTTAAAGCAACATGGCCATCGGCAAGGAGGCGAACGGGTCCAGTTACACCTAAAGCCGAATGCTGTTCCATGGGGAATCCTCCTGGAGTGGAGGTAAGTGGGGCCATTCTGCTGCGGATTCCAGAGGCTGGATTCTTTGGTATCTGGCCTCATTTGAATCCACAGCGGATTTCTTTGACATCCCTTCTGCCAACGCATCAACAACCTGTAACTATATAAATGGTTGCCTCCAATTATACAGTGGTAGCTTTAACCATACCTCAAATATTAATTTTGGAGGAGACCAGTCTTTGATACTAACTTTTAAATTCAGTTCTTCTTGACTCCCAGGAAACCCATCCTTAACACGTGCTTTCTTCTGAACACTTACTATATAGTATTATTTATTCATTTAGATTACTTGCATTTCTTGAAATTATTCATGGGCTGCTGTTTTTGTAAATGCTTTCCATGCCACAACATGGAGAATGGCTCCCTCAAACAATTCCTTTTGCAGAAAGAAATTATTCTTTCCCACTGGGGTTAGTGTAATTTAGAAGTCATCAATGCATAATGTATTAATAGGCTGAATTTTCCTCTCTAAGACAAACAGCACTGGAATATTTTCATGCCAGGCAGTTTGTTACTGACTGTAATGGTTTATGAGTCAAGCCACAAGATGCATGTCTGGAAAAAAAAAGAGCGAGGAGGAGGAGAAGGAGGAGTGTAAAAGGGATCCTGTTCAGATACATACTGCCATAGTCAGATGCATCTTGCTGGAAAATATTCAGACAGGTATGAGTTTCCTTGGCTAACTACACACATACTTTTGACATTTGAATACTTGATGCAAGTGAGACCTGTAATATGCACAAATAGGTGCATATGAGAATTTCATGTTTGCTTGCAAAGCATGCAAGCATGCCCTGTTTGAAGCCTCAAACACAAAAAAGCACAAGCACGTGTCTGCCAAAAACGTTCGCAAATATATGCTTGCATTTGATTTGCACAACTTTCCCAGCTCAATTTTGTGCAAATTTCTTAATTTGTGCAAATGTGCCTGTAGGCTGAATCAGCCCCACTTTGGTCTATAGAGGAAAGTTGTGCAAATTTGGGGAAATTTGCTGCTTGATTTGCACAATTTTCCTGTTCATGCAGAGCAAGCAGCAAAAGCAAACATGAACATGAAACAGGCATGAGATGAGTGGCAAGACAATGTTCCAAGAATCCTAGTGATCTTGAGCACCACTCGTTCATCCATCCCTATGGACAAAGCATGCCACCAAAGTTCACAAGCTAAACATACGTGTACCGAGTCCACAGTCTGAGGAAACAATGGTATGCCTCTTTATACTAGTTGCTCGGAACCCAAGCAGGAGGATGCCATTGGACTTCCCACAGGCAGGCAGCCAGCTGGCCACTCTGGGAACAGATTGCTGGATTAGATAGGCCTTTGATCTGATCCAGCAAGGCTCACCTTATGATCTAATGTAATTAAACATTGTGGAGGCGGTGTGATTTGTGGTGAAAACCAAAACTATGCATTTCCCCTTCCTCTCCCTCCTAGTAAAATTGACTAATAATTTTGAAAAAATGTGATGCGATCTCATTGCACTCCGAGTTTTTCCATCCCTGCAAGTGGGAGCAACGAAGTGAAATGGGGATGTCTTCTTTGTATGACTTGACCTTAGGGAGGAGAGAGGAGGAGGAGATGTAGAGCTGTTGGTTTGAGTGGGAAATACTAGGGATGTCAGAGAATTCCGCCACGGACTAGGGATGTCAGAGAATTCCACCACGGATCTTGGTGAGGCCAAATGCCAGTGCATTCAGCCCCCCGAAATCTGTGGCAGAACGGCCTGCTACCCCCCTGGCCCCCAGCGGATCCCCCCCGGGACGAGACTTACCTGGGGCGGATCTTCCGAGCGGTGGCGTCTTCGGCGGCGTCTCCGGCAGCAGCTGCAGCAGCAGCCGGTCTTCCAACCAGCTGCTGCCACCGCCATTTCCAGGCTTGTGGGGAAAAAAAAAAAGACGTGATAGGCTACGTAAATCTTTACGTAGCCTATCATAGTTGGGGGTGGGTTTAAAAAAAAAACACGTACGCAAATGGCGGCAGCTATGGCTGCCGCCAATTGCATTCCTTCTTTTTACTGTCTTAATCTATGTAAATATTTACGTAGACTATGATGGCGAAAAGAAAGGGGAATGCAAATAGCGTAGCGGGCACTATTTGTGTCCCCTTTTGATTCGCCATTTTAGCCTACGTAAAGATTTACGTAGGCTAAAATGGTGAATGAAAAAGGGATGCAAATAGCACCCACTACGCTATTTGCGTTCCCCTTGATTTTCGCGGTCATAGTCTATGGAAATATTTACGTAGATTAAGATGGCCAAAAAGAAGGAACGCAAATGGCGGCAGCCGTAGCCGCTGCCATTTGCGTACGCAGTTGTTGTTTTTGTTTTTGTTTTGTTTTACCCAGAGCCCTCCGCGGCCAGAAATCCAGCTGCGGATGGCTCTGGCCTGGCCGGGCTGGGCCTGGCCGGATGCTCCGCGGAGCTGCTGCAGAGCACAGCTGGCCATTCGAGGATTCCGGGGGGAGGAACGGAGTGCTTCCCCCCCTACCATCAACATAATCCACAAAAGGTAAGTCACTTTCGTACATCCCTACCAAGGACTGAAATGGGATCGAATTCCCTTCAGTCTGTGCCACGGAATCCTCTGTGGAACGGCACCCTGAGGTCCTGTGGAGCCAGCAGTCATGCAGCTTTTTTTTGGTCATCCGCACAGAGTCGCGAAATTTTCATAAATAAAAACGTAAGGTAGTATATTTCAATAATAAATACGTAATTTAAAAAAAAAATTAATTGTGCTCACCGCCTTCTTTGTGGGTGTTCTTTTTCAATTGAAATCCTTTGTCTCCATTTACCTTCAGCCAAAACACTTCCTCCTCCTCGGGGCTTCCCAAAACAAGGCTGCCTTAGGTGTGCCTGAGTGATGCACTCTTTGTTTAAAGTAGGGGTGGACGAAAGTCACTTACCTGTCGTCGAAGCTTGTTCGCGGTGGGGGGGAGGCGCTTCACTGCTCCCCCCGCGAAGTTCAGGCCGGGGGGGGAGGCTTCCCGCCTCGCCCGGCCGAAATTCAGGCTGGGGGGGAGGCTTCCCGCCTTGCCCGGCCGAAATTCAGGCCGGGGAGAAGGCGCCTCGCCTCGCCCGGCTGCGAACTCCAAAGTTTAAAAAAAAAAAAAACGCCCCCGTGATAGGCTACGTGACGATTACCGTAGCCTATCACGGCTAGATCTGCAAAGTCAGCCATGATAGGCTACGTTAATCGTCACGTAGCCTATCACGGGTGACTTTAAAAAAAAAAAAAAGCGCATACGCTAATGGCGGCCCCCATAGGGAGCCGCCATTCGCGTTCCTTATTTGGTTGCTGTAGTCTACGTAAATCTTTACGTAGACTACGGTGAAAATAAGGGCAACGCAAATAGCATTGCCCTTATTTTCTCCGTAGTCTACGTAAATCTTTACGTAGACTACAGCGACCAAATAAGGAACGGGAGTAGAGGCTCCCTATGGGGGCTGCCATTATCCGTACGCGCTTTTTTTTTTTTTTTAAAGTCACCCGTGATAGGCTACGTGACGATTTACGTAGCCTATCACGGCTGACTTTGCAAATCTAGCCGTGATAGGCTACGTTAATCGTCATGTAGCCTATTACGGGGGCATTTTTGTTTTTTTTCCTTTCATTGGAATGGCGGCGGCGGCAGCCGGTCGAAAGACTGGCTGCCGCTCCCGCCCCGGGCGAACACCCGCTGAACCGCTGGCCGGACCCGCCGCCGGGAGGGACATTCGCCAAAGGTAAGTCCCGTCCCGGGGGGGTGTGTGGGGGGCGGGGGGGTGCAGAGAATTTCTCCCCGAAACTTGTTTGGGGGGCTGAACACGTTGGCGCTCGGCCCCCCGAAGTTTCGGGGAGAACTTCTCTGCCATCCCTAGTTTAACGCAATGCTGTTTGAAAGAAAGAAAGAACCTTTTAAAATGACCATGCCGGTCTGGAGCCCTGCACAAGTATTATTCCCCCTGCTAGGCTTTCTATTTCCACATCCAGCCTTGTTGGTGACATGGTGAGGCTAAAATGGAGAGGAGAACCAACTCTGTGCATGTCTACTCAGAAGTAAGTCTTACTGAGTTCAATGCAACTTACTCCTACACATGTCAGCACCTCACTTGCCCCCAGCTCAGCTTTGTATTTCCACAACCAGATCATTAGCAAAGCTCCTGTTAGTTATCTCACTGGGTGACTTTGGGCTGGACTCTCACCACTACATCATACTTCTGTCATGAAACTCATGAAGAAAAAGAGACAGTATACTGGAAAGTTCTTTAAGTAGTCACACTTGTACAAATGCAGCATGAAGGGAAAGATCAGCAACCTTCTCTTTGTTTGAATAAAAAACATGCTCTGCACATGCTCAGGGAATGGACAAAATGAGGAATAAACATACCAGGGAATATGAAGAACTATATTGTTCGTTTGTGTGTGTGTGTGTGTGTGTGTGTGTGTGTGTAATCTCCCTGCATCCAGCTGTTCCCTGGAAACCCCGCCCCCATTCACCCAAGGGTCTTCTGAGATAACTAACAGGAGGTTTGCTAATGAGCTGGATGTGGAAATACAAAGCTGAGCGGAGAGGAGAACCAACTCTGTGCATGTCTACTCAGAAGTAAGTCTTACTGAGTTCAATGCAACTTACTCCTACACATGTCAGCACCCCACTTGCCCCCAGCTCAGCTTTGTATTTCTACATCCAGCTCATTAGCAAATCTCCTGTTAGTTATGTCAGAAGACCCTTGGGTGAATGTTTTTTTTTCTTCCAGGGAACAGCTGGATGGAGGGAGATTACACACACACACACACTCACACAAGAAGAATATAGTTCTTCATATTCCCTGGTATGTTTATTCCTCCTTTTGTCCATTCCCTGAGATGTGCAGAGTGTGCTTTTTATTCAAACAAAGAGAAGGTTGCTGATCTTTCCCTTCATGCTGCATTTGTACAAGTGAAGTGTGACTGCTTCAGAAAGAACTTTCCATTATACTGTCTCTTTTTCTTCATGAGTTTCATAACAGAAGTATGATGTAGTGGTGAGAGTCCAGCCCAAAGTCACCCAGTGAGAAAACTAACAGGAGGTTTGATAATGAGTGGAATGTGGAAATTCAAAGCTGAGCTGGGGGCAAGTGGGTTGCTGACATGTGTAGGAGTAAGTTGCATTGAACTCAGTAAGACTTACTTCTGAGTAGACATGCACAGAGTTGGTTCTCCTCTCCATTTTAGCCTCACCATGTCACCAACAAGGCTGGATGTGGAAATAGAAAGCCTAGCAGAGGGAATAATACTTGTGCAAGGCTCTAGACCGGCATGGTTATTTTAAAAGGTTCTTTCTTTCTTTCTTTCTTTCTTTCTTTCTTTCAACAGCGTTGCTTTAAACAAAGAGTGCATCGCTCAGGCACACCTAGGGCAGCCTTGTTTTGGGAAGCCCCAAGGAGGAAGTGTTTTGGTTGAAAATAATTACTGCATGTCTCAGGGCAGGGGAAAAAATATGTAAATATCTACGAAAAATAGCCTTTCTTATGGAAGTTATGCAGAATTACAGCTGTCAGCATGGATTTATCTTCGTAATTTTCGGAGCAGAAAAAAAAGGAGAATTCCGGGGGCTTGCGAACGATGGTACGGAGCACTGGCTGCAAACTGCGGAAGTCAAGCGGCATGGTAGGTACACAATTTGTACATCCCTAGGAAATACACACCCTTAATACATGTCTGGCTCCAGCTCCAGACTAGGTGAACTGTGAACTTTGTGTGGGCCTGTATTGTTGTGGCCACGGTCCCAATGAAATTCCACTCCCCCGCCCCAAAGCTTCTATTTGCATCAGGAGTGAAACTTCCATTGGGCACCAATGAAATCCCTCCCCCTCCAAGCTTCTCTGCCCACAAATAGGGTGGAGGATTTTGAGAGGCCATTTGCGCACAGCTTAGCAGTTGCTTCTCTCTCTTCTGCTGCCCATGCCTCCTTCTTTCTCCCCGAAACTACTTCGGGGGGCTGAATACGTTGGCACTCGGCCCCCCGAAGTTTCGGTGAGAAATTCTCTGACACCTCTAGTGGTATCATCTGCGTATCTGAGATTCTTGATAATTCTCCCAGCAATCTTAATTCCGACCTCTGATTCATCCAACCCGGCATTTCTCATGATGTACTCTGCATATAAGTTAAATAAGCAGGGTGACAATATGCAGCCTTGTCGTACTCCTTTCCCAATTTTGAACCAATCGGTTGTTCCATGTCTGGTTCTTACTGTTGCTTCTTGACCTTCGTACAGGTTTCTCAGGAGACAGGTAAGGTGGTCTGGTACTCCCATCACTTTAAGAATTTGCCACAGTTTGTTGTGATCCACACAATCAAAGGCTTTAGCGTAGTCAATGAAGCAGAAATAGACGTTTTTCTGGAATTCTCTTGCTTTCTCCATGATGCAGCGAATGTTGGCGATTTGATCTCTAGTTCCTCTGCCTCTTGGAAACCCAGCTTGTACTTCCGGTAGTTCTCGGTTCGCATACTGCTGAAGCCTAGCTTGTAGGATTTTGAGCATCACCTTGCTGGCATGTGAAATGAGCGCAATTGTGCGGTAGTTTGAACACTCTTTGGCGTTGCCCTTCTTTGGAATTGGAATGTAAACTGACCTTTTCCAGTCTTGTGGCACTGTTGAGTGTTCCAGATTTGTTGGCATATTGAGTGCAGCACTTTAACAGCATCATCTTTTAGGATTTTAAATAGCTCGGCTGGAATACTGTCATCTCCGCTAGCTTTGTTGTTACTAATGCTTCCTAAGGCCCGCTTGACTTCACTCTCGAGGATGTCCGGCTCAAGTTCAGTGACCGCACTATCATGGCTATCAGGGACATTCAGATCTTTCCTGTATAGTTCTTCTGTGTATTCTTTCCACCTCTTCTTAATCTCATCTGCTTCTGTTAGGTCCCTGCCTTCTTTGTCCTTTATCATGCCCGTCTTTGCACAAAACGTTCCCTTGAGATCTCCAATTTTCTTGAAGAGATCTCTAGTCTTTCCCATTCTGTTGTTTTCCTCGATTTCTTTGCATTGTTCATTTAAGAAGGCCTTCTTGTCTCTCCTTGCTATTCTCTGGAACTCTGCATTCAGTTGGGTATATCTTCCCCTTTCTCCCTTGCTTTTCACTTCCCTTCTTTCCTCAGCTACTTGTAAAGCCTCATCAGACAGCCACTTGGCTTTCTTGCATTTCTTTTTCTTTGGGATGGATTTCGTTGCTGCCTCCTGAACAATGTTACGGACCTCCGTCCATAGTTCCTCAGGCACTCTGTCTATCAGGTCTAATCCCTGAAATCTATTCCTCACCTCCACTGTATATTCATCAGGGATATGATTTAGGTCATACCTGAACGGTTTAGTGGTTTTCCCGACGTTCTTCAATTTAAGCCGAAATTTTGCAAGAAGCAGCTCATGATCTGAGCCACAGTCAGCTCCAGGTCTTGTTTTTACTCACTGTATAGAGCTTTTCCATCTTTGGCTGCAAAGGACATAATCTGATTTCGTTACTGACCATCTGGTGATGTCCATGTGTAGAGTCGCCTCTTGTGCTGTTGGAAAAGAGTGTTTGCTATGGTCAGCATGTTCTCTTGGCAAAACTCTATTAGCCTTTGTCCTGCTTCATTTTGTACACCAAGGCCATGCTTGCCTGTTATCCCAGTGATTTCCTGACTTCCTACTTTAGCATTCCAATCCCCTATGATGAAGGGGACGTCTTTTTTTGGTGTTAGTTCTAGAAGGTGTTGTAGGTCTTCACAGAACCGATCAACCTCAGCTTCTTCGGCATCAGTGGTTGGGGCATAGACTGGAATTACTGTGATGTTGGATGGTTTGCCTTGGATTCATAGTGAGATCATTCTATCGTTTTTGAGATTGTACCCCAGTACTGCTTTTCCCACCCTTTTGTTGACTATGAGTGCTACTCCATTTCTTCTAAGGGATTCTTGCCCACAGTAGTAGATATGATGGTCACCTGAATTAAATTCGCCCATGCTTGTCCATTTTAGTTTGCTGATTCCCAAGATGTCGATGTTCAGTCTTGCCATCTCATGTTTGACCACCTCCAGCTTATCTTGATTGATTGATCTTACATTCCAGGTTCCTAAACAATATTGTTCTTTACAGCATCAGACTTTCTTTTTTTCACCACCAGACACATCCACAGCTGAGTGTCCTTTCGGCTTTGGCCCAGCTGCTTCACTCTTTCTGGCGCTACCTCTGCTCTTCCCCGGTAGTATATTGGACACCTTCTGACCTGAGGGGCTCATCTTCTGGCATCATATCTTTTAGCCTTGTGATACATTCCATGGGGTTTTCTTGGCAGGAATACTGGAGTGGGTTGCCATTTCCTTCTCCAGTGGACCACATTTTGTCAGAACTCTCTGCCATGACCTGTCCATCTTGGGTGGCCCTGCATGGCATAGCTTATGGCTTCACTGAGTTATGCAAGCCCCTTCTCCACAACAAGGCAGTGATCCATGAAGGGGAGAAAAATAGTGGCTTGTCCTTATTCATAAACTTCCATTTGCACAAATGGAGCCATAAAGGGCCCATTTATGCAAGATTACAGGGACTATTTATGCAAGATGGTCCATTTATGCCTGCAATCTTGAATCAACTACCACTTTACGGCCACCATTTGTGCAAATGGGCATTTATGGACAAGGACAAGCCGCCATTTTCTGCAAAATGGTGGCTCAGTGAGGAAGCGGCCAGATACGCCCCACTCGCCGGGTGGTCTCTTACTGCCCAGCAGCTGATATGATGCAGAAAACAGGGTGGGTGGGTGGCAGGGGTCCAGCAAGCGGTGTGTGGCCCAGACTGTGATGAGTTCACCCATCCCTACTTTAAGGCAAAATATGCTGGCATTTGGGGTCTTTTACCCCTGATGCTTTTGCTTTTAGCCCCTCCTGTCACTGAAATGTGGCCCCCTGACAGCTTCTCTGAAATTAAATTTGGCCCTCAGGCTGAAAGAAGTTCAACATCCCAGTATTATGGGTAGGGATGCTGGAGAATTCTGCCGTAGACTCCAATAAGGCCAGATTCCAAAGAATCCAATCTCCGGAGTCTGCGGTGGAGCGGCTGCACTTACCTCCGGGTCCAGAGGAGTTCCCACGGGGCAGGAAAGTTACAGCCGTAAATGGCATACTGTATGCCATTTGTGTCTGTAAAGCACTTCCTTTGACCTAAATACAGTCATAAACAGCTGCGATTTAAGTCAAAGTCAGTGCTTGGTGGCTGCACATGGCATACAATATGCCATTTACGGCTGTATTTCTCCCATGATAGGCTAACAGCAGCTGCCATTAGTGTATCACGTCTTATAGGGAGCTGGAGAGCCGCTCCGCCAACTCCGACGGACACAGCTGGGCTCTGAAGGATTCTGTGAGTAGGGATGGCAGAGAATTCCACCACGGATCATGGTGAGGCCGAATGCCAGTGCATTCAGCCCCCTGAACTCTGTGGCGGAATGGCTTGCCACCCCCCCGCCACCCCTGCGGATCCCCCAAGTGACGAGATTCACCTGTGGCGGATCGTCCGGGCGGCGGCGGCTCTGGCGGCAGCAGCGGCGGCCGGTCAGAAGACCGGCTGCTGCCATCACCATTTCCACTCTGGTAAAAAAAAAAGAAAGAAAGAAAGAAAAAGAAAGACATGATAGGCTACATAAAGATTTATGTTAGGGATGTATGAAAGTCACTTACCTTTCCAAAGGGTGACATTTGCGGTGGGGGGAGGTGCTCCCCCCTCCCCCTGAAATTCTGGCGGGGGGGGAGGCGTTCCTCCCCCGTTCCTCCCCCGCGGAATCCTGGCCGGCTGGCTTCTCTCCGCAGGGATCCTGAGGAGCCGCCGGCCAGCTCCGCCAGGGGCCGGACATCCAGCCGCTGCCTAGCAGGGACGCAAATGATGGCGCCCATAGCCGCCGCCGTTTGCGTCCCTGCAGTCAGCTGTGATAGGCTACGTAAATGTTTACGTAGCCTATCACAGCTGATTTAAAAGAGAAAAAAAATGCGTGTATGCAAATGGCGGTGCCCATGGGCGCCGCCATTTGCGTTCCTTATTTTGGCACGTCTTAGTCTATGTAGGGATGGCGGAGAATTTCTCCACGAATCTCGGGGAGGCCGAATGCCAAGACATTCGGCCCCCCCAAATTGTTGGTGAAATTCTCCGCCCCCCGCCCCCCCCCCCGGGATGGGACTTACCTCCCTCGAATGTCCCTCTCGGCGGCGGGTCCTGGCAGGAGTTCGGCGGTGGTTCGTCGGGGGTGGAGGCAGCGGCTGGTCTTCCGACCAGCTGCCGCCACCGCCATTACAAAATAAAGTACAAAAAAAACCCAAACACCCGTGGTAGGCTACGTAACGATTTACGTAGCCTAGCACGGCTAGATTTGCAAAGTCAGCCGTGATAGGCTATGTAAATCGTTACGTAGCCTATCACAGGTGACTTTGGAAAAAAAATGCGCGTACGCAAATGGCTGTGCCCATGGGCACCGCCATTTGCGTTCTTTATTTGGTCCCGGTAGTCTACATAAATAGTCTACATAAATAGAGTTGCCCTTATTTTCACCGTAGTCTACGTAAATCTTTACGCAGACTACCGGGACCAAATAAGAAATGCAAATGGCGGCACCCATGGGCGCCGCCATTTGCGTACGCGATTTTTTTTCCCCCAAAGTCACCCGTGATAGGCTACGTAACGATTTACGTAGCCTATCATGGCTGACTTTGGAAATCTAGCCGTGATAGGCCATGTAAATCGTTACGTAGCCTATCATGGGTGGGTTTGGGGTTTTTTTTCACTTTTTTATTTTGTGGCCGGGGACATGGGGCCCTTCTCCCCGGCCTGAATTTCGGCTGGGCGAGGCGGGGCACCTCCCCCCCTGGCCTGAACTTCGGGGGGAGAACCGAAGCACCTCCTCCCCACCACGAAGCAAGCTGCGGGACCAGGTAAGTGCCTTTCATACATCCCTAAGTCTACGTAACCATTTACGTAGACATAGATGGCGAAAATAAGGGGAACGCAAATAGCGTAGCTTCTACGCTATTTGCGTTCCCCTTATTTTCGCTGTCTTAGTCTACGTAAATGTTTACATAGACTAAAACGTGCCAAAATAAGGAACGCAAATGACGGCGCCCATGGGCGCTGCTATTTGCGTACGCGCATTTTTGTTTTTGTTTTTAATCAACCGTGATAGGCTACGTAAACATGTACATAGCCTATCATGGTGTTTTTTAAAAATCTAGTCATGATAGGCTACATAAATCTTTACGTAGCCTATCACGTTTTTTTGTTTTTTGTGTTTTTTTTACTGGAAATGGCGGCGGCGGCGGCACCCGGTCTGAGGACCGGCCGCTGCAGCCACCGCCGCCAAACCGCCGCCAGAGCCGCCGCCGCCAGGAAGATCCTCCCAAGGTAAGTCCTGTCCCGGGTGTGGCGGGGGGGTGGCAGACCGTTCCGCCACCGATTTTAGGGGGCCGAATGCTCTGGCATTCGGCCTCCCCAAGATCCATGGTGGAATTCTCTGACATCCCTAATTTACGTAGCCTATCATGACTAGGTTTTTTTTTTTAAAAAAAAGCACGAGGTGATAGGCTACGTAAATCTTTATGTAGCGTATCATCGCTGGGTGGGTTAAAAAAAAACTAAACCCACGTACGCAAATGGCGGTGGCTACGGCCGCTGCCATTTGCGTTCCTTATTTTTGCCATCTTAATCTACGTAAATATTTACGTAGGCTAAAACGGGGAATCAAAAAGGGACGCAAATAGCGCCTGCTATGCTATTTGCGTTCCCCTTGATTTTCGCCATCATAGCCTATGTAAATATTTTCGTATATTAAGATGGCAAAAATAAGGAACGCAAATGGCGGCGGCCATAGCTGCCGCCATTTGCGTACACGGGTGTTTGGGTTTTTTTACCCAGAGCCCTCCGCGGCCGGAAATCCTGGCCAGGCCTGGCTGGCTGCTCCATGGAGCTGCCACAGAGCACAGCCAGCCTCGGAGAATTCCGGGGGGGAGTAACGGAGCGCCTCCCCCCTGTCCAGGATTCCGGCGGGAGGGACGGAACACCCCCCCCACCATCAACATAATCTGCGAACAGGTAAGTGACTTTCATACATCCCTATCTATGAGGTCCTGAGCGGCCTGAATTGCCCCTCAGACATCACCCCTGGACTGGACAGTGGGGGATTCGTACATCCCTAATTATGGGCATCACCCTGTGTTGCCAGACAGGCAAGATGTCTTGGACATGGATGAAAATCAAGAGTGGACTGGGAAATGAGAAGGATTTTGTGCATTTTTCTTGATTTGCTGCCACTGTTTGCATGAGACATGGGGCTTTGAGTGTGACTTTGCAGTAACTAACTACAAGTGAGGCTGGCCTGTACTTCTGGTGTTCACTTAACTAAAATCCATTGACTTCAGTGTGCCTCCTGTATTGATTTATTTCTTGAGTTGAACTTTAAAGTGTTTACTCCTCCCAACATGTCTGCTAAAAGGCTCTCAGATGTGGCTAATGACAATTAAATTAAAATCTTAGTATAATTTTGACACAAGGGGTCTTAACAAAATAATAAAAATGACAAAGACGAAGCAGGTTCAACAATAACCAAAGAGCAATAGACATCATAACAGCAGTGATCCCACAATACAAAAACTTTCTTAAGCAAGAAAGACCCATGGCAGCCTCCAGATGTCACTAGCAAGCTGACCAGGTGAGCCTCCCTGGGCAGGGAGTTACACAGGTAGGAAACTGCCCGGTTACACATGGAAAGATCATATACTGATCTAAAAAGAAGCCAAACCTTGGTGGGCTAACAGATTCCATGACCTGAACTGAACACAGTGTTTCCCATGTTCATTGATGAAATCCCACTGTTGATTCCTGTGACTGATTGTTTCAATTAGAACCATTTTAATTATTCAGAGGAACTAAATTATGAAATACCTTGAATCCTTCCCACCCCCTACCCCTATCATTGTATTATTAACCAATCCCAATCTGCAGGAGTGGATTTATCATCTACAGTAAGTGTTTGCCAACCACTGCTACTCTCCCCAAACTCCTGTGCAAACAATGTTTTGTGCCTATGGGGTGTTTGCAATTTGTTCACTCTTCATTAGTCCCTCTGAAAAACCCAGCTGGCCACCATTTAATGGAAGGAAGATGTCATTGCAAATGAGCAAGCTAAGTAGCCAATTTGATTCTGTATTTTTCACATTCATGAGAAACGACAGAAAAAAGTCCAAGTGCAGATCTCATTTTGGGGGAGAGAGAGAGAGAGAGAGAGAGAGAGAGAGAAATAGGGTGGCCATTTACACATCCTCAAAAAGGAGGAACTGCATCACCAAAGAAGAGGACAAACGGGAACACCAATATGCGTAAGTGAATTTATATGTATAGGTGCAAAATTAGAAATAATAACTGAAATTTAAATACAGATACAATACATCTCTCTATAGTGGAGAAAACTAACCAGGTGACCTGTGTGTCTGTTCAGTCTGCAGTCCAGTTCCCAACTGTGGATGAACAACTCCAAGTAACTCTGCCCACTTACAGTGGTTTAACTTTAAATCAGACTTTGACTAAGCATGGCGGAGAATTCCGCCACTGATTCCAATGAGGCCAGATTCTTTAGAATCTGGCCCCCCGGAGTCTGTGGCGGAACAGAGCACCCCCCTCCGCCACCCCACAAAATTCTTCCTGGATGGACCCTACCTGCTGCTGGCCGGCCCTCTTTTTGTGACAGGCTCTGTAAATATTTACGTAGCCTATCACGGCTAAAGCAGGGACACAAATGGCATCCGCTACGCCAGATGCCATTTGCAGCAACAGACTGGCAGTGGACGGAAGTACGGCTGTGGACGGGCCCAGCTGGTGGCTCCGTGGACTCACCACAGAGCGGAGCCAGCCGGGAAGGATTCCAGGGGGAGGGACGGATCACCTCCCCCATGCCGCGGACACCCCAGACCAGACCAGTAAGTGGATTCCGTACAGCCCTAACTTTGACTGGACACCTCTTCAAAGAGATGACACCTTCAAATGCAGGACTGTCCTCTGCCAGATCTCCAAAATAAAGGATTGCCCTCTGTAAAGTAGAGCACCTGGCCACTCTAGAGAAAGAAAGAAAAAGAGAGGTTTCTACTCTTAAAATAATTTTAAATAAAAAAAAAGAAAGCCTCATGCTCCATTATTTCCACTTCAGAGTTGTCCATCTTTAATGACAAATTTAACGTGCTTATAACATCCGGCACAATGGCTTACGTGAGGTGTAGAGCTTCAGGCTAAGCTGAATAAGCAACCTGTTTCTCCTTTCAGCCAGGTGACAGAATTCATTCTCCTGAAGCCATGTTCACACATGGCCTCTCTTGACATTACTAACTCCCCACAGCTGGTGGCTGGAAGCACAAACATGGACGCATTCTTATTGGCCAACAGCTGATCTCCTGAGGAGACAACCTTGTCACAAAGCTCTGAACTGGCTTTGTTGGCTGGGAAATTGGGCTGACCACTAGCAGGGACTCAGGAAGGAGAAGCATGCTGGCTGCGTCTGGGACTAGGAAACAAGTTCAAGTTTGGGGAAGCATAGAAGCCAGGTTGAAAGAAGAGGGAGACTGAGGAAGGCCGGTAGTCCATGGGGCCTAAGGGTCCATGGGTGTGTGTGTACACAGCATGACCAAAAACGAAACACTAAACCTGCATATAAGTAGGGTAATAAGTTTAACATTTCAAGCAGATTGGTTTTTAAAGAAGTGTGTGTGTGTGTGTGTGTGCACATACACATAGAAGTATTTAAATGCCAAGTGCTTCTCAGTCATCTCAGTCTCTTTGTATTAATTGTCTAGAACATTCGACTTAACTAGAACACTAGAATCAGGTTGGCCCAATTTAAGTCTGCCCAGGCCAGCCCTACCATTAGGCAGGGTGAGGTAGTTAGCATCAGCAACAGATGCTGGGGGTAGGAAGCAGTTCTGAGGTGTTAGAGGACCAGGTCGTGTGTGCCAGGTGGCCTGCCCATTGTCAGTGTTGACAAAAGATTTAACTGCCACTTGGTTGGCTTCTGTATATGAAATGTACATGGAGGCATTCTCTTGTCCTTTGGCTCAAGCAGTGAAAGGTCTTGGGTTGGCCCTGTACTCAACAATTGGTGAATACTGCCTATATGTCCTTATATCTCCAGAAGGGATGGGGGGGTAGTGATTTTTATTGGATTGGGGCGGAGATCCTGTGGCTCTCCAGATATTGATGGACTCTGACTTCCATCAGCCCCAGCCAGAAGGCAACAGTCAGGGATGATGGGAGTTGGAGACCAGCAACTCCCATCATCCCTGATACTGATAAATAAGGTTTCTTGAGCCAATTTGATCTTTCATTTTATTTTAAAAACAACTATTTCTCACCTTGTATTTGCTTGGTTCTTTACATTAGGGTTGTGTACAGACCCCCGGCTTCACTTTGGATGCTGCTGCAGATCCTCCAAATCAGCCCCACTTCGACTCAGACCAATTTGGACCCACTCTACTTTGACTTAGTTCCGGATCCAAACTGAGATTCGAATATCTGAATCACTTGGTTTGGGCATTTTCATTGACTTGCATGGGAAAACACAAATGACCATAACTTTTCAGTTTTCATGATAAATATATGAAACTTGGGGTCCTCTCTGCCCCCATGGAGGGGATTCCACCTGCCAAATTTCAGACAGTTTGGCCCAGTACTTTTTGTGTTAGGCGCAGCTGAAATTTGATTTTTTCCACACACACAAAAACCCTCTCAAAGCAAAGAGTGAAGCCTCTCAGCCCCATGCCTCCTCCCTCCCCACCTGCTCAGCTCTCAGGGACCACTAGCCATCCCCTACTTGCAAGGGGGCGACAGCTAGCTAGTGGCAGGGGCGTGTGCTGCACTGCTGGTCGGATGTCCTTGACAGCTGACCAGATACGAGGAGGAGGCATGGTGTATGCCCCCACCACTAGCTATCTCCTGCTCGTAAGGAGGAGACAGCTGGCTCAGACGTGCTCAGCTAGGGATGTTAGAGAATTCCACCATGGACTCATGCGGCCAGTTTCTTTAGAATCTGCCCCCCCCCGGAGTCCGTGGCAGAACGGAGCAACCCCCCCCCCCGCCACCCTGCAAAACTTCCCCAGGACGGATCTTACCTGGTGTCGGCCGTCTAGTCCATCCACTGCCCCTGGTCTGTGGCCGCAAATGGCTGCCCCGGTCTGCGGCTGCCATTTCCCTCCCTACTTTAGCTGTGGTAGCCCATGTAAGTATTTATGCAGCCTATCATGGCAAAGAGCAGGGATGCAAATAGCGTCCGCTATGCCATTTGCATCCCTGCTCTTTTTGTGGTAGGCTACGTAAATATATACATAACCTATCACAGCTAACGCAGGGACGGAAATGGTGGCTGCTACGGCAGCTGCCATTTGCGGCCGCAGCCCAGCAACGGACGGAGGTCTGGCTGCGGGCGGCCCTGGCTGGCGGCTCCACAGACTCGCTGCAGAGTGGAGCTGACCAGGGAGGAATCCAGGGGGAGGGACAGATTGCCTTCCCCCCCACTGCGGACAGCCCCACCCAGAACAAGGTAAGGGATTCGTACATCCCTATTCTCTTCACCTCCTCCTCCTCCTGCTGCTTGGGCAATTCACAGTGCTTTCTGCATATAAGTCTATGTGCACACATAGAGTAATACTCAAAAAGTGCTGTGAATCACCCATATGCTCAACATTCACGAAGCTTTTTGCATATAAGTCTACGTGCACATAGACTTCCAATCGCTATGGTTTTTAAAAACATGGTGATCGCAGTGGAGGCGGAGGGACTGTTGTGTGGAGCAGGGGCTGGGTGGGGCATCCGAAGAACCTGGAAGGGGGTGGGTTCTCACATCCCTAAGTAACACCACCATAATGATCTCTGTCTCTTAAACGCTAGGGATGTACGAAAGTCCCTTACCTGAACCCGAAGCTTGATTTGCAGTGGGGGGAAGGTTCCCCGTCCCTCTCCCCCAAAATTCTGGCCGGGGGGGAGGCGCCTCATCCCTCCAGCCGTGAATCTTCCTGTCCTGCTGAGACGCAAATGGCGGCGGCTGTAGTAGCCGCCGTCATTTGCGTCCCTGCAGTCAGCTATGATAGGCTACGTAAATGTTTATGTAGCCTATCACAGCTGAGTGAAAAAAAAAAAACCCGTGCGTACTGAGTGAAAAAAAAAAACCCCATGGGCGCCGCCATTTGCGTTCCTTATTTTGTCACATGTAGTCTACGTAAACATTTACGTAGACTATGGCGAAAATAAGGGGAACGCTATTTGCAGACCGTTTCTCCACCAATTTCGGGTGGCCAAATGCGCTGGCATTCGGCCTCCCTGAGATTCGTGGAGAAATTCTCTGACATCCCTATTAAACATAACCATTTTCTCCAGTTATTCAGTCTCTCCCCCCTGCTCATCGCTGATTGGAGATTGCTGGGTTATGTTCCACCCTGATTTGGCAACGAGAGTTTCTATTCACTAAAGCTCCCTCCCTCCTCCACCTCCTCCCTTCCCCCCTCCCTCCTCCTCAACCCCTCGCTGAACTTGCTCAAGTTGATCTTTTTGGGACCAGGCTGTCTGGGGTGCTCAGAACAAATCACCGAGTCAGACAAGGCACTTTGTAGACAAGCTGCTTCACTTCGGGGCACCTCGTTGGTGTTCTGCTCCACCTTGTATCATGTGGAGGCACCTCCAAAGCAGCCCACTATGACTCATTATTGGGGCTTCAGACCGAAGCAGTGCACAGCCCTACTTTATTTTGGATTGGAAACTGGAATTGACTTGATTCTCTTGACTAGCCTAGAAAAGGCCTACCCATGCAGCGGACCACTTGGCAAACTTGCTAACCAGGTTGTCCCAGAGTTTAAAGGAAGCTCTGAAAAGGAGAACTATCCTCCTTCATAGACAAAACCCATACACCTGTCTTCTCCTCTCAGCAGGATATTCAAAAAGACATGGGAGTGGTGGTGGTGGCACTACCTCTGAGGAATACAGATGAAATGGTGTTCTGTGCTGCCTCATTGCGTGAAGGTGCAGACAGACTGGTTTGTTGCACCAGGTCATGTGGAACTCCAAACACCAGAGGGAAATCTGAATGAGGATTTCAGAGGCATCCCTACTCCCACACATAGAATTTTCTCCCACTAGCCTCCCTCCGATGCCTGCTCAGCAGACTGCATAGGACAGAAGTCAGTGACCTTGTGTCCTCTAGATGTTTTCAAATGCAGCTCCCAGAAATTCCAGCCAGCATGGCCAATGGCCAGAGATTCTGGGAGTTGTAGTCCAAGCATCTGGTGCACACCAGGTTGCCTACCCCTGATACAGGGCATGGACTGACTGTGCCCATACATGGAAGCTAAAAATTCAGAGTTGGGTACCAGGATTAGGGGTGTACGAAACCCTGCTTACCTGGCTCTGCCGGGTTCTGCTCGGGGGGGAGGCGCTCCGTCCCTCCCCCCAGAATCCTGGCCGGCCAGCTCCGCTCTGCGGGGATTCCGTGGAGCTGCCAGCCGGCTCCACCAGCAGCCAAACATCCGGCCACTGGCTAGCAGGGACGCAAATGGCGGCTGCTGTAGCCGCCGCTGTTTGCATCCCTGTATTCAGCCGTGATAGGCTACGTAGCCTATCACATCTGGGTTAAAAAAAAAAATGTGTATGCAAATGGCAGTGGCTATGGCCGCCACCATTTGCGTTCCTTATTTTTGGCTGTCTTAGTCTACGTAAATATTTACGTAAACTAAGACGGTGAAAATAAGGAGGAACGCAAATAGCATAGCAGGCTATGTACTACGTTAGTCTACGTAAATATTTATGTAGACTAAGACGGCCAAAAATAAGGAACGCAAATGGCAGCAGCCGTAGCCACCGCCATTTGCGTACACGTTTTGTTGTTTTTTTGAACCCAGACATGATAGGCTATGTAAGTCTTTACGTAGCCTATCACGAATGAGGGGGGGAAACAGACTGCAAATGGCATTGGCGGCCATTCGGAAGACCAGCCGCCGCCGCCGCTGCCGCCGAAGCCACCACTGGAGCCGCCACTGGAGCCACCGCCGTCCGGAACATCTGACCCAGGTAAGTCTCATCCTGGGGGGGATCCGTGGGGGGCGGGGGGTGGCAGGCCATTCCGACACGGAGTTCGGGGGGCCGAATGCACTGGCATTCGGCCTCACCGAGATCCGTGGCGGAATTCTCTGACATCCCTAACCAGGATATATAGCTGATTAGATAGATAGATGATAGATACATAGATACATAGATAGATGATGATGATGATGATGATAGATGATTGATGGATAGATGAGAGATGATAGAGAGATGATAGAGAGATAGATGATTGATAGATAGATAGATAGATAGATAGATAGATAGATAGATAGATAGATAGATCTAAGTAATGTTTTAAAGCTGAGATTCCCATGGAATCTGTGCCCAACCAGTGGTGGTGTGGTTAGAGAGTTGGACTGGGACTCAGGAGACCTGGGTTCTAGTCCCCACTCAGCCATAAGGCTCATTGGGTGATTTTTGGGCCACTCACTGACTCTCAGCCTAACCCAACTCACAAGGTTGTTGTGAGGATAAAAGGGAGAGGAGGGAGGCCATGTAAGCCGCCTGAGGTTCCCTGCAAGAGGCAAAAGCCTGGATATGAATGTAGTAGTAGTTGAAGTAGTAGTAGTAGTAGTAGTAGTGATGAAACACTATTTGCTGCTAGTACCCCAAGGGCTGGCCTAAGACATTTTGCTTCCTGAAGGAAAGAACAAGATCCCCCCCCATTCAGATACAGAAGCTAACTGGACTGGGGGTGACACAGTGTCATCTGCTGCACCTCAGGGCTACAGGCCAGCTGGGGGGCGGCAGGGGAGGCAGAGCAAGCCATGTAGCACACACAGCTCTATCCTCCAATACTTCCCTGCTGCTCCCTCCCTGCTCCCAGCGTCGGCTGAGTAAGGCGGCTGCCTCATTTTGCCTAATGATGAAGCTGGCCCTGAATGATCACAAATCAAAACCCTTTTCATAAGAGGCGAGACTCAGAGAACCTCATATTCCCCACCTCTGCAGTACCCTTAGAAAGAAAGGGCAGGGGCTCCTTCGGCTGGGAATAAATGAGCCACCTTCAGTTCAAAACTTGTCAGGAGAAAGGTGCTTGCCTCAGCACTGAACCGGGTTAATTATGGCTCTAATTTACACAACTGCACATTGTCGTGGTGAAAGGAGTGACACTGGTAAGTGATAATGAGTGTGTCTGTGCCGGCAGAATAATAATTATGAATTGAAAAGGTTACCGCAAAGAACCTGGCGAAGCTTAAGTGGCTGCTCAGATTCCACTGGGTACAATAAGAGCAGGAATTTGGAGCTACTCTTAAAATATAAAATAACATTAGTGTGACAATTAGGGCTTAATGGCTTGTAGAAGAAACTCTGGAAGGCCTTATGAAAATATCCTAATCATGCTGCAGTTTTTGCAGCCATTGATGCTCTCCTTTCTTGTTCTTGAAAGCAAAAGACAACATCTTGATCACCCCTTTTCTCTATCTGTACAAAACACCTCAGATTCTTGGATGTTCTAGTATAGGGGTGGGCAACTTCGGAAGGTCTGGTGCTATTTTCACCCCTTGTATCTCCCCACCACCTGCAAGCTTGCAATTCCCCCTCATGGTGCCAAAAATATGTATTAAATCAACATAATAAAAATTGCATTTGGAGTGGCTATGGAGTGCCAAAAGGGACAAAATTAGCTAGTTTTCCCATTTTGTTTTTTAACAACAACAAAAATTACACTTTTTTTGTAATGGGGGAAATAGGCAGTGGGGGCTGCATATGCCCCCTGGTCTGCATGTTACCCACCACCATTCTAGCATCGCGATCTAGAGAGGAATGGAACCCCAGGTGGGGGGTTGCGGATGAAGATGTCAAGCTTTGAAGATAGGAAAATGGCAGGGATGCTGGAGGAATTCGATCTTTGCAAATGCTATGAAAAAGACCTGCACCTCTCAGGCTAATCTGCACGTCAGTATCTGCCCAGCAGATTTTGTATGTCTCTCAATATTGTGACACAGTTCTTGGCAGCTTAAAGTGGCAAAACACAGTGTTCCAGCTGAGCACTCTTTGAGCAACATGGTCTTTCTGAGCTCTGGTCTGGTTGTTCCTGTGCCCTTTGTTATTCTTTGCTCCTGCCCCCTAGTTTGTCCTCTGATTCTGACTGTTTCATTCAGTAACAATAATAATAACAATAACAATAAGATAAACTATTTTATTTTAAAAAATAAGGAGGCTTACAACAATAAAATAGACTGGTTATTTATTTATTTATTGCACTCACACAATAACAAGCATTATCTGGACCTATTTAGGGATAGCATGGGAGTCCTAGCAGGGGGTGGAGTCTGACGGACTCCCCGCTACCCAGGCCCCACTCACGGGGCTGCAGGGGGCTCTCTTGCCTGCTTGGCGACCAATGGGAAGTGCTGCGAGGCTGTCCGTCCCCTTACCAAGTCACCACTATGAGCACAATCTCAGCTCGGTTACTTCCGCATATCTAAAGTTCTGTCTATGGATGCTTTAAGGGGGTAATGACTCAAGATTAGAGGCACAAGGAGCTCTTTACACCTGTAATCTTTCTTTCTTATTTATTTATTTATATCCCACCTTTTTTCCTCCTTAAGTAACCCAAGGCGATGCACATAATCTTCCTCCCCCACCCTCCATTGTATTCTCACAACAACCACCCTGTGAAGTGGGTTGGGCTGAGACTCTGTGACTGGCTCAAAGTCACCCAGTGAGCTGCCATGGCTGAGTGGGGACTAGAACCCGGATCTTCCAACTCCCAGTCCAACACTCTCGCCACTACACCATGCTGGCTCTCAGTGTGAGATCTTGAGTCATTGCCCTTTTAAGGCAGCCACAGACACAATTTTAGATGTGCAGAAGTAACAGGGCCATGATTGGGTGCACAACTGCAGCTCGGTAAGGGGACGGATGGCCTTGCAGCACTTCTCAGGTAGTCACTGAGTGATCCTTTAGTTCCCACAGTGCAGCTTGCATGGGCGGGCAGGGACAGCGGCTCAGCAGTCAATCAAAGGGACCTAGCTACTTGCTCCCCTCTTGTTTGCCCTTTTCAATCCTGACATGCTTTCTCATCCTGACTCCTGACTTGCTCCTTGACTTTGACTCCTGGCTTGCCCTTTGGTCCCGACTACTGGCTTGTCCCACATAGGGATGCTGGAGAAATTCGAGACAGATTAAAATGAGCTCAGATTCCTAAGAATCTGACCTGTGGAATCTACTGCGGAGCGATCCCCTCAGGCTGTGCGGAGTCCGTGGACTTTCAGGTGATTTCTTTACTTCCCCAAAATTTACGCAAATAAATCTGTAGAAAAATACATAAGTTTGTCCGAGGAAACATTGAATGGAATGGGGGACAGTACACTAAATGTTACATACTGAGGTAAATTATGTAAATACTTATGTAAATATTTACGTAATTATTTGCATATTTTTCCACACGAAGAAAAAAAAAACGCATCCATCTGTGGGCAGATGATGGAACAAAAGGCACCTGACAATCCATGGAACACAGATGGAGCGGATTTTACACAGTCCAAACATCCTTAGTCCCATAGCTTCTGATTTTTGGCTCCTAGCTCACTGCTGCCCCTGGCCTGGCCCAGCGTTGACAGGCCTCCAATCCTGTTGGCACTCACCACTTCAGTTCACTATTAGAGGGAGTGGCGTTACATTTGCAATGTGCAGGGAGCTTCAGATGTGTGTGAGAAAATTAATATCCCCATTTTACATTTTGGGAACTGAGGCAGAGAGAGAGAGAGAGAGAGAGAGAATGGCTTGGCTTGGCTTGAACCCTTGTTTTCCAGTTCCAAGTCCTGCAGTATCCAATAAGCCAAACTGCTGAATAGTAAATGTCCTTTTTGCTCCAATGCTACCAGAGAACCTGATGTCATGAAGGGTCCTGAAACTATTTGTTTCTTCAGATACTTCTTGGTGTTTAGGAGAAAGATCTGCCTAGGTACAACCAAACCTGGGGAAAGGAAAGGGAGGTTAGTTAAATCTAAAGCTTTTGTTGCCAGTAATTACATCCCCCCCCCCAAACTAAGTGGGGATGCACAAGAATTTCATTTCAGTTTGAAAAACAGCCCAACATACCCTGCTTGCAAACCCAAATGTGAACACGATCATGGGGGGGTGGGGTTGGGGGGGAAGACCTCACACATTCTTGAGCTTGCAATTGTGTTTGCAAAAAGCATCCTTTCTGGAAAATGTGCACTTTCAAATGAGCATTTTTCAGAAACAACACAATTGCACTATCAAAGAGGGGAAAGTGCGCATTTGGGTGCACACTTTTAAAAATGCTTTTTTTCTTGTGGGCAGTGGTGGGGGGAGGCTCTTGCATTCAAGAATGAGAATGAGGCAAACCAAGCACTGAAATGGAAAACAGAGAACTGTGATGAGCTCAAATGTTGCTCCTACTCCCACCCCCAAAACTAAGCTTCACCTAGAGACACTTGGGAACTGTGCTGGGAAAAGTGGAAGAATAAAAGATTTCTGGAGGGCCGCTTGGTAGGAGCAGAGCACATTCTTAGTAGTGATGTCAGAGGAATCCAGTTCGGGGGTCAAGCTTGGTGATGCCAGCTCGGTGCGTGCCAAATTGGGCAAGCCCATAGCATCCCACTTGGCCGTGAGCCACCATTTTGTGCAAAATTGCAGGTCTGCTATTTACAGAAATACATTTGTGGAAAATGGCAGCCATAACTAGTGTGATTTACACAAAATTAAACAAACAGACCATTTACACCTGCAACTTTGCATAAATCATGCTATTTACAGACACCATTTCACACAAAATACCAATTTCTGTAAATAGCTTACCCACGATTTTGTGCAAAATGGTGGCTCACAGACAAGCGGGACACTGCAAGCTGTCACTGGGCAGCTGCAGACCATCCAGTGGCTTGCCCTGCATGCCTGCCAGGGTTGGGCAAGCAGCAGGAGTCTGGTGAACAGCTAGCGAGGTGGATGGGGGGGGAGCTTGCCCATCCCTAATTCTTAGACCTGCCTCTTTCGAAATCTAGCAGCTCTGCATTATGGGAAAAGAACAAGTCCACACATTAAAAAAAATAGTTTGAACCTGATCTTTATTTCACCCATCACACATTTCCTTTGAAATGTCTTTGACTGCATCCTGCTAAGGATACAAAGCTTACTTCAGTGAAAGGCTTAGTTGTTTTCTATGTCATCTATCTTAGGGACGTATGGATTGTGTAAAATCCATTCTGTCTGTGTTTCACAGATTCTCAGGTGCTTTTCATTCCGTCATCCACCCATCCATGGTGTCAGGGTTTTTTTGTTTCCAAATTTGCACAATGTGCATTTTTGCGCAATGTGCATACACATATTCGCACATGCAAAAATATGCATTTTTCCCCAAAAATATGCATCTTCACACTTTAGCCTATAGGGGAAATGTACATTTTTGGCCATTTTTTAAATTTTGCATATTTTCTATGACAAAATTTGCACAAAATTCGGGAACGTTAGAAAAATGGTCTGCAAGTCCATGGAACCTGCCCAATTGGGGAAAAGCCAGCCCGATGCGGAATCCACAGGTCATGAAAATCTGAACTCATTTGGCTCTATTGAGGATTTCTCTGGCATCCCCTATCTATCATCTGTCTGTCTGTCTATCTGTCTTTCCACCCACCCACCCACCCACCTAGGTGAGCCTAAGACACTGTGCTGCCTGAGCCAGACCAGCAAATGATGCCCCCATATCCTACCCCCATCAACCTATCTAAGAGGTTGAACATTCACCAAAAGAGAAGTAACAGATCCAGTTTGGGTCTTGGAGAAGAAATGGATGTAGGACTGGCTCTTAAGAAGAGGTGATTGGCATGGAGTTTCAGGCTGTAAAAAATTGCCCACGTGCAAGGGAGAAGACAGGATAAGGCTATGGTAGTGATGCCAAAGGAGCCATTCCTTTTATAGTGGAACCTACAAATTATGCACTTACCAGGTGAGAAGCAGTACAAGTAAGCCTGGTCCTCAAATGTCTTTGACTAACTCAGAAACTTCCAAAAAGCATACGTGGAGAAACTGTGCTCTCCATTTGCAAATGGCAGGTAGTGTCAGAACTACGCACAGAGCAATAAAGGCATGTGGAAAGAATGCAATCATCTTGTTTGTGCAGATATACTGCAGAACAATCTTTGAAGATCGGTTTGCAAATATGCATCCTGAGAGTGCTTTCACATCATCACACAAATCTGTTCCATCTGTGTCACAAGATTTGCCATGTGTTGGTACTTTCTCTAGTCTCTTGCATTGTTGGTGCAGGACTTCAGAACTAGCCTCAATGACTTTCTGGATACTGTAAAATATCTAGGGATGTCAGAGAATTCTGCCATGGATCTCGGTGAGGCTGAATGCCAGTGCATTCGGCCTGCCGAAATCCAGGGCGGAAGGAAGCCCCCCGCCCCCCCCTCCACGAAAGGCATGCAAAACAGAGCACTTACCTGCTGCCATCTGCGCTGACTTGCGTATGGCGGCCGCATCTGCGGCCGCCATTCACTTCCTCATTATAGCCGTGATAGGCTACGTAAATAATTACGTAGCCTATCACAGCTAATGCAGGGACGCTATTTGCGTCCCTGTGGAGGCCGTGATAGGCTATGTAAGTATTTATGCAGCTTATCATGGCAAAAAAACCCACAAAAAAACAGCGGACGCAAATGGCGGCGGCTACAGCGGCCGCCATTTGCATTCCCTTTTTTTTTTGCTGTTTTAGCCTACATAAATATTTATGCAGGCTATCACAGCGAAAAAAATAAGGGAACGCAAATGGCGTAGTGGCTGCCATTTGTGTTCCCTTTTTTTCCGCTGTAATAGCCTGCGTAAATATTTATGTGGGCTAAAACGACAAAAAAAAAGGGAACGCAAATGGCGGCCACCGTAGCTGCCGCCATTTGCATCCACTGTTTGTTTTTTTGCCATGATAGGCTACATAAATATTTACGTAGCCTATCACAGCAAAATACAGGGACGCAAATGGCAGCAGCTACAGCAGCCGCCATTTGCATCCCTGCAGGCTGCCCAGCAGCCGGATGTCCGGCTGCGGGCGCCCCCAGCCAGCGGCTCGGCAGGAATCTCCACAGAGTGGAGCCAAGCAGACAGAATTTCAGGGGGAGGGATGGAGCGCCTCCCTCCCACTGCGAATGTCACCCTTCGAAAAGGTAAGTGACTTTCATACATCCCTAAAAATATCCAAAATCTGTTGCTGTGTTCTTTGAGCTGCAAGAAGTGCTCTTCAAGTGGCCTGATTACACAGTCTGGAAACAAGTTTGAAGTGTGTGATTTGGGTCTGTAATGAGATAATCTCATGCCTCATAATCTAACAGTGCAATCCTATGCATGTCTATTCAGAAATAAACTCCACTGAGTTCTATGAGAGAGGTTTACTCCAAATTAAGTGTGTATAGGATTTATTTATTTATTTATTTCTATACCGCCCAATAGCTGAAGCTCTCTGGGCGGTTCACAAAAATTGCAGCTTATGTCTCTTTTTCTATAATCAAAAGTGTCTTTTTGTTGATACCTAGAGGCATTACCCAATGAGGTCCTTATTCCCCCACCAATTCTCTTGCACCCGACTGATTCTCTTGTGCAACTGGTAGGGATGGATGGATTCACCTCTGCCCAGGAATGCTGGTCTCTCGCCAAGCCACCGCCACTGTCCGCACCCACTCATTGTGTCATGTGTAGGGATGTCGGAGAATTTCTCCACGAATCTCCGGGAGGCTGAATGCCAACGCATTTGGCCCCCCGAAATTGGTGGAGAAATGGTCCGCCACCCCCCCGCCACCCCCCGGGATGGGACTTAACTTCGGCAAATGTCCCTGGCGGCGGCAGCTCCCGGCGGCGGTTCAGCGGCGGTTCGGCAGCGGCGGTGGCAGCCAGTCTTCCGACCGGCCACTGCCACCGCCATTTCCAAGGTGAAAAACAACAACAACAACAAACGTGATAGGCTATGTAAAGATTTACGTAGCCTATCACGGCTAGATTTTAAAAAAACACCATGATAGGCTACCTAAATCTTTACGTAGCCTATTACGGCTGACTTTGAAAAAAAAAGAAAAAGCACGTACGCAAATGGCGGCACCCACGGGCGCCACCATTTGCGTTCCTTATTTTGGCCTGGGTAGTCTACGTAAATATTTACGTAGACTATGGCAAAAATAAGGGCAACGCCTTTATTATTATTATTTTTCAAAGTCAGCCATGATTGGCTGACTTACGTAAAGATTTACGTAGCCTATCACGGCTGACTACAGGCCAGGTACGCAAACGGCGGCAGCTACGGCCGCCGCAATTTGCATCCCGGCAGGAGAAGAAAAGAACTTTCGCAGCTGGAGAGGCAGGGCACTCCCCCCCGGCCAGAATTTTGGCGGGGAGGGACGGGGCGCCTCCCCCCCGCCCAGAATTTCAGGTGGAGGGACGGAGCGCGTCCCCCCCACCGCGAAGCAAGCTGCGGGACCAGGTAAGTGACTTTTGTCCATCCCTAGTCATGTGAGCCCCCAGATCGCTCAGCGAGTGACCAACAAGCACTGCAGGACCACCTGCTCCTTCTTCAAGCTGTCATAGTTACATAAAATAGCATCTCTGCTCTTTCCGGAAAACTAATGTTGCATAGATTGCGGCCATACAGGGGCCATCTATACAACATTACAGGTGTGAATGGCATAGATGGGCCCTTTATGACCACACTCTATACATCAGTTTTCTGGAAAGAGTCGAGATATCATTTGCATAACAATGGTGGCTCAGGGAAGGAGCAGCTGGCTGACCCCCATTCACGGACCATGTGGTGCTTGGCGAATGGGTCCAGTAAGTGCTGTATGGTCCATGGACAGGAGTCCCGGAGGCTGAGTAGGGGCAGGAGTCTGTCAGACACCACCCCCGTATCAGGCCCTTGCAACATCCATTGCTGAATCTGTTGTGCAAGCGGGACCCACCACTTGCACAACATAGATTTAATAGTTCATAGAGGAAGCCCAAAATTAGTTGAAATGCTTATTCCTGGAGCTCTGCTGATCTGCCGCATTCCAGAAACAAATGTTTTTGATCTCAGAAATATTTTCAGATCCCTCATCTAAATGATAACCTAGATGAATGGTTTTGCTTTGTCCAATTGTGTTGTGGCTCCAGAAATATCAGTGTCCTTGTCACATCTATTTCAAATAGTTAGGGATGTCAGAGAATTCTGCCACAGATCCCAGGGAGGCTAAATTCCAGTGAATTCAGCCCCCAGAATCTGTGGTGGAATTGAGCAACCCACCCCACCACCCCGCGGAAGCCCCCCGGAATGGAGCCTACCTGGCTGAGGCTCTGGCGGTGGCTCCAGCGGCAGTGGCGGCTCCAGCGGTGGCTCCAGCAGCGGCTGCGGGTCTGGCTGCTGCCGTACTGCGGCCGCTACACTGGCCGCCATTTGCGTCCCTTTGCTGAGCCGTGATAGGCTACGTAAATATTTATGTAGCCAATCACGGCCCAGCAAAGGGATGCAAATGGCGGCTGCTACGCCGGCCGCCATTTGTATTCACAGACCTGCCGCAGCTGGATGTCCGGTTGCGGATGCACCCGGCCGGCGGCTCCGCAGAGTCGCCGCGGAGCAGATGCCAGCCAAGGAGGATTCCGGGGAGAGGGACGGAGCGCATTCCCCCCCCCCACTGCGGATGCCACTTACGAAACAGGTAAGTGGTTTCGTACATCCCTACAAATAGTACATTATGCCACGACTTCAAGATGCATAGATATCTGAAGCTGTGCATTTTTCCAGGGATTCCATTTCTTCTAACTTTGTTCTGGCAAGAGCTGATCCTGTTAAAGCTCCATCCTCCTCAACTTAAATTACAGCATCGTCTCATTTCCCAGTCTGGTGTCAGGCAGCTTTTACTGCTTCCATACAATTTCCCCACCATGACACATTCAGTGGTCTCACTTTAAGATAGGATTTTCCAAGACGTTGCTTTAGAGCTTGGCATTGATTCATAGATGTGGGGGGAAATAGGGATGTTAGAGAATTCCGCCATGGATCCCAGGGGGGCCGAATTCCAGTGAATTTGCCCCCCGGAATCCGTGGCAGAACGGAGCAACCCACCCCACCACCCCGCGGAAGCCCCAAGAAACAAAGCCTACCTGGCTGCGGCTCCAGCGGCGGCTTCAGCTCTGGCGGCGGCTCCAACAGCGGCGGCAGCAGCTTCAGCTGCTGCGGACGCAAATGGCGTCCTGAGTAGGGGACGCCATTTGCGTCCCTATGGCAGCCCATGATAGGCTATGTAAATATTTACGTAGCCTATCATGGCTAAAGCAGGGACGCAAATGGCGTCCCCTATGCCATTTGCGTTCCCATTTTCTCTGTGATAGGCCCATTTTTCCCATTTTCTCGCATATGCAGCAGCCCGGCAGTGGTTGGAGTCCCTGCTGAGGGTTGGCCCGGCTGGCAGCTCTGCAGCCTGGCCACAGAGCGGATCCGGCCGGGCAGGATTCCGGGCAGGAGGAACGGATCGCCTCCCCCTTGTCAAGGATTTTGGGGGGAGGGACGGAGCACCTCCCCCCCACCGCAGATGTCCCTGGACAAAACCAGGTAAGTGTTTCGTACATCCCTAGGGGGAAAAGACATCAATGCTTTGGTTCCCCCCCCCCCAGCAGCTTCCTTACAGGCAGACATAGCATCACAGGTGATTAAGTTCAGTGAATGGGAACTCCATAGAACCAAAAACAAAATTTGGGGATTTAACTCCTGCTTGTATTCCCTTTCGTGTTAGTTCCATTATCATAGCCCCATGCTCTCATATATGCTATGTCAACCTCCATTCCTTCCATATTTGTTTAAAACACCTACTCCTATTTTATCTTCTATAGCAAAAAATTTCAAGTAATGCTCTCTGACCTTCACTGTTGCAGGTGCATTTGCACTCAGCAATCTTGCTGTTACAAAATGTGCCATTAAAGTAGGGATGTACGAAAATGCCGCCACGGATCTCGGGAAGCCGAATGCCAGCGCATTCGGCCCCCCGAAATCGGTGGCGGAATGCCCCGCCACCCCCACCCCCCCCGGGATGAGACTTACCTTGGGTGGATCTTCCTGGTGGTGGCGGCGGCTCTGGCGGCGGTTTGGCGGCAGCAGTTGCGGCGGCCGGTCTTCCAACCGGCTGCTGCCGCCACCATTTCCAGTTAAAAAAAAAAAAAAAACGTGATAGGCTACGTAAAGATTTACATAACCTATCACGGCTAGGTTTTAAAAAAAAATGTGATAGGCTACGTAATTGCGAGCGGAGATGGGTTAAAGAAGACGCAGACAACAAGCTTGGGTTGAAAATTGGGCCACATTTATTGAAATAGCTGCAAAGGGGTAACTAGGACGGGCATCTAACTGTGTCAGTGGCTAGCTGGCACTTCTTGGGCAAAAACATACCCAGCCTGAGGGGTGGCGGTGATCTCACCATCCCTCCAGACTGCCCCTTCTGGGTAGGGATGGCCTTGAATTTCTCCACGAATCTCGGGGAGGCCGAATGGCAATGCATTCGGCCCCCCGAAATTGGTGAAATTCTCCGCCACCCCCCCACCACCCCTGGGATGGGACTTACCTCCCTCGAATGTCCCTCTTGGCGGCGGGTCCTGGCAGCGGTTCGGCGGCGGTTCAGCGGGGGCGGGGGTGGCGGCCGGTCAGGAGACCGGCTGCCACCGCCACCATTACAAGGTGAATGAAAAAACACACACACACACACCCGTGATAGGCTACATAATGATTAACATAGCCTATCACGGCTGGATTTCCAAAGTCAGCTGTGATTTGTTGTTGTTCAGTCGTTCAGTCGTGTCCGACTCTTCGTGACCCCATGGACCATAGCACGCCAGGCCTTCCTGTCCTGCGCTCTCTCCCGGAGCGTGCTCAAGTTCATATTCATTGCATCCGTGATGCTATCTAGCCATCTCATCCTCTGCCGTCCCCTTCTCCTTTTGCCTTCAGTCTTTCCCAGCATCAGGGTCTTTTCCAGGGAATTTTCTCTTCGCATTAGGTGGCCAAAATATTGGAGCTTCAGCTTCATTATCTGTCCTTCCAATGAACACTCAGGGTTGATTTCCTTTAGGATGGACTGATTTGACCTCCTTGCAGTCCAGGGGACTCGTAAGAGTCTTCTCCAGCACCACAGTTCGAAAGCATCAATTCTTCGGCGCTCAGCCTTCCTTATAGTCCAGCTCTCACAGCCATACATTACTACTGGGAAAACCATAGCTTTGATTAGACGGACCTTTGTCGGCAAGGTGATGTCTCTGCTTCTTACTATGCTGTCTAGGTTGGCCATAGCTTTCCTCCCAAGGAGCAAGCGTCTTTTAATTTCATGGCTACAGTCACCGTCTGCGGTGATCTTGGAGCCCAAGAAAGTAAAATCTGTCACTGCTTCCATTTCTTCCCCTTCTATATGCCAGGAAGTGATGGGGCCACATGCCATGATCTTAGTTTTTTTAATGTTGAGTTTCAAACCAGCTTTTGCACTCTCCTCTTTCACCCTCAACAAGAGGCTCTTGAGATCCTCTTCGCTTTCTGCCATTAGGGTGGTATCGTCTGCATATCGGAGGTTGTTGATAATTCTCCCAGCAATCTTAATTCCGACCTCTGATTCATCCAACCCGGCATTTCTCATGATGTACTCTGCATATAAGTTAAATAAGCAGGGTGACAATATGCAGCCTTGTCGTACTCCTTTCCCAATTTTGAACCAATCGGTTGTTCCATGTCTGGTTCTTACTGTTGCTTCTTGACCTTCGTACAGGTTTCTCAGGAGACAGGTAAGGTGGTCTGGTACTCCCATCACTTTAAGAATTTGCCACAGTTTGTTGTGATCCGCACAATCAAAGGCTTTAGCGTAGTCAATGAAGCAGAAATAGACGTTTTTCTGGAATTCTCTTGCTTTCTCCATGATGCAGCGAATGTTGGCAATTTGATCTCTAGTTCCTCTGCCTCTTGGAAACCCAGCTTGTACTTCCGGTAGTTCTCGGTTCGCATACTGCTGAAGCCTAGCTTGTAGGATTTTGAGCATCACCTTGCTGGCATGTGAAATGAGCGCAATTGTGCGGTAGTTTGAACACTCTTTGGCGTTGCCCTTCTTTGGAATTGGAATGTAAACTGACCTTTTCCAGTCTTGTGGCACTGTTGAGTGTTCCAGATTTGTTGGCATATTGAGTGCAGCACTTTAACAGCATCATCTTTTAGGATTTTAAATAGCTCGGCTGGAATACTGTCATCTCCGCTAGCTTTGTTGTTACTAATGCTTCCTAAGGCCTGCTTGACTTCACTCTCGAGGATGTCCGGCTCAAGTTCAGTGACCGCACTATCATGGCTATCAGGGACATTCAGATCTTTCCTGTATAGTTCTTCTGTGTATTCTTGCCACCTCTTCTTAATCTCATCTGCTTCTGTTAGGTCCCTGCCTTCTTTGTCCTTTATCATGCCCGTCTTTGCACAAAACGTTCCCTTGAGATCTCCAATTTTCTTGAAGAGATCTCTAGTCTTTCCCATTCTGTTGTTTTCCTCGATTTCTTTGCATTGTTCATTTAAGAAGGCCTTCTCGTCTCTCCTTGCTATTCTCTGGAACTCTGCATTCAGTTGGGTATATCTTCCCCTTTCTCCCTTGCTTTTCACTTCCCTTCTTTCCTCATCTACTTGTAAAGCCTCATCAGACAGCCACTTGGCTTTCTTGCATTTCTTTTTCTTTGGGATGGATTTCGTTGCTGCCTCCTGAACAATGTTACGGACCTCCGTCCATAGTTCCTCAGGCACTCTGTCTATCAGGTCTAATCCCTGAAATCTATTCCTCACCTCCACTGTATATTCATCAGGGATATGATTTAGGTCATACCTGAACGGTTTAGTGGTTTTCCCGACGTTCTTCAATTTAAGCCGAAATTTTGCAAGAAGCAGCTCATGATCTGAGCCACAGTCAGCTCCAGGTCTTGTTTTTACTGACTGTATGGAGCTTCTCCATCTTTGGCTGCAAAGGACATAATCAATCTGATTTCGATATTGACCATCTGGTGACGTCCATGTGTAGAGTCGCCTCTTGTGCTGTTGGAAAAGAGTGTTTGCTATGATCAGCGTGTTCTCTTGGCAAAACTCTATTAGCTTTTGTCCTGCTTCATTTTGTACACCAAGGCCATACCTGCCTGTTATCCCGGTGATTTCTTGACTTCCTACTTTAGCATTCCAATCCCCTATGATGAAGAGGACATCTTTTTTTGGTGTTAGTTCTAGAAGGTGTTGTAGGTCTTCATAGAACCGATCAACCTCAGCTTCTTCGGCCTCAGTGGTTGGGGCATAGACTTGAATTACTGTGATGTTGGATGGTTTGCCTTGGATTCGTACTGAGATCATTCTATCATTTTTAAGATTGTACCCCAGTACTGCTTTTCCCACCCTTTTGTTGACTATGAGTGCTTCTCCATTTGTTCTAAGGGATTCTTGCCCACAATAGTAGATATGATGGTCACCTGAATTAAATTCGCCCATGCCTGTCCATTTTAGTTCGCTGATTCCCAAGATGTCGATGTTCAATCTTGCCATCTCATGTTTGACCACCTCCAGCTTACCTTGATTCATTGATCTGACATTCCAGGTTCCTAAACAATATTGTTCTTTACAGCATCGGATTTTCTTTTCACCACCAGACACATCCACAGCTGAGTGTCCTTTCAGCTTTGGCCCAGCCGCTTCACTCTTTCTGGCGCTACTTGGAAATACCCTCTGCTCTTCCCCAGTAGCATATTGGACACCTTCCGACCTGAGGGGCTCATCTTCCGGCGTCATCTCTTTTAGCCTTGTGATACGTTCCATGGGGTTTTCTTGGCAAGAATACTGGAGTGGGTTGCCATTTCCTTCTCCAGTGGACCACATTTTGTCAGAACTCTCTGCCATGACCTGTCCGTCTTGGGTGGCCCTGCACGGCATAGCTTATGGCTTCACTGAGTTACGCAAGCCCCTTCGCCACAACAAGGCAGTGATCCATGAACGCAAATGGGGGCGCCCATCGGCGCCGCCATTTGCGTACGTGCTTTTTTTTTTTTTCAAAGTCACCCGTGATAGGCTACGTGACGATTAATGTAGCCTATCATGGCTGACTTTGGAAATCTAGCCGCGATAGGCTATGTTAATCGTTACGTAGCATATCACGGGTGTGGTGTTTTTTTTTTCATTCACTTTTTTATTTCGCGGCCGGGGAGACGGGGCGCTTCTCCCCGGCCTGAATTTTGGCCGGGTGAGGCAGGGCGCCTCCCCCCCCCTGGCCTGAACTTCGGGGGGAGAACCGAAGTGCCTCCCCCCCACCGCGAAGCAAGCTGCGGGACCAGGTAAGTGACTTTCGTACATCACTACTTCTGGGGGAGGTAGACCTTCCGGTGTCACTCCCAACCCGGTGCCGCACAACACCTGGGTGAGTGAGTAGGGTTGGTCTCCCAGGCAACTCTTATCCCCCCGCCGAGCCGCAGAACCCGTTCGGGGGGCCTCAGGCGTCACCTGTCACCATAAGGTGCCTCTGCATGCACACCATCCCTACTTTCCTGTTTTTGCCAGTCCTAGCCGCCATAGGAGTCACAAGCCTAGAGCTTGTGAAACTCCCCCCACCTGCGCAGAAGAACTTCCTGCAGGCCCCTTTGCAGATCAGATAGACATATGTTATTCACTAACTGAGACAGGCAGACACCGTCCGACCTGTAATGCTCCCTCCATGTCCACAGAATTCCCTGGCGGGTGGTGCATCCATCACCTCATTCGCATAGGCCATAAGCCATTTCTCTGTGCACTTTCAGACGTGCCCTGCCACTGGCAACATCATTCCATTCCTTCCCATTGATCCATGGGAGCAGTGAGGGCTGCAATAGGCTACTTCTGGCCAGGTATGCCAGACCACCTGCATCTCAACCAAGGCCTGTTCGATCAGGTCCTCGCCTGGCTTACAGCCGAAGTCATTCCTCTCAATGTGCAACACCTGGACCTGAGGAGGAATATTGACAGACTTTGGTGGAACAGAGTGAGGAGGGGACTCCCACCATATGCCACATCTGTGAAGCCACTGGATCTTAATGTGACGGGGTGACAGAAGCTGAAGTCTGAAGATGACATACAAGCCCTTCATGCAGCTCCATATATCATAACGTGCCCATGTAAGAGCACCCATACCGGCGTACGATGAGTCTGCTGGTCTAAGGAATAAGCACATTAGGGCAGGCAAAGCAAAAATTGTGTCAGGAAGAAGCAGACAACTCGTGAACGCAGGCTGGAATGCTGTGAAGCTCCATTTTTAAATGCCATAACATGCCTGAGAGAAACCTCCAGCAGCTACCATGGAAACTGCTTCAATGTAACAACAGTGGATTCTGACTGTAAATTACCTAGTCATAGTGGGGTAGAGCTAATGTAGAGTCTGCCCGAATTGCCTTTATGTCAACAGTAAGCCATTGAAGTGATAAAACGGAGGCCCCTCCTCAGATCCGCAGCATTCCATAAAACCCATAAGGTGCCGATGGGTCATAACCCATTGACTTGCGTTTGGCCATGGGCCACTGCCGTGCCCTTGCCATACAAATCAGTTTGATCACCAAAGATGTAAATGGGTTACATTGGGCCAGACCTGTACCTTGAAGCAAATCAAGGCCCTCCGGGACAAGTCGGCCTTGTGAGCCCAGACCAACCCTGCATTCCGTTAAGGCTGCTACATGGAACAGGGAAACGTCTTATTAGAAAGCTCAAATGGAGGGCCATTACCCCCAGAGCCCGAAAGGGGTATCCGGAGAGAGAGGGTGGTTAATTTACTAATGCAGGCAACATCTGTGCCCAACATTATCTTGCATGCCGAACCCTAAAATCTGACATGGAGTCAGTGAAACCCAACTTTGTGGGCCGGAAGGCTAAATGGCCAGCTTGCGACTTATGGTCCCAGATAGTCTGTTGTTCCTTAAGGAGGCGTGAAGTTGTGGCCAATGATCTATAGATAAGGGCCATGAATCCTATCACTGAGGCTTTGCCTAATGGGCGGCACACCTCACCTGCTCTGTCGCAGGCGGTTCCTGTATGGAAAGCCATGGAATGCAGGCTGGCATGCCTGGCTTCAGTCTCCCAGTCTCCCATAGTACTGCAAGGATGGGATCAGGGAATGGAGCACCTATGGGGCTAAGGCCCGGAAGAAGTTGACCTAATTTCGTGACAAGGCATCAACAATTGGGTTTGCCTAACCCGGCACATGGTGGACCCAGAACCAGATTTTGTAACACTGACTCTGGAGCGCGAACACACTGACACATGACATGACCCTCCAATTTCAGGAGGACGGAGAATGAATAACGTGGTCATGTTGTCATACCGAAGGGGGGGGGGTTACTGACTTGGCTATAAGGTTATCCCACAGTGTGCTTGGCGAGGGCAGCAGCCTCCACTCTACAGGCCATTACCCACAGCACGATCGAACCTGCCCTAAGAATCTGAAACCCCTTGGGGTAGTGGTGGAACCATGTGAGTCCAGCTTTGAGGAGAGGTTCATGCTTCCGGAAGGAGGTGCCATTAAAGCCCTACTAAGTTGAAGCCATGCCTGATGTATAACTGCTTGGAGCTGTGCCTAAAGGACCTAAAAGTTGTCCTGAGGGAGGTGAGAATAACACCTAAGGGTATCAGATTGGCTTCACCTAATGTTGCTGTGGGAGACAGGCTCTCAGCCTTTGTGAGCTAAGGGGCACCGAAGTAACAGGAAAGGGGAGCAATACTTGCGTTAGGTCAGAACATTGACCACCATCTTTGGACTTCATGTAGCACATGCCCATCAGGGACCTGTGGCCGGGATCCCAGACCAAGACAGCTGCCTCATCGAAGAGGTGTGTCGCACTGAGCAGAGATCATCAGGGATCTCGTGATTAACTGACTGGCCCTCAGGGAAGAGAGGTTACGAATCAGGATAAACTCCCTAGAGGATTTCCTGGGCACCATTTCGAGAAGGGAGGTCCCTAGAGTAGCTAATGGGGTGTGGAAAAAGGGGGGGGGGCTAAAAACCCTTCTGCCAGTACTGTCTTGTTAACCTCTCCTAAACCTGTCGACTCCAGGCGAGGAGAAATGTTGCTTACGAGGTAAGGATGGCCTATGTTGACCTAGAGAAAAAAGGGAGGGCTAGTGTCTTAAAGCTGGAGTATCGGCGCCAACCAAACTAAACATGGGCCATCCAGAGCTTCCTACTGCCTCAGCTTTTCCAAGTGGGACCCTACCATCCCTGGGCATTGGATAAGAGGTGCATGAGTGCTGACTGCTACAAGGGAGCACTCATGATGGAAACTGCACGTGTCCTGGGAGTATGTGCCCTTGGGGCTTTATTCCCAGCACAGATAGCAGTGCTGAAGCAGCGGACCCACCATAGGCCGAGGGCCAGTGCGGGAGACCGCCTGGTGAATATGGCCACTGCCAGATCTGTCGCCGAACCCGGTCGGGAAGGAGTCAAAATTGGAGCGAAAGGTCCTGGTCCAACAGGTCCTTGCGCAAAGAAGGGCAATGGCGGCCCTCCTGTGAGAGGCCTCAACATAAGCCATTCACACACCTCCTCAGGTGAAAAGTCATTACGAGAAGGAGTAGCCCTGGTGACAATACAACTCGCCAGATTAGCATAGGGATCCAATGTGCCCCTTACGTGGATGCCCGAGCAAGCGGGGGCAGGTGAGGGATCCTAAATTAATCCAGCAAAACCCTGTAAGATGCTGCGTTAAGCGACTGGGGTTACTGGGGTGTGACTGACGGAGCTGCAAGCGGCCTGGGCGTCATATAGGGAGATGACATTGGGGGGACAGCCGCCCCAGGGTGTTGCAGAACTGAGTCAGAGAGACCACGGAGTGAAGGAAAAAGAGTTCTTTATTTAACGTGCAGGCTTAAGGCTGGAATCACTTCCAAAGAGCCAAAAGCCCCAATTTACATCAGCAAATTGTTTTTATAGACATTATGACACATATGCAAAATCTCCCCCACCCCTTTCTGTGTGGGTTTGCAGTATTCAGCATTTCCTCTCCTAGCACCATTGTTACATAGCCTATGCAAACGGCGGTGGCTACGGCTGCTGGCGGAGCCGGCTGGCAGCTCCGCAGAATCGCTGCGGAGCACAGCCGGCCGGCCAGGATTCCGAGGGGGGAGGAACGGAGTGCCTCCCCCCCGGTGAGGGTTCTGGGGGGAGGGACGGAACGCCTCCCCCCCAACCATAAACAGATTCCACAAAAGGTAAGTGCCTTTTGTACATCCCTACATTAAAGTAATTTGTTCAGGACAGCTCCTATCAGCTATAAAATCCAGAATGAGAAAGTAATATTTGGCAGACTACAGCCAAGCCAAAATCTTTTCTTTGACTTCCATTGCCAGCAATGCCTCTAAGTTTTATTGCAATGTTGCATTAAAATGTTATGTTGTTTTAATATTGTGTTGTATGTTGGAATTGTTTTAATGTATACCACCCTCTAAATCCTTTTGGATCAAGAAGTCATTTATATATTTTTTAAAAAATGTTGATGATCTCACTGTTTCCTCCCTGCTAGTGAGAATGGATGTTTTTGTGGTAGTTACACTTCTTAGATGAGAGATTTGGAACCTATCCCCTCCAGATGTTTTTGGACTACAACTCCCACCATCCCCTACTATCAGCCATGCTGGCTGTGAAGTGAAATCCCAAAACATCTGGAAGGCCAAATGTTCCCCATCCCTGTCTTAGATGCTTCTTAAGTACAGAACTGAACTCTCCCATCAGTTCCACAACTGAAAGGATGTTACAATTCCTTGACACATTCAGCTGATCTAAGGTCCCACATAGTGTTAGATTCAGAGTAGCAAGGCCTTGGATCATCTTGAAGTGAATAACTAACTAACTTGGAGGCCTTATGATTCATCATACTCTTATTGGCTTTGCTCTTTTCTTTAGGTACTTGCATGGCGCTATATCCATTTGATTGACATGTGGATGTAGATGAAATGGCTCTTAGCTACCCTGCAGCCTAAGTGAGGGTTCTCCTCATTGCCACAACATGTAAGTAGGGATGGATGAATCTCTCAATTTCAATTTCAGTTTCTCTCAGTTTCCTATTGGAGATCTCCATGGCAAAATCTGGAGTATTTCAAAGGATAACTGAGTTTCAGTTCACAACTTCACATAAAGGTGTGAAATTTAGGTGAGTGAATTGCTCTCCCAGCCCTACTTGTAAACTCACAGGGCTTCTCAGATGTTTCTCCAGGTGCATCTGCTTTTGCAAATGTCAGACTAACTCCTTTCTGTTTAGGCAGAACAAACTCCTTTGCTTCCCTGTTTCTTTTCTTCCATCAGACATGGCTGATGCAGAATGTGGTGGCATATTCTAAAGATGGAGGTGATGGCATGGAAGAAATATGGCTATATCTGCAAAAATGAGTACAAAACCAGGCTGCTAAAGGACACTTCAATACATACTGGTTTGTAGCCTGCACAATGAAGTGCAAAAAAAGTCAAGTCAAGGTGCATAATACACTCTGAACAATCAGTGGTTGCCTGAGGTTACACAGTCACCCAACCAATAGCTCGTAGTAGTAGTCAATTACACTAATGCAAATCAATTACTGCTGCAAATCTTTTAGACCAGAGATGTTGAACCTCTTTCATGGCTCAAGGGCCAGATTCAGTTTAGAAGAAGCTCTCAAGAGCCACATTCCACTGGTGGGCAGGGGCAAAGGGGAGAGTGCTGGGGCTGAAAATATCCGCATATTTTAGCTTTAAAAAGCTCTCCCTGCCAGTAGCAAAGTCTTAGGAGAGGTGTTTCAACCTCTTGGAAGGGCAGGGGGGATGCACAAAAGCTGGGAAGCCTAATGATTGGTGGTCTGGGGAAAGGAGTAGGTCTAGGAAAGAGGACACAGCTGTCTGGGGAACCCCAGAGGCCCCAGGTGGGCCAAATCTGGCCCACAGGCCCAAGGTTCAACACCCCTACCTTAAGCAGAAATCTCCCTTGGTGCATGGGAGAGCGTAGCTGCCTATATGACACATCCTATGTGTTGTACAGCAGCCTCCATCCCTGCTCCGCGTTCCTGTGGCTAGACAGCCACAATTGGCTGCCTAGCCACAAATGCAGGGCAGGAGAAGTGTGTACAGAACAATCCCCTCTGTGCTTCTCCTGCCCTGCTTTGGGTAGGCAGTCGCCTCTGAGTTTGGAGGTGGCTGCCTATCTAGATAGGATTCTGCCCTAAATTAGGTGTCAGGTGGGCTTTTAGGGGGGAGACATGTCACAGCTGAGGTACAACTGCTGAAAAGTATCTCTCTTTCACTGCCCCCTCCACACCTGATTTGGAAGTGGCACTTGGAGAATGGCCGTGACTGATGATCACAAAGAATGGGTAGGGATGTGTGAATCAGCAAAACCTGAGCTCACCAAAGTTCTCCACATTCCATCTTGAAACTTGTTCTGACTTGAGTCTGTATCTGATTGTGAGCTTCTTTTTTCGCGTGAAAATCTGAATGTATTTCCATTCGTACTTTTCCAAATGCACACAAACTGCACACTTTTGAAATGTACACATTCTTCTCCCATTGATTAAAGCATATTTCTGTGCATTTTCAAAAGTACACATTTTTCCATGTGCATTTTAACAAATGTACGTAAGCTGTTGTATGTTGAATGCAATTTTTTTGGTCCGTGAATCACACTGGACGCTTGGAAGTGTGCGTATGAACTTTGAATGCAGATTGCGCCTGAGTCCATGTTTAGTCTGGAATGTGCAAACTGGGTAAAATCCTGATCAAAATTGAACTGAAACAAATTTCTCATACATCCCTAAGAATGATATGGGATGAGACAATCCTTCGAATTCCAAGGTCAAGCACATTCAGTCCACTGTTTTGGTATAATCAAAATTTCCTGAAGCTGGAGGTTGCATCAAGTCGACAAGATCTTTATGTGAGTTGTTCTTGTAAAAGCTACTATCCTCTCTGCAGGTGGTGAAATTACTAGCTGAGAAACTGGAACATTTCCTGGGAAATGTAGACCCTGCAACAGAGAGGATTAATTAAGACTGTTAGAGAAGATCTTTCTCTTAGGGCACAACTCTACCCCACTTCCCAGTGTTGCTGGCTGGAGGGGGTTTAAGTAGGAATGCACGAAAGTCACTTACCTGGTCCCGCAGCTTGCTTCGCGGTGGGGGGGAGGCGCTTCGCTGCTCCCCCCGAAGTTCAGGCCGGGGGGGGAGGCTTTCCTCCTCGCCCGGCCGAAATTCAGGCCAGGGGGGAGGCTTCCCGCCTCACCCGGCCGAAATTCAGGCCGGGGAGAAGCGCCCCGTCTCCCCGGCCACGAACTTCAAAAGAAAAAAAAAACGCCCCTGTGATAGGCTATGTAACGATTAACGTAGCCTATCATGGCTAGATCTGCAAAGTCAGCCGTGATAGGCTACGTTAATCGTCACGTAGCCTATCACGGGTGACTTTGGGGGAAAAAAAAAGCGCGTACGCAAATGGCGGCCCCCATAGGGAGCCGCCAATCGCGTTCCTTATTTGGTCCCTGTAGTCTACGTAAAGATTTACGTAGACTACGGCGAAAATAAGGGCAACGCTATTTGCTATTTGTTCGGGGAGAATTTCTCCCTGAACAACCTTCGGAGGACCGAATGCGTTGGCACTCGGCCCCCCGAAGTTTTGGGGAGAAATTCTCCCCATCCTTAGGGTTAAGGTGACACATTGGTGAATGCAAAGACCCATTGGCTCAAAAGCCCAGCAGAATCACCCCCACACCTTTGGCTGGCATGTTTTGGGCGGTTCACAAAAATTAAAACCAAACAACACACAATAAGTTGGACAGGCTTTGGATCTTCTGCTCCTCCCCAGCCACACTTAGGATTGCTCTGCCCATATTTGAACCATGCTTTGTTTGTTCGTTACATTTGTATCCAACTTTTCCCTCAAAGAAGCACCAGGCAGCATATATGATCCTCCTCCTCCTCTCCATTTTATCCTTACAACAACCCTGTGAGGTAGGTTAGTCTGAAAGTCAGCAACTGGCCCAAAGCCACCCAGTGAGCTTCATAGGTGAGTGGAGACTTGAATCCATGTCTTACCAGTCCTAGTCCAACATTCTAACCACTACACCATTCTGGCTCTCATATTTGAACTGAAGTGTTTAATTTACAATTGAAGGTTTAATTTAAAGCTGGTTTGGGCAAGATGGGATTTGTACACATCTGGCTCAAGAGCGTTCTAAACAATCAAGAGTATTTCCTAATCCTTATCCTCTGAGTTGATCATATCCTGCAGGTCATGCACATTTTCTTTTTTAATACGTAGCATGAAAGTTGACCCATGTACTCCAAACCAAGATATAAGCTCAAGCCAGAAATGAGAAAAAAGTGTGCATTGTCTTTCTCTGAAGTAGAACATTCTGATCTATTTATTTATTCAACTAGCCCTATCAATGTACCTAATACTTCACAGAGTAACAACAAGAAATCTTCCCCAAGGAGCTTCAAAACTAAAATTTGACACAGAGGAGACAGCAAAGGGAGGAAAGGAAGATGGAGGTGAGGGCAAATGGGAAATAATACATGTTCATTCTAGTCAGATAGCCTCAGGGTTAGTTTCTGTAGGAGATCTGGACCAAGGCGTTGCAATAAAGATTTCACAGAAAAGATTTGTTATGAAGAGGGATTCCAAGGAAGCAGGAGAAGCTAGATCACCCAACTGTTATCAGACACAGTATCCAGGCATAACTACATAAGTAGAGAAAGGGTGAAATCACTGAGGAAAAAATTAAGCCATTTTGCAAATGAGAAGGGGGGAGCTGGAGAAGTTAAGGGCTACCAAGATATGGATACCAAGATAGAAGAGCAGAGATGTACATTTGGGGGAAGGCCATGGGGTACTCAGGTGGCAAGAATGAGGAGTCTGTGCTGGGGTGGAGAGGAGACAGGAAATTTGTGTTGGGATTTAGCTATAGATGTCACATGATCAGAGTAATTTAAGAGGTTAATGGAAATGAGGATGCTAAAGTATAACAGTGGAAGAGATTAGAGGAAAAGGCTACAGCAGTCAAGGTGAGAGATGACCACAGTATGAACTGGAGTTTTAATCAAGGAAGCAGAGGGGAAAGGTTGTATTTTCATAATGTTGTAAAGGGGGAAGTGACTTGACAATGGACTGGATACGAGGAACAAAGGAGAAGGAAGAGTCAAAGATAAGCCAAGTCTTCCTGTCTATTCAACGTGGGGTGGGGGTGGGGGAGTGATGTTGTCTATGAAAGCCTAGAAAGCCATAGGGTTTTATGTGGCAACCTAGGGACAGTCTGTAGAGCAAGCCAAGCAGATGGTTGAGAACAGATACTTGAGGGACCCCAATAGAGCAAGACAGGGGAGCAGAGAAAGAGCTTCACCCCATGGAACTAGGGATTCTGGATAAGTTCAAGATGGATTGAAATGAGCTTGGATTTCTAAGAATCTGACCTGCAGAATCTGCTGTGGAGCAACCCCCTCAGGACACGCATAGTCTGTGGACTTTTGGATGATTTTTGTACTTTCCCAAAATTTACGCATATAAATCTGTAGAAAAATATGTAAGTTTCTGCTGAGGAAACACTGAATGGAATGGGGGACAGTACACTAAATGTTACATACTGAGGTAAATTATGCAAATACTTACGTAAATATTTACATAATTATTTGTGTATTTTTCCGCATGACAAAAAAAAATGCATCCATCTATGGGTGGATGACAGAATGAAAGGCACCTGACAATCTGTGAAACACAGACGGAGCGGATTTTACACAGTCCGTACATCCCTACATGGAAACAGTGAATGTGCAATTAGGCATGTAGGAAGAAATCCAAGAGGACAAAGTAAAAGAAACCAAACTTATAGATGAGTCAAGCAGGAGAAAATGGTCAATTGTGTCAAAGACAAAAGTTAGGCTAAGGCGGATGAGGTCACAGAGTAGGAGCCTTCAAAGTCTTTGTCTTTATGACTGCAAGGATATTTGATCTTACATATGAAAGGAACCCTATGTTGTGAAACAGATAAGCTAGTACCTTAAACTACAAGAGAATGTACCCCTGTTAGGGGTGAGGAAGAAATTCATTTGGTTGCATTTTAAGACAAAGTCACCTAATTTTTCACCTTTGAATCAATATGCCAACTGAAACTCAGTTATCCTCTGAAATGTGCACTTCTTTGAATTTTGCAATGGAGTTCTCCAATGCACAATCATGTGCAAAAATGCCTATCTTAGGGGAAATTGCACACAAAAATGTGCCTTTTAGTGAAAATAGCATTAAACTGCATTGTATTAGGAAAATTGCTTGCAAAAATGTGTGTATTAGGAGAAATGTGCAAAAAAATCATATGAGTTCCATGCAAAAAATAAAAACAAAACAATGTTCAGGATAAACCAAACTTATGATTGGAAAAAGGACAAATTGAGAGAAACCAAGATTAACAAATTCATCCATCCCTAACACCTATATCCTTTCTGGGGTACACATGACTGAATGCCCCTCTCATGCAAATAATAAAGACATCAATCCATGAACACAAAACTAGATTTCACAGGAGAATTATTTTAGCCTAGCCTTCTCTCTGACATGCTAGTTTTCTCTGTGTGGGAATGCACCTTTGTGAGGGAATATTCCATCCTGCGATCCCAGTCCCCTCCTGCAGCCTGATGTGTGATACAGTACATACACAAGCTTATCATCTCATTTGATGTTTTGTGAGATCTAGGTCAAAAATACCATTCACAGTGGACAGAAAGAGAGAGCCTCTCCCCCATCTAACAGGAGTCAAACTGTGAAGCAAATTATACTTTCAGACTTTTTCATAGCTCAGTTCTAAAAAAAGCATTAGAGGATCAGTAATCAAAACACTGATAGAAGCTAGCTTTGGAAGATGAAAGGGGAGATAAAGGAAAATACTGATAGGCAATTATAGTGATAGGAAATAATCCAGATAACTTTTTGTGGAGCAATGGGCTATTCACCCACTTACCAGTCCAAGATTTCACAATCCTTGCTATGACTCCATATGCAAGCCTTCTGTGGTCTGTCCTCAGTCTTGTTAATTGGGGCTTTGTGATTATTTTTACCTCAATCATGTTATTTTTAAAATCTAATTGCCTTTATTAATTCAAAAAAGTGTAAATCTTTCTCTGATTGCTCTTAACTCTATATTTCTCTCCAGTATTCCTGCCTCCCCTATTTTGGCTTCATGCCTCCAGTCTCATTATTTATGCCAGTGCTGACTGGTAAGTGGCAAAGCAGCTCTGTTGTCATGACACATTATACCTGGTAGGGAGTCTGGCCAAAGGCTGTCATTGACCTAATGAGGTGTGCCCAGTCAGTGATGAAATGTGCCTCCATTTTTGGCCCCTAGATGGCAACTGCATTGTAAGAGCAATCAGTTCTTGGATGGCCAAACAGGAAACATAGCAACTTGTGTGACAGTTTGGCAGCCTTTGCAGTCTCCAAAACAGCTGTTATGAGGCTGGGAATTAAAACCACAGGTGGAGGATGTACAGGCCAAACCTCACCTGCTGAGATTGCTTGGGCATCGTCTGCCCCAGGAATGTACAACATTTGTCTTGCCTTTGTATATGTCAGGATTCCCCTTTTGCCCTGCTGAGAACTCCAATAGCCAAAATCAACACTCAGACAAGAGGCTGCATTTCCAAGGCTTTAATTCCATTTACCCTAATGATGCGTACAGATGCAAATTGCTAGAGACTCACAGACTACAAAGGAACAGCCTTCAAGGAGTTAAAACGGGAGCCATGAAAGTTGGTCTCCGTTTGGGCAAAGGCAGCAAACTCTCTTAACTTAAGGGGTGGGAGGGGAAACTCTCCCCCTCTCCTGTGACACCTCTAGGCGCAGCTGTTGACACCGACCCAATTGGGCAGAGCGCCTAAGTTCAGCCCCTGCGATTTCCTGCTCGTGCCTGCATCTGCGCCTTGCATCTAAGAGTTCAGGTTGTCCTTCCCTCACCTCCCCCCGTTTGCTATCACTTGCAGGGAAGTGTAAAGGGAGGGCCTCTCCATCCAGCTGTGCCTCTGAAGCCTGGGAAAGTTCCTCCCCCACGTGTTGAAGCTCTTCCTCAGAATCTAAACTGCTCTGGCACTCTATATACTCAGAGGCAACCCTGACAGTATAATGTACTACACACTGATCACAGAGGTGTGATTTAGGGATGTACAGATTTTGTTAAATCCATTCCATCTGTGTTCCATGGATTATCAGACATCTTTCATTCCATCATCCAATCATTCACAGAATCTGATTTTTGTATGAGAATTTTGTTCATTTGCAAATGGCCTTTGTGCTAATGCACACTTGCACTAATGCACATTTCTGCAAAAAAAAAAAAAAAAAAACCCAAGTCAAAACAACAACAACAACAGTCCACAAGACCACAATGACTTGGGGGGAGGGGAACAAATGGTCCTCTATGGAACCTGCAGGTCAGATGCATGGAAATCCAAACTCAATTTAATCTGTTGCAGATATCTCTGACATCCCTAATTGCTGGCTTATCCCCTTGGGCATCAGTCTGCAGATTGCCACGAGCCGGGCAAGTACAGGAATCCCTGATCCTTCACCAAGCTGCAAAATGGCAGCTCGGCCTTTTTCATAAATTCCTTTTTTCATAAACTGTGCAAATGGCAGCTATAAAGCAGCCGTTGATGCAAGATTACAGGCATAAATGGTCCATTTATTCTTGTAATCTTGCATAACATGATAAGCTGTAGACTGAATTCACTGACAAGGTTCTCGCTGATTCTGGTGCACAAAACACTTATATTCTGTATTTAATTGAACAGTATGAATTCAAGCTACCTTACAGTTGTTTAAAAATCTTAATCAGGGAATTTTATTATGACTAGGGATGGATGAATTTGTCAGTTTCATTTTCTCCCATATTCATTTTCCCAAACTTAATCTCAAGTTCTTTCCATCCCATTTTGGGGGGAAATTGGCAACATTTGGAAAGTTCGTATCAAACTCCTCATACAATTTCACTGGTCAAATTCAATTGGTACATCTATTCCCATCATGGTGAGGATCATGTTGAACCTGCCTGCTATGTGGCTGTTAAAGATGAGGAGCCCGTTGATGAGAAAAAGAAGAGCTGGTGAACCCCAGTTCAGTCCCATACCCATGACTGAATGCACAGGGATTCAAAATCAAACTATTAAGACCTACACACAGAAAACCCTCTGCCTGGATGGGTGAATTTGTTAGTGTGTTGTTGTTTTTTCCTCCCACATTTCTTTTTTTTTTTTAAATCTCAACTTCTGACCATTCAGTTTATGAACAAATTTGCCATGTTTTGCTACGTTCTTATAAAAAAACAAACTCAGCAAAAATTGCCTCCATCTTAGATGCAACCAATAAAGGTATTCAAGGAGCACCATTTTCCTAGAAGTGTATGTGTTCTTTGCTGGCACCAGTCACCTTCTTGCACAGCATAAGGAACAGAATATTATTTTTAAAGGAGGTTAGAATTCAAACACGATTTTCCTCTCACCTCATGGTTCAGTGGTGAGTGGAGGATTCAGTAAACCCCCACCCCTCAGGTATTCAAAGAAGACACTGGCTTGCCCCATTGCCCACCACTGATCCACCTGGAAGCTATGCCATGGTGTCCATGCATTTGGTGTGCGTCAATGCGTGTGGTTCATCCACATGAGGGGATCCTGAGTCTGAACACCACTGGAAATAGTAATGGTAGGTAGGCCACTGGAAATTCCTCATTCATTCATTCATTCATTACTGTATTTTTAAATCACCCAATATCCAACACTCTCCAGGTGGTAAACAAAACATACAATAATGTGATCCTGCAATGAGCATTATGAAAGGTACTTCTTGTATATCATCATGGATAAGCACTGTATGGGCTTGATGCTTGCTCAAAGCATTCAGTTGCTCTGCGTGGCTACAGATCTGGAAGGGCTCATACTGCATGTTGGCATGTTTGTATTTCTGTGTATTACCTTTTTATAACGCATTATACTTTACATGGGAAAAGTAGATAGATAGATAGATAGATAGATAGATAGATGATAGATAGATACACACACACACACACACACACACAAAATTCTGAAGGAATCTGAAACATTCTCACTATACGTATACGTCTCCTATTCCCAGCTGAAGTTATTTCTGTTTGCATTTTGCTTTGAGGTACCACACACATAATGGTCTCCTTTCAGCTGTCTTTCAAACAACTGCTTTAGGTTTAACCACCTCCTTTGATCATTCATTCTGCTTTGCCTCTGACCTTACTTTACTTCCTAATACAGCACTTTGTTTCCTTTCCATTTCACCATCAATCCCTTCCTTTGGGCCCTTGATTCAAAACTACATGAGTTCTGGTGAGGACTGTGTTAGAAATGGGCAACTCTTGTTAGTTAATTATTTGGGCCAGTGGAGGTGATGGCTGTAGCAATCTTCCGGTCTTTGCCCACTAATCCTCTCTTTGGTAAATAAGGGGTTAGCTTGCTTAACCTGTCTTTAATTGCCCTTTTTCCACTCCTGTATCTTGACCACTACCCTTCTTATTCTACCTCCTCCCTTTTTTCTCCTCATCTTCAATGAGGTGCTGTTTTATTTTTCTGGCAGCTGCGACGGCTATATATGTTTGTGGGTTATTGTTTTTTTCACTTTGAATAGTTTTTTATCCTCCTCCTTTTTCTCCTTAACTATAAGTCTTAACAGACTGTTTGCTATCTGCAAATTTATCAAACTATTCCCAATATTCCCACAGACTGTGTCTAAGAGCAGACATACTCACATGATACCACCTGCATAGACCTGCCAGGGCTCACTTCATCCAGGCTGTGAGTCCGGGAATGATTGTGTGATGATTACTCTGTTGCTTTCATCTATCTGGGCTTTGCAAAAAGCACTTACAGGTACAGGTAGGGATGTACAAAAATTTTGTTTCTGTTTGCAGATCATTCTTTATTTATTTATTTATTTAAGGAGCAATTCTATGCAGATAGGCAGCCACCTCCGAACTCAGAGGTGACCGCCTATCAGTTCATTTCATTCATTTCATTAATTATATTTCTGTACCGCCGGCACCGCCGCATAGCCGAAGCTATCCGGGCAGTCCACAAAATTAAAAACCATCCAAATACATTATATAAAATATAACAACCATTCACATAATGACATAAAACAAATAAATCACACCACAACAAGATGTACCTAAAACAATTTAAAACAATCGGCCAGAGACAATCAGATATTCATTATACCCTGCCACATGCCTGAGAGAAGAGGGCAGTTTTAACCTGGCATCGAAAAGATGACAATGTTGGTGCCAGGCAGGCTTCATCAGGGAGATTATTCCATAAATGGGGAGCCACCACAGAAAAGGCCCTCTCCCTTGTCGCCGCCCTCCGAGCCTCTCTCAGAGGAGGGTCCCAGAGGAGGTCCTTGGATACAGAGCGTAGTGTACGGGTCGGTTCATGCCAGGAGAAGCATATGAAATGCATGGTGGGAAGAGCACAGAAGGGATCATCTCCTCCATGCTCCAGCTGCCGTGCATTCATGGCTAGATGGCCGATTTCAGCTGTCTAGCCACAGGATGTTGGAGCACTGGGTGAGGAGGCTCGATGAGACATAGAAAGTGTCATACCAGCACTTACAAACTCCCCACTCCACCCCCAAGGAACGTGCCCTTTTGCCCTGCTCTGCTCTGCACTGCACTTATGACCACGGAGCATGGGGATGATGCACACCACCTGCAAGGTGGCGGGGGAGGGGGTGGGGAGGCGGTTTTCTGGGAACCAACCAATCCCATGGCCATCTAGCTGCTGTCTAGAAATCATAGGATTGCACCCTTATAGTATTTTTATCCCATTAGACCCATTCACAACCCCAAATGCAAACGGGACGTCGGGAACACATTTTTTTTGGAAAAAGGTTTGCATATTCCTGAACTTGCAATTGATTGCATTTTTAATGGGCTCCATTTTAATTGAATGACCTATTTTTTGGTTCATTCAAATGGGGCAAGAGCACATTTCTGTGCACATTTTTCAAAAGTGTGCACTCTCCACCCCCACCCCACAATGACTGAAGTATGAAAATGCATATACTTCAGTCATTGCAGGGTGGGGGTGGAGAATGCACACTTTTGAAAAATAGGTCAATTTAAATGGAGCCCATTAAAAATGCAATCAATTGCAAGTTCAGGAATATGCAAACCTTTTTCCAAAAAAAATGTGTTCCCGTTTGCATTTGGGGTTGTGAATGGGTCTAATGGGATAAAAATACTATAAGGGTGCAATCCTATGATTTCTAGACAGCGGCTAGATGGCCATAGGATTGGTTGGTTCCCAGAAAACCGCCTCCCCACCCCCTCCCTGCAATGTGCATTTCTGTGCAAATTTTTCAAAAGTGTGCATTCTCCACCCCCACCCTGCAATGACTGAAGTATATGCATTTTCATACTTCAGTCATTGTGGGGTGGGGGTGGAGAGTGCACACTTTTGAAAAATTTGCACAGAAATGTGCTCTTTTCCCATTTGAATGAACCAAAAAATAGGTCATGAATGAAAATAGGAGTGAGCTGGACCTAAGTTACAAAGTGAAGTTCAGAGAATTTCAGCAAGCTCAAACATCCCTGGTTCCTTCAGGTACAGGATTCCATCGACCATATGTTCTGCTTTTAATGTTCTTCATTGTTTTGAGCTCATGTCTTTGCATGTGCAGCTTTTGCATGCAACATGGCTTTCTGGACATGCCATAAGTCACAGGCATCTTACTCCTGCCTTCAACAGATCCTGTCATCTCATGTTCTGCTGCTTAGATAGTTTCATCTAGGGATGTATGGACTGTGTAAAATCCACTCCGTCTGTGTTTCGCAGATTGTCAGGCACCTTTTGTTCCATCATCCTCCCACACACGGATGTAAATATTTTTTTTTTTGTCATGCAGAAAAATTAGCAAATAATTATGTAAGTATTTACATAAGTATTTGCATAATTTACCTCAGTACGTAAAATGTAGGATATTGTCCTCCATGCCATTCAACATTGCCTCAGCAGAAACTTGCATATTTTCCTACGAATATATATATATGCGTAAATTTTGGGAAAGTAAAAAAATCATCTGAAAGTCCACGGACTCCGTGCAGCCTGAGGGGGTTGCTACACAGTGGATTCCGCAGGTCAGATTCTTACAAATCTGAGCTCATTTTAGTCCATTTCAAGTATCTCCAGCATCCCTAGTTATATCACTTGCATAAGCAGTTATTCATGAGAGCTAGGGACAAGTCACACAGTATGAATCAGCTCCAAGTCACATGGTCCTGTCCACAGTCTTGGGTCTCGCTTAAATCAATTTGCCAGTTCTGAGTTGTGAGCTTTATAGAATTCAAATCTAACACAAGCTGCAGAGTATTGTTTAAGCTGTCAGTAGCAGCAAGTGAAAATACAGGCAAGATTATTACCTGAGTTAACCCCTGTTTTACCTAGTGAATGTATGAAGTGGAGATCATCTCCCGTGTTATTTTTCCAGCCTTCCTTTCATAGGGATGGGTAAGAAATTGGATTTGTTTGGATTAGGGATGTATGAGAATGTCATTTTGGCTTGCAAATTATGTGACTCTCCAAACGTGAGTGTAAGCATGTGTCTGCCAAAAATATTTGCAAATTGTCAAACACATCCTTGCATTGTGCTCATTCCCAATTCCCAGTTTGATTTGCGCAAACTTATAATTTGCACAAAATTCCTCTATAGACTGAATCAGTCCCACTTTAGTCTATGGAGGAAAGTTTGGGGGAAATTGCACAAATCTCCTGTTTGATCGCTGTTCAATCAAATGGGACATCATACAGGCCAGGAAGGTGAGCCCCACTTGTCAGCAATCAGGCCCTGCCCTAGATTGCTTTTGGCTGTGTTTTTTTTTTTTTTTGCTGCTTTGTGCTGTGAGGGAGACCACCATCATTAGCAGAGCCAATAAAAGAAGAATAAACTCTGCTAAGTTGATTCCCAACCTGACCCAGCTGTGTCTATCTCCTGGGACAGCTCTTATCTGCCAGGATCTGATGCAGGACAGCAGTGATGCCAAAGGGAGAGATGCCAAAGGGGATTGGAGGGAGCCACTTTGGGGGCAGGGGTGGGGGGGATGCAAGGCCAAGGGCCACCCACTAACATTGGGTTGATTGGCTTTTACGGTTCTTGTGTGTGGCTGGTTTTCCTTTCAAAAATCTGGTCATGTGCTGGGAGAGAGGATATGAGGCTGGGGGGGCACTGAGGGGGCCCCAATTAGTGTGGTTGCAGGTAGAAGGAGATATGGCATTGGGAGGAGGACTAGCCAGGTTAGGGGAACATGGCCCAAATCTTAACAGCTGTACCATGTTCCGGTCCTTCCCCCACCCTCAGGTATGTTGGTTGCCCTATCAGCCTGTCCTCAGGTCTCCGGATGCTGTTCTTAAATGCTAGACTGGTTCAAAATAAGACCTCTAACTGTCATACATGCCTTAATAGAGGATGAGGTGGCTGATCTGGGTTGGTGAGCAGGGAGGAGTTATTCCCTCCCAGCTGTACCTACCAGGGCACTTGGTTCAGCATCAGGGTAGACTTGATGGCCAGGGAGGGGTGGTTTTCAGGGGACCCTCTGTAGGCTTCCAGTCCTTCTGACTAGAGTATCTGGAGTATCTGCACCATGTGTTGGACAGAGCGAGCCACCAGGACAGCTTTTGTTGAAGGGTCACCAAATTCGCTGCTCAACAGTCTCCCTATCTGAGCTGACAGAGGTGGTTTCATGTATGCTGTTGAGGTCCCCCTGACTGTTGGTTCTGAGGAATGTCAACATTCATGCTGAAAGCACCTGGCCCTAGGGATGGCAGAGAATTTCTCCCCGAAACTTCGGGGGGCCGAGCGCCAACGTGTTCGGCCCCCTGAACAAGATTCGGGGAGAAATCCTCCGCACCCCCCTGCACCCCGCACCCCCCCAGGACGGGACTTACCTTCACCGAATGTCCCTCCTGGCGGCGGGTCCGGCCGGCGGTTCGGCGAGTGTTCGAGCGGGGCGGGAGCGGCAGCCGCTGCTGCCATTGCAATAAAAGAAAAAAAATGCCCCCGTGATAGGCTACGTGACGATTAACGTAGCCTATCACGGCTAGATTTGCAAAGTCAGCCATGATAGGCTACGTCAATCGTCACGTAGCCTATCACGGGTGACTTAAAAAAAAAAAAAAAAGCACGTACGGATAATGGCGGCCCCCATAGGGAGCCGCCATTCACATTCCTTATTTGGTCGCTGTAGTCTACGTAAAGATTTACGTAGACTACAGCGACTAAATAAGGAACGTGAATGGCGGCTCCCTATGGGGGCTGCCATTAGCGTACGCGCTTTTTTTTTTTTAAAGTCACCCGTGATAGGCTACGTGACGATTGACATAGCCTATCATGGCTGACTTTGCAGATCTAGCCGTGATAGGCTACGTTAATCATCACGTAGCCTATCAGGGGGCGTTGTTGTTGTTTTTTTAAAACTTTTGCGTTCACGGCCGGGCGAGGCGGGAAGCCTCCTCCCCGGCCTGAATTTCAGCCGGGGCAAGGTGGGAAGCCTCCCCCCTGGCCTGAATTTCGGCCGGGGCGAGGCGGGAAGCCTCCCCCCCGGCCTGAACTTCGCGGGGGGAGCAGCGAAGCACCTCCCCCCCACCGCGAACGTCCTTCGACGACAGGTAAGGGACTTTCGTCCACCCCTACCTGGCCCAAAGCAGGTCAAGATGTCATGGTCTCCATGACAACCATGGGTCCATCCCAATGTGTCATCGACTCAACTATGTAGTGGGGCATACTCTAAACTTCATTTTCTCAACTGGACATGGAGATGGTGATTTGAAGGTGCAGGATTTTGAATCAGTCCCTTTGTCATAGTCAGATCATCACCTGCTGAGGTTTAGGCTTATGGCTGCTTTTCCCCTCTGCAAGGGTGGGGGACCTATTAAGATGGTCCACCACTGGAGACTAATGGATCCAGATGGTTTCCAGAGGGCTCTGGGGAATTTTCTGGCTGATGTAGTTGTCTCTTCTGTCAAAACCCTGGTTCATCTGCAGAATGCAGAAATGACCTGGGCAGTGGACACAATTGGTCCTGAGTGCCTTGTCTACAGTAAAGCGTGTACTGCTCTGTGGTATACTCCAGAGCTGATAGTGATGAAGCAAAATAGGAGACAGCTTGAGTGCAGATGGAGAAAGAACTCCTGGTGGATGCAACAGAACACTGATGTGTGTCTATGGTTACATATATTCAGGGACAGAGAGGGCAGCAAAGAAAGCACATCTTGCTACCTCTATTGAATCCTCAATCTCACATCCAGTGGAGCTTTTCAGGGTCATCCAGGGGCCATTACATGCCTGCTCAAAGGACATTGTAGACCTGTCTGAGGCCCACTGTAATACACTTGCTAAGTAGGGCTGTGCACCGCTTCAGTATGAAACCCAAATAACGAGGTGAAGCGGGCTGATTTGGACGTGCCTCCTCATGATACGAAGCAGATCAGACCAACAGTGAGGCACCACAAAGCGAAGCAGCTCCTCCACAAAGTGCCACGTCTGCCTCGTATATTCGGAGTTCTTCATATGCCTTCTGAGCAGCCCAGACAGCTGCTGTCTCCAAAATGTATCAACTTCTGAAAGATCATGCAGACGGGTAGGAAGAGGAGGAGGGAGGAGGAAGGTGAAAGGACGCAGAGGCACCAAATGTATCAATTTGAGTTAGATCTGGCCACTGAGAGAGGCGGGGGAAGGGGAGAGGAAAGGCAGGGGGAGGATGAGGGAGTGAGGTTTGCTGTGAGTCAGCCTCCTTTTGCTCATTAGCATCCCAGTTCATGTTTAGGTTCAGGTAGACAGAGAATCTAGCCTTTGCTATGTTCAGCTACAGGGAATGACCACACATCACAACTGTGGTACTGTACTAAGAGGGAACATGAACTTGTTTGTCTCTTTAGCTTTCTGGCTTTGGATACACATGAGGTGGTGCGTCCACCTCATGTGTAACTGCAGGGCTCAGTCCTGGGCCCAGTGCTCTTCAACATTTTTATTAATGACTTGGAGGAGGAGGTGCAGGGAATGCTGATCAAATTTGCAGATGACACAAAAGTGGGCAGGACAGCTAATACCATGGAAGACAGAAACAAAATTCAGAGTGATCTTGATAGGCTGGAGTGCTGGGCAGAAAACAACAGAATGACATTTAATAGGGATAAATGCCAAGTTCTGCACCTAGGAAAAAGAAACCAAATGCACAGTTACAAGATGGGGGATACGTGGCTCAACAACACTGCAAGTGAGAAAGATCTTGGAATTGTTGTCGATCACAAGCTGAATATGAGCCAACTATGTGATGTGGCTGCAAAAATGGCCCATGCTATTTGGGGCTGCATTAATAGAAGCATCACTTCCAAATCCCGGGAAGTACTAGTTCCCCTCTACTCAGCACTGGTTAGGCCTCATCTGGAGTACTGTGTCCAGTTCTGGTCACCACACTTTAAGAAGGATGCAGGCAAGCTGGAGAGGGTTCAGAGGAGGGCAATGAAGATGATCAGGGGAGTGGAAACAAAGCCCTCTGAGGAGAGACTGAAAGAACTGGGCATGTTTAGCCTTGAGAAGAGAAGACTGAGGGGAGAGATGATAGCACTCTTCAAGTACTTGATAGGTTGTCACAGAGAGGAAGGCCAGGATCCCTTCTCCATCATGCAGGACACGGAAGAATGGGCTCAAGTTACAGGAAGCCAGATTACAGCTGAACATCAGGAGAAACTTCCTGACTGTTAGAGCAATATGACAACCAATGACCTAGGGAGGTAGTGGGCTCTCCCACACTGGAGGCATTCAAGATGAGGCTGGACAGCCAACTGTTGGGGATGCTCTGACTTGGATTCTTGCATTGACCAGGGGGTTGGACTCGATGGTCTTGTAGGCCCCTTCCAACCTTACTATTCTATGATTCTATGATCAGTGGCTGCAGAGGATTTACTCTATTGCATGATTAAGTCCTATTAGCTTCATTAAGGCAAGCCAGTGTAATGTCAGACAGCCTGTCTTCTCTTTGAGACAGTTCCTAACAACCAATTGCTCTCTGGCTTTGGTTCAACTGTCTCTGTGGTAGTGCTCTCAAAACTATTTGAATACTTCATTGGTCAAATCCATGTTCTCTACATGAAAGTGCCTTAAAGCACATTAAACCAATGACCTGCCTAGCCCAGTACTACCAATAGGGGACTAATATATTCATCTTTTTTCCAAGTCCTGCTCCTGCACAGATTATTTTATGCCAGTTCTGCAAACTAAATTCCCAAGGGGAGATTCAGAATTGTACCCAGAGCTTTAGATATGCAAAACTCTATCACAGAGCCACAAACTTGTATTATAGTTACTTGGAGAGAGAGAGAAACTGACTTTTGGCCCAGCAAGCTCTTCCACTTCAGTTGTGAATTTGGTAAATATAAAATTTTCATGTATAACATGAGCCCCAATTTGCTGGTGCACATAGCCTCACTGATGATCAGCAACACATCATTCTCCTCAATGTTAATGACATTTTTGAAAATTTTCTAAGGGGGAGGTTGCTGTGGGAACATTGCTTTCATTTAGGGATGTCAGAGAATTCCGCCCAGATTTTAAATGGGCTCGAATTCTGACAAATCCTGTCCACGTAATCCTCCTCGGAATGGGGTGGCCAGATCGACCCAAACCGGATCTCACATGGACACTTTTTTTTTTTCTCCGCCAAGGGGTGGATTTTTCGAAAATAATTAAAAAAATAAAAACGTAAATCAGAAATGGAGGAAGAAAGACCATGAGTGGCTTTGGCATTTTCAGGAGGCTTTCTCTCGCTGGGGCTGAGTCATCCACAGAAATCCTCCATCTTTTCTGTTTATTGTCTGTGGCGGTCAGGTGAGGTCAGGTCAGGTCCAGTGAGGTCAGGTGAGGTGAAGTCAGGACAGCTTTGGTGAGGTGAGGTGAGGTCAGAACAGCTCCGGTGAGGTCATCTGAGGTGAGGTCAGCTGAGGTGAAGTCAGGTGACCAGAAGTTACACAGGGAATCCCCGCGAAGGGCTTTAATCTTACAGACACCGGGGGCGTGCAGAGAGGATATTTCAGCAGGAATTATGAAAGTATTTACGTAAGTTCTGGAGCCAAAAAAAACAGGGGGGGGATCTGAGGCAGGCGAATGGCAGAACGGGGTGGCCCTCGGTTCTGCGGCATCCTTGTGGAGTGGAGCCGCTCCACGAGGATTCCAGGGGGAGGAACAGATCGCCTCCCCCTCCCCCCATGGATTCCCCACCAGAACAGACCGTGGGGAATCCGTACACCCCTATTTTTCATGCCTGTGATAGTGTGAAAGCACCCTATTATACCCCTCCAGTGAAATGTTTATATAATCTTTTCAAATTAAAATACCCTTCTTGCCACGTTACCCTGGGAATAGGAATGGACAGACTCACCTCTACCCATCCCCACTGGGTGCTCTCTGAACAGCCACCTTCCCCTGCTCACTGTGCTGCACAAGCCACTGACCAGCCCAGTGGCTGCCCATCCCCTTGCCAAGCCAGTTTTTGCAAAATAATCTTCGCTCTGAGTTTTTCATAAAAGTAATGTTGCATAAATGGCAGCCATAAAGGGTATATTTAGGCAACATTACAGGCATAAATGGACCATTTACAGCTGCCATTTATGCAATGTTACTTTTACGGAAAACCCCAAGCCGTTGGGTTTTTTTTTTCAAAATGGCAGCTCAGCAAGGAGACACACTCGTGGACTGTGTAGCACTTGGCAAATGGCCCAGTAAGCTTGTGATGGCTTGGCAAGTGGGGTCCAGGAGGCTGAGCAGGAGGGAGTCTGCCTGACTCCACACACCCCCTCAGACTTCTGTGACATCCCTACCTGGGAAGGATCATAGCTAAGTAGTAGAGAAAGCTACCCTATATCGGGTCACTCTGACCATCTAGCCCAATATATTCTATTTTGACTGGCAACAGCTCTCCAGGGCACTTGGACATCAAAATCCATACTCTTCAGAATCCGGTGATGGAACTCGCAAGCTACACACAGAAATGTGTATATTAAGGAAAGGTGCATACAAAAATGCATACATGCAGAGAAAGTACGTTCAAACATGCATTGTTTCAGGGCAAAATCACTTTCAAAAAGTTTACATGCTAGGAAAAGCGTGTGCAAAAATGCATGCACCAGCGGAAATATGCATGAAAACGTGGGTGAATTTGGGAGCAAATTTTGTTTTAGCAAAATCACAAACTGATCCAGAAATGGGCCAGGATGAATTTACGGTTGAGGAAAGTGAGAAACTGACCGAGATGGAAATGAACAGTTTTGTCCATTCCTAGTGCAGGGGAATGAACCATGTGGAAGAGTGCTTGCTCTGCATGCACATGGCCCCAGGTTTAATCCCTGGCATCTCCAGTCAAAAGGGTCTGGTAGAAGACAACATGAGGACCCTAGAGACCCACTACCAGACAGCAGACCACACTAGGACTACATGGACAAATAGTCTGACCAGCTAGAAGACAGCTTCTGATGCCTTGTTGTTGGCTGTTGCTTCCTCTGGGGGTGTCAGAGGAATCCGTCTGGGGAGTGGAGCTCACTGAGCTTTCATAAGCTCACCCCCATGCCCACCAGACCTCAGCTTATTTTCCGGCAAGCTGGCCCAACTCAATCAGTTCACAGTCCACAGTCTTCCCTCTTTAAAAATTTCCACAAATAGCAATTTGCCCCAACTGCAGCTGCAGTTAGCACCATTTGCACAAATGGCAGCCATAATTTCAGTAATTTGTGCAAGCTGCAGTCACAATGTGTGAAAATCATTCAAATTACAGTTGCAATTTGTGCAGATGACACAAATTGCAGCTGCAATTGGGGAAAATTTCTATTTACACTGTTTTTTTAAAAAATACACAAAAAAAGTCCCCGGATTTTGGGAAATACCCACAGCACCACAAAATCCAGTGACCCCCCAAAGGTTCAGATTTCCTGGTGATGGACTAATTTTCTAATTTTCCTCTGTTCTTCCCTATTCTTCCCTCTGTTCCCCCCTCTTCTCAAGTACTGGAGTACACATATACAGTTTTGTTTTTTTGTTTTTTTAAAGGAACAAAGATGTTCAAACAAACAATCCCATTGCTGCACACAGCTAATCCTCCTTCACCAGCACCTACATCAATCATGGGGACAAATGAAATTGCACTGCTGGTGTGCATCAGACCAGGGCCTTCTTTAGTGCACTAATAGATTTTTTGCCATTTTTCTTCTTCGCTCGAAAGACCTTAAGAAAATAAGATGCACTCCACAGATCTGACAAGGCTAAGGATGCATCTGATTGGATTTCAGCCTAGAGGCATATTTTAAACTGGGTAGGGCCGTCGCCATACATTTCCAGATTGTCCTCATTCTCAACGGCTCTGAAAGTACTTTATGAAGCCATTTAAATTTTCATTCTTATTCATGCATTAACAAAAGATTTTGTGGAAGGGATTCAGGGACAGAGGAGGCTGGGAGAATTCTCTTAATTGTCTCAGAGCCTGTATTAAAATTACCCTCTTATCATAAATAAGGAATGAACTTAACCGACCATAAGTTGGTGTGGATATACACGGCATGCCAGCCCTCGCTCCAACCCTTCAAAGCAAAAGTGCTTCCTTGTTAATAATACATCTGGAAATAAAAAGGAAAAAAGATACCTGGAGATTTCCAATTAGCAGACACTGCTTCTCCGCTTGTGCTCAAGCTTTAAATAAAGTTCGTTAGCATTACAAACGAGACGCATGGCAATAGCATTGCCAGTGCTGACCTTGCAAAATATAGCTCTGTGCTTATGATTTACAGCTTCCTTCTTTCTCAATCCTTACCACCTGGAGGAAGAGGAAGAGAATAAGCTTTTTAATAGCTATGCTGAAAATTTATCCTACTTTTTTTTTACTATTCTCATTCAGTTTGATGGACAAGGAATTGCTTTTGAAAAGAAATTCAAAGGAGAAGAAAATTTTGGAGGAATTCTCATGGATTGGGTTTGGGGATTTTGTGCTTATCTTCCTTCTGAGGTGGTCAAGGAGTGCGTGTGAGTGTCCTGTCTTTCACTGAGCAATCATCTCTCTGGAAGCCTGTAACTTCCTCAGCTTCCCACAACTCAGTTAAAGCCCAGGGGAAGACATCATGAGTTAACTCCTCCAATAGGCATTTACAGATCAGGAAGTGCAGGCAGCCAGGGAGGCTACAGAGCAATGAAAAGATGTATAATATATTTTTTAAAAAAAATACACAACACCTTTGGCCATCTTGCAGTGAATAGATATGCTAAAAAAACCCACCACCTAAAATATATTCAAAATAAATTATAATATACCCTGAGAAGTGAGAATGGTGCAGAAAAATGGAAGGGTTTTGTTTGTTTGTTTGTTTGTTTGTTTGTTTTTGCTGCCATGGAAAACCACAGCTTTTTTGCTGCCATGCCACACTGCCAGATTTGGTGGCAAATTCAGCAGTGAGTTTTTTTATCCTGTTTTGCAATCCCTTTGTGCTCAGGCACATTAGCAAACTATGGTTTTGATGTATGCATGGATGTATCTTTATTACCATGTTGACATCTTTATTATAAAATATCTTTCCATTTCTTTTCTATTAAAAAAAATCAAATTGAAATGGCAGAATATATAATATTCTGTAAAAAGGATAAAACATCTTAGACTCCTTTCTATCAAACTTGTACTCAAGGTGACATACAAACCAGAAAAAGAATACCAGGACAATTAATAAAGCCAGTATAATTGAAAAACACATACACTACAATTAACTGGATACTAAAATAACAGGTGGAAATTAGACTGCTCATTCAAAAATTGCTGAAAATTGATATATTAATATTGGAAGGCAACCAGAGCAGGACTTCCCCAGATGTGCTTGAGGAACAGGAAGGATTTATTTGGGAGAAGGTATCACTCATATTTCTGCCAACCTAGCAGTTCGAAAGCAAGAAATTGCAAGTAGATAAATAGGTACCACCTCGGCGGGAAAGGTAACAGCGTTCCATGCACCTCGGTGTTCAGTCATGCCGGCCACATGACCACGGAAGCATCTTCGGACAGCGCTGGCTCTTCGGCTTAGAAACGGGGATGAGCACCGCACCCTAGAGTCGGACATGACTGGTTGGGGACACCTTTACCTTTACCTTTACTTTTATCACTCATATACACTGGCCTCAGGCTCATTACAGAATTCTCCTTTCAAATCACTCACCAGATACAGAAAGAGTTCCAGGACTAGTACATACAGAAGGAAATAGAGTCTACCCTTATGAGCATCCTATAAATCCAATAAGCAAGCTTCATTAGGCTGAGAGTTCCTGGGAGAACATTTGCCTACAAGCAAAACTGGTTTTGCTACAGTCAGTCCTGCCCATCTCCCCACCCACATTGCTAATAGCAGGCAGTGGGAGCAATTCCGATCAAGACAATGATGGGGCCAAAGGGTTAACGCCCCCCTCTCCCATGCCACAGTTCTAATCCAGCTCACGCACTCCCATGTCAGCTATTCACTAGGGGGACAATGACTGTTCACGTCCGTGACATTCCTTAAGGCACACGTGTCTCCTGGGTTGGGATGGACAAAAGTCCCTTACCTGTTCTCGAAGCTTGCTTCGCGGTGGGGTGGAGGCGGTTCGGTTCTCCCCCTGAAGTTCAGGTGAGGGGGGGGAGGCGCCCCGCCTCGCCCGGCTGAAATTCAGGCCGGGGGGGAGGCGCCCCATCCCTTGCCGGCGAAATTCAGGCCGGGTAGGAGCGCCCCGTCTACTCGGCCGCAAAAAAAAAAGTAAACACGCACACACGTGATAGGCTACGTAACAATTTACATAGCCTATCACAGCTAGATTTCCAAAGTCAGCCATGATAGGCTATGTAAATCGTCACGTAGCCTATCACGGGTGACTTTGGAAAAAAAAAAAAGCGCGTATGCAAATGACGGCTCCCATGGGGACCACCATTTGTGTTCCTTATTTTGACACGTCTAGTCTACATAAAGATTTACGTAGACTACGGCGAAAATAAGGGCAACGTAAATAGCGTTCCCTTATTTTCGCCGTAGTCTACGTAAATATTTACGTAGACTAGACGTGTCAAAATAAGGAACGCAAATGGCGGCGCCCATGGGCCGCTGCCCTTTGTGTACGTGCTTTTTTTTTTCCCCCAAAGTCACCCGTGATAGGCTACGTGACGATTTACGTAGCCTATCACGGCTAGGGATGGCGGAGAATTTCTCCCCGAAACTTCGGGGGGCCGAGCGCCAACGTGTTCGGCCCCCCGAACAAGTTTCAGGGAGAAATCCTCCGCCCCCCCCCGCCCCCCGCCACCCCCCGGGACGGGACTTACCTTCCCTGAATGTCCCTCCCGGCGGCGGGTCCGGCTGGCGGTTCGTCCGGTGTTCGAGTGGGGCGGGAGCGGCAGCCGGTCTTTCGACCGGCTGCCGCCCCCGCCATTCCAATCAAAGAAAAAAAAAAAAAAGTCCCCTGATAGGCTACGTGACGATTCACGTAGCCTATCACGGCTAGATTTGCAAAGTCAGCCGTGATAGGCTACGTGAATCGTCACGTAGCCTATCACGGGTGACTTTAAAAAAAAAAAAAAAGTGTGTACGGATAATGGCGGCCCCCATAGGGAGCCGCCATTCCCGTTCCTTATTTGGTCGCTGTAGTCTGCGTAAATCTTTACGTAGACTATGGCGAAAATAAGGGCAACGCTATTTGCGTTGCCCTTATTTTCGCCGTAGTCTACGTAAACATTTACGTAGACTACAGCAACTAAATAAGGAACGTGAATGGCGGCTCCCTATGGGGGCCGCCATTCGTGTACGCGCTTTTTTTTTTTTTAAAGTCACCCGTGATAGGCTACGTGATGATTCACGTAGCCTATCACGGCTGACTTTCCAGATCTAGCCATGATAGACTACGTGAATCGTCACGTAGCCTATCAGGGGACGTTGGTTTGTGGTTTTTTTTTACTTTTGTGTTCGCGGCCGGGCGAGGCAGGAAGCCTCCTCCCTGGCCTGAATTTTGGCCGGGCAAGGTGGGAAGCCTCCCCCCCGGCCTGAATTTCGTCCGGGCGAGGCGGGAAGCCTCCCCCCCCGGCCTGAACTTCGTGGGGGGAGCAGCGAAGCGCTCCCCCCCACCGCGAACAAGCTGTGAGAAAAGGTAAGTGACTTTCGTCCACCCCTAATCACGGCTGACTTTGGAAATCTAGCCATGATAGGTTATGTAAATCGTCACGTAGCCTATCACGGGTGTGTTGTTTTTTTTTACTTACTTTTTTATTTTGTAATGGCTGCCGCCCCCGCCCCCCACGAAACGCTGCCGAAACACCGCCGGGACCCGCCACCGAGAGGGACATTCGCTGAAGGTAAGTCCCATACCGGGGGGGGGGCGGGGGGCCGGCAGAGAATTTCCCCAACACTTTCGGGGGGCTGAATGCCTCAGCGCTTGGCCTCCCGAAGGTTCGGGGAGAAATTCTCCGCCATCCCTAGTAGCGTCTACTTATCGTACATCCCTAAGACTGGTACTAGCAGACTTCCTCCATAGCCAGCACCGCCAATTCTGATTGAAATTGGCACAAGTATACCTCTCATGTCATCCTTTCCCTGCCCAAGGTGGAATTTCAAGAAGGCGAAATGGGATGTATTTACTGAAAATCTAGACAAATGCTTAGGCTGGATCTCCCCTAAATCCAACAATTATGAGAGATTTACAGGTGCATTTATATGTGCAGCAAGAAAGGCTGTTCCTAAAGGATACCGCAAGCAATATATTCCAGGGTGGAATGATACCTGCGAGAACCTGTATCAACTACTTTTAAAAAATTGAGACCATGATATTGCAGATGACTTGTTACATAGCCTCGATATAGCACAGCGAGAGAAATGGATGGAGACCCTAGAATCGCTCAATTTTAAAACGTCTAGTAGAGAAGCATAGTCTTTGCTACAGAAATTAGGGGGAAGTAAGAAGAAAATAAATGATAAGACACACATTTCAGCCAATAAGATCGAGGCACACATATTGTCTACATCTAGAGCTACAAGGCACAAAGTCTATACAAGACAAATTAGACAAAAACTTAGTGCTCTTAAAACTACTTGTCCTGAACAATCTGAATATTCACGCCCTTTTCCCCCCTTTGAAATTACAAACACACTCAAGGATATAAAAGCTGGCAAGGCACCTGGACATGATGATATACATCCTGAATTCCTCCTGCATTGTGGAAAATATGCAAAAAGATGGTTGGCAGAATTCTTTTCGGATGTTATGGAAACAGATATAATACCACACAAGATGAAGCAAGCAAAAATCATTGCAGTACTTGAACTGGGAAAAACAAATGACCAACCAAAGAACTATTGACCAATCGCACTGCTAAGCACTGTCTATAAGCTTCTCAAAAGGCTTCTGCATAATAAAATCAGCCAGAAGATACTCCAGATAATGCCAGTGGAACAAGCTGGATTTCACCCCACACGAAGCTGCACTGACCAAGTGCTTTCATGAACAACCTATATAGAAGCAGGATATCAGGCGAAGCAAAAAACATCAGTTGCTTTTATAGATTTAAGTGCAGCATATGATACAGTGTGGAGACATGGACAACTTTATAAATTAATACAAGTAACCTCGTGCCGAAAAACTACCCAACTTATTGATAATATGCTTGCTGGAAGAATTTTCTCTATGACTATAGGCGAGGATACTAGCATCCCTAAAATTTTAAACAATGGACTACCACAACGCTCAGTTCTTGCACCTCTCCTTTTCAATCTATACATAGCTGACATATCACATACAAAGTCTAGGAAGTTTGGCTATGCAGATGATTGGGCTATAGCCACACAACATAAATCCCTTGAGACAACTGAAGATGTCCTCACTTCCAATCTAGACATACTGGATAAATATTTCTGTAAGTGGAGCTTACACCCAATCCAACAAAGACGGAAGTAACATGCTTCCACCTTTGTAACAGATCAGCAGGCAGAGAGCTCAACATTCAATTTAAGGGAAAACGGCTCAATCACAACATGCATCCCAAATATCTTGGGGTCACACTGGATAGGACACTTTCCTATAAAGAACACTTGATGAAGACTGCTGCCAAACTGAGAAGTAGAAATAACTAGGGATGGCGGAGAATTTCTCCCCGAAACTTCGGGGGGTGCCGAGCGCCAACGTGTTCGGCCCCCCGAACAAGTTTCGGGGAGAAATCCTCCGCACCCCCCCGCCCCCCGCACCCCCCCGGGACGGGACTTACCTTCCCTGAATGTCCCTCCCGGCGGCGGCTAGCGGTTCGTCCGGTGTTCGAGCGGGGCGGGAGCGGCAGCCAGTCTTTCGACCGGCTGCCGCCCCCGCCATTGCAATGAAAGAAAAAAAAAACAAACCGTCCCCTGATAGGCTACGTGACGATTCACGTAGCCTATCACGGCTAGATTTGCAAAGTCAGCCGTGATAGGCTACGTGAATCGTCACGTAGCCTATCACGGGTGACTTTAAAAAAAAAAAAGCGCGTACGTGAATGGCGGCCCACATAGGGAACTGCCATTCCCCTTCCTTATTTGGTCGCTGTAGTCTACGTAAATCTTTACGTAGACTACAGCGAAAATAAGGGCAACGCTATTTGCATTGCCCTTATTTTCGCCGTAGTCTACGTAAACATTTACGTAGACTACAGCAACTAAATAAGGAACGCGAATGGCGGCTCCCTATGGGGGCCGCCATTCGCGTACGAGCTTTTTTTTTTTTTTTTAAGTCACCCGTGATAGGCTACGTGACGATTCACGTAGCCTATCACGGCTGACTTTCCAGATCTAGCCATGATAGGCTACGTTAATTGTCACGTAGCCTATCAGGGAACTTTTTTTTTTTTTTACTTTCGTGTTCGCGGCCGGGCGAGGCGGGAAGCCTCCTCCCCGGCCTGAATTTCGGCTGGGCGAGGCGGGAAGCCTCCCCCCCGGCCTGAATTTCGGCCGGGCGAGGCGGGAAGCCTCCCCCCCCGGCCTGAACTTCGTGGGGGGAGCAGCGAAGCGCTCCCCCCCACCGCGAACAAGCTGCGAGAAAAGGTAAGTGACTTTCGTCCACCCCTAGAAATAACACTCTACACAAACTATGTGGCACTACCTGGGGCTCGACAGCGGATACGCTAAGAACGACCGCACACAGTCTGGTTTACTCAGCAGAAGAGTACTGTGCCCCAGTGTGGCTTAATAGTCCAGACACAAGAAAGATCGATACACAACTGCATGAGTCAATGTGTATTGTTAGTGGGATGATACGATCTACTCCCACATACTGGCTGCCTGTTTTGAGTAGGGTTGGTGGAGAATTTGTCCACGAATCTTCAGGAGGCCGACTGCCGACGCATTCGGGCCCCCGAAAGTGTTGGGGAAATTCTACGCTGCCCCCCCCCCGGGATGGGACTTACCTTCGGCAAATGTCTCTTTCAGCGGCGGGTCCCAGTGGCGTTTCGGCGGCGTTTCGTTGGGGGCGGGGGCAGCAGCCAGTCTCCCGACCGGCTGCCGCCACTGCCATTGCAAAAAAAAAAAGTAAAGTAAAAAAAAACAACACACACCCGTGATAGGCTACGTAACGATTTACGTAGCCTATCACGGCTAGATTTCCAAAGTCAGCCATGATAGGCTACGTAAATCGTCACGTAGCCTATCATGGGTGACTTTGGAAAAAAAAAGCGCGTACGCAAATGGCAGCGCCCATGGGGTGCCGCCATTTGCATTCCTTATTTTGGCACGTCTAGTCTATGTAAACATTTACATAGACTACGGCGAAAATAAGGGAACGCTATTTGTGTTGCCCTTATTTTTGCCGTAGTCTACGTAAATCTTTACGTAGACTAGACGTGCCAAAATAAGGAACGCAAATGGCAGTCCCCATGGGAGCCGCCATTTGCGTACGCACTTTTTTTTTTTTTCCAATGTCACCCGTGATAGGCTACGTGACGATTTACATAGCCTATCATGGCTGACTTTGGAAATCTAGCCGTGATAGGCTACGTAAATCGTTATGTAGCCTATCATGGGTGTGTGTGTTTTACTTTCTTTTTTCGTGGCTGGGTAGACGGGGCACTCCTACCCGGCTTGAATTTTGCCGGTGAGGGATGGGGCGCCTCCCCCCCGGCCTGAATTTCGGCCAAGCAAGGCGGGGTGCCTCCCCCCCTTGCCTGAACTTCAGGGGGAGAACCGAAGCGCCTCCCCCCCCACCGCGAAGCAAGCTGCAGGACGAAGTAAGTCCCTTTCGTCCATCCCTAATTTTGAGCCATATACCACCTCCGGATGCAAGACGAAACAGCGCCCTTCTTCAAGAATACTGGAAGATTATTGACAATCTCCAGCTAACAATATTAATTGAGGTAACCTACTTGGAGAGAAACAGGTTAAGATCGAGACATCCAGCCATTTCTACCGCTAAAGCTCTTCTAGAAGATGATTTCAATATCCACAACACATGGAAACAACATTGGCTAGGATATTGCCCTCCACAATGCCGAAGCTTGCCCTGCATCTTGGAAAAACCACGTGGATTTGACCAGCCCCATGCGATATGGACAACCTTGAACCAAATTCGCATGGGTCATGGTAGATGTGCAGATGTCCTTTATAAATGGGGCAAAACAACATCATCAGATTGTGATTGTGGGGCTGAAAAACCAACTATCCAACACATAGTGACAGAGTGTCAAAACCCAGCCTACAATGGAGACTTTGCTGATTTCCTGGCTGTGAGGTAAAAAACTATATCTGTAACCTAGACATACATTTGTAATATTCCTGTCTATATTTTATATTTTACATTTCATATTTATTATGCTCTATGTTTTTATTGTAATGTGATGTAAATGTGCCATATGATAAATAATAAATATTCGTTATAGAGACAATATGCCAGAGCAAACCATGTGAGAAATATATGGCTTCTCTTTCTTCCTCAAGGCCTAGATAGGCCTCTCTCTTAGTAGAGGCCCTGAAGTTTATGCAGTGGGCTTTCTCTCTCAGTGTGAAATCAAGTTTTTCAAAAGTTAGTATTTCTCATGTTTGGAAATAATAAAGGAAATGAAAATACCAGAGCCTCTTTTGTATTACCTGAAAAGTAGGGATGTACGAAAGTCACTTACCTTTTCGCAGCTTGGCTTCGCGGTGGGGGGAGGCGCTTCGCTTTTCCCCCTGACATTCAGGCGAAGGGGGTGAGACTTCCCGCCTCGCCCGGCCGAAATTCAGGCCTAGGAGAAGCGCCCTGTCTCCCCGGCCGCGAAACAAAAAGTAAAAAAAAAAAAAGACCCCGTGATAGGCTACATGACGGTTTACGTAGCCTATCACGGCTAGATTTCCAAAGTCAGCCGTGATAGGATACGTAAATCGTCATGTAGCCTATCACGGGTGACTATGAAAAAAAAAGCGCGTACGCAAATGGCGGCAGCCCATGGGCGCCACCATTTGCGTTCCTTATTTTGGCACGTCTAGTCTACGTAAAGATTTAAGTAGACTACGGCAAAAATAAGGGCAACGCAAATAGCATTCCCTTATTTTCGCCGTAGTCTACGTAAATCTTTACGTAGACTAGACGTGCCAAAATAAGGAACGCAAATGGCGGCGCCCATGGGCCGTCGCCATTTGCATACGCGCTTTTTTTTTTTCAAAGTCACCCGTGATAGGCTACGTGACGATTTATGTAGCCTATCATGGCTGACATTGGAAATCTAGCCGTGATAGGCTACGTAAATCGTTACGTAGCCTATGCACAGGTGTGTGGGGGGTTTTTTACTTTAGTTTTTTTTTTTTTGCAATGGCGGCGGTGGCAGCTGGTCGGGAGACTGGCCGCCGCCCCCGCCTGTGACGAACCGCCACCGAACTGCCGCCGGGACCCGCCGCCGGGAGGGACATTCGCCAAAGGTAAGTCCCGTCCCGTGGGGTGGAGGGGGGGTGGCGGAGAATTTCACCGCCGATTTCGGGGGGCCGAATGCATTGGCACCATCCCTACTGAAAAGCAGAGCCAAGAGGTGGACCACAAGCTGGGCCGGTAAGCCTCACCATTCATACTAACCATACCCAGAGGTATGGTTAGTATGTAGGATTTCATTACATCACAGAACTTACATCTGAGTTCTCCCATTTAATTGAGTTGAGGACCAGGCTGTCCATCTGTTATTTATCTGAGTTATCCATCGTGGACAGATATCAGAAGACATGTATGTTCAATCTCTGTGTATGGAAAATGAAAGTTTTTATTTCCTCATTCATTTATTAAAATATTTCTACGCCACCTTCATCCTTATGAATCCCAAGATGGTATACAAAGGCATGACCAATTTGACATTCAAAAGACAACAAACAATAATGAACAAATTGGTCACACAAAATAAAACAAAATACTAAAACGGTCATCATCATTGTCATAACCAGTGAACAAGAGCAAAACCAGTGAAGAACAGAGCAGGCTAAGCAGGTGACCTAAGTTAAAATTCCTGGGCATGAAGAAAATTGCAGTGTTGGTGCCAGTCAAACCTATCCATAGGGATATTGCAGAAATCTGAAATGAATTCAAATCAGTGCAGATATCTATGAATCCAACCTACAGATTCCACAGAAGCCTGACTTTTTCAGAGTCTCATGTAGGGATGTCAGAGAATTCTGCCACAGATCTCAGTGAGGCCAAATGCCAGTGCATTCGGCCCCCCGAACTCCGTGGTGGAACGGCCTGCCCCCCCCACCCCGCGGATCCCACCTGGGACGAGACTCACCTGGGACGGATCTTCTGGGTGGCGGCGGCTCCAGCGGCGGCTGTGGCAGCGGCCGGTCTTCCGACCGGCTGCCGCCACCGCCATTTCCAGGCTTGTGTAAAAAAAAAAAAAGACGTGATAGGCTACATAAAGATTTACGTAGCCTATCATGGCTAGGTTTACAAAAAAAAAAAGACATGATAGGCTACGTAAATCTTTACATAGCCTATCATGATTGGGTGGGTTTAAAAAAGAACAAAGCTGCGTACGCAAATGGCGGCGGCTATGGCCGCCGCCATTTGCATTCCTTCTTTTTCCCATCTTAATCTATGTAAATATTTACGTAGACTATGACAGCGAAAATAAAGGGGAATGCAAATAGCGTAGCAGGCGCTATTTGCATCCCCTTTTGATTTGCTGTTTTAGCCTACGTAAAGATTTACATAGACTAAAACGGAGAATGAAAAAGGGATGCAAATAGCGCCCATTACGATTTTTGCATTCCGCTTTATTTTTGCCATCACAGTCTACATAACTATTTACGTAGATTAAGACGGCCAAAAAGAAGGAACGCAAATGGCGGCGGCCGTAACCGCCGCCATTTGCATACGCGGTTTTGGTTTTGGTTTTTACCCAGAGCCCTCTGCGGCCAGAAACCCGGCTGCGGAAGGCTCTGGCCTGGCTGGGCCGGGCCTGGCTGGCTGCTCCGCGGAGCTGCCGCAGAGCACAGCCGGCCGTTCAAGGATTCCTGGGTGAGGAACGGAGCGCCTCCCCTGCAGCCAGGATTCCGGGGGGAAGAACGTACGCCTCCCCCCACACCATCAACATAATCCATGAAAGGTAAGTCACTTTCGTACATCCCTAGTCTCATGGATTCCGTGGACTTGCGGAGCATTTTTTTAAACTTCTTGGAATTGTACACAAATTTAGTCGTACAAAAATATGAAAGTAGCTGGAAACTATCTTAATTTATATGCCACTTAAAAAACAAACACCCTTGTATACATCTCTGATCTCTATTCATTGTCTGCTGTAGCAATCTTTGTTTGATGTACTCTGCTCATTGACCGTATGCTGAGCTAAGAAAAATATGCAAAATGTTAAGTGCCAGCAAAAGTAGGGATGTCAGAGAATTTTGCCACAAATCTCGGGGAAGCTGAATGCCAGCGCATTCGGCCTCCCAAAATCGGTGGTGAAACGGTCTGCCCCCCTTGGGCAAATCTACCTGGCGGCGGCGGCTCCAGCAGCGGTGCGGCGGCAGTGCGGTGGCGGTGGCCGGTCTTCCAACCGGCTGCCGCCGCTGCCATTTCCAGTAAAAAAAAAACCTTGATAGGATACGTAAAGATTTACATAGCCTATCACGGCTAGATTTTTAAAAAAATACCGTTATAGGCTATGTAAATGTTTACGTAGCCTATCACGGCTGATTTAAAAGAAAAAACACACACACGGGTACGCGTCTTAGTCTACGTAAACATTTACGTAGACTAAGACAGTGAAAATAAGGGGAACGCAAATAGCATAGACGCTATGCTATTTGCGTTCCCCTTATTTTCGCTGTCTTAGTCTACGTAAATGTTTACGTAGGCTAAGACATGTCAAAATAAGGAACGCAAATGGAGGCGCCCATGGGCACCACCATTTGCATACGCGCGTGTTTTCTTTTTCTTTTAAATCAGCCGTGATAGGCTACGTAAACATTTACATAGCCTATCACGGCTGACTGCAGGGATGCAAATGGTGGCGGCTACAGCCGCTGCCATTTGTGGACCCGGCTGGCCAGGATTCGGGGGGGGGAGGGACGGAGCACCTCCCCTCCGGCCAGAATTTCGGGAGGGAGGGACAGAGTGCCTCCCCCGGCCAGAAATTCGGGGGGAGGGACAGAGCGCCTCCCCCCCACCGCAAATGTCACCCTTTGAAAAGGTAAGTGACTTTCGTACATCCCTAAGTAAAAGTTCTGTAAATTGTGGCAGACTTGTTTGCATACTTTTCTGAAGCGGGGGGGGGATCTAAATCCATCAATGAGTGGACGATGGAGTGAAAGATGCCTGACAATCCATGAAACACAGATGGAGGAGATTTAACAAAATGTACATCCCTACCTGTTCAGGGAGTGTAATCCACACTTAATACTAAGAAAAGACTTGATCGGGTACATGGAGAAGAGCCTGACCTGATGATCTTAAGGCATAGCCAGTTTGGAATGTATAGGGAGAGGTGTTCCTTCAAGTATTTGTATCTCAAGCGGTTTAGAGCTTTAAAGGTAACCACTAGCACCTTGAATTGAGCTCTGAAGCAAATAGGTGACAAGTGCGCCTCCTTTAGAATTGGTGTAATGTGTTTTCATCTGACTGTACCACTTAAAATTCCGGCAGCCACGTTTGTCACCAGTTGGAGCTTCTGCATCATCTTCAAGGGCATCCCCAGATTCCCCACATGTAATGTCTTACAGTAATCCAGTCAGGAGGTTATCAGAGCATGGATGGGCAGGACCAAGCTGTCCCTAAGCAGGAATGGCCAGAGCTGGAGAAAACAGAGCAGGACATACTGGTGACACTTCACTCTAACCAGTGGTCTTCACTATTTTTCAAGCAGGAGCCACTTGGCTCCAGGTGCCCTTGCTAAGAGCACTCAAGGGCCTTTCCCAGGCCATGAGGTGCTTCTCCACTTTGCCCTCCCTCCTGGTCAAGGAGTGATGGTGTGCACCAGACGTGGCTGGAGGCCTTTTCAGGTGTCTCCTTTGCCTCCCCCTCCCGCTCCATGTCATCCAAGCAAGGGCTCAATCAATCAGTCCCCAAGGCATCAGGCAGGCAAATTCCAGCACGTTCACTTGGTCCTTGGATTGGGGTGGATCTCTTCCCCATCACTGAGAGAGTGTGCTGCTCTACTCAGTGTTCCAAAATGTTCACATTGCTTTCTCCCTCTTGCTTGTGTATTCAGTTTTACCTTTCCCTCCAGCAGCACACCACTAAAGCAAACAGTGAGGCAAAGCCTTGTTAAAAATACTTTTAAAGTGCTTTAAGTATTAAAAATACTTTAAATACATAATAAATAAATAAAGCCAGAGATCTCCTGCTGAGAGTGAGCAGTTACTGCAAAAAGTGTGTGTGTGTGTGTGTGTGTGTGTGTGAGAGAGAGAGAGAGAGAGAGAGAGAGAGGTGAACAGCTGCACTTGAGGTGATTAGGAGCAACCACTGAATCCTAGTAAAACAGGGAGCTAATTTGGCTCCACAATGCCAGAGGAAACTTGGAAGCAATCATATCAACAACTTGTTCCATCTCATCATTCCATAGTGAAAGAAAGGCTTTGACAGAAACTCCCCTAGAGCACTGAGAGATCATTCAGATCCCATAGGTTTCCGACAGTAGGCCATCTCAATGTGCCAACCACCTCAATAGAGGTCAATCTAAGCCTCATCAAGAGGTGGTCTGACATGGCAGCCATGAAATCCTGAGTTGTATATTGAAATCCCCTAGAACCACTGTCCTGAGGTTTACCAATGCCATATTTGAGGTGACCTTAGCCAGCTCAGGCAGGGAGACTGATGGGCAGCAGGGTGGTCGGTACAACAACAGAATCCCTGAGAAGTCTCCCTGGGCCAACTCTCTATATAGAAATTCAGACTCAGCACCTGAGACTCCTGATGGGGGAGATGGATTCTTTACATTCCTTATAGATGACAGCAACTACAGCCCTTCACCAAGCCTCCAGTCTATCTTGCTGCTGCATTCTAGTGTTGTGGACTTCATGTGAATCCAGATGGCCCTGAATGAGTAAAGTGTAATGAGATTCCTCTGAGGCATTTTTTTTAACCTTTTTTTGTCACCACAATCTAGACCAGGCTGAGGTGGGATGTGTGTTCAGTTTGTTACTCTGTTCATTTTAGTCAGTGGTGTGGGCAGTGTTCAGTCCTGCTGTGAATCAGTATGTACACAAATTTGTGCCAAGTGAGATTCTAACAACTTGACACCTGTTATATAATAAATCCAACAACTCTAGGTTTTAATTTGTCTGTAGAAATATTAATGCCATGCTTAGCACAAATTAGCACATTATGTGTCAAGACATTCTTGAATAGTTCTTCACCTATCATTCAGAACAGAAAACATTAGAGTGTATGTGTGCAAACTTGGGCATTTACTGTTGCTGATTCCTTGCCTAAGGGAGCAATCCTATGGCTGCTAGACAGCATCTAGATGGCCATAGGATATCTTGTTTTCTGGGAACCAACTTAGGAGCCCGCGCTTCAAGGTCGGTTCCCGGAGAACCAACCTCCCCCAACTTCCGTGCTGCCTCACAGGCAGAGCAGAACAGCCCCGTCCTCTGCACTCACAAGAGGAGCACGGAGCGGCTGAAGAGGGGCATGTCTGGTGGCATTCCTGGGCAGGGAGGGCGAAAATGCCTGTACAACACGTCCGATGTGTCTGTCGTACAGCAGCTTCCTCCCCCGCTCAGCCCTCCCGTGGCTAGACAGCCACAATCAGCTGTCTAGCCAAAAATGTCTAGCCAATGTCTAGCCAAAAATGCAGGGCAGGAGAAGTATGGAGGGAACGATCCCCTTCGTGATTCTCCTGCCCTGCACTGGATAAGCGGTTGCCTCTGAGTTCAGAGGCAGCTGCCTATCCAGATAGGATTGTGCCCTAAGTGTATTTCCTGTTCATGTCAATGTAAGTGTGTGACTGGTAGAGCAGCTATGATAGAAAGGGCTATAGCTCAGTGGTTAAAGCACATGCTTTGCATCCAAAAGGTCACAGGTTCAGTTCCTGTCATATCCAGGTAGCACAGGTGAACACCCCTGTTTGAAACCTTAGGGAGCTGCTGCTAGTCAGTGTAGACTAGTGGTTGGGAACCTCCAACCGGTAGGCTGGATCCAGCCTACTATGCTTTCCCAACCAGCCTGCCTATGCTTTCTCCATATCCTCTCCCCCTCCCCCAAACTCTCCTCTGGAAAGGTGAGAGAAGCTGGTTCCAACTGCCTCCAGAAAGCTGCCTGAATGTTCAAGGCCTGATGGAAAAGCAAGGAGCAGGGGAAGCCTGCTCCATTAGGAGCTGCCAACTCAAGGCCCCATCGCATGGTAGTTCCCAACAGAGCAGCTCCCTGAACATGGACAAGGAGGAGAGGCTTAAGCTTCCTTTCCCCACTACTCAGCTGAGTAGCAGCAAAGAAGTAGCTGATTTCCCAGCCTGACTGGCTATATGGGGCTGATGCCTGTACAGAAGGCAATTGGGCTGGCAAAGTAGGGACAGGGATCTCTGCTTCACCAGCCTGATGAACTGTATGTCTGAGTGTGAAATGAGTGTGTGTGCATGGGTGTGTGTGTGTGTGTGTGTGTGTTAGGGATGGACAAATCTGTCAATGGGGGGGTAGTTTCTCATTTTTCCTAATCTTCCGTTCATTCCATCCCATTTCTGTGTCAGTTTGCAACTTTGTTAAAGGAAGAAAAGGCTGCAGGAACACTTGCATGCATTTCCATGTGCATTTCTCCTAATAGCCACATTTTTTAACATTCCCCCCCCGATGCAGCCTTTTTTTGCAAACCGTTTCTCCTTACAAAATGCATTTTAGGCGTTTTTTCACTACTGCATGCGTTTGTGTGCACTTTTCTTTAATTATGAACTTTGCACGCATTTTTGTTGCTCAGAGAACTGCATCACTCGCTGGCTGAGTGTTTGTCGGCTGCATCAGAATTGGAGCTTCTCTTCCCCATACCACCATGCAAATTCTAGCAGGGGGCTATACACAACCTGGAAGGGAAGCTGGCTTCCAATTCCATCCATGACTTAAAGGTGATCTGAAATACACACCACCACCACCACCACCACACACTTTGTCGCCTATTTGGAGGCCACAAAAAGGCCGTTTTTAGCCATTTTCTTGGGGTGGTAAAAAATAATTAATTTTTAAGGGGCAAGGGGCTTACTGATATGAAGTGATGGCAGAGGGCATGTTTATTTATTCATGTATTTATTAATACATTGATATCCCACCTTTTTCCTTTTTTCCTCTTGGAAGAAACCCAAGGCAGCTTACATGGTCCTCCTCATCTCCATTTTATTTTCACAACAACCCTGTAAGGTAGGTTAGGCTGAGAGTCAGTGACCAGCCCAAAGTCACCCGGTGAGCCTCATAGCCAAATGGGGACGAGATCTGCCCAGTCCCAGTCCAACTTCTAACCACTACATCACACTGGCTTTCGTTAAAGAAGGGTTGTTAAATAACAAACAAACAAACAAGCTTTCCCTTCCAATGTTCCTAGGTCCCACTGGCACAATGGGAAGGATGCAGATGGGAATTAGCATGTTGCAGGACTGCTGATTTCAGTTCCAGATGCAAGAACACATTTTTGTTAAAGAGGAGAAAAGCAGGGGAAAACGTTTGCCACTGCATCTTATCATGATAAACCCTCTCCTTCTCCAAAGTTAATCCATGTTCATGCACCCCTAAAAATGATTCCTCCTTATTTAAAAACCATTCCATCCAGTGAAGCTAAATATTAGGAGATTCAGGGCAGATAAATGGAAGAACTTCTTCTTCGCACAGTTCATAGTTAAACTATGGAATTTTCTTCTGCAATATGCAGTGATGGCCACCAACTTGGATGGCTTCAACAGGGAATGAGACACATCCATGGAGGATAAGGCTGTCGATGGCTGCTAGTCATGATGGCTATATATTTCCTCCAGTATCAGAGGCAGGAGGCCTCTGAATACCAGTTACTGAGGAACATGAGCAAGTTATTGTGCTCATATTCTGCTTTTGGGATTCCCACAGGCAACAGATTGACCATTGTGGGAAAAGAATGCTGGACTAGTTACGCCTTCAGTCAGATCCAGCACAGCTCTTTGTACGTTTATGTTAGGACACATCTACAGAAGGAGTCCCACGGGTGTTTCCCCAGTCTAATCCAGCAGCTGGAACACTGCACATAGCACCTTCAGGGAATTAGCAACAACACAATCAACTTCTCAGGAGCAGGGTACCCACTTTAGTCTCCACCACTACACTTTTGCCTTGGAAACAGCCAATCAGCACGATTGCCAAGGGTCTTGACATGCCATTTTAATGATTTTATTGAATTCTCTCTCTCTCTCTCTCTCTCTATATATATATATATATATATATGCTACCTTGGGCTTCTTTGACAAGGGGAAGGCTGATTTATTTTACTTTCTTTCTACAAAGAAACTGTAGCATATGTTTTATTTCTTCTATGAGCAAGCTAGCCTTAGGTCCAACTGCCATCCTTACCTATCCCTTATCAATGAGGTGACCATAGATTGTTCAGATTCATGAAGGGTGCAGTCCGATTGATTGCACTCTTGATGATTGGAAGCCCCTGATCCTGGAGGTGTCTGATAATCCAATGTGGGGTGGGAGGAATGGCAGAGGCGATCTTCAGCTCCCCATCCTCCCACCCTGCATTTTCCTCCAGACGGGCTTTTATAGCAACAGAGCATCAGAAGAGGAGAGAAGGAGGCTGCAGAGGCCTCAGTATAGCCTGTATCCTCCTGGCCTCTCCAGTCTCCTCCCATCCCCACCCACCAAAACGTCTCTTTCCCCCACACCCTTTCCAGGGTTGCGTTTCCAACCTCAGAGAGCAGCCAGCATTCCATACTGGCTGTAAGGGGCAGGGGGAGATCTTTGATTCCCCATTCCAAGGCTGGACCACAGTCCCCAACCTCAGAAGGGGGGATCCAAACAATCCTATGGCCCCTCAGTTGATGTCTAGGGGCCACAGGACTGCTCCATAACCTATTTTTGTTTCACTTGCTCTGCATTTTTCATATACTACACAGTAGAGCTGTGCAGGGACCCCCCGATCTGACTCGGAAGCCACTTTGTGGTTTCTGAGGCAGGCCCAATCCAGCTCAGGAAAATTCAGGGGCCCCCGAACTGCCTGGGCCCCGAACCCAAAGCACGGTTTGGATGGCGAACCTTGCTTCAGGTCCCCCTCCCGAAGCCCCCCCCCACACACAAAGCTTTTTACCTGGGCCGCTGCCTCATCTGCTGCCACCGCAGCCATCACCTTCTCTGTTGCTGCACCACCGCCGCCTTCTCCGTTGCACCGCCTTCGCTGTCTTTGCTGCTGCCGCTGCCCACTGCTGCTGTCTTCACTGCCGCCACCCTTGCTGTCTTTGTCTTCGCCGTCTTCGTCTTTGCCGCCATCTCCTGAGGCCTGGGCAGTGGCGGGCAGTGGCAGCATGGCGCTCCCACTTTCACCACTGCTGCCGACTTCGCCTCCACCACTGCCATATCCTGAGGCCTGGATGTGCGGCAACTCTTCTTGCAGGGAGTTGCCATTTTTAGAATTTTTAGAACTTCCAGGAGGTTGCCATTTTAAAAATGGTGACTCCCTTGAAGAAGACGAGTCGCCGCACATCCAGGCCTCAGGAGATGATGGCGGCAGTGGCGGGTGGCAGCAAAGACAGCGGCAGCAGTGGCAGCAAAAGCGGTGGCGGCAGAGAAGGTGGCTCAGGTAAGGACCTGGAGGTGCCAGGGGGGCTGGGCTGGGGGGTGCTGGGCCAGGGGCAGAAGCTCCAAAGTGCACCATTTCACCTCGGAGGGGGGAGGAAGTGACCCAAAGCAGCCTGCTTCGACTCGGGGCTCAGGTCTTGGGCCAAAGCAGTGCACAGCCCTACCATGCAGCTTTTCCATGAACAGGAGTTCCAAGCCTCTAAGTTTTCCCAGGAATTCCCAGCACTCCTTCACCCCATGCCTCAGTCAGAGTGGATTTGTTGTGGATGGGTTTCCCTGGCCTGCAAAGGGGTTGGGGTCTTCTACCCCCCACCCCAAATACGTCCCCCCCACTCTAAAATTAGGACAATAAGTAGAGATTTGCTTGAGTTCTTCAGAGTTCTCCAGATTCCATATCGAAGCTTGTTCCGTTTCATGTCTGTTTGAAATTGCGATTGTTGTTGTTGTTGTTTCATATGAAAATTCATGCAAACTTTCATGCATATTCTATGAAATGGAATAGATCTGTGACTCTATAATCAATTTTCATCAGTTGGTTGAAATACACACATCAATTCTGCGCATCTTTGAAATGTACACATCCTTCTCCCATTGTCTGTGCACATTTTTCAAATGCACACATGCCGCTGAACTCATTGGAGGGGGAGGGGGAGCGGCTGCAAATCGCACTGCAAGCTTGGAAATATATAGACCTCAGCCGTGGTTTCCACTCGAGTCCAGGCTCAGTCCAGAAGGTGTCAACTGGGTAAATCCTTATCAAAAACAAACTAAAATGAATTTCTCATACATCCCCAAGAACAACCATAGAAAGACATATAACATTAGGTCTTATATAGATCAAGTTTGTGCAGCTATACTCAGAAGTAAGCTCTACTATGTTCAGTGGCATTTCCAAGTAATTGTGCATAGGATTCCAGCCTCAGGTACCTCTTGCACCTGCTTTTTCCTACTACACTTCTCTGATCTCCACCATAGGATCCTCAGGGTGATGTCTACTTCTTTAGTGCTCTCTCAAGCACACTGGGACCCTCTTGCCAGCAGGAATGGATCTCACTAATGGTCTTATATTATTATGTCCTTCTCCTGTCTATTACTCTCTGCCAATTACTGCCTGCTTCCATCTGCTCTGTGGCATCAAGATTGCTTGTCCCTTCTCACTGCAAAGGGTTATTCTCCAACTTTCCCTTGGCTCGCACCAGCTGGAGTTCTAAACTAATACAAATAGTCACTAATAATCACTAGAAATGAAGCAGTAGCAAGAAAAACAGATACTGAAAGCAAAGTCGGTGCGCCTAATATTTCATTACACTGCAACTTGCTCGGTTGACTGATTTGGTGCCACATGTCTCAAGTTAAGTCTTCAGCTCGCCCATTTATTTCTTGAACAGACCTACTGAAGGGGAACCCAGTTAAACTGAAGTAGGCCTGACCCCTGTAGCCATTTTTTTCTGACAATATAGTGAGACACACTGTAATCTACTGGGTAGAGTGCTAGATATACGTATACCTGGCTGGGAGATCTGTGTGCATTGAAATCCAAGTTCAGGTGGTCTTAGGTAAGTTACTGTCTTTCAGTGCCCAAATAGGAAGTACTGATGTTTCTCACAGTTGTTTCATCTCATTTCATTTATTACATTTATTTCTGTACTATCCAATAGATGATAGTAGTTCTCAGGGGTAGTTTACAGAGGTAAACTCTCTTTCTCAGGGAAGCTCTCAGGGTAGTTTACAGAGTTTAAGGGCACAATCCTATGGGAATAGCTGGCCACCTCCGAACAATGAGGCGACTGACTATCCAATGCAGGGCAGAAGAAACACAGAGGGGATCTTCTCCTCCACACTCCAGCCACCCTGCATTTGTGGCTACACAGCTGGATTTTGGCTGCCTAGCTGGGCTGCTTCAGAGCAGGGAGGGAGGCCAGATGGTGCATAGGAATGTTGTAACGGATCTTCTGCCGTCCCCGCCCCGCCACCAGGAATGCACCCTTTTTGGCTGCTCCATGCTGCTCTTACAAGCGCAGAGCCAGGGACAAACCACACCACCTATGAGGTGGTGGGAGAAGGGACAGGGAGTCGGTTTTCTGGGAATGGACCTCAGAGCGCTGGCTGGCTCTGAGGTTGGTTCCCAGAAAACAAAATACCCTATGGCTGTCTAGACACTGTCTAGCAGCAATAGGATTGTGCCCTAAGAAGCTTAAAAATATATCATACATAGTAAAGAAACCAGTTACATACAAACATATAAACAGACAGCACACACACAGGCACACATATATCTAAACAATTTTAAACAATCAGCACTAAGAAAAATTCAGGACAGGATTAAAAGCTCATCATATACTCTTTTGAACCCTCTTTTGTTGTGAGGAGAAATTAGATAAAAATGTCAGAACAGTTTACTCATTAAAAGTAGCATCTCCAAAGTGGTGCCCATGGGTATCAATGTGCCCATGAACCCCTCTCTTGGTGTCTGCCCAACTCCCTGCCTCTCCTGTTTTTTGTTTTTTTATATATTTATTTCTTAAGATTTTTTTAAAAAAATGAAATTTGAAAAAAAAAAAGGGAGGCAGACATGATGCAAAGCCAAGACCTGCCCTGCAGTGCCGTTTGTTCGGGTTCAAAGGGGGGGTATATTCTGGAGCTCAGGACCCACCTCTGCCTTGTACTTAGGTTCTTGGTCAAGTTACTTTTCTTTTGGTCTCACTACCTTCTGGGAAATGCATGTTTTGTGACTACTCATGCCCACCATTGCAGCCATTTTATGAATGGGCAAGCACCCCGCCCCCGGCAGCCATTTTATGGAAGTGTTCATGACAAACTCAAAATTCCAAATGTGTCCACTGACCCAAAAGGTCAGTGGACACATTTAAAGCTTTACAGGAATAATAAAGAATTCATGCCAGAATATTACAGATGTTTCTGTGATTTTGGAAGGTTAAACACGATGTGTGCACATGAAGCAACCTGCTTCACATGGTATGGAGTGTGTGCATGCGTGCGTGTGTGTGTGTGTGTGGCAGCGAGATAGATGAAGGCAAGAATCAGTACCTGAAAGATGCAGCAAGACTTGTTGAAGTGTTAGCTCTAAGTGCAGTGGTGCAGTGAAGGCAGGGCTTGCAGGGATGCAGACCTGGCACTTTTTCATGAACAGGGACTCTGATGTCATCTGCACCCCCCTCAGAGTTCCCTGTTCCCTCTCAGCTTAGCTGTGATCCGCACTGTAGCTGTGGGGGGAATGAATATTCCAAGCAACACTATACTGTTCCATGTTGGACTGCAAAGTCTTTGGGGTGACTTGCTCTGGAATGGGCAATGAAGTCCTATTCGCTTTACCAAAGACATGTGCCTGGTGGAGATGAAAACTCCTAGAACTGGTTTGTTGATATGGATCAACACAGCTGCCTGAAAGTTTTGGGCTGCCCTTGGAGACTGTCACAATGAGCTCCTGCATTTCCAAATTTACCACTAACTGTCTAAGTGGTTGGAGGGGTTGAGGCTTGGGCTTCTCTTAAGGCAGCGGAATATAATATTTCCAGATACAATAACAAAAGAAAAAGCAATCAGTAGAAAAGATGCAGCTATTATTTCCCACAATAATTAGGCCAATGTATTTCAAGATATGGGCCAGCTCTTGATTGGGACTATTAGTTATATAAAGAAGGTTTTCTTTTTCTTTTTCTTTTTTTGTGCCCAAGTAAATGAGTCTATATGGCAAGAGTTTTCCTCCCCCACACAAACATTGACACATGAGTGGAAAGGCAGACTAGTTTTGTGGCATGACACTGTTTGTGTGACTAGACCTCCATGAAATGTAATTGCCTGCCACTGCCCAAGGGTAGCCAGGCCGCATTTTGTAAAACCATCCTGCCACCGGTGACACAACATTAGCAACACGAGTTCTTGTGCAGCCGGCCTGCCAGTGGCATTTCAGACACTATGTTGACTAGACTTGCTCTGAGCAAGGTTAGAGCCTTAAAGTAATTGACAAAAGAGTTGTGTTTGGCAAAGTCTTTTTTCCTCCTCTCTGTAATTCCCCTCCAGATATGACATATTTCATCCTCTGTGGATTTCTGACTGCATCTGCGACATCAGTGTGCCCACTTTTCTCCAATTTGCTGGTTTCTAATTAATCAATTTCAGCTTGGCACTGGGAATCTAGAAGAGGCTGGCAGGACCTTCTGTTGAGAACCATGCAAGTGTTTAGATTTTATTTTTTTTTTCAGCCTGTAAAAAGTGGGGGGGGGAGAGATGATGACAAGTCATTAACAAGATTTTCAGTGTTTCATTTTATGACTGTCAGCTGTTCTCAAGCAATCAGTCATATAAAACCAGTACTAAAGTGTAACCACTAGAAAGGACCGCAGCTCCATCGAACAGTTTTTCACTTAAAGAAAAGGGGAGAGAGTGTGTGTGTGAATAATCACAACTATGACTATGCAATGACTTTTAAGAAGTGCTGGAGACTTGTCATCACATTTTGATTCAAAGGGACATGTAGCATCATAGATCTTAATATATCGTGCAGAATGACTGAGCTGCTTGTGAAAAGGGATAACTTGGCATCTGTTATTTGCCAATGAAGAATATGTCTGTAAGTCTGAATTTCAAAAGTTTGCCACTGAAGGGTTTTAACAGCAACTTTCAAACAGCCTCCTTGAGAGTGTTGACCTGGCTCTGGGAAGCCTCAAATCCTTACTCAGACATGAAGGTCCCTGGGGAGTGGGGACCTTCGGCCAGTCACCATCTCTCAGCCTTGCCTATGTAACAGGATTGCTCTAAGGATAAAATGGTCCGGAGTGAGATTCACATTGCCACCTTGGAGGAAATGAGTGGTGGTGGTAGTGGTGGTGGTGATGATGATACCAATCTTGGTCAAGCCAAATGAATCAAGCACTGTTGTTACACCCTTTGCTATGAATTTAGACAAGCATAACAACATGGTAAGTATATAAAAAGCTGACTGCGTGCCTCATGTTAAGATACCAGATGAACAGGTTTTTTGTTTTGTTTTTTACTTAAAAGGGGTGTTAGAAGTTTAAAAAATGGTTCCAGTCGGGCTTCAACAGGGAGCAAGGAGCTATGTAATTAGAGGCAGACCAAAATGAGCTTGGATTTCTAAGAATCTGACCTACAGAATCCACTGTGGACCGGCCTCTTCTGGTCACATGGAGTCTATGGACTTTCAGATCTCTAAAAAAAAACCCTTTTCGGAATGTACATGAATGTATTCATAGGAAAATATGCACATTTCTGCCGAGACTGGAAAATATACGTGGGAAAAAGTTGAATGGAATGGGGGACAATATGCTAAATTTTATGTACTAAAGTAAATTACGTAAATTGCTGCAAAGCCTTTTACAGAATTATTTGCGTATTTTCAACATAACAAAAAAATCGAATTTGTCTGTGAACAGATGCCAGAATGAATGATATTACACAATCCATGAAGCACACACAGGATGGATTTCGCAAAATCCAGACATCCCTAGTTGTGAAGCACACAACTAAAATTTCTCTCCCCCCACCCTGCCCATTTGCCCTCACACAGCCACCATTCCATATTTAACAACTGCTAAGTTAGGACAAAAACAACACTGTTTGCTAACACTGTTTTAAAGAAATATTCAGAGCATGTGCAATTTCTCATGTTCAACTCACTTAAATCGTAGCACCATGATGACTGCAGGAATGAAATGGAGTTTGCTTCTGCTGCCCTCATCACCTGCCACACTTTGGGTGGTCATTGATTTGGGCCCCCCTTGCTGAGGCCCTGGACTTTTGTCCCAAGGTCCAATTCTAGCTGCAGCACTGTGGTCATGGGGCATGTGCAGTGGCTAAGCTGCTTTCATATCCTCTGACCTGATCTGAACTTCCCAGACTAATACAGATTGGGAGCACAGTTTTCCTTCTGATTCTCTGAATTTTGTGATGCCATTCTCAGCTCAAAAATGCATACAAAAATGTGTGCTTTAGAATAAAGCATATGTAAAAATGAGAACCTAACTGGTAGGTGGCTGCCTCCAAGCTCAGAGGTGTGCCTATCCAAAGCAAGGCAGGAGAAGCACGGGGGGATCATTCCCTCTGTGCTTCTCCTGCCTTGTTTTTTTCTGCTAGACAGCCGTTTTCAGCTGTCTAGCCACGGGGGGGGGGGGGACAAGCGGGAGAGGAGGCTGAAGTATGACACATTGGATGTGTCATACAGGGAGATCCACTCACCCCACCCTGGAATGCCCCTAGCCCCACCCCTTTTCAGCCGCTCCATGCTCATCTTCTGAGCACAGAGGACAGGGCTTCTCCATGCTGCCTCCAAGGCAGCGTGCATGTGGGGAGAGGTCGGTTTTCCGGGGTCAGTTCCTGGAAAACAGCATATCCTCTGGCCGTCTAGCCACTGTCTAGCAGCCATAGGATTGCTCCCTAAGTATTTAAATGCATAGTTTTGTGCAATCCTTAAACAAGAAAATTTGCACAGTTGTGCTGAAATAGGATGGAGTGGACTTATGCATTAACGCATGCAAAACTGACATGGATCAGAATGTCAGATGTCCAGCAGATAGGCCCTGGGGACAGGGCCTTTTCAGTCATGGTGGCCAGACTTTGAAAAAGAAGAGATACACCTGCTCCATTTATATGAGTTTTATTTCAGTGGGCCTTTCCAGTATAATACTCTTTTAATGGATTCCACTGCATCAGCTGCTTTGAAATTTGATTGTATTCTACATTGTTCTATTGCCTGTTCGTAATCTATTTTTATTATACTGAATGGAAAAGGCAGGGTCAAAATTTTACATCAGTGAATAAATAGACAGCTTGCGTGTCCAAGCTGCAAAGGAGTGTTAACAACCAGTAGCCAGAGGAGCCAAAGCCAGCACTGAGAGAGAGGAAGATAATCCATATCCTAAGCATTTTTCTGACTACTGGGTAGTCATCTGGCAGGATTATCTGTGTTCAGTGTATCTTCTTCTTCTTCTTCTTCTTCTTCTTCTTCTTCTTCTTCTTCTTCTTCTTCTTCGTCTTCTTCGTCTTCTTCATTGTCTTTTTGTGGGCAGGGGGGGAGAACATTTTGGGCAGGGGAACTGAGGAGCTTGTAATTATACAGATAGTTTTACTCATAATAACATAGGTATGTTATGCTTATGTCTAGATTGGGTTACAACTTCTTGGTTTTAAAAATGGAAAGAAAATAAAATAAATCAGGTCTGAGTAGGGATGGACAGCCCCTGCCCTCGTCTGGGTTCTCCGGGTGCCTACCCAGCCTCTGCCCCCACTCTCACATCCCTGGGCCTGTGCACAAGCCCCACGGCTGCTCGCCAAGTGGCTCAAAAAATGTTCACATACACTTATGCGCAAAATGGCAATGTGAATCATCCATATATGCAAGATTCATGGTGCCATTTTGCGTATACGTCTATGTGTGCAGCATTGCAATCATCATGTCTTTTCAAAGCATGGTGACTGAAGTGGAGGGGGCCTGGGTAAGTGTGGGTGGCTTGCCGAGTGGGGGGGGGAAGCGGGGGCAGGGGCTCGGCAGGAATGGTTCAGGGGCATGGGCATTCCACCATAATCCCAGACCGAGACAGGTGCCTTTGCCATCCCTAGGTTTGAGCATCTGATTTCTTTGTAACTGTTCAACAGCTTCCTGATTTAAGTGTCATCAAATGCAGGCAAGCAGACATGTGGAGAGGGAGAGAGGATGCTGCCATCTCAATGAGACATAGGAAGCCACAGTTTTGCTAGGTTACAAATGCATTGCCTCTAACCATACAGCAGGCAGAAGCCTTTGGCCTAAGACCCAGTGCCTGAATTACAGGGCGACAGCCCCACCCTTTCCTTTTCCAATGGCACCATTAGCTACTGCTTTTAGAAGGCCACCAACAGAGGCATGATTTAATTAGAGTTGGGCAGTCACAGTGGTTGGAGTTTGTGGATTTCATTAAGGGCCGAAGATCCTACTCACCTACTTGAATATTTCTGGCCACATAAGGACATCATCCATGTCCCTGGATTTCTCATGATCTATGGAGAAGTGGCAATGCTGGGTGTTTTCGTATATCCAGGGCAGAGAATCCTTCAGCACACTCTTGCAAATACCTAGCCAGCCCTTTTTACAGGCAGCTAAGAGAAGAAGGAGAAGCAAGGGGGGATACTGCTGCTATTAATTTTACTGGTACCCCTCCCCAAAACATTGTGATTTTCTGCTGCCCTCTGGAGAAAATAGCCTAAGATGTCCTCCTGTTTTTGTAGCCTGCAGCTGAAGCTGTAAATGTTGGTGGGTATTCTTCACATACTCACTGGAAAAGACACAGATGCTTGGAAAGATTGAAGGCAAAAGGAGAAGGGGACGGCAGAGGATGAGATGGCTAGATAGCATCACCAATGCAATAAATATGAACTTGAGCACACTCCAGGAGAGAGCGGAGGACAGGAAGGCCTGGCGTGCTATGGTCCATGAGGTCACAAAGAGTCGGACATGACTTAACAACAACAATTCTTCACATAGCCCTACAATACCTCCCAGCCCCCAAATCTCCTCCCCTAGAATATTTCTGTTAAGGCCTTCTCCCTAAAATTGTTGTTGTTGTTGTTGTTGTTGCTATATTTATTTATATCCCACCTTTTTCCCAATACTGGGACTCAAGGCAGCTTTACAACATTAAAACTTGTACAATTAAAGCCTATAAATGGAAGTATGAATGGAAGTACACAAAAGTTAAAAATATAATTAAATCATCATAGTTGACTGCTGGACCCACAAAATTCTCTCCCATTGTCTGCATAAATTGGGTGTGGCCTGTGAGGATTTTGCCTGCCAACTTAATGAAAAGGAAATGTAACTTCCCAAAGGAAATGGCCAAAATACTCATAGATTCCAGAACACCTTTAAAGAACAGCAACAACCTGAATTCATTCTAGAGGCACACACAGAATATGTTTATCTCCTTCCCCAGTTCCCCTTTTACAAGGTTAAACAGGCCAACCTTTTAAAACTGGTTCCATACTTAACCTTAAACCATAATTGCAAACCACCAGAGCAAACAAATCCTTGGAGAATGAAATTTTATCATTACCTTTTAAAAGGAGGACTATTTTGGTTCCAGTTCAAGCATATACTCAAATCCCATCAGAAAACCACCACAAAGATCCACTTTCTTCTTCTCTTTTTTCTTTTTCTTTTAAATATTCAGTGGAGACAACTACAGGATTAGTTCCAAGAAATAAAGAAATTTTGCTTGTACCAGCCAGGAAAATATTGGTAACAGAACCCTGCGCCCTTCTTACACAAATGCCAACAAAAATGATAAGTACATTTTCTCCTTACAGTCAGAATTTATAACCTGAGGTGTCTATTATAATGGAAAAGTAAATGATCCCTTAATACTCAAATCAATCTTCCAAGAAATAACCTGAATAATGAGTTACAATTGCAGGAGATGAAATTAAGACAAGAACAGTGAAAGAAGGATCTTAAGGAATAGATAGCATTTAGTGTGATGCTGGGGTTTAAAATAGACTTCAAAGTATATTAAAAAAGAAAGAGACTGATGAAATAAGGAAATGGGACAGCAGTCCAGATAAAAATGAGCATTTTTGAACATGAATAATATCAGAAGCAGTATCAAACTGACATTATTTGAAGGGGGGAAAGAGGCGAAACATATCAAATAGAATTCTTGATGCAAATACCTTTCAGAGCTTAAGAAGATAGTGGCAGATTTCCATTTATAATACTGCATGATCCCTCCAAACGATACCAACGCAAATCAATTTGCTGCAGTTCTGATTGGAAATTATGTCTAGAAATTTACTCAAGTTGTAAATCAGGGGACCTCTGCCCTTGGATGCTTCATAGTTATAAATGAATATGGGCCAAATTGTAAGAAAACTTTTTTCCCCCTTCTTTTCAGGAAATCAATGGCATTTAGCCCCAGGTAACGGCTTAAAATTCTGGCTGAGCAATCCACTCCTACAAAAGTGCTTTGTAGGTTTCTTACTTGTGGCTTCCTGGTTGACAGCTGTTTGGAAACAGTGTGAACAGAATGCTGGACTAGATGGACCCTTGGTCTGATCCAGCAGGGCTCTCCTTATGTTCTTATGCTTTAGGACCTATAGTGCTAGTGCATACATAATGGTTGGCAGGAGGGACACAGTTCTCTACCCTTCACTCCCCAAATCCCCACCACCACCACAATCACATTATCTTAATATTGAAGGAGTGTAGAGCTTTATATTGCAGAGTACTGGGACCACTGCTGGGCCCTGCCTTTTCCCTAACCACATGCAGGGGTAGCCAGATGCAAAAGAGCCCAGGGACTCCTACACCTCTAATAGTTGTGTAGAAGACGGAATTTCAGCAGGTGTACCTTGCATCTGTTTTGCATCTAATCTAATTCCAATTATGTTACTAATTCAAGTTATGTGATCCTGATTACAAAGTAAGGTCAGGCAACTGGAATGGGTTGTAATTTGTAACGAGCACAATCCTACCAGATTAACATGCTATAGAGGAATCCGATCTCATCTACAGTGTCAAATTCTGTCAATCTGGTAGGGGTGAGCCCTCCACCCATCCAAAGCCCTGCTAGCAAAAGCCAGGCAGGGTGGATGGAACAACAGAGGCATTTTCTCTTCTTACCATTCCACCTTAAAATGCCCATTTTTAATCCCAGTTGGGACAGCAAACAGTGCACAAAAGAACTTGGTGCCTGGAGAAATGTCTCTTCCAAGTGCTGGACAGTCCTTTTCTCTGTGCCGCTCTCTGCATGGATAAAGGAAAAATGGGTGGAATGGGGTGGATGATGTCAGGGAAGGGACTTAAGAGGAGAGTTTTCAGGTGCAAGACTCCATCCCCTTGATGTCACCCATCCTGCCAGATTGGTCCAGGTGGGCAATGCAGCCCCTGGACCAAAAAAAGCTTTCCCATATATGAATGGGACCTCAGCAAGATCTAAGCTATGGTTTTCTTTCCCAAAGCAAAGAGAAAGCTAGTAAAGCACAAACATTGTATATGGGCCAGCTAGAAAGCACCGGGGGGGGGGGGGTACAACCCATCAATTTGAATTGTTTCCATTATAAGTACCACCATTCCTTAAAAGGCTCTTTTAGACGCAGAACCAACATAGGATTTCATGTGATGTGAAAGAGGAACATGGAGGAGGGGTCCGGTTCTACCTCACTCTGATGTAAATTATATTATGCATGCAGCTTCTGAGCAAGAAAGGGCAAGAAATGAAGCTGCTCTCCAAAATAAATGCTCTGAATTAAAACCGACAGGACGCCAATGCATATAAATCAAGGCCAAGGTAAATGACTTGAGGATTATGACAGTGAGCTTCAGAAGTTTTTAACAAAGTTATGGCTGTTTGGATTGTTATGAATTATATTCTTTCACTGTACATTTTGCAGCACAAATGGAAAAGAAATTCATGCAGCACGGGCCAAGGATTAAGGGCAAAATTATGGGGGAGGTCTGTAGGAGCTCAGTGGTAGAGCACATTCTTTGCATGCGATTTTGCATCATATGGACATATTTGGAAGCAACTTCCCTAATATATTGCATGTTAACATTATTTCCCCTAATGTATGCACTCGTGTACACATGTTCACATTGGAGACTTCCATGGCAAAATTCAGAGAAATGAAGATTTCAAAAGATAACTGAGTTTCGGTTCACATATTGGTTTGGAAGTGTGGAATTAAGTATGGTTGTGTTAAAATAGGAACCATATGAACCTTGCCCTATCCTTAATTCCTTCCTGGATTTTGAATCATGATGGGGAATCAGAAGCACATTGGCCACAACAGGACTCATCTAGGGATGTATGACTGTGTAAAAACTGCTCCATCTGTGCTTCCCAGATTGGAAGGTGCCTTTTGTTCTGTTGTCTTCCCACAGATGGATGTGAATATTTTTTTTCCGTCGTATGGAAAAATACGCAAAAATTACATAATTATTTACGTAAGTATTTGCATAACTATTTACATAATTTACCTCAGTACATAATATTTAGAATATTGTCCCCCATTCCATTCAACATTTCCTCAACAGGACAGGAACTTGCTTATTTTCCTACGAATTGATATGTGTAAATTTTGAGAAAGTAAAAAAATCATCCAGAAATCCACAGACTCCAAGCCGCCTGAGGGGGGTCACTCCACAGTGGATTCCTCGGGTCAGATTCTTAGAAATCCAAGCTTATTTTAGTCCATCTTGAATTTCTCCAGCATCCCTAGCCTCATCTATCTTTTGTCTAATCTTCTAGTATTTTCCCTTGAAATTATTTCATTAACTTTTCCATTTGCCTCCCCCAGTCCTAAAAACCAGACACTCCCTTCTCTGATTGGCTCAGGAAAAGATCTCAGTTGTTTCTGGCTTTTGGGGAAAGAACTCTAATCATCTCCAAGTTACTATGAACCAAGGTGAGCATCAGAGAATGTGCCCATCTCTCATTTTGAACATCATGCTGAGCAAGGTCTGTCAGAAAACATTGGAATGTGGTTTGAACTGACATGTTAAGCACTTCTCTGTTTTGCAAGGTTTTTAAATGTTCATTTGTTTGCTTGTTTGACGTTCCTCATGGTGGATGGAAGGAGCCAAATCTTTCTCCTGAAGAAGGGGGAGGTGGTGAAAAGGGGTGCGTAGGCTCACATAGGGATGTTGGAGAAACTGCAATGGAACCAACAGAGTTCCGATTTTCATAAATCCAACCTGTGGATTCTGCAGACTTGTGGACTGGTTTTCTAACTTTCCCAAATTTTGCACAAATTTCATCATAGAAAAATACGCAAAGTAAAAAATAACGGCCAAAAATGTGCATTTCCACCATAGGCTAAAGGGTGAAAATGTGCATTTGGAGGGAATGTGTGCATTTTTGCATGTGCAAATATGGCCAAATTTGGAAGCAAAAACAAAAATCTGATTCCAGTGATGGGTGGACGATGGGATGAAAGGCACCAGACAATCTGCAAAATGCAGATGGAATGGATTTTACACAGTCCACACATCCCTGGGCTCACATTGACTTTCTTGTTCTCTTTTCTTTTTTCAACAGTAGAGTTTGCCTTCACTGGCCCATCCATCATTCCATGCCCTTAGAATGGGGGGGGAGATGGTAGCCACCACAAAAATATGGCAGCCTTGGAGACCAAGTCTACTGCTGCTGCTTCTGCCATTGCAGAGAGCAGAGAAATAAGGGGGGGGGAGGGAAAACAATAAGATACCTTGCCACCCACTGGTCAAAGTGAGATGTCTTCCCCCACCCAAGAACATGGTGATCATTTTCATCATTGCCCCCCTCAACATTTGTGGAACGGCTTCCCAAATTCTCCCACTGAGAATAGGATAATGAAATTTAGAAGGCCATTTGAGTTCATCCTGAGTTGGATTAATTTTATTATCATATTTATTACTTATTTAATTTATTATATTTTTAATCCACCTAATAACAAATTGTACTCTGCAGTAACTTTATGCTGTACTTAGGCTTTTTCATTAGTTTTATGTGTTTTTATGACTTCTTAAAAATAATTTGAATACATAAACTAAACACTGGAGATAGTGAGTAACTTGAATTGATGCAAGCAGCAGAGGACGAGGTTCATACCTGTGAACTTCACCACCTTTCCAATGAGCCAAGAGTTGATCATCATCAGAAACAGAAGAGATCAATAAATATCATGATCTAACCTCACTGATGAGTTATATGCTCCTGACCCACAAGCAAGGTGGCATCAGTTGCATTTAGCAGTTGAATCTAGGGATATATGAAAGTCACTTACCTGGTCCCGCAGCTTGCTTCACGGTGGGGGGGAGGCACTTCGGTACTCCCCCCGAAGTTCAGGCCGGGGGGGGAGGTGCCCCACCTCGCCCGGCCGAAATTCAGGCCGGGGAGAAGAGCCCCGTCTCCCCGGATGTGAAATAAAAAAGTGAATGTAAAAACACACACACACACGTGATAGGCTACGTAATGATTAACGTAGCCTATCACGGCTAGATTTGCAAAGTCAGCCATGATAGGCTACGTAAATCGTTACATAGCCTATCACGTGTGACTTGGGGGGGGGGAAGCGCGTACGCTATTTGTGTTGCCCTTATTTTCACTGTAGTCTATGTAAATCTTTACGTAGACTACCCGGGCTGAAATGAGGAACACAAATGGCGGCACCCGTGGGCGCCGCCATTTGCATACGCGCTTTTTTTTTCCCCCAAAGTCACCCGTGATAGGCTACGTTAATCATTACGTAGCCTATCACGTGTGTGTGTTTGTTTGTTTTTACATTCACTTTGTAATGGCGGTGGCGGCAGCCGGTCAGAAGACTGGCCGCCGCCCCCGCCCCCGCCGAAATGCCCCCAGGACCTGCTGCCGAGAGGGACATTCGAGGAAGGTAAGTCCCATCCCGGGGGGGTGGGGGGCGGAGAATTTCACCAACAATTTCGGGGGGCTGAATGCATTGGCATTCAGCCTCCCTGAGAATCGTGGAGAAATTCTCCGCTATCCCTAGTTGAATCTTCCACTTCTCATAGGTCAGCCTCATTGTTTACTGGAAAAGCAGGAGTCATGGCGATGGCGGCTTTGAAGTGGTCTTCTCAACTGGATCATCATGAAATGATTATATGATACATAAATGCTCCTAATAGTCCATGCATATTTTGTTGCAACTTTCTTAGGGAACTTTGGGAGATTACCCTTCATGGCACATTGATTAGCTATATTATTAGGTTGAAGGAACCAACCAAAATGTGCTTCTAAAGACTGTTGTCAAATCCTCTTCGAAATTAGGGATGTCAGAGAATTTCTCCACGAATCTCGGGGAGGCCGAATGCCAGAGCATTCGGCCCCCCGAAATTGGTGAAGAAATGGTCTGCCCCCCCACCGACCCCCCGGGATGGGACTTACCTTGCTCGAATGTCCCTGGTGGCAGCGGCTCCGGCAGCGGTGCGGCGGCGGCAGCAGCCGGTCTTCTGACCGGCTGCCGCCGCCACCATTTCCAAGTAAAACAAACAAACAAACGTGATAGGCTACGTAAAGATTTACATAGCCTATCATGGCTAGATTTTAAAAAAACACCGTGATAGGCTACGTAAATGTTTACGTAGCCTATCATGGCTGACTTTGAAGGAAAAAAAAAAGCGCGTACGCAAATGGCAGCGCCCATGGGCGCCGCCATTTGCGTTCCTTATTTTGGCACGTGTAGTCTATGTAAACATTTATGTAGACTACGGTGGAAATAAGGGGAACGCAAATAGCCCATGGGCGCCGACGTTTGTGTACACGCTTTTTTTTTTTTTAAGTCAGCCGTGATAGGCTACGTAAACATTTATGTAGCCTATCACAGCTGACTACAGGGATGCAAACGGCGGCATCTACAGCCGCCGCCATTTGCGTCCCGGCAGGAGACAAGGTTTCGTGGCCGGAGGGACAGGGCGCCTCCCCCCCACCGCGAAGCAAGCGTCGGGATCAGGTAAGGGACTTTCGTCCACCCCTATTCGAAATAGGGATGGTGGAGAAATCTGCTGTGGACCCCAATGAGGCTGGATTCAAAGGAATCCGGCCTCTGGAGTCTGCAGCAGAGGGACACCACTCACCTCCGCCTCCCTCTGGAATCCTACGGAGCCGGCCTCTATCTGTGGCGATTCTGTGCATATCGCATGAAAAAACAGAGATGCAAATGGCGTAGTGGACACCATTTGCAGACATAAAGCCCTTAGTTTAACCTAATTGCAGCCATTTACGGCTGCATTTAGGTTAAACTAAGGGGCTTTACAGCCACAAATGGCATCCACTATGCCACTTGCGGCTGTAGCCATTTCACCAGGCCAGCAATACAGAGCCAGCCGCTGGCCTGCGGCTCCGCAGTATCCCCACAGAGACAAGCTGGCTCAAGAAGATTCCAGGGGGAGGAATGGATCACCTCCCCCCATGGGCAGATTCCCCATGTACTGGCAGGTAGGGAATCCGCCCATCCCGACATCGAAAAGCAAAACTGAGGGACCATAGCTCAGTGTGACAGAGCACATGCTTTGCATGCATAAGGTCCCAGGTTCAAATCTCAGTTTCTCCAGGAAGGGCAAGGAAAAAATCCTGCCTGAAACCCTGGGGAGCTGCTGCCAGTCAGTGTCGACAACACTGGGCTAGATGGACCAATGGTCTGGTTCAGTATAAGGCAGCTTCCTGTTTTCCTATTGTGAGCTATATTCTTCCTCCATTTCACCTCATGCCACCACTTACTCCCCTCCCATCATCAGCTTGTGAAATTTTATGGATGGCATGTGAAGTGATCTGTTCATCATAATGCTTCAAATGAAATGCTGAATGCTCACACCATCTGCACTGATGCTGATAAAATGGGAAACTTGGTCTCCCGGGCTGGTAGGCTTAGAACTTACCCCCGCCCCCCGCACTATATTCAGGCTGAAACAGTACAGAAGCTGGTACACTGGCTATTTTCCCAAGCTCTGCCATTTTTTATTCACACAGCACAACAGCCCATTTCTCTACAAATTAACATCTCATTCAGTAGAAGAGAAACTCTAACCTTTCTCATTAGGAGGAAACAAAACGAAAACCTGACCTTAGACTGACTTTCCAGTTCTGTGCTTTTGTCATTAGTGCTTTTGCTGATTTTAACATGATTGTTTCAGTTATAGGATGCCCCCCTTGCCACCCCTCCAAATTTCACCTGAGTCCATGGTAATTCGGGGGGGGGGGGAACCATTTCATTATGTATGTAATGAAGCCTTTTAATCAAATGTTGGATACGATTTTCCTGTAATTCTGGCCTCACTTTTTTTCTTGTGTAGAAAGGTTAGCAGCAATTATGTAGCACACTGCAGCCGAAATCCTAAACTACACATTGTATCTGAGAGGTGTGGTGCCATGGCAGAGAGCCTTCTCCAGCCATGGCGGAGAATTTCTCCCCGAAACTTCGGGGGGCCAAGCGCCAACGTGTTCGGCCCCCCGAAGAAGTTTCGGGGAGAAATTCTCCGCACCCCCCCCCCAGGACGGGACTTACCTTTCCCGAATGTCCCTCCCGGCGGCGGGTCCCAGCGGCGGGTCCCGGCGGCGGTTCGTCGGGTCTTCGTCAGGGGCGGGGGCGGCAGCCGATCTTTCAACCGGCTGCCGTTGCCGCCACTCCAATAAAAGAAAAAAAAACGCCCCCGTGATAGGCTACGTGACGATTGACATAGCCTGTCATGGCTAGATTTGCAAAGTCAGCCGTGATAGGCTACGTGAATCGTCACGTAGCCTATCACGGGTGACTTTTAAAAAAAAAAAAGCGCATACGGCTAATGGCGGCCCCCATAGGGAGCTGCTATTCCCGTTCCTTATTTGGTTGCTGTAGTCTACGTAAAGATTACATAGACTACAGCGAAAATAAGGGCAACGCTATTTGCATTGACCTTATTTTTGCCGTAGTCTACGCAAACATTTACGTAGACTACAGCGACCAAATAAGGAACACGAATGGCGGCTCCCTATGGGGGCCACCATTTGCGTATGCGCTTTTTTTTTTTTTAAGTCACCCGTGATAGGCTACATGATGATTTACGTAGCTTATCACGGCTGACTTTGCAGATCTAGCCGTGATAGGCTACGTTAATCATCACGTAGCCTATCACGGGGGCGTTTTTTTTTTTAACTTTTTATTTCGCGGCCGGACGAGGCGAGGCGCCTCCTCCCCGGCCTGAATTTCGGCTGGGCGAGGCGGGAAGCCTCCCCCCCAGCCTGAATTTCGGCCACGCGAGGCGGGAAGCCTCCCCCCCCCGGCCTGAACTTCGCAGGGAGAGCAGCGAAGCGCCTCCCCCCCACCGCGAAAAGCTGCGAGACCAGGTAAGTGACTTTCGTGCACCCCTAGCAGAGAGCCTTCAACATAGCTTCTGTCCTGGCTCCTCCTTGAAGCCTCCCAGATTTTCCTCTCCTTGGCCTCAGAAATGGAAGGGAGGGGATAAACAAACACCCAGTGATTCCTTCTCCTCAGGGCCAGCCAAAGAGATTTTGCTGCCTGAGGTGGAGCAGCAAATGCCCCCTCCCAATAAGTCAAAGTGCATAGAACCCAAGGCCAGACAAGTTATTTTAGCACCTGAGGCAGAGAATCCCAGAAGCACTCTCCATCTTCTGGCAGTTAAGTACAAACATGATGTCTTAAATAACAATGCACTGTCTTTTTGTGGTACTCTAAGTCAGCTGTCTGAGATGGCCTCCTCACTCTTGCCTAATGGCGGGGCTGACCACCCCTCGCTCCTGCTATTGTCTCACAGCAGCAGGGCAAAGCTGTCTCCTGCTCAGTCTCCCACCCACATTTGCCATACATAGTGCTGCAACCAACACGATCTCATGACAATTCCTTGGCTTCCTGTGAGACTTCCTGGATTTCCTGTATGTGGGCTTGACAACATGGCAATGGGGTTGCAGCTCTTCCTGTCAGCCTTGTACAGCTCTGAAGGAATATCTGGATCCTTAAAGGGACCACACTGGTATGTCCCTGCCCCATTGTGGGTGTTTTGTTTTTCTTTCCTCCCGATGTGTCAGGTGTACAAGAAAGGGAAGCAGCACCTAGATCAACATCACATGGGTGGTCAGGGTGCAATCCTAGACAAGAGGTAACAGTAAAGACCAGCAGTATTCCACTTGGGGAGTGTCAAAGATACAGTCAGGGCCAGAAATATTGGAACAAGGATAACTGTTTTGGCAGTTGGCCTCTGTACACCACCACATTGAAGTTGAAAGAAAATACTCCCAGATGGGAGTGAAGTCAGGACATTCAACTGTAGTTCAAGGGGTTTGACAAAAGTGGGGCACTACCCATTCAGGAAGTACAGCCAGTGGCATACACACACACCCGTCGTTGATGGCTCATAAGTAATGGAACAAACCAACATCATTTCAAACTTAAGGATCGCCTTTAATACCTGGATGAAAATCCTTTGCAGTCAATGACTGCCTGAAGTCTGGAACCCATGGACATGACCAGATGCTGAGTTTCCTCCCTCGAGATGCTTTGCCAGGTCTTTACTGAGCTGCCTTTAGCTGCTGCTTCTTTGTGGGTAATTCTGCCTTCAGTCTTGTCTTCAGTAAGTGAAAAGCATGCTCTATTGGGTTGAGATCAGGTGACTGACTTGGCCATTGAAGAACATCCCACTTCTTTGCCTTGAGAAACTCTTGGGTAGCTTTTGCTGTATGTTTTGGGTCCTTATCAGTTAGGGATGTACGAAAATCACTTACCTGTTCGCAGATTATGCTGATGGTGGGGGGGAGGCGCTCCATCCCTCCCCCTGGAATCCTGGACGGGGGGGAGGCGCTCCATCCCTCCCCCCGGAATCCTGGACGGGTGGGGAGGCGCTCCATTCCTCCCCCCCTGGAATCCTCCTTGGCCGGCTCAGCAGCCGGCCAGGCCCAGCCAGGCCAGAGCCATCTGCAGCCGGATTTCCGGCCGTGGAGGGCTCTGGGGGAAAAAGAAAAAAAAAACCGTGTACGCAAATGGCGGCAGCTACGGCCGCCGCCATTTGCGTTCCTTATTTTTGACGTCTTCATCTACGTAAATATTTATGTAGACTAAGACGGCAAAAATAAGGAACGCAAATGGAGGCGGCCATAGCCACCGCCATTTGTGTACGCCTTTTTTTTTTTTTTTTACCCAGTCATTTTAGGCTACATAAGTTTTTACGTAGCCTAAAATGTCTGGTTAAAAAGAAAAAAAGTGTACACAAATGGCGGTGACCGTAGCCGCCGCCATTTGCGTACGCCTTTTCTTTTTTTACCCAGATGTTTTAGGCTACGTAAAAACTTATGTAGCCTATCATTTGGGTGTAAAAAAACAAACCTGCAAATGGCGGCAGCGGCTGCCGGTCGGTAGACCAGCCGCCGCTGCCGCTGAAGCCGCTGCCGGAGCCACTGCCACCCGGAAGATCCTCCCCAGGTAAGACTCGTCCTGGGGGGATCCACGGGGGGGTGGGGGAGTGGCAGACCATTCTGCCACAGATTTCGGGGGGCCGAATGCACTGGCATTCAGCCTCCCCGAGATCCGTGGCGGAATTCTCTGCCATCCCTATTATCCATCTGCAATATGAAGTGGCATCCTATCAGTTTGGCAGCATTTCGGCTGAATCTGAGCAGAAGTATAGCCCTATACACTTCAGAATTCATCCTGCTGCTTTTATCAGTGGTCAGGTCATCAATAAACACCAGTGACCCGGTTCCATTGGCAGCCATACATGCCCATGCCATAACGCTTCCTCCACCATGTTTGACAGATGATGTGGTATGCCTGGGATCATGAGCTGTTCCTTTCCTTCTCCATACTTTTCTCTTCCTATCATTCTTGTACAAGTTAATCTTAGTTTCATCAGTCCAAAGAATCTTATTCCAGAACTGGGCAGGCTTTTTTAGGTGTTTGCTGGCAAAGGCTAATCTGGCCTTTCGGTTCTTGAGCATTACCAGTGGTTTGCACCTTGTTGTGAGGCCTCTGTATTTACATTCATAAAGCCGTCTCTTGACTGTAGATGTTGACAATGAGATGCCTACCTCTGCAAGAGTATTCTTGACCTGGCTAGATGTTGTGAAAAGGATCCTCTTCACCATGAGCAGAATTCTGCAGTCATCCACTTTAGTGGTCTTCCGTGGTCTTCCAGGCCTTTTGCTGTTGCTGAGCTTGCCAGTTAATTCCTTCTTTTTCAGGATGTTCCAAACTGTTGTGTTGGCCACTCCCAATGTTTTTGCTATCTCTCTGATGAGTTCATGTTGTTTCCTCAGCCTAATGATGGCCTCCTTCACTCGCATGGACACCTCTTTGGACCTCATGTTGGGAGTTCCAGCGAACAGCTACCAAATGCAAATGTAACACTCAGAACCACCTCCAGGCCTTTTCTCAGCTTGACTTGTCATGGGATACCCAGGAAACAGGCCACACCTGGCCATGCAGCTACTTGTCAGCCATTCGTTCCATTACTTATGAGCCACCAATGATGGGTGTGTGTGTGTATGCGACTGGCTGTCCTTCCTGAATGGTTAGTGCCCCACTTTTGTCAAACCCCTTGCATTACAGCTGAAAGTCCTGACTTCGCTCCCATCTGGGTGTGTTTCCTTTCAGCTTCAATGTGGTGGTGTACAGAGGCCAACTGCCAAACAGTTATCCTTGTTCCAATAGTTCTGGCCCTGATTGTAGATCCTGCAACATTGCCAGAGAGAACAATAATTTGCTTATAGTGAACAATCATTTTCCTATATGATTGGAATATATAAAATTATATATAAAATATATAATATATTTTATATAGTATAATGTTTATACATTATAATTATATATTATATAATTATATTTATTGTAATTATAATTATAATTAATTATAATTATATATTGTGGGGCCGCGGTGGCTTAGTGGTTAAGACGCTGAATTGCGGACTGGAAGGTCGGCAGGACAGCTGTTCGAGACCCGAGTGCTGCGTGACGGAGTGAGCTCCCGTCTTCAGTCCCAGCTCCTGCCAACCTAGCAGCTCGAAAGCAAGAAATTGCAAGTAGATAAATAGGTACCACTTCGGCGGGAAAGGTAACAGCATTCCGTGCACCTCAGTGTTCAGTCATGCTGGCCACATGACCACGGAAGCATCTTCGGACAGCGCTGGCTCTTCGGCTTAGAAATGGAGATGAGCACCACACCCTAAAGTCGGACACGACTGGTTGAGGACACCTTTACCTTTTACCTTATAATTATATATTATATAATAATTATATATTATATTTTATATATTATAGGATATAATATATCCTATATATAAAACAATCATTTTCTTATGGTCCAGTTACAGTAACGGGATTTTTTTTTTCTATTCAGTCTTCCCTGAAGTTAATGGGAAACCATTGCCATTATTTATGACAAGTTTGCATCAGATCTGGGTGATTTGTTCTGATACAAATGTCCATTTCTTCTTCTTCTTCTTCAGGTGTATGAGCATTCCTAAACCATAAAAGCTGCCAAGAGGAGGGAAGGATAAAACATTTGTATTGTACTCACTAGCTGTAATTCCCTTGACTGATCTCTGAAGGCCAAGATCAGGTTCTGAATGGACGCAACTAATGAGACAAGTAGCTTGTGGATAATTTTCACATAGCCTACTTAGACAGTTAGACAATGTACAGTAACTAATGGGGAATGGCAAGGGTTCTGACAGCCATTTGGAAATTGCTCCAAAACACACAGTGCCTGTGGATTAAAATACCTGGTTCCTGTGCATCCTTCCTAACAGGGGGTGGGCTATAGTGAAGCACATGCTTTGCATGCCAAAGGTCCCAGTTTCAATCCTTGGCATCTCCAGGCAGGGTTGGGAAAGACCATTGCCTGAAAGCTCAGAGAGCTTCTGCTAGCCACTGGTGACAATACAGAGGTAGATGGACAAAAGGTATGACTCAGCATAAGGCAGCTTCCTGTGTTTCCCATTATGTAAAATAGGTTTAATTACACAAGTCCCCTTTCATGTTGTCCCCCACTTTTTCTCCCCATCGCTCAAGGAGAACTCGGAATGGGGCCTCTTGCTATAATGCAAATTGCGGTGCAGAAGTGACCCCTTGGAGGCATCCACAGAATCAGACTCCCAGGGGGTGAACCCAAATCTCCTAGTTCTGTGCCAGAATTCTGATGCCAGCAACAGGCTTTGCATATACAGGGCAGGCTTGTTTATTTCTTGGTATTTGCCAAGCAATTGTACAAGGATGATACTAACAGAATTCTCCATCTCCCTTTGCTTACTTTAAGTTCCGGTCCTAACGCAGATGACATTTTGGTGGCTAACTATTCATATTATTGGGTTTGATGGTGATTTGCGTGTCAAGTATTATTTTAATACAGTTGTTTTAATAATTTTAGATCATGAGCCTACGGGTAAACTCAGGTTATGACTATAAAAATAATAAAGCAACCTTGTATCTAGCTGGGCAGTCCTAGTGTGTAGTTCAGCAGTTTGCCAGCTGTTGTCCTTCTTTGACAGACAGTGTGCATTCCACATGCCCATCACATCGCTGCTCAAAGAATCAGGTCTGTGTCAAAGAATTTGACTTCTTGAACATTGCCTTTAATTTGTTTACATTGAGTTTTTAGTAGGGATGGGTGAATTTAGTCTGAAAGTGCAATTTGCATGTCATGTTATGAATCCAGCATCACAAGTTTGGACAAAAGTGCTGTTAATTTGAGATCTTGATCAACGTGAGAATTCTTGAACATGTGCATCACCGAAGTGCTTTTTGCGCACGTACCATTCCTAAGCACAGCAATGTTTTCCAGGCATCACAACTTTACTTGTCACAGTGTATCCCTTCTCTGATTCGCTGTTTTCAGGTGTACTGTGTTTATTTACTATAGTAGTGTTATTATAGTATGGTTGGGTAAGGAGTAAAGAAAAGGTTAAAATAAAATAAAAACTTACTTGTGATTGTGCACTGAAGACCAATCATTTACATTTCCTTCAGAGTGATAGCAACCAACATTAGAACATGCACAAAATGGTGATGTTTAGATGCTTAGTCATGCGAACTCCCTAGGTGCAGACAATATAAATTAACTCACAATCAATCTAGGTTTGAATTACAGAAGTATTAAAGTTTGTGGGGTCAGGAACCAGGCTTGATACACATTCAGGAATTACAAAATTAACCTAATAGATTCAACCTATGACCCAACCAATTTTGGCTTTTAATGGCCTCCCTAGTTTTTAAATCCCATGGTTGCATGGAAATGAATGGGTTGTGTCTGTTAAAGCATCTGAAAATAAATAAGTTACTGTGTAAGGCTGCCACAACCCCTCTCTCCTTTCCCCTGACCCAACTGAACATCTGTTGCCAAATGTATCTCTCCAAGTATTTCAACAATGGCTTCCTGTTGCTCTATGTGCTGACTTCAGGATGGATCCCATGACCCAGCTCAACAGGATCGAATCTCAAGGACAAGATATCTGAAATTCCTAGAAGACAGTAGGATCTGGAAATCTGTGGGTTGGGTCCAGGATCTGCCTTCCAGTGATGGAGATCTCCACTCACCAAAGGGGCCTCCACCTGATTTTTTTTGGGGGGAACTCTACACACATCACAGCTCACCCCATTCAGCATTTTCAGGAGGCTGGAGGGGCTGCTGTGAGGAGGAGGGGGGAATTCTGCTTCTGCCAGCCGAATCACACACACCTAAATCTGGATCCAAACCAATATCTTCATATTTGTGGATGACTGGGTGAACGGAAATATTCTGGATTAACTGGAGCTGCTCTTTTTATCTCCAATTTGGGGGTGAAGAATATGCAGGTGTATGTATTTCAGTGTTGGGGGAAGAAAGGAGAAAAATCTTCATTTACTTCAGTATAGGATCGTCTCCCTTTCTCTCTCGGCTTCATGGTAACTAGATCAAAACAGTAGGAGTTCTTCTGAGCTCTGGGCACCCCACAGGGCTCTAAAGCTGTTGGTCTCATCAGCATATTCCTTTCCACTGACAGAACTAGACTCCATTTAAAAACAGCTTCATGTGTCGAGTATTCCAAGACTATCCACAGACAGCCTTTGTTTGCCTTGAACTGTGGATTTGCAAGGCATGTATAGCTATAAAAGGGGGGAAATAGTTATAGTTACAAATGGGATGGGGGATCCTGAGGGCAATTTCCCTGCTAGTGCCAGAATTCTAGCCAATAAAATTAGTTCTTGAGCTCTTTAGCATTAGCAACACATGGGCTCATCCACAACCGGGCTGAGTACACTAGGGATGGCAGAGAATTCCACCACGGATCTCGGTGAGGCCAAATGCCAGTGCATTCAGCCCCCCAAAATCTGTGGCGGAATGGCCTGCCACCCCCCTGCCCCCCACGGATCCCCACCGGGATGAGACTTACCTGGGCCGGATCTTCCAGGCAGCGGCGGCTCCTGTGGTGGCTTCGGTGGCGGCAGAGGCTGGTCTTCCGACCGGCTGCCGCCGCAGCCATTTGCAGTCTTGTCAGGATTTTTTATTTTTTTTTACAAGACGTGATAGGCTACATAAAGACTTACGTAGCCTATCATGTCTGGCTTTAAAAAAAAAATGCGTATACAAATGGCGGTGGCTACGGCCGCCACCATTTGCATTCCTTATTTTTGGCCGTCTTAGTCTACGCAAATATTTACGTAGACTAAGACGGGGAAAATAAGGGGGAACGCAAATAGCGTCCGCTATGCTATTTGCGTTCCCCCTTATTTTCGCCATCTTAGTCTACGTAAATATTTACATAGACTAAGATGGCCAAAAATAAGGAACGCAAATGGCGGCGGCCGTAGCCGCCGCCATTTGCGTACGAGCGTTTTTTGTTTTGTTTTTTTAAAGCCAGACATGATAGGCTACGTAAGTCTTTACGTAGCCTATCACGGCTGACTACAGGGACTCAAATGGCGCCGGCTATGGCTGCCGCCATTTGCGTCTCTGCTAGCCAGTGGCCGGATGTCCGGCTGCTGGCGGAGCCAGCCGGCGGCTCTGCGGAATGCCCGCGGAGCAGAGCCGGCTGGCCAGGATTCCGGGGCGAAGGCGCGGAGCACCTCCCCCCTGGTGAGGATTCCAGGGGGAGGGATGGAGTGCCTCCCCCCCCCCAGCGGAACCCAGTGGAGCCAGGTAAGGGGAGTATCGTACATCCCTAGAGTACACAGAGGACATGAGAAGCATTTATTTGAAGTGAGAGGTTATGCGCATGTAGCCTTAGTGGTTTGGTTAGATCAATGGTCCAACCTGATTCTTTGAATGGCCAGTTCTGAGCCCATATAAGAGCCAAGAATAGGAGAGGTGCCTGATATTCCTTCCAATTCACTAGGAGGCATATATTGATTGTTTATTTTGCCAATCCAGTTCATTGGTAGAACTGCAACCTTCATATCCCTCCGCACCAAGGGTACAGAACCTCTTTCAGCCCAAGAGCCAAATTCCATTCTAGAGATGCTCTCGTGGTCCACATTCCAATGGCAGGCATGGTTGAAGGCAAAATGAGTGGGGCCAACCCCCCTCCCCCCAAAACACCAGTATATTTTGGTTTAAAACCCTTACTGCCAGTAACTAAGCCTTAGGGGAGGCATTTCATGTAGTGCTGTGCTGAAAATTTCTCCCACATTTTTTTTCAATGATTCTCATTCAATTTAATAGAAAAGAAAGTGTGCTTACCTTACTTATGAGGTGGCCGAGGAGTGTGTGTGATAGCCTCTCTTTCACTGTATAATCATCTCTCCCGCAGCCTGTACCTTCTTCAGCTTCCAATATTTCCATTAAAGCCCATCACGTGGTAAATCCTTCCCCATATGTTTTTTTTTTTCCCCAGTAGGAAGTGTAGGGTGCCTGGGAGACTGCAGAGCAATGGAGAAGTGTGTAACAGAAAGAAAGAAAGAAAAACACACACACACACAAAACACCCTCAGCCTCTTTGCTGTGATTGGGTAAACTCAAAAAACAAAGACGCTGTGCTATAAACCCTGCCAAAGGTGAACCCTACCGGTGAGAAACTGTTGGAGGATTGCTCCTCCCCCTGGAGATATTTGGTGAAATTGCCCCCTCCCCCATTTCTCTGCCCACTAATAGGGTGGAGAATTTCAAGAGACCATTTGTGCACAGCTCTGATTTCAACCTTTTAGAATGGCGGAAAATCTGCACAAAAGCTTGGAACCCACCAAACTGTCAGTGGTTGGGGGGAATGGGAACCCTGGAGGACTTCGTTGGGACCCCACAGAGGGCTGGATTTGGCCTCTGGATCTGAGGTTCTCTACGACTGCTCCAAAACTATGTCTCCATCCTATTCTTGTTTTTCTGTGGGGCTCATTCAGCTTCTCGATAATCTCTTTGCATGGGTTTAATCTCTATTTTCTTTTAATACGGTTTGATGAAACTGATAGGTCTGTTCCTGAAATTACAGAGACTGTACAGATATTTCAGGTCTGTTCCTGAAATTACAGAGACTGTACTTTTCCACAGTGTGTGGTCGTATTGTGAGTGTTTCATACAATCAATAAATAAATCTAGGCATTGAATGCTTGCCTACAAGGGACGCTCTATACTTTTTAACACTTTCAACCAAATCCTAAGAGATATTTGCCTTTCCATAGCTGACAATAGGAACTGCATAAGCTTGTGCTTTTGGATCACAGCCACATTCCTCAGTCAGAGCCCCATGTGTTCATCTATGTGCTTCTGAAGCTCACATATGGGCTTCCCCTGATGGCCTATGTTCTGAATCTGAACTCCTCCCAATACTTTGTGGACTATTCAGAGGTCTGCAGAAAGGCAGACAGTGTGTCTGCAAAAAAAATCTGTCTTTTCCAAAGCTGTTGACAGATATGGAGAACACCATGGTGGGGAGAGAGGGGAGGGAGAGGACTTAAGTGACTGACAGATCTACTTGCTAACCATAAAATGTCCAGGTCTCTCCTCTCCAATCATAGTGCTTTGGGGGAGGGATGTTGAATCTTATATTCTGCTTTGCTACAATATGTGCAGTGCTCTTTGCTAGTTCTTTCTAATAAATGTTTGAGGAGCTTTGGTGGAATAAGAAAGGCATTCTTTGTGGTTTGTGTACTTAACCCTTTCTTATTCCTCATCCTTCCAACCAATCTTTATTCTGTGTTCCAAATCCTGTTGCTAAAATCTTTCCTCTTCCATTCTGATCCATTCTTGCCCTAATCCTTACTTTCTAGAATTTCAGTTTCATTTATTCTTGCTGTTGCATTCTGGTCTGTCTTGTTAGAACAACTTTGGGCACAATCCTATGCATGTTTTGACAGAGAAAAGACCTAAAACTCCCAGCATGCCCCAGCCAGCAAGCCTGGCTGGGGAATGCTGGGAGTTGTAGGCCTTTTCTCTGTCAAAACATGCATAAGATTGTGCCCTTTGTTATAATTCAAACACTTCACTGCTCTAGCACATTGCTTCTTGAGTAGTCCCTGGTCAGGGTTTGCCAGCTGCTAGTAAGATCCATGTAAATTTCATGCTGGGCAGCAGGACTGGTAGGTATAGCACCAGGTGTTTGCTTGCAGAATGCTTATGGCATGTGTTGAAGTCCTTCTGCTTCTGCCATTGTATGCCACACAACCATCATCCATTTCTGTCCTATTGGTCTTTCTGTGACTTTGGTGCCAACAGAGGAGGAAACAAAAAGCTTTCAACTGCTTCCTAAGTCCTGCACTTATCCATCTGACATTTTGCAGATGTCTAGGGGCACCTCTACAATGTATGTCATTGTCATAGAAATCCCCCCCCCCAAAAAAAAACTCTGCAGAGAGTGAGGGGAAGTAAAACCACAAATAATTTGAAGACTCTCCTTTCAGAAAAATGACTGCTTTTAGCATTCAGACATTTTCAAGGTTTCTTAACTAGGGCCACCTTGATGTTGTATGTCATTTTCTTAATGATTCCTCACAAAAACAAAAAACAAAAAAGCATAGACAGATAAGTACATCCTTTCTTGAAAACCAGTAAAGGCTGCTCACGTACAAAACTCCTGCATGTATTCATCCTGTATCTGCCAAGCTTCATCCCCTCAGAAGGGGCAACGATGCCTGCAAATTTCATCCAGTTCTGTGAAAAAGCAAAACAGTTACAGCTAGGGATGTGAGAGAAATTCATCAGCACATTTTTTACCAGAATTTACCCAGTTTGCACTTTCCAGAACCAAATGCAGACCCAAACACAATCTGCAGAGAAAGTCTGTCCATTTTCAAACTTGTGATGTGATTTGCAAAAGAAAACAAAAAAAAACTGTTCAAAATGTGCACATTTGTAAAATGCACAGAAAGATGCTTTTATCCAGGGGTGTCAACCGTCTTTCAGCCACATTCAATTTCAGAGAAGCCTTTAGGGGCTGCAATCCAGTGGTGGGCAGGGCCAAAGGTGAAAGGGGTGGAGCCAAAGGCAAATGTATGTATGTATGTATGTATTTCATTTCTATACCACGCAATAGCTGAGGCTCTCTCGCAAAGGGGTGGGGTGGCCAAAAATACAAGCATATTTCCACTTGAAACTCCTGCTCCAGTAATGAAGCCCTAGGAGAGACATGTCAGCCTTTTTGAATGGAGGTAAAACTGTGCAAAAGTTTTACTGGGAAACCATTGAACAGTTGGTGTCTGGGGGAAAGGGGTGGGACCAGGATAAGGGGGTGTGGCCACCTGGGGATCTCCAGAGAGCCAAATTGGGGCCTCAGGTAGGGATGCTGGGGAATCCCACTGCGGACTCCAATGAGGCCGGATCCCAAAGAATCCAACCTCTGGAGTACATGGCAGAGTAGCTGCACTTACCTCCGGGTCTGGAGGAGTTCCCACAGGGCAGTTCTCCAGCTCCCTATAAGACACAATATGCTAATGGCAGCTGCCATTAACTTATTGCAGGAAAGTCACAGCCATAAATGGTGTATTGTATGCCATTTGAGGCCATAAAACACTTACTTTGACCTAAATACAGCTGTAAAGAGCTGCAATTTAGGTCAAAGTCAATGCTTGACAGCCACGAATGGTGTGCAATATGTCCTTTATGGCTGTATTCCCCACGATAGGCTAATGGCAGCCACCATTAGTGTATTGGATCTTATAGGGAACTGGAGAGCTGCACCATAAAACTCTGGCAGATGCAGCTGGGCTCTGGAGGATTACATGGGGCCCTGAGCAACCCAGATTGCCTCTCTGTGGACCCCTGGCCCAGACTGGACAGTGGGGGATTCATACATTTCTAATCCCAGGTGGACTGGATTTGGTCTGTAGACATGAGAGACCCCTGCTTTAATCAATGGGAGAAAATAGAAAAATGCATATGTTTCCAAATGCATTCAACTGATGCGTGCATTTGGGAAAATGTCCATGAAAGAAAATACACATGACTTTTTGTGCAAATAGAACGAAAAAATAAAGTTCACAGTCTGATAAAGAATGAGCTTCAAGGTAGAATTTGGGGAGCTTTGACAAGCTCAGGTTTTCCTGATTTGCACATCCCTAGTTAAAGCCATTTGTTGATTACTAGTGATAGTCAGTGGGAGATGCAATGCTTTGGATTTCTGAATTGGGATTCAGATTCGGACCCAAGGTCAAATTGGGCAGCCTCCAAATTTGTCCAAATTGGGATGTTTTCCAAATTGGCAAACCGGGATCCAAACCAAATGTTGTGGTCAGTGCACACCCCTAATATTCTCTCCCTCTCTCTCTCTCTCTCTCTCTCTCAAATATATAATTCACTGGGCTAAAAATACTATAAAATACCACAACAGCATGTATCCGCAATTGTACAACTGAGAGACAGCATATGTATCTACCACATGCCTTAGCAGGTGCTGTAGACCAAGATCTGCTTGGTTAATTTCTAGTCTATGCAAAAACTGCCAAATGCAGAGTGTTACTACTTTAAATGTCTGGATCTATTTGCTCTACTGAGTGTTATGGGCTGCGTATATCTTCTGCTTATGGCACATTGTGTGGGATGGGTTCTGTAAGCTGGGGGGGGGTGCGTGCATCGTTCTGCTTTCATTCTCTGTATAAAGATAAGGTATTTCACCCTCTTCCAAAGGGTTTTTCATCCTCTGCTGCTTGATTACTTTGATTACAAAAAGTGTGTGTCAGTACATCCCAAACTCATTTTTCTCTGACATTTTATTATGATGTTGGATGCCAGTTACTCTCATTTCCTTGGTAAACACAAGTTTGTTGTAATACATTCCTATCTATCATCTATCTATCTATCTATCTATCTATCTATCTATCTATAGCTTTAAAATATTAGATGGAGATAAAGCTCTAAAAATTGAAGAGAGGAAAATTGAACATTTGCAGATGTAAATGGTGGGCAGCAAAGATTCATCTCATAATCATTAATAGCCTACAACACTTGACAAATGGAATTGTGATATAATTGGCCCACATAAACAGCAACATAAAATTTGAATTTATTTGGAAAGCAGTATAAACATGATTAAATAGGTATCTATAGCTTAGATAAAGAATGGAGCAGAATGTAGGCTTAATCCAATGACAGTCTTAAGAAATAGCTTTTCATTTCACAGGAACTCAAAATTGGATACAATAGAAGATACAGATTAGAAGCAGGGAGCGATTCCCTTGTCCAGCAATGAAATTCAAGAGACACTGAAATGTTCAACATTTAATGGTGCTGAATTTGTAAACTGGAAGGTGACTGGGCTCAAGTATGCCCAGAAGCTTCATCCCTAGTCCTGGAAGTGCCCCCCCTCCCTCCTGGCCAAAACGTAACCAGCTATATGTTGATTGTCTGTTTTAACTCAGCAATGAAGGGGAGAAAAAATCATCTAGACATGCTCAGAGCCACTCTCTTCTCTACCTAGCTTGTGTTCAAGTGAACATGTATCTCTTTCCTCAAGGCCTGTATGCCTTGTCAGTTGATCCTTGTGTGGACATTTCAGGAAGGAACAAAAACACCATATAGACACCAAATAAGGTTGTCTGGGGTGGGGCCCCATCTACATGAGCCTTTTACTCCAGGGCGGTTGCGAGTTGAGGTCCCTCGGGACAGATAATGCAGTCACCACTTCACACAGCCATCCATGATTTTCTCCCAGAAAATGCAGATTTCCAAGGAGATGTTTTGCTGCAATGTTTTTGGTTTGCTGTGGGTTCCCGTGGTTGTGAGCCATCTGTCCCTTCCCCAAACTGACTTCGCATTTTGCAGTGGGCGTGTTGTAGGCATATGTAGTGCCTGTGTCACTCTGTGATGCCCCTTTACTCCCCCTGTCCCTTCGCAGCTGTGCAGTTACAGAGGCACAGAGGAATGTTTCATTTATTTAATCACACTTTTGCACATTTTTGCAGCTCGTATCTTTGCAATGGTTGCATTTGGACTCAGTGCCCAAGGGCCAGGAGGGTCTTGGGGGAAGACCAACTTCACTCTGGCAACCATTTTGGAGTGGTGGGTAGGCAAGTACCACTCACACTTGTGAGTGTGAACTATCGTGAGAGTCTCAGGCTGGGGAACTGACAAACAGATGGAATGGAAATGAAGGAGCACAGAACACCCACATTTTACCTAACAAGGGCTGGAAAGACACAACAGAACCCCTAAAATACAGAACAGCCATTAAAGTGTCACACCCCCACACTCACGGGACTACACAGCTATGCATTAAAGCATAGCCCAGAGAGCTTCAGCAAATGGGAGGTACAGAAATATACTAAATAAATAGCTATATGAGGCTGGGCCAGTTCACCCAAGGAGTCCTGTTTCATGATATATCCATGAGATGGAAATGTCTACCATGTGGATGCTGATCCCCTGGAAAAAAGGTGTACAGACAAGCTTCAGCATGCTACAAGAAAGAAAAGAAAACACAGTAGTGGTGGCTGTTCCATCAGCCATGCACAGGCAAAGGAGATACAACCAAATAAAAACCCAGACTAAAGAACATCTGGAAACTGTTTACAGGGAAAAGTGCTTTCCAAAACAAACCTGTCAGGTATAATAAGCATTGGCTGGCAGTGTTCAGTAGACAATAATGTATCACATTTCCAAGGAATAGCACTTGGCAAAGAATGCCCACCCACTTTTATAGGCCTTTCCACAGACCATGAAGGTAGGACAACATTCTTTGGTGACACATGGGGGCTATGCAAAAGTGTTTTCAGGGTGCCCCTGTCGCCTACTGAATCCTCCAATAGCCAGAATCAACACTCAGACAAAAGGGCTGCTTTCCAAGGCTTTAATTCCATTTCTCCTAATGAGGCATACAGATGCTAATTGCTTGAGATTCAGAGGAACTACAAAGGAACAGCCATCTAGGGGTTTCTAAGGATTAGGACATCAGTTGATCTCCATTTGGGAAAAACTCAGAAACTCTCTGAACTTAAGGGGTGGGAGGGGAAAATCTCCCCCTCTCCCATGATGCTTCTGGGTGCAGCTGTTGATGTTGAGCCAATCGGGCTGAGTGCTCAGCCCCTGCGATCTCTCATTTGTGCCTGCGTCTGCACCTCGCATCTAAAAGTTCAGGTTGTCCCTCCCTTTCCATGCCTGGTTCAGTGTCACTCCCAGGGCTGTGAGCAGAGGGGGCTCCCCCTCCAGCTGTGCCTCTGAGAGAGTTTCTCCCCCATTAATTGTATCTCCTCCTCAGAATCAGAGCTGCCTTGGGACTCTATGGGCTCATTAGGGATGTACAAAACTCGCCTTTTCGCAGAATTTTTCGCAGTGTGGGGGAAGGTGCTCCATCCCTCCCCCTGGAATCCTCGACAGGGGGAGGCGATCCGGTCCTCCCCCCCGGAATCCTGCCTGGCCGGCTCCACTCCACAGCCAGGGCTGTCCACAGCCGGATTTCCGGCCGCGGACGGGCTGCTGCATACACAAATGGCGGCCGCCATTTGCATCTAGCCAGGCTGCCATGATAGGCTACTTAAGTATCCAAAAACAAAAAACAAAAAAGGCATACGCAAATGGCAGCAGTTACGTGTCAAGGGCTCCTTGGAGGGCTCTCTCAGTCTAATCCAGTAGCCAAGTCCAGACACAGACAAAGGGATTCCTTTCAAAGCTTTATTCTCCTTTTACAACTTAACAACTCTACCGTTTGCAACTAGATCTGAGCAGCACAGTACCTATGCCCTAAGTTGGAACAGTTGGTCCCCGTTTGAAAGGGAATTACTGGCAGACCCCTGAACTTAAGGACTAAGGAGAGTCCCTCCCCTTTTCCCTTGGATCCTCTGGGCACAGCCTTTGTTTGCGCGCCAACCGGGCACTACACCACCTTTCTGCGCCCTCCATTTGGCGCCGCTCTCTGCGTCGGCGTCGCGCATCCACCAAGTCTGCTATCTGTGCTCGGTCACTCCTTGGACTGCTAACTAAACTAGGAATGCTGGTGGGAGGAATCTCCGTCAGCTGTGGGCCCTGGGAAAGAGGAGCGTGCTCCTCTCCCAGGAGCGACTGCTCTTCCTCAGAATCAGAACTACTCTGGGATTCTATGGGCTCAGTGTCCACCCTGACACTACGGCGGCCGCCATTTGCGTTCCCTATTTTTCGCCGTTTTAGTCTACATAAATATTTACGTAGGCTATTATGGTGAAAAAGAAGGGGAATGCAAATAGCATAGTGGGTGCTATTTGAGTTCCTTTTTTTCGCTGTAATAGCTTACGTAAATATTTACGTAGGCTAAAACAGCAAAAAATAGGGAACGCAAATGGCAGCTGCCGTAGCCACCACCATTTGCGTACGCCGTTTTTGTTTTTGTTTTGGATTGGCTTGCCATGATAGGCTACGTAAATACTTACATAGCCTGTCACGGCAAAGACCAGGATGCCAATGGTGGCTGCAGCAGCTGGTTGAAAGACCAGCTGCCACCACCGGAGCCACCGCCGTCCAGAACATCCGCCCCAGGTAAGCCTCGTCCAGGGGGGAATCCGCAGGGGGGGCAGGTCGTTCTGCCACGGATTTCGGGGGGCTGAATACCAGTGCATTCAGCCTCACTGAAATCCATGGCAGAATTCTCCACCATCCCCAGCTCAGATATAACCCGGACAACTGTTAGAACATCCAGATGTGGGACAGCATACTAGGAAAGGTAGCGACAATAGTATCTATTTACTGGCTTGTTGTTTTGAATATACAAGTAAAACGTTCCCCATAATATTGTGCTTGGAAGAATAGTACATCTAGGGATGGCGGAGGATTCCACCACGGATTTCATTGAGGCCAAATGCACTGGCATTTGGCCCCCCAAAATCTGTGGTGGAACGGCCTGCCACCCCTCCGCAGAACCCCCCCGGGATGAGACTTTCCTGGGGAAGATGTTCTGGATGGCGGCGGTGGCAGCAGCGGCTGGTCTTTCAACCGGCTGCCACGGCCACCATTTTCATTCTGGCCTTTGCCGTGATAGGCTACGTAAGTCTTTACGTAGCCTATCATGGCAAGCCAATAAAAACAACAACCCAATAACGGCGTACACAAATGGCAGCAGCTATGGCGCCTGCCATTTACGTTCCTTATTTTTCACCATTTTAGTCTACGTAAATATTTACGTAGACTATTACGGCGAAAAAAGGGGAATGCAAATAGCGTAGTAGGCACCATTTGCATTCTGTTTTTATTCACCGTTTTAGCCTACGTAAATATTTACGTGGCTAAAACGGAAAATAAAAAAGGAACACAAATAGCGCCCACTACGCTATTTGCGTTCCCCTTTTTTTTGCCGTAATAGTCTACATAAATATTTACGTAGACTAAAACGGCGAAAAATAACGAACGCAAATGGCGGCCGCCCGTAGCCGCTGCCACTTGCGTATGCCTTTTTTTTTTTACCCAGACGTGATAGGCTACGTAAAGACTTACATAGCCTATCACGGCTCCCTGTTTGGACGCAAATGGCGCCCGCTATGGCAGCTGCCAATTGCATCTGCACCAGCCAGTCCGCGGCCGGAAATCTGGCTGTGGACGGCCCTGGCCTGGCTGGCTGCTCCACAGAGCCGCTGCGGAGCAGAACCGGCCGTCGAGGATTCTGGGGGGGAGGACCGGATCACCTCCCCCCCCGTCGAGGATTCTGGGGGGAGGGACGGAGCGCCTCCCCCACACACACAAACACAATCCATGGAAAGGTAAGTGACTTTCGTACATCCCTAATACATCATGATGTAGTGTTGTTCCAAACACAGCATAATGGAATGACCTGTGGGGAGTTGCAGTCCGACACATCTGGAGTGTGCAGTGTGACCATTCAAAGTGCCCAGTATAGACTGCAGAATATCACCCATTATACAATATCCTGTGTCCTAAGTCACTAGAGTCAGTTAAAACAGTGCAAATGATAAAAGATGAAATCATTTCCATACCCTTGGTAAGGTATTTGTGCAACTTCTGCCATAGTCACTGTAAGACAAAGAGCCTGGGATCAGCCCTCCAGCAGATAGGAAACAGCAGTTCAGGAGTGAGCCCAAGAGAAGCGGGGGGGGGGGAGAGGCATTTACAGGCCTGTTGACAGCAGAGTGAAATAATTACTGCTACAAAAGCTTTTCAAATGTATGAATATATTAACTCCAGTGCATGCAATAAAGGAGTCACCGAGGGCAAGGCGAACCTTCCCTTCAAAACAAATGCTTCAAAAATATTGGCGAATGCTGCCTCCCACAGCGAGGCACAGCAGCATGCTGGGAGGGAGAATTATACATTAGCTAGAAAGCTGGATGTAGTTGAAAGAAGTAGATAAACAGAAGAAGGATTTTGTGGGTGTGGAAGAATGGCTGGAGGTACATGGTGTATTTTGTGTCTGGGGGCTGTTTCTCACACAATGAAGTGGCAAGTTAATATTTGCTACATTACATCAAAATGATGGGGAACCACAGCCAACCATGATTCCCTCATACAATCACCTACACAATGCACATAGTTTGTTGTCCACACACATTTATTTTATTTTATTTTATTTTATTTTATTTAAAACATTTCTTGGTGACCTTTCAGGGCAAAAGCCCTCTCAAGGCGGCGTACAACAATAAAACTCACATAATAACATCCGATTTGGTAATTAAAACAGCAAAAGCAGGAAGCAGAATATTATGTTTTTCCATGGATATGTTAAGTTTTTGTATGTTGAAAGCGTACGAGGTGAAAACCTGACAGGCTCTCTGTTCCCATTTTGCTGTGGGCTAATTCACACAAGCTTATCCATCAACTGATGACAGGTGCAACATCGAGTGATTTGTATGTGTGAACGAGCCAAGAAAGACAGACATTTCATATTGCCTTCCACATCACCACAAATGCAATATTCCACACCCACCCCGGAATCAATTCACCCATTCACCTGCCAGTCATCGAGTGTGCATACTAATAGCCAGGTTCTGTAGGTGGTGCACACATTCTTTTAGGACAGGCATTTCCTGTATAGCTTCCCTGGTGGGCAGATGATGAAAGCATTCAGACCATTCACCATTGATGTTCTAAGGCCTTTGAGAGTTATGTGAGGCCTTTGCCAGAGTTCAGCTTGAGCTGGTTGGTGTTGTTGATCACTTATGATTCTTTGTTTTTTCTTGGCAGATTGTTGGAGGAGAGCTGAGTATGCCTTTATACTCATGTGTGGCCACAGTATGATTTTCTGGGCCAGGAACAGGGAATCAAGATCGGCGATTGGTAAGCAGCTTGGCCTAGGCCATTTTGCCAGCATCCAGTGGTTGGTCACTCAGGGTATGAAAAGGTACCACATCCTACCCACTCTTTCTCATTTTAGTTTATTGTGTCCTCCCCCACCCCCTGCACCTCAAGTTTTAGTTTTTCATCTTGGGGGAAATGACTTTAGTGTCATTAAGGGTAAAGCCCTGATTTTGCAGGTGTCAGAAATGGATTGTCCTTCCCCTTTGCAATCAACACAAGGAGTCAAAGCTTCAGGCTAATACTCCTTTATTTTGCTAGAGACTAGCCTCTCTACAAATGCAGATTCCAGAAAGCTCTCACACTGCTTCAGACCCCTAAACAACTAATCAGCAATCTCTGATTAGAGGAGATGAACTGGAGGGTAGTGAAATTGCCAAGAGTTTGGGTGTGAACCTCATGGCCAGACTTGCTTTGCGGTGATGCCCTTCCCTTAGGGTGGCTCCCTCCTACTTTGGCTTCCAAGAGTGTCTATTCTGATGAAGCATCTGAGGCCTGACCCTAAGTTGTCCTGCTTTGCTTTGCAACATGCCCTAGTGTCGCTCAAGTCACGCCCCTCCTCCTCCTCGGAAACTTGAGTTCTCACAGTGGAGGGAGGGGGCAGGGACTCAGCTTGTGCCATCTGTTTGTCAAGATCTCTCCCAGCATCTTGGCCACTAGGAAGGGTCCCTCCCCCGGGCTCTGATCTAGCTGTTTCAACTTTGATTCAGAATCAGAGCTGTCAGACATCTCAAGGCACTTGGAATTATCCCTGAAAGCAGGCCTACTCTGATTTTGAGGGCATTTGGCATGATGACCTGAAGTGTTCATCTTGTGGCAGAACATGTTACCCCAAAGTAGGGATGTATGAAAGTCACTTACCTTTTTGAAGGGTGACATTCACAGTGGGGTAGAGGCGCTCCGTCCCTCCCCCCGAAATTCTCTCTGGCCAGCTCCGCTCCGCAGAGATTCCGCAGAGTCACCAGCCGGGGCCGCCCGCAGCCAGACATCCGGCCGCTGGGCAGCCTGCAGGGACGCAAATGGTGGCGGCCATAGCCACCGCCATTTGCATCCCTGTATTTTGCCGTTTTAGCCTACGTAAATATTTATGTAGATATTACAGCAAAAAAAAGGGGGAATGCAAATGGCGTAGTGGCCGCCATTTGCATTCCTTTTATTTTTCACCGTAATAGCCTACTTAAATATTTTGTTGTTGTTTATTCATTCAGTTGCTTCCGACTCTTCGTGACTTCATGGACCAGCCCATGCCAGAGCTTCCTGTTGGCCGTTGCCACCCCCAGCTCCCCCAAGGTCGAGTCCATCACCTCCAGAATATCATCCATCCATCTTGCCCTTGGTCGGCCCCTGTTCCTTTTGCCTTCCACTTTCCCTAGCTTCAGCATCTTCTCCAGGGTATCCTGTCTTCTCATGATGTGGCCAAAGTACCTCAGTTTTGCCTTTAAGATCATGCCCTCAAGTGAGCAGTCTGGCTTTATTTCCTGGAGTATGGACTGGTTTGATCTTCTTGCAGTCCAAGGCACTCTCAGAATTTTCCTCCAGCACCACAGTTCAAAAGCATCTATCTTCCTTTGCTCAGCCTTCCTTATGGTCCAGCTCTCGCAGCCATAGGTTACTATGGGGAACACCATTGCTTTCACTATGCAGACCTTTGTTGTCAGTGTGACGTAAATATTTACAGAGGGTAAAACGGCAAAAAAAGGGAACGCAAACGGCGGCCACTGTAGCCACCACCATTTGCGTCCGCTGTTTTTTGTTTTGTTTTTTTGCTGTGATGGGCTACATAAATACTTACGTAGCCTATCACGGCCTCCACAGGGATGCAAATGGCGTCCCTGCATTAGCCGTGATAGGCTATGTAATTATTTATGTAGCCTATCACAGCTATAATGAGGAAGCGAATGGCGGCCGCAGATGCGGCCGCTATTCGCAAGTCAGCACGGACGGCAGCATGGGGGGGCGGGGGGCTCCGTTTCGCGTGCCTTTCATGGGGGGGCGGGGGGCTTCGTTCCACCATGGATTTCGGGGGGCCAAATGCACTGGCATTCGTTCTCACTGAGATCCATGGCGGAATTCTCTGACATCTCTACCCCAAAGAGTCTGGTGGGGTGAAGGTGACCCTAGGGGCTTAAATCACACAAAGAAGAAGGTGAATAGATAGGTCAGATAGACTGGTTTTGGTCCACCAAGCTGGTAGTGTGGTTTATCATACAGCATTCCTGGATTGAACCATATAGGGCAGATGGCATTCATCTTTGGGATGCAGGTAATGACGTCTTCTTATTGGATCTGCAGCAGAGCTAGGGTTGGCGGAGAATTTCTCCACGAATCTTCGGGAGGCCAAGTGCCGACGCATTCGGCCCCCCGAAAGTGTTGGGGAAATTCTCTGCTGGTCCCCGGCCCCCCCGGGATGGGACTTACCTTTGGCGAATGTCCCTCTCGGCGGCAGGTCCCGGCGGTGGTTCGGCGGGGGCGGGGGTGACGGCCGGTCTCCCAACCTGCTGCCGTTGCAAAAAAAAAAGTAAAGTAAAAAAACCAAACACATACCCGTGATAGGCTACATAATGATTTACGTAGCCTATCATGGCTAGATTTCCAAAGTCAGCCGTGATAGGCTACGTCAATCGTCACGTAGCCTATGACGGGTGACTTTGAAAAAAAAAAAAAAGCGCGTACGAAAATGGCGGCACCCATGGGCGCCGCCATTTGCGTTCCTTCTTTTGGCACATCTAGTCTACGTAAACATTTACATAGACTACGGCGAAAATAAGGGCACGCTATTTGCGTTTAGGGGTGGACGAAAGTCACGTACCTGTCGTCGAAGGCCATTCGCGGTGGGGGGGAGGCGCTTCGCTGGTCCCCCCGCGAAGTTCAGGCCGGGGGGGAGGCTTCCCGCCTCGCCCGGCCGAAATTCAGGCCGGGGTGGAGGCTTCCCGCCTCGCCCGGCCGAAATTCAGGCCGGGGAGGAGGCGCCTCGCCTCGCCCGGCCACGAAAGCAAAAGTAAAACAAAAAACAAAAAAACGCCCTCTGATAGGCTACGTGACGATTCACGTAGCCTATCACGGCTAGATCTGCAAAGTTAGCCGTGATAGGCTATGTGAATCGTCATGTAGCCTATCACGGGTGACTTTAAAAAAAAAAAAAAAGCGCGTACGCGAATGGCGGCCCCCATAGGGAGCCGCCATTCGCGTTCCTTATTTAGTCGCTGTAGTCTACGTAAATGTTTACGTAGACTACGGCGAAAATAAGGGCAACACAAATAGAGTTGCCCTTATTTTCGCCGTAGTCTACGTAAAGATTTACGTAGACTACAGCGACCAAATAAGGAACGCGAATGGCGGCTCCCTATGGGGGCAGCCATTATCCGTACACTCTTTTTTTTTTTTTTTAAGTCACCCGTGATAGGCTACGTGATGATTCACGTAGCCTATCACTGCTGACTTTGCAAATCTAGCCGTGATAGGCTACGTGAATTGTCACGTAGCCTATCAGGGGGCGTTTGTTTTTTTTTTCCTTTCATTGCAATGGTGGTGGCGGCAGCCGGTCGAAAGACCGGCTGCCGCTCCCGCCTCGCTCGAACACCCGCCAAACCGCCGGCCGGACCAGCCACCGGGAGGGACATTCGGTGAAGGTAAGTCCCGTCCCGGGGGGGGTGAGGGGGGCGGGGAGGGTGCGGAGGATTTCTCCCCGAAACTTGTTCGGGGGGCCGAACACGTTGGCGCTCAGCCCCCCGAAGTTTCGGGGAGAAATTCTCCACCATCCCTATTTGCGTTGCGCTTATTTTCGCCGTAGTCTACGTAAATCTTTACGTAGACTAGCCGTGCCAAAATAAGGAATGCAAATGGCGGCGCCCCATGGGTGCCACCATTTGCGTACGCGCTTTTTTTTTTTTTTCAAAGTCACCCGTGATAGGCTATGTGATGATTTATGTAGCCTATCACGGCTGACTTTGGAAATCTAGCCGTGATAGGCTACTTAAATCGTCACGTAGCCTATCACGGGTGTGTTTGTGTGTGTGTGTGTTTACTTTTTTTTTCGTGGCTGGGTAGACGGGGCGCTCCTACCCGGCCTGAATTTCGGCGGCGAGGGATGGGGCGCCTCCCCCCCGGCCTGAATTTCGGCCGGGCGAGGTGGGGCCTCACCCCCCTCGCCTGAACTTCGGGGGGAGAAGCGAAGCGCCTCCCCCCCACCGCAAAGCAAGCTGCAGGACAAGGTAAGTCCCTTTCGTCCATCCCTAAGCAGAGCCTGCAGGATTTTATCCTCTGTAGGTGGGAGAAGAGGGGCTAAGTTAGATTGTCCCTCTTCTGTGCTGGGAATATGTAGGTTTGTTCTGGAAGGGACACAATTCGTTGAGCATCCTGAGGCACCTTGACAGTGGAGGGCCATTCCCAAGACTTATTGTATGTATGTATGTATGTATGTATTTATTTATTTATTTATTTCTATACCACCCAATAGCCGAAGACTTCCTGCTCAGGGCTGTGGGACCCATGGGCAGGGTGCCTTTGAGGCTAAACTGTCTCTTCTCTCCAGAGTTGTGGGGGCCCAAGAGTGGGCTGAGGGAGTGGATTCAGGGAGGTCACCCTCCACACCCATTTGGTTGTGGCCTAAGAGACCAGGTGGGAGTACACCTGGTGGGTGGGTTATGGCTCCCTGATTAGATGGCAGGCTAGTTGTCTGCAATACATAGGCTTAGTTACACCCACATCCACCCTGCACACACACACACACACACACACACATTTCATCTCCTCTGCAAATCTGGATTCAAGATTAAATAAATGTGGCCCTTGTACCATCCAGCACTTTTGCCTCAGTACTTTCTTTCCGGCTCCATCTGCAAAGGTTTTTCAGAATGATTTTATTCCATACTCTGCCAAAACTGTTTTGGAATGGAACAACTTTGTCCTGTCCATCCTCAAAGCTGATTGGTCCTGTTATTATTTTCAGGGCCTGAAGAAGGAGAAGGAAGCAGATGAAAGGGAATGCTTCAGCTATGGCAGCCATTTTGGGGGGGGGGAAATGATGATAGTGGGTGATAGTGCCTGTGGAAAGGCCATTGTATTTGCTCATTGTATTTAGTGAAGACTAGTTCCTTGAAGGCTATGTTCCCACAGTATTTGAAAACTGTGTCACAGATATTGAAGTTGATGGAAAGCAGGTGGAACTGCCTTATGGGATACAGCAGGGCAAGAAGACTGTGGCTGATGTAGGCCTTTTTCAGACCCAGACACTGCCCTCAACACATGCATCATACTGGTAAAGAATAAGGAGAGAACTGGCCAAAATGAAACAGGAACCAGTCAAACCTGAAGAAGGCAGGAATATGGTGAACTCTACTGGTACTTTTGGATACATGGAGAACAGTGCAAAGACCAAAGACTGTCATGCCTGACCCAGGCCCAGGCCAGGATGACTCTTCGGTTGAAAATTCAGAGACTGTAGAGTGCAATGACTCTGTGGATCCTCCTGACACTACTGATATCCCTAGTGCCTCCAGAAAAATGACACTGGGTCCTCCAGTAATGGTGGACTTTGAGGATCCCCTACACAGAGCCCCTGAGGGCCATACATCCCCTGTAGAGTCTGAGAATGAGGCCAAGTATTCACCCAGCTGTAGAGTGTGTCGGCACCAGAAGGTAGCAGCACAGGTTGTCACACCTGGGGGCAAGCATGCACCTCAGGAACCATCAGGCTACTTGTGAGTAAAGGACTACTCAAGAGACAAGGTCTTCTTGAAAGTAGGTAAACTCTGAAGCCCTGAATCTTGCAGATCTACCTAGGTGTGGTCTGGGAGACTTGGCTATATAAACCTTCAGTTGAGACCTGCTAGAGCAACATCTTTGTTTCAGCTCCCAGTAATTTGAAATGTTGCTTCACCTTCAATGGATTTCTCATGCTGCTGATTATGAATTACTGTCATAAGACCCTGCTTTTGGACTGCCCTTTTTCTGGACTGGTAATTCTGTGCTTTTGACCTCTTGCTTGCCTACTGGCTTTGCTAAATGGATTTGCCCCTAGGTTTGCCCCAGGGCTGAGGCTGACCCAGCCATAGGGGGACAAAGCTGGTGTGAAGGAATCATTTGAAATGGCCAACAGAACTGCTTTATAGGCCTGATGTGACAAGAAAAATCTGGGTGCCCTCTCTTGTAAAACATGGCCAGGGGAAGATGGCTGAAGTGGTGTGCTACACTCAATTATTGAAGTGCTGTTTATAGAAACATAGAATAGTAGGGTTGGAAAGGGCCTACAAGACCATCGAGTCCAACCCGCTGCTTAATGCAGGAATCCAAGTCAGAGCATCCCCAACAGATTGCTGTCCAGCCTCATCTTGAATACCTCCGGTGTGGGAGAGCCCACCACCTCCCTAGGACACTGGTTCCATTGTTGTATTGCTTTCACAGTCAGGAAGGTTTTCCTGAAGTTCAGCTGGAATCTGGCTTCCTGTAACTTGAGCCCATTATTCTGTGTCCTGCATTCTGGGCTGTTCGAGAAGAGATCCTCCTGGCCTTCCTCTCTGTGACAACCCTTGAAGTACTTGAAGAACACTATCATATCTCCCCTCAGTCTTCTCTTCTCAAGGCTAAACATGCTGTGTTCTTTCAGTCTCTCTTCATAAGGCTTTGTTTCCAGTCCCCTCCCCTGATCATCTTTGTTGCCCTCCTCTGAACCCTCTCCAGCTCGTCTGCATCCAGTGCAGTACCCAGAACTGGACACAGTACTCTAGATGAGGCCTAACCAGCGCTGAATAGAGGGGGACTAGTACTTCCCAGGATTTGGAAGTGATGCTTCTATTAATGCAGCCCAAAATAGCATTGGCCTTTTTTGCAGCCATATTTATTTATTTATTTATTTGTTTGTTTGTTTATTTATGTGATATATAATATCACATTGTTGGTTCATATTCAGCTTGTGATCGACAACAATTCCAAGATCCTTCTCGCTTATAGTGCTGTTGAGCTACGTATCCCTCATCTTGGAACTGTGCATTTGGTTTCTTTTTCCTCGGTGCAGAACTTGGCATTTATCCCTATTAAATTTCATTCTTTGTTTTCTGTCCAGTGCTCCAGTTTATCCAGATCCCTATGAATTTTGTTTCTGTTTTCCAAGGTATTAGCTATCCCACTCAATTTTGTGTCATCTGCAAATTTGATCAGCGTTCCCTGCACCTTCTCCTCCAAGTCATTAATAAAAATGTGGAAGAGCACTGGGCCCAGGACTGAGCCCTGTGGTACCCCACTGGTTACTTCTCCCGAGTTGGAGAAGATCCCATTGATAAGCACCCTTTGAGTCCGATTCTGTAGCCAGCTGTGGATCTACCTGATCGTTGTTTCATCTATCCCACTTTGTGCTAGTTTGCTCATCAGGATAGCATGGGGAACTTTGTCGAAAGCTTTGCTGAAGTTGAGGTATATTATGTCCACAGCATTCCCACAGTCCACAACGGAGGTTACCTGATCCAACAATGAGATCATATTCGTCTGGCAGGATTTGTTCTTGACAAATCCATGTTGGCTTCAAGTCATCACTGCATTGTTTTCAAGATGCTTACAGATGGATTACTTTATCATCTGATCCAGAATTTTCCCAGGGATTGATGTCAGACTGACTGGTCTGTAGTTCTCAGGTTCCTCCTTTCTACCCTTTTTGAAGATAGGGACAACTTTAGCCCTCCTCCAGTCATCTGGCACTTCACCCGTCCTCCATGATTGCTCAAAGATAATAACAGTGGTTCTGAGAGTTCTTCTGCCAGTTCCTTTATTACTCTAGGGTGCAGTTCATCTGGCCCTGGAGATTTGAACTCATTCAAAGTAATTAGGTGTTCCTTGACCATATGCCTATCGATCTCAAGCTGCAATCCTGCCCCTTCAGCCTGTACTCCAGCTTTGCCAGGGGGGTCATAGACCCCCTTTTGGGAGAAGACTGAGCCAAAGTAGGAATTGAGCACTTCTGCCTTTTCTTTATCATCTGTTATCATTTTGCCATCCTTATTTAATAGCTGAACCACCATTTCTTTCCTCTTGTCTTTTACTATGCACGTAGCTGAAGAAAGCCTTTTTGTTGCTTTTAGCATTCCTCGCTAACCTCAGCTCTTTCTCAGCTTTAGCCTTTCTAATGCCATCCCTGCAATTCTGTGCTACCTGCCTGTATTCTTCCTTTGTAGCTTGGCCTTCTTTCTACTTCCTATATGTGTACTTCTTTTGTTTTCAGGTCATCTCTTACCTTTTTGTGAAGCCACATTGGCTTCCTCTGTTGTCTTCCTCCTTTTTTTCTTGTTGGAATTGTTTGTAATTGTCCCTTGAGAATTTCCTTTTTTAAAAAACTGCCACCCATCTTGAACTAGGGATGTACGTAGGGATGTACGAAAGTCACTTACCTTTTGACGAAATGTGATTCGAGGTGGGGGGAGGTGCCCTGTCCCTCCCCCTGAAATTCTGGCCAAGGGGAGAGGCGCCCCGTCCCTCCCCCAAAAAATTCTGGCTGGGGGGGAGGTGCCCTGTCCCTCCCCCCAAAATTCTGGCCAGGGGGAGAGGTGCCCCGTCCCTCCCCCAAAAAATTCTGGCCGGGGGGCAGGCGCCCCATCCCTCCTGCCATGAATCCTGGCTGGCTGGGTCTGCAAATGGCAGCAGCCATAGCTGCCACCGTTTGCGTCTCTGCAGTCAGCCGGGATAGGCTACGTAAATGTTTACATAGCCTATCACAGCTGAGTAAAAAAAAAAAAAAACGCGTGTACGCAAATGGCGGTGCCCATAGGCGCCGCCATTTGCGTTCCTTATTTTGGCACGTCTAGTCTACATAAACATTTGCGTAGACTACGGCGAAAATAAGGGGAACGAGAATAGCGTAGACGCTATGCTATTTGCGTTCCCTTTATTTTCGCCGTAGTCTACGTAAATGTTTACGTAGACTAGATGTGCCAAAATAAGAAACGCAAATGGCGGCGCCCATGGGCGCCGCCATTTGCGTACATACAGAATTTATTTTTATTTTTTTTACTCAGCCATGATAGGCTACGTAAACATTTACGTAGCATATCACGGTATTTTTAAAATATCTAGCCATGATAGGCGACATAAATCTTTACGTAGCCTATCACTTTTTTTGTTTTGTTTTGTTTTTTACTGGAAATGGCGGTGGTGGCAGCCGGTCGGAAGACCGGCCACCGCAGTTGCCGCCGCCACCAAACCGCTGCCGGAGCTGCCGCCGCCAGGGACATTCGCCCAATGTAAGTCCCATCCCGGGGAGGGGCGGGGGGGCAGACCGTTTCGCCACCGATTACGGGGGGCAGAATGCACTGGCATTCGGCCTCCCCGAGATTCATGGCGAAATTCTCTGACATCCCTAGATGTACAAAAGGCACTTACCTTTCGCAGATTATGTTGATGGTGGGGGGGGAGGTGCTCCGTCCCTCCCCCTGGAATCCTGGCCAGCCGGCTGTGCTCCGCAGGGATTCTGCGGAGCTGCCGGCCGGCCCCGCCAGTAGCCGGACATCTGGCCGCCGGCTAGCGGGGACGCAAATGGCAGCGGCTGTAGCCGCCGCCGTTTGCGTCCCTGCAGTCAGCTGTGATAGGCTATGTAAATGTTTACGTAGCCTATCACAGCTGACTTAAGAAAAAACAACGCACATACGCAAATGGCGGAAGCCACGGCTGCCGCCATTTGCGTTCCTTATTTTGGCATGTCTTAGTCTACGTCAAGATTTACGTAGACTAAGACGGCGAAAATAAGGGGAATGCAAATAGCGTAGCGGCTATTTGCATTGCCCTTATTTTCGCCGTAGTCTACGTAAATCTTTACGTAGACTACAGGGACCAAATAAGGAATGCAAATGGCGGCTCCCTATGGGGGCCGCCATTTGCATATGTGCTTTTTTTTTTTTTTCAAAGTCACCCGTGATAGGCTACGTGACGATTAACGTAGCCTATCACGGCTGACTTAGCAAATCTAGCCGTGATAGGCTATTTTAATCGTTATGTAGCCTATCACGGGGGTGTTTTTTTGTGTGTTTTTTCGCGGCCGGGTAGACGGGGAGCTTCTACCCAGCCTGACTTTCGCCGGCGAGGGATGGGGCGCCTCCCGCCCGGGCTGAATTTTGGCTGGGAGAGGCGGGAAGACACCCCCCCTCGCATGAACTTCAGGGGGAGAAGCGAAGCTCCTCCCCCCCACCGCGAAAAAAGCTGCGGGACAAGGTAAGTCCCTTTCGTACATCCCTAGGGTCAAGTCAAGGATAGCCAATCCTCTAGTTTCTACCTCTGCTTTCTGTAGGAGGAAGTTATCTGCCACACAAGTCAGGAATTTCCTGGAGGGGCCATGTTTTGCAGAATTTGTCTCCCACCAATATCAGGGAAATTGAAGTCCCCCATTACTACTACATCATGCTTCCTTGAAACATTGGCTATTTGCTTTTCAAAAGTTGCATCCTCATCTTCTCCTTGATTAGGTGGCCAGTAGTAGGCTCCGACCACCGTGTTCCTTTTATTCTTTCCTCCATTTATTTTCACCCAGATGCTCTTGATAGGGCTACCAAGCCCGTGCAGAGATATGTCTTTTTTAACATACAGTGCAACCCCACCTCCATTTCTATTCCTCCTTTTTTTTTTTTTTTGAACAAGTTATATCCTTGAATTGCTGTAGTCCAGTCATGGGAGTCATCCCACCAAGTCTCAGTTATACCTATCAGGTCATAATTTCCCTCTTGTATTAAGAGTTCAAGTTTGTTCTGTTTGTTTCCCATACTCTGGGCATTCATATATAGACATCAAAGACCATGTGCTTCATAGTCTGGCTTTCTTCCTACATGTTAGTGAAGACTATTATTGGGCGCTATTATTGCTGCTCTCTCTGTTGTGGTGCATGAGCCTTCGTCCATTGTTACCCCCAACTTTACATCTCCCTTCCCCGTAGGATTCAATTTAAAGCCCTCCTGATGAAGTTCTTCATGCTGTGGCCAAAGACATTCTTCCCAGCCTTTGTGAAGTGCAACCTATCCCTTGCCAACAGTCCATCTTCCAGGAAGTATAGCCCATGGTCCCAGAATTAGGGGAGTATGAAACTCCACTTACCTGGCTCCAGCGGGTTCCGCATGTGGGGGGAGGCGATCTGTTCCTCCCCCTGGAATCCCTGACGGGGGGGAGGCGATCCGTTCCTCCCCTCCAGAATCCTGCCTGGCTTGCTCCACTCTGTGGCCAGGCCGCAGAGCTGCTGGCCAGGCCAACCCACAGCGGGGCCTCCAACCGCTGCCAGGCTGCGGCGGACACAAATGGCGTCCTGTGTAGGGGATGCCATTTGTGTCCCTACGCCGGTCCATGATAGGCTACGTAAATATTTACCTAGCCTATCATGGCTAAAGCAGGGATGCAAATGTTGTTCCCTACGCCATTTGCATTCCCACTTTAGCCGTGATAGGCTACTTTAATATTTACGCAGCCTATCATGGCAAAAAGAAAGGGAACGCAAATGGCGACAGCTACGGTGGCCGCCATTTGCATTCCCTTTTTTTAGCGGCAATAGACTATGTAAATATTTACATAGCCTATCATGGTGAAAAAGGGAACGCAAATGGCGGCCGCTGTAGCCGCCACCATTTGCGTTCCCTTTTGTTTTGCCATGATAGGCTACGTAAATACTTATCACAGCCATTCCAAAGATGCGAATGGCGGCTGCAGATGCGGCCGCCATTCGAAGAGCACCAGAACGGCCAACAAAGGTAGGCTCTGTTCCAGGCCCATTTCACGGGATGGGGGGGCGGGGGCTTCGTTCCACCACAGATTTCGGGGGGCCGAATTCTCCGCCATGCCTATCCAGAATCCAAATCTCTCTCGTCGGCACCACCTTCGTAGCCAGTCATTCACCCAGAGTATTTTTCTTTCCCTTTCTATCCCTCTTCTAACTACTGGAAAGATTGATGAGAAAACTATCTGGGCCCCAAAGTTATTGCTTTTCCTTCCTTTATTAATATTTGTGATATATATATATATATATATATATATATATATATATATATATATGGCATGCCACTGCGTGAGAGTGCCCATGACATGCTTAAAATTCCAAATGTGCCCACCCACCCAAAAAGGTTGGGGGGCCCTAAGTTAGCCACTTTTAAGTACCACTGATAAAAAATGGAAAAGTTATGCAGGGATTTAGTCATTGAATTCATAAGCTTTGTACCTTTGTTATAAGGTATAAAGCTTCATACCTCTGTTTTTTCTTATTATTTTAATCTCCCAGCATTCCAAACTGCCACTGTTGGTATCCACTTAACATCACAGCTACTGATGAGGGCAGAACCCAAAATGTTTAGCACTAAATATATTTTGAAATTACTCTGTTGTCAGTCTCCCTATCTTTCTCATACACACACACACACACACACACACACACACAGAGTCTACAGCAATACATCTGTGCACACAAGGGTTAACTCCAGCCTTATTTGACAACACTTTCTCTGCATTTGCAGGATATGCCTGGCTGCTAACTGAAGACAGTCATCTAACTCCTTGCTTTTTATATTATTTTATTTATTTGTATTCATTTATTCAATGTATAACCCACCTATATACAAAAAACACTAGGCAGTGTGCAAAGCTTAAAACAATTTAACAACAACAAACAAACAATAAAAGCAATACAGCATAAAAACAGTATATAACAGTCAACAAAGAGGAACGAGAGTTCTAAAAAGGGAAGGCCTGCTGGAATCATGAAGTCTTTAATTCCTACTGAAAAATCTTCAAAGAGGTCAGCATGCACATTTGAACTAGTAGGTCATTCCACAACTGAGGAGCAGAAGCAAAGGAAAAGGTCTTCTTGCATGTGGATGCCAGTCTCACGTTAGGTAGATAACACAGCAGATTACCCTCAGAGGAGGAAGTTAGGTGGTGGACTGGGATGTAGGGCAGAAGGTGCTCCCTAAGGTACCTTGGACCTAGACCCTGTAAGGCCTTAAAGGTAAGTGCCGGCACTTTATATTTTGCCTGGAAACAAATTGGCAGCATGTGTAAAGATTTTTAAACCAGTGTAATATGGTATCCATGGAGACCATAGAAATGGGGGTGGGGGAGCTGATAACACCGAGAATTGGGCTGAACATCTCCATAACTAACATGGTCTAACTTATTCAGAATGAGGTGCTGAGTAACTTCAGTGTTCTCACATTGAGGGAAGTTGATTTTCTTCTCCTGATCACCTATTCAAAGGCTCTGAAATAAAATGATAGTTGGAAAATGTGATTACCCTGAAATAACCGGTTTCACCCAGCTATGAAAAGTGTCAGTTTTGTGGTTTCATGTTAGTTACTGTGTAATTTGTGCCACTCAAATGTAAGGTACCAAAAAGTAAATTTATATAGCCCAGCCTAGATGTAGTGTTTTTTTGTATATTTGTATTTCCTCATACTGCTTTTGTTGTAGACTCTGAGTAAGGCAGGGGAAGGCAACCTTTTTGGGCCATGGGCATACCTGGTAGTTTGAGAAACTGTCTGGGGCACAGCCACAAAATGGTTGCCATGGGAGGCATGGCAAAGACAAGTAACCTGTCCCACAGACAGAATATAAGGCATTGCTGGGGTCTGAACTCCAATGCACTAAACTCCTTTGAACCCATAGCTTTCAGCACTAACTGAAAGCTATGTCACAGCAATCCCAGCTGCCAGTAAGAAAATGTGTTGGGTTTTTTTGTTTTTTTTTAAGTGGGAGGGGTAGGGCACCTTGGTGGGTGCCAAGAAAGGTGTCTGGGGGTGCATTGGTAGTGCCTACAAGCACCACATTGCCTGGTGTAAGGTGTTCTCAGTTTTTAAAGGATGTACTTCCAAATAAAATCAAATGGAGGGCGATGTCCTTCCCCCATTTTTAATTGTCCATCCCATTTGTACGACTTAAACATGCCCAGAAAGCTCATCTTTGGTACCTCCTTCAGCAGCAAGGGAGAAGCAGCTGTTTTACAGTCAAGGTAACTGAATGTTTAAGGACCTTTAAGATTACACCTGCTAGATTCAGCTCCAGTCTAAAAATGCAAGGTCTTGCTTGTCATCTGCTGGCCAAATTCCCATCTGTGAACATCTCGCTGTTCTGCAGCAAATTAAACTCTCAAATTCAAAAGATACACCAATACTCAGCATGGAGAGGAGATGTACCTATCTGCCTGTCACATAGCTGTTAAAGTACATTTTATCATTTACATGGTGGACTTGTAAAAAAGTTAAAACATTTTGGAGATGAATACAGTCTTTCGCTCAAAGAATGGACTACTATAGAATTAAAGCCAGAAACTTTTTTATTGGGACTAACAGATGAACACATAAAAGAGAAGGGGGGGAGCCCTCTTTCTCTACATGACAATGGCTGCAAGGTTATTGTATGCACAACAGTGGAAGAATGAAACAATACCAACTGTGAGCGAGCAGGTCATGAAAATGATGGAGCTGGCAGAAATGGCAAAACTTACTATTATACTTAAAGAAGGATCAACAACTAAATTTATGTTAGATTGGAAACCTTTTATAGAATTTGCACAAGAAAGAGAGAAAAATGATATCCATGTATGTGGATTTTGAACTTTGAGATGGTTCTCTTTTTTGTTGTTGTTAAAATTAGGAGAAAAATTAGATGTCTGTGAACTCAATGTATGATATACAACTAAGATAAGAACTAGAGAATAATAATGAGCATTTCTTGTGTAAGGGGAGCCAAAGATAGTTACCTTACAATCTTAAGAGATATTTTAGTGTATGTATGCTGGAGAAGACTCTTACGAGTCCCTTGGACTGCAAGGAGGTCAAATCAGTCCATCCTAAAGGAAATCAACCTTGACTGCTCATTGGAAGGACAGACACTGAAGCTGAAGCTCAAATATTTTGGCTACCTAATGTGAAGAGAAAACTCCCTGGAAAAGACCCTGATGCTGGGAAAGATTGAAGGCAAAAGGAGAAGGGGACGGCAGAGGATGAGATGGCTAGATAGTATCACCGATGCAACGAATATGAACTTGAGCACACTCTGGAAGAGAGCAGAGGACAGGAAGGCCTGGCGTGCTATGGTCCATGGGGTCACGAAGAGTCAGACATGACTTAACAACTGAACAACAGCAACATTGTGTGATTATGTTGTTGTGTTTTTTCTTTTTTAAATATATATATATATATATATATATATATATATATATATCCCTTCATGGATCACTGCCTTGTTGTGGTGAAGGGGCTTGCGTAACTCAGTGAAGCCATAAGCTATGCCGTACAGGGCCACCCAAGATGGACAGGTCATGGCAGAGAGTTCTGACAAAATGTGGTCCACTGGAGAAGGAAATAGCAACCCACTCCAGTATTCTTGCCAAGAAAACCCCATGGAATGTATCACAAGGCTAAAAGATATGAGCCCCTCAGGTCGGAAGGTGTCCAATATGCTACTGGGGAAGAGCAGAGGGTATTTCCAAGTAGCGCCAGAAAGAGTGAAGCGGCTGGGCCAAACCTGAAAGGACACTCAGCTGTGGATGTGTCTGGTGGTGAAAAGAAAATCCGATGCTGTAAAGAACAATATTGTTTAGGAACCTGGAATGTCAGATCAATGAATCAAGGTAAGCTGGAGGTGGTCAAACATGAGATGGCAAGATTGAACATCGACATCTTGGGAATCAGCGAACTAAAATGGACAGGCATGGGCGAATTTAATTCAGGTGACCATCATATCTACTATTGTGGGCAAGAATCCCTTAGAAGAAATGGAGTAGCACTCATAGTCAACAAAAGGGTGGGAAAAGCAGTACTGGGGTACAATCTCAAAAATGATAGAATGATCTCAGTACGAATCCAAGGCAAACCATTCAACATCACAGTAATTCAAGTCTATGCCGCAACCACTGAGGCTGAAGAAGCTGAGGTTGATCGGTACTATGAAGACCTACAACACCTTCTAGAACTAACACCAAAAAAAGATGTCCTCTTCATCATAGGGGATTGGAATGCTAAAGTAGGAAGTCAAGAAATCACCGGGATAACAGGCAAGCATGGCCTTGGTGTACAAAATGAAGCAGGACAAAAGCTAATAGAGTTTTGCCAAGAGAACATGCTGATCATAGCAAACACTCTTTTCCAACAGCACAAGAGGCGACTCTACACATGGACATCACCAGATGGTCAATATCGAAATCAGATTGATTATGTCCTTTGCAGCCAAAGATGGAGAAGCTCCATACAGTCAGTAAAAACAAGACCTGGAGCTGACTGTGGCTCAGATCATGAGCTGCTTCTTGCAAAATTTCGGCTTAAATTGAAGAACATCGGGAAAACCACTAAACCGTTCAGGTATGACCTAAATCATATCCCTGATGAATATACAGTGGAGGTGAGGAATAGATTTCAGGGATTAGACCTGATAGACAGAGTGCCTGAGGAACTATGGACGGAGGTCCGTAACATTGTTCAGGAGGCAGCAACTCAATCCATCCCAAAGAAAAAGAAATGCAAGAAAGCAAAGTGGCTGTCTGATGAGGCTTTACAAGTAGCTGAGGAAAGAAGGGAAGCAAAAAGCAAGGGAGAAAGGGGAAGATATACCCAACTGAATGCAGAGTTCCAGAGAATAGCAAGGAGAGACAAGAAGGCCTTCTTAAATGAACAATGCAAAGAAATCGAGGAAAACAACAGAATGGGAAAGACTAGAGATCTCTTCAAGAAAATTGGAGATCTCAAGGGAACGTTTTGTGCAAAGACGGGCATGATAAAGGACAAAGAAGGCAGGGACCTCACAGAAGCAGATGAGATTAAGAAGAGGTGGCAAGAATACACAGAAGAACTATACAGGAAAGATCTGAATGTCCCTGATAGCCATGATAGTGCGGTCACTGAACTTGAGCCGGACATCCTAGAGAGTGAAGTCAAGTGGGCCTTAGGAAGCATTAGTAACAACAAAGCTAGCGGAGATGACAGTATTCCAGCCGAGCTATTTAAAATCCTAAAAGATGATGCTGTTAAAGTGCTGCATTCAATATGCCAACAAATCTGGAACACTCAACAGTGGCCACAAGACTGGAAAAGGTCAGTTTACATTCCAATTCCAAAGAAGGGCAACGCCAAAGAGTGTTCAAACTACCGCACAATTGCGCTCATTTCACATGCCAGCAAGGTGATGCTCAAAATCCTACAAGCTAGGCTTCAGCAGTATGCGAACCGAGAACTACCGGAAGTACAAGCTGGGTTTCGAAGAGGCAGAGGAACTAGAGATCAAATCGCCAACATTCGCTGCATCATGGAGAAAGCAAGAGAATTCCAGAAAAACGTCTATTTCTGCTTCATTGACTACGCTAAAGCCTTTGATTGTGTGGATCACAACAAACTGTGGCAAATTCTTAAAGGGATGGGAGTACCAGACCACCTTACCTGTCTCCTAAGAAACCTGTATGAGGGTCAAGAAGCAACAGTAAGAACCAGACATGGAACAACCGAGTGGTTCAAAATTGGGAAAGGAGTACGACAAGGCTGCATATTGTCACCCTGCTTATTTAACTTATATGCAGAGTACATCATGAGAAATGCCGGGTTGGATGAATCAGAGGTCGGAATTAAGATTGCTGGGAGAATTATCAACAACCTCCGATATGCAGACGATACCACCCTAATGGCAGAAAGTGAAGAGGATCTAAAGAGCCTCTTGTTGAGGGTGAAAGAGGAGAGTGCAAAAGCTGGTTTGAAACTCAACATTAAAAAAACTAAGATCATGGCATGTGGCCCCATCACTTCCTGGCATATAGAAGGGGAAGAAATGGAAGCAGTGACAGATTTTACTTTCTTGGGCTCCAAGATCACCGCAGACGGTGACTGTAGCCATGAAATTAAAAGACGCTTGCTCCTTGGGAGGAAAGCTATGGCCAACCTAGACAGCATAGTAAGAAGCAGAGACATCACCTTGCCGACAAAGGTCCGTCTAATCAAAGCTATGGTTTTCCCAGTAGTAATGTATGGCTGTGAGAGCTGGACTATAAGGAAGGCTGAGCGCCGAAGAATTGATGCTTTCGAACTGTGGTGCTGGAGAAGACTGTTATGAGTCCCCTGGACTGCAAGGAGGTCAAATCAGTCCATCCTAAAGGAAATCAACCCTGAGTGCTCATTGGAAGGACAGATACTGAAGCTGAAGCTCAAATATTTTGGCCACCTAATGCGAAGAGAAAACTCCCTGGAAAAGACCCTGATACTGGGAAAGACTGAAGGCAAAAGGAGAAGGGGACGGCAGAGGATGAGATGGCTAGATAGCATCACGGATGCAATGAATATGAACTTGAGCACTCTCCGGGAGAGAGCGCAGGACAGGAAGGCCTGGCGTGCTATGGTCCATGGGGTCACGAAGAGTCGGACACGACTGAATGACTGAACAACAACAACAACAACAATATATATATATATATATATATATATGTATCCACTCCGTCTGGGTTTCACGGATTGTTAGGCACCTTTCATTCCATCATCTGCCCAGAGACAGATGCAAATATTTTTTTTCGTCATGTGGAAAACTGCAGAAATAATTACGTAAACATTTCCATAAGTATTTACATAATTTAACTTTGTGCGTAACAGTTAGTATATTGTCCCGCATTCCATTCAGTGTTTCCTTAGCAGAAACATATGTATTTTTCTACAGATTTACATGCGCAAATTTTGGGAAAGTAAAAAAATCATCCCAAAGTCCATGGACTTCACACGACCTGAGGGGGGCGCTCCACAGTAGATTCCGCAGGTTGGATTCTTAGAAACCCAAGCTCCTTTTAATCCATTTCAATTTTCTCCAGCATCCCTAGTGCCAACCCTACTTAAGCACCAACATGGTTGAATATGCAGGGAATCAAATTCAGACTTGTAAGAGCAAAGCACTCAAAGGTTTGGGTCTGGATGGACAAATCTATCCATTTTGGATTTTCCCACATTCTATTTTTTCTACTCTCAAGTTCTTTTTGTCCCATATATGGATAGCTTTGTGAATTTTGACAAATTCTTATCAAAGCCAACCAAACAGAACTCTCACTCATCCTAATCTGTTACCCTCAAGAATACGAGGGCCCCTCTGTTGCTGTTGTATAAATTTCCAGCTATAGTTCATGTGGGTATTGGCCTCCACTAAGCCACACTGGATAAATAACGATGTGTCATTGTTTTTATCTGGTAAGAGAAACAGCACTTCATGTTCTTTCAAAACCAGGTAAAATAATAAGTCAGCACACACTAAGTAAAATAATCTATTCCCTCTCTCCTCAGTCTTCCAGCTACCAACTGCCATAACTGCTCTCAGAACCCCATTGACCAATCCCAACTCAACAAAGAAGCCCAATCATCATCCCAGCAATAAATATAATCTTCTGAACTGTAATAAAAACAATTAATCACATCACTAAATTCTCAAATGGATTTTTTTTTTTAATGTATCACGGTCACTAAACCAGGGAAGTGGAGGAGCAGGAAGGAAGGCATTGGCTTCAAAGTATTTGGAAACACAGAGGAAGCAGCATTTAAAATCTACTGCTTTCTGGTGCAGTGCGCCCATGAACAAGGGCTTTTTGACAGGCTGACATGGATAAGCAATATCTAAATTGACTCTTAGGGCAAAAAGACATGTTCAGCCTCCACCACATGTCTTCAGAGCTGGTTTCTGCTACTCCTTTGAAAATAGATATGAGTGAACTCTCCCACGCTCTCCCTAGATTAACACAGAAACAATCCGATATCTTCTGAACAAAATAGGAAAACCTTGGATCTTTTTTCCAAGTCATCTGAGGGCTCAGAATAATGTCGCTGCCCCTTCCCCAAACACTCCTACAGTCCCCCAAAGCCCTCCCTGCCAGCTCCCACGATCTAAAGCACACACCCTTTCCCTATGCATATCTTGCAAGCAGCAGCAATGGGAACAGCGACAGGGGGAAAAAAGGAGGGAGGTTTTTTTTCCTAGGGCTGTGCCGAAAATTTCTCCCATGTTTTTTTTTTACCATTCTCCTTCAGTTTGATAGAAAAGAGATGACTTTTGAAAAGAAATTCAAAGGAGGAGAAATTTCAGAGAAATTCTCCTGGGTTGGGTTTGGGGTTCTTGTCCTTACCTTACTTGTGAGGTGGCTGAGGGGTGTGCATGAGTGTGCTGTCCGTCCTTGCACAGTCATCTCTGTGGTAGCCTGTAGCCTCCTCGGCTTCCCGCACTTCAGTTAAAGCCATCATGAGGAAGACATCATGAGGCCATTCCTCCCACGGGGCTTTTTCAGTTCTGGAAGTGCAGGTGGCCTGGGAGGCTGCAGAGCAATGGGAAGATGTGTAACAGAGAGAGAAAACACACACAGCACCATCGGCCACCTCGCAATGATTGTTGTTGTTCAGTTGTTCAGTCGTGTCCGACTCTTCGTGACCCCATGGACCATAGCACGCCAGGCCTTCCTGTCCTGCACTCTCTCCCGGAGCGTGCTCACGTCCATATTCATTGCATCAGTGATGCTATCTAGCCATCTCATCCTCTGCCGTCCCCTTCTCCTTTTGCCCTCAGTCTTTCCCAGCATCAGGGTCTTTTCCAGAGAGTTTTCTCTTCGCATTAGGTGGCCAAAATATTTGAGCTTCAGCTTCAGTATCTGTCCTTCCAATGAGCACTCAGGGTTGATTAGGGATGTACGAAAGTCACTTACCTTTTCGCAGTTTGGCTTCGCGGTGGGGGGGAGGCGCTTCGCTTCTGCCCCCAAAGTTCAGATGAGGGGGGGAGGCGTCCCGCCTCGCCCGGCCAAAATTCAGGCCGGGGGGGGAGGCGCCCCGCCTCGCCCAGCCGAAATTCAGGCCAGGGAGAAGCGCCCCATCTCCCCGGCCGCGAAACAAAAAGTAAACAAAAAAAAGACCCCGTGATAGGCTACATGACGATTTACGTAGCCTATCATGGCTAGATTTCCAAAGTCAGCCATGATAGGCTATGTAGATCATCATGTAGCCTATCACGGGTGACTTTGGGGGGGAAAAAAAGCGCGTACGCAAATGGCGGCGCCCATGGGGCGCTGTCATTCGCGTTCCTTATTTTGGCACGTCTAGTCTACGTAAAGATTTATGTAGACTACGGCAAAAATAAGGGCAACGCAAATAGCATTGCCCTTATTTTCGCCGTAGTCTACGTAAATCTTTACGTAGACTACAGGGACCAAATAAGGAACGCGAATGGCGGCTCCCTATGGGGGCCGCCATTAGCATACGCGCTTTTTTATTATTATTTTTAAAGTCACCCGTGATAGGCTACCTGACGATTAACGTAGCCTATCACGGCTGACTTTGCAGATCTAGCCGTGATAGGCTACGTAAATCGTTATGTAGCCTATCACGGGGCTTTTTTTTGTTTGTTTTTACTTGTAATGGTGGCTGCGGCAGCCGGTCGAAAGACCAGCTGCCGTCCCTGCCCCTGACGAAGACCTGCCGAACTGCCGCCGGGACCCGCCACTGGGAGCGACATTCGTGAAAGGAAAGTCCCATCCCGGGGGGGGCGGGGGGCAGGGGGGCGGAGAATTTCTCCCCAAACAACCATAGGAGGACCGAATGCGTTGGCACTCGGCCCCCCGAAGTTTCGGGGAGAAATTCTCCCCCATCCCTAAGCCTACCACAGGTGTTTTTTTTTTACTTTAGTTTTTTTTTTTTTGCAATGGCGGCAGCGGCAGCCAGTCGGGAGACCGGCCGCCGCCCCCGCCCGAGACGAAACGCCGCCGAACCACCGCCGGGACCCGCCACCGAGAGGGACATTCGCCGAAGGTAAGTCCCGTCCCGGGGGGGGCAGGGGGCCGGCGGAGAATTTCCCAACCAACTTCAGGGGGCCGAATGCGTTGGCGCTCGGCCTCCCGAAGATTCGGGGAGAAATTCTCCGCCATCCCTAGGGTTGATTTCCTTTAGGATGGACTGATTTGACCTCCTTGCAGTCCAGGGGACTCATAATAGTCTTCTCCAGCACCACAGTTCGAAAGCATCAGCTCTTCGGCGCTCAGCCTTCCTTATAGTCCAGCTCTCACAGCCATACATTACTACTGGGGAAACCATAGCTTTGATTAGACGGACCTTTGTCGGCAAGGTGATGTCTCTGCTTCTTACTATGCTGTCTAGGTTTGCCATAGCTTTCCTCCCAAGGAGCAAGCGTCTTTTAATTTCATGGCTACAGTCACCATCTGCGGTGACCTTGGAGCCCAAGAAAGTAAAATCTGTCACTGCTTCCATTTCTTCCCCTTCTATATGCCAGGAAGTGATGGGGCCACATGCCATGATCTTAGTTTTTTTAATGTTGAGTTTCAAACCAGCTTTTGCACTCTCCTCTTTCACCCTCAACAAGAGGCTCTTTAGATCCTCTTCACTTTCTGCCATTAGGGTGGTATCGTCTGCATATTGGAGGTTGTTGATAATTCCCCCAGGAAACTTAATTCCAACCTGTGATTCATCCAACCCAGCGTTTCTCATGATGTACTCTGCATATAAGTTAAATAAGCAGGGTGACAATATGCAGCCTTGTCAAACTCCTTTTCCAGTTTTGAACCACTCGGTTGTTCCATGTCTGGTTCCCTAATCGCAATGATTGTTGTTGTTGTTGTTCAGTCGTTCAGTCGTGTCCGACTCTTCGTGACCCCATGGACCATAGCACGCCAGGCCTTCCTGTCCTGCGCACTCTCCCGGAGTGTGCTCAGGTTCATATTCATTGCATCGGTGATGCTATCTAGCCATCTCATCCTCTGCCGTCCCCTTCTCCTTTTGCCTTCAGTCTTTCCCAGCATCAGGGTCTTTTCCAGAGAGTTTTCTCTTCGTATTAGGTGGCCAAAATATTTCAGCTTCAGCTTCAGTATCTGTCCGTCCAATGAGCACTCAGGGTTGATTTCCTTTAGGATGGACTGATTTGACCTCCTTGCAGTCCAGGGGACTCGTAAGAGTCTTATCCAGCACCACAGTTCAAAAGCATCAATTCTTTGGCGCTCAGCCTTCTTTATAGTCCAGCTCTCACAGCCATACATTACTACTGGGAAAACCATAGCTTTGATTAGACGGACCTTTGTTGGCAAGGTGATGTCTCTGCTTCTTACTATGCTGTCTAGGTTTGCCATAGCTTTCCTCCCAAGGAGCAAGCGTCTTTTAATTTCATGGCTACAGTCACCGTCTGCGGTGATCTTGGAGCCCAAGAAAGTAAAATCTGTCACTGCTTCCATTTCTATGCCAGGAAGTGATAGGGCCAGATGCCATGATCTTAGTTTTTTTAATGTTGAGTTTCAAACCAGCTTTTGCACTCTCCTCTTTCACCCTCAACAAGAGGCTCTTTAGATCCTCTTCACTTTCTGCCATTAGGGTGGTATCGTCTGCATATCGGAGGTTGTTGATAATTCTCCCAGCAATCTTAATTCCAACCTCTGATTCATCCAACCCGGCATTTCTCATGATGTACTCTGCATATAAGTTAAATAAGCAGGGTGACAATATGCAGCCTTGTCGTACTCCTTTCCCAATTTTGAACCACTCGGTTGTTCCATGTCCGGTTCTTACTGTTGCTTCTTGACCCTCGTACAGGTTTCTCAGGAGACAGGTAAGGTGGTCTAGTACTCCCATCACTTTAAGAATTTGCCACAGTTTGTTGTGATCCACACAATCAAAGGCTTTAGCATAGTCAATGAAGCAGAAATAGACGTTTTTCTGGAATTCTCTTGCTTTCTCCATGATGCAGTGAATGTTGGTGATTTGATCTCTGTTTCCTCTGCCTCTTCGAAACCCAGCTTGTACTTCTGGTAGTTCTCGGTTCGCATACTGCTGAAGCCTAGCTTGTAGGATTTTGAGCATCACCTTGCTGGCATGTGAAATGAGCGCAATTGTGCGGTAGTTTGAACACTCTTTGGCGTTGCCCTTCTTTGGAATTGGAATGTAAACTGACCTTTTCCAGTCTTGTGGCCATTGTTGAGTGTTCCAAATTTGTTGGCATATTGAATGCAGCACTTTAACAGCATCATCTTTTAGGATCTTAAATAGCTCAGCTGGAATACTGTCATCTCCACTAGCTTTATTGTTACTAATGCTTCCTAAGGCCCACTTGACTTCACTCTCTAGGATGTCCGGGTCAAGTTCAGTGACCGCACTATCATGGCTATCAAGGACATTACTATCATGGCTATCAAGGACATTAAGATCTTTCCTGTATAGTTCTTCTGTGTATTCTTGCCACCTCTTCTTAATCTCATCTGCTTCTGTGAGGTCCCTGCCTTCTTTGTCCTTTATCATGCCCGTCTTTGCACAAAACGTTCCCTTGAGGTCTCCAATTTTCTTGAAGAGATCTCTAGTCTTTCCCATTCTGTTGTTTTCCTTGATTTCCTTGCATTGTTCATTTAAGAAGGCCTTCTCGTCTCTCCTTGCTATTCTCTGGAACTCTGCATTCAGTTGGATATATCTTCCCCTTTCTCCCTTGCTTTTTGCTTCCCTTCTTTCCTCAGCTACTTGTAAAGCCTCATCAGACAGCCACTTGGCTTTCTTGCATTTCTTTGGGATGGATTTTGTTGCTGCCTCCTGAACAATGTTACGGACCTCCATCCATAGTTCCTCAGGCACTCTGTCTATCAGGTCTAATCCCTGAAATCTATTCCTCACCTCCACTGTATATTCATCAGGGAAATGATTTAGGTCATACCTGAATGGTTTAGTGGTGCAATGATTAATTGCAATGATTAGGGAAGCTCAAAAAGACCACCAAAAGAAATTCAAAATTCTGCTTCAGAAAAGTGGAAGCCTCAACACAGTTTATGGTGTTGCCACTTGCAGAGGCAGTGCAATAAACCAAAACGTCTTAGATCCTGTGCTACAACCCCTGCCAACAGTGAGTCCTATCTGTGATAAACTGTTGGAGAATTTCTTCTCCCCTAGGAGAAATTTGGTGAAATTGTCCCCCCCCCCAATTTCTCTGCCCACAAATAGGCTGGAGAATTTTGAGAGGCCCTTTGCACACAGCTCTAGTTTTTTCTAGGGATGTACGAAAGTCACTTACTTTTTCACAGTTGTGATTTGCAGGGGGGGAGGTGCTCCATCCCTCCCCCTGGAATCCTCCCTGGCCAGCCCCGCAGAGCCGCCAGCCAGGGCCGTCGGCAGCCGGAGTTCTGGCCGTGGCTGGGCTGCTGTGGACACAGATGGCGGCTGCCATTTGCATCCTGCCAGGCTGCTGTGATAGGCTACATAAGTATTTATGTAGCCTATCACGGCAGCCTGGCAGGATGCAAATAGCGGTTGCCATTTGCGTATGCAGCAGCCAGCTGAAAGACCAGCCGCAGGATCCGGTGCCACCACTGCCACCAGAGGTAAGTTTCATTCCAGGGGGAATTCCGTGGGGTGGGGGGGGAGGCCATTCCGCCACAGGTTTCAGGGGGCCAAATGCCAGTGTATTCGGCCTCACTGAAATCTGTGGCGGAATTCTCTGCCATCCCTAGTTTTTTCTTCCTTCCCTTCCTCATTCTCCATCATCCTGATGTATCTGATAACTGCACATCAGGGTGCAAAGCCAAGGGTTGCAACAGTCCATGGGAAATCTACATCTCTCATGCCTCCCCCAAACAGAGACTCAGACACAATCTGCTGCTGAAGTCTGTATATTTTTGAGCATGCAATGTAAGTCGCAGACACAAAAAACTGTTGGATAGCATACATACATTTGAAAACTACACATGAATAAACGAGTACTTTTGAAAAATGTGAAACAATACACTTTAATCAATGGGAGAAGAATGCATGCATTTCAAAGATGCACACAGTGTATCCATTTGGAAAAATATGCACAAAAATACTCATGGATTGTTGTGCAACAAGAAAAAAAAACAAAGCTCGCCATCTGATACGGATATGAATTGGAACGAACTTTGAGTTGGAATTCAGGGAACTTTGGTGAGCTTATGATTTGCTGATTTACAAGCATATCTCCACCTCCCACCACTGCTGCTTCCAAAGTGTGAGAAAGGAAGGGTGTCTATGCTTTGGAGTGTGGAGGCTTGAATGTCAAAACATGGAGAGCTCACCATTACCTTGAGGAAGATTTTATGAATCCCGAAAGTATTTCTGAGTCTCAGTTTGGACAACCTCATTAGCTACAGGTTATACCTTCTTCAGCTTACACCTGTTGAAACTGGAAGACCCCTCAGGACGTCTGCCTCCATTTTGGTCAGTTGTCCTCACTGAAAAGCAAAGCTTCTGCCTTTTACTCTCTGGGTTGAAGAGACACCCAATATGCTTAATAGTAGGGATGTCAGAGAAGTTCTCCACGAATCTCCGGGAGGCCTAATATCAACGCATTCGGCCCCCCGAAATTGTTGACATGCTATGACTTTTCACTGACTTCTGAGCCTGCTATCATTAAAGTAACATGGGAAAAGCAAAGTTTCCCACCTAAACATCAAGAAAAGCAACATATGCATCAGATAAGAAGTTTGAATGAAGGATGACTGCTTATGTGTAGTATTGCTCATATGTTCTGGTTATGATGTAAATGAGTAAAAATGACATGAAATTTTGTGAGACATGAATAGAACTGAAAAATACTTCAGCTTTTTAAAGTATGTTTTATTGTAACAACTTTTTTTTTTTTTTGGTCTATGGTCTGTGCTCTTATATCATATTTTATATAAATATTCTTTAAAAATGCTTAAGATTTTGAAGTAAAGATAAAAAGACATGCCTGATCTCAGAGTCCTGTTAAATTATTCTGTGAGTCCATACTAGAAATGAACCTATGTTTTGTGGTGGCAGTGGCACTTTGTTCTGAAATGGAATGGGATACATTACCTGGTGATCCACGATCAAGCTAAATGCATACATCCCATGTCATAAAATCCCTAGCCAATGACAAATTTGTCACAAACATGGTGGGTAGCTTCTGTTATAAAATCAGGCTATGCACTTACAAGAATACAAACACAACAAATGCATGACATCATGCAAATCCTTGATCTTTTGGAATCGGAACATATAAACCTTCCTGTTACACAAAACTCTGCATCAGTCATAAAGAGAAAGATAGTTCAGTCTCAGGTATAGAGAGGGGAAGATGACTATTCAACATATTTGCATCTCAAAAATAAGCATTTAAATAGAAAATACAAGCATATGCTACAGACAGAAGCTCTGTTGATCCTAGAGATTAATGGCCCAGTTCTGCATTTAAGGCTGCATTTAAGGGGCACCCTGTGTTAGGAGGAAGCAACTTGCCCCGCACCAGCACAGGAGTTGACTCCAGCTCAGATGCTGGCACAACAGCCATCCTTATCCCCTTCATTTTCCCAAGTTTGTGGGTCTTGTGTAGGGATGGCCATCACAGGGAAATCCAGCCTTTTGGGGGCTCAATGGATTTTCCCAGAGCCCCCAGCTTGGCTTGCATTTGCAAGCCGAGATGTACATTTTACCCAGAATCTGGGAAATGTCTCACTTCCCCCCCCCTTTCCTAAAATCACCATTTACGCCAATGCTAGCAAAATTTCAATCAGGATGACAGTTGCGGCATGGGGAGAAGGCCTTAGTTTAAGTCAGGGCACAGCAGGGCTCAATGCCAGAAGCTGTTTTGAATGCCAAGGATGTGTATAATCGTAAAGACAAAAGTGCCTCTGAACATGTTCAAGAGTGCTTTTTTTCACTATTGAGTAAACTCAGCCGCCCCAACAAATCCAGTATGAGGGAGCCAATGTGGATTTCTTTTTTTTTAAAGCAGGCTTGAGTCTTGGCCTCTCCCCTCTGTCCCATCATTGTGATCACTTTTTTTCTGATCCTTTATTTTGTTCAGTGGGAAAAGAAGATAATTTTGGAAGGTAATTTACCTGCCAACACAGGGAGTCCAGAGCAGAACCAACATACGTTGGCACTTGATTAGATTATCATCCCTTCCTCCCCCCCCCCGCTTCACATTTTGTGCTCAGTGAAGCATGCTATACCTCAGGGCTGAGGAACCTGTGACCCTCCAAATGTTGATGAACCACTATTTCTAGCATCCATCACCAATGGTCAGGCTATCTGGGGTGGTAGGAAGCATATGGAAGCTAAGCAAGGAGTTGTTGTTAAAAAGACTTTTAATAACAAATGCCTCTCTCTCAGCTTTCAGGCACTCAGCAGGCAGAAGCACAGGGCAGCCCCAAGGGAGGAAGGCCTGGCTCAGTCCTCTAGGGGACTTCCCAAGAAGCTCAAGCAGCAGGAGAGGCTGCAAGGACAGACTGGGGGGGGGGAGAGAAAGAGCACACACATCCCTTGGCCACCTCCTTACAGTTAGGTAAGCACTGAAGCCCTGCACCCTGAGAAATTTAGCCAAGATTCTCAACATCCCTATGAAAGAGGCAGAAAAATGTAGGGATGTATGAAATTCACTTACCTTTGCTCCATCCCTCCCCGCGGAATCCTCGACGGGGGGGGGCGATCTGGTCCTTCCCCCCGGAATCCTCGATGGCTGACTCTGCTCTGCGGCCAGACCAAGGAGCAGCTGGCCAGGGCCGTCCGCAGCCAGATTTCTGGCTGCGTCCACCCAGACAACCATGATAGACTACGTAAGAATTTACATAGCCTATCATGGCTAACCTAAAAAACAAAACAAAAAACGCAGTGTACACAAATGGCGGCGGCTACAGCCGCCACCATTTGCGTTCCCTATTTTTCGCCAATTTATTTTACGTAAATATTTACGTAGGCTAGAACGGTGAAAAATAAAGGAACGCAAATAGCGTCCACTACGCTATTTGCGTCCCCCTTTTTTTTCACCATTTTATCTTACGTAAATATTTACGTAAGATAAATCGGCGAAAAATAGGGAACGCAAATGGTGGCCACCGTAGCCGCTGCCATTTGTGTACACTGCGTTTGGGGGAGGGAGGGTTGAGTTTAGCCATGATAGGCTACGTAAATTCTTACGTAGCCTATGACAGTCCAAGGACAGCAATGGCGGCAGTGGCAGCCCTGCCGCAGCTGGCCAGGAGACCAGCTGCCACCGCTGCCACCACTACCAAATCTGCCCCAGGTAAGTGCCATCCCAGGGGGATTCCGTGGGGGGGCAGGAGGCCATTCCGCCACGGATTCCGGGGGGGTGGATTCAGAATCTGGCCTCACTGGAATCCATGGCGGAATTCTCTGCCATCCCTAGAAAAATGACTGCCTCTTTCACAGGAAATGCAGAGGTGGTGAAAGGGCAAGTAGGGTTTTGGCACAGCACTAATTCATATGGTTTCTGGTAGGGCTGTGCACCACTTCGGGCCAAGGCCTGAATCCCGAGTCGAAGCGGGATGCTTCGGGTCACTTTCCCTCCCCTTCTGAGGTGAAGCGGGGGGGATAGGAAGCAACCCAGAGTGGGTCAGGGGCTCTCCAAAGTGCTCAGTGTGCTTCAGAGCTTCGGCACTCCTGGCCCAGCTGTGCTAGTCCCTCCAGATCCTTACCTGAGCCACCTCCTCCGCGTCCACCTCCTCCCCGCCTCCGTCGCTGCCGCGTCCACCACCACCTCCTCCATCACCGCCGCCTTTTCCACCTTTGCTGCCTTCTCTGCCGCTGCCCTTGCTGCTGCCGCCTTCTCCTTGTCCTCCACCTCCACCACTGTCATTGCCACCACTGCCTTCTCCTCCGCTGCTGCCACCATCGTCACTGCCACCACCATCACCGCTGCTGCCAGGTCCTGAGGACTGGACATGCACCCACTCTTCTTGCAGGGAGTCGCTATTTTAAAAATAGCAAGTTCCAGGAACTTCCAGGAGGTTGTCATTTTAAAAATGGTGACTCCCTGCAATAAGAGTCGGCGTGCGTCCAGGCCTCAGGAGATGGTGGCAGTGGTGACAGCAGTGGCGGAGATGGCAGAGATGGCAGCAGCGAGGAGAAGGCAGTGGCGAGGAGAAGGCGGCAGCGAAAGCGGCGAAGGCAGTGGCAGAGAATGCAGAAGAGAGGAGAAGGCGGCAGCGCCAATGGCAGCGACGAAGAAGGTGGTGGCAAAGAGAAAGCAGCAGAAGAGATGGCAGCAGAGGAGAAGGCATCAGTGGAGGTGGCAGTGGAAGAGGAGGTAGAGATGGAGGAGGAGAAGGCGGCAGCAAGGTAAGGAGTTGGGGGGTTGCACAGGGGCATCAGAGGGGGACCCAAAGCAGGGTTCGGCATCTGAATTCCTCTTTGAGTTCAGCACCAGGTTGGGGCCCCCTGAATCAGCCCAAGCCGAAATGTGCCCACCTCAGAAGCCACAAAGCAACTTGCAAGTTGGATCAGGGGCTCCCTGCACAGCCCTAGTTTTTGATCTTTGTAAATCACTCGGAGAGCTTTGGCTATTGGGTGGTATAGATAGGGATGTCAGAGAATTTTGCCATGAATCTCGGGGAGGCCGAATGCCAGTGCATTCGGCCCCCCGAAATCAGTGGCGAAATGGTCTGCCCCCCCGCCCCCTCCGGGATGGGACTTACCTTTGGCAAATGTCCCTGGCATCAGCGGCTCTGGCGGCGGTTCGGCGACGGCGGCTGCGGTGGCCAGTCTTCCAACAGGCTGCCGCTGCCACCATTTCCAGTTAGGGATGTATGAAAGTCACTTACCTGGTCCCGCAGCTTGCTTCGCGGTGGGGGGGAGGCGCTTCGGTTCTCCCCCCGAAGTTCAGGCCGGGGGGGGAGGTGCCCCGCCTCGCCCGGCCGAAATTCAGGCCGGGGAGAAGCGCCCCGTCTCCCCGGCCGCGAAATAAAAAAGAAAATGTAAAAAAAAAAAAGACACACACCCGTGATAGGCTATGTAACGATTTATGTAGCCTATCACGGAGAGATTTTTTTAAAATACCGTGATAGGCTCCTTATTCCTTATTTTGGCACGTGTAGTCTACGTAACAATTTACGTAGACTACGGCGAAAATAAGGGGAACGCAAATAGCGTATTTGTGTTCCCCTTATTTTCGCCATAGTCTACGTAAATGTTTACGTAGACTACACGTGCCAAAATAAGGAACGCAAATGGCAGCGCCCATGGGCACCGCCATTTGAGCACGCGCGGTTTTTGGTTTCTTGTTTTACTCAGCTGTGATAGGCTACGTAAACACTTCCATAGCCTATCATGGCTGACTGCAGGGACGCAAACGGCGGCAGCTACAGCCGCCGCCATTTGCGTTCCCGGCCGGCCAGGATTCGCAGCAGGAAGGATGGGGTGCCTTCCCCCTGCCAGAATTTTGGGGGGAGGGACGGAGCGCCTCCCCCCCACCACGAAGCAAATTTTGTCAAAGGTAAGTGACTTTCGTACATCCCTAGCAACGTAAGAAGTGAAATGTAATGAAATGAAGTGGAGTTCAGCAACAACTGGAGGGCCATAGGTTCCACACCTACCAAACATGACCTCCCCTCCCCATTTTTCTCCCATCAAAACAATAATGTGAAGGAGGTTTGGACCAAAGTCCTCCAGTGGCCTAATTGCCATTGATCTGTCCACCACAACCCCCAGTTCTCTTTCTTGGTTGGTCACTGCTAGCTCAAATCCTATCAGGTTATACCTGAAGTTGGGATTTTTTGCCCTGACATGCATTACTTTACACTTACTTGCATAGAACTGCATTTGCTATTTTGGTGCCCATTTTCCCATCCTGGAGAGACTGGGTGTGTTGAAGATAAGCAAACAATTGGTTTGTGTTTTGGTTTTGCCTACTAATCTTTAGTCTCCACCAACCTGAACACCCTTTAAGTATAATTTGGGGGAAGCTCTCCAGACTGAGAACCTGTCACTCTTCCCTAAAGTCATTAAAAAAAGAAAACATAATCCTCTCCTAGCCTCCCTTCCCTAGACTCTCTTTAAAAAATGACTAAGGCCAAATATACTAGGGATGTACGAAAGTGACTTACCTTTCGTGGATTATGTTGATGGTGGGGGGGAGGTGTTCCATCCCTCCCCCCAGAATCCTGGCTGGGGGGGAGGCGCTCTGTTCCTCCCCCCAGAATCCCCGAACGGCCGGCTGTGCTCCGCTGCAGCTCCGCGGAGCAGCTGGCCAGGCCCGGCCCGGCCAGGCCAGAGCCGTCCGCAGCTGGATTTCCAGCCACGGAGGGCTCTGGGTAAAAAACAACAACAACAACAACAACCCACGTACGCAAATGGCAAATCTTTACATAGGCTAAAATGCAAATCTTTACGTAGGCTAAAACGGCGAATCAAAAGGGGATGCAAATAGCGCCCGCTACACTATTTGCATTCCCCTTGATTTTTGCCATCATAGTCTATGTAAATATTTATGTAGATTAAGACGGTAAAAAGAAGGAACACAAATGGCGGTGGCTGTAGCGGTGCGGCGGCAGCAGCTGTGGCGGCCGGTCTTGCGATTGGCTGCCACCGCTGCCATTTCCAGGTTAAAACAAACAAACAAACAAAAATATGTGATAGGCTACGTAAAGATTTACGTAGCCTATCATGGCTGGATTTTAAAAAAACACCGTAATAGGCTACGTAAATGTTTACGTAGCCTATCACAGCTAACTTAAAAAACAAAAAAAACAAAACACGCGTACGCAAATGACGGCGGCCATGGGCACCACCATTTGCATTCCTTATTTTGGCACGTCTTAGTCTACGTAAACATTTACGTAGACTAAGACGGTGAAAATAAGGGTAATGCAAATAGCGAAGATGCTACGCTATTTGCGTTCCCCTTATTTTCGCCGTCTTAGTAAATGTTTATGTAGACTAAGACATGCCAAAATAAGGAACGCAAATGGCAGCGGCCATGGCCGCCGCCGTTTGCGTACGTGCGGGTTTTTTTTTTTAAATCAGCTGTGATAGGCTATGTAAACATTTACGTAGCCTATCACGGCTGACTGCAGGGATGCAAATTTGCATCCCTGCTAGCCAGCGGCCGGATGTCCAGCTGCTGGTGGAGCTGGCCAGCAGCTCCGCAGAATCGCTGCGGAGCACAGCCGGCTGGCCAAGATTCCGGGGGAGAGGAACAGAGCACCTCCCCCCCCTCAAGCATTCCGGGGGGAGGGACGGAATGCCTCCCCCCCACCATCAGCATAATCCCCAAAAGGTAAGTGATTTTCGTACATCTACATATCTTTAGGATCCCATCATGGGAACACTATATCCCTCTTATGCATGTATACCTCAAGGGCACACAATGGCATTTGTTGCAGTATATTGGATAATGTGGAATAAAATGCAGGAAATAGTACTACAATAGCAGTATATCAAATGTGTGATGTTCCCCAACAGTTATCAGTGCACTTCAATACTGCTACAAAACAGTAGTGTAGATCTAGCTATAGTTTAGTGCTAGTTAAATGTTTCTGCGTGTGTGTTCCTTTTCATTCTTATTTTATTCTGTTTGCTACTGGAGGATGAATTATTTGTATCGTAATGAAGCTATGATTCCTTTGGGTCAAATTTAGAAACCAATCCTACTTTAGGGCAGGGGGATACATCCAGTATCATCTTCTTCCAGTTCATATTTATTACTGGAATCAATCTTTTTAAAGACCCCATTAAGAACACACACACACACACACAGAGAGTAGGGAAGAAAGCCAGAGAAACTAGCTGAGTGAAATATGATACTCAGAAACACACTGCCATTGGGATAGTCACAGAATGGCATTCGTTTATTCCTATATAACTTCATCCCCCTAGAAGGTTTCTTTATGTGGCCCATAAGATACAGATAGTCAAACACCAACTTTCTTCACCACTTAAGTGGGTTTGATTTTCCACTGTCTCCTTTCAGGGCTGAAAGAGCTAGAACTCTCTCAGTTAGGATATTATATGAATTTACTTTACAGTTCCTAATACAGTTCCTCATTCATTCATGGTAGGGATGGCACAGGAGCCCAATTCAGTCCGGGAATCCAGCAAACTTGCTCCTGCCCGCACTCCCGAGCCCCACTCACTGAGCCCCTGCCCCTGCTCACCCCCTGCCTTTGCTCAGTGAATGCCCTGCGCTCACCCCAGTGGCCTCATTGAGCTTTGTGGTTGCCATTTTTTGAGAAACAAAATGGCGATCACAAAAATGCGCATGATTTGTATGTGCAAAAAATGTGCATTTTTGTGAATGCGCATATTTGCATATGCAAAAATGCACATTTTTTCATACATGCTAATGTGTGTCTTTGCAAAAATGTGCATTTCACATTTTTGCAATCGCCATTTTAATTTTTTTTTTAAAGGTGACTGCAGAGCTTGACAAGGCTGCTGGGGTGAGTGCAGGCTGCTTGCCGAGTGTGGGAGGGGTACAACCGTGGTCTGGGGACTGGTGAGCAGGGACAGGGGCTGGGTTGTTGTTGCTCAGTCTTTCAGTCGTGTCCAACTCTTCGTGACCCCATGGACCATAGCACGCCAGGCCTTCCTGTCCTCCGCTCTCTCCCGGAGTGTGCTCAAGTTCATATTCATTGCATCGGTGATGCTATCTAGCCATCTCATCCTCTGCCATCCCCTTCTCCTTTTGCCTTCAATCTTTCCCAGCATCAGGGTCTTTTCCAGGGAGTTTTCTCTTTGCATTAGGTGGCCAAAATATTTGAGCTTCAGCTTCAGTATCTGTCCTTCCAATGAGCAGTCAGGGATTTTCGCCTTTGGCTGAATATGCTAGTAGGATCAGTAATGTAACAAGAATTGGGCAACTGTGCATTTCTTGGGGGTTCCCATTTAATAATAATAAAAAATATGGGCAACTGTAGCATTAAATAGATGGTGATGAGCAACATTATGGGATGGGAAATGGGGACACAGCAAGAGTGCACCAAAAGAGATTTCTGCTTAAGGCAGGGGTGTTGAACCTTAGGCCTGTGGGCCAGATTTGGCCCACACAGGGTCCCAATCTGGCCCTTTGGGGTACTGGCCATCTGTATCCCCTTTCCCAGCCCTACCCCTTTCTCCAGACCACCAACCATTTGGCTTCCCAGCTTTTGTGCATTCTCGCCCCCCTGCCCTTTGAAGAGGTTGAAATGCCTTTCCTAAGGCTTCTGTACTGGTATTGAGAGCTTTTCTAAGCTAAAATACGTGAGTATTTTTAGCCCAGCTCCTTTGGCCTTTGCCTTTGGCCCCAACCACCAGTGGAATGTGGCCCCCAAGAGCTTCACTGAAACCGAATTCAGCCTTCAGGCTGAAAGAGATTTCACACACACACACACACACACACACCACAGTTAAAGGGGGAAATAATAGTTGATGCTCCTCTTCCTGCTACAGTAGGTATATCCCCTGGCGAGGGATATACAGACTGTGTAAAATCCACTCGGACTATGTTTGCAGATTGTCAGGTGGCTTTTGTTCTGTTGTCCGCTCATAGATGGATGCGGATTTCTTTTTGTCATGAGGAAAAATATGGGGTAAGAGGTTTCACAACCGTTTACATAACTTACTTTAGTACATCATATTTAGTGTATTGTCCCCCCTTCCATTCCACTTTTCCTCAGCAGAAACTTACGTATTTTCCTATGAATAAATATGCTTAAATTTTGGGAAAGTTTAAAAAAACACATCTAAAAGTCCACAGACTCCATGTGGCCTGAGGGGGCCCTGAGGGGACCCTGAGGGGGTCACTTCGCAGTGGATTCTGCAGGTTGGATTCTTAGAAATCCAAGCTCATTTTAGTCCATCTCAAATTTCTCTAGCATATCTACCCATGACAGGAAGTATTAGTGCTGGTGAAAGGAAAGGAAAAATCACAGAAAGTCCTCCAAGGATCCATTGTTGTGCTTCAAACAAAAAAGGGAGTTTCTATTATTTATTAATTGGTGTTTTGTTTTCTAAATTTCCTTCCAGGTTCTGAAATGGCCTAAAAATGAAGCTTTCTCTAGCAGCATAATGCACAGAGCTGCATGCTGACTGTGTAGGCCTATGCAACATAATATTTTATGTTGATTGAAGAAGTGTAGACTTTGCCAGTAATAAGTATTTACTGCCCTTGGGACCAGCTCCTGCAATATATTACAGATCACAGAAATGTGGTCATTACTTTATCTTAGCTGCAAAATTACTTTTATTGAATTGCAGTTAAAATATCCTTAAAGCGAGGTTTTACATATTGCTTTGCCAACTGGGAAAGGAATACAATGGTGCCATTTACAACATGAGGGGTTCGGTTTCCATCCAGGCATGGCTCCTGAAAAGTACATGACATCTGAGCTACCATTCTTGTACAGAGCTCTGAATGTCATACATAGGTTTGCCAGGTAGACTCTACCCAGTTATTGGCCAGCCTTCTTGTAGACATCTATCTTTGAAGCTAAGCTGGTCTGGTGACTACCTAGGAACCTCACACATGCTGCACTGAACTTCTTGATCCCATACTTCCTATTTCTTTCTCAGATGCATGGTGGGAATTTAGGAAAATTGCCTACATCAGCTCTCTACTCTTCCCATGTGGCATCTTTGTGAAAGCTGCTTCTGAGAATAGAAAAGGGTTGTTTATGCCCCAGATATAACCTCCTGGCCTCTCCAGCCATGGCTGCCTTCTTTTGTTTGTTTATGTCTTCCAAGCCCTGTAGCAGCCACAAAACCCTCTCTTATCACCTCTTGTGAACTTGACCAGGGAATCATTAATCATAAGTGGAGGATAGGTGAGTGCTATTCTAGGGAGCAAGTACATTCGGAGGCAGATTTCCCACTTATTTATTTGTTAGATTTCTGTCTAGGGATGCTGGAGAAATTCAAGATGGATTAAAATGAGCTTGGATTTCTAAGAATCCGACCTGTGGAATCCACTGTGGAGTCACTCCCTGTGGACTTTCGGATGATTTTTTTACTTTCCCAAAATTTATGCGTATAAATCTGTAGAACAGTATGTAATTTTCTGCTGAGGAAACATAAAATGGAATAGGGGACAATACACTAAATGTATGTATGGGGTAAATTATGTAAATACTTCTGTAAATACTTACATAAATATTTACGTAATTATTTCCGTATTTTTCCACATGACAAAAGAAAAATATTCGCATCCATCTGTGGGCGGATGACAGAACGAAAGGCACCTGACAATCAGCAAAACACAGACAGAGCGGATTTTACACAGTCCATACATCCCTATTTCTGTCCCACCTTTTCCTCCAAGGAGCCCAAGGTAATGTACATGATCCTCCTCCTCTCCTCCATGTGATTAGGTATACAGTCACATCCTTCTTCTTCTTCTTCTTCTTCTTCTTCTTCTTCTTCTTCTTCTTCTTCTTCGCAATGATTTATCAATGCTCCCATGCACATTAGTAATGTGTGTGAGGGGGAGGGGGGAGATGCAAATTAACTTAAAGAAGTGAAAATTCAGGCAAACTGCACATTCTCCCATTCTGGAATTCATTTTAGAAATTCTTCCTAGTTAAACCAGAATTCAGGAGGAATGGAATGCAGGCCACAGCAAACCAGGGATATTGTAAAGGAACATAATGAGTGAAATCCTCTCATCCCTACTTGTTGATATAAATGACCTGTGTGAATTGCTGGGGGCGGAGGGAATGTGCTTTTTAAGATGACAAATGTGGATATTACCAACTGTTAATGATGCTGTTTAGATGAACACCCATCTTAATAGGGCTCCTTTGGCCAATCCAGTTCCTTTAGGGAAAACAGTAAAGCTCGTTCTCACGAAGACTAATAGTGAGCAGGTCCAAGATGGATACAGTGGCTCTTGTAGATAAATTAAGGAATACAGCGTGATTCTTAATTATCCCTCTAGCAGACATAATGTACTGACAAGAGTGTGCAACTGGGAATGAAAAGCCAATGTCATTCAGGATGCTGCTGCTTGGAATCTACCAGGTCTGCTCATTGCTGGTGGGAGTATTTGATAGTGGGATGTTACAATTTTCAAGTGCAATTTCACTAACAGCAAAACAGATGGCAACTGCTCAAGACAGAGGTTGGGTTTCTTGGGAATCCACCTTGGAGAACTGGCTCAGAGATAGCAGGAACAATATTGATTTCTTTACACTCTTCTGATCTGAACTGGGAAAGCTAAATGGCAAAGGTGATATAAGTGAGCAACGGTTGATGTGCTCTTGGGCAGAGGGAAGACTATTCCCCATAATGGGATATTGTATTCAAGTTTATTATTACTGATTGAGATGAAACATGAAGACAAAACTTTGTGAATGACCCAATTGTATCATCATGAAACTCACGCCATTCGAGGGCTCAGAAAACAGAATCACAAGATGTCGAAGAAAATTACCTAGCGCAATTCCCTCCTCAATCTGTGTATAAAGGATTCTTAATACAGATTACAGAGAATTCCAAATCATTCCTGCATCTATAACAAACGTGAACAGGGAAAATGTGTTTATAGTCGGTGACTGCTGCCTGGGAATTTCAACAATATTTGTACTTCACCTTATTTCTTATCTTTCAAAACATGTCATCTCTCTGAACTGGAGAACGCGGAGGTCCATTACCAGTAAATTGCTGTATATTACTATCTCCTGGTGCTGCTTGAGGCAGTTTGTTATAGTTATATGTGCCTTCAGCAGACAGGTATAAGGAAATAAAATGGTGCATTTAGATAATAGCCTATTTTGCTGGACCAGACAGCCAAAGAGATTGGTAATGAAGTATGAAGGCTTTTGTGTCAGAGTCACTGATGCAAATCCAATCCAGGCTTCTAAGAACTAGAAATAGGAGACCAGAAGCCTAAGTTATTATACTACAGGCCTAGTGGGTTATATCAGACACTTTATAACACAGAAGATCCTAAAAGAGGCACAGACAAACTGATTGTCTTCAGGGCAGTATCAAAGCAGAAATACACATAGGGCGGCCACTTATGAATTCAAAACAGGAAATGCATCACCAAAAAGGGGACAAAAGAGGACATCGATTTGCATAACATTTGCGCATGATGATTTGCATGTATAGATGCAAATTTAGAAATCATTGTTATAATTTAAATAGAAATAGAATATGTCTCATGATAGTGGGGAAGACTGTGAGCAGGGGGCCTCTGTGTCTGTTCATTCTGCTTCCCAGGTGCTGTTCATGGGCACCTTCAAGGACCAGCTCTTTCTTCTGATAGTTCTTAATCTTTAATTGGACTGGACACTCCTTCAAATAGAGGACACCTTCAAAATAGAATGGTCCTCTGGCATCCTTTCAGATAGAGGACTGCCCTATGTCAAAGAGGACACATGGCCACCTTAACGATGCACTATGACTTGTAGGAAACATCGATGTTACACTGGTGTTTTATGCAGCAAGCACGTTACATATACAAGTGGAATAGGCGTGGACACACATTTTTAATCACTGTAGTGCGCAGGTCTGGCAAATTTGGGCCAATCGGATGTCAGTACCATGGATGTTTCCCACAACAATTTGCAATGCATAATGCTTACCTCAGCAGAAAAGTGGGGAGTGAAGCATTTGGTTTGCATGCAGAAGGTCTGAAGTTCAACCCCTGGCATCTCCAGTTAGAAGGATCAGGTAGAAGGTGTTGGGGAAAGACCTCTGCTGGAGACTGTTGTTGTTGGTATTAAATGGCAGGAGCTTCAGGCCCCACAAAAGTAACTACTTCTTCACACGGTGCATAGTTGAATGCAGTGGAGGCTGGGAGCTCCTATTTTGGTGGGGCTGTATATCCATTCTGGGTTTCAGTCAGAACCAGCCCAAACCTATTTTGGGGAGAGGGTTCAGTACCTTGGATAGCTCCTTTAGAATTCTGGATGGCTCTGACTGAAAGCCAGAATCAGAGCCATCAGCCTCCACTGGTTAAATGAAGGTGTTCACCTCCATAATATATGGCAATGGCCACCAAATGAACCTGGGGGGATTTAGATGGTCCTAAGGCTGTCCTAACAGGACCGGCTTGGGACTTCATGGCATCCATGACAACTATGAGGCTGTCTCATTTATCACCAATCTGGCACGGAGGGCAGGGCATAACCTTGGTTTGGTCACCTTAGGGCGTGAGGAAGCTGGTCTGGTGGGGGGGGAGGGGGGCTTGAAATCGCCCCATTGCCATGGTCAGACCACATTCTGTTTGGTGCCAGTCCCTGGTGCCAGTCCCTTACTGCAGAGCTGGGGGACCCATTAAGGATTCCTAAGGATTCTGGGGATCTAAGGATTTTCCATCAACCAGAGCTGGCAATTCTGTTGGGGCCTTTGTCATGCTATGGCAGTGGTGGGCAACTTCCAGAGTTTGGGGGACCTCATTACCTCCATCAACTCCACTTGCAGCCCCCCCTGTCCCCACCCCCACCCCATCATGCCATTGACATTTGGCAGTGTGGCAGCAGTGGGGATGGTGCAGGAGTCTGGGGACGGGTAGGGATGGCGGAGAATTTCTCCCTGAAACTTCGGAGGGCCGAGCGCCAATGTGTTCGGCCCCCCGAACAAGTTTCGGGAAGAAATTCTCCGCACCCCCCCGCACCCCGCACCCCGCACCCCCCCCCCCGGGACGGGACTTACCTTTGCCGAATGTCCCTCCCGGCGGCGGGTCCGGCCGGCAGTTTGGCGGGTCTTTGTGCGGGGCGGGAGCGGCAGCCGGTCTTTTGACTGGCTGCCGCCGCCGCCATTCCAAGAAAAGAAAAAAAAACAAAAACGCCCCCGTGATAGGCTACGTGACGATTAACGTAGCCTATCACGGCTAGATTTGCAAAGTCAGCCGTGATAGGCTACGTTAATCGTCACATAGCCTATCACGGGTAACTTTAAAAAAAAAAAAGCGCGTACGGATAATGGCGGCCCCCATAGGGAGCCGCCATTCCCGTTCCTTATTTGGTCGCTGTAGTCTACGTAGACTACACAAATACACAAATAGCGTTCCCCTTATTTTTGCCGTAGTCTACGTAATCTTTACGTAGACTACAGTGACCAAATAAGGAACGCGAATGGCGGCTCCCTATGGGGGCCGCGATTAGCGTACGTGCTTTTTTTTTTTTTTAAGTCACCCGTGATAGGCTACGTGACGATTAACGTAGCCTATCACGGCTGACTTTGCAGATCTAGCCGTGATAGGCTACGTTAATCGTCATGTAGCCTATCACGGGGGCGTTTTTTTTTAAAAAAAAAACTTTTGAGTTCGCAGCCGGGAGAGGCGAGGCGCCTCCTCCCCGGCCTGAATTTTGGCCAGGCAAGGCGGGAAGCCTCCCCCCCGGCCTGAATTTCGGCCAGGCGAGGCGGGAAGCCTCCCCCCCCGGCCTGAACTTCGCGGGGGGAGCAGTGAAGCGCCTCCCCCCCACCGCGAACAAGCTTCGAGGACAGGTAAGTGACTTTCATCCACCCCTAGGGACGGGGTGGAGTCCGACAGTCTGCCCCTGGTCCGGCCACCCAGACTCCACTCACCAGGCTGTGGGTGGCTCACTTGCCTACTTGCCCACTCAGTGACAGGCTGGAAGAGCTGCGAGGCCAACTGTCCCCTTACTGAGCTGCGATTGTGCACACAATCACAGCTCGAGTTACTTCTGCATATGTAAAGTGGCATCTATGGCTGCCTTAAAGGGGCAATGAATCAAGATTACAGCGTAAAGGGCCCTTTATGCCTGTAATCGTGAGTCATTGCCCCTTTAAGGCAGCCATAGATTCAACTTTACATATGCAGAAGTAACTCGAGCTGCAATTGTGCACACAATTGGAGCCCAATAAGGGGATGGACGGCCTCACAGCAGTTCTCAAGCGATCGCCAACCTTTCCTGCAGGTCCCACGGTGCAGCTCATGCGGGTGGGCAGCGAGGACAGAGGTGCGTCCATCCATCCCTAGGCAGCAGTGCCTAAAGAAGGGGGCACTTTTGCTTTAAAATAGCCGCTTTTGTTGCCACTGCCATTGCTGAACCACCGTGTTCAGTCATAAGCCTGACACATGGTGGCAAGATGCTCAGTTTTGTGTTACTTCTTAAGCATCTGTGAAACAGATTATTTTTGGAACTTGCTTTGGCATTTTTCATTACTGGCGTTGCAATGGTGTGAGGAATCATGGTTACCAGCACCACACCTCAAGTCATTAACTGCTGTCTCAGTCCTCTCACTCTCATTCTTACTCCATCAGAGGAGACTCCCCATCTCTAGGGATGTACAAAAGTCACTTACCGTTTTGCGGATCTGCTTCACGGTGGGGGGGAGGTGCTCCGTCCCTCCCCCCAGAGTCCTGCCCGGCAGGCTCCACTCTGCGGGGATTCCGTGGAGCCACTGGCTGGCTCCGCCCGCAGCCGGACATCCGGCCGCTGGGCAGCAGGGACGCAAATGGCGGCGACTGTAGCTGCTGCCGTTTGCGTCCCTGTACTTAACCGTGATAGGCTACGTAAATATTTACGTAGCCTATCACAGCAAAGTAAGAAAAAAAATGTACGCAAATGGCGGCAGCTACAGCAGCTGCCACCGCACCCACCACCGCCACCGCGCTGCCACCGCACCCACCGCTGCCTTTGCCGCACCCACAGCCCCGCCGCCCCCGCCCCCGCCCCGCTGCCCCCACCCCCACCCTGCTGCCTCCGCCCCCACCCTGCTGCCTCCACCCCCACCGCACCTGCCACCACCCCCACCGCACCTGCCGTCGCCATCCCCGCCGCCGAATCCGCCACTGCTGCTGCACCCACCGCAGCCGAATCC